>NC_059471.1:72081019-74481019 GCF_018139145.2 Gymnogyps californianus | reverse complement strand
TGAAGGGCTTATGTGGAAGTTCCTATAGCAAACTGCAAATGAGAACTCCTACATTTTTAAAGGAAGTGAAGTTTGCAATAGGGATTTTTTTAATTATTTAAAAAATGAAATAATGCTGTTCCTCCAAAATAAGGGATTTCCAGAAGGAGAGGTGAAGACCATATGTGGAGTGATAGGTTAGAGAAATGAAATTTAATGTTTATGCAAATATTTGGGCTCAAACAGAACTACCGTTCTGCAAATGGAGAAAGTTAGAGAATTTCTCTTCTAAGTTTGAGGGAATTGCATAGTTTTTCTTTGCATATGACCGTTAACTGTTAATAAAAGTTTGCTACAAATGGAAGACCAGTAGACTGTTATTATGGGGACATTTCTAGTTTAACCCCAAGTCTGTTAAAGTAATGTGGGGCTGCTGAACTTTTCTGTCTTTGCTATCAGAGCTTTAGAGCAGTGTGTTTAGATCTAATGATGTTTCACTGTGCTTTGCATAGGTGTGATAAGCAGCTGTGGTTTCAGGGCATGCTTCAGCAGGGGAGGAAGGAAGCTAGGACAAAATACTGCAGAAGATGACAATGAAAAAGGAAACACAAATTGAATGGATTAAAAAAAGCGAAAACAACAGAGACACTTGGGAAAGGACTTACTGTTCTGTGATGTTCTTCACCATTGCTGGGCTGAAAAAGTTTTGTTTTTTTTTTTTTTAATCTATTTCTAAAGAAAAATGTTTTTTAATGTAATCTTTAAAATACAGCCAGTGGCTAATGCAGAAGTAACTGAATGGAGAACAGATTCTCCCCCCCCCCCCCGCAATTCTGAGGTGAAGATTATTTAAGTAGCTTACATTTTAAATCCATATTGACATTTTGTGATTATGAAGTCACTTTCTTGAATTTCCAGTGCAGTTATATAATCAGGAATCCTACCTGAATCAATCCTTGGCCTTTTGTGTCATTTTCTTTTCCTGGCTTTGTTTGTCTTGAGCTCGAGTTAACTTTTGCAGAGGCTTCTATGCTTTCTGCAGGAAAGTTTATGAAACCACATCAAGAACGCAAGCAGCTGTATCACATGGAGTAAGCTTTGTCTGACTTAAACAGTTGACTTTAGAACAAAATCACAGCTGCTGATTATTCTTAAAATAACTTATTAAAAGCAAAATTGTAGTGGTGCTTTGAGAATTCTCAGAAGCTTATCCAGTTATGGTTTCAAGATTTAATTTTCTTGAAATGTAAGGAACTGTTAATGCCAATGCCTTACTCTCTAGAGTTGATGGGGATGGACGGGAATTTCACTGCCAGCCCTGTCGGAGGATGGCAGCAGCATATGCCAGCAAAACAAACTAGATAACCATTTGACTTAATTAAATGTTGTACCAGACAGAATAAATTACAGTTTAACTGCAGAGATAAGCTTAATAGAAGATTAGAGTTGGGGCTGTCCACTTTACAGTGCAGTAGAGGTTCACTTTGAAGGCTGCTTAGGCCATTGCTTTTTTGGCTTGGGTTAAGTGACTAGGGCTGAGACTTAGGTCTATGTGGGAGGTATGAACTTGGTGAGATACATGCCTTACAAGTGCAGAGATCAAGACACGGTCTGGGGATGAGAATGTGTGACAAGTGGTGGAAGTGGCTTGGGGTTTGTGAGGGTGAGGTGCGTAGATCGGGATATGTGGCTGTGGTCTGATCTGAGAGGAGGTCAGGAGATGCCATGGGAAGGCATGGGGAGTGGCACTTGATCTGGTGGAATGAGTAGGAGGATTAAGAACACGGGCCAAGGTTTTAAGGCAGTGGATAGTGGTGATGGAGCATGGAGCTGCTGTTGTCTCAGTCTTGGGAAGGCAGCATGTAGGTGGTAGGGCAAGCTGGGACTTGGGGTCCTTGTGGGGTTTTTACAGAGTGTACATCTCTGGCACTGTTGCCAGTTGCAAAAATTCAATCAAAACTTAATTAGTCCTAATTTGTTAATTTGCTGAGTTTGTCAAGTTCATCCCTTTAAACATTCACAAATGAAGTTACTAAATTATTAGAGGGAAAGATGCCCACATAAATCAAGCTATCTAGTGAGAGAGTGTTAGACTTAACAAAACACCAGTAGGTACTCTTGTACTTGCAACCTCAGTATGTCAGAAACAAGGAAGACACCAAACGTGTTTTTCTTTTGCACTGCACCATCGATTGCCTTGTGAACTTTCTTTAAAGAACTGAGTGGAAGAAGAGCCATATTTATGAAGAGGAGTTATATTTTTTGGAAAATAGAAACCAAAGAGAGATGTTGTCCGAATTTGTTCTGAACAAAGTTTTAGTTCTCCTGTCTCAGCACTTAGATGTGTTGATAGACTCCTTGCAAATGACTGAATGCCAGAAGTATCAGTGGGAGCAAAAGAAGAAAGTAATATGTGCTTGTGCTGGCTAAGATAGTCTTAAAACACTGTGGAAAGAAAGAAAAGCAGAATTGTGTAGTCAAAGCAGATATTTGACTTTTCTACCATACAGTTGACTTACTGTTATCTTCAGCTGCTAGTTTCACAGAATCACAAATGGTTGGGGTTGGAAGGGACCTCTGGATGTCATCTGGTCCAACCCCCCTGCTCAAGCAGGGCCACTTAGAGCCAGTTGCCCAGGACCATGTCCGAATACCTTTGAATATCCCCAAGGATGGAGACACTACAACCTCCCTGGGCAACCTGTGCCAGTGCTTGGTCACCCTCACAGTAAAAAAAAAAAAGTGCTTCCTGATGGTCAGAGGGAACCTCCTGTGTTTCAGTTTGTCCCCACTGCCTCTGGTCCTGCCACTGGGCACCACTGAGCAAAGCCTGGCTCCATCTTCTTTACATGTTCCCTTCAGATATTTATATACATTGATGAGTTCCCCCCTGAGCCTTCTCTTCTCCAGGCTAAACAGTCCCAGCTCTCAGCCTTTCCGAGAGATGTTCCAGTCCCTTAATTAATTTCGTGGCCCTTTGCTGGACTCTCTCCAGTATGCCCATGTCTCTCGTGTACTGGGGAACCCAGAACTGGACTCAGCACTCCAGGTGTGGCCTCACCAGTGCTGAGCAGAGGGGAAGGATCACCTCCCTCGACCTGCTGGCAACACTCCTCCTAATGCAGCCCAGGACACCCATTAACCTTCTTCATGGCAAGGGCACATTGCCGGCTCATGTTCAACTTGGTGCCCAGAAAGACCCACAGAGCCTTTTCTGCAAAGCTGCTTTCCAGCTGGATGGTCCCCAGCATGTACTGGTGGCTGGGGTTGTTCCTCCCCAGATGCAGGACTTTGCACTTCTCCTTGTTGAACTTCAGGAGGTTCCTGTCAGTGCCTTTCTCCAGCCTGTCGACATCCCTCTGGATGGCAGCACGACCCTCTGGTGTATCAACCACTCCTCCCTGTTTCTGTTGGTTGAGTGAAATATTTCTCTTAAGGGAGTTGTGAAGCTTCTATTATGGTTATAGAATTTTGGGATCATGAAAATAAAATTGCTTGAATAATTTATCACTTAAAAACTCAGACTTTTCTTTCACTTTTGGCTATCACAGTGGCAATTCACTGTTTAATATGTCTGCTGAATATCAAGTAGATTAATAGTGAACTTGTTACAGTTGGAATTGAGTTGCCCTCAGTTATGACAGATGAATGGATTGTAAATACTGTTTCTTAATTGTCCTTTCAGTTGGTTGCCTCAATTATTGCTGCAAAAAAAGTCCAGTGTTCCTTTATTTTCAAACGTCTCCTTTTCCCCCTCCTCCAACACATATACCATTGGCAAAATGTTAACTACAGCCTGAATAAAAGCAAAATTGTTTATCTGAAGGCTGCTTATGGTGTAAGCTTCCACATGAGGTATTTGGAGAAGGAGGGGGAACTCTCTCTGACCTATAATCTTGGCGGTTGCTCTATCTTTATGCAACATACCAAGAAAATGACTTTGATAAGAATTTGAACACCAAGCCCAAGGCAGAAGAAATTTTGTTTACTTTTTCAGTTTTTAGTTGTGTGAAAGACTTGGGTGAACTTTATGCCATGTTAAAAGGATTAGAGTTTAAAATGGAGAACACAGTTGTTGATTCTACTTTACAGCAATGCTTACAAAAGTAGTAAGTTTTCTGAAGTAAGAGTGCTGCATTGTGAAGAACCTTGAGTTCCAAGCCTGTAGGCCTTTAGATTGTAAGCTTAAGGGCTGTGAGAATCATTTTGAATACCAAGGTGATCTGAGAATGTAAAATAAAATGTATGAAAAGACAGTTTATCAGACAAAAATCTTAACTTTGTAAAAACCATAATTTATTATGCAACCCATCTGAAGGGTAGCCTCACTCACGATTTTCAAGCTTGTATTTTAGCATAGGTTAGCATTCAACAGGTGAATGTTTAAAAAAAAAAAAATTCTATCACATATGAGCCCAAAATAATGAAATAGTTGTGGTTAGCTATTTTTGCAAGAAAAAAATTGTGAAAAATAAATTCCTTAAGTACCCCACTAAAGTATATGACGACATCTGATGAAGGGGAAAGTGAACACCATTTATTTTTGAAATATTTATAGACTGAGAACAATGCAAGAAATTCAGTCAATGGTGAATGGTTGATTTTTTTTTTTGTGTTGTTGAAATGCAACTTTAATTCAGACTATTCCAATTTTTAAAAAATTAAGCCAAATGTAAAGCTTTTAGCAAAACACAGAATCTTTGCAAAAGCTCTATGTGCTGTCTAGCTCTGAAGAACAGGGACTGTACCTTTCAGTAAAGTGTGGCCACAGTGTAATTCTGGTGCTGCACAATTGATAAATCGCAGATAAGTTGAATAATGTCTAGCTCACGCTGTGTGATTCTTTTCCCTCTTATCCCCCTGAGATCGGGAAACAGCAAGTGACAAATACGTACAATGTGTCAGCTCATATTTTATGATGAAAGAAAAACGATTGAAATCATTAATACGTGTTGGAGTGAATTTCTGAAGTATGCAATATGAAGTCAAGAAACTACTGTGGTAATTTAGTGTGTTACAGTGGTGTCAAAATATGCGACTTGTCTTTAATTCTTCATGTTAACTGAGATTAGCTAGATCAGCAAATGACTTCACTGCTGGTGGGTGCGACTCTTAAAACCTGTAATCTTTAATCATTAAAATATCTTTAGGAAATAGATCAAAATGAAGTATAAGTAGACTTCTGTGTATAACGGTAAATATTTTACAGCAGTTGTGTAAGTAACATTTTTGTATTACTCCTCAATTTGGATTTGAATACTAGTTATGTAACACAAAGATGCTTCTGAATAAGCCTTCAGCAGGTTTTTTTTAAATGTTTCCACTGCACCACTTTGGTATGCTAAAGGTACTCTGTTTTTCAATGTCATGTACTCCCCTCCTCCCTTATGCTATATGGTTGCAAATTATAGCCTGGTTATTATGGAACTTGCTTGGGCTGTTGACACCTGTTTTGCAGCATTTTATAAAGCAGGGAACGACATCAGGAGAAGACAAGTAATCCTGGTCATTAGGATTCTTCAAGGGAGATCCAAATTTATAAATCATTAGGAGACTCGTATTACAGCCGGTGCTTTCATGAGCGCTTCCAGCTAGCACGGTCCTGCCATTTGTTCTGTCACAAGTATTTGTCCTATTGCACACATAGTGTATTGGGAACTGACCTGGGCTGAGGCAGCCCCTCGCTCTTCCCCCAGGCGCAGCTGGTTTTAGTCTTGACTGGTTCCATAATCTGGTTCAGCAGATGATCACGCACGTGCATTAGCCTGCATGCGAGAGGAGGCGTTGTAGCAGCTGGAAGGAAGAGGGAGGGCTGTGAGAGATGCTTTGCACAGCAGGACCAGTTTGAAATACATTTGTGAATCTGTGCCTTGATGTCATGTGTTCTGGTTGAGTGCTCAGGTCCTCAGTTGCTGGTTTGAAGAGGGGACTGTATTGACTTTCTTCATGCTTCCCTGTTTTCTGACTTTATGCAGCTTGACTTACTTTGGATAGCTTTTCCTGAAGGGAAAAAGGGCACCCCACTCCATGCAGCCCCCCCAATTATTGCGTGATGTCATCTTGAATGTGTGGATAGTGCTGAGGTGACCAAATCCATGCTTTTGATGAAAATTTTTCACCAAAAGAAAGTTTATCTTGCTGTATTTGAGCCTATCTAAAAGTTACTGTTCTGCGCTTTTAGTGTGAAAATAGCATAGCTAGAGAATCAGAGATCCTGAAGATGATTTAAATCCCTGTCATGCACACACACACACACAATGAATATACCAGTGAGGTGATACATGTGTTTTCTTTCTTCTGAGACAAAATATAAAATCTGATGTATTTTAAATGTTAGCTTGAGTTGGCTTGAGAGAAAATTGTTGTGTTTAACTATATATAATGTATTATTTTTAACAGCTTGCTTTTACACGAGATGGACTATGTGGCTTGTGGAATGAAATGGTAAAAGATGGGGAGATTGTATATCCTGGAACAGAGTTAACACAAAGTGGTGAACTACCTCCAAGAAAAGGTATGGATTTTTAAATTATTTTTTTTCTTTGTTCATTTTTTCTTTCATTGCGATGATGAAAATGGAATTCAAATTTCATACTGTCACAGAACTTCACTTTATTGTCACCTGTCTATACAATTTGCAGGTGTTCATGTTTTGAATTAAATACAATTGAAACTGATTTCTTAAAAGCATACAGAAAGGTAACATCGAAGCCTTCAAATGAAGGCTTAAATCTGTTCCAGCCTTTTGAAATTAAACTTCATACCTAGGCATGTTATTATAAGAGAGGCTTGTCAGTGTCCTTTTGTTTGATACACTTGATGTGTTTACAGCTGAAGCCTTTGTTTAAAGGAAGTGGACTGAGGAATGCGGTAAAGCTGATACTGCTATTTCTAATTTTGTTTACGATCTTCATAAAGTAACTAAAAGGTCAGCTAAAAAACTGTCCACAATCTGACTGAGAATGTAGTGGGTTTTTTTGTTTTTGGTTGGTTTTTTTTTTTGGGGGGGTCTTCTAGTGTACTTGAGAGCAGTTCAAACACTGCGAATACTGCAAATGGCAGAGTAATGCATCTATTTAGAGAGATTACTTTGGTGGAAGTGGATTTCGTTTCGTGATGGGCTATGCTAAAAAGGAGTGATTCTGCTCTTGCCTTTTTTCCTTCTTCTGATTGTGGTGCTCTTTTGACTCCTTATTGAACAGAAAATTAAACTGGTCAAGAAAGGAAAAGGTTTATGTTTCCTAACCTGGCTGAAATGGGCTCACGAAATGGTCAGATAAGTTTTGTCAGTAATTTATGTGACCCCTAAATAAAAGAGGCTCTGTCTAGGAGAAGGGTGGAAATACTGCGTTTGGTAGCAGTGAACTATTATTTCAGCTTTTGTTACTTCCTGAACTGTACTGTTGGATAGACCGGGTATTTCAAACCAGTAATGCTCAATTCCTTATGGAGAGAAATTTTTTTTTTGTACCTATAATTTGTCTTCTTTACAAAATGGGGAGGAGGGGGAAGTCTTTTTGACTAGAGGAAGTTATAGCTTCTTTCTTGTAGAAATAATAAATAGTTTATGAGAGGAGAGTGAATTATATGTGATTTTTATCAAGAGTATAAGCTTTGTAGGCTGTGAGTGGCTGCATGCTGTGGTAAGGACTAGAATTATGCTCTTAACTGTTTCAGAGTTAGAAAACTTTTTTTTGTCCTTCTGCTACTGGCCTTTTTGAATATTATTGTTGACACTGGACAAAAATATGGCTGATCTTATCAGAAAGGCTACTACAGCAGCTGCTCATGAAATGAGTGGAGGTAGTGTAACATTTTTTTCTTAGGATTGGGTAGTTTCATGTATATTACTAAAAGACATCATAAACTTCATTCAACGAAGGGAAGGGTTATCCCCTAAATGAACTGTGGGAAACACTTTCCCGTTCACTGACAGCTCATGATAGAGGTGTTGTGATGGTCATGGTATAGCAGTTCAACACACTCTGCTCTCATGTAGCAAAAAGATAACAAACATCTATAATAATAAAGACAATATATTAAAGTAAATACCTGCTTTACAAATGAAATTGATGCAGTTTCCTCTTTTTGTGCCAGATACTTACACATTGTTTTTAGAGTTGTACCTGTGCTGGTCTTTGACAGAAAGCTGTTCTTCCAATATCTTTATAGCTAAGTAGCCACAGAGAATTGGAATTTTTGTTAGTTACGGTGCTGTAGTGCCTTCAGTGATTTTGAGAAAGCTTACAGAAAGATGTCATAGTATAATTAGTTTGTTTTCAGGGGAATCATTGAAATATCAACCAGGAAAATGCAAGCTGTCAGTTCTGATCCAAAACATATAGAGAAGTATAAAGTAAAAGTGCTAAGCATGTCGATCATCTGTGACTTCACATGTTCATACATGCTTGGGAGACCTATTCTGAGTAATGATGTGAAGTTTTTTTTTTTAAATGCTGGGTGTATGTATGTACACATGACTTTGAAGGATCAAAAAGGTATATAGTGTTAAAGGCTCTAGGATACTGTTACTTAAAAATACAGAAATTCTGATGGTTTACTGTAGAAATAAAGCATTTATTTTACCTTAAAATGTCAGTGGTCCAAGCTATGATGAGGCTTTCAAAAGCTTTCTTATATCTGTGGTGCGGGTTTTTTTGTGTGTGGTGTTTTTGTTGTTTTGGGTTTGTTTGGTTTTTTTTTGGTTTTTTTTTGTTTTTTTTTTTTTGTTTTTTTTTTTTTTGTTAAAGCAAGACTGTCACTTGTTGTTTCCAATACTGTATTGTGGTGGGTTGACCTTAGCCAGCTGCCCACCCAGCTTCTCATTCGCTGCCCCGTCCTCTATAGGACAGAGGGAGAAAATAAAATGGAAAAGTTCGTGGGTTGAGATAAAGCCAGGGAGATCACTTACCAGTTACTGTCACGGGCAAAACAGACTTGACTGGGGAAAATTTAATTTAATTTATTGCCAATTAAGATAGAGTTGGATAGTAACAAAGTTAAAAATTAAAACACCACCTTCCCCTTGCCCTTCCTTCTGGAGGCATTAAGTGTAGGTATTATATAGCATAGATCGCATCTGTTCCTTTCCACAACTGGAGTGTCTATGTTCTTCTACATAGGTACTTCTAAAACATCTATTTCTTGAAAAGCTACAGTAGTTTAGAAGTTTAAATACAACTTTTTCAGGCTCTTACCTCTTAGAATTAATGTATGAATTCTCTTCAGTGAAGTTAGCCTTCATAAATGCCATTGTGCTGACCTACAGGATTGGTGAAATACCTGTATCTTGATTACTAGACTTGAGCTTTGAGAAGAAAAAGCTAATCAAGGCTATTTTTGGTCCGTGTCGATCAGATTGTGTATTTGATTCCATTAGGCAGTAGTGAATCATGGAACCAGAAAAATTGGCGGTTGGTTTGCACCTCTGAACTTGCAGCTCAAATTGAGTTTCATGAAATTAAGATCTAGAGTATTTCAGTCTTAGTTGGTGGTTACTTTTTTGCATAAATGATCTACAGATGTAATTCAAGAAGAGAGAGAAAAGTACATACAAGTAATGAGATTTATATAAAACTCAGTGCTTTTATATTAAAAGCAATATATTTTAATCTCAATATTCAGATTTTGCTGCTAAATTGACTAATTTGGAGATAAATAAGAGAGGTTGCTGTAAGTGGTCCTTTTTATTCAGTCTGTTTTAAGAAGTTTTGATTTATGCCCGTCCATTTTAACTCCTTTTCTTCACTAGTGCTGTCGCTCTCTGTTGATGCTGACTGGGCTGCTCAGAAGAGGCACTTCATTCTTTCAGTGGATATCAGCAGTGGCAATAGACTGGAAGAACATGCTATTGATAGCGAAAAGCATTCCTTTTCTCTCTAGGAAGAATATGCAAATAGTGTATTTTTTTCCCGTTAGCAAGAACATTTGGTTAGGAATAACATCTTTTTGTTTTTTCTTCATGGCACTTTAAGAAAAACATGTTTGATAAATGCATTCAGCAGAATGTGTTTGCATGTTTCCAAGTATCATCTGAGGACACAGCTGTGACAGTAGTGATGTCTGAATACAGGTGCACTTGCAGCATGGCATGTACTTAAAAGATAATCAGGCTGCCCTCAGGAAATTTGGATGAGATTAATATCTTGTATACTGGAAGCTGTGTACTGAAAATAATAAAAAGTATTAAATAATGTTATTCTTACTAAATTTTTAAGTTAGAGAACCATTACTGTAAATTTTTAAGACAGATCAGTCAACTACACAGGTCTCTTATGTGGGTTGGGTTTTTTTATTTTTGATTCCTCAAAATTCTGTATAGGTGGGAATTTCTGTTTCTATTAGCTATTTTAAGTTCCAGGGCAAAAATATAAAATCGTCAGCTTCATGCCTCTGTCCTGCCTTTGGTAAACACTGTGAGCTTCCTCTTCTCTTCTGTTCCCCCTTTCCTGAAAGTTGGACCTTTGTCAGCCTAGTGCTGTTGAATCCACAAACCGTATTCAGTGTTGCACCTGCAAATAGATAATGAAGTCCAAACGCCACAAGCGATTCCAGAGAGGCTGGCAGAAACTAAATCTTTATGATAAGAATAATAGTATGTGGGAATTGGTTATGGTGGTGATCGTTCAGACCACATACGTATCAAACTGTAGTAGCAAGCAGGCATATAGGCTGGCTCCTGCCTTGAGCCTCCTTTCTTGTGTAAGAAAGAACTTGTTAAAAGTGAGAAGTACCTCTTTTTGCCTCTTTTCTCTCCCTCTTTTCTGCTTTCCCCAACCCAGCTGTATTGGCTGCACCCGGTGGCTCAAGCGTTCAGTACTCAGCTATGGATTATCATACTCTCTTTGCAGGACAGAGGGAAGTCTGTAGTAACCCTGTTGGGCAGTTTGACTTCATAAGTGGAAAATGCTTTATTGCATATTCAACAGATAATTTAAAGAATGCATTTTAAAAAATAGTATACCAGGGAAGAAAAGAAACTTTATTTCTGATTCGGGTTAGGAGATCAGAGTCTTCTGTCATCTGGACTTCTACACCTGGAAGGCTGTGTAAACATGGTTTGCAAATGGTTAGGCATGCGTCCTTCCTTCACAAATAACTATCAGTTGAAGTTTATATATATGCATATATGTAAAAGAAAAGCTCTTTGCCAGAAAGCAAATTATTGTTTTGGATTGCAGCTGAAATACTTCCTGGATCTGGGACTACCAGATACTATTTTAGTGTGGTTGTAAAATACAGCCCTTGCCTAAAGCACACTGCGTAACTTTTTGCCTTGTGAATGACAACATCTGTTGGGAAACTGTTGCAGGCCTTTACTTTCTACTGAGGGATTCCTAACTATATCAGTTCATTGGCATTTAAGAGCAGCACAAGATCATACTGTAACAGGTGCTGGAGGCGACTATGCAGTGTCAGTTATTTTCTTCGTTGAATATGAAATGTAAGTTCCACCTTTAGTTGCTTCCTTTTTATCCTCTGTTTATATTGGATTAGGCTATTGCTGTGCAAGATAGAGCACACATGGTGAGCCACTGCGCTTCAGTTTGGGACCTAACTTCTAACTGAGGATGGTTACTTCAGTTGCTCAGTTTTGACTGGCTAAGCATACCTACCTCAGCTTGGAGGCTTAAGGTTGTAAACCAAAACATAGTTGAGAGTTCTTTGAGGGAAATGTTACACAGTTGTTTTCCCCCACCACAATATTCATGCTTCAGTCTGAGAAAAATGAAGTTAAAACAGGTTGTCACACTGCAGTGTGTTTTTGCATCCATTGTTTTGAAAACTGTCTTATTACTTGTTATTTTGGCCTGTGCTGGCTTCACTCAAGATTTCTTCTTCCCTGTCCCTCTTTCTGAAAAATCTTTGGGGCTCCCTTTTTAAAAATCCCTTTCATTAAGCATAACTGAGCTTCCACAATTACAATGCATTTTACATTGCTGCATTCAATCTACACTGATACCAACTTTATCCCTTATGGGGCAAGTGGTTTTTTGCAAGTATAGTGAAAAGTCTTTGTGGAACAATTTGACGTGGGCTTTTAATGTGATTTTTAGCTCAGCTCCTTCCCACTTCTCTTGTTGCTCCCCTTTTCTGTTCATACAGGCAATGAAAAAAAAAAAAATCCTCCTTGTGGATTTGCGTGCCAAGGTTGTTTTTATACAATACAAAGCTTAAGTACCTGACTGGGTTGGGATCTTCTCTATTTGCAGTGAGGAGCTGGGCAAAATGACTAAGTTCACAGCCCTTTGTTGTCATCCTTTGCCAGGGATCTGTTAAAAAGTGTAACAAGTTCTCTTACAACTGCCTGCGAAACATAGTGTCTTGGCACAACACCCTTCTACCCACTAACTAAAATCCCAGACCCTGCGGAGTGTGTCTCTAGATGTGTGGGTGAGTGGAGAAACAGTGAGATTATGGTGTTACTGTGGGAATATTCTGAACTACTGGGGCTGAACAGGATCCTTGGCCACTGATTTAACTGTATAATGGAATCTGTGGCTTTAATATTATTTGTGTGTGCCTTGGAATAGAAACGGCTAGATTCAGTCACATTTTGGACATGCGTTATCATGCTGATGGCTGCTGTACTACTGGCTGTTCCTTGGTGTTTGAGAGAAACGGTTATACTCTCTCTGATTGCCACTTACAAAGGGGATATCCAAACTGCTTTTTCCTGTTCTCAAGTGACTTTGCGATCCCTTCCTTAGCCCACGATCTCAGCTGCAGCATGCATGCTGCAGTTATGTCTCCTCTTCTTTTTTTCCTGTTCTCTTTCAGTCTTCATCTGCCACCTCCTGAGCACTAGTGGGTGTTGTAAGTTAGGAAACACTGGCTTTAATTTAAAACTTGTAAAATTAAGGCACCTTAAAAAGGTTTATTTTGGGAAGTGCTATTGTCTACAGTCTAACAAAATTTTAACAAAGAGGCAGTCATAGATCCAGTTACAACCAGATTAGGCATTAATTTTTCTTCATGCCAGATGGAAAGAATAGTTGAATGTTTTTGTACATTGTGATAGGTGTATTTTGTATGTTCTGAGGTAATGAGAGCCTTTGATCTCCAAGTGGGGTCATGGTGAGTCTGAGGAAGGCTGCAGTCAGATGTGCTGTTTCTGACTATAGCTGTAAACCTCTTGCTTATTATTGTTTTCTGAAATATGCTGGTACAAATGCGTATGTTTCAGGTGTGGGGGATGAGATAGGAAAAAAGACAAAATTCTGATGCTTGTCTGGCTTGTGGCCGGGACATTTAGCGGGGGAGTCTCTGTAGACTAGATTGGCAGATAGGAATGGAGGACCAGTCATTTTTAAGAGCCTAATGAAAATGGCTGGAACTAAACTCTTCATGGTGTCGTGGTCTAACCCCAGCCAGCAGCTAAGCACCACGCAGCCGCTCCCTCACTCCCCCTCCCCGCTCCCAGTGGGATGGGGAGGAGAATCAGGAAAGAAGGTAAAACTTGTGGCTTGAAATAAGAATGGTTTCATAACTAAAGTAAAATATAATACTAACAATAATAATAATGAAATATAATAATAATAGTGAAAAGGAATATAACAAAAAAAAGAAGGGGGGGGAGAAAACAAAACACCACAATGCACAATGCAATTGCTCACCACCTGCTGGCTGATGCCAGAGCCGTGATTCGCACCTCCTGGCCAACTCTCCCCCTGTTTATATACTGGGCATGACGTTCCATGGTATGGAATATCCCTTTGGCTAGTTCGGGTCAGCTGTCCTGGCTATGCTCCCTCCCAGCTTCTTGTACACCTGCTTACTGGCAGAGCATGGGAAACTGAAAAGTCCTTAACTTAGGATAAGTGCTACTTAGCAACAACTAAAACATCAGCGTGTTATCAACATTATTCTCACACTAAATCCAAAACACAGCAGTGTACCAGCTACTAAGAAGAGAGTTAACTCTGTCCCAGCCAAAACCAGGACACATGGGTAAGTTGCAAATGCTGGACTTGAGAAATTTTGGGGGATATTTTTAGAAAAGAAGGTCAGGGTGAGGAAAGCAGTTGCCCGTGTGGCCCTTAATTGCAAGGCAGTCTTGTGCATTGAACTGACTGGAGGTATGGATATGGAAATCCATGTCCCCATTATGAATAAGGAGAGACTTCCAGCTGTCTAGTGCTACTGTGTTTAGAAAATTGGGACTTCCATGCAGCCTTTGATTACAGAGATAAGTGACTAATGTCTGTGTTCTGTCTTTATGTAAGTAATCTCAAGGATTGCAAATGCTGTTTTGTTGCTTGGGCAGAAAGTGGTGGTATTATTTTCATTACTTGTGGTAATTACTAAGATGCTAGATACATTACAGATGTTGAAATACTGCTGCATAAAATTAGTGTAAATGCCAATATATAGCTCTCCTTGATTTTGAAATTAAGGCAATTGCTATCTTTTTTTCTGTGTTGGAAGTGGAATATGAAAACAAGTAAATGCTACAGAAATGTGGATAGTTGGGAGCAAAATCTGACTTAAAGTTCATCCTTTGTGATACTGTGTGTTGCAAATCATTTGCAAGTCTTACGTGATGGTATTGATATTAAATGTTCATCTCCCTAGGAGGTTACAGCAATGATTTCTGGATTCTAAGGTCACTGTCTTACAAAATGTAACATGAGACCTAGCACCTGTGACAGTTAACATGGTAAAATACTACTTCCCCCCATGCTGTACTCTTAATGATAGACAATATTGCATTAAACTTGTGGGCTGGGCATTTCACGTTTACGTTTCTAATCTAGAACTGAATTCAAGGGGGAAGTAGCTTAACTGGTCTCTCCCCCCCTCTTCCCCCCCCCCCCCCCCCTTTTTTTTTCTGTAGATGATAGCACTGAATGCCAAACTGCATCAAAGAAAGAAGAGCAAAACGACAAAGAAAAGAAAGATGAAGAAGAGACTCCGCTGCCCACTTACAGGGCCAAATCGATTGTTGAGAGTTGGATATGGGGCAAACAGCCAGGTATTACAGCTCGTTTGGTCATTCTCACTGAAGCATTACATATTCTACTTGATCACTACTTTTGTAGCATCAGGAAGTAATTGGATCAAATGTACTTGCTGACAGATGCATCTGGATAAGTGGTTAACTGTGATTGAAGTTGAACATTTACTATAATTGCTTTCAGATTTAATTAGACTCATGACTTGAAGAGTCAATTTGCACCTTTCATGCTGCTTGAAGGAATGATAAACTGACTTGGAACAAATGCAGTTATACAGTGAAATGTTAAGATGTCTTCAGGATATTTCTTTTCAGTTGCAGACACTAAAAAGAAATTGCTTAGTTTCTGAAGCCTGAATTTTCTGCAGGCAATAAAGGTTTAATAGGTGATTTTTCTTTTTGATTTCATGACCTGGTAGATAAGTTTGAGTGAATCATGGGAGGAAGGTTGAAATGGTTAGTTCAATTAACCGTGTGTCCTGACCTTTGCTGACAGTAATCTCACCTATGATGGCAGTGGAAAAATGGTTTGCATGTTCACATCTTCATGTATGGCTCTCTAAAATACTGATTTTGATACTGAAGCCAGGTGAAGTTCATGGCTGTTTATTACTGCAGAGCAGCAATTCATTGTGTAAAATTGTCCACGTTTAAAAATAGCAGATCAGAAGCTTCACTTCAGTGGTTTGTTTTACAGTTCTGGTGTATGATATTGTCTGATTCAGATGTTGGCATGTACAGACTTTGGAGACATCTGTTGTGCCCCTTTTCCTTTCCCCTCACCCAGAAGCACTTGAAGATCCCTGGGAAAAGTATTGTTTCTTCAGTGCCAGGATCCGCATCTGTGTAGCCCTGTTTGCTAGGAAGCTATTTGTTTCTGTTGAGCCACAGGTCAGCTGCCAGTCTGCTGCCCTCTGCTCTGTGCCAGCCAGCTTGCTCCCTTTTCTTAAGGACAGGAGGACAGATGGACTTGCTGTCACTCTAGTAGTGGGACAGAATTTTGCAGCGTAGGAAGAATGAAAAGAATTGCCACTACAGTGGAAGGGAGAGTGAGAAATGAATGTGTTGAAGAGATGTAAGCTGAAGGTCACATTATTTTTGTTTTATATTTTTATTTAGTGTTTGTTGCTGAAGAGTAAAATAAAACTATTTTACAAAATGGTAATCTAAATGCCAAGTATCTTACCAAATTTCTCCCAACTGACCAAGGTGTTTGGGACAAGACCTGGCCTTTAAGCTCACTCTCCAATTATTTCTTAAAAATTGAACAAACAGTTGTTTAGAAAAAAAGGGATGTATGTGTGTTTGGAGTTTTCAGAAAGAAATAACTTACTATCTTGTGTTTACTTTTAGTGCTTATATATAGTGTCGTTTATTGGTGCACATATAGATACTTACTCTAAAATAACTTATGAAGACTTTAGCTAATAAATTTGTATTCCTTGGTCTCTGTTACCATTTGTGCTTGAAGTTTGCATCAGCTAGCTGTGACATACAAGTCCTTAAACAATACTACAAACACGCTTGCAGTTTATTTATAGAAGTGTTACAGGTGGCTTTTGTTCATGATTGTAGGTAACTTTTTGTTTTGTATTTGTCAGAAATATAGCTAACAGCTGCCTTTTGAGCCATCCTAGTTTTTGTGGCCTGGTAATTAATTTTGAAAAAAATACAGAAAATCATTTCAATTTTGATACTTTGTATAAGCGTTTCATAAAACGAGGAAGACTGTTTTAAGCTTTTCTTCTGTCATCCTTCATAAAAATAAAATGAACCTTTGAACATTTGCCTGTCAAAAGCATGAAGGAACTTTTGAAAAGGAGAAGTGTTTCTTAAATATATTGTTGCTGATCAAGTAAGAATTAAAGACTTACTATGTTTTCATTTATGTTTTATATTCCTTCACAAGTAAGGTATAATTTGGAGATGTGAGCTTGGAGTTATTTTGCAAAAAGAACTGAAGAGGCATTTAAAGTCTGTGTTTCAGGTCAATACTCTGAACTATTTCTACTGAGTTTAATGATTTACAGTCTTACATTATGAAAATAATATCTAGACATTAGACAGTGTATATCTATGTTTTAGAAGTGTTGTAATACAATCTTATTTTGCCAAGAAGTGTGGAGGATCATGCTTTTGAACTTCAACAGGCTAGTCCATGTCAGTGGGCCTTGTGACATCCCTCCCCCATAAGGGCTGAGAGATTTTGAGAGCACATAAAAAAACTTGTTCATAAAATGTGTTGAGAAGCAGTACTTTTTGTCTCCCCCAGCCCTGTGCTTGTTTTGTCATCCTGGCACAAGTTCAGAGAAGCAAAATGCTTTCCCTAGTTCTAATATATGCTGAGGTCACTACTCTGCCAGAACAGGGCAAAGAGGTCATAGCTTTTTTTTGAAATGGTGGTGGTATGCCAAGTACTGTAAAAATGCGTCAGATAGTAATAAATACATGGGTAAGTCATTATTTGACTTTAAGGTGTTTTTCCTTCTCTCTTGCATCTTAGTGTTTATCCGTTTCACATTCAGCTCTTAACTGATGTCAGTGTTGAACTATTCAGGCCTCATTTTTGACATGAGTGCTTCTTTAAAACATCTTCCCCCTATCCTATTCATACCAGGTTGTGTGTTCATTAAGCAGTTCTGATTCTTCCTAAAAATCTTGTTTTACTACTTTCATCAGTTTTCTTTTCTGAAAATATTTGATTTTTAGCATCTTACATGATCTGGAGAGAAGTCCAGGTGTTCAGCCCTGGATATGGGAAGAAAAAGAGGAAGCCCTTTGAAGCAGTTTTTAAAAACCTACAGAAAATAGAGCAGTTTTTCATTTTCTTGGGCTTCTTTTTCTTAGTCATGATATGCTTAAGGTTGGCTATATTGAGTCAAACCAAAGGACAGTCTAGTCCGATGTCCTGACAGCCACAGCATAAATAGCAGTAGCCAAGTGAATAATTAGGTCCTATGTTTATGATACATTGTCTTGTAGCCTACAGACTTTGAGCCAGAGGTGGTGGTATGGGGGAATGTGAATGTGTGTTTGGATTCCCCATCCCCCTTTTATTTTGCTGGAGCATGTGTGTGCCTGGCATAACTTAATAGGCTTCAATATTTTTGATGTTGATTTTTTTCCATTAATTTGTCTAGTCCCTTTTGAACATTCTGAACTTTTAGCATCCACAGCTATATGTAGCAAGGAGCTTTGTAATTCTACTGTTTATTGCATGAATATTATCTCCTCCTAGTCCTTGACTTGATTTTGGCATCTGTTGGTTTCACCTAATGCCCTGTTCTTATACTGGAAGAGGCAGTGAGTGGTTGTTCCTTACCTGTCTTCCTCAACACTGGTAGGGTGAGTTTTTTGTGTTTTAAGAATTCTGTCGTAATCAGTTGTATCTTTCCCTTACTGAAGATGTTATTTCATGCAGCTTCTTTGCATACAGAAGCTATTCTAAACACATAGTTCTTCCCTCTGTGGTTCCGCTCGCCCCCCCATTTTTATGCTGGGGAAGGTGGGTTGGGAACTGTATATACTACTTAAGCTGTGGGTACCTCATGGGTTTCATGAAGTGGCATAATGATTTCTGGTTTTCGTTCTGTCTGTCTTGATACTCTGTTTTTCCATCTGCTGTTGTACAGTGCTACTTTCTACTTGGAAGTTTCAGTAGGAATGCTACTGTTCTGTTTGCCCTGTAGGACAACAGAGTAAATGAGGAAATAATCTTAATGGACACATCCTTAAATGAATAAGCAATGTACAGTTGAATTGGGAATACGGTTTTCTTGTGTAGTCCGATCTGGTTTATATTAGCAGTGAATTAAACTATTATGCTGGTAAATCAGTGTCATGACGTAGCACTTCTGCGGTTTCCTCATGTATGAGTGAGAGCTTGTTTACAGACAGTGCTGCATCTTGTTTTTCCAATATCGTTAGTATAGCTGATTGCACTAAGAAATGCTTTAGAGGCAATACCTAAGGGCGCAGGTTAAAATTACCCGTGTGAATTTAGTGAGATATTGTTGAGATACATGTCACTACCAACAGCAGTCGAATTTTTCTGTGTTTGCTTTGAGAGAGAAGGAGATACGCAGAACTTTCATCCTGTAAGGACTGTTAGTTACAGGATTAAATCTACGTTTGTGCTGTGTACAAAAGTAATTAAAAGCAGTCATGGCATTGAAAAAACTGTTTTTAACCTCCTTTATAGTGACACTTTCTACTTTAATAAAATTTCTTGATCAATACTTTTAAGTTTAGATTTAGAAATGCTGGTAACAGAATGGTTCAGTCAAAGGATGAAATTTGACCTCCTCTGTTTTACATTTCTATTCTCAGAACTCCTTCATCCCTGTCTTTTCTTTTACTTTCTTACCACTTGGAACAGATCTTTAGCTCGCCCCCCTCCTCCCCCCCCCAACTTGAAAGCTGTTGTCCAGCTCCAAGTATCTGTTTGGTTGCTGTTTATGCTCTTAAGGGATATGTGCGTGTGTGTGTATATTTTTACACACACACGAGGCTCAGTTCTTGCTATTTTGTTCTGTGCATGAGTATTTGAGCATCAATTTAAACAAGTTTTACTCACAATATAAGACTTTGAAAATTAAGCACCCAGCCACATAATGAGATGCATTCTGAATGTGCATGCAACTATTCATTATTTCTCCTGCTGAATATTAGTACGGTGAGGTCTGCTGATGGTCGTCTTTTGAACAGGGGAGCAGACAGAAGGAAGCTAAAAGCTAAACGCCCTTTAGGAATTATATTCTTTGTTGGTATAAAATAATTTTGGGAGCATATTTAGCTTTGTTTCTGAAGGAAATTGTGTGTATGTGATAGCATTTTTGTCTCGCCCTCTAACTTTTGAATCCACCCATTCTTTGGTGATGGCTTGCAGGGTCATTAGATGCCTGTTAAGCCAAGCCAACTGCATCTTCTGTCTGCTCTTTGTCCAATGGAAATACCATGTAGTGGAAGGGGAAAGAGGAGACAAAATATAAAAAACTCTAAGAAATTAGAGCACGTTAGTTCTGCTACAGACAGGAATGTGTGCTCATTATAACAGTAGATTCTTGCCAAATGCTGTTTGAAATGTATTTTGAGTTTTTAGGTCTGAAATCTCTCCACACCGTAACATCTATATTTGCCTTTACTAAAGCTCATGACTCAACCAAAGTCCTTGAAACTTTTGTTTGATATTGGCATTTTTAAGGTCCTTAATTTACCAGTTAGAAGCCTGTGGTGTTCCCTGAAAGAGCTAATGAAATAAGTGTTAAGAAACCATTTAGTATGTGAAATTTTTTTTTGAGCTACTAAAATAGGAGCAAACATGTTTTTGGACAAGCTACCTGTCTTAGACTCATGTCAGGTTAGTGTTCTGGCTGTGGCTGAGATGGGTTAAGAAGCTAGTGTCTTCAGCTGCTTGTTTTGCCGCCCCAGTTTTGCTGGCATACCTAAATAACGTGTCACTTTTTAACTCTGTTCTGTCAAATGATCTGGGTTAAAGACTACCAGTATTTTACCTTCTAATGTAGAGAACTTCTCGCAGGAGGACTTAAGAAGTGAAGATGTAGTTAAGTTAGTTGCTGAGGGGAGGGAGAGATGCGATAGATTTTAACAGAAGATGGTAAAACCCTTACCTGTCTCTACTGCAGCGAGAAATGTATCTGACTGTAGTTGTCAGTATTCTGCTAATGGTAGTTTGAGAATTTAGACTTGTATCGTGTGACTTCAACTCTTATATTGTAGGTGCGGATTAGGTAAATAATATGTCTCCACCCTTCATCACATAATGGACAAACCAAAGCATTGCAAGGGGTAGTTAGCATCGAGGGCTGGCATAGTGGTGTATGAACAGTTTTGTTTAAAGAGTTCCCTGTAACCTTCTCAGATGAAATTTGAATCGTTACTATTAATAAGCTATTCTCTCATTAGTTGGTTTAGTTCATTGGTAATAAGTGTTGTTCAGACTGGAGGGTTTATTGAAATCAATTTCACTGGGTTGATTCCCAGATATATTTAAATCTTTCTAAAGATGAACTGAATTTTTGTAAAAATAAATTTACTTATGGAATAAGAGAAGATTTAAAGTGAGGAAGTGTATAGATATATCTCACCTAAAAATAGTGTTACTTTTAATAAAAAAAGAGATTCCTTCATTCAATTTTGAGATGTCTTGAGTTATAGGACTACTGTAGCCTGTTGCAGCCTTTACTACACTTTGCATATGAACTTTCTTTTGCATTCTTGAAATACTAAAGAAGTATGTATAAAATATTTAAGAGTGGAATTATTTAATTTTGGTAGAAAGCCTTCCTAAAATTGTAGCCATTTGAGATTGTGAAGGCAAGGTGGGAAGGGGGAAAGAAAAGAATTTTATTACAACTAAATTCAGTAAACTTAAGTTTATGCTTAATGCAGGATATTTTTATATGGTTTGAATCTTAGTGAGGCTAAATCGTATTTTCCATTAGAAAAAAAAATTTTTGCATGCAATGTTTAAGTATTTGAAAATAGTATATTGTAACTGAACAGCTCTTCATATTACTAGTTTCTGAATATAAAGACTTCACACTAAAATATAAGTGATTTTTAGGGCTAATCACTTGAAAATTGAATTCTTTCCAGCCCTTTTTCTTCATAAAAAGTGAAGACAGAATTTTAGTTGATTCCTTTTCTAGCTTTTGTATTGTCTTAATTTGACTTTATTTGTTGATGTTGACTTCATTGACAGGAAAGCAAAATAACTTGCTTTTAAAATCCCTTAATTTAGAAAGCGCTACTGTGAGGTTTTGTTTTGTGAAACATTGCATAGTCCATGGAACTATGGACTGTTTTTGTATTAAAACAGAATTGAACCTTTGAGGTGTTTAAAACCTACAGTAATGTTAATTTTTTTGTCAAATGAGCCAGTTGTCCTATCAGATCATTGATTAGGATGTTGAGTATCTTACAGGTTACCCTCACTATGTATTGCTGAACCATTAGGAATTAATTTCGTAGGTGCAGATATGAAACTTTTTTTTTTTTCTGCAGAGACACAATATCGTGTGTATATACAACGGCCAGCTTCAAAACTGGTACTGCTTGATGTGCATACATTGTATGTGCTTCTGTAGGATTCTGTTTTCTATGCATTCAGAGTTCATACAATAGTTTGCGTCGCCTATTGCATCAGAATGGCTGTGATGCTGGTAACAGCAGTACCATGGTTGATTGAAAGTGGTTTGAAAGGTACGCAGTTGTAGACTTTTAGGCAAAGTTCCTCATAAAGTAATTGCTGGAGGATTGTAGGTGGTCTCTGCCTGTCCTAAGTGTTTCTTTCCAGTAGTCCCCATGACATATGTTTAATAAGCTTGTTATTTTGAAATGAAGGGCTTTGTCATCCAATTCTTCAATTCTCAGGAATAATTTTAGAGGGTGTCCACATTTGGATAAGTTGCCAGCCAGGAAGGAATGATGAATGCTGTAGCTCTGTATTACTTTATAGACTCTGCTGAGTCTGGCACCTAGTGCTTGATTTCTGTAGCACGAAACATAGACTCTCTCTTCCCCAAACATAAGCATTAATTGAAGTGCCTTGTGTTTTCTTCATTGACTTTTTCTTTACTTTTCCTATAGATACATGAAACCATAATGTGGGGAATGAATCTGCAGAATGAAATCAGTTGCCAAAAAGAACAATGTTAAGAAAAGCCTCTTTGTGAAGTGGAGAGTATGGTCATTTCTTACTTTATTGTTGTATCCTGGTGGTATTTAGAGGTTGATAGGGCTTTAGTGTTCAGGAAGGGGAGAAAAAAACCCTGATTTTTATCTCTTCTGATGGTTTGTTTAGAGGGATCATGAAACTGGCATGTCAGTATTGACCATGTTCTGTTATGATACTCTGAAGTGCAGAAGCCATGTGCTGCAAGATGGTTTTTTGTATTTTTGCATACAAAATAAAGGTTAAGGCACACCTAAGATAACAGCAGCAGCCTCAGAACAATGTAGTTTATATTTTGTAGAAGTTTTTACTTTGGTGTTCTGAGTAATGCTAATACTTCGCAACTGAGATTTTTCCCTCAAAATCGTGGTGTTTAATGAAATAAAATTTTAGTTGGATCAACCTGGAGGTATACCGGAGCTTTAGACTGGGTACTGATACAGTCATCCATTAAACCTTCTGAGTAAACTTTTATATGGCCATAATGTTAAGGGACACTATAAAAGCCAAACCTAACAAATCAAACATGCCTTTGGCAGGCATCTGTTTTATTTGTGTGTTACTTTACATTGTGATCTGAAGTAGCTGTATGTATGTAACTTGTTGATATTTGACTGTGCTGTAGAGTTCTTCGGGGAATTTGGTAGGGCTAATACTAAGAACAGTGTGGCTTTTTTATCATATTTCTTGTTGGTTTTGTCATATTTCTTGTTGTTTGAGTCAAGGTATGAATGTGTATAATAGCTGCTATTGCTTTTGTCTAATTTTTTGTTAACATCTAGACTGCAAGGAACACTTTTTAATCTATTCTTGTTGAAAAAATAAGTTGTTCCTCATAGTCAAGTGGAAAGATGTAAATTGCCTCAGGGAAAGGAATCTAACACATTACGAAATGGTGAAATGTGAGTAGCAATGTCGAAAACAGGCTGGGGTGATGGCTGACAACAAACTGTAAGTGCCTGTGCAATGTGATCCGGTGGCAGAGAAGGCCACTTGAATTCTCTGCTGGGTACACAAAGATGCGTTGCAGAGTGGGGACAAGACTTTGAAATATTTTGTATGGTTACAGTTGCAAAAAAAGTTATGCCTCGTTAGATAGAATTTTCAACTGTGGAGACTACCATAAGTGTGTCTAAATTTCTGTAGCTTGGAGGCAGCTGTTCAAAAAAATGTGTTGGTTTTGTGGTGGTTTTTTGGTTTTTTTTTTTGTTTTTTTTTTTTTTAAGGTTGTGTCCGTCTTCTCGCAAACGCTGTTACATATATGCAGATGAATGGGTTTTTTTGTACTCCTTAGTCAGATGTCAGTTAAAACAAAGGTACTTCTGTGTAGCAGCCAGGCAACAAATGTGGTTGGCTTAGGGTCGAGTACAGTAATTCAGTGCAAACCAGAGTGGGGTGCCCAGTGATCAGACTGTTAATAAAGGGACAGAAAAGAACCCTTCTAAGAAT
Source organism: Gymnogyps californianus (assembly GCF_018139145.2). Lineage (NCBI taxonomy): Eukaryota > Metazoa > Chordata > Aves > Accipitriformes > Cathartidae > Gymnogyps > Gymnogyps californianus. The sequence continues at coordinate 74,456,939 of NC_059471.1, read as the reverse complement.
GGACTTTGTTGATATTTGTCCTAGGAATTAAAGCTACAGAGAATGTAAAAATACACAATTTCCAAATTTTTATTTTAAAGTGTTGTGGGTTGTTTTTTTTTGTTGTTTTTGACACTGTACTTGTTACCACCTATTATTAGAATACTAGGACTTTGGGCTGGTGGCTGCTTTTTATGATTAGTGAAGAATTAATTCTCTAGTGTTGGTACATAAGTCAGATCTTTTATTTGCTAATAGTGCTTGCAAGCATCTTAAATTTCTGACATTATTTGTTTCAGAAGCTTAGCAGCTCTTGGCAGTGAGGCTAGAGCTTCTGAGAGTGGTTTTGTAACTTCTGAGAAACTTAAGGTAACGTGTATCAGTGCAAAATGAAAGGATATCCTTGTGGAGACTTGCAGGGTTGTTGCCTGCACTTAAGAGAAGTCTGACTCCGAGGTCGGATGATGATAAGAATTTGCTGTATAACTTGTTTTTCTGAAATGCATAAATATTTCCTATGATGTTTCAATTTCAGAGGTGAAGTATGAAGGTTCAGATGTGTTCACACAAAACCAGTTTTAATGATAAACTTCATCTAAACACCTGTTAAATGTGATTGTGATTATGTAATACTGTGGATTAGAAATGTGCATGTTAAATATGGAAACAGGGAGTTTCACTGGGTTTTGAGGTTCAGACTTCTGGTCAGTTCACAGTTTTCAATTTGTCTTGATTTTTCTTGATACTGTATATAATGAAGATGAACACACATAAAATGATACCTTTCTCTGATTCTCAGACGTGAACGAATTGAAGGAGTGCCTTCATGTACTAGTGAAGGAACAGCAAACTCTGGCCACACAAACTGCTACAACAGCTCTTTCAGCTATGAGGCTAAAGCAGAGGCTAGTTATCCTGGAACGATATTTCATTGCATTGAACAGAACAGTTCTTCAAGAGAATGTCAAAGTTAAGTGGAAAAGCAGTAGTATTCCTCTGCCTGCTGTGGATAAGAAAAGGTAACGACACGTGCATGAACAAGCTAATACATTAGGAAAGTCATAGAAAGGTTATTAACCTGTGTGTGAGAGCTTAATGTGGTTTCTTCCTCCTCCTGAAACATTAGCAGTAAAGAAACTCTTCTTATTTCTTAAGGTGGTTTTACGTGGTGTTATCTGCCACGCAGTTTTTCTCCTTGGCTGATGCTTGCTTATAGTGTCTCTGTTCATACTGGTGGGTTTTTATTGTAATACATTGCTGTAGATATTATTCTTTGAGCTATAAGTATACTTTTATTGAGGTATTCTTTTTGTTCTACTTAGCTAGAAAGTATGGCGAAGCCTATTTCAGAAATGATGCTGATGGAGCTTACGTAGTTCTAATAACATTAATATATTTTTTTGTCAATATTTGCTAAGTTAAGGCACATAACAAATTTAAAAATACAAATAAGTAAAAGTTGAACAGTTTTCCTTAGCTTGGGTGAGAAATGCTGTAGTAATACATTTTATATGAAACTGTTTCCAGAGAACTAACTGAATAAGAATTATCCGATTACTTTCCATGTCTAGATAGCTTATTGACCTAAAACCAGAAAAATCTATCAGATGAGGCATTAAAGAAGCTATTCAGTAGCTGAACAAAGTTGCTGTCTGACAGAACAAGCAATTCAGCCAGGGAAATTTTTATGTTAGATTGTCTCTAGCTTAAAAAATGAAAGGAGACAGCAAGTCGATATCATGACTAGTTATTATGGGATTGTAGTTCTGACAATGATACCTTTCTCTGAGTAGTCTTTTCTCTGCAGATTTTTTTGTCAGTTCTGCTTAAAAAGAGCACTGGTATATTTAAGTTATCAGATTGCTAAAAATGCCAGTTTAAATTTTTTCTCTCTTGAAAAGTCCTAAGCAGTTCACTTCCTTTCAATGTGAGATTAAAAAGAAAACAGGATTGTTGGTGTCTTTCTGAGAGGAAGCAGTAAGGAATCTCCTGTTGTTAAGTACAAAGGAAAGCTTACTTAAATTAATGTGATTGTATAAAAAGAAAAGTTAACAGAAATGTATGTGAGTCTAGTGGGTATTAACAAAAGTTCAGGCTATCTCTCTTCTTTACACACACCAATACAGAAGCTGCAAAGAGAGATTCGTGACATTGACGCTTGAATGGAAAGATAAGAAATGACAAAATTGATGGAATTAATTATCAGTAATTGAAGATTCATTTTAAAAAAATAGCCTATAAGCATAGTTTATGCAGTCGAAATTAACTAGAAGTATAAACTTCATGAGTAAATAATGAGTACACATCTGTGTATTTTGAATACACCATCATAATTTCACTCTGAGTGACCATAGGCACCTTTCTGATGGCAGTCAATTATGCCAGTCGAGTTTATTTTTTCTCTGTGAAGGTATTTGATGTTGGGGGATGAACTGGTTGTTTTTTGAAGCAGCTGAAGTTGAATTTTGCTTGTTGACATGTTGATGTTGATCACCTTCGTTCTCAAGAGACAATTACAATTCTTTACAAATAAAAATTGCGTAATGATATATGCATGCATATAGCTAAATTATAAAATTGTTGAATATACAAGTTATAAAAATAATTACTAATATAAATATGTATTATGATATAAATTATATCGAGACAATGCATATATAATTTTATTTAGCCCAAGACCTGTAGGCAAAGGTGTAGAAGGACTTGCACGAGTCGGATCCCGAGCAGCACTTTCATTTGCATTTGCGTTCCTTCGTAGAGCCTGGAGGTCAGGTAGGTCTACTCTGTAGCATTGTGAATATATTTTTCATTAGAAGATGGATGATTCATTAAAGCATGTGTGTGTATTAAATATTTGCATAGAAGTATACATTTATAAATGTTAGATTTGCATAATTGTATTTTATGTTTATGTGATATTATGCCCAACAATACTGTTGCTGATTGAAGCCATCCAAGCCAGTACCAATGCTGTGTTGTGCTGGGATACTTTTATGCTAGGAAGACAAATGGGGATTTCATGAAAAGAACATATTTTTAATGCCAGGTTTCAGAAAAGTTAGATTTATTCTTCAGACAGGGTCGATCCACTATATCACTACACGATAGTAGCAGCTTAGAAAAGGAGTTTGGAGCAGTAGTGTGAAACTTGTGTTCAGTTTGTGTACTTGTCAGCAATCTGTGCCACTTTAACCTACCTGTTTGTCTCAGTCTGCGCTGTTTGTTCAGACAGCAGCTGTTTGGCTCACTCTTTGTCCAGCCAGCCGTAGTTTCTTTTGATTTCCTCAGCGAATGCATAGTGGGACGAGGTGGTTTAAGAATTGTCACCTTTCTGAATGTATTTTTTGTGAAGCAGATAGTTCTTCGGAAGTCTTGCAGTCAAAATGTTTGTGTGAAAATTGAGAACTTTGTACATATTAAGTAACTTGTAAGCTTGAGGTTAAAAAAAAAATCCACAAAACATTGTATGCAAAAATTTGTATAACTTCTGTAAAGATGGGAGTGTAACTAGTATTACTGTGTTCCTTAGGTGAAGATGCAGACCTGTGCAGTGAATTGTTACAGGAATCACTTGATGCACTACGAGCTCTACCAGAGGCGTCCCTTTTTGATGAAGGGACTGTATCTTCTGTATGGCTGGAAGTGGTGGAAAGAGCTACTAAATTCCTAAGGTCTGTTGTGACTGGGTAAGTTTCTTTTTTTGAGTATTGCTGAAGTAGCTGTTAAATGGCAAACTTGCATCTCTTAGCAGCTGATGGTATAAACATAATAGTTTATGGAAAATTAAAAAGATTGCTTTCCTTCTCTAATGTTATATGAGCAAGCAAAAAATACATGAACTGTTGAAATCATGCTTTTTAAATATGATTTAATTCCTTTAACTGTTTTAGAAAAATCTGAATTTGAGTACTCTGAATCACTGCATGTAGACTTACCTGAAAAAGTGTTTCGCTAGAGTAAACTGTATCCGCATGAAGAGTGCTTTACAATATATGCGTACCCTTAATTGTACCTTTCTAATATCGTAAAATAATGCAGGCTTCTGTGCATGTGAGGGGAAAATACACTCATATTGGACTTAGAGCACTCCCCTGCTTTTTCCCTGTTATTTAAGGAGGCTCAAAGTTACCCTTTTACGATAGTTATCAGAAATTGTCTTTTGAATGCTGGAACTATGTCCTTACAGTGAATATCATAAAGAATATTTGAATTTCACCTGTGAAAAATGTTTTTCATGTTCTTAGCATGTTTAATAGAACTATAGAGTAGATAGTGAAGCTTGGGGCAATTTTAAAGCGTAGCTGCCACTCTAAAAATTGATCTTGTGTGGAATCTGTCATCTTTTCTTCTCAGCTGCTTTCATCACCAATTTTATGTTTTTCTATAAGTTTAGTGGTTCTTGGTGTGTTTGTAGATGCTTTTGGTAAGGAAATATGTTGTATTGTTTCCAATTACTTCTTAGTTAATGTGTATTGTTTGACTTTTAAATAGAGATGTGCATGGAGCTCCCAGTACCAAAGGGCCAGGAAACATTCCGTTACAAGACCAGCACTTGGCGCTTGCCATATTGCTAGAACTGGCAGTGCAGAGGGGTACACTAAGGTGAGAAGCATGAGCACTCTGATTTTTAACCATCGCTGTCGGTTGGAATGGCCTAAGCAGTGCCTGTCTTCAGTTTTCACGGGTTTGGGTTTAACCTAGTAATTGTGGTTTAAAGCATATGAACCTTTTCTGTAATGCAGTGACGATCAAGATCTTATGTTAGCTAGATTGCAAAATTCATTGTTGATATTTTGATAATCTGTTTAAAATGGAAAGCCACGACATCTGATATTGCTAAACTTCAAAATATAGAAAGTGAATTGTCTGGATAACCTAAAATAATGTTTTTAGGAATGCTTACTAATAGAAGATATAAACTTCCTCTTTCAGCCAAATGTTGTCTGCAGTTATGTTGTTGCTTCAACTTTGGGATAATGGAACAAGGGAAACAGATAATGAGCGATCTGCACAGGGAACAAGTGCACCCCTTCTACCTTTGCTACAAAGATTTCAGAGTATAATATGTAATAAAGACGTGCCCAATACTGAGGAAGAGATTCAGGTACTCACCGTTGGATTATTTGAAAGGGGCATTATGTTGGTATCAAATTTCATTCGGCTGGCTAAAATAATTATAAAATTATCAAAACAAAATTGGCTGTGGTGTTTTCCATGTAAGAGGTATATACACCACTGTTGTTTGGTTTTCATGCGTACACTTGAGTTTCTTGAGGTAGGAGGAGGAATGTCATAGTATGATTAGAGGTAAGCATTGTGTTTCAGAGTTAATGCTTTTATGATAATTAACTTAGAGATGTGGCCAGTTAACTTTTCTGCATATTTGGATTGGTTTTATTTAGCTGTGTTTGAAGTTAATTGAACTGTGACTCTTTGTGAATATTATTGAGGTTGATAAAACATAGTAGATCAGTTTTATTATGCTTGTAACCTTCTATTATATTCACAATCTGACTATATTTTCTCAACATACGTTTGGAATTTTCCTCTACTGTAAGAAAAAGGATGTGCAGAGTTAATTCGGTTTCTCTTAAACTTGTGCAGATAGTCAGCATGTCTAAAATATATTGTGTATCTGTATGTGTAGTGGCATAGAAATACCTTGAATATTCTTCTGACTGCTCTTTTTTCTTTTCTAGCTCCTGACTTACCCTCTGAGTCCAAATGAAAGTTTTCTAAGGTATCTGACTTTACCACAGGACAATGAGCTAGCGATTGATCTGAGACAAACAGCTGTAGTGATCATGGCCCATTTAGACCGTCTAGCCACCCCATGTATGCCTCCACAGTGTAGCTCTCCTACATCTCATAAGGTAACTGTTTGAAACGTCAAATTTAGCAAGATGTTTTTCCTAAAAGTGTAACTGATTTCCAATTTGGAAGGAAAACGACTCCTAAGATTCTTGAAATTTCCTTTTGATTTTTACAAGGTACCCTTGAGTTGCCTAAATTTGTCTTACTTGGGTATCTTTCATTACACCAGCGCTCTTTCAGTCAGCCTTGGAGTACAATTCTATGGTTTGTGAACCATTCTTTCTTATCACAACGCTATGGCTGATTCTGCCATATTTTGAGCTTTTCCCTGGGTTTATCAGAGTAAATGCTCAAGATCAGACTTTATAAATGTTGGGGGTCTGGCATATTTAAAAAAAAAAAAAAAAAAGGAAACTAAAAAGTAAATGTTAAACTTCCCAGCTTGAAAAATCTCTGACCACTTACTGTAGATATTTATAGCTTATTCAGTACCAGACTAAACTGAATATGATGAATGCAAGTCTCTATTTTTGATATCTTCTAATAGGTAAGCTTTATTGACTGCTGGCAGTAATGAATGTCACAGATTTGAGTATATTTGGCATATAAAGGTTTAAAAACTAATCTGCTCTATGCATTTTATTAAGTTGCGTATTTCAAAATTAGTACTTACAGAATTTCTTATTTTCTAGGGATCTCTGCAAGAGGTCATTGCTTGGGGTTTAATAGGTTGGAAATACTATGCTAATGTGAGTGGTCCAATTCAATGTGAAGGACTTGCCAATCTTGGCGTTGTGCAGGTTGCCTGTGCAGAGAAACGTTTTCTAATATTATCTAGGAACGGACGAGTTTATACACAAGCGTACAACAGCGATACTCTGGTGAGAGTTTTTTTACATGTTCTTAAAAATGCGTTCTCTTCTGTGTTGCTTCATAGCATAAGTCTGCTCCTTTAACTATTTAGAGTATCTTGGAAGAGTGGATGGAGACATGCTGATTTTTGTGAGCTTCTATGTTGTTTTTGAACTTTCAGAAATGGTTTTGATCTCTTGTATTGATTTGATGAAATGCATCTGGTTTCTGTAATTTCTATCAGGCTAGAGGTTATGAATACAATGATAATTGCTTTCATTGGTATGCTGGCCTTGGTAACAACTTTAGAAATTGGCAGATAGGAAATGGATTTTACTTCAGTGATGTAACACTGTGCCCAAACTGTGTAGTTTCTCAAACAAAACTATACTGTAGCAGAAACATTTGTCACTGAGATTGCCTGTAAGATTAAGATAAACACCATTTTTGTATATAGTGAAGACCTTATAAGAATGGGAACAAAATAACTTCAAAACGCTGTTTTTGTCAGACTCGAATAGTAGATTTGACCTTTTTTTCTTTATACCTTCAACTCATTAATTTGAGTGCACAGTTTTGATAAAGCCTTACGAAAACTGTACCTAGTTATTCTGTATATAGGCAAGTGATGGAAAATATGAGCAGTTTTTTTAAGTGTATTGCTTTTGTTTGGTTCACAGGGACCACAGCTAGTGCAGAGTCTAGCTTCCAGAAATATTGTGAAGATAGCAGCACATTCAGATGGCCATCACTATCTTGCTTTGTCAGCAAATGGTGAAGTTTTCTCTTGGGGTTGTGGAGATGGTGGAAGACTAGGCCATGGGGATACAGTGTATGTAATAAAAATAATCATAACATTTATTTGCCAGTGTTCTGAATTCATAGTAAAAACTATTTGGTTGTGTATATAAGCACATTCAGAATGGGACATTCGTCTCTGTTATTGAACAGAAGTTGCATTCTCCCTGCATATTTTCTTTGCCTGTAATATTCCCAGTTCTGTATTAATGCTACTTTCTGAAATACTTGTAGATAGAGGGTGTAGTAGGGGTTGCACTGTTATTAGGCCTTTTATTCATGGTTTTATGAATCCACAACGCATTTTCTCCAGAAACATTGACTCAAATGTCAGAGTGGGGTCATTATTTCATATGCAGTCATGTTGCATATATCATTCCTTTTTTCCTGTGTTAAACAATAACGTTACTGTCCTGCTTTTGTGTAAGAGCAGTCTTCTACAGGGGTATTCTGTAGGGGGTGCACATCAATATATTTTAGAGGTTTTAAGTGTCTTTGCCCAGTGCTGAATTCCCTATAAAGCAAGGGAGTTACTACACAAGGGTTAGCAGTGTCATGAAATTAATTGTTCAGATATAGTAATTAAAGATACTATTTTTTTTATAATAGACAAATATTTTTTAAAAACACTGCATTAATTTAATTGGAAATAGAAATCATAGTTGTCAGACATTCCTTCAGTGGTTTGTATGTTGTTGAACAATCTGAACTTAATTTTTGGGTGATAGCTCTATTTATATCTTGATACTTCAGACTAGTAATAAGGTTTGCAGGTAGAATTGCAACAGTTGTTTTCTAACAAGTATGTTGCACCTTTTATTGTCTACTCATCAGATCACCTTTTGTGAAATATGTCACCTTCTCTTTAAATAGCCCTCTGGAGGAACCTAAGATGATATCTGCTTTATCTGGAAAGCAAGCTGGGAAACATGTTGTTCATATTGCATGTGGAAGCACCTACAGTGCAGCCATTACTGCTGAAGGAGAGCTATATACATGGGGACGAGGAAACTATGGCAGGCTTGGTCATGGTATGTTACTCGGTATCTTAAAGTTAGTTGTTTGTCAAAGTATTGTTTAGTGCCTGTCTCAAATGATCTTTTATCCAACTTACCTAAAGCTGATTTGAGAACCATATGTGGTTTCACATGAATTGAAACAATTATGGGAGAGAATGTCTCAAAATCACTAAATTTCTATGAGTTATGTGAAAATAAGTAATTGGATGGAGAAGAAAAATCTACGCTGTTCTCTGTTCCCTTCCTTGTGAAGCAAAGACTATCTCATGGGTTAAATCCATATTAGATACCTAAGAAACCATATGGGAACTTAGTCATGATGTTCAAATCTGGAAGCAAAACCAAACCAACACCCCCCCACCCCCACCCAACAAAACACCCAAAAGCAAACAAAAAAAAAACCCGCAACAAAAAAAACCCTCACAAACAAAAGAACCTACTAGGCCGCCCTGGTTTTGCTTCTCACAGAACTACTTTGTTTTGAAGGTTCTAGTGAAGATCAGACCATCCCAATGCTGGTCACGGGGCTGAAAGGACTCAAAGTTATTGATGTGTCCTGTGGGAGTGGAGATGCTCAGACTCTTGCAGTTACTGAAAATGGTTAGTAGCAAAATATAACTTAACACTTTAAATAAGCTTACCTTTTCTTCCTTTCATTCTGAAGATATTTATACTGCAGATATGCTTATTTCTGGTGGCTTGAATTCTGTAAGAAGCTGAAATTCCTTTTGGGGATATAGATATGTGCATTTATACGTTTTGCATATAACGTATGGAGATATATGTCCATGCATAGATATGCAATATATTAATTATGAATATGCAAATATATATTTCCGTTTATGGTATATATATTTAAAATACCCATGTAAATGTATGATACACACACAAAATATTACATATATGTACATATGCATCTAAATTTTACTCATTATTATATAAGCGCAAATAACTCATGTTGTCACAACAGCCAGAATTTTGAGTAGGAGAGTTGTCTGTGTTAACCCATGGGAAGTGCCAAAGAGAGGCTGTACTGAAATTCGGCTTCCCAGCATCCCTGAGCAAGGTGCCGAGGGTGAGACAGATTCAAAACCTGAATTTCACTGTGTGAGGTTAAGCCCCAAAGTCATCCCTTAGAAAGCAGATGTTCTTGGAACCTAGTTGTTCTTTTAAAATATATCTGATTATGGTGATGTGCAGTATTTAAAAGCTGAAAGGTTTGCTCATTGACGAAATGGAAACCCAGATTTTAATTTTTTTTTTTTTTTTTTCCCTCTTGGTCTCCTTCTTGCATGGTTCTATTGCTTATCAGAGTACCTTAGAAACTAGCTTATGCAAGTAGGGAACATAAATGCATCAGAATGTAAAGCAGGACTTTCTTTTTGGACATGCATGGGTTTACCATTCTTGAACCATAATTTTATTTAATGCAGATGCAGAATGACTTGACTGTTTCTAAGTTCCTATATCAGGGTTTAGATTTAGTAGTGTATTTCAAAAGAACATGATAGACAATGGCACTTTCAATTTCATTTTGTGAAATGGTTGAATGACAAGAACTGAAAATTAAGAAAAGTTTCGCAGGCCATTTGGCCATTTGATGTGGAAAAAGATTTTGCAAGTTCTTATAAATAATACCTTATAATAAAAGAAGGCAGTTTTTGACTAAAGATCGTACTACAGGCTTGATTTTTAGTAAATCCTACACTTCATATGTTTTTAAGAAGGACTTTCTGTACACTGATGAATTTTCAGTGCATGTTATGTGTTACACTTTTTATGTTTAGTTTTATCAACATGAAAACTTTTCACATCTTTTTCTTCCTTCTTATTTTCATGAACAATTAGAAATTAATTCGTTACTGCTATTCTTAAATTACAATTTGAAAATTGTGCTTATTAGAGAATCTCAGATTTTTAAGAGCTTGCTTGTCAAAACAGATAACTTTGTTACACGAAAAAGCAATGCAATATTTTTTGTTTTCTTTCTCTTGATTTAAAGGCCAAGTGTGGTCTTGGGGTGATGGAGATTATGGAAAACTGGGAAGAGGAGGCAGTGATGGTTGCAAGACTCCCAAGTTGATAGAAAAGCTTCAAGATCTGGACGTTGTGAAAGTACGCTGCGGGAGTCAGTTTTCTATTGCTTTAACCAAAGATGGCCAGGTCTACAGCTGGGGAAAAGGTGACAATCAAAGACTTGGGCATGGAACAGAAGAGCATGTTCGATATCCCAAACTGCTGGAAGGCTTGAAAGGTAATTATCAGAGCTGGAAATATTCCAAAGTTCTTTTTGCTGTTGTTGGAATCTTTCACTGGACACTGATGAGCTCAACTTTAAGAATGACGGTACCATGTACTCTGTCATATTTTATGCTAGTTGCATTGAAAAAGGTAATAGTGCACATTTCCCATCACTTCTGCATTTATACTTTTAAAATTCTAGCAGACTTAGAGACACTATGTTATGACTACCTTAAATGCTGCTTATCGTGTGTTCTTTTTATTCTTACTGCTTTTCTTTTATTAGGTTCACAGAAACGATTATTTTAAACATGTATTTTTACAGTCATGCAAATAAATACATATAACATATGTATGCTTAGATTAAGGCATGTGAATGGAATAAATGAAAATCACAGGCAACAAGTAATGTCATTAAAGTTGCATTTGTGCCAGTACTTTTGGCTAGTTTGTAACAGAGTAAAGATTATTTCTTGCATTTGTGAGAAACCTGAGGCTCTGTAGGGGAGGATGAGGAAGAAACCTCTTTTATTGCTCTGTCTTTCCTAAAATTGTTATTCATATATGATGAATATATGATCTAATTGAAAGTAACTTCTGAACTAATGACTACAATATAACTTTACAGTCTCTGTTCATAGATGGGGAGAACTTTTAATAAACCTTTCCTGAAAAAGTATCTAAGTAAAAGGGATACAAAATAGAAGATTTTTTTAAAAACTTGTAAACTTTCATACGTAAGCTGTCTCTTAAGAATCTTTAAGTATTTCCTTGGTTTTTCCTTTGCTGTACTCTTCCAATCCACTACTAAGGCAAAGGTGAGACTCTTGACATCCATAATGTGTTCATAGTTAAGTATGGTTGTAATTAGCACAGTTTTCCTTACCTCTGACATTTTTCTGTTAATGATTGTAGTCTTTAAGTTATATTTTCAATATTTGACTTTCCTATCAGGAAAAAAAGTGATAGATGTGGCAGCTGGATCTACCCATTGTTTAGCACTGACTGAAGATAGTGAAGTGCATAGCTGGGGAAGCAATGACCAGTGTCAACATTTTGATACTTTGCGGATCACCAAACCAGAGCCTGCAGCTCTCCCAGGATTAGACACAAAGCATATCATTGGAATTGCTTGTGGGCCTGCTCAGGTAAGTTTTATTTTTGAATTTTTAATTACAGTTTGTCTTTGTCTCTCACTGAAACTAGTTCTGTATGCTAATCCCAGTCCCTCTTTCTGTGCTTGCATGACTTTTCTTATTCTTATTTCTTATTCTGAATAAATGAAGGCTTGGAAAAACAAATCTTGTGCAGTTCCTCTGCCAAAAAGGGATGACTAGTTTTCCCTCTGTTGGATATTCTGAGAAGTAGCTATTTACCTGTTTTGTTTTTTATCTGGTACAGCAATTGAAGAGTTGTCAAGCAGGATGTTTCCTGCAGCAAAGATAGTGACTGGCATAACAGCACTTTGGAAAATGTGATAAGAGAGTTCTCTTCTGGGATTGGTAGAGTTTTATGTATGTTTACAAGGATGCAAGTTGAGGGTTCTCTTCAACAGATGTACTGATATTATTTCTGCATCTTCTATTACTGTTTGAAGGCAGATGTTAGCTTTACACTCCTGTCTCTAATCAGTGTCATCTTATATTTGGGAAATAACTGTTGAACTTTGTACATTGTTTCCATTTATAGAGTTTTGCTTGGTCATCATGTTCAGAATGGTCAATAGGCTTGCGGGTGCCTTTTGTGGTGGATGTTTGCCCCATGACATTTGAGCAGCTAGATCTGTTACTAAGACAAGTGACAGAGGGAATGGATGGCTCCTCTGACTGGCCCCCTCCTCAGGAAAAGGAGTGTATGGCTGTGGCAACGTTAAACCTTCTAAGGCTTCAGGTACCTTTGATTTCTTACACATTGAGCAGTCATTGAGCTAAATGTTTCAGTAAATTGCTTGGGTGAAAACAGTGGACTTAATGTGCTTTAAAACATTTTTATTGATTTAAAAAGTGAAATAAGTACACTATCACTTTCTACTCTGAAAATTGGCAGCTAGTGGTTGGTTTTTTTCTTCTCGACAGCTTTTGAACCTCATTAAAAATGAACTATAAAAATAAAATGTAAATAGATTAAGCCTTGTATACTCAATAAGCCCATACACTCAGAGATTTTGAGCATTTCTAAGAATTGAAAATAGCATTTTTAAGAGTGAACGTCCTCTTTAGAAGGTATCTGACAGTCACTGAAGATGTGCTACTTTTCCTAGCATACTGTAGCAAAGTAGAAACAGTTTAGGTTATTCTTTAGGTTATTATAGTTCAGAGTTTTAGGGGATATAGTTAAATATAGTTCATAATCTTTGAGTATTAGTTCAAATTCAGTATGTGTTTGGGCAAGCCAGCATTTCCCTTTAATTTTACAAATTTACAGATTAAAGTCTGTATCTTGGTCGGTGAATTTACTCAATTGCTCCAGGATTGACTCTTCTTAATTAAAATTTGCCTTTTTTTTTTTCCCTTTCTTTTTTTCAGCTTCATGCTGCCATTAGTCATCAGGTGGATCCGGAATGCCTTGGCTTAGGTTTGGGCAGTATCCTGCTCAATAGCCTGAAACAGACAGTGGTAACATTAGCAAGCAATGCTGGTGTTCTTAATACCGTGCAATCGGCCGCTCAAGCAGTGCTGCAGAGTGGATGGTCTGTGTTACTGCCAACAGCAGAAGAGCGGGCTAGGGCGCTCTCAGCGCTCTTACCCAGTGCAGGTTGGTCCTAAGATTTAAACCTATTTGTTTTGTGCTTGCATTTCTAGTTCATTAATAGCTTCTTCCATTCTTAGTTTCAGGAAATGAAATGAATGTAAGTCCAGGCCGTAGATTTATGATTGACCTCTTGGTGGGCAGCTTGATGGCTGATGGAGGCTTAGAGTCTGCACTAAATGCTGCTATTACTGCAGAAATTCAGGTATGTTTCAGCAGCTTTGCAGTTCTGTATAAACAGAATAAGAAGATGTATCAAGTGTTTTCTGAAGTTTGTGGATTGATGTTATCCTCTTTTGACCTGAAACTTGAGACAGTGTTTGTATAGAAGCATGAATTGTATTCTCCTTTTTAGTAGAGTGTTTCTTTTCATTGCCTAGAGTGATGCTTTTAACAACGTTAACAGACTTTTTCATAAAGCTCTGTAATAGGAGCATGATTTTACAAAGCATTTTGTACCTTTCTGTGGGATTCTTGAGTTCTTCACTTCCTTGATTTCACCAGTATTTCTCCAGCAGAAATTTCAGCCTTATTACTTATGAATTCAAGATGAATGAACTCTTTGCAGCATCCCAGATTTCCATAAGTTCCATTTCAGACTAGTTCGAATGTTTGATGCTGAATGAATGATGCTGACTAGTTATACAAAGGATGAAAGAAACATTCTGTATATACTGGCTTCTCCATTAGCCTCTCAGAGATAGGACATTCTCTGCACAGACTGCTTTAAATTGCCATATATTTATATGGCTGTGAAAACAAAAATGTGCTTCTCCCTTGCTTCTTCATTTGTTTTGTTCTTCCAAGTATATTTTCTTCCTGGTTTCTCTCCACTGTTGGTAAATGGGGAAGTTTATGATGCAGAGGAAATGCATGTATTAAGTTTTGCTTTAATGCATTAGCATTTTCTGTTGTATTTGAAGACATGCAGGACCTCTTGATTCTTAACCAAGTCTCCTAGGGCACATTTACATTATAGCATAGGTCAGAGATGCCAGAGCCATCTTCAGATGTATGCTGAAAGTGATCTAGGTGGCAGCATACAGCACTGCACAGGTTAATTTACGTTGTCTAAAACCTGGGTGAATTCATTTCCATAGAGTTCTGTATGACTATGGCTCAGTAGCAAATCTAACCCAGGTTCTTCTGCAGTGGACTGAATTTGTTACTTTTATAAATACAAAGTAAACATGCCTTGTGAACTGTGCAGCAGCTACTGGCATGTTTAAATGTACATAGAACAGAAATCAATTGTTAACTTGGTTTGGTGGAAATTGATTTTGGAGTTTGTCTACTCTTGTTTACCTTCTCCCCCCCCTCTTTCGTATTATAATTGTTTAAAAAAAAGTGTGCCCATGTGATTGTTATGGAATATACAATACACATTTGTCTGGTAGGAATTGTTTAATTTCTGGCATAGGCAGAAGTAACTTGATCTTGTTATCGTGAATACTTGTTAGTAAAATGTTTCATAATCACAGTGGCAGTTTGCGTGGTTTTTTTTTTTTAACTTGATTTACTTTTTTAGGATATCGAAGCAAAAAAAGAAGCACAGAAAGAAAAAGAAATTGATGAACAAGAAGCAAATGCATCAACGCTTCATAGGAGCAGGACTCCATTGGACAAAGACCTTATTAATACTGGAATCTATGAATCTGCAGGAAAACAAAGTTTACCGTTAGTTCAGTTAATTCAGCAGTTACTAAGGTAATTGCTTCGATTTGTCTTTTATTTTTGTACAGAAGATCTGTTTAGATGTTTTATGAACTAGTCAACTAAAGGATAACTAATTTTGATTAGCAAATAAATAGTCTCCTGCTAGCATTTTAGCTCCTCAGAATTCAAAATATTGAACATTCTTCTAGCTTGTCTATAGTTTTCCTGTTTTGTGTTTGCTAAGGTATACTTAATTACCTGATGTTAGAAAGACTTACTGCCTTGCTTTTACGGATTTTGATACTTCTTTTGATACTTCTTCCTGTACTCTGAAAGTCTGTGTAACAAATATAGGACAAACGTTCAAAAGCCTGTCCTTACAAAGTATGTGAATCAGCACAAATTTATTTAGAACTGAATATTTTGTCTCAAGGAGACTGTAGCTGGGGCTGTAACTGGGGAAGAAACCTGAATTTTAAATTCTTGACACTGAGAAAGAATTGTGAATGCATGATCAATAGGATGCAGAGAACAAAGCTTCTTTATGTCAGCTACAGCAGTATTTAATATGTAGCATATGTAGCAGGAAGTAATTATGAGATTACCAAGAAATTTATTGTGCTTTTTCACTTAATTGTGATGGTAACCATGTAATTTAATCAGTACTGAGACTCTTCTGAGCTACATAGTGTCATGACTTTCATTGCAGCCTTTCAGTCAAAATTGTCAGATTATTTTTTTTGTAGTGAGTGATGACAAAAAATACAAAATCGATGTGTTTTACGAATCCTGTTAAACAAAATGCCTCCACAAAAACCATTGACTTTTTGGGTACTATGGTGCAAACAAGGGGACATCCTACAAAGAAACTTTGCATAGGTTTCTTATATATTTGTGTGAAATTCTAGCAAAAGCTTAACCCGTGTTTCTGTGGACCGTCTTCACTATCAGCTCCCTTTAAAGTACTTTACAATACTTTTATACCAATTAGGAACATCGCTTCACAGACAATAGCCAAACTAAAAGATGTTGCTCGTCGCATTTCTTCCTGCATGGACCATGAACATTATAGCAAAGAGAGATCTGCTTCTCTGGACCTGTTGCTCCGTTTTCAGCGTCTACTTGTTAGTAAACTTTACCCAGGAGATTGTGTTGGACAGGTCCCTAATACATACAGTAAGTTACTGTAAAAAAAAAAAAAAAAAAGCCCCCCCCATTTCTGTAATACCTCTTTTACAGGATAGCGGTTTCTTATTTTAATTTATCTTCTTGTCTCGTTTATCAGCGTAGTTGCTGAGTCTGTCTGAAAAGTGTTTGAAAGTAGTTTCTTTAAATTGTTTTCTGTAAAGGAAAATCTCTCTTTGGAAGGTAACGGGATCTAGATAATAAACTTCTTATAAACTTTTAAAAAGTTTTAAAATGATGTGGTTTCTTAATTCAGTGCTAATACTGAGTGGCTGCATTTCAGAAGAGTTTGACAACTTTTGAAATCTGTTTCTTAAGTATGACTATGTGATGGTTTTCTGTGTTCTTCCTCCTTTTTATACAGGTCCTGACCTCTTAGGCGTTGGCTCTTTATTGAAGAAATACACTGCTCTTCTGTGCACGCACATTGGTGATATACTTCCTGTGGCAACCAGCATTGCTTCTACTAGTCATAGGCATTTTGCAGAAGTATCTCGTGTTGTGGATGGAGATTTAACAGGTAGGTTTTTCTTTGCTGTCCTCTTTTCCTCCCTTTCCATGAAATTACAAAGTTATATTGTAGATGTTCTTGAAAGTTCTAAATGACTGAAAAAGAGTCGATTTAATCTTTTGATTGATGGGAGAGAAGGAGGGCAAATTTGATGAGGAAGGTAAGAGCTTTGTACTAAAGCAGTAATAGAAGGCAGAATGTATTGCTTGGTGATTTACTTCTGTGATGCTATAAACATAGGTCTTGAATTAAATCTGAGTATCTTCGGTGTTTTCTGTGTTTTAGGCATTCTTCTTCCAGAATTGGTGGTTTCTGTAGTGCTGCTACTCAGTAAAAATGCTGGATTAATGCAGGAAGCTGGTGCTATCCCTCTGTTGGCTGGCTTGCTAGAACATCTAGACAGATTTAACCATTTAGCCCCTGGAAAGGAAAGGGATGACAATGAGGATTTAGCATGGCCAGGAATAATGGGTATGTACTAGTAGCATCTGGACTACTTATTTTCATTTTCATAAAGTAGCTATATAAAAATGGTGACTGTTCATGAATTACTTTCAGGAAGAGAATTCTACTTTACAAATTTTTATTAACCAATTCATATGGCAGTCATATGACAGTATTTATTTCTGTGAATAAATTCTTAAGGAAGTTATGTATAGAGGTAGGATTAAGCAGAGTACAAATGCAACTTTTTAAAGATGTAGTTCACATCATTTTGCATTTTGAGTGTGAAAAGCTTCAGTTGAAAACATGAGTAGTACATCTACGCATTTTGTTACTAAATTCTGTCCGTAACATAAAGGGAGAGTAATGTGAAAGCTTTGAAATGAGGAAGTTTTCTTTTCCCAGGGCACTTTCTAATACGAGCTGTGACTGGGGTGAAAAGAGAAGCAGAAAATGTGTATTTCTGACTGTGAGCGTTTTACTGGTGGAGGGAGGAATGAAACATGGTTGGCATAACCCGAGAGAGCTAAAGGTCACACTGCTAGACTGTAGTGTGTTGGGGAGAGGAAAAACTATGTGAAAATTCAGTTACTGGTCTAATAGAGCAAACTGAGATGAAGGCACATGTGTCCAAACATTACTCTGATATTTCTTGCCTGGATGAAATTACCTTTAGTGTGAAATAGTTTACTCATACGTAGATTGGAAGAGTTCTAACGTGTATGTAACTTTCCTTCTTCTACTTAAAAAAAATCCGGATTTAGACTGAAATCAGATATACAGCCAATGCCTTGCAGGCAAGCACGTAATAAAACTAAAGTAATTTGGAGGGAGAACCAACTAGAGCAGTGATTTGCCAGAACACTGGTTGTTCTGCTCCACTTCCAAATGAAACAGCCGTATAGTTGGGCAATGCTCGGTCTTTGATAGTGTGACATTGGAGATTAGTGCATAAAAGAATACAGCATAGAGACAATTTAATTGCATAATATGTAGACAGGAACATATTAATAGCCGTTTTGACTTTTGAGCATATCGAAAGACAAAGCAGCCTTTGAACAGATGTGAAGAATTTGGTTAGGCATTAAAAGAATGTTCAGGAAAAACTTTACTTTCTGTTTTTCTGTTGATAAATTCTCTATTCTGTTTTATACCTGTAGGTTCATTTTTTACTGGCCAGAGTTGCAGGAATAATGAGGAGGTGACACTTATACGTAAAGCTGATCTAGAGAACCACAACAAAGATGGAGGATTTTGGACAGTGATTGATGGGAAAGTGTATGATATAAAGGACTTCCAAACCCAGTCTTTAACTGGCAGTAGCATACTTGGTGAGAATCAGCATCTGAATTAAAGACACAAATTACTTCTGTTTCAAAACTAGATGGCATAAGCAGGTTTGTAGATATTATACTGACTACCTCATTCTTTCATTAGCTCAGTTTGCAGGTGAGGACCCAGTTGTTGCTTTGGAAGCAGCTTTGCAGTTTGAGGACACGCGGGAGTCAATGCATGCCTTCTGTGTTGGCCAGTATATGGAGGTAAAAATGTTACATATTAATGGATACACACTTTCTAAAGTAAAGTATTGCTTTGCTTTCAAAATTTTTGTTGGAGCTCAATTCTAGCTTTCAAATCCTATTTCTTCTAATTAGCCTGACCAGGAAGTGATTACAACACCAGATCTCAGTACTTTGTCATCACCTCTAATAGACACAGAAAGGAATTTGGGACTTCTCCTTGGACTGCACGCTTCCTACCTGGCAATGAGCACACCACTTTCTCCTCTGGAAGTTGAATGTGCCAGTAAGCAGAACTTCATTTTGAGCTTAAATAAGTGATAAATACTTGTCAAAGCATGCAAAAGACGCAGGCCAAATAAATTACCTGGAAATCTAGCACCTCTTTATTCTTGCTGTCTTCTGAAGAAGTTTGTTATTCTTAACCTTAATTACCACGCTCATCAAGGTCCAATAATTTAGCAAGATTTAAATGGGGATTAGATAATTTTGAACAGTTAAATATCCAGAATTTTGTAATATGCAAGATAGAGAGAATATTGGAAGAGAAAGGAGACTCTGTATAGCACAGTTATCTCACTAATTTGTGTTCAGTTAAGAGTGCCTGAAGCATCTGGTGTTGGGATTCTATCTTGTTGGGTATCTTAGTTTGGTGAATGGAGGGTATAATTCAATATTAATCATAGAAAAGTAGCTAAGGCCCTATTATCTCTAAACAGGCGATGGCTACCCTGTTACTTAATTGTTTCTTAGTTGCAGAACCCTTTTTTTTCTGGGAAAAAGTTTCAGCAAATGGCAGAGTTGCTAAACCTTGTTTGAAGCTGTGTATGCATTTTATTTGAGGGAATTGTTGGGTCTTTATAGCTTAATCTTTCATCAAAATATACATTTGTATTTTCTTTTCTTTATTTTAGAATGGTTGAAGTCATCTATCTTTTCTGGAGGCTTGCAAACTAGTCAGATTCATTACAGTTACAATGAGGAAAAAGATGAAGACCATTGCAGTTCACCTGGTAACACTACCCCAAATAAATCAAAACTCTATACACATCGATTAACTTTGAGCGACCATTCACAACCTTTTCTCCAAGCTATTGCAGATAATAATATTCAGGATCACACTGTGAAGGTAAGCCCTCAGTGGTTCTGTTCACAGAAAATGTTGCTGAAGGGTGACAATGGTGGCCTGAAACAGCTTTGTTGGTGAAAATTCTCCAAAAGTTATGGCAAAACAATTGAAAAGGTTATTTCAGAATTACTTTTTGTGAAAGGAGTGGTTGAGTACTCTAATGGGTAAAATTTGTGTATTTCACTTAATATCATAACAGTACAGTTTTTTCTTTTGGATTTTTGAGTGGGACACCTAAAAAATTTACATGTATTCTTACCAAAAAAATTAATAATGCATTACTTTCCATGTCAAGTTTTAGTAGTATTGACAGACCCTGCTCACCTCCAGTTGAACTAAGATGGAGTTTTCTTTGTCAAAGTGCAAATGTGTTTTGTGTGTCAGGTGCATGTATGCCTTTATCTTAAAGTACCTTTGTGCCTTGGGGTTCAGGTTTCACCTAGTTGGAATTGTGAATATTATGAAAACCCCTAAGATTTACATTCATCACTGTCTTCTGTAATACCTTCAGATTTTCTAACCCTTTGAGTTCAGCTCCTTTATCAAAAAACCCCGAATAAGTCCTTGGGGGGATAGGATAGCAATAATGATGAGTCAAGAGAAGACAAAAATCATGTCATGTGACCTGGCTATCTCAGGAAGAGATAAAAGCAGTAGTAACTGTTCCTTGAGCCATGTTGCTCTTCATACAAGAAGAACGATAACACGGTATTCTTTGTAGTATTGGGTTGTAATTGCTGTGTATTAAATAGTGCATACTACATGTTGTATCTCACTTTTAAATGTTAGTTCAGATTGTGGAGGTTATTCAGAGTTATTTAAATGCTGGCTGCAGTATTTTGGGTCTTTTCATTGTATTTAAAAACAAAATTAAATAGAGGCTGTTGTGTGTTTTTCTAGGACTTCTTGTGTCAAATAGAGAGATACTGTAAACAGTGTCACTTAACAACACCAATCACATTCCCTCCTGAGCATCCTGTGGAAGAAGTAGGACGTTTGTTATTATGTTGTCTTCTGAAGCATGAAGATTTGGGTAGGTAGGCTTGTGGTATAGCTGTCCCAGAATACATTTTGGACCAGTTTAAACTCTGCTATGGATGATTTTGGAAATGCATATTCAGAGATTGTCTTTTCCCATTAAGGTCACGTAGCACTCTCTCTTGTTCATCCTGGTACCCTTGGAGTTGACCAGGTAAAGCACAAAACCTTACCAAAATCTGTAGTGGATGTGTGTCGTGTTGTCTACCAAGCAAAATGCTCACTGATTAAGGTAAGCCTCTTACTTGCTGAAGTTTAGATTATTTTTCATTTGATGTGTTTTATTAAGAAGTTATATATTGTTCATTTTATTGTATATTAAACAGTAACCTAATCTTTCAATGCCTTTTCTAGACCCATCAGGAGCAAGGACGTTCTTACAAGGAAGTTTGTGCTCCTGTCATTGAGCGTTTGAGATTCTTATT
The DNA here is from genome assembly GCF_018139145.2 of Gymnogyps californianus. NCBI lineage: Eukaryota > Metazoa > Chordata > Aves > Accipitriformes > Cathartidae > Gymnogyps > Gymnogyps californianus. Next base: position 74,435,580 of record NC_059471.1, on the reverse strand, counting down.
CAATGAACTACGTCCTGCGGTTTGCAATGATCTCTCTATAATGTCTAAATTTAAACTTCTGAGTTCCTTGCCCCGATGGCGGAGGGTAGCTCAGAAAATAATTAGAGAAAAAAGGAAAAAAAGAGGTAAGCAACATTAATGTTGTCTTTTCTTTGAAACAATGAAAATCAATCTCATTCCAAGGTTTGCTGCTCTATATTTGAGACTCTTGTTAGCTAAAGCATCAAAGCCATTTGCTTTCTGTTGCATTTTCGTGAAGTTTTCTAAATCAATAGTTACACGTCAGGTCCTACAGCAAGAACAGGCAGATAAGAGAGTCAAGTTTAGGTAAGGCATGCTTCTTTGTGTTCCAGCATATTAAAAATGATCCATCAGTATCAGTCCCTCTGAATTGGTTTTAGTAAAGTTTAACTAGAAGTGGCATCTTATTAAAAATCATGTTTTATTAAAGCAGTGTAGTCAAAGAACTGTTTAACTGGAAATAAATTAATGTGGTAAACAAACACCAAAGTGCTTTTGAAGTTGGTCTTTAAAGATAAAAGCATATTGCAGATATTACCAGAGCTAATTTGATAATGGTTGGACATAGAGTTCACCAGGAGTACATTTCCATTTTATTAGAGGCAGATCTTAAGCATTCTGTATGCTTAGGTTATCATGCAAACCTAAAAGTGTGACACTGTGAAATGTTATCAGATTACATGAAAGAATAATTTTTTTAATTCTAGTGCCAAAAAAATCTGAATCTGCTGATGTGGAAGAATCCAAAATTGGAAACGAAGAGAGTGATTTAGAAGAATCCTGTGTGGTACCTCACAGTCCTGTACCTATAGATAAAAGGCCCATACCAATCAAATCACCCAAGGTAGGATATCAGATTTTGAATCAACCTTGTGAGTAAAAATAACAAGAGGAAAAAATACGAGCTAAAGCATGATTGCTATAACTTGACATTTAATATTCTGATAACAGTATTTGGGATATATAATTAAGTATGGCACATTGTTTTAGTGAAACCTGGAATAATTCTTAAAAATAAGCTTGTGTACTGCGTATTTAGAATATGTAAAGATGCCTTCTCTAATTTTTAGATTATTGACAATCTTAGAAGTGTTCAGATAAAGCTTCATTTCAAAATGAAAGGTTGTGATGGGTTACTTCCTCTTTTTTTGAATATTAATGCATTTGAAATTTTATGTAGCAATTATAAACAAGATAATGAGTTACAAATAATACTAAGCTCTTTCTTAGCTTTGAAGAAGTTTCCTTTTTTTTTTCCTCCTAGTATTTTAAATTTGGACATGGTGTTACATGAAATAACTTACATTTTTAGTAATTTAAAATTAAATTGTTTAAAATGTTTTAACATGGTACCTTCCTGGTTTGCAGGATAAATGGCAGCCACTTTTGAGTACAGTTACAGGTGTCCACAAATACAAATGGCTGAAGCAAAACGTCCAAGGCTTGTATCCACAGTCTGCCCTCCTTAACACCATTGTTGAATTTGCACTTAAAGAAGAGCCGGTGGATGTAGAAAAAATGAGAAAATGTTTATTAAAACAGGTAAAATGGATGAAAATGGTCTCGCATGTATTAGCAGTTTACATAACTATGACAGGTTTTTTTTCTCTTTTGCAGTTGGAAAGAGCAGAAGTTCGTCTGGAGGGAATAGATACTATTCTGAAATTGGCAGCAAAAAATTTTTTGCTCCCATCTGTGCAGTATGCTATGTTCTGTGGATGGCAGAGGCTTATTCCAGAAGGAGCCAATATAGGGTAAAACTTTTTGTTGCTTTTGCTTTCACAATTCTTCAGTAAGAAAAAAATACTAATTTTTGTTGGTGTTGTTTTTCTGTGAAGGGAACCTCTTACTGACTGCTTGAAGGATGTTGATCTGATCCCACCGTTTAACAGAATGCTGCTAGAAGTAACTTTTGGGAAGTTGTATGCATGGGCTATTCAGAATGTCCGGAACATCTTGCTAGATGCTAATGCAAAATTTAAAGAACTAGGTGAATCTCATTTTGTTGCTGTTGGCTGGGGAGAAAACTGTTTTAAATGGATATTGTTGCATTTTTTTAAAGTTCCCAATAATTGGGATCCTAAAATCAGATCCCTTGGTTTGTGCTGAGAATTACTGTGACTTTCTGTCTGTCCATGTGTCGTTCCACCCCCCCGACCCCCCCACCCCTCCACTCACTTTTCAGTGTTTAAGAGAGTGTTGCTGGTTTTCCAGCAACAGGTGATTGATTACTCTTTAGTAACATTTTACCATTAAAATCTAAATTATAAAAAGTTTCTTGGAACTTCAGCTTGTAAGTTCTTAAAGCCAAGCAGGGAATAAAAAATATTTTAAACCATCAATCAAACAAATCTATAACCTATTTTATTGTAGCTCCCAAATGTCAACCAACTTTGTTATTTATATTACTTTTGAATTAGGTGTGCAGCCTGTTCCTCTACAAACAATTACTAATGAGAATCCAGCAGGACCAAGTCTTGGAACTATACCACAAGCACGTTTTCTGCTAGTCATGCTCAACATGTTGACGCTGCAGCACGGTGCTAATACCTTGAGCCTCCTCCTTAATTCTGGCATGCTAGCATTGACACAAACAACACTGCGGCTGATAGGTACGAGATCTCTGTTTCTTGTTTGGAAGAAAGCACATGTTTTATAGATCTTCTGTGTTTTTTACCTGTTGGTGTACCCAAACTACAGAATGACTTTGCTGCTTAAAGATAGTACTTAATGCTATTTACCTTTACCCCTGATACAAACCCAACATCTGTAAGCATGATTGAGAAGGAAGTTAGTTTGACTATAGCCTTTATTCAGTCACGATTTTTCTCCTAAGCCTTTGCTTTGGCCATCCTTTGCTAGAATTTAGGAGTGATAGTGTAGTTTTGGTGGAAACATTACAAATAAATTTAAAATGGAAAATTTAAAATTAAAACATTAAAAACTGCCTACTCCCTGCTCATTCAGTTTCATTTGTTCTGTCTATTAAAACCGTTCCCAGTCCGCATATTTAAGCTGGAAGCTTCCTTTGTTTGTTCTGTTCTAAGTAGTTCTGTGGTGGTTTTTGCCATGATTCAAGTTCTCCTGCTTCTTTTTTTTTGTCCTTGGTTTTCTAAGATAATAGCAAATAGTTGTTCTCGTAACTTGTACTTAACTGGAGTGCTCATAAGAAGTTTTTCCAAAAAAATTCTGTTAGTAGAACCATTTAGCCACTGGACTCATCATTATGTCGTCTCTATTATTTGTCACTTATTTTTGTTCAAAATTAAGTATTTAATGTCCTGTGCATTCAAAACTATTGTATCCTAGTTTCCTAAAAGCTCATCGGACTGTATCACCTGTTAAGTCAGCTTTCCTATTTGTTATTGCTTTTATATTGCAAACCTTATGTGCCTTAAAGTTTAAGTGTGACAAAGGTACATATAAAAACTTGTAGCTGGTTTTAAATTTTTTCGTGTTTTTTCCTCTTTAGGACCTAGTTCTGACAACATTGAAGAAGATATGATTGCTTCTTCTCATGGAGCTTCTGCCACAGTCCTAGAAGAGTCAAGAAAGGAAACTACACCTGTTCAGCTCCCTGTTTCTGGACCAGAGCTGGCAGCCATGATGAAAATTGGTACCAGAGTGGTGAGAGGGGTAGACTGGAAATGGGGTGATCAGGTACAACTTCTTTCATACAGGTTTGGGTATGTTAAAATCTGAAGTCTCTATTCAGTGGACTGTCTGTGAATTTTATGTTCAAACTTTAAAGGTCATTTTACATTTCAGAGACTTGGAGAATTAACATAAAATATATTAATTATATGTTTAACTTCATTTTTGGAGATGAAAATTCTTTTTTAATGAGACTGTTCTGATTCATGATTTAACAGGAAATTGGATCGCTTGTTTGCTACAATATTACACACTTCCAGCTAGGTGTGTATGGCACTTATGTAGTACATAGTAAAATAGATCTAAACATGAGTGTTGCTGCAGTGTACTGGCGTGATTTCTTTTGAAGATTATGAAATGCTTTCCAACTTTATGCTGGATTTTGAAATATAATTGAATGTTTACTACCTAACCTTTAGGTTAGCAGCAAAAAAGAGCAATTGCATTATTATTTTATGAACTTTGGATACGAATTAGTGTTGTTGATTGTGTAACTTGAACCTCTCTCTTCTGTCAGGATGGACCCGCTCCAGGTTTGGGTCGTGTGATTGGAGAATTGGGAGAAGATGGCTGGATTAGAGTGCAGTGGGACACCGGAAGTACAAACTCTTACAGAATGGGGAAGGAGGGAAAATACGATCTCAAACTAGCTGAGCCACCGCCGGCAACGCAGCCCACAACAGAGGATTCAGACACTGAAGATGATTCTGGTAAAAAACCCATTTTTTTTTTATAAAAGTGGAGGCAGGATTTTAGTTGAATTCTAAAATTGATATAATATGAAAAAGCTTCTTTCACAGGAGAAGATGCTTCATCAAAGAAGGTTAATTTAATAGGTGTACATTTCTGACCAGAATCTTTCTTAAAATAGCTTTACTGTGAGAAAGAAGGATAGAAAGGATGGTATCACATTTGTTGCATATTCATGGGCCAAAGAAAACAGTATTATCCAACTGAAATAGTTTCAGTTACAGATACCAGGAGGTATACATTTTAACATATGTTAATGCCATTCTAAAGTGTGTTTTTTATATCACCTAATTATACATCTAGTCACACTGCTTCCCTATTCTTGGCACTGCATTTGGAATTTCTTTTAAGTTGTGTACTGCTAGAGAATAACTTGAAAATATCTGCGCAAAATATCTGGTTTATATTTTGCTCTTGCAGTTGGAAATAAAGAATCTTCATCATGTCAAATCATCTTAGAGAAAATATTTACAAGTAGTTTCTGACATCGTGTTTGTTTCAGAACTCTTTGTGAAATAGATTAACTCAATATTAATGTATTCCTTTGCCTTTTGTGTCTCCCTTCAGAAGGAGAACAAGTTGAAAGGAATCTGCACCCTACTTCCATGATGCTGACAAGTACTGTGAACCTGTTGCAGACACTGTGTCTCTCTGCTGGCGTCCATGCTGAAGTCATGCAAAGTGATGCTACTAGGACTTTGTGTGGTCTACTCCGTATGCTTGTGGAGAGTGGAACAATAGATAAATCAGGTATATTATATAGAAACAGTCTGATTCGGCTATGTGCTGTTGTTTTGTGCTTTGTTATCTTGTAACTTTGTAAATTTTTTTGTTACTGTTTTTTAATCCTTTAAGGCCAAAGGCTAGAAAATGTGTTTTCAGAGCTTTTAAAATCTTGTTAGCAAAGGCACCATAAGTGATCTTGAGCATTCTTAGAACATGAGCAGTAAAAGCAGGAGAAAGGCATGAGATGTCGAGCATCAGGATGTGTATGGTTGGCTTAGACAATGAATTTCTTAGCAGTTGTCTTCTGTTTGGGGACAACAGTATGACTGGGTATGTCGTATTCATTTCCATAGCTGTTTTGTAATTTCAGAAGTAATGCTGTTAACTACTTTGAAATGAGGAAACAATGTAAGGATGAGAATTGTTTTAAAGGCATATTTAATAAAATTAATTAAAGGCTCTAAAACTGAAGTTAATAGTTCATGTAAAAACAGTGGAGTAGCTCAGTGTTATGATTTGTCCAAAAAAGCCCCGTGTAGTATATAGAGAATTATGTAGCTGGCCGAAAAGTCAACTGTTATATGTATATATCTTTTTGTTTTTAGCTTCCTTGCCAAATAAATTAGTTTATAAAGAACAGCATAGGAGTTGGTGCACGTTGGGATTCATTCGAAGTATAGCACTCATGCCTCAGATGTGCAGCACTCTTAGTACATCTCAGTGGATAACTTTGCTAATGAAAATTGTTGAGGGGCATGAATCTTTCACTGCTGCTTCACTACAGAGACAGGTAATGTGTGTATTTCCAAATTACTTTGATAGGCAATGAATTTAGTAGACTTTAGTTGTCCTTAAAAAAAAAAAGAAGAAAGTGTATTTTAAAAAAACAGATGGGTAATGTGCTTAAATCAGTTTTTAATTAATTGGAAAAAAGGTAACATGTTGTCTTACATTTAGGATTCATTGTCTGAAATATAAATTTATAAGTTTTTGAGCCTTCGGGGCACTACAGTCTTCCTTGTTCTATTGAAAGCCTGAAAGTTTTGTACAGATGAGAGGCCAAAACAGTGTTCCAAAAATGTATTCCAGAAACTCCCATATAACATTTCCTAGAAGTTGAATAAAGAAAAGAGTAACAAAAAGATTGTTAGGAAAAATGTGCAATTTCATTTTAAAGTCATCAAACTGTGTATTATCTACAGTCCCTCCTTCCATAGTAAACTGTTGTTATTGTTTTAATCACAGTCTCTCTTAAGAAGCTGCATCTTTGCATCTTATTTTGGTATTGTATTTCCCTTGTCCCCTTTCCCCTTTTTTTTATATTCTTTTTTTTTTTCTTTTTCCTTTCCTTAGTATCTTGTAGTGCCTTTTTCATGAGATTGAAAAGCATCCTTATTATGGAATAACTCTTCCAATCAAGGAAGGGGATCTTTGGGGATCAAAAGATCTTCTTAATCTAAGGCATCAGCATTTTTTAGCTAAAGCCTTGTATCATAAAGGCCTGTGCATGTTTGTGTGATCTTCCAGCAAATTCTTGTCAGTATTTTTAATATGATGATACTTCTGTCATCATCCAGGACTTAGTGCATTAGAGTCATCTGTGCTGTTCAGGGAATGCTCGAGAGAAATGAGCATTCCTCATGTACCAGTGTATAACTTAATAACAAGAAAAAGACGAGACCTTGAAGTTTTAGAAACACGTGTTATTGACAGAGGTTTACAAGAAGAGAGATCTCTTCACTGTTATTGGTCACTTGTATTGTATTGGTCTTCTGGTTAGAAGATGAGGAAGCTCAAAACCTGAAGTACTCCTGTTCAGAATGTGCAACCCCATCTACTCTTTGATACTGCAGCGCTGCACCTTGCCATGTTCCTCGTCAGTCCTGCACTGAGTGTCTAGGTTTAGAGATGCCAGCCTGTTCCTTCTGTACTGTGTCGGAGGCCCTGGTTTCACAGTAACTACTTCTGGGTGTCACTGTGGTTGCTTTTTGCCTTCTTGTATCATTCAGCTTTGTATCTCATGATTTTTAATTATCATACCTTCATTGCAGAACAATTGGAAGCTTTCATTCTGAAATACATCTTAGTACTAATTTCTGAGTCTGGAATCTGAACAAACCTTCCCATTCTGTATTCCTATTTCTCCTATGTGTTTTAGTCATTTACATTCTTTCTCAGTGTGTGTTTGTCTCATGTCCTGAGTATTGAAGAGGTTGGATTCACTAATGTAAAGTGCCAATAAAATTGTTACTGACTTTGAACTGGCACAACTTCTTTTAAAATATTCCGTAGCAAACTGAACAGAAGATCAGTAGCTCTGTAATTTCCACAGCCGGAAAGAAATCAGCATTATAGAAAGAACTACAAAGGAAGGCTAACTTTTAAAATGTCTTTCTTCTGTGCTTACTATGTTTGAGAATTTCTTTAATATTTGCAACTCAGAATGGAATAACACTAATTTTGTTCTCTTTTTAGATCCTTGCTGTACATCTGTTGAAAGCAGTACTTCCATCCTGGGATAAAAATGAAAGGTCAAGAGACATGAAATTTCTTGTGGAAAAACTGTTTGGATTTTTAGGCAGCCTGCTTAGTACTTGTTCTTCAGATATCCCACTGCTCAGAGGTAGAGGAGTTTTCCCTCAGTGGCATATTTTTATGTATAGAAAGTGTGTGCGTTAAATTGATAACTGTTGTGCAATTGCTTTGTCTTTCCAGAATCTACTCTGAGAAGGAGAAAGGCCAGGCCCCAAGCATCTCTAACTGCCACTCACAGTAGTACTTTAGCAGAGGAGATAGTGGCACTGCTGAGGACGCTCCATTCGCTCAGCCAGTGGAATGGACTCATAAACAAGTACATCAACTCTCAGCTAACCTCCATCACCCACATCTTTGCAGGAAAACAGTCAGAAGGGGTAGTTTCCACGTTTTAAAATAAGCTCATTTTTATAGCAATATTTATTTTAAAATTATAAATATTAAATATTTGTAAACAATATTAAGCTTAATTTTGAAACCATTTTTCTATTTTTATATATATGTATTTATGTGTTGTAATTTTGTATTGTGTGTGTGTGATTAACTTTGTATTTTAAAGCAGATAGAAGTGTATGTTTTCTCCCTACAGTTAATTTTATTGTTCTTTGTTAGGCTCTGTTGGATGACTACTTTCCTGACACTGAGAATCCAGAGGTGGGAGGCCTAATGGCAGTGTTAGCAGTGATCGGTGGCATAGACAGTCGCTTGAGACTGGGTGGACAAGTAGTTCATGATGAATTTGGAGAAGGCACAGTGACACGCATCACCCCAAAAGGGAAAATCACTGTACAGTTCTATGACATGCGAACATGCAGAGTGTGCCCTCTGAATCAACTAAAACCAGTAAGTTAGTTTTATTGAGGCTTTAATACAGGGAAGGGTATGGTTAAAGACTCTGATATGGTGCAAAGAAAATATTTGTTCTTCATTGGGTAAATACATTGACATTCAACACATACAATGCTCTGAATGCAAATCTAAGATGGTACTCATGCGAACCTCTGTAGGGCCTTTAAAGTCCATCCTCATTTGTTGAGGAGGTGAAAGGAGAAGGGATTTGAGCTGAAGTCCTTTGACTTGAGGTAAAATCCCAAGTCATGACAATGTGATTTATAGCTCTTAGATGAGAGGAGCTTATTTATTTGTATTTAACTTGATTTGCAAACTAATGTAGAAAGTCTTGAGTGTTTTCATTTGAATCTTAATCTCAAGTTGGTTAATATGGCTTTAGTGAAAGCACAGTCAAAGTGCCTGGTCTGCTTCAGGGACTGCCGTTCTTCCTTGCTCTGACTCTGTCTTGCTTTTTCACCAAGTAGACGTGCAGTTGTGTGGTACAAATACAGGCTTAGGAGCTATGCAGGGAATAGAAACCATCTCCAGTGGTTCCTGGTCCAGAGCAAGATGAATGCTACTTTTTCTCTTCTTCAGTTAATAACGGTTGAAACTTCTGAGTGATTTTGGAAAAAGCTTATCTGTATTTTTTTTTTGTTTTGTTTGGTTCTTCCCCCACTGTCTAGCTTCCAGTTGTGGCTTTTAATGTGAACAACTTGCCTTTCACTGAACCTATGCTATCCATTTGGGCTCAACTAGTAAATCTGGCTGGAAGTAAAATAGAAAAACAAAGAATGAAGTCTCCCAATCAGGGTCTTTCAGGTACAGTTGGGGTTTTTTTGTTGGTTTGTTTTGTTTTGTTTTTAAATAGATGAATGTAGTCTGGGAAAAATACTGGTAACAGTGAACGTACATAAGAAAAAGGGTTTTCTGGAACTTTACCTTTTTTCTTAGTCAACATTGAATAATAAGCACTTACGAGACAAGTTTAGCTAGGAGATGAATTGCTCTGCACTGTAAGTGGAATACTGTTTTTACTTCAGCGAGACAGTGTAAATAAGGTTTGGGGCTGGACTTCTTGTGTGGAATTGTTTAAAATATTGGATCCATGTAACATCTTAACTGCACTTACTGTGCTATGTATCAGCTGTATGATTGTCTAGGGTGTGAAAAGTAGGAAGGCGGGGTGTTTTTAATATCATGGGTCGTAGAATGTGTGCAGACTTTTTATCCAAGTGCTGTTCAAACTACCTCCTATCATCAGTATTTCACAAGCTTTCACACAGTGAGTTAAGATGTAAACTCGTTTTTGGACTGAGGTTGCATGAATGATAGCCTTTCTTCTCTAATACAAGAGATTCCTAGTGCTGATTGGCTGCTTAATATTTCTGATAGGTCAAGTGGATTTGGATCTACTGCGATGCCAGCAATTAAAGCTGTACATACTGAAAGCAGGCCGAGCTCTGCTTTCTCACCAGGATACACTAAGGCAGATCTTATCTCAGCCAGCTGTTCAGGATTGTGCATTAAATCCTGCAGGTATTCTGAAATGCAACCTGAGTGTGCTGTTGTTTGTTTAGATGGTAGATACAGTATGTGACTATAACCCTTGCTGATGGCAGTTGGAGGGTAGAAATTAGGTTTGCCCGCTAAAGACTAAAAATTAAAAATTAAAATTCAGGAATGTTTTAAACTTATATATTAAAAGCATTTTGACTTTTTAACTTAGGTGTTGAAGATTAAGTGGATGTCGTAGTTTATGCCCAGCTGGCAACAAAGCACCACGCAGCCGCCTGCTTGCTCCTCCCCTCCGGAGGGATGGGGAGGAGAAAATACAATGGAAGGCTCGTGAGTCAAGACCAGGACAGGGAGGGATCACTCAGCAATTATGGTCACAGGCAAAACAGACTTGACTTGGGGGAAAAATAAATCAATTTAATTTGTTACCAATCAAATCAGAGTAGGATAATGAGAAACAGAACCATATCTTAAAAACACACCTTCCCCCCACCCCTCCCTCCTTCCCAGGCTCAGCTTTGTTCCCGATTCCTCTACCTCCTCCCCCCACAGCGGTGCAGTGGGACAGGGAATGGGGGTTGCGGTCAGTTCATCACACATTGTCTCTGCCGCTCCTTCCTCCTCAGGGGGAGGACTCCTCACACTCTTCCCCTGCTCCAGTGCGGGGTCTCTCTCATGGGGGTCAGCCCTCCATGAGCTTCTCCAGCGCGAGTCCTTTCCACAGGCTGCAGTCCTCCACGAGCTGCTCCAGCGTGGGCTTTCCCATGGAGTCACAGCCTTCTCTGGGCCCAGCCACCTGCTCCGGCGTGGGGTCCTCCACGGGCTGCAGGGGAATCTCTGCTCCACCGTTAACCTCCATGGGCTGCAGGGGGACAGCCTGCCGCCTCACCACGGGCTGCAGGGGAATCTCTGCTCCTGCACACCTCTTCCCTCTCCTCCTTCACTGACCTCGGGGTCTGTATGGCTGTTTCTCTCACATCCCACTCCTCTCTCTGCTGCAGGTTTTTTCAGCAGTCTTTTTCCCCTTCTTAAATATGTTATCCCAGAGGCACTACCACCGTTGCTGATGGGCTCAGCCTTGGCCAGCAGTGGGTCTGACTTGGAGCCAGGGAAGCTCCTAGCAGCTTCTCACAGGAGCCACCCCTGTAGCCCCTCCCCCACTACACAAACCCCTGCCACACAAACCCAATACAGTGGATCAAGTGCTTGAAGCTTGAAATATTGGAGTTAGCTAAATTTGTAAGTCTTCTATAGTTAGTAAGCTTTGTAAGTAATTTTGAAAAACTTGCAGGTTTTTTGCAGTGGCTTCTTTCTCTGCTTCAGAGCTTACAGTACGAGTTCTCAATTGGCTATTCCTTTTACATCAAATGTTTTGCAGTTTCCAGTGAAACAAGTACCAGGATACAGTGTCATAAGCATAATCTTAAAAGGAGTTTAAGGAACTGTAGTTTTAATAATTTGAATTCATTCTCTATATACATTCATTACACATATAAAAATAAATAAAATAGCTCTGTCAGCTTTCAGCATGGCTATTGATGCCCTTATAGTTTATATTAATTCTTTGGGCATTTGTGAAGCATGTAATGTCTTAAATATATTAATACATTCATTTTATTTGTATATTTCTGGGGGTTTTTGTCAGTTGCCAAATTTTAAGTCAACAGAATCATCAGTTTTTTCCCAAGAATGGAACATGGTTTTACTTCTACCATCAGTTTTTAAGGGGAAAAAAAACCCCACCCAACTTTTTTTTTTTTTTTTTTTAACCAAAACAGCAGAAGTACATGAGGCCTATTAACTGTTTTGTTATTGTCTCAAATATGAGAACTTCCTTTTGTTGGAGTTAAATGAAGAGTGAGAACACTTTCCTGAGATAGCCACAGTGAAGAACTAGGAAACATGAATGTTTATGCCAACAAGAATACAAAATCAAATATAAAAGTTGCAGAATCATGAGCCAGTTGATTCAAAAAAAGTATACTCTTTTGAAGGGGCGATGAATACCTATAGGAAACTCTTCCCAAGAGGTGTACTAGAGGAGGAAATGACTCAATCCAGAAAGTATGCACCATGGTTTTGGGGATCAAAGAGATTGTTGGTTGTCTATGTAAAGTGGTTTATCTTGGAAGGACCTCTTTATAATAATCTTACTGTAAAAAGGTGAACTCAGAAGATACTTGTGCAAATTCACTGTCCACTGAGCAGTTTCTGCTAGATGTGTTCTGGGTGTATTTTAGTAAAACTATTGTTTATCTACAAATTTCTCATTTGCTTTTTTGTACGGAGATTGTGGCACACATGGTTTAATCTTAAATGCATGATTCCTGTGGAGAAGAAATATGGGAGAAATAACAATATGTTTGATCAACCAATAGGCCCCAGAATAAGTTCCTGATTGACTTGTATTACATGGTTTTGGTTAAAATAATGTTTTTGTTTCAAGAGGATGGAGCAGTTGCCTCTCCCGACATAGGAGATATGTCTCCTGAAGGACCTCAGCCTCCCATGATTCTTTTACAGCAACTTTTGACAGCTGCTACGCAACCATCACCTGTGAAAGCAGTATTTGACAAACAAGAGCTTGAGGTAGAGTCTGTGTTTTCTGCTAAGTAACCTAATAAATAAGTCTGTCTAATTCACATTCCAGTTGAAACTTGTTAAGCTATAGGTTTAAAAAAAAAGTGACACTGAACCCTTTTTGGCAAATAACCTTTAATTTCAGGCACACACAAAAATACCATACTAAATACGCTTGTTTTACTTGGGCTGATTTCTTTGTTCTCATTTAGGCTGCTGCTTTGGCAGTATGCCAGTATCTGGCTGTAGAGTCTACACATCCTTCAACTCCAGTGTTTGAAGATTGCAGCTCTAGTGAAGCTACAACACCCATCACAGTGCAACATATCCGACCCACTAAAGTGAAGAAACGCAAGCAATCTCCAATTCCACCCCTCCCCATTGTAGTTCAACTTATGGAAATGGGATTTCCTAGAAAAAACATAGAATTTGCACTAAAATCTCTGTCTGGAACCTCCGGAAGTGCTTCTGGATTACCAGGTATTTACTTTAGTTAAATTAATGATGTTAGAAGGAGAAGGAAAGTTGCGAGCAGATTAAAATGCTACTCAGAAGGGAGCAATTGTTACGTCTCTTTGGATACTATCTTAAGAATGTCAAAGAATCCCTTAGAGACAGACTGAGTTTGTTTTCTGTATTAGGAGTGGAAGCCTTGGTTGGCTGGTTGTTGGATCACCCTGATGTTCAAATTACGGATCTCTCTGATGCTGATACTATCTCTGATGAGTACTCAGATGAGGAAATAGCAGAGGAGGTGGAAGAAGCTGAAGCTGCTTGCCCTGTAAGTATCAACTTACTAAAACTGAAGTCATGCTAGCTGGCTGAAAATTTTGTAATTCTTTCCTTTTATGAACTTGGTTAGAGTACAAGGACATTCTGCTGTCCCAAGCTTTCATGACTGTAACAAGGACCAAGTTTGCCATATGTTTCTAAAGCATGTCATAAAAGAACTCAAGAATAATCTGTAAATATTTATGTGTGAGTAGCACAGGGGAAGAGTGGAATGCGGGTAGATGTTTCACTACTAGTAGCTGTAAGTATCACTGATAGTTGGTCTCAGTTTCGTCTAAAATAGTCAATGCTATAGTGTAATATTTGTAAAGGACTCATTTTTTTTTTTTTTATTTGGTTTGTTTTAAAATTTTTTTCCCCCACCTCCCTTCCTTTGGTCTGAAAAACAAATGTATGTTAGCTACAAGGAATGACTGAGGAATCGGTGAATAAATGGCAAAAAGATGTCAGTGAAATAGCTTAGCTTTTTCCTTATAAAAACTGTTTTCACTTATTGGTGATATAATGACCTTTACAATGCCTATTGAGTGTAATGGCTTTAATGTGTATTTATATTAGTCTTCTGTTGACTTTCAGGAACTGTTTCAGTAAGGATTTGCCAATAAAATTAAATGGGTTCCGTACTTCTATTTTTTAAGGAGTTATATTGAGTTTTCTGGCACATGTGGGATGTTGTAATTGAAAGAAATGCATTATATTTTGAAGGAAATTAACTTGACATTGAGTTCTTATAACTTTGTCAGTATTGCAGTGAGAAACTGTGCTATATATTGCCTTGAATGAAAAAACATTTAATGCTCAAAACAGAACAAAGTTTTCTGAAAATTCTCATTACAGCTGGAATGCAATAGTTCTCTTATAATTTAAGTTAATTAGATCTTGAAAGGAATTATTTCTGATAACTACAATCTTGTCTCTTTCGTCAGCTTGTTTTTCTAAGGGAATACTTTAAATCCCATTGCATTATGTAACAAAAAATAAGTAGTGTACTTTAGGTAGGAGATTGCCATTTCACCACTATGTTTTTGGTTTTTTCCTCTCCAAAGAAGTAGCCTAAGAATTGGAATGTGAATGTGTATCTGCAAGGCTAAGAAGATTACTCATACATCTTCTTTGTTCTAATTTTCTTTGGCAAGCAGATTTCATAAAAGCAACTTGCAGCTTGTTTCACACATTTTGAAAATTTGCAGCTACATTACTTGGAAGTAATTTTGGAAACTAAACTTTAGTTTAAAGTAAAGTAGATCATAAAGGTTAGTGAGTTGACCTGGAAGATTTTTCCCATTTTGTCATGCAACATGAATATTATATGTGTTTGTTTTTGTTGGGTTATCTTCAGTCTCTGCTACAATTTTATTTATCTGAATTGAAAACAAGTTTGGTAACTGTTACATGTTTAATTTGGTTTTTTTTCCAGTCAAGTGGTGCTGTTGTAACAGAAAGCCAGACCTATAAGAAACGAGCTGATTTCTTAAGTAATGATGACTATGCTGTTTATGTGAGGGAGAATATTCAGGTAAGCATGATGATCAAAAGCTCTATTGTAGAGCTTTCCTTCTGGTACAAAAGTCTTTGCATGGCTATGGCGTTCCATTGTCCTTTTTCCCTAGGTGGGGATGATGGTTAGGTGCTGCAGAACCTATGAGGAGGTTTGTGAAGGAGATGTAGGCAAAGTTATTAAATTGGATCGAGATGGATTGCATGACCTGAACGTACAGTGTGACTGGCAACAAAAGGGTGGTACTTACTGGGTCAGATATATCCATGTTGAGCTTTTAGGTAAGTTCACTGCTAACTGCTTTTTAATAACAAACTGAATGATACACTAGGGGAGATTTATTTTTGGAGGGGAAAAACCCACTCACCATGTATTTATTCTTGCAACTGCTAGGATTCCCACCACAGAGTTCTGCCTCTCATATCAAGATAGGCGACAAAGTGCGTGTGAAAAGCTCTGTTACCACACCCAAATACAAATGGGGATCAGTTACTCACCGAAGTGTGGGAGTTGTCAAAGGTAATGTATATTCAAAATGGGGCATGGGGAGGTAATAAAACTGGAAACCATACAGACTTTCAGCAGTGTTTAAGGAGAGAATCTTCTAGACACACACACACAAATCACACTTTTTTGTGGAACATTGACTGATGATAAGAGAGTATAGAATGCATTTGAAGTCTCTGACAAATTTATAAACACATACTCTGTGGCAGCCCATTTTCTTAGTGTGTTCATCTGCTTTTTGAGCCACTCCGTTCGCATACAGTAAAGGTCTTTAAGAATCTGTGCAGCTTCCTGTTCTAGTTCTCATTTATACTTTGGATGAACCACAAATGGTTTTCCTTTAAGAACTAAATCTAACTTGAAGACTTGTGCACTAGTGTCAAGCTGTAAGGGATGTTATAGAAGTAATCTGTGGGGCATAGATTCTTTGAAGAGGTACAGATTTTAGTCATACTATATTTGTGCTTAGAAGTACTCTCTCCCTTTGGGAACTGTTTTAAAAAGAAAAAAATCAGAGTCAAGGAATTTAAATAGAATAATATGTATCTTCAAAAAATCTTTAGAACTCACTTTCCCTCTACTGCTTTCCAGGCTATTTGATAAGGTTAATACATAGTTCCATTAAAATAAAAGATTACTTTTGAAAGTAACTTTTATTATGTGTTTCTACTCTGATGTTGCACTGGACACTTTCTGCTTCATTTTATAGAGATTTGCAACACATTGTATTTTCTGCATGTTTTTGTCACAGCTTTTAGTGCGAATGGAAAAGATGTCATTGTAGACTTTCCTCAGCAGTCTCATTGGACTGGCTTGTTGTCAGAAATGGAACTGGTCCCCAGCATTCATCCTGGAGTCACGTAAGTGATCATTTAATGTATATGGGTTATCCTTTAGTCTTACTGTCTTGATTCCATTATCTTGACTTGTGTTACAATTAACTTGTACCATGAAAACTGCTAGAAATATATTTACTCATTGTTTTTTTGTGAAATCAGGTGTGATGGCTGTCAGATGTTTCCTATCAATGGGCCTAGATTCAAATGCAGAAACTGTGATGATTTTGACTTTTGTGAAACCTGTTTTAAAACCAGGAAACATAACACCCGACATACTTTTGGCAGAATAAATGAACCGGGTAAGTTTCAGAATCTAAGTGTTTCGTAGATTGATTTAAAATGCATTTAATTTGTTTTAAAAAAAAACAGTTTTAAATTTCAGCTTCTTAACATAATGAAATTTGTGTTCGGACTGACCCTCTAGACAACAAAACATTTTTAGCAGATGATAGCACTGCTACAATTGCACATGGTGGACTACACCAAAACATCAACCCTTAAGCTTTCTTTGTAGTGTTAAAAAAGTTTAAAAAATATGGCTACGTGACAGTAACTCTTTATGTCAGAACGGTGTTTTCAGCTACACCAAGAGTAAAACTTATAATTCTTTAATCCTTCTGCTTTTTGCTGTCAGCCTGAATGTAGGTGAATGGAATCCTCATAACAGCAGGTGCAGCTTGAAATACCTAAGATACTTTCTTACACCTCAGTTGCTCTTCAGCAATTTTGCCTGTCAGTGTGTGATGGCTGTTGCCTCATTTCCCATGATGTGGAGACTCCAGAGAGGTGTGGTAGGAAAGGGAAGCCTTTTGAAAGACTCCTAATCAGAATTTTTTGTTTCTAGGGCAAGAATAGGTGCAGCCATTTTAACTCAAAAACTTTTGGGTTTTGCATTATTGTGCAGAACTTACCTGACACTAGCTTTTGTTTCTTTTCTATCCACCTGTCTAAAAATCAGTCTGATTGCTAGTATTTGCAAGGTAATGCTGGCTTCTGGACTAAACCTCTTCATATTTACATGTAGCCAGTCTAAGTGATTTGGAAAATGAATAAAACTGATTCCCTACTAGAAATCATGAACATGCATTGCATGTGTATGATGATTTGTCTAAAGGGCAAGACAGACTTTCCATTAATAAATCAGTTAATATGGTTGTACAGCTAGTATGGTGTGAGTCTGTAATCCTTCCCGTTGCCCTGGATAGGGTAGAGGAGTTACAATATTCTTTTAGTCAGGCTTTCTAGAAGCTATCAGGATCGGTGAAGGGAAGTAGAAGTGGGTTTTTGCAGGGAGGAAATCAACAACTCGTTAAACCACCTCATTCTTGAACAAGATTCGGTATTTTTGAGTGTTGTAACTTAGCTATGTCTATTCTTCTGTAAGGGATTTTTGTTGAGGGCTGGTTGCATAATTTTCATATGCTATGGTGGTGTACAAAATTCATGTGCTGTGGGCCTGTATTTTTAAGTATGTGTCATCCTAAATTTTGATGTGTATTTCAAAAGGAAGGACCCTTTCAAGTGGCTATTTAGTCAAGAATGTTAGTCTTTTAAGGATTCTGTCAGTTTAAAGATTGCATGCCCCTGTAGGGTTTTATCATTTGATTTTAGGAATTACTCTTAGTGTCTTACATTCCCGAAGAGAGTAATTTTCCTTAATTTGTTAATGTTTATTTTTTGCTAAATCATGCTTGGATTCTTGGTACAAATCAATCATAAGTATAAGAATAGAAGGTGTGAATATCCCAAATGACAGGCATGAAAACTTGTAGTCAGGTAAAGTGCCTGAAAATCCTTTAAAAAAAAAAAATAAATAAATCTTGAGCTATGCCCTTTAAGTGTGAGTAGTATTACCATACCTATGTGACATGCTTCTGCATTCTACTTTTAGAATACATATCTGAAATCTTTAATTTGTTATATTTCCTTTCACGTTGCTTATGGGTTTAATAAAAGCAATTTTCTTTGAGAGGTACATGCTTAATGTTTCACTTAACCATGCAGGTCAGTCTCCAGTGTTTTGTGGGCGTTCTGGAAAGCAGCTGAAGAGACGGCATAGTAGCCAGCGGGGAATGTTACTGGATGATTGGTCAAGAATAGTTAAGAATTTGAATGTCTCATCCTCTGTGAATCAGGCTTCACGTCTTATTGATGGTAGCGAGCAGTGCTGGCAGTCTTCTGGCTCACAAGGAAAGGTAACTTGAAGCCATAACTGGTTTATTCTGGCATACTTTCTTCTTAAGAGGATAAGTATTTACCTTCATGAAATATATTTGTTTGTTACTTTCGTGTAAGAAAGAAGAGTAGTAAAAACAGACATCTGAAGTACAAAACTGTGTTTCTTCATAGTAAATGTGCCTCTTTTTTTTTTAAAGCTGTGCTTCATCTTTCTAATTATTTCATGTGAATTGTAAGGAACTTGTGTGATTTTTTGAAATACAGGGTAATTATTCTGTAGTTGGTTATATGGTTATAACTGCCTTTTCAGTATAATAACTCATGACAATTGTTCTTAACAATCACATTGATTATATTTTACTTAAGCGAGTTTGCAATACGAAAAGCACCTATGCTCTCACTAGCTAAAACTGCCTCCAAGCGCTCCCTCACTTGCATAGAATCATAGAATATCTTGAGTTGGAGGGGACCCATAAGGATCATCGAGTCCAACTCCCTGCTCCTTGCAGGACTACCTAAAACTAAACCATGTGACTAGGAGCATCTTCTAGATGCTCCTTGAGCTCTGACAGGCTTGGTGCTGTGACCACTTCCCTGGGGAGCCCGTTCCAGTGACCGACCACCCTCTCAGTGAAGAACCTTTTCCTAATGTCCAATGTGAACTTCCCCTGATGCAGCTTCATTCCATTTCCTCGTGTCCTGTCACTGGTCACCAGAAAGAGGAGATCAGCACCTCCCCCTCCGCTGCCCCTCTTGAGGAAGTTGTAGACAGTGATGAGGTCTCCCCTCAGCCTTCTCTTCTCCAAGCTGAACAAACCAAGTGACCTCGGAAGTCTTGCCCTTGAGACCTTTCACCATCTTGGTTGCACTCCTCTGGACACACTCTAATAGTTTGATGCCCTTCTTCTATTGAGGTGCCCAAAACTGCACACAGTACTCAAGGTGGGGCCACACCAGTGCAGAGTAGAGTGGAACAGTCACCTTCCTCGACTAGCTAACTATACTGTGCTTGATGCACCCCAGGACATGGTTGGCCCTTTTGGCTGCCAGGGCACACTGTTGACTCATAGTCAACTTGCCATCAACCCAAACCCCCAGATCTTTTTCCGCGGGGCTGCTCTCCAGCTTCTTGTCCCCCAATTTGTACGTATGAGCAGGATTACCCTGTCCCAGGTGGAGAATCTGGCACTTGCTCTTGTTAAATTTCATACAACTGGTGATTGCCCAGCTCTCTAGTCTATCCAGATCTCTCTGTAAGGCCTCTCTACCCTCGAGGGAGTCCACAGCTCCTCCCAGTTTAATGTCATTGGCAAACTTGCTTAATGTACATTTGACTCCTGTGTCCAGATCATTTGTAATAAAGCGTTGTTCCTTAGTTTATGGTTTACCAGTTTTATTGGCCCACAACACTGCTTTGTGGCCAGCCTAGGCACTGGGATTTGCAGCTAGGCTTCTGTCCAGTGTATTTTGATGCTCTGTTGATGGCCATGCTGAGAATATCTCCAAGTACCCTTCCTTCGGGTTGTCTACAGACCGTAACAAAAGATTTACATTACGTCCCATTTCTTGACCTCCAATGGTATTGTGCTTTCTCAGTCTTCTCAGTGGTGTTGCTCCTGGGTGAATAAATCATTTGCTGCAACTGTTTCTCTTGTATTTGGAGGTTGGACAGGCGAGAAGTTCACAAGGTCATTTTCCTTTGGCCAGTTCCCATGCATTGCAGCTGTTGTGTACCATTCACAAACATTTTTCATGCTTTCTTCAAAAACAGCACACATTTATTCTTGTTAACCATATGGTGGTCCTAACAACACTATCTGAAAATAAAATTCTGTGTGTTTCCCCTAGCACTGGATTCGCTTGGAGATTTTTCCAGAGGTTCTTGTTCACAGACTAAAGATGATAGTGGACCCTGCAGACAGCAGTTACATGCCCTCTTTAGTTGTAGTTTCAGGTATGTGTATGTTTTCTCTGAGAAGTCTGAAAAATTTTTTTTTTTTGTACATTCAACAGTAGGTATTTATCTGGTTTCAGTTAACATAGTCATCTATTTAACATGCGTAGTGCCTGTTTATGAAGCAAACACCATATTTTAAAACGTTTTTCTTTCCATGTTTTGTTTTCTAGGGGGGAATTCCTTAAATAACCTTATAGAGCTAAAGACAATCAATATAAATCCTACAGACACCACAGTGCCTCTTCTCAGTGATTGTACAGAAGTAAGTGAAATTTGTGTGAGAATTTCTGTTGTATGCAACAGAATAATATTTTGCTGCAAGAGATGGATGAAAAGCATTGTTGTGATTATTAAAGCATGGTATTTTACTTTTCCTCTAAATTAGCACTATTTCTGGCAGTTTAGTAAAGTTAATTATCCTGATAAGTTTCGCCATAATCACAGTGTAACTCTATAATAGCCTTAGTAGCGAAGATATTTTAGTTTTTTGATGTAAGTCAATATACTTATGAACCAAGAAGACATCCCAATAAACTTAAATTTGGGGATAATTTTGGTGGGTGATAAGGCTTATTTTGGATAGTAGTTCTGATCTTTTTCATTAACAGCAAGGAGGAATGCATAATGAATTTTTAGAAGATTGGAAGTGAAATTATTCTCAAATTAATGAGGCCATATGTTTATCTTCAAGTATGAATTATGTAGGGCTGAAAAGCCAAATATTTGAAGTTACAGATTCATTTTGTTAAAGTGACAAAGTCAAGCAAAAGTTCTAATTCTTTGCTATGTTTTATGAAGTTATATAGGACCCAAAAGATGACAGTTTAGGTTTTTTTGTTCTTAGTACCACAGGTATGTTGAAATTGCAATCAAACAGTGCAGAAGCTCTGGGATTGATTGTAAAATACATGGCCTCAGCATACTGGGACGTATACGTGCAGAGGATGAAGATTTGGCTGCAGTCCCTTTCCTTGCTTCTGATAATGAGGAAGAGGATGACGATAAGGCTAACACTGGGAGGTAGGTAACTGCAGGGGTGGGGGGGAAATGGTAAAGAACCTTAGTGTCTATATATTCCTATAATTCAGGAGATTATTATAAGAGCAGCAACTTAATTAGATTGAATGGTAGTAGAGAGAAATCAGTATCTTAGTTTGTCAGAGTTATAAGTAGGTCCTTTGTTGATAAATAACTTCTTTAAGATTATCACACTGGTAAGGTGGTAGCATTTTGTACAACTCTTCTGCTTCTGCAGTAGACTTGGAGTTGAAAACCTAGCTAAAAACTTGATGTGTTTATATTTGGTATGTGGTACCTGTATATTTACCACTGCTCAGTGAAACATTCTGAGTTTGTTTTTTGTTTGTTTTTATTTGTTATAGCCACCAATTAACTGTGGTGGTGTAGTTTGAGTACTGAAACTGTTCCAAACTGTAAAATCAGTAAGTACAGTAAAAAGGTGCCTGTGCTATAGCATGCAGGTCGCTAAACTTTGTTTTTTTTCTCGATATATTCAGTCTTGTTAGAAAGAAGGCAGCGGGGCTCGAATCAGCAGCTACAATAAGAACCAAAGTTTTTGTTTGGGGACTGAATGACAAAGACCAATTGGGAGGGCTAAAAGGTTCCAAGGTATGTTTGTTGTTTTCATACTTTAGTACAAAACAGAAACAGCTAAAAAATAAAATGTACAAGTTTCACAGAACTCACAATTAATTCAAATTTAATTAGCATTTTACAGTTTATTATCAAAAGCTACGAAGAGTAGGTTTTAATGGCTTTTTACTGTTAAGACATATAGATGTCTGCTGGGTGGAAAATTGGAGAAAATTTGTGTTTTGGTTGTTACTCTGAAATCCAGTTTGATTTTTAGCAGCCACTTAATCATTTGTTTTAGATGATAGTGAACTAATTGTTCTAAAAATGTGTAGCACTCTACACGTGTTCTGTTCCTTTTGAGTTTGTGTGCATGAAATGAAGATATTGGTGAACTTTTTAATCTATTACTTGTACCTGGAGCTGGTGCAGTCATCAGGAAAAAAAAAAAGGTTGAATTCTAATTTTTTGATTGGTGTAACTTGATTACAGTTCAGTGTAATTCGAGAGGAATTTCAGCCCTGTGTGCAGCCATTTATACATAGTTTTTAATACAGTGCAAGATGGGAGATACGTGGCGAATGTTTAATCAGTTTAAGATATCATTAATCTGAAAAGTATGTTAAAAGAGCATTTCTTTAATTTATGTTGTAAATAAAATGTATACTATTGTATCCGTAGAGTGCCTTTCAAGAAACAAAAAGTTAACCGTTACTGTATTCTTTGGTTTTCTCAAGAAAACTTTACTAAAAAGAAAGTCCTTGTTTATATCACATTTCATTTTTTCTCAGGTTTTTTATTTATCATGGTTTCAGTATTAAATGCTTTTTCTTGGTTTCTGTCTTTTGCCTGGTGTATATTGGTATGTGTGAAGTGTCTGAATAATACAGGGAGTTTCATATATTAATTAAAAAAAAAAAAAAGTACCTGTTAGATAAACTGGTTCATCACTTAAGCATAAAGTTTTGTACTTTAAAAAGAAGAGCTAAAGTGTATTGTAATGATTTTTATTTCCTGTCTGCTCTAGATAAAGGTCCCTTCCTTTTCTGAAACCCTGTCTGCCTTGAATGTTGTACAAGTAGCTGGAGGATCCAAAAGCCTTTTTGCAGGTAATATAAGTTTAAAATAAATATAACTATTGAAGGGCAGAAACAGATTTCCAGTTGTGAAACATTAACAGTGTTTCAAACTTTTTTTTTTCCTTCATTTTAGTGACTGTAGAGGGTAAAGTATACGCCTGTGGAGAAGCCACAAATGGAAGGCTGGGTTTAGGAATATCCAGTGGAACTGTGCCTATTCCCCGCCAGATTACAGCTCTCAGTAACTATGTGGTAAAGAAGGTGGCTGTTCACTCAGGTACTGACTATTGCGATTCTTACATACGTAAACATAAGATATTAAGCCTGAAAATAGTTGCTTTGCAATTTTCTGGGGTGCTGTGATGCCCCAGCATATCTGATATTTTTTAAATTTTTCAAAATAAATACAGGTTATTAAATTCTGTCTGTTGCATAAAATGTCAGATTAAATCTAATGGTTCTGTTATTAAAATCTATGAATTCAGATCATACACGGTTTCCTACTTGCTGGAAGTTAAATTTGGTAACTTCTGAATAGTTTTTCAGTCTGATCCAAAGAAAGTGTTTTCATTTTTGAATATTGCTAAATGGTGGGGTGGTTTTTTCTTTTTTCTTTGCAACATTGAAAATAGCAAATTGAGTGATTATTTCTTTTTTTTTTTAATGTGCCAGGAAACCTACTCTCACAAAAGTTTTGTGTTTTAAATTAAATTGCATAAAAACTCCGAAGAAAATAAGTAATGTGTATTGGGTTGAAAGGCTCGTACAATTGCATTGTAGAAGTACAGCACTGTCAAATTTCTGAGATTTTTGCTAGACCTGCTGCCTGCTTGAAAATTTAAATTTCTGTTTACACTTTTAGGTGGCCGGCATGCTATGGCATTAACCGTTGATGGAAAGGTATTTTCATGGGGTGAAGGAGATGATGGAAAACTTGGTCACTTCAGTCGAATGTAAGGATACCAAATTTGTCTGTATTTCAGTAAGAGAACATTTGTGTTGGATGTTATAACACGGCTGACCACCACTATTGACAATGACAGGATTTTTAATACAATAGGAATGAAAAATTGTGTTGTGAAAAGATTTTTATTTTTTTTTTTTTCAGCGGTGTATGTCAATTTATGGTGCAGCATTTGTAGCGGTCTTCAGTCATTTAAAAAGGAGGCATTCAATTAATACAATACTTGGAAACATACTTAGTGGTTAAAGTCTTTAATAGTATTTTTGAATGTCACTGATGAAATGGCACACTTTTGGACATAGAGTTTTTGGTTACTTTTATAAGGTAAGATTTAGAGAGGTGCCTTGAGGTGTAAAACCATAGCAGTTTTACATTCCTGAGCTGTAACAGTTCATAATGTAAGCCTGACAGAGTATTTTGTAGCCCTTTTCTTTAGACTTCTGTTCACAAACTTGTTAGCCAGAAATAAATTCCTTATAGTTTTTGGTAATACATAGTTTAATCTTCCACAGGACAGCTTTGAGGAGAATTTGAATTGTGTCAGATTTTTCTTTATATGCACCACAGAACAATGTTTTGAAAGAAAAAAAGTGATAAACATATCCCATGGCGAAATCTTTGTCATTCTGATATATTTTGAAGACCTTCTCAGAATACATAAAAAAATTACAGTGCCCAACTCAGATGGTTAATATATGACAAGAAATAAATGTTCATAGGGGTATGTGTGTCAGATCAATGAAAAGGGAAGTCCAGATTAGAGCAGTATTGTTGTTTGTTGTTCAACTGCCTCATGTTTTCTGTAATTTTATTAAAAGTGAGACTTGAAACTCTTGGGCATTTCATGGGAGCAGATTTTCCAGAGGCCATGCATAATTTTATAAAACCTTAATAGTGACTCTGATATACAGTCAATATTAGAAAACCTTGTGTTGAAACTCTTCCCTGAATTTAAAGAATACTGTAACCATATGAATAGTAAAAGTTTCCAGTACTCTCATAGAAGCCTAACATTAAATTCCAGTTCTAATTTCTTTCTTGTGAAGAGCAAAGTTGGGACGGGAGTGTCACCTCGTAATCTTACTACCTGGCTCTGTGTCCACAGCTAAGAAATCGCTCAACTTTAGGCAATGACAGGATATCAGTTTTCACTTTGTATTACACGCTTTTTAATTGATTCATCACTTTGGTATTTTGGCTTTGTCACCTAAGTTTTGCGGCATATACATAAAATATTTCTTTAAATAAACTTTGACGTAATTAGAATAGTGTAAACTTCAGATTGATGGTGCTACTAAAGAGTACGTCTTGGAATCACGATGTTGCATCTTATTTTATCTTTAGGTTGCTCTTAGTTATTGCACACAATTTTTTGGATTATGAAGGTTGGAGTATATTGTGCAACTCTTTCATAATTAAGGCAATGAATTCTTTACTCATTTTCTCTAGGAACTGTGATAAACCCAGATTGATAGAAGCATTGAAAACCAAACGCATCCGTGATATTGCTTGTGGCAGTTCCCATAGTGCTGCCATTACCTCTAGTGGTGAACTGTATACGTGGGGTCTTGGAGAATATGGAAGGCTAGGACATGGAGATAATACCACGCAGCTGAAGCCTAAGATGGTAAAATAACTATTTCTTGCCTCTGATGAAATGCAAATGTGTTTGTTTGGTTAATAAATGATAAAATAAAGCTAAAGTAAAGCCAAAAACCATGAAAACAGTATAAAGACATCATTTTGGAGTGATCTAAATTAGGTTTTGGTACACATAGCTCTAATAATAGGCAAGCTATTTCAGAAAGGCCAAAAAGATCCAGTCTCTCTTTTTGTTGGGAAGTGATGTGAAATGGCTAGTGCTGTTCTGAACATTGATGTCCTGCATCTACTTTGATACATATCTGGAAGCTACTACTGTCATTGAGCAATGTTGGATCCTGAATGAGCAAGGCTTGATAATCCTTTGCTAAATGGCACGCTTAGGCTGGGCACAATGAACAAGATCGGTCATAAGAGCTTGAAGATGTCTGTAAGGTTTTAAAATACAATTTCTTTGAAACGTCTTGCTTACTTTTTCTATTTTGTAGGTTAAAGTGCTCCTTGGCCACCGAGTCATTCAGGTTGCTTGTGGAAGCAGAGATGCTCAGACTCTTGCTTTGACAGATGAAGGTAGGAATGTCTTGTTCCAGAAGCTTTCTAGCACATGGGAATACTGTGACCATTGTTTGACCTGCAGTTTGGTGTTTGTTAGGTTTGGTGTTTTCTTGGGGTGATGGTGACTTTGGAAAACTGGGCCGAGGAGGAAGTGAAGGATGCAACATTCCTCAGAACATTGAAAGACTGAATGGCCAAGGCGTTTGTCAGATTGAGTGTGGTGCACAGTTCTCATTGGCACTGACCAAGTCAGGAGTGGTATGGACATGGTATGTTACATTTGCCAGAAAGTATTAACAAAGTAATTGCTAAGTATGTGTTGTATTTCTTGCTATTTGACTGTCTTAACTCCATCTATGCCTTATCTGTGTGCTTTGTCTTTTAAATTGGCAGCTCTTCGAGACAAGCTGTGATCTCTTCAATTACTCTAACACTGTGTCTTGTAGCATGCTCAGTTGTGTATTGTACTCAGTTAGGATGCCTGGGTCTTACTGAATTCGTGGAGGAAGGGGAAGATCATTCCCGCTCTTGGGAACAATGGAGCGTGTAAAGGAATGTTAATTCAAGACTTTGGAGTGGAGTGGGAAAAAGAGAACCTGAGAATCGTAGTTTGAAGTATGTAGCCTACAGCTAAAGCAGAGACTGAGAGAGTGAGGATGTAGTAGAGTAAGGAAGTAGGCTAAAGTTCAGAGGAGACGGGAAGAACTTCCTTGGAAACGCAGGGTCTCTACAGAGCTCATTGCTGCTCAGAAGGCCACTGAGTTGTCAGTAATGATGCCTCGAAGCAAGAAATGGTATGAGATGATCACTAAGAGTTATTCAGAAACCCTTTTTATTTTTCTTCGATTTGTCTGCTTGCTTCTGCTTTGTTTTGAACAGAAACCTGGCTTTTTGAGTTTATAAACCTTTCTGTAAAATTTGAGAGCTTAGTGTATGGCAGATCAGCTTCAGAGCTGTAACCAGATCAAGGTCTTTACCCCATCCTTGTGTAATAAGACTATGACCTGTTTGATGTATATCAAAGATAAGAAGACTTAAAATGGTCATTTTTGTTGTATTATTTGTCAGTAATTGATGAATGATATGAAGAGAAATCCACAAAACTTCTGTTTTTATAGGTTACTTCTATTCTTAAAAGGGAGAAAAGCTTTTAGCAGAGATGTCGTTTCTCAGAGTGGCCACTGGAAACTGTATTTCTCTCTCACTTTCCCCTCTCTTTTAAATTCTTTCTTTTGTAGTGACAAAAGCAGTAAGAGAGAAGGGAATTTGGCAGTCTTTAAGAACTCTTTGCAAAATTCTTGTTCATTCCTTCCTTCCCCCAGTATGTCTTAACACTGTTACGTCTAGTCATAAAATCTACAGCTATTTCATGACATTACAGGTCTACAAGGAGATTTTTGGGGTCTGTTTCAGCTGTGCATGTCTGCACTTTAGGATGGCTGAGTTGTTTCTAAAATTTTATTCTTCTTGAATTTGTACTGATTTGAGGGAAAAATCACAACTTCTGTGTTACAACTTTAGGTAGGCAACAGTGCTATAGATCATACTCACCTCCAGCATAACATGACCTTTCATGAGAAAAATTGGTGTTGGTGGTGGTGAGCAGCAGAACCAAGTGAATGTTTACTAAAAACACAGTGGAAAAAATCTCAAGGGCTTTTTCTTCTTTACTGACATTCTTAGAGGCATTTTAAGGAGTTTACATTGCTTTTGCATATGGTACATTTTTAGTGCAGTTTGTGTATAACAATTTTAGAAGAATTTAAATTATGGAGGCTTAAGAACCTATATTGAGGCTTCCAACAGTGTGAAAAAACTCAGTTCTGAAAACTTGTTAGTTCCTGTATATTTTTTCATGTAAGTGAACTTATTAAAGGGTCTGCTATTGTTAGGTTTATCCTCAGTAGTATAAATCTGTCCAAGTCTATCAAAACACATCAGTTTTGTAAGTATTTATAATTGCAGTGTTTCTGCAACAGAGGAAATTCAGTGTAATCACAGTTGCACTACGTACAAAAAAATAGTCATAATGATGCCTGTTCTATACTGAGGTGAAAAGTTGCAGAGTCATAGAACTGCAGTTACCCTCATTTTTAGGCCTTTGTAATTCAGATTTGAAGAATTTGCTAGTTGGTGCTTGTGTTTAATCCCAGTGATAAATGAAGTATTTTGATTTGGGAAGCTGCATTGACAGAGGAATGTGTAAACGGTATATTTGTTTTGAATTTTACATTTACTATCTGTTGCAGGGGTAAGGGCGACTACTTCAGGTTAGGCCATGGCACAGATGTACATGTACGAAAGCCACAAGTTGTGGAAGGACTGAGGGGTAAAAAGATTGTGCACGTGGCTGTAGGCGCACTCCATTGTCTAGCAGTTACCGACACTGGACAGGTACGTTGTGCATCACCCCCCTTTCCCCTTTTTCATTGATCCAGAAAGGAATTAACTAAACTGTTGAGGAAGAAGACTGTAATAGCATTGGTGCTGATTAAATGGAATAAAATTTTCTAATTATATTTATTTGCTTTTTAAAGTCCTGAATAAATATAAGCATGATTGTAATTTAAAATATATTAGCTTTCATATTATTATTGGAGTTTAAATTTGTTGTCGTAGTAGCTTTTGTAATTTCCTAGTTTGTGTATTATCTCATGATCAGTTTCCTGCTTCTCACTCTTGAAATGCAGAAGCAGTCATAGTATTCTGGACAGATTTTTCTGCTGTGATCCAGCATTATCATTATCATAGTATTGATTCAGATCCCCAATGTAATTACTATGCAACTAATTCTTCTAACTTACTGCTCACTGTGAACATTGAATAATTTATGAATCAACTGATGATTTATGAATCGGCAGTAATTTATGAATCATCTGATAAAGTGCTGCTTTGATTTTTTTTTTTTTTTTTTTTTCCTTTTCATGTATGATAATGCCTGCATTATTTAACGGGGGGGGGAAAAGTCATGGCAATAGGTTCTCTAAGTGTCCTAGATTAATAATACAAATCACTAAGATTCCTTTGTAGGAATTTTTAAGAAAACAATTAAATGAGGCAACCAGCGAAGCAAAATAATATGTGGAAATGTTTACTGGCAGGTTTACGCTTGGGGTGACAATGACCATGGGCAACAAGGCAATGGAACTACTACAGTGAATAGAAAGCCTACTCTTGTCCAGGGCTTGGAAGGCCAGAAAATCACTCGGGTTGCTTGTGGGTCTTCCCACAGTGTAGCATGGACAACAGTGGATGTAGCTACACCATCTGTTCATGAACCGGTACTTTTCCAGACAGCGAGGGACCCTTTAGGTGCTTCTTATCTTGGTTGGTATTTACTGCCTTATGGTTTGGTGGGTTTTTTTTTTTTTTAATGCCATTGGAGAGTTAATTGTGTGTGTGGTTTAATAGGTGATAGAAGAGTGCAAAGAGAAAACTGTCTTTTAAAAAAACGCCACAAAACAACAACAAAAAAACATACCTCTAAAAAAACCCCAATAAAACCTCTTCCTGAAAGTGGAAGTTGTAAAGGACTTGTTCAGAAGTAGCATTAGTTTGAACTTTTATTGTTCTTCAGGAAATTAAAATGCAACATGCTTTATCAAACACCCCGAAGACTTCATCTTTAATATGGGATAGAGCTTTATGGAGGTAATGGTAGATGGATGCTACTGTAATATTGGTTTTCTTACATGTTACTTCTTGCTATAATTCTTGATGCTACTATTACCTTTTGTTTCTAAGGTAGGTGACTTAAGAATTAGGGAGGCAAAACGGCAATGTTTTGTGTTGAATATAAAAGCACTAAACATTTTGCTAATTAAGCCTTTTTATGAACAAGGCAATGTATTTAAAAAAGATTAAGAACTACATATATAGAATATTTGATTAGTATTTTTAAGAGTACCTAATAAGTATTCTTGCTATTTGTGAAATTTCTGTGTAAGTAAAACTTGTTTTAGATGCTGATCACCGAGATATTTATAGCTGTGTTACCTTAATCTTCATGAGTAAGTAACAAGGCGGAACACTATTTTATGAAAGCCCATGCTGCAAAGCCTGAGTATTGACTTTAATGTTGTAACTGTAGGCACTGCAGTTTAAGAATCTGCTGTAGAGTTAGTTCTCCAGTGTCCTGGTTTCGGCTAGGACAGAGTTAATTTTCTTCCTAGTAGCTGGTATAGTGCTGTGTTTTGGATTTAGTAGGAAAATAATGTTGATAACACACTGATGTTTTTTAGTTGTTGCTAAGTAGTGTTTATACTAAGTCAAGGATTTTTCAGCTTCTCGTGCCCAGCCAGCAAGAAGGCTGGAGGGGCACAAGAAGCTGGGAGGGGACACCGCCAGGACAGCTGACCCAAACTGGCCAAAGAGCTATTCCATACCATATGACATCATGCCCAGTATATAAACTGGGGGAGCTGGCTGGGAGGGGAATCGCGGCTCGGGAACTAACTGTGCATCGGTCAATGAGTGGTGAGCAATTGCACTGTGCACCACTTACTTTGTATAGTTTAATTCTTTTAGTATTACTATTGTCATATTATTATTATCATTATCATTGTTTTTCCTTCCTTTCTGTCCTATTAAACTGTCTTTATCTCAACTCATGAGGGTTTTTTTTCCTGATTCTCTCCCCCATCCCAGGGGTGGGGGGGCAGTGAGCGAGCGGCTGCGTGGTGCTTAGCTGCCGGCTGGGGTTAAACCATGACATACAGTCATCTTTCTGGCTTAACAAGAAATTAGGTAAATCAGTTCCACTTATGTATTACACCATTAAAAAACGCTTGCCTTCTCTTTTTTCCCCTCACTCCAGGTGTTCCTTCAGATGCAGATTCTTCTGCTGCCAGTAACAAAATTAGTGGGGCAAACAGTTCCAAGCCGAATCGCCCTTCCCTCGCTAAGATTCTCCTGTCACTTGATGGGAATGTTGCCAAACAGCAGGCGTTATCTCATATACTGATGGCATTACAAATCATGTATGCCAGGTAGGCACGCAAACATTCTTGTCTTTTGCAGAGCAAAAGATGACATACCTTACCATCTGTTAGGGTCTCTTGAGTCAGGTATAAATTGTTTCACACGTTTGGACTCCTCAGGATAGGCCTAAGCTTCATTTAAATTTTCTTTTGATGTTGATGTTAGCTTTATGCTGCTATGTTTTCTTTACAGAAGCTCCCAGTGTCTGGGGAAAAAATTATTTATTTAGGAATGCTCAAGTAAATCATGTAAAAGGAGTGTAAGTAAATCATGGTAGATGATATGGAGGAAGCAGTGGGGGGCAGGGTGGAAAGAACAATAAAACTTTACAGTGCCTCCTTATTGTTGGTAGAGAACAGAGTATTTGTGCTAAAACTTATGAAGAGGAACTCACATAAAATAGTGGCCTTAAAACACAGTATTTAAGCATCAGGCCTAAAGGAAAATGGAGATAAACTACTCTCTAAATTCCAGAGCTTGGAAACCTTTTTTTATTTTATTAAGACAACCTCGTACCGTTTTTTCTAAGGTCAACAAGGGAGTATAATTAAGTTTATGTTAATCTGTCCTAAATGATTTCAGGGATGCAGTTGTTGGAGCATTGATGCCTGCGAGTATGATTGCACCAGTAGAATGTCCCTCTTCATCTCCAGCCCCCCCGTCAGATGCTACTTCTACAGGAAGCCCTGGAAATGGAGATGAATGCATGCTTGTAGGAGATATAGAAGAGAGGCTGAGCCCAAACCCATGGCAGGACAGGAGAGGGGAGGTAAAGTGTCAAATGAATTTTTCCATCAGTGTTTAACAGTAAAGCTGAAAAATATTGTCTCGTTTAGTTTGATAATAGCAGAGGTTAAACAGTTCTTTCATGCTCTAATTTCAGGAGTGGGTACTCTGCGTATGTCAGATTTGGAAAAACTAGAATTTTAGTGTGAACAGTTTTGAACTTTCAGAATGCACTGTGTCATTTAAATGCAGTTGTGATGATTTCTAGTAGTATTTTAGAGTTAACATGAAAATATTAACCATTTGACCAGATACTAAATTAATTTTACAGCAGTGATCTTTAAAAAAAAAAAAAAAAAAAAAAAAAAAGTCAAGACTAAGGGAATATTTGACCATTATTTAATGAAATGTAATTGTAAACTTATATCAACTACTGTAGACAGGTGGGCCTGAATGGAATTCTACTCTGTTGATTCCCAACTGCTAACAGAAGCAGAAAAAAGAAAAGGCTTGCTACTGAAGAGATCTTTTCCTTTAACAAACTATTAATTTGACATGTATTGTTAGGGCTCGTCTTCTACATTGTAGACTTTTCTGCAGGCACAGATGTTTTATTGTATGTTTTTGTAGCAGCTGGTATTGAGGGGGGTGTTGGCTGGTTTGCCTTCCTAGGAACATAAAATAGAAGCTAAAAATACAGGGAGCGAATCTGTTGGTTTTGAATTTATGGCTGTTTTTAAATTGCTGGTGTCTTTGAACATAAGCTCTTCTAATAAATAATTAGACTCTTAAAGGTTTTACAGTATCTTGTTGCAGCTTTTGTTAGTTACTATTTGTTTTGACTAGGTTGTTTCTTCAGAAGATGCTGTGACACCATCGGCTGTAACTCCCTCAGCTGCTGCCGCCTCTTCCCGTCCTTTCATTCCAGTCACAGATGATCCTGGAGCTGCCAGTATCATTGCAGAAACCATGACAAAAACCAAAGAAGTAATGTTGTCAATACCTTCCTTAAAACTTAAGTCCTTACCATGCTTTTATCAAGCAGTTTTGCTTCTTTTGTGCTTTTAAAGTTATTCTATAGATGACTGCATTTTTTAAATCTGTCCAAAGACAGAGGGATTTTTTTTTTTTTTTTTTTTTTTTTTTGTCCAAAGTTAAAGGAGTTTAGTCTTAGGAAAGCTTTTTCACCTGAGAAATGGGTTTAACAGTAGGTTAATTTTGGGGCCATATAATCCCAGATTTACGAATTGTGTTTTAAACTACCTTTGAACTTCTTCAGACAAGTTAACTTGTTCGGATTCAGTGAAATACTTCTTTCATCTTCATTGTCTAAATATTTCTGCAATTTGTTTTGTAGGACGTAGAAAGTCAAAGTAAAGTATCTGGCCCAGAACCGCAGTACTTGGATGAGTTTACTAGTCTCTTAGTACCAGATGACACGCGAGTCATGGTTGACCTGCTAAAGCTTGCTGTGTCCAACCGAGCAGGTGAAAAGGGAAGAGATGTTCTTTCGGCTGTGCTGTCTGGTATGGGC
Source organism: Gymnogyps californianus (assembly GCF_018139145.2). NCBI lineage: Eukaryota > Metazoa > Chordata > Aves > Accipitriformes > Cathartidae > Gymnogyps > Gymnogyps californianus. The sequence continues at coordinate 74,402,161 of NC_059471.1, read as the reverse complement.
ACAGCTTACCCACAGGTCGGGTTTTGATTCTGTTGCATTTTAACTATGTCCTTTTTATTAGTAGCTTACTAGAATATTTTCTTGTATTTGAAGTGCAGTTCAGCATACTGAGAAACTTAAACGTGAGAATTTGAGTTGAACTTCAATGCATGTGAACCTTAATGATTTTAATGGAAATACTACATGAATATATGTGTGTGCTACAAATGTCAGTAAAAGACTATTTCCTCGATTTGTCATGCTGCAATTAGACATTAAAATAGAAGCTTAATGAACTGTATCTATGTATTGGAAAAGTGGCTGTGGTTATTGGAATGAGGCTGAATTAACCAAGCCCTATTTCCTGGATCGGTGGAATGTTAGTTTAAAAACTGCCATGTTGGTTTTGTTTTGCATCTGAGTTTATTTCTCAAATTGATGCAGTCATTATTGCTAGCTAAAAATGCTGTTAATAGATTGTTAACGATATAGTAATTCATATTAATTTTTAAGATTTACATTTGATGCATTGAATTTTCTAACTATTTACAAAGTATCCATGGGTGTGGGGTTTTTTTGGGACAACTGACAAACAGAATTAATAAATGCTGTAATATTGGATACCAGCAGCTATATGAAAGAATGTTACAAATCATAAATTATTTATAGAATATCTGCTTACAGTCATGAACTGAAAGTTGCTTAATGTTTCTTGTAGCTTTACCCTTCAGATATTTTTTTCTAATGAGTAACAATGCATTTCTTCTAAGATGCTCATATGATGTAGTTAATTTATGGCTTTGCACTGCTTAAAGACTGGTTTGAAACATCAGAAGTGATTATGCAAAGCTAATTTTTGTATTCTTTTGTTAAACTTCACATCACTAACCAAAAAGATGAATAATAACTTTGCTAAGGAGTGTGCATTGAATTGAGAGAAATTTTATTTATTTATTAATCGTATAAGTCACAGAACAGCTTCAGTTTTAAACAATGAAATTTTACGGTGTCTCTGTCCAAGTAAACTAGGATTGTGGGAGAGCCTCACTGATGCTATTCATGTAGAGGCAATTGAGTGCTATTTCTCAAACTGTTACTTTTTTTTTCCCCCCTGTTTTTTCCCCCCCTAAATTTTCAATGATCAGCTATATATACCCATGTTCTTGGTTTGAGATGTAGTTGTCCCCTTCCCACCCCAATTAGATGCATGCTATATATGCACTTATACATTAATTCTGTTTTTTTGCTTCTAGTATTAATAGTGAGTAGCTGAACAACTTTGTTTTTGTGGGTGGGTTTTGTGGTTTGATTTTGTTTTTGGTTTTTTTTGTTTGTTTGGGTTTTTTTTTTCTGTTTTGTTTTGGGTTTTTTTGTTGTGGTTTTGTTTTGTTTGGGTTTTTTTTTTTAACCTCAAGAGTCAGAATTTTTATTTGAAACTGCTCTTTAAAAATGAGTACTATCAGAATTTTCTGTCTAAACAGTGTTTTGCAATATTACATACTGGTTAAATATTTAGACCTTTCATTAATCTCTTGGCCTATGCTTTACAGTTTAGATTCTACAGTTTGCTTTTTCTGTAAGGGAAAACAATTATTTGTGTTGTCGTTTACTTACTGGAAACTTATGTTGTTTGGCTTTTAGTTTTAGGAGTTTTTCTACCTTTACCAACCCCCAAAAGAGTATTTTTGAATGAATATGATGGTTTATGAATCAGAATTCAGAAAACAAGTGATTGATTGATTTATGTATTTTAAATTTGGGAAGAATGGTAGTTGGCTTAGATTTCTTGGACTGATGAAACTTACTTTTTGTAAAGTGTATATTTTTCTTTTCTTAGGTTGCTGATATGTTGTTGGAGCTGTGTGTTACTGAACTAGAAGATGTAGCAACTGATTCACAAAGTGGTCGCCTCTCTTCGCAACCAGTTGTGGTAGAAAGCAGCCATCCATATACTGATGATACATCTTCTAGTGGCACAGTTAAAATACCAGGTATAGAATTCTTAGAGTTATGTTACTAAAATTCAGTTAATTTCAAGCCTGCATGCATAAAATTTTCCCTTAGCTTGCAAAAATGCGTATTGAACTTTTAAAGCTATGTTATGTATCCTGTCGCTATAATAAAGTATTTCTTAAAACACTTACATAGTGCATGAACATTCCGATCCTGTGAAATACGCATTTTTGAGTTCACTGGCTGTGACTGCAGCTGTATATCATTGCTGTTTTCTGTTCAGTTACGAAGCTGAGAAGGACTGAGTCTTTTTCAGGGTCAGTAATTGGACACCTATCTTCTAGTCTTGAGCATTAGGGAAATACTTTTTTTTTTTTTTTGAATGCTCTCTTTTCAATTAGTGCTTCCTTCAGTATGTTACCTAGTACTTATCAAAAGGTACAGGCAACAAAGAGCTATTTGCCTTAACTGTAAATAGACATTTTTTGTCTGTTGCAACTTTAGTTTGGAATGTTCTGAATATAGTCTTCTGTCTGCTAGCCCCTGCTCATATGAGCTTGCTATTATGTAAGCCTTTCAAAGAGAAGAAATTACAGACAAATAATGTCATTAAACCAAAGGAAGTTGTTTTTATTAATGAGCGCTACGGCTTCCAAACAACTCTGATTTCATGTGGATTTCTAAAATACTGCATTTGTTCGTGGTATTGATTGCTCTGTAGAAATGCGTAAACTCTTTGTTGCTATTTAGGTGCTGAGGGACTGAGGGTAGAATTTGATCGCCAGTGTTCTACAGAGCGGCGTCATGATCCACTCACCATAATGGATGGTGTCAACAGAATTGTTTCCGTCCGATCAGGTTATTCGAACTAGTGCTTTTCAAAAATGTCTTGTGTGATTTACTGTTAAATGCTGAATGAAATGTACCACTGTCTGTGACTGACTTACTGTGAGGGATATGACAATAAAAAAAGAGGAAAAACTATGTAAATTGATATTCTGTTTTAAACTAAAAAAGATGAAGAATCTAGACGCAGACATGTAAGAGTGATCTTGCATCTTTGAATATAGAAAGTCTCTCAGAAGAGCATGTTGTCATGCTTTTCCTAAGAGCAGTTAGAGTGTAAAAAGTCAGTGTTTAGCACCCCTGCCAACAAGTGTGAATTTCTCTATAATCAAAGTATATTTTAACAAATTGGAATACAATTGGAAAAGGATACTTCTTTTTTAGCTTTTTTTCTTTTTCAAGTAATACTTACAGAAATTTGAGCTTTCATACAGTCAAGACAAATGCTCTTCTGCTGTCAAATGCACAAAATAATAGCTAGGCTCTCTCTTTCTGTTTTCTGCTCTGGCCTATGTACGTGACACTACATGAAATCTTTGCATCTTTTATCCTGTTATTTCTGATTTCATTTTTAAGCACTATTAATTTGCAGTAGATTTTAGAGGAATATTTTTAATCTCATCAAATTTTACATTGAACCTACCTGTACATTACATCATGTGCAAGGGTCTCGGTAGTTACTGCCTTTGCTTAACATTTCTGAGCAGTCATGATGTAGGCTTTTACTGTTGACCTGTTTTTCCCCAGACTGTTTCAGATGCACATGTGTTTCATTATTGAGATATTTCTGATTGGATTACTTGTTGGAAAAAACTGTAAAGCTTTATTTAATGTATATGTTGTTACATATTTTTGTAATATGAAATGATAATTTGAAAATAGGACAATGGATTTTAGTAAGATCACATAATTGTCTTTTGAATGTGGTATTAAAAATACTGAGGGTATCTGTTAGCCATGCTAATTGAACTGCTTAAGACTTAAGTTTCATTAATGTAACGTCTTTATGTTCATCTGCTTTACATAGCTTTTTTCCTTGAATGTGTTTATGTGATGTTTATAATATATAACCATGGAGGGAAGTTGCTATTGGTGAGTGGCTTGCATGTTGGCTCAGACAGCATAGATGAGTATGTTCGTATTACCTACTGTAACAGGTCGTGAGTGGTCAGATTGGTCTAGTGAATTGCGAATTCCAGGGGATGAACTAAAGTGGAAGTTCATCAGTGATGGCTCTGTGAATGGATGGGGATGGCGATTCACTGTTTACCCTATCATGCCAGCTGCAGGTAAGGTGTCATATATGACATTCACAGAAGGGGAAGAGAGTAGATTTACTTGTCTGTTTTTTACGATTGCATTTATTGCATGATATTTACATGCCAAAGTTCAATAGTTCATTTACATTCATACTAAGAAAATGTTTTCATTCATACTTAGGAAACATTTTCAACAAAGTGCTGAGAGGTGCACTTGTACATAGGGAAGAGATAAAAATATTTTGTAATCAGTGAAGAGAGGATACTTTTGAGGCACAATTTGTCTGATTTTTTTTTTTTTTTTTAAATGCATCTGTTTTGGAATTAGGTGAATTATGTCATGAAAGTGCCTCTTTCTTCCAATCCCTTCAAAGGGAGGAGGAATGGACCAACTCAGATGAGGACTGGCACTCTAGACTGCTGTGTTTGGTCAGCTAAATCCTGCCTATGTTCTGTTCTTATTTCAGTCTGAGGACAAATCTTCCCCACCTTTTTTTTTTGTTGTTGTTTTTGCTTTTTGTTCCTTGCAGGCCCTAAAGACCTTCTCTCAGATCGTTGCATTCTTTCATGTCCCTCAATGGATTTGGTTACGTGTTTGTTGGATTTTCGCTTAAATTTTGCTTCCAACAGGAGTATAGTTCCTCGCTTGGCAGCTTCTCTTGCAGCTTGCGCTCAACTGAGTGCCTTAGGTAGGTCTAGCCTTAAAATTAAGTCTATTTGTTTGAAGTTAAAATGATTGTTTTAAGTAATTACATTCTTTGTGTGCTTACATTTCCTTAGCTGCTGGCCACAGAATGTGGGCCTTGCAGAGACTACGGAAACTGCTCACAACAGAGTTTGGCCAGTCTATTAACATCAACCGGATTCTAGGGGATAATGATGGAGAAACACGAGCTTTGGTAAGAAGGCAGTGATGCTCTCCTCTTCACGTTTTTCACATTAAGATGTATGTGAAGCATTAAAATACAAGCCCTGATGTACAACGTTTTTGTTGTTAATGGCAAAATAGGAAATGAGCAAATGAATAGCCTTCTTGCGCAGGTCTGCAAGTCTGTAAAGGTACTCCATTTTAGAAAAAAATGGCTAATTCCAATACTGTATAGATGTGGTTTTGGAATTGCCAAAAAGTGATAGAAATACTTTCATATTAGGAAATGGATGGAAATGATACTTCACATAGCTAACTGTAGTTTGGGAAGTTATTAATGTTTTGTCATGGTCATCTAAATAATGTACTTTTTGTAATACATGCAGTAAGACTAACTTTCTAGTTCTGTGGTTTCTCTAGAGTTTCACAGGGAGTGCTTTAGCTGCTTTGGTTAAAGGTCTTCCAGAAGCTTTGCAGCGACAGTTTGACTATGAAGACCCCATTGTGAGAGGCGGCAAACAATTGCTCCACAGCCCTTTCTTTAAGGTAATGGGGTACAATCAGTAAAGAATTCATTAGTATAGTTCTGGATTTTTTGTGAGATACGTGGTAAGCTCACCTAGTCCCATATCAGAAATATTTTCTGACAAAATCAGAATACTCTTCTAAAAGGATAATCAAATATACAAATAAAGAATAAGGAATTCCTAGCTAGGCAGAGGTAGATAGGTCAGAAAAACATCTTGGAAGTACAGTAAACTACACTTTTTGATAAGTGATTTCTGAGTTGTCCTAATAGGAGTGTTGTATGTTTTTATTTATTTATTGAAATACTCTGAAGGTTTTCTTTACGTCTAGTTGGAACAAATTAGAATGTCTTAAAAGGAAGGCTATTCAGTTTTGGACCCTGTACTTCGAAGTAAAAATAAACAAGCTGAGGAAGTCTAGAGAAGAGCAACAAGAATAAAAGGCTGAAAAAGCCTCCCATGTAGTAAAAGTTAAACTAAGAGGACTTATCTATCTTAAGGAAAATAAAATTCTTAAAATATGTAAAAGTTTATACAGGGAAGAAGTAATCCATTGTTCACAATCTTCATCAGTAACATTGATTTGAAATTGAATCAAATTGAAAATCAATTGAAAATTGATTTAATTGTAGGAAGGAGACTTAATTTAGAAATGGAAGGTAAAAAGTTCAGCACATGGTATTTGATGTAGAAAAGTTAATTAATCTAGGAGTGTTTTTCACGGGGGGTTGTGAAAATTTCTGGATTGGAAGAGGAAATTAGATACATAGCCATGTGAGTTAGTGTGGGTACACTTGATGCTGCCCCATCAATGAGGGTAATGAAGATGGCTCTTAATGTCCCTTGCACTTTACATGTCTTTGAGACTGTGTTCAGGCCCTACTGGTGTATGAGCTGTTCAGCTACATCAAATGCATATTACTTTTTATTACACATTTTTGATCCATCTCTAAAATATTTTTTGATTGTCTGCAGGTGCTTGTGGCTCTTGCTTGTGATCTGGAGTTGGACACTCTCCCTTGCTGTGCAGAGACGCACAAATGGGCCTGGTTCAGGAGATACTGTATGGCATCCAGGGTTGCTGTGGCTCTTGATAAAAGGACACCGTTACCTCGCCTTTTCCTTGATGAGGTATTGCAGGAATATTTTAAACGGTTCATGGAACATATGAAAGTGTTTCATTTAAAAAGATATACTGAGTCTGAAGTATTTTATGCCAACTGTGTTAGGAGTAACTGATAGTTTGAATAATGTTGTTTAATCCAAAATATTTTACAGGTGGCAAAGAAAATCCGAGAATTAATGGCAGATAATGAAAATATGGATGTTCTTCATGAGTGCCATGATGTCTTTAAGAGAGAACAGGATGAGCAGCTTGTCCAGTGGATGAATAGGTTATTTCTTTCAACTGTCATTGGTTTGATCTTGTGATGCTTCGTTGTTGTACAATGATAAACTGCATTTTTTTATGACTTTTTTTAAAAACTCTTCTAAAATTTTGTTTGGTTTTCATTTTCTGCAGACGACCTGATGATTGGACGCTTTCAGCTGGAGGCAGTGGAACTATTTATGGTTGGGGTCATAATCACAGAGGACAGCTTGGTGGGATTGAAGGGGCAAAAGTCAAAGTCCCGACTCCATGTGAAGCTCTTGCTACCCTTAGACCAGTGCAGTTAATTGGTGGTGAACAGACTCTGTTTGCAGTGACTGCTGATGGGAAAGTAAGGATACAACAAATAATTGTTTGTTAGACTCCCTTGAAATATTGCATCCTCAGTCAGAATGGGTTTGGCTAAATAAAAAATAACATGCATAGCACAGATTTTTTTATTATTATTGTCATTATTATTATTACTAGTAATAGTAGTAGTAGTTTTGTTTTATTTTTTTAAAGAAACTGAACTACACCAACTCCGCCAGTGCGGTCTAGGAATTCAGTGTACTATAGCATTAAATGCAGGAAAGAAGACATGTAGTTTAGTTCTCAATTCAAAACTGTGATCAGATTTTGGAAGACAAGTAATGTGCTCACAGAGTCCCATAAAACAGGACAGACGATAAAATGGGATGGTGATTGTGTCTGTCTGACAGGGGAGAGGTGTAATTGGAATATGAGATTGTTCACAGTTGGCTAAATGCCTCTAAGTTAGATATTGCAGGATCTAATTTGCAGATGCTTAAATCCTTAGTGAAAAGGAGCACCATGCAGAGGTTTAGTGTAAGGTATAGGAGAAAAAAATAAGTTCACGAATTTGAAAAAGTCTTTATTTCGATACAGATGGCAGCTTTGTGTTAAGGATATGATCGAGAATTTTAGCTAGAGCTTTTTGTAACAGTTACATTCATCTAGTGAGGTACTGTAATGATTCCTCAGTAGTCAGTATCATCCTTGTTAATGATTCACAGAAGGGTAAGGGACAGATTAATGACATTGCTTGACATCATTCTGTTGAGAGAAATTACTTTCATATAGACAAAAAGAGAGTGAAAAGCAGTACTTAAAACTGTGTTTATGGGATGGAAGGGGAAGAAGTAACTGTGTTTAGGTGTGTATATTTCACAGAAGAAAGAAAGCTAGAATAGTGCTGCTTGAAAGAGACCTCCAGGTGATAGATGATTTTGTAATGTTACCACACAAAGCTATGGTTTCTTGACAGTTTTACAAAATCAGCCTTAGGATTTAAAATGAAATCCATTAAGTCAGTGACAGTTCATATTGACTTGAATGTAGCCATATTTTCACAATTTTTTTCTGAAATATTTCAAAATATTTCTTATTTTCCAGAAGAGTGTATAGAGGCATGTAAGAAACTGTTTTTTCAGGCTTTCCTTTAACTGTATTCTAGTATACATTCATTAAGAATTCTTCTCTCTAGCTCTAGTGAATGTTCTTCAAGAGGCAAACAAAATTAAATTTTATTCTTCACTTTAAAGCTGTATGCCACTGGATATGGAGCAGGTGGTAGGCTTGGAATAGGAGGAACAGAGTCAGTTTCTGCTCCAACTTTACTGGAATCCATTCAACATGTGTTTATAAAGAAAGTTGCAGTGAACTCAGGAGGAAAGCACTGCTTGGCATTGTCTTCTGAGGGAGAAGTTTATTCTTGGGGTGAGGCAGAAGATGGTAAACTTGGTCATGGAAACCGAAGGTAAGTAACACTGAAATGTTGTTTTTAAAAACTATTAATGGTGTTGTGGTTTAACCCCAGCCGGCAGCTAAGCACCACGCAGCCGCTTGCTCACTGCCCCCCCACCCCTGGGATGGGGGAGAGAATCAGGAAAAAAAAACTCGTGAGTTGAGATAAAGACAGTTTAATAGGACAGAAAGGAATGAAAAACAATGATAATGATAATAATAATAATATGACAATAGCAATACTAAAAGAATTAAACTATACAAAGTAAGTGGTGCACAATGCAATTGCTCACCACTCGTTGACCGATGCCCAGTTAGTTCCCGAGCCGCGATCCCCCCTCCCAGTTAACTCCCCCCAGTTTATATACTGGGCATGATGTCATATGGTATGGAATAGCTCTTTGGCCAGTTTGGGTCAGCTGTCCTGATGGTGTCCCCTCCCAGCTTCTTGTGCCCCTCCAGCCTTCTTGCTGGCTGGGCACGAGAAGCTGAAAAATCCTTGACTTAGTATAAACACTACTTAGCAACAACTAAAAACATCGGTGTGTTATCAACATTATTTTCCTACTAAATCCAAAACACAGCACTATACCAGCTACTAGGAAGAAAATTAACTCTGTCCTAGCCGAAACCAGGACAAATGGATACTTATTATAGTTGCTGTGTATTTGAAGTGTTGTATGAGTACTGCCTATGTGTAGAAGTCAGGGTTAAGTAGTGATGTGGAAATGTGCATTTTTAAATTGGAGAACCACAAAATATTTTTCAGATAAACAGTTACACTGATTTCTGTAATTAGCATCCACAGGTATGTTAGAACACAATATCTAAAGTCTAGTGGCTTTCCTTTGGGATCTGTCTTGTAGGTATGTGGAACTTCAAGGCACTTCAGAGAGCAAAACTGCCATTCTGCTTCTGATCTCCATGCGTGTTGTTACCTACGTTAAAGGAGAAGTTCTGTTGTGTTAAAGAAAACAATGTTCTGACCCAAATAGAATAAGGATGCTGAAGTCCGTGGGGGGCAACAGTAGCTTTTATGCTAGAAATTTTGATAATGTATCTTAAATTGGACTGATTTTCCAGGGTAAATGCTTAGCTTTGACTAGATTTTAATGGAAGTGGTTTTGTAGTTTCAGCTTACCTGTAATGCTGTAGTATAATATATGGTAAAATACTTCTAGCTTTTATAGGCCTCTGAAAATATTTCTGAATGACTAACTAAACATAAATCTTTAGGATATTAAACTGGAGCAAAAGCAAATACTCAGTTATTTTAGGTGTCCTCATACTCATTTTAAAAACCTCTCTCCATACGTTGGTGAATGTGAATGGTCTATTCTAAAAGTTTTTTCAAGACAAATATTTTCATTTCAGCCCTTGTGATCGTCCTCGTGTAATTGAATCTCTGAGAGGTATAGAAGTGGTTGACATTGCTGCTGGGGGAGCACACAGTGCATGTATTACAGCTGCAGGAGACCTTTTTACATGGGGAAAGGGAAGATATGGACGCCTTGGGCATGGAGATAGTGAGGACCAACTAAAACCTAAACTGGTAAGAAACCTTTGGAGTTCTATACCGTCTTAGTCCAGTTCTTACCTTCTGATTCGTAACTTTTTGCGTTTCTGCGTATAAAGAATGAAAGGGCAAAATGGTGGCATGTATTTGTAAGAAATGAACAGTTGCTTTAGAAAACAGGAATGGATTGGAAGAATAAAATGAAAGTGGAGGTCACTAAACAGCTTATAAGGAACTTGTTTTAGAGAAGACTTAAAGAAAACCCCAAATCAAACACCCCACCCCCCAGTAAGTAAATTCCACCCCTTCACAGGAGTAGTTTGCACTGAAAGTAACAAGTGAGCTCCTTGTCTACTGGGTCCCCTCATTGTTTACTTCCTGGAAAATATACGAGTGATTACAGTGATAGCCACTTAGTCACTTGCAAACTGCTTTTTTTCCTGAGATAACAATTATACTCTTAATTCTCATGATTGAATACTGAGATGTTACTGAAGTATATACTAAGTTAATAAGAATTTAACCGAAGTAATTACGAAGTATTTAATTGCTATTTGCTAAAGAAATTTGAGTTTAGCAATTATTGATGAAGAAGATAGCTGTTTCCATTTGATTCTTAAGTGGTAAATCTGAGGACTTGGACAGTATGGAATGTAGGAAGAATGAGAATACTGATTAGCTGATGAATTGTAATTCAGACCGTCGTACTCCTGTGAACTAGACTGTAAGAACTTTAAGTTAGAGTAGTGATATTAAGAAAACTGCCATGCCTTTGAAATGAGAGTTCACTTCGCTACCTGTGTTTTCTTGCTGAAAATACAGCAAAGGATAAGATTACATTAGTTGAATTGAACTGAGTGTTAGTTTTTTATTTTTATTCATAGCTCTGTGCATATATTTCTGTTCACGCAAGCATTAACTTTTTTCAGTGCTTGATTTTTTTTGGGACCTTATCACCTGTATCCAGATGTTCTCGTTCCCCTGCCCCCCAAAAAACAAGGTCTACCCACTTTTCCTATACATCTTTATACATCTTTCCCCCCTCCATGTTCTTGGTTAGTATGAAAATAGATAATCTGTAGATGAGTTGAAGTATGTGAAGTTCCGTGCTGCTTTGGATGATGGATTGTGCTAGCTGTAATCTATTTCAGGTAGGGGTGAGGATGGGGAGGATGCGATACAAGTGGGTCACCATCCTTTCACTTTGTGAATCCAAATCCCATGCTTCATCACTAGATGGCAGCATTTCAAAAGATGTTGATGGAATTCAGATTATGATGCAAGTGCTAGAAAATTGTAAACTAGTGAAAGAGTATTTGAAAATAAGACTTCTTTTTTCTTACTGTATACAATACTCACCCAGAGAGCCTGAGATTACTTCAACAGAGCATAGTGTTTGATAACCTTACATGTTTTTTATGAATTGTTTTCCCTGACTTTTTAGGTCAAAAAAATTTAACCAGTTCACCAATTAAAAAGAATAATCCAGTATTTAAAATACATAGTTAGTTTTCATTTTGCTGGTTTGAAAGAACAAAGCCCTTTGAGTTGCCTTTATTTGCTTGTTCAGGTGGTGTTTCTGACTTGTAGTTCCAGTGAAGCACTTCTCCAAGTTGGGTTTGTCATCTTTTCTGAAACTAAATGACTGCATCTTTTATTGTGAGCAAAAAAGGGTGATTTCTTTACAGGTGGAAGCTCTCCAGGGCTACCGTGTGATTGACATAGCCTGTGGCAGCGGAGATGCACAGACATTGTGCCTGACTGATGATGATACAGTCTGGTCCTGGGGTGATGGAGATTATGGAAAACTTGGGAGAGGTGGCAGTGATGGCTGTAAAGTACCAATGAAGGTATTTGAATGTAATTTTTTCATTGTTTGAGAAACCATGAGGTTGATGGAGAACTCTGAAGACAGATTTGCCAATATGTGCAAACTTCCACCCATCCTGGGACATCAGGGTTCTTCTGATTGTTGTTAAGAACGAACTTTGTAGGCTACAATGACGAGTCTTTAAATTTTGTCCTGACTGTTAAAGTTGCACTTGAAGGTTTTTTCTTTGGAGAACATTGCTGGTTCCAGCAATATTTCTCATTTTAATTTTGGTTCCTGTCAAAACATTAGATTTTGCCAAGAAGTCTTCATATTTCCTTGTGTTAATAAATTTCCATAATACTGCTGAAGTCATAACTTCATTCCAGAAAGGGATATCAATTGATTAAAAAGTTATCTTACTTTATATTAAACCTTTCATGTGAATGCATGGTTGACTTGGAATTTCTTCATATGTTACAAATGAAATCCATGTAACCATCTAATTTGAATTCCAGCACTTGTTATGAAGATGAACCTTGTTTGTGTTTGAGAAATGTTTGTGAGTGTCATTGTGTATACGTATGCACAGTGGATTTTAGATTCTTAGTCCAGAATCACACTTTATTACGTGGATACAGGTGTCCCTATCATGTTTCCAAATGGACAAAGTCTACTAGCCTGTCCCAAATAACAGTTTTTTATTGCATGATGAATATGAAAATAGGAATGACATATTATGACAAAATATGACAATATGAAAATAGCTTGTTTATGTTTCATCAATCGTCAGTCCCATAGGATTGATGGTAAAGTGGCATAAAGACCTACACAGAATAAGTAGGAAGAGTGTACTGGAGGTTTAAATATTTTTTCCTATGTCGGCAAAATCACATCCATGTCATACGAGCTAGGGATGATTAATGTTGAGTATTTGGAGACAGAGCCTTACCGTTTCTACTAAGGGGCGATTGCTGAGTAACTATAGGCAAAACATATTAGCGATGATCTTCAACAGTTTGCCAAATCTGAGCTTCTTTTTAATGTTTAAGTAGTAAATGGTAGGAAGATGAAAGGAGTAGAATTCTGCTAAATGATCTACATACACATTTTAATTTATAAATATACGTATAGATGCTTACACACTTGCACATTATATTTTACTTAAGACAGTGCAGTCGATGAAACTATAGCCTCCTTAATTAACTTCGATTTCATTTGATATTGTTTTCCTAGATTGATTCCCTCACAGGCCTTGGAGTGGTTAAAGTAGAATGTGGATCACAATTTTCTGTGGCTCTTACCAAATCTGGATCAGTATATACATGGTAAGTATTTTGTATTAGTTATTTTGACAGTGTTAGATGTAACCTTGTCTGCAACAGGTATTAGTGTTCATTGTTTTGATATTCCCCCCCCCCCATCAAAAACTTTTTTGAGTTCCTCTGTCTTGATTCGTAATAAAATCTACCACTTTGGGGAACATTTTATAGTGCTATTTGAACGAAAAATCAAAGTATTTTGTTTTGGAGACCTAAGCACAGAGTTGTCATTCCAGGCATTGACCACTGCAAGATGCAGAAGTTCCAAGGAGGTCAGTAGAAGTATAAGCCTGAAGTGTCATGCAGGGTGGAAGATGATAACATAAATAACATTCTCATATATTATCAAAATTGTGTCTAGCTTGTGGTGGCTGTAATCTGAAAATTTGGTTTTAGTTCATTGTTTTAATTTTCCTACGTCATTCCAAATTTTGTAGTTTAAACTACTAGACTTCAGTGTTCAAAAAGACTAAGCAAAATACCTTCCCAGCATCCTTCTGCCCCCTTGTTTGCATGGCATTAGAGATATCCTTAAACTGTACAAAGTTCCAGTCTCTGAGGTCAGTAAACGTACTGTTTTTGCAGATGAATGCTTCCTAATACTTGACCCTTTTAAGAGGGAAAAAAACAAACAACCCCCTGCAAAAGTGGTAAAAGGACGTACACAGAATAAGTAGGAACAGCATATTGGAGGTTTAAGAATTTTAACTGTATCAGCAGAATCACATCCATGTCATATGAGCTAGGGATGATTAATGTTGAATATTTGGAGAATATTTTGGTATTGGACTGTTTATAAATACATCTACAGATCAAATATCAGACACAGTCTGTCGTGCTGTTTTTTCCACAATTAAAACACAGTTTTGAAATATTTTACCTTCTCTGTGCAGGGGCAAAGGAGATTATCATCGGTTAGGCCATGGATCTGATGACCATGTTAGAAGACCGCGACAAGTGCAGGGACTGCAAGGGAAGAAAGTCATTGCAATTGCTACTGGGTCTTTGCACTGTGTTTGCTGCACTGAAGATGGTATAAAAATCAAATAATTTACTTAGTTCTCAGTACTGAATTGGAAAAAAATGAAACTTTATTTTTTAGTCAGCTGTTGGTAGGTTGTCCTTGCTAAAAATGCTGGTCCTCTGTGTGCGTGGACGTATTTTGTGTTTGCAGATGTTGCATATTTCTTGAGCAGCAAGCATGTCATTGATTTAAAATGATCACATAAAACCAACTGAAGGTTTTTAATTAATAAAAAATAAAGAGTTTAAGTTTTGTAAATGCTAATGGTCAAAGAAAAATATAGAGCTCTAAAAGTAATTACAGATTGGTCAAGCAGTAGAATGAATGGATTTGGCATTTTTTTTACAGGGTCTTCTGAGCCTCCTGAGGTGTTTAACTTTCTAAATGAAGCAATGCGCAAACAATACTGCTTCTTACAGAACAGGTTGAGATACTGAATATTCTTTGTGGCAGACTCACTCCCACATGTAATTAACAAGTCTGCACAATAACTGAGTGTTTTATAGGTGCTAGTGAAATAGGATATAGCTGCAGAAAATTAATGCTCAGAAACAAGGTTGCTATTTTAGAAGTATTTTCCAATTATCTTGCAACAGTAAGCACCCATTTCAGTGTCCTCTCTAGTAATACAACCTGTTATAGGGTCTTTTCTTTCATCTCATACAAAATGTTAAGCCTTTTCTAATTTTTTTTTAATATCAGCTTTTTTTGCTATGAAACTATCAAATACAGGCTGTTTCTGGTGTATCTGTTGTTATTCTTCTGCTTCACTCTTTCCTCCTGTTCTGGAACAGAACTTTTAAGTTATACAAACTATGAGGAAATAAATACATCTTATACTAGCTGCTCTACATAGATCATGGGCCCAACCATGTCATTCAAGATTTATGTGCACTAGATAGTGGATTTCAGGATGGCCATCAATCCTAGAAATCCTGATTACAGTCCAAGGCCTCATTCAGTTAAATGACTTATAAATGCTAATTAGAAAATTTTGGGCCCCCCCCCCCCTTTTTTTTTTAATCTTCGCTTCAGAACAATTAATTATTTTTATTGGTTTAGGGGAAGTGTATACATGGGGAGATAATGATGAAGGACAGCTTGGAGACGGAACAACTAATGCCATCCAAAGACCACGCTTGGTTGCAGCACTTCAGGGTAAAAAGATCAACAGAGTAGCCTGTGGCTCAGCACATACTTTAGCTTGGTCAACCAGTAAACCTGCTAATGCTGGCAAGCTCCCTACACAGGTAATATTTTTGGCTTATTGTGTTCAGATTTTAAACACACTTTGTATGCTTATTGCTGATCTTTCAGTAGACTTATTTCCTTTCTAAATCCCTGCATGGGCTCAGTGTGCTTTGATTTGGCTTCGAGTTTGAGCCAGTTACTTTGTTTTACTTCCATATTTCCAAAGAAGGATTCCAGTTTTCTGAGGTGAGAAAGTCTCTTCATTCAGTTGTTAATTCAATGCAGAACAGTAACTCAGTTTGCAAATTGCCAGGAATTTTAATTCTGTATTTCAGCTATGAAAATCTTATGCCTTCCAAGGGAGTTCTTCATTGTTTGCTTTACATTGAGAAGATTGTTTTTTGAATATTCTATCTTTCAGCTATAATGCCTGGGTGTAGTGATGACAGGATGTAAAATGTGTCTGTTTATGGATAAAGAGAATTGTAAAATATGGAATAGCAAGAATAGTCTTAACTGTCATGTTTCTAATACTTTTTTCAGTTTAGATGGATACTAATAGTATCTTTTATAAACAACAATCTCTGTTGTTCTGTTTAATGAGGTATATAATAATTCTAAATTACATTTGGATATCATTGCCTTATCATAGGTTCCTATGGAGTACAATCATCTGCAGGAAATTCCCATCATTTCATTGAGAAACAGGCTTCTGCTGTTGCATCACATTTCTGAACTCTTCTGTCCTTGCATTCCAATGTTTGATCTTGAAGGAAGACTTGATGAAACTGGCCAAGGACCCTCAGTTGGGTTTGACACATTACGGGGAATACTGATATCACAGGGAAAGGTATTTATCAGAATGTTTTTAAGGGAGTGATTTGTAACTGTAAGTGAAATGTATTGTTTAAACTGTTTCTGAAGAAAATAGAACTATATCTCAATTTGTTCTGTAAGTGGCATATCAAATATTTGCATTCTCATTATGCAAACTTCTGTCTTTGTGAATGTATTCTTTTTATTATGTTTTCCTCAGTTCTTCATCATAGTGCTTTTGTTTGTTGATCTTGAAAATAACTTTACACTGTAAATCTTCAGTTTGTAGTATAGCCGAATTGTAGAGTATTCAGTAGATGCTATCCTGGAAAAAAATGTAAGATAGGTATGAAATGGTCATTGTCTGCTTTTTGTATTTCAGTTGTCATGATCAGGTGATATACTAGTTGATCCAAAGCTCTATGCAGGTACAGACTTGTTTTAGACTGGGCTAAAAGTGAAGACAGAATACCTAGGAGTTCAATCTCAAATCGGTAAAGAAAGTAGATTTTTATAGTTGTAAGTAAAGTCAGTCATGAGAAAATCTACATAATTATAATGCTCCAAGGCTACAACACTTATTCAAAACTTCAGATATGGAAAGCCTTTAAAAACATGACTTGCCTTCAGTATGATCATCAGTTTTGGATCTGAATTTTCTCACTGTCATAGTAACTTGTCTAACAAAAAATGATAACCTTATATAAACAGACAAAATCTGCTGGGAGATATATTTGAAAGGAGAAGCAGTTAAGTTTACCTCTGCAGTGCTGTTCTATGTCCTTAAATAAGACACATGGCCTGTAACTAGACTCCTTAGCATGTATTGTCTCAAGGTCTCTTTCTCTAGACTCCAATAAAATTGTGTAGTAGAGCAATCCAGCAGAATACATGCTTCACAGACCAAGAGAAGACCACATGTTTTTCATCAAAACCTGAATTGGAAAAAAGGAAAGGGGAATCCTAGCTATTCTGTTCATGACACTTTTATATGTTAGTGCTATTAATAGGGAGTCTTTAGGTATATGATGTTAAGTATAGGAATGGGTATGCAGGAGACAACACATAATTTACATTAAGAGTCTGCAGAACAGTTACAGAAAGGCTTCAGATATAAGATAAAATATGATATTAGGCATATTTTATGTGAAAAGCATTCAACAGCGACACCAGAAGTTGCGATGCCATGTTCATATCTAGGCATTTAAGTCAGGCTTACCTTCAGAGATTCTAAAGACTTAAAAATCATTTTAAAGCTTGCTTGAAACTGACAGTGTAAAATTAGATCCAAATATTTAGTGAGAGAACCTCAGATACTTGAATTTGCATGAAAAGTTTATTTTTTTTATTTTTTGTTTATTTATTGCCTTCCATAGCAAGATGATCTCGTCTTTGGCTTTTTTGATTGTTTTTCTCTGACATGATTTATTCTCCATATACATATATTATTCTGATATAAACTAATTTATACCTGCACTCAGTGGCATGTTGGTTGCTTAGTAATAACTGAATCTGAGTGCAGTACAACCTTTCAAGCCGTGGTTTTAAGTGATAGAGCAGAGACTTTCTTGTTTACTTTTTTAGTATCCTGACTGTTTCAGACTTGAATTGTATTAGCAGAAATAACGTGATCCTTAACTAACATCTCACAGGTTTATCTTCTGTTGCTTTTGCTTATTTTTAGTATTTCAAAAGTATTTGATCCTTGTTTCCATTTCTTCTAAAGAAAGACTCAGAGGTGTTTTGCCTTTTCTAGTGTTTTGTGATGCACTCAAAAAGAAATTACTGCAGGATAGTATTGCAGGATCAGTTTCTCTGTTCTGCTGAAGAGTAGTTTTTTTCGTGAGTTGAACTAACTATGTGCAGCTTTCTTATTTGATTGCAGTTTTGCCACTATTTTAATTTTCTGTATTTTCCTTTCTTAGGAGGCAGCTTTCAGAAAAGTTGTGCAAGCAACTATGGTGAGAGATCGTCAGCATGGGCCAGTCGTAGAGCTCAACAGAATACAGGTATCTTAAGCTGAAGTTTTGATTTTAGTATCTGTATGTTTAGCCCACAGTGCTATACGCTGGGGGAAGGGGGACACTTGTTGAAATATTAGGTGAATGATTTAGACTCTAATGAGCAAAGTATGTCCTGCTTGACAAAGGACCACTTTTTCAAAACTCACTACATTAGTAATTTAAGAGAGTAGTGATTCTGATGCCTTTCTTACCTTTCCAAATGGTCAGATGAATTATTCGGCCGCTGCTTTCATAACAGAGAACATGAAGGGCGGAAAAAAAGAAAAGGCAAGGAAAAAAGCACCCTTGAATATAATTAAAAATCAGGCTGATAAACTTGTCCTTTGCTTGGCATCACATGTGGTCATATTGATTGCAGAACTCTTTGATAGAAAAGGGCTTTTTTCATTATCATTGACGTTAGAAAATGTAATGTTGTGCCTCAGGCCAGATGTGTCTTTTTTTCCATAGATATTTCTGTAACAGAATAGTAAAACATTGTTTTAGTTTAAATGGACTGAAGCCTGGTCTTACTGAGTCCTCATGCATTTCTTTCCTTTAGTGGTGGTTTTCTTTATTTTGTATATTGTAAAAAGTAAGAAAACCTACTCTTTGTAAGGTTAGAATGGAGAAATTGTGCAAATTTTGACTAATTAGTTTTCTCTTAGTGAACAGAAGTACATCCTGTTGTGGCTGGACCCTGTTTCTGCTTCCTTGCCATTTTCTATGGGCACTTAAAATTTCTTGTGGTAATGTTATGCGATTAAAATGTGTTGGTTTAGTTTATTATTTGGGAAGTTGAAGAGTGCCAGAGATTTTCTCGTTACTTTTTTTGTGTGTGTGTGTGAATTCAGAAAGTCCAGTAAAGCAGTCCAAGTCTTTAACTTTAAGCAGCAAACCGGTGAGTAGGTTTTGGACTAATTTCCTAGTGTCCTTCTCCTACTGTTGAGTTAATTAATTAAGATAGGCTTTCTCTTGTATTCCAGTTCATTATTTGAATCTGTCTTGAACTCTAGAAAAGAACTGGTAGCTGCAGGACTTCCCTTCTTCATAGCTTCTGGGGGAAATGAAATATTGCTGTAACACAAGTCTGTCCTAGATTTAGCCAAGTGAAGGCTAAAAAAGACCATGTTCATCATCTGGCTGATTACACAGTACCAAGTACGGGTCACAGTTTCTTGAGTTAGCTTTTGCAGAGAATGAAAATGTGAATTCTTAACTGTTTGATCCTTTATAATATTTAATTGAAGATTCAAAGCTGCTTTACATAGTCTCAAACAGCTAATTGTCAATGTTAAGAATTTTCATCTTACTTGCAGTTGTGAGTTTAACTGCAGCTAGGCTTTAAGATCCCTTTGCTTTCAGAAGACTCTTCTTACAGTTTATATATTATATGGTGCAGTCAATTCACTTCATCATCTTCCTTCGTATAAAATAAACAGATGAGTTTTTAATTAAAAGTCGTTTTCCAGATACTGACTCGTTTTCTAAAATATTTCCTCAGCTTACCTTGTTGTTCAGTGGTCTCTTTGGAAGTACCAGAACTGGACATAACAGCTGTCTAACTTGCAGCATAAAAGCAAGCCAAACACCACTCCCTTATCCTGACATCAAGTTTTTACATGGACCAGATTCCTTTAGAGTAGATCACATTCACCTTACATACTACTTGGTCCTGGATCTTTTCTGTTGGGAGCCTTGTAATAGTAGGACACAGTAGTTTTATGTAGTTTTCTTGCTCGAGGTGTGTGAAATACAATGTGGTAGCTGTACTGCAACTCGCCCAAGTGCCAGCCTGGTATTTCTATAGCATAAAATTGAGGGTAGATGTTTTATGCTTTGAGGTGTAGCATGAGGGCAAGCTTGAACGCACAGAGACAGTTTGGGACACTGTTGGAGGACTGCGTAGGGCAGAAGAAACCAAACTTGATGCAGTTTTATCCATATTACTTTTTGGGAATGGTTGTTAAGTGAAATGTTCCAAAACAGCACCTGGGCCTTGTTTTGGAAAGGTGTAATAGAAGTAGTCAAAGACTGAGCCAGAAAGTGAACTAATAGTTACGCGTCTAGACAGGGCCCCAGTGCTCAAGTTTGCTTACTGACCCTCTTATTAGCAGATCAGATTAACCTAGTATTTAAGTACCGGTGTAGCTCTTGTGGTATCAAATGGACAGTGTGTTATGAGCTATAGGCAGACACATTCATAATGCTGTTAAATCATATCTTTGCCTTTAGATGAAAGAGATTATCACAGCAGTTGAAAGGAATTTCCTCCTTTTAAGAAGGAAACAAATTTCAGTTATTAAGGAGAATGTCTACTTTCAGGAATGTAATATTGCAGAGGATCTCCTGGTTCAATGTTCTCTGCTGTCATGGGAGGAATGTCACACGTATGGATATATGAAATATCACTTTAAGAATAGTTTCTTCCTCCTCACTAGGGCTCCTTATTAAATGTGGGTTACAGAAATCTCACTAGCATGATGATTAAAAATGATCTGATCTTAAAGTAGGCCCAATGTATCAATGAATGAATTATTTGTTCTTTTGTGAATGTTATACTTCAGTTTAAATAACGTTCCTCCTGCCTGGTTATTGTCTTCTCCCTTATCAAATGTGCTTTTAAAGAACACTCATTTCATGACAGCCTTCATTTTCCTACACTGATCAGGCTAAGCTTTTTTTTGTCTGCTTGTGTAGAATAGTCTTTCTCTACTCCTCGTCTTCTTATACTGTATTTTTTCTGTAGCATTTTAGTTTGAGCATAGATAACTGAAACCTCAGGGTACAGGTGAGACTGCGTCTGTGCTCTTGTACTTATCGCACTGATACTTCTCTACCTCTTCTGGAGATTGATTTCATGACATATCTTTGAATTGTGTTTGTTTTCTTCATAGATCTGTCTTCTCTGTTAACAGTACATATTTCTCTTTCTTAGCTGATTCCAACTAATAAGCTGTCATCTTTTTATAAACTTTTTTATTAGTCTCTGAGTGCATGACTTCATGTACTACATTTCTCCCAAGTTCTGGTGGGTTGGAGAGAGTCCCACAGGATGGCCAGTATTTCAGTGGATACTCTCAGGCTGCTTGAGACAAATATAAAGTTTTGTTCTTCAGATCAGAGAAAGAACTTAAATTTTGGTCGTCTTCACTTCAAAATGCTTTAACTGGATTACAGATTGACTTGAGTGCCTCTCCCCCTTTGTTGCAATGGTTCTGCTCACAGTAAGTGATTATTTACTGAGGCAAGTTCTTGAACTTGATTCTCCCACACTTCACTGTGTGCTGCTTTTGAGCTCCTGCATTTCTCTCTGGTCCAAGAAAAGTTGGTTTTCCACAAGCTGATATCTTCTGATGGCAGACTGTTTTATGAAAATCCTTCTTGGGGTCTAATCAACGTATTAACTTGTTTTATGCTAAAAAGTTATCTCATCAGCAAGAAGGCTGGAACTGTATTTTAAAAGCTTGAGATGCTGCATAATCTGTGTTTAATAAGGCATGTATTCAATGAGGGTGATATCTGACCCTATTCAGCCTATTCAGTAAAATAGATTTCACAGGATACTTATTATGTCTCTAAAGGGGATGATGTGGAAACATGAGCAAGATGCTGTGCTCCAGACCTCTACAATAAAAAGCTAAAACACCTGTGGTGGACTGTGGCCTAAACATATTTGTATGAATTTTTGCCGTTTTTCAGTGAAGTGTTTTACTCTCTGCTAATAAATTTTAATGTGGGCATCTGTCTTTGTCAGCAAGCAATATATTAAGGTGCTGGCAGAAATGCCAATAATCCTTCATGGTGTTCTTACATTGCTTTGTTAAACGTCAAATTGTAACCATTCCTGCATCTAAATGATCAGATTAAATGAAAATTCTGTCTTGCTAGTAAATGAACACTAAATTAAACGTGTAATAGCAAATGTGCATGCCATCCTATTCAGTTCAGGCAGGATTGCTTGCCTTTTTATTGTCATTTGATTAATTTGTATTTTAGGTCTGAAGTTTGAAAAAACAGTGAATTAACTACTGCTTTCATAGACCTTCTACTCATACTTTCCTCTTTTTAAGAGAAGACTAAGTGATTTCTCAACTTAAAACTTCTTGGGCATCCAAATTTCTTAGAAATCCATTGAATTAAAACCAGCTTGTGCTGATACAGAACATCATATACAGGAGGAGGACTTGAGTGTGTTAGCCTTTCAATACAACCTGAAAGAAATCCGGTGGATGTTTTGTCCAAAGCATCAGAAGTATGCAGCATCAGAACAACTGGATTTTGAGATGCACTGTAGCTTGGAGTGGGACCAAATACAGATCAGTGGGATGAATCTAGGTTATTTCTGAATGAACAGTCTCACGGATATTGGTGAACTACATGCACTGCAGGAGTCCCTTTGCAGTCAGGGCAGGTTGAGAATATAAACTGAAGAACACCAAGGGGAAAAAAAAATTTCTTGAGTTTCTCCAGCCTTCTGTTTACTTTCCATTTCTTTCCTCTCTATACTGGTGAAATGCTTTTTGTATTCTCATCCACTTTGTGTGCATCTCTTGGGATTTTCCTTGCATGCTGTTTCTTATGGATCTTCATCAAATCTTAAAATATACTTTTCCTATAGGTGCCTAAGAAACACATTACTCTGTGTGTGTATATACTTATGTATTTTGGTAGTGCTTACTCATTTTTAGAGGCTCCTAGTAAGTATCATAGTTGCATATTTAAATATTATCATTAATAAATATTAGAATAACACGTATTCCATTTTCTGGCCAACACCACAGCCTCTGATCTGTCTTATGTATGAAAAACTTACCCAGATTTGACAATAGAACGTATGAGTAGAGATAGGATGCAGTAACTAAGTGGATTGCAATGCAGATAAACTGAATTTACCAAGACATTGGCTGCTTCTTCAGAAATAGGGGAAGAAAACTTTATCAACAAATTTTATCATTGATACCCCTCTGTCTTTCCATTTTCCTTTAAAGATGAACAGATATAATGCTGAATAGAGACAGATGAACAATGAACTGTTTGAAATTAAAGATAAGTAAGGTGGTTGGGGGAATGTAAAATTCCTTATCTAGGGAAGAAAGCCCACAAGGTTGTGAACTGAACTGGTAAGAATCATTCTGTCTAGCTGCAATGAACACACCTATTGCTTTTGCGGGTTTCCAGCTCTAACAGTAAAATTACTAAGGCCTAATCAACCTCCAAATATTTAGTTTCATTTAAAAAAAAATAAGCATCATCATTGTGGTCAGCTGTGTTTGAACTAAGATTGTCTCAAGTAGTTATGTCAGGTCATAGAAATTACTTAGAACAATCATTCAGCATTGTCAGGTCAGTTCAGGACATGTAGTGGAAGCGTCTAGATAACCAGATACTGGTTTTCATGTTTGTGCAAATCCAAGCATTAGCTGAAAAATTTCTTCTGTTACAGAGGCGCTGGAATTTTCAGTGCTTATAAATGGTGATAATCGTAGTAATCACTGACAGTTAAACAGCTATGTCACAGAGATAGGATCTATTGCAGAAGTTGCAGTGCAGCCTATCCTGGAACCAGTAACTCTTTCTCCTTAATGTTTAGGTATGTCCTATTTTTGTATCAGAAACAAGCTGACAAAGTGTGGGCTGGATGAGCAGACAGTGAGGTGGGTTGAAAACTGGCTGAATGGCCAGGTCCAGAGGGTGGTGATCAGTGGCATAAAGTCTAGTTGGAGGCTTGTAACTAGCAGTGTACCCCAGGGGTCAGTACTGTGTCTAGTCCTGGTCAAAGTCTTCATTAATGATCTGGATGATGGGGCAGAGTGTACCCTTGGCAAGTTTGCTGATGATGCAACACTGGGAGGAGTGGTTGAAACACCAGAGGGTCGTGCTGCCATCCAGAGGGATGTCGACAGGCTGGAGAAAGGCGCTGACAGGAACCTCCTGAAGTTCAACAAGAAGTGCAAAGTCCTGCATCTGGGGAGGAACAACCCCAGCCACCAGTACATGCTGGGGGCCATCCAGCTGGAAAGCAGCTTTGCAGAAAAGGCTCTGGGGGTCTTTCTAGGCACCAAGTTGAACATGAGCCGGCAATGTGCCCTTGCCATGAAGAAGGTTAATGGGTGTCCTGGGCTGCATTAGGAGGAGTGTTGCCAGCAGGTCGAGGGAGGTGATCCTTCCCCTCTGCTCAGCACTGGTGAGGCCACATCTGGAGCACTGTGTCTAGTTCTGGGTTCCCCAGTACATGAGAGACATGGGCATACTGGAGAGAGTCCAGCAAAGGGCCACAAAGATGATTAAGGGACTGGAGCATCAATCATACAAGGAAAGGCTGAGAGAGCTGGGACTGTTTAGCCTGGAGAAGAGAAAGTTCAGGGGGGCATCTCGTTAATGTATATTTTTGCATACCTGAAGAGAGGGTGCAAAGAAGAGGGAGCCAGGCTCTCTTCAGTGGTGCCCAGTGGCAGGACCAGAGGCAGTGGGGACAAACTGAAACACAGGAGGTTCCCTCTGACCATCAGCAAACACTTTTTTTTTTTTTTTTTTTTTTTTTTTTTTTTTTTTTTATACTGTGAGGGTGACCAAGCACTGGCACAGGTTGCCCAGGGAGGTTGTGGAGTCTCCATCCTTGGGGATATTCAAAGGTATTCGGACATGGTCCTGGGCAGCTGGCCCTAGGTGACCCTGCTTGAGCAGGGGAGTTGGGCCAGATGACCTCCAGAGGTCCTTTCCAATCTCAACCGTCCTGTGATTCTGAAATAGTTCTGGGCTCCTAATAGCCTGAGATTTTAAGTGCTTTCATCCTCCTGGAGAGGATCGGGATATGTAATAGGAGTCTGTGATATCTATATCTAGGGATGGATATTAGATGGTACTGAAAAATACTGTAGTGCTGTAATGTGAAATTTGGTGGTTCTTCTGTATATGTCACATATATACAAGATACACTGTGGACCTCTGCAAATGTTTCACTGAACACACTAGTATTTTATAAATATTAATGTTATGGTCTGATCTGCACAGCAATGTCAGCTGAAATATGTTCTTACAGTGACTTTTATAATGTGCTTACTCAATAGGTAAAACGTTCTAGGAGTAAAGGAGGACTGGCTGGGCCTGATGGTACAAAGTCAGTGTTTGGACAGATGTGTGCTAAAATGAGTTCCTTTAGCCCTGATAGCCTGCTGCTTCCTCATCGTGTTTGGAAAGTCAAGTTTGTTGGTAAGAGGATTCTCCACCCCACCCCCCACCTCCTCCTCCCATTTTGCACTTCAGTCTACAGTTTTCCTTCAGGTCCTCCAAAAAAGTAAATCTGAAGAAGGGATAAAGGAAAACAATGTATGTGTGTAGGCAGAGGAAGGTGCTTAAAATGTTAGGAAGTAAAAAAGCCTTTTTAAATTATTTTATAAAAAAATCTCAAGATTAGTGGAAATGTGTCTGTAATTCTCAAATTCTGGGGGTGACTATTCTGCTTAAAACAAACATTCTGCAAAACCTAAACCTGTTTTTCAGCTGTCTGGATTGGTAAATAATCCTGGCTAGCTGGTTTTACTGGTGGGGTTGTTTTTTACAATTCATGTATCACTAAGCTTTTTGATGAAAAGTATTTCAGATTAAAGAGCCATTCTACCTACTGTATATAAGATATATTTTATATATCTACTTTAAAATGTCACTTAGGAATCGCATTGCTTTCACTTTCTTTTTCTACCTCTATTCTATTTTATTTTGATTAGTGTATAACACGGAAATGTTAGTTACACTCTGGCAAAATAGTATTTTTGATGCTGTGATATGTTGTATAATCTTCTAAATAATACAATTTACAATGAACTGGAAATATGCAAATATAAAGCAAAACATAAAGGGTTTTCATATGAACAGATATGACAGTGTAGCTTTTAGTAAACTTTTGTTTACTCAGCCATCCCCATGGAAGGAAATACTGTTTATTTCAATACTTGATTTATTTTTGAAAGAACATTTAATTTTGAGCCTTTTTTCTTCTCCAAGGTGAATCTGTGGATGATTGCGGTGGAGGTTATAGTGAATCAATAGCAGAAATGTGCGAGGAGCTTCAGAATGGGCTGACCCCTCTGTTAATTGTGACACCAAATGGAAGAGATGAATCTGGAGCAAACAGAGATTGTTTCCTATTAAATCCTGCTGCCAAGTCACTCTTGCATATGAACATGTTTCGTTTTCTTGGTAATTTCTTAGCAACATTGTGACATTCTGCTTGCATTACATGATTGGAATATTGGGAATCTAGCAACAAAAAATTTAAAATATTATGTTTAAACTTACAGGTGTACTTTTGGGCATTGCTATCCGGACTGGCAGCCCTCTAAGCCTCAACCTGGCTGAGCCTGTGTGGAAACAGCTTGCGGGAATGAACCTAACAATTGCTGATCTCAGTGAGGTAAGTATGAAGTTCCTGAGTAGGATATAACTTACAGAAGACAAGCAGACTCTAGCATAAATTTTTCTCCAGTGATTGGCTTCCCTGGTTTCTATATACTTGTATTTTGACTGGCCTTTTACATTTTGAACCAATATATAAGGATGACTTGTACTCACTGTTAAAACTGTAAATTTAAGTCATTCAAAAGTAGTTAAATAAACTATTTGAATTCTAGAGCATTCTCGAATCTTCTCATGGGTTTGACTAGACAAGTGTTTGTGGCGGAACTCCTACTTTCCAGTAGACCTTTCTGTACCTGTTACTGACTGTTGTGCCAAGATGCAGTAACTGATTGGGTGCACACGCCTACACTGTTATGAAGTAAAAGAAAATGAGTTCAAACTGCTACTGAAAATAGTTTGTGCCCACATACTGAACATCACAAACTTTCAGTTTCTGTTTACTGAGCTCAGTAAATGTGGAGTAAGAGTTAGGTCTTCGTTACAAGGAAGAGTTCCTTCTCAAGTACTGTCATGTAGAAATCTACTTACTGTAAAAGCATTAAGTCGTTTCCTTATCAGTAAGGGGATTCCTTTTGTAGCAAAACCGGCGTTGGACTTTGTAGAGATGATTATGTTTTTAAGTTTTAAATCCATTTTCTTGTATAATACAGTTTCTTGGCAAATGCTCCCCAAAAGGACTGAAATCTAGAACACATGCACCCTCCCACATCCAAGCATAATTGAATTTTATGTAAAATACTAAGCCATTTTATGGCTTTGAAATTAAGTTAGATGGGTTGTGGTCAGACATTTGACAATGCTTTTGGTAGATGACACATGATGATGCACTGCTTTTGGTATGCAAGAGACACTGTTGTATAGTGCTATTAAACTGACTTTAACTCGGGCTTGTTATTGTCAAAAGGTTGATAAAGATTTTATTCCTGGGCTTATGTACATTCGAGACAACGAAGCTACTTCAGAAGAGTTTGAAGCTATGAGCCTCCCATTCACTGTGCCTAATGCAAGTGGTCAAGATATTCAGTTGAGTTCCAAGTACACCCATATTACACTGGATAATAGAGCTGAATACGTGAGGCTGGCAATAAACTACAGGTTTGTTGAAGAAGTAATTCAAATTATTGACATGAATAAGCGTTTTCTTCTAAAAAATATGTAAAAGCTTTTAAACAATATACTACTCTAACCTCTTATATACAAGTATTTTAATATTTTGATGTGATTACAGTGTTGATTTTCTGATTTCATCTATCCAAGGACAAAAGATTAAACTTAATTTTTAGGAAACAAAATAAACTAGCAGGTATGGCTCTAGATTTGAATAGCTGTCCTGACAGAGCAGTTTTGGCAGCCAGTTTTACAGGTAGAGAAATGCGCCATCTATCTAGTTCTTCATATGCGATAAAGTAATAGGCTTGATCATTAAGTTCTTTGTGAAGAGAGCTTAGATTTAGTACTACTGCTCCCGCAGTTTTTCATATCATTAGTTGCAGTCAAGAGCAGTCCCAACTGAATTCTTACTCTATTCTTATCTGGGTTGGAACACACAAAACAAAATGTTCATTCCTTGGACACCATGAAATAAGTTTGACACCTGTGTGCAGACAAGTAAATTCACCCACAGGCCAAAAGCTGAACATTGC
Source organism: Gymnogyps californianus (assembly GCF_018139145.2). Taxonomy (NCBI): domain Eukaryota; kingdom Metazoa; phylum Chordata; class Aves; order Accipitriformes; family Cathartidae; genus Gymnogyps; species Gymnogyps californianus. The sequence goes on along the minus strand of NC_059471.1, from coordinate 74,373,850 downwards.
ACTGATATCAGTGGGGAATAACTGTTCACTATTTGAGAAGACAGGCCTTTGGTTACTTAAATACGTAGATAGCTAATCTACACAAGTACATCTAAGAAGCAACCATAGGCATCTTATTGTGTGAAGCAGTGGGCCTCGTGCCTATTGAAATATGGAAATTTAGATAATTTGGATGAGAAACTGATTCATAGTTTTTATTCTCTCCGCCATAGTTCACTGTTTTAGAGAGTGCTTGAGCAAGACTGTATAATCACTATATACTTGCTTATTAGTTTGTAGTTATAGTGTCTGACAACAACTACTGAATTACAGTCTTAGTTTCTCTACCACCCCCCCCCAATGGTTATGAACCAATATTTAAACCTATTTTTGACAGAAGAGAGAAATTTCCTTTGGAATGGATAAATGATATATCTATATAAAATTTTACATTCCTTTGAAGAAATGGTTTTGTTCTCTTGCCAGTTCTGGCTATCCTCAAAGGACATGAGCAATTCTAAAGCGTTTTACAGTTAAAAGGCCTTTGGGAGAAACATTTAAATGTTTAGATTAAGTATCAAGTTTTTTAATTCTATGAAGCCCTTGAGAGAAAAACTAGCATCTGAATAGAATCCATGTGAAAAAGTGGATGCAAAAGACCAAGTTTGTCCTGACATCTTTGTTTATTTTGGTGATGACAAGCCTGAGGACAGGACTTGTCAATGATGCGAATCTGTGCTCTGGAGAGCTCTGTAAAACGTCTCAAAATTATTTGACAGGAACAAAAAAAATCAAAACACAAATCATGTGTGGCAGCAGAAGCAGCAAAATGTTAGACTTATCTGTGTCTGTCTGGAAGTACAGCAACTCCTGTCCCCTCAGACATTGTGTTTTAGTTCAGACCCTTTGTTCTTTTACCATAATGTCTGTCTAGTGTTGGGAGTGTTTGAGGGCAGTTTCAAAGCACAGCCATTGTTTTCCCAAGAGCATGTTGTTTCCAATGGGGTATTGGTTTGTTCTTGGCAGGCACAGCACATTAATAATACTGGAAATAAAATATCCTAAACATTGGGAGATCTCTCCATACTGAGCTTACTGTGCAATATGAATTCGTGTAGAAACTGTTATAAATCAAGTATCTTGTGTGATAAATGTTTATTAATTTTCCTTGGCATGTAGCTGGAGACTTGAGGAGAATAATTAAAGTTTCCTTGATATTACAGTAATTGCTAGAAATAATTGCTAGAAATGGCATTCACAGAAACTCTGAAAATGTGTCTCTGCAGACTTCATGAATTTGATGAACAAGTTGCAGCAGTTCGTGAGGGGATGGCCCGTGTTGTTCCAGTTCCTCTACTTTCACTCTTTACGGGATATGAACTGGAAACTATGGTATCAATTTCTGCTTTGCTACCTCTGTCAGACTAACGTGGAGTGAGATTCTTCACTTATATCTTACTAATCCAGACTCCACATTAAATACTGTTTACAATGATTGCTCTGTGATTGCAAACATTTTGTCCAAGGAAAGACTAGAAAATGTTTAATTGCCCTCTGGGTGTTAATAAGGTTATTTTGATATAGCTGAGCAGTGATGTAATGAATTATCTCTGGAAGAAACAAACAAACAAAACCAAAAAAACCCAACAAAAATGGAGACCTGGGAGGTGAATTGGAGATATTTGTCCCAAGTAAAATGTTTAATTCTTTATGTGATTCAGGAATATGAAAGAAGGTTCATTATTGTCCCCTGATGGGAAGATGTAAATTTAGTATTATTGTAATAGGAGACTATGCACAGCACTTCAAATATTTGAATGTTCATTTTGTCAGTGTCAAAGTTGATTAAATATTTTAAAGGAAAGGAGGGAACAAATCACCTGTAATTGATTTGGTCAGACTTTTGTAGCCTGTTACTATATTTTATTTTTCAGGTATGTGGAAGCCCGGATATTCCACTTCACCTTCTGAAATCTGTAGCAACTTATAAAGGCATTGAACCAACTGCTTCCTTGATACAGTGGTTCTGGGAAGTGATGGAGTCCTTCTCCAATACAGAGCGATCTCTCTTCCTGCGTTTTGTGTGGGGCAGAACAAGGCTGCCCAGGACTATTGCAGACTTTAGAGGGAGGGACTTCGTTATTCAAGTAAGGTGTATGGGATGGGGTTGTGGGGTTTTTATTTTAAAAAGCTGGTAGTGGAGAAGTAGTAGCATGATGTAACAAGAGAACAGGCTGATTTCACTAAACTGTTTATGCAACATTACATTGTAGATTCGACAGTGCAACAGAGACCTATAATGTATATAAATGTTTTTCTCTCTTGACTTGGTGTCCTGGTTTCGGCTGGACAACAAGTGATTGTGCATCGCTTGTCTTTTCTTCGGTTTTATTTCTCTCTTTTTTTGTTATATTCCTTTTCATTACAATTATTATTATAATAGTAGTAGTAGTAGTAGTATATTTTATTTTACTTTAGTTATTAAACTGTTCTTATCTCAACCCATGAGTTTTACCTTTTTCTTTTCCCTCCTCCCCACCCCACTGGAAGGGGGGAGGGGGAAGCGGCTGCGCAGTGCTTATTTGCTGGCTGGGGTTAAACCACGACACTTGGGCAAGTGGCTGTTTGTTTCATTTCCCAGCCATTTTCTTCTCTGGATTTTGATAATTTTCCACTGTCAGTCGTCAGCTGTTTTTGCTGGCATTTATTTAGCATTTCATTCAGCTCAGTTAATCATTTCAGCTAAATTAAAACCCCACAATCTTCAAATTATATTTTGGTATTTGCTGAAGTAATATAATCTTTTTTAAGTTGTTCCCAACCACATATTCATAATCAAAGAAGCTCATATATGTCTGGTTTTATTTATTTATTTAGTGTAGGGAAAATGGTTTTGGTCTTTTCTTTGTTCTTTTAAGAAACTTCAGCATCGGAATCACAAATCTAACATGCTGTTAAAAAAAATTCTCAAGTATTATTTTGATATTTATTTGTGGTTTGGGCAGTGAATCAAAAATATTATGCTTTTTGTTTTCAACAGGTATTGGATAAATACAATCCTCCAGACCACTTCCTTCCTGAGTCATACACTTGCTTCTTTCTCCTGAAGCTGCCCAGGTATTCCTGTAAGCAAGTACTAGAGGAAAAGCTGAAGTATGCCATTCACTTCTGCAAGTCTATAGACACTGATGATTATGCCCGGATAGCGCTGACAGGAGAGCCAGCAGCTGATGACAGTAGTGATGATTCTGATAATGAAGACGCAGATTCTTTTGCTTCAGATTCTACACAGGACTACTTAACAGGACATTAAAAAAATAATATAAGGGATAGTTGTCACAAGCACTGAGGCAAAACGCCACAAAGACAATGAAGCCAAGGACAGTTTAGGTCTCAGAATATAGGGTATGTAGTCAGAGGGATGGTAATCTTCTGAACGTGGGGAAAGTGTGTTTGCTACTCACAGTAGGAATTAAGGGTTACAGCTTAAACCATCAGCTTAGAATAAATGGCACAGTATATGGGCATTTAACATTTATTTTAAGAGCTGAAAGTGGCCCCCCATAATGCTGCACTACATTTAGAACCTTTGTGTTTACTGAAGTGTTGTAAATGTTTATATAAATATGGTAGTGCAGCATCCAAGAGGCAGTGAAACCTTTAAATTGTGGGTGCAATAGGTTTTTTCATATTAGGTGTTGTGTTCTGTGCATCTTCTTGATTGTATATTGGAAATACTGTGCAACAACTGAATAGTATTATAAATATTTCAATTAACTTTACTAGAAGTTTGTTAAAAATTTTTGAACATTGAATTAACATTATTCCTTGAAATTCTTCTATAGATAATAAAAATGGCCAATAGTTCCACTTCCACCCCTGGTTTGTATATTTTAGCTTATGCATTATTTATCTCAAATTTGATACCTTTCTGTGAACGGCATCATAATTCTTATCATGGAAAGTGTACTGTATATAATTTGTGCCATGTAAATGCAAAAGTTATAATTTCCCTCCAAATAAAAGTTCTGCCACATAAAAAAATAGTACGTGTTTTTTAGTGGTAATGCAGCTGTTACGTGGGATGAACACTGCAACGGCTCTACTAAGAAATGTTTCTGCAGTTTACGGCTGTTGACCAAACGTTGCTGGTGTTGCTCCACCAATAGCAGGTGCATTGCCATAGACAGAATGTGAGCTATAGTAAACTCAGAGCAAGTCTACACAACATGTTAATGGTAGCAATTAGGTACACTTTGTTTATGCAGTTGTTTGTAGTGCTACTGTTGTCAGTAATGGTAAATTTGTTCTTGGACAAATTCTGGGAAAAAAACTGCTTTTGAGGAAGTGTAAGGGACAGATATCTTCAAGTACCTGAATGTGAGTAGAAGAGTATGATCACACTCGTGTAACACATTGTCTGTGAGAAAATCAGATCATTTTACAAGGCTTGATCACGAAACATTGTGCATCCAGAGTAGCCTGTTTGAATAACATTGAAGTCAAGTGGTATTCGGGCAGGTATTATGTGTTTACTACACAGTGTATGCACTAGTTTTACAAAGTAGGAAAATAAGATTTAGTTGTGCCAAAGCACTAATATTTTACTTTGAAATCCAGTAGAAGGTGATGTCATACCATTTCTTCACTAATTATTAGGATAGGTATATGTGAATATGTAACATTTTACAATTCAGAGTTGATTCATTTTTTTTAGTGTGTGCATTTGACGTCTGTTCCAACTTCTGCAAATTTAAATATTTACTGTGGTCATGAAATAAGTTTTCCCAAGACATACCTGATATTTCAAAATAGAGATGAAACTACCTATTTGTTGTGAAGATGTCAGAGTTTTGAAATTCGTTAGCTTTAGAGGCCTCTCTCTAGTGCTGAAGATCTCTTGCAATAAATGCTCCTGCCCCGATCCTCTGTCTTGCTGGAGATTCCAGAAGTCCGGCCTGTGCCCTGTCCTCCAGATTTTGTCTGTTTGCTGATGAAAAACACTGAGTCTTTTTTGAGTCCTAAAGATGCAAAACCTAAAAGCCTTAAGCAACCTCTCTTACCTTTGCTGCTGAATTGAATTTCTCCTGAGGGTAAAGAGTGGAGAGTCTAGTACAGAAGTGCTCATGCGGTCGTCTGCGGTCCTTCGCCATGGTGACACCGGAGCCCTGTAGGCATCCAGCTTGACCAAAGAGATTCTGTAGTCAGCTTTTCAGATGTGATGGATGAGTGATGCCCAAATGCCACAAGTCCAAGGACTGAGACAGAGTTCAGTTGCCATTCTTGAATTTCAAAACGCGACGTTTCAGGAGCATATGAACTACTATAACATGGAGAAATTTTATAACTTGCTTAGGGAAGAAAAAGAATGTCAGAGATTTTCTTCCAAGAAAAGCAAAAAGCAAGTATCCTTTATGTAAGCAAGCAGTTTACATTGTTAATTAGTGAGCTGTGTAACAAGTTTTTTAAGCCTCCTCCTTTGCTTTCCCATCCTAACAGAGGAGTCTCAGATGCCCTTTTACAGAGTGAAATGCTTGTCACCTATGGCCTGACTGACAGCATTTCTGAGTAGCCAGTTGTCGTTCTTGAAAAACCATTGTTTGAGGTAGTTAAAAAATGGGATTTGCTCTTAATTGGCTTTTAGATGCAAACTCCTAGTCTGAGAAGGAAAAGGACTCAACCTTGCAAATGAGGAATGGATTGCTAGTGCTCCTTTCCCTTCTTCATATGTTACTTCCCTGTAAAACCAAAGATGATGGTTTGATTTATTATAAACCTTTACCATTATGAAATTGCAGAACACAGAGAAAAATCCCTTCTCGTGTTCAAAATTACTCTTTGTTGCCTGGTAAATTCCTGATACCTCTAAAACCACCTAATGGCTGCTAAACAACCTGTGAAGAATGAGAGAAGGTCATTGAGTCCCATCAGGGAGTTGAGGGGACATGTACCATTTATAATCATGGTGTTTGTTCCTTAACATCATGTTAGTCGAAGTCTTCAGGCCAGCGTATACAGGTACTTGCCTCCCCTGCAAGCATCTTTGTCAGCAGATTCTGCAAAACTAAACCGTGCAGCGCTTTTCTAGGAAAAAGGGAAACAGTGACTTCCAAAGATCTCATTGATAAAATATTTTCACTTTTTAGTTTAAAGAAAATGTACAAATGTGTAGTTTCCTGCAGATGTTGCATTAAGGTTAATCTCCCGATGAATCTTACAGTTAAAAATTACGGTGTTAACTAAAACATGCCAACATGGTTCTTCTACTCAGCTGGAGTTCAAGGGTGTGAGATTGGTGGAAAAGTTACTGTATCGTGGAGTGATGTCCTTACCTTAAGTGAAAACTGCAGCAAGGCAACACGACTGTGAATGTGACACACAAACCATTTGTGAACTGATGCTCCTAATACTTGGAAAAGATTCTGCTGGTTCACGTGTTTGTCTCAAATGTGAATGTTGATGGTATATCTGCAAGGCACCTTTCTTCAGCTTTGCATTTAGTCATCTGATGGCCAGCGAGTAAGATTGTGCAAAGATCTCACAGAAACACAGAGCAGAATTGTCTCAGTTGTTTCCTGGCTGCGGTCATTCTTGATCAGCTCTCTCCAGCGCGTTTGGGTGTGGTGCACTGGCATCGTGGCCTCTAAAAGGTTTCAGCAGAAGCATTTTGAGAAGTTTGTTTGGAGGATGTGGAGACATGCACATGACAGAATACAAAATCCTCTAGGATTCTCTTTTGTAAACGGGTCAGCGTTGAGTGAAAAGAAACTTAATTCTCATTGGGCACTTGCATATACTCACTACTGATGATAAGCCTTAATAGGGATGGGGTACAGCACTTCCAGAAAATGAAGTCCGAGATAGGAGTACACCTCCTTGTTTCACTGTGGCAACTCTATCAGTGTGCGGGGGCAAAAAGTGCTGATGTGGTTCGGTCTCGGTGGTCAGCTGAGCTTTGTTATCCTGTTTAGCAGCAACTCATAGGAAAAGAAAATGCAAGGAAGTGTAAAATCAAAATGGATGAAATTAGGATGCTTGCAGCCGTAGGAGGCTGCTCTCCCTTCTCGCTCCTTATGAAAAGTTTGATCTGTGGCCAAGACATAACAGTTAATGCTTCTTCCCAATCCAGTATGCCATTTCAAAGGTCCAAAAGGGGAGAAATTAAAGAATGACCAAGTAGATGAAGCTGTGATTTGTTTTCCTAGAAGACAGACTTTTGAATTAATCCTTCCGAGTAAAGTATTTCACCGGTATATAAAGATGCTCTGTAGCTTCAGAAACTCATCTGTTTTGAGAAAGTTCTTTCCATAATTTCCAAGTGATAATTTTCCTAACGTTTGTTCTGATACGCATGACATTTGTGGCATGAACATATGATTTGTCAACCACAAATTATGAAACCATTCCAATGCTTTGACCTAGTAGTTAACAGATGAGGCAGGTTTGCTTTTAGTATGGCTTTTGATACTCTCCCTTCCTTTGTAACGTTCTTTTATAAGTAAACTAAGACGACCTCTTAAATGAAGTGGAGGTAGAGCTGCAGGCAAAGTGTGAAGGTCCCTCCTAAACAGGAAAAACTTTTTGAGTAAGACTCCTGCACGTGTCCTTCTTGGTTCTGCTGCTTCTTGGGTTTTTCATCAGTTTCATCACATCAACTTAGAAGCACCCCTAAAAATAAACCAGAGAATGTTTGGGCATGTTGTCCATGTCCAAAATGAAGCTGACAGGAGAAGGGCTGTCTGACCTGAGTAATGCAAAAGTCAATGGATTATGAAGTGCTGTGTGTAAAAGGAGGAAGAAATCAAATGCATGAAGTACCTGTGTGGGGAGGCCAGGTGGGGTTGGGGCTGGCCTGAGTGAGTTGCTCTTCCTCTATGCTCCTGCAGAGGATGGGGGCTTCCTGGGGGGGAACTGGCTGGACAAAAACAGGAAAGAAATGGACTGTTTGTAGTGCAAATCTGGCACCTTCCTTCCTGTGATCCTGGGGGCTGCTGCTTCCTGGCAGAGTCACTGTCCAGGCTCCAGTCTGTGGCACTCGTGACCAAAATTACCCATGCGGGGTAGAGCCCAGCAGCCTTTGGAATTTTTCATTTTGGAACAAAGGAAGCCATTTTAGTTGCACGTGTGGATCTACTGTACAATGGGTCGCCGATAGCAGTAGGAGGGATTGGGGGTTTAGGCTGGTGGTACCCAGGGAACAGTCACGTTGCCTCTGTCACTGCAATAAAGTGACTTAATTTAATAGCACAGACCTGTTGTATGATGGACCATACTACAAGTACTAGAGGAAGAAAATACACTGTACAATGGCCGGTATGGTCAAGAAGCCACCTACCTGAGAGGATGTTGGTCCCCTTGGGAGCATGTGACCTTGTCAGAGTGACAGGAACGTGGTGGGATATTTTGTGTGTGTTAAAGTATTGTTAAGGGACGTTAAGAGCGTGGCCACTTCTTCCAGCCACCCTGGCCCAGGACCCTCCTGCCCAGCCACTGAAGCCTGCCCCAGGGGGGCAGCAACGTGACTGCCTCTGTCCCCTTTGCAGGTTCAATCAGTGGTGAAGCTGTGCATGTATCCCAGAGACACACACGTGGGCATGGACACACACAGGACACTGACATGGCCAGTCCCACCCCAGTGGCTGGGGGTTAAAGGCCCCCACCTGCTCCAGTAGCTGATGCTGAGACCCCACTTGTGCCAGTAGCTGGCACCAATTTTCATTCACACCCACACAGATCTCGGCGGTAGTTGGCACTCAGTCCTTGTGACACACATACACATGGGATAGAGTGTGATCATGCAGAGAGATAGTTAATAAAAGATTTAAGAAGAAGATACAAGAAGACAGGACAGACCTCTGATCAGGCGCAGGGCTCAGCCAGACAAGCGTGCTGACTGGCCTCGTTTTACACGTGACCAGCCCCCTTTATACCCTTTTGTGTCTGCCCCCTCTGTCCCTCCCTGCTCCCCTTCCCCTGCATGTCCCTCGTCAGCAGGCACAGTCCCACCCACGCCCTCCAACACCGTGGACCCTCAAGTTTGCATCCCTGTCAGTTACAAAGTCCCAGTTTGCCTGCAGGTTCTTGCGAGCCCATCAGTTACTGCGACTGACCAGCTTTATTTCTGGTTATTGTGTTTGTTAACGCTAATTGCTCAGGTTTCAGGGCTCTGTGTGTTTGTATCCTTCCCTTTCCTTATCCTCCTGACTGATAAAATAAGCATTCCCACGCTCCACACATCCTTACCAATTAGTGTGACTGACTGGGTTTGTTCTCATCTTGATATTCCCCATCATGTGTCGGTCAGATTTGTCTTTGTTCTTGTTTATGGCTCCTTTGACCAGATAGCCTCAAAGGAGCGGATACTCTCCTTCCACATACCCTTGCAAGTATGGTCAGACCTGATTTATTAGTTGGCTGTGCAGCTGAGGAATTAGCTGTATGGTGCCCTATCTGGAGATGATCACTGAGGTGTGGAGAAATGGACATCCAAATGTCGGTATTGATGGCAAGCATGCAAAGAAGCAGATTTCACCCCAGCAGGGTGAAATGTTCTCTGCAAGAGCAGTTTCACAGTGCTGGTGTGTGTCTGACAAGGACTGGGTAGACAGCTGGAAGATACGTAGAGGCACAGAGGCAGCCAGCAGACTGGATGTGTGTTTGGGGAGGGTATGGCCTGCAGGCAGTAGGCTAATGAGTTGGCTCCCATGTAATAAGAGCAAGCTCCTTCCTATAGAGGTGAAAGCTATGAGGACAGGCTGCAGGACCTCCAACCATAGCTGAGGGTAGGCCCACACTGACAGGATTTGTATGAGGTCTGACAGACTTGGAGATTTTTCTGAAGATCTCCACCTGCAGGTGTAGCGGACAAAATTTTCTGTATTGGGAGTAGGCTGTACTGGCAATTCACACACGGATACTGGATACTGGCTTTTCTAGTTACCATGTTGTATGTAAATGAAGCTGTGGCCTGCAGCTACATGAAGAAGTCAAGAGTGTGTGTAGTCCCTTTATCTGTAGTCAGAGCCAAACAACGTCACAAGAATTTCTTGATTAGGCAATGCTAGTAGACAAAAGGATGTGAGGACCACAGACCAATCAATTCAGCACTGATGAGCAGTTACAAAATCAGCAAGTATCCTTCCAGGGGAGTTTCATTGTCATTCAGTGAAAGTCCATTTTAACCTGATAATGAATAAAGCCTTGGCTGGAGTACTCCTGGGTATTCCCTAAGACACAAGCATGCTCCCTGGAGAAAGTACAAAGGGAAGCACATCTCTGGCAGTGTTAGAAAACAGAGATGAAGGAAAGTGGGAAAAGAAAAAGAGTGGGAATGTCTGATGCAGAAATGCTGGATAAAAACACCATAGTAAATCTTTCAATATGTAAAACATTGGGATAAAAAAGGGAACGATCAGTTGTCCACAGTTATCCAAAGCAGGTCAAGAAGAAATAGTATCCTTAGAGCAGAGATACTTCACACCTCACCTCTCCCACTTTCTAACTTTAGAGACATTTAAGCACCAGAATGCCCAGTCTAGGCAGATCATGAATTTTGGTCAATAAGAGTTTTTAAAGTCTTGTTAGACATCTCGTGGTGATGATCTGATGATACGTGATCTACCCTCAGTCAGGCAGCTGCCCAAACCAATTTCTCGAGTCCTCTCAGCTTATTTGTTATTCCTGCAATGCTCTATTCATTATTAGTTTCTCTAAAAATGAATTTCTAGTAAGTAGAATAGACTCTGCAGTGGTACCCCGTCCATCATGTTCTAATCAAGGTGCCTTGAGACATCCAAACTTACTGTAGACAAGACCATTGAAATCTTTGTCAGTTACTACAAGTGAAGACACTGAAGCTTTTCAGCTGCCTGCTTTTCCAATGTGGACCTGCACTGGCTCAACAGGATCTTTTCAATAACAGCTTCCTTAACCAGATGCCAACTCCTCTGCATATACAGTTCTCCCTGACCCCATCAGGGCTTGCTGGTCATTTAGGATATAGACAGGCTGCCATTCTGAGCTGCAAGAGTCCTCTCGCACCTTCCTGCAGCTCCAGCCAGAGCCGTGTGTCTGCTGGGGGAATGCCACAGCTCTGGCCGAGCCTGGAGAGGTGGGACAAGCGGTCTCCTCTGCCCCAGGTGAGAGAAACTAAATGGTGGAGCAACGAAGCAGCAAATGACAGTCCTTCAGGCAGCTCTGGAAGCAAGAGGTGAGTTAAGCTGTCGCACTGGCATTTTGTTTATTCAAGGACCATGTCTGCACTAAAATGCTAGTGAAAGCCATGCAGAGGCGTTTCCCCTCTGCCTGCCCCCTGCCTGGGCTGGACTGTGGTGCTGCTCTCTCGGGGCAGGGGAGACCCGTACACTGGATCAATAAAGTGACTCCTTCCTCATCCCCTGCCCGAAAGTTGTTGGTGGCTCTTTTTCAATGGGATCATTTCCTTTCTCTGGTTTATTAGGTGGCTCCACAACCAATTGCACTGGCCCAGTAAGATGGGGACAGGAGAGCAAGCACCACTAAGCCAGCCCTGCTCTTGAGTCCTTCTTATCGGTCATTGTTAGTAGTCCCCCAAGACTGCAAATACCTGCCACAATGCCTGCTCTCCTCCTGGATGCAGGGGCTGTGTGCTGGCCATGGCCGTTTCTTTTAAGGCTGCAGAGCGCAAAGCCCTGCTGAGCTGTGAGCACGCTTCTTGTCGGCAAAGCACAACCTCATGGACAGCCGCCGCTTTGGCTGCTGGTGAATGGGATGTGTCAAGGCCGGAGGCTGGCTGGCGGGGACCGAAGTGGCGGGAGCACGTGGCTGCATGCGGGGAAGGGTGAGGAGGCAAGACTGCCTCCATCATCCGCAGCAGCTGAATCCTCCTGGTGCCCCCCAAGAGGCGGGGAGGCCATGGACAAGGGACGCCCTTTGCCCATCAGGTTAAGTGGGTGGCGCTGGGGGAGCCCCTGCAACACAGGGGGCCCTGGGCACCTCTGGCATTTTGGAACTGCCTCGTTTTGTTGTTTCCAATCCATTCTTTTTTTCTCCTTAATGTTTCTGGCTTGTGGAAGCCTTTCATCTTGATCCCGTTTGCAGACTCAATGTTTGCATCCTAGCCAGCTCCTTTGCTGGGATAACCCGGCATTGTCAGGTCAGGGGGCTGGAAGTCCAGCTTCAAGGCTTTTACTCTCAGATCAAAAATGCCACGGCCCCATGGCATGGATAACTAAATGTTGTGTAGACTCATTTTACCAATTCAAACTTGCTCAAATGATTACGATGGTGGGTAAAGTAGATGTTATCAAGCTCAGTGTAAGGTTAGTTATTGTCTGTCCTGGAGTCACTATGAAGCTGACCCAAATTTTGTATTGTGGGCCTCAGCTCCTTCAGTGGGAATGCCATCCTGGGGCCAGGTGATTTGTCTTTCTAGTTTGTTTTGCACAAATCCAAATTGTTTGTTGTGAAAATGGCAACTATTTTGAATGGCAGTAGTCTGTTTAACCGTTTTTGTGCACTGTCAGAAGACAAATGTTGGGCATTATATGTGTGAGGGGAGGAAAGTCCCTGGGAGTAAGAAACATGTTTGCTATAAAATTCTTCATAGAAACAGGCAAGTATGACTTCAGGTGACAGTCTTGGCTCCAGGTGAAATCACTTTTGGCTTCAGTCCCTGGGTTTGCCTCTCAGTCTTGTTTCAACAAATAAAACTGCCTGCATGCTGCAGGATATCAATACCATTTTGATGTTTGCTTCCAAGATGGTCTTGCTTGGTCCCAGGCAGTTTGCAGTGGTGTTAAGATGCCTGTGAATAGGCATGACCAGGGGAGGAGAAGCCTGTGGGAGATTTTCAAGCTTCCTCTGTGGTTAAGGCACAGGATGAGGAGTCAGGAGATCAAAGTTCCTGTGTTGTATAGAAAAGCTGTTTCAACACATAGGCTGCATTGATAAAAGTGATCTTGCAGGAGTGCTACACACATTTCTTTGATGGGGCCAAGGCTTCATTCTTGCCAGGCGGTGCACTGCAGAGAATTGGCTCATCCCACCTAGAAAAGGCTGCCATCCTGAAAAGGGAGCAAGGACAAACAGCACCGATGCTCACCGGTCTGGTAAAATGTACATTGCTATGTCCATGAAAGTAGCCTCAAAGTGGTGAGCACTCAGTGGGAAGAGGAAGGAGTAGGCAAAAGGTCACTGTGCTTACTTGTGTCACGAGAGTTGGGAAGGATGTGGTCAGCATAACCATGGCCAAGAAATGCAAGTAGGATTGCCCTTACATGTTTATAAACAAATTAATGTTGATCTGGGTATAGTTTGCCAAAGATGTAAGAGTTAGAGAATGTAGAGACGACTAATGGGAAAGAGTTTGAGCAAATATTTTTTTACAGTAGCTGGCCACAGAAATGGCTCACATGCTCAAAGTGTGCTTTTGGGATATCCATTTATGCACGGCTTTGAAGGGAGAAGTGGGGAGGACAAAATCCCCAGCTAGAACTTGCTTACAGGCTGTTTCATTTGAAAGACAGCTGTACAAGCTGTTTCTCTCCATTTGGGAGTGGTACAAACTGTCTTATCACCTTCTCATCTCTTACAGAGTGGTGACAATCACTGCTAAGGCCTTATGGGAGATGGTAAAACAACTGCTCTGCGGCACCTCTGGGAGATTCAGGTTCCTTTATGGTCTCAAAACTACTCTGAGACAGTAGTGTTTGCAGGAGTAGTCAGTGCCCCCTCTACCCATCAGAGCCTAGATCCAGCTTTCCAGCTGCTTTTAGGAAAGAGGTGAATTGCAACTACTGAGCACTCATTTACTGACGTGGCTGGTCTTGGGGTCATTTCATGAGTTTTCAGTAACTTGTCTGTTGCCTGAAGAAGACAGCAGCTCCTAATAATAACATCCTAACTGTGCTACTGCTGTGTTGGGAGGGGTTGCAAGGTATCTGCTCTGGGTTAAACATCAGCTAGCCTGAAATGCCACCCTGGGGATGACAGACTGCTCTGAGAAGGGGCTATACTATGTGGGGGTGGGATTTTGGCATGACGGAGGTCTTTCATCTGGTGCGTTATGAATTGTCATGAAGTGAAATGATGCTTTCCTAGCACCGAGATGAACTTTGAGCCAACGTTGAGCAGTCCTCAGCACCTGTGTGACGAGATCCACCCTTCAGAGATGAGCATTTGCATGTAACTCAGAAATGCAAGGTCGGCGATGGTCCCTGGAACACGCCCCTGGTGATGGTGCAGAGTTGGTTTCCTTTTGGTATGGCTTTTGGTCTGATGGAGTTACATCGGTGAATAGAGTTTTTACTAAATTGTTAATCAGTCATTATAATCCTGCAGTTTTCTGTTATAGGATACTGGGCCCTTAAAGAAGTGAAAGGCCCAGGTCACCCATGATGAGTTACCTCTTGAAGAGACCTGACAAAGCCTGTGGCCGGCACAAAAAACCAGTATAGCAGATAGAAAAGGAGAAGCTGAAATAAGCCAGTGGGCATTACTGGCTCTGGACCTTTTAACAGTCCTGTTGATGTTAATGTGAGACATCTCTGCCATTCCCAAAGACATGAATGCTCCATTCCCATGGAGAGTAAAAGGTCAGAAACAAAAACTGTGAAGTGAGATGAAACAGTGTCTTGTGAACTATACCTCTACTCCCTTCAAGTCTGATGTGGAGACGAGGATTTATGGTGAGATATTCTTATAGGTGAGCTTATGGGAGGCAGCTATGCTTTGAAGAGCCTGGAAAGAAAATTCTTTTCACCGGTTTGGCAAATGTTGAGTTAAACCCTGCAGAGGTGGGGATGTTTCTGCTCAACTAGACTAACACGATGGATTCTGCGAAATGGGGCTGGGCCATGTTAGGTAATGTGTAATAATGTTATAACTTTCCTAGCAGGATCATATACAAAGTATGTGTGTATCATTAATTATCATTATGTATTATTATTATTATTAATTATACACATATATGGCAAAAAAATCGGAGAGGAATATGTAACTTTGATGGGAAGAAAAAACCTTGTGAACCACTATTAAACTTTACTGAAAAATCATAGCAGTCAAATACCTTCTTTTATGAAATATTCAGAAAGCTTCCCAGTTTAAGCAAATTAGTTTCATGTCTGCTAGAGACATATTCTCTGCTCTGCCTCACACACAGAAATAATGGCTCCATAGCCCCGTTTAAGACTGAGGTTTGCCTCTGCATGGACACCAGCGTAACTATCCTGGAGTAATTATTTTTCTCGCTCCACTCCAGACCAGTGCAGGGTGGGGAAGTGGAGAGGGGGCATACGCGGTTACTCTGGAATAGATGTGAAGACGGGCAAAGGTGCAGAGAGATGTAGAGTTTGGAGCCACTCAGTATTTGTTTCTCTATGTAGATGAGAGATCCACACAGATAAATCTTTATCTTTGTAATTGCCTCAGCTGAGTTATGATTAACCCTAAGGATATGGGATGACTTTTGAACATGAAGCTCCTCTTGTGCAATGAGTACTGTCTCATTCTTGTTTTGACGTATGTGCTCATGCATAAAAGGGTGTTTGCTCTTGTAATTGCATCTTCTTATACAGAGAGTCACGTAATGGTCCTAGTAGCCCTCCCTGTATCACCTGGATGCTGCTCTCCTGTCCTTGTGCCCCTGAAGCAAGGTATAGATGTCCGGCAGCTCCCTGGCCTGCGAAGACAGGCAGCATTTGGTGTGCAGGGCGGCTGCAACTTGCCGGGGGCTACAGCCGGGAGCGGGAGCAGTGTTGGGCAGGCAGCGTATGCCACCTTTCAGGGCCCAGAGCTGAAAGGGTACCATTGTTATCTGCATCCCTCCCCGACTGCATCCCATGACCTGGCGTGTGGAGCCTTTCACAGCGGATCCAGGCACAGACAACAGGGCTAGGATGCACACCCGTCTCCTTGCCAGCAGCGTGCTGTGAGCAAGGATCAAAAGTTCATGGGTGCTCTGCTCTTCCTTGTGGGCCCTCCTGCTGCTGGCGAAGCACACTCGCTGCTGGGCTGACCAGTGTGATGAAAACTGTAGCTTGATATGAAACACTCAGACACCTCCAATAGTAGCCATATAGAGTGCGGAGTAGGTTTGTTTAATATCACTGGGGACTGAATAACAGGACCACTGGCACTGTCTTAGCCTCACCCTGAAAGAAAAAGATCATGGGGTTGGCTGCCAGAGATGGATTTCCTCTGGTTTTCCTTGCTGCAGCCCTGCCTGGAGAGGCTGCTTGTTCCCGTGTGCTCCAGAAGGTGAATCCTTCGTTTAAGTTCACTGGTTAATTGTGTTTGGTTTGTTCAGCTCTGGCATGCATCAGCACAGGCTTCTCAGATGGTCAGTTCAAGGTGACACATCAACATCCAACTACTAACTTGCCACTGAGTGGGCAGTGTTGCTGGAAAACTGTACTGTTCCTGTTTCGTAACTGCAGAGGAAGCCAGCCAGTTGTCACGCTCACTACAGCTAGATGGTTTGCAGGTATAAACTATAGATTAGATTTTTTTTTTGCCCCATGTCTTTTACCTTTCGACTTTCCTTTCTGAAAAAAGTTATGCTATTTCAGGTTGGTGTTCAGCAAATGGACTTTCCTGCCCCTGTGTTTTCACCAGTTCTGCTTGCTCCCACTCCTCTCACCATCCTTCTCCCCTCCAGATCTCCTCTCTATTGCAGACAGGCCCTCACAGGGGTAGGAAACAAGAGGAAGAGCCAGGAGCATACAAGTAGAAAAATGGTAACTAGAGGAGAAAGGAACAGAAGAGACAGATGAAGAAAGAGCCCAGCCACAGCTGGACTTGGGCTTGTCTGAGCCTGGTGTGCATTTGCTCAGTGCAGCTCCAGGAAACACAGGGAAACAGCAGTGCAGCTACAGGGTGGTGCGTGTGGACACTTGCCTTAGGGGGATCAAATTGTTCCTGGTTAGAAAGACCACTTGCAAAGGCATCTCCCTCTTCCCGTTCGTTGTGCAGGAGATGTAGGCATTTCCCTCCGGAAGACTGCTGAACTGTGTCACCTAAGGCTTCATGCCTCCTAAATCTAGGTGTCTGAGGTGAAGGTGTCCACATGTGAACTCAGTGTCTATTCTCCCCATTTTGGGATGCGGAGACTTAATCAATACAGTCGATACAGTCTGGAGAGTTTTTAATCTCATCCTGCAGTTGGACAGCTGGCTGTGGTTGGGGTGTCCCTTCTTAGGCTCTGCTGACTGCATTGACCCTTCATCTCCAGGGACTACAAGTGGGAGTTTAGACTTGCAGCTTTTGTGTAGACACCTAAAATTTGCGAACACGAACCCCCCCCTACTTTACGCTGGGATGATTTGTCCATTAGAGGTGTCTGTATCTTTATTTAAAGTGTAGGAGGGGGGTTAAGCTAGACACCCAGCTTTCATACAGCAACGGCAGCACAGTGGGAGAGGATGAGATGGTGGGTGGAGGAGTCACCCCTTCCACGGGTGGAAGGCACCGCTGGTGGGCTTCCCCGCCGCTCCCCTCCACCCCCAGCCCCTGGGGTTGGGCGGGCAACGCTCTCCCGCCTGGAAAGTCTGTCAGGAATGCGAAAACCCCTCTCTGTGGGTCTGAGCTGAGCAAGTTTCACACAACGGCCAGCCTGTTTGCAGGCACGTTACTCCCTACTGAGAAATAAGTCTTACCTCCACCTCTACAGCAGGGACTTGTTTAGAATACATGGGCTATGATCTTATTTATTTATCTATTTATTTATCTTAACTTCAAAACCAGAATTTTCTCCATAAAAACCTTTATAGGGGGTGTTGGAAACCCCATTTTTGCTCTGAAAAGACAGATAGTGAAACCAGAACCAAGCCTGGTTTGCCACCCAGCTCTGGTCAGTTCTGTGGAAACCAAGAAGTTTCAAAACTCAGTATTGGAAAAATGATCAATTTGAGTCGAGACCCCAGCTAGCTCCTGTTTCGCTGTACAGGCTTATGGACGTGAAATCCTAAATCAAACTGAGCAACATCACAGCTTTCTCTTTGCAGTTTTTTCTAGACGTGATTTCATAATTTACTAGTATTTGTTGTGTATCTTTTTGTTCCCATTGCAGATTCTTCTGCAAGTGCAAGGTATGATGTTCCACGTAGTACATCAGCGGCATGTTGAATGCATTGATTTCAGAGACTTGAAGCATATGCTAAGCACCACTTTCTCTAGTGAAAATATATGAAGTTACTTTGCTATTTTTTCTTAAATGTACTAATAGAAATAGGGAAGCAAAATGATTTTGACTAGGAATATAAGCAAATCCAACAACATTGTGTCCCCAGCTTTCACACTTCCTATGCCCAGCGTATTCCTGGAATGAATGAGAACAAACCCACATATGAGCATAGCAAAGGCCACAGCATTTCACGCACCAATAACCTGCCATTAATTTGAGGCATTTCTGCCAATTCCATCATCCATGTGTGTGCTGGAGTGTATTCTTCAGTGTCCTGTTCACTCCTGACAGCCTGAGCCTCCTCCAGCCTTTCAGTGTTCATCTGGATCTTTTTGCTGACACCTCGCCTTCTGCTTTCCAACGTTAATTTGTAAGCCTGTCTGCCCAGCTGTCCACTGGCTGTATTTTCCCCTCCACCTCTTCCCCTCAGCCATCCTTTGATTGCCTTGCTAGGACAGACTTTTTAAACAACTGACTGGACTCACTGTATTCATTCAGCCTTTATACTCCAGCCTCTGTGTTGACACCTGCATCTCTATAACCCATAAAGCCATTCCCATACTTCATGTTTCTGCCACAGCTTTGGTCAAGACCTGGTTGCTGGCCCTACAGCTCTGGGAGGTGAGCCCTGCCTGGTTTTGTACACTTTGGCTGAGGTTCCTATTGCTCTTGCTTCATGGATCTAGGAAAATAATACTAAACCCTGGATGCATTTTCCTCCCATTTCTCATCTCTCTCAGACATCAGCCTCAGTTTCTCAGGACATAACTCAGGGTACTGAAGTGCATCTGGTGTCTTCTCCTTCTGAACCATGCAGTCTTTCAGGTCTGCTCAGCTGCTGTTTGCACAGGATCTGCAGCTAACCTACTTCTGAAACCCCTTCCTACCATAAGGTGCTCATCTGCTTCCCATTTTTGTTTTGTCCTGTGTATCCTGAGTGTCTTGAGTTCACCTTTATCTGTTTTCCCTAAGGATACCTTAGCTCCTATTTTTGATGCTGGGCAACTTTCTTCTGCTGCTGCAGACTGGTGAGAATCACTTCAGTTAATCTCTTCAGTACGCTTGTCTGGGTAGACTTGACTCTTCCAGGCTTTTTATAACCTAGGAGGGAAATGCTGCTGGTACTTCCAACCCAGTGGTGTACACAGCTTCAGAAAGCCTGGAAGAGTACAGCGAGTCCATGGCATCAGCAGGAACTTGTAGTTTCTGTGTGCACAGCAGCCTCCAAATTATCACAAATTTATATGCAGATTTTAGGTTAGTTCTACATTTACCAGGAAATGCCCTCACTTCTATGGCTAGGTCTCCAGTTAAAGGTTTGTAGGAAACAGATGCAAAAGCATGACTTTAATTTCCCATTTCACTAGAGTGCGTGAAGTTGCTTATTTAACGTATAAACTTCACAGAAAACATCTCTTTTGACTTCTTGGGATTTCTGCCTGGCCTTCCACTGTTAATATGGCTATCTCAGTGATGTAGTGCAAATCTTAATGGAAATGTAGGTTAAATGAGGTGATGGGTGTTTGGTGAACTCTTACGGCAAACAGAATAGTCTGCATCCCTTTGATGTGCGCCCTCTTGAAATACTACCATTACTATGCAGATCAGCGATGTCTTACTCGCTCCTTACCCTGTTTACTGTCTTCTGTGTTTTACATCATCTGTATAGAGGGAAACTTAATCTTTTTCTGTGTTTTTACAGCATCTCCTGCTTTGGGGTCCTCCGCCATGGCTGAAGCATCTAAGCAATAGAAACACAAATAAATTATTATAAAGTTGGAGGTGAATAATTTACCTTAATAAAGGGATTCTTTTTTGTATCAGAATAATCTTTGAAAGCAGAACTGGATTCACTTATCTGCATAAAATTGGATGGGAGGACACCTGTATGTTTATAATCTATCTATAAATTGATATTTTCATGGAAATTATGTTTCTGTGATTAAAAAGGCCTGTCTTATGCTGGCAGGTCTATTGCCACACTAGAGCAGTCAGGGAGTAGCTGTCCTGTGATACTGGGGATAGGTATAAATAGATTTGCATTCACAAAATACGACCAGGCACTTCTTGAATTACAGGGGTGTAAATAACTTCCTAGAACCTAAGCTATTGTCGCCTTGGTGTTTGTAGACAATCAGATTAAACTGGAAGCTATTTTACAATAAAAGGGCATCCATTATATGTGCTCTACAGCCTGGGGGGGCGGGGGAAGCTTTGAAAAACACACTTTTGGACAATTAAGTACCTCCAGCAACAGCACAAATGGAACAATTTAATAGAAACTGTACAATGGTCCACCTTATCGCATTTCCTCACCAGATTCGTGTAGTAAGCGCCTCTCCCCAGCAGCCAGACGGAAGATACAGGCCATGGACGTACATCCATGATGCACATCAAGTGAGAACATTGGAGATAACTATTGATGACCTTATGGATAATCCTGAGGGAGCTGGAAGTGTTCATCTCTGCCTTGAATCTTAGAAGGTCAAAAATGGTTACTCATCTTTCAAGAACAATTGCTTCTTTAGGAAGGCTCAGCTAGCAGAAACCATCATTACTACTTAATAATATGCAGTTCTTCAAGGCAAAATGTCAATAGCACCATTCTCTTTGTGAAGCATGAATTTTGTATTATTTTCCTTTGTGTTATTCTGCTTGTAGCTATGATATTAATGTAGCATCTGTTTCTCCAGCTGGCATATACTGTATGGGGAGTGTAGATTATATTATCTTTTATCAGTTTTTGTCTGATACAGGCAAAAAGAGTTTGGCTGGTGTGGTGCTTAATTAACATTGCATTGAGTACTGCAGTGTAATTCGTAAATCTTTGAAATTCCAGTATAAAGGATGAGAATGAGTGTCTGTCAGGATAATCTCTTTAGTACTTTCTGATGGCAGAAAAAGTGAATTTTCCCCCCCTTTCAAATACAACCAGTTTTTCATAGCGAGAACTGTTAAATCTGCTTTCATAACTTCTGCGGCAGTTTAACAACGGTACTTTTGCTCTGTTCTCCTCCTGCTTCCTGCCCAAACTCAGGGCAGCGCCTGAAGTGTCTGCTCAGTGAAGCTAATCGTGACCTGTGTACTCTTTCTCTCTTTGCCACTTGTTACAACCATCTCAGCCTTCGGAAGGGCTGTGTTTGGTCAGAGAGTAACGGGTGCTGGGAGTAAGTCGAGTGCTAGTTCTTCACTGAAATCACATGATGGCAAATCTGGGAATTCCTGCTTCATTTATGAGTGTGCACAGGATGCAATGTCACTCTTTCCCCATCCAGAGATGCTTACTACAAAGAACTGAGCTGAATTCCACAGCGACAAAGTCATTTACCCAAATAAACTCTCTATTCAGAAAACACCAGGCATCTTGCGGCTCCCTCAGCTGAACCAAGTCTTTTATTTTTAACATCTGTGCACCTTCTTTTTTTTCATTTCAGAGGACTTTATTTTCAAACAAAAGAACCGCTTCAAGAATTCTTCAAAAGAGCAGGTAAAATGCAATTTTTCTACAAGAAATGTCTTTTAGAACAGTTTAATGCAGTTGTGTGATTTTGAGAGGACGAGTTTTAATATGTGCAATAAAATATTACATATTAAAAGTTAGTCAAACTTTGCAAATAGTGCAGGGTCTCTGGACATCATTTATATGTACCTGAGCATTCAGCATTTTAAAACATCAGTGAGGCACACTGAGTAAATGTTATAATATTCAATAGTTCTTTTATTTACATTTCCTTTTACCTTTACATTGTCTCAAACATTAACCTTTCCCAGAATATTTAATATTTAAAAGATTGTTTTAACTTCAGATTGTGGATTCTTTAGGGACTCAAACTTACTGTGATTTTTGATGTATTTTTTTTGCCCTCCTATTTATGTGCAAGGGAAGTAGTTCAGGCTTACTTTTTGGGCTAGATGTTCTGTAAAACATGAACCTTCATGTTTAAAAAGTATGTTTAGGTCTGTGTGTTGAGATAACACATTGATGTTGTGGAGTGAATACATCTCTCGAGTAAAATGATTTAATAAAAAATGAATGAAGCAGGTATATACTCCCATTACTTTTCTGAAGCATTCCTTTTCATGGATTTTACTTACGTTGGCTGTATTTGTAACAAGCTGTTGTGATTTTTCCAGTCATCTTGCTGGAGCAGTCTGCCAGCAAGAGAGCAGTCTGCAGACCAACAATGGGCTGGTCTGTTCTGCTCAGCCCTGCTTTTGCTGCAGGAGGAAGAAGGTGAAACTGTCCCACTTCCTGAGAGCTTGAGATTTTACAAATTAGCTGTGAACGTTTGGTTTTCAGTGAAACATAAGGCAAGACGTCAGGGGATTAGTCACTTAAATGTAGCTACATAATTTTTATGGGGAATATTCTTTTTTTTTGAGAATAAGATCTATTACTCATATAAAACAGATGCTGTAGAGCTGCAACTTTCAAGAGATGTGGTTCAGCTGATGTGCAGGAATCTTTTTGTGTTTCTTAATACAGTCATAGATGGAGAACAGACGCTTATTTGCTACCTGAAATCTCACAAAAAAAGTTGGTCTTCTCACATGCTGCCATCAGAATTCCTGGTAGCTTCATGAGGGCAGGTCCTGAATTGCTGCCGAAAGCTTAGCTTTCAATGCAGACTTTGATCTATTGGTAGGCGGCTAATTTGGACGTCATCAGTTCTCTCCTGAAGTGTCCATATGCTTTTTTCTGAGTTAAGGAGGTCACCATGAGTTAGTCTTAAACATCACTGGAACAAAGAAGGGAAACCACGGATGACAGAATTGCTGAAATTTAGAGCTGAGCAGATCCTGGTGAGTTAATGAGAAGAATTGTCTGGGTTATGGGCTTTTCCTACAGCTAAATCTAGGAGGAGAAGTGGTTCCTCACCACAAGCCTTTGGAGATGCTGTTTGAGTAGAAACAGAGGAAAAATTTAGGCTTGTGGCCATGTGAAACTGATGTCGAGGGACAAAAAGGGAAGAGCAGAGTGTTAGTCTAAGGGATTTGCTTATGATTTTCCCTTCAGAAGGTGTGTTAAATATATAGTCTACTAGGAGAACTGAGAAATTTAAACTTTTGCCCTCTTTTTCATTGGTAGAGAAAGAAAGTACAAAAGGGATAAAAGGTATCACGTAAGAAAAGCCTTGTTAGTCCAAGACAATGCAGCAATTATTTCTATAATGTTTCCCAATAACAATAGCTGCAGAAATACTGAGAACAAAACCCACAGTCCAATGAATATTTTTTTTCTTTCCATCACTGGGTGCTTTTGCCAGATCACATTTTCCCCTGAGGATTAACTTTGAACTGCCAATTAAAAGTTATTGCTAAATCCTGTTACAGCAGAAAGCCTTCAGGTTCTTACTGTTAAGATTTGGCCATTGTGTCTCTCACAGAATAGATTAAACTGCTGGCTTTTTGGTAAATTACTTTTGCAGAACAGCCACATAGCCAATACATTTTTTAGGGGAAGGGTAGCGACTGTATTCAGTTGAGGTTATTTCATTCAATTAAAAACAAAGGGAAAAAAATCTGAAATTGAGACAAGAGCAAATATTACCACATTGTGTTAACAGTGCAATGAAGTTTGCCTATTGATACAGTGATGACCCAGTTTCTTCTTCAAGAGCTTTACAAAACCCCGTCAACCTGTCCTACTTACAAAAGAAAATTACTGAAATCTGTGTACCAGAGGTTGGATGACCTTTCCTACAATTTTTGGGCAAAGGAGCCAGAATACTGCAATAATCCTGCTATTTTCTGACAGGTACACGCTGTGTGTGTCACTGCTCTGAGCAGGGACAAATGGAGCATTATCTCAGAAACTGCCGTGTGGTAATGGTTGGCAGATGTTTGCTTTTTTAGTGTGGTCACTGGAGGATCATCATCCACTCTAAAATCTGTGTGTCCAGCTAGGAACAGATCGAACAGGAAAGAGGAATGAACCCACTGATATTTTAATTTGCCTGAGAGAAGAAAGAAAACATCCTGTGTCCATTAGAAGAGCTGCATAGTGCTGCCAATACCATCCATTCACTCTAAGATGTGTTGAACATAAAAACTGTATTCAGCCATAAATCAGCATTCGGGCTTTCATGTTCCTCACATTTGCATGGTTTAGCCCTGATCCTAGACCTTGTGATCTTGTTGAAAAGATTGAAATTCTTGATCTCTGCAGAAATATAACTGCATCCAGCATTTTCTTATCAAAAAGGGCAGAAAAAGGGGTGTCTTTTTAGAGGAAAAGTGATAGCCTAGAATGAAATAGAAGTTGCGTTCCTGTTCAGCAAATGAATGGATGAACCTGCTTCTATGCAGGGTACAGCATCTTCTGGTTGATTGATGACTTTTTCTTGCATGCATTACCTTGTTTTGAAGCCATCTTCATGACACCTATTGAGAGAAAACTTAGGCTGGCAGAAGTCCTTCTGTAGCATTCAATGGGTTTAGGTACCAGGTCTGTGGGATTTCAGGAGCCTATAAAAAAGAGTAAAACAAGTACCGAAGAGGGGACTTTGATAATTGATAGCATCAGCCACAGTGGTGATTTCTGGGGCTCTGGACTTCTCTCTCAGAGAAGCTGGCTTTTAAAATGGAGCCTCAGTAAGTGCAAAAGATACTGATCCAGGGGCTACTGAAGTCTCATAAAAGACTCTCGTTAGCTATGTGGCACAGGACAAGGGTATGGAGGCATCTGTCCTCCACAGGTTTTTTAGTCTGCTTGCCATTCGCCAGCCTCCCCCTGCATTGACAGCAGATACCCTTATCTTCTTCCATGGTCACATGTCACTTCAGAGGCTTGCAGTGTCAGCCTAATGCTGTACAGGTCTCATTTGATGCTCATTGCCTTTTACTAGTTTGCATAAACACATGACTTCTTTTACTCTCTTGGGAGGGCTAATTATTGTTGCATCTATTTGATCTATGAAACTACCAGCACACCCTGTGGATGCTACGCTTGAGGTCTCCTCTAACCATTTCTCTTCTCTGACATGAACTGCTTGTAGCAGAGAACTTCACCTCTTTTACACGTATCATTACAGTTATTAGTTTAATTTAACATAGAAAATCAATCATCTGCTACATTTCTGTTTTAATTAAATAAAGCATCTTGGCATGATGAGCCTTATAACTTGTAATTTCAAAATTGACAACAGCATTGATTATTCTTTTTCAACAGACTGGGCTATGATCTCTCTGGTTGCTTCACACAAAAGGACAGCAGGGTTTTTTTGTCTGTTTCGTTGTTTGGGTTTTTTTGCACTAGTTCCCAGCTATTGAATTCTGCTCAGCTCCAACAAAACTGCTTTCTGCTAGTATTGCTGTGGCGTTGCAGCTTGCAGCTCAGCCACCAGCAGTTTGGCTTTGGGGAATGAGGTAGTGCCTCATTCAGCTTCTGCCACAGCTGGGCTGCAGTTCTCAGCAGCCTCACAGATATTGCCTACACAGAACCCTTCTCCAGCAGGATTAGAGTTGGTGCCATCACTTTGCCCTGACTGAAATAATGACCCCCGAGAAATGTTTAGTCAAATATAATGGAGAAAGACTTGCTCATGCTGGGGTGCTCCAGGGCTGCCCCAAAACCAAAGCCTTGCTCTGGTCTCAGGCCTTGCATTGGACTATGTAGTATTTTCTTTTCCATTGTTCATGGGATCATTTGTTAAAAATCTCATTTTTTTACCCGTCATCAGACCGGGAGGACTTGAAGCACACATTTTCCTCCCAGTCTGGCAGCAGAAAGGCAATACAGTTACATGACTTCTTTTGGATTTGTGGATTCATGATTAGCATGGATTTGTTAATTACTGCGCAGGGAAGCGACTGTCCCATGAGGCACAAGGCACAGCTGGGATGTATTTTGCGCTCTGTGAGGAGCAGCAGCAGGGTGAGTGCAGCAAAGTGCCTCTTCCAGCTGCACGATGCGGGAGCTGCGGAGGTGCCGGGAAGCTTGCTGGGAGTTTGTTTGAAACTAAATCAAAGCAGAAATATAAGTGTGACATTTGGCACCAGTCCCTGTTTCTTGAACACCCGCAAAGGGCATTTGTGGGTGATTTTCCCTCTGAAAGAGGTTCTCTTTCAGAGAAGTAATGAAACGCAGCATTTTGTAATTGCTTGTCCTAGAAATACATTTTTGTTATGGCTTTGTAGGTTTGTAAGTATGTGATTTGGTTTTTGAGCAGAACAGCTGGATTGATTAAAATGCTTCATGAAAACTATATTTAAGTCATAACACAAGCACCACGAATATTGAAGATTTTTCCCATTTTCTTGGGAACAGGGCAGTGTTCAGGGTGAAAAATGCCCAAAGATACACTAAGTACAAATTGGAGATATGTCGCAACTGTTCAGGACTACAAACTACTCTCAAACTACTACTGCTCTTAAGTGACAGCCTCTCCTATGTCAGACATTAATCATAACCTATAGACGTATGCATAGTTGAGGCAATATCTCTTTGTCTGTAGAGACGTCATCCAATAACTGTATGATTATGAAGGAGCCATTTCAGTGTTTGCACATCTATCCCCAGTGATTGATCTTTACAAATGGTGTCTGTTAATTTTGGTCGTTGTGGCTCTTTGCAAGGACACTTAATTTTAGTTCCTAGTAGAATTCATGCTATAGAAGCCGCTGCAAGTTTCACAACACTGTGGAGATCTCATGATAGATGGGTAATTTAGAAGCTAACCAGGGTTCTCTAGGCAGAAATATTTGTCAAAGCGGTATCATTTATCATCAGTAATGTTCATACCATAAAGCACTTTTGAATATTTGCCATTTGTATTTAGGAATGTATGCAGGAAGATTTCTGGTTAAGGGGGCTGTTTAAAGCAAGAATAGTTTCTACCTGTTTGGTAGCTCTGGCAATATGTTTTCTTTTACCTTTTCAAAGACATAATGCGCCTTCATAAATCTCTGTTAATTATCTTCTAATTTCCTGACTAGGTAATTAAACTTTCTTGCTCTGTTTCATCAGTAACAGGGAGAATTTTACCTGGCAGTTGTGAAGGGCAGTGGGCTAATTACAGGGCCTTGAATACAAATATCACTGGAAAAATTGGGAAAAAACCAAAGTAAGCCTTGGGATATACGTGGATGAGACAGCTGTGCGCCTCAAAGCTAAAGCTCCTGAAAATGGGCAAGGGAGGGAGAGGCAGAGACACTGTAGCAGCGCTTCTGTAGGAAATAAGGCAGCTGAACACACTCACTCACTAATAGGCACAAGAAAACTTATTGGGAGAGCCTTAAATACCCTCAAACATGGCTCAAGCTTAAGTCAAGGACCTGACTTTTTCAACAATAAACTCAATCTGTTACAATCCGTTGAAAGAAAGAGTCCCTTAGTTTTTTGTGCTGGTGTTTTATACTTGCTTTTATAACTGCTAATATATTTTTTCAAAATTGGCAGTCTTGTGCTTGTATGCCCTTGCTTGATTTACTTTAAAATTTCATAGTGCACTGAACGGGCCTAATTTAATTTATAAACTGGTGTTTCACCCTGCAGATACAATTTCGCGTTGAAATTATTTTTCCTGGTGTGTTACACTAAGAAGTTCAGAAGCACAGGAGAGAAAGTTCTTAACTATAACTAGTAGCGGACAATTATCTTTTATCTGAGCTGGAGCTTGGCGAACTTGCTGCTCATGGATGACTTCATGTGATAGCTTGAGGAAGGCTCTGGTGGAGCAGGGAATCAGGGCGGGTTGCTGTTAAGTGTGCGGGGAAATGGGGGGTCTATTCATAAATCCCCGCCTCCTCCCGCAGCGGGTTTTGTGTCCAGCTGCTCCTCAGACCATCTGTGTCTGACCGGGAATGTTTCATTGCCGTCTGAGGAATTTTACATAACAGTCAGGCCGGTCAGCTGAGGGACGAGCGTCAGCCAGACGCTCTCGCTGCTGTCATGTGTGCTGGGGTCTGGCCCTCGCCTGGTACGGTTTGCTGCAGGCGTCACCGTCTTGTTTGAAGCAAACTTCTTTCTGGGCGGGCTGGGCCCAGCCTATGGTGTAGTTTCAGGTGGTGGCTTGCGGGGATGGGGTGGAGGATAAACTTTTCAGAAGCGCGTTGATAAAATAAGGACCTATATCAGCTTTGAAAACTGACCTTATGGGTTGGTAGGGAGATACCTAGTTCTGCCTAAACCTTTCTGGAAAGGGAATTAGGTGCCTGGTCCTCAGAAACTGTGACACTTTAGAAACATTTGCCATTGGTGTTGAGATGAAATAAAGAACTCAGGAATAAGAGGCAGATGAAGACTCCCCGAAGGACAGTCTGGTGCTTGTGCTGAGCTCGGCCCCAGGATACACAAACTCCACATCTGTGTCTCCCAGGAGCGATAACCTACCGGCTACTGGGAGCCCATTCCTTTCTTACATTGGGTTCAGGTACTCAGGGAGTGCCTGGCCCAAATGCTGGGCTGCTTTGGGTACCCCACCTGATAGTACCTTGGTCTATTATCTGCCTTAGCTAGCTTGGAAGCCAGGCCTGGTTTGAGCAGGGGCTGGACTAGGCGGTCTGCAGAGGTCCCTCCCAAACTGGACTGCTCTTGATTCTGTGTCCTCCTTCGCAGTAGGGCTTCGGGTGGCTTCAGATCTTCCAGGGAAGAAAAAACTTCAAGCTGCATCTGACCCACAGGAAAAGAATGCCCTGACAGCAGGCTGACAAGTCTCCTTTTCCCTGACCCAAAAGATACGCAGAAACTGGTATAGTCAACCAGTTTGTAGAAACTGGTATAGCTCCAACAGCTTGTACTGGTAGATATTAGCAGCGGAATACCCAAAGTCAGGTCAAATGCTGGGCTGCTGGGACACTCAGATGCAAATCTGGTTTTGGATGAGAGATTTTAATCCAACTCCCCTGTATCCCCAATGAGCCCTTGGTCTTCTTGATGCTTTAGGGTCCCTCTTTCAGTCTGGTTTTAACCAGAATGTCTGCAGTTGTCCAGGAAAAACCTTCTAATAAAATATCACTTGCAATGAAGTGTCACGGGCCAGGAGCTCTTTGTAACAGGAAGTTGTGAATACTTGACATTTTCATGGGTTCAAAAGGTGGCTGGACAAGTTCATGCCATGGAAGTCCAACAAGGGCTGTGGAGAACAAAGCTACCATCACCTGCTCAGGAGCTGCAAATCCTTGGAGACTGGAGAAGGCAGGACACAGGACTTAGGGCGAGGGAGGGTAGCATCCCAGCTTGCATGGCTGGTCTGTAGGCACGGCCTTGGCTGTCTATGAACAGATTCTCCGAGCTGTGCCTTAACCTTAATCTTGCTGCATTTCAGCAGCAGCTCTGTGGTTGTTCCTCCACAGACCACATCCTAATGTGGTCACGTATCCTAATGACAGTCTTACAACCTAATGTACATGTTTTGCAGAAGAAATGTTTTTGCAAACACTTCTTCTATATCCCTGACTTCAACTGAGGAAGGGAATGAAAGGAGAGTTTCTTATGTCATTGTGTATTTACTGTTTTGTTAGGCTGCAAACTTTTCATTGCATACGTAATTTGGGCAGCAGCTAGTGCATCGTGCTTGTGCCTGCCTCTGAGCAATTTTCCTAGCTGAGTAAAAATGAAAAACAGGAAACGAAAGGAGTTTAAAACAAGTAAATGTGAATTTAGACTGAAAGAAGCATCTTCTTTGAAAAAGTAGATATAACAGTCACACACGCATAACCACTTACAATGAGAACTCTTATTTGCTTTAAGAATTTAAGGGCTGTTGCTCCGTGTCTGTATCCTCAGTGACCCGTGATGCATTAGCATTTCATAGAGAGGGACTGTCAGGCTGTTAGGGAGCACTCCTTCCCTCCTGAGCAATGCTGTAACATTTTTCTCCTGAAGAAGGAAGCTGAGTAATTTCAGTGAACAATATGGTCTTTGATATCAATGAATAATATAATGAGTTTTTTTTAAGTACCATGTGGTAATGAATTTTCTTCTTTTTCTCCTTGACATTTTCTGTGCATCATCCTTGTTAGCTCCCAAGACCCACTAAACAGTGAACTTTTTCATGCCATCCATGACAGTTTTATCTGTATCTGCCCTGGTGGAGAGGATGCCTTGCCTCAGTCCGTCCTTGAAGACAGTTGTTCAGGCGTTCTTAACCAGTGGTGGCTATAGTTGCAAGTTTGTCTTTGTAGTGTTTCTCTTTGGGATGTAAGTGCTAATTTTTGCACACATTTTCCTTTCCTCCATTTTATGTGACTACTTGTGGATGCCGGTTCCAGTCTTACTGAGCACATTTTAATGTGGATCAGAAGTGCATCTCTGATGCACTGATTCTGAACTGAATCTCCCCACCACCTCTCTGTGCTGTGCTTTGGTTCGTGTGGTGAAGCAGCCTCAGAGTGCACAAACTTTACTTTTGGCTGAAATTAAACCAAGAGATGGGCTCTCACCACCGATGGGCATTCAGTCCACGGGACCAGACTAGGCCTAGTCCACACTAAAGCTTTCTGAGATGTGTGTAGTGTGGACTTTAGGTCCTCAGCACCAATCCTTCACCCTACAGATTCATTCCTATTGTGCCACACTACTTACTAACACAGATTTAGCCACAGACAGCTTGGGGAGTACTTTTGTCTTCTTTTATTACTATTTGGGGCAATACAGCCAGTGCGGGGTGATATATGAGATATTGTAATGTGCTTCTGTTCCTGCCTTCTCCTGGTGTTTTTCCAGCCCAGAACAAATGTGCTTCTCTCTTTACCAGGTCATTTCTCTAATATCTCTCTTTGGCCATGTTGACAGCTGCTTTTGCTTCCCTTTTAGACTGGCTGTGTGCAATGCACTCAAATACAGTTGATGGTTCAACTCCTAATAGAAAAACACGGTCTCTGAAACTCCTCACCAGGCAAATTATGCTTTGCAGGGGCACTGGATGCTTTAGCTAGAGGCCAGAAAATCTCTTTCTCAATAATCTAAATGGCAACTGGCCATCAAAAAAATAGAGTAACTTTACATACAATCACACCTAACTTGGACTGGGGTTGAGCAGGGACCTGATGTATCAGGAGACACTCCTCATACACTCCTTTTTCTGCTTTCAAGGAATTTCTCAGCAGGTAAGTCCTAATTTATGCAGTACATCACTTGGTCACTTGTCTTTGGCCGGCATGGGACATCTTTTCTGTCATATACGCACACTCTAGCACCCGTATGTGCCAAATATAGGAAGGTTATAACTTCAGAGTGTATATCTTTATAAAGGCTGCATGGTCATAAGGCCCCGAGAATACCACTTTCTGCTAACATTTTCTGTGCATCAGATTTCATTGCATGGCCCTTTTCTTGTCTTGGACATACAGGCTGTTCGAGCACTAGAACCCGGTGTATTTGGGTAAGTCTCTGGAAGGAAATCATCCTAGGCGACATGTCCAAGATCCTGATGAAACTCCTGCACGTACTGAAGGTTTTATGACTGAGGATGTCAGCAGTGACTCTGTTTTGTCCATTCCCTCTCAGTGTTCCTCATAGCTCTTTTTTGCATCTCTTTCTTATCTTGTTTATGGCTTAAGTGGGCTTAAATCTCAACTCTGTCTCAAGATACGTGTTTCAGCTTCACTAACTTAAATGCTCCAAATTAAATACTAGTAAACCAGTTCATTTGCCCACATGTAGGAACCACAATGAAGCTAAGTCATTGCAGCCTGGCTGAAACTATGAAGCCACGGACAGCTTCATTTTGATTTCAGAAGTGTGTATTTTTCTGTTTTGCCAGAGGTACAAAGAAGGAAATATTTGCTACTGACTTCAATAAGGACAAATTTCTTGTCATTTCAAGGAAATGAAGGTTTCATCGAAAGCATTTTTCTAAAGCAGCTTTGGGATATGAATACCCAAAGAAGTTATCAGAGGAAGAGCTACCGTGTGACACTGAATGTGTCTGGTGTTTTTCAGTAGGTGCTCCTGTGGTTACCCATCTCCAGGTCTGACACAGGTCCCAGTGAGGATCGTCAGAGGGGCAGCGCTGGGGGCAGAGCCAGCGCACCGTGACCACGCTCCCAGGTTCACAGTGATAACATGCTTGTATGTTCCCATCCAAAGACGGTCATCACACAGCTCGTGATTTCTCTTTCGCTAGCTTCAGGTGCTAGCCGGTCAGGAGGCAGCCATTACCCAGTAGTTGTTGTGATGGAAGTGATTTTGTGCTCCAATTCTTAGGCAAATGTTTCTGGAGATACATTTCTTATGGATAACAGGACAGGGAGTCTGATATTGCCCCCAGTAAGCCATTTTCCTGTAGCTTCTTTCTCCGATCAGCTGCAAAAAAAGGTCTGAGTCTTACAAAACTCCGACAGCATGAAGCCATTTACCTTGTACAAAATCCCTTGGGCTTAGAGCAGGCAGGAACAGGCCTGCTGCTGGACTGGCAGTCCTGTCTCTCTACCTTGTGTGCTTGGTGCAAACAGGAATAAATGTACTTGGGATGCATTTTCAATTTACAACAGAATATTTTATTCTTTGCCTGGCTGACCACAGACAACGTTGCTGCTGATGGACTTGCAATACTGCTGTGGCTTAAGACCGTTTTAATCTCAAATGACTACAAATTTCAAATGTCTGATGAGATAAAGTTTACTGACGCAATGTTTAGATGTAGGGGATCTGAGACAGAGGTTTTAAAAGGTTTTCTTGGGGCTACCCAAGATGTTAGCGGCACTGACCAGAGGTGACATGTTCTGGCTGTTAGGGCTCCATTTTAACTCCCTGCCCTCGCTTCCTCAGGCTGCAAGTGCCAGTCGGCGCTCACTTCTCACACAGGTATCAAGGATATGAAATGTGTGATGTGCAGGCTTTTGAGTTTACGATCTCTGTCTCTCTTGAGAGAGCCTGGAAAAGAGAAGGCTTTGAGGGGATCTTAGTGTTGTCTTCAACAATCAAAGGCAGTTATAGAGGGATGGAGCAGGGCTGTTCTCAGAGGTGCACAGTAAAAGGCAAGAGGTGACAGACACAAGCTACAGTAAGAAAAATTCCGCTTGCATGTAAGGAATTTTTTCTCATGCTGAGAGTGGGTTAGCACTGCAACAGGCAGAGGGAGGCTGAGGAATCTTCATCCTGGCAAATATACAAAACCTGGCTGGACAAGGCCCTGAGCAACCGGGATTCAATTTGGCATTAGCCTTGGTTTGGGCAGGGTTTGGACTAGAAGACCTCCACAGGTCCTTTCCAGCCTGAATTATTCTACGGTGCGTATCACATAGTTATGTGAGAAAGCAGCTTGCTGTGAGCTTTTTACCTGTATTCTGAGTGTTAAAAGGAAGAAAAGCCACTCTACGTTCATTTTCCAGAATCCCTTATTATGCCACGCCGTGAATTAAAACAACAGCATGTGTCAGTGACATCCTCCGCAAGGCTGTTGGACAGTCCCTGCTTGTGCTGCAGTAGAGCACGCGTGCACGCTCGGGCGCTGAGGGACAGGAGCCCGCCTGGACGCACGAGGCTGCCTTCCTAGCAGTGCAGCTGCCCGGGCACTAGCGCCTGTGGGTTCCACTCACCCCACCGAGCTCCCCTTGGGTGCAAGGGTCCCTTTTAGCAGCTTCCCAAGGAGAAGCAGGGGATGAGGTATTTCAGGTGTGAAACGAGAGTTGGGCTGACAAGAGGAGCGCGTAACTAAATCCCTCTCTGGCATGGCCTATTGGAAAGCAGTTCTGCAGGTTGAGCAGTGTGGGGCTGGGAGGGGAGGCTGCAGGCACCTGCACTCATCATCACCAGCTTCCTCCTCTGCAGAGTGGGTGAATGAGCGGACTGGGGCTGGAGTCATGAGAAACAAAGACCTGGAGATGTCCCGTTGGCTAGAGAGGCTCAAAGGGAAAGAGCAGAGTCACTCTTCTCCACCCTCAGAGGGTTCATTTTGAGAGTCTTCTGCTTTTACTGCTAGAAAATCCAATAACAATACAATGTCTGGCTAAAATTGGTATCTTCATCACAAAAACATAATGAGCTCTCTGCATTTTGTGTGTCTCTCAGCTAACAAGTTCTCCCCTTTTATACGGAAGCTCTGAAGACAGATTTTTATTACCTTTTTTATTATTATTAGGAAGGGAAAAAAAATAGTCTGAATACAGTACCTCTCAGACATCCTGCCCGTGTCAAAGGCTGCCAAAGCATGTAGAGTATGATTACAGCTTCCTATTTCATTGCTGAAGTGGCTCTATAAATAACAATGTTCAATGAAAATTGCTGGCAGAAGCATTGCTTTTTAAGCATGAAAATGTACAAAAAAAAATCTCAATAACTAGATGCTTTTTTTCGCCTAAGCCTCCTAAAGGTTTTATAGGTCCAAAAGGAACAGATTACTGTAAGGATTTTTGAAACAACTTTTTCTACTGTGATAACCATTTCTCTTCTCCCTGGTCGTTATCAAAGATCTGCAAAGCCAAGGTCTAAAAACCAAATTCCAGTTGGTACTGACACTGATTTATTTCCTGAGCTGGAAAATTAACCCCAAATGATTTTGAGATCATGGACTGGAAGGAAATGTGTACAGCCGGACTTCCGTAGCATTTGGGGCTCGAGGGGGACTCTTGACTCCAACTCTCACATTTTTATCGCACATTTGCACATTTCAGCCAGTTTCCCAAGCACTGGACTGAGCAGCGTGCCTTGTCTGAGCAGATGTCCCAGTGATAACTCTAGTTGAGAAGACATTGCCAGGCCGCTGTCCTCAGTAGTTTGTTTCAGTAGTTAATCAATGTGACGACTTAAAAAAAAGAGTCATAAAAATTGTGCTGTATTTCCTGTTTGAATTTATCTGGCTTCAGCTTCCAGCCATCAGTTTGTGTCATGCCTTGTCCACTAAGTTCAAGAGCCTTTTAGTATCAGATATTTTGTCTCTGTGAAGGTGGCCTAGTAACTGAGTCATTGCTTCATCTTTTTTTTTGAAAAATGGGACAGATCGAATACCTTTGGTCTCTCTCGTGGTAAGGCATTTCTCCAGCCCTTGAATTATTTTCATTGAGTTTTTTTCTGCACTGCCTCCCTTCTTCCAAATTCCTTTCCAAAAGGGGAGCTGCAGCACTGTACCCAGCACTTGGTGGGTAACAATTTCTCACATGGAGGGAAAACAACAATCTCAATTCCTACCCACTATTTGGACTTACACCTTCAAGGATTACATTTGTCCTTTTTGCTACATGGTGCAGGAGATTGTAGGCTTGCTTTGCCTGTTAAATGCTAGAGCATTTTGCAGGGCCACAGCTCCTTGCTATATAGCTTCATTTTCTGCAAATAGACTGCATTCCTTGTTCCTAGACCTATTATTTGCATAGGTCTGTTTGCAGAGGTGCTTGCTCTGAATGGGCCCAGACGACTGCCTTAAAAACAGTTTGTAATCATAAAAAATTCAAATGGCAATGTTGTCCATTAAGCAAAAGGTATCTCAATAATTTTGGGGCATATAACCCTAAGCTAAAGGTGTCTGTATTTTCAAACGGAAACTTCTTGCACCAGTTCCAGCAATACTTGGGCTAAGCAGCTGTTACTGTTTTTCCTTGCATTTTGAAGGCAACAAAGTTATGCATTCTTTTACAAAAGCTTTACATATGTTTATCAGTCATTCACAGATTATAGACACCTTTTCCCCTCTTCATGTGAATTGGTTTTGTTTAGCGACTTTTATTCTCTGCTCTAGAAATCAACCCAGAGGTCCAACTTTTTGGCTTTTATGAAACAGAGGAGAAACTAGTTATTTTTTTTTTGTAAACAGCTTATTCTGCCTCTACCCACAGACTGCTTTGAAGTCCCATAAATCAGAAAAAATGTTTAACATATTGAATGCAACACATTTAAAAAAGTTGAATGGAATAAACATAGCTCTTTTTCGACTTTACTAAGCAATAAATTAGTTGAGCTATAACTCTGAGCATCAGAGAGACTTGATTTACTTTCCAATAACTGATATTTAGCTTTAAAATACAGACTACTTGGATGTCAGAGAAAGTTAACAGTTTAGAATTTTTTATGCTCTGTTAACTCAGAACTATTTCTGCTGTGAGGTAACTTTTGTGAACTTTGATAAATGAAAAGAAGACTATTTTATCTAACAATTATCCATAATCTAGCAATTATCTTGTATGAAGCAAAAGAAACAAGTGTCTGCAGTTTGATGTGAAATTCATACGTATCTTTGAATAATAGGTATCCTGAAGTATGATCCATGATTAAATTAAAGACTTTGGGATGCACAAAATTATCTAGTCATTGTCTTCCACTTCTTATGACTGCTAGGGTGAGATTTCCAAATTCTATCGGGGTAAAGAAAATTCTGTATTCCAGTGAAATCGCTGCGAAGTTTAGATAGGTCAAATTACCTCTTTGAAGATAATAGTCCTTATTCCCACCAACCCTAGCATTCATTTACACTGCTTTGACAGTGAAAATAGGATTTAGAGTAAGTACAAATGTATCTTACTCTAGCTTTATGGTAGAGAGAAGAGTCATTAGTGTGAGTGTCAGGCCCAACAGTTTTGTCTCCTTTCCCCTTCTTATTTGTACCTGTATCCCACAATGCGAATAGGGTGTCATCTCCAGAATATAAGGGTAGGGACCAAGAGGAGAGTGCAGCCAATTGTCACACAACAAGGTGATAGTTTCTTCCAGCCCTCTGTTGAGCTCTATGACCTGCAAATTATATTTTTCAGGGGCTATTTTTCAATACGGATTCTTAAAGGGATAGTATGATGATGGAGGGCTAGAGCTAGAGATGAAACAAAAACTCATCCAAACTTTTCAAAAGCTCGGAGCTGGCTGTGCCCGTGGGTCTGCCCTGACACAAAGTGATCACGGTGCTCACGCAAGCTCAGGGCAACTCGCTCGCAGCCAGCGTGCTGCCCTGCATGACAGCCAGAGTCTCTGTGGGACATTTTCACTTCCATCTGAGCTGTTAGAGGCTAAAAAACTTTGAATGAGAATAAAGAAAGGAGGGGAAAGGTGGGTGCGCGTCTCCGTCCCCACTCTGTTTAACTGTCACAGTGTCGCATTGCTCTGTTGGTCAATGGTGAGTTTTTGATTGTGTAAGGCTGTCATGTCACGTTGGACTTAGCGTCTGAAAGCCAAAAATACTCGAGAGACTGGAGGATCATGTGGCTATTCTTCCAGCCAAGTTTCCCTCAGATCTTTAAGCAGCTGCTTCAGAAATGCATTCTTGCTGCAGACCTTCTGGAGACTTGGAGGGATTCACAGAAGGGCTCGCTAATGACTCTTCTGTGCAGTGAACTTTCTGCCCAGGAACGCACTGTCTTCCATGAGTGCCAACAAACACAATCACTCGTTGGGGGTGGTTTGCTTAAGATAATCTGAACAGAGAGGCCACCCTTGTTCCCCCTTTCACTCAGGAGAGGAAAACACACTCAGGTGTGCTCTCACATATAGGCCAAACATTTTGATGAGCAGAGGCTGTTACTGTTACTACTGTAAGGTACTTCCTCAAAATAGCAAAATAATTTACAGCTTTGCTGAATGAAACCTACTGGACAAATGTGATTTAGCAGGCAAGGCACACCTTAGCCCTGAGACAAGCTTAAACGCATAGTAAACCAGGGAACAGAAAATCCCGCCTCTTGTCTCCAGTTCTGTGACAGCTGCTAGGCTGCGGCTTCGCCACCTCCTCTTAAATGCTTAAAGTAATCCCCGGTTGCTGGAACATTTAAATGGCTTGATCACTTTGGAGATTTTCTTGCTCTTCCTTTTTATTGTGGTAGGAAAGCTCTGTTTCTGTGCTATATTTGAAATATCTTCTTCCCAGCGATACCTAAATAAAATCATTCATAATCACATTGCCATCAACATGAAAAGAGTGTCTGCCATGGGTGAGGGAAGAGGAAACACTGTGGTCTGCAGGCAGCAGTGCCAGAAAATGGAAACGCACCAGCCGCAGCATTGCTATTCATAGACCTCCTCTTCTGCTGTGGATCGGGGCTGATCTGGTGTCCTTCCCTTCCCGCTTTTCCTCTGCCTGTGCTGCCAACTTGCCAGCATGAAGGGTGCAGTTTCTCTGTGTAATTTTGACCTTCTGGCCCTGAGATTGCATCATTCAGCCTTCCCCTTGGAGTCACAGACTTGGGCAACTTCTTTTTGTAATGAAATATCTCTCACAGGCTAAGCATTTCAAGCTTGTTTTACATCTTTGAAGGGCTTGATCCAAAGCCAAGTGAAGTCAGTGGAAGGACTCTCACTAGCCTCAGTGCATTTTGGATAAAGCCCCGAGGCAAGGCTCACATTCCATACATTTTAGCTTGGATTTGGATTTTCATAAGCTTTAACACTCCAGAAAGCTGCCAGCTTCACAAGTCTACCTCCCATAGCATGTGCTTTCAGCCTCTTGGTTTTATAAGAATGCTTTAAAGCTGAGAGAGAAGTTAATGAATTTGTCAGGACTATAACATGAACCAGTGCCGTCAACAGCACAGAAACACCAGTTTTCATTGAAGATGCTGTGTTTCCTTCTAGTGCATGATTGTTTGCATCTAAGAAATATGAATGTACGTAAAAGCAGGCTCATTTGCAACATGAGGCAGGTAAAAAGCTGTGTAGAGCATTAGGGTGCTAATAGAGTGCCCAAATGCAAAAAAGAAAGTTCTAAGTATGTCTGTTTTCATTTTCACCCTTGCTTACTCAGTGTAGGCTTTTTAAATTTTTAATTCATACCGGAGCAGGTTATTAGAATAGCACTGAAATTTCTAATCCAAACTGAGGCTTATTAGCTCAGTCAAGTCTGACCCTGTCCCAGCTAAAATCAAAGCAAAACTTCGCTAGGAACAGAACCAAATCCCTTTGGCTGTCTGGAAAGAAGAGTAAGTACTAACAATGCCTGAAATCAGTACAGCTATGTCCATTTACAGGGTCACTGGCTGGCTCCTGGAATGCTTTGCTGTTTGCCATGACTGTCTCAGAAGTGTATTATTTTTGCGTTCATTGCTTTGTAAAGCAGGAAATAGTTTTGTCCTGTGGTCATGATTAATTTCTGAATATAGCCATGAAACTATTTAGTACAGGAGGGAAACAATTTTTTAAATAAATAAAAATAATTTTTAAAAAGTAAACAAAATCTCCAACATTTTTGAGCATTGAATATCGAAATGGATCTATACAAAATACTTAACTAGCTCCCTTAATATCCCCTCTTTGATTTAATTATCTTGGATGTATTATGGCCAGTGTCAAGAAATCACGTAGCAACTATTTTTACCTGCAGTGAAGTAAAAACTGCAGCCATATTAGCAGGCTATGAAAAATTTACATTCATTTTGAAAAGTATAATCATATGTAGTATGCTGCTTTGTTTGCCAGTTGAAATAGTTGCTGCACCAAAGGGCATTTCACAAATGAAACTCCAGTCTGATAATACTAGGACAAAGAGACCAGCTAAAAACTGCAAGTCTATCTCACTGCTACCTCCATTTGCACTTGAGTCCTGTAGGAAAAAGATCTATTTTATTCTGCTTTGCTGCATGTTTGGAAAAAAGGAGAAACCAGCAATATCGTGAACTCTGCTCTTCTGCACCTGTTGGTATTATCTTTTTCCATGGTACAGCTGCCAAGGCATATGGAGGCTCTAATTCCTTTGTGCAAAGAGACTCCTTATCATCATCTTTTCTATGAAGTAAATTTAGGCTAACAGCGGACAGGAGAAATGTGACATGAACGCTTATTGCGTATCAGTATTCTAGCTGCTGCAGCAATCTCAAGCACCTGCAGTTTATCAAGTTAGACATAAGAATGATTGACACTGTGGGAATAACAATCATCTAGACATGTCATTCGGGGGGCAATAACACATTTTTTCCTGCACTTTGTTTTCGGGATCTTGGTGTTCAGCTTGAAAGTCTGTAGAATAATTTGTTAAGAACTTGTAACACTTATTAGTAGAGTATGGGCATAAAACTAATAAAAAACCAACCCCTGATATAGGTATTTCTTTTCCACTTGGCGACTTGAATTTTCTTTTTTTTCTGAAACAGAGCTGAAACTAACCAGGCTTATTTTAATGATTTCAAAATATAGTGTCAACTAATCAACCCGTTCCTACTGCCTTGCTGGTTACTGAAAAAGGAAGCTATAAAGATGTTTATATGCACCAAATAACAGGATAGAGCACTGCTATATACTTAGTCTGACATGTCTGAAGGATAAAGAACCCAAAGTAAAAATAAGAACATCACCAACCTGTAATAATCAATAAAGACCTGTTGGAAGACATTTAAGATTTCAGAATACTGTTTCCTAACAGCTTTTCCTGCCTGGGTTGTTGTCACCCTGTGTTGCCTTCGCTTGCAGCAGCTGGCGAGGCCCAAGACCCTCCCAGGGGCTGCAGGGCCGGGCGTTTCTTGCCTGCCTCTACCTCGAGACCTCAGCAGTTACCCACAGAAGCTCTTCAATGTGATCTGAGAACGTGAGAGATCTCATTGTCTTCCCATGACCACGTAACAACGGGTTATGAAAGTGCAAGAGAAGTATTAAGCTCTCAAAAGTCCTCTAGCAAGGATATAGTGCTGGAGTTTTACTCATCAGTGTGAACCATTTCACATTCTTGCACAGAGGTGCCATGAAAGGCCTTAGGCATCTCAGCAGGCTATTTAGCTTTCTTGAGACATGGCATTTGCTGTTGATCTCATTTTTAAGAGAATGCAGAAACATTAACTTTATGGCATAAAAAGCAACTCTCGTAGCTTAAGGAGAGATGAAAACCCTCTCAGGGTTTACACTTGGGTCATGACAAGAAGGAGATTATTTTTCCTTTCAAACCTGCCTGTTTTCTCAGCATCTTTTAATCAGAGCAAGCTGCACATGCTGAATGGTCTCCAGCTATATTTTGCAAGTGTCTTCTAGGGTCTTTTTCTTTTTTTCCCAAAGTAAGACCTAAATCCAAAAAAGTCTATTTCAAAGTTACACCATTTTCCTTCTGATACAGCCTACTTCAAACACAGCTCCCTGAATCTCTGGGCTCATAAACTTAGATAGTATTTAGCTGCTTAGTACTTAGCTGCTTTTCTCTCCTGTTTGTCTAAGATGTGGGCACCATTTTGATTCCAGTGAGGGTACCTCAAAGACGCTGTGCACAGATGACGCAACTATCACACTGGAATAGCATTGGCTGAATAAGTTGTTCAGTGGCTTGCTGTGTTAATATTGACGTTCACCCTCCCTCCCCCTTTACTTGCTCAGCTTACCAGCAAGAAATCTACTTCAGTGTATGCGCTGGTTCAGTGATGTGACAGCATTAAGTGAGTCTTCAAATGACCAAGCCCCAGAGTTGGTCCCAGTAACCGTACAGCATTACTTAATGCTACAGGTTTCATATTCCCAGTGACTCCAGTCCCTGATGCTCAGCTAGTGACATTTGCTGGAAATTAGCTCACTGAAGCTGAGACATCTTTACAATACACATCTCCCCCAGCCCCGGGTCCCTTGGTAGTCAGGGAGAGGTACAGGCACTTCTAAAGCATGGTGCATTGACCCTGT
The DNA here is from genome assembly GCF_018139145.2 of Gymnogyps californianus. Lineage (NCBI taxonomy): Eukaryota > Metazoa > Chordata > Aves > Accipitriformes > Cathartidae > Gymnogyps > Gymnogyps californianus. The sequence continues at coordinate 74,332,265 of NC_059471.1, read as the reverse complement.
CTCAGGGGTTCACTGTAGCATGAGCTGGATGGGGGCCTGGCAGTCAGTGCCTGTCTCTCTCCATGGGCTCTACAGGGACCTAGGATGTAAAGGTGGTGGTGAGGGGGAGGCTAAACTTACAATGTATTGCAATTTAGTTATCTGTATCTGATTAGACACCTTAAAAGTCTGTCTATTCTTTGAATGGGCTTTGTATTGACCTCTTTGACAGATGCAGTAAGAAAGCAAAAAGGAAATTCCTGTTTTATCTGGATTTTTTTTTTTTTTGGTAGCTAGCCTGTTTGATTGTCATTATGCCTGCAGTACTCCCTGCTGCTAACGACCAAGCTGATAGCTCTTCACTTACATTCTTCCTTCAGCAAAGGCTCCTTCTAAAAGGCTCCCCAAACCAACTCTTTAGACACACCGAGCAAGAGCAGGACATTAGCATATAGACATTCAGGGACAGAGTGTTTTCTTTAAAAAAAATCCTAATTTATGGGGATCTTTTGCATAGGGTAATGCTTACTTGGGGAAATGAATCTTCGAACCGGATGATCGCTTACTGCCTGGGTGATGATGGGAGTCCCTGTGTCAATGCCATCTTCAGCTGAACCAGATGAGACTCCCTAAACTGTTTTTTTCCTGGCATGTTCTTAAAATCCAGCTGCCCCGACCACAGTAGCCTGTGCATGACCCACAGCCATCGATTATCTTAAGATACATACAAACCACTTCCTCTCGCGACTGCGCGCGAAGGACTGCCCTATCAGACCGTTCCCGCGTACGCAGAAACACTTTATGCTGACTAATTACAGATGTTTTATCCACGTACAATCAGGTGAATGCTGCAGCAGGAACCGCCGGGGGGGACCCGGCGATGGCCAGGTCCTCCTCCCGGCAGACTAACCAGCGCGCCTGTACCGCACAGCGCCCGCACTTGCTCCGTGCTCCGCCGGGGCGGCCCGGGGTCGCGGACCCTCCCGTGACACCCGGCTTTGAAAATGGACTCTCCTGTTAAGTGTTTGTTTTTTTTTTTTTTTCCCGGGGAAAACCCGTTTCTGGCCGGCGGTCAGGCTGCCAGCAGGGGTCAGCCTGTGCCCGCGTATGCGCCGGGCTGCCGCGGCGGCCGGGGCCGGGGCCGGGGCCGGGGCCGGGGCCGGGGCCGGTGGGCAGCGGCTGCGGCCGTTTTGAGTGAATACCCGAGGCTGTCGGCGGCACTGAAACGCTTTTGCTGATGCCTGGTGCTGCCCCGCAGAGCTGCCCCGAAAGCGTCCCAGGAAAGGCCGAGCGCCGCTGTCACAGCTCTGCGCGCCTGAGCATCACGCGTGGAGCCTCTCCTGCTGGACACAGGCACTGAGATGCGACCCAGGGAAGACACGCTCTTCCTTCCATGTTTTGCTGGCAGGATGGTTTTTAAAACCATTGCCACATTGTGTCAACTCTGTTTTCTCTCTCTGTTACATCTGCTCTGTCATGCTTACTTGCCATACTCACTTCTCGGCTGCTTAGTGCAGCCTGACAGTTTTGTGCTTTCTTGGGATGCAGTTAGACAACACTTTTTCTTTCTGCAAGGAGGTCCCACCTGGGCTGTTTGCTGTTGCTCCTGTGCTATGAGAGTTGCTGCCCAGAGAATTGCATTGATGCAACCGTCTGTGGGGTTGCACTTTAAAAAGGAAAAAAACCCAAAGGTTTTTTGCTTTTGTCTGCTGGCCTGCAAGTGGTTTCTCCATAACATTATTTTTCTTTTGTCTTGTGGCCCACAAATGGTCTCTCCTCTTAAGCTGTTTGAATCACGTCTGTACAATAAGCTTGTCCCCTGGGCAGCCCTCTCCATCATGACCATCATCATCATCACGACCAGCTCCTCAGCTTCCTCCACGCACTCTGTCATCAGCCATGCCCAAACCCCTCACAGCTTCCCTCACCACTCCCCTGGCGCAGACCTCCCACTTATTCTGACTCTCCAGCCCAATTTGCCCATTCCCTTCCCCACCAAGGACTTTCTAGCCCAGCCACCACTCCACTGCAGTGAGGGACCTCCATCTTGCAAGGCCTCCACTCCCGTATCTCCCCTGAGCTCTGCGAGTGTCTAGGGAATGCCAGTTACCAGGAGGCAAGGCCATGTCTCCAGGCACAGCAGCTGCTGGATTGCAGCAGCATCAGCTGAGCACAGAGGAGACTGGGACTTCACCATTTGCAGAGGCCAGGTTTTGACTCTGAGTGCAGCAAGGTATTTCCTGTGTCCTGTTAAGCTCAGGGTCCTCAGGTGAAGCTGTGGTGCTGGATCCCCATCAGCCCTCTGTGAGCAGCGGGGGAGACAAGCAGCCCAGGCACTAACAAAGTCAAGGTCTTGTGTGCGCACCAGGGGCTGCTGCCTTAACACAGCTGTAAGGTCTGAGCTGCTGGGTCTGAGCAGCAGGATCAGGGCAGCAAGGTCTAAGCAGCAAGGTCCAAGCAACAGGGTCTGAACAGCAAGGTGTCAGAGCCTTTGCAGAGCTGGGAAGTCCGTAAGAGCTGTGCTCCAGCATGAGCTGCCTCCCGGCTGCAGGAAGCCACCAAAGGGGCAGCAGAGACTGCCTTGCGCCGAGGTTTAGGGGCTTCTGCTAAATTCCTGCAAGGTGCTATAGCTGGAGCCCTTCCTCACTTTCCTGAACACATGAGTGCCCATCCCAGATCAACAGCAAAAAATGTGAGGCCAAGGTAAACGGCTCCATGCTGCCCCACCTCCAGCAGATCTGGCCATGTAGTACCTGGATTAGGAAAGCACATCGCTCTCAGGCAGACACCCTCCTCTTGACTAAGGAAATGCAGCAACTTACTGGAAGCTGTGAAGTTCTGCCAGTTCATAATTGTGGTATTTTAAACACTTTACAACCTGATGAGAGAGAATATAAAGTATCTGGGCTTTAATGGTTTGTTGTGTCTGGGAGCTACCGCCTGGGAACAGCTCTCATGGGAACAATTTGAAGCAATTTCTTCTTGGGTAGGCCAAAGGAGACAAAGCTTCTTATAGCCCATCACCCTGCTTCCACCTGCCAAATAGCCCTCCTTGCAGCCCTGGGCCAAGAATTCATGGGGAATGTAAGTAGGGAGTCTTATTCATCTTAGACATGAGCCTCAGGCAGTCTTATTTGTATGGTTGATGCATAATGATGAAAGTTTATCCACATCATTCCTCTTGCCACTGATGGGTGGCAAGAAAAGACAACCCCAAAACCATGGAAGAGTCAGTAGTAACAATCTGCTGTGGCCTGGCCTGCAGCCCCACTCTGCAACACCATGCTCTGTTGTCTTCCCACTCGGTCATGCAAGGGAAGGCTGCTCTGCGCAGCTTTATTCTGTGCGATCCCTAACACCACCCTATGGGATAATGGAGTTCCTATATGTAGGATAGGCAGGGTTTTTGTGGAAAACAGCTGCACTGGAACATACTGTGAAGTCCTGGATGTCGAAGTCATTTGTTACCACTGGGTTTGTATGCCCAAACCAGTCTTACCTCCTTCCTGCAGCTAGAAACACTTTCTATTTATAAGGGAAAACACACCATTTAAGAAATGCTGAGAATTCTTGCTTGCACATCACAGCGTTAGACACCACAGTACCCTTCCTTTACTCAAAATAAATAAATATAAATAAGTGTGTTTTGGCAGTGGTAGTGTGAGAGCATGTGTGTGTGTGGTGTCTTGTTTTTAGATTGTGGCTCTAGGGATAGGTTTTCAACTGAGTTTTCATTTACCAGTCCTGGGAATGGTTCTCTGCTGTCCCCAGGATGGCAGGGTCAGAGATATGTGTGGCAGTGGCCATGCAAGGACAAGCCTGCAATGGGAGGATTTCTGAGATGTAGTGCTGAAGCCCTGCTCTGTTTCTCCGGGCCACAGGCTAAGAATAACAACTCTCCTCCCTGCTGCTGAGGCCATTTTAAGGTGTCTTTGCCACAGGAGGCCAGTACAACATCACCTGCCTGACTTGTTGGGAAGCTGTCAGGAGATGCGTATCTGGAGGGAGATGTATATACAGAAAGATGCCTCGGTGGCACGTCTGCCTTGGCATACTCTGTCAGCACGAGGCTGCAGGAGGTTCCTTGCAGCAGCTCGTACCCGTGGCTTCTGCAGTGCTCCTGGCACAGGGGCACACTGAGAGAGGAGTCGGAGCAGAAGATAAGTTTATTTAGTCTCAGATGCTATGGAGAGACTTCCCAGGCAGGCGAGATTTGGCTTGAAATTTCCTTGGGAGAGAGGGTCCCCAGCAGATGCAAGCTCTGGGGGCTGAGCGTGAGTGTTGCTTCAAGAGCTGTGTTCTCCTTCCCCTGGGTAAAAGGCAGGCATGCAGGCACACTCTGCTCAGCAGCACCCCACCCTCCCTCTTCAGCTAGTTATTTTTTAGAATTTGGTTTTCTGCCTGATAATGGGAAGGTGACTTAGTGCAGAGGTAATGTTTTTTCCAGTCTTGGTGGGAGAAAGGCTGTGATGGATAATAAGATGTGTAAGACAGGAAACATGCTATTTCCGGGCATTACCTGGAGCAGATGTGATATTTCGTAGCCTCATGGCCCCTAAGATTAAATTTGGCTTCATTTTTGATTGCAAAAATGCTATGCTGTGCTTATTGATACACAGGAAAAGAATGTTTTAAATGATGGTGTATTATCAGCTACATCATTTGCCTCCAGCATTTTGTTTTGCAACCAAAAAGCAGGCTACACAAAGCCTCTTAAATAAAATAACATACCCTGTTGCTCTTAGTAGCACCTGAAAAGTTGAAGAAAAAAATGAATTCTGCACTAGTGCTTTAAAAGCAGATGTTCAACTGCTTGGACTGGGATGAAAGGGATGAAGAGGGATAACAAACACAGCTTAAATACTGTATTAGCCCTTTTATAGTCAAACTCCGGATGGGTGGTTGCTGGATCAATTTCTAGCTGTGGCTAAAAAACCCTTGCTAGTGCACGGCTCCAGAGAGATGAACCCAAAATGAACTTTCCTTGGCTAAAATCTCTTCTCATCTTCACATGATAACACCTCACCTATGTCTTATTGCTGATGGAGGCATTGCAAGACAAGAAAAAGGAAGAAGAAATAAAAGTGAAGAAAAGTTCTGTAACTACAGAGAAATGTGATCATTTGAGAATTTCTTGAATGGTAAATGCACCGATGTCTTAGAAGTTTAGATACCATGGTGATAGTCGCCTTAGCAATGTTTTAGCTACGTAGGTAATCACAATCAGACCTGTCTCTTGTGGCAAAATGCTGTATTATTTTATTTTTATTTATTTTATTATTTTATTTTTTTGCAAAGCTTTTGTGAATATGCAATAGTGTGGTTTATGGTTTTGTATCTAGGCATCAGATTTTCTCTCAAGCTTCTGGTCCTTGGCATTCTTTTATTTTTTCATTGAAGTTAATTCTGAAAATAAACGTCTTTCATGCTAAGGTTTTGTACATATGAGGGCCTGACTAATTTAGTCCTTACTCACCTCAAGATAAAAAATTCCCACTTTTGAGGTGAGACAGGATCAATTTTAAAGGTTGTGTTCAGCTTATCTTTTAAAAACTAGTACAGCCTGAGTTGCTGTAGGTTTACTGCTCATGTTTCCACAGCCTGACATCATTTAAAAATCTGTATATTTTCACAGCAGGCACTCAGACAAACCAAATGTTATTAAAAATGGAATAAATGGGCAGATGTCTCAATTATGATTTACAGAGTGTCTTAATAAAACCAGTATGTAAACATATAAAGTGAGATTGAAGACGAGCAATTATCTTTTCCATTTGGAGTTGGAAGTATTTGCATTTCAAAGTTATTTATTAGGAAGGAAGGCAGTTTGGGATTTTAGAACAAGCAAAACTGACTGCCTGGTAGGGCAGCAGGCTACCAGAGGTGACAAGAAGGTGTTGGTGGGGCAATGGTGGCCCCCACATGGTGTGCGTTGGCCCTCCCAACACGCCCAGCCTCAGGTCCCACAGTGCAGGAGTGGCAAGCCTGGCTTTCCAGGACTTTCACTCAGGATTTTGTCTTGGATCACCAAAATTCAGTGCTTTCCAGGCCATGGAGAAGCTCTGGATCAGCTCAGTGACAATGCGTTTGCTATTGCATCAGCTATGCTTGTGCTCCTTACACCAGGTGATGAAAGGGTTTGTCTCTTTATGGAAATATCTAGGGGAGAGGTATTATCAATTGAAAATTGAAGTGTCTTCAGTGTTTCTTGATGTATACCAGCCATGTCTAAAAATGGGAGCCCTGTGAATCCAATAGCTGCCACCTTCTTTCTTTCAGTAATTCACCACGGTCTCCCTACCTTTCCTTTCTTTTTTCTCCCTTTCAAGGAAACCAAGAAAGAACAAGTAAGCAAAGGCTTATTTATGTTTATGTTTTCCAGGCTGTTAATCATAGACTCATAGAGGAGCTTAGGTTCAAAGGGACCTCGAAAGACCATCTGGTCCAGCCTTTCGTGGGAAAGGGAGCCTAGATGAGATTATCTGACACCCTGTCCAGTCGTGTCTTGAAAACCTCCAGTGATGGGGACTCTACCACGTCCCTGGGGATGTTGTTCCAGTGATTCTCGCTGTAAAAAATTTCTTTCTTATATTGAGATGAAACCTATCCTGGTGCAACTTGTACCCATTGCCCCTTTTCTTCTCCATGTGGCTCCTTGTGAAGAGAGAGCCTGTCCTCTTTGTAGCCACCCTTTAAGTACTGGAATACTGCAATGAGGTCCCCCCGAGCCTTCTCTTCCCCAGGGAGAAAAGACCTACCTCCTTCAGTCTTTTCTCATAGGGTAGATTCTCCAGCCCTTGATCATCTTTGTGGCCCTCCTTTGGACTCCCTCCCATCTGTCTGCGTCATTATTGAATTGTGGGGACCAGGACTGGACACAGAATGGGAAGAGTCAAGTTTGTCAATCTACTTGCAAGGACAGGTGAAGAAGATTAGGAGATGAGAACTAAGGGCACTGGGAATAGAAAGAAAAAGAAATGCAGGACTGGGGAAGGAAATTCCACCTGGGGAAATTCAAATTTAGATTTGGCTAGCAAGCCTGCCTTTGCTTGGAGCCAAGATCTGCATTTGTGGTGACTTGTATGTTCAGACTCTTTTTTTCAGGAGCCTCCATTCCCTTCTAGCCTGCAAAGCCATGAGAGCTCAAAGCTGCACAAAATCATCATTAGCTCTTTGTTATTTCTCTTTCTAGTGATTTCTCCTGCTGGGGCTGAAGCAGAGCCTATTCCCTATTACTGTGCTATTTTTGCCCCACAGCCCTGCAGGTCTACCTTCGTGTCCTGTGCTGAGATCTCCGCAGGGAGGAGCAGGTAGGTGCTCCGACAGGGCTGCTCTCCCCCGCCTCAGGGACGTCGGAGGCTGACGGGCCGTTTCCTGAGCTCTTGCTCTCCTCTGTGGTGGCTTCAGCACTTTACGCTGAAATATTCCTGTGATTAGACTCCACAGCATGCGTTTAAGACAGGCTGATCTTTGACTCAGTCCTCATGTCTGATTTGTGCACTTTGTGGAATTCTGAAGTGTTTTTTATAACTTTTCACACTGAATTTTAATGATGAGAGCATAAAAGCTTTTTGACTGTTACGCACTAAGTTTTATGATAATCACTGTTAATAATCATATAATAGAACCTAATTTTCATCAAGGTTTGATTCACATTTCATAAATGCCTCTGGCAACTGGTGAAATGGCACGTTGTCTTCATAAAACTCAAGTACCTGCTCTGCGTAACGAGGGGCCATCAGCTGCAGCAGAGCTTCAGCATGACAGGGCTTTCGGAGGGAGCCCGAGGGCTGGGAGGAGAGCGGTGGCTTCCGCGGGGCTGCTGCCACCGCAGCCACCGGAGAAAAGCCGTGTCGTGGTGGTGAAGCAGTGCTGTTATAAGCCGGGAAGATGTTCCGCACCAGTGGCTCTTGTGCCTCTGACGCAGAGATGATTTTGGCTTACTCTTTGAGATACGCCAGTGCAAGTTGCTGGGAAATTTGTGGGAGAAAATCATGGCAGACATGGAAAAAGTAGAAGACCCATCTCTTTATGTATTTCAATGCTTCTTATAATGGCTAATTTTGAAGTTGCAAAGATGTTTAAAATGTTGGAATTATTCCTGGTGGAAATAAACCAACAAGAGAAATATCCAAAGGTGCACAAAAAATCTTTTGCTTGGCATTTCTAACACGCCTGTACTGAAGTAAACATTGAGTCAATTCAATTTAGTCCTAATATACTTGTTTTCACTTTCTTTAGGAGAACACCCCCCAGGGACAGATGTACTTGGATAACAAAGACGACAGTACAATTTCTAGACAGCAAGAGATGGAGCTGAATCAGACATCTTTACATCAAACCAGTTTATCTGCAAATGTGGCAACCAAACCGGTGACCAGAAGTTGCGGTGAGCTGCGGCTATTAAAAGAGAATCATGGCATGGTAGCAAATCTTGGAGAGCCACAGACTCTATGTGAAAAACCAGCAATAGAGGAGGATGGCTGCATTGCTCTGGGGAAGGATTTCACTCCTGTCCCCATGCAGGGAAGGTAAGAATAAGGACAAACAGAGTATTTTTTCTCCTAATCCAAATTAATTTTTATTTCCTTGCAGAGGTGATACATATGTTCATTAAGTGAATGCTGTTTCTCCCACCCACATAGAGAACAGGAAGCTTAATGGGACATCAGAGCAGCCTTAATTGCCATGGGGCGGTTGTGGATCACCAGATTTCTGAACTAATCTCAGCTTTAATAGCAGCCATGGGCCAATTTTTCTGTGTTTTCAAGATCAGACACATGGCTTTTCTTCCCTACTTGGTGTCACAAAACACACAGAGATAAAGCAGTTTTCACATCCCACCCCTCACCTCTTTCACAAAAATGCATCATAAGGCCATAAACTGAATCACTATGGCTAAGACTGTGAACACTAAAATGGCACTAATAATGTGACTGTGACAGGCGACACACCACATATCAAGTGTACAAGGAGTATGTGCTCCTTGTGTATCCTCTCCTGCATCAGGAAAGGTGCAGATCTGGGGGGGTGTGTGCTAGTCTTTCCTGTCGTGACAGATACAGCATTAGCAATTCTATTTGTAGGTGTTTAGAAATACTTTATAGACCCCAAAATATTGCAGGTGGCTTTTTAAACCTTTCTTGTTCACCCGTTCACTTTGTTAAATCCCTTTGGTAGCAGGCTGGAGCAAGCTTTGCACCAGCAGCAGCCACAGTGAGTGGAAGCAGGTGAACTATCAACCTTTTCGGGTAGTTTTGAGAATTTGTAGAGGTGACTTGACAGAGCCTAAAGCGAGAGCAATGCTGTACCTGATCCGAGCTCCTGCAGAGCACAGGCCTTGAAACGCTGCCTGGGGGTGTCTGCATTGAGCAAGATGGCTTACACTGCAGTGGTGAAGTAGAGTGCCAGCACAATTTCCAGAACCTGATGCTGGAGGCTCTTTTTGCACTCCTACAAATCAGGAAAAAACAGGGTAGATTTCAAAGCAGTTTAATGTTTAAATCAGATTTTTTAAAACTAATTAAAATTAAATAAACATAAAAGTACAATTTATTTAATTATGTAATTAAAGTGGATCAGAAGTGTAATGCAGATCAGAATACTGGGTCTTACCTGTAGTCAGCTAGACTTTTCATCCAAAGGACAGAATTTTCTTTTTATTTCTCTCTCTCCTTCCCTCCCTCCTCTTCATGTGGTTCTCCACAGCTGTTCATGTCAGGTGGGAGGTGCAGTCCTGGGGGCTCCCCACAGTTCTGGGCATGCTGGTCACATCCCTGCATTGCTGAGCATGGCTGAGGTCTGTCCCTTGCCCCTGCATCTCAGTTAGAAGGAAATCTGCTTATACTGGGAGGAAAGGAGGTTTGGGGCATTTTGGTAAGTTCCCTGATCTGGGCAAGGGGGAGCCAGGCTAGCTGGATGAGCTTTGCTGCACCCCTTACTTACCTACAGCGTAAGTGTGTCCTATAAGTCTACAGCAAACCACGTCAAGGTTTTATGTGCATCTGAAAGTATTTCCATCAGAGTGAGAATTAGAAATCTTTATAGCTATGCTTTCCACATATTAAAAAAAAAAATCAAATTGACAGCTTGACCACAAAAGCCATATAAATCCTTTAGAAATGATTTTTGGAGTATCCGAGGATTTGTTGTGTTGACTAAGAGTTTTACCGACAGAATCAAATCTTGTAAAAGTTCTTCAGTTCAGTGTGTGGTGGGGGTGAGTTAATGCCATCTTGTTTTGAAAGAGCATGGTAAGTATAACGTGTATGTGAGGGTGGGAGGAAGGCAGGGGAAGGGAAGGACTGGGTGCATCTGGAGAAAACATTTTTCTTTTGCAAATTCACATATATATCTTGCTACAGGTGTGTTTACCAGTGCTATTTACTGTCCTGTTAACTATCCTGGTACCGAAACAAAAAACATGATTGTGTTCTTACGGACCAGCTGTTAGCCTTCTGGCTAAGCTTCTTCCTGTTATTTCCAGTGGGTGATAGGAATTTGTGTACTGGCGATACGCAACTTGTTGTGAACCAATGAACCACAGTTTGGAAATCATGGTCACAGGTGCCAGAGATGAAAAATACTAAATCATGGGGGAGCCCACCTTCCTGCAAGTGCAGGGAGTAGCTCCGGGTCTTCTGATAATGCTGTTTTCCTGTTGAGTAAACTGTCATCACTGTGCATGATTTAGGAATAGATGTACAATTAAAGAGCCATCCCCATGCTCCTTTACAGACAAATGTATATCTAATCTTCTATAGCAATATATTAGGGCTCAGGAAGGAATATCCTGAAATTTCTCCTTGTTGATCTTTACCTCTCTTGCTCCTCCAATATTGATTTTTTTTGCATGGAGATGAATCTTACCTGGCTCTTCTTAGCATGTGTTTTAGTTAATGTACATTAGGTGCAGTTAAAATACTGATGTGATCTGTGTGACCCTACTAGTATGAGTAATTACCCTTAAATCATTGGGACTACTCAACAGAATGCAGATAAAAACATGGATAAACCTTTGCAGACTCACGAGTTGTTTGATGAGTTTCATTAGAATGAGAACTAGCTTTTAATGTAAATTGTTCTTTTGCTTGCAAAGAAAACTACTAATGATTAAAAAAAGAGGAGACCAAATTCTTTTTTTTCCATAAAGAGGTTCACTAAATTGGCATGTCTGTATGGTGTGTTTTAATGCATCTACTTAACTAAATTGCTGAATTATCTTTCAGGGATAAGATTCCCAGGTTCTCTAAATTGTTCAAATGTACGCTGAGACAAGACTTTCCAAAGAATCTGTTTAACAGAACAGGGGATTTATCTCGGTTGCTGAAATTACCTTTAAGAAAGTGTTCTTGAGTTAAGCGGGGCCCTTTTCCCAGGGACGTAGATGTCCACCCTATCTGGACTGAACAATTCCATTTGACTACAGCACAATTCTGCAGGTATTTTGTGGTCAGTGTGCGTATTGTCTCGGGCTGCCTGCCTGTCAGAATGCCTTCTCATTTACTTTGCATATTGAAGAACAGTACCTTCTGACTCCAGCTTTTACTGCGTTGCCTTAGGCTCCATGGGCTCTGTGTGAGGAGGTCTGGACCATCCACAGTGGTCACTCCAATGACTTTGTCTTTCCAGAGCATCCTTCCCACTGAAATAAGCCTGTCCGCCTTGTTGTAAGCAACATACTTCCTTCAGTCCCGCTCTCTGGAAGTGCAGACATGCCTCTCTGAAGTGGACTGTGAGTGAGCTCCAGTGACGTTCAGTGGGAATGCACCTGGCCTAGGTGTACGTTTACACTGAACTGTGGTGTAGTTTGGTCTATTGGAAATACAGGTTTTAAAGTACTGCGAAAAGTCAGTGAAGTCTGGATTTTGATTTTGCACTTCTCTCATTCTCCTCAGCCTTTAAACAATGGATTGACGAGGATCTTTTTCATTACAGTTACATGAAAGTGGCTTTTGCAGTCGATAGACATCAGCCCAAGCCACCTTCCTGAGTCCCTTACCTTGCAGGAAGATTTCACACTGCTCTGTGGCAGCATTGGCAATGCTCTTCACGTCAGTCCTGGCATCTCCAAAAGCACAGGCTACTTCCTTCCATCATGTCTCTGCACGTACGGGATGTGGCCACAAAAAAGGCCCCTTGGTTGCCTTGGTCTCATCATCATCAGTGCTACTTCCATGGCAAAAGCCTAAGGGCATGGCTTTATATCAACCAAATCTGAAATCCTCCTTTGTGATCCACAGGAAGGGGGTGAAATCAGCTGTTTTCAGCTTAGGAGTTAGTGATCCTCAAAGGTCATCTATAGAAATAAGATGAATAGTAATTCTTAATCCCATGTAACCAATTACTTTGTCTTGCTATTTAAAACTGTGTTGCTGAAAAAAGAAGGGCCTTCATTGGAATATAAAAGTGGTGGAAGGTGGTGGAAGAGCAGAGTAATAGAGTAACTAGATCCTGTGGCATTCATTTCATATTGCCTTTTGGTCCCTTTCTTTCTTTGATGTAGTTGCTGGTTGTACCTCCTTTAGGTGGTCAGGTAATAACATTATCTTCTTAGGGAAAAAAAAAAGGTTGGCAGTTCCACATTCATTATGTCGTGAACTTTTCACAAGAAATTAGACTGTGAAAGCAAGGTGATGAAACCAAGCTCTAGTGTTACTCCAGTGAAGTTATATTTGGATGAATTTGGCCCTGGAATTTGCTGGTCATTTAATATGATAGTTCTGGGAAGTTTTTTCTTTTAATTTTTGTGCCTCATTGAGAAGATTAATCTCTGGGATTACAAAAAATAATGTCTTTTTTTGAATCTGCTTGAATTTGTGTTTCATCAGGCAAAACTATTTCTCTCAGCATTTCTACTGTTCCTCAGTTTCACTTATGTAATGCTCAGTTATGTAAGAAAAAGTAAAAACAATGAATGAAATCCAGCTCTTCCTTTGCCCTGAATCTGTGGTCCCAGGATCAGTAAGGAGATTGGTTTGCAATGAGAAGGTCAGTGAGTTTAAAATGTCTATTGAATTCTCAGTTTGCAGCAATACAACAGAAAGATCGCAATTGTATTTCCTGTTAGTTGGAGAAGCTGGGAGAGGATAAGCTATTGTATAGTGAAAAGTCAATATGAAAATGAAGTTATGCCTTTAGTAGTGAGGGATTATAAATCTCAATTTTGATTTTTAATTATGTTGATATATTGCTACTTTTAAAGGACATTTATGAGACTTAGAATTAGATGTCAAGAAGACATGGTTACTGTCTAAATAAGTAAAATTTATGTGACAATTTAAAAGCTTCTTCAGACAGGGGAAAAAGACTGAGGAAAAAAAAAACCTCAAAAACATTCAAAACACATTTTTGTGTGTGTCCTAAGACTAATTTTGGTCTTTGGCTATTAGAATAAAATGGGATCGTCTTCTGTTCAACAGTCAAACAGGGAAAGCGGTCATTTTCATATCGTAATTGCATGTTTGTGTAGGAACCATTCTGATTTTTCATGTCAATCACACGAACATTAGAGAAGAGTCCAGGACAGATAGATGACTTCACAGTAAACCGTCACATTCATCATTCTCGTGTGGCTTCTGGTGATCTTGCTTGCTGCCTGAATGGTGACGCTTCTGGCTTTCTTTCCATTTCTTATCTGTAGTGAATGTTTCTGAGTTTTGATTTCCCTTGAGGACCTTTAAATGCTACAACACTGCAGTGAATAAACAATATTAAAGAAGTTTTAAAGTCACGACTTTACTAATTGATTTAATTTGGTTCATTTGGTTTTGAATATACTCTCTCAAGCATTTGTTGCTAACATGGAGGCATGTGGCCGCAACACAGCTTGTCATGAGCAAACTGTGTAGGGGCATGGGACTGCTGAGACTCTTCTAGCTCAGATTACAGCTCCCTGCCATTGCCCCTACTACGTCACAAAATACCACTGAAAACCTGAAGAACTTAAAAGAAGCAGTAGGCAGCTCTAGCAAACCTTTAGCTTGAATGGTAGGAAGTACAACAGAAAGACAACTATGCACAATAGGCAAATAAATAAGTTAATTGGAAAGTTCTGCCCCCTTCTACTCTCTGTTCCCCATTAGAATGATTTCATTTCTCTGTCACTGTGTACTATTCATCACGTCAGTGCTTATTTCTTATAATTATTCACAATATCTCAGTATCTCATGTACTACAATTTCTGTTCTGTCATCGGCAGACTAAAACCATAGCACTCCCATGTAACCACTCAAATGCTTTTTGATTCTGACAGGACATTTTGGTAAACAAAAATCCACCGCTATTAATTTTTGTTTCTAAGTGCTCTGTTGAAAGAATTAGGGGATACTAATTAACTGCTTCGCACTTTCCCAACTGTCAGGCTAAAAACTGAACTCAGCAGTCAGTGAAAAATTTGCAGTGTACCAACCTCCAAAGATCAGATGTTTCAATTGAGTCCCTGTGACATTGCACACAACTGTTGAATTTTGCAAGCAGCTGCTCTCTTCCTAATGGTTAATAATATGGTTATGTAGGGTTCATCTTCATTAGACCTCTTAGGCCAGTCATGGAAAGATGCCAGTAACATACAAGCTTCAATCCTCTTTGGGGTTGGACAGCTGTTTCCTCATGTAAACCTCTGTTTAAATGGGGAAAGGCTTTTAATGTCAGCAATGACTTTTTTACATTGTAAGGTTGAAGTGTTAAGCCATCCAGACAGCCAGACTTTGAAAAGAAATGTGTTGCACGGAGGCAGTCACAGTTGAGCAGGAGGGCATGCATGGGGCTTAAATAGCTGATGTGAGGAGCTATCCATGTAAGATGAAGCAAATAACTCAGTCACTCAGTATCCCTCAGTGAAGCTTTTTCTTTAAAAAACTGTTCTGTGTGCTTTGTTCCTGGCTGATGTGCCTATGTGCGGGTGGCAGCTCTGACATACTAAACAATTTGTGGGAATCAGAACTTTGTACTTGCAGGTGATCAAATTATACTAATTAATAAGAATTCAGTTTTGTCCCCAATTTTCTGCCATGTAGGTGTGCAAAAAGTTTATGTGGGGAAGAACAATAGAGTCTTTGCTGACAGTGACTGGGGAGAAGGAAAATAAAGCATTGGAAATCCACGGCCCTTACACGTATCACTGCATCAGGTGGCCATGCGGATAGGCAGCCCCGCGGCACTGTTGTTGGGCGGTAAATGGTCTGCATGGTAACATGGCAACTTTTCCATGGGCCCAGGCCTGTAGTTGAAGGATACAGCAAGACAAAACCTGAAAGTGCAGCCAAAAATAGGTGAGAAAGGGAGTCATGGAGAGGAATCTGATGTTTGAGTGTAAGTTTGGACCATTTAGCTTTAAGACTTGAACCTCAGTGGGCCTGAGATGGGGCAGGAGCCCATGAACTTTGCAGAGCGTAGGAGGAGAGAGCCCAGGACAAGGGCAGCTTGGTTTCATGGTCCAATCAAAAATGAAGTAATGCCAGTGGGGCTCCCTCACAGTAAATATCCTGTAGGAGGTGGATGTACAATCTCCACTCTGCTCTGAGGGACAGTAAACACACACACCTCCTAACTCTTGAGTAAGTGTATGGGCCACCAGACTCCAAGGCACTCTTTTTCTTTTTTGCTGTTTCAATTTATCGCTCTAAATAAATAATGAAACATCAATTGAAACAGCAACTGTAACTCAGGTATTCTATTTTCTAAGTAAATTTCTTGATAATCAGCATTGTTTTGTTTATCTCCTCCTCCTGCTGCTTCTTCCAGTGACTATTATTTTGTTGAAAATATAAGGGCCTGAAGGAAGAGAGGAGGAAGGGTTTGTAGGCTGCTGTCTTTCCTAGTAGTCAGGGTAGTCAGGTGAGAGCTTGGGTAGCTTCGTTCATACTGAGCATTTGCCCAAAAATATTGCCTCAGCCTCTGCCCAGGCTACTGGAGAGCTGCTGCTGAGCATGGAGGGAGGAGAGAGGACTCTCATACACAGGTGGAAGGAGAAGCATCTGGAAGGAGAGATATCAACAAAATGCAGAGACAGTAGGAATAGTGAGAAGGATGAATGGAAACCCTTCCATGCGGCTACAGAGGGACACTGGGTGAAGCTGAAATACAGCATGAAATACGGAGTGAGAGCAGGGTGTAGCAAGCTATGGAGTGAATTAGATAAAAGCAAGTTAATGCCGTGGTTGTAAGCCAGACTCTGATGCAATCAGTCCTCAGTTATGATAAAAAATCCTAACTCCAGCCAAAGCTGCAGTTAACAAAAGAGTACGAAACTGCGAGTCCCAAACCTTGAAGCGAGGCAGCCGAGTTAACTGCATTCCTTGCTTACGCTGAACGCCTTGCACTAGTGAGTACTTGCAGCTTGATGTTCCAAACAAAAATAAGACATGTTAACAAAATAAAAACATGGAAGGCCATGATCCCTCAAAAAATAAAACAATCCCACCCTGCACAGGGTACAGAAAGAAACCTTTCCTTCCTTCCTTTTTTTTTTTTTCATAGCTTACTGTTAGGAACAGATGTTTCAGAGCATACTTCTGCTTGGTGACAGGGATGTATTTCAGTCTGCCCAACACTTTAAATGTCTCTCCCATTAGAATTAATTAGCATCAGAGTGGTTTGTCCTCTTGTGTTAGAAGCACTGGAAATCATTCCTCAACCACAGTAAAATTTTCCAGGATAGTGGTGGTCGTACATTTAAGAACTGAAGCTCATGTTAAATTGAATGTAGTTGATGGAAAAATAGATTAATGCAGATGGAAGAAATTAGCCAGTGAATTAAAAAAAAAAAAAAAATAGGGTCACAGTCTGTAGTCTGGCAAATCATATGGCTTTTTTAAAAACCTGCTATTCATAAGGAGCTCAAGTGATTTACTCTCTGAAATACAGCAAAAGCTGATAAATGAGTCACCAAAATGCTTACAGACAGTGACCAAACAAGCAATTCTCTGCTTGATAGGTACTAATGGGACTGCAGGGGCAACCTGCAATAATTGTGCTAATGGATCAGCAGAAATCAGAGACCATGCAGAACTCTGTCCGCAGCAGGTCGGAGCTAAGTCAAGGACAGCACAGTGAGGTGGAGCCAGGTCTGTCAGAACTGAGTAAGTTCAGAAGTAATGCACTTGGGTTTGTTTTTTTTTTCCTTTGCACATTTTTATATGATTTCTTTTGGGCAGGGTGAAAAAGAAAACAGATTGGCAGTTACAGAAACTCACAGTTTTCAGAAGTGCAGCAGAAGATACTGACTCAGTACTGTCTGTGAATTAGCATCATTCAGAAGCAGCTGTGAAAGCCTGAAGGTTTTGCTCACACTTTCTGAGCTACTCCCTTTTCCGTGCTAGTCAGTAAGGACAGTAAACACAGTCCATCTGCCATTCACTCCCTGCTATCCTTGAGCAGAGTTTCTGTAAGGACTCCCTTGCCTAAAGTGAATCTCTGGCAATGGTGGAGTATGAAAGCGTTTCTTCCAGACGGCCATGCTGGCAGTTATATTGAACTGGTATGTCTGGCAGGGCATTGCACTTGCTGTTTGAGGAGGAAGCACTATACTGTTGATGAATTTATTGTAAGAAGTCTAATCCTGGTTTAATACAATACTTCCTTGGATAGGGTAGGTAAATATTTTGCAGTGACTTTTCCATTCACTCTTGTGGTCTTATGTAATTTATCTTCTCTGCTGCCGAGAAAATATAAAAGTAAAAGCAGCATCAAATATTCTTTTGTCTCTAATCTTTCTAGGGGTCATAGGAGCAACTCTACCTCCTCAGCCACGTCAATGACATGTGAGATGCAATCCTCTTTAGGAGTCTATTGACAGCTGGTTCATCATGTAAACCTCTTACAGTGAAAAGCATGAACATGAATTTAGTGAATCTGTCTGATAAAAGGAAGAGTAAACCCAGAATGGAGCGTAACAAGGAATGCACTTCTGTTTTCTCTGATGTGTCTTTAATTGTGTAAGCTAAAACAGCAGGGCTATGTCGTAATACTATATAAATACACAATTTTGTTGCATCCATTGGCAGCAAATAGCTTCTTTGCTGAGCTGCTCTGTGTGCTGTACGTTGTGCCTCCCAGTGCTTTCCAGTGCAGGCCAACAAGAGCAAATGTTCTACGCAGAAGTGGTGCAATGGAATTAGTGCATTTTAGACAGAGTGTTTGGCTCACGTCTACTTGGCATATTGTAGTCTGTGCCCCAAAATAAACTAAGCCAGAACTGTAAGGAATAGTGAAGTTTCAGAGTAAAAATTTTGAACATCAATGTGTGGAAAATTATTGTTTTTAACCACAAATAAAATGGCAACAAGCGTGCATTACAAACCTGTTCATAGTTGTATGACAGTATTGAAGAGGATTATAGAGCCAGAAATATTCCAACTAGCCTATTTTGACAGAAGACAGACTGTCCTTGGCAGAAAAGAATGATAGATTGTCATAAGGTATGGGTATCGTGCTAATCACTGTTTTGAACCTATAGCTCTGTCAATAAAATCTGAAAGAGCTCCACTGATGTCATTAGACCCGTCATGCTTTCCTTCAGCTGGAAATCTGATGTTTGTGAGGCAGAACACACAAGAACTCCACATCAAAAGCGGTTAACAAATGTACCAATTTATTTACAGTTTAGAGTAGGACTGATAATTTAATTTTCTTGATATGTCAATCCAACAAATGTTTTAGGCTCAAGCAGACAGGAAGGAGCAAAGAGAATTCTGGCTCTTCATACTTGTTAAACACTGTATGAATCTGGGGAGATTTAGGTCATACATATAATGCTTTGAGATCATTAAAAGTAAGTATTGACACCAGCTTCCTTATATTGAATGGAATTTATTTACTTGTATGCAGAATCTATCATCAGGATTCTACCCATGCTGCATATGTATCTCTTCAGGGATAAGGTCTTCATGGTATTATGGTCTACATCACATTTAGTCTTCTTTAACATGAAAGTTGCAAGTAGGAGCATACCTTGTCCTATTAAGGTTACAGCATTTGGTTATTGACCAAAATAAATTAATATATAAATTGAAATAACACTGCAGAGCTGAGACTCTAAGCGTACCTCTTGCAATGAAGAATAAGTGTTGATAGAGTCCATCCTTCCTTTCTAAATCAATGGTCTTTTTTAAAATTAGTATGTCTATATGCTTTTGTCTTAAGTTAAAATCTGTTCTTTTGGCTCTGCCATGTGTCATGATATTTTTTCTCTCCAGCCCACACTTTTTCCTAACGCTTCTGGAGGAGATAATTCCTGTAGCTTTAGTTCTTCCACTATTCTGATTAACTTTCACATTGCATAACCTTAAAATAGTACAAAATGATTTTTTCCTCTGTGACAATGTGCTATAGACTTCTGCTTCTCATAAGCATTTTTTGTTTGTTTCTTTTTAAAACATTTCTTTGCAGTTGTAACCTACTTCTAAGTGCCGTGACTCAAATGTGATTCCATTATTTGGGCTTTAAAGCTGTTATTTTTGTGTAGAGGAACAACCATTATTCTGTGTGGATTCCTGAGGTGCAGAAGAGCTACCCCTACATCAACTTTTAAGAACAATGTCTGGTTATGGGCATTTTAGTGTCTCTCTCTCTTTTTTCTCTTTTTTGTTACTTCGTTTATTGCTCCGCTGCCTAGAGTATCCACTTAGGTTTTTCCTTTGCATTTCCATATTGTCAGAGTATCCTTCAGTTTTCCTGCTATGTCACACTCTACGAATAACTTCTTTTTGCTAACTGCCTGTGCAGGCTGTATTGAAAAGACATTTGTTAGTGCAGTGGCTGTTTATCTTGGCAACAGTTTCTGGAGTTGTTTTATTCAAAAGACATATGTGAGAAGCTGTGTTTTGTTAGTACTATACTTTATCCTACGTTCAGGCATCTGATGCGTGTTTCAGGCTTCTCTTATTTGGAGGTGCTGTTGATTCAAGAGCACTAAACCTTTTTGATCCGTTTGAGTTTATAATCAAATAGCTGCGTAACTGTCTGGTCCAACATATAGGAAAGGACAAGCTTTGGGGTTTTTTTTTGATGAAAAGCCTGTTTTTTCATGCTTTTAAAAATGCTAACCAGTGGTTCTGATTGAAAATTAATAGATTATTCAGGCCTGAAGAAACCTAATAAACCTAATAAAATATATCTGCCTGAAGAAACAAAACACTTGTAAACTTTCTTCTGTCTTTAACTGTCTAAATTAGCTGTGCTCCACAGCACCTCTGCCAGGGTGGGACCAGTAACAGAGATCCTTCATCTCAATTCTTCTGCTTTTGGAGACAGACATATCTGTCTTGCTTCTTTAATGGGGTTCATTTGTAAGGACCTGCTCGTTTTTTTTTCATCTGCCTCTTTGTACAGCAGCTTAGAGCCTTCTGCCTTAATAAGGGGAAGAAGACAGAAAGAAGTTGATGACAACGGACAGCCGTGTCAGCATGGGGTTTCCCCTTTTCTGCAGATAATCTCTTGCTGAAGAATTATTTTTTTTTTAAGTCAGCAGCACTGACACTTTTCCTTTTCTCTTTTCTTTTTCTTTGGGAGCACAGAATGAGGTTTTATTTATGTAACCTCTTGTCTGGATGGCCAGAAATTTTCATGCGTATGCAAAGACTTATTGTCCATATGGCTACTGAACGGAAACCTGTCTTTTTTTTGGTGATCAGTGTCCGGGATTTATTTAGCTTTGGGACAGTGCTGATTTTTACAACATGCATATCACATATTATGGCATTTCTCCTCAAGATTATGTTATTTCAGGAGCAAGATGGAAGGAAATCACTTCTGTGAGACTATGGAATAACCAAAGTATCACTCTGTATAAGGCCAAAGGGAATGCAGTGTCTGAGAGGAAAGAGTCTGGCTTCTGTGTGACTGAGAGGGAAGATGTGCCTCATTGCTATCAAGAAATATGATGAATATTTAAACTGTGTTGCTGGAACAAAGCCACCTGCCACGTAGGAAAAGGAATTTCCTTCTGAACTCCGAGAGGCATGATTTTGGTTTTTTGACTTTTCAGTGCACAGGAGTATGTTCTTACCTGGAGAAGGATTACAGCTTAAATCAGGAGGAAGGGAAGCTGAAATGGCATCATTATTCTTTGCTTTTGTGATCAGTTTCCCCACTTAGGGGAGACTTGCTGAATATAGTTTGCATGCTACTCTGCATGAGACAAGGACATTCTCAGAGTTTCTTTGGAATACATTATTTATAATCCTTGGTTTTTTTTTTTCTCCCTTTTTTTTTCTTGGAGGATCTCACTTGAATGTGTTTATGGACTCAGATCTTGTGTTTCAAATTCATCTCCCATTGGCACTGAATCAAAAATCTGTGTTTTAAAGCTGCTTGTTAACATAAATTAGATAGCTCCTTCTCTGACATTGTAGCCTTGAGGTACCTATAGATATCTGAAGTCTTTCAAGGCAGAAAAAGATGTCTGGTAGCAAAACAGAACCCAACACTGTGGAATGAGTTTCCTGAGTCTTGTAAACTGCATATGTTAACATGTTACAGTGATCTTAGTGAAAGGCTATTGCAGGGAAAAGCACCATCTTTGTGAGATAAAACTGCATTTATTCTTGAATGTTTTTACTGAAAATTCTCCAAATGTAAGAGCAAATATTGTATTGTTATCAGATACCTTTTTATTCTATTTGGTTTCTCTAATTTGTTCCTCTGGGATTTTCAGTGCTTTAAAAATTTTTGTCTCTGATATAACTCAAGGTGGAATACAATGACCAGTGATGTGGATTTACTCTGTATCGGAAGTTACTTGTTAGGAAGTTATGAGGAAAACATTTTTGGAAGGACTTGTTGATAGTTCTTTGTATTCCTAATCAACTTTTTTGGTGAAAAGTCTTCTGTACAAAAAAGAGATTTCATCTAAGAGCAAATAAAAAGTACAAGAAAAAAGTAGGTTTTGGTACACTGTAACAAGTAGGTTTTGGTACACTGTGACATTGTTTATGTGAGGCTTATACATTATTTAGTGAAAAAGTCTTTCTGTTACCTCAAAGTTAATTCTCCAGGTTCCTTGTACATTCAACATGGGAGACGGGGAGGATGAAAATGATTTGAAGAGGTCTCTCTCTTGCCAGTGACTGTAACTATCCTAGACCAGACTTTTAGATGGCAAAAGTTATATGAATAATCTCAGTGTTTTATGCTCAGCCAGAACCTGAAAAGGAATTCTTAGTACCTCCATTATAATTAAAATAATGGGAAAAAAAAAAAAAAGGAAGGACTTCCGTTATAGTGAAAAAAACCCCATTATTTTATCAACTTAATAGTGTTATTTCAATATATCATAGCTGTATCTCCCCCTACAAATTATTTATCTTAAAATTTTACTACTGTTTCTTCTCTGTCTACTCTGTGTCCTAGCTTTGGAGCAAATTTTAGCATTTTTGTTGGGTCCGGTCCACTGAGATCAGGATCTACATAAAGGCCATGTAAGTTGTCCTAGTTATATTGTAATACCTTATGAGAACCAGACTATTTACCAGATATGAAGGTACTTGAACTAGCCTTGTGTCATGATTTAACCCCAGCCAGCAACTAAGCACCACGCAGCCGCTTCCCCCTCCCCTCTCCCAGTGGGGTGGGGAGGAAGAAAAAAAAAGTAAAACTCGTGGGTTGAGATAAAGACAGTTTAATAACTAAAGTAAAATAAAATATAATACTAACAATAATAATAATAAAATAATAATAATAGTAATACTAATGAAAAGGAATATAACAAAAAAAGAGAGAAATAAACCCCAAGAAAATATAAGTGATACACAATGCAATTGCTCACCACCTGCTGACTGATGCCCAAGCAGTGATCCGCCCCTCCTGGCCAACATCCCCCAGTCTATATATTGGGCATGACATTCTATGGTGTGGAATATCCCTTTGGCCAGTTTGGGTCAGCTGTCCTGGCTGTGCTCCCTCCCACCTGCTTGCTGGCAGAGCATGGGAAACTGAAAAATGCTTGACTTAGGATAAGCGCTACTTAGCAACAACTAAAACATCAGTGTGTTATCAACATTATTGTCACACTAAATCCAAAACACAGCTCTGTACCAGCTACTAAGAAGAAAATTAACTCTATCCCAGCTGAAACCAGGACACTCACTAATTACTCTTTTCAATCTCCAAAACTGGGGTGAGTGGCATAAGAGTATGTTATAAGACTATTCAAGGCCAGAAGCATGATTACGTGTGATAGCTTGTCAGTACATCGCTTGGATTAAGGAAAAGTGTATCAAAATAATCCCATCTCACCATTGTGTAGGAAAGTGTTCCCTCATCTGGGAAGTGGTCAATGATCTTCTTTTAATAGTGCTTCCTTTTCTTGTATCATCCTTAAATTCAGCTAGTCTGAAAGTGAATCTTCATACTTCAACATATGCTTCCCCAAACCTTTGACACTACAACATTGTATCACTGCAATGCTTGAAGAATAACCTTCTCTAGAGATGGTCACATCATCTAGTTGTTTCTCAGACCTATCCTTCTGTTCGTGTTTCCGTCATCCAAGTGCCCCATATTGCATCTTTAAAAGAGTCTGGTCAGACTAAAGTTAAAACATTAAAAGTTGTGACCACTTCCTTAACTTTTGAGATTATTGGAATTGCCTCACAGACTACCAAAAAAGTGTGAACCCCCCTTTATTTGTCATAAATTGTTAGCATCAGAGCTGGTTAAGCTAAAAGCGCATCGTGAATGCCAAAGAGAAATGCTGGCATTTAAAAGCCAAGCCTGCAGAATATGCTAAAGTATTACAAGTGCAGCCATGCTTAAAGTGTTTCTGATAAATTGCTTCCCTATAGCAGATTCATTTTTTCAGTATGCCCTGCAGCATTTGAGAATAATACCTCTTAACAGGTTATCTGTGTAATCCATAGAGAAACTGGCGTTTTGGAATTTGGACCACTACCAAGACTGGCTACTGCTGCCTATTTCAAATTTTCAGCTTGCTGGCAGTCGCCAACAGCTAAACTGTTTTGGCAGCATCTGCTCCTGAAATGTATTTTCTTCTTCAGATTGCCTGCAGTTTTTGCATGCTCTCTCCTGTAGCTTTCCAATTTTCTTTGCTGAAGCAGAAAATGGATAGGAGGAAGCAGCAGCTACGCCTTTTCAGGGCAACTTCTCAGTCCTTCGAAGGGTAGGCTTTTTGGACTTGCCCCATCACTGTGACCCTGCTGGACAGTCATGAAGATCTGGGCTGGCCCAGGTCCCCGTCCCCATTCTGTCCCTGCTGCCTCACTGGGGGCTGTGGGACAGGCCCTGGTTGGGGAGGTCATGGTCCTGCCAGACCTATGGCCACCCTCTTCTCCTGGCTCTGTCACACAGGGCAGCCGGACGTCGTGGTGCCCTGACATGGGAGCGGAAAATGTGTGGAGAGCAGCTTAGTCCTCTTAGGCAGAGTCAGAGGAACTTCAGGGCAGCTTAAGGATTAAGTACTTTCTTTTAGCTTCACCCACTGCAGTGAGGTCCTGGTCTGTTAACCATGTCCCAATGTCTTCTTGATGGAGACTGCCCCTGACAGAGGCAGGTAAAGACTCTTGAGGAAAAGGAGTTACCGAGTCCTGGAGGTATCTGAAAATTTCATTTTTCAGGGAAGCACAATAATCCTACAAAGCCTGATTTGATTTAAAAAAAAGACACACAGGAAGCACTCTATTTTCCAAGCTATTTCTGAACTTAAAATTGCCCTACTTCTTAAAATAGGAGAATATTGCACAAATGAAGGAGAAGAGACCACTACCACGTGCTCTTGCAGGACATGTTCACTCTCCAAATCCAGCAGAAGTGAATGAAGCAAGCACATTGTGTGTGCCCTATATAAAGAACTATTTCCATCTTGGAAAAGCTCGGCACACATTTCACTACATTTTTCTTAAGCATGTTCTTTATTTGCCCGGGGTCTTGGCATGGCAGATGCTTCTCAATACGAGACCTGCCAGTTGGCTGTGCCTCTTGCAGTGTCTTGCTGTCAGGTAGTGCCAGTGCCGCAGTCCTCTGGGGAATCCTGTACAGTCCTGTCTAATAGAAAATTAGGAAAGTGAAAGAGAAAATGAGTCTGTATTAAGTAATGCTTTCACTGCTAAATTTTTCTGACATCTTAATGGTGCATGCTTTTAAAGGGTCTAGAAGTTATTTGCTGATTTAGTTGAAGCTACATAAAGCAGTCATCAGAAAATGTCTGGAGCCTGTTTAGAGATGTGAGCTCTGGAGTCTTTGATCCTTCCCTTGACTCTTAGTGTATCAGTTGACCATATTTCATGTGTGATGGGTGGTCATAACAGTTCCCCCATGACATGCTACCACTGAGGAGAAAACATGATGGAGGGTTGTGTCTCTGTGTGGGCACATATATATCATAATGTTGACGGATGTATATATACAGCTGCTTCGTGCACAGTAAATGTTTAAAAGCTGAATGCTATGATGTTGGTCAGCACAGTTTGTACCATGTAACCATTGTCCAAAAGTGGACTTTACCAGAAACTGACAAATACCAAATGTAGTGGAAGAATGTGTTTCAAGTGCGGTCAAAAACTGGTGTGGGTTTTTCTTTGGGTTTTTGTTGTTGTTGTTTTTTTTTTTTTTTGGTAAAAACCTCTCTGTTTTTCAATTTATTTCTGCATTGTGCTTGTTTACAGTTATGATAAGAGTAATTAGTTCAGTACATATGATTTGTATAAACGTTCTCTATTCAGGTAAGATGATATTTCTGAAATCAGGCTTTAGCCTATAAGAATGTAGAAATGATAAATTAAAGTCTTACTGTTGTTACTAGTCTCTTGCATGATTAATTATCTCTCATATTCTTACTCTGGCCTTCTTCTCCTCTAGGAAACTTTGCTTAAATTTTTATTGTATTTGTTACAGTCTCTTGGCTCAGTAGTATTCCTGGACTTTTGTTTAAGAGGCAACCTCACACTTATAATGGTTTTAGTGATTACTAATTCAGGGAAACATGCTAACTTTTTTTTTTTCCTGAAGAGATTCTGCTTTTATTTTTCTATATAGTGCAATTTCCAGTAAGATATGTTCAAAACTGATGATGTTCTTGCATAATACATATGCTTCCATATTCACCTCTTCTTCAATTCTGACCAAATCCTTTCCATAGAAATGAGAATTATTGCTTTCTGTTGTCATAGAAATAGCTCTTTTACTGATAGTTGCATGCACGATGTAGCATATGGCAGATGAAGCATTATATTAGCTGATGTTTAAAATGTATGCTTTTTATTATAGGGAGTGAAAACTTAATGCATTGTGTGGCATGATTAATCTTTTCAATATAAGGCTAAATAATAGGTTCCAGCCAAACCTAGTGATTATTTTAAGTGTTTGCCAGCTAACTAGGATGAGTATGGTCTTTTCCTTTCTCAGGTTCTTGTAGGATGCTTACTTCTTTTGGTGTCCTCTGTTGTAGTGTATTTGGGATTGAAAGGTTGCTTATTGCTGAACAACAGTTCCTACCACAAAGTCTTCCTTTTCCTTTCTTTTAAAATGGCATGTGTAAACACAGTAGGAAATGCCTGAAAATGTGGTCAGGGGGCAGGTCTGGTGCTCAATGGCAGGAATCAAGTTCTCTCTCTGGACTTCATCCAAAGTCCCCTAAAGGCTGGAAGTTATCACTTGCAGGCAATGGGAAACAGTGGTGTGTTGTAGGTGGAACCTGCAGCACTCTTCAGCCACCGACTCTGAATAATGTCCAAGGAGCGATCAGCCCATCAGTGGGAGAAACTGGAGTCTCCCACATCTCTTCCTTTCCTTTCCTCCTCTCCCTGTACCTCTCCACATGGCCGGTGGAGGGGGAGCCTCCTTCTCCTTAAAATGCTCAAATGAGTGTAGGAGATTGAAGGTCATATCTCTGCTGTACAGCTGTAGAGAAGTACAAATTGCCACCAAAAGAGTGTGAACCTTGCTCATCCGTGTGAGCAGTGGCACAGCCACAGGTTGTGGGGGCTTCTGCAATAGATGCCCGGGACTTGCATTTGGACCCTTGTATTTTTTAATGCTGTGGGTGAGATCTTTCTCCACCTGCTGTCAGGCAACTGGAGCTTCATCTGTGGACACTTCCATGACTTGGCAGAACTTGCTGTATTATCTGGGGTGGGGACAGCCCTCCTACGATGTTGGTTCCTTTTCTGAGTTACTATGGAGACAGTCAGAAATTGTAATTGCTTGAAAGATTAGCGTTGGGAAAGTATGATTTTGACTGCAAGTAACCAGCTTAGAAAACATGCTTCATCGGAACAAACCTATACTCCTGCAGAGAGAGCCAAAATCTGTATATACGACTGCCACAGCAGTAGCCAAGTGGTTAAGAACACAATCTTCTGTTTGAAAGATTTCTCTTAAAAAAAACCCCAAACATACCCAGCTGTAGCAAACATGAGAAGCTGTGGTTGTACAGGAGGCAGGACATGCTCTTCTTTTTCTGATGTCAGTTCTACATGGATGTTTCCGTATGAGTTATGCTTTGTAAGTCTTTGAAGAAGTCCTTGTCAAATGCTTTTTCCCATAGCTTTTGCTTTTAGTTTTCTCCCATCACTGTTGAATGAAAGGGAAATGAGAATGTTGATTTTTTGTGTGAATATCTATGTGCATATCTACATATAAATGTATTCATTTGTAAATACAATTATTTCATGTCTCTTCTCATATTTGCTGTATAAAATGCTAATGATTTTTGAGTCTGAACCATGAGAGAAGAACAGTGGACACAACTGATGTCCAGCTTACCAGCTCCTCACCTGCACACAGTATAAATCCAGAGCAGTCTTCTCATCCTATGAACGGGTCTATCCACCATGGACTAATGAGCTGACCTGGTAATTAGCTCCTTGGTAATATTGCTGAATTGCTCGGTAGAGATAGATTGCACTCCATTCTAGCATGTAGGTATAACCAAAGTTTCTATCTCTTTTCATTGTGAAGAAACTTTCAAAGTGTAAACTGATCCTAGGTTTTGAAATGTGTCACACCGATTTCTTTCGCTTATTTACACAGTGTCACAATTGCTAGCCACTTGCAGGGCTGAGGAGCACCAAGAATGACGCTAAGAGGCTTTCTGAGCACTGCAGACTTGCTCCTCTAATAGCAGGGGGTCTTTGGGCCTTCCTACATTTTGCTTGCAGATGAACTCTGTTATCTTTTGATGAAGTGGATGACCAAATCGCACCAATAGTGTCTCTGCAGAAGTATAAGAGGCACAGAAGGGCTTGCATTAGGCTCTCCGTTCAGGGATGACTTTCATTTTTATAATCCATGCTATTTTTTCAGGATGTTTTTTCAAGTTTTCTTTCTAGAGCTTTCAGCCTTCAAGATTCTTTTATGCCCTAATTAGCTTTATTGTTTATATTACTCTCATTCTCTAATTAGAGTAATCACATCACGGGGGAGTTGAGGCTCTTCTGCTTTTTCTCTAATTATTTTTGTTTTGTCAAGCCTGGCTGTTTCCTGCTGCTTATTCTAGTCCATATGTTTTTACTCTCTGCAAATTGATGTTGTCATGTACTAATTGTTTTCACTTTATCTGAAGACCTTTTCCATTTTTACTGTATTGGCCATTCTTGGCAATCTGTGAAGCTCTACAGTTCCATTTAAAAGTGGCAAGACCTGTACCAGCAAGTGGGGATAACAAATGTGCAAAAGAAAGCGAAGGTGATGTCTTTAGCCTTCTGGATCCTTCATCTTGGGTTCTGTCATTTAAACCACCTTCCACCAAACCTTTATCCTCTCTTTCTGGTTGCCACTGCTGTAGTTGCTTTGCCCTTCAGCACTCTTTGCATACCGGTCACTCACAGTAATGGTGAAGACCTGCTGAGGTGAGGGATTATCAGTAGAGATACGTATGCCTATGCAACACAAAGCAGCGTTGGTATCAACCTCTAACAGTTAGAAGAAAATGGAAGTTTTTTGAAGAAAGTTTTCTGGTTACTAATCTCAGATTTTGCACGTCCTAGGAGGAAAAGAAGAAAAGTACATGTGGAAAGGTTAATGGTGTGCGCAATGCAAGGTTAAATTAGAACGGCTTATAATATATATTATTTGGAGCCTTTTTTGTGGAACAAGTGGCATCATTTTGTTTAAAAGCAGAAACAGCTAATCGGTCTTAGCATGAGTTAAATTTCTGAATGTACAAGTTCAAGGTCCACCATCAGAATTTTAATTAAAATTGTCACCTTTGGATGCAAACTTTGAATGTAGTGGGATGCCGGGATTACCCAGGAGCGTATCAGTAATGCTTGGTGAGCACACATTTAAAGTCCTGATAATGTTTTTGCTAATCTTATAGATTCCTTTTTGTAAAAGCTCTAGGTAATCTTTTACATCTAAGGCCATGATAAGATTAGAATAGCACTTGCTTCAAAATACCAGAGTTTCTCCACTTAAACTTTTTGTGTGAATGATATTATCCTATTTGAAAAAGGAAGCACTTCGATAGCTTCCGAGTATTCAATCACGTCTCCACAGATGAAGTGTCAGTGCAATGTAGCACCTGAATTGTAATCTGCCCAACATTTGACCCGAGGCACTGGATAATTCAGTCTCTCTAACTCATTCATTCTCTTCTGTTGAGACTGCAAATGCAGTGCTTACAGCAGAGTTTAAATGAACGTTGTGGCCACTCAAGGCTGAAATAACCATATCCAGTTGCTCCACACCTAGCATGGCTTCTGAATGATAACACCGCTAAATAAGCAAGCTGAAGCATTAACTGGAGGTTTTAATTTTAAAAAGTCTGAGTTCACACATATCTCTACAAATTGCAAGAAATTCCACTGTCTTCCATTGTGTTATAAAGTTAAATACACAGATCCTTCTTTTAGGACTGGCCTTACGTTTAGAAGACTGAATTACCAGTCACCTTTGTATATTTATTTAGTTGTCTATGATCTTACAATTTCTTTCCCCTCACAGTCCAGCAATAGCAGAAGACATTTTAGGTTTCCTCTAAGTGTCTCTGGGAGTAATGAGATCTGCATATTGACTGTATGTCTAGCAGATTTCTTCGGGACTTTCTGGTTGTGGGTGGCTGCAGTTTTGAATGGAATAAATCTGAGCATGTCTGAATAATGGTGGTTTTGATGGGAAATGTCTCTGGAAGAGACAGGTCTTGGAGAGTGTTCTAAAATGGCTCAATTATTTAATCTCTCCCAGAAGCCTGCCCCAAAGCCAGACCGCTGTGATTGTGCTTGATTCTCTTCAGCTGTTTCTTAAGCTTTGGGATTTATATTTTAGCAAAATACTTAAAAATGCTAAGCTGCAATATGGCAAGGAGTAACTTACTCTCTGTTAATTATCTGCAGCACCAGGACCAAGACTTGACAGAAACTATTCGGAAGGAATTGTGCTGCAGGAATGAAGTACTTGTACCTCAGATAAAGCTTTCTTCCCTAATATGAACAGTGCTGAGGTTGTTGTAGAGATTAGCAGATTTCTGGTGATCATTGTCTCCATGACAATGACATTTATGAGACAGAGGTTATCCTATTATTTTATGTTTTATGAAGTATATTAATGTGAACTTACATGAATATATGTAATTATTTACCTTAAGAATTTTGCCTCACTAATATTACGGTGCAGTTGTTCCACTGTAAATTTAGATGTCTAAAATATAAGGATGTGAGTGTGAGTTAGGTGTCTATTGCTCTTCTGGTGTTCAGAGGGAATTTAATTGACTATTTTAGATGCCGCTTTTAGGATAAGACAAATTTCTCTTATTTTATGCAATAGAGTCCCCCATGACTATAAGGAAGTAACTACCATGACTAGTTCAAACCTAATGAAAACATTAATTTAGGTGAACACCATTCTTAAAGAATATTTAACTAGTTAGATGCACTTCTAGCAAAATGTTCAGTAGAACTGTAGTGAATCATTGTACTGCAGACTTACTGTTCTTTTTTTTCCCCCCCCTCCAAAGATATCACTTCAATTTTTCCAAATTATTCAGCTCAAGGTCAAAAAACACTGGCTTTACAGAGAGGACACCACTGCTGAAGGTTTCCTCAGAGGAAAATGGGTGAGTTACTTTCATTTTACTTGAAATATTTTTTTTCTAAGCTCTCTTCTATTTAATTGTGCATGGTTCTTTCTTATATCCTGACACCAAACCTGCTGGGAAATAAAGTGAATGGCAGGGGTTGTGAGCAGCGAATTACTCTGGAAGACCTTGAGTGGAAAGAGGGGGCTGTAAATGGGGAAGGGAAGGATGTAAGGTCTGAGGTCAGGGTGATTAGAGAGCCCTAAGGATAGGAAACTGCAGGTTGTGTGCTCTTCTTTCCTCCATGTGTTGTTACATCAGGTGCACTGAAAGACACAGCTGAGCTATAGAAAGGGTCCTTATAGGGGGTTTACACACCAAATCCTGAGGTACATCTGCCTGGTGCCTCAGAGAGCTGGTTCTCCCAGGTGCACCTAAACATCGTGGGGTCTTTGTTCTTTCTCTCCAGTCTACCCAGCTGTGTCACCAAGGGGAGCTCAGTCTGTACTGAATACATCTCTTCCTATGAATTTTTCCATTAAAATCTCTCACAGTGAACCTAAGGATATGCAAGGTCAGTTGCATCTACTACCTGTTGAAATAAACCACTGTTTTCTTTTATTGTGTTTACTGAAAATGTGTGACAGGTTGCAGTGCATGGCTCTTCACAATCCAGATTTTACCACAGATGATGATTCATGGGACAACAGCTCTGCAGAATTTGAGCAAAGGTTTCAACTGGGAAGTGAAATGACAAGTTTGTCCAGATCTGCTTCTTCTGAGAAATATGAAATCTTGGACAACCTTCATATCAAGTTCAATTTATCAAAGATGAGGTCTGAATTCAAACATTCATTTATTTCTTTTTCCCCTTTTTTTTTTTTTTAAATTTCTGCAGGGATTCGTTTTTAAGTATAGATGTCTAGAAAATGATTTATTTTCTGCAAATGAATAAAATAACACTCCATATTTAGGCCATTGATAGGTTATAAATAAACCCTCGTAAAACTGATTACAGCCTCTACCTAATAATCAATAGCCCCTTGTCCTTATAAGCATCAATCATAGCACTTATTCTAAATTTGTAATTAAATACCTTCTATATTGCTTTTAACCTTTCTTTGAAACCATTTCCTAAAAGCCCCTTGGTTGATTCCACAGCTTTATTCTTCAGTGTTTTGTTGCTTTTATGAAATACTTCATTTTAATTAAAATATGTATCTAACACGGTCTTTCTGTAGTCATTACAGTAGCTTTTCACATATACACAACACAAAATCTAAGTGAGCATTTTTCTATCTTTAAGTACATTAATATATTTCACTCTCTACCTCAAAGTAGTCTTCTACCTCATTTAGGCATGGAGGAAATTGAATCTGTTAATATATTAAAAGATGCCAATATGGTAAGAGCTTAAGTTCACATTTTCTCAGGATATTCTTGCCTGGGGTTTAACTAGCAAACCCTTTAATCTTGGATACCAATTCTCTCTGTCCCTTCACAAGTTTCAACACTTTTTACTAGTTTGGTTTGGCCTCTGCAAATAGCTCTGCATGTTTGCATGGAGCCCAGCACTGTATTTCCGCATCTCCGTGTTGATCCACGGAGCCTTTCGAACAAGATGTCCGTGCGCCTTTGCCCAGTCCGTATGTTGTCTCAGCTCATCACTTCACAATTGTTTTCCTCCTTTCATCGTGCATATGGTATTGTGTGGAGTGCTCCTCTCCTGCACTGCTGCTGAACAAATGGAACAGGAGAATTTCAATGGCTGCAATTAGTGCAATATGAGCAGATGTGAAGAAGTTTGGCAGGCGTCTTTCTTCATGCTCGCGGTAGCTTTCCCTGGTATTTGATGGAACAAAGGCATCGAGCGGGAGTGTAGAATCCATTGTTTCCAGTACAGCGTAGGTTTATAATTTGGGGAGTAGCGCATTTTTCTGGCAGAACTTCCCGTGAAATATTTTCGTTGTTATAGTGCGGGTTGCACATATGGGGCCAGTTCCTTGGCTGTCGTAA
Organism: Gymnogyps californianus; assembly: GCF_018139145.2. Classification (NCBI taxonomy): domain Eukaryota; kingdom Metazoa; phylum Chordata; class Aves; order Accipitriformes; family Cathartidae; genus Gymnogyps; species Gymnogyps californianus. The sequence goes on along the minus strand of NC_059471.1, from coordinate 74,299,303 downwards.
ATCAGCATAACTCTGAGCTGAGATAATAAATGGAGCTAAACTGCCCGACACCACATGCACGTCAGACTAAAAATCATTTGGTTTAGAACAGGGGGTGAAATCCTTCATAGATTTATACTTCATGCATTTCCAACTGAAGTCAAACAGGATTATGCCAGAGGCACATATCAGTGCAGAATTTGGCACAGAGTTTGTACTTGCATCACTGTGCCAGATTAGTGCTGTAGGAAGAGACAGATTGCAAACCACAGGCGAGTCAAAGGGTGATCACTTCTCAACAGTAAGCTGTTAAAAGCGCTGCTTCCCTAATACAAAATGCCTTGAAAACAAACAGACAGGAGGAAAAGAGCCTTCTAAATTCTACATTTAATAAAATAACCTTTTCCAAAAGCTTTTTTATTATATCTTGCCAGCTTCTTTAGATGAGTTTCTCTTATTTACAGACAAGTGGTTATGAATTTATAAAGGCTTAATTAATGTTTTTTGATTTCTCATATCTTAAAATCAAGTTATTGCTGTTTCTTGTTTCAGTAATAATTTGAATTATTATTATTATTAGAAATGATAATTTCAAAGTGCAAACAGAAAATATAAAGTACATTAAAACGAAACCAATCTGGACTGGGCTTTAGTAATTCATAACATAATAAGTTCTCAAAAATACCAGAATAGAACTGTAATGTAGAGATGGGGAGAGTAGACAACTGGGATAGAGGATGCATGACTAAGCTGGCACTAGATATTTTCCATAAATCACACAATACCAAAAGAAGTTAACTGTTATGAGGTGCTGATAAGGGCTTTTGTTGTCGTTCCTCTCTTTTCAAGCCTTTATTATCTTCTTCCTGCTCTCTGCCACCTTGTTTTTCAGTAGAGCAGGGCTACTTGGCATTTCTGGAAGAAGCACCTAACTGGCTTCCTTCCCCTCTTCCTCTGCCTTCTCTAGATTTTTATGCTGTGCAAAGTTTGTGTAAAGTTGCTACCTCTTGTATTTCATAGGATATTGTAGCCCATTTGTATGAGTTTGTCTGTGGCAACATATTTTTATCAGCTGCTGGGTTTTTTTTCTGCCTGTTTGGAGAATTCTAAAGAGGAAGGGATCTTTAGAAAACAATGTTTTTAAAAAATGGGTCTCTAGTCACTTATGTTGCTTTCAGTCAATGAACTTGATTTAGGGACTCATTTCCACTGTGATTAAAAATTATTTCTGACTCTCTTCAGACTACTCTGCTTTAATATTTTGTTCTATAGCATCTGTCAATGCAGCTATTTATTGCACTGTTCCCTTCTCAATTAATTATCCTAGTAACTTGAAATATTTTCTTTCTTGTTTGTCATCAGGCTTAAATCAAACCTTACATTTGTCATTCTGTCAGAAAAGCGATGTTTGAATGTTTACTTTTGAAAAAATGAAATAAGAACATCAATGCCTTCAATTAATGAAAAGATATAATAAGGACAAATCACCAAAAAGAGTTCTGTAAATTAAGACATCTGTGTAACATACTGATGGGCAGCCAGAAAATAATTAGTTGAGTTGCCTTTTATGGTAAGATTAAAAAAATGGTAATTTAAAAGTGCTAAATCTTAAGATTTCTTACTCGAGAGCATGCATTTTCAACACCCACATTTTAATTTAGAGTTATTCTTGTTTAACCCACTCAGTAGTAAGCTCTGACACTTCAGAAGATTTGATGGCATCACATGTCCAGAACTGGGCATTCCTTCAAAGGGCATGGATGTGCTATGGAAAAAATATCTAGTTTTGCTCGTTGGTTTATCTAGAGATGCTCATGAAGTATATTTGGTTTAAAGAGACACTGTTAAAACCAGGAGATTCTTAAAGCTTGTTCTTGTCTTTGAACTGTCTTTTCCCAATACCTTTCAGGACGTATGCTAGAAGTCTAGTATTGAGGAAGTCATGCATGACATCACCCCTCTGTGCAACAAGCTGTGCTTTCTGCTTGGCCATGCCACCTCCCTGCAGTGGAAATGCTCTTTTGCCTCCCCGGGACAGACTAGGGCGAGCTGATGGGGCTCTGGGTCTGTCGGGGGCCAGCAGTAGCAGCGGAGAAGTGGCTCCAGGTCCCAGCGCCAGCTCACGCTGCAGCCTTCGCTCGGCTTTCCCGAGGTGTAAAACCTCTTTCCTGTGCAACAAGACCCAGCTGGCAGGAGACCTGGGGCAGGAGCCCTTATAATCACCGAGGCTTCCCAAGCCCCCGCTGACCCTGCATTGTGGTGTCCATACTCTGACATGGTATATTATCACCCATAAGTGCTTACCATGATGCTTCTGAAATGTCAGAGCTTTTAAGAGAACAGAAAAGATTTGTTTTAAACTAGCCATATAGTAAATACCTGTTTCTTACATTTCAGATGCTGTCTAAAATTCCTAAAAGTTTCAGGCCTTTTTATCTTTGTAGTTGTCTGCTCTGTAAGTATTGAATTTGCAATCCTCCCCTGGCCCCCATTTCCTCAGAATTAGTTCAAAATGAGGTGTGATATTTGGTCTTAGCTAATAAAAAAATGTCTCAAGGGTGGGGGCAAGATGGCAAAAAAAAAAAATACTGTGCAGGGCTTCATGCCTAATCAGACCACCGTTTGGTGCACTAGCCACCATCCTGGATAATATGGTAGGGTAAGCAGTTGAGTTTGAGGAGGCAGCTTAAACTCAATTTGTATGTCCTTTATGGTTGGTTGTTGAATTTAGGATGAGTCTTTAGATACTGGCTAACACCTGAGGAATGTTCATAGGAAAAGCCATGCTGGCGAGGATGCACCAGCAATGGCAGCACTCCATGGTGTGAAAGGCAGAAGGCCACGGGGAGGTAGGCAGCTCCCTACTGGGGCTGCCAGAGTGCTGTCCTGCCCTACCAAAATCTTCAAAATCAGCAAAATCTTACACTGCAAGACTTGAGAAACATTTCAAAAATTTGGAATTTATCCTTTTAGCTGCTGTGAGGAACTCTTTTTTTGGGTAGCAGGGCTTCTGTATCAGAGACAAAATAGATGACACTCTGTATTTCCTCAGATATGGGTGTTGCTTTCCAGATAGGTCCTTAAGATTGCAACTTTGTCCTAAGAGACACTTGGATAAAATACATTGAATATGTGACTTTGGCAGTAAGTTTACAGAAGGAATATTACTTGTCCTTGTTAAGTATCCCAGGGCTGCTTTTCAGCTGTGGTAGAAACATACCCGAAAATACTGAAAGCAATCTTACAATTTAATGTACAGATTGAAAGAGTCTTGTTTAAGTATTTGAGATAGGCTTAGCAGGTATTGCTCAGTTTTTGTGTTATTAATGAATGTTCGGTTTTTATCCTTGCCCTAGATTTTATTTGGCATTTATCCAGATCAAAGTGTGTCCTGGCAGATGTTGGCTGTATCACCTCTGGAAAGCTTCTGTATCCTTCTTTCACTGAAAAAAAACTGAACTGAAGTTTCATTGATAAACTGGTTGAATGGGTGAGTGTTTTCTATCTTATACCCTGAGAGGACTGGGTGTCCTCAGAGCCTGGGCTGCACTTAGTCTTGTCCTTTGATGCAGGCCACAGCCGTGCTCCCCATTGAGGTCATACTGAATGGCACCAGTCCTTGTGTCCAGTCTCTGCATGAAGCCAAGAGTGTGGAAGTGGGTTGCAGACCCAGTGGGATCAAGGTCCAGCAAATAGCTGGGACCATGGCTAGGACATGCACCTGGCTGCAGCAACTGCACCCCAGACCAGTTGTATACTGTCATCTGTAACATATCTGTAGTGTATACTTGGACCATGATGTTACTCAGTGAACTCCTTCAAAAGCAGGAAACTAGATGGTTCATGGATATGTTTCCAGAACAGCTTAGCCCAGCCATATGTACGGATTTGTAGATCTGCAGATATTTTTCAGTGGAGGTGCAGATTCCTTTACAAATTTTCCATGCAAAATTGCTCAATAGTGAATTTAAGTCCACAGATATTGCCAAGAAACTGTTCAAAAGAACAAGCAATAAGATAACCAAAAATAAAAATGATTCATCGCAGGTGAATGCAGACCTGAATGTGAAAAGTCTTTGAGGGATGAACATTCAGTTAGTAAACAAACAAAAAATTTTGCAAATAAATTACGATTCTTGTTCCCACTATATTTCTAGTTTAATCAGTCTAGTCCGCAACCTGCTTGGCTCTTATTCCACCAGTGTTAAAAGATGATTCACCTATAGATATATTTCACAAGCTCCTCGGAGGTGTCTTGTTTTGAAAAGGTGCGGTAGAGTTTAATTTTTGAAATGCTGATTTTTTTCTATTTAACTGGGCAGTTCCATGGTTTTGAGCAAAGAGAGTCCATTTTAAATAGGTTTGGTTATTAGCATTCTCACTGTCACAAATAATGACACAATACAACACAATAATTAGTAGGGTAAATGAGGAAGAAGAGGTTAGTGCTTGAGGGCTATTATAATTAAAAGTTGAGATTGCTTTTTGGAGGAAAACAAGTGAACATTTAGTAGGAACAGTGACAACTTGAGCTGTAAACTCCCATCAATATCCTGTTGACATCAATATTTCTGTCCTCCTTGAAACTGTTGTTGAAAGCTCCTATATATGTGTGGTGTTGAACAGCACCAGGGCTGTCATGGCCCTTTCTGCCAAATGAGGGTGTATTGGCAGTGAGTCTTTAAGTTCAAGGTTTAGTCAACTGTGATAGCATAGCTTGAGAATTTCCTCTCTTTCCACAGATTTTGGGTTGGAACCATAGCTGCTGCACTGGACACATTGACTCCGCAACCAGTTATTCCTTTTGTTTGTTTCAGGGAAGTGCTGGTGGGACTGGGATTTAAGTACAAACAGATGTTCCTATATTTCACATTTTACCTATCACGTCAGGATGCTTTGAGCCAAACAGCTGTCAGACAGTCAGAATATAGCATTCCCCTTTCTTACTTGACAAACCTGGAGCTGAAGGTTCTTAGTTTGTGTCATGTGTGTTGAAACCTGGATGTTCTGTCCCCTACCTGAGGTCACTGAGCTGGGGAAAAATATGAGAGGCAAGCAATCCAGCAAAGCCATGCTTCATTTTCAAGGTGACGTGGTAATTCAAGCAGAAGGGTCAAGGAGAAATGTTGCATTTCTGCAATCACTAGACTGCATACACTAGAAAAATCAAAACAAAGTTTGAAATATTTTTAAAAACCAAATCGAGTGATCCCCTTTGGACTTCATATCCTTTGTCATCCTGGTGTCACTTAGATATTTGTGGTTTTTCTGTCATGCCCATTGGATCTCAGGCTTGCTCAGAGGCAGGACTTTCTGTCTCTGGTGCTGGGAGACACCTGCATCAGCTGGCATGGGCGTGACCTGCTTTTCGTATGACATCTCTTTAGCAGTTTTCCACTCTAGTTCCCGTTTGTTTATGTTTCTATACCTTTATCTCTCGTTTGGATTTACTTTAGCTATTTTTCTTCCTATTATCTTCTTTTTTCTTAGCCCACTTGTACGTCCCTTTGCTTTGCCCATCCCCATGGGTACGAACCTGGCATGTAGCACTGAGGGGTGTTGGCTGCAGTTTCTGAAAACAACATCTTGCATCCTGTGAATTAATAGAAGATTCTGAGTCTGTAAGGTGTTTGGTTTTTTTTTTTAATACTGATTTCCCTATCAGCACCAGATACAAATTCAGTGGATTTAGTATAGTTTTTCAAAATAGTGGTAATATTGTTCCTTTTTGAAAACACTTGGGATTTATTGGCTTATAAATTCTAACACTCAGCTCTCTAATACCAGAAAGAAGTAAATTTATACTGAAGCCTAGCTTGAGGATCTTTTTCTACAGGAAGCAAGATTCAATACTCCTATTGAAGTAAATGTGTGAAGCATTTTGAGACCTTTTGCTCAAAGGCTGTATGTTAAGTGGGGAGTATCAATAATTAATAAGATGATGTGCCTTTGGAAAGCAGAATATAAAAATGGAAGAAGAGATATAGAGTCTGAATGAATTCCAGCATTTCTTAGTTTAGTTACATGTACTTATTCTAAGACATGAACATTTTTATTTTCTGTAGCTGTTTGGCCATTCAAACCTTCAGGTAACTTCTCTCCATTAACTGGCTGACCAAAGAGTGAAAAAGAAATATTCTTGTTCTTCTCCACAACGTACACAGGTTTTCAGACTTGAAGAATCTTCTGAAATGCTAAATATACTCCATGTGTGTTCTTTTGTTTCTAATAACTTCTGCCCTGATCTAAGCAAAATTTTAAATTTTTCTCCAGCAATGGGGAACAGACAGCTGGAGCAGAACTGTGCGCTAACTCTTTGAATTGAACTAGGCTTTATGAAATTAAAAAGTAATGGGGACTCGTGGATGCTATTAAGGAATTATGCAATCAAACTGTACGCTACTTCACTGTCATTTAAAGAAGTGTCTGTCTCCCTGATACAGTGCTTTCTTTTCTTTCACTGTACCTGATAAAATTATTGCTATTCCTACACTTCTCAATAGTAGAAATATTTTCTTTTTACAAGAAAAGGTAAGTCTTCTTCCAATGCATTTCTGTGCAAGGGGTCTCACACCTACCTCATTGAGCTGTGAATTTCCATCTTTACTCTGTCCCTGACAAGTGTTTCAGTAACAATCTTGTTTGCTTCCCTCTCAACCTCTGTGCTTGTGCCAGTTCCTGTTATAGGTGAGGGAAAGTTAGATCAGTCTAGGTGAAGCAATTTCTTTTTCCTTTTTCAGACTGATTGTCAGGACTTCCTTCTCTTGGACCTGAAACCTGATAATAACTGGGGAGTGGATTGTGAATTCTTCCTGAGTCTGGCCGAGGATCTTACATTTTTATAAATATATTTTAAAGCCTTTCAGTCCTGATCTGATTGTTAGCTTTAAATGTTTGACATCTCCTCAGTAAAATTTTTGGAGCAAGGGCTGACATTTTGCAAGGTATATATTTGCACAGCACCCAGTGTGAAGGGTTCCTTACTCACTTGCCCTTTATGTGCAAAACAAAACTTAATGAAAATACATCATCTCAAGTCATGGCTGAATGGGTCTTCGGTCAGTCCAAGTCAGACAAAACCAGAGATATCAAATGGACTAGTCAGTGGTCATTTTCACTGACTTACTTCCCTCCTCAGTAGCTCTGAGAGATTTCATCGCATCCAGTCCAGGATTAAGATCTCAAATTCAGAAAGGAGAAGATGTGTCTCAGTAGCAATAATATGTTGAAATTTACATCATAGGCTAGATTTCTCATTTCATTTGGATTCAGTGGAGCTAGTTAGAACAATTCCACGTATGGAAGTTGATGGGGAGGCTCTAGACCAAGCAGACATAAGACGGGTAAATGTGCTGGCCTTATTATCAAATTCCTTGCTGAAGTTGCATGAGTTTGAATGATTGGTGCAACTGCATTAATCATGGAGCAAGAAAAGGTCACTAGGAAAACTTGTAATCATGCCATGACCACTAGTGGCACTGAAAATCACCTTTCCCGCTTCCTGAACCAGAGGTATATATACAGAAAGAAAGACTGTGAGGCAAATAATACAGTCAGATTTTAGCAGACTTTTCAGTTTCCATGGAGGTCCTAAAAATGGGTTCTTCTCCCAGGGAGCATAAATTAACTTAAAGAATGAAACAACCTCTCTAATCCCTTTAGTTCTTTTTCCCTTTCGAATTTTTTTATTTTGTAACTCTAGTTCTCTACTGTCAGACACTGCTCCGTGATTTTCCTTGCAGAACACATTTAAAAATCATTTACGTTTGTTGATGCTGTTGGAAATGTACTAAGCATTTTGGCCTGCAGGCAATGTTCAAGCTGCTAAGTAGATGGATGAAGACCAGGACCATGTGCAGAGGCAGGCAAAGAAGCAGAATCTCAAGGCATCATTGAGAAAATGCTGTAGAAAAGAGAGTTTATTAAGTTATTACAAAACTTCTAGAACTGATGTAGCACAGAGAGAAAGGATGGATCCAATGTAGACAAAAAAGGAACCAGATTGCTGAAACTCCAAAAAGAAAAAAAAAAAAGTTATGGAGCATTCTTTAGATGGGGAAACTAATAGGTATAGAAAAGCATGTGCTTCAACTTGGTATATTGTGAAGGGATGATGTGAAACCAACCTCATAAGCTACAAACAGGGATAGGACACCAAAAGAGAAAACCGCAAAGACTGATGCAGAAATAACCCCAGTTAAGGACAACATGTAAAAATAGATGCTAAGACCCAGGTAAAATGCCTTCTCTAAAATGGTAATATCCTAGAGAAACTAGCATGAGTGACCTGGTCATAAATCAGGATCAATAGTATGTAAAGAAACTTGGTGAAAAATAAGAGTATTCTCAAGGTACGTTTTACAGTAGGCAGAGTAGGTGATACAAGTAGATGTTAAAGAAAGCATAAAGTCAGCCATCTGCATGCAAATATAACAGAGAATCTCTGTCAATCATGGCTTTTCAGCTGGCTCTGTACATACTGAATTAATGGCATGATGGAGGGTAGAGCAGGGACTTAGTATTTCAGGAGTGACTCATCTCAGCTACACCTGAGTTAGTTAGTCATCCTAGGCTCTCTTTATAGTTCATAGAGAGAACTGATGCTTCTCATGAACGATTCCTCTCATCTTTGTGTGGTGGTCTAAAATGAAGCAGTGAATTCCATCTTAAAAAACACCCTCTTTTCACTGGTTTTAAGGGAGTAACCAACTCAGATGCAGATGTCCACAGTACAGAAGTATAAACTGTGGTGAATGAATACCAATTTAAATACTTAGCTACTGCATGCCATTCCATCGTGTTGTCTACGTAAGCTACAAAAAAGTAAAGTGACATGAAGTGACTCTCGCTCACCCTTCAATACCTTCTAGGAGCAGCTAGACAGGAAACAGAGATCAGAAAAAACAGCTCTTGGTTTAGCTCTGAGCAGTGGACCCAGTCTGGTGCCAGATGTAAATACAGGCAGCCACTGTGTAACGGTGCACAAGGCATACACAAACCCAAATCCCTTGACAGGATAATTCACAGCAGTAATATAATTTCAAGAATGGAACTACATAAAAATGAGGCAGCTTAGCTGAAGTGAAATAAAAAATAACAGCTCTGGCTGTAAATCTTGTCAGGGAGATTTCTTTGCTTTAAAGGCACACACTGGAGGCCACGTTACCAAAAAAGTTCAGAAAAGACAAAAAATCCCAGCATGGTTAAGTTGCAGAATAAAAGGGGATATTAGAAGTAAAAAGATAGTTTTCCCAAAAGTTAGCCACATCTGAATGATTAAAATATAGAGGAAATCACATTCTGGCAATTTAAGGGAAATATAAAACCAAGATAAGGCAGAACAAAAATATTCTGAAGAGCAGCTTGATAAAAAAAAATTGCATTTTGATTCATATAAGCATGGCTGAAGTTTTCTCCTGGTTTATTTTGATTCCACCTTTCATAAAGGCTGTGATCGGCTGCAGTCTAACAATGGAATTATGACAGAGTCTCTAAATATTGTTTGGAGAAAGAGAACTCTGATGGGATTTCAGAGCCTCAATGCAGACGGGTGAATGATGTTCAGTTCCGCTTGCAATCAAAGGAGAACCTGTTTTGCTAGGGCTTTTTCCGATGGTTTTGTAAATGCACAGAAAGCAATGGAAAAACTTCTTAAGTATCCTCATCTTTATAGGAAAAGAAGGAAGGAACCACTCTTCTTGAAAATAAGGTTTAATTTTTTCCCCTTTTAATTTTAAGCATCCTTTATAATAGCTCCTGAATGTGTCATCTAGGTAATTACAGGATTTATTTTAAAAGTATTGCTTAAAAGGAGGTTGCCATAATTATATGCACCTGAAGCTTTTCAAGACATAAATTACTGGCTACACTCCTAAAAAAAGGCAGACTGTCAAGAGGTGTCCCAAATCATTGGGTTAATGACTTCAGGTCAGCAGGCCTTTCAGAAGGTATAATTAATGTCTCTAGTTAAAGGTATAGCTATAGTTCCAGTTGAGACTAATACTATGTATTAATTAGGACACAGAAAAACTGTGATGCCAAATCACACGTAAAACCTTCAGAACCAGAAGAGAACTGTTGTAATTTGTATTTACGCTTGCTAAGGGCTGCGTGTGTAAATTCTCCTGACTGGAGTTGGTGTCCCGATTTGTTGCATCTGAGGTTATTCTTTTATCCTTTCCTGTGTGATTCCTTTAAGCAAATAGATGCTTGGGAGGTTCATTCTTAATGAATGGCATGTGAGTGACACCGGTGGTGATTGCTCTGCTCACCGTGCTAAGCAGGGTGACATTTATACTACTTTGCAATGCATTGGCTGCTCACCTGCCACTAGATCTGCTAGGGTCTTTTTTGGGTTAGTGTGAGAGACATCTCTTTTCTAGACCCAGTTCTCCTGCTGAGAATGTGGACAGATGTAATAACTCTTTTACAGATGAAGGACCCCTGCATAATGTCACAAAGCTTTCCCCATTAGAGACTGGTCTACCGTGGATGGCCTTACGAGGGCTCACTGGGAAGCAGGACACAGCACTGCCCTGAGTCCCCTCTAACCATACTGTGTTTTTTCTTCTCCTGTTAAAATCTCTGAGTTCTGTGGGCAACAAAATGTCTTTCTGGGAAAATCCTTCTGGTAGGTATACGATCTTGTAAATTTTTTTGCAACAGATTCACTCTTTGTAGTATGCTCAATTAAATGTCAGATGTTAAAACCATTAAGATACTCAAGCATGTGATTAAGTCGCACGATTTGAACAGAATATATATGTGTAAAATCAAGTCTCTTCTTTTCCCTTCTTAGGATGTTTTTTTTGTTGGTGATGCCTTAGCTTTCTGTCTGGTCACAGATCGGAGCAAAACAATTACAGTATTGCTCTATTATAGCAACAAACGGACTGTGAAGAGTTTAAAATCTCAGGCTTTCCCTCTTCCCCAAACCCACAGGGATGCTTCTTTCTCCCATGCCAGAAATGGACTATCACAATACTAAGTTTAAATAGTCCTAGATGTATTGGGACTAATAGACCCAGACTTCCAATGGATTTGCAGATCATGGTTAGCTGATTTCTTAATTATATTAGACTAGGAATGTAGTTTGACACATCTCATGCTAGATATCCAAGAGAGAAAGAAAGAAAAAGTAGACGAGGGAGCTGGAGGAGAGTCTGTGAGTGCTCCAACCAAGAGGAGCTTGAAAACATGTCTTTCAGATGTTTGAAAAATTGTGAGTAAAATTTTGACCAAAAAGCAAATCCTCTGGCATGAATAGGACGTTGATTCTCGTTTAGTTTTCCCCATGGTTGGAGCTTCCACAATGTTTTCCCCAGTACAAATTCTGTGATGTTTAAATTGCTGAGCTAATGATGCAGCCTTTCATCTAGTACAAGCACTTAAAAAGCCTTACTTCTCTGTCTCTCTGTGTATTTCCATATGCTATTTTGGAGCTTTGGTACATCTACAGTGTCAGCTGAAAGCACTGGTGATCTCAAAAGCCACTAGGAAAGGACAGATGTATTTGTTCTGAACCCATAACTTGTGTTTCCTTAGGAAACCTGGCCAAAACAGTGCTACTTGGTGAGGAAGTAGACAACTAGTTTGTTCTTTTCATAGTTTCTTATACATTTTAGCTGAAGAATGTGTTTTTCATTATAAGTTGACTAATCTAGATTTTTTTTCTGGAATTTGTACAGCCTATACTAATTTTTACTGGAAATTTACACCTTAACAACTTTATTAACAGCTATGAATCTGACCGATTTTCGTGATTCTCCTCTGTTGAAGTTAGACATAGGAGGCCCATTTGTAGCAGATGTAGTTGATCAGCAAACAGAGGAACGCATTGTAGTACAAATCAGCCAGACTGAAGACTCTGGATCAAGAAGGAGACGCCAGCAGCAGGTGATGGTCTTTAAATTTTCTTTCACTTTTTCTGAGATGTGTTTTATCACTTATATTTCCATCACCATTGTGTGAATTAGGCGGTCGCGCTTTTCCCTGCTGTGAAGCGTGTCAGCATCAGCATTAGAAAACTTATTCTAATAAGAGTAAAGTTATGTTTTCTTTTGTCTTTATAAGACTTCCTTTAGCTTCCTATATTAAAATTTTGCAAACCTTATGTCCCTTGACTGACACTTAGCACGGAAGTTCTTGTGTTTAAAATTGGCAACGTTTCAAAAGTTGTCTTAGAAGGAAGAAACAAGTGCAAAGTGCCTTTTTGCACTCACTGAAATACGTTTTCACATTTTGTTGCAAATTATTTTCTCAAACACGTGTCACATTTATTGGCTTTATTTCTCTTAAAGCTTTCTCATTGTTGATGTTGTTTGTAACAAGTGCCTGCTGATCTCTCCCAGAGAACTCTGTGAAGGAGGATCTTCTACAGCCTGTCATTGTATATCACTGAAAAATAAAAATAAGCTTCATCATTTAATAAATAGCATTGCCATACAAACAACTGCCTCTCATTCTGTATATGTGACAGGATGGCCTGCCTCTCTACCAGTGACAGCACAGCTGAACAGTGCCAACAGTATTGCCGCTTATACCCAATCTCACAGTCTACAGCAAAAGATTAGTCCCACTACCTCAGCATGGCGAACAATACCATAATGGCAATTACTTTCTTAAACCACCCACCCCTGTGATGAGGAAGCTGCTGTAACCTGTGCTGCTCGCAGTGATCCCCAAGCAGCCTTCGCGCTGCTGTGGGGCAGCCAGTGCACAGTTGGCTGCAGCAGCCCACCTCTGCTGGCACGCCAGCGGTGGTCCTGACATGACCAAAGGAGCAGGGAGCCAAATTAACCTTCCCTGCCTGCATGCTCCTCAGGCATTTTGCTGTGTCAGGTGTTCCAAGCTGGCTGATTAAGCTGGTTTTTTTCTGCACTTTGTAGCATAGAGGGTCAGGACAGGCTTAGGATTTAGGCTACAATTAACCAAATTTGAAGTGTTTTTAAGTTCCTCTTCCTTAAAAAAGAGAGAATATCTCTGTCTACATTTAAAGAGTATATTTGGCTAAACTTGCATGAATATCAGTGTGTAGTAACAGGCAAAGTTTCAGAAAGTGTTTATTTTCTGAAGATTTTTTGTTTCTTTTTGCTAGAAGATCAGCAAACAGGAATTTTGTTTACTGAAATTCTACCATGTCCTCTTCATAATGTCTGGGGATATGATGTTGCTCCTGGGCCTTTCATTGTCTGTACCTCATGCATGTTAGTTTTCTTCCCAGGCAGTCTTTGGGAGTGAACCATATTGTTGTCTCTGAGCCTAGCTGCCCTAGATGCTCCTTATAGTCAATGCAAAGTGTGATTTGGCATTCCCTCTCTGGAGCACCTCCTGGAGGTGTCTCTCACTTCACTGACTGAGGGAATGAGGATGAGTTTGCTCCAGCCTGAGTGCCTGTAACATACCTAATCAGGTGGAATTAATTTAGGCTGGTGTGCGTTATGCCTTGTCCACAAAAAATTCTCCTAAATGGACAGGAGAGAGAACAAAGAGGAATAAAACCCTAGGTCAGAGACATCACTTTCACTGACTTTTATTAATATTGCCAAATGTGACTGTCTTGCAGGTGGTATACAACTGGTCTCTACCCTTAAGTTCAAGAAGAAATCAGCAAATCATCACAACAAGAACCTTTCAGATACCAAACAGGTTGGCTAAAAGACTGAGAAATGATCCATTGGAGTAGTAGTTTACGTAGACTTGACTATGAAGGAATAGATAAATGTTTTAAAAATAATCCTTCACTGCCTGTTTCAGAGGGGCAGGAAAGGATGACTATTTGTTGCTTTTTAAATGGATTTACAAGGCTGGTTTGTACTTCAGTCACTTTCCAAACAATGCTATTTAGAGGGATAGAGTGAAAATGTTTGAAAAGTTGCTTGCAATTGTAAAGATATAACACATATACATACATTTATAGGTACTCAATATAAAATCAATGCATAAATAAAACTAATGGTATTTCATTCCAGAAATAAGCAAAACTTCTCTTTCTTTCACCAGAGGCACCATCGTCATAAACATTCAAGCTTTCTTACAGGAGCCTAGAAGTGTTCCTCTCTCCATGAAACATCAATACCTTCATGCAAATATAGAGGCACAAGTAACAATTGCGTCCATCATCTTAGTAGGTGTCTACGTGCTGATCATACTGGAAGTAAGCCAGTTTTGTACTTTGATTTTTTTTTTTTTTGTTTTGTTTTGTTTCCCCCCTACATCGTAAATGGATCACAAGGAAGGGTTTCATTCTTGGGCTTTAATATAATTTTAAAATGTATGTGTGAATCCTTGCTGTACCATCAGTGTTGCTAATGGCGTGAATAAGATATGTGCAAGGAAATTCTTCTGAATTGTAACTGATTTTGGCAAGTTGTATTAACATTACAGTGATCTTGTGTATTTTTCTATTAGGACCTATTAGTGTTTTAATATGTTAACAGGATTATAGTTTGGCTGTGAGAGTGAAAATAAGTCTGGGTTTTAAAAGGTGTGGAAAATCTGTTTTTAAGTTAATTATTTTTTAAGATAAGGTAAAAGAAAAAAAAGCTTTGGTTATTCCTTTCTCTAAGACACCTCAAACTATGAATTTAGTGTACTTTTAAAAGGTTAAACTAAGCACACTTTTTAATGAGTGACATTTAGAAATTCTTTTACTGTATTATTTAAAGAGGAAATGGAGTCTGAGTTAACATGAAGAAGTCAAGGGACAGGGAACTTTAAACATACATTGCAACAACATTCCAAAGTCTTGAGGTACCAAACCCAATGAAAATGCATTGCATCAGCACTAAGGATGGAAAACATGTCAGAAACAGCACAGGGCTCCAACTGACTTTGAACTGAAAACTCTGTCTGATTATCTTGAAATAAAGAACACATACAGGGGGGAAACATTTTTTTTTTTATTCATGTGAGCATCCACACTGTCAATGAACTCTTCAAGTTGTATCACACCTGATTTACACTGGTATGAAACAGATAAGTGAATCAAATCAAGTCTACAAGGTGCTCCATAGTAAATATGTCCAGCATGCTCGTTTTTCTTCCACACCCCTTGCGTATTTTAAGCTTTTCATCGTGTTACAGATTGAAATGGTAATACAGTTGAGCACTTCTAATCAAATATCAATAATGGGCACACATAACATGACAGATGCTTTAGACATTTAGATTATGTCGTTCAGCAATGGTGATTTATTTATGAAGCTAAAAATGCCTCTATGTACTTTATAAATGAGCAAAGAGATATAATATTAAGTATGGAGGGGGATTGGACTAGATTTTACTATAAATATATGTAGGCATGCAGCACAGCACCAAAATAATCTTAATACTTTTAAATGCAGCTTTTATTTTCAAAAAACCCCAACTATGCAACCCTTTAGCAATTGCAAAAAAATCAGATTTTTAATGTATATAAAGGGTGGGTTTGTGTTTGCATCCTAGAAAGCTGCTTTGGAACAATTAATGTGTAAAAGGAAATAAATGCTTGAAACTGAAAAGCAAAGCCAAGGAAAGCATGCATTGTCCTGTTGTTTTTAAGAAAAAGCTTTAAAACAACTCTTTAGCTTATTGTTTCTGTGAAAAGATCAAGGAAAAATTTCTGTTGTTGGCAGAAAAATTATTTCTGCAAATTCAAAGGTAGAAGTAGATACTTATAAGTAAACTTTTTTGAATTTTAAAATGTGGAAAGTCACCTATTGTAAAATGATGTTAACTGTTTTCTCCATAACATCTGTAGGAATGACAAATGCTACAACCACAGTAAATTTTAAACTATAAATATATAAACTGGCAATAACTATCATAGAAACAAAACTTGACTGTTGTTTGTTTCCCTCATGGATCTCTTGCAAGAGATGGACATTAATATTGTTACAATATGTAATAGTGGCTTACCTTATATTCACTATTTATAACTTTAGTGCTTGAAGTCCTGCTTTCTCAACACATTGCACTCTCTATTCCATTAGCAGTTATCACTGTTAGAGAAATCAATTGGTGTTGCTGCAGGAGCGATCTCTCATGAATTTTCATTTTCAGTGTTGCTGGTCCCCATCTTTTATCAGTCTTTATTAGTTTTCTGTGTTTTATTCATTATCACTGGCAATATAGGTTCAACTTCAGACAGTGTGGACACGCAAACAAGTTTTAGAGCTATATTTTCACATATTTTCTTATAATGATGAAGAAAGAGGAAGCATTTTATCCGTTACAACTCACAAGAGCCACCCAAAGGCATGCGTCTTGCTCCTCTTGCACAGCCCTTTTCCCCAAACATGAATTGTAAATCTTGTGCCCACAGCCTCCTTAACCCCACTGTCCTCATCTTTTAATCCTTCTTTCCCTTTCTCCCCTTGCCCTTTGCCACCTTAGTTGCCAGGGAGCGTGCAGGAGAACAGGCTGCAAGAGCTCCTGCCTCCTGCAGCTACAGATGATGGGAAAAGCTGACGAAGTAAGAGGTTCCAGTTGGAAAATGAAGTGCATTTACTGTAAACTGTCATCTTCTCCAAACTTGCACCACTGTAAAAACACAGGGTAAACTCTGCTTTGAGGCAGCTGTTTGCCTCTATGTTGGCATCAAATTTCTAGGAGGTCAATGTATGTCAAGTACCAGTCCTTGTCAGTGGAGAAGTCTTACTGTCTCAGGATGTGCTGTTCTTCAGAAAACACGTTAAGCTGTTGAACTTTGTTTCTTCAGACATTTATTTTAAGTGTTGTTTCTTTTGAAACTGATCGCGTGTTACGTATTCATAAAACACAAATATGTTTCTGGTAAAAAAAGATGCCTCTTTTTCCTCTTTAATTTCTAATGATTTCTTTTTTTATGCTTACCACAAATATGAATATTTTCTTACTTCACAATCCTACTCTGCCCCTTGAAATTTTGGTATATTGCTTTTAACTCTCTTTAGATGGACATCTCTCAGTTACATTTTCTGTTTGAAATCTGTGGTTTTTTTTCTTCTTTTTTCCCCATGTAATCATCCTTTCCTTCAGTAACTAGGCTTTCATTCTCTTGAAATTGATTTTTCTTCAAATATCAGTCAGTTCCCTCTTTGCATTTCAGTCTTCTGTTCCCTCTCCTTCTCCCAGAGGAGAAAGGAGAAAAAAATTCTGCTTCTTGTGGTATTTTTGAATTGATCTAATCTATACTATTTTATAGACTTGTTGAAAACAATGAAGTATTTCATTTTGTTCTTGGAAGCCTACACTGCACAGGAAATTAAAACAAGTGTATGTTAAAAAAAAAAAAAAAGTGTGCCAGATTTACCTTTGTTGATCTCAGCTCTACTGTCTGACCCTTCAGGATTACTGAGGAACATAGGTAAGATGGGCTATAAGTATGTTTTCATGTTGATCTTCAGGGACATCTGGTGTAAAGTGCTGACGGACAGAGTTCTATGCTGATGTTGCTGTACTAAATCAGTTCACAATGTATTTCAAGATAAGCTCTTTCTAGTTTTGGTCCTCAAAATGTGTAACCTCTTTTGATTGAGAACTTGAAAAAAAATTCAAACAAAAAAATCTTAGAAAATTTAATTTTTACACTTTTCTGCTCCAAACATCTTTGTTCTTTCAGCTAAGAGTGTGTTTTGTCTTTTGCCTTCTTTGATTTCCATTCTTTTTCGAGCAAAGCCTTTCTATGTATATAAAGTGACTATTTACACCCCATTCACTCAGATTCAGTAAGCAGTGGCGTATGGTTGTTTCTGGTGGTACAGCATAGTCAAGGAAAAGTAGTGTGGATAAAATATCACTGTTTCCTCTTTGCAATACAGTAACATATCTTTGATTTCTCCCCTTTTGACTGTATTTGTATACACAGAGAATGGAACAATACATTGGTTACCCTGAAAAGAAATCTATCTGCCTGTCTATATCTTAAAATATCTGTTAATATTATAAAGTTTTATTGGTGTTTAGAAAAGTTTCTTGAGCTGATAAAGCTCTTATTAGTAATTATTAGCTGCACATTTGTAGCTATGTTGGAGCTACATTAATTAGAAATATGTAAGGAGGAATGTTAAACATTTATTATTAAAGGATAGAGCTCATTAATTTGAATGAATTATTGTGTGCACTTGTCCAATATTTTCCTTTAATAATATATTTGTTTTGTGTTGTGGGTTAAAATGGAGTGTTAGCTGTTTATGATACTTGAATGAGCCAGCAGAAACAAATATGAAGGTAATGGCCTTTTTAAAGCTATTTTATAAAACATTTTATTTAGTCAGGAGAAAGGGCAGAATAACATTCATTTTTTTAAATTAAAAAAAAAAAAAAAGAAGACATACCAATAGCACATCAAATGGCAGCAAAGTGATACCAGCAAGTATCAGAAATTCTGTGAGAGCCTCCATAGGGCTTGTTTTGTCACAGGAGCTATCATTTAGTTTTGTATCCTGTCTTGTAGGTAGCCCTAAGAAAGATCTTGCCAGGATCTTTCAGATGGCATTTTAATGATCTGGCATCTTGAATAACATTTACATGTTTGTATTTCTCCGTAAAACACAAATACTTGAAAGTGCAAGATCTGTCCTTGAAAACTCTAGCTTCTTACTAGCATGAAGTATGGGCTTGTAATCACAATTTTTATTACTTTAATGGAAATGGAGAGTGTCAGTTTCTCTCCATATTACTTTTCTATTATTAACTGGCTTAAATTATGAATAAACATCCCCTAAGCTTAATTTCTTTAACTCAAAGCAGAGTGATTTTTAATAGTAACTAACCAACAGAAATTATGTAGACAGCAAAACTTTTATGTCATTCAGTCTGACCATTTTTCTGTTGTTGTGGGCTGGTTCAACCAGTGTTTCCTAGCAGGAAGCATTTTTACAAATGAAATAAGATGTCTGTTATTGCTGCTGTCTACATTCACACAGTCCAGTTTTTGCTTGTTTCCAGTGAGGAGGCTATTTATTTGCACATGGAAGGTTATTCTTCAGAGCAGGAATAGGAAAACAGAAGAAATATTCACTGGTATATGAAACATAATACTAAGTGATGGCAGTAGGGTAATCTTAAGGGAGAATTTTTCCAATGAGGAAAGTCACAGAAAATAGTGATCAGCTTACTCAGCACGGTTTCTCACTTCCCGTCCATTCTCATATTGATCTGTCTTTAAATATAGACAGAGAAGAGTGTGGATTAGAGTGTTCCCACCTCCACGTATATCCTACCAAAAGATTGGTAGCAAAGGGACAGAAGAAAATCCATAGGCTTTATTGGAAAAGACAGTGTAAAAAAGAAAATCATAGCTGCTGCTCTCCCTGGCCTTTGTGGGAGAGAATATATTCCTGCTGCTATTGCTTTCATTCCTGCTAGGATGGAAAAATTGTGAAGAGGAATTAAAACACTGCTGTAGGAGTTGGCAGAAAATTAGGGGCAGATTATCAGAACAAACCATCTATCCTCTTTGATGAAAAGTCTGAGCCATACCTCACTGGGCAAAAAGAAAAGTTTGCCCTCATCTGCCCTCCTGTCTGGGGGTGGGAGGGAGCAAAAGAGCCCAAGATTGGGGCAGAGCAGGAAAGCTGGTGCCCCTGGGTGCACTGGCCAGCTTCCAGCAGGGCAAGGATGCTCTCCCACACATCCTTCCTTCCTTGAGAGAGTACTGGTCCTGACTGGGGGAGAGAGAAGGCTGCCTTGATATTGTCTTGATTATCTGTAGTGTTTTACAGTAAAGTAGAAATGGAGCCAAAAGAGCGAACTTCAGAGCCTGAGGCAGAAATCATAAATGTTGTGACTCTGAGGGTTGCACGGAACCCGAATCCAGCGTCATGAAACCTAAACCATAAAATCCAGTAGAAAAACTTAGCTTGAAGAAAAATCTAGCTCCCTCTGGAGCAGGCTAGCCACATTCTTCCTCGGCAGCATATGGTTGTGGGTCTGGTTTGGAGTCCCCATTACCCTAAAGCACCATTACCATTCAAAAGTGTACTCTTCCCCCTGCCCCCCGATGAAAATGCGCAGTATAATGAGGGCAGTCTTGCAGTCCCCACGAATAATGCTTTTAGGACATACACTGAGGGTGTGTGTTGGGAATGGTATCAAAGCACGTGGAGCAGATGGAGGCAGCAAAGCCTGCTGAGATAGATGCTGGAGGACTGGATTGAACAAGGGGGATCCAGACATGGGGCAGATCCATCTGTCCTGTTCCCCAGAGTGAAATATTCACCAAACAGTATCCTAGATGTTTTCCCAGAGAGAACAGCCTGTGACTGAGCTAGCAATTAAGCAGTATGGACTATCAAGGCTTACGGTCATTCCCTGCCTTTCTCTGATTTAGGAAGAGGGAGTGACCTCTGTGCATTTTGACCTCTGCGCATTTTCAGAGGCTCAAAATTACTTTAAAGCAGCTGCGCAGGAGCATTACAAGTTGCTCCTTATGAGGAGCATTGGATCAGTACCCCTGAGGTGCCAGGATTTCTACTGCTTTGGTAGAGCAGAGCCACTGCCACAAACGAGGAGGCTCCAACAGGACAAAGCCAGCACCAGTTAGATAAACTACAGTCATTTTTACCTGCCGTAACTGCAACAAAGGAAGTGTACAGGAAGCAGAGTGCTGTAAGACAAGGACAGGATAAGTTTAAATTCAAGCAAAAATACAGTAAAACAGCAAGCAAAATCCTCAGCTGGATCCCAGCTTAGTAGAGCAGTGGTTTTGTATTATTAATCCAATATGAATATTGATTTTACACTGACTATTGCCTGTCTAATTGTTAGATCTATCTTGGTAGAAGTCTGGTTCTCCTCTGAATATGTGTGCTTTAAGGAAAAATATCTGCTTTTGGGTGCTATGGTACTTCTGTAGTATGTAAATTGGCCTTAATGAAGAACTTAATAGGAAAAAATTTCCACTGGATGGTGCTGCTTGCTATTTTAAGGACTAGATAGGATTGTCTGCTTTAAAAGATGCTGTTACCCAGGCTCCACTTTTCGCAGAATGCTGTTTTTTGAAATAATAGGAGTCATATTTTCAACACTAAGTGTAAAAACTGATTTCCAAATGTCCATTTTCTATTTTCTATTGCCTTTTAAAACTAATTTTGAACTGTATTTTGTTCAATTTGTGAAAGACTGTCAAGCACAAATGTATTGCCCTGCCTTGCATACTATGTATGTTGTGGGTTGGGTTTTTTCCTTTCTGTTTGAGACAGGCAATAGAACATTAAATTAGCTTAATTGAATGCTGCTGTTCAGCTTCTACCCTGCCTACAGCAACCAGAGGGGTAGAGAGCCATGAAGCCTTAAAATTTTAACAAGGTGTTAGAACTTCTAATGCACACAAACAGGGATGAAAACCACTCAGCTTCTTTTGGGGCCTCAAATGATGTCTTCCTTTAGCAAGAGCAAGGGCAAAAGTGAATGAACAAACATGAGAGAGTGTAGGGGGCAGGCTTGGAGGGAGATGCGATGGCATGATCTAAAGAGGAAAAAAATCCAGAGAAGAAAACTGGAGTGAAAGAGAGAGGAGATGCTGGGGGTCAATGACTCTCCAGAGGAACTGGTGGCTAGAGCAGAAAGCTCCCTGTAAAGGTAATGCGAGTGCTGCAGTTTGCCGTACTGTTGTTCATAGTGCATGGCTGTAATTCTGTATGGTTGTATTACCCTAATATTAAAAGAAGGCTGACAAAGATTCACACAAGGAAAGTAAAACAGGTTTGCCCTTCACTTTTGTGATACGCTCCATGTAATTTCTTTACTAGAAATTCACAGTCTCACTAGTCTTAAGGATGCTGAGATAACTGGGGAAAAAAAGATGGTGGCATCTTCTTCATTTTCAGAAAACATCCTGAAACTGCAAATATAATGAGTGTCTTGCAGTCCCCACAAGTAATGCTTTTAGGACATAAAAACGAGGGTGTGCATCAGGAATGATATCAAGGCACGTGGAGCGGATGGAGGCAGGAAAGCCTACTGAGATAGGTGCTGGAGGACTGTATTGACCCTTGCAAAAGGGTCTTGCAAGACTGAAAGCTTGTTTCCAGGCCATCCTGTCGATATACAATGGCTTTGGTCATGTCAGCCCACAGTAGTGGTCTGGTTTATCACCTTCTAGGTAGCAACATTAGTCCTTTACTGGCTCATGACCAGATCTCTCTACTTTAGTCATATAGCAAATGTTTTTTGTAGCTTAAATATTACAGGAGTGAGGTGCCTTGGCACATAAAAATGATCACCTTCCTGTCTTTCCACAGGACTCTGCTTTCTATTAACCTGACCTTACACAAGGCCCTGATATACAGAACATCAGCTCATTCATCTCTGTGTGCCTCTGTCCAATTTCACATTAAGACAAAGCCCTCAAATTCATAGCAAATAAAAAGACTCACTTTTAAAATTTGACTCTGAGGGACTCTCAAACTATCAGATGTTACTGGATATTCCCCTTCTGGTGCTTCCTGGAGGTGTATAAAAACAATTTTCTTACATCAGAGCCATTCCAACAGGTAGAGGCTGGAAAACATCCGCCTGTGGCTGTAGTGATATAGATACAGCAGACTCCTCTTTTTTGTATGAATCCGATAGAAATATTTACTAGGTTTGACGCTATACCTTTTTATCCCTAGTTCTCATTAGCAATATTCTGAGGTGGGAGGTTATTTCAAAACCAGACTCAACTTAGAAGTCAAGCAGTCATTTCAACCCTCATCATATAGGAATAAACGCTCTTCTGGGTCCTCTGGCCAACATCTGTACAAATGCTGTTTCCCTCCTTCCTTCCTGGCCCTACACTCTTTTCTCCAGCTTTGCTTTTCCCCCAAGTTTCCAAGGCATGAAAATATGAGAGTTTCAGTAGTCTTGTTCATCTCATATGGTAGGGATACGTTTATCTTTGCATCGTTTGAGGGCTACTTTGAACCAGTTAATTCAATGTTCCATATCAGCATGAAGCTTTAACCCATCCAGTTTTCTCTACAAAGAGCAAGCAGTGATATCGCTGAGGAAGAAAGCTCATAGGCAGTGAAAAAATTGCAAACTGTGCACATTGTTCATGCAAAGCCTTTGATAGAGCTATGGAGTAATGAATGCCTTTGCAGAATCTAGATTTTCTATATAGAAGAGGGGAATGAATTAATCAGGTAATTTATTAACAGAAAATAATTTGATCTCCTTAAGTCTCTCTCGCTCTCTCTCCCCCCTTTTATGCATTGTGTTTTACATATAGAAAGAGTTTATGTCAGCTGGTGAAACTTAATGTACTTACTTAATCATAGAATTTCAAGGCTATCTTTCCGAGATGAAACTCCCAAGATATCCCTACCTTGTATTTCTTAGCCTGTTCAGTCAACATACCATAGGAATAAAAGTGAACTAACACAGGCGTTAACTTGTTTTGGATACCATATAGTATTACTTTTAATCACCTTCTAATTAAGATAATAATCTTGTGTAGTGCCATCTTATATTTTGAAACACTGCATTAGGAAGTGGCAAATTGCTGCCTTCTATGACTTTTCCTAAGTCAGGGTTGTTTGTACCATGACTTTCTCCACTGACATTGAATCAGAACAAGTAATTTGGCACACTGTCTGAGTGAAAACGGATATTATAGCAGAATGTCATAGATGGATGCTTTCTTACCTTGGGGTTGTGTAGATGTTCTTCAGGGAGTTACACAGTTTGCTATAGAATCTAATGTTTCTATTTAAAAAAATCAGGTCTTCTAGGGTTGGGAATCTGTCTGTAAAAAGAGCTTATTGAATGTATACGGAATGTTATTTTCACAGAGTTACAGGGATCAGCCACTTATTGTGCAATTAATAAGAATACATGTTAGTACCAAGATATGCAGCTAACGTTTCCAAGTCCACAGACCTCTCCAGTCTGTGCTCTTAGCTGATCTTGGGCACATATTTCATGCATATGGTAGTACTATTATACTGAATCACCACTGAATTCTTGTAAAAATGAGTAAAAGCTGTTGGTCCAGGTGGTTTTTTTTTTTCCCAAGCAAAGCTTACTTATGTACAGTGATGCAGTTTTGACGTATTTTGACTTACAAAAATGAGATTAATAATAAGATTTTCTAAAAATTTAACCTAGTGTAAAGTCTTATTTTATGATTTGCATGTCTGCATGTATAGAATACATATAGATAGTGTCCTAATCTGCAGATGAAGATATAAATAGTGTTCTTGTTACTGATTTTTGTGATGCTTGCAGTCACTTTGGGATCCTTGATGTGCATCTGCTTGCCTCAAGAGCTGCTTTAGTCCATCCCTGAATACTCCATCAGTATAAGTCACACTTTCTAAACTACGTCAAGCAGCTCCCTTTTGCTTCATTAAAATTCCTACAGAATTTACTTGCTACTGCTTAACTAAATAATTCTAAGGCAATTAATTTTCTGTTATCATTTATTTTGCCCTAGCTGTTAAGACACATCCCCTGTAAGGGGTTCCCATGTGCTGGGAAGAGTGCCCCACAGCTGAAGAAGCTGCAGAACTGCTTCTGCAGAGCTCGTGTAGGGAGCAAACCGAGGGGAGGAGGGTAAGGAGGTAAATCATTAGCTGCCATCACCAGCTGAAGCGGGGGTATGTTGCTATGCCTTCGCTAACTGGTACTGGTTAGACAGTCTCTTTAATATAGGCGAGCATGAAGAAAATCAGGTAAATATGTCTGGCTCAACTGACCTTCCTTTTCCGCGGCTCTGATCTCATCTGTACCTGACTATATCCTATATTTCTAGTCTACTGGTTTATATTCTGTCCAAATTGTGCAATTTTCCAGAAATAAAGCAAATTTTCATGAATTGAGAATTTCATGCCATTCAGTTTTGAAGTGGATCTACTGCAGGGCAGAGTTCAAAGTATTGCAAGGCTTTTTTTAACCCTTGTTGTTTTCTAACATAAGCCCAAATTTTCAGTTACATTGCTTGACAGAGTTAGGAAAAATTAGCTAAATTAGTTAGCTAAATTACCATTGTTTTTCTGCAAATTTCAGTTTTGATTTCAGCTTCTGAAGTCAGTTTCAGGCTTTGGTGTTAATTTTCCAAATCGTAAGTGGATCAAATACGTGTAACATGAAAGACTGAAGTGTCGTCTGTATCCTGCTAAAACAGCTGGAATAGTCCAAGGCAAAGTAGACCATCAAAATTTATAAAGTACGTGACAGCAAATGATAAGATAATCTCCATCAAGGGATCTGACTGAGGAACGTGTTTCCAGAGGCAGTCAGGCTAATACTGTCTTGATTATCTTTAGGAAAAACAAACTCTTTGTCTGCTGAGGATATCTTCTTTTAACCCAATAAACCCTTATTAAAACATAAAAAAGAAGAGATATAAAGCATAAAGTCAGAAAAAAAAGCTATCTTAGAGCAAATTTTACTCCTTTTCTCTCCCTCCTTGTCCCCTGAGAATAAAGAATTGAACTAGAGACTTTATAAAGTCTAGGAGGGATTGGGCTGTTGATTTTATAGGGAAGGTCTTAGCTACACTGGAGGTAGCTGGAAAATGCATAAAACCCATATGTGGGTATAGCCTTGGGAATAACAGTCTCCTGTTGAAATGCAGCAATGCTGCTACTCTATCAAATGAAAATTAATTTCTCAGTAAAATAAGTAGTTTAATGCAACAGGCTTCACTGGAGAAAAACTGGATAAGAAATGAATTGAGGCTGCATTTGAAGCTTTACATTAAAGTCACTGACAGTCATCTCTCAACTACCATTTATCACTTATAAAGAAGGATTTGTGGAAATAAAATATTTGGTATGATGTATCATTTATTGAATATCTTCAGAAGCACATTTTGGAAATATGCATGCCCTGGATTTCAGCTGGGAAATGTATGGTCTGAAATAGCATACAGGTCACCATTCAATTGGCTTCTAAATAATTTCCTTTTACCTCCTGGAGCACTGTGTGATAAAGTGTTTGGAATTTTGAATTGTTTTTATAATGATGCTGTTGCAGTCTACCAAAAGATTTGATGAACTCTGTGCAAATATTCCAAAGCACTTTCAGATAGATAAAGAAATTTAAATCTGGGGAAGGTCTAGGTTGTCTAAATCCAGTTTGCATTATAGCTCTGGAAATGTATATTTTTAATTAATATCAGGCACAAAGACTTGTGGCATAAATGATTTGTGTTGCTTTCATTTCTTACCTTAAAACTAACTCCTGAATTAAGAGTATGGAAACTATCATACAGAATCAGCATTCAGCACATTGTGTTTATCACACAGCAGGCAATCATGAGACAAACTTTCTACAGCTAATTGTGAAATGAAATCACTATAGAAGTTTTTCCTAATCTTTGCCCATTCTGAATTGACCCTGTAGCATGACCCTATGATGTTGCTATCACCACACCTACATTGTTGATGTTATTTTTAAGAGCCTCCATTGTTGCAGCTTTGGGTGTTTTCATTACTTATATAAAATTCTGTAAATATCCATTCCTTTTTTTGAAATCTCTTCAGCTCTCAGCCTAGTGATACCCGGTATCAGTGAGCTCTACGACTGTTGTGCATTGTAAGGAGCGATATCTGGGCTGCATTGTTTTCAGTAGCAGTTTGTATTGAGATAACTGTCCCTTTGTGAAAGGCAAGCACCATCCTTTGCTGTTTCATTAAGTCAGCACTGCTAGGCATTCTTCAGACAAAAATAAAGATGATGTTGATGGTGAAGACGCCCCTTCTGCGAAGAGATTATAAGATTTGTCATTGGGTTGGGAGGTGGGGAGCTCTAGCATGCAAACTGATAGACTAAAAAGCTTTGTTATCTATCATCTTCCTCGTCTGTTCTGTCTTTTTTGTCTCAATGGCAATTGCTTGTTTTTTTAAGAAATCTTTCCAGGAAATGAGGCAAGGAACTTTTATAATAAGTTCATTTTACAGAGTGTGCTAAAACTGAATCGTTGAAATCTGGGGATCCAATTGTGGGATGGAAGAAAAAAGAGTGAGAAGAAAATAAGAGGTCACTTTGACATGTGGCTTTGACAGAATGAGAAGGGCCAGAGAGGATGGGAGCATGTGAGGAGGTATTTATGTGCAAGACAGTGGAAACAGATATGCAGGTAAGAGGCAAGGTGGAGAGAGAATGAAAGATCAGACAGAAGAGCTGTTATGAGGTGTGCAGGATGGAAAGAATTTTAGTGATGGTTTTTGTCAAAGGAATGAGTACTGTGTAGTTGAACAGTGGTCCAGGCAAGAGTTTATCAATGCTGGGAGATGGATTTTGAAAAAGAGAGATGAAATAGAGAGGAAAATGTAGGTACCATAATAAGATCTACAAGAGGTATTGACTACTTCAGAGTCTTTGATGAGGACACATTACGCTGAGTCTTGTACCTGAGTTCAGTCGTCCGTGCTACTGAAGTAACTTTTGGCCCACCGTTTCCTTCTGCTTCCATTCCTAGCTTGTAAAATGAAAACTCTACCCAGTCAGGTTGATGCAGGCAACCCAAATTTGTGATCTTATAGGCAATTCCCATTTGGAAGAGAAACTCATTATGGGGTTCTTTCAGTGTAACTGTCTTTGCTTACTAGAGAATGCACAAAGGTGCACTTTCTCAAGCACAAGAAGGACCAGATGAATACAGATGATTTCTCACTTAATCTTTTAAAATGTCTTTAGATTCAGAAGTCCACCAAATCTCTCAGCTTTTCTGGGGTTAAATCTCTGTGTTAATTTATTTCTGAGCTCTTTCAATTCTGTATCTGAGCTTTTGTTTATGGATACACTCTGAGATTCATCCTGAAATGATACTCATCCTCCTGCCAGGCTTCAAGAGGGTTTGGATCAGATCCATACTATTTTCCAAAAGAATAATAATGGAATTTTACCTAATATAATGCCCTCCAAATGTGTATTAGATGGAACTGTCGTTCAAAGAGTGTCACAGCTTATAACCTGCATCTCTTAATTTCTCCATTTGTAAGCTTTTAAAAATGCATTTATGAATATATTATTTGTTTGGGGTTTGCTCTATGTGAAAAGAAAATTAAAGAGTAATCCATTCTTTCCTAAACCTCCCCCAATCTCAACTTTTGAATATTTACATGTCTCGAAGTTTACATGTGTCCTTTCTAGGCTTTATGTTACTGTATAACTTCCACTTGATAGTTTGCTGGAATGAAGAGTTGTACATTTGACAGGTTTTTTTGTAATAGAGCTTTGCACTTGAGTAGTCTTTGTTCATTCTTCAGGATATACTTTTTTATATCCTTCTTGAAAACTCACCAGGATGAAGGAACTGACAAATGACTCCATTTGTACAGCATTTTTTCCCATCTTTCTGCATAAATTAAAGCAAATTTCACCCATAGGTGACAGCAAACTCTTGGAAATGGAAAATGCAGCCAACACAATGTATGCAATTAAGTATACAATGGTGACAGCAAAAATGCTTATGTGGAAATATGCAAAAAATCTTAAGCCAATCAAATCTCAGGAAATCCATGATATCTTTCTGAGAACTGCAAAACTGCTATCTAACGTGGGTGGTGATTAGATGAGGAGGAAGCCTCCAGTCTGAGCATGGCTGAAGATTCCCCAGTAGCTTACCCTTGAACTTACTTTGCCCTGGTAAGAAGCTGATCTCCTTCCCTAACTGACATCTCTGCTTCGTGTCTTTTATTGGAGAGAACTGTAAGGTCTAATTGCTGCACCCCATCATCAGCCACAAGTACTATCGACCATTATCGAATGCTCCCCACCTTTGCAGAATCAGAAGGGCCATACGTGCGCATTCATATCAATGCTCTGAAACTGGAAATCAAAGATGAAACAGTGGCTTATCACACACATTTCTGCGGGAGTTGGTGGGAGCTGTAATCTGTGCTATGTACTTTTAGGCCATTAGGACATAAAAACCTTGGTCTGATCTCCTGCTTTATTACTATGAATAGGTTATTCTCCAGTGCATTTTGAAGAAAAATATAGGAGAATAAGACAGATTTTTCTTTTGACTCCTAAATTAGTCATTTATATATTTATTTTTCTAGTAGTATGGTAAATTGCTTAGTTGTTTACCATTGCTGTTAAAAATTTATGTTCAAGGAGAAAAACCGAAGCCAAATCTTTCCTTTTTTCTTTTCGTTTACAAGCAGGTAGGAGGGCCTTGAGATGTCCACATCCTATTGTTTCTTATCAGCAAAATATTCCTTATGAAATTAGCAGCAAATAAAATATTTCTAGACTGCCTTATTTCTTTCTCAGAAATAATTCTGCCTTGTGTCTGAATAATATTTGAACACATTAATAGTAAATGCTGTTAATTAGATTCGGTCTTTTGTAGTCTGATTTTTCATTAATTACATTCTTACTTTAATTGAGTTATTTTACACAATCTGTGATCTTCCAGAGATGGTGGATTAAATAACTACAAATGAGCACTTGGAAGAAAAAGCACATTTTCAGGGCATGCTTGCTTTTATACTTTCTCCTTGAGAATTTTAAGTGTGATTTATTCATTAGATACATATACGTGGACAAATGTCCATATACTGTAGTAATTGTTGCAGTATTAAATGCATGTCTGTGTTGTGGTCAGAGGTTTGGATGCTATTTTCAGATGGATTGCTTGTATGCTAGAGAAACATTAGAGATGGAGGAGAAGCACCGTTCAAGGCTGGGTTAGTCTATACACTGGTGAAAGCAGCTTTTGAGCAACTGAGGAGACTGTGGCAAAGGCATCCAGCAGATTTTAGCTGAAGTATATGGCTTTCTTGAAGCCAAAACACTTTGTAGAGAAAACACTGATGTAAAAAAACCACTTTATGAAGGAAGAAAACTCTGTGTGTGTGAGACATAAAGCAGGTGTATAGGCTTGACAGATCTATCTGTGCCCCAGACCACAAACTGGACCTGGAAAGTCAAAGTCTGGTATGTCTGTGTATGTGTAGGATGCATCTGCCCCAGGTCTGAGCTATTTGGTTGGGAATTGCTTTGTAGACATTGGAGATGAGCAAGCACCTATAAAGAATGAGGTGGATCACCTCCTGGGCACACGTCTTCTTCCCATGGGCTGTGAAGGGAAGCCAACAGGACTAGGCTTTTTGAACCTTAAGTTAGGGAAGATGAATTGCTTTCCTTCTCGGGTCACCCGCTGGCAAATATAAGAAACTGATGCCGAAGTCCCTTCTCTGCCTTGAGATCAGAGCTGAGACTTCCTAGTAGGGTTTTGAACAGGCATGGTGAGCTTTCTTTTTTTTTTTTTTTTTTTTTTTTTTAAATAGCATCCTATAGTGAGGCAAAGTAATCAGCCGTTCTCTGGTCAGGTCTTTTTTGAAGGGGGGTAGGGTGCAATAAGGAAAAAAAACTCCAAACAAACCAAGAAAAGAATCAACTACAGGAATTTTTATCCTTTTCCCTCCTCCTTTTTAATAGTAAGGAGATGTTTAGAGGAGTCCCTGGTCAATTCTTACTCTTTGTTGCAGATTGTTCACAGGACCCTTGCAGCGATGCTGGGCTCTTTGGCAGCTTTAGCCGCCTTAGCTACTGTTGGGGAGGTAAGTTATCAAACTGTAAGTGCTCACTTTGTTTCTGGGTATGATATCATAAATTTCTGTGTTTACCCTGTTGTGATTGGGCACATGACAGAGCAGTGTTTTTTAAGAGAGAGAGATGGTAGAGCAGCTATTGGGATGGAGAAGCATCTTGGGGAAAACAAGTCAGCCTAGGGTATAGACAAGAAGAGTAGAAAAAGTCAGTTGATGTTATTTTGTTCTGATTTGCAGGAAGCTGAGTACAACCATTTTCAGCTTAATTCAGAGTTACTTTAACACTGTTATTTTCAGTAATGCTAGGTTACCAAGCAAACCTAAATGGAAATACATTGCCTTACACTACCCTAAATAATTACACCTCATGCTTACACCTTCCTATCCTTTTGTTTCCCCCCTGCTTACTCTTAGTTGATATTTAGTGAAACCTCTGACTGACTGTCTCTGTTTTTCTCATAACTGGTCACCACATCATCTTTATGTTCCCTTAAATTCCCTCCAGTTTGTTCACAGGTGAAGCCGTATGCCTTTGTTCTCGTACCAAAAAGGAAACTGGCGTGTACCATATAATTTGGTTATCTTTTATTTCTGTAATGCTACATAAGGAACAACTAGATAAACCAATAACCTAATGTAGACTTTTGATAATGACCCACTTAGGATGCCAGCAGTACTTTGAATTAGTAATAGTAGTAGTAGTAGTAATAATAATAACAACAGTAATAATGGTAATGATAAAGAGTCCTTTTTGTGTACCTTGTAGGAACACTTATTAATTTCCATCATAGCTTATTTAAATGGTTCATCAATTAAGTGGAGTTTATATTTCATAGCTAATCACAAGTTAGGTGTTTTGTGGCATTCACTGGTAATTGTATTTTTTGATTGCAGAGGCCAAGTATGGTCAAAGTGGTGGAGTGGATTGATTATGAGACCCTGGCGCTGCTGTTTGGAATGGTAACTAAAATGTATCTTTTGCTCTAAATGTGCTGAAATAATCACATTCAGTATAGAGATGTTTCCCTTTTAAACTTTTTGTTAATTATACTTTACTGAGACATGTTATGATGAAAATTTGGGCCTTAAGGGATTTATCAAAAAGGAGGATGATCAGACCTCTGAAGGAGCCTTTTGAAAAGGTTGATTCTTTTCTCTTTTTTTTTTAAACCTGTAAAATTGTCTTGATAAAAGCATCCTTGAGGTCTATAAATGGAAAGATCTGTTTAAGTGCCAAGTATTATCACTCTCATTTATCTTGTTAATTTTGTTTACTCAAAACCTTCCTCAAACACAGTCTGCTGGAAAAGTGGTTTTCTTTGTCTTAGTGTTATGTTTGGAGCCAAAAAAAGCAAACCAGAAATGGAGGAGAAATATCTGATTAGATTATAATAATATAGTATTTTAATCACTTTGCCCAGAGCTATTTATGGTAAAAAGAGTTGTCCAAGTGCTATTAAACTCTAACACAAAATATACAACATACAGAGACAAAATTACAGTTATCTGTTGTTGCCATTCTGAGCTTTTCTTATTGCCTGACACTGCTCCCCACTCCCCTGCCCACACCACAGAAAAAGAAAGCAAAAAAATCTGTTGGGAGCAAAGATGGAAGGACAGGAAACTTCCTAGAAATGTGGGAAAATGCAAGTAATTATTGGACACACCATCTACTGCACTCTGTGAGGCATTACTGCAGAAAGTAAACACACTTATTGGCTTTTCTTGATTAATGACATAAGGGAGATACATTGAGTACTTAATGTATGATGCTCACTTAGTCTCTACAAATAAAATTCAACCAGACTAGTATGACATTTACGGACTGTTTATGTTGAGAACTAAATTTCACCATATGATGCGTTAACAAGAGATATCTGGCAGATGTAGTGGATATCCTAATACGAAGGTGATCGGATTCTCAGAGCTGTGTCAGATAAGAAGGACGTTTGTTAGGATCACAAACTACATTGCTTTGGTTTTGTGTAATAATTCAGTAGCAAGCTATTCTTTTTCTTCGTCTTTTGGTAGATGGTTTTGGTGGCCATATTTTCAGAGACCGGATTCTTTGATTACTGTGCAGTAAAGGTAGGCTTGTTTTGGTACTCTTAATTATTACTGGATTAATCAAGTTAGTATTTAATCAGATCTGTTATACTAAGCACTATCTTTGAAGAAACTTTCTTAGGGCAGTTTATACTTCCCACATTAGAAATGACAGTGGTCAACTTGTAATTTTGAAAGATCTCCTAGGGATGAAAGGAAGCCCTTGAGGTAATTCTGTTTCTACAGGAGAAAGGTAAGGCCCCCAGTAGGGTACGCAAGCATATGGACAATATAAAGTTGAGTTATTCCACTGACTTCCCCAGGACTGCAGTTCTGCTGTAGCTGAAATCTGTATTTATGCCTGGCAGTGGGAGAGAGGAAGTATGGGAACTACCATTAGCTTTACAATCACACATGATAAATGGCCACAGACCTTTGCACAGTAGCAGAATCAAAGATTACATGAAAAGGGTAATTCTGATGGATTGGTTGTAAGGCACGTACTACCCATGGTGAGGGACTCCTTCACCTGCTCCAAAGCTTAATTTTCTTGAGAAGGGTGGAAAGAAAGAAAACAAAAGTGACAAGGAGGACTGCTTTGAGCACAGAACCCCTAAACAAAAGATGGGTGGACACGACCCCTGCCTACATAGATGCCCAGATTCTGTAACCCCAGCAGTGCTGCTCTGAGAATGGGGAATGCGTCCCAGTGTGTCGAGGGGGTGGGAGATCTGAACCACATTAGTCCACCCAGGCATGAAGGCAGAAGATGGGGGCTCAGCCCTGCTCCTGCCACAGACCCCCTTCATGCCTGGCAGTGGAGCACGGTGTCTCTTCAGACTTGTTTCTTCCTCTGCATGATGGAAATGTTTGCCCCCTTCCACAAAATGCTTTCTTGCTAAATTAATTAATATTGGAGAGGGTGCTGTTGGAGATGCAAGGAGTAGTAAATGCTCTGAGCTCACTGTTGCCTCATCTTTGGTGAAGTTGTTTTATCTATCATTTTTTGAAAACTAAGCTGGAGTGATCTAGCCCCTTAATTTTGTTTCTATTTGTTTGGTTTTATTAGGCTTATCGATTCTCTAGAGGCAAGGTGTGGGCCATGATTACGCTTCTGTGCCTCATTGCTGCAATTCTTTCTGCATTTTTGGACAACGTTACCACTATGCTGCTCTTTACTCCAGTAACCATAAGGTACTTTATTGTTATGGTTTTGGACTTGGTCTTTTATAGCCAGCAATCAGTAGTAGACATGTGTGCAAAATGCTTGTTTGGACTTCTTTTGATCATCTAAATGGAAATCAAAACTTCAAATACTCCTGTTGCAGTAGGGTAAAGAGCTAACGTTTTCAAAGGGATTGGTTGCCTTTTCCCTTTGTGTTAATACTGAGTACATATCTGAAGCCTGTTATACTGCCTTGGCTGTATAACAAACTATTCTGGTTTGTCTCCATATCTGAACTGCAATAGCATATTGCACCAAATGCTCCCTAGTAGATGAAATTTTTTTCCTGTAAGCAGGGACAATTTTTTAATTAAAGCTGCCTTGTCTTTTACTGGCTAATATCTATATAGAACATTTTTGATAGTAATTTATGTTTTAGTGAAGTTGTTATCCCTTCTAATACTAGTGACAAATAAATCAAAAAAATCTCCAGATTTCAGCTAAAAGCTTTGTTTCGGAATACGAGACTCTGAATTTTCTTCCTGCTGGTGATTATGACATTGGTACAGCCACTGGTTAATTCCACAATTTGAGATTAAATATTTGGAACTTTTAATAGAGATTAATCCAGTTCAGCTTCAGAAAGATCTAGTGTGCTTCTAAAATGATCCTGAGTGGTGTGATATTTGCAGCCATTATCACATTAAAGTACAGAAAATTCTATTAAGATATGCTTCCACTTTAAAATGTAGTGTAAAGCAGTAAAAACCAATTTTGCAAGTGGAATTTATTCTAGATTGGGAAACAGCTGATGAATGAAAGCTCAATTTGTCTTCTGTCCGATTATATTTTAAAGAGATCACTTTGCCTTACTCCAGTCAATAATTTCACCTCTAGCAGTAAGCAACACTGGAACTATTAAACGTCAAGTTTTCTTTAGCTGTGTTGCAGAATATTTTGAATTAACTGTAACTGGGAATGGACTGAAATCCAGACGTCAATGCATCATGAACTACTGTTCACAGGCAGAGCTACTGTAGCATTTATTCCGTTTTCAAAGAATCATAGAATAGCACAGGTTGGAAGGGACCTCGAAAGACCATCTGGTCCAGTCTTTCATGGGAAAGGGAGCCTAGATGAGATTATCTAGCAGCCTGTTCAGTCATGTCTTGAAAACCTCCAGTGGCGGGGACTCTACCACACCCCTGGGGAGGTAGTTCCAGTGGTTAATTGTTCTCACCATAAAAAAAGTTTTTCTTATGTTGAGATGAATTCTCTCCCAGTGCAACTTGTACTTGTTGCCCCTTGTCTTCTCCATGTGGCTCCTTGTAAGAGAGAGCCTCTGCCTTTGTAGCCACCCTTTAAGTACTGGAGTTCTATACCAAATGTGTACTAAGTAAGTACTTTAGTTTTATCGTAAATGAATTTGTAACACCGAAGAAGGGGAAACTCAGTATGCGGGAAACATTTGTATTTGAATCACTATCAAAGTGAAAATAAAGTTTTATCTTGCCTATTAAAACCAAATAATTGCCTATTTCTAAAAGCTTCATGCTGGGGGTCATTTTTTGTTTTTGTCTTGCTGCCATTGTCTTCAGCTCTTGTCTACAGCTTCACTATGTTGCACTGCGTTGTCATTGCCATGGAGATAAAGCTTGCAGAAAATCCTACTGACTATATGAATATAAGGTTTTATATTTCCATTAATAAGGCGTAAAACATGATACTTGTTTCACTCTGCATTTTGGAGTAAGCTGATAAAAAAATTAATAACTACCCCTTTTTAGCTATAGTTTATTTTCAAGTTACTTTGTTATTGGTGTTGTGGTTTAACCCCAGCTGGCAACTAAGCACCACCCAGCTGCTCACTCATTCCCCCTCAGTGGGATGGGGGAGAGAATCAGAAGAGTAAAAGTGAGAAAACTCATGGGCTGAGATAAAGACAGTTTAATAGGTAAAGCAAAAGCCACGCGCACAAGCAAAGCAAAACAAGGAATTCATTCACCACTTCCCATCGGCAGGCAGGTGTTCAGCCATCTCCAGGAAAGCAGGGCTCCATCACGCATAACGGTTACTTGGGAAGACAAACGCCGTCACTCCGAACATCCCCCCCTTCCTTCTTCTTCCCCCAGCTGTATATGCTGAGCATGGCATCATATGGTATGGAATATCCCTTTGGTCAGTTGGGGTCAGCTGTCCCGGCTGTGTCCCCTCCCAACTTCTTGTGCACCCCCAGCCTGCTCGCTGGTGGGGGGGTGTGAGGAGCAGCAAAGGCCTTGACTCTGTGTAAGCACTGCTCAGCAATAAGGAAAACATCCCTGTATCATCAACACTGTTTTCAGCACAAATCCCAAACATAGCCCCATACTAGCTACTATGAAGAAAATTAACTCTATCCCAGCCAAAACCAGCACAATTGGGAACTGGAAAAGGCTAATGGTTGTTCACATGGGGAATTATATAACCAGGGTTAAGTAAACTGAAGAATTTTGATCCTACCATATAGCTAACACATTTTGATGTGTTGGCCTTTCTTGGTGTACGTCAGAGGTTCTTTCTTCAAGCTGTCACTAGGCCCATCAAAAAGAAAGAATCACTAAAGAAAAGTTAAGGTTCTATTTTGAAACATTCGGAAATCAAGGAGTGATGAAGTTAAAATTACAAGTACAATTGTGGTCTTGTACCACACCTGATACAACTGGGCCAGTTGTACTACAAAGTACCCTTTAACTGCATAATTTTATGCTGTTGGGGAAATAGTGTATTTTTGCACAGTTATTTTGTTCTGGAGTTTTTATGTGCTGACATATGTGTCATCTGACTGTTTTTTCTGAGTTTTAAATTGATACTCTTGGTGACAGCATAAGTGTATCAAGTTAAGCTTTTGTGCCATACACTCTTTTCCCTTTGAAATATAGGTTTTAATAATACAGAATTAGACTGAACAGTAAAGCTCAAGTCTTCCTTCAGGGAAACGTCTGACAGCACTACGGTGAAAGCAATCCTGAGAAAGCATTCTTGCTGCTCACTCTTCCCCCCATGCCATATTAAGTAGAGGGGGCAATAATTTAAGTGTGGCCTCCATTTTTACACACTGGAGCAACATTTTGATAAGCTGTGAGCAGGAAAGCAGTCGTTCCTTATTCCAAAGTGCTTAGGTGTGACCTTAACTTTCAGCCTTTAATACTACAGCCCAAATTTAAAGTCAAACGTGTACTTCCAAAATGAGCAGATTGTGCAGATCTGTGTGTAAATGTAATTTGTGCGAGTTGAAGTAATCTGTGTGAAGATTACTGTGTGTAAGTTGGCTCTGAGTTGAAATGGACCATGAGGTTACTGAGTCAATCCCAGTATTTGCCAGAGCACTTTAAGATGCTCCTTATTAAAGAAGCATTTTACTTTTTCTTATTAATGAAGCATCTTACTAAAGAAGCATTAAATATTTTTGAATTGATAAAAACATTTTGAGATTTTTTTAATAATGAGGAATGTGTATTTTCTACTGTTGTTGCATTACAAATAGAAATACTCGTGATCAAGCTTTAGAGAAGGGGAAAAATAGGAACAGAATAAACTGGATAAACCTAGGCTGAAAGCTGAGGTCTCTAATAGATGATTCATGGCTAATAGGTTGCCTGTGCAATCCTCCACCACTGCTCCCTGCAACAAAGTTAATAACTGATGCTGAATGCAGAGCCTGTGGCTGCCAGAATACTTTTCCGTAGGTCAGTATAGCCTGGGGACCATGGTTTAAAAAGTTGTATGACGATGAAAATTTGAAATGCTATTTTCTGTGTAGTCAAACTCTTGTAATAGTTGTTTACTTTTAATGAAATGCTTTTTAAAATGCATCAATTTTGTAACATTAATTATTGCAATATAAATGTAAAAAAATCTATCATTTTTGCATTTATATTGCTGTAATTACTGTAGCACATATAATGTAACACAATTAAAAACTTTAACAATATACACACACAAAAATATTATGTTTAAAATCCTGCAATTTTTCAGTGAAATGACTGCATTTTTTGTATTTTATAAATTTTAAGATTTAAGGTAATTTAGTCATAGGGTAAGAGGTTAATTTCATTCTCTTTATACCACAGGCTCTGCGAAGTACTTAATCTTGATCCTAGACATGTCCTGATTGCAGAAGTAATCTTCACAAATATTGGGGGGGCTGCCACAGCTGTTGGGGATCCTCCAAATGTGATTATTGTTTCAAAGCAGGAGCTGAGAAAGCAGGTATGTACTGCAAGCTCTTTGGCTACTAAAATTAAGTACTGATGTTGACTTATGCAATGTTGAAACTTCTCTTCCCCCAGACAGCCATATAAACAGAACATAATCCACTTTTTCTGCCACGCTATTTCCTTCTTAGTAGGACAACCAGACAGAACAGAGAGATCTTTTGGGGATAAAACTGTGACGAAGAATAGACTTTTTGATATGGACTGAGAATACCGGTTTCCTTTTTTTTTTTTCTTGGTGGTGGGAAGGATTTCCTTGTCAATGGCAAAGTGAAGAAGGAAGCAAAACAATGGAGGGCTGTAAAGAGAGGGCAGCAAGGTGGAAAAAAAGAAAGATGTGAAAATGAAGATGAAAATCCAAACTTTTTTTTCAGAACGGGCTTTCTCTCAGAAGTTAAATATATTGAGACAATTCAATTTCTTTTCAGAAATTTCAAACCAGAAATAATTGTCCATATGCAAAACCCACAACGTGAGAAGCTGCGTTGCCCCTGTAGACCCATGTCATACAGGACTCCTCTGCAGGCAGAGACTTTGTCCTTCAGCCGCAGCCCAAGGGAACGTGGGGGGTGAGAGGAGAGCGGGGGCGCCTCCCGTGCAGCTGGGGCCACAGCTGGCTCCTACCTCCTGCCAACATTTTGGTATCCCCAGGCTGCAATGACAGATTTTAACTTCCAACACTTGGCTCTTCTATTGTTTCATTTTGCTGGGTGACTGGTCCCAAAGGGAAGGCTATGGTGGCTGGTGCTGGGTGGGACTGCAAGACTCCAGACACCTGCCAGCGGGACCGTCCCCGTCCCACCATCTCCTCCCACCCACATGGCCCTCTCTGCCCTGAGGACAGGCAGAGCCCGCTGCTGGTGAGTGTTCACGTTTGCAGCCTTCAGCTTCTGCATGGAGCTGCTGTTTGCATGAGTTTTCCATGTTTTCAGCTATCCCTGCCACCCCTGAACAGGAGGGCCTCAAGTCCCACTTCTGCCTCTGACACTGTGCTCCCCGGTATCCCTTGGTGCATCACCCATCTCTGGTGCGCTGCGGGCAGCAGGGAGGCAGTCTGCTCAGGGTGCAAGGGGCAGCTCTGCTCTCCTGCCCCTGCACCACCACCAGCAAGCAGCACGATGGAAGGGGCAGTAATGTAACGGGCAAGTCTGTAGGGACACCAGGCATGGGTTTTCTGTTTTGGCCAGGTGTCATAACCCCCCCAAATACATAAATTTAAAGGAATTCAATGTAGTGTATGGGCTAGTGTGAAAATACCTGTGCAAGCGGGATGAGGGAATTGTAGTATAAAATTCTAGATTTTTTTATTTGGAGTCAATTATGTTTCTATTGCTGTACCAAAAAAGGATGTCTTCTAATTGACTGAATACACTCAAATTAATTAAGTACTGTCCAGGTTGGAAAATGTCTTTGAAAGTTCATAGTATTTAATAAATTGAATGTTTACCTTCAAAATATTTGAAATGTGCTGCAATTAGTTTGTTTGGATGACGACTTTGGAGACTCTGTAATATTCCTGGCTGAGGATTTGATAGCTGAATTATGCATTTCAAAATATGAAATCTGTGCAACTATTTAAATGTTCTTTTCTAAAAGAGAATAATTAGCACCTATCATGCAGGTCATTTTCCTAAATACTCAGAAACTCATAATCTCTGTAGAACCTTTAGAAGTGGCTATAACCATGGCAAGCAATTAAGGAATCACATTGAAAGGAAACAATTTTACATTTCTCTTGAACGAGATATTGATAATTTTAGGAGGACTCAGATGTATAAATACCCTAGCAAATGTGACATAGCAAATTCTCTATTTGAAACAAGCACAAAAACCTTCCAATTGTTTTCACTCTGGATTGTTTTCAGATCTTTTGTTGCATCACAGAAACAAGGATGTAATAAAAATCAGATTCAACACAGGACCATGGGACTTGTACTGTTTCTTTCCTATATTCTCAACTGTTATATCTACGTATACAAATAAAAGAGGGTCAAAGACCTATCCTTGGCTCTGAGGCTGAGTGGCATGGACTGGCTTTTGTCCTCACTGCTTAGGGCTCACCCCCTCTAAAGGAGATTTGCCTGGGAGAGTGCTGGCAGGAGTAACTGGATGAAGCCAAGAGTGAGGGCAGGGAGGGAGCTGGACCATCTGGCCTCTTACAGTCTGCACGTTGAACTAATAGCTCGATTCCTAATTTTGTCCACCTGCTCCAGCATGCTCTCTTTTGTTCAGAGGAAGAAACATAGACATTGCTGTCTTGTTTCTGAAACTACTTCTAGCAAAGGCTGCTGTGAGGAAGGGTTATATCATCAACCACAAATCTGCCTCTAAAATGCATGAGGTGTCTGCTGTATTTGTACCAAGTAAAATTTATTCTTTTTTTTTTTTTAAGTTTTTCAGAGGTAAAAGTTCTTGAATGCAATAACAGCATTTTGGAAACAGCACTTCATGCAGTATTTTTTATAGTGTCTATTATGATGCTTTCTACAGAAAATACCTGGGGTTTACCTCTTTTTAGCATTATGGTCATGTTTTTGCCATTCTAGGAAATTTTTCTCCTTGATATTGTCATTGAAATTCCCCTGTTCATCCTCTTGCACTTCCTTTTCAGTGTTATTTTTGCATAGTAAGTACAGGAGTACTTGGACAACTGCCCTGTAGGAGGCTGAATAGTGTATCGTACTATCTAGAAGATTGGTTTTTCTATTTTATTAGGTATGATCAGGAGGAGAATTTTACCAATCTTCCTGAACTTTTACTGTTGTATATCAACCTCTAAAAGCAGCCTAGTAAGATATTATGCAAGTTTACACTTTCTTAGGAAACCTTGGTTTTTAAATCAACACAAAATGAAGTGCAGCCTTGTTACTTTGGGTGCTGTTACTGGGTTATAGCGTTAGAAATGCTTTACTGTTTGTTTACTGTTGTGCTGGAGAGATTTGTCTCCCTAGGTTCTGGGGAAAACTCATGTCATATTAAGAATATTTTATTTAAAGTATGTTTGAATAAATAAGCTTTTTGTTACAGTTTACTCATTAAAATGTAGGGATAAGTTTGTTTATTTGTTTTGAGATGCAAATAGATGCCAAAAGGATTTTTTCTTTGTAGCAGTGGTTAATTTATAATACTGACATATTCCCTACCATCATGCCTGGAATCAGTGGAACATTTGCATAATAGCAGAGGAAGATTTGTTGTACTCTTGCTTGTTCTTAGTTGGAGTTGGAAGAAGTTTCAGAAAATAGCATTTATTTTGTGATTTTAGGGAAGGAAAATAAGAGTTTTCATTAAGAGCAAATGGAAAACTCAGTGAATACAAAACTTTTTTTGTTTTTTCTTACCTTCAGAGTACTGCTACTGAGTGACCATTGTTAGCAAAACTATATTTTTATCTTGAAGAGCTATGTGCTTCAGACTTTGGGAACTCCATTTTATATGCACAATAGGGCATGAACCGGTTGGAAACGGTCATCGCTTTCAGAAAGGTTGAACATGAAGTCCTCCATATTTGGGAACTTCACTAGCATGTACAGTCGCACCTTTAAAATCAGAAGTTGCTTGTACTCTAAGCGTAGGCTGTGATTACAAGTTCTTTAGAGAATGGATGGTGAATAGGTGTCCAGAGCAAAATGATGGTGTGAACATAGTATGCACTAGTGTATCTAGCTTTAATCTGCTTAAGAGAGGTAATGATAAGAGCAAAGGCAGTTTTAGCATGTGATAGCCACTGGATTATATCCTCTTATTTACTGTCTTTTTTAGCATGTGATAAAGCTTGTACTGTTAATCTGATGCTTGCTGAGGATTTTGGGGTTTCAGCATCCCACTCATAGTTATTCCTGCCATTTAACAGGAATTCCCTGGAAAATGGACAGCCATCAGGTTCTCCTGTTCTGCCTTTCAGAGACTTTCAGCCTTCATGCTGAAATTTAGCATGCTGCGATATTAGTTGATTATATTTCATGAAAAATTGTGATACCAAAAATTTATGAATAAAAGTAGATAATTCTGAAAAATGGAAGAGAGAAAATCCTATATATGAATCTATAAAGGTATTTCAAGCACTGACAGAGTGTGAAATGGATTCCCATAGTTTACTAGGCTATTTTAATTGAGTTTGCTGGATACAAGCTTGTTTAAACTTTTAGTCAATTTGTAGAACTCCTCTTTCTGTCGATGTTTCATTGATTCCTTTTCTCAAGAAAAAATGAAATCCTAGGTAAGGTATACGAAATAAAATTTATGGGTTTATGGCTGATTTCAGATTTTTTCCCACTTCTGCATGTAGTAATCATTAAAGAGTATAGTGCAAGACAAAAAAGGAGGTTCATCAGTGTCTCAGATAAGCGTTATCTTCATGTAACTGTGTTAGACCATCAGTGATTTCTGGCTCAGTGACGTCATGAGCAGTTCCCCCTGAGACAGCGTAGATCTCAGTCACTCAGCTAGAAGGGGTGTTTAAACCAGTGTAGAAATAATAAATTACTCTTGCTCTTCCTCATTTTATTAGTTTTAAGATATTAAGTAAAGGGCATTCTGGCTAGAAACACAGTATTTGCTGCTCCCTGAATTACTGCAGCTAGCTATAATTTTTGCTTTCTCTTTGCTCTAAAATGGCAGGCTTCTTCTGGAAAGATCTGAATTACTAGAAGTTAATTTCACGCCTCCAAAAGCAATGAAAAAAATAATAGTCAGGATGATAGAAAGTTAGTATTTTAGGAAAACAGCATGATACTTCCTTCTCATATGAAATTGATATATTTGACTTTGCATTTAAAACTATAAACCAAGGAAAGATGCCTGCTCTGGTTCAGTTCTGAATCTGTAGGCAGTGCAACCTTTAGGCTGTTGTCTTGCTAAAACAAAATCTTTAGATTTTCTGTCGACTGGGGAACAGGAGAAATTTAACACAATCAGCACAGCCTCAAGTAAGGGACATTTGAAGCATGTATTGTATTTATCTGATGGATTGAAATCTCCTGGAAGAAAAGTATTTCTTGTCTGTTGTGCATGTCAATTCCATTTCAGTCTATTGTGCAGGAAAAAGAAAATCTTTATGAAAATGACATTTTGTTATATGCAGCAAACATGTGCAGCACTTTAATGTGTTTTTACAATGCTGAATCCTGTCCCCAGCAGTGAAGAGAACTCAGAAGGTATAAAATGTGTTATCCACAGCCACAAAGGGTATGAATGTAGGCTCTGGGGAGATGTTGCATGCCCTTTCTAGGGTGTGGGAAAGGGAGCAGGAACAAGTGATGAAGTAACTGTGCCACCATCTTGGTACCCTCTGCTGCACTGTTTGTATCTGTGGTACAATGTAAACCCTTTAGTCTCTTAAAGTTCTCCAGAGGCTGCCAGTTGACTGCTAGCTACCTGACAATGTCTGGTGTGAAATCTGCTTGTCCTTCCCTGAAAGCATATTCTGTGTGCTGCAGAGGGGCTGGTGCTAAGCACCCAGCCCAAAGCATCAGGGTGGGCAGTGGTCTGCTTTTCACCATGAGCCCTTCTGATATCAGCCATAAAAAGGAGTGCACTTGGTAGTCCTCAGCCTCCTCATGACTACAGGGTACCTGTTGTCCAAGGCTAGCAATCGTCAGGACTCATTTTCAC
Source organism: Gymnogyps californianus (assembly GCF_018139145.2). NCBI lineage: Eukaryota > Metazoa > Chordata > Aves > Accipitriformes > Cathartidae > Gymnogyps > Gymnogyps californianus. The sequence continues at coordinate 74,255,789 of NC_059471.1, read as the reverse complement.
TCACTGGGTCTTGTGGGTCAATGCAAGGAGGTAATGGGGAGGAAAGCCAGGAGCAAGAGATGGGAAGAGAATTGAATCCAGCCTTGCAATATCACAGGCAATACTGTCATGCAAGCTCTTTCCTGAAATAAGCACGTTCCATGTTAGAAAATGATTTGTTTCAGCTGAATTGGAAAGATGTTCTGCAGTCGCAGCAGAGCAGCATGTTTTCTTTTTCCCCAGGGATCTCAGAGATAAGAAAGATCAATGGGGTGATATTATGAAGTTTAACAAAATCCTGAATCTCAGCCCAGCTACTCTCTTTGTACTTTTTCTTTGGAAAGTTTGGGTAAGCTCCTGAATAGGATGCCAAAAAATCTGGTAGACAATTTTTTTCTTTTGTGATGGTGTCTGCAAATCACATTTAATGCTCATCTATGTCAGCTTTTAGGTCACGAAGCTGTGTTAATCCTGATTTTTTTTTTTAAGAGTATTGTGATCTCCATCTCATTTCAATTCCTTTCAACTATCAGTCAGACCTGAGACCTCCTTCTTAACCTCAGCATTTTAGTTTGCCTTCTAGGTTGATGTGATTTTCCTTTTCACGGAGAAATTAGTTTTATGGGTTTCAAGCGACACATTTCTTGTGCTGTATTTTTTGTTTGACAAGCTTCTGCATTGTGGCATTTCGGTAACAAAGCACAATTGTTTTGCTCTGAAATTGGTACGATATTCAAAATGTAGAGGCAAGTGAATCTGTAAATCTTTGCATTTGTTTGCAACGAGGCACTTCCTTAAATTCAATTTCCATTAACATGTGATGGAGACATCACATTTTTAAACTTGAGAGTTTCCAAGGATTCTTCGGGTTCCTATTTCTCTTTTTTATTTCCTACATTAGCAATTATCTTTACGCCTGAGTATCTCTGCAGAGAATTTCTGCGAGATCACTCTGCCTGGTAGCTGGCATCCTTCTGCATGATGTGGGCACATTGCTGCCAGCCTAAGAAAAGCTTCGTCTCCACTGCTCTTTGTAAGACTAGGTGGAGTGCAAAAGTAATATTTTCCTGGTTCTGGTAATTCTGGTTTGAGTATATTCTGACCACCTCTAATTACTTTATTGCTCCTCAACCAGCTGTTTCCCAGTCATTTTGTTTTTCAGAGGATAAAATTTTTTTCAGTCAGATTTAGGCATTGCTATTTTGGCTGGTGTAGCTTCAGTGTTTTTACAGCTTATTTCCTTTCAGCTTCCTACCTCTCCTTAAGCCATTTTAGAGACCATACAAAACAGAATACTTATTTTGTATACTTCCTGAACTTTTTAATGGCACATTGTCAATACTTGAGAAATTTCTGAATCAAGGCCAGTTCACCTTGCTTTTAAGGATTCTGATTTTTCTGGCCATAATTTTCTGGTCTTTCTTTTTGGCTTTAATCTTAGAGGCAACTCTTAGATTTATTGTCAATTTTAAATGGCTGTAATTAAGGAAATACACATGGGGGATAGGGACTTTATATACTTTGGGGGCAGGTCTTACGAACATTGAGCCTTTGCAGAATTTCAATTATTTTTTTTTTCTCATCGTTATTTGTAAATTTCCTAGAGTTATGAATGTTGATTTCATCCTTCGTAGAAAAGTCTCCTGTAGCTCTGAATCTTGACTTGATGCCCAGAGGCCAATCTTTCTGAGCATTTGTAAAAATTGACTTGTAAAGTCTGTCTTGCAGAGATGTCAGACATTTGACTGGCTGACCTGTTATGTAGGCAAACTGAATGAAGGTATATTATTTTCCTTTGTGGTATCATGTTTTTCTGTCCACTTCTTAAAATAATCTTATTCCAATTCCTGAAGAGTCTTCTTTCTACTTTCATAAAAGAAATGGCAGTAGCTGAGCTACAATGAAAGGCCAGCGAATGAACAGGTACACAGTTTCACCTCTTAGTAGCTGGAGAGTAGAAGAGGCAAGGAATCTACTATTACATAGCAACTAAAGATTATTTTCTTTAGCTCATGAAGCTGAAACCTGTATTTTTAATAGGATCAATCCCTAACCCTAGGTCTGCATATTTATGGTTTGAGATATATTTAACTGTCTGCAAACTATGGATTTTTTTGCAAAAGAGCACTAATCTTTATCTGGCTACAAAAGTTCTTTATGACTTTAATCAGTTTCTTGTGTCGCGTGTCTTTTTATTATGCGCTGTGGTGCAATAGAGAAATATTTTTTTCCTTTTTTGAACCAGAGGCATTTCAGCTGGGACATTTCCACATAAATTCTTTTAGTAGGAGACAATATAGAAGAACACACATTTAAGGTAGTAAGTCCCCTATAGTCTTAACACACAGGAGGTAATATCAGCTGATGCTGCCTGTGAAGCTGTTTTTAATAGGTATTGGTGTTACAGAAGGGTCTATAGGTAGCACACAGGTATTTGGTAAAAGGCAAGTCACTAGAGACATAGAGGTGTGGCACAGAGAGATCCCATGACTTTCTAGCGTCTCTGGGAAATCAATGGATGCTCTGAAAATTCAGTTTGGACAACCTGAGCTATCCAGGGCTCAGACCATGCTTTCTTCCAAATGTCACAGAGCTGCTCTGCTGGGATCACTGGTTCAGACAACCTCTGCTCTGTGAATATAAGACAGTTCCTTGCTACCAGAGTACTTGGATGTGATCCCCCTTGGAGCTTCATGGGCAGCTTCTTTTCGACAGGCTAGTCATAACTACTTCAGAAAACCCCAGCCCAAAGGCTAACCCTGATCCACTACAGTGTGTGTAATATGGAATCATGGAATAATTCAGTTGAAAGGGGCCCTGGAGGTCATCTAGTCCAGCGTCCTACTCAAAGGATGGCTAACTTCAAAGTTTTAGGGCGGGTTGTCACTATTCATTCTTATTGCTTAGAACAGTAGCTTTTTAATACAATCTGCCTAACCCTTTTGAGAACCCCTTCATTAAAGGGTTTCATTATGCAAAATGTAAAGAAATGTGTCCATTTATTAACAAGGCAGGAAAATAAACAGAATATTGACATATAATATTTTTATTGTAGAAGAATATTTGTGAATTTAGATGAAATCCTGGTTCAGATAGGATTATTGTAAAAATCCATGTTGTCATCAGTTTAAAACAAAAGCTGGTCATTAAAATTTAACTGTTTCTGTGATTGTGTGATTCAAAATGAATTTATAGTGATTTAATTAAAAAGTGAAAGTTAATGATTCAGTTTGGGTTTTTTTTCTATCCATGTCAGGAACACTAAATGTATTTCAGAATAACTCGTAATGCTATTTTTTAGTCCTCTGAATTAAATTATAATGTGGCTTGTCTCCTTGAAACAGATGAAATACAGCATATGTTGTACTTGGAACTTACTTTATTGCTTTATATTACTTATATTTTTTATTATTGATTGCTAAAGTACGTATAGTTGAATACTTTTCCCTGTAGGTAATATAGAAAAATAACTGATTTTTAATCTAGGTTTTCATTTTTATTTCCAGGGATTGGATTTTGCAGCCTTCACAGGACATATGTTTGTTGGCATCTGCCTTGTTGTTCTGGTCTCCTTTCCTTTTCTCAGACTTCTTTACTGGAACAAAAAACTTTACAATAAGGAGCCGAGCGAAATTGTTGGTAAGTGTGAGTGTGAAAACATTTTTGTTATCACTACATGGAATATGTGCTAAATAGAAACTGAATAGTGCCTACTACAATGTTGTCCTCAGAGGGAAGTGCCCATTCTCCTTCAGTCTCTGAACATCAATTTTTTAACTAATAATTTAGATTTTATTTTTAGTCATGATATTTTCTGACTTTTAGAAATGGATGTTTTTCTGGTGCTAAGGTTGAGGTGTTGACATGAATTATTAAATATATTTCAAAATTTATAGGGATATTTTGCATCATTTATAGCCATAGGCTTGAATACCAGGGTGTTCTGTATTGCAACAGGTGATAACATCTGCTCAAGGTGCTGAGTTCACAGCTTTAGAAATACCCCAGGTTTCCCTTATGACGGGCATAGTGTACTGATGCATTCCCTCACTGCTGGTTTTCTTCCACTGGATTTCTTCAGCCATCTTTTCCTGGTCTGTGGTCAGTGAAGGACATTCATCAAGAGTAGAAGAACTTTCCAAGCTCTTTCCAGCTTGCCTCTGTGGCTCTTCCAACCCTAAGTTTCCCCAGTGTATAATTTCTATAATTCAGTAGCACTAAATCTATGTCTTTTTTAGGTTGCTCACCTCAGTAGTCTCTAGAAGTCTTGGTAAAGCTGTTTCAATGCCTGTTGAGTATATCAGTCCCTTTTTGTCTTCATGCTTTTATGCTTCTCTATTCAGTCATTTTGAAGTTTTCATCATTGTTTTCAGGCTTCTGTTTCAGTGATGAAACTTAATAATAACCCCCAAATGTTCACAATTTCTTTATGAGGTAAGAAATAATTCACTAAGTATAATTTCTTAGTAAGCTTTGTACAAAGATAGTTGAGTATAACTGTTTCTTCCCTGTGACTGATGTTTTTTCACTTTTGGCTGCAGAAGACTTGGGATCCAGGCTTCCACTGACCATGCAACAGATGTTTTAATGTGCTGTATGACATCTCTGAACCTGTGTGGGGGGGTCTGTTTAGCATGGGGAGGACAACTTTTGATATGTTTGACATAACTTGGCTCCATTTGTAATCTGTGGAGAAAGATAAGCCCTTCTAATGACTCATGTAGCTGTCTACAATAGAACAGATATATTGCAGCCCCCAAAAGTGTACTTCTCTCTTTTGAGTATAAGGGGAGTCCAAGGTGACTAACTCAGTGGTAGAGATCTCCATGATATGTAACTAGTTTAGGCAAAATGAGTACCACCTGTAGTGACTTGCCTTGTTCCAGGGAAAACTAGCTTTAGGAATAGGATTTTATTAAAAAGACAGAAGTGACTGTCCTCTCCTCAGTGGATTGTACCATGTCTCTTGAATTCCATCTGATAGAAAGGTCAGAGAAGAGACTTCACTGCTTAGGAAGTTAGCTCTTGCACAGACATTCGGTTTTGAGGGACTTCAGCGTGCATTTAGCACAAGACGCGCTCAGCCTACCTGTTCATAGCTCTAGGGGCCAAAGTCTTTCCCAGTATTAAGAACCAAAGCATTTTTGAGGTGTTCTAGAGGTGATACTACCTAACTGTTTTCTAAGAGAAATAAGGAGAATTTTCCTTGTATATATTTGCTTGGTATAAGAGAGGCATTTTCATTACTATGCCGTTGTAAAACAGCTGAGGCTTTCTGCACCCTTAGAGATTTGATCCTGAGAGCAAGAGAAATAAAGCAATGAACTCAGTCCCTAAAATGCCTAGATATTTCACTATGACACTATAAAAGTAAGATTTTTTCAGAAAGCCATCAAGAATCTTCTTTTCTTACCTTCTCATGCTAGGGAAGGTGCTGCAAGAACCTTCCTTAACCTGGTAAATATATCTACTGACTATATACTCCTGGGTCAAAGAGAGAAAAGACTTTATTTACCAATAGGACACTTCTGGCTCACCTCAGTTTACACCACATCAGTTCCCATTCAAATAGCTAGAATTTTATCTTGGGTGCCAGGAATGCCTTTAGAGAAAGTAAGTCACTGAAAATTGGCAGTGCTAACATGCAGAAAGGGATGCTCTCCTCTCCTAGTCACAGATGTGCCTTAAATTTGTCAATTTAAAATAATCAATGTTGAGTTTTGTCTTATGGGAAGGCATCATTACCTAAAATAAATATCCATAAAAAACTTAAGCATTGCAAACTGTGTATCACGGGTGAGTGATCTTCCTACTTGTCTGGTCAAAGTTAGTACTTTGAAGAGAGGCGAAAAAGCTATGAGATAAACAATATCTACTCCCAAGATGTCCCCAACAGACTACTGAAATGCATAATCTGAACAGGTGGGGAGTTGGCTCGTGTTCCTGTTGCTCCTTCTCTTCGTACTGGTGGATGAAAAGCTGGACACGAGCTGGCAATGTGCACTCGCAGCCCAGAAAGCCAACTGTAGCCTGGGGTGAATAAAAAGCAGTGTGGCCAGCAGGTTGAGGGAGGTGATTCTGCCCCTCTACTCCACTCTGGTGAGACCCCACCTGGAGTACTGCATCCAGCTCTGGAGCCCCCAGCACAGGAAAGACATGGACCTGTTGGAGCGGGTCCAGAGGAGGGCCACAAAAATGATCAGAGGGCTGGAACACCTCTCCTATGAGGAAAGGCTGAGAAAGTTGGGGTTGTTCAGCCTGAAGAAGAGAAGGCTCTGGGGACACCTTAGAGCAGCCTTTCAATACTTAAAAGGGGCTTATAAGAAAGATGGGAACAAACTTTTTAGTAGGGCCTGTAGTGTTAGGACAAGGGGTAATGGTTTTAACTAAAAGAGGGTAGATTCAGACTAGATATAAGGATGAGAGTGGTGAAACACTGTGTCGTGGTTTAACCCCAGCCAGCAGCTAAGCACCACGCAGTCGCTTCCCCCTCCTTCCCAGTGGAGTGAGGAGGAGGAAAGGAAAAAAAAGTAAAACTCATGGGTTGAGATAAGAACAGTTTCATAACTAAAGTAAAAATAAAAATATACTACTAACTAAGAATAATAATAATTGTGATGAAAAAGAATACAACAAAAAATAAAAGAAATAAGAAAAGAAACCAGTGATGCACAATGCAATTGCTCACCACCTGCTGACTGGTGCCAGAGCTGCGATCCGTGCCTCCCAGCCAACTCCCCCCTGTTTATATACTGGGCATGACGTTCCATGGTATGGAATATCCCTTTGGCTAGTTCAGGTCAGCTGCCCCGGCTCTGCTCCCTCCCAGCTTCTTGCACACCTGCTTGCTGGCAGAGCACGGGAGACTGAAAAGTCCTTGGCTTAAGATAAGCGCTACTTAGTAACGAGTAAAACATCAGAATGCCATCAACAGTATTCTCACACTAAATCCAAAACCCAGCACCGTACCAGCTACCAAGAAGAGAGTCAACCCTGTCCCAGCTGAAACCAGGACACACTGGAACAGGTTGTCCAGAGAGGCTGTAGATGACCCATCCCCGGAAACATTCAAGGTCAGGTTGGAGGGGGCTCTGAGCAACCTGATCTAGTTGAAGATGTCCCTGCTCATTGCAGAAGGGTTGGACTAGATGACCCTTAAAGGTCCCTTCCAACCTAAACCATTCCATGATTCTATATCAAAATGCTAAATATAAAGCAAGTTCCTACCTGTTCTACACAGGGCTCAAGGATGAGAATCCTTTGTGGAAGAGATCATCTCTGGGAAAGGAATTATCTTTTTGTTGGGGAGGAGAGGAACCTTTGCAATCTCCCAGATAAAACCCTTTGTAATTATGCATCATTATAAAAAATGATTACTTTTCTTTGGTGCCTGGAAATATATTATTAAATCTTTGGTGTTCAGCATTTTTTGGTAACTTCCCAACTTTCTTATTTAAAAAGAATTAATTTGCTTTTATTAATTTCTTATTTTCTAATAAAAATCATAGCTTCAGTGACATTACCGTGAATAACTAGAGTTGTTATATACTTAAATTATATTTAAAAATGCCAGCTTGCAAGGTGTCTTGAGATAAGTAATATCTAAAAGGTCAGAAAATTCATTCTGCCAACTGTGAGCAATTTTGATCCTGACATAATAGCATTATTTTGTGAATATATATTTTAGAAAATAGAATTGCTATTTTTTTTTTCATCTATAAACTTTTAAAGCATATGTTTTGGATTTTTAAGAAATCAAGTATGCATAACAATTTTTTTTTATTAATTTGAATAGTACAATTTATTCACTGACATAATATTTTTGCCAGTGAAACACTGTACTAGTGAAACACTGGCTAGCATATTTCCCTCAATTCATCTCTCTAATCTTTGTTACTTTCAGCTTAGTATGTTCAGATATAGCAGTCTCCTAATGAGTACACTATGTGTTCTTATAATCAGCTGCTCCTCCATTGCTGTGAAGCTAATCAGTAGCTGTTCAATCAGAACAAATGCTGAAGAGCTACTCTTTCTATCGAAATTTTCTGTGAAAGGGGAAGAGAAAGCGACCAACACAGCTCCCTTAGGAGGTAGCTGTCATGGTCTGGATTTGCAGAATGTGCTCCAAGGTGCTTTCAGGGGTCCTTCCATCTCAAGTTGCAATGATTCTGTGATAATTCAAATGGCTTGTTTGAAGCAGCTGTTTTAATCAACTAAATACCAGCCTTCCCTCACCCTGCCCCCAATTAGCAACTAAACAAGATATGTGAGACTTAACTGGGATATTATTCACCCCAGATTTTTTTCCCTGTATGCCATGTGCTTAAAGCATACATTTTTTTCTGTTGCTTTGGGCTACACAGATTATTGAGAATGGATAAGCACTAATTTTAAGAACAGACAATGTTGTTATTCTGATGATACATTGGCAGATTAATTTCAATGCTGTGTGTTACCAGTGTCTTTAAATTGTTGGCTTTCAGACTGAGTTGCAGCACCTGTGCAGCAGAAAAAACGCATGTTCCTTCCCCAGGAGCCGCTATCTACATGCAGTGGCTTGAAGCGGAGCATATTACAAAAGAAAAAAGAGTCTGAAGATCTCAGCTGTGAGAGAGAAAATCAAATGTTTTTTAAGAATGAAGGGATATTTTGAGGACTTTTTTGAGTGCGACTTTCAGCTGATAAACTTGCACCTCATTCTGTGTGATGCAGAAAAAGATGCTAGGGTTCGGGTAGTAAGCTGAGAAGGTTTAAAAAGTATATATATACTTTCCCAAAAGAATATGTAAGGGGTAATAATAATATAGGAGTGTAAGAGGAATTAAACTTGCTGTTTCCCCCTCCCCCCCCCAAAACCTGAAACCAAAGTTTTTACTTCCCTTAAGGGTTAACAATACATTATTTAGTCCCTGGGAAGCGTGACAATACATTATTATGTCTCAACTACCAAGCTGGGGAGATGTGGACCTCAGTGTTTGGGAAGGTTGCTGTCCCCAGGACAGTGGGTGGCACATGGTCTGGTGACAAGTAGTATTATTGCTATTTTTGCCAAAGAGGAAGAACTTTCTCTTAGCACAACAACTTATTTGGCACCAGCTCCCCATTTCTCCTGTGTTGCTTGCTCCAGTTTCTGATTGTTTTGCTGGCTGAAAGAGAGACCCACCATTGAAGCAGGAGTGGTGATGCCAGGAGAGGGGGGAGCACATTGTTCCCGCTGGAGTAGCTCACTGTCTGCAGCAGCTGGGTGAACACTGCTATGGTAGTGTCATAGTCAGTATGTAAAGCTGACAACAGAAGGAAAATCCTAATTAATCATAGTCACGTGTAAAGTGCTTAATGTGTGAAAAACACCGTGCTGTTTCCCACAATGTGAAATGTGGTAACCAGATGAGTGAGCAAATCTGTTTCTTTCTTCCATGTGGAGCTTTACAGCTGCTTCTCTAAGAGACGAAAAAGGAGAGGAGGAGGGGAAAAAAGAGGTACAAAACCAGCAGTGAAAAAGTAGAAAGTGTAGAAGAGGAAAGAAGTAGGGGAGCGATAATTGAGGGTTGTCAGACATGTGCAACCGATAGGACTGTGCTGCCCGCAAGATGTCCAGGCATTGTTCCTGGACTTAGAGTACGTACTGCTTACATCGGGCCTCATTTTGCATGAAACTGTGCTAAGAATGGCAGAGCTAAGGGGATGGTCAAGAGAGAAAACAAGTTAAGACTGAAAAACTCGTTTAGCACTTAATGTCTGGTGAGTTTCCCTCTCTGTGTCGTACAGTGACTACAAACATCTGCTACCGTACTTTGTGCTGCATGCGATTGACCAAGCACAGGCATCGTCAACTGTAATTGTAGCTGAACAGAAGGCAGAGCTCAGTGCTGTCATTATTATTTTGTCCATGTGAACCCCCTTGCCTGTCGCAGCTCCGAGATACCTGCTTGCGGGAATGATCCCCAGGGCAGGTGGCCGTGGTTAAAGGGTTAGCAGTTTTGTTTTTTTCTCAAGGCATGCTATGTCTGGGTGGCCTCTGCATCCTCTCACAGCGGTGTGTGCCCTCATGCCATGCCCTGCAGCGTAACGTACAACCTTTCGGTTTAATGCTGGGGAATAACTACTGTTATGACTTGCAAGACCACCCCAATGCTCCTTCAGACAATTTGAATTGAAAAAAGCCCACATAAAATAATAATAATGTCCAGGGCCACAAGGACACCGCAGGGGCACAGAGGGGACCCAGAGTAAGGTGTTATGTAGCATCAGTACAGCTATGTGTGCTGCTTGGGGTCAGAGAACAGTCCTTGGCACTATTTTAGTTGGTAACGTATTTGTAACCATAGGAATCTTTTCTTGCTAGAATCAGTGAGAGGCACATCAAGTATCTAGCTGGATTAAGTACATCAACAAATCTCAATCCTGAGGTGCATCTGTACCTATGTAGATACTTTACTAACTGTCAGTAAAGCACTATTGGTATTTTAAAGTAACGTTGAAAGTAGTGGGCTGCCCTCACTTGAAAGTTGGTTCAGGTGAGGAAATCAGCAGGCAGATTATGCAGAGAATAATGTGCAAAGAAAGGAATATTTCAAGATATTTGCAAACATTCAACTCCAAGCTCAAGCTGGACAGCAGTTTTGCAATATGCATTGCGCTCTACTGTCCTTGCCCAAGATGCTAAATTCATGGAAATATGTGGGAAGCATTTTTAAATCTTGAAGAACAATGTGGAACAGGAAAACTTTTTTGGTTTTTTTTTTCCTCTTCTCTGCAATCCAGTTGTATATATTAACAATGAATAGTTAACATTTTAACTCTCCTACTGTGGATGCTAAACTAAAAGATGCAGCTTTCTTACAACTTGTCTTGGGATCTAAGACTGTATCTTTCTGGTACATATTGTGACTTTTATTTTAAAGAACCGTAAGACTTCCAGTCTCAAAGGAACTAGGTAGTCCTGCAGACTTTGTGTATACTTCTTTTTGGATAATACATCAGATCCACCAGGGTCATGCTTTTATGTTTGAAAATACAAAAAAAAAAAAAAAAAAAAAAATCTGTCTTTTATTATTTGCACCTTCAATAGCTCTTCTAATGATCAGGAATAAAAATATGTGTAGTTATTTACACAGATTCAAGATTTTTATATTTTTAAACATTTTAGATCATTTTATGTTTAAAATCCTCTATAAGTCCTTTGTACTGCTTTAGAGTTAATGGAGTATTCCCCTTGGAAAGAGGAAAATGTTGATCTGTCTTTTCTTGTTTTCAGATGATAAAAATAGTATTCTGACATTGCAGAATAAGGGAAATATGGCAATCTTGTGTTATTTGCTTGGTGCATTGATAATGTAGCCATCACAAGAAGGCAGCTGTAATATTACCTTACCTGCCTTATGCAGAAAGAAAGTATAATACAGTGGCATTTTGAATCAATAGAGCAGCACTTCACAATTTATTATACACATTTTTTATGGAAGGAATCAGTACAGAAAAATCACTGATGGCAGGTAAAAACTTAGGAAGTGATACCTCCTGTTTCTTTTACAGCACGTGTCCCCCTTAATTTTTGTATACATACCTGTTGTGGTTTCAGCTAGGACAGAGTTAATTTTCTTCTAGTAGCTGCTATAGTGCAGTGTTTTGGATTTAGTAGGAAAATAATGTTGATAACACACTGATGTTTTCAGTTGTTGCTAAGTAGTGTTTATACTAAGTCAAGGATTTTTCAGCTTCTCATGCCCAGCCAGCAAGAAGGCTGGAGGGGCACAAGAAGCTGGGAGGGGACACCGCCAGGACAGCTGACCCAAACTGGCCAAAGAGCTATTCCATACCGTATGACATCATGCCCAGTATATAAACTGGGGGAGTTAGCCGGGAGGGGCAGATTGCGGCTCGGGAACTAACTGGGCATCAGTCAACTGGGCAATGGTGAGCAATTGCATTGTGCACCACTTGCTTTGTATAGTTTAATTCTTTTAGTATTACTATTGTCATATTATTATTATCATTATCATTGTTTTTCATTCCTTTCTGTCCTATTAAACTGTCTTTATCTCAACTCACGAGGTTTTTTTTCCTGATTCTCTCCCCCATCCCAGGGGTGGGGAGGCAGTGAGCGAGCAGCTGCATGGTGCTTAGCTGCCGGCTGGAGTTAAACCACGACAATACCACAACTGTGAAATGATTGTACAGATATACACTGGTTGGCAAGACCTGTCCTTTTCATTAACAGTGTTTTGGTGAAGCTATGATAAAATTTTTTGCTTTACTCTGGTGGCTCTGAAACTCATAAGATTTTCCTGATATACAGAGCTCAAGAGAAAAATTTAGGTTAATTTAACACATGCTCTGTATCTGTTTGCTGCACAGAGCTTTCACTGTGATGATGTTTCAAATAAAAGTGTAACCTTCACAGATTTTTAAATTATTCCTGCCATTTTTATTTATCAAAATGAGCTGAACTTATTAGTCACCATTTTTACATTTAAACCAGTTGCTAAAAGATATGGTGAATCTGAAGTGTGCTTCATTATTTTGCTCTCAATTTTGTCCTATTAAAAGCATTAGATGAGAGCATGAGATTAGATCCAACCATCCTTTGGTTTATGAGAGTTGTCCTCTTGAGGCTGTACCTTTTCGTGATTCTTTTTTCCTTAATAGGACTTTGGGAATGCCATCTTTAAGTGGTTGCTTGCAGCACTTCCCCGCCCCTCCCCCCCCCCCCCGCCTTGTGTTGAAAGGACCTCAGCAGTAGTTATGTTTGGTGCAAAATGTTTTATGATTGGAATGTATCTATTCACTTTTGAGCAAAAGATAGTGAATTGAACAGAGATTTTTTTAATTGTGAGACTTGTACTTTAATGGAAAACATGGGTTAAATTGTTTTTCATTGGTAAGTCTGGCAGTCTGAGTTACAACTTTTTGATAGCAAGTAAACTGGAATTATTTTTCGAGATTGCAAACCTGATGAAATTTTTCTGAAACAAACTACACTGGAATTTTAGATAAATGAATGCTCAAAATATGTGACTCTACTTCCCATGACCCTGTGCCATTCTCAGTGTAACAGAATTGTACACAGAGTATTGTGATCACATTAGGCAAGTGCTAATGAGCACACGTGAAACCTAAATATACTCAGATTCTTGCTTTTAAAAGATGGGGAATTGCCGTAGAGGAAAGTAAGGGGCAAGACCATAAGGACTGAAATAACTTTGTGGCTCTGACTTACCCAGAGATGAGAACAGAGCCTGTATCACCTGAGAGAGATCCCATCCCTCGTTCAGGGACAAACCAACTGAAGGGTAATGTATGTCATCCTGAATCGTTATGAGAGATCTAACCCTCTTTAATATCTGCAGATTACTCCGTCTGAGTGTTATATGACCATCATAGAGGTATCAAATTGACTATTCCCTTATAAAATGCAGGGGTAGGCTTGTAGTGTTGTAGATCCTTTCAGTAGCTAAAATTGCAGGGGGAAACCCAAAGCACAGTGAGGAAAAATTCCAGTTAGATTTTGAAGGAGAAAGATATTTGCTGTTTTGCAGCTTTCTGAACAGCCTAACTCCTGGGGCTGCTGCAGCCTGCCCCAGCTTGCCCAGAAGATGACTCCTGGGAGGTGACTTAGGTGTGTGGCACCCTCTGAGCTTTGCGGTTTTCTGCCCAGGCTCCAGCTGCTTTGCTGCAGGGATGAGGATGTCCTGGAAGTCCTGTGCCATGGATGCAATCCCATGCTGGGCAACCGAACTGGCATTAGGTGCCTCTCTGACCAAATGGGGCCCCAGCTGTTGGACTTTGAGTTGAAAAGCTTATATAAATGCTCTGTATTGCTTTATGCAGCATTGTGCAGATTTCTTGCGTTCCTTTGCAAGTATTTGGCTGAATAAGGCAAAGTGTGTTTTGTTGCAGTTTTGAAGACCCTGCAATGTTTATGCCTCTGCTTACCTTTATCCACTATTGATGAACTGGACTACTCAAAGGAATAAATACAAGAACATTTCAGGCCCTTGTTTTTTTCAGAATTAGAGCTTTATGCTTGTGTCCTGTTAAGGGGTGCTGCCTCTAGGAGAGAGGCATGACTTGTTGAGCTGGAATATGCCTCGAGGTGAATTCTTTCTACACTTGGGTTTCACCTTTTTGACTTAATTTCTGTGCTTCTAAAATGGAGGTGACACTTACTTACTGTCTAATAATGCTTAGAGGATTAATTACATAATATCAGGGATTTAAAAGATTACTAAAAGTTATAGATATTACTATGACTAGATTAAGCTATAATTCATGGTACTTAATTTGCTTTTCAGTTAACATTTAAACAGAAGTATTCTTGTTCTGAGAATTTAGCTAAGAAAAATAATTGCTTTACTGAAAATAGTTAAGCTACAATAGCATGTGGAGAATCCCCCCCCACGTTCAGGGAAACATGTTTTGCATGTTGTTAGTCACAGTCCAGCAGTGCAAACTTGTGTTGCTTGCAAAAAGGTAGTTAATGTATTTAGTGCACTTGCAAGTTAAAAATTGCCATTTTATGATAATTCTTATAATCTCATCAAGATTGGTCATGCTCCTCTGAGTATCTTCAATTAACAAGACTGGCCTTTTCAGATTCTGAGACTGGGAATTAATTACACTCAGTTTTTGAGGATGTCTTCTTTGTTATCGGCAGTCAAGTGGGAGGGAATGTGTGATTACTCTAAGTGAAAATCAATCTATTAATCATCGGATTGCAGAAAGAATATGCATTTTTAAATGAAACAATGTTTTCTAAAATAGCTCAGGTCGGTAGCTGAAACTCCATTAAATTCAATGGGTCCAGGATGTCATATATGTGGTCTCCATTGCAAAATATGATAAATGACAAAACCAGAACAGATTAGCAGCATAGGGTTTACATGTTTGCTGATCCTGTATTTGATCCTAGAACTAAGCCAAAAATTATTCTTTTCTTGTTGGAAATGGACTTTCTGGGGAAAAAAAAAAAAAGAAAAAAGAAAAAAAAAGAAATTTTTTGTGAAATAATAATGCTAGGTGTATTGTGGTGCCTTGTGGGCTTTATGAATGTACTATGTTCACAAAGATTTTAGTATCATAATGGGCTGAATTCTCTGACTGAGCTGCAGCTCTCCTGTCTTCTTTTACTCCAGAGCACTGCATGCTAAACTTTGCTTTGTTTCTATCACTTCAACTACTGCTACTACAGTTGCAGTTAAATGTTAATTTAGCTGCTTTAATGATAAACTGCCATGAAAGGTACATGCCACACATATATACCGTTTCAATTATTAGCAATAGACCTAGCAGTGGTAGGATAAATTGGTTAGTAGGCTGATCCACCATGAAGCTAACCCTGCGAAAACCCTGTAGATTGGGTTTTGTTGGACGAGTGAGTGGGGTGGGCTTGCCCTGGTGTAACATGACCATTAGATCCCATCTGAGGAGGGGACAGGAACTTATGGACACGGGGAAACGGGGTGTGAGACCTTCCCGTTCAGGGGCAGCCAAACGCTGCCCTTATGCTGCCTTAGCCATAATTTCAAAGTGATTGATAAGACCCTGCAGCTGTATTAAACCCTTGTCCATGTGTAACATAGTATGTCATAAAATACCAGATGTTCCCAAACTCTAGGGGTTGCTGCCTAAATGGGTTTGCAGACCTGAAATGGGAGAAGTATAGAAAGGCCCAAAGGTTATCGGCCATGTTCAGTGTTCTCACTGACCTCAGGGTCCTGCATTATATTTCCTTCAAAACAAAAAATACTGTTAATACATGTGTATCACTTGATGCCACAATGGGCTATTACAATAAGAGTGTGCATGAGAGAGAAATAGGAGAAACATTCTGTGGGATGACCTAGAAAACCTCTTCACAAATTGTTACTGCAACAGGAGTCGCAGTATAAAAGATATATTGACTGTTCTGATTTTCAAAGGACATTTTACTCTGAAGTAAATTCCACAGCAGGTTGGATGTTCACACCTTTGGGATGTTTAGAAAACTAATGACTGAAAAATCAAGCATGCACTTGCTGTACATAAAGGCAAGATCAAAGCCATGTGAAAACACGTGTAGATTTTTTAACATAGACCAGAAAGCACCAGGCTGACCTTGCTGAACCGGGAGATTAGCCCCACGGCACTTCAGACATGGAACAGGAATGTGCAACGCAAGTCGTGCTGCTTTCCGCTCTGCGGGTTTGTTTGTGGCACAGATACAGTGATGCTAGCTGCCCCTTTCTGAAGGAGAGAAGAAAAAGATTCCTTGTATGAAAATACCTGCTGGGGATCTGCATCTCAGTTAGACGATGAAAGATTCAACTTTCCTCCATCAGCAAAACCCTTGGTGAAATTTCACTTGGAAAGGATGGGGGGAAATGCTATGCCAGGATGAACAGACACGATCAGAAAAAGGTGTTGCAGCAAAGACAAGCTATTGGCAAGCAGGATAGCAAACTGGATAGTGAGCATTTGCCAGAGAAAAAGACAAAACCACACTCTTTCTCTTGGACTGATGATGAGAGACAGTTTCAGAGCCACAGTCCAATTGACTTGAAAATTGAATGAGAAAGCGGTACAGAAAGGACTGTTCACCTGCTGAGTGGATTCTCCCCCTTCACTTGCTTAAATTAAATACAAAAGTTTCTATCATCTCGTTCATTCTAGGGCAGCATGTAGGATCATAGAAATATTTCTTTTACCCCAAAGGGCTCAGGAAACTTTTTCAAAGAAAAAGGTTTTGCCTGGGAAGTTGCACAGGAGAGTGTGCAAGAAAGCCATGTTCCAACTTTTCTCCATCTAGTCTTGCTTATCTACATAGGAAGGAATAACTTCCCAGCTCACGATTTCAGACCAGTTTCAAAGTGGATGTTATGAGGAAGAAGTTGCCAATTGAAATAGCTTGTTGCCCCATTGACCAGAAACTGTGGAGCTGAAACGGACTCCAAACATGTGGTCACTAGTTTCTTTCAGAAATTACTATGCAAATTCAGAGACTTAAAATTTTATCTTGCCATCTTATTAAAGAAAAAATGTCACCATTTCTGTGGTTTAAAATATGGGGTTTTTGCACAGCTCCCATCCACTCTAATCCTCAAAAAGAGTTGGTTTGGTTGGTTTTTTTTTTCCTGTGGGGAGCAGAAGATCAGCTGTGGCCTAAAGCTCTGTCACTTTCTTGTTTATATTCTGGAAGAGAATGGAAAATCACTGCTGATATATTTGTGTGTGTCACAAATGTTGATGGAAAAGTAAACGATGGCCAGGACAGGGTCTCCACACAAAGTCATGTGGATCCTTTGATAAGCAGGACCTATCCATGTTCTAATATAATTTAGTGTCAGATTATACTCCTAGCAAGAATCACCAAATGTATTACAAAGGAAAGTGGTAGATTCTGCACCTCTGATATCTGTGGTTCAGGTATGAATCCCTTCTTGGAAGAAAAGATTTAGCTGAGCACTAGTTGTTTAATAACCTGGGATAGTCATTGGACTTTAGATAGTGTGAATTTACATTTCTGGTCTTGCATTGTAAAGCTTAGGCAAAGATTACCATGTTCATGGATGTGTGCTCATCTATAGACATGAACCATACAAAATGTGAGTCAATTGCTGTTCAGATCCCTTTTTTGTGTCAACTATGCAGGCTCTGGACACGCTTACTTTTGCTCTTAAATGTTTGAGTTCTGTCAAGTCTAATTACCTCTTATGGTCAATCTTTACATGGTTCACTCTGTATTACGATTATAAATACTTGGTCACAAAGGAAGGAGGGGAATTAAACACGCTTAGTACTCTTTTTGATAGTAGATACTGTGAACCACTAGCAATTTGCAGCAGTAAATGTTAATATCACTGCCTACATCAAAATGTGTTTAAATATTTCTTATGTTATCATATAATTTATTTTTTTATAAATAATGCATATAGTTTTTATACATGGTGCAAAGACTTCCACATTGATTTCTTAGGATAAGAACAATTTGCTGATTGAACAGGGATCTTAAGATATAAAACCTTGAATTCTTGACACATTGTCTTCGACAACATGAAATTTGAGGGGAACAGAAAAGAAGGATGAGGAAACATCCTGTTGCTTCATCAGGAAGCATTTGCACAGACAGTTTCTGAATGAATATTCTGCTTTTATTTCTTTAGTGATTTCCTGGAAAATCCAAAGCTTTTTTTTGGCATGCCCAGTCTAAGGTCCTTCCTGAACAGGAACACATGCTTTTTGGTGATTCTCCATGGCCTTGACAATACTGGAAAATACAGCTTATTTCAAGTGTTAATCAGTCTGTCTGAACTTACACAGGATCAGGTATCATTCAGGTCAGCATGCAGCTGATGGTAGCTATGTTTATGGATTTTTTCAGTGCCTAAGAATTAAGCCCTCTTAGGAAACCTTTAAAATGTTATTAAACGATATTCCATAAGACAGTGCTAAATTTCAGTTTTACCTTACATTGATAAAATTGCTTGTATGAACATACAGTGAATGGAAACATGTCCATTCTGAATACAGTGAAGGAGCATCTACTGTAATTCCTAACTACAAAGTGACTAGTATCTTGTTAGCAGCATAATAACGTATATTGGCAGTTTATCTTGTGATGAAAAAAGAACATGCTACAATTTTTGCACTAAAGCTTGTGGAAGGCATTTGCAAGCGTTTGAAGATGGTACTTCTTTTTCTTTGGAAAAGGACTTTGAGATTAATTTATTTAAAATTTTGAAAAATTTCTATTTATTTTTCCTTCCCTTCAGCTCTGCAAAATGAATGGTAAAAGCAGCTTCCTAAGTGGAAAATTGTTGGGAAACCATTCCAATAATTTGAACAGCTTTGAGTCCAGGGCACGTTACACATATTTTGTGCGTCTCTGGTTTCATACCCATTATACTGTCTCTAAGATAAGCAATTTTGCTTCTTTTTAGAGCTGAAACATGAGATCTATGTTTGGAGACTGACCGCACAGCGCATTAACCCGGCCAGCAGAGAGGAGACTGCCGTGAAATACCTCTTGATGCAGAAGGTGCTGACTCTGGAGATGCTCCTGAGGAAGAAGCTGAGGACGTTTCACAGGTGAGTGGGGACCAGCGTGCCCCACCTCCCCTGCTCCGACCCTCGGCGGGGACAAGCTGCAGGCACAGGCAGTTTGTTGGACTGGCAGGGAGCTCCTGCTCGTCTCAGTCTACAGCCAGGAATGATAGCGTGGCTTTGCTAACATCAGTGGTAACATTTCTGTTTGCTTCAACCAGCCAAGGGCTCGTACCTAGTAATTTTAGGCAGAGCTGAAAGGGAAGGCTTTCAGGCATCTTCACTGGGATGAGACCTATACTTGTAGTTGTCTTTTGATCAGACGGGTGTTGGGGCAGGTATGAAGAGCCACCCTCAGCCTCAGTAAAACACAAATTATTTTAGGACAAAACTGATGTGTAAGGCCTGGAAAATATATATCAATATGACCCAAATTTAAAGGCCTAGAAATTTCAGGTTTTTGGTTTAAAAAGATCACAAATATGTCATTAGACTTTACCTTGCAATAGTGGCTTCAGCGTAGTAAATGCTATAATTTATTTTTTTACTGAAAAATTCAAGTGTTCTTCAGTGAACTGTTGAGTTTGAGAAATACGTCACCAGTGAACTGATGCGTTTTAAAATTATTTCATAATCGAATCTTCAGTGTGAACCTGAGCGCAAACACAATTAGCTGTTCATGTATAGAAAAGAAGTTTATATAAACTAGGACTAACAAAAATGCTAACCTTATTTTGTTTACATTCTGGCAAAACCAGCTGTTATGCTATGGAATTTGATGACTGAGAATAGCACTGATAAATACTCTGAAAGTGAATTGACTAAAGTAAAACTGAAATAATTCTTTTTCATTAATAAACATGTTAAATAGGCAGTATGAGCAAGGACATGTAAATATGATTTCTTAAATTATTCCAGTAATTAGATGACTTTTGTTTATATAATTTTTTGCTGATATTGTGCACTTTGAATGGAGTGACAGTATTAATACTTAAAGACAAAAAAGGCTGCTAATATCGCCTCCTTTTTTAAAGATTGTAACAGATCATTAGACTTTATGACACTTTAAAGACGACTCTTCTGAAATATAAATAAAAATTGCGTATTTAATCCTGAAAATCAGGACTCCTCCAGCACAGTACATTTACAGCAATGTAAAAATTCATTAGCATTAACAACAGCCCTCCTGAACTGCAAACCCCAAGGCTTTTTGCTGGAGGGCTGACTATGCTGATAACATAATGAAGTTATTCAGATCTCAAAAACTTCATTATAAAATGCAAATGTAAAATATATGTGTTCTGACTTGTTGATGTTAGCAAACGACCCTTGTTTTATCGCAGCAGGGCACACATCAACTCCTGAAACTACTAAGGGAACTACATATTGCATACAGCCAGATCCTATACTGAGGTCCGTACTTTGGAGGCTAGCTCCTTCCAAGCCTGTGGCACTCTTCATGAACCGAAGGGTTTGGGTATTAGTGGAGCGTGTTACAAAAGTGGAGTCTTAAGTGAATGCTCATGGGAATTTTGCTGCTGGCCATAAGAAAGCCACGAATCCTTTGTGGTATGAGTTACTCCATACGGGGGAAAGGGTGATCTATTTGTGATGAGAGGGATTTATTCCAACACTCTTGGCGCAGAGCTCTAATTTCACTCTGGAAAAAAGCAGGTGTTATTTTCTTTCAGGCAAATTTCACAAGAAGATAAAAACTGGGAAACAAATATTCAAGAACTCCAGAAAAAAGTAAGTAGATGGCAGTTTTTCTCAGTATCCGTGTAAGCAGACCTATGCCTTTATACAGAGAGGGTGCTTTATGTAATAACTCTCATGATAGCAGAAAAGCTGGCAGGCAGGCTGGCTGACTTCAGTGGGACAGGGTTACTGAACCACATTGTGAGGTTTTGTTAGGTTTTATACATTTGTTCCTCAGAAAAATATCATTTAAAGGATCAATAAATGATTCAGCTGTGTTTTCTTAAATTTTTAATCCATGGCCAGAAAGACTCAGAAGGTGTCAATAGGTTGTTTATAACCATGATGCATGACGATAGAGTACACTGCTGCTGATGTACCAAATACCAACTCTAATTTACTACACTGTCTGTGACATGCCTGCTTTATTATCCAAGTAGGGATAACCCACTTGGATAAATCCTGTTCTCTTTGCTGTGCACACATTAACACCGGCTAAGTCTTTATGCTGAAGCTGGGTCTGATGAGATGTAAACTCTGTAGTGGGATTAATTTAACCTAAATTTAATTGTCTAAATGTCACATCCTCTCCACCTCACTGGCATCACTAATGAATCCAGGCCTGTGTTTGGGAGCTCAAGTCCTTGACTGGGACATCAGTGTCCTATGTGTCACACCAAACCAGAACAAAACCAACAGGATTTCTTATTAGGTTTTACACCTTTTTCAAGGCATTGCATAAAAGACAAACTTCTTAAAGAAGAGAGACTTACTTGTACTTTAGTAGAGCTTTAAACTATGTGAAACGAGGGACTCACGCTGGGAGAAGGTGATTCCCTGGGTTGGTGGCAAAAGTGAGATCAGAGCAGAGAAGTAGAGTCACGATGGAAAACGCTGGGTCTGAGGGTGAGAGCATGAGGAGATCGGCACAGGCATGCAGGAGCTGGGCACGGGCATGTAGAAGCTGCATAGAGATTATGGGCTTGGCGTGTCCTTGAGAGTTGTACAGGAGGCATGAAAGATCTGACCTCTAGGCTAGTTTATAGGTTTTCAGAGCATATGTGCAAAAAAGGGTGATTTTGTCCAGGGTCATGAAACCATGGAGTGCCCGGAGTGCCCCCTGTAGTAGGAATTGCATTTCAACCCTACTTCTACTGAAATGAAGTTGTGATGGGTGTAGCTGAACACAGCTGAATGTATGCAGCAGGTGCTAGCTACTTGTATCTCTTAGATTACATTGGGCCACATATTTATGTTTTCTATAGGTATGCATGAAATGCTTCAATTTAAATATTTCTATCTTTTATGTTGAAGAGGAAAATAGAATACAGGAACAGAAGTCTGCACTTCACACGTGCTTTTGTGAACTCTATGCATAATAGATAACTCCTTCTTTAATACAGTTACTCATTTTTTTCTCCCTGCCTACAGCACAGAATAACAGACAAAATTCTTCTCATCAAATGCCTGACTGTGCTGGGATGTGTTATTCTTATGTTTTTTCTCAACTCATTTGTTCCAGGCATCTACCTAGATCTTGGTAAGTTTCATAGTTTTGTTCTATCTAAGTAAAACAAACAACCTTCCCGAAAAAAACAGTAATATTTTTCTGAGTCTGGATCTTTTCAGAAAGCCATTTTCCATATGTGTCTGGCCTTGCAATCCCACCAGGTTAATCAGAACAGCAGTTTCTCAGAACAAGTTTTCAAAATGCCGTCATGTCCCAGTCACCCCAGGAGGAACAACAGAGAGTGCTCATGACTTCATTTTTCTGACTTCCTAATACTAACTAGCTGGCTAAACATTACAGAATGAGCAAATTTGACCTTGGCATCATTGCACTGTAGGTTTGAGTGAATGACCAAGATGCATTATAAAGATCAGAAAATAATCACTCCATGGAAGAACAAAAAAGAAGTCTGGCGTTACTTCTTAAATATAGATAACTCTTTGTATAACTTCCAGTCTGCCTTACTTTATCACCAGAATAAATAATTTCCCAAAATAAAATCAGGAAGACACTGTATATGTATGAAATGAAAGTAGCTGTATGCACACTTTCTATGTATAGACCTATACGTGCAGGCTTTTATACAGCTAGTTGTATACTGTATGAGGACAGGCTCTGCATATCCTGAAAACAGAACCAAATTAAAGCTCACATTTAACTGAAGGACAGTGATAAAACCTACCTGTGCATTGCCCTATAAAAAGTTTAAAATATTATTTTGGCTGCTGTGCACTTGAAAGTTGTGAAATTTCAGATTTATGTTTTTTCATGCAATCTGAATTCCTCCACTGTGTACATCCATCCCAGTGGCTGAAAGATGCAACAGTCTGGAAGAGGAATAACTCATAATCAATAAACCATTGATTGAATCGTCATATACACAGATACCATTTTGAAGTCCATTTTTGTTATGCACAATATAGACCTAGTTATAGTGGTACAATGGTGATCAAGTTGTAAATGAGACTTTCCGTATCCGCTGCTGACACTTCTGGTGTATTGACTGGCTTAGAAAGGTACCAGTAGCAGAAGGCTTCTCTCTGCTGGGACCTAGGGAAGCACCAGTGGTGTGTATTGCTGGCACCAGTGGGAGGATATGGGCTACTGTGTCCGGAGCAACGTGTTTTAATAGGTATAGTTTTGCTGCTAAATGCATTTGTTCTAGGGACTGATCCCCAGCCCTCAGGCCTCAGAGGTGCAGGATGGCTTGTGTCCACGCTGCTCAGACCTTGTCCCTTCAGAGCAGACTGGCCGTATCTCCACAGCACAGTAATTGGCCCTGTGCTTCCTCTTGACACTGTATGTATGGGTTAGTTAATTTTTAGGTTTGCAGCGAGGGCAGTTTTGTAGCCTAGCAGAGCTGTGTTTCAAGATTATGAGGCTGAGGGCATATGTTGCATTATGTGGTACGTGTGACGGAGTTTGAGCGCATGAAGCCATCAGGCATAATGTTGGAGTACCTGTACAGAGCAGAGACACCCAAACCTGATCCAGACTCACCCATGATGCTGTTTGGGTGTAATCCCTGAAATGAATTGTCTCCAGAACTGCACCTTGGTTTATTTTTATCTTAGATGAAACAAGCTGGGTCACTGCAAGAGTCTGGGAGCAAAGCAACACTTACACAAGGGGGACTCTGGGGGACCAGGACCTTGCTGTGGACGTGGGCTAAGCAGTTATCGAACAGTGTTGATACACCCAGAAAGACCTTGTTGGCATGCAGTGGAAGTCCTGGTGCCCTGGAGCAGTATGAGGTTAGGAAAGGGGCCACATCAGCCGGGCTTTCTTCCCCGTTTCAGCCAGTGCCACAGCTGCTGTGGCAGCTTCCCTGTTCCAGAGTATTTGCCATGGAAATGGAAGATTTCAGCCCGTAAAGATTATTGGCTGTTAAGAATATAAAAGGTATACTGACGTATTATAACAGCAAAAGTGCTACATTACTAAGGTGTAGGAAGATGCAGAAATTGAAGATATTTGAAGTCACAGTGGCTAAGAACATAAGGAAGGCGTTCACAGTGGTAATTTAAGAAATCAATTTTCACCCTTACTTTTCTGTCTCAGATAAGTGGGCACTGAACCAGGTAGGATTTCTTGAATTAAACTCAACATCTATAAGTGTTTTTGAAAAGCCACAGTCAGTAAAGACCACATAGCACTGGTTGCATATGCTCCTGGTAAGATATTCTTTCAAAACTGCAAAGCAGTTGGAGTCAATACTAGAAGAAACTTAATAACTGATGATTGGTTTTTGTCCTACTTTATGTCAGTAAAATAAATGAAAACAAATGGCATGGTTGGCAGTGCAGGTTTCTTTTATTCACTAGCTGATCTTCAGCTGCAACCTTGAAAGTAAATAGGGGCTGTGTGTGTTCTGTATAATTTCTCCCTGTTCTGTATTCATGGCAAACCTGTCAGATTAATGAATAAATGTTATTAAAGCATACACATAATTTCTATTAACAATTAATGGAACCTGCAAACTTCTACTGAGATCTCATTGGTGATTCCTAAATTCCACTATCTTGATGATAGCTGTCACTTATTTATCATTACTGAAGTAGTGCCACTTTGAGTCTCTATGGATTTTAGTCCTCCAGTGTATCGAAATTAATTTCCTAAAATACAGTACATCTTGTACTCTGATGGTTTGGGTAAATTCGTTCAATATGTTTTTCTCATAAAAATGAAAGCAGATTGTAGTTCAGTGTTTAATTTTCTACCAGAATAATGTTTTATACAGAGGCTGAAGTGTTAGAAATCTAATAACTTTTAATTGCATTTGGTAGGGTGAATTAGAAAGATTATAGAATTATCGGTCCCCAGCCTTGATACAATTTTTCCATTATGAACTTGGAATCATTAATATAATTTGAGGGAACTGACATTTTAATTTAAATAATAAAATTTGCATACTTAGCTGCCTTTTAAAATGCAGAACACTTTCCTATTCAGTTTACTTGTACCTGTTCATCAATTTATTTAGTCTAATTCTATGAAATATCTATGTTAATGAAAGATTAGTACTGAGACTTTAAATAAACAGATATGGCAAACTTTAAGATTTCTACAGTGCTCTCATTCAGCCCCATGGGATTTTACTTTATTGATAAAGCATTGATAAAGCGTCTGGGAAAAGATGACAAAAGATGAAAGTAAAGCCCCTTTGAGGATTGTACCTGGCTCCTATTTTGACTTTAACTTTTAGGCAGGCATGTCTAGAGCTTTGAACTATAATGAGATCCCCCCAAAAGAGACAAAAAATTGTAAAAGTAAAATAAAGCAAGATTTTGTTTAAATTCAAACTAGATTTTTTTTTTTTTTTTAAATAGAGGATGCTCAAAGTGACTGGGTCAGAAAGAACACACAAAATCAATTTATAACCTACTTCCTTCTTCTGTGGGGCAGGTCTTTCCTCTTTGGTTTGGTTTCAGTCAGTTCAATGAGTTGCTGAGCTGCTGTGAACTCTGTGCAGTTCCTTCTAGTATGCATGAGGATGGACCCATCACCTCTGTGGCCCTGCTTTTGTCTGCCCCTCTCAGTGGTCTCTGCATGCAATGCAGGCACTCTGCTCCTTGCAGACCCCCTCGCTCTTACTCCCTTCCACCTCTGGACACCTCTTTCCCAGGACCAGGCTGAGTAGTTTCTGAGGCAGGGGAAGGCCCTCTCCTCCTTTTAGAGGGTTGCAACAGACTCTGCTGCTCTCATCTTCGAGAAACAAGGTGCAAAGCCAAGAGCAAACAAAAGAGATATTGCCTGTTTCAGAGAAGAGATACTGTCTCTATTTTGGCTGCAGACTGCTGGAAGCTGGGAAGGTATGCCAGGAGAAATGCAATTGTATGTTTGCCTTATTTGTATATTCATTCCCACATTATTGCCACCACTTTCCCTATTGGAGACAGGACTCTTGCACAGATGAACTTCTGGTATTACCATCTATGGCTGTTCTCATGTTCCTTTGATGAATTAATTATTTATGCAAGGGGACAGGGAGACATTTTTGGACTCACTGAATTCTTCCATAATTTAGGACTGCTATTTGCTCCAGCCCCAGCAGAAGACAGAGTTTCAGATCATAAACCTTGAGGGAGCTATCTTGGCTTTTTTTGCTTCTGCAGAGGGGTTATGTCTTCACACTATTGCCTGAGCCCATTCTGGTATCTTTGGTGCCATGGATGTCTGTGATGCCTCAGACATCAATGTTTAAGCTAATTACCTTCAGCTGCCCTTAAAATAATCTCTGGAGGAGGTCAATAATCAGTGGAGGTGATCGACAGCTATGATTCATCTCACCTACTTTAAAGATCTAATTCATGAAATGATTCTCCTTACCCTATGTCACTGCACTCTTTCTATGCCAGAGGGCATCTTCTCAAGCTATACCAAGTTTTAGTCATAGATACTTAAAAACAAAACAGCTAGATGGACATTTGGCTTGATAATTGATTATTTGGGGGTTTCACTTCTAACTGGAATCATCTTTGGTATTATTAACCAAAGCAGTGCTAGCAAAAAACCCAAACTTAAGAACTTTAAAAAAATTTATGGTTTTATTCTTTTAAATAATTAATGTGATCACTATGACCTTTCTGGGTAGTAGGACAAGTTCTATAAATCAGCACTCCATGTCACTTCCGTCAAGCAAACTTCCCAGGTCTAAATTTTCCCCATTGTCCTTTCTCTAAAGCTAAAATCCCTCAATATTTACAGGCAAAGGTTATCTTCTTTGATGAGACCTCATTTATGTAGTTAAATCTAGTTTCTCTTGGAAAACTCTCTCTTGCCTTCTGTATTTACTGTGGTTTAACTTCTGACTGTGGGCTTGGTCTGCAAATTCTGCTGCAGATACTTTTGAGGATCTGAAACTCTTGCGATTTATCTTAACTAGTTAAGACTGTGACTGTCACACTTAACTGTGACTGAAATAGTGGAAAAGTAGGGAAATAATTGTTTTCATTTAATTTAAACTGACTTCTGTTTGTTTGGTGGGCCATGTTGTGCAGAGCTCCTTTTTATTTTATTGCCAGAACATTAAAGGAGAAATATGTTCAGTTGCTGTAGATACAAAAGACTCCTGTTGTATTGTCACTCCTTTGGATACCAGTTGTCATATTTTCTGACTCATTTCCATAATTTACAGAAAAATTGTTGAAATTCACATGACTAAATACCTTAATTGGAAAGGGCTTCAGCAGAACAAACTCCCCCAAATTATGTCTACAGAGAATGTTATGCAAATTATAGCAAAAATTTTGTCTTAACCTGCAGAGAGAAGTGACACCTCAAATTCAGGGAAGTGGACTGGATCTGAAGTTTCTCCCATATAATTTCTCTTGATTTTCATCCTGCTTTTGTTTAAGTGGACATGCACAATTTTGAGCTTACACTGTAATTTGCATAGGTGAACCAATAATTATAATAGAGTTGGAACTGAGTGGTGCTTGTCTGGTAGCTTGCTTAGTGATGAAGAAAGGGCTGCACTGCCCTAGAAAGCTTCATAAACTTGCTTAAATTTGCTGTTGAATCACAGAATGTCGGAAGTTCCATATCTATATTTACTTGGCTTAGAAACACTGAAGCTAGTTCTCCATTACTGCAGCTTACTAAGACTTTTAACAACTAACTTAATCTGTTTTCTTTTCCGCAACATTTTCAGTAAGGAACTCACTGCAGCAATGATTCTTCCCTAACAACTTTGAGACAGATCGGCAGGGTCAGTATGTGTAAAAGCTTGCACGAGAGTTAGTGCTGTAACCAACAACAGAAACCTTAAACTTAGAGATCTTTGCCTAAATTATTTAATGCTATAAGCTAAAAAAGAACTAATATTGCACAAGTGAAATAAATGTAGTCTGTGTGGTTTTGTTCTGAATGTGCAGCCTAGGAAGCTGCCGAAGAAGAACCCTAATAAGCTTTTTCCCCCAGCTTTTGTCTGGGCCCTGGGACAGAGTACGTATGTGCATTTGAACTTGTGCGAAGAGGTTTCTTTAGAATGGTGAAAATGTTTTTAAACTTGAACCACTCCCCCACAGCTCTGTGAGAAAGATCCTGCCTCACAGTGTGCAGCAGAAATTCTCAGGTCCAAAAGATTTATAAATGGTCATGGAGAAGGAGCATAGGGCTCAGAAAGGTGTGGACAGATCCCATTAGTCTGAAAGGGGTGTTAATGTCGAAGCATCCATAAAGCTCTTATTTTTACACTTTAAAATGTTATTCTGGAACTTTTTTCTCATCTGCTATCAGTGGTAAATAGATTAAATCATGTTATGCTACTATCCTGTGTGATGGTGGAGTTGTATAAATCTGACACTGTTTACAAATTGTATGTGCAGAAAGAAACAAACTTGACTCTAAAAATTTAAGTGTTTGTACCCATAGAGAGGGATAAAAAAGACAAAGTGTTCATATTTTGGAAATATTTGGTTTCAGGTTAATTTGTGCAATAGTTAAAATGAAAGGTTCATTATAGAGCTACTCAATGTTACTGAGGAGTTATTTTATAAAAAGTTTTAAAAAACAGATCATTTTAATAAGGTGGTGTATAATTGTTTAGCGCTTAAGAAAATAAAAAATCCTGGTGAGACAGATAGCTATTAAGCTATAAAAACTGGTGGATGATGTAGATTTAAGAAAGCATAGGCTTAATGCCAAAAGCCACATTAAGTTTAGCACATCTTATATTTCACATCATATATCACTATATCCTCATTGTAAAAAGTGCACATTTGTTCTTTAATTTATCACTGAATCTAACATTTATCTCCAGATTATCTAGGGTCTGTGATATTAATCAGTTTTAGCTGAGGAGAGCTTGTAAGTATTGACTGCTAAGTAATGGCTCAAATGATACTGAATTATCAACTGTATTTAAAGCTGTCACAACCAATATTTTCTTTTTCTTGTCTTTTTTTCTCCTTGTATTTTTTTTTCTTATTTTATGACTTTATAAAACTTTCCAACATGGCTTGATAAATTAAGGAACCAGATGCAAAGCCTGGGAAGCAACATTTATGGACCTTTTCTATGCAGCTAAAAATATCAGCTTGAATCATCTGTGGTTGCCTGGAAACTCCTTCACACATTTCAGTAAAAAGTAGATGGTTTGGGTCCCCAAAACATTTGAATTAGGGATGCCTTCTCTGTATATGGCAGTAGGCTCCCGCTTTCAAAGTATCAGTGGTGATGTTATGCTTGTGATATTGTGGGCAAAAAGGGGAACATTCCTTATACCTGGACCTAAGAATTTATTGTTAGTCTAATGAAAAGTGAATCAGTGTAAGCAAAACACAACAGTTATTGTTAGTCCTGTTATGATAATACTAACCCTTACAGTCCAAATTATCTAATTAATACAAACCAAAACTCATTAACAATATACAGTTAAAACTGGTGTAAAAAAAAAAAGACAAGAACCAAAACCCAAAAATACTCCCAGTATTTTCCCCTGATATTCTGATGTTAGGGTCACACTTTGATGCTCTGCAGGGTGCTAATGTTCACTGGTTTAGGCTGGGAGGAGTCACAACAAAGTGTTGATATCTTCAGGTCTTTGCTGGAATGAGCACGATAGGGGTGTCTTCCTCCTCTTTACCAGGAGGTGAATAGTGTTGATGTTGATGGTTTCTTCCTCCGTGTTCTTGGGTCCACTTGAGCCCATTTTTATATATTTTCTAAAGCTTTACACTTTGCTTTTTCAAATTTGGTCTTCAGCTCTGCATTATACCCAATTTTATCATATGTGGTGTGTTGTATGTAGGTTACATACTTGTTTCTTGTGCTTTTTGTTACCCCTGAAATGGGATTTGACCATCTCCTAAGTTTGCTCTATCATCTATAACTAACCACTGCTGAGTTGCTGATAAACCTGGGGCCTTTAGTATCGTCCTATGCACCCCTTTTTAGCTGCAGTTACTCATCCTGTGCACTCTTGCCTGTGGCAACTTCTTTCTTCTCTTACTGTTTTCCATTAATGCTCCACCTACGCGAAGCTGTGACACTGCTTTTCATGACTAAAGTGGTTTCTTTAGTTCCTGACCTGGTAATGGTAAACAAAGCAACGAACTGTAGCATCTGACAAGACCGTCCAGCCTAATGTAGTAAGATACAGTAAGATTAGAGCCATGGTTTTAGGCACTCCTCTTTGAAAGTCCTCAACCCTTTCTGGAGACCTTTCCAGGTCCTTGCAGTTGTGCTTGCAGGGGCTGATCTGCAGCTCTTTTCCCCAGCTGGTATCAGCTACAACTGTCAGTGGAGTTTGGCATATTTGTCCTCGTTTAGTACTCTCTGCTTCCCTGCTCTTGCTTCATTCGTCTACTGTTTTATTTGTTCTGGCATGCAATGGTGTTGGTTTAAGTTGTCTAGTACTTTTACACTGAGGTCAAGAAGAGCACTGCATGGGACTGACCTGCTGGCCTCTGAGTACGTAGTATGGAGATTTGATTGCACCATGAAGATGCGAATTGTTGTTTTAAAATGAGAATGGACATAACTGTATATGAGACTTAGTACATCTTTGATTCATAGTGATGTTGAAAAAATTCCTAGTACAGTGTATATGAATATGAGTTAAAAATAAATTTGACAATTATTTTGTAATAATGAGAATGTTGGAATGGAGCTGAATTGATGCAGTCAGCATTGACTTGGACTCAGAAAGTCTGGTCCTGATCTTAGTTATTCGTCCTTCTCAGCATAACACTTTGCTTCTGAAAATAAGAGAAATCTGCTTTCCATGATCCTTGCAGTCTTAATTTCTTTTAGGATAGTTTTCAAAAAATTCTGCCCTTGAAATTGCACAGTCATCTTTACGAACATGTAATTAAGCATGGAAAATATCCTCTGTCCTTGCAGCTGCCCATACACTTGATGAGAAAAAAACAAGAACCAGTAACAGTTGTATCTGCTAGTGCAGCTTTTGTACCTTATTACTTACTTGTAGAAAAGTTGACCTTTCCTCTATCTTGATATCCGCATCTTCTCAAATTATTTTTGGTTCACAAGAGTCAGTGAGGCTATGGCAATAGAGTGTGTTTTTTTGCAGTGACCTTTACTGAGATGATAACTCTGTAAATTTTTTAGACTTATGGATTGGTGCAATATACACAGCTATATAGCTGTCAACACATCTTCCCTGTAGATGCAGTGCCTAGCTATAGCAATCTCTAACCAGGATTTCTTTCTTACAGTGTTCTATCTTGAATGCCATCCTATCTCATCTATGAAGTTGCATTTGGAGCATTAACGAAGTTAGGTGTTGACACTGCAATACAACGGTGAATGTGATTTCTGCATTCTGACCTCATGGTATTACAGCTATGCAACAAAGTCCAGCCCATCCTTTCCTAATGCACATGTGCTGATCTGTGATTACAGAGAAGCTTGTCCTCTACCTCCTTGTTTTATGCTACACTTCTGGTTTTTAACATTGCAATCACCTTCTATCAGCTTAGGTTTCTGTTTCTTTTGCCTTGCATGGGGTTATAGCTTCCACCAACTTTTTTCATGTTCTTTTAATCCTCTTGTATTGTACCAAGCATTTCCTGTTGTGGTGCAAGCTGTCCTGAACTGTCACCATCACAGTTCTGTCCCCAAGGAGTAGCCTTAAACTGTGGTGCCACAAATAGTACAGAACAACAGAAAATGATTTCTATGAAGCTAAGCCTATGAAAAGAGACTACTCAAAATACCAGCAAGTTGCTTTGTAAGAGGGCAACTTTATAAAAAAATAATACTAAAGATAAAACAGTGCTTATCCGTTGACAGCAAGTATTACTTATAAACATTCAGCATGATTTCAGAATGTATATTTTCAGGAATGCCTGATAAAACAGAAAATTACAGAAACCGAAATACAGGACATTTTCGTTCACATTTGGAAGTACTGATGAAACTTATTCCATGAGTAGAGCAAGCACTACTGGAAATGTGTCTTTGATTTAACTTTTTCACCCCAATATTTCTATATGCTTATATAAGAGTATAATTGAGTGTATGTTTTACATACCATTACAACTACACTATAGTATGTGAAGGACTGACATACATCCTTAGGCCAAATTTTGAGGGGTTGTGGAGTTAATAAGACTTCTTCTGATTAAGCTGCTGGAACACAGTGATGGACTTTACTTCCTCATATATTCAATAACATGCTGTGTAAACAATTATTCAAAGCTAAGCACCAAATATGTTTTAGCTGGCAAGCCTGTAGTAGACACTGTGGGCTAAAAGGGTTTCTGCAGTTCACAAAAAGTTGCTGTGGCCGTTTTGACAACTAGAGAATTGTTAAGATTACAGAAAAAGAATATCATACTTTGCTCAGTGACAAATGTCTAAAAAATCAGTGTGTCCATCCCATTGTTTGCAGATAGGAGTATTATATTTTCATCTGGCAGAAGCTGGTTTAGCTGATTTTTTAAAAAAACCTACTTATTTCTCAACCACTATAAATATGTGACCCTGAATATTGTGTAGCCTGAATCTTTCTCGCTGCTATTACACCTCCTCCTCACTCCCTCTTGTCCTACCCGCTACTGCTGACACAAACAGGTCGCGCTCTGCCCTCTGGAGCAGCCTGGTACATACCTGAAGACTTGCCAGGACCCCTTTAATCTTCTTATCTTTGAGCTAAATATCCTGCATTCTTTAAATTTTTCCTCAAAAGTCAACTTTTCAGACTGTTGATTGTGCTTACTTCTCTGCCTTGGATTTCCTAATGGGTATGCATCTTATTTAAAGTATATCTTCTCAGGGTTTGCCGGGGATGAAGAGAGCAGAGGTCGCTTCACAGGATTTAATATTTATAGTCCTGGTTCTGTATTTCAGTGGGCCATTAGGTTTAGTTGTGATCCACTGTATTTCTTGAGTCTTTTCCGCAGGGCTGTTAAGCATCCATTTGCTTCCCACCCTGGATTTGTACAGTTTTAACTCTTCCTACCTAAATGTAGTACCCTGTGCCTGTCTTTCTTGAGCAGCATGCTGTTTAGCTCAGGCCAGCACTGAGATCATGCAATGTTATCCTGGCTTTGGTTTTCAGTGCAAATGTCTCAAGTGCCATTTCAGTTTCCACAAAAGTGAAATTTCTGTGTACCCTCAGTATTCATAAATACATTATTTCAAATTCTGTGCACATAAAGTGAACATACAGCGTCTACATGTTCACATTGTTAGGGGGAAGCTTATTATGCTTTTCAGCTGGTAGTAGGTCAGACAAAATTACTTTTACTAAGGAAAACAAATTTTTCTTAATGAGCATTTGAAAGGCCCACAGATTACACAGTAATGCTTTTCTTTCATTTCTTTCTCTTTCACCTACCTTCCTCCCACATATTCTAGACTTCAATTTGATTCTATTAGATTGTTTTCTGTTTTCAAGTTCTTCTGCTTGATTATTTCTAAATAAGGGTTTTTTTGAGTAGGACTGCAATTGTATTCTGCTCATCATGAGCTATTTATTGTTCCATAGGTGGTTTTCCCTACTGGCTAAAGCGTATGAGAAAAGCAAAGCACTCAAGCCATTTCTACTGTACTTTTTTTCTGGTCCCAAGCAGAAGACATGGGAATCTTTTCTATAAAGAGTGCATTATAAATTTGCAAGGTGCATTTTATAATAAAATTTCATTTTATTATTCCTAAAATAAATAGAAACTGTCACTGTCTTCAACAGATACCATATCAGTGCAGAAATGGAATTTAGATTCGGTTTCTTTCCATGTTATCTTTCCAGAACATCAATTGTTGTAAAACAGATGCACTAAAAGGCAGTAAAGGAAGTGGTCTATGGAACTATAAATGGGCTATTCTTTCACTATAGTAACGAGAAGTTTTTTTTTTAAATTATTTCTATTTCTCTTCCTCCTGACTCTCTTTTGTGGCCCAGTAAGCTAGAAAATAAATGGACAGAGAAGCCAGTCTTTAATGTATCCTAGTACTTTCAGTTCTTCAAAAAGGAAGGAATGCTTTGAATTGAATCCAGGGCAAATGCAAAGCTACCCAAATATATAAAACACTGATATAGTACGTTCACTGTCATGAATGTACTTAGAAAGGCCTTGGAAAAGCCTTAGAAAACCTGCCCACTTGGAAAGGCAGGCCGCCACTAACTTTGTAGTTAACTTTGACAAGCAGTTCAGCAGAGAGCAATCAATCAAGCAGTTATGGCACGCACTAACTACTGTGACCTTCAGGCTTCAGAAGACTACTCTTGTCCAGCTGCGGGGTGCTTGAAGTCAAACCATGGTACTAAAGGGTGTCGTGAACGGAGATCTTGCATGAAGTCCCCCAAATTCCTCAAAAGACTTCCTCCTTCATCTCCTCTTCTCTGCGCTCCCTCTGAGAGTCGGGTAACTGTATCTCCTCTTTGCAGGCATAGCAAGGAAAGCTGAACAGACCATGCGTGTAGACTGAAATAAGCTCTGTGCAGCCAGAACTGGCAGCTGACGTGTTTGAGCCTCCGGAGAGCTGTACTTGCTGGAGCACTACAGGAGGACACCTCCCTTGCCCGTCCATATTCCCAGGGAATAATATTGTAAGGCAGGGCACTGTTCTCTCATGCAAAGCTGCATGCGTGGAGCTAATGCATGATGATAACACCCGTGGTGCTACAAAATGCCTGGCTCTATCCACTTCTTGTGCAATTCAATTATATTTCATTAGCTTTAGTGAATAATTGTTATCTCCATATAGCATGTTCAAGTTGATTTGTTTTTGCTGGAGGCAGGAGGGTAGAAATAATGCCAAGATATTATCACAGATTGTTCCAGGACTATTGAGAAATTGCTGTTCTTTAATTCTTCACTTCGTTGTACTTACACACAAAATGTATGTGACCAAATGCAATGTTGTCGCTTACATTTGTACAAAATAGCAGTAAAATTCTGCTGCTAAGCTCCTGATCCACACACATCTACTTCTGCTTGCAGTATTCCTCTAACAGGAATTGCCATCATCTTTATTTATTTAAGGCAGAGTTGGGCCCACTGTTCTTTACTGGAATTCTGAGAACAGCCAAGACAACAGTCAGAAGACAATTAGGCAGTGCATTTCCACAACCCCTTTCTTTATGTTCAGAGCAAATAACTATTTATTTAATTTGCATGGACAGATTAGCTTTGTTTTTGAAAAGACAGTAAATCAACTATGCTAGCAAAAAAGGCGTGGTAGACAGGAACTGACAGTTCTCTCCTCACTTTCTTTTGCTACTTTGGGAACTCTGGGAGCGCTCCTGTCCCTGTGGTTTGTAGCTGTTTTTGCAAAGTCTATACACATACCCAGAGTCCAGTGCACAAAGAAAAAAATCATACTTTTTCCGTTTATGCCAAAATCCAGCATTCATCCTGAGCAGTACAGAGTATTACCACTCTGTACCATCAGTCCTGGAGTCTCTTTCCAGTGGGTGGTAAAACGCCATTCTTCACAAGAAAATTTGGGACCAGCTATTCCCACCCTGCTCTCTTTTGTGGTTGTTTTTGCTCTCCTCCTCCCTTGCAGTATGATGCTCATGCATGAGCTATTTTTGACCATGCACTCTGATTAGATCACTGTGACCGAAGCAGGGAACAGACTTGCTCAGCTTGCAGCATGGCAGCGTTTCTGTCTTTGGAGGTGAGCAGAGCTGGCTGTGAGACATAGCTTTTGGATCCAGTGAGGCACTCAGATCAGATTTTACTCAAAATCTGTATTGGGAACAATGTAGGAGCTGAAGCTACAAAATTTGGGATGCAAATTTCCTTCATTTTTCAGCTCTCTGCTTAGCTTTGGCTTTGTTTCCACCTATATGGTGGTATTTCTGCTGACAAGCCATTAAATTTCCTAGTCCTTCATACCTGCTCCCTTACAAGGATTTCCCTGCATCTCCCTGTAGATTAGGTTTGCACCAGGCTAAAGAAAAACTTATTGCGAGAGCCACTTATCAACGAAACGGTGAGACTAGAGCGATCAGCCGTGTGGAAGCTTTTCAAGAAGAAGGATCATGGGGAGAGAGCTGGGGAAGGGAGAAGTTGTTTGTAGTGCTGGAAAACGTGGTTTCAGCCAAGCAGAGAGGACAGAAGACAGGTTAGGGGCATCAAGAGTAGAGCTGAACCGGGGAGAAGATGGCACTTGGAGATGCTTGAGAGGACAGAAATAGGTCATCAGCTGAAGAGCTGGTGTCACTGAGAGCGTTTTGGTTTTGGAGCCAAACAATACGAGAAGTATGATTTCACTGCTGTGCAAATACCGCAGCAGAAAATAAACCCACCTCAAAGCGTGAAAGCTGGAGCTAGTGTCAAGCTAGCTGGTTTAGCTCTCCTTACCAAACAGACCAGCTAGAGTAACTCCTGAGCTGCTGGTTTCGGATTTTGGGCAGGTGTGGTTGCCTGCACTGAGCTGCAATATTTTCAGCAGATGCTCCTTACTGATCACAGTTAACCTGAAACTGAGTGCAGTATGTCACTGAAAGCTCCTAAAATGTACTTAAGAGAGCAAAATGCATTCTTTGATTAGGGAATACTTATGTGACACTGTACAGGATTTTTCGGAGAAAATAATTAATGTTTACAGCTTCATGAACAGTAAGAACCTTTGGTGTCTTTATTTCTTTTATATTTAAATAGGATTTAAATGGAATATAGCTTAATTTTAAACTGTTGGATGTTTTTGGATTTCTTTCTTCTTTTAACTTAATGGAAAACCACTTATGCATAAGCTGTAAGTTGAATGGCCTAAAACTTTATGAATCAGTCCTCTATCTCTGAATTTTCTTACAACTGTTGAAGGCGTTTGGAGAGGGCTCACTTTATTCATCTATCTACTTTGTAGCAGGGGCCTATTCTCCCTAAGTCACATTTGATATTTGATTATAAGTTTGTGACTTAAAGTTGTTTGCCAGCAAAGATTGTTATTCTTCTTTCTT
Source organism: Gymnogyps californianus (assembly GCF_018139145.2). Lineage (NCBI taxonomy): Eukaryota > Metazoa > Chordata > Aves > Accipitriformes > Cathartidae > Gymnogyps > Gymnogyps californianus. The sequence goes on along the minus strand of NC_059471.1, from coordinate 74,218,698 downwards.
CCTCACTTTTTCTGCAATTCCATGAATCCATCACTTTCTGACTGTGAATATATGAAATAGGATGAGGTGTATGAAATAGTAACAATAAAGAGAGAAATAACTTGAAGAAGTGGAAGGCTTTATTTCCATGCTACTAAAAACCCCTTAAATTATGTATCTTAGTTTTTTGTATCAAAAAAAAAAAATCATCTGCTATTTAGGAAAAAATAGAGAAGGCAGACAAAGGAGAATCATTCTGAGCAAAAAAACCACCCAACCCCCTTTTGTTTCATGTCTGAAATCCCGTTCTATTGTTTATGATAACTGTGCCAGAGGAATCAAACAGCTCCAGAAAGCATTTTAACTGTACAGAGAGGAAGTGAGCCTTGCTCGGACAGGAGATTCGCTGATTATGTTCTCTGGCTGATTGTGCATTTGATTTGCATTTTCTCTCAATCAGTTGCCTAAATATGTGCCTTAAAACACTTCAGAATGTATAGAGGGATCCTGTCTGGAGAGAGCCTGTTTTGCTATTTGAAATCAGTCCCTCTTCTGTTTTGAAGATATTTTCCTTTCCTCTGTTTATCTTCTAGAGCAGGTAGGCAGTCAGTCTTCAAGGCCCTGGGGCTGCAGCCAACTCCTTCACTCTACCTCGTAAACACCTAAAGGTTTCTCTGTGATTCAAACCCATTGATTATTGGGGGTAACCCAAATGTGCCTTATTTGCCTTTTTTCTTTTCTAATTTATTTTAATTTGAAAGCAGAGACCATTCATCCTGCGGTATCTGTGAACTTTCCCTGTTACACAGTCAGCGCAAAAGAGTGGCAAAAATCTTTGAAAATTGCAATACTGTAACTTTTACGTTGGTAGCACATAACAAGTCTGTGAAGTGTAAAGTGTTGCTCTCTCTTTTTCTCATGCAGGCTGGATTGCCATGTTGGGAGCCATTTGGCTGCTAGTGCTAGCAGACATCCATGATTTTGAGATGATACTGAACAGAGTTGAGTGGGCAACCCTTCTTTTCTTTGCAGCATTGTTTGTTCTCATGGAGGTAAGATTCTCTGATTTCTAAAGCCTGAAGGGTTACAGCTGATTTAAAATGTGAATTATGTTTCGGGGCAGAGGCCTCCTGGAGATTCAATCCCACTGGAACATTGTCGATCAAGTGTAGTAATGGTAGTACAGAAAGAAATTGCGGAGTGGTGGAAGTTGGCTGGACCTCTTTGATATTTAATTTTTCACTGTAATCTTAGTCTCACACCTTCTCCTTCTGCTGCATTTGCTGAATATATCTGACACAATCATTTTCATGTAAGTGGACTTTTAGTTTCCAGGTTTGTCGGTCGTCTATGTGTGCAGATAATTTATATGTATTTATGTGTTTGTTTTGCAATTATTTAGAGAGGTGATAGGAAAAATAAAAGAACAAGAATAAACCAGAGCTGAAAAATGTTGCTAATGCTGTCTGCTACATGCTGGCTACCAAATGGCCTAAGAGATTTCATGGTTTGAAAGGATAATATCACTGAATTTCAGTTTCCAATTGTAATTTAAAAAGATATTCAGTACTTGAAATGCCTGGATATCTTGCTAAGTAGTTTCTTTGTGTTTGTCTGCTTGACTATTAGAAACAATCCAGCCATGTTTGTATCCCATTTTATTTACTGTGCGATGCTTTTGTATAGCCTGAGAGGATTTATTTTTATTCCAAATGTTTGGATAATTCTTTGTATGCATACTCACATTTACCTGTCAATTAGTCGTCTAGAATGCTTGGTATTTTTCAGTTGTTATTTTTTGGGTTTAAATGATGTCATAAAGTTGTAGAAACATGACTGACAAAACCCAAGTGCCAACTGGCACTACCATGGCTACTGAATTGTTTGAGTGAGCAGCCTGGGAAAAGCCTGTAATAACAAATTTGTTTGCACAGCCTCCTTCCTCCTCCCTCTCACCCAGTAACTGCAAAGAGCCCAAGAATTTGTAAATTTGGATCTATTAAAAAAAACCCCACCAACAGTAAAAGGGACAAAATTTGAAGCCAATACAAACAGCAAATAATGCAACGAACTCTAATTAATGCCAAACTGGAAGTCAAAATCTGGTAGCCTCCGAGAAGATGAATGGAAACTCTGATTATCATTAGGAGGCTTGTTTGCAACCTGCTAGGTCTAAAATTCATCAGGAAATGTTGATTTGTTGTACACTCATTAGTACAGGCAATTTTTAGTTCTTTATGTTATCAGGCTCTATATATCCTTGCATTTTCTAGCTCTTATAGGGAATCCATATTGAAGCCATGATTATTTTGTCTGCTGCTGCTGTAACAGTTTATTAGTTGCATTCCCTGATGTATTTATTGTTTTAGCTTGGATTGAATGGTTTTGATTTGAGTGCTGTGTGACTCCACAATAACATAGTAAAACACGCAGGAAGTTATTTGCCATTTATTGCCAGACTTCGGATACGACTGTTGTAATTCACTGAACTCCATTTTTATGGTTTCTCAGGTCACCAGTGAATAGTTTTCTAACAAAAGAATATTTTCCCTAGCTCTCTAGAATAGCAGCAATTTAAGATCATGGAAGAAACTTGTACACGTAATCAAGAAAAAAGTGGGAGACATTAAATTCTTCCCCATAAATGAATGAGAAAAATGTTCTAAGTATCATCGTTGCTAATTTTGATCTGAATCTATTACCCTTTGGATTAGCAGGAGATGACAGTCCTTGCCAAGGCATGTTTCTTTCCTTTAGGTTAACAATGTCAAGAAGAAACAAGTCAAAACAAAGATACGCATTGAAGTATAAGAAATCTTTCCACTATCTAGGCATTCAGCAGTTGTCAGCTCATATTCTTCACCCTTGGTGATCCTTCACCTTGGATGGTTCCCAGTCTGAAGCTATTTCCTACTGCTATAAATGTTCCCTTTCCTATTACAAGACACATTTAAAAACCTTTGTGAGACTTAGGCTGCAAATCATTATGGAAAATGGGATTTGAGTTCCAGAGCCATGGGGGAACTCTTGGAGGTTCTGCCTTTGGGTGCTCATCGGTCCAATCTGGTAGATCTTTTGCAGTGAAAAAGCTGGAAATTGTTTGGAGCTCTCTTGTTTTCTATTGTGTCCTTCGGGTAATTCGTCTCTACAACTGTCCTTTTAGTCCTTGTTCTCAAGTGACTGTTACAGGCTATAAAATCTTTCTGCTTCTTCTGTCTCTGTGGCATGAGTTCCTGTGCCTCTCAGGGATACAGTATTTTGTTCACTTTTATAGTTGAAATTGACATTTTACCTTAATCCCTTCAGGCAGAGTTTATTACAACAGTCATCATGACATACTGTCCATAAGAGGGTTTCATGCAAATTTTTGTGCATAAATTAAACTTTGATCTAAAACAGCACATGATTTTTTTCTGCAGTAAACTCTATTTTGAGCTGTGTTGTGGTTTAGGCCCAGCCGGCAACAAAGCACCACGCAGGCGCTCGCTCACTCCTCCCCCCTGGAGGGATGGGGAGGAGAAAATACAACGGAAGGCTCCTGAGTCGAGACCAGGACAGGGAGGGATCACTCACCAATTATGGTCACAGGCAAAACAGACTTGACTTGGCAGAAAAGAAATCAATATTTAATTTGTTACCAATCAAATCAGAGCAGGATAATGAGAAATAAAAACTAAATCTTAAAAACACCTTCCCCCCACCCCTGCCTTCTTCCCGGGCTTAACTTCACTCTCGAGTTCTCTACCTCCTCCCCCTGCAGTGGCACAGGGGGACGGCAATGGGGGTTGCGGTCAGTTCATCACACGTTGTCTCTGCCGCTCCTTCCTCCTCGGGGGGAGGAATCCTCACGCTCTTCCCCTGCTCCAGCGTGGGGTCCCTCCCATGGGGGTCAGCCCTCCACAAACTGCTCCAGCATGGGCTTTCCCACGGAGTCACGGCCTTCTCCAGGCCGAGCCACTTGCTCCAGTGTGGGGTCCTCCATGGGCTGCAGGGGAACCTCTGCTCCACCGTTAACCTCCATGGGCTGCAGGGGGACAGCCTGCCGCCTCACCACGGGCTGCAGGGGAATCTCTGCTCCGGCACACCTCCTCCCTCTCCTTCTTCACTGACCTCGGTGTCTGTATGGCTGTTCCTCTCACATCCCACTCCTCTCTCTGCTGCAGGTTTTTCAGCAGTCTTTCTCCCCTTCTTAAATCTGTTATCACAGAGGCGCTACCACTGTCGCTGATGGGCTTGGCCTTGGCCAGCAGCGGGTCCGTCTTGGAGCCGGGGAGGCTTCTAGCAGGTTCTCACAGGAGCCACCCCTGTAGCCCCTCCACCGCTACACAAACCCCCGCCACACAAACCCAACACAAGCTGTCAGACAGGAACTGGTATGCTTGAAAACACCAATCAGTGCAGTAATACTTATTCCTCTTACAAGACACAGGAAGATCCAGGAGACCCTCTGTGCAGTTTACACCCAGGGGAGGCCAGTGGCAGGGTGCTAACCGCTGACTTTCACTTAGGTGTTTGCAGGCGATTGGCCTGGATATCGTAGAGACATCCTAAAGTTGGTTATGTGAGTAGTACTGTCATCATCTCTAACGTGATGGGCTACCTGCAGACTGACTGTCTTGCCGGAGCAATGTGTGCGTCCCTCACTCCCTTCCCTCTTTCCCGAATATCTCCTTTGTAGTACCATGTCTGGATTCCAGAACAAATTTCGGGTGTTACTCAAAAGTAGTATGTTCTGTTAATAGAGAATTAAGTAATAAGGCAGCAATGGTAACTGAATGTAACTCTGGGCTCTAATTGCTGACAACTACGTGTTAAAAAGTTTATTTTGAAGTGTGAACACAAAGCAATTGCAGAAGAATTATTACGGTTCATTAAGAATATTGCTTTTACATACATTTAAAAAGTCACTGTTATAACCTTTGAGTTGATAAAGCAACACAGATAGCTTAGAATGAAAATGGTAACTTAAAATTACCAACAAGAATTCATTTCTTAGGAAACTTTCTCCTGAGAAGTTAAAGTCATGAAAAAATGTCCATTTTTTTTTAATGTAAGGGGTATGTGTATGTATTTAAAAGTCTTATCACTTGTTTTCTGTGTGCTGTGTCTTTAAATGTAGATATACCTTTTCTTGTGCAATGCATTGTTAAAAGGAAATATAATTTCTGGGCCAAATTTAATATGTGGTGATACCCAAACCAGTAGCGTTCAGTTGCTGCCTGAACAAGCTGCAGGCACAGGAATTGCCGGTCTGAATGACAGCCCCTTTGTCACTCTGAGATTACTGTGTCTTATACCACACCACTCGATGCCTATTAGGATCTTTGCCCATCTCTGTCATGGAATCTGGCAGTGTGCGAGTTGAATGTTTTTTTTTCCACTGATGTCTCTGAAGGGCTCTGTCTGAATGCCAGGTGTGCGGGTTATATGGAGTTGTCTTGTGTGAATACTGACTTCTGTGGCTCTGTGTGGGGATGGAGTCAGTAAGTGAAGCATCGCTGCTGACTAATTCTTTGTCATGGCAGAAAAAAATGGAAGCAAGCCAACCAGCTTCGTGCAGGCTGAGTCAAAAATGCTGTGATTTTCTCCCCCGAGAAACTGAAAAGTCATAAAATAGATACACCTTATTCAACCTGAAAATAGTACTTCATTCAGGACACTTGTAAGAAAAGAAAACAAAACCAAAGTGAATTAAAGGCTAGCTCTCATGAGCTAAAATCACCCTTTTACCTTGTGGTTTGAGGGAATAGATCATTCTCCTGCGGTGTGAAGACTCAGTTTGTATTCTTCTGTCTCCCCAAGGAGAGATCAGAGCCATCACCACTAGGCTGGAGTCTTCCTATGTCTTTTCATCCATGGTAGTAACCATGGTTGTATGGGATGCTATCTAAGTATCCTGTACAAATGGGAATGGCTCTCACAGGTTGGACAGAGCACTCTGGTCCAGGCTGTCCCTGGGTCCAGTGTTTCCAGGGCTAGCCTCCTCAGTTCGGGTGCCTGACTTGGGCATTGGAGAGCTGGTTTTCCTGCCTTTCAGGTGCTGCTGCCTCTGTGCCAATTTCCATTCACCCAAGATCTCTGGCCTGGTTTTAGCAGATGGGTACTGTTGGTTTTTTATGGGTCTGAGAAAGCTGCTTAACAGAAACCTGTATTTTGTTTTCCTATTTCTTCATCTGAGACCGAGCAGAAGATGCCTGATTTCATCTGATCTTTTAAACACATGATATACTTCTATCTATATTGTGATTTTGGGGAAGTTGGTTTAAAATCTGTTGTGTTCAGGTATTCAGAAAACATGTATCCACTGAAGAATGTCATCTTTAAATTTCAGCTGTTCTCTGATGCCTGTGCCCCATACTCTTAAGTAATCCTACTGGTCATTGCAGTACAACCAACCCACTTGTGCAAATACAACTACCAATTTCTGCCGTGTCTTTTCCTTCCACCAATTGCAAAGTTGCTGTAGAAGCTACACAAAATGAATATCAATATCTTGTGAATGGGAAGGAATTGCTGTGTTTTCTTACATCCACTGAAAAAAATGTAACTGCATCAAGGACTTCACTAGTTGATATCAATGTCTTTTTTTTTTTTTTTTAGGCTTTGGCTCATCTGCACTTAATAGACTATATAGGAGAGCAGACAGCTTTGTTAATAAAGGTATGTTTGAGATATTTACGGTTTTTTAACAAGGAAAATAGTTTTACTCCAATAGAATAATGAATAATACTTTCATTTTGAATTTAATATTAATGATTGCATTCCTGCATCAGCAATATCAAGAAAGCATATCATACTTTGGCATGCGTGATACTTAATACGTATGTATTTGTCCACAGCCAGAATAAACATAGCGATAAATGCAAAAGGGAAGCCTTTTCTGTAGTCTAAAAAACCAAAAAATACAAAGGTGAAAAAAGTATAAACAGTTAAAGGTGAAAATTCACAATTGCACAATGTATTTCTTGTGTGAAATCTGAGTATTAGAAATATAAGTCTTTGTATTTCTATTTGTTCAAATTTTCTTGGAAAAAGAACAGTAATTTTGTTACTAAATGTTGGGCTATTTTCTTTAAGATGCTTTTCTTATCTCAGAGCCTAAAGGAATAATAACTGTTGAGAAATTTAAACTGTGAAGAACGTGCAATTATGCCATGGCGGGGGCCAGAGCAACACTGATCTCATCAAAGTCGTAATTTGATCTCTCTCAATTCCAGGTGGTTCCTGAGGACCAGCGCTTGGCGGTGGCCATCATTTTAGTGCTCTGGGTGTCTGCTTTGGCCTCCTCTGTGATCGACAATATCCCCTTCACGGCTACAATGGTAGGGCCTGTGCAGCACTTGCACATCCTCCTTCTGGTACTGGCAAGGGAGCTGAGCTTGCTGATTACGATTTGGTTTTTTTTGACCTCTGCTGTGTTGTAGTTTACTTTATCCACTGAGATTGAATCGTTATTGCAAGCTTGTTCATACTGTTTAGGCATCTAGCTGGCCATTGCTACTAGCAGCTACAGTTAGCTGTGGAACTAGAGACATTGTTTTGGCTGCGTTTTTGCACTTTCCCTCTTACATCCACATCTGTAGCTGAAAAGTGAAATTGTCTTTTTGAAGGAAACTGTCGCTATCCATCTGCTGTTATCAATGTTTTCCCTCTATGATGTGCTGTGTAGTTAGGCTAATGCTTTTTTAACACCTGAACCTTTTATTGCTACCTTACTTATGTAATTAGTTTAAAAACCAGCAAATAATGTTAAGCATAACAAATGCTTATCAGCAGTTGAGTTTTAATATCAGAAAAGTAACAAATTATAACAAATAAGGGCATGATCAGATAGGTTTATTCAATCACATTCTCTGTTTGAAGTGCAATAATCCCTTCATTGTACCATAGGAATGATTCTTTGTTACAGCTTGTTCTCAGCTATGTATAATTTTTCTGCGCCTTTTTTCTTCCATTGTTATTGGAAGGGTCATGTCCACGCTTAACCTGTGTCAAGGTTTAAGACACTTCTTACAGGGCATATGACAGATTGGACAGATTTGTGACTGCTCTATAATTATATGTTAATATGGTATTTTGGTTTGATTACCGTGGTGTTTCCTGTGGAATTATATTGATTTAACAACAACAGACTGCAAGCAATAGGCATGAAGGGAAAGATTGGTTCAGGATGAGTCACCTCCCGGCAAACACTTCAGGACTATTAAGCAATAATGCAGAAATCTTAGCTTAGAAGGTTTTGCCTCATATCCAGCTAGTCTATGAAAATTGGCTTGGAGCAATACCAAAAAGCACCTGCATGCACATCGACCAAAGGGTCTTTTACAGGTTTTGAAAGGAACCCTCTTTTAAAGGAGTATGTTTTGGGGAATGGGACTGAAATGCAGGAATCTTTTAGGATGCCTGAAGACCAATTCTTTTGTATCTTTGAGGGAGGGAAAGACAGATGAACAGGAAAGGATCCTTGCCAACATTTCAGACATTTAAAATGTATATCTTTTTCATTCTGTTCTGGGCTGAACCTAAGAGACTGCTACAATTTTTTTTCTTTAAACATAGGCAGAGAGAGGAGGCAGGAAGAAAGAAAAAAGCAGGCACATTCTCACCTATGCAAAAGCAGTCACTAGCTGAGGTGTTAAGACATTAATGTATTATATGGCAGACTAAAGTTGAGACCTAGCATCATCTGTCTCAGTGAACGGGCTTGCACTTTGGTCTTTGTCGTCCTACATTAGAAAGTATTTACAGAAAATTCCTAAGTAACTAAGTCCCAAGTTCTTAAGTAAGATTATATAAAATTTCATTTAAAATTCTTTTTGTTTCTTTGGCACTTGGTTCCTACTGTTAAAACAAACAATATTTGGTTATGGAAGGCTATTTATCACTATATATGTCAAAGTTACAAACTTCTGATGAGGAGTATTACCTATACTGAACCCGCCTCTTTTGTAGAATGGCTTTTTGCTAATCGGGGTCTGAGTGTGTGTGTGTGTAATAAACACAGAGTGCAAAAGGTATTTCTTAGATCTCCTTTTATTTATTGACTTGCTATTTACAGAATCAAGCTGTAATAATTAATAGCAAATAACCACCCACACAGCAAATTCACTTATTCAGCCACATAGTTCACTCACACATTCACACAGTTACCCAGTGGGAACAACAGCTTGGAGGTCAACCCCAGGTGTGTACTCAGAAGCAGAGGATCATACTGACATGCTTCTATATATGAGTTTGATTTCATATGCCCTAGTGATATAGGAGTATGGGGCACCTGCTATGATGTAGCCATGAATGATCCTGTCCTTTCCTGGCAAAATGTTCCAGCTTCACAGCTGAGCCTGTGCTCATAATAATGGAAGACGGATGTACTGGGTCCCTCCAGGGCTCCATAAATCTCCTTCAGTGGTGAACAAATGTCTGCATGACAGTGAGGCAATATCTCTTGTGATTTTTGTAGTCATAGCCTTGATGGAGCAGGTACTGGGTAGGGATGTGGGACCCATCAAGTTCCTCCCATTTTTTGAACCCAGAGATACAAAAAATCTGGATGGTTTCATACATATCAGCTGTATGCTCTGACTGAGCAAAGAGCGTTTGGAGGACAGCATCAGAGACCTCTGCCAATAGTGGATTTGCTCACCCCAAGGTGGTTAGCCACTGACAAGTAGGAGTCAGAGGAAACCAGGCTCACAGGGTGACAGCTTGTTTGACTTGTACATGGATAGGGATTCCTGAAATATCATGCAGAGCTGATGAAAGGCTTGGTGGCAGCTCACAGTCAAGGACACCAATGGTGTCTCTTCTGCATTAGAAAGGTGAGTATACCATGATTTTTGTCCCATATTCCAGGGATGAGACAATCCTGCCCGCCCCAGCTCTTCTGGTTGTGAGCCTCCAGCTGACTGTGGGCAAAACTACTGTGATGGCAGGGGTGTCTAGAAAGTCATACTACTCTTCAGGGGTGGGGAGGTGGAAGAAGACAGGCATCAGTTCATTCATGGGATGTCCCCAACACTGCCTCTGTGTTGCTGGATAAGGTCTTCCATTCATCCCCTACAACACTGTGCAGTGCGTGTTGTCCAGACTTGGTGCAGGGAGATGGGATGGGCTACACGCACTCAGTGTAGTAACTCAGAAATGGCATGAGAGTGGACAGAAGTAAGGGTCTCCCATGTGAGGTGACTGACTCCCCTGGGCTGAAGGCACCATAGATAAGAAGAGACTCAGCTCCAACTCTTTCAATCTCATATTACACCACATTACTTGCTTATGTAGAAGTAGCCCATACAATTGATATGTAGAGCATTTTGACCCAGGACCTGCCTGAGAAATAGAAGAAATATGGAATTCCACTATAGCCTGAGGCTTGACTTATGAGACTCATAGCTGGAGGGAAGAAAAAGAGAAAAACCTGCAGATAGCTCTGTAACTGTGATATTGTGTTTCCTTAAAAAAAACCAAGTTAAGTATGGTGGTCCAAATTTTCATTTCAGCTTCTTTGTTTGTACTAGTGGGATAATCAGACTCATAATGACTTGCTTTGTGTATAGAAAAAAATAAAAATGAAAAAAAACGTGAATGCCTAATTAACGGATCTTGAGACTCCTCTCCGCATATCCAGGGTCCAGCTAGTAAAGCTAAATCATCATTTCTGTTTGTATTTCAGAAGGTCTTCATAGGTTCAGAAGAGGTCTTCTTTCTTCATCTCCTTGACTGGTGGAATGCCATGCTTATGAGAAGGTTTTGTTGTAAAAATAGGTGAATAGGATAAAGGTCTTGATGCAACTTGTTCTTTGGTAATTTGGAGTCTTGGAAAAGAGGCTGTGACAGCAAGATGTGAAAATCTTAACTCTTTGGTCATGGTTTTGCTTACAAAGAAAGCAGTCTATGTACCAAAGTAAATGTGAAAGCAAAATGTTCAAGACTCTTTATTCCACTTTTGTACAAAAAGGACTGGAAGGAACAAGGCTTGAGAGCTGTCAAGTAGACCCCCTCTGTCAATTAGGCAACAGAATTGAGATGTGCAAACATCACCACCAGTGTCTTTTAACAAAAAGGGACTGCATACCACAATATAAATGCAAGGATTGTTATGAGAAAACTAACAGTGTTTTATGAAATTGAGCTTAGTAGTAATTGGTGTATATAATTCTGGTCTAAAATCTCTTAGTTTTCTCTTTTCCAAAGCCTTCATTTAAAGTAAAAATTGAGCTTCCTTTCTTTTTGATTGTTTCATCTGGCTTAAATTTTCAGGATGTTAGAGAGCTGAGAGGGATAAGAAGAAATACACTGTCCTGCAGAATCATATTTTTTGAGTCTGAATTAATTTCTAATATTATTAATTGTTAATAGATGATATTTTCTAGGGAAGGTGGATAATTTATAATAGTAATAAAATCCCATTCCATTTTTAAAAGCTTGCAATACTGATTTAAGATTAAGAACAGTGTGAAAGATAAAAATGGAAATGTATACACTTTCATTCTTTTTATATTTGTAACATATTCTGTGTACTTCCACAGTATATAGTATAAACAAACATTTTCTTCACAAGGGTTGATTTTGATTAGGATAGTTATATAGACAAATGTGCCAACATCTGTAGACACTAGTGTTTTTTGTGCATCAGCTTACATCCTATATATATATATGATACACGTAACACCCTATATAGAATCAAGATTAATGACTGTCTCCTTTCTGTATCAAGTCTTTGAGGACACTCTCCTTTTTCCAGGTACAATCATTATTTCTTACAGTTGCATTTTTCTGCTTTAATACCTGGAGGCAGATAGTCTTACAATGAGTGGGTGACAGGGGGTTGGCTTTGCTCTGTTGAGCTACATCACTAATTTTATCTAAATCCTGCCAATCATCAGCAATGAGGGGTGCTTCAATATTGAACTTTTCAGCAAAACTAGCAAGTTTTCAAGAAACTAGTCAAACAGAGGTTTATCCTGGTAAGACTCTTGAAACAAATGGTATAAGAAATGGAGACTATTTTCCTGATAAGACGTTGTTTTTCTCCTTCTAATATTGATAAGGGTGCTGTTTACATAATCTGAAGAGGGAATAACGAAGGAAACATGAGGCTTCATAGGCTTTAACTTTTGCTTTTTTCTCTGTTGAGGAGCAGCACTTCGTAAAACTATGAAAAAATCTGCATTCCAAATAAGTTAAATCAATATGACAAAGATATTTGTACACTATGTATCACAGCCAACTATACCCCAGTTTGCAAAGGATCCTAGCTTGGAGTGCTTTTGATGCTATTGTAAATGCTTATGGCTTACCTCAGAAAGAGTTGTAGAGCCAATTCAGTTTTCCAAAAACTTTGAAAAATACAGTGAAAAGTTTCCTTCTAACCCTTTTATATTTCGCATTTCTGTTTTTAGCGCTTAGGATAATTATAACAGTAGATGAAGCTGAGGTTTGAGATATTGATAGTGCAAAAATGTTGCCTAACACATAATTGCATGAATGAATGTCACAAAAAATGTGTAAAGGTGATTTTGGGGGAAATCAGAGAGCGAGGTTCCTTTGTAACTCTGCACGACCCTGTGCATGATCCTTATCTATTTAAAACACAAACGCTCAAGCAATGAGAAATGTCCATTGGCTTTAATTGCTTTGCAACACCTCTTCAAGAGTTCTTGCTGATAATCAAGTTTCTTAATTCTTCTTTTTTTTGGAGCAGGAAAGTTCTTGGGATGGAAATTAGAACAATTTGTTTGCATTATGCCTACTTTTAGATCAAAAGAATTAGATGCCAGTGACTGTTGGAGACTCTGGCATGCAGTGTCACACAGGATAATCCATAACGTTTGCAAAAAAATTAGTGTACGTTATGGATCAACTAAATATTTCTTTCTGAAACACTAGAAATTTAACTGAATGTTTTGCATTCATCTTTCATCTGGTTATTCAAAACTGAAACTTATGGTGCAGCATTCTTTGTTACAAATACCTCTTATTTACAAAGGATATATGCATGTTAAATCTAACTCAAGCATGTGTCAGAGGTCCATAGGACTTCCATTCCCTTTATGACTTATAACCGTTATTCTTTGGTAGAGATGAATTCCTTTAAATAGGGGAAACATTCAAATTTAAGTGTACACAAATATGTATTGCTAAGGCACATTTCAATGTTTGTCCCTTGCCACAAAACCAGACATTTATGGGAGCAGAGATTCCTGATCTAGCCCTACTGCCTGTTAATGCACTTAGGAGCATGACATCACTGATGATAATTTTAACATAGATGATTAATTATTATGAAGCCTTTTAAAAAGAATTCCTGTATTTCTAAGTGGAAGAAAACCAATGTTATGTCAAGGAGAAAACAATAAAACCAATGGGGTCAAGTGCATATTTGGGCTCCTAAAATACTTTTTTGGGTTTAAAAAAAATAAGAAATGGAGATTCAAGCACATTACACAACTACACCTTCTCTTGGTACATTGCAATCTATCTTCTTTGTGTTTAAAAGAAGACACAGTGAGTTGAAACCTTTGTTCAGTGACTTTCTTCTAGGGGGTTTCTGTGCCTTCAATCAATAGAGATTTACAGGACACTGAGAGCTCCTGACACTGAGCTCCTTCACTAAACAGAGAACCAAATTTTCTGATAGGAGTACTATGCATATGTAGCTGCAAAGACCTAGTAGGGAATTACCTCATGGACCTTCTGTCTGGGATGTCTGTTTTGCTTCTTACTTCCCCTTATCCTTCACAGTGCCGTAATTAGGGAAGGGGCTACTGGAGGGCCGTAGGGCTCTCCTTTCTGCACGGTTCTCACCAGTGGGGTGTGAAAATGGCATTACTTGCTCTGCACTTGGGAGCTGGCTGGCAACAGCTTTAGGACTGACCTCAACAGCAAGAAAATAGGATCACCATTTTAATCTCCTCTGCCTAACCACCTTCTCTGTGCTGGGCAGGGCACGCACAAGGAGGAGTCTAATTTAAAAAGGTGTTGCTAGCCTGCATGGTTCAGGATTGTGTCCTGCAACAAGTGAGTTACTGTAGTACATCAGGATACTTGCAAATAATTCTGAGGAACTAAATAATCTGTTTTCTCTGGTCAAAATTATATCACAGGAAAAAATGCTTTATTTAGATTGAGCAAGATGGCTTATCCTGTGATTTCAGTATTTGTGTTTAAATTTTGTTTTATGTTGAAACACAACATTGTTTTGAAATAAATATAACTGCAGTTTGAATTGCATATCATGTTCTAGCAGTGATGGTTTGAGGGAAACAAAGTTTGTGGGGAGAAATGAAATCTTTCGTGACTTTAATGGAAAAAAACAGACAAGATGTTGGGCATGCTGACCCTTCTTTAGGCCTTAAAATAGAAATAGACATCTTCAGGCAATGTACAATTCAAGAATAATTGTTTAGACATTAACTTTTCTAGGTTAATCAATTAGAGGATTTAAGAGGGATGATTAGCACCACTGGAGGGATTAGCAGGAGGGATGGGGAAAGGGTTGTAATTCTTCATAAAGCCTATATCTTGCTCCATACCAAAAGAACACACACAGTCAGTAAAGGTGAGCATCACTCAGCCATCAAAGTGAAAACATTTTTCAGGAAGCAGCTGTTCCATCTCTGAGATCATACCCCTTGAGGGAGACCTGTGAAATACATTCAAATGACAAATTGGAGGATGAAAATTCATAACTCTATTCACTACTGAAAATCCTGGACTCTGAGAAAGCACTAATTTTAAGGCATATCACAGTTATTTCCACAAATCCCTTCCTGCTTGATCTCTTGCTGTTCCATGTTTGCTTATTCTTTCTCTTTCCCTTTTGGTCCCATAAACCTCTGTACATGTTAAAACCAGATTAATAACATTATTACTTCTCCCCTTGCTAATGACCTTCTCTCTACAGGTAGTGATTACACCTTTCTTTCAAACCAAGTGGTTACACAATTAAGTTGAACTCAAACCAGTTTTTCCCAACTAAGGTGAAAATTGTTTAGCTTTGAAGGGTGTAACTGGCTGAGATCTGGTGCTACTAGAAAGCCTGCCTGCTGTATTTTTGGGCTCTATACCAATTGCCTAATGAAGTCTATTATGTCTCCCTACAAACCTCATTTGACTTTTCAGGGGGCTTATTTTACTTTATTTTATTTTATTTCATTTGCTAAAGTGATTAAATGAAATTCATAAAACTTGCAAATATTTCCCAGTGAACCAAATCTACATTCTCTTGTAAATATAATGTTAGAATAAAAAGCAAATAACTCAGCTCTGCTTATGAATTCAGAAGCCTGCCACATTGATCTTTCTCAATTTTTCCCTAACAGATCAGACACTTTTGATTATAACAAGTATTCAGGAATTTTTTAGTTACTGACACATGATCTACAACCATCTTGATTGTGAAGGTCTGGGTATCTCTTCACAGCTCTCTCCAGCAAGAAGAGGGGATACAGCTCTGTCCTTTAGGTTTCAAGAAATGGAGGGGAAGTTGATTTACAATCACTGTCAGTTCCCTGTTGAACTAGAAGGATCTATCGGGAGGCACTCACAACCTTAAAAAGCCTCAGTTTTGGTAGCAGTACCTGTGTCAGGCTTGGCCCACGTTGCCGATACCTTCTCTTTGGCTTGTGGGACTAGCACAGTGAGTAGGGAAAAGTGAGCACAGATTAAGAATATGATGCAAAGATACTAATTGAAAAAAAAAGAAAAAAAATGCAAGTTATTCTTTGGACTTGCTGGTGGTTTAAGTTGTTTACTTAAATGAATTTTATTTATATTGTGCTGATGGTTGGATAATGTCTCCTGAATCTCTCTCTCTTTTCTTCTTAAACCACAGATTCCTGTGCTTCTCAACCTGAGTAAAGATCCTGATGTTAACTTGCCTATGAAACCATTAATCTTCTCGTTGGCCATGGGTGCGTGCCTTGGAGGTAAGAGTTTATGTGAGAAAGCTGACATAAGGTAATAGCTATGCAATTAAGGCATGTATAAACTGGCACAATAGGTTCAATGATTTTATTATGCAAAGCATAGGGAGGGCCTAATCCTGCTCCTTTTGACTTCAAGGGACTCCTGTATAAGGATCCCAGTCACTGTCTGCTGCTACAATAGGATTTTTGCAGTCCATGTTATAAGACCATATCTGCATAAAGTACAGATGCACAAAGAAGTGTCCAGATGGTGCTTACAGGGTTCTGATCTTTTGTGAGAGGAAATACGAAGATACATTTAGCTTTCAGAACAGAGACCCATCATTGCTCATTGAAAAGATGCAGAAAATGTATAATAGCTGAGATCTGAAGGCTTGATTCAAAGTCTACTGAAGTCACTGGGAGGTTTTCTGGCTGGCTCACAGAAATGGTTTGAGTATCCATTTGCTGACCTATTTAGCACTCCTCACACTAAGGAAAGTCTTTTTGAAGTCTTTGGGGAATGTACCTCTAATAATGAAAGCTAATAGCCATTTTCCTAGTGCCCACCTTGGTGTTAACTGGGATTTCTTGTATTGTCAGTGCATTAGCACAAAACAAGCAGATGGTTTCATTACTTTTTTTTTTTTTAAATTGAAACTGTACCATATATGTATTGTAGGCCCAGGATTTCCTCTCTATTTGTCATACCAATAAAGGAGAATAGCCATCCGGTAGTTTTTAAATTAATGTTTATACTTGATTACTTTTTTTTTTTTTTTTACATTCTGCTAATGGCTTATGAAGGTGTTACAACACATTTCCAAATAGCAAGTGTACTAAGTGCAATTAAAATGTGTAAGTTTTTAATGAGAAATAAAGTTAGTATTATTTTTTTACTACTGAGAATTTTAATGCTAATTATATTGCATTGGGCTGTGTTTTGATCCCTAAATATTTAGGTAGTTAGGTTAAATAAAGTTAAAATGGATAAAATGGTGTTCTGCCATGGATCCACCCTTCTCCCCCTCCATGTCCCTCCAAATAGTTTCCTTGACTTTACAGAGATTAAAACTAAAACCAGTTTTGTGTGTAATAGAAGTTCTGGTTTGTTTATTTAGCTAAATGATTGCTAGTACAAGTGACCTTAATACCTAACAAAGATTATAATGATGTAATTTACAGATTGAATTTTAAGAGCTTGTTGCAAAGGCAGGACAATTTATACCAAACAACAGTTATTCATTTGAGGAATATCTTTTTGTACTCATCATTACTCATCATTATATTGTGACTTTAATCTGTTCCTCTTTAAAACCAGTGATTTGAATAATCAGCATATCTTTATATAGATGTTTGCCATAAAAATATAATCTTTCTTCACAATTTGCTAATCACCGAACATACTCTGATTTCATTAAACTTTCAGATTAAAAAAAAAAAAGCATGAGAAATATAAAGTTGGCCAGATTACACTGACGTATTCTGAGTGGGAGGTACTTTACCAGCCTTGGAGCCTTTACAAGTCTCAGCTGATTTTCCTAAAGTATCAGTTATCATATTAACCCAAATTCCTTTAATTAGATCTGTTGAAGGGTTGCTGGGATTTTAACAGAGACTTCTGTGTGTATGCAGTATGAGACAAAAGTAAAAATATAAATAGTACTATGGGAATTATTTGAATTAAAGGCACTGGAGATCCATAGGAAGTGCTCAGGTATTCAGATAGGCTCCATACAAATATTTGGATAAAAAGTTAGATCATTATCATTATTAGCAAAAGCTTAAACTCTCCAGACTGTGCTTTATTACCATAAAGCTGAGCGTATGCTGAGTTATACTGGCAAAGGTCTCACAGGAGTGTTAGCCTGAAAATTAATATGTTTTTGACCTTTCCATGTCAAAACAAAAAACCTAATGGACAGCAGCTTATTGTTAGGGAATGAAAAGTGTGGAAAAGCTTTTGCTTTAAAAGGTCTCACAGCCCCCAGAAATGGGTGAAAAGGGGCTTTTCTTTTTTTAAAAAAAGAAAGTGTTGATGGCCTTAAAAAAGTATTTCCAAAAGAGAAGTCTTATCAGCACTGAAGTGGTATGAAGGAATCCTCAAGGTATGCTAATCCCATTGTGGAAGAGGTGGATGACAATTTGTCGTGGTTTAACCCCAGCCAGCAGCTAAGCACCACACAGCCACTTCCCCCTCCCCCCTCCCAGTGGGGTGGGGAGGAGGAAAGAAAAAAAAAAAGTAAAACTCGTGGGTTGAGATAAGAACAGTTTAATTACTAAAGTAAAAATAAAATACAGTACTAACTGAGAATAATAATAATTGTAATGAAAAAGAATACAACAAAAAAAGAAATAACACCCAAGAAAAGACGAGTGATGCAGAATGCAATTGCTCACCACCCACTGACCGATGCCAGAGCCGCGATCCGCGCCTCCTGGCCAACTCCCCTGTTTATATACTCGGTACGACGTTCCATGGTATGGAATACCCCTTTGGCTAGTTCAGGTCAGCTGCCCCGGCTCTGCTCCCTCCCAGCTTCTTGCACACCTGCTTGCTGGCAGAGCATGGGAGACTGAAAAGTCCTTGGCTTAAGATAAGCGCTACTTAGCAACAACTAAAACATCAGCGTGTTATCAACATCATTCTCACACTAAATCCAAAACACAGCACTGTACCAGCTACTAAAAAGAAAGTTAACTCTGTCCCAGCCGAAACCAGGACACAATTATATCATTACTACCTGTTGCTTAAGACAAAAGTTTGGATCTTATCACTGCTTATGCAATCAAAGGAACTTGGCAAACAAGATATTTTGTAGAAAAGTCTGATGAAATAACACATTATAACTACATATTTTAGGGTTAGTTGCTTACCACATAATGCAGAATGTCAATTCTGGTAATTTGATAGCATTTCTGGGGTTCAGGGTGAACGTTGCTGTATGCTTATGTGTCCGTGAAGGGAACGTCAGCATTTGTGCCTGTCTTGGAAAATACTGTGCAACATTTTGTCCTGAAAAATTTCCAGTGCATGCAATTACGTTTTTCTACTGTCACAAAGTGCACAGGCAGCTACAGGTTTGGAAGATGATAGGAAGAGAAAAGACAGTAATTTTCCTTCATTGCTTTAGCTGTTGTCCTGGAAATGAAAGAAGGATTGAGTCAGTCTCAAGCAAGATGAAGAGACCTTTGCCTGTATAACTGCCACATTGTTGTCATCTTCAGCAGTGTCTCCCAAAAGAGAGCTGCTGCTATTACATTTCTGTCTTTCATAGCATTGGGCTCAGACATAAGGAGTAACTGAGTATTGCATAGATGCTCCTTGCTCTGTAAAATGTGCCTCTGAAGGTAAGAAGGGATGAAAAATCCTGTCTCTTAATCAAGGAAGCCAAGGACAGTCATGGCCATGGGCAGTTCCTGGTGAGATGGTCACAATTTTGAAATTTTTGGGTCTTCCTTGGAGTTCGCCATTTCTTTTCTGGCAGAAGGTTTCTTGCTCAGATCAGATCAACTTACACCGTTAAGAAATAAACATGGTCATTTTTCAGGGGATCTGGTTCTGGAAATTTAGGTTTATAGTTGTCCCAACTGTCTTTAAGAACTTAAATTAAGTTGTAAGTTAGGAGTCTGGCTGCTCCAGGCTCCCTGTTTGGTGATGAAGATACCGGCATGTCCAGGAGACAGATGTTTATTCATCCACTGAAATTGCCAGACTCTATCTGCAGAGCACATTGGAGGCCCTCGTGCAGAACTTCAGTAGCTGAGAGGGGTGCCCAAAGACAGGTCAAATTAATTTGGGCCTTTTGGTTTGTCAATTCTTCTGAATGCTGAACGACACTATTAGTTCACATCTGTCTGGGCATTAATGGTCAGGCTGACTAAGTAGCTGGAAAAATTGTATTCCTCATGTTTTTTTTTTTTTTATGTACTATCTGCCAGTGTTTCAATTATGTTTTGACCATGAAGGGAAGGACAACAGGAAATTTAAAAGCAACTAAAGGAAACAAACAAGAAAGTAACTTCACTTGTTTTCTGTGGTGTTCTGACGAATCTGCATCCATATTTCTTTTGCACAAGAGGACATTGAATAAAGCTTTATTCATTAATACTTCCTGTTCTTGTACATGATAGAGCTATGGTACCTCTTGAGACTGAGTTGTATGTAGACATTCTGTCCTGGTTTTGGCTGGGATAGAGTTAATTTTCTTCTTAGTAGCTGGTACTGTGCTGTGTTTTGGATTTAGTGTGAGAATGATGTTGATAACACGCTGATGTTTTAGTTGTTGCTAAGTAGCGCTTATCTTAAGCCAAGGATTTTTCAGTTTCCCATGCTCTGCCAGCAAGCAGGTGTGCAAGAAGCTGGGAGGGAGCAGAGCCGGGGCAGCTGACCTGAACTAGCCAAAGGGATATTCCATACCATGGAACGTCATGCCCAGTATATAAACGGGGGGCAGTTGGCCGGGAGGGGTGGATGGTGGCTCTGGCATCGGTCAGTGGGTGGTGAGCAATTGCATTGTGCATCACTGTTTGGTTTTTTTTTTCCCTTTTTTCCTCCTCTTTTTTTTGATATATTGCTTTCCATTACAATTATTATTATTATTATTATATTTCATTATTATTATTGTTAGTATTATATTTTACTTTAGTTATTAAACCATTCTTACCTCAACCCATGAGTTCTACCTTCTTTCCCAATTCTCCTCCCCATCCCACCGGGAGCAGGGGGGGAGTGAGGGAGCAGCTGTGTGGCGCTTACCTGCTGGCTGGGGTTAAACCACAATACCTTCCAATAGTGTCTAGGGAATGCTGCCCTGAAATTTTGGAGGACAAATGAAGATTGCTAGCTACAGCAATTTCAGAACAAGAGGAGCTTTAATTGCACTGCTTCTATTGGCTCATGAGTTTTAAAATAACATGAAATATGGATTCAACTCAATTTGAGTGAGTGCACAGTCAGAAATCCACCTGTTGTTAAGACTGTTCAATTGTGTAGAACTAGATTCTTTACTGAGCTGAAGAGGTTATAGCTAAGATATTATTTGAAGGGGTTTTCTACATTTGACATTTAAAGAGCTGGCATTTATTTGTCTTTTTATCTCTTTCTTTGTTTCATGATTTATAAAAAGTATGTTTTTGAAAAAAGAAGAAAAAAAAGGAAGACAAAAAAAAAGATTGAATTCATATTTGAAAGTCCCTACCTTCTGAGTTCTCAGTTGCTAGTGTAGAAAAGTGCAAAAAGTATTTCTCTGCTGCAGTGACTATTGCTCTGGTCCAAGGGGATATTTTCGATGGTGTATAGTTTTGCACTATTTTTCTTCTCTGTATATTTTCCTGGAGGACAACACCTGAAAGTCATCATTGTCACAATTCTGCAGAAAGAGGCAGTCTTTAGGATGCATACAGCGGTGTTATTCTGGCCACACAATCTCAGTTGTAGGCTCTACTTCAAGAAAGGAGGTAGGAGGAGGGGGCTGCTGGCACTTTTCTTCTAACCTCACAGGGTCAAAACCCAGGTGTGAATAAAATCCATTATCCACAGGACATTGTGCTAATTACAGCTATTAAAAGAGTGCAACCCACAGTGTAGCTAAAGAATGGGATTTCTCTCAGTCGTCCAGTGCTGTAGCTATTCTGTCTCTTGGCACCCCTCGTTAGATCCCTGATGCAGATGGGCCTTGCACAGTGGAGTATCACTGATTTATTATTCCTGCTGATTCTGCTCAATAAAATCCTAAGCTGGTTTTAAAGCTTCAGACACACTGAAGGTATAAACCTAGAAATATTTTTTATATTCCTAAACCAACCCTCCTTCTTTGCAATATGAGGGAAAAGTGATAGCCTTCAATAAAACATAAAATGTATTAAAATATATAATAATTAATATTATGAAAAAAGCACAACTGTAGATCCTTTGAAGTTCTTTTATAGTTACAATCGATCAAATTTGTATAACACTTTTCAATTTAAAAGATTCAAAAAGTCTATCAAGAACCAAATGCGTATGGCGTAAAAATATAGCAGTTATTTAAAAGGAGCACTATCCAGCTTTGGTTTTGAACTTAATTGTTGTATACAGTGTGTAATTGAAACTGTAGGAAAATTTTTTAGTGGAGAGAATATACCTACTTGAGCTTGATTTTAACCAGGACACTGATATTGAAAGTTCCTATTGTTCCTAAAGGAGTCTTTTAATGATGAGGAATCCTGGGGCTCAGTTTTATGTCTTGTGGGTGAGGCAGCCCTGATTTAGATAAGTATTTTGTCTATGGATATAAAACTCATAATCCAAATCAAAGGGTGGTATTGTAGGGAATGAGAGTGACTTGAGATCTTTCAAAAGGAAAAGGATGTTGCTGCTTTTGACTTTGAAAGGCAGGCAAAACAAATAAGGCAATTCAGGAAATGTCTCAGTTTTTCTTTAAAGACCTCAGTGCAGTCTTTAGCAGTATTATGCCTCTAAATTTTACAGATCTAGAAGCAAAATACAGCAGGTATTTTGTATGTCTTACACTGATATTTAATTTACTTTCTGAGTATACTTCGCACTGTTTCTATGATGTTTGCAATGATGGAAATGAGTAAACTGGACTTAAACCGTGATTGCTGTCCATTAAATGGCAGTACTACTTGCTTGTTCTTAATGAAGAAATCATTCAGGTGTTAACTGAAAGTTTCAGTTTTTGTTGTAGCATGAAGAACAGCATCATCAGATATAAGCACAAGGAATCTTTCTCTCTATTGATATTTGAGTGCCCAAACTGTCCTCTTGCTGTTTTCTGGAACAGCCAGAATCTGTAACCTTCCATAAAAATCCAGCTGCTGTTTTCCTTAGCTCTTTCATGATATTCAAACTCTGGGCCATCTTCATGCTTTTTCACTATGAAGTTCTTAAAGCCCAGCAGTGCTGTAAAGTCCTTGGTGTGAGAGCCAGGCTCGTTACCAGAGTCCCCACAGCTAAAGGGGATTCTCTAATCTTTAAGATTACTGAAGGTAATCCTCTGTGGCATGGAAGATATACAGAAGAAAGTTGTGAATGTAAAATATAAAAACAGCTGAAACTGAGTGTGTACATTTGACAGATGTGCCTTTGTATTAAGGCAATATCAGAGGCCTGCTTGGCTTTAAGACACTGAGTTAATATGGAAAAACCCCCCACCGTATTGAATTTAGTCAATTTTTCTCAGCAAGGACATTTTTCTAAGCTTGAAAAGAGTTACCTTGGCAGACACGCATATATAGATGTATGTATGTTATTAAAGGTGAAATATGAAGTATATGGGGTAAAGGATGCCGTTTCAGCTGTACTGATGAGCATTTATAGTTTGGATGGTAAATCTTAGATTTTAAAATGGAAAGGAAGAGAGCTATGCATAATATGTAGAATTCTATTCTATTTTACATTGATTTAGAAAAAGAATTTTTACCAAGCATCAAGGTCACTTGATTATAATGTTTGCATTACTGATGAATTTGAAATGCTTGTATTAATGGTTTTTGATCTGTGTAAAATAACTGCATGCTATAAAGTTCTGCAGATTAGAGACATGATAATGATCAGAGATTACATTGGAGACTCCTACAAAGCATATGTGGAGTTTTGTTTAATTTTACTTACTTGCTTTGTGCATTTGTTTATCATAAATTACAGAAGGTTCTTTCTAGAAGCCTTGGTCACTTCTATTTCCAGAATTATATAGAATGTACAAACTCATTATGTTGTGTTGAGTTGCTGCAGTACAAGAATACAGACTCTGCATAGCTGTCAGCCGAAGACGTATATTCAGTTAGAAGTAAGCACTTGGACTATCAGACAGAACAAGACAGGGAAGCTATAGCAAGCTTCAAAATGCTTAAGTGCAGAAGATAATACTGGACTATCTACTTTCCTTCCTCTGCAGACATTTTCCAGACAGTACCCTCTTTTCTGCACCTTGAGTGGTGCAACAGAGAGGAAGAAAAAAAATCTCAGTCTGCAATATTCATATTGATTTATATTGATGAATCAGACACTCTATGACACTAAAGAAAGTGATAATCATGCCCTAGATATTATTTATACATATATTAATAAATATCTCTAGCACAGTTGCAGTTAGCACACCTAAACCAAAGAGGGGCACTAGCAGGAGTTGTGAAACTGTTTTAAACAAGGCACTTGAACCATAGCAAAGCATAACAGGTAGGCTCCAATCAAAAGTCAATTTGATTAAAGTCAGAATCTGAATTTAAAGCAGCTGGATATTCTAAAATAACTTAATGGAGGGACACCTTTTTTTTTTTTTTAGTAATATTTTCTTGTTCTGCTCAGCTTCAAAGTAAGTTATGATAAAGTTGAATACTGTACTTTTATGCCAGGTGTCTATACATGGAATTATTTTTCAATATTTGGTCCCTAATAGTGCCACATGTGGAGAAGCTGTGAAATTGAGCTGACATAGTTTTAGCCTCTGAATCTAAAAATCAGAGATTTTTAGAAATCATGTGCAAACTGGGTCTTGTGTGCAGCATTAAAACCTTTAAAGGGAACCTACTTGAATATGTGTTTCAGGGCATGAGGGAATGACATGTCAGAGCACACTGCTGACACTATCCCTCGTTATACTATTTTATTTTACCCTCGTACTGGGTAAGTTGACTTCGAGGAGAGAGGTGACTTCAGTGACCACCTCAGGTTTTACGGTTCTTTCACAGACATCTGGATTTGAAAGAAGCTTATGGATTTCTTTATGTCGTTAAAGTAACAAGTGCAGGATGTTCAGCAACCTGCCTTATTTATTTCACACTTCTGGTAGAAAGGTGACAAATTTAAATTTCACCTTTTCCTCTCATAGCAAAAAGGAAGCAATGAGCATTGAATAGTGCAATACTTACAGTAACTGTCCTGCTGGTGTTATAGTAGTGGTGATAAAAAATGGTAAAGTTCACCTGATTAAAACTGTTGGATTGAATGCAGTTCAATGAACTTTTTGGATAAGTGAACTCAAAGCTTTGATTCACATTCTTTTCTTTTTTTCTTTTTTTTTTATTTTTCCTATAAAGTCCATGTGTATGTATTTGTGCAGAAACATCCCATTCAAAATGTTTCCAAATCAGTAAAATTAAAAAATGTTGATATCATAAGACTGCAATCTATAACATATAACAATGTTGAATGAGTTCACGCATGCCTTCTCCCCCTTACTGCCTATGACTTGAGGTTCCTTGTTATTTTAGGGACTGTTAATGTTTTAATTGGCCTTGATTCCGTAGCTCTTTATTGACTGCAAAGTTTGATTATCCAGGGCTTGTTAATTTTTACACATAAAAAATATTAAAAGATATTCAAGACTTGTACATTATTAAAAGATATTCAAGACTTGTAGACATTTAACAGATGAATATAAATGGCTTTGTTTAATGAGGCAAATCTGGATTAATTTTGTGTGAAACAGAAAATTTCTGAAAGCTATGAAGGCTGTCTCCTGTAAGGCTAATCAAAACCATAACTGTTCAGTGTTCACTTCTGCAGCCAGATTTATTACATTTGCTCAGTTTGTGCTTTAAGTAGAGAAATGGAACATGCTATGGAAAGGAAGCTGCACACGTCAGTCTACCTTTATTTAACGATGTAAAGCATATGGGAGACTGCACAGAGTTTTCTTTTGAAAATGGATGGGAAGCAAGGAGCTGCCTTCCTTCAGTAAGTTTTGCTTTGACACTGTAATGGGATGGTTTGATTACAGCAAAAAGCAGGGCTGAGAATCCTCACCCTAAAAATATTCGTGACTCCGTAACAAACTCCTGGTTTCAGAGTGAGAACCCTTCTCTGGGACAAAGCAGTGCAAACAGCTGTACCTGTGTAAAAGTGGGCCTGTCACAGATGTTTGTCCAAAGCCAGGGAAAAGCTGTTTTCAGGGCTTGTGTTGACATGAAAACAGGGTGGTCTTTTTGCTTCTGCATTAGCTAGCCAGAGATACAGGGAAGAGAAAATGCAGGAATTCTATCGGTTAAGCACAGGCGTAGCTTGTTAGCTGTACACTTCTGAGGTGTAGCTGGTTGTTATTGTGAGAGGAAACATGTTATTGCTGCAAACTCTCTCCCTTGCCTTGTTATGATTCTACTCCGATTTCCCAGCTGCTTCCTTTAGCAAGCTTAATCAGTTCTCCCAGCATTGATTTTCAGTGCATTGCAGGTTATAGTCACCTGGGCAAACTCTGTTTACTGAGGGAGAGGCTGTCTGGGCCCAAGGGAGGTGCATTACATGTGGTGTGCAGGTTCTGGGTTTGAATCTGGCAGTCTCTGAAGGAGCGATGTAGCAGAGGGTAATAGCTGAACACTGGGTTAAGGAGAAGTAGCTACAAATGGAAGCAGAAGGCTGGAAGAAGCAGGGCTGGTGGATACTGCAGGTATCAAATCAGGCTTACCAAACCTTGTCAACATCTTCCTGCTTATACCTCTAAGTTAGCTGGAGATGCAAAGGCAAGTTTTAATGTGGGGGTTTTGATTTTGGATCTTTCTTGATAGGTTTATTCTTAACTAAAACTGTTGAATACTTTCTTATACTTGAAATCGATTTCACATTCCCTAAAGATATTCAAAGCAATTTGCCTTGAGAACTATCAGAAAGATACTTTTATGTCACCTTTTCTGGACAGAAACAGCAGACCTTCTACTGTGCTTCTGCAATGATTGTGCAAAGCTAGGGGAGGTCCATGGAAAAATGAGTAGATCGTGAGGATTCCTCTGTCATTTTCTTCTCTGTAGCCTAGGGAGCAGCAGCTCTTTAAGTGACATGTCTGTATCTTTCTATGATCATACTTCAAAAGGAGAATTTTTTTTTACATTAAGAAAAAGGTCTTTCTTGATTTCGTGCTTATGAATTATTATGCTTAGTTAGAATTGACAATAATGCATGTAGTCTACAAAGAATAAAAGGCAGAATAGATATGCAGGATAAAATGTATGGCTTACCTCATACATATCACATACCATTGATATTAGAAATATAATATTTAATTCATTGTAATGAATCCAGTTTATTCTTTGATACAGTTCACCCATGTGTTATTACATTTTGAGCATACAAACAAGCAAGTAAGAGTCTTTGCTATGTTTTTTAAGCTTAATTATTCTTAAGATTGAAGGTGACGTGAAGATGAAGTCAAGATTGGGTGAAGTCCTAGAAAACACTTATTCTTCATTTGCATTAATTGGAATGAATGTAACGTGTGTAGGTTTCCATGTACATTAACCTAGTCTTGGGTTTTCCATGATTCAGAGGTCACAGTGTTGCTGTTTCACTACTGAGTTAAACGTCTGCGTGGAGACAGATGTTTCTGGGAGGAGAAACAAAAGTTTGCCTCTGTTGTTAATTTCAGTGTAGTTCTTTGAAGCCTGCTGAGCCAATACCTAATTAAACTGCACATATGCTCTGAATAAATGACAAAGAATTGCTGCTCCTTTCAGATAACATTTAAGGTGACAATTTCTTCTCAAGTGAGATCTACTTGGGGAAATCAATTCATTGCTGAAGCAGAAACTCTTTCTGTAATACTTCATTATGTGAAGGCATTACTATAGCCCATGTACAGTATAGGAGAGCTTGTGCTGTTTGGAGATCTCGACTGTATCTAGTCGCAGCCATGGGACAAGTGCAGTTTCAGTCCTGTTTCTTTAATTTGAAGCCAGAGCTGTATTCCTTGTCTACAGTAATATTATTTTGATGGTGATGTCTGATTGTGCTGCACATAGAGCAGAAACCTCTTATGAAATGTTTGGAGGCTGTAGACTAGTGATTAGTTTTGGAATTGAAAATTCCTTAAGTGTTCCTGCCTGACTCCTCTAATAACATCAGCTGTATTCATTTGTTCTGTTTTTGCATTAAGCCACACGCTTTGTGTCTTGGCTTTCTCATGCCAGAGCCTACCAGGAACGCTGATGTTCCAAGTTCAGTTTGATATCTTTAAACATACATTAAAGTAACTAAAATATGCTTTGAGGCAAAGAGAGGGCAAGGGAAATGAGCTGTGCAGCTCCTAATGACCAGTGCTAGACACTATCTTTTAAAGGTTTCTGGTCCTCTAGTAAAGTTAGTCACCTTTCTCTCCATACCTGAAGCATGTGTGGGTGGGTGCGTGATTCACTGTGTATAATAAGAAGCCTAGGTCACAAATAGCCCTTGGTGTCTCACGAGAATGCTCCACGATGCTTTATGATCCATAAGGATATACCCTTCTATTGACGTGCAGTTCCACTAACATCAGCAGAGCTCCTCATAGACAGAGAGGACCTCTGCACCCAGCTCCAGCTCCTTTGCAATGCCAAAGCCTTAAAAACAGAGCAAGTAGGAAGCAGCTTACTTAGCATAGCTCCTGGGAGGCCAGAAAAAAACAGGAATTAAAAAAATAAAGGGACAATTAAATATATGAAATAAAACGTCTATTTGGGATTGCAGGGAGTGGGGCGGAATGCTTTTCTTATCTCACATTGTCTGCAAGATTTCAGCTTCTTTCTTGCTCCATAGTGGGATCAGCTCAAGAGCTGTTTGAGGGTGCTGATGAGAAAACAAAACCAGTCTCCTGTTCTTAATAGGTGTTGTTCAGGCCACTCACCTGAGACAACAGATGTCCATGTTCAGATCCCTTCTCCAGGATGAAAATCTCAGTTTGCTGCCTATTTTGTGTCGATAATAATTGACCATCCTGGACTAAATAAGAATCATGCTTTCTCTTTGGACTCAACTGGAAAAATCTTGGCCACACAAGGGCTTTTTCTTGGAAAGCATTGGCTTTCATGAAATCAACTTTAAAAAAAAAAAAAGTCCTGAGCGACTTTTTGGGTTTGTCAAAGTTGTTGCTCTGTCCCTAGAATGACCAGTCAAAAACCTGTATCTCAGTATCCACTGACACTGGTACGGCTTTGAATCCAAACTGGGATCAAAATTATTGCAATCAAGCTCTTTCTCCTACCCTTTTTCGTATTAGAAGAGGAAGATCTTCCTTCCTCCAATGTTTCTTCCACATCACATCTTTTCTCTCCTTTTCCTTATTCTGAACTCTATCACTTCATTTTATTTGAATTTAAGAGTGTTCTATTATTTTTAAGAATATTTTTAGAAGTCTGCTCATTTTGTGTGCACTTTCAGGTGCAGAAGGCCATATGGGTAATGTGTGAATACTTAGGGGAATAATCCTTTTGCCTTTATTCTGACCTATTCTTTGGTAAACTGATCTCTGGGTAACCTGAAACATTTACTAACTCAAAACAATTAACTGGAGCATTACTTGCCTTCTGATCTGTTTCTCTCCAAGTCAGACCAGAAGAGTCTCCACTGAGCAGTAATGTTTAACAGGGCCAAAATGAGAAGAGTAACTATATGCCAATGGGAGCAAAGGAAGACTTGTGCTTAGAATAACGAATTGTTAATGTAGTGATGTATGGCAAAAGAGATGACTTGCCATAGTAAAAAAAAAATTCTCCTAGATTGTTACCTCTTTTGTTCAAAATTGCAGTTAAGGAACAGAATGTAGGAGTCACTGTCACTTCCCGAGTCATGCCTTAGATCAGAAACTTTTGCTGAAGACATCTGTTTTGTGGAAGTCAAGTACACAGCATTTCTTAAGTCTGAGATATGACTCATGGGAAAGCTATAGAAAATGGGTTGGTCTTTCTGAGCTCTGAATACCTGACTTCTCTACATTGCCCGATTGTTGAAAGTTTAGAGAAAACACAGGAATAAATTAGTTATTGGAAAAGGCTTAGGAGAAGTATGTAGTTCTTCCAAGAGGACGGATGCACATTATAAACATGGTGTAGTATTTTCCTTTGGTGTGTTCCTCTCTTAAGGGGACTTATATAATGTAATTTGGTGAAGTTCACTGAATAAAGTTATGTTCCTTTATGTATTAAAGAACCATTGTGGTTTGGTAAGCAAAATTTGTGGTGATCCTTTTGCCTTAGCAGAGAGATGTGAAACAGATCCATTCCCCTCCATTGTCCCACTTATTTTGTTTTAAGTTTCTGTTAAAAAAAAATATATACCTTAGCAATTAGTTATCCTCTCTGTAAAAAAGACACTAATTTGTCAATGTCAAGTTTGTGTAAGGAAAAAAGGCATCCATTTTTCTCAGCATCCTGAAACTATCTCATCCTTTGTTTTCAGCTCATCTGATGGCACCTTCCTGTACGTAAAACCAAAAATCAGCAAGTTTATCTGAATGCAAGTCTCTGGTGTCATTTTGACAACTGCTAGATTGCTGTTCTGTTCCTTCCCT
Source organism: Gymnogyps californianus (assembly GCF_018139145.2). Lineage (NCBI taxonomy): Eukaryota > Metazoa > Chordata > Aves > Accipitriformes > Cathartidae > Gymnogyps > Gymnogyps californianus. Next base: position 74,188,559 of record NC_059471.1, on the reverse strand, counting down.
ATTTTTCTGGCTTATGTAGAATCAGAGAATAATACCAGGGTTATCTTAGAAAGCGTGAAGCTGTTTATAGGATGTGAAGATACTGTCTGTATGTTTCTTTTCAAGCCTATACAACAGAAATGGATTTCTCTTTTCTAACTAACTGGTACATCTTAGGACGTTAGCAAAGAATAAACAGAGGAAGAGTAAGAAACAGAGCACAACTATAAACTGGTATTTGTTTTCTGAACTGCAGGTAATGGAACATTGATTGGAGCATCTGCGAACGTTGTTTGTGCAGGAATTGCTGAACAGCATGGTTATGGCTTCTCTTTCATGGAGTTTTTCAGGTACAATTTTAAACTTCTCACCTTAAAACTGTAATTTTTTTTTCTCTAGGCAAACAATGGATCCTCCAAGGAGAAAATCTGCAGAAAGGGTCTATAAAATAGACCTGTGTTCCTAATTTGTTTTTGGCAACTGAAATGTGGGTGGAGGGCCGATCACTTTATTTTTGTATACTATGGATGGAATGCATAAAGGTGGTGGGAGTACAGTGGAACCCCAGGAGAAACAAAGCCTCAGAAATTCCTGCTTTGATCACCCTCAATCTTATCTTCAGCTCTGTAGGGATACTAAATTGTTGCTTTGTTGTAAACACAGTTTAAACTTAGTTTCTCATCTGCACATTTTCACGGACGTTCCATCGCCAGGAGAAAGTGGGATATTCAAGTTCAGACTGAGTAGAACTTTACTCCATGATCCCATGAGTAAATCTATTTATCTAAAAGCAATCACTTCTTTTGACCAGCTGCTTAACAGCTATGAGTGAAAGTGTGATGAGCAGCTAGTAACAGCTCAAGTTGTTGTTTAATAATTGTTTAATTAATAATTAATAATTGTTCTTTAATAATGGAAGTTCCTCTGCAGGTCATTCATCAGCAGGTTTTTAAGGGACAAGGTGTACCTAATGCATACAACAGTTTAATATTTTTCCAAACACCTCCAATTTTTGAGACTGTGGTTGAAAGGTGTAAATGGCAACTGGTAAATATAGGACTAGACGTGAAGTTAAAGTTTAAAGTGTAGTTGATTTAACTAAAACATAATTCCTTGTTTATTTTTCTGCATATTTAGGGCAAAGGATATTGTTAAGTTCACACCAATATTTTTTCTGTTTTTTCTTTACATTGTTTATTTTAGTTTCTCAACCCTATCAGCTTTCTTTTATATTGTTCACCTCAAAGCCTTCAAACTTGCAGAATTAATATGATTAATCATACGGGAGTGTCTGGAGCAGAGCCAAAGATAACCCTAAAAATAAAGATGATCTGAACTGTTCTTGCTAAAATTCTTGCTATAAGCATGTGCTGCTCATAGCACAGTTTATCTCTTCACCCATAGTCTTCTGACAATATGTTTTAGAAAGACAGAATGCCTATCAAATCAAAGTCTTGGTTGTCAGGACCTTTGAGACTGCAGTGCAGTCTTATGTAGTATACAGTGATAGCTAACAGACTTCTTGGAAGTCAGGCCCTTGTACAAAAAAGATGGCAATACAGCAATAATGGGCTTGTGGATTGTTCTGTTCATGTTTCGCAGGTATTCAGCTTGCCATTTGGGGATTTAACTTGTATGTAGCATTAACAATGTGTCTTCTATGTAGATTTTGTAACGAAATGTTCTTAAAGCTTCCATGACACTGACTGAGTATCTAAGCAGAAACAAGGATGTAAAGCCTGACTAGTCTCTTCAGCAGTGTTCACTGGAATGTATTCTTTGGGAAGATTGAAGACAATACACAGATGTTCTGAAATTACCTTTTATACATATACTTTCAGTGGAAACGATTACTGGGGAAGGCTGTAGCCATTGTGAGCAAAGATGTGAGAACTGAATCCAGAGCGGTCACAGGAAGACAGCAATGGATATTAATTAGCAGAAAGAACATAAAAGCCCGCTTTTGCTGGCTTCTTCTCAATTACTGAGCAGGCAGATCATGAGCTCCTTCATAATTTGTCTTAGGAAAATATTTGTTTCAGTTGAATGGGCCCCAATTCAATATTTTCTGAGGCTTCCTCTGGCATTAAGAAGTATTACATGTATCCCTTGAGGATTTTGATCTTGCTTACTTTTATCTATGAAGGTTGTCTCAAAGCACAAAGTGATTTTTCTGCATTTCTTCCCGTTTGCCCAGGATCACTCATTAGGTTTCACATCCCTATTCAGGGTCTTCTGCAGTGTTTCTACCAGTATAGACACAGATTGTTACTCTCCCTGTGAGTGACCAGAGAAAAATCACGGATACCATGTGTGGGGAGATGATGGCCCTCTTTTGCCTGACTTATGCTAAGATGCCTTCAGTGCAACCTGTGTTGGTATTGTTTTGTCCTTCTCAAGTGTCTCTGTGCAGGAAACCCATGACATGTCTGTCCCAGGTGCCGTCTGGCGTCATACAGCACAGTACGCTACTTCCCATACACTTCCTCCCCATCCTTCCTGCATGCTAAGCCAAAATTATGCAACTATGTTTAAGGGGTGCCTTTGCTAGAATCAGCTTTTTTGCAAACCATGTTTTGACGTGGTGGTCTGAGGAGGAACTCTGGGCAGGGTTGCTAAGCGTGTCTGGTGAGTACACCTTGACACAACAGGGGTGGAGAGGCCCTGGAGGCTGTGGGTGCCTGGTGGCAAGAGGCATCATGATGACGCTCTGTGTAGGGAGAGAAAGGAAAAGGCAAGAACCAGGCTCTGTGTCCTGTAAGAGGGCTGATGGGCTCATGACCTTTCCCGCATGTGTCTTTGCACAGTGGCACTTGGTGCAGTTTGAGGTTCCTCTTCTCTTTTTTAAGAGGGGAGCAGTGGCAGCCCAGCTGGTGTGTTGTACAATGCTATTCTCTGCCCAGCCAGAGCCAGAGGTGGCCAGGTGTGATAACTTGCCTCAAATGCTGTGGTCTGACCAGCTTGATGTGTTTCTATCTATATCTGGAGTGCCTTCAGCAGAAGAAATCCTGTGCCAGGGGGGTGCATGCCTGAATGACCATGAATGCTATAGTCTGTCAGAAATCTAGCATCCTGGGGAAGGTCTCCCTTCAGAGCCACTTCTAATTGCTTCCTTCCCTGGATCAAGCGTCCTACCTCCCCAAGGACCTGGGGGCACTCATCTCCTTCCAGACTGCTGGACATGGCTGGATGTAAGGGGAAGACAGCCAGCCCTGGTGTCCCATCTTCACCATCTAAGCAACTCGGGCCCATGTGCTGGAAATGCTGTGCCTGTAAGGAGGTTCCAGTAGGACGGCATTTAGGTGGGAAAGATTATACTGAGAAAGGAGGGAGAAAGGCATATATCCTCCCTCCCTGAGTTGAAACATCTTAAAGCAGCCTGGTGTCCAGAGTACACTGCTGGTTGAGGAGACACCAGGTCCCAACCATACATGCCTGGCTGCAAATGTGCTGGCCAGTGTCACCAAGTATGTTACCCAGAATGCCCTGAGGTCTTGTTCCCTTCTCCCACATTACCCGTCAACACATGCAGAAACCAGTTCTGTCTGAACAGTGCTCACAAAGGGAAGTGCAAGATTGCCTGTGACAAAAGATCCCTCTGTTGCTATGAATTCAACTTGCTGTTTCTGGCCCTTGTGAGCTTTTCATCATACTTCATTATGTTCCACCAAAATAAAAAGATTCCCACATCCCTTAGAATATACAAATACTGTAATAAACTTACTTTATCACCATGAAAATATTTTTCCCTTTGAATCTCTTATATGTGGTGGTAGGGCAACAAAAAGGGGCTTCTACTGGTATATCAGCAACAAAAGGAAGATTGGGGGACATGTGAGCCTGCCACTGAATGGGGAAATGACCTGCAGACAAAGGACGTGGAGAAGGCAGAGGTTCTCAGCACTGTGATCAGCAGCACAAAGTCCAGCTGGAGGCCAGTCACTAGTGGTGCTCCCCAGGGTGCTTGTGATCCCCAGTGGTGTCTTCCAAGCTCAGCCATTCTGGGATTCAGCTTTTAACCAGCCCCAGAAATCTGAAGGCAAATAATGAATAACTGCCACTGGATGATTCATTTGGACTACCTGAAATTCAAAGGAAAGGAAGCAATGTTAAGACAAAAAGAAAATTGAAAGTCCTAGGAAGATTAAGCTCAGAAGTAGCAATTTGCTTAAAGATGCTCTTGCATTTTTTGAGTCAATCCTGCCAAATTATACTCCTTTTCCACCTTGGAAACATCCTCATCAAACTGTATTTATGTGTTTTAATCTTTTCTCCTGAAAAAATCTTGTATGTACCCTATTTTTTCATTATCCTTCTAGTAACTCAGAAGGCAGAGCTGAACACAATATTCCAGGCACAGTCCTCTTTATTTTTTCCCATTTTACAAAGACAAGATTAAATACAAAATACAGAGCTATTTGCCTTTTCGTTGTTAATCTAGGCCATTTCAAATTCCTGTTTAATTTACTATTCATTGTTAAATCCAAGTCTCTTTCAGCTTTCATGTTACTTACTGGAGTGTGAGTTTATCTATTCTCCACCACCCCCAAGTTCTTATACTTTTCCTACATTGTGTTTCTAATTAACATATCATCAACGGGTAGAGATAAAAGGGAATTGGTGTGCAATGTGATCTAGTAAGTGAATTGGAGAATGGACACAAAGACAAATATTTAAGTGGTAAAAATAGAAATAATTGTGAGTCAGTGGGGTTTGGAAAAGGAGATAGAAAGCAGTGGGATATTTGCTGTACATGGTCAAGGGTAAACATCAGAGTGTACAAATGAGCATTATGCTGCTGGAGAGAAGAGCAATTTTTTTGGTAGTCTTGACCCCGTAGGAAACATTAGATGTGTCAATAATGTGAAGGTAATTGCTCAGGGACAGCATATATGAGTAAGCAGAAGGCAGGGAAAGATTATATGCATATTATGTTTTTTAGTCTAGTTATCAGAGGAACATTAAATCATAAATAAGAGCTTAACATAAAGGAAAACCCCAAATACAGGACAGTACTATTTCTGTTGGTAAATGGTCAGATAAGGACAGTATAGTCTTCTTGCCTGAATGATTTCCAGAGGTTAACAACACAGTGATTTTATATCAATTAAGACTTTAGAATAATCAAGAGAGCTTTGTTTTCCTTGAGGAATAACGTAAAAGAAATAGCATTGCAGATGTCTCTTGTAACCCAGACGCTTAATTTCGTGTTAGTTTTTTAGTTTTTACCAACATATCTCTGAGTTTGTTTGTTGCAATATAGCATTCAACTATGCTATAGGTCAGTCCAACCTATGGAATATGAAAATGACCCACAGAAATCTTTTTGTTACCAATGAAAAATTTGGTTCCAGCTTCAGAGCATAAGAAGTTCTCATTGCTGCAGGGGCTTTAATTATCTGGTTCCACTTGCTAATAAAATTGCCAGCTTGATTTTCATTTTCTCTTTAAGGGAGGCATTTATAACCTTATAAAGACACATAGTATTTCAAACATAAAATAAGTCATGTTCCTTCATCCTATTGTAATTCAATACCAATCGCCCCTGTGTGTCTGTGATCCATGATGTGATAAAAAAAAAGAATCACAGATAAATGCTAAACCTATTTGACACAAAAATAAAGTGGGTGTTATGGGAAATACTCTAATTTTATTTCAAGCAAATTTTGGCTGACTGTGAATATATCATGGTGCAGGATATATAGGTAGGAGAAGAATGGATTGGATAACTATGTAATAGGATAAGAATATGGGAGAGATGATTTGATACATGAGGAAATCAGTCTGCCCAGAGGAACAGGGTATGAGCCTAAGGACTAATTTAGATTGCAGTAGTAAGGTTAGCTGGGCATGATCCTGAAAGCATCATGCATATTTTCAGGTTTTGCATTTTTCTGTCATTGCTCTCCCTTTATATGTCATCTGAAGAGCTGAATTAATATTCTCTGTCTTCTCTGGGAGTAACAATAATTTGGAAGTGTCAAAGAATATTAGTTTCTGATAATAGCTTAGGAAAGAATTTGTTTTCATCATAAGATTTGTCTTGGGAGATATTCACACCAAAATTATTTACAGTAGGATATCCTATTTATCCCTGCTTGAGATCACTCACCCATAGACTATGAAACAGTGCTTCCTGTGAGAACTGTCATTCATGCATGTGGGAGGACAAATGTGATGTTCTTTGCTACCACCTGTGTATCCTATTTACACAATTTATTGAAAATAACTGTTTTAAAAAAACATTGGGCTCTGTAAAGCCATATAAATGTCTCTACTTGATTATGTGCTAGACAGCTGTAGTCCTTTTCATTCCTGTTAATTTAGTGTCATTTTTCCCTATTTTCTTGCTATTAACACCACTCTATGCCAAACACTGTTGCTGTTTTAAGGCTGATTCTGATCAGAATAAAACCAGCCCTACTATTTTGGGTGTGAATTTTGGTGATGGAGACTTCAGTTGAGCAATGTGGTATCCAAACACCTGAACACAGGTCACCTGTGGGCTTTCTGATCAACTGTGCAGTTCCAGAAGACAGAATTTGGGGATGTTCAAAGTATGTAACGAAGATTCAATGAACTGTTGAGTAAAGATTTAATTCTTATGATACACAAGTTAGCTCAATCTCATTTCCCACTACTCTTCTGATCAGTAAAGAAGAGTAATTGGTCATGGGTTAAATGTTGATATTTGACATGAAAACAGATTTCTTCTGTTCAAATAAGTGCAAATGCAATACTTGAGCAAAGCCCTCTCAACAAACATGTGTTAATGTACAATTCTAATTTGGGCAAATTTCAACTTTTCACAACTTCTGCTTCATAAAATTTCTATCTTTAAAAATCCAAATCTTTAAGGTTTACTACATCAGCTTGTTTTCATCTTTATCTTGATTTCTTTACATGTATAAGGAAGACATCAGAAGGTTGTTTTTTTTTTTAAATAGCTCATTTTAATAATAAATTTCATATCCAATTATATATGAAAATCTCTATTTATTATCAGACGTAGGGAACCGAGTTTAACAAATGTAATTTAGATTTTAACATCCTATTCACTATTACGCTAGGAAGGGCAAAGCTATAGACAATCTTAATTTTCAGCTGATCACTCAACGAAGTAGAAAGGCAGTTCAACATGTATTCATCTTTCAATATTAGGTTCTAGGCTGGGTTTGTTAAGAAGAATGCCAGTTTTCTTTCAGCTATCCAAGAACAATCATTGCAAGATTTTAAACTGTCAGTGTTGATCTAATGACAGCTCTCAAACAAACGTTACATTGACATCTGTGGCAGTTGAATAAAGTGAATGCTGCTTATTTTAAACAGTTGCATAGCTTGCGTCAAACCCCATGAAAATAAGTATTCCTGCAATAGTGTGGTGCAAATCATTTTAAGAATAATTCCTGAGTTATGGGTGAGGGTTTTTTTTTAATGTTTGTTTTGATTTTATTTAAGGTCAAGAAACATTGTAAGTGGAAAAGTAAACGCATGTGGTTTTAGATTGTTTATTTTTAGGAAAAAGTGGGAAAATTGTGTTTTGAGCCCTTAAATATGAGGATATTTCCTTTTCCAACTTGAAATGGGATTTATCTGTATCATGTGAAGTTTTTCATGGAGCTAAAAATGCTCCTATGTCTTCTAAGTAGAGCCAATATCTTTGAATTTTTTGGCCTGTGGACATACAAGTATTGCTTTTTTCTTCTCTTATAGCTGTGAAGTCTTTTGAATTAGCAATTAGTTTCCAGTAAAGGTAGATGGAATTTAAATACTTGTCGTCTTACTCAGCTTAAAATAAGGTTATGTGATTCAGGTATTAAAATTTTATTATGGTTTTATCTTTTAAAGTCTATGAAATGTGTTTCATCCTCTAAGTTTTTGAAAAAGGACATTTAAAATGCAATTACAATGATACAGTGTTTCATTGGGCTCCATAGGAAGCACCGATCCTCCAGACACATACACATCACTTTAATATTATGGGGTAAGCTCATGGAAGTAGTATCTAATCATAGGATCACAGAAAAAACATAGAAAAATGCAGGTTCGAAGGGACCTTAGGAGGTCTCTTCCAGTCTTGGGCTCAAAGCAGGGTCAGCTATGGGCTGCATAGAAAGAGCACAGCCTCTTAGGGCAACCTGCTCTACTGCCTGGCTGTCTCTGGGGAAAACGTTTCTCCTCTCTTGTTTCAACTTGTGCCAGTTTTCTCTCACTGTCCTGCCACACACCACCATAAGGAGCACAGCTCCAGCTTCTCAGTCACCCTTTGTAGGTGCTGGGCGCACTGCTAGTGCCCCTGAAGCTGCCTCTTCTCCAGGCTGACCCAGCCCACCTCCCCCAGCCTCTCCTCAAGGGGCAAATGCTCCAGCCTCCACTGCCTTGGGGACCCTCTGTGAGGTCCCTCCAGTTTGTCCATGTCTTTCCTGTGTTGGAGGACCCAAAACTGAAAGTAGTGTCTAGACATGGTCTAACGAGCGCTATGTAGAAGGGAACAATCCCTTCCCTAGATCTAAGGCCCATTCCCCTTTTCGTACAGCCAAGGAGGCTGTTGGCTGCCTTTGCTGCTGGGATTCCCACAGGCTCACGGGCAGATCACCACTCCAGGGCCTTTTTTGCAGAGCTGCTCCCTAGTTGCTCTGTCCCCAGATGGTGTTATTGCAGGGGCTCTTCCGTCTCCCTGGACAGGAATTGGCATTTGTCCTTGTTGAATTTTATAAGGTTCTGGTCTTCCCACTCCTCCAGTTTGTCCAAGTCCTGCAGGATGGTGGCCCTGCCTTCCACTTACTTTTCAGCCAATGTAAGATTATGGTCTAGTATTTCCAGTGCAACTTTGCACAACTGTTGTGGTATGCAATGATATCCAATATTAGTATTCAGAATGGTGCCATTATAAGAAAGGAACTGTTTCTAAATATCTGTTTGTGTTGAAATGGGAATTTTGATTCAGCATCACATGTAACTCTTCTCATTTGATCTTCTGGTTGATCTTCTGTGTTGATCTTATTTAAATTATTTGAATAATTTAAAAAAAACCCCATAAATATGCCCCAAATAGTTTTCAAGTAATAGAGCTGACTACAAAATATTGACATCAGTTAATTAGGTGAGGTTTTCGAGCAAGGAAACAAATAATAGTAAAATGTGATATATGCAACTAATTTATATAGCTTAAGGTATAAAATACAAAAAAGTGCAATGTTCAATTTGTGTAATACTTCTCGTTCAAAACATTATTAATTGAAGAATGTCTCATAAAATCCTCAGTTCCAAGACTCTCATGCTGAAGGTTCCCAGAATGGTTTAAAAGTGATTATAAATTGTATAGTCCCTGCATATATGTATACATGAAACACATGAAGAAATTGAATTAAACCTTTATTGACATAGATTTTGAGTATGGGTCAGTAGTGGCCAAGCATGAACACTAGTACCTCAAGTGGGTAAAATCATTGTAACGCAATATCGTCAAGACACTTGACTGTGGAATGACTATCAGATACAAAAATTCATTTTTTAGAGGTGGGGGGGGGGAAAAAGCAAGCTCAATAATAAACCCAAACCGTATCAAGATAAGAGCCAGATCAACTTTTTTTCATGCTTAAAAATATTCTTGTTTTAAATTCTGAAGTGTTGCACACCATTTAGGACGTCTGATAGATAATCTCTGAATTGCCTCATAGGACTTCAGGATATCTTTCCCTTCCACTAGCATAAAGCTACTGTTTCTAGCCTCATACGACTACAGCATATTGGCCATGAAATCCAGACTATCTCCTGATATAAATGGTTATGAAAAAATTAAGAAAAAAGTCTAAGCCACCCCTTGCATTCCGAAGTCTATTTTGCACATGTACCAACTCTCCAAAACCTGTGTACTGAACTTTGCTTGCGTGGGTTTCAAGAAGGTGTAAACTGGGGGAAAGTCTGCACCAAACAGGACAGTGACAATCTGTGGAGAAGGTTGGGTTTTTTTTGCAAATCATCAGTGGTTCTTTGGAACTCAGAATCTTTGAGGTGTTCAGAAATTCATAAATTTGGAAGGTTAAATTCAGGAGCATTACAGGACAAGGTCTAAAGTATATTGGTCTGTCATGCAAATGAGTAATGAATGTGATTCTAAAAGCTCTTCCCTAAATGTTGCATAGATACAAACTCCTCACATTTCTGCTGTATTTGCAGGTATAACCTTTTTCCTCTTGTGCAATATTACATGTATACATAATATGCATAAAGTTATCCATCCAGTTCTTGCAGTTATTTTTAGTTTACTGACATTATGTATCACTAAAGTAAGTAAGGAAAATAAATACACATACAAAAATAGAGCACAGAGAGAAAGACTGTTTTGGATCACACTAAAACCAGCTGAGAATATAATTTTTATTGTTAGCTGAAATGCAGGATACTGGTCCTGGTTTATTCTGAAAACCATAATAACTGCATCCAGTTTGGATGGAAGAATTAGGTTTGTTACTAAAGAATTTCTGATCACGCTAGTGCTTCTACTAGATATACAGGTTATAGGAGTGATCGTATTTATAGAGTATTCTGTTAAAACTTGCATGCAATGGATGTTGTAAGTCACAAACAGTATAAAGTAATTTAACGCTTTAAAACTAACCAATGAACAGTGAGGAGAGTGGTAAATGTAATATATATCTATATTTTTGTAACATTGACCATAACCCGTTCTTGGTCACGTTTTCTAAATACAGGCTACCAACTGAATCAATACCTAATAACTTCCCAACAGCACTTCAAATGAAAATAATTTTAACAGTAATGATTTCTAGATATTTTTGGCAGTGTCAGAAAGTGGATATCCTGCTGGGTTTGTACAGTTCTACTCCTATACAAACTATTTTATACAAAGGTTTTGAAGATATCTTGTATTGTGTCTTCATGGAAGAAAAGACATAAAATTCTCCCCCAATGCATCTGTACTAGTTATGTCATTAGGCTGATACAACCTGTGGGCACAGGAGTCATCTTTCAAGACTTTATATTAATCTATAGTATTCTACAGTGTTAATCTACATTAAACAAATTTGCCTAAGCACACCTGGAGAGCATTACATTCCAAGCTTTTTATTTAAAATACATGGGATGGATTTTTCTCTGTGTACATACTTATAGCTGTATTGAGTACGGAGGGAGTCTGGAACTCCTACACAGGTAAAGTCTGGCAAGATGAACCCCTTTCTTGTCTGTTCCAACCAACATTTTCTAATTTTACTTCATGTTCAGTACAGATGGCAAGGGGAAGCTAGAGAGTAGGAAGGGAAAAGTTAAAGAAACCAGGAGCTATACTGAGGCATTCTGGAAACATGAAGGGACAGCTTTCATGCAGTCCAGCATGAAAATACTAGTCCTTTTTTCCTGAGAGTGGAAAAGGCAAGGACATAACAGCAATGTCTTTTTACTTCTTGTAACAGACACTTTTCTAAAGTATTTTGAAGAAATGATATCACATTTTTAATAATAGAACAATATATTCATCTGCTTAGCTAACCTCTGGCCAATATCGCCAACTTTTAAACATGTATAGGCTTTCTTTAACTTCCAACACAGTTAATGACTACTTTCTTCTTGTTCTATCTTCTCCACTACTCTATGGTACTCCTGTTACCAGAACCCATCACCAGGATCCTTGCAAAAAGAAAAAGATGTGTTCTATCATGAACTTTGGCTTGTGTCTGCTTGTAGCAAACAAAAATGTTAAATTGGGTTCATAGAAAACTTCATACTTGCCTGGTTCATATTTTGAAATGATAGGCCAGCTGCAAAACTAGGAAGAAGAACAAAATTGTAATTTTTTGAGTTCTAGAGAAAAACCTGACTGTACTTGAAGTGACTTAAAGGTGCATGGTGCGGATGTGAGGTAACGTGGTCTGTCATGCCTGGGTCCTTGTCCCTGAATCTCCCAGTTTGAGAAATGTGTTGGAATGTGCTGCATTTCCAATCTGGCATTCCTATTTGCATTTCCTTCTTATAGAAACTGGGGGGAGGAGGAGGGTAGGGGGAGAAGAGGTGAAGAGAGAGAAGGAAGGATGAGAGGGGCCATTGTGCACCTTCAGACTGGAGCTGGTACATGGCTAGAACATAGCCCGTTTGGAGACTCACGCTGCTCATGTTCTTGGAGCAAGGCTTCTTGTACTGCTATTAACACCTAGCTTCTTATTCTTCACCCATATGTGTCTTGGCCATCTTCTCTAGCACTATTGTGTTGAATGAATTTTGACGAAGAAGAATATTGAAACACACAAACTAAATCAGGTGTGCATCAGGATGGAATGATTCCTGTAGCTAACCCACAGTTAGCTTGCTCTATGGGTTTGTATTTTAACTTATACATAAGAAATCACATTTATTGTCTTTTTATTAGACCAGTCCTGAATAAAAAAAGATCTCCTCTAAAATGGGGATTTAAACAATATCTGTGAAGGAGAAGTTCATTCTTGCCTTCGTTTGGCATTTGTGAAAGATTTAAAACCTTGTCTTTCTTCAGACTCTAGTTTAATGCTGTTGTTTCCATAGCTGACTTTTTGCATATGACAAGGCTGTACAAATTTTCTGAATTAATTCCTCTTTCAAGTTACAGAGCTATGATGGTTGTTACATAAGTGAATATTGCAGTAAGAAAGATATTATTTATTTATAGACTTTTTTGTTTAGACTACTGAAATGTTTTTGCATTTCTTTTTCTAATAATTTGTAAAGGAAGCTGAAGAGAAGTCGTCGTCTTACTACATTTAGGTGGGTGAGATAGGTAGGTTTTGGGAAGTGCTTTGTGAAACTTTCACACCATGTTTTTTTTTAAATGAACAGAATCATATTTTAAAGAAAAGATTCTTGAAGTATCTCCAAAGCCCAGGATTTTAGTAGCAGATTACGATTTGTGCTGAAAAGTGGATTTGAAAATCGAATGTCTGCTCCAAAGAACAGTATAGTGCTTCTTCAGTGTCTCTTTAAATAGTAGTCATGTAAAAACTTAAAAAATTAATTACTAGAAAAATCTGCAGGGAACAGTTTTTCACTGGTAGGTGATGGAGTTTAAATAAAAAAATCTTTCTTTGCTGAGACGTCTGGCCATATTTTACCACTACTAATATGGGCTGAAATCAGCTGAGAATATTCACCTTTCTAGCAAGCTTTTAAAAGGCAAGTAAATTACCTCATTTTTCATTTCACTGAGTTTGATTTCCACCAGATCCTCTAAAACTAGTTTGAGCGGTACCGTATCTAAATGTACAGAATTTCATGGTTAGATATAAGATATAATTAAAATAGATGTTATCCAGTTTTAGGGGCATCTGGAGTGAAAATAGGAAGGCTCTGTAGTTGATTAAACTTCCACAGCATCAAGGCAGGAGTTCATTTGCAGCCTTTGTGCTTTTGCATTGAGGTAAATATGCTTTTGTTAAATGCTAAAAGGCACAAAATGAAGGTCATATGTACCATTATGCTGTTAGGCTTGTCATGATTGTGATTTAAAAATTTAAAAAAACCTGGAGCCTATTAAATCAGAGAGATTTTCTGTAGTTAAAAGAGGTCAGTGCATTATTTTCCTAGATAATTCATCAGTGTCAGTAGTGCTAATGAGAATGCGGGCCATGTGTCAAGAGTTACTGTGTCCATGTCTCTGCTGCGGTTGTGGTCTAGCACTTGTGTTTCATTGCAGATCATTAAATGAAAGGTTTGCTAGTGCCTTACAAGCAGTGAGTAGGTCCATGTGAGAAGAGAGGAGAGCATGTCTGCAGTCTCTTTTGAGTGACTCCACTCACTGATGACCATGCCCACCTCATATTGCCAGCTTGTTTTGCTAGCTAAGATTAGAGGAATATTTCTGGCAAAAAGAGAAGTAGGACTGAAATAGTCTTTGCTGCTTTCCCCCACCATGTCTTGGAGCTAACAACTGGGTTGAATTTCTTCTTGTTACCATCTTAGTTCATGTAACACATGGAAAAGGAGAGGTCTGCTTTTGATAGATGTGGTGCCCAACTGACCTGTGTACTGTGTATTTGTAAAAGAGCCGTATGTTATATAATGGGAAAAAAAATCCAATAATGCAAAATCTTAATCTTAGTTAATTTGGTTTAGAAAATATTTATAAAAAGATGTTTGCCACAAGTGTGGGAAGCCTTTGGTGTATTTTAAACTACAGTGATAAAATATGATAAGAAATAGAACAGAAACCTGAAAAAAAAGCAAGTCCATGCTGTTACAAGTATTGTTTTCTGAAATGTGCAGATTACTTCTGAAATCATATCAGCTATTGTGCCCCCTCCCCCTCTCCCTGTGACCATCAGGATTCAACTAGTCCAGACTGGTTTTATTTTTAACTCGAAACTCCTGTTCTCTCTTCAGGCAGGAGATAATCTTGTTACTCCCTTAATTAGGGTATAAGTTGTTTTTCTTCCATGGTATTTGTTATTCTAGGAGTCATCCATCTCCTGTACTTGATGCAAGAGTAAATAAGAGCTTCAGTGAGGTACAAAGACCTTTCCTCTCCCTCTGACTTTCTGGGAGGGAACCCATCTTTGTTGCGGCCTTATAGTTGATACTATCCTGTAGGTTAAAACGTTTTCACAGACAACTGAACAATTTGACTGTTAGTGGCTTGTTACTTGCTCTTGAGTGACACCTGGTCCAAAAGTAGTTAATTATATTGAGGTTAGCTTTGGGGTTGGCATGGCTGAACACAAGGCTCTTTCTCTTATGCAAAGTGTTTTCTGTCATTCAGGTGGTCAGATCAGATCCTGCCTTCGGGCAGCCACGTGTTATGGCCATTCAGGCCAGTGCAAATAGCCCACCCATAAAGAAGAAAAAATAAGCTAGTAATAATCCTGCTAAATATTCCAAGTTCTCTGTGTATAGACTTGTCTATGGAACAGGATTTGCTGGAAGCTTTTTTGTCTTTTTACACTGGTTTCACAGCCATGTGTATTTCATGACTTTTATATGTTTAAGGTTCTTTTCATCTCTTTTCCAATTTCTCTGTCAGAAAGACAGTGGCTACTGCATACACTTCTCTTGATCTTACCATTTTTGTTTTATTCCTGCAGTGTCTTCTGGGGAGTTTCTAAATTGCTGCCTTGTGCCTAAATTCTTGCCTTTTGAAAAGCAAATGCAGAAGCTGTACTGAAACACTGTTATTTAGTTTGTTAAATAGCTGTGAAAATTTGCCTTACCCAGGTGCTGGCTGGACTGTTTAAAAAAGTTAATTTGATTGCAGCTCAGATGCTGTCCCCACTATTCATGGGAACCTTGTTTACTGATTTGTTTCATTGTGACTGAGACTTCATGTGTCTTGAAGGGGATTCACTTTGAAATAGACTGAATTACATTTTTACTTCTTCCAGTGTAATGAGGAGCTTTTTAAGTCTGAAAAGTGTGCTCTTCTCAGCAAGAGCAGCACGTTTGTCTGTAGTGATAGTGATAAATGAAATGTTAAAAGAAAGGTGAGCAGTATAGCTATGAATAATCAAACCAGGAAGAGAGAAAACAAAATTGAGACCATTCCAAAACAGCAAAAGCCAAAAACCAGCAAAATTAAAAAAAAAAAAAAATTCTGTTGTATTTCTTAAATATAACATATTGATGAAGGCTGTAAAGGCTATTTGCAGTGACTGGGAGAACAGTCAAATATAGGTTTATTGCTTATGGAGTCCTCTGCTTTTGCTGCTTCAGTGAGAACTCATTGTAATCAGTGGTCTCTTTTATTTATTTGGATTGTTGTTGATAGTAATATTTCCATGCACTGTTTCCATTGACTATTGCAATCAGCAGGTGGTCATTAGTATATTAATAAAATACAATATTTTCTATATTATACAGTTAAATAAACTGTATGAGAACAAAGGCAGCTTAGATTATGTCTCATTTTTAGACCTATCACTATATGGATTATTTGGCCTAGTGGCTAATATGATGAAAAACATGGCAGTATTCCTGTATAGTATATAGCCTGCCACATTTTATTACTTAAATGTAATCTTAAAAAAAAAATAAAAATTGTTCTTATCTGTCATGGACATGGGAGCAAAGTAGGGTCTTTGGGATCTCTGGGCTTTAATTTTGAAGTTAAAGCCTGCCACCTACAAATTGTGCCTGTTTGACAAGAAAGGTTTTCTTTTTGAAGGTTTTACAGGAATATCTTTTTGACAGATTGATCGTGTAAGTCTTCGTGTTGCTCTAGTAACTCCTTTTTAATGGGAGAACTTTAATTGATGTCAAACTCAAAAGTTCAGTGACAGATAATGTGCCTTCTCTTAGTTTAGAGGTTAAAAATAATTGACATTTTTGTATGCACAGAACTGCCATAAAAATATTAATTTCTATGACTGTTCAGGTAGGAAGAGATAGAAACAAATTCAAAATGAGTGGTCAGCTTTTCTGTAAGTTTTGAGACAGTGAATATGACTCTATTAATAAATACAATCAACAACCATTACTGAAATAATTAAGAAAAACATGATAAGCCAGCGCTTGTTGTAATTACCGTTGCAGATGGAGTAGAATTACAGGTTTTGAAATTTTTAAGTTTTCTGATTATGTAGAAATTTTAAAAATACTTTTCAGAAAAGCAGCTAATTTCTGAATTACTGTAGTATAGAAAAATC
Organism: Gymnogyps californianus; assembly: GCF_018139145.2. Classification (NCBI taxonomy): domain Eukaryota; kingdom Metazoa; phylum Chordata; class Aves; order Accipitriformes; family Cathartidae; genus Gymnogyps; species Gymnogyps californianus. Next base: position 74,171,958 of record NC_059471.1, on the reverse strand, counting down.
ATTAAATTTCTTTTTTAATGCAGATGACTATTAAAAAAATCCACCATTTGCTAAAACACACTGCTATCTCAAGTACAACATGTTTTTCTGACATTAAGAACATCTGGGTGGAAGAGCCCCAGAGGGGGGGTGAAATGGGATCCTGGGCTATGAGCCCAAAGGTGCTCCGGGGAGGTTGCGCAGGGACAGTGTGGTCTGTGGGTGCCCTCGGGGCCATGGCAGCTTTGCAGTGTAATTGAAAATCACATGATTTACCAACATGAGCTGTGTCTGCAGGCTATTCTTTCTGGTGTATATTGAATGATAAGACACAGCACAGAAAACTGCCTACCTAAACTCATGAGTATGAATTATATGATATTATTTTAAAAGAAGTTTAGCCTGGTTAGGGGCTTTTCGGGTCACCTTTTGGGTGAACCTTCACTTCACAGAAGTTACAGGTTTTCCCTATGGTTTTGTTACTCCAGAATTTTCTGCATTTTCCTTGTAAACAACAAGACAACTGTTAGAAATAGGATACTTTACTTGAAATGTGACTCATCACACCTGAGTTCATCCATTTAATTCAGCCTATTCATTTATATTCCTTCTGCAGTCAGTGGAGTGGAAAAGGGAAGACTTGTCCTGACTTCTTAAAGGGATATCCTGAGATGGGAAGAATTACCTTCTTGAGGTCCCTTTCTTTCAGCTGACTGAAAATAACCCTATACTGTTGCGTCTAAAAGCTAAATAATGCAAATTGTACCTTAGGTAAACCATATATATAGTTAACTTTTAGCAGCTCCTAGATAAAGGCTGCACTATAGCACTTATACAAAAGAAATACTGATACCTGACACGTTACTTTTGCTACTTCCTGATTCATGAGAGCTAAAGGGTAAAACTATTAATTTATCTTGACAATTTTTAGTGGAATTTATGCATGAATGTGGGGTATGTCTATGAAAGGCATAGTAACTGAGAGTAATTCTACATTAATATAGTGTATTTAATTAAAAGTTAATATTTCAAATTTTTAATTAACACTTCAATTGAAAAACAAGTAGATCAAACCCACATCAATTTTGAAATAATTTAGTCTTCAAACCATTCTAATGCAATCTTCAAATGTTATTGACCAATGCAAGCACTAAATTTTCTGGGTTATTTTTATTCCAGAAAAGTGTAGAACAAAAAAGTGAATGAATGCACTATTTTAACACAATTTTTATTCTGGCTGATCTTCATGTAACAAAAGTATCTTGATTCTCAATACGACAGTTCACCTGAAGATGGGATTCAACTTCAATTAAAATACCTGATGGGATAAGAGTTAGTTGTCTAAGCTTCCATTAGAGCTCCCAGCGGAGATGTAAGGCTTTATTCACGTGCTTAAATACAGATATTTATGTAGTCCTGTATCCAGGACTTCTTCATGGGTCTGATGGATATGACATAAGACACATGGACCCATGCCATCCTCAAGTGGCAGCTGGAAGCTGAGTGAGACAGTCTTCACATCTCCAATGTCACTGCATGCCTTCGTTTAGGCAACTGATTGGAGCATCTCACAATAGACTCAATGGAATCTAACTTGTGATTTGTCTCATCCTGCAATAGACACATCTATTCTACGCACTGCTTACTGTGTTGACTAGATTTTCCACTGTCTACCATGGGAACTTAGACAAAAAAACCCCTTTCACATACAGTTCCCATCTTCATGTCCTGAATCTGGAGCTGAATCCCAGCATAAGTTTCTCATCATGGATACACTGACATTGTGCAAAAATCCTTCAAATGAAAATGCAAAAGAGAAAAATAAGCAATAACCAAGACAGAAACATATTAATGTAGAAATTATGTACACTGAAAAAATATGTACACTGAAACTCAGTTTAAGATACTGCAGCACATTCATCTATGTTCATTTTGCTCTCTACTCTCTACTCTTTCTTCTTGTCCCTTACTGTCCCTCTGTTCATATCTCTTCCCTTGTTATTTCCTGCCCAGTAACAGGTAGTGTTTTGCTCCCCTATAGAGATGTGTGAGAATAACGAGAAAGGCAGAGATAAAGACCTGGTGCTTCCCAAGCTCCTGAGCGGCTATTAGGTCAACGGTCAGGACTTTTCAGCAGGATCTGGCTGAGCCGGGTTCAAGTCTATATTTCCTCTGGCTAAATAAATGAAAAGGACTTTAAATGGTAACCTTGTTCTTCAGCCAACCGCCTGCCGTTTCAGGGCCGATGATGGTCTTGTTATGATTTTTGCATTTAAGACCCAGCTGGGTCGCTGGGCCCGGTTTGCTGGTGAACAGAGGAGAGCGGTGAAGGCGCTGTCCTTGGTGCTGCAGGGTGAGGCCGGGTCAGGACCTTGGCTTCAGCAGGACTGGGCGGCTCTCCTTCACTTCACTTTCTCTTCATGTACACTTCCCCCCCAAACACTGGAATGAGCATAAAAGGGCAGTTCATAGGGGAGTGCAGCCATGTGCTGAGCAAGGTCTGATTCCTTGGGAATACGGGGATTTGAAAGGGATTCTCCTACTTGTGCCTTATTGGCGCAGTCTCGGTGAAGATTGTGCATGGACGCTTAGGTGGCCAGTCACGGTCATTGTATTTCAGTTTACATAAAAAATATATGTGCAGCAAGCAGGCATCATTTGTTCAGTGTATTTAGGAGGTAAAAATGGAAGGACACTGACTTGTTTTTGCACTCCCAAATGTAAAGCATATTTAGTTAACAACCTACAATTCTTTACCAGTTAGCTATTTAGTCTGTTGGAAATAGCCCTTTTGCCATGTTTGCTTCGCCTTAAAATTCTCATCCCAGGGAAAATTTTGAATATATTTTCATGCTTCTGTTGTCACGTAACATATTTTTAAGTTCTGCATTTATCAGATTTAGACCAGAATCTATTAAAATAAAAAGCTCATGATGCATACCTACTGCAAATTTCAAACTCAATGAGAATAACTTCTGTAAGAATCATGCGTTGTTGATAGACATAATCTGTATAATCTTCAAGTCTGATCATGCATAAAATGGGAACCTTAAAGTTTTATTGGCTAGTGGGAATTTTTGCTGCACAAGGAATGCAAGATAGATGTTTATGTTTATACTTCATGGAGACACCTGTGACCCCAGAAGAATTCTTCTCCATGAGACTTATAATAATCTTATAGTTTTTACCCTGACTTTCCTTTTTAATGGTTCTGTGCCTGGCTTCCTACATCCCTTATTAAATTCCTAAAGAAGTGGTCTATTATTTTTGCTTAGATGAGGATCATCTAGTCAGTTAAACCCCAGATATGAACCTAATGTTTGCAGATTTCACCATTAAACATGACTATTTATGTATAACTTCTTGTTTCATTGAAAGCAGCTGAAATTTTTCTCTTATCAGAAATAAATTCCTGTTGAAAATGATACAGTATTTTGAAATGAAAGTATTCTCATTGCTGTGTATGTGCTGATACTTGTCATAAATCAGAGAATTCATAGAAGCGTGATGTTTGCTAAAAGGGAACACATTCTGTCTTTATACACATACAGATACATATTCCAATGGCAAAGCTGTTAGGGATTTAATTGACATGTAACATTAGAATTATCTAAAACTTCCTGGTGCAAGAACAGTAAATCAAATACTGTCTGGTTATTTCCCAGGGTCTTCATGCCATAAACTGCAATCTTTCTTTACTTTTACTGTTGCCAAGACTTGTTACAGATAGTTCAGGATCACAAGAGTCTTTCTAGGTTGTGACTACAATGAAGATTGCTTTTATTAAACCCAGGATAACTAGAAATATTTCCATAAGATTTTCAAAATTGATGAAAACAATGACTGAAGCACAAATTGGAAGAATATGAAATTAGGAGCAAGTCCACTCAACACAAGCTTTGCTGAAAGTCAAAGGTAAATCTGAAATTAATCTTTTCTTCTGTTCTCATGAGCTTAGTCATATAGATTGCATGACACCATTTGTCTTCATAACTCAAATTCATACTGATGCACAAAAATAAGAAAAGTTCCAGATCCCATGGTTGCCCACTAATATACCTAATAATATGCCCACTAATATGCCATCCAGAGGGACCTTGACAGGCTTGAGAGGTGGGCCTGTGGGAACCTCATGAAGTTCAACAAGGCCAAGTGCGAGGTCCTGCACATGGGTCGGGGCAACCCCAAGCACAAATACAGGCTGGGTGATGAGTGGATTGAGAGCAGCCCTGAGGAGAAGGACTTGGGGGTGTTGGTTGACGAGAAGCTCAACGTGACCCGACAATGTGCGTTTGCAGCCCAGAAAGCCAACTGTATCCTGGGCTGCATCAAAAGAAGCATGACCAGCAGGTCGAGGGAGGTGATTCTGTCTCTCTACTCCGCTCTCGTGAGACCCCACCTGGAGTACTGTGTTCAGCTCTGGGGCCCCCAGCATAAGAAGGACATGGACCTGTTGGAGTGAGTCCAGAGGAGGGCCATGAAGATGACCAGGGGGCTGGAGCACCTCTCCTATGAAGGCAGGCTGAGAGAGTTGGGGTTGTTCAACCTGGAGAAGAGAAGGCTCCGGGGAGACCTTATAGCAGCCTTCCAGTACCTAAAAGGGGCCTACAAGAAAGCTGGAGAGGGACTTTTTACAAGGGCATGCAGGGATAGGGCAAGGGGTAATGGCTTTAAACTGAAAGAGGGTAGATTTAGATTAGATGTAAGGAAGAAGTTCTTCACTGTGAGGGTGGTGAGGCACTGGAACAGGTTGCCCAGAGAAGTTGTGAATGCCCCATCCCTGGAAGTGTTCAAGGCCTGGTTAGATGGGGCTTTGAGAAACCTGGTCTAGTGGAAGGTGTCCCTGTGCCTGGCAGGAGGGTTGGAACTAGATGATCTTTAAGGTCCCTTCCAACCCAAACCATTCTATGATCCTATGATTCTAATTTTGAGCATGGGGATAGTCCATTAAAATAAAAAAGATACAGGTGATTTAAGTACTTCACTTGACTGAGGCCAAAAATATAAATTGGGAAATACATGGGATTTTAAAAGTGTTTTTCCCTACATGGTGTGCTAGCCACATCAGTGAAATATTTCATTTGGTGGGTTTTGCATAAAAATTGTCTAATGATTCCTTCAGTAATATTTTAGCTTTGCGGCCTCCTCAAATAGCCTTTTAAAATGCTCTGCAAGAACAAGGAAATTATTAGTCATTAAGAGGAGAATTTTTTTTCCTCATGTAGTAGTTTCCTTCTATATCATTGTTGCCGTTGCTAGTGCTGACTCTTAATAAAGTAAATCTTGAATTTGCAATTTAGCATGTATAATTTATGATGTTTGCCTGTTCAGCTGGTTTTGTTTTTTAAAAATTTCCTTAAAATCTGCTTCAGCTAGGAAGGTTTCCACAAACTAATGTCTACAAAGTATGTTTTGCTATCTATCTAGGTGCTGTGCTATTTTGGGTTATAAAAACAGTAATCTGAAATGAAAACATCTGTTCTTTCTAGAATCTCTGACAATAACCTCTGTTTACTTGACCAGCTTTGAAGGAGAACATATCCTTAGAGAATCTAATGGAGACATTAATATATCAACTTTGTTTTATTATTTCAATTTGGCATCTCATTTCTTAAAACATTTTATCTAATTAAAAGCAAAGTCTGTTGGATATATTTATAGTTCATTAGCTAGAAATAAAACAGGACTATTTTGCTAGCAAGCAATTAATACATATTTTTAATATATTTTTAGTAGTATGGATCAGGATTTATCCAAAAAAGGATTTCATTTTTATTTTCCATGAACATTTGATGCAGGAAGCGTAATGCCAAAGTGGTTAATATTGGAACTAACTTTCCATTTAACAGCTGATTTTTCTAACTGTGCTAACATACACATACTTACTTGAATTGGCCTAGAACCTGCTACTTTATATGAAGATACAATTAATTTAGCAGCCCAGGGAAGATTTTCCAGAAAATCTTTGGTCTTTGTGCAATTCAAGTGCCACATATGTATATCACAGAAGATCAGGAAGTATGTAGTTCACAGTAAACACAAGAAAATCCCTGATATGTAGAGTTATAAAATGAAGACATCTTTGCTTTAAATGAGCCCAGATATCCAAGTTTAAAAGGGTTAAAAGGGTTGTTTACTACTCTAGAGATGAGTGATGAATGGGATTGCTTTGCAAGTAAGTCTTAGATAATAGTGGGGGCACTTGGATGTGGTGACAGTTGGAGAGAATACACTGGTCTGGCTTATCTTTTAATTTCACTGCCATAAAAGGTGGCTTTTTACAAAGAGATAGCCTGTGCTTTATGCATCTTTATGCAAACTTACGGTGGAAGGAGGGCATGATGTAACTATAGAAAAATACAGAAAGTTGATATAAATACCTCCAAGTTTAACTTTGTCAGTCTATTTAAATAATAATAATAAAAAAAGAAAATCTCTTTCTCCTCAGGAGTTTTTTGGCTATCTCTAAAAAGCTCCTTATCTTACCAAATACAGGTATCAGAGCAGGATGAGATAGACACCTCTGCAGTTTCCATTTGCTGTGTTGGCTGGGTGTCCACTGACTGCAGTGAGAACTTAGCCACCTCCCATGTAGATGCCTACACAGTAGGCACCTGATTTTAGGTGGATGAATTTGGAGCTGAATCCCACAGTCCAGGACATGTCGGGTGACTTCAGTGTAATGCAGATGTTCCTGACCTTGATCAGCTGTAGCAGTGTAATCACAATTATGTGACTAATGAAGCTGAATGCACTGAGCTCCATGATGCTGGGACTAGACTGCTTGAAGACGTAATGCTAGCTCAGCCCTGTCAACACCGTCTGCATTGCGCTATGATCTTTGGTGTAACTGTGGTGACATACACCCCAAGAAAGCTATCTTACTGTAAAAAAAAAGATCCCACCTTTAATGGCAGCTGCGGCAGAATGTGGAAAACCAGCAAGCCTGTGTTTTCTTGCCAAAGGAATGATTTGATTCATTTTGGATTAGGGCACATGTGTCAACTGGTCTATATCCAGGGATGAGCACCCTGAAGCCAAACACTGAAAAACCCAAACTGGCAGCCTGTCCACACCCTGCAAACACCTTCAGACACAACAGAACTAATCCTCAGACTGGCAGAATACTTGGTTTTTCAGGAGCCCTCAGTGTGGGAGATGGCCGAGTTTAGTATTTTAAGGCAACAGCTGTTACCACTGTCCAGTAAGCCTCAGGCTCTAAGTGTGCTGATGAATGACGGGCACTAGGGCCCATGAGCTGGACTGGCTGAAGCACAGAGGAGATGGAACATGTGCTCTGGATGAGGGAGCTCCATTTCATTCATTGTGCTGAGGTCCGTGTCACACACCATTGCTCTTAACCTTGTTTCTGAGATAGATGGGAATATCAGAGGCTGAACTGGTTTTGTTTTGTTGTTGTTATTGCCAAGGCTGATCCTGTCTCATTTTTCAAAACAAAACAGTGAGGACTGTGATTGCTGAAGGTATACACTGGTGGTCTAATATGTCTCAGTTGAAGCTCACGGGCATTCTTCAGAGAGTTTGGGGGAGGGCAGAACTAGGCCAGACCATGCCCTTTTGATAAACTCAGATGTTGCTCATGCCTCTTTAAAGGTTAGGCATTTATGGAGCAAATGTGAGTCCTGCTAATGATAGTGTTGAACAAGAAAAAATATTTTCCTTGCAGTTTAATGATATTTCCAGAATCTCTTGTACATTTGTTTTATCTCTTCCTGTGAAAGGACACATTTTTTCTTAATGCAAACATTTAGACTGTGTGCTGTCACTGTAGGCACTGTTGGATTATATACAGAGTTCATGAGATGATTCAGTAATGTGGCATAAGCCGGGAGGTGATACAAGAAATCTAATGCAAGAAATTGTCTTCTGCCAGGTGGAACTGTACCTTGCTGATAGGTGATTACAAGGCTGCTTATAAACCAGCAAATGGCTCTTGGGCCATTTGTCTAGCTTTGGGACCAAAATGACCTGGGTAATCTAGCAATATCTGCGTCTGTTGGTTGCTGATACCACCTTTTTTCTTCCAGTGCTTGTTTAATTTAAATGTAATTCACAGAAATATACATTACAAATAAGATGCAGGTATATAAATTCATGTAACAGAAGTTCACTTCCCCAGACTGTACGAGTTTTCTATCAGTTCATGAGGCTAGCATAATGTTTGGTAGCTAAATTTCTTTTGACTACCAGGATTGTGAACTGAAACAGTCAAGGCGAAATCTTTCGGTATTCCAGAATTTTTCATTGTTCTTTTGATACCAACTCAGTTTGTGGAGACCACTGTGTTTCTTCTGGTAAGCGCTTCTTGTGTCTTCCTTTAGAAACATATTGTGCTTCTGATTTATGCTGTGCTAGTACAAGGTGGGGTTATTGTGCAGGTAGTTTCATGAGGACTTCATTAATGTGCATGTTCTCAACCCAGAGCTGCCTACTCCACCTGGGTTTGTTGTGCTGATTTGTGCAGTTGCTGTTACCACAGAGCCAAGTTCTTGCCAAGGCCTAGCACAGTAAAAAGGCGAGGCACTGTAAAAGTGCTGATCAAAAACATGATATCTGTCCAGCCAACTTGTAATCTGAGTATAAGATTGTTCAACAGTAATGAATACAAAGAGTAGGCTAATTTAGGCTACTCAAGTGAGGTGTTTAACCTGCCCTGTACTTCCTGTGTGGTCAGTATAAACAGAAGATTATCATAGAGTATTGGGTTTGTGTGGCAAGGTTTTGGTAGCGGGGGGGCTACAGGGGTGGCTTTTGTGAGAGGATGCTAGAAGATTCCCCCGTGTCCGATAGAGCCAATGCCAGCCGGCTCCAAGAGGGACCTGCTGCTGGCCAAGGCTGAGCTCATCAGCAACGGTGGTAGCGCCTCTGGGATAACATAGTTAAGAAGGGGGGAAAGTTACTGTGCAGCAGCAGTTGCAGCCGGAGAGAGGAGTGAGAATATGTGAAAAAACTCTGCAGACACCAAGGTCAGTGAAGAAGGAGGGGCAGGAGGTGCTCCAGGCATCAGAGCAGAGATTCCCCTGCAGCCCGTGGTGAAGACCATGGTGAGGCAGGCTGTCCCCCTGCAGCCCATGGAAGTTAACGGTGGAGCAGATATCCACCTGCAGGCCGTGGAGGACCCATGCCGGAGCAGGTGGATGCCCGAAGGAGGCTGTGACCCCGTGGGAAGCCCATGTTGGCGCAGGCTCCTGGCAGGACCTGTGGACCCGTGGACAGAGAGGAGCCCACTGTGGAGCAGGTTTGCTGGCAGGACTTGTGACCCCACGGGGGACCCACGCTGGAGCAGTCTGTTCCTGAAGGACTGCACCCCGTGGATGGGACCCATGCTGGAGCAGTTCATGAAGAACTGTAGCCCATGGGAAGGACTCATGTTGGAGAAGTTTGTGGAGGACTGTCTCCCGTGGGAGGAACCCCACGCTGGAGCAGGGGAAGAGTGTGAGGAGTTCTCCCCCTGAGGAGGAAGGAGTGCCAGAAACAGTGTGTGATGAACTGAGCGCAGCCCCCATTCCCTGTGCCCCTGCATCGCTGTGGGGGAGGAGGTAGAGAAAATCAGGAGTGAAGTTAAGCTCAGGAAGAAAGGAGGGGTGTGGGGAAGGTGTTTTTAAGATTTGGTTTTATTTCTTATTATCTTACACTGATTTGACTGGTAAAAAATTAAATTAGGGTTTTTTTTCCCAAGTTGAGTCTGTTTTGCCTGTGACGGTAATTGGTGAGTGATCTCCCTGTCCTTATCTTGACCCACGAGCCTTTTGTTTTATTTTCTCTCCCCTGTCCAGTTGTGGAGGGGGAGTGATAGAGCGGCTTTGGTGGGCACCTGGCATCCAGCCAGGGTCAACCCACCACACATAAATGTCATATTGTATCTGCATGGATGTTAGCTTAGCACTAAAATATCAGTAAAATTGGAAGGTTGGAACAGAAAACACATCTCCGTAGAATTGTAATTTATTTAGCCCAGTTATATAGTAAAAGATAATATACTACAAATGATTAAGGAGGTGTGGCAGCAAAACTTTGTGAACAGCAAACAGAAAAACAGATCTCTTTCTCTACCAAAGGTGAGGAAGGACCTGCTACAGATAAGTAGTGGCATTGATCAGATGTGGGGGATCTCGTGCTGGAGCAATTTTCTTTCTGCTCTTCATTTGCTATCATTCATATTGGAGCTGTAGCTCTTTTTATACCTTCTTCTTACCTCCTTTGCATTTTAACCGTACATATGGTGTTTTACATACACTGGATACATCTTCTTTGCTCTCTTTATTATGCCTAAAACCAGTTCTGCCTGGATCTGAAGGTGGCTTCCCTTCAGTCATGAATAACTGACCTTTTGTGATTTGTGTTTATAAGTGTGGGACCTCCGTTGTCATCCTGTGCTTGTACTCTTGGGAGATGCTGCTACATGTTTTGGGGACATAGTAAGCACAAGGTCTGTAAAAAAAAGTAACCTCTTTTATCAGACTTACTAAGTATAATGGGAAAAAATGTGCAAGTTGATCTGAAGATAGATAGGAACCTCAGTGCTCATGTATGCATGTAAGTGTCTATCTTTTTCTGATAACTGCACAGACTGCTGCCTAGTTCAGAGTGCCTCAGTTTTGGACATCCCATGTTAGGTGATGTTAGTCCAACTGAGAGAGAAACACAAAGAAATGTAATGCTGAGACTGCAGTGAAGATGACTGTGTACTGCCAGTTGTGCCAGGGCAAAACGGAATGGAGGAATACTGATAAGGTGACTCTACAGGCAGTTGTAGGGGATCTCTACCAGTGCTGGGAAACGTTGTGGGAGTAAGGTACTAACATGAAATATGACAAATGGTGATGAGGGCTGACACTAGGATGCAGCTGGAAACATTGCACTGTGAGTAAACAGCTAATTAATGAAGTGCTAGTCTATGAAAGTTGACAAAGCTGCTGCTTTCTTCAAAAGAGAACTAGTGGAGGGATGCAAACAGAGTCCTGCAATGATCGAACTTTTGGAGCTGGAGAATAATCCTTGGTATTTTTTGAGGCCAAAGAAAAGGACATTGAGAAACTGAGGTGAGAGAGCCCTAGGTTAGCATTTTAGTTATGTGAATAGGCAGGGAAGAACAATTACACAGAGCTAATCTGCAAAAACTTTAGATGTAGCTTGGATGTGAACAGACATGAGAACCCAAACTGACCAAAATGATGTGTGAAGGTAAGGAGTACAATGGTAGTGCTATGAAGAAAGGAAATAAATGGAAAGATTTGCAAGGGAAAAAAAAGAACGGTGCTGGCTGGCATGAAGAGTAAACTGATAGCTAGACATCAGTAAAGACCTGGCAGAGGAGTGCGCTGAACTTTGATTTGAAGAGAGTGAGGTTAGCTTAATTGGAGGGAATGAGATCAGTGAATTGTCAGCACAGGGGACATTGCTGAATTGTATGTAGTCTGTGGTGAAATTAGCCAGAGATGGGAGGCAGGGGAAGAGGGAGAAGAGGATCAAGGGCAGCATCTCTTCAGCAAGAGGACAGTGACACACATATGAAGAGAGATGAGAGGAGAGCTGGAAGATGAAGCAGCCCCCAAAGTCAAGAATAGTACAGGCAGCCGTGTCAAAACCAGTGACCCTGCTGGGAGGAAGAGGAAGGAACATTGCTTCTAGTTTCACTTAAGAGGTCAGTGGAGTGGACTTCAGTGAGAGTAATTTTGTTGGCAATAAAATGAAATGCTCTGGTATTATAAAGTATTTTTAAAGTTTCTGTCACTGACTGAAGGAAAAAAAAGAAACACTTCGAGGGCCAAACTGAGGCCCGAAATGAAATCTGTGCTTGACTGTAGTAGTTTACATTGCAGCTTAGTTGAGGAAAATCCTATTTTTTTATACATATATATACACTAATGTCATGGCTTAACCCCAGCCAGCAACTAAGCACCACACAGCTGCTCGCTCACTCCCCCTCAGTGGGATGGGGAAGAGAATCAGAAGGGTGAAAGTGAGAACACTCGTGGGTTGAGATAAAGACAGTTTAATAGGTAAAGCAAAAGCTTCACATGCAAGCAAAGCAAAACAAAACAAGGAATTTATTCACCACTTCCCATCGGCAGGCAGGTGTTCAGCCATCTCCAGGAAAGCAGGGCTCCATCATGTGTCATGGTTACTTGGGAAGACAAACGCCATCACTCCAAACATCCCCCCTTCCTTCTTCTTCCCCCAGCTTTTATTGCTGAGCATGACGTCGTATGGTATGGAATATCCCTTTGGTCAGTTGGGGTCAGCTGTCCCGGCTGTGTCCCCTCCCAACTTCTTGTGCACCCCCAGCCTACTCGCTGGTGGGGCGGTGTGAGAAGCAGAAAAGGCCTTGACTCTGTGTAAGCACTGCTCAGCAATAAGGAAAACATCCCTGTATCATCAACACTGTTTTCAGCACAAATCCAAAACACAGCCCCATACTAGCTACTATGAAGAAAATTAACTCTATCCCAGCCAAAACCAGCACAACTAACATGGAGAACTACATGACCTGCATTAGATTGTAGAGCTGACCCCACCAGATGCTGTGAATATTGCACAAGATTTATGCCCTTTACAAGAAGAAATAGGCAGAAGGTAATGTATATCTTTCTCATTGCCCCTGGAGGGCTTTTTGACTTACAGCATAAACTAATTTCCTTTCCCCGCCATAAATTCATGTACATGCATACCAAGGAAAAGAAGCTTTATGTCTGGTACACTGACATTCAAAAAGTCATTGGTTAAGTCTGCAGTCACTTCATATGTGTACATGGACTTTGATGTTCTGTCATTGTACTAGGCAGACTGCAGAATAAGTATCTCCTCACTTAAATGGTTACTAAGATTATCCCATGTTTTGAATATTGTACAGAAAATCTAGTGAGTACATTCTTCTGACACAAAGTATATTTAGTCAGTGTATATTCTGAAGTGCTAGCAATTAGTATGTCAATGCATAGAAGAATTTGAAATACTAAATATGTGCTGAAGCTTATCATTAAATAAATTACTTCAGTGACACTTGTGCAAGTTGTTTATTTCCATTGTAACTACCAGAGCATGGTATATTTGGTGCAAACTACTGAGGTACTTGCATTTAGAAAAAAACCTTCAAATACATTTTTCATGTTTAATAATTTCAACCAAGACATACAAGCAGCTCACTTGTTCTTTGTATTTTGGCTGATATTATTCTTCATCATAAGAATAATTGGACTTTTCAGTTATGAGGTACACTGCTAGAATATTAATTTTTGGCTTTGTGAGAGTTCTGAACAGTATTCAGAATATGTAACTGTTCAGAATACAAACTGCATGCAGAAGTGTTATCACTTTCAGCAATAATGATAAATTATTCCCTACTTCAGCAATGTTTTCATGTTCAGTAGGTGTACATCTGAGTAGTAAACTGACTAAAATGCTCCTTTTATTTGAACTTTGTTAGAGATCATTCATTAAGTCATACAGCTGTTTTAAAATATTTTGGTAAATGGAACTTTACTTTTTTATTTCTTATTAAAGTCTGAGATACATACTGTGGGAGTGTCAACAACGGCACACTAGTTAAGATTGCCTTGAAATTTACAATCGAATTGTGATAATAATTTTTCTTTTTTATAACTTAATAACTGAATTTTAGTTTTTCTATTTAACTTAACAATTCCTTAGGGATTACATGAAATTTCAAATCAAAATGTATGCTAATTCATGCCGACTTTTAACTTCATATTTCTTTCTCTTCCCCGTTACCTTCCCACGCCTATAAGCATTCTGATATTAAGTTGGAGACTAGGACTATATAATGTAAGCACATGCAAAGCTAGATCCCTTTCTCTAATCATTCTTGAGTTATATCAAGGTAAGACTTTGGCACATCTCAAGATCAGTTAGCTACTTGTAACAAGTATGTTTCAGAAAAAAGAATGCTTTTGAAAAGCTTTTTGTTCGTCTCTTTCCATCAAAGCCTAACTTTTCATCTGGTTTCCTGTGCAATCATACTGCTGTGAATGTGTCTCTGTGTTTTCCACCTAACAACTTCTGAATGTGCTTATCAACTTCAAACACTTTTGACAGGGGAGAGGGTGGTGGGGAAAGAGGGCTTGATTTCTCAAATATAATTAAAATCCTTGAAATTTCATCAAAGTTGGTGGCTGGCAAGAGGAAAAGAAACCCTATTAGTATTGCCACTGAGGGAAAGTGCAGTTTGAGCCCACACTTCTTTACACACTGAAAAAATCTATCCAGTTGAGCATCATTATAAGTTATGGAAGAAAGCTTCAGTTGGAGCTTTCTACTTAGAAAGGCAATCAAACTTAAGATGCAAATTGGTAGGAAATAAGGCTTCATTATTTCCCAGTGTTCATGGAGCTGCTCGTCAGTAAAGGAAAGATTCATCTCACCTCACTTTTGCATTCTACAGTGTTGATATCTTTATTTCCACACCCAGCTCTCATTGTAGTCAATGGAGAGAAATAACTTTTAGAAGGTGATTCATTTCAGGGTATGAGCTGTATGTCCAGGAACAGGGTTTGAGCTTGTAAACAGCCAGGTGGAAGATAGTCCTGTTCTGACAAACTGTGCATTGTAAGTTGGGGATAAGTGAGTTGGTGGGAGAAGGGCAGAAGGGGAGTTTGAGAAGGGAACAAGTTCAGCCAAGTAGAGATGATTATAAGAGAAGAATTAGTGAAATGCTTGTTCATTTCCATGCTTTTTGTAATTTGACTTGGAGAGATAAAAAGCCAAACTACCTTAACCCAGTTTGTGTTTTTATTCCACCTGGGAGATGATATAAAATTAATATACAGTGGTTTGTATTGAGCAAGACATATTTGAATTCTCACGTGTAATGTCGTATGTGCTGGTATAAATTGTTTTTGTTATCCAAAGAATTCCTACTTTTTGCAGTTTCATATAGTTATTACATCAAGTGCCAAGTTTCCAGTTAATTACAACATGCTCAATTTGATTAGACAGTCACTATAGTTGCTGAACAAGAGTCTTATTCAAACATTGTTGAAATAAGAAAGTGATTTTCTAATTAAATAGAGTACTTTGGCAATTACCAGAATTAGTCAGAAAGTGCTGGATTGAGAATATTTGCTTGGAGAAATTCCGTATCTCTAAACATTGTTTTGAAAAACAATTTGCAAGAGATCCAAACACAAAGGTAACTTAAATGGCAGGAAGAGACATGAATTGTGGGAAACTCAGAGAACGCTGTCAGTATGAAGCTTGTATACATTTGCCATATGAACCCTGACTAATAAGCCTTCTTAAGAGAATGTATTAATTCTCCCCAGTTTAAGCTTGCTTTATGCCATGCTTCATGTTTGCTTGCCAAAGCATCATACAGACATTTGGAATTACATCAGAATCATAGTTTTACATGGCATTTCATTTTCTCAAATAATTTAATATTTTTAATAGAACTAGCAAAGTGATTTTCTCTCTGTTACTAAATAATGTGTCAAACAGACTATCCTGGTGTCTCCCAACATGATTAGAAAAAAGGAGGATTTAATGTTTATGTTATTTTCATTATAATGCATTTGAAATTAGAACTGCTCAAAGGTAGTAGCACTTTTCATGGAATAGTAAATAGATTTTTATTTTCATGTGTACAGTAGATGTTTTTTGTCACACAAAAGATGTGGTAGTATTTACTATATTCTTCGCTTTTTTATTGCTTGAACTTAGCAGTGATTTTTGATAACTTTAAAAAATTATTATCTTCCTGATTATATTTATACTCATGGGTATTGCATTAATTTAAACAGCACTAATAAACCACTTGAATAATAACTTCCTTGTTAGCACTTGCAGTTGTTCAGCTTCAGTGAGGGTTACTTAAATAGGGGTACTCTAAAGTTTTAAGCAGGTATATAGCAATGCAATAGGCTAAAATGGTAATGGTTATGTAATGATATTAGTTTTAAAATGATAGTGACTAAGAGCTGCTTTTTTGGGAGAATGTACAAAACCTATTCCTGAAAAACAGATGAGGTTTTGCAGGGTTTTTGTTTTGTTTTGGTTTGGTTTGTGGGGTTTTTTTTTTGTTGTTGTTTTTTTGGTTAGGTATCAATTTTATTCTACTTGCCTTGAAAAAGCCTAATAAAGAAAAAGGGAAGAGTTCATCCTAGGAAAGTTTGAGAAGGAGTTCTGTTTTTTATTTCCTTTGTAGTACCGTGTAACATATATTACTAAATATTACTAAATAATTTTTAAAATATTTGTGGGGTTTTTTTTTCCTGGGTTCATTTGTTATTAAGCTTTTTCTTTACTGCTTGCTGATAATGAAGGCTGAACAAAAACTGTTAGATGCTCAAAAGTAAGTGGCATCCATACAAGTAAATTGTTTTCCTAGTACTATGGATATTATCTAAAGAATAAACTTTCTAAAGGCAAAGGGAACCTCCCCCTAAATTATTCCAAACTGTCAAGAAATATTCATATTCTATCTCTGGCACTGTAAGGATATTAATGCCAAGCTTTTGCTTAAGATTTTGTTTCATAATGCTACAGCTGAAATGCATCAGAATGCATCACTGTACCTTCTGTTTTTAAGACAGGAAATTCAAAAGTCAACTGACCTTAGCTGAAAAGGCCAAGTTCAGAGAAATAAACTAAAATGGAAAATGTCTTAAACATATCTGAAACAATGATCCTGATATTTTAAAAAGTTAATAATATGATTCTGCGGTGGGACTCAGGAATGGTTCAAAATCACTTGACAACACTTAAACCAACCATTTGATTGTCCAAGCTGTGCAAAAGAAAATGAAACAACTGAAACAATAAAGAAGGAAGACTGGGGTGCATGTAGCCTTAGTATAAATGGTTGGCCCAGACCTTCTGGTCTCCTGCATAACTCACTTGCTGGGGAACTTCCATGACACTCCTGTATCATGTTATGAGCTAAGTGTAGGCCCATGAAGCAATGCTCAGGCGGGTTGCCGGTGGTGCTTGCATTCCTGGAGCAGCAATCCATCTCTTCCACTGCAGAAGTGGAGATGGGAGGAGGGAGGCAGAAGTTAGTGAAGCAACCAGCTTAGTTTTCACCCACTTTTTGAAAATATGAAGATAGTAAAATGTCTTTATAATTAAAAAAAAATTCTAATAATTTTATTCCTGTTTTCCCCTCATTTCAGTCACTCTGTAATCCTTATTCCCAATGCAGGTCTGAGTAACACTTATGATGGTGTAGGTTAGATGACAACACTGGGACTAATGTGGTCTTTCTCAAAGAAACTTCTGAAAATGTAGTGCATTTTTAGGAGTTGAGAACCGGAGTTTCTCAAGCTCTGACCTTTCAATTTGAAGCACCTTAAGGGTTACCTGCCATCTACAATAATTAGCCAGTGAACTCCAGTTGATGCTTCTGATTGACTTGCAGCACTTGTGAACTGGTCATGTAGCTAGCCCTTGTTAAAATATCGTGCTAGTGGTACTTATCTGCCTCTCCATACTATATTTTTTTAATCTTGTCCATTTGTTAGGTCTCCTCTTTCATCTCATAAGAAATGTTAGTATATATCTGTGACAATCTGGAGGGATATATTTGTATATTATTTATTTTTCTAATGCTTTGTATATGGGAGCTTTAACGTACTGAGGAACTGATGAACTTAGAATAGGATTCACTTTATTTAACCTTAGTTTGCTAGTACACTTAAAATTAGACCTGTGGTTAATAAAAGCTTTCCTTGTAGTGAGCACATAAGAGCTCAGATCTGTGGCTTCTGTGGGGTAGGAAGACCTGTACACTGCAGTGCACCATGATGGCAGAGAGGGCTTGGGAGCTTCCAGCTGCCCCCTTATTTGCCTTTGGTTGGCATTTCATGGTGGGCTGGAGAGAAGCCTCCAGGTGCACCCTGCTGGAATGAAGATCTCCACTCTGCCTTTCTCTTAGACTGGGTGGCCTAAAGATTAGGGTTTGTGGTGGAAAGTTTACTGGCCTTACAACATCAACAACCTTTTATCAGGAGGTATCTGCTGAGTTCATAATGAAAAATACTCATTAGTGCACAGGAAATATCCTTCTACTTTTTAATTCAAAATGCAATTACATTGCTCCTTTGCCCTGGTAAACTACTGTACATGAGTTCTCTATCGTCACATCATAAGGCACATGAATGGGAATCAAAGTGGGGAGGAAGAGGAGAGGGGAACAGGGTGGAACATACTCTTTCTTATGTAGCATCTGGCTTTTAAACAAAGTCCAGGGCTTTTAAAACAGTTGAGAGTCCTCTGATGAAATTATTAAAGAATTGACTGATTAATCTCTACTGTAAAATGTCATTTTCCTTTTATCTTGTGCTTTAATCAAAATAAAAGAGCACATTGGTGAAAAAAGAAAGAAACTAAGAAAAGTGCCCCAAGATACCGTTTGTGAGGGTTGGGATTAAGGACATTAATGGAAATAACATTCAGGCAACTTCCATTCCTGAATCCTCACTGAGAAAAAGCAAGATAATACAGAGTCAGTAAAGGTTATTTAATTTGAAACATTTTGGAACTAAAATAAATCACAGTTAATTTCTGCCATATCCATTGTCTTTGGTTTGTTTAGACTATGTAGAAAAATACTGTAGTCTAGAAATTTTTGGTAGATACAGTTTGTTTCAAAAATAGACAAAACACTTTATGAGAAATTTCTATAGCAGAGAGGTTTGATCTATAAAAAGGTATTTTAACAAAAAAATGGGTAAGCCTCAAATTTTCTTTTTGCAAAACAAAAAGCATATAATCATCAAAGGTGAGTTTACAATGTGTTAAATGTTTCATAAAATACAGAAACACTAACTGTATACATTGCAAAACCTATTTGAGCAGTCCTAATGCATTTGGTTTTGCACAGTAAATCTCACTAGTTTTGTATAAATCTATCTCATTAGTAGAATATTTGTATCAGAACCATTCAAACAATTCATGAGAACAATTCACTACCAGGAATACTGAGGTTTGTAGCCACAATCAGTACGTGAGTCTCTTAAAGTACTGTCAGAGAAGACATACTTCATTGATTTTCTCTTCTAGTCATCCATGATGATTTTAATCTTCTTAGGCTCAGACTCACAACTACACCTCATTACCCAGATGTGTGGGAAAGGAATAAGTATGGCTTTCCCAAGGAGCTGAATCAATGACATATATTTGCATTTCCTAGACTTCAGAATGGTGTGAAGGTTTCATAACAAAACCAGAAGCAACAAATTGAGGACTAAACTTGGTTTGGGGTCTGCCTGGAGGATGTGGAGAGCAAATGTATTGCCAACATATGATGATAGATCCAAGGGTGACATGAAGTTGTGATAAACTCAAAAAATCACTAGCAGATCATCTTGAATCTTTATGCCACACTTTATCATGGCATGTCCTACTTCTTTAGTAGAGCATGAAGGGAACTAGTCTGTCTATATAGAAGATGTTCCCCTAATAATGAATGGAAAGTCTACTCTGCCTCTAGGACTTTCATATTAAAGCACCAGGTAATGGATTGTTAGGGACTATTTGGGGACTCAAATAGTCTTGGCAATAAAAAAAAATAATTTTGTCATTAGTGGACCAGAAACTCATGTGAATTGAAACTATTTAAACTAAATTTACCAGTAGAATTTGCTAGAAGGTGTGCAAATTTAAGTTTGCGGAATTTATCTCAGCTCTGGTAAATGTATTGGTAAACAATTTGTCTAGCTGCACGTTGGCAGTAACAATAAATACTGTATTTGCAATTCTTTGGTCTCTTTGGAGCACAAATGTTAGAAACAAAATCGAGTATGTTACATTGCAACATGGAGAAATATCATCTGACTAAAGACGAAGCTAAAATTCAGTCTGTGACATTCCTTTTTGCCAACATACAGCATGTAAATCACTTGTTTTCAAATAGTCATAACAATGCTGCTTGGCAAAGAATGGAGTTATTACTTTGATTATAAACTTCTATAGTTTTGACAGCTCATTTTAGAGTTTTAACAGTGTATACTGTATGTTTCTTGGGATTATCTGTTAATGGACAAGAGAGATAATATACTCTTTTAAATGGACTATACAGATTGAATTACTGAGAAAAAGTAGATATAAAGCAATTTAGGTTTTAAAGAGATATGTAGATTTTAGCAGTATTAAAACTTAGGGGAAATTGATTAAATACAAAGCTGTCTAGTAAAATTACTTGCAGGACCGTTGTATCTCTAAAGAGACTGATGTATGACAGAAAATATAATCACTAATAAAAAAATGGCACACACTTTCTTCTGTTTTCCATAGAGGCTTAGAAACAAAGCAAGGCAAAACAGAGGTGAATTAAACTTTGATTATCTTTGAAGATATCCTGGTTTCAGCCGGGATAGAGTTAATTTTCTTCTTAGTAGCTGGTACAGTGCTGTGTTTTGGATTTAGTGTGAGAATAATGTTGATAACACGCTGATGTTTTAGTTGTTGCTAAGTAGTGCTTATCTTAAGCCAAGAATTTTTCAGTTTCCCGTGCTCTGCCAGCAAGCAGGTGTGCAAGAAGCTGGGAGGGAGCACGGCCAGGACAGCTGATGCGAACTAGCCAAAGGGATATTCCATACCATAGAACGTCATGCCCAGTATGTAAACCAGGGGGAGCTGGCTGGGAGGGATGGATTGCTGCTCTGGCATCGGTCAGCAGGTGGTGAGCAATGGAATTGTGCATCACTTGTCTTTTCTTGGGTGTTATTTCTTTTTTTTGTTATATTCCTTTTCATTACAATTATTATTATTCTATTATTATTATTATTATTATTCTTAGTTAGTAGTGTGTTTTATTTTATTTTAGTTATTAAACTGTTCTTATCTCAACCCACGAGTTCTACTTTTTTTCCTCCTCCCCACCCCACTGGGAGTGGGGAGGGGGAAGCAGCTGTGTGGTGCTGAGTTGCTGGCTGGGGTTAAACCATGACAGAAGAGAAAAATCTGAACAAAAAAGAGGAAAGGTATTTCCAAATTATTCCAGTTCATCCAGTTGGTTGACTGGAATTTGGAAAAACACTAGTGTAACCTAAGATCTTTTCTGTAAGTAGTAAATAATTTTAGTCTTTATCTTGTTGTATTGGCAACATTTATTTTTTCAGGCTATCAATTGTTTCTCGACATTGGAATACAATACTGGTGCTCTGAGCTAAATGCAAATCTTGTTCAAGTTGCTAGGACACAACCATTTGCCCATTTTTTCAAAACAAAACAAAAGGCACATGATTTTTCTAATAACTAGAGATTTAGCAACACTGAAACTGAGTTGCTGCAATTATCTTTTTAAAGCTGTAATAGTATAGAAGGTCTGAATGCACAGTTCCCCATGGAAACGAGGACTGATAGTCATAGTCTTGACTTTGCAAAGGCTTCTTTCTGTTTATCAAAGTGTGGGTTTGGTTAGCCCCTCTGGAAGCCAGAGAACGTTGTACCGATGTGTACAAGATTACTTCCTTCTGGAAACTAATGAAAGGTCAGCCCACTTCAAGTATGAGTGTGAAAAGATGACCTCTTATCCATAGACTAGTATGTGACAGTTGGTTTCAGATGAGTAAATCGGGTGTGTTAGGTTGTCATGGCCACCTGATACAGTCTCTCTTGTTATATAGGTTATACCAATTATACAGGTCTTAGGAAAAGGAAAGTGTTGAGGGCAGGCTCAGTTGGCCATCCTCAATGTGAGCACTTCCTCTGCGCTCTGTTTTCCTGGCTCTCACCTTGGCTGAAGGTTGGTACAAGCCTTCTTGGGGAAAGGATGCACCTGGCACATTCAAACATGGTTGGTTCACTCTTGATATTGGTAGTCAGGTAGAAAGTAAGTGGTGCTATCTTGGGGCAATCTTGTGAGTTGCTTTGGGTAATTGTATCATTCATGTCTAGAGTAACTAAATTTTTACCTGAAGCTGCAACTTATCCGTTGAAGACCCTGACAGGTGTTTCATGCCATAGTGCAGATAGATGGAGAAAAAGCCCCAACTTCTATGGGTGAAGTAAAGATGGGGAATCATTTTTTCTTATCATTATATTGGCTTTTCTGCCTTTGGTGATCTTCCAAAAGAGACTACAGATGAGATATCTGTGGTCACTTGATTTGTCTGTTTGACTCCTGATCCAGCAAAACACTTAAATGTGTTTTCTAAGTTAGGATGGAATTATTCCCATGCTTAAACAAGTGATTTAAGTTTAAGACATTTTTCAGGCCATTGGCTTGTGCATGTCTCTCTCCGTAATAATATCCCACCGAAGCCTAATCTAGAGAGCCAGGTAATCTGGATTTGAGTGGGCTATATAAATTTAGTAAAATGCATCTCAACCTGTGCAAAGGTCTCAATCTAGCTTCCTTTACATCCTGTCATGCCAATGAGCTTGATTTAAGTCATTCTCTCGCATTTAAATGTGGTGTATTTATGTTGGCTGTGGGGCTCTTAAGGCTTAATGTGGAAAGTTACTGTTTTTTCCCCCATTGTCACCTAGATACAAGGTTTTGAACACCTTGTGCACGTTGCCAAATTATTAATACTGATTCGTTCATTTAAAGGGATATTAGAAACACAAGGATAGCGGGAAAAATAACTCCTACAAATTTATCAGTGTTATGTTGCTCTTCCCCAGTAAAATATCACCATTCTCTCTGTGTTTTCAGGTTTGTTTCTGTACTTGAGCTTCTGTTCTTCCCTGGCTGTCTGTAGGATTTCACCATTTCCTGTTGGAGTTGTATGTTTAGTTTTAAAAGAAAGGTCGGATACTGTTGTCATGTAGTAACTAGTGTCTTGCTGATTTTTAGATAATTAATTACAGGTTTTTTTTACTAGAAGTGATGTGTTTGCCAATTCTTTTCCATGGTGCTTCATACAGGTTGCTAGCTTACCATGTATGAATAGGTTTTGGATAGTTATCGGAGTCATTTGTTCTGACAGTCCCGTATTTCATCTCAGTTGTACCACAGAGACCTAGACAGATACTGCAACAAATATTCTATCATTAGTCATTTGAATCTGCCAGGTGGAGCTGGCAGACCAACTATTCTCTTACAGTGAAACTCTGCACTTTTTTCTTTAGATAATCAGAATTTTGGAAGGCCAAGGAAAGGCCCATTGCTTGTTCTGCACATAAAAGTGTTGAGATTACAGCAAAACATCTTTAGGAGGACGTTCTAGACTGTGGGAGGCAAAACCTAACAACTTTACATTTTCTCACTCAGGATCTGATTTTTCCCTATCATCTCAGGTTCACTCTTGGCAGTGACTCTACGGGAAATCTTTGCATAGACTCAAAACAGATAGAATTTCACGGGAAATTATTATAATTTTAGCAATCAGAAGAAAATAGGATTACACGTTTTTTCTGTGATTTAAATTACACCGTAACTCCTGTGTATGGTAACTAGTAGGTAACCACACTGTAATTTTTATGTAATTCCAGACTATATGAAATTCACAGCAATTTAATGTTGAACTAATGATCACTTGCAGTTTTAGCCACCTGTTTTCTGAGCTACAACAGGTGTCTGGATTTGAAAGGGTCATGGGCATGTGATAAACATTTTGAATCTGTTTTCTTTAAGTTGTTAGTAAAGTCCATACTTTCCTTTCAGGTAAACTGGATCAGTAGTATGTCAAAGACTTGGAATGATGGAAAGGTTGACACAACCAAAATGACAGGAGACTCATAAGGCAGTCTGCATTGAAAGAAAGGGAAAGAAGAAATAGGATGACAGGAAAGTGACCACAGATATAATAAGAACAGAGAAATTGACCAAGAGGAAAATTCCTAGTGGCTTTGAGAGTAAGGCAGACAACAAATTAAAAATCTTTCCTTTCGTTTTCCATTCCTTCTCAAAGCCAAAGAAAAAAGGTAGGGAATTAATCAATAGAGCTAATAAAAATGGATTTTTTTTTTTCCAAGGAATTCTGATGTTTTCTTTTTTTAACAATTCGGATGAAAAGCCAAAATAAACTTTCGAGGAAATCTCTCCATAGGAGAATTTGGCAGCAAATGATCATAATGAAAATGAGCTATATATCTAATAACATCAGTACAAAAAATTTATAGATTATTTTGGATAAATCTGAAAAAATATGGAGAACTTCAGAAACTACAACATTCACAAGCAAGTCTTACATTTATAAAGGTAATTTTGTCCTCTCCCCTTTTTCCCCCCCAAAAAGGATTTAACTCTGCTATGTAAATCTTGGCTGAGCTACAGAAAAAGAACTTGCTCACAAAACCGTACTGCATTAGACTGTAACTTATGTAGACCTATATAACTTTTGTTAACTAGTTGAGCTCTGTTCTTCATCAAGGTAAAATTGTCCTATCTTCCATTAAAAAAAACCACCCTTCTAGAGTTCAGTTCATGAGGGTTATGATACATTCTTTCCATTAAGATACATGAATATTGTGGTTTTACCCTTTTGTTGAAAAAAAATATAAATGAGTTACTTTGCAAATTGAATTATGACACTTCATTAAAAGATGTAACTTTCCTTTCATTCAGAAATAACCTTATGTATCTTCTAAGTATACCCACACCTAAGTCTCTTTTTTAGGCTGCTTTCATAGGCATTTAGATGCTCTTTTAAAAATGAGCTTGTGATTATCAAACTTCCAGAGCAAAGCATTGCATATGATGAGAGACTGTCCAAGAATGAGAAGAATTATCTGTCATCTGTCCTTTGTTAAATATTTTCTGATGACATGCCAATCTTCAGGTGTGCAGATGATGCTTTCTTATCTTGTGTTGAATAACAGAGGAACAAGTAGGTGGGTGAGAATCACAGAATCGTTGAGGTTGGCAGGGACCTCTGGAGGTCCCCCTCAAGCAGGGCCACCTAGAGCCCATTGCCCAGGACCACATCCAGATGGCTTTCAAGTATCTCCAAGGATGGAGACTCCACAACCTCCCTGGGCAACCTGTGCCAGTGCTTGGTCACCATCAGAGTAAAAAAGTGTTTCCTGATGTTCAGAGGGAACCTCCTGTGTTTCAGTTTGTGCCCATTGCCTACGGTCCTGTCACTGGGCCCCACTGAGAAGGGCCTGGTGCCGTCTTCTTTACACCACCCCTTCAGGCACTTACACACATTGATGAGTTCCCCCGAGCCTTCTCTTCTCCAGGCTGAACAGTCCTAGCTCTCTCAGCCTTTCCTCACAGGAGAGATGCTCCTGTCCCTTAATCACCTTTCTGGCCCTTCACTGGACTCTCTCCAGTATGCCCATGTCTCTTTGTACTTGGGAGCCCAGAACTGAACACAGCACTCCAGGTGTGGCCTCACCAGCGCTGAGTAGAGGGGAAGGATCACCTCCCTCGACCTGCTGGCAATACTTTTCCTAATGCAGTCCAGGATACCATTAGCCTTCCTTGCTGCAAAGGCACATTGCTGGCTCATGTTCAGCTTGGTGTCCACCACGACCCCCAGGTCCTTTCCTGCAAAGATGAGGTTATACCTTCTGCAGAACATTCAGTATGAAACTGATATGAAGTGAGAAAAGCAAAATTTTTAGCCTGGTGCAAACTCCACCAGTCGAGTTTAAATTGTGCATTAAATTGCAAATACAAGTAGGAGCAGAAGTTAGCTTTAACTCTTTTTTAGTTCTTACCCCTGGCTACCACCAGGCTTCTTTCACTGCCAGTGGTTTGGTCTTGGGAGATTTCTGCTATTCCTTTTGCACTGAGGAACCACTGAAAGTTCCCCGTTTCCTTGGAGGCATGGTTCTTCCACAGATCCCCCCGAGGATGCACAGGCTGTGTAAGTTATGAGCTGTCAAGGAAGGCAGTGCCTGTAGATATGGTTTTTATGGGTAAGAAAGTTTCATATGTCATGTCCCAAATCAGGCAGAACGGGGCACTGAACCTGGATCTTGTACATCCTGGGTCCTGCTGGCTCTTGAAACGTCACAAAATAGAGCTGCAAGGTACTGTAGGAGATCAGTTTGTCCAGGAAAACTTAATTCAGACCCCAAAGGCTTCATTATTATTTAGCAAATAATATTGGATAAACCTACAACGTAAGACAACTGTAATATTCACATCTGTAGATACTCATTAAAAATGGGATTTATTCCCAGAATAATCATACACCAGTTTCCTTTTCTTCTAAGTCAATACAGGGCCAGAAATCTTGCAGTGAGGCAGGATCAGAAATAATTAGGTCATTACCAGTGAAAAGCTTCACTTTCCTTGCTGTTTTTGTGCCCATGTTTGACTTCTAATACATACTTCACACTTACATTCACAGAGTTTCATTTTGTTAATTTCAAATTCTCATTTTAGTTTGTTAAGAACATGCTGAATTCTGTACTCCACAGAGTCTGACATCTCTCCCGCGCTGAGGCGATTTGCAAGCTTTTCGCTACTGGATTGCTGAAGTTATTAATAAGTAAAACTTTGTCCAAGACAAATCCCTGGGGCTCTCACTTGAAATGCTCTCACTATCTCACACTGAACTAACATCTGCTTGTGTATATTTAAGCTGGGCGATTTCATTTAGATCGCAGTTTTACGTGTAAGCTTCTAGTCTGAAGAGGAGGAGGGAAGAGTGGGGTGAATGCTAGATACTGTCATCCATCCCTTCCTTGTGTCTGACCCCGCTTCCTCCCTGCAGTGGTGAAAACTCCCTGAGCTGGCTGTGGAGATTTGGAATGAACCTTTTGTACCATGCAGGGCATGTGTATCTCCTTGTCTGCAGAGAGGGAGAGGCAAGAAAATGCTACCCAGTGCAGGATACAAAAACGTATCTTTATGCCAAAGATGCTAATTAGTGTTTCTTACGAATCTGAAGTTTTAGTGCAAGAAAGACTTTTATGGCTTCTAAACTCTGCTGATCGGTTTTCCTGGACAGGAGCAACTGAATGACATGGTACTTTTCGACTCCAAGGAGTACACTGAAAACGAGAGTTGCTGGAAGTAATTTTTACATTGTTTAAAATGTGTTCTTAGATTTGATATAACTAAAGAAAACATAGATACCTAAACATTGTGTTGTATGTGGCCTGGGACAGGAACTGTATCTTCCTTTGGGGGAGTGCAATGGGTAATGTAATAGCATAATAGGGCACTGAACCAACTCAAGTAATTGATTAACTCTGGAGTAACTAACACTTACTGACTGAGCTTTATCTCCCCTCTCTCTGGTACACAAGGTCCACATTGAATTTGATCCAATTACATTAGCGCTCAGGCCAGCAAGCCTGAAATTCAGGCCTCAAGTTGAGGGGTAATTGTCCATGCAATGAGAATAATGGCTTCGTAGTTGTGCCCTACGCAAGCATGCACACTAAATGAAATGAGATTCCTCCCCAGACCGGCTGTGTCTGGCTCCAGCTACATATTTGACTAGCACTGTGATATTGGAGGTATGATCACAATACCTGCATCTTTGTATGTGGCCCTGTATAATTCATCCATTTTCTTGCAGAAACCTCCTCCAACCTGGAGCTAGCTTTTCTGTTCTCTTTTCAATGGTCGAGTAGCCCTTGAATCTTTTTGGATCCTTCCCTCCCCTTGCCAGTCTTCACAAAGGCGTTATATTGCCATTCACTGCTGAGCTGCTGTGCGTTCTCCAGGGAGGTTTGTTAGGTGGCATTAGTACAGATTAAGATCTACGCTGTCCCCACTCCTCCCAGTACCAGTTCATTGTTTGCTAACTGCGAGGTCAAGCAAATTCTGTTTTCTGTCAAACAACGGCTGGTTTTCTTATGAGAGTTGTAGCAATCTCTGGTTCACCAGCCTGTCATGTGGATACAGCTGCAGGGAGCATTCATTAGATACACTGAAGGATGTAGGAGGATTTTTCAGCCATCCTATTTTATTCCTATAGCCATTGCTGGTTTTGCTTTTTTGTCCTATCTGTACACTTTTATCTAAGTGTGATTAGGGAAGGCCAGAGATCATATTTGCTGAGAGAAGGAAGGAAAGGATCTGAGAAGCGGTTGGCTAGCCATCGATTTCTTTATTTTTTGTTTTTTTCTAAAATAAGTCCAAAAGATGTTTTAGCTCTGCTGTTTTACAGTATTATCAGCTTGATCATAGTCTAGTGACTGAATAATGATTCAGCTCTTTCAAGTAATGAGTCATTCAAAAGCAAGGATCTAACCAGTCAGTCTGGAAAAGAAATAACACTTATCTGCCGTATATTTACACATGTTCATATGAACAAAAAAAGAAAAATAAATCTTCCAAATGCATTTCAGACTTTTCAGGAAATATTTGAAAGCTGTGACAATCCTATGATCCTTTCTAACAATTCTTCATACCTTTCACCACTTGGACACAGCCAGCCCTTCTCTCTCCTCCTCTCCCTTTCTCTTTTCCCAAGTCCAAATACCAGCTTAACATTAATGGCTTTGAAGCCAGAATAGCAATAATAATGCCTGTTACCAAAATGGCAGAAGAGGCCAGCACACCCGGTTCTAAATCCCAGAGAGATGGAGGAGAAAGCCTCTGGAGCCAGCCATGGGAACTGTCCTTCTGGGGTAGATCTCGCAGGCAATATTGGGTGATGGACACAGGGACATGCCAGCTTCTTCAGGGGGATGTCAAGGAGACAGAACCGAGATGATCTGTCAGCCCTGACAGTCTTGCCCTTTGTACATTTCCAGCCTTGCATGGGTTTCCTTTTGTTCTTGGTTTGCCTCTGTCTTACTGGTATGTGAGATGGGCTCACTTTGATAGTAGGTCAAAAGCAGCTGTGAAGCAGGCATTATGGACAAACTTGTTCTTCACTAAATAATTCCAACATTTTCTTTAGAGTGTTTGGGTTTTATTAATTTCCTGATTATTCTGCAAACTTTATAGGTCAGGGCTGATTATTTTTGTGTTTGCAGTGACCCTCACTCCTGGTAAAATTCCCTTGTCAGTGACTTGAACCAATGGCTGTTAAAGGTGAAAGCACCTCTGATCTGCTGGTCACATCTATGCCTCCTTTAGTCAGCTTTTCAGCAAAACAGCAATGAAAGAAACATGACTTACGAGGATCTCAAGGTTTAGAGTAATGTCGCAGCTGCAGGTAGAAAGAGCAGACTGCAGTGAGCCACTGAGAAGTTTAATTTTCATTTTATGCAAGTGGTTTCATACCCTGAGGCAGTGGGGGCCAGACTTAATGCCCCAAGAGGTCCCTTCTAGCTGTAGCTTCCTAAAGAAAGGAGCTATTCATCCACCCAAGCTCAGACAGTGGTGTCCTCCTGTCACCTATGAAATGGACATCTCTTCATTAGTGCTCTGATCAGCAATGGCAGAGGGGAACAGGCTTGAGGAACATTCCTAAGGGCTCCTAACAAGCAAGGCAAAAAGGCACAACTAATATACCCACATGTAATAAGTAGGTCTTACTTCAAGGAAGAGAATGAATTAAATGCTGTACTTCAGAGAACATAGCCATGCTTTGATGAGGTTTACGGAAATTCTTGGCTGAACTTGACGAAAGAAAGTATGTAAGGAGGGTCATTTGTGGCATGATCACTTCTCATCTCAGTTCTCCTTGTGGTTTCAGTAACATAAAACAAATGAGTGTGATCACAGCAGTGGTTATTCACAGTCCCTCAGTATCATACAATAATGCTTTTAAGTTTCAGAAAACTCCCTTCTTTTCACACATATGGAAGACCTACACATCTAGCAGAGTGGGACTTGGCCAACTCCACAACATCCTTTCCAGTTGTCTGTCTCTGCTGCCTGTGTTTGTCAGGCTAAAGAAAGCTATAAAATCTGGCTGTTGTCTGAAAAGCTTATTCTATGGTGAAAAAGAAATAGCTGTTTTGATAGAACACCAAGGTTTTAGCACTTTTACAGCTACCTGGGGTTATTTCCAACATTCCATTAATATTCAAGTCTGTTAAACCTGGTGAGACCTACAGAAGAGGAATACTAGCTGTATGTGACTACTGATCAACAGGGAAACAATGTAATGAGTTTCAGCCATCGATTAAGTTATACAGTGCCATACCAGGGTTATACACTTAATCTGAAGTGATACACACTGGATGATCTATTCTAATGCTGCATAATTTGTAAGAATTGTTATTTCACCTGTATAATTGTATGTTGTCTGGGGGAAAAAAAAAAACAAACAAAACAACAAGGCATGCTAGATTCTGAGACAGAGTAAATTGGAAGAGATGTCCTGAAACCAATGAAATTATGCTAATTTTGACCTCCTATCTCTTAAATAGGATGGAAGTAGAAATGTGAGCTTGAATATTAGACTCCTAGACATTGTCATACTCTCAGTACATCCATGCTTTTGGCACTGCCATAAGCATATTCAAGGCTTGGAATGTGTAGGATAACTTAAATTTCCTTTTCATAAATTGCTTGGAGAACAAACTATTGTATTCTTATTAATCTTTCCTGTATTTTATTGTTGTTTCAGGTTAGGTTTCCCCATGATGATTGTGTCCTGTACCATCGGGATGTGCTATCTTCTTGTTGCTCATGTCGTAGTAGGTTGGAACTCATAGTAATTTATACTTTCAAGACTCAAAGAAGCTTTCTCTTTCATTTAGTTTATATATCAGAACACTAAGAACATACATAAAAGGAAAAAGATGTCTAAAACCCCAACATACAGTATCAATCAAAATGATTGTCAGCATCAGCATCAGGTTTGGTCATTCTTAACCTTCTGTTTTGTGAACAATTTGCAGAACTAGACAATCAAAATTAAAAGAATCCATACATTTAATTATGAATGCAATTATTGTGCAGATGAAAAGGCACCATCACAAGGGAATATGTTGTGCTTGAAAGTTTGTATTGACACAATCTGAGTAGAGTCACAGATGAAAAACTCATTCACAATAGCAGATGTTCAGTAATTTCTTTTTAGGGCTTCATTTGTCTTTGTCAATGTATTTAGCTATTTGTATTAAAGTAACTAATATTCAAGTTGTAATAATAGACAGTTAAGCAGAAAGTCTGTACACTATGAAGGATGTATCATTATCTACGTTTAAAAATAAACACATCTCCTGAAAATGTGCTGTGGAAGGAATTATTATTTTGGAACTGGGATTGCATTCTGCGGAGGCTTTGTTTTTCGTTTTAAGGCTCCTAACCACTGTCAAGCTACTCTTTTTCTTAAAATAAACTGATGCCCCTCTTGTTATAAAAGTACGGACAGAAAATGTGATAAAGCACCGGACATCTTCCATTTAATTATTAATTCACTTCTGTGATGGAGTACTCTAAATCTTTTAATAGGTTAATACACTATATGGAAGAATGAGATCATACTTTGGCTTTGATTTCCTTGTCTCTGATAATAATGTGTTAAACTGCATATATTGTTTTGTATAATTGACTGCCAGAACAGGTCAAACTTCTCATTACGAATATTAAGTCCTGTGAGGCATTCAGGGTCTCAATCCCCATCTTCCAATACCTTTGTGGGATTGGTCTGAATTACTGGCGGGTCTGTTTTATCTTGAGTCAGACAAATTGGCAACCTGGTGAGTGCATCCCAAGTGAACAAGGCTGAATTACAGGTAGCCAGTAGAGACGATTGAATGTGGCTTTTACTTGTGCTTAGTCCTTGAGATAACCTGGTAAGTGAGAGAGAAGCAGTATCTCTCCCGCAGAGGGTGTGAGGTTAATCATACATCCTGTCTTACTCATATACAGGTTGTATCCCTCACCTAGATATTTTTTTAAGTCTGAAATATGATATTAAGAGGCTAATGGAAATGAGTCACAGCACCCACTCAAAGGAAGGCTGGCTCCCACCCCTTCTAGTAGATTCAGTGGTAGCAGAGGAAGCGTGTGGAGTAGGAGTGGAAGAGCTCTCTCCATTGCCCCAAAACCTCCCACCAAGACTGCCAGCCCCATCCACACTTGGGCCCCCTGGATCGGTGAAGTCTCCTGCGGCGGGGCTGAGTTTGCAGCACTGTTGAAAAACCTTGAGGCTGCTCTAACAGTGACTAACTGTAGATCACAAGATCTTCTCCCAGAACAAGCATAACCTCCACTTCCTTTTATATTAAAAAAGCCCACCAAAACCAAAATTCTGCAAAAAGTCTGGATCAAAACAAAACAAAACAAAAAACAAACAGATGAGCCTGAAAGACACTCCTTCAGACAATTTGTCTGAAATTGCATTTGGCCTGTCTCACTCTCAGTGTAGAGACTTTTTCTTTGTGAGAGCAGTTTACTCTGTAATAACTGGAATTCTGTTTCAATTAAACAAACATTTATGCTAATCAGCTTAACATTGATCCCTGGTTAAAAATATTCACACAATATTTTATAACCCTCAGCATTTCTCACATTGGAGCAATCTTGGTGCAAGAACTGTTGTATTAAGCCTTAGAGAATGCAAAATCAGTCTCTGCTAAAACATGTTTGTTTTTGTATGTTTGGGGGGGATTGGTCTTTTTTCTTTTCTTTTTTTTTTTCACTCACATGATTTAAGGTTTTATTTTCTTTTCTATTCCATTAAAACACTGTTGGTATATAGGAGTATAAAAATGAGTCTATGGATGCACAACACAACTTATTAATTCTTTTTTATTGTTCTTTTTAAGGGTAAAAAACCTAAACAAAACCTAATCCTGCTCCTGGGACCTTGAAATCCTCCTGCCAACACTAAGCAAACTCATGCTAATAATGCGATCACATTAGCTGACATGAAAATGCATGTCTGCATTTACAGTTTGCTGGAAGGAGGAAGGTAGAAGTGCAGCAATTCTTTTCCACTTGTTTATCTTAGCAAATACTCTGGAATACTTTGGTGCGAGACAGATCTCACTGGCTTCAGAAGGAATACATCAACAGGACTCAAATGAGATTTTCTTTCTCTTATGTCGCTTGTCCTGTCAAAAGAAGGCAAGTAGTGCACAGGGAGTACAAAATCATATTGATCACGCTTTTGGGCAACCAAACTTAAGGCTAAATTAATTCTGCTTCTAGGAAATTTTTTTATGATATACTGTTTTCCTGAGGATTTCCTTCAAATAAACTGGCTTTCCTTCCTTAAAAAACCTCGTTGTTTCTTTTGCACAGCCAAGAGCTCAGTGAGAGCTCATACGACAAAGCAAATTGTAAAAATAAGATAAAGTTGTTTGTTTGCACAGGGCTTTACATGAGTGTAATGCAAATTACCCAGGTACTTCAGATAATTTCAAGGTAATGAAGTATATTTTTCATTGACTTCCATTATAGTTATCAACGTAATCTGCACATCAGAAGGGCACAAGTTACAGTGACTACATCCTTGACAAAATTAGTGTATAAGATCCCACAAAAATGGAGTGAATTTGAAGAGTGGGTGGAATTTATTTTTGCAGTGAATTTCTTTCTAAAAGGCTGAACAAAATATTAGTTAAGTAATAAATTATGTAAAAGTGTATTATCTTTAGCATGCTTGTGGCTGATCTCAGAGGACGGGATTCTCATTTTCACTGATATCCCTTTAGGCTATTCGGTGATGTTTGTTTTAATCCATAGAGTAAATATAAATATATGACTACTCTGAGATCCGTTTACCCTTTCTGAATGGTGGAAAATGCAGTAAGACAGCAATATATGAATTGTAGCACTACAGGGCAATGTAAGCAAAGCCCATTAAAAGAAACCATGTCCAGTAGATAAGCAGGGCAATTACTGAAAGCAAGGGAAGAAATAGGGACATACTAGAACTTCACCAAATAGTGAGCTATCTAGCAAAGAATAGCATTGAGAGTGCCGAAGGGTCTGCCCAGCCCAGCATCTCTCTCTGACAATGGGGCATAGTGGGTGCCTGTGAAGAACACAAGAGTAGACAAACATAAAATGATGTTTTCGCAGAATATTGTCCCAGCTTTCAGAGATTTCTGTGACCCAGAGACTTCTTGAATGAGAGATGGCATTTTTATATTGCATTGCACCTGATGGATTTTCCTTCCATAAACCTAGCTAGCTCCTTGCTGAACCTGTGTAAATTCAACATCTGTTACAAGGATTTTCACAGATAAACTATACACTGTGGGAAAAATATTCCAGCTGTTTGTTTTGAACTTGTTTTTTGCTAATTTAATTTTCATGACACTTCTCCCCCAACACCTTTCCCAAATCTTTTGGTTGGGAAGGGATGATGAATAGCCATCCTTTTTCTAAATCATGATCTTATAGACTTATTTCCAGCCTGGAGATCACAGTCTATTTGCTCATTTGTTATATGGAAATATTCTCATGTCTTTGCTCATCCCTTTTTTCACCTTCTGAAGTTTCACCATAGCTTTTTTCAGTTGAAAGGATGAGAAGTATAAACACTAACCAAGACACAAATACACCACAGATTTATACAGCAGCCTGCTGATTTCTTCTGCTTTTCCATTTTATTCCTAATAACTGTTAAGAGCTAATTCAGTTCTTGGACTGCTATTGACAAATAAACTGAGGAATATATTTTTATAGAAGAACATCTTATAATAATAAGCTGCATTTCCTGAGTGATAATTATTAGCTCACATTGTTTAGTACGTAAAGTTAAGGTTATTTTTGCTCCTCTATCTACATTACCACCATCCACAGTGAATGTCACAGGCCAATTTTTCCCAGTCACTTGCTCTTGTAAGGGTTTTCTATAATTCTTTACTATTAACTGTTGTCTTTGGTACCCTGAATAACCCATAGACTTTCACATTTAACCTTTTACTTCAAAATCTAGACCATTTGAAAATATGTTGACCACCACAGAGCCAGCCTGACTCCCTCCAGAGCTTCATGGAAGGGTGTGCTGGTTTTGGCTGGGACAGAGTCAATTTTCTTCATAGTAGCTAGTATGGGGCTGTGTTTTGGATTTGTGCTGAAAACAGTGTTGATGATACAGGGATGTTTTAGTTACTGCTGAGTAGTGCTTACACACAGTCAAGGCCTTTTCTGCCTCTCACACCCCCCACCAGCGAGTAGGCTGGGGGTGCACAAGAAGTTGGGAGGGGACACAGCTGGGACAGCTGACCCCAACTGACCAAAGGGATATTCCATACCATATGACGCCATGCTCAGCATATAAAGCTGGGGGAAGAAGGAGGAAGGGGGGGATGTTTGGAGTGATGGCGTTTGTCTTCCCAAGTCACCGTTAGGCATGATGGAGCCCTGCTTTCCTGGAGATGGCTGAACACCTGCGTGCCGATGGGAAGTGGTGAATGAATTCCTTCTTTTGCTTTGCTTGTGCGCGTGGCTTTTGCTTTATCTATTAAACTGTCTTTACCTCAACCCACGAGTATTCTCACTTTTACTCTTTCAATTCTCTCCCATATCCCACTGTGGGGGGAGTGAGTGAGTGAGCAGCTGTGTGGTGCTTAGTTGCTGGCTGGAATTAAACCACGACAGTGGGGAAGCTAGAAATACGAATCAATGCATGCTACAGACTGTAATTTGTGGTGTTCTAAGCAGACTTTGTCAAAACCAGCACATTGCTTGCATCAACAGCTTTTAACACTGTCAGTGCTGAACATCAGATCCTGTGGCCTTTGGGAATGTTTCCATAAGGGGCCATACCCCTTATCCTATGGTAGTTTAATTTCTTTAAGAGCTGTTGGACTGGATATATTTACTCTCTATCATAACTACAGATCAAATAAAAATGAGTTTAAAAACTGGAAATGTTTTCCTGTACTGCGCAGTGAGCTTTGTGAACACCTTGCTAGCAGATATTACTCAGATATGATTGAAAAAATATTTCTCATTTCTACGAGAGTATTTGAATTAAACTGTAGGATCTAGAAACACCCAGCTGTCTTGAAAAAGATATAATGATTTATTCTTTGGGGAATAAGACAACTCCAGATCGTATCTATAAAAGGAAACTTGCCTAATTGAATGGATTGTTCCACAGCTACTCATAAAATCTTATTTTAGACCATACTAAAGCTTCTTGTACCATGTCTTGGTTAACACCAAGTCTAGTCCTAGAAAGTAATTCTGGTTTTCTTAACAAAAATCAAAATAAAGTGTATTGTTTCTAAGAAACTGAATTTTAAAGGTACAGTTAGAAAGGAAAATTATTCGACCACCCAAAAAGAGGAAGGTCTCATCTAAGAAGTCAAATGTTATTTGCAAAGTATTTGCAAAAACTGTCTTCAGACAGCTTACACTGCTGACTTCCTCTGGTGACTCAGGATGATTTTATATTTAATATATGGGAATAGATTCAGAAAGAAAAGGCTTCTATTTCCTGCTGTGTTGCTAGCTTTCTGTGCAACTTTTTATAATCGATGGATTTGTTTCCATATTTGTTTCCTGATTTTACCCAACTTTCTGAAGTGCTTTAAAAAGGTACATTTTCTATATGGATGCTTTGGGCTTGGTAAAATAAATAAATACTGTTGATCAAATAGCAGCGAATTAGAGTTGTATGCAAACACCATCTATTATTTTAAAGATACTAACAAAAAATGTGGAAACATCAGTGTAACAGCTATCAGATGGTTACTCCTTACATTAACCACCATTAAAGAACTTATAGGTTCCAAATGGCAGAAAATCAGTGGCAGCTGAAATAGACAGAAAATAAATATGCTAAGCATGAGCCTCTGTATTTGTTGTAATGGGATGTTAAGAAAATTATTGGGAACCAAGTCAGAAAAAATAATGAAATAGCTGAAGCATTAAATTAATATTTCTGAAGTGAATTTACAACAGAGAATCCTAGCAATTCAGAATAAGTGCTAACCACCTCAGATGAAGTCAGCATACGAAAATCTGAGTGACTTAAGGACAACTGAAAATCAGCAAGTGTTGAAGATTTATTGAGAGAAGGATTAAAATCTTCCTCCATAGATGCTCTAGAGGGAGAGGATGAGGGAACAAACCCTTTCTTACACATTTCTTATTAGGGACAATATTATAGGATTAGCAGTATCCCAGTGCTACTCAAAATAATAAGAAGCAAAAGGGTTTTTGCACTATGTTTAAAGTAGATCACATGCCGGTGTTTCTTTTTTTAGGTTGCTGTTGCAACTTTGATAGGCAGCAGTGATTTATTAGCAGTAGTTTCAGTTAGTGCTTTGACTAATGAATCAGTAATGGAAAGAAAGCCCTCTCAAGATGCGGTCTTGGCCATCATTACTATTATCCTGGCTGGAGTAAAAGACGTGCTGCTATTTTTAAGAAAATCAACACACATTGGTTTGTCCATGATGTATGAGCTGCCCTAACTGTACAAGATAATAGGAGGAAGGGAGCTGCAGAGTGCTATAAACAAGAGACACAATCAGTGGGGAGTTATAGATTTTTCTCTTTTTCCTGCTTTCTCCCACGTCTTCCCCTTTCCTCTCGAATTTATCATCTACCAGACATTTTCCCTTTATAGACATCTGCTATTTTGAACCTTATTCCTTGTTCATTCACATTCTGTTCCTCCAGTCCACCAGTTGCCAAACAAAACCCTAACAACTCATTTGTTTTGCCTCCAGCCCCTTTCTCCAGACGGCCTGTGCCTACTTATCCTTAATAAAGTTTAAGAGTGGGGACCCCCCCCCCCCCCTTAACAAACAATGTTAAGGAGAATAGGGAAAAGGGTTATTTTTTCCTAAATTTCCTAATGTCAGTGATGTGCATAGTCTCCTTTTTTCCCTTCAGCCTTCTATTTAATATATTCACCTATTGCACTTTCCAACCTGTAACCTCTTGTGTGCGTTTTATGCATTGGTTGTGAAAAGAGTTACCGACACTGATTTGAAGTAAAAAATCACAGCAAGTTTGACAGTGCTGGGGCTCATGAACATAAATTGAAAACTTAAGATTCTCCTCAAATTGACTCAGGAGTGTTAATGCTTCAAGATGTTTTGTTTCTCATTGTCTTTCCTGCATTCACTTTTGAGCTCAGATGGCTGCAGATTATAGCCAATGAATTAATTTATTAAGCTCCCAGAATGCCTAAGAAAAGGAAATCTGTGAAGTATAATTCTTTTTTTTATTTTAGTTTTATAAATAAGGAGTAACTTACCTGCTAGATGGAAATCTGTCAAACTTTGTGTTACTTGTTTGATTATAGCACATAGGTTATTTCATTTTGATCCAGATTTTTAGTGATGGTTAAAGCTGTGGGTAATGTAATCCATTTCACACATTCTTTGTCTTAAAGGTATGTGCAAGATCAGTCCACGATCTCAGGAAACACATGACTGAATATTTATTTTTAACAGCTGGTTGGAAAAATGACTTTGGGTGTTAATGTGGGCATATACTCTGACCTCTGAGCAACATGTTTGCTTGTAGATCCACCAGCTCTGGGCCCAAGCAGTGTGACCTGACTGGCCAAAATGTGTATGAAAAAGATATTTTTCTGTCTTGAGTATGTGAAAATGGGAAGAAGTATTAATGTGAGACTGAAGAAGAATATGAATAACACGCTGAGGTTTTGTATCATACCAGCTGGAGTCAGTGAAGAGTCCAAATGTAATTTGCTTGAGCTCAAAGGCCTCTGTTAAACTACTACATACAATGTAAGGCATGTGCATGCACAACATGGACAGTGAATGCCAGCAAAATGTTGACAAGATACATTCCAGATAATAAATATTGTCATTATAGGCACAGTTTTCAGCGTTGCCAGTAAATAAGGCCACTTCACAGTTCAAGTTACTTGTCAAGAACAAGACTAAGGGAAGATGAATATGAAACACATTATCACACAGTCCTTTCTGTTGAAGAGCTTTAATGCTCTCATGTTTCAGAGACAGACTTCAGGGTTTGAAATTTGTCAGAGACTGAGGTACTGTCACAGACATATTTTTAGGTGTCCTATAAGAAAAATCCTCCAAGCTGACCTTGTCATAAGCCTTTGAAAAATCTTATCTGCTGCTTAGGCTGGCAGTTAAAACCTTTAAGACAGCATCTACAGTGCATATACTGCATCTGGGAGCTGCTGGAGGCTGAGCAAGGCTTTCACCTGAGAATTTACTACCTGATTTTTCTGATGTGCTGATTAGTCACAGTTGCAAATTGTAAACTGCAAGTTAGCGAACAGTTTTAATCTTAAACTTTCTTTGTCTCACTTCATCTATCCCGCTGAAGGGTTCTCGTGAAAATAAGTTGAGTGAGGTTTGTCAAATGCTCCAAGGATGTCCATGAGGAAATCTGCAATTCTGATTAGAGAAAAAAGCTTGAACAACATTCAATGAATAATGTGCGGCTACATCATGAATTGATGTAAAGCAACATGCCAAACAGATATTCATAGCACTTGTCGACTAAAGATGGCTGTGTTTTTTTCATGAAAAAATTATGTAATCATGAAAGTGAAAACTGTGTGATGAAGTAGACGAATAAAGAAGCTGCCTTCAACTTGAGTGTAAAACTTTTAATTGGGTATTTCTTGACTCTACAGCCTTTGCAAATTCTTTCTTGTTCCTGCGTGCAATAAAATACTTGCTGTAATCTTATTTCCACTGTCAGACTGCAAAAACAAGTAGGTGGTCGGATTTTCCCCAACGCAGGTTAGATTTGGAAATTTGTTTCAAAATAAGGACTCAAAATTAATATAAATATTCTACAGTACCAACAGAAACTGGAAATATTTTTTGTGTATCAATTACTATAAACAACTTTAGATAACAACAATATCTAGAGAACATATGTTATACACTCTGCATATAAACAGGAGATTTTAAAGTATTTAAATTTGTAAATATTTATATTTTAGATTTAGCATTTGTTATAAGAGCTTTTTAAACCTTTACTATAAGTTTGCCTTAACATAATTAAATTTTACATAACTTTTCTATGGGTCATATTAGACACTTTTTTTTTTATTGCCTTTGTAAAAGATTTATCAAACTTGGCATCTCTGCACTGGGACAAATTTAAGAATCAACCCATCAATACATTTGTCTGTTCATGGGATGGATATATGTATACAATGCGTATACTTGTTGCAAAGCAAACAGTAAAAGAATTTGCACGGCAAGCACTCAGGAGCTGGAGAACACCAAAATAAAAGTTATACACCCAAGCTTAGGTTTGTTCCTTTGTGTTTTACAGTTAAAACAGAGCCCTGTGCACGACCTTTGTGATAGATGGCTGCATTTATTCTCTTTGTGTAGTGTTGCCTGCAGCAGTCCTCCTTGGATTTCAAATGTATGGTTTATGTTCTCTGTTATAATGATTAATAAAGATACCAGATAAAATTGGACCTCACACAAAGCTGAGGTAGATTCTTGTGAAGTGGCTTCTTCCAACCTGATGCATTAAGCAGAAGTTCTTCAGAGAAAGTCCTTAATTTAGGAAAATATTTTTATTTATGAAATATATAAGTGATGTTTTGTTTCTAAAAAGGCATTTGTGCTCTTCTTTAATGGTGAAACAGTTGCTTAACTGCTTTCCTGAACTGGGGCTTAGATTGAATATTTAAGA
Organism: Gymnogyps californianus; assembly: GCF_018139145.2. Classification (NCBI taxonomy): domain Eukaryota; kingdom Metazoa; phylum Chordata; class Aves; order Accipitriformes; family Cathartidae; genus Gymnogyps; species Gymnogyps californianus. Next base: position 74,131,655 of record NC_059471.1, on the reverse strand, counting down.
TTATTTATCTTGGTACTATTACTTTGACCCTCAGCACTTGGAGAAAGGGAACAAGTTTGTCCCTGAAAAGGTGCTGAACTACTGAAATGTGTATCTAATTACCCCATTTGTACATGCAAATCTGAATTTGGAGGGTTACAAAATAACGTGTCCCCAAAGGGCAAGCATTTAATAAAATAAACCTATCTTTCCCGAGAAGCGGGAAGAACAGCCATATTTATTGGTAGAGAAGCCTTCATAAAATCTTCACAAATCCGTGGGACTAGCAGCAGTGAGGACTGTATGTAAGCAAAGTTTCAGGGTGTCTGAGAAAGTACGACTTCTCCAAAAAAAGTGCAGCTGAGGATAACAGGGTGTCTGAAGCAAACAGTATTCTTTCTACGTTAATAGGTTTTGTGTTAAAACAAAATCTGCATAAAAGTCCTGGATTTTGTAAACAAGCTGTCAACAACACTTTTTATGTATTCACATTATGTTTTGGCTTATTATTCTTAGTAAAATTGATGCCAACTTGCATTACATTTGATTGTGGAATGATAAATACATCCCAGCGATAGAACATAAAGGGATTCATACAGTTTTCTCCTCTGTAATGCTAAGCAAAGTATCTTGTATACCATAAATACATGTTTGGCTCTTCAACATGCTTAAAGGGAAAACGTCTCATAATCGCAGGAGATAAGCAACAGTGAAGACACAGTGTCTCATTACAATTCAGAGGATGATAGAGGAAAGGGATGGCAAGAGGTTTTATGCGGCAGACAAGAAATGTATGCTCCGTTTGCAATCTCCATGCCATTTAACAAGGCAGTTAGAGTCAGACCTGCTCTCTTTTCTACATTTCTGGTGAGTCGGTGCCTAGCAGCTGGTTGTGAGCTTTTCGCTTCTATTGGCTTTATCATCATTATATATTGGGGAGGTGAATTAATCAGAGCTGCTTCAAACAGCACAGCAGTGACATTTGCTTTGGTAACTGAAGGATGACAAAGCTCAAGGGAGGCAATGAAAGGAGAGAGGATTTCTTCAGCCCTGCTCATGAGCCAAACTAACCCCTCAGGATGGAGCCATCGATTCTGACATGAGACATGTTTGCACCTGCCTTTTGGTGGGCTTTGTGGCTCTCCTCACGGAAGACCTGATTTAGGACTCTGCAATGGATTCTCCCAGGCTGCAATGGAGCAAGAAGTAGGACTTTGCCATCAGTAGGTTGCTCAGGAAGCAGTTCTGACTGATAGCATGAAAATAACCCCTCCACCCCAAACCATCCTGAGGGTCACAGATCCCGGTGGCTCCTGATAGCAGCTTCATTTCACACTGAGCTCTTCTGTTTTGCCGGAACTTTATAGTCAGTCATTGCCTCCAATGACAGCTCAAAACATCTGCTCAGGACAGAGAAGGGGGCCATCGCAGGACCAAAAGCAAAAAACAGCAAACACAAAAAAAACTCTCCAGAGAAGACGGATGCAAGAGAAGCACCAATAAAGCCCTGGCTGCACAACTCTCTCTGCTTCCTAGAAAGAAATGATTTGAATCATTTGGCCTGCTGGAAGGATCTGCTCTCTGTTGCTGGTGTAGTCGCAGAGGCCATGGCGGGTGGGATGAGGCTTCATGGCTGTAAGCAACTGTCAGCAATAGTGTCTCTTAAGGCAATTTCTCTCATGCCGCAACTGATATGGAGGGGAAAGGGTAACGGAGCCACAATCAAAAAGCCTGCAGGATACCCTAGCACTTATATAGTTGTTTATGTCATTGCAAATGCTGTTAGGTGGGTTTTAATACTGATTTTGTGCAGGAGTAAATGGTTGTGCAAAGGAGAAGAATTCTATTGTCACTCATAAAATCTTGTGCAGAATTGGCTCTCTTTCTGTGCATGCATCTAGGGGTGGGCCAGTGTAAATGGTAAATAAAACCAAGGAACTGTGAAGGAAAAAGAGATCCCTGTGGCACAAGGATGGCTCATAGCCTATGGCCATCTCAAGTCTGGAAATAAGTCTAGCAAGTATAATATGCACAAATGACTATGAGTTGGGTAAATCATTTTGAGGCAGTACTTTAGCATGCACAGAGCTTAGTGCAATCCATACTTCAGTGGCATTCTCCATTTAGGAGATGTTTTGGTCCCTATTAATTCTAATTCTAACTCTTCTGATCAAACTAGAGTGGTTTTTTTTTCAACATAACTTTATGGCCTGACCTTTTAAACCTGGCTCAGCTAAGTATCTGAAGCCCTGAAGTGGTCCTGTTGAAAATTTTTGCTAAATGCTCATTTTCTCCCCATGTAGCAAGAGCTTTTTGATTCCTCTTGTTTATTTCTGAGAAGGAACCCTTCCAAGTCTTCCAGCAGCTTTCTCACCTCTACAGTATAAATGGGTACCTCTTTAATGTCTCCTAAAGAAATTATCTCATCCTGTAAGCTAGTAGCTTTGGAAATGTTGTACATTTGTGCTAGTGTTAAATGAAATTATACTTAGAAACCTAAGCCATCAACTGAAATTGAAATTTAGTTTATTTCTGGAAACCTAGGAGCTCTTCTGATGGGATATGCAAGCCCGTATACTAACATAAAGTGACTGACTGCACATACATCTATAGGCAACTCACAAGAGGGGTCAGAGAAAGCTGACACATAAAGGTCTGCTCAGAGGTTACCTTTGTTACACTTGATGGTAACACTTTTGTGACTCAAAATGTAGAAAGATCAGCCTGTATTTTCTGTCCAGAGAAACCCTAGCTGGCAAATATATTGTGGCTGTGTTATAAAGCACTTGTCTTTTCAAGAGAAAGTGAATGAGACATAACCCTCCCTCTATCCATAGCTCTGAGACAACAGCTGGTTAGTAGCCTGATGAAGGCACGACTCTGCCTCTCCAGCAGTATCTTTTCTCTAATAATTATTAGCTTACCTGTTACTGTGTTAACATACACTTAGCTCTGTTATTAATGAGTTTAACTCCACTGATTATGCTTCATTATGGAAATTTCTGTAATATAAGAATGTCTCTGGCTCTGCTGGACTGGGTTTATTAATACATAATGTAGTGAAGTGGAGCCCTGTCACCTTTAAGACTGACCTACCCAGCATCTCGCTCCAGATCCCTGCATCAAGATGGGCTACTGTGGTGATGTGCCTGCTCACACTAGAATTAAAATGGATGCTCTGTATTCACTCGGTGTGAAAAAGAATACAATAATTACAACAGCTCTACCTCAGCTTTGTGTTGGTTTGTTAAATGTGATAAATTGATATAAAAATCCCTTTTAGACATGAATACACAGTAAAAGAAAACCAATTAATTAGAACTTGGATTAACTGAGCATCAGTGTTTAGTGTGCAAGTAGTCCCTGCTGCTATATAGAAAGCCTTAGCCCTCAAGAGGCTGTGACTAAAGGACACCAGACTGAACCACTTATGTAGTCATGCTGTCAGTAGACATAAATGAAGGTTGCTTTTGCATACTAATAATAGAGACCCTGGTCTGTATCATGCGAATCTTTATTATCCTCTATCTAAGAAAGCAAACCAGCTGCAAAAATATTAATAGTAGAAAGGGATGAGCATAACAGTAACTGCTGTTCATCTGTGCATGAATTATCTGGCTTATCAGATCTACCAAGATGCCCTTGGCACCCAGGCACTGGTTTAGTCAGCTGAAATCCACAGTGCCTCAAATGCAGTGTAATTGCTCTAAAACTCAAGAGAAAAGAGGATTAGTTTGTACAGCAATCTTCTTCTCTTTGATGTGATTCGTGACTGCATTTGAAAATGTGTTCAAAATAGATAAATATCGGGTTACCTCCCCAGAGTCCAGTATTGACTGCAGTGGATCCCTGCATGGGGTACGGGTGGGTATTCCTGCCATCTGCCTTCAGCCCTGAGTTTACGTGCAGTCAAGAGGACTGAAGTTAGAAGCCCAAAACTTAAGTCTTCCCCCAGAACCTCAACTGTGTGTGTGAGGGGCAAATGCAATTGCCTAAGCTGATGAGAACATTCTCTGCAAAGCAAACATACCAGAAAGCGTGCAGTCTAAGTCTGTGTCTGAAGTATCTTGGCATGAGAGGGAACCATGTGAGATTTGGAAACCTTTGTCTGAAAGCTGAATTTATTGTTTGATTGCAGAAGTGAAACCTTTCTGCAGTAAAACTTGAGGCACCATTAAAATACTGCTCTGTTGTTACTGCTGAGTAGAATGTGCAATTCCTTATCGCTTTTTTCCAACGTGACCGTTGCTTTGCCTTTGCTGTCATTAGCTGTATTCCTGCCCTGCAGATTTTCCATTTTTTTTTACGAATATTCTTTATTGATACAAACACATTTAGATCTACGCTGCTGAGTCTATGCTCAGGAGGTTTTACTAGTGTAACTACATAGCATGATTAAAGCAGTACGACTTTGTGTCCTTATTCTTTCCCTGAGGCTGTTTTGCCTCAGATACACAATCATTCAGTCTCACTAGAATTCTCCTACTTCTCCTCCTTTTTATTTTTTTTTTTATTTGCCCTTCTAAGATATGTATATTTCCCATTTCTGCCTTCCATTTTTTTTTCCTCTTGTTTTATCTCCTAGACTGCTATTTTTGCTTAACTTCGTCTAGCTCCTTGCCATTCTTTTTCCAGCTGTTGCTTCACTTCTGTCTTTCTATTCTCTTTCTAGTAGTTATTCCCCTTCTTCTCTTCTTCCATATATTTACAGGCTTCTTGAGAGTGGAAATTGGCCCATTTTGTTCTTTGCTTATTCCTTGTCTTATTTTTTTTAATGTTTCAGGTATCTACTCAAGGTTAGTTTTGTAAAAAGATACGCATATTTGATGCCTCTGTTTCCTTTTGGGGGACGGAAGGGAAAAGATGTTACTACTTTTACAAGTCATCTATCACCCTGCCATTTTTTTCTATTTCTCTCCTAACTTTGAGGCAAAAGAAGATTTTGGCCACTTGTCTGGTATGGTCTGTTCAACTCTACTTTTTATGCAGGGTACAGGCATGGCAAACATTTCTGTCCAAGAAATCCCAGATAGAAAAATGAGGATGCTACATCTCACAAACCAGTGTGCCACATTTTTGTTGAGCGGTGGCAGGTATGTTTATAACACTATTAATCACAATCCTCTTATTGTCTATAAAAGTGGATTTCTCACACCATTATTTTCATATGACTGCCACCTTCCTCCAAAGAGAGGCTTAAAAAATAGAAAATCTGTTTGTGGCAGGACATATATGGTGTAAACAACACACGCAGCAGTACCCTAAAAGCTGGAAATGATCCCAATGATACTTAAAATAAGAAAGACTTTGTGTCTCACAACAGTACAAAATCAAAGAAGTGCCAGCAAAAACCAATCTTGAGCATAGGCAAACAATGCAACTGCAGTCCCAGTAGAGGTCTGTGACGTCTATAAATTATAAATGCACTAATTAGGATATAATTAATAATAGCTTGCTTTGAACCCAAATATAAGTGTTCTAAAACACTGTGATCTACAATTGCATATAAGTATCTTGTGACAATGTGATGGCAAGACACAACGTTTAAGCATTTTACAAAGGTGTGTGAGCAACTTGACCACTAAAGGGACAAAGAAAGACTTGTGTAGTTACAGACAGGAGGCATGGAAAAATGTGTAAGCAGAAATCCTTGTAATCAAATTTTAAGCAAAATAGCATTAGCAGGAGTGACATGTTGATGAATAAACTTGGTAGTGGGTTTTTTTAAAAGTTTAACTCTGGCCTGGTTTGTCAGTCTCCTAAACATTCCCATCACAGGGATCGAATGGACTGTCTATAGATGCATATTTAGATGCAATGCAGTGTAGCATATTGTGGGGTGGATCTAAATGGCTTCTCTGCCTCAAAGCTGAGACCAAAACAAGCACCATGGAGGTACAGTGTCAAAGTTGCACTGGTCCTGTCAGCGGAGAAGTCTGAGACTTGCTCTTCCTTGGCAGAGCTGTTGTCCTCAGGGATATGAGAAATACCTCTGTGACCTCCAGCATCTTGCTCTTCTAAGCTTGGTTCTTCTCAGAAGCCAAATGCTTTCAGCAACACCTTGCTCAGATGCAGGGAGGAGAAAATATTCATTTTTCGCCTTCCCTGCCCAGGAGGTCTTGGCAAGAAAGAAGAGATTTTTTTCTGCTCCATTTGGTGTAAGTCCTGAATTTCATGTGAACGGATACTAAAGGCCCTGGTCCTCAGCTCCATGAGTATCTCCTTTCCGCAGATGCTGGTATGGGCAATTTTGAGTATAGCAATAAATCCGAGAGTTTATTACTGTTTGACATTCAGCTGATCGCAGGGCTTATAATCTTTCCAGCGCAGGAACAGCAAATGTTGAGAGGGGACAGGGAAGAGGTGGCCTCTGGGGATGTCAGCAGCTGTGGGGAGGTGGTGGTCACCGCGCTTGGTCTGTGATTCTGACCCCAGGAAAGGCAGCCTGGGAGCGAGGTGGGAAGGAGCCCCATGATGGCCAAGAGGCTCATCAGAAATAACCAGCTGGGACCTGTACAAGGATTCAGGGGTTAGGCAAAAAGGCTTCATCTCTGCTGGAGGAGAAGGAAGGAAGGAAGCAGAGGGGAGAAAAAAGGTGAGTGTGGGAATTTGTCCTGAGTGACTAGCGTGTCTGTGAGGAAGGGACAGGATGTTTCTTCAGCCTGCCAGGGCAGGAAGGACAAAGGTAGGAAAGGTTGGGCCCTGTTAGGCAAAGGTTAACCACAGTCCCAAAGTCTTGTGTTTCAGCAAGGGTTTTATAAGCCAGCAAAAACAAGAATGTGAAGCACAGATAACCTCACTTTGGTGGTTCTTGCATTCCCTTTAGAAACATTTATGTGTAGCTTTTGATGTCAGAGTATAAACCTTTTAAAAGTTTCCACTAATTCAGTCCAAAGAGGCATTCATGGATTCGTGGTATTAAATTAAAAGTGTAGGGTGCGTTTCAGCACTATGGTATTTGTGTACAAATATTCAGCAGTTATGATGAAAATTAATTCCAGGATTAGTTTAATCTACATATTCATCTTCTTCAGTTGTGTTCAAAATGGAAAACAAGAACACTTGAGAAGTAAAGTTAGATTAACTAGCAATATATGAATATTCTGGGTTTGATTAACTGTTTTTAAGAATACCATTTTTCTACTGGAACAGAATCACCTCAGCGCTGTTCCTCTTATCTTGTACTTTATAGCAATGGTTGGCTTTCATGTGTCTCACTTGCTGCAGCTTGCGGTTTAAATTTGTATCTTATTCTCCCTTGACAGTATTTGTCTTTCTTTCTTGCCTCATTGGTTCCAGATAATTATTTATACCAATTTTACTTTCAGATTTTTGTAGCCTTGACAGCTTTGCCTACAGGGATGTTTTCCTGTTTTACCATGCGGTTTTGTAAGCATCCGTCTATTCTGTTAAGATCGGGCTCTTTAATAATTCTCCTGTATTGACACTAAGAGGTAACTCGTGGTACTAGCCTGCATTTTGGGGTGCTGCCAGTCTTGAGTCCCTTACACTTCAGAAGTGGAGGAATTTTTACTGTCATGCCACAGGTGCTCTGTGGTGGAGCCTAGACTTTTCTAGGCACTGTGACACTGAAGTTTTAGCACCACAGTTTTGGTTTAAATTCTATGTCAGGGAAGAAAGAAAGACTTTGGTTGCTTACTGAAATGCTCCTGTTACCATTCAAGTGCTGCCTTTGCTACTACAAGAGCTATAGCTCTGATCACTTCTAATGCTTTAGTGACAAACTTAGATGGCACTCAGGTCCCTATTCATCTCAGCCTACACTGTAATGAAGGTTTAGACTACAGGATAGATGTCCATCTCTGCACAATGGGCAACTCTAAGAAATTCTAAGCAAGTCAAAATAAGCTCTCTGGGAATTTTCTAGCCAAGCTGGGAAGTGCCTAAGGAGTTGCAGGACCTACAGACCTACCAAGAATCCAGCACTAAGGACAGAGATAATGTTTTCAACATGTTAATCCTACCCCTACCACAGACATTTAAAACATTTAAGTAGGAAAAAAAAAAAATTAAAATCATAGCTTTGTTTTGCTTTCTCTTCCAAGAAAATGGCATGATGGTTTGGTTTTTTTTTTGGGCACAGGGATTTACCCAGGTGGACTGACTGCTTCATGCAGTTTCATAAAACAGTTATTTGAAGCCCACCGTTTTGTAGCATCATTTTGTAGAAGTGGCATAAAGGATGAAGAACAAACTGATGAGTACAGGTAGGTATTTTCTATGCGATAAATGATTCAGAGTAAATGTGACAATTTAATTCTCTAAGATATTCCAAAGTGCCCTTTTTCTCTCTCTTTTTTCTTGTTCTTTACTTTGGTTTTTTTTTTCTTTGAGAAAAAGTAATGCTATTCTTTTTTTTTGAGAGAATTGAGTTTGGCAGACTGTGATTGCAGATGCTGGCAGAGAAAGGATGCCTGGATGGTACTGGAGCCAGAAGCAGTCACCAACCAAAATCACAATTTCCACACGTCCCAGTTCCTGTACAAGGGCAGAGAGGTAATACAGGTGGGACATTGCTGCTTGCTCTTTCATCCACCGCTGTGCTGAGACAGTCAGTGGGGGAATACTTTAGACTTGTTGCTTTTTTAAAAGTGGTAAATCCATGGCTCCATTAAAAATAATGGAAGTTTTGCCACCAGATTTTAAAATGCACAGATCTGTTTTCTTTTCATTTTTGTGTTTTTCCAAAGATTTCTCTTGCAAATAGATATTTCTACAGAATCTCATAGGACTGACAGTCTGGGGGTCTTGCAATCCTGTCCTCTGTAGGTAGTGGGTTCCCTCAGACAGTTGCTGCCTCCCTTGGAGGCGAGAAACTTCCCTAATGCACTGCCTTACCTTACTGTTAGAAGCATCTGTGTGCCTCAGGGGCTGCTTAATGCTCTCTGGGAGCTCGGATGAGAGAAGAGACATTTCAACATGGGAATATATCAATGGCTGGGCCATAGCTGGTATTTTGACTTTGCTGGTAAGTTGAAATCTTCTGTAGACATCTTGTCCAAGAAGTGTGTGCACGTACATATATGTATGTATATATATGTGTGCATATATATATATAAAAGTATGTACATATATATGTGTATATCTGCATATAAAATAATTTTTATAACCTTTTCTATAAGGGAACCCTCTCTGCCCCCATGGTACACACTGGCTGCTGTTAGCATGGAATTCAGCTGCAGTTTGCATGACTTACAGACAGCTGCCTGGTACGTCTCTGTCGTGATGTCAATACACTTGGATGTGTATGGAGAGCAACTGGAATACACAGTAAATTAGTATTGTTATTATTTTATTATTTGTGTGCTTACATTATTGCATTCTTTAAAAAAAAGGCCTGCAGCATATGTTTCACAATCCCATTTACTCCCATTAGCACACAGACATATTCGGTTTCAAATTGACTTTTAAAACAGACGTCGTATCAAATCCATTTTAAAAATAGTTTGTACCTACCCCAGGGAGATCTGGAATCCTTTAAAGCCTACAGCAATTTACATTCAGAAAAAAAATGTTCAAGTCAAGCTTTATCAGTTCATGCTGTGTGCAGTTTGGTGTGTTCAGACTGGATGGTAAAAAATAAGAGCTTTGTGACTTGTAGCAGTGTGAACATAGGGCTGATACAGTGTTTAGGATAAAAGAACAACTTCTTTCTCTTTAATGAAAGGAACAAAATCAGTGTTTTGAACCTTGCATCTTCTCTGCTTGATTAGAGGTGTTAATTATTTCAGCATAATCACTGTCTATGTTCACCAAGAGTGGTCCCCTCAGGACACTGTGCTACCTCTTATCAGCCGCCTTTGAATGGCACCACTCCGCTCAGCTGGAGTTGTGCTTTGCAAAGCATGTCAGATGGGGTCAATAGATCTTTTCAGCTCCTTCTTTACAGCCATGTATCTGCCTGAGTGCTCTTTAGTTATTCATATGCTTTGTGTAACTCAGCATTACAAGAGGAAAAGTCATTTTCCTTCTGCAGGTTTTAGTCATACACTGTTCCAATCTTATTTTCAGCTAAATTTTAGAGAATAATTTTGGGATAAAAGCAGGAAAGTTTATGGGGTCATCTGCAAATCCACTTATAAAGCTTTCCACTGCCTTTCTGAAGTAATCCCAGAAGTGTCCTAAAGGATCAAGCAAGGGCTTTGGGCATCTAAGTCCTTGAGCTTCTCATGGGTGCAGCTACTTGTTGGCAACAGGGAGCATGTGTATTTCATAAGGGGAGATTCTTTGGCCTTTGAGTCAACAATGTGTTTCATAAGTCTATTAGACAGAACAAAAAGACAGGGGAACCCAGACTTTTGAATCTGAATGGTATCTTCAAGTGCGGCTTGCTTTCTGATGACTTCTATCTCTTCTTCAAGTCTTCAAGACTTCGCTCTCACTTTTTATTGCACAAAGCCATTGTTGACATTAGCATTCTTCAGTATTCTCCTTGCTTTCTATATTTCTTCATGCCAAGTAATTGCTTTTGTACCTTTGCCTCATCTGTTTTTTCTTTTCTGCAGAACATGTGTTGTCCTGAGAGAATTCTTACTGTTAGTAGCAGAGTTGTGTCCTAGAGTGGATCTTATAGATTTATTCCATACCTGAAAATTACTTTTTGCTTTTTTCATCTCAAAGAACAATCTCTTCTTCTTTTGCAACATCTCCCTTGAACTAAGTTTTCACAGGTTGGAGCCATTCTCCTTTGTGTCTTCCTGTATCCCTCACAAAAGAAAAAGAAAGACAAATGTGTTTCTCCCTATTCTGTTGTCCTGAATTCTTGTACTGCCAGCTCATAATTTAAAAAGGAAAAACTGATTGGAAAAGAAAAATCTTAAATAGCAAATTGTAAATCAAGAGGCAATCACATCATTTGACTGCAGTGCAATGTATGAGCATTTCCATCGAGCTGAAACATGATTCACAATTGTCTGCACACTGACAGAAATGTTCTCTGGCGCACTCTTGCTGCAGGTCCTATAATTCATACCCTTTAACAGCTTCAGGAGCAAGCTGGAGCTTTTTAAATAATAGTTTGCAAGAATGATAATTGCAGACCTGTCATACAGTGGGGAATGCTATAGAGGCATTCAGTGCACAAGGGAGGCCTACGATTTTCAGGAAAAAAATCATGATTGCCTCTAAGGACAGTTGAATTACAAGTAACTGTTCCATGACATGTCAAGAGAGCAGCTGCAGATCAAGCGCAATCTGTAGCTGAAATACTTTAAAGGTGGACTGGAAAGTAGAAAACTGGCTTTTTGCCTTTTCCTTTCCGTGGTGTGTAAGATCTTTCAAAAAGACGAGTTTTTTTCTTTTTCCCCTTTTTTGTTTTTTTAAACATTCTACACTTTAGGTCGTTACTGCCTCGTGCTAAAAGATTAGATATTCAGGTACCTGAAACAGTAATGTTATCCAAAGGCATAGTTAGCAGGCATGTCCCCTCACTCCACTCCCATTAACTGGAAAAGATCTCTTATTCACATGGGATTCATCAATATTTGGGCCTTTCAGAGGCCTTATCAAAAATCTTAGAGGAAACTGAAACAATTTAGGAAAGCAAGGAACAAGAGGCAGTTAAAAACAGAAGTAATGCGAGCACAATAAAGGTTACCTTTAGCATGGACATGAGTGGTGTTTTGTAGGTAGTATAGTACGATCACCTCTGTTACAAAGAAGAAACAGCTGTAAGGGAAGGTCTTTCTGTAGCAGAAGAAACATAGCCTCCCTCCCTTTTTTTTACTAATTTAGGGAAACAGGAGGACAGATGTGAAAAGGAATAGCTTTTTAAACTTTCTAACTCTGGTGGAAGAAATGACATTCTATGGGGCGCCTGGAGGAACAGATGCCCATCTGGCTGCTGCTGACAGGGCTAAAGACTGGTCTGCCCAGGAACCTGTTTCCTTCCTTCCCTGGCTGCAAAATCACTCCCCAAGGGGCCCATTTGTCTATGTTTTGGATTTTCTTTCTCTATCTCTGCCTGCTCCCTGCCCTCCACCCTCCAGACTTTCTGAAGCATAGCAAATTCTTTCTTTCCTTCTCTCATAAATTTTGGTACTTGTTTTCATCACTCTGTGTGGCAGTGGTCTCATATCCGAGAACATCTGAGATTGCCTTGCCATTTCTCTGAGGCTATATCCAAGTCTCCCCACTGACTTTTATCCCCTCTTCCTTCCTCCCATCCCCATCTGACTCCAGGCTGTTCTTTCACTGAGAAAAGAAAAGCCAGACACTGTTGAAGACCTGGAGCCTGGGATGTCTGACTTGGCTGTCATGCCTGTTAGTCAAACTTCAATCATTTCTTTGTTAGAGCATCTTTTGACAGAGGATTTTTACTTAGCAGAATCATGAAAACAGCAGTTATCCCAAATTATCGCTGCATTTTGCTTGTGCTGCTCCATCTCCTCCCAGTGATGCAGTCTAGACTGTTCCTTAATTTTAGGTTCTTCAAAGAAAAGAAAAAAAAAAGGAAAGAAAAAAAGATGCTGCGAAACCCAGAGGCCAGGTAAAAATTTCCATTTTTCAGACAGTGTTGGCTGTGTTTCTGTCTTTCAAGCCTGTACAAGTTCTGCTGACAGAGTAGTGACTGAGTGGGGTGCAAAGAAGATGAAGAATTCCAAGGTGTTAAAACAAAATAGTTTAAATCATGCCTGACTGAAAAGAAGGCAAAGAAAAAGAAAAAAAAAAAAATTAAAACCCCCTTGGTTTCCAGCAAGTGAGTTAACTTTTCTGTTTCAGCAAGCATGTCATGCCTTTCCATGTAAATCACTTTGGAAAGTGGATGTGCTCACCCAGGGTCAGCAATTTCGGTGGCTCCATCATGCTGATATCAGCGACATCAGCTGATATCAGCTATTTTAGTGTTGCATAGCATTTAGGGACAAGCTGCATCTGACTGGGGTTATATGGAAGTTTTCATACATTCTGGATTCCCTAACTGAAAAAATGCTTGAGACAGGAACTAACACTCTCAAAATCTGAAGAAGTTGATCTTCATCAAAAGAATACAAATAGCATCCTAAATTTCTAATTACCTCCTGAAGAAAGAAGCCTGATCCTATGATAAATGCTAAGTAACTGATGATATCTTGCTGAACAAGTTTTCAATACAAGACCATTACAAGAAATAAACCCAAAATAACTAGAAAGATTAGTTGCAAGTTTATTCAGCTGCTTTTATTTCTGAGCAGATTATGATCCTGATATTTCAAAGTTGCTGAAAAAGAGTGGAGACAAACTCATGCTGGAAATCACAGCTTTTGAAATGACAAGTGGTATTTCTCAGGCTTCTGGGAGATGGCATGCACTATTGCAGATGAAACAACAGATTCTGTCACACTAGCAGGTGGTTAAAAACAGAGCCAAACTCAGTGAAAATTTTGAAAGTGTTACAAAATCACTGAATCATTTGACGAATTATTCAAATGATAAGATGTACATTAAGATCTGAAGTACACATGTTCTGATACTCCTCTGGGCTACCATTCCCCCAGGCCACCAGCATGTTATCAATGTGAGCCTAAAATTTTGAAAGTGGTATTTTTCCAGCTGCTGTTCACCTCCACGGACAAACAGGACTCCTCTTATCCCACATTTCAAGAGGATGGGCATTCTGCAAATGCAGTGAGTTTTTTTGGCTTGCTGGCTCAGTGACTCAACAAAAAAAGAGGAGCAGGCAGAATCTAAGTAAGTGAGAACTTCACTTGGGTTTATATAAAGTTTGGACTGAATGTTTACAACAGGAAGAAATGTGTGATGGACTTGCCTTTTGCGTGCTTCTCCTGAGTCAAGCTTCTCTAAGTTGCACACAGACATTTGTAGTTTCTCTCAAGTGTACAGAAATGTCATTTTATTGTCTTTATTAAGAAAAGTAATGTAATTACATACTGGGACTGTTGCTTTCCCACTAGTCTTCTCCTACCTTGGCCTGTTGCCCACCAGATTACATCATGTTGTGTGATATTTCATAACAAAATGATCCTATGCTAATTAGAATATTTTAAAGGCATTGTTGTGAAACCCCGTTATTGTTAATTGTCTTCACTTCCATCCAAAACATCTGTTGTGGTTTAACCCCAGCCGGCAGCTAAGCACCACACAGCCGCTCGCTCACTCCACTCCCCCACCCCTGGGATGGGGGAGAGAATCAGGAAAAAAAAAACCTCGTGAGTTGAGATAAAGACAGTTTAATAGGACAGAAAGGAATGAAAAACAATGATAATGATAATAATAATATGACAACAGTAATACTAAAAGAATTAAACTATACAAAGCAAGTGGTGCACAATGCAATTGCTCACCACTCGTTGACCGATGCCCAGTTAGTTCCCGAGCCGCGATTCCCCCTCCCGGCCAACTCCCCCAGTTTATATACTGGGCATGATGTCATATGGTATGGAATATCCCTTTGGCCAGTTTGGGTCAGCTGTCCTGGCAGTGTCCCCTCCCAGCTTCTTGTGCCCTCCAGCCTTCTTGCTGGCTGGGCATGAGAAGCTGAAAAATCCTTGACTTAGTATAAACACTACTTAGCAACAACTAAAAAACATCAGTGTGTTATCAACATTATTTTCCTACTAAATGCAAAACACAGCACTATACCAGCTACTAGAAAGAAAATTAACTCTGTCCTAGCTGAAACCAGGACGACATCAAAAACCAAACAGTGGTTAAGAATGCGAAACAGTGAAATAATACATGTAATCAAGTAGGGTCTGCATTTGGCCTGTATCAAAATAATTTAAAAAATATTTTGCACTGTAATGAGTCTTAGGCCTTTGGGCAATTATCTGTGATTAATTCTATGTGTAAATTTTCCTTTTATTCCTCTTCCTTTTCTCTGTTTGGCTCATAGCAATTTGCAGTTACAGGGGAACTACATAATCACTACCTCACTTTCTGCATCAGTAAAATGGGGTGTATGCTACCATGCTCTACTCCGCTCTGGTGAGACCCCACCTGGAGTACTGCATCCAGCTCTGGAGCCCTCGGCACAGGAAAGACACGGACCTGTTGGAGCGGGTCCAGAGGAGGGCCACAAAAATGATCAGAGGGACGGAACACCGCTCCTATGAAGAAAGCCTGAGAGAGTTGGGGTTGTTCAGCCTGGAGAAGAGAAGGCTCCAGGGAGATCTTATTGTGGCCTTTCAATACTTAAAGGGGGCCTATAAGAAAGATGGGGACAGACTTTTTAGTAGGGCCTGTTGCGATAGGACAAGGGGTAATGGTTTTAAACTAAAAGAGGGTAGATTTAGACTAGATATAAGGAAGAAATTTTTTACAATGAGCGCGGTGAAACACCGGAACAGGTTGCCCAGAGAAGTTGTGGATGCCCCATCCCTGCAAACATTCAAGGTCAGGTCGGACAGGGCTCTGAGCAACCTGATCTAGTTGAAGATGTCCCTGCTTATTGCAGGGGGGTTGGTCTACGTGACCTTTAAAGGTCCCTTCCAACCCAAACTATTCTATGATTCTATGCTTAATACATTTTTATATGCATGAATGAGAAGTCCTGTGCAAGTTTTCTTTCTCTTTTGCCAGCTCTTGAATAGAGAATATGGAGTCTTTTCTGAGTTTCTCAAGAGAGAATTTAGTACTGGGAGAAACTTCTGCTGTAACACAGACCTCCCTCACCTACCACCAGTAGAAGAAGTTGCTGTCTCTCTCCCTTTCTAGAGACAGCAAGATATCTTTCTGGAGACAGACAGAATTCCCTTTTCGTTTTGGCAAACAAAGCCTTTCTGGGCACCCAGAGTGCAGCCAGCAGATGCTGCTGGGGCAAACCTGGGAAAATCTTTCCTTTGGCCACTTGTTGGCAGACACTGTATGGCAGTAGAGGAGTATTCTTTGTGCTTCATTGCTGCAGTGATCTGAGCTAACAAGAGGCAGAGCAGACTTGCAGGGCTTGAGCTGAAAAAGACTTCAGAAATCGTGCTGGCTACGCAGGGAGTTTTGCACTCAGCTGGTGAGCAGGGGACCTTTGCAGTGCCACCCAGTCACCTCGCAGCAGACATACACAAGGAGGGGAGAGCTGCACCAAGGCTGCAGGAAGCCCTGGCATGTGCCACTGAGGTTCTGGGTATGTTTTGTATAAAGACTGATTATGTCCTTCTGGAACCTTGCAATTAATTTCCTTTTAATGGTATCATATTTAATTTTCACATATGAACTTTAAACACTTCATCTGGAGCTAATCAGGCAACAGTTTCATTGGACAGCTTGAAGTACAACTGAAAACTAAGTTTTAGTGCCTGTTTTTGAATTAGTCTAATTTTTGGCTGTTTAATAATGAAGGGAGAATGGGCTTGATTTTTGTGCCTGTACACAGTGGTACATAAATTTAGGAGAAAAACATAATGCTCTGGATCTGATAGCCTGAGAGAGGTAAGGCTGCAGCAGCTCCATGCCCCAGGTCCAACCAGTAGTAAGGCTGAAGATGCATTCCCAATAGGCACATGCACACAGAGCAAATATACACACCACCATACATACACGTATATACATGGCTGGCCACATAGATCAGAGACAGACACAGAGAACGCTCACATGAGCACAGACAGCACCAATAGCCTCATCCTGCCCACCTCTCTGGCTGAGCAGGATGGAGATCCATTAGTAGGAATATATATACACATGTACAAAGTACATTCCTCCAACTCAGACAGTCTGCCCAGTAGCTGCCCCTGGATCCCAGTCCCCCCAGTTCCTGGATCTTGGACATATGAGTCTCCGAGGCCACAGCCACCCTCTAGTTGCTGGTACAGACCCTCACGCACACACACAGAGACATGAGACTCACCCCTAGAAACCCCAGACCCTGCCATCCCTCTGCCAGCCGGCTGGGACTTTCCAGGTCCCCACTGTCCAACACGCTCCTGATCTTGCCCTGGCTCCCAGGCAATCTACTCGCTGGCTAGTTGGGCTTGATCCTTACTAGCCATCACATGCTTACTCATACACCCACGCTCACTCCAGCTGCTAAGCTCAGACCCCCATACACACAGAGGGCATGGCCAGACAAGGGTACCAACCAGCCAACTACTTACAAGTGACCAGCCTCTTTTATCTCTTACCCCTCTATTTTTCCACACTTGGTCCTCCCCAAATCACCTAAATCCATCCCTTCCTCCACTTTTGGTTCCTTCCCTAAACATCCCATTAGTCTTGTGCAATCCCAAAATGCTCTTCCCTTGCATCCCACCATGTGTCCCATACCCCTAGACAGCAACTTCCCTCAGTCCAAAAGATGCTTTGGAGTTGACTCCCCCGATGGGTTTCACTCCTGGGCATGGGGCTGAGGATCTCCTGGGGCAGCCCTGAGAAAGGTCTGGACAGAGTGTCCCTTCCTCGGAGTCCTTAATTTGGGTTTCCACCTGCCTTTGTGCCCCTGTGTCCCTCTGGGCCTGTGGAGATGGGCCTTTGATGGGCTGACGGCTCCTGCGATAGGCCTGGGAGCAGCTGGAGCAGGGTGTTATTTGGGCTTCCCCGCTGTGCTCCTTTGTGCGTTTGCAGACAACCTTTTATCACAGAACTTGACAATAAATATATTCGTACTACGACACCACCTTTAACTTTGTAACTCTTCCTCTGCCAACTGGACTTCTTTGAAAATGTAGGTTTTCTCTTCAGGCAATGCCATGAGCCAAAATTTACAACAGACTAGCTAAATAGTTTAAAGGTAAACCTCCTAAAAGTCAGCATTACAATAATGAAGTTTAATAAGTGTTTTCTGGTTCATGATTTAATCTCAATATACCAGGAGAAATACTCTTCCTGCAGTTTTCTACAGACTCAGACTGACAGTACAAATCTGATTCTGGAAACGACCTATAAGGCTGAAGGTTTCTGCTGAACAGGACCCCATCAACTTCAGTGGGCTTGGTGCAGGCTTAAAAAATTCCCTAGAAATTCAGAGGTCATCTGCACAAAGCAAAAGGTCCTCCATGTGAAACTCTTCTTGTGTCCTTGTAAGCAAAGTTGTTAACTTTCCTGACATTTGGTCTTTGTCTCAAAGCCCCAGAATCTTGGTTCTCATTTGTTAATTTTCATCATTGCAGAGGGAAACTTGAAAATGTCCAACCTAGAAACATGGCAACTTGAATAAGAATAAAAGGAACAAAAATATAGATTATTGAAAAAAAAAAGGTTGTTATTTTCACACTCATCTCTTCCATTGTTTTTCCTTGGTGTAACGCATGAAGTCTAGATAGCCACAGGAGTGTTGTAGAGAGGCAATATAACAAGTTTTTAATGTGAATTATTATTAAAAAATTGCAGCAGACTCCAAGGACAAGCAATTCAAAAGCTATGAAAACAACCTTACAATGAGATGCAAAAATAACAGTTTATTTCAGCTGGAAATAAAAAGACAGTGCTGAGGAAGGAAAAAAAGTAGCTGTTTTCATAATTCATTTTAGAACACGTAAGCTTAAGCCCCAAATCCTCTCGCACTTCCAGTTTGGCATTCTGTAGTTACGGTCCTCAGTGGAACTATATAATCAGTATTTATGCCTAACATACAGAAATAACATTTCAAGGCAGAACACGGAGTAGTAAAATCACAGCATTTTCAAAGCTCAGTAAATACTAAATAGCTCTTTACACTGAAGCTGTTGTTCATGTTTCTACAAACCCTTAAGAACATCTTTTTTTTTTCCCTAATGGCAAATGGTGCTTAATGATGACTTGACTTGGAGGCATAGCATGTAGTTCAGATGCTGTTTGCTTTCTTTTTAGCAAATCTGTGTTTTATAGCAAATGCTTGTGACAAAGGCTGTCTCTTTGTTTTATTTGGAAAATGAATAACTTACTAAAAATAAAATTGAAAATCATATGGGTCTGTAAGCATCACACCAGGAAAAAATACCATTCTAGTAAGCTCCCTGTTTTCTAAAACTTTCGTCTACAATCTGGAAGTGTGGAAATGCTTGGTGGTATTTAATATTTTTAGTGTGCTATATAAGTAATGGATATTAATTTTTACAAGCCAAATCACTAAGGTGTAAGCACCTCCATCAGAGAGGTTTAATACCATATTTTTTTTCCTTATCTTCTTTTTAAAAGTACATTTCCCCCCTCCCCCTTAATGATCTGGGAAGATTAGATGCATGAAGCTATCACAATACATTTGCTAGATGTAAGAAATCAAGCACTTAACAATTAGGATATCTACTGAAATGCCAATATAGCAACAGAGGTGATATTTTCCATTTCAATTTGTCCTTTGAAAGGTGGATCTTACTGTGGTGTTTCTTATTAAAATGTAGCAACAAATAGAAGATGAAATGGAAACTGACAATTTTGTCATATCTCTAATAAGAGCAGCAGTAGGTCTTTTGACTTTTCTGATGTGGAAAAACTTGATCTCAGATTCACTCTTTTCAGTGTATAAGGATTTCATGATGTACTGTGTATAAAAATACAAGTCTAGCTTTTACATTTGACCTCTGAAAAGCGGTGATGCTCTTACTACTTAAAGTATAGTTTCCTTGCATTGTTATTTTTCTTCGGGGACAATAAAAGGAGTTCAAAAGCCTTCTAGATGCATTTTGTATTGTTGTGGATTTGAGGAGGAAACAGAAGCTGTTTGGTGGTATCATTGTGTCTGTCTTCAGAAAATCCCATTTACTTCAGTTCTCAGGAAATTACATTACCCTGAAAACAACAAAGCCCCAAATTGTTTCTATGACATGCATTATATGTTGAAGAAAAAGAAATGAATAAGTTTCTAGTCTAATTTTTAAAACTCTGAAAATAAAAGGGTGTGTTTGTAGTTCTCTAAATTTCCCCAGATCGGTGCCAGAAAAGGAAAATGTGCAGTGAAGGTGATCTCATTTGGAAGTGCCAATCCCAGAGATCAGAGGCACTGAATTGCTTTCATCTCTGCCTACAATCCACTTCCTTTGAGAAACCACATATGTTCAAATAAAAACATAGGCCAAATTAGTTTTGTGACAGCCAGTCCCCTGCAAATGTACATCGTCTTCAAATATGCATTGGAGAGTTTAAATTTGTGTTTGTGTCCTAATCCTCTCAGGATAACATCAGAATTATCCAAACACTGTCACTGCCTCTAGGTTAAGTAACAGCTTCCAAACCTGAATACATCTGTCAGTGGCAGACTGCAGCTAACACCACGCAATTGGCACCACGCAGCCGGAGCCTGATTAGAAAGAGCCAAGTGATTTTGCTGCTTAGTCCTTTCCTGTTGTTTGTTAATTAATTAATGTATACATTAAATTAAAAAAAATGCATGGAACTTTCCTGGTTTGGGTTGCAATAATCTGTAATTAGGATACCTACCTTTTTGTAGGTTTTTCTGTAGGTGTCTGCTGTAATTTCCCAGAAGAGTAGAAAAATGTGATTAGACATAACTTTTTTCAATTCTGCAATAGCTCCCTGCAAGATTGCTCTTTAGTTTATGGAAGAAATTTATTACTGGACACATTTTTCAACCTACTGAATTCCCACTGACAGCTAAAAATATTGGATGCCTGCTATTTCAGAAGTCTTCTATTTAGCTAAAGTATTTGGATAGTTATCTACTGTCCTCCTACTTTGAGGCTTCCCTATGTCTAAATAAAGATTTCTCCTACACCTAAATCTGCCCATCAATGAGCAGTTGCTATTTGGCAGACAACTAACATCAGGAGAAAAAAATGCATAGTAGATGGGTATGTTTCTTTCAGCTGATAAAAGGAGCCTTTATAAACAGAAGCAATAAAGATATCTGATTTTCTCCATTGCCAGTAAAGATCAGGACTTTTGTTCAAAGTTAATGTATACTACACAATAAATTAAATACACGATTTTCCTTGTTTGAGAAGCTGCAGGCACCATCCACACTTACGGAGGAGCAAAGAGGAAAACCAGAAAAGTAGTTTAATTTTACCACATGTTAGTGCTCTCCTGCTTCGTTCCTTTGCCCTCAAAAGAAGGCAGCAAATAGGGGAAGTGTTTTAAAGGGAGTTTATCTCCTACTTCAGCATGAAACCCATGCAAGAGACTGTATGCAGAACAGGTTGCTTTTAAAAAACTAGTTTTACTGCTGTGCACACGTATGTCTCCAAAAGTCAGAATTGAATTCAGTGTCAGCTGGATGCGCCTGTGCCTGACTACACTCAGAGGTGCACCCTGCAGGGGTCACAGCGCAGTGACGGGCAGTGATGATGGAATGGACAGCGCAGGACGGATGGAGGGGGCTGTTCTTGGCTGATGTGGCTGCCAGTCCATCCATACCTGCTGCCATACATTTGTGTAGGAAAAAGGAAGCAGTGCCAGTCTTTCAGTCTAGGCCCAAATTAAGGAATTTGCAGTTATTTAGAAAGTAGAAGCGTGAAAGATGATAAACTGGGTTTGTAAGAGCATGAAGGTGTTTGGTTTGTCCTTGGCGACAGCCATGGTAACTTGAGAGAGAAAAAAGTAACACTCTGCAAAGCTGAAATGTGGTTTGAAACAGAAAATGGTACTGAAACTTGCCCCAAAATAGGATACCTGCATCTCTTATGTTGTCTGTAGGCAATAGGCCTGAGCTGCAGAATTCATGAGTAGGGCTGGACGAGGGCTCAGAAGAGCGGTGCTTGCTGACAGGCACAGCGTTGCCACTGAGCTGCTTGGTTGGGTGGTCTGGAGGTTGGTGGGAAGGCTGGGAAGGAGACACATGCCATCCAGGCAGGACATCAGCAGGGCGCTTCCAAGCCATCTGGTTGTGTTTTCCAGAACTTTCAGTGCTGATGCTGCTGTGAGGGGCCTTTGCAGAGCCTTTGACCAAACGCTGCAACCATTCATCCCATCCACCCCCAACCCATGTAACCCCTCAGGACCCCCTGCCTGGTGTACCCAGCTCTTGTAACGTGCAGAGCTGGCACAGGGAGCTGCACCCTGACCCAGACCCCACATCTAGCAGCATTTCCTACTGCTCTCAAAACCATCGGTGTCCCTCCCAATGAGGCAGGCAGTGCCTCCCCACTCTCTTGGGCTTCCTTGAGTCCTGTGAGGAGCGGCCAGCTCCTGACTCAGCTGTGCCTGGAGGTCTCTTGAATGCACAGTGAGTTTTGGCAGGTAAGGAAGCACTCACCCTGCGCACAAGGGGTCCCGCCATTCCTCCTAGGGGCACTGGGGAGTTGTCACCTCTTCCCACTGTGTGACACCAAGTGCCCTTTGCCCAAACATGCATCTTCTCTGTCCTCACCACTGTGACTGCTCCCTCCAGAGTAAGGACATGCTGTTTCACAGGTAAGATGCAGAGGCTATGTTTGCACCGCACATACAACAAATGAATAGGAGCAGGTCTGCAGACGAAAGCAGACGTTTGTGAAGACCTGAGAGACAGCTTTTAGGGGAGTTTATTTTGAACTAGGTCTTGCTTGCTCTGGTGGACTACATGCTAGTGAGGAACTGGAGTGCTTTAGGTGTGCTCTTGGCACGCACCTTCTAGTTTACTTTAATCCAAGAGTAATCTAGTTTGTGCACTCTGATGACACTTGAGCAATGTGAACCAAAGCACAACAGGAAAATCTGCTTCAAAAGTGTACTTCTGGTGAAACACCAATATAGAATCACTCAGAGAAACCTGGAAGACCTTAGACTGGAAAAGTCAATACCTGTGACCTGGGTGTTAAGTGTAGTCCACAAGCCCTTGAACATCCATTCTCTAGCTACCCCAGACCCTCTATTTAGTATTTTGAAAGATGAATGCAGACCATGCTAATCCCATTGAATATAGTAAGATATTTCCTCAGGGTGACATCTTCCATTGGCAGTGAATAGTAAGACCAACTGTGCCAAAAAAATTGTAATCAAAAAGTCTCATTCAGGAAAGGACTTAGAAAAGAACAGAAGGATTTGTTGACTTTTCTTTTGCTACAGAATACTAAAAACTGAATAAATATTTAGATACAGAAAATTGTTTTCCTTCCTAATTGTTTTACCCCTCATAATTTTATGGGGGTGCTGAGTGCACTTCCTCACAGAAGAGCTCCACACTGAATGTTTTGCATATATTATGTGCCAGGCTTTTCCATAATCAGCCATTGCTACTGCCTTTTCCTTAGCAGACCACAATAAAGCGGAGAGAACAATAACATCTGAGCTGTACAACTGTTTGGATTTCTGATTTGGCCACTAAAATGAAACATTTGCAAACATTTATAAACTCTTCCGGGATAAGGCTCTTCACTTATAGCTGTTACATTTCACATTGTTAAATGTTCTTCAAGCTAGAAAGAGGAAGAAAATCTTGGTGGTAATTTAATTAAGGACCTTGCTGCAAAATGTAGGTTTGAATCCCTGTTTGTATGAATATTCATTTTACATAAACTATAACAGGAGGTACCCTGCACTTACCTGATAGTTTAGGTGTCTTTGGTGAGGGTTGCAATCCCTGCTCCAAATCAGGCAGAATGGGGATTTGTATCTGGATCTCTCATGTCTCTGATCAGCGCCTTGACTCACCAAGCTGGATTCGGGGACTGTCAGGGAGGGAGAAGAGACAATGACACCTCACTTCCCTTATTTTTGTGCATGGCATCAAAGTCCTGGTCCTTAAAAGCAAAACACTGAGGATGGGATGCAGATGTGTAAACATAAGTATCTAATGCCTTTTGATCTGTCTTAGGATAGCTGAACTATTTACATAGAGCTGGGAGATAGGTCCCAGGCTGCTCTACAGTGGGGGCCAAGTGGGGTATTCAAGGGGTATTCAGATGCCTCTAGGTACCTACACTAAGCCAATGGAACCTCAGTCTTAGTTTCAGAAATACAAAAACAAGGTACTGATTTTTGTTTTTTTCTTATTTGGCCAAAGCTGAATGTTTATCAAACAAACTACATTCCCCAGTAATCTCCCTGTTTTATCTGATAACAGATACTTACTCATGCGAAAATGAAGAAAAAACTACCAAGATCAATCTGACACCATTGCTGTAGAGATAAAGAGCAAAAGAGGTATTTTAGTCCACTGTTTCACTCGCAGATACCTCTCTAGGAAATAAACACATGAGCAGAAATTCTTCAAATGTCACAGGCGTGCTGACCTTATGAAGCTCTGTAAGTGTCTAAAGAAAATGAAGTGTTAGCTCAGGGCAGCAAATTCCTCATATAAGTGGAAAAAAAAATCTCTGTGGCAACCAGAGTGATCCAGCACCAGCAAAGGTATTGCAATGTGTACTGCACTGGGCTTTCCTAAACAGGCACTTGATGTTGGCACAAAACCACATCTGAGAAGGTAGCTGGATTTTGCCTGTTAGCATGGATCATGGAGTATATGGGCTTCATATAACAATTCCTCTTTTTTTTTCAGTTCATCCATTTGCTGTAGTGCATACGGCAGCTCAGACATACTGCCACAGCCTCCCTGAAAATATTGGCTGAGGTACTTTCAGCTTTAGATAAAACTACTTTTTAGTTCAATTAATTTCAGCTGTAGTTACATGAGAAAATGTGAGACAGTCCATAGTTTTAATGCTTAAAAATTCAGTTAATGAATGGAATTACCCTTACAATAGGGAGCATTCTGGTTTCCACACAGCAGGCAGGTTGTTTACAGGGGTTTTTTTTGCAGGGCTCTGCACAGGCCCCACTGGTGAAGCGCCCACTGACAGCAGTGCTTAGATGCTGCACACCCAGGAGCACTGCTGCTGTCTTTACATGGGCTGTCTGAGCAGTAGCACCCATGCACACTGCTTTCATGACCTCCCCAAATAGGAGAATGAGCTTAGCAATGGTGCATGCCCAGAGCAGACATTAGTGTTCAGATGGTAGGTATGTGGGTCACTGAATGCAAAGCTTTGCATAACGTTAATGGAAGCCAAGACCCATGTGAACATTATTCAGTTGTATTTTAAGAGAACAACCTCACGTTTTATACAAGTGTGAAGAAATCTCATGTGTTAGAAAGGTGGATATGGTTTTCCATATAGTCAATGAGGCCACAGGCATACCTGTCAGCTGCTCTCTGTAAACTACAGTTGCTATTAACACCTAAAGAATTCTCCATACTACTGAAGTCCTTGGCCTAGGAGGATCTCTTGGATTATGCATATCTTTTGGATTATGTTTTTCTTCTTCCATACTAGGGCGAACTGATGTATCAGTTTATGATGGGATCATCATACTGCAATCTAAACTGAAAAATGGTTTAAGTGGCCTCTCCTTATCTGCTTTAAACTCATCCCAGGGTGTCCAGTCAGTTGTTGTTATTGCTGTTATTTGGATGTTGATAAACAAAAACAAAATGTCCTTGTGTTCAGTGCAGCTCACAGTTGGTATGGTCTTTGTTTCAGAAAATGGAACAATGCGTGTTCACAGGATGTGGGAAACAAAGGATTACTCTGGCTGTGTTACAGATAAAAGAACTGGCAAACAGACAGACTGGGTGACTTGCTTGAGCTCACACAGAGTCTGTAGGGAGAGCTGGACTCTTCCAACACTATTCTGGTCTTCTATCCACAAGTTCATCCATCTCCAAAGAGAAAATTCAGAGGAATTTGCAACCCAGGAATCCAATTTCCATGTCTGACTCGTTCATTTCTCTGCTAATGATCCTCTGCTCTCCAAGCGCCTGGCATCATCTTGCATAGTAAGAGAGCTAAAGATAGGATTGACCTCTAATCTTCCTGCTACTAATGTCAGCTAGCAGCTCAGGGGCAGCACACCGCCTGCATTTTGAGAAAAGAGGGGGCTGTTTTCCAGGGGCTTTTGTGATAAGCCCAGCCCAGCCCCATTGACAGGGAGCAGGATCCAAGGCAGTGCCAAACCAGCCTGGACTGCCCCTTCTCTCTTTCCAGGCTTGGTTGTCTTCTGACTGGGCATGAGAACATTGCTTTGGGTTTGGGGATTATCTCATTACCCTTTCTTTTCCTCCTTAATTCAATATATTGTACCTAATAATTTTTGGCTGCCATTTCTTGATCTCTGTTACAGTGTCCTGAACATGCGCTGGCAAAATCTTTTAGAGATTGTTGAATACACATTCTTTTTGTTCTCTATTTATTTTGTCTCTGAGTATCTCATGATACATACTTATTGCTTATAGTTTACAAATACTGAAAAGTTCAGAGCATCTGAAATCTGAAATCCCTTCTGTAGACTGCATTTTTAGTGTAAGTATCACCGTACTGTTACTTTATAGACTGACTGTGGGGACTCAGGCGAGACTCAGAAACAGGTTAAACATGATACCCCCGGACAGTGAAACTAGTTAGTCAGTTGAGAAGGCTTATGCTATCTAGCTCAATACTCTCCACCTCCTTGCACACACATTGCTAGATTTGGGGGAAGTCCTTCTGTCAATCCTATTACAGGCAGGCTACAAGCCGTCATAAGGGTTTGCCTGATGTGACGTGGTAAGGCACTAATTATTTTTTCTTGTCATTTAGCAACACCCCTCTTTCCTTGGTATACTTACAGCAAAGGAAGAAGTCCCAGGAGAACTCCAAGACTTGGTCTGTGTTCAAAAGGATTATCTTTGCAATGGGATAATCCTCACCATGTCAGCTAACAAGGCTTTAGGTCTGGATTATGTTCGTAATGTAGTGCAAAGCAATGATACCAGATCAGAGTATCTGGCCCATTTTGTGTGGTGAGTGGTAATTCTGCATGTTGCAACAGGGCATCTGTCATTTAATATATGTGTGCATACAAAGAGAAAGAAGGTTTTTTTGTTTTATTCTGGCTCATTATGTAGAATCGCAAAAAAGCTTGGCTATGGTAGTGTAGCTGTCTTGATCCAGGGATAGCTGTAAGAAAAACAAGGCTTCAATTTGTGAAAAAATTCAGGAAAGCAAACAAGATTTCTGGTACAAACTCTCTTCATAGATATAATTTTAGAGGAAGAGTTGACCACTCTGGGCTAGATTTCCTTTCCCAGAATATAAATTTTGTACTCAGAAGTTTAACTGGACAAATAATAGACATTTCATTCTGGTGACCAAGTAACAAATCAAGAAAAGTCTGAGACGCAAAAAAGATAAACATTTATTTATTTATTTAGTCTTTTAAGTTACTTTTAGACATGTGCCCCCCTCCCCTCAAGTTACACAGAAAAAATAATATTTGCAAATCAATCATCAGAACCATTTACTTCAACATAAATCAAAGGTTTTGTGTTTGGGTTTTTTTATTATTATTATTTGCAGGGGGAAAATTATTTACTGTCTTTATATCTAGATTTAAATCTTCCTTTACTTAGTTTTTTAAACCTCCCCCTGTCTGGCATCAGGCCATGGCTTGAGGTCATCTAAAATGCTGCCAGCCAAGCATATTTAACCAATCTGTGAGACTTTGCTTTTCAAATGCAAACCCAAATAATCTACAGATACTCAGATTTTCCTTTCTCCTTGTTCCATTGGACCTACTGAGGTGGAATTAAGTAATTCCTTTCCAAATTATAAAAAAAAGTTTAGAAAGTACTAATGTATCAAAGCACAGGCTTCCTGATCTCCCTTCTTCTGTGACTCTCTGACTCCCAGTGAGAGTCACTTCTGTTTGTGCCAGGCTCTTCTCTAGACCTTCAGGTCTGCAAGACACAGTCTTCCTGCAAGTGCATTTGGCTCAAGCCCCAGCAGCCCAGAGGCAGGGCTTTGTATGCTGCAGTGCTGTGCTGGTCACTCTGACATTGTTCATGTCAACACCTGGCCTGGAACATTTTTAAGGACTGTAAGTAACCAGGTTACCTCTCTCGTTCAACCTGCTTTTGATGTATCTGCTGTGACAAAATGTCCTCAGCACGGTTCACAAAGTATATGGTAGGAGTAAGTACCCCATGTGGCTGACTGAGTACGGCTGTCCTGGGAGAGCAGAGGTTCGTCTGCACAGTGGTTTCTCACAGCAGAGACAGCTGCAACATCTCAGTTGCCTGAGTTCTTACAGCCAGCCCAAGAGGTAACAGTAAGGTGCTGTTTATGCTAAAAATTATGTCTGCAGAAAGGATTTCAGATTTCAAATGCTCTGAACTTTTTCAGTATTTGTAAACCCAAAGATATAAAAGTAAAATAATACTTTTAACCTAAGCTGAATAGATGAATAGATAAATAAAGAGTCAATGATGCTCTGACTGGTACCCTAGCTCTGTGGTGGCAGTTAGAAGATTATGGTCACATTCAGTGCCCATGACATTCAGTGTTGAACTAGCTCATGGGGAAACACCATTCCTATCTCAAGTGCTTCACAATATCCTGTAGCTTCCTTAAAAATTAAAAATGCCAGCAACATATGTCAAATAAATTTAAAGCAGGCTTTTATTTAGTAGCCAATAATGTGAACACTGACTTCAGGCTTGTTTCTGGGACATCTTCACAGAAGGGGTAGTCATTGGCTAAGCACTGTCCATGTATATTAGTGGATAATACTTATCAGATATATAACTAAACTAAAATTTAAACAACACGGTATAGGGAAAAGCAGGGAAGAAGGGGCAATTTTCATGCCAGGGCAATCATCTCCTATGAGAAATCTGATATTTGAGTTTGGAGCTGCAAGGGCATGAGAATAACAGCACAAGTATAACAGCAGGAGAACAACGCAGGAAAAATGTCGTCACAGCAGTTTAGGTGAAAGATTACAGAGTGAAAGACAGACTATAGAATTGCAAATCTGAGATCTTTAGCATTACAAAGGTTAAGGTACTGTGCAACATGGGGAACATGAGGAATTTGATGAGACAGTCATTATTCCTCAAAGAAAGAAAGGCAAGATCAATAGGAAAATAAATGGACCACTCTGCAGCTTGACAGGGTTTTACAAGCTCCCCTAATTGCTCAGTTTCCTCCCTTTGCATCTTTCAGAGCAATAATGATACCTGGTTCTATACCTCACTGCTAAGAAGCCAGCTTGACAACTTCAACTGAGGAATTTAGATTTCAGCTTAGATCCCCCCCATGAGCAACATACTGCTGCAGGAAAGGGGGGAAATATTAGGTGTATGGCAAATATGCCAACAGCTATGGTTGATGAATGTGGAAGTGTAGCCTCTTTGAGGAGATTTGGAACCAGAATAATTCTGTGCTTTTTAGGGCTTGCTGAGCCTGTGATGCTTTCATGACTATCATCTGCTGTCACACAAAGGTGTCTTCCTCCACTAAGTGAGGATCCCAGCTGCTTGGTCAGCCAAGGCTTTAACTGTAACTAACCTCAGGCCAGCCCTTGTGAAGCCTCCATCATTTTGACCATCTGAGGACACACCAAAGAAGGTAAGTATTGCCAGGAGAATTTCTTAACAAGTCAGAGCATCCTTGCTTAACCTGTTCAAGTTTTGTGAAACAAATTTCTCAAGAGAACTCCATGTCTAGTTGCTTAACATCAACAGCTCTAATGGGTATGGAAGCCAAAAATCTGCAAAGTTATATAAGACAGAATAAAAGAGCTAACAGCCAGGAGTCTGTTTCTAATACTGCTTTCTTGACAAAGAACAAGCGCCTAGCAGAGATTTCTAGCATAAGAGGAACTTGGTAGAAGATATGGGGAGTGGTTTCTCTGGAGGATGACGTGATGCCCTTGGCACAGACTGTGGTGGTCCCTGGTAGTGTGCAATAGGTACTGGTGGGTTTTCCAGTCTCTGGTAATTGAAACAACATTGCTACTTCTTCTTTCTTGTAAATATTTTCAAGGTCTAGGAGTTCCACTAGTATAAACTGAATGCAGGCAATTTTGCTTAAGAGTAATAATTTTAAAACTGCAATCAACTATGCATAAATTGCCTAAAACCATGCTGCTACTCTTGATTCCATGACTCAGTGCTCAAAGTTTGTAAAAAGAAGAGTGGCTCTGCATTGAAAACCCTTAAGAAATGCTAGTCTTCAATTGCCTATTTGAGAATGACATTAAATACAAAATACCCAGGCAGAGTAACCACACAGAAAGCTGTCAGTGACAATAGCATGAATAATCCTAAGGGCTTTGTCCATACAACCTGCATGCTTTTGCATCAATTCAAGTTGACTAACAAGATGACAGATTAAAAGGTTCTTTTTTCCAACCCCAAAATGCAAACCCAAACATCGCTGCAAAGCTCAAAATTGTACTCCTGTGATGAGGGGGGACCACTTGTTCCGGCATGTTTAGCCCTGTGCAGAGACCCTGCAAGCAGGGTATACACAGCTTTAAAGGATAAGACAATTAGGTCTTAGCCACCACACACAAAAGATAGCCTGTATTTAACAAGCCACATGGTTGGTTATGCTCCCCACTGCAGTAAGACACTCAAAGAGTGTTTGCAGGCCAGGTGGGCATTAGTAAGGAAGAGAAGGATTGAATTCCTTTGCTGCATGGCATAGATGCTGTTGCTGAGTTGCTATCCTTCAGCATTGCCTTTGGTTTTTATTTTTTAGGATTTTATACCCTTCCATGACAGTGCTTTCATTCTTGAATCCTTGAGCTACTAATGATCCAGTCTCAGAATTCTTCCCTGTCTGCAATTTTATCTTCCTTATCTCTGCTCTACAGACTTTTTCACAGCTCTTTCTCAAACTGAGCAATTACCTGAGCCAAGGTTATGCAGCTGGGCCATGTCAGTGTGGGGCTTCCCATTCCTGGCATGCCTGGGGCAAGTTACAGAGGGGTACAGAGAGGGAGACCTACACCACCTTGCCTTTCGTGTTCCTCACCAGGAAAAGGTCAATGAAACAAGGAACAGAAACTATAGCAAAGACTTTCCTATATGCTGAAATTTCACTTTAGAAAAGCTTCTAAATAATATTTGAAAGAGCTTCTGAGGTAAATCCTTTGAGTTTTTCCTGAGCACTTCCAAAATAGGATAGTTTGGTGTTACACATATTACTTTGCACTGGTAATGTGATCTGGAAGTACAGGTGCCAAGTGATTAAAAAGATAAGAAAGGATCCCTGCATGTGAGTTTGAGCCTCTTTCTGGCTGAATATTATCTGTTCGTAAACACAGTGGCCTCTTGTGCCCTCCTGGCTCAGGCTACACCTTTATAAAGACTATAGCAATGTCTCTTCTTCCACAGAATTGTTTATGGAATTGAGCAATATTTTAAACCTCACATAAAATCAGAGAGTAATTTAGGTTAGAAGAGAGCTCTGGAGGTCTCTCGTCTATGCCCTGCTCAAAACAGTGCTGCCTGCAAAGCTAGATCAGGTTGCTCAGAACCTTCTCCAGTCCAGTTTTGAAAATCTGCAAGGATGGCTATCACACAAAATCTCTTGGCAGGATATTCCAGTATTTGACAATCCTCACCTGAACACTGTTTTCCTTGTGTTCAGGCAGAATTTTTGTGCCTGTTGCCTTTTGTTCTTTGTAGTGTACCTGAGAAGAGTCTGGCCCCATCTCCTCTGCAACCCCCCTTTAAATAGTGGGAGATGGTAACTAAATCCCCGCTTTGTTTTTTTTCAGGCTAAATAAACCCAGCTCCTTTAACTTCATGTTTTATGCCATATGCTCCAGCTCCCCTCACTCACCTGTCTCTGGACTCTCAAGTTTGTCAACATCTGTCTTGCAGTGGAGAGCCCAAACTAGACACATGGCTCCAGAAGTGGCCCCACAGACGATCAGCAAGCAGAATAACATCCCTCGACCTGCTGACCGTGATATTACTAATACATCCCAGGATGCAGTTGGTCTTCATCTCTGAACACATTGCTGACCCATGCTCAGCTTGGTGTCCACCAGGCCCACTGGTCCTTCTCTGAGAAGCTGCTTTCTAGCCAGTAGGCCCCCAGCCTGTCCTGGTGCATTGGTGTTATGCAAGCCCAGGTGCAGGACTTTGCACTTGCCTTTGCTGAACTTCATGAGGTTCCTGTCAGCCCATTTCTCCAGCCTGTCAAGCCAGACCTGCCCTCCAGTTTATCAGCCACTCACCCACCCCCCCAGTTTGTAAATCATAATGATTTGCATAAGTGTTGCATTTAACCCGTTCCCTTTCCTCAAGGGATGTCAGTAGGAGTAGGCAGTACTCCCTAATCACAAGGGAGAAAAAGCAGTCTTGGAGCTTGTGGCATATTTTACAACTGTGCATTCACATGACTAAGTATAGGGCCAGATCTCCAGTTATTATGCACTGCCATTATTCCCTCCACTGGCTTTAATTTTTATTTTCCATTGTTTGTCTCCCCTCACTTTTGGATGCACAAGAAGGAAATGAATGAAATCCGAGCTTCTTCCAAAACAGTGAGAAATCTATTATTTACTTCAGTAGACCAGCAGTCCCTTCAATATTTCAGCTCTTCTATTTTAAAAAGACAAGCTTCAGCTGAGAAAATGCAGTGAATGAAGAATACACCAGAACGTTTTATAGTTTACATTGCTAAACATAACAAAGCATAAAAAGCTTCAGAAATTATATAAAAAACACAAGACCTTTACAACAGAATAGCTCATTTTGCACTTTATGTTCATTTTGGCTTATAATTTGCTTAAAAGCCCTGCAGAAAGAAGCATTTATGTTTTAATAAAAATGGTTAGCATATATGTTAGTGCACTTAGATTGTCTTGTTTGCATGGGCAATGAAGTTTGAGGTTAATCTCATCTAATCTAAATGACACTCACGTTAGATTTTGCCGGAGAGCTGCACAGCGAGGGATCCCATGTCTGTGCAGCAAAGTAGGCTCTTACCTCCCAGATTTCTTAAAAGGAGCATTATTTCCAGATGCCTTGTGCTTATATTGTGTCCTCAGTTCAACTCAACATCAGAGAGCAATTAACTGTTTTCATCCCTGCTTCAGGTTGGATGCACAGGCAGTAGCAAGCTGCCTGGTTTTCAGAACATTTGACATGAAGGGCTAAATTTCCACTTCAGTGCGTGGGATTCATCCCTCTGCCTCCCATTAACATTAATGGGGATCCCTTCACTAAATCCCCTGCAGTACACTGAAAATCTCTTCCTGTTTATTACTCAGGGTCATGTTGTTGTTTCTCCCTGGATTGTGTCCTGAGGGGATTATTTCCATTTTTATGCCCATGCTTTCATATAAAATAGAAGCAGATGATTTGAACATTTTCAGGCAGTATAATTCGCCTTTCATGAGTCTCTAGGAGCTTTAAGATGATTAATATGTTGTAGTTCTAATTTCCCTCTAAACTTGGTCACACCAAGAAACAGTTCTTCTGGCCCCCAAGTAAAAACAGGAATAAAGTACATCCCCTTAGATCTCTTCTTCAGTTTTATTGCGAGTTTCTTCAAGACCTGAAATCCCAATCTGCAGCTCATCTGGACTGACATTTTGCAAGAGTACACTGTAGTTCCTGCATGGGTCATGTGTATAGGTCTTGTTTTAACGTACTGCTGGGAACGTCAAGGAATTCTAACCCCTGGAAAGCACTCCCAAATTTCATAGCATACAAGTAGTCCTTCTGTGGAAGAGCATTGATCTGTGTGTGCATAAGATGAGTTACTGACTTGTCTTGCAGGTGGAGGTACATAATAGCCATTAAATAGGGAGTTACTTGGACAGATGAAAGCTGGTCACAACTGTCTCTTTAGGGAGGAGCAAAGTTGCAGCAAGAGACGAAGTGAGAAAGTTGTGGAAACATTAAGGAGTAAATGCTTTAAGAAATGCCTGAAATGTCTAGCATGCCCGTAGAGCAAAATGAAAATGCTGTGTTCAAAGGCTATGTTTATACTAGTAAAAAAATGTGCCTAGGAACAATTCTGGGCATTGATGTCAATTGGTACTGAGTGGTGTGCATGTCTGCAAAGGAACTGTGTTACTCTCCCTTAAGCAGTTTGCCTGCCTGCAGACTGCAAGTGTGTGGGGAATGGTCCCTGCTATGTGCCCTCTCCTGAACCATGCCTGGGAATCATTTGTGTCACACTGACCGGTTTGGGTCAGAATAGTCCCAGAGTCCACCAGAGTTTAGGTCACAAAACACTCAGCAAACTCTTCTGCAAATGCTGCTCAGTGCCTTTCACAGGCAGCTGGCAGCCAGGGGAGCAGTGCTGCAGCTCAGCCCCAGAGGACCATGCCCGGACCCATCCTGCTTCAGGGCAGACTCTTGCTGTGTAGACCCCCAGCTTAGCCACAGGTTTCCATGGTACAATAAGCAGATCTCTGTATATGAGTTAGGAGCTCACATGCCTGTTGTCAACCTGCCCTTGCTCACTTATTTCTGTTTCTACCAGAGCCCACTCATACTTGAAGCAGCTTCAGCTAGCTGCCTCTCACATATGGTACTTGGAACTGTAAATTGCTTCTCAGCTGAGCTTTGCAGCCTGTGTTAAGCTCAGTGTTTCTAATTTGGTGTGCAGGCTAGCTAATTTAAGGCTGTTTGGGATACGCTTCCATTACTCCACAGGCACAGCATGGTGCTCAGCAGAGCCACACATCAAGAGCACAAACAGGCGTGCAAACTGCCGCCCGTGCACGTTGGGATACTTACAGAAGCACGGCTTACCACTCCTGTGTAATGTAGTGGTTTGGATCTGTTGGTCCAAGAATGGGGCTTGCCCTCTCCTGGCCCAGCCCTCCCACCAAGCACACTTCCCACCTTCTGCATGCGTGCGGAAGGTCCCAGATGGACTCAGGTCCGAGCTAGTGAGATAAGCTGCATGATGTCAATGTAAGATGTAGCCTGTATTTCCCTCGGTTTGACCACAAGCTCAGGGCAGGAGATGAAGAGTAGTGCATTCATTAAAAACTTCACAGGCATATACAGGTCACCGGGAGAGTGTTGTGCAAAGGTGAAAATGTGGCTCACTCCCTGTCACTTATGAACACTACCAGGGAGTCTCTAATAACTGTAAATGGCTAGGGTTCAGGATTGTGGTTCTCCATGGAAAAAAACCCCACTAGATTTTAGTTCACTGTCCTATGAAAAGTGTTAGAGCTTGAGTCAGGAGGAAGAGTCCTGTCAGCTGAATGATTCACATTCATCTTCACATTCGTATTAAATATAATTATCCTGGTTACTGGCAGTTCTAATTCTTTAAATAAGGACTCATGTAGCCTGTTGCACAGCAAGCATACATTTTTACACAGACAAAAATTATTTAATAATAGAAAGTTTTGTTGTATTTTTGCATGAAAATCATCTCCATGTGTCTTAACTTGAAGATCATCAAAAGACTAACCTTTCTTCTTCTCCCTTCCAAATAAACCCTTGCATTTTGAAAAAAGTGGAGATCACATACAGGCAATGTTTAAGCCCCAAGTTAAAGGCCGAGAGAGGTGGTAGCAATTATCATATGTGTTTTATTGGCTGCCATATTTATTTCAGTGAGCGTGGAGCCACACTCATTAGATGGTGGAAAAGACTGAAGTACAATCCTCTAAAAAACAGGAAAAACTCACACAGACCTTTGCTTTTTTTGCAAGCCTACGGCGTGTCAAGAATCAAATTTCTGAGATTCACTGAGTATGTCCCTGCTGGCTATGAAAAAGCACTAGTAATTCTGCAGTTACATTGTTCATTTATCATTGTCTTCCAGCACTTCAGAGCATAATTGTTTTTTTGCCACACGTTTCAAAGGATTTGATACCAAGTTTTTTAAAAAAACTAGGGAGGGCAGGTTTATGACAGCCATATCCTGATAAAGGAAGGAGTTGCATCCTCAGGGAATGCTGGGAGCTCCTTTTAATTATCTGTGCAACCAGGGTCCAACTGACTGCACTTTACTCTCTCCACATTTTTCATTCAGATTGTATTCCTTTGGGGCATACTCATTGCACTCCAATAAATTACATTTGTCAATCTATCGCAAGTGATGTTTTAACTCCTGGGTGTCCGTAGCACATACAGCTGTGTTCAGAGTGCCTGCTGTGGTGCCGAAGATGACACCTGCTATGGTATTCAGGTGATTTGAGTTGAGCTTTAGTTGACAGACCTTGGCCAGCTCTAGTGTCAACAAGGAAACCTAAGAGTTACATCTAGGCTGTGAGATCTTATGTACGTAATAAGGTCCTTTGCCCCCTGTGCTCCTTGTGTTTGTGTTTTATCCTTACAAAGCATGTAATTTCGACATGGGGACTGTATTTCCCATGTTTCCTGTGCTGTGTTGAAGTGAAGAAAATAGGAGCATAGGTATAGGATAACAGGCAGGTTAGGAAACCTTTGTATTCCAGCTGCTTGTGTTGTTTTAATACAGTCTTTATTACTTGGATTTTTAAAACCTTCTTGTGATAAAAACAGAAAGGTTATTTTTTCAGGATGTCAGTCTACCACTTATAAGGTATCCTTTTTAAGGGACTAAACCCACTGTTGAGTACTTTTTGCAGGTAAGCACTGGAGGAGATTGCTTAGGGGGATAACAAAATCTCCTTCACTGCAGATCTTTAGGAACCTCTGCTAGGAATGTCATAGGTTTAGCAAACCCAACTGTGGGGAGAAACAGATAGACTGAATGACCTCTTGAGGTCCCTTGTAAGTCTGTCTTACATGAGTTTTGTATGAGTTAAAGCAAAAAAACCCCACCCCGAATCCATAAGGAAGACACAGGACCAAAACCAGTTTTTTTCTCTGGTTTAAAAATCTGTAGATTGCAAACCTGGAAAAGGGCATTAGTTATCCTACAAGTTTTAAGTGCACAAAATAAGCTTTGAGAAAGTTGCCAAAATCAAATACTACCTTTGGAAGACTGCATAGATATTAAAAAATATGACATTGTAGACCTGGTTACTTCCTTCCTAATGGCTCTGTTTGCAGTGGCTTGAGGATGCTTAGGGACCATGTCAGATTTCTTAAGTTTTTTATCTTCCCTACAGAGAAAAGTTCCTACTTCTTTTTCTTCAAATACTGGAGTTCTGACATTAAAATGAGATATAAATCACAATATACAAAACAGATTTTTAAGTCCCCTTCCATCTTGCAAGACTACTGTAGCTTTCTACAACACTGACCGACATATCCACGTAAGGACAATGGATTCGGCATCTCACAGAAAAGGGACATTTTCCATTTTTTCAAAGGCATAGTGCAAGGATCTCCACAGATTGTGAAAGGCACATCCGTGCACCCATTATGCTTGCTTCAGCTATTTCCAGAATTCTTTAATGACTAAGATTTTACTTGCTTTACTTCATTAAAATGCTGGAAATCAGGGCAACAAGCTCAGAGAAATGTTGCCAGTGCTCACTGCTTGTGCTTCCTACCCTTTCTCTGCACGCTTGAGTGAGCTCTGCTTCTTCCCTCTGTTGTCATTATTTGTGCTGTGTTTTGGTAGACATCTGGGCCGGGGGCGGGAGAGGGGAAAAAAGGATAGGAGAAAGAGAGGGAAAACAGGTCACAGCTGGATAAAGGAAATCTGTGAAACAATAGCATATGAAGTAACAGTGAATTACATGCTAATTAAATTTCCTTGTATGTTTTAGCTTTATAGCATAGTATATATTAGAACATCTGTCTAGATATATTGTCCTCGTCACTATAATAGTGATGACCTTACAAACATTTAAAATAGTAATAACTATGGAAAGTTATTTCTGGCAAAGATATGCTCAGTGGAAGTTTGGAAAATGGTCAATAATTGAGGCGTTACGGCCCATCTCTGACAAGGAAAATCTATAGCATGGGCAGTGACACAATGACATTTCTAGAAGGTCAGGTCTTCCATGGACTGCTTAAACGAGTTCTGGCTCAGCTTTGGAGAGAAAGTCTAGTCTTGCAACAGGAGTGTAATTAATACCTTTGCCTCTTGATTTTTGGCTTGTGACATCAGAACTCGGAGAACTGAAAACTCTCTCTAGATAAATAATATATAGCACTAGATTGTCTGGAGCCTTTTTAAGATGCTCATGCCCTTTGAAGAAGGAAAAAACGCTATTAAATAAAAATGAGGTTGTTTGTATTTATTTTGCAACAGAAGATACAAGGCAGCGGAGAACCTGACTCCCGGTATTTTCTGTGTTAGAGATGAACAAATCATTCAATCTTGTTCACAGAAAGTGGAAAGAGGTGAAGTGTCTGAAGAACTCACTGAAGGAATTATAAGCTTCCAGTGAACAAAAGTGTGCTATACCAATAAAGCAATGATTTCTTTCTTTCTTTGCTCTTAGGTCATTATGGACAGTTACGTAGAGGACAGAAGTGGTGTCACTGGAGTGATGATCTATTTTTTTCATGTACTTCTGGAAGCTACTATGAGTCATGCTGACACCTTCTCTTTGGGTTATTATTGCATTGACAAATTCTGCGATACATTAGGATTTTCAAATGGGTCTGTGGAGACACATGCTACATATGGACTCATATTTCAGAAACGGATTCATTAAAGAATAAGAAAAGCGTATTTTCTTAGCATATCTTGTGTAAAACCTGTTACAGAAACTATTGATAGGTGTGATAAAGGTAAGGAGCTTATGCCTCAATTTTGTCCTGGACATGCTTGCATAGGCTTGAGCAGATGCACAGTATGTGCTGAATGTTGGCATTTCTGTGCATCCTGCTCCATGCTTGGACAACCTGGTTGTGTCTGATTTGTAAGGGTGAGAGATGGTAATAAGAACTATAAAATTAATTCTAATATGGATTTATCAATCAGTTATACTAGGAAGATAGGATTTTCTAAAATCCTGTGTCAGATCTTTCAGAAAAAGCCTGAAAGTATGGCGACTTCGGTGTGGAGGTTAAATATTTGAGAAGTCTACACTGAATGATTCATTGGTGACTTGTGAAGTGGCAACATTAGGACATCATGGTTAAAGAAGAGCTAAACAAGAATGATAAACAAAAAGAACCAAACCCCATGTTTTTGATTCAAAAATGGGTGTTTAGGCAAAATATATGCCTCTCAAAATCCTTATAGTGATGGCAAACTGATTTCATCTTGATGAATTTTTCTTTATAGAAAGATTCTGACAGATTCTGGCAGATCACATAGTGCATCTGCAAGGCACGCGAGGAGGAGTCATGCAGAAAAATGATCACATACTTCAGACAACTTCAAGGAGAAGCTCTTAAACGCTCTTAGACAGTTTTGTGTGGAGGTTAATAATCGATAAAAGGCTGTCATGAGTTAATTACAAATATGGAAATAACTACATTCTTTATTTTAACTTATCAAGGAGATGACATGCTCTGTTTCTGTGCCAAAGCTCCCTAAATGGTGATGTGACACTTAAACCGAAATGTGAGCCTTCTTTGGAGATCTGAACTAGCGTGCAGGGCTTGTTCTGGCCTTTGGCCCCCAAAAGGGAGGATTTTCTCTGAGGACAGCAATAGTTTTGTTAAAATACCTGAAAAATAAATTTTCAACAATAAATTTTAGCAACTTGATTTCAACTAAGTAACGTTAAGCTTCTTTCTTTGATTATAAAACTAAATAGATAGTTGTGTTCTTAGGGGAAGAATAATATTAGTAGCTCAGGCTAAATGCATATTTTAATTTAACTATCCAGTAAAACATATATGACACCTTATACAAGGTTTTAATCTTCTTCCCTTTGGGTGTTCTTCTGCAATGGACTCTTACTCCCTCCTAGCACCCTCTCATTAAAAATGCCCTCCATATTCATAGATGTTAAGCATGACTCTTGACCAAAGAGATTAATCAAGGGGAGACAGACAAAATCCATCCATCCATATCAGATCTAATGCTGTGAACTAAGAATTAACAGCTCAAATTTGTTTGGACTGTACAAGTATGTTAGAGCAATTATTATCCAAGCACTGTATCCGGATGAACACTATACTCCAAACTGAATTTAGATGAAATATATAATGTACAGTTTAGAGTGCAGTGCTCACCTGTATTCATGGTTTTTAAGACAAACAGGAGTTTGTCACTCACACAGGGAGTTTTTCTAATGACATGAGCATTTTGAGCAGGTTTGAATGTGACCAAGACACTGAAAACATCTGCATTGATAGCAGTGTGCAACATTATCTCTGGTTCATTTTTGGTATACATCTATTATTTTCATATTTACAGCTGTAAAAAGCTTTTCTGTGTTTGAATAACTGTTTGATTCTGGATGGCTGAACTTGCCACTTGAGTGAAGTCAGCTGAAGAGGAGTAGTGTTTTTTCTTTTTAAGTGACAATAATATACTCACTGGTTTGTGTAAACTTACTTCACCCATCCCAGTGATGCCAATGAAAATATATTACTGGCTCACCTCTTCTATTTGCAGAAAATTTCAAATTGATACAATGCTGGACTGAAAGTAATTTCTATTTTGGCCATGAAAGACCAACCCTCCCAATTTGCTGCGGCAGTGGGACGCCCCCACCCTGCAAATCCCTCACGTTACTTTGCCCCTTCTCGTGAACCTCGGAAGTGCCACCTCGTACCGCGCTCCCCCCGTGGAGCTAGCGAGAATCCCAGGTGCCGCGTGTCAGCAGGGCACGGTGAGATGGGGGAGCAAGTCCTGGGGTCGCCCTTCCCACCCTTTGCTGTTGCGCCGTAGCCCTGCCCTTAGCAAGGGCACAGCACGGCGACGGTGTAACAGCCGCGGCGGCTGGCCTGTGCCCCCAGCCGACCTCGAAACGCAGGGGTGGGAAGTAAGGCTGGCACCTTCTGGCTCTTCTCCCATACAGAGCCAGGAGAGACAGCCGTGCCATTTTCTTCCATTTATAAGCTTATTCTGCTCTATCTGAAATTTATTCAGGGCCTTCCTCCCACCTTTCTCTCCTGGCAGTTTGCTCCAGAGTATTGCTGTTCCCATATTTAGGATCATTCTCCCAACTTACAGTCTCACCCTGCTCATGGTCAGTTTAAACCCATCTGTTCCTTGTGCCAGTATTGTCTTTCTGTCTTCCTTACATGTCCTTCTGCCTCTCTGGCAGGCTTTCACCATCATTCCTCCTGGCCTAGACTTCATCAGATCAGGTCAATCAATTGTTCTAATCTCTTCTCAGATAATATAATCTTCATTCTCCTACTATCTTAGCATCCCCTTCTGCACCTTTTCCAAATTCAGTTTATCTTTTCTAATCATGGCTGACAAGAAATGTATGTATTTCATGAATTGTGTAACCAGCACTGCAATAGCACTTATATTTCTCCATCTCCTCAAACATCTTAAGATACCATTTCTCTTTATTATATGCAACCTTGCATTGATTGCACATAATTATGGTGTCAGTGACTAGACTTTCCAGAGCTTTGTCCTTGGCTCCCTTCCTACTACAGTCCATCTTTTTGTGAGAGGTGGAGAGGTGAAACTGTCCTATGTCTTGCAATATTGTTTTGTCAAATAGAAAGGAATAAAAGATTAAGAACTGCAGCTTATAATTTTCCTGGCAAACATATTTATAAAGTTGTGGTGATAAAAGTAATAAAAAATCTATTGAAAAAAATGCATCCTAATAGCTTCCAAAAATCTCACAAACACTTTAAAGAAACTTGAATAATAATTGCAGGGGAAAACGGGGAAAAGAGGATGCAGTAAAAATGGTATAATGATCACTTGCTAATTTTGGTTACTCATCCCACTGGCTAATTGACCCTGTGCATATTTCTCTGTGTTAATCACCATGCATTGTATGTCATAATAGCTAAGAAGACCAGAATTTTCTTATATTGCTATTTTTAGTAAGCTTTACTGGGTAATGTTTGAATTCTTTGATAACGAGTAAAATATCTTTCTGTCAGAGGAGTTCTACATATTTTTTTTCTTGCCTGGTTAATTGTTAATTGTGTGTAGCACAAGGAAAATAATGCCACCTTAACTAGTTATATTATGACTTACACTTGTAAGTAATGTTATGTTTGACTTCCATGTGGAGATTATCTGAGGTTCTGAGTGAAACAGATGGACAGTGAAAAAAGCATAGCTATCTTTCAATGAGATTATTTTGCTTTGATAGTCATGGCTTTTTATTCAAAACTGTGCAGAATAACTGCAGTTTATTGTGCCCTGCAGACACATTAAGGATGTTTCAACAGACACTGGTGCAAATCAGATACTTAAATCTAGCCTCGTCTTTAGAATGATATTCTAATTTACTCAAAGTCCACAGTTTCCAGCTGTGTGTGGTTTGTAAGCTGGAGAATGAATTATTGCAACTATATTCAGCAAAAGGTATTCCATAACGGACTTTTAAAAAATGACTGTAGTCCAGTAAAAATAATTTATTTTGAACGGTGAATCAAGATGCAGATAGAACTTTGCACTAGGAGTGGATCTGTTTCTTTTTGTTTCTGTGAATTGAGGAGTCTAGTAAAACTTTAATGAGAATAAAGTGCAAACCACAAAGTTTTTCTAGGCACAGTTTATCTTCCGCAAAAAGGATGGAAACTCAGACCTGATCCTGTAGTGGAAGTGATGAACTGAAATATGGAATTAGCAAGATGGTACTCAAGAAGGAGAAACAGGTTTCAGACTATAAACCCTATGGTAATTTATCTCCAACCTTTGGCCAAGCGCTCTGCTCCGGTAACTTCCTCACTCAGATAGGACTTGCTGGGAGGGCTTGTCAATAGACTAACGAGACTCTCAGTAAGGAAAAGTTGTTATCTGGTTAACGTTGAGAAGATACTTCATGAGTTAAGGACCTGGGCTGCAAAGTAACTGTTTCTTGAATGTAGTGGTTTAGATTGATTGATTGTTACTGTTTGTGAGTTTAGTGATAGTAGTTAGACACATCAATCTCTCCCTCTCAAGGTATTTCCTGTAGTGTCTGCAGACCCGCTTGTTTAGTTTAAAACTGACTCCTACATTAATAGGGGAGGCTCAAATTCCCAGACCAGCTTCTTAGCATATGCACACATGCCACATTAGATGATAGAGTGAATATCCGCTCTCTGAGGACTCACCTTCCCTAACTGAGGTTAAATCTAAAGTGTCTTTGGTATTCATGGAAGAAAGCACCTTCTTGTTAACACTTTTCTCAAGAGCTTTTCTTTAGAGCTCTAGACCAGCTACTCTCTATTATCTTTTTCAGCTTGAGCTATTCTGCAAGGTTAATAATTTTAAAAATGATCCTACAAAATACCTGTCTGGAATTCACATACA
Organism: Gymnogyps californianus; assembly: GCF_018139145.2. Lineage (NCBI taxonomy): Eukaryota > Metazoa > Chordata > Aves > Accipitriformes > Cathartidae > Gymnogyps > Gymnogyps californianus. The sequence continues at coordinate 74,088,834 of NC_059471.1, read as the reverse complement.
CTTAATAGCATTTCATTAAAAACTGAAATAAATGTGCTGACTTTTTCACAGAAATCACCTAGGCCACTTTCTTTTTTTAACAAATAGTTGACGAATGGAGGAATGGTAGTGGTATCAGTGGAGGCAAAAGACATGGTGGGTTATCTGCTTTGTACAGAAACCATAGCATTAATAATTAGTGGTAATGCATGAAAAAATATGTATTGGTTTTAGAAGTCAGGGCACATAACGGTGCAAAGGTTCCTAACTGGGGAAGTTTTGTATGCTGCAGCAGTTGTGCTAATAACTGTGCATTGGGAATTTTTCCCCTGATCAGTTCTACATGAAATACGAACACTTTACTTGTAAAATTAAGCAAAAAGATTCTTCTAATTGCGTTGCTTTTGAAAGAAAACTTACGCAATTAAATGGCCAGGGAGAAAAAAATCTCAATAATCATCCTTGGTAGCAAAGGGACATCCCTACATAAAGTGTTTCTGAAGAGGCATGCTCCAGGCCAGACAGGGACCAGCTATTACCCGTGGTGTTGCCAAGCAACGCTTACTTTGCATTCTTAAAATTAAAAACACTTCTCTTTCATTTTGCAGAGCAATGGGGTTGAAATGGAAGGGACACACAGGCCTTCAAGTGAAAAAAGGAGCTGGAACTTTTCATGGTTACTTATTCTCTGTGTAATTGAGTGATGTATGAGCATTCCTGTTCTGTAGCACAAAGATTCATTTATTGGGGCCATCACTGTAATATGTGAGCAGGTGTGTATATCAGATGTAGCACACCAGTGTTTCTGTATAGATTTATCAACACCAAACTACAAATTCTGTTTTTTTGTAAACACCAAATTGTTCTGTGCTAGCACAGTTATCTTTCTATCATGTATCTCATGCTGGACAGGGATTTAAAGTGGTGATAACAGGTGACTAACAAAGCAAAGACAAGAACAGCTGATCACCTCGTATCAGCATCATAAAGCACCAGCTGCAGTCCAGAGGACCTGCTCCTCCACAGTGTTACCCAAAGAAATCAACTAATGAAGTCCCTGGATGAGGGATGTGAATTCGTAAACTAGGGAGAAGTCACATAATACCCTGGAAAATAGGGGTGTAAGGAGAAGACTTTCCCACTGCTGCTAGAGGAAGGAGAATGTAGAGGTCTGCAGGGTGAAAGCTCAAACATGCAGCTGAGAGGTGCAGCAGAAGTATCTCTTAGGGATTCCCAGAAAGGGAGACTACACTGTATTCTTTTGCTGCCTTTCCATACTGCCTTTCTGTGGATGAGAGGTGCTGGTTTGCAGATTTCCCAGAGAAGGCTACATGACGCATTTACTCCACCAGATCTTGAAGAGAGACATTTTCGTGGCTTTAGAGGAACATGGGTTGTGCAAGAAATTTGGGAGAGATTTGGGAGAGCTGACATTAATGTTTAGATGTAGAAACTTGATCTCTTATCCATTTCTAGAGGCACGAAACCAGAAAGAGATCGTAGAAAACCCCCCAAAGCAGGGGGTCGGATTCAGCTCTGGATTGAGACACTGAATTCCAGGTACAGTAGGTGCCCATATGTGAGACAGACGCCTAAGCTCCCAGGATGGAGCCAGTACAGGAAAAGTACTCTAGTGAGTTATCCATCTCATCTTCCACGGATGTCTCAGATGCCTATGTTTTGTCACCTGAACAGATGTCTTTAGGCTTCTCTGTCTTTACTGATCAGTTCAGTGGCCTAGTTATAGGCAACCAAGTGAAGATCTAGATCACCACTGATGATAATGAGAACTTAGACATGCAGCATACAGGCTGATATCTGTGTCACAGACACTTGATGATGTCTGAATCTTAGGCCTAATGCTCCCCACAGGTGATAATTCAGTTGTCTAAACATCAGTATCTACTCCTGTTCCAGCTCTTTGGAGACATCCATCTGGCTGCTAGGTGCCATTCCTGGAGGATACAGACCTACATTCACTCCCCTGCCATTCCTGCCAGCCTCACCTATACATCTTGGACGCTGCATGATTTCTAAAATGGTGCTGGATGTTTTTGTTTAGGCAGAAGTCTCCACGGCACCGGGTGCTTTGCTCCACATATACCCTGGTACCCGTTCTCTGAGGGTCCAACCAATGCAACTGTAAAGCAAACGGTGGGATTCATCTCATCAAATTTCTGAGGCTCAGAGTGTAGGAGCAGGTTTCAGTTGCCAACCATAGCTGTCTAGGGCAATTTCAGACACCCAGTATTATCTGAGATTTCTGCACAGGCCAGTTAGGTATGATACAGGACCTACAGAAGGACAGGTCTGGAAACAAGGTGAGATAACTTGATAGATTTAAAATGGTAATAGGCACCTGCGTTTAGGTAACTGAATCACATCCTAGGTGTCTATATCTAGGCTAGGCATTCCATACTTCTTTTATAGTCTATAAAGGGAAACAGGCCCTCTAGAAGCGTGATATGTCTTAACCCAATATAAATGTTCTGCATAGTTCAAAAGTAGACATGCAGATTGTAATTGTCTAAAGCAAGGCAAGATGAACATGGCTGGAGTTTCCCACTTAGTTTCATCTTAACTGTAAAGCAAGGATGCCACTAGAAAGTGAGGTTGCATCTGCATTCTGTTTTCTGGGGAAATACTGGTTAAGAAAAATAAACATACAGAGTGTATTCTTTTAACAATATCAGTACCTGTAGCTTGTTCAAACTAGGTACACTTCCATGTGAAGGTTTTTTAACTGGTTTTGGTTCATGCAAAGCATAGACTAAGAACTGGCACAGGATGTTTTTGAATGCAGCTCTAGATCTGTTTACTTTGGTAAAGAGGAATAAAGATGTCTGAAGAGGTGATAAAATTAGTCACCTATGGTTTTCATGACTATATAAATATTACTGTTGTGCCAAATATGCACTGGAGAGGTCAATAACCTCCAAAGCAGTGAGCTAATAAAGCTTATTAGTCTAAGATAGAGTGACATTTCTTATGCTGACATTATGTCATGCTCTCTGATCCCCTGTGTTGCTTGCACTGTTGGTAAAGGTGAAAATTATTTCTGATCTCATACATCTAAAGTTTGTTTCTGTGATGATGTTTAAGCAAGTCTCATTAGTGAGGCATGACGTGTGAATAACTGTAAAGCAGTGTGTTTTTACACAGTAGATGGCAGGATTTCCAGGTGTGAAAGGATTGTATTGCCTGAATGTCATAGAATCATAACATCATAGAACATCTCAAGTTGGAAGGGACCCTTAAGGATCAAGTCCTGGCTCCTCGCAGGACTACCTAAAACTAAACCATATGACTAAAAGCGTCATCGAGACGCTCCTTGAACGTCCTGGGGAGGACAGCTCCCTTATATTTTATTTATATGTTCCTGTTTTTTCTCATTGTCCTATCTTGTCTTCATGGCTTTAATAAAACACTTGGGTGCCCAGTAGAGATAATAAAATGTGTGACATTTGCAAATGCCAGTTTAATAAACATCTCTGGAGACCCTGTGTATTGTCGTTGGCTTGACTGAATATTAGAAGAATGAAAAGCAACTGCTCCTTTCCAGTTACAGCTCATGAACAGGTATAACCTATGAACAGCAGATACACTGTTCTGCTGACTGACAGGAAATACAGCATACCTAGCTAGACAGTCTCCTTCTTCACCATAATTCGTGTTGCTTAATCTTACAGAAACATACCTTTAAAGTTCACCTGTCTTCTCCAATTACTTCTTCCAAGCACTGTAGGTTTTTTCACTTGGCTTTCTGTCCTGGTTTCAGCTGGGATAGAGTTAATTTTCTTCTTAGTAGCTGGTATAGTGCTGTGTTTTGGATTTAGTGTGAGAATAATGTTGATAACACGCTGATGTTTTAGTTGTTGCTAAGTAGCGCTTATCTTAAGCCAAGGACTTTTCAGTTTCCCATGCTCTGCCAGCAAGCAGGTGTGCAAGAAGCTGGGAGGGGACACAGCCAGGACAGCTGACCCGAACTAGCCAAAGGGATATTCCATACCATAGAATGTCATGCCCAGTATATAAACCAGGGGGAGTTGGCTGGGAGAGGTGGATCGCTGCTCTGGCATCGGTCAGTGGGTAGTGAGCAATTGCATTGTGCATCACAATTTTTCTCTTGGGTTTTATTTCTTTTTCTTTTTCCTTTTTTTTGTTATATTCCTTTTCATTACTATTATTATTATTATATTTTATTATTATTATTGATAGTATTATAGTTTCTTTTACTTCAGTTATTAAACTGTTCTTATCTCAACCCATGAGTTTTACTTTTTTTCGATTCTCCTCCCCGTCCCACTGGGAGGGGAGGAGGAGTGAGCGAGTGGCTGCATGGTGCTCAGTTGCTGGCTGGGGTTAAACCACGACACTTTCATAAATCTTAATTTTAAATACAGGGATCTTTTTGGCAGTTAAGTTTTTGTTTATTTCCATTAAAAAGAAAATTGCAGTTTTCTTCTGTTCTTAAATCTACTTTTCCTTATTTTTTCTTGTATACCTCTGACAGCACCAGAGCAAGATTTGTCTTCTCCAGCCTGGGCTGCTCAGGAGTAGGCATAAGCAGGACAGTCACTTCTGCAGGCTGTAAGAAAGAGACCCAGCTTCTCTGGGTGCATTAATGTGATTCCTTGGGCTACAAAGGTGATTCTAACTTCCTAGAGTAAAACACTACAGACTGAAAAGCCAAAGCCGCTGATCAGGATAAACACTATGTTGTAGTATTTTTAATAGACAATACTGCAAATCACAGACCTTTTACAGGACAGTTGCTGTTGAATACCTAGAGAGGCAAGAGGAACTGTTGGAGTGATGAAGGAAAAGGAATTTCCATGGCTTTCTTCTGATGGATACACTACAATGTTGCTGTCAATGTGAACTTGCTGGAAGAGGAATGTGAGATGTAACTTAGTTTTTACAGTTTATCATTCAGGAATGTCTGCCAGGTGGTGGAGAAATAAATGTAAATGAAACAGTGGAGAGCAGCAAGCATGAAGGAACATGCAGGAACCTGTCATTCGGCACAAGGGAGTAGTAAAAATCATAAGACACAGAACTAATGTTGGAAAGAAAGCAAATAAACTTAGGGAAATAATGCATAACTAAAGTGCCAATAAAAACAGGGATGATCTCGGATATCATTCCCCTTCATGCTGCTGTAAAAATATTATTCTAATCAAGCCCCTGACATCCTTTTAAAGCACAAAAGGTAGCTATCATTATCCATAATTCACACAGAGAGAAACGGAGCAGAGGGATTAGATGACCCAGGACAGCAGCAGAGGACGTTGGCTGGAGGGGACAGGATTATAACTCGGAATTCTTGGGTTCCCAACAGATCATACCCTCTTATGTCTGAAAAACAAAACAGAGGAAGATTTAAAAAGAGTGCTGGAGATAGTGATGGGCATTTCCTAACACCTGAGTGCCTGTTTTAGAAGGCCTACTCATGTTCTTTTCACATAGTTTACATCTCTGTTTCTGTTCAACCTAACACTCTTTTTGAGAATTCATCAGTTAGATAATGAAGAACAAAGAAGCAAGAGGAAGACACAGGCCTTGCTTTTGCTGTTGTATTAATCATAGTCTGTTAGTTGCACAAAATTTCATCATACCATTCAACTTCCCAGGTTGGACTGGATCTTGGAACAAGCAACTTCAATGCCATTGACCTCAAAGGCTTCACAGCCAAAAAAACTGTTGGGATTTTCCCCCCACGTCTAGAAAAATGGTCCTTCATGAGAATATGTGTTGGTAGAAATGGGGATAAATTTTACTAAGATGGCTCTGGCTAAATCCAGAAAGGACGTTTGCTAAAAAAAAAAAATGAATATTGTTTTGTCATGTTAATTATATCAAATGTTCTGTCTTTGAAAAACTGCAGCACTCCACTGCTGTGGTGAAAAGAAAATTTTGGGAAATAACGACCTTTTCCAGGAATCTGCCATGAGTATACCAAGTCCAAATAGTAAATTCACAGAAAGAATTCAAAATCTGTATTTTAGAGTCCTGACTCTGATCTATAAACTGCCCCCCTAAAAGCGCTTTTGACTTTCATTGATCATCCAAGTTAGCTGATGCAAGGGGTTTTTTTATTTGATTAAGTAGTTACTTTCCATTCTGTCTGTTAAGTGGGGTGACCTGTTTCCATCCTATTGCAAGCTTTGGGGTTTCCTTGTGATATCCATTAGTTAAAAGGGAAAACAGGAACATATTAGCAAAATCCATCAGTTCATGGAGAGCAAGCAGAACTGTCTGGAATAGATCAAGTCTAAGCAGACTAATTTACATGTATGTTGTGTAGCATTTTGCAGCATTTCTTTTTAGAAAAGCAAACAGCTTTCTTTTGCCTCTGGAATGAATGTAATGATTATGCTCAAGAGTTGAAAAGCCTGGGTAATTAAATTGCATCCAATTTGAATGGTTTCTTATATGATGAGCTGCATCTTACAGAGCTGGGATGAAGAAGCTGTCAGCAAAGCAGGTTCAGCTGCTTTCTTACTTCAAAAGAAGAGGAAAAACTCTGCAGAGGAAGTTCCCCTTAAATTCAAAGAGGCAATGAAATCTGGGTGTGTCACCGGTACCCTTCCAAAAAGATTACCTTGTGTACAGCTAACTCCCCAGAGCAGCAGAGTGCACAGCAAACCAAAGCAAAATCATGGCTAATAAGAATAACTATTTGAGGCTTAAAACCAACAAGAGCCTTTGGTGTATCTAAAGGTTTGGTTTGTGGGGGAAGAACTGGGAACCAGTCATACAGATCTTGGAAAGACTGGAAAATATGACAGTGTTATGGAGAAAAGCTAAGCAGCCTGGTTGGAAATGTTGCAGCTGCTGACTGCAATGGAGCTGATTATGGCAATGCGTCTCTTGGGATCCCAGTGAAGTGTCACTCAACCTCAGGACAACGGTGAATCAGAGGACAATAGACAAAAGTACTGGAAATCTGACCCCTCTAAAATGGAACGGCACACGTGCTCTGGTGCCCACAAACAAAAAAACAGAATGGAGAAAACTGCAAAAGATGAATAAGAATTCAAAGTTCAGCCTCAGTCTGACTGTCAATAAAGAAGCTGTGCAAGACGGCCCAAGTTGAGGTAATTCTTCAGCTCAAAAGCTAGGAAAGACTGCTCTTATGTTTATGAAGCACATATTGAGCACCTTAATGAGGGACAATGTATTCTTCAGCTGGGATGAGAGCATAGTTTGTGAAAAGTTAGCACCAAGGCAAGGGCAGGAAACATTCCCAAAGGCCACAGGATCAGCACTGACAGTGTTAAAAGCTGTTGATGAAAGCAATGTGCTGGTTTTGACAAAGTCTGCTTAGAACACCACAAATTACAGTCTGTAGCATGCATTGATTCGTATTTCTAGCTTCCCCATTGCTGTGGTTTAATTCCAACCAGCAACTAAGCACCACCCAGCTGCTTGCTCACTCCCCCTCAGTGGGATGGGGGAGAGAATCAGAAGGGTAAAAGTGAGAAAACTCATGGGCTGAGATAAAGACAGTTTAATAGGTAAAGCAGAAGCCACGCACGCAAGCAAAGCGAAAGAAGGAATTCATTCACCACTTCCCATCGGCAGGCAGGTGTTCAGCCATCTCCAGGAAAGCAGGGCTCCATCACGTGTAATGGTGATTTGGGAAGACAAACGGCATCACTCCAAACATCCCCCCCTTCCTTCTTCTTCCCCAAGCTGTATATGCTGAGCATGGCATCATATGGTATGGAATATCCCTTTGGTCAGTTGGGGTCAGCTGTCCTGGCTGTGTCCCCTCCCAACTTCTTGTGCACCTCCAGCCTGCTCACTGGTGGGGTGGTGTGAGGAGCAGCAAAGGCCTTGACTCTGTGTAAGCACTGCTCAGCAATAAGGAAAACATCCCTGTATCATCAACACTGTTTCCAGCACAAATCCAAAACATAGCCCCATACCAGCTACTATGAAGAAAATTAACTCTATCCCAGCCAAAATCAGCACACCCACCAAATCAAATGAACTGTAATTAGGAAGTGTTTTTAGCTGCTCACTGTTCATCTACCAAGAAAACTTAAAATTATTTTATACTTTTGTGTGAAGATAGTGCTTGTGTGATATCAAGGGCTAAGTAGAGATGGACCTGTGCTGGGAAAACCAGATTACTCCCTGTCGTGGTCTAACCCCAGTCAGCAGCTAAGCACCATGCAGCAGCTCCCTCACTCCCCCCCCGCCCCCGCTCCCAGTGGGATGGGGAGGAGAATTGGGAAAGAAGGTAAAACTCATGGGTTGAGATAAGAACAGCTTAATAACTAAAATAAAATATAATACTAACAATAATAATAATGAAATATAATAATAATAATAATAATAGTAATGAAAAGGAACATAACAAAAAAAAGAAGAGGGGGAAAAAAAGGGAATCCCGCTCCCCCCCAAAACCAGTGATGCACAATGCAGTTGCTCACCACCTGCTGACCGATGCCAGAGCCGTGATCTGCCCCTCCCAGCCAACTCCCTCCTGTTTATATACTGGGCATGACGTTCCATGGTATGGAATACCCCTTTGGCTAGTTCGGGTCAGCTGCCCCAGCTGTGCTCCCTCCCAGCTTCTTGCACACCTGCTTGCTGGCAGAGCATGGGAAACTGAAAAGTCCTTGGCTTAGGATAAGCACTACTTAGCAATAACTAAAACATCAGCGTGTTATCAACATTAGTCTCACACTAAATCCAAAACACAGCACTGTACCAGCTACTAAGAAGAAAATTAACTCTATCCCAGCCGAAACCAGGACACTCCCAACCACAGAAGTGCTTTGCATTTTGGATTAAAGTTCCAGCTTGTTTAAAATTTTGAAACAAGCAACTTTCATTTTCATCTTTTTCTGTCACCCCTGAAACATGGCTGTAAAATGAGTTCCAATTACACTGGTGAGAACCTACAGAGCAGCTTAAGGGACTGGATAATTTGATTAGTTTGGGACTTAGGAGAATCACCACATTCACATACTTTCTTGTAATTCTTTCCTAATTTTTACTAGTTTTCAATGGCTGTGTTCAAATAAAAGTATAAGATCAACTCAAAATTGCTATTCCAAAAGAGCAGCTGGCACAAAATCATCATTATGTTGCATCATCCAATTGGTTCATCATGCTTTAATATACCCGCATTGCAGTGCCTTTTATCAGCTGTTTCAAAAGCAAACTATACTTTTCCTCTATTTGAATATACAACACTGTGTCCACAGAAAATTTTGCCTATGAGTCTACTTCTCTCCAGTATTCATATTCAAAACAAAACAATTTCTCCAAAGGAGACAACATGAGAGGAGAAGGACATGTATCATGACTTTATTATTTTAATGTGTTATGAGCTTGTGAGGGGAAAGCTATTGAAATATGCTCTACTAAGACCTAGATGTTCGGTTTAAAATTTCAGTAGTGCTGTTATAGCTACACAGTGAACACCTCGAATGAGAAAGAACTGGGGATGAAGATGGGATGATGCTGGTTTTACTCCTAACTTGCTCAGAATGGCACAATAGGCCTTGCCCATGTGTTCTGGTTTTGGCTGGGATAGAGTTAATTTTCTTCATAGTAACTAGTATGGGGCTATGTTTTGGATTTGTGCTGGAAACAGTGTTGATGATACAGGGATGTTTTCCTTATTGCTGAGCAGTGCTTACACAGAGTCAAGGCCTTTGCTGCTTCTCACACCACGCCACCAGCGAGCAGGCTGGAGGTGCACAAGAAGTTGGGAGGGGACACAGCCAGGACAGCTGACCCCAACTGACCAAAGGGATATTCCATACCATATGATGCCATGCTCAGCATATACAGCTTGGGGAAGAAGAAGGAAGGGGGGGGATGTTTGGAGTGATGGTGTTTGTCTTCCCAAATCACCATTACATGTGATGGAGCCCTGCTTTCCTGGAGATGGCTGAACACCTGCCTGCCGATGGGAAGTTGTGAATGAATTCCTTCTTTTGCTTTGCTTGCGTGCGTGGCTTCTGCTTTACCTATTAAACTGTCTTTATCTCAGCCCATGAGGTTTCTCACTTTTACCCTTCTGATTCTCTCCCCAATCCCACCGTGGGGGGGGTGAGCGAGCAGCTGGGTGGTGCTTAGTTGCCGGCTGGGGTTAAACCACGACACCTTGGTATCTCTGTAGTGGGGAAATGCTGTAAGAAGCATTTATATTAGTTACTTTTTTTGGATCAGAATGTGCTTTTCAAGAAAATCTCTAGATTGTCCCTATTTACCTTGATTTAGTTCATATCCTGGAACAATGCACGTGTGCAAACTGGATTCCTTTCAAGTGAAACTAAAGGAAAGGATGCCTAACTGCTAATTGTTAATATGCCTTCAGCTCAGAGGAGCAGTTTAAGCTAGTCTGAAGGAGCCCCTTCTGAAATGGAAATAGTGGGGTTGTGAAGTACTTGGTATCAACTGTCTCTCTACAGGTCCTCTCCTACTGCACTGCATTGCTTGCTAATGAAGGCATAGTCACGGACCTTGTCAGGGAATGGCCAAGGATGAGGAAGAAGAAAGAGAAGCAACCACTGGAGGTTTCGTAAAGTTCACTAGAATTTCAAAGTCCCTAATGCACTTGGTACAATTAAATTAACCCCAAAAAATTAAAAGCATGAGATATTAAACAATGTGAATCTTGTTTGTTTGAGGTGGAAGGCTGGATAGCTGTTCAGTTCTGCAAGAGTGGAAAGGCATTTTGAGGTGACTGAAAAGGTTGATGTTGGGGGTGTGAACTAAAAAGAAACTAAAACAAGTAAAAATAATTTCACAGTCAGGTTATAGCACAAATTGTGCATGTCAATAGGTTAAAAGTCTAACATGGCTGAGCATGGTTTCTCCCTGCCAGATATGTCTACTGGGCATGAAGAGGATATCCCATTAAAAAAATTTATTTATATGAGGAACTGAGTTCCTCAGAAAAAATGGAACTGAAGAAAGTTTTGCAGATATAACAAAAGATATGTTAGACAGCATTTGTTTGAACTCAGAGAGATCATACTATCTTTGCCAAACACTGCCCACCCGTAGGCAGTGTCAGTCACAGGGGGTCAAAGATTGCCAGTATAAGGTGTCCTTGGGCTTCCTTAGTAATCAGCAACAACTTAAAAAGGGTGGAACAGTTAAGAGCTTGGGGTAAATGAGGGAGTGACCAGTGCCTGGGCCTGAGGTGTGTCTGATCTCCAGGAAAAAAGTTTACTTCTTATCCTTAGGAACACAAAATATTTCAGTGTGATTAACTTAAATAAGAGGCTGATCAAAATAAGTCCACTCTCATATGAGACTTTAAGAATTTAATTCTCCTTAGAGTTTGCAGCTGTTGGCTAACACAGGCATTCCCGTAGCCACTGAGGAGCATGGTGTGTAAGTGCCCAAGCTGGCTCTACACAGAATCAGATCTTACTCACTAGCTTGGTTTTAGCATCTTGTGAATATAAATGCACTGCTTAACTTTGGACCTGAGTTAACAATTAACAATATGTCCTCTCTGCAGGCTACTAGCTCAAGCACAGCACTGCACTAACACAGCGATGCGGCTATTGGACCAGTACCACACTTCACTCCATCTCCCTGAAAGACTTACCTTTGTGAAAAGCAGTAGGTGGTTGGAGGTAGGTCATTTTGGTCCCCTCCCGTCTTCTCAGGGCACAGTTTGAACCATTAATGAACCCAGACCTTCTGTGGAAAGAAGCAGATGTCTCTACCCCATAGGACTTACGTATTCCTCTTCCCCTCATCAGTGCCAGACTTCTAGTAAGAAATCCAAAATCATTGTTTTCCAGCTCTTTATGAGTGCCTTTCTTCTCTTAATCTTCATTGTCATGTAAGTTTGTACTGAATTCCCATTGTGTAGAGGAAAGACAGTATATAATTCAATGCTATCTTGATCTTCTAGGCCCCGTTTCGTTTTCCTGCAACTTCCTCTCCACATCTCCCAAAGAAGGTGCTAATAATTCATATACTATTTTCGGTGGGTATTGTATATTTAATTTTTATGAGCTGAGATGAAAGGTATTAGCTCTTTGAATTTTTGCTCTTTATCTTGTAGAGAGGGTCAGGGGACTTGCTTTGGCACTCTGGCACTTGTCAGCTGCTTATGATTATTGGCATCAAGTCTCAGATTTGTAGTCCAAACCTTTTGCCACAGACCCTTTCATGCACTGCTCTTATCAGAGAGTCTTGTATTGCTCCATACCCAGTCTGCTGCTCCCACTTTGCCTTTCTCCTTCCTTTCGATAACTGGGCACACAGTTTTCCTTGTCTCCTTCCAGCCCACCACATTCCTCCTCCTTTCTGTGCTGTCACTTCTTTCCATTTTCCTCCTGCTCAGCTCCTCTGCTCACCTCCCTTGGTCATCTTAGTTCACTTCCCTGTTCCCTGTCACTCCTTGTTGTCTTCTACACCTTCCCACTTACTAAAAAAGGGTTTTGTGGGGAAGACAAAATGGCTGTAGGGTTAGTTGTTGCCTTAAGTGATGCTTCAATACTGTGAGATTAGTGTTTGTTGACATATGCAGTTTTCCCAGTCCCCCAAATTTGCACCCCATCAGCACCCCCCACCCCCCCCTTCCTATATACATTTAAGATTTTCTTTACATATACACACTCTTAGTTTTTACCTTTTTTCTTTCTGGAATACAACTTCACATATTCAAATATGTTCCCAACCAAAGGCAAGAAACGTGCTAATAAAAAAAAATGGTAGATTCTCATTTGATCACTTAGCTGTAGGAGCAGGACTTTAAGACAATGCCCACTATCATAAACATTATGATAAGATTTTGAAATCTGGCAATGTAGCAACTACTTGTTCCTTTTTTTTTTTTTTTTTGCTTAGGGAAATGGGGTGAATATAATTGAAATAGCTCACAAATTTGAGATGGAGAGAAATTTCATCTGAGACATAAGGCTTAGCTCTGATTGCCCTGTGTGCATCTTGAAAATGTGTCTTGAATATGAAGTGACCACTGCTCCTGTTGCCATGTTAATGTGACATGCAAATAGAGCACTTCCTAGTGACATGGCAACACTTCTGTACTATCTCATATAAAGATTAAAAATATTTTTCTTGTGAAAGGGACTTTGATGTTTGGATGCTATTTTTATAACTATTCATCAGCTTCTCTTCATACTGATTACACTTTTTAGTTAATATATACAAAAATTGTTTCCAGGCAAGTACTAATTAAAGCTATCTTTATGGACAAATAGGAGAACAGAAAGAAAAACAGTCTGAGTATAGAGTTTTGCCTTTAACCCTTTCATACACAACTGGGAAATGGCTTCAGTGCTTCATAAGGAAAATGTAATAACAATTCTTTGTACTGCTTTATTGTCTGAGGCACATTAACATCAACTGATTACAATACCCTAATAATGTAAGTAAATCAGAATTAATATCCCTATTTAAGTGGAGGTGAAACAGCTAAGTCATCACAGAAAACATGGTTTCAGTTGTTTCAGGCACACATTCTGCTCTTTAGATTCAGGAATGAGGTTGTGAAGCCAGTTCCTAAACCACATAAGTTTATGTATTCTTCTGTCATCAATGAAATTATAACACAAATTTGAAATACTGAAAATGTTGCCCCTCACTTCATTCAGAGCAGGAATGGCTCTGAAATGAGATTTTTGGTGCTGTTCAAAGCAGAAATTTTGCTTGGTTTAGATAATTTAATGTCTCGCTTCTGTAATTACCTTTTCAATTTTTAGCCTAGTTTTGTAAGGAAATGTGGCTTACAAGATTTTGGTGTGTATCTGTCCGTGTGTGATCTGGACAACTCTTAAACTATGGATCAAATTCGTTCACGCTGACAGATGGGAAGAGTTTCCTACAGTTATGAAAACAGGAACTCAAGTGGAGAATAGAGAGACCTTAGTTTGTTTTCTCATGGGAGAAAGGCTAAAAAAAGCCCTCACCTCCTTTATTTTCGCATCAGAGAATCAATATATGCTTTGCTATATCATTTGTTCACAATTTTACTCCAGTGTGCTTTTTCCCACATCACTTGTTTATCCTATGCCTGTCAGCCCTTGCATGGGTATGCATAAATATGATTCAACACACTATCTTTATTCATCAATGAGCACATCCTTAGGTCACACTGAGTTTACTAGGACTTACTCACTGGGTATCTTGAATTACAAAAAGATACAAAAAGAACACAAAATACTGTTGATACAAAAAGAAGGGGGCTATTTGCTGCTTCTTTGTGCTCCTGAGTGACATGAAATTCAGGTTGGCAATGGCTTTGCTCCAAAGCTACACAGCAGGATGGCTTGTCAGGGCAAGATTGCCAGACTTGCTTTCAACAAATTAATGTGGGCACTCAAAGTGATTTCAGCCACGGCGGCAGCAGCAGTCACGTTTGCCCTGTATGTGAGTGACTTCTTGATGCCATGGCTGGATTGCTTTGGACAAATTGGTTTGGACAATCAAATTTGCCTGGAACAGGCCAGTCCTGTAAGACTTGGGCAGCCTGGTCTTTTTTTTAGACACATTGTTATGGCTGACTGTGACTTTGCCTTGTTTTTATACTGTTGCTTATACTCAGATCAGTAAATACCCCACAGTGGGCAGATTGTTACTGCAAGTTGACAGAGAACCTTGAAATGAGACACCTGAATTTAAATGCTGCCAGTGTTTCAAGGCTTGTGGGTATTCACTAGAGATAAAATGGAAATACACTTGAGTGGAAAACAATATTTATAATGATGGGCTTGGTCTTTAATTCAGCTGTACAGCTAAACCCCAAATCAAGAAAAATCTTAAAAGAACTTAGCCTTGATCCAGACTATATCTGAATTACATGAAGGCTACGCATGTGTTTAAGGATTTTGTTATAATGGAATGACAGCATGCAGCAGGATTGGGTCAATATTTCTCCAGACTACAAATGCAAGACTCATCTTGGCAAGGTCATGGTGTAAAAATGAAATCTCAACAAGTTTTGCTACCCAAATGAGATGAAACTAGAAAGTGGAAACAGAACCCAGCTATATTTAATATGTGTCGACATGTTATGAATCTGTGAGAAAGGCAAGTACATGCTAGGACTGTGTGTGGCCACGTGAAATAGGCCATGCACTTTGAATAATTTATTTAATTTACAAAAACTCATGAAATGGTGGATAATTATGATTTGATTATATTTTTTATTTGATTTATCAATTATTGCTTTAAATTATTGAAGAAATAAACAATCAGCTGAAAGCCTTTAACATACTCAACAGTACTTTTATATCTACCTTTTCTACTTTTTCCTCTGCTATGGAAGATGAATCTTTTGACTTTCACTGGACACACTAACAAAGTGAACTTTAAGATTTCTTTCACTTTTAGCCGTAAGATCACATTCTCCTGCCAAAATTAAGTTAACTGAAGATATGTATGATTCACTTATTACCATAGGCATAATTTTAAATATTTTCTTCCTCAGCCAATAACCTCCTTTCTATTTGGGTCTATGTGAAAAACTCTTACCAATATCTAAATGCAATCACTAATATGTTTGGGTTGACATAATTATCCTGAGAAAAACAAAAATAAATATAATCAATACATCTGATTTTGGCAATGGGCATGGGGCTAAATCCTTAGAGATATACAGAACTGTTGAATAATCCCATTTTGTCAATATACTCTTATTCTGAGTTAAATTCATCCTAGCTCAGCCAAGGACTCGACGCTTTTGAAGTCCCTCAGCTCTTCAGAATAGGGCTTTGATGAGACAAAATTCATATGCAGAGCTTGTGTTGGCTCTGTGTACATAAACATATCCGTCTGGTAGGTTGAAGAGCCAGTGTTACTTTAATGTTTTACTGCTTGGAGTTCAGACGATCATGACATGTATAGAAACACCCTTATAATAAGCCATACTATCATTATTTATTAGCCAGACCTTCAAGTAAAAAATCAAATACTGTGACGTGGCCAATGAAATCACAGCAGGAGAGTCCTGGGATTCCCTTCTCTTTTATTATGTTTCTTCATATAGTCTATCAAATTTTCAGTGGCAAAACAAATAATTTACATTATTTCAGATGCAAATGCCTTCATTTGGATATGTGATTATAAATCTGGACGCAGTCTATTTGCATGTTGACAGTTAATCTCATCTTTAAACACTTTACTGAACTGAAACTTCTGTGAAACTAAATCTGTCAGTACTTGCTGTCCTCTGAATATGTAGCTGTCCTATACACGTCCTGTACTTACTGAATGGACTGACACTGAATCATGGCAAACGTGTATGTGGAATTGCACAACATCAATACACACAACTTGCTTAAACTGGAAAGGTCATTTAATGATAATCTTTTGCTGAGGTGAGTATGGACTTTTGTGTAGGCGCTGATTTAAATATTTGCCTCATTTGCTGTAAAGACTATGAATTGACATAAATTGTTGCCGGTAGCTTTTCGCTTCCCTTTTGTATATATATTTTTTTTTAAAGGCCTTTCCACATTAACCATTCGTTATTTAAGAAAATAATTGCACCATTTTTATATTAAAACAACACCTCAGCAAAAGAGCTCTGATGGCCTGTTGTCTTTGTTAATTGTGTTCACAAGCGCTGGGGCCTTCAAATTTTGCTGGGCATTTTCCCACATGTCTAAAAACCATATAGGTCAATAACTGTCTATCAGAAAGTGGCTGAGATGGTTGAAACAAATGATTTAGTCCTTTTCAAAGTCATAGATGGCTGTAGGGTAAACAGCCTACGAATTAATAGGTCAAAGGGAAGACGCAGTACCTACAAGAACCAATTACCTCATTTGTTTCCTGTAATGTGCCACTTATCTTCAGCTGAGATGTTAAGATGAATAACAACAAGAATAGTAAAAAAAGTAATTTTATTTGCAGGGCACATTAGCCTATTTTTTTGCTGGTTTTCTGCAATACAATTTTTTCTCCGAAGTATGGTGAAGTGTAGTAGATGCTTTTTTATATCTGAAATGATACATAATTTCATTAGGGTCAGTGAAAGGACCATGGCAATTTGTCCTCTGACACTTCCTACTCCAGTCTCTCCTGATTTTTAAGTATTGCAGCACTGAATAGTTAGCTTGTAAAGAAGACATCCTGTAACTCCTTTTACTGATGAGTTTGCTTAAATCTATTCCAAAGCTGTAGTGGAAACATGACTCTTAGCTAGGCTGAACATGTGATAATTTGAATAAATCAGCAAGAAGCTGAGCAAATACCAATGTAAAGTTAATTCTAAGATTAGATTAAATATTTTAATATCAATTATATGATTTGGAAAATGTCCTTTTATTAGCTTAAAGCTAAGACTTTAATGTATTTTGTCTCCAGATTGTCCCTACATAAATGATTCTTTAACTCAATAAATTTTTTACATTAGTATGCCTGCCTGTCACCAGCCTGAATTCTGTGCAGGTTGGTTATATTTTCATATGAGCAATTATATTATTGATACCGCTGTGGTAATGAGAAGTCAAATGGCCCTTCGTTGTATACAACACTTAATGGAAACAGATGCCATTCAAGCTAGTGAAAATGCGGAGACCTACAAGGGTGCACAGAGAGTCTGAAAGCTGAATAGTTTATCCTTGCAAGGGAAAGAAGGTTATTACTGTGATAAATTATAGCTTTCCTTTCATTCTCTCTACTGATCCAGCTCCTATTGAAATCAAAGGAAAGGCTCCTCTTGGCTTCACTGAGAGCAGGCTGGAGCTTTGTAATACCTGTGAGTCTCTGAAATAGAATAAATCTTCCTCTCTCATTACTTTAGAGCTGGCTGATTCGTAAGTGCTGAGTTCTGCTGTCATCTTCCATGCTGTGCAATCCAAAATATCACCAAAGCAATTGTACTAGCTCCTCCAAGCTCAGCCTCTCAAGTGAAATTGGTGCTACGGGCGAGTTGCCAGATGGGGATGCAATGGATAGGACAAGATTTATGGTGCTTCTTAGTGTAATTCAAGGCACAGCTACCAAGAACTGGAGGGAAGAGACAGAGTGAACTGAGGGCAGGCTAAGTAACAAATTCATTTTTTGTGAAATTAAAGAGATTAATTGGAATAAGAATAAGAACCAGAGTGGGGATAGATTATTGCCCATGGATAAGGCAAAAAATAAGAAAAATGGTTAGTATGTGCTCATCTTTAAATAGAGAAACTACTCCTTGCCAGTTCCAGTACAGCACTTAAAATATACCCTGTATGTTCAATCAGTTCCAGCTGGAGTAAATCAATTTGTTCTCACGTTTGCAAACCTAACCTGATGTTTAGTTCTTTGTTGAATCAGGTACTAAAAAGGAAACATTTTCAGGACAATAAGACTCAAAGATTTCATAGAAGAAAAATAGAACATTGCAAATTATCATCTAAAATCTAGTTATTTAGAATAAGGAACAGTAACATGAACCACTGGGGGAGTAGCAATGATTACAACCCTCCAACCTATTGCAACATACAATACTAATTCAGCACTGAATTTTAACTCATTGAGAAAAGGTGTGTGGAGTCGGAAATATAACTTATTCACTAGAATGAGTGAATATTATTTTTGCATTACATTGTCAACTACCCTATAGTGTTTACTGTAAAAAGCGTGCTCCATTACTTCGTCTTAAGTCTCCCTCAAAACACACACAGATCAGTAGGTTTTAACAAATTTATCTATTTTGATGGAAATACATTTTGTGCAAAGGTGCATTCAGGCAATATTACCTAGGTCGATATCCAGATGGACACTCTGGATACCTTCGCCGCCATATCACAAAGTAAATGTCTAGTGTAATCAGTATATTGCAATATAATGAATACCAGTCAGCTTTTCCCCCACGTCCTCCCCAGTTGTTGTGTCTCAGTCTTAACAGAAGGAAACCTGAGCCTATAGGCTGCACAGAAAGTCTGGTATAATCCAAGCAGGTTTCCTAATTTGTCTGTCTGGGGAGTAAGTTCTGGGTTCACTTTTTTTCCTTAGGGATAGAACTGTTCCTTCTTTTTCCATGTAAACTGTTTGTAAGGCCACGTGTGTATTTATGGGCATGTTTGCATCAAGCACATTAAGATAACATCTTTATATATAAAAGGAAATCAAGAAGCATAGTATTTGATAATCTGGTAAATCTTATTAGATTTATTTAAATATGAAAGATGATGACACTTTTCATGATGTTTATCTACTGAAGAAAATGTCACCTTAGTTTTCCTTCTGTCCTAGGACACAATTGGCACAACTTACTAGGCATTGTCCCCAGCTGGGAAGAATGCAAGAACTCACCACAGCATCTCTGGTTATTCTCCAGTTCATCTTTTCCTTCTAGCTCTTCAAGAGAACAAGCAGAGGTTAATGTCACCTAAAGAAGCAATTAATACAGGATCAGCTTTATGGCAAACATGTCTTGCAGAACTTCTGCAACTGCAGCTCTCTCCTACATGCTGATGAAGCCTGAGTGGAGCAGACCACCCCTTGCACAGACGGTCTCCATGCAGCTGACGGTCTGCTTGCCATGATTCAAGTTGCTGGGAAGCCTGTTTCTGTAGGCACTGCACAGGGGATACTTGACCATGGTAGTTAATTGGTAAAGGGGAAGATTAAACTATGACTCATGTTAGATACCTCCTATGCAGATGCCCACACCTAAACCGGTCGCTCTAGGCTCCCTCTTTTGTCAACAGAGAATAAATAGCTGTGGGTTTCATCTGACCTAAAACATCATGTGGTCCATATAGATGTTTTAACACAGATGGAATTATTCAAATTCTAACCATAAAGGACAATTAAGCTGACTTGCCCAGATACAGACATTAATGCTGAACATGCCTACACATATTCAGACAGATGAAATGCTAGTATGACTACAGTGGACCACAGTGATAAGACAGAGCTCAGAGTTATTGTATCATCATCATGACTGGTATGATGGCTATTGTTTCTGGGAATGCTATGAAGTGTCCTCTCTAGACCCTTCCTATGGGCGGTCTGGATGATTGAATTCACTTCAGGTTATATCTCTGTATCCCCCACAATGGAGTGGCTGGATTTGCTTTACTGTGATATGATTAAATATGTTTATATAGACATATGTTTGTGTAAATGTCTTAATAATATAATAATGCTTCAATAATACTTTAAGGAAACAAATCCAGCCACTCCTTTTTGGTAGAGAAGGAAATAGACACTGCTCCAAATAAAATATTTTCTACTCACCAGCTCATCCAGCTTGAAGGTCGCTAGGGAATTACACATGCACCACACAAATACATGCACACAGAAGGGAGAGCAGGGTAACACAGCAAATAGTTGGTAACAGGATTTTGTAAGATGACATGACAGACTGCAGTGGTCAGAGGCAGGGTTTGCCAGGCGACTGTGCTGACCAGCAGCTTGCTTGCATGCAACTGGCCCCTTTTATGCCCCTCCTCTCCATTTTCTTATGCTTCTGATCCACCTTTATCCCCTCCTTTCCTGCCTTTGGCCCTTCTGGAGTTTTGCATATTCCCACCATTCATTTAAATAACCCATAATAATTTTGCTTTCCTCATGAGACCCGTGATAATCTTCTTTCCCCCCTTCTCAGTTACACAGTTCTGACTGAACCTCAAGGCAATTAGATTTTCTTCAAAAGCACTCCCTCGACCCAAAATAAATGTTAGTGTAGGTGCACCTTAGCTACCTAACACTTAATTAAAGTTTGGAAAACTAACCTGGACAAATTGAACCCCTTTATGAACACTTTTTATGAGAATAAATAGAAAGAAGGCTTTTTAGTGTAAGTTTTTTTCCTGCTCCCTTATTTTAAAATACATTATTTGAGGCAATGGAGCAATTTAATAAACTGGACTTCTTGTAAGAATAAGAGCTGCAAAAGTGGGCCTCTTGGGCTTGAAACTTGCTACCTCAGGGATATCTAATGTTGAATCCACTTGTCTCTTCAGTATTTTCTACCAGGTAATGTGAGCATCTGGGAAGTTGCTCAATGTTCTTCTTGTACTGTCTAGAGAACCTGGGCTCCCAAACTTGGTACTTAGGTTTCCACAAGTAAGTGACAGGCTCAAAAAATTGATTTTTTCAATTCTCATTCTTTCATGAGGTCTTCTGTGGATGTAGCCCTTTATGCTTTAATGCTATCTTCCACACTGTTCTTATTAAGACAATACATACAGAACCTTAGAAAACAGAACTTGTGAGTCATTACATCTGTTTTCTGATTTTTATATTCATTTTATGAACTTTCTCAGTATATAAATTGGAAATAATCCCAGAAAATGAATAAATGGATTACTCTGAAAGCAGTTTCAATTAAAAAAACAAAAAAGAGAATGCATAGTGTAGTCAATCAGGAAATATTATGCTAATTACTGTAAAGATAACAGCTGTTCATACTCTTTAGATTATTAACACCTTCTATGCTCCAGCAGGGAAGCATCCTATGCAACGCTAATCTTCCATGTGCAAACAACTGCTGCTCCTTCACAGGGAAGCGGGTAATACATTCTTCTCTCTGACAGAACAATAGGCGAGCAACAGCAGGCAGAACAGAAGTTTTATGACTTTCAAGATTTTGTTAATGTCATTGGTGCTGCAAACTGTACAACGCATATGCTACCAGTAGAAAACAAATGCAGTTCTTACAAAGCAAAAATCACATCCAGTCTTTTATACGTAAATAAGTTACTGGATTATGCCAGCTGTTAATTTTTTTTTTCTCTTTTGACTTTTTCCTCCTTTTTTTTTTTTCTTTATCCAATTAAAAATGGTGAACACCCAACATTAGTTCTGAACTGGTTTTGTGAAAAGGTCAAATTTTGACTTTATAAATCAAATCTGTAGCCGAATTACTATGGTGCTCACTCCTTATTTTCTGGATTATTGAAGTAACTTTCAGCATATTGCTACCTTAAATGTTCTGCTCATGTTATAGAGCAGGCAAAAAAATTGTTATTTAAGTAAAAATCCTTTCCTATCAAGGAGAACTGGCTCTGATCTGGGAAGAGGCAGAACAATGTTTTATCTACAAAAAATATGACCGGAATAGTTAAAAAATCCACTCTAAATCTCTGTAATGTAGGCTTTGAAAATGAAGTGGTAAGTCCAAGAAAAAAATACAAGCAAGTTGCAGAATTAGCAAGTTCAAGGGCTCTCTGAGCTGCTAGGCCTAAGGAGAGTTTAATTAAAGTTAATTGAGAAATTTAAAAGTTGTAAAAACTATGACAAGAAAGAGGAAAAAAAAAACCGCCAGAACATCTAACCCTGAAGGAAATGAGATAATTGCATGATAAAGCTATCCCTTAGTGCTATGTTATGCTTGTTCTGTGAATGAATCACTCGGCAAGGCGGGTGCTCTGTGTGCTTGCTTTGGCAAAGCTGTAGGCAGGTGCCTGTCTTCTTGCTGATAACCAGCCAGATTAAAAGGTTGTCACCCTCAGCATCCCTCACCTCTCTTCACCCTTCCCACTAGACAGAATGTACAAAATTGAGATTTCCCACATATTTGTTATGCAGGCAGTTCTCCCCTAATACGGTCCTGTCAAAGTGCTCTGCATCTGCTCTTCTCCCTCCCTGCCCCCTGTTACTGTGCTGTTCAGGGGCCTGAACTGTTCTGGATCATTTTGCCTGCGGTGGGGCACCCCAAGAGCAGCTGTGGCAGCAGAACTGAGGAGTGGTATCTCTTGACAAAATCATGACTTTATAAGTTCTGAACAGTTTGTTTTTCAGTTATTTGCATTGCTCACAAACTTTGCAGCTTCTCTGGTACTTCTGGTCAGCCTACAGCTAAGGAACATCCTTAACAGGGTGAGTCACTCTGGGTGAATCAGCTCTGCATCACTCCAAAGCACTGAAGTGTGTTTTACCTCACTCTAGCGGAGGACTGAGCTCAAGGAACTGCCAAAACCCAATTTACCACCTCTCCTTACCCAGAATCCATGTACCGAAGGACATCATGACGTGTGCCTGTCTTTTTCCTCCTTAGTTAGTCCTCAGGCTTTGTTATCTCAGAAGGATGTTAGGTGCAACAGGCTATTTGCTTGTGTGGATGATGAGCTGTTCCACAGCCTGTCTCAAACAACAGGCCACCTTACCTCAGTGTTCACAGGAGACCAGGAAATGTAAAAGGATTTCTTATTTCCTGAGACCTTATTTTTTGAGATCTAGGAAAAAAAAAGGCTTTGCACTCTCTATGGTGCAGTATTGGTATCAGACATAGACAAGCTGGTAGTAGGCAGCAGCCTACTGGAGTTGGCAGATCTTTAAGGACGCTTTCCATAGAGCACAAGAGCTCCTGATCCCTAGGTGTAAAGAAATCAAGCAAGGAAGGCAAGAGACTGGCATGGCTGAGTCAGGACTTGTTAGTCAAGCCAAGGACAAGAAGGAAATGCACAGGCAGTGGAAGCAGGGACAGGTATCCTGGGAAGAGTATAGGGACGCTGCCCAATTGTGTAGGGATGGGGTCAGGAAGGCCAAGGCGCAGATGGAGCTGAACTTGGCAAGGGATGCAAAGAATAATAAGAAGGGCTTCTACAGGTATGTCATCCAGAAAAGGAAGCTCAAAGAAAGTGTACCTCACCTATGAGCAAGACTGGCAAACTGGTAACAACGGACAAGGAGAAGGCTGAGGTACTCAACAACTTTGTTGCCTCCGTCTTCACTGGCAACCTCTCTTCCCACACCTCTGGAGTGGATGGACCGCAAGGCAGGGACTGGGGGAACAAAGTACCTCCCACTGTAAGAGAAGATCAGGTTCGAGATCACATGAGGAACCTGAATATACATAAGTTTATGGGACCTGACGAGATGCATCCCAGAGTCCTGAGGGAATTGGCTGATGTAGTTGCCAAGCCACTCTCCATGATATTTGAAAAGTCATGGCAGTCAGGTGAAGTCCCTGGTGACTGGAAAAAGGGAAACATTGCACCCATTTTTAAAAAGGGTAGAAAGGAGGACCCTGGGAACTACCGACCTGTCAGGCTCACCTCTGTGCCTGGGAAGATCATAGAACAGATCCTCCTAGAAGCTATGTTAAGGCACATGGAGGACAGGGAGGTGATTTGAGACAGCCAGCATGGCGTCACCAAAGGCAAGTCCTGCCTGACCAACCTAGTGGCCTTCTATAATGGAGGGACTACATCAGTGGACAAGGGAAGAGCTACAGTTGTCATCTATCTGGACTTCTGTAAGGCCTTTGACATGGCCCCCCACAACATCTTTCTCTCTAAATTGGAGATATGGATTTGATGGGTAGACTGTTTGGTGGATGAGGAATTGGTTGGATGGTCGCATCCAGAGGGTAGTGGTCAACGGCTCAATGTCCAGATGGAGACCGGTGACAAGTGGTGTTCCTCAGGGGTCCATACCGGGACCAATACTGTTTAATATCTTCCTCAATGACATAGACAGTGGGATTGAGTGCACCCTCAACAAGTTTGCAGGTGACACCAAGCTGAGTGGTGCAGTTGACATGCCTAAGAGATGGGATGCCATCCAGAGGGACCTGGACAAGCTTGAGAAGTGGGCCCATGTGAACCTCATGAGGTTCAACAAGGCCAAGTGCAAGGTTCTGCACCTGGATCGGGGCAATCCCTGGTATCAGTACAGGCTGGGGGATGAAGGGACTGAGAGCAGCCCTGCAGAGAAGGACTTGGGGGTACTGGCAGATGAAAAGCTGGACATGAGCTGGCAATGTGCACTCGCAGCCCAGAAGGCCAGCCGTATCCTGGGCTGCATCAAAAGAAGTGTGGCCAGCAGGTCGAGGGAGGTGATTCTGCCCCTCTGTTCTGCTCTAGTGAGACCCCACCTGGAGTCCTGCATCCAGCTCTGGAGTCCTCAGCACAGGGAAGACATGGACCTGTTGGAGCAGGTCCAAAGGAGGGCCACAAAAAATAGTCAGAGGGATGGAACACCTCTCCTATAAGGAAAGGCTGAGACAATTGGGATTGTTCAGGCTGGAGAAGAGAAGGCTCCAGGAAGACCTTATTGTGGCCTTTCAATACTTAAAGGGGGCCTATAAGAAAGATGGGGACAAACTTTTCAGTAGGGCCTGTAGTGATAGGACAAGGGGTAATGGTTTTAAACTAAAAGAAGGTAGATTTAGACTAGATATAAGGAAGAAATTTTTTACAATGAGGGTGGTGAAACACTGGAACAGGTTGCCCAGAGAGGTGGTAGATGCCCCATCCCTGGAAACATTCAAGGTCAGGTTGCACAGGGCTCTGAGCAACCTGATCTAGTTGAAGATGTCCCTGCTTATTGCAGGGGCGTTGGTCTACATGACCTTTAAAGGTCCCTTCCAACCCAAACTATTCTATGACTCTATGATTCCAGGCTGACTTTACCAAGCCAATCTGAGTTTCTGGGATATCCAAATCAACCCTAATGTATAGGATAGGTATATTTCCCAGCTGATCTGATAGAGATTCCTTTCACTGAACCTTAGATGTTTCCAGTGTAGACACCTGAGCTCGTGCCCTGTGAACTCCTTGACAGGCAATGGGTGTTTTTAGAGCAAAAGTCATTTCAGCAAATGGAAGTGCTTAATTTAGGATGAGGTGAAGTGAACCACAGAAATAGTTCCACAGACAATAAAGGGAGAACAGAGTCATTCACTGAGATGTAATGTCTGTATTGAATCAGATTAATACCATCTTTTGTACTTAACTTACAGTAACCTTTGTTCTAATTTAGTTGAATATTAAAATACAGTAGGTGCATCAGTTTGTAATTCTATTCTAGCAACATATTGTGCAGTAAGACCATTTTTAATGCAGAAAAACTTTCACAGAGGTGACTTTTTGTTAAGTATTATCGTAAAATGCCCAGTCCACTCTTTTTTTTTGAATTTTGAAGTGAAACAAGCAACCCTGCCTCTTCTGGTTTTAATAAAGGACAGTACTATGTTAGAAACCTCTGCAAAGGTTATTTTGTTATAGACATCTGAAGCTCTGTTAGAAAGAGTTTGAAATGAACCGACTCTTAGAAGTTTGCTTGGATATTAAAAATCTCAAAAATTTGAGTGACTTCCTAGCTTCTGTGCCAAGGATTATGTGATGCTTGATTGTTGAATCTAGCTCTTTCCTAGCAATTATTGTTTTAACTGGAGTGTAAAGTTAGGCCTCTGCAAAATTTGTATCTATTGATTACAGTAGTGAAGAGGAAAAGGGACAGATAGGTCTTGAAGAAACCTTCATCTGTAAATATGATATAAACATATGACATGTTGATGAAATAATATTTATAGCACAGAAGCCCCAAATAATGTAATGCTACTCATGTTTCACATTTAGGATGGGATGCATAGGAAGAATTTTAAATAGAAGATATTTCTGATATATACTAGTAATGTCTTTAACCTACACTAAAGCTAGAAGCATATGAAATCAATCTTTTCTACGTTGTCGTGGTTCAACCCCAGTCAGCAACTAAGCACCACGCAGCCGCTTCCCCCTCCCCCCTCCCAGTGGGGTGAGGAGGAGGAAAGGAAAAAAAAAAAAAGTAAAACTCGTGGGTTGAGATAAGAACAGTTTAATAACTAAAGTAAAATATAATACTAACAATAGTAATAATGAAATATAATAATAGTAATGAAAAGGAATATAACAAAAAAAGGAAGGGGGGGAAAAAGGAAAAAAACCCAGTGATGCACAATGCAATTGCTCACCACCTGCTGACCGATGCCCAGTTAGTTCCCGAGCTGCGATCTGCGCCTCCCGGCCAACTCTCCCCTGTTTATATACTGGGCATGACGTTCCATGGTATGGAATACCCCTTTGGCTAGTTCAGGTCAGCTGCCCCGGCTATGCTCCCTCCCAGCTTCTTGCACACCTGCTTGCTGGCAGAGCATGGGAAACTGAAAAATCCTTGGCTTAAGATAAGCGCTACTTAGCAACAACTAACACATCAGAGTGTTATTAACAGTATTCTCACACTAAATCCAAAATACAGCAGTGTACCAGCTACTAAGAAGAAAGTTAACTCTGTCCCAGCTGCAACCAGGACATACGTACAGAAAAACATTATGGATATGCTACCAATGTCATTCAAGTCATGAAGTTAAAGATTTCCCTCATTATTTAATCTGTGGGATTTTTTTTTTTTTTTGTGAGTATCCAAACACTTTCTAATGAATATATACACACTTTTTTCACTGTTAATGGGGGAAATCTGGAACATTTCATGGAAAAAAAAAATCACTTGTAAAAGGTTATATTTAGGGAAAAGTTATTATGTGATGTACAACTTTCCTTTTTTGTAACCACTCCATGTATCAAAATGCACGCATCTCCTTCTACGTAAGTGCTCCCACAATCCCCCCAAAACAAGGGAAACATCCCATCCTTCCATCCTTTTTGGTGAACTTGTGTTCTCATGAAAACTTTCTTATTATATATTGTGTTCTGCATGTCAGATGGTGGCTATACCAATAGATTTGCTCTGAAACAGAAAACCTTGACAAGAAAGCTTGGGGATAAAGAGTTTGGGGAACTCTGTATGAATCAATATTTTGTCTGTTTCCTTATACCAGCAGGAGCTGGGAAAAAGCTTCTCAGGTTAGTGAAGGTTGTCATGTGTTGTGTTTGTAACTCTATGTTTTCTTTTACTTTGGATCAGCTTGGGTTTCCAGTTCATGCATATGAAGCCTATTTTTCTGATCTATATGCTAGCATTCTGTTATTCCATGAGAAATTGGCTGAATGTCCTAGGAAGCCTGGGATGGTTTCCAATAGTTGTTTATAATTAGGAGCATCTCAAGTGGTGGTGGTTTTTCACATCAGTGGAAAATAGAAAAAATATTTACTTTTAGTACTTATTTAATCATCAGCTCTGCTAAATTGTGTTTTTTGGTATGTTCTTTTTCATTCTGTTTATTGTGCATTGCTCTTTTTTTCTGTATTTTTCTCTGCTGCACAACGTTGCAGAATTTCCTGAAGGAGGCTGCCACAAGCTAGCTTGAAAATGTCCATCATAAAACTAATTTAAATCTTCTGTCTGTGATTCCATGGGCTTTGGATCAGCCCTGGAGAAACTGGTCATCTACTTGGAGGAGGTGATTACTTCCACAGCACAACTGATGCTTTCCTTGCTTTGCTGATTCACAGAAGGTGCTAGATTAACCAGAGCAAGTGATTTGTGATGTACAGCTGGGCAAAGGCGTAGTCCTCTGTGGGAATCTTAATTGTCATGTTAGTAGCTTTTGCTCCTGTATTTTAAACCTACAGAAGAAACTGATATCTCCCTGCAAACTAGCAGGATCGTGGGGGATACAATGTGAAATAACTGTAAAGTTTTTGTGCTCAACCTCTTGCTTCACAGTTCTCCAGTCAGTCCAAAGCTAAATTTTACCTCCTTCCTTGACAAGGACAAGTGAGGATGCAGACAGACAGTCACCAGTTTTGGACGAGGTATGACCTTCTCTAACTCCTCAATCTAACAATATCCGCTTTGCTTTCTTGTAGGAGATTAGGAACCAGAAAGCCTCTTGTCTTCACTGAAGCCAACTGTAGACAGCAGAGACATTTATTGACAGGTTGCGTACATACATATACCACATGTGCATTGGTTCTTTGTATTTCACCTTCCAGGATAATTTATAGAGGCAGAAAGCCTGTAAAGGATTTTTCCAGACCTTCCAAAAGACCACATCCAATCTTGATCTTGGGAGTGCTGAAGCTGTCTGCAAACCTGGAGGGGAGCCCCTGGCAACTCATTTTGGTATGCAGAGCAGCTTTGGAAGCAAGACTGTGTAGGTCCATGGAAGGTAGATTAGCTAAATCTCCTCTTCCATACAGAGCAGTCAATTACATGGTCCCTGGCCCGCTCACCCAGGGACTGGTCCCACACAACCTTCACATCTCTCATGGGGAGAGTACTGAGGAAATGTTCTGATGACAGAGTTAACATCCAAACAGGACTCTAGTATGAGGCTATTTCTTGTCTGGTCATTCAGAAGATGCTGCTGTAGCTAAGAACATTAAGGAGCAACTGTCATCTGTATCCAGATTAGGACATAATGGTCTGGATGGGTGGGCAACTACCTGGGTAAAAAGCTGTTTGGATTATCAGTGGTTAATGGGTTGTGCCCTGCGTGGATGCCTGTGATGAGTACTGCAGAGGTCTCTCCTGGGACCTGTCCTGTTTAACGTCTTTATCCATGACTTGGCAGAAGTGGCAGAGTGCATTCTAGTCAAGTTTGCAGATGACACCAATTTGGGGGAACAGTTGATATGCTCAAGGGTAGGGCTGCCAGCCTGAGGGACCCAGACAGGCTGGAGGAACGCACCAACAGAAACCTCATAAAATTCAACAAGGAATACTGTGTCCAGTTTTGGGCCCCCAAAATAGGAAAGACATGGACAAATTAGAGGAAGCTTAGTGGAGGGCCCCAAAGGTGATGGGGCTGGAGTTCTTGCCCCATGCGGAGAGCTGATCTTGTTCAGCCTGGAGGAGGGATGTTTCTGGGGACACCTAACAGCTCCCCCCGTACCTACAAGGGGTCATCAAGGAGATGGAGCCAGGCTTCTCGCAGTGGTGCG
Organism: Gymnogyps californianus; assembly: GCF_018139145.2. Classification (NCBI taxonomy): domain Eukaryota; kingdom Metazoa; phylum Chordata; class Aves; order Accipitriformes; family Cathartidae; genus Gymnogyps; species Gymnogyps californianus. The sequence continues at coordinate 74,059,351 of NC_059471.1, read as the reverse complement.
TGGCAGGAGGGCAACAATGGGCACAAGCTGAAACAAGAGGGGAGAAACTTCTTCCCGAGAGCACAGTCAGACAGTGGAGCAGGTTGCCCAGAGAGGCTGAGCACTGTCCATCCTTGGAATTTTTCAAGACCCAGTTCTGCAAAGCCCTGAGCAACCTGGTCTGATCTCATAGCTGGGCAATTTGGGCAGGATTTTAAACTAGCTGACATCCCAAGATCCTTTCCAACCTGAATTTTCCTATCAGTCCTATAACCTTCTTCCAGCAGCTTCTCTTTCTAGACTTTTTTTTAACCAAGATTTCCTAGGCTGCAGCCTTTCCAGATCTTTTAGCAGGGAAGCAGTTTGGATTCAGGTTGTTTCTCTCTATCATTCTCTGTGAAGTAAAGTGTCTGCTGTCATTGGATGAAGAAGAAAATGTGAAAGTCAAATCACCTGACTGTTAGGATGTACAGCATAGATCCCTACATCTGGGCTACTTGTCTAGACTCCCACTGTAACTGATAGAGAGAAGAGACATTTTTGGGATGACATTAATCTCATCTGAAGGCAGATATCTAAAATAGGTTGTCTGGATCATGCATAAGAATGTTTTTCTCCACTGGCTATATCGGAAGTTTAGATGAATAGCTCAGTTGTAGCTGCCTGTAATACAGTTGCCCACAGAGTTAAATGAGATCGTTCATATCTGAAATGCCTGCAACTACCCACCACCCTTTCTATGTGCTCTGTATGCTGAGAGCTGTATGACAGACTGAAACCAACTAGCTCCTGAGATCCTTTGCCTTTGCAGGTGGTGGCATGTGAAGCCCTGTGGGAATAATTCAAGGGCAGCATGAATCTGTGGGCAAAAATGGCTTTGTTCATTGTACAGAAACCGCAAATGGCTGACAGAGCTTCAGAAACAATTTAATCTCGGTAACACAAATGACAATTGTCTTATACCTGTCATAGCATGAATCAGGTGGAAATAGTCTCCCCTTTCCCCTGTTTTATATTCAGTAGATGACAGCTCATTTTTCAAGGCTTAATAGTTCTAGGGGTGGGGGAAAGCAGAAGAAATACTAGTAAACTGGCATTGCAATTATGTACCTTAATCCTACTAGCTGAATGATCATCCCAAATTACTCCTTCTGCTTGCAGAAGGATTAGGAGCTCTTAGCTGATCCTGCCTCATGTTGCTATTTATTAGGTTTGTATACAGTTCCTCTGAGTACTTTTGGTATCTGAAAGAATCATATGTCAGGGAGCCTGACTGTAGTTGCAAAATTTCAGGAGGGGGAGAGGAACACAATTTTAAGACTGAGGCCTGAATGATCTTCTACATCTTTTATACACAGATACACACAGAAGGCTGCAGGATACCTGGGTCATGGGAAATTAAACATGCTATCTCCGGCTGACGGTTCCAGTGATTAGTGTGCAGAGACCTTTCATATCTCAAAGCACGAGCACATTAATCTGATCAATTTAGGCAAGTGACATCAGTGATATACAGTCATATTGTAGCAGAAGCCTCAACTTTGCAATGATAGGACTGTGTTAATTTACTGCCTAAGTACAGCAATAGCTTAGAAGAAAACTCTTTTTTGACTTTGCTAAAAAATACACAAGTTCCATTTCTAGTTAGAAGCTTTTCATAACTAGATTCAATCCCGTAAGTCAGAGCAAAAAATTTAATACTTTTGGTCGTGTTCCCATTAAGTCAATGGCAAAAACACAATTTTGCTCTTTATGTTCCTTTCAGCAAGTAATTTATGACTCATGAATTTACTTGTTATTACCTGACAATGTTTTTCTGTCATTTCCTCCCCTCTCCCTACTGTGTGATTTTCTGTGAATGGTTTGTGGCAGATAATGAAGCCACAGTGTTTCAAATCAGACTCATTCTGGCCAAAGCTGCATGGAATTTTTCTTCTTTCTGATTGAATGAACATGTGACAGTCAGTATGACGTGTACCTGAGAGAAAAGATCATTGAAGATGTCACCAGGTAAGCAAGGAGTATCGAACAGGTAGAAGTTTAGAGATGAGGAGGAGGATCTGGGAGAATTTTTGCGATTTAAAACTTTTTCTTTTCTTGGTCTAAACTGTGTCGAGGAAGAAAAATAGCCTAATATCAGGGTTTCTCGCTCAATATTGGTAGAATTTAAACGTAATTTTTCATCACATTCAATCAAATAATTGTACGTGAACATATTAAAAATAGAAGGCATAATTCTGGTTCTGATTCTGTTGATTAGGAAGATTTTTGTCATTGGTTTCAATGAAATCAGGGTTTTACATGAGGTCTTTAAAACTTTCGAAATGCAATCAAGGGGGCGCACATGCAGCACACAGGAGGTAAAAATGTCCTATGGGTTCGAATTCCTTTTGTGTGTGTGTGTGTAATTAAGTGTGCTGAGTCTTGCAAAAGTAAATGATTTCTGCACAGTTTTGTGTAGGTAGAAATGGATTCTGAAAGACTATTTGAAAGTGTCATTTATAAAATTAAGATTGTGGAGCACTGAACAGAGCTGGTTTTGAAAGAGACAATCTTTCATGAATTTGTGGAACAGAATGAAAAGAATGATGTCAGCAGCTGAAAGGTAATTAAACCTAAAGAGCAAAAGATGCAAAGTGCAGTTATTGTGTCAAGTTCCCAAAGCTGCACGCAACTGGGATGTGTGTGCAGTTCCCTAAACTGCAAACATCAAAAGAAATAATTGGCCTTGTGATTACAGTGGCAAGTGTCTGACAGAGACACTTACACTTCTGTTTAGATTGAAGGATACTGAAAAGCTCTCTCAGAAATTACTTCTATCTACTTAAACAAGATGGTGGCTTAAAAATATCTGAAAAGGAAAGAAACAGAAAAGTTCATTTTGGGGGGAAGTTGTTGTTAGCAGAAAGTTTATTCATGCCAGAATAAAGGTCCTTCTTCCTTCTAGATATTACCTTCCTAACTCAGATAGCTTTCAGGGGTATATTAAGGGAGAACACTTGAGATCAAAAGCGGCAAAAAAGGCACCTTTTTCATATCTGATGATATCTCTTTACAAAGTGCTGAGGAACTCCTTGCCTCAGAGCAGTGGGTTCTAAAATTTAGGTGGATTCAAAGATCAATCTGACAAACTCTGGGTAGAAGAGTCCATTGTGATTAGCTCTGCTTCAGGATGTTCCTAAGCCACAAATAACTGGGGATGGTGAGACTATTCAGGGAAAATATCTCTTCTCTTTTTATAAATTAAAAAAAAAAAAAAATTCTTTCCTTATACTCTTCATTATGTGCTTGATACTGGGCTAGATGGAACTTCAGTCTGAGTCCACACAGGTCTTCATATGGTACATTTGTATATGCTCTGTATGGTTCTTTCTTCTTAGATGGAAAAGATGGATTGTTTTAGATTTTGGTGTACCCTAGGGATGTTCACGATATACCTGAAGTAGGATCTCTTCCATGGGTTTCCTAGCAGATTTGTTCAAGTTTGATAGGAATTCCTACAGAAAAAATTATTTGGGGCTCTGAGCGGCATGGTTTTATTCAGCAGATAATGAGAACTACCTTAGCTGAAAAATCACGATGGCAAATTATTTATTTGGTACACAGGGATAGAAAGCTCTTTACTTTCTATTGACCTACGTAAAAGTTAGTGTTTACCACTACCTACTATTTCCCTGTTCTGTATAAATAGAGAAGAGCTGTAGATCTTCTTGGGTAACAGGCTGGCACTGGGGGAGACCGCTGGATGGGATGGGAGTTTCAGCAATTTGTCCTCCCATTACAACAGTCACTCCTGAGTAATGAAATAATTGTCTCTGCTTGCACCAAGCTTCAGACTGCTGGAAGTAACAGTAAAGTGTTTGTACTGAACCAAAAATTGCCTTTCATTTAAATTTGAGAACAAGTTAAACCAAGAATTTTCTTCAGCAAAAGACCTGGAGTCCACAGTTTTCACCCCTTCTCTTTTTAAAAGAAGTTCTCACCGTATTTCTCCCACATCCCTCAGAGGTTTTGTCTGATCTCTAGTTCTGCCAATAGCAAATACCTCTGCAGAGACCAGCCATGTCATCATAAAATACTAGTCTGTGCTTTATAACACAGGGATAAGCATTGTTCCCTGTAAGACAGAGAAAATGAGATTCATCATGGGCAGGTGTAAGCATCAAGGATCATAGAAATTCTTGTGCTTTGACACTACAGATTGCCTTCTTCTGAACTATTCACTCTAATGTTCGTTCCCCTTCTAGCTGATGAAGAGGAACAGGCACTTTTAATGCATGATTAAGCTACTATTTCAAATAACTCTTCAGGAAGAGTTCAGCGGCACATTTTTTCCCGTTGACTGTAGGAGAAGCTGGGGGTCACTAGCTCCCATATAGATGCTTTAATATGGTCAGATGAATCTCACCTTGTGAAACTAGTTCCCTCCTCAGAAAATATTTCGGCCTTCCTTTCCGCCTGTGACCCAACAATCAGAGCTGCCTGACTGCGTTGGGAAAGCCAGGAGGCTTTATGAAGCAGCCAAATGCAATGATCCAAAAGCTTTGTCTTTTCACCATCCCAAAACAAAGTCATGGCAGTAGAGGAACAACCATGTCTTTATACTGATAAGCATTACGCCCATGTTGGCAGTGGTAATTCCAACACTTTTTTTTCTACCAAAACCTGCAGCAGTCGCTGGGAAAATCTGTTCAGATATTGAAGTCAATGGTAGCTGTATCTTTCCTGATGAGGTAAGTGATACTTTTTAATTAACAGTTGTATGTGTTCTTTTTTGTACTTTTCCCCTAGTAATTATGATTCATTTTTTAAACAAAATTTGTATTTTCAGATAATCAAACTATGCTGTTATCATGTGATTGCAGTACTGTATATGCACAGAAAAATACAGTAATTATTAGAAGTCTCCCTTTCAGGGTGAATAGAAAGATTAATACAGATAGGAAACCCATTAATTTGCTAATTTAAATAAACCCTCCCCATAGCCTCCTGATTAATTCGGTTCGTAATGCTCTGGACCTCCTGGAGTCAGAAATAAAGGATCAGTGGGTACTGGGGGTACAAATGACTAGCATGCCTTTGTTTTTAGTATTTCACAAAATCCATCCACTGAAATGTACTGTCTATCAAATATAAAAGTCTATTCAGCACAAGCAGTGCTGCAGCAGTGCCAGGCTCCCTCCTCCTACCCCATGCCCACCAGGCCAGAGCTCACTGTGCAGGACACGTAGAAGCTGTTGGACATTTCCAAATCCTGCTGTACACATTTACAGCTACCCATGCTGATGGATAAGAAGAAATGAAATTGTCTTCGGATAAACACCTATTTCATGGAAGCTGGAAAGAACAGACTTAATTAGTGTTGTGGGCTTAAAGGACTCATTGTTCTACCTGGAACAAAGGCTCTTTGAACATCATCCCCCTAGCAACCATGGCACTCTCAACTCCACAGCGCCCTCTGAAAGGTCCCAGGGTGCACTCCTGTTTTTTCCTCATCCTTTTTATCACTAATCCTGCCAGCAGCATGGCAAAGGACAGGTTCAACATCCTTTTCAAAATAGACCATTGCTACTCTAAAATTAACTACTGAAAATGCCTCTGCCAAGTGAAGGTAAGGAGTTCAAAGACTGAGGGGAGCAAGATGAGATGGAGTTGTGGCTTTGATCTTCTTTATGCACTGACATCAATTGCGTGTGGACTGAGAGCATGACAATAACTGCACTGACATATCCTGCTTGCCTACTGCAGCGTGCCAGGATACTTTGTGGAGTCTGCCTTTTCTGAGAGCAGGTCTGCCAAAGCAGTCCCCTGAAAGTTTGAATCAGAGCAATACACTAGAAGAGAAACAACTACACTCACATTCCTGTCTTCATCTGTGAGAAGACATACACTGCTGAGACACCCTCAGTACTGTGTACAGCCACAGGAAAACACCCGTTTCTTTACAGCATCAAAGAAAGTAGATTATGCTGTTGCCTGCAGTGCGTTTATTCCTCTGCAATGCTTCCCACCAGTCTGTGAAGAGCGGGGGCCTTTGCTCTATGCCATCAAAACCTCAGTATTTACCCCACCACACTACGTGCTGCTCATCAATTCCATTTACTATAGGAAGATGGCTCTATCATAACTTTTGACAACAGACAACTTTTCAGAGGCAGAGTGAGTAATAATTTGTGCATTTGTGCTTTCAAAACTCCTCACCTAGTTTTTGTTCAGCTGGCTTCCTCTGTGTCCTCCTAAGCAGCTGCTATGTTATCCATCTGGCTTCCTTTGTTACCGCTCCTTGCTGCTGCTGTGCTCAGCTTTGCTGCTTCTCTCCTAAGTTGCCTGAGTTCACCTGAGTTTGTTGCACGTTTCAGCTGTTGCTGTGATCTCTGGTTGTCCTGCAATAAGTGCTGTTAGGGCTACCTGCTTCACCTGGAGGGATTCTCTCCAAAGAATACTTGTGTGCCTCAGGAAATGGCATAATTCAGTAGAGCAGGTAGTAATCTTTCTAGGCATTAATATTAATCCAGGCCTTGGCATCATGTCTACAAGCTGTGTTGCCTGGAAGCATTTTCTCACTGAGGTGATGTACAGGTAAATGATTGACCATTCTTGGTTATTAATGAAATATTTCATTTTAGGTCAAATGAAAATTGAAAAGTTTTAAATGATCCAAGCACCATTTTTTTTTCTCTTCAGTGTGACCATTAAACAGAAAAAATGAATTATTTGGACAGCCCTACTGATAGACAATATTTTTTACTCTCCCTCCATTATCACCTGACACAAGCAACATTCAGTCACAATTCTAGATTTGGCCGTGGTACTATTTGTGCACAGCTGGGACAAAAATCACCTTCGTCATTCTAAATCTCTGCCAATTGTAAGGGAAGGTTGGAAGACAACAACCAAAAGCCCAAACAAGAATGAGCACTGAGAACTGAAGTGCTGGTTCTTTTACTACTATACAAGGACCTTGTTTTGTAACTAACACATAATGAAGTATGTTTTTTCCCCACAAGATACCATAGAAATGACTGCAAGTATTCAACTGAAATGTGCAAAGGGTTGATAATGTAAGGCATAGAAAATTAAAAGATGAAGGTAGAGCCCAATTCACAACCCTTGCAGAGCAGTAAAAGGAGGAGCCAAAAAGGAGAGCAAAGAGCACTTATCTAGAGGATGCATATTAGGACTTCCTGCTATCCATATGCTTGGAAAAAAAAATATAAAATTGCAGATATAGCTGTATAGCTGCAGCTCTTCTGTAAGCTGATAAAAACAAAGAAAGAAATAACTTCTTTGAAAAGAGCAGAATGTTTCTCCACTTTACTTACTCCAAGGTCTGTATTCTGAAGTCCTTTGCATAGACAAAGCTGAATTATATATTTGTCTGAGACTGCAGAAATAAAATTCATTTTTTTAACTTGTTCATGCATTTGTCAGTACTTAGTTTTCATTGTTGTGTTTGCAGGAATGGGCCTGAAGTCAATTTCCATCATCAGTTTTACATTTCACACAGCAACAGTGAATAAAAAAAATACTTCCAAAGTCAGGAAAATATCTTTATAGGAACAGAGAAATGGGCACAGAGAATCCAAGGCAAGAAAACACCAGAAATTATTTTTACAGCTTTGTTGTTAAAATGGACTATAATTCCCAAAGAGAAATTTCCTTGAAACAGCAGAATATAACAACAACTTTTCCTTCTCTAAATAAGATATGTGAAGTATGTTACAGCATTATACGAACCAGGGAAGAAGACTCCAGTGAACATTCTGCAGTAACATCCAGACGCCCTTTAGAAATTTCACTAGACAAACATGGAATGTGCAGGGTGGGCTTGTTCAGAGCGTGCTCTGTGAACATACACTGTGAGGATATGATACAAACTGGGCAGTAACTGAAACAGGAGTTCACGTAAAACAGAAATCATGAAGGCTGACTCATGTACTCTAGTATGGACAGCTCAACCCCTAAACTAAAACAGGACCAGATATGCTTAGTCTGTGATGACTTAACATTTGACTAAGTCAATTCACACTGTTGTTATTGACTCCTACTCACATTAGGGTCCCCATCATCACCAGAGCCTCCTTTGTAGAGCTGCTGCTTACCCAGTAGTTATTCACCCTTCAGCCCAGGTGGAGTACTTTGGAATTGACCGTATTGCATTTCATGCCATTTTTTTAGTCCTTCCCGCCCCCCCCCCCCCAATTTTCAAGATCATTGTTGGTCTCACCAAATACTCTAGGCCAATTTTGACTTTTAGCGTTTGGTTCAATACTTCTTTCAGGGAAGGGAAATGTTTCTACTACCTTTAGAAAGAATGCAATCAGTCTTTTTATAACCAGTTTATCCCAGAGAAAGTTGACCAAAGTCAAGATAATTAATCTGCATTAGCAAAAAAATTGAGCCTGTTCCACAAAATACAGCATTATTTATACATGGAAAGTTACTCTGGTGGACTGCTCATCTTAGAATCAGTCCCTGTGTTTCCCATTGCTTTTTTATGTTATATTTTTTGCTGATTAATCTAGATGTTTTTTGATATTTTATAAATTTGCATTTACAGTCAGTATTTAATTGGTTTTACATTAACAATTCATAAAATGATAAAGTTATTGATCAATATAACAATCTATATAACAAAATAATGAAAATTAAAAAATATAATTAATAATTACAAATACAATTGGGGGTCTGGATCATATGACTCAAGCTGTATTTTTTTCTATACTCTATGTGTCCTGACTACAGTGGAATGTGACAGTGCTACCAGGGTGCTTTGATATTTCTAGTCCACGTACATTAGGAATGGGCTGTATGGAGTTTTTGATACAGGTGTGTATCTGAATATATTTTTCTTTCTCTACAGCTAGGACATTTGTCTTAGTCTTACAGTGCGAAACCTTCAGAGATCTCTGGTGAAATTCCAAGGCTGAATGAAATGATCAGCCTTTAAAACTAACCTCAAATCATGACGTGAATGTCACACAAAATTTTTAGGGAGTGGAATTTCAAGGTAAATGCAATGCTTGTCTAGAAAGCTTTTCTTTTTTTTTTAATAATATGGAGAAATTAAACTAACCTTAATGTAACAAGCTATTTTTTAAAGGACTTACAATTGTTATACCACTTTTATTACTTCTGAGCTCTTTGTCTTGGCAATACTGCACAGTGGAACTTTCCCATGGGAAATTCTACCTCTGTCAAATGGATTTGATGAAAATTTTTTCAAATTGAACTTAAAATCAGTGGTGATTACTGTTCTGAGCAGAAAATCATAAACTTTAGCAATGAAAAATTCCTACTATGTTTTCTAATTCATTTTTGTCTTGCAGTAGCATTGTTCACTATTTCAGATCTACTACTGTGGTTTAAATCTTCCTTTAAATGTGCCAAATCCTAAAGCTTCCACTGCTTCTAATTAGGGTTTTTTTCACTGCCTTACATGATAGGTGTCACTGAGGAAACAGGAACTCTTTCCTTGCACAGACTATTTAGAGAAATTCTAAAAAAAATCCTGTTTCAAAGAAAGAACCTGGGGTACGAACAGTTTGGGAAAGAGTGAAGTAGGCAGTCACAATGTAGGCATGTCCAAACTCAAGGAGATCAAGCCACTGTAAACATACTCTTTTCTCATGGAAGACGTATGTTAAACAGTTAACACCATGTCAGTCTCAAAGCACACATGGATCTTCTCTCTCTGCAGTGTCCTGATCTCTTCTTGTGTGATGGCTGGATAAGAGTATGACACAATAGGTCCAGGGACTACATCTTCCAGGGCAATTATTTTTAGGTGCTGAGGAAAGACATCCAGGACTCTGCAGGCAACTGTGTTTCTATTTATAATCAGCATCCCTTTCTTCAGCCAAGCACTCCAGTTTAAAAGCCGAGTGATGCTTGATGCTACAAGCACAGAGGTGTGGAGCGTTTAGGCAAATGATCTAGTTAAATGCCTTCTCCATCCAAAGTTAGATTAGACCAGTTCTAAAATATCATCTAGCTGCAGCAACAGGACGTTAATCCTTTATAAGCAATTATCTATTGTGTGTACATTTTAGACCCTTGCCTTTTGTTACTCAGAGAATTCCTCCATACACTAATGGCTAAAGGGAAGGGCTGCTTTTATCTCCATGCTTATGGGGATTCCCCCTGAGAACCCTTTGCTCTTTGTGCTGGAGCGATCCTCTGTATTTCACTGGGCCAGCACCAGGAAAATAGCAAGGGCAGAGTCTGATACAACGTGTTCATCAGTTTTGAAATGCAAATTCACTGTTGACAGAAGCTGTATTTGAAATGTAGCAGAGGATTATATTGTCCTCTGCTTTCTACATTCTTTCAAAGGTAAAGAAGCTTTTATTCTGGTGCTCTACTTGGCAAACTGCTTTGGAGTCCATCACCTTCCTCTGGAGTCTGTGAAGCCCTCCTACCCTTTCATTAATTTTTGTGTGCATGTTCTCTTGAAGAAGGAAGCTTCACATATTCCTGAACAAGCAATAAAAGGTTACTGTTTAATCCCCTGGACCTCTGCAGAACTAATTTACTTTGCTTGCTGCTTTTTGCTTCCCTTACTCTCCTCATTTATAATTACATTAATTACATGTGTATGAAAATATGCTGTCTTTTTGACATTAATTACTTGGCAGTGAAGACTAATGAACTCTGTAAAATGTTCGGTGTTGCACATTCATAAATGGCTATCAACCTGCATGGGTCACCGGTACAGTGGGAACTCAAGTAATGACCACAGAAAAGCTTCCTGTTAGTAGCCAAGAGAAAAAAAAACCACAACAAAACACTAAAAATAAAACACTCCCAAGAAAAATAGGAAGCAACCTGGTATACAAAATGTTATGCAAAGTGTCTTTGTAGATGAAATTTTTATACTCTGTAGTCATTTCCCACTAGAATAGGTAGCCTGTAACGTTTTTTTTTCTTTTACCTTAATGATGCTTAATTTTGTTAAAATTTTGCTCAGGTTTCTCCCTAAGCTTTGAGTCCTTTTCTTCATATTTCTATTTCTGTACAAAGGAGAAAATCTACCACTGAGCCGAACAATGATAGCATTGTTCTTGCAAATCTGTCAGGGTTTTCACAATTGTTTGACCAGACATACCTTTTCTGAGACAGAAGACGTTAACACTGCTGTAACCGGCTTATTATTACGACTGGGGCTGCACAGCAAATAGGAGCAATATTAGGAAAGTTGAAGAAAAGCGCTTCAAACATTAGTGTGACCAATACTGTTTTGTAATTTCCTCAAATTTACCCTGTGTAGGGTACATGGTGCCTGGTGGGAGGAAGTCTTCCGGTAGGCAGCCCCAAAAAAACTCCACAGGGGCCATTTTCTTGCATCTTCTTCTCACGTGCCATTGGGGTGCAGAGGAGAAGGCTGGAGGAGCACAAAGAAGAAGAAAGTTCAATTCTTCAGGTTCCTGTAGAGCCATGGGGAGCAGTCTGCAAACACTGTAAGTTCCAGAAACCGCACAACAAGGGATTACAGCTCCCTGGAAATGCAACTGCATTGGGACATGCTGGATGTCCTGGCACTGCAAGCCTATAGAAGATTTAAGTCACACAGCATAGTCTAACACAGGCTGCAGATGACTTAGCTGGTGCTTTTAGTCGGTATTGGAGTAAATAGAAGTCGTGTGTCTGAAAGTGGTTAACACCACTGGGTTTCTATAGTTACAGTGAAATAGCATAGGGAAAGGGTCAACAAAAGTTATTATTTTTATAATATCCTATTCTTCCCTCCTCGCAAAAATTGTGTGTGTGTGACTAAGTTTATGCATGGGGGAAAATCCCATTAGAGTGAACCACAGTCCCAGTAGTGAATGAAGCCAGGCTTTAGAGGTACTAGCAAGATATTACATGGAAGTTCCCCCAAAGGAAAAAAAAATCCTAGTATGCCATGACTGTCAGGTTACATATAGGTAGAAAAATTGTGGCATTCCTGTCTCAAATTCCAGCTTGACATAGGTACATGACATACATAACGTGTATGTGTGTATGAAGCCATTTCAGCCACTGGTTCCAATTACAATCACAGTCTCTGTATAGTTAATTTCATCTGAAGTTCTGTAAGTACTGCTGTCTGGAATATGAATTCAGTACAATTATTCTCATCTAACAATTTGAGCATATACTGAAAAGTTCTGCAGGATCAAGGCACTTTTAAAGCAAAATATGAGATGTATTTGAAATTCTCTGTATTTTGAGACAAGATTTCTTTTGCAGAAATACATTACGTATGTTATTAAAGCTCTTCTCAAATTATATCATGCAGTAAAATTAAATCCAGTTTTGATGACTGTTACATCATCAAAAGAAAAATGTAAGATGGCCTAGAATTCAGTCACTTTGTGATTACTAGATTCCTCTGTCAGCTGCTTTTAAAATGCATTTTAGTGTTCACTGCTGTACGAAGCTACTTCACAGCCTTTATTTGTTTTGTCACAACAATCCCATGTATTAGGGAAGTTCCATTACTCTGATTTTATAGCTTTGGTACCAAGGAAAAGAAAAGTCACAAGCAAATTGGCGGCAAAGCTGGGAAGTGAATCCTCACTTTGGAGTCTCAGACGGATGACCTCACAACAAAACTGTCTTTTTCTTCCTATAGCCATGTGGAGGCACGTACAGGGGCTTATCTCTAAGTGCATGGACATGTACATTGACTTCCACAGGCTTGTGTTTTATGCTTGCAGCTGGCTATGAGAATAAGTCTTTCCAGGACTATAGCCTTAATACTCAGTGGACTCCATTCAAGCACTAGCTCACTGCATCACTACTCTCCTTAAGGCTCCCATGAAAGACTTTGCTGCCTATATCTTCCTGTGTAAGTACATTGTAGTTAATTATTTATATTTCTGCAGTTTATTCTCCTTTTGGATGACTCATTCTGTAATTGATAGACATTTTTCAGATAAAGTGTTCAGGAAAATCATGCTTGGACTTAAACATTACTAGGTTGAATTGTATGGCTTGGTTTAGCTGTACAGGTCAAGTGCACCAGTGTGATCACTCAAAGTGCAAGTGAGTCACTACTTACTAACCCCTTGCTCATCATTAATTCCAGAATAACACTGGTTCTCTGTTGTGGGAAGAAAAAAAAAGGTCTTTGAATGAGCTTGTACACAAATGAAACTCTGATCCCAACAATACATATGTGGTAGCAAGGGTTAACATTAATTATGCATGGAAGGTTTTGCAAGATCAGGCCTAAGATCTTTCCTAAGAGCATAAACCTTAATGGGTAGAGGTGTATTTAGTCCAAGCTTTCCAAAATGTTGAGTACCTCAATTTGTGAGAGCCAATTTAAGCTACTTCAAAGGAAGTCCATTTTACATAGATTGTGCAAGGAATGGCTTTTTGAATATATAAATCACAGTCAGTTTAGTTGTTTTACACTGGACACCTAGAAATCTCTTGAATCTGTTAAAAATTTATAGGTATGTTCTTTTATTTTTCCAACATTTAAGAGAAAAGGAAAATTATATACAATCTAGGAGAACAAAACACAACATACAAGCTTTTTGCTGTATTTTTGTTTCTTCCCTAGATTAAGAATGTTTATAGAGGTAAAGAATTTTCCCAAACAGAAAAAAAATCTCCATGTAGTCTATTCAAAAACCTCATTTTCAGAAAGAAAATTGTCACTTTGACAGAGCTTCCTTCTCCCAGGGCTTTAGTTATGGCTATCTGGCAAACAACATACTGAACACATTCATCAGCAAAACTATCAGTGTATAAAAAGAACTGACTACATGAAAGACATTGTGTCGTGGTTTAACCCCAGTCAGCAACTAAGCACCACGCAGCTGCTTCCCCCTCCCTTCTCCCAGTGGGGTGAGGAGAAGGAAAGGAAAAAAAAAAAAAAGTAAAACTCGTGGGTTGAGATAAGAACAGTTTAATAACTAAAGTAAAATATAATACTAACAATAGTAATAATGAAATATAATAATATTAGTAATGAAAAGGAATATAACAAAAGAAAAGGAGGGGGGTGGGAGAAAAAAAACCAGTGATGCACAATGCAATTGCTCACCACCTGCTGACCAATGCCCAGTTAGTTCCCGAGCTGTGATCCGTGCCTCCCAGCCAACTCCCCCCTCTTTATATACTGGGCATGATGTTCCATGGTATGGAATACCCCTTTGGCTAGTTCAGGTCAGCTGCCCCGGCTGTGCTCCCTCCCAGCTTCTTGCACACCTGCTTGCTGGCAGAGCATGGGAAGCTGAAAAGTCCTTGGCTTAAGATAAGTGCTACTTAGCAACAACTAACACATCAGAGTGTTATCAACATCATTCTCACACTAAATCCAAAACACAGCAGTGTACCAGCTACTAAGAAGAAAGTTAACTCTGTCCCAGCCAAAACCAGGACACATTGCAATAAATGCAGTCATTGCCTTTACAGGTTAACTCAACTCATATAAAATGCAAATCCTACAGCCTAGAAGCGTGAATTATGACAGTTCCTCCAGGTGATGATTTCTCTGATCACACTGAAGCAAAGAAAACAGTGTAGCAAACCAACTCCCGCAACTATATTTCAAGTGTAACTTTAGTCATTGTAGAATGAGAATATTAAAAATGTAAAATGAAACCACTTTGGAAAATAACTTCTTTTTATTTGTTGTCTTGCACTGAAGAATTATTCCTTAAATGTGTGTCAGCAAAAAAAAACCCCAAACATTTGTTGCTTCATAAATCCTAGAATGCCTAGGTTACACACCAGCAACAGAAATCGGAAGGGCTTGATTTTTGACTCAAGTCCAATATCTTCTTCCATCAACAGTAACTTTAGGTAGAAAAAGCCATATTCTTGACCTCTGGACTGGTGACACAGTTTAGTCACCCTTGAGCTGAACTGAGTTTTATGTCATCCCAGATATGTTTTCTTAATAAAGAATAATAATGTACTTCAGAAGTAATGAGAACCTACAGAATACATTTTTGGAAGACAATAGCCTGTTTGGGTGTTTCCCCTCAGAGGATTTTGTGTGTCCTATGATTTTATGTCTGGCTGTTTAATAATTGCCCTATGTGAAATAAAAATGGGCAAGGTGACTTGAAATTCATGACAGTACAGAAGGACAGCAGAGGGTACTCTGTGATACTGAGACTTTTTTCTGAATTTAAAGCCACAGGGGATTCCCAGGTCACCTATTCTGACCTGTAGTATGTCACAGGAGAAGCACCATTTACAGATTGGCCTTCCAGTCACCATTATTTGAATAGTGTGGGTAATTCACATGTATAAGAAGTGTTTATGTGTACCTTTGCAAAATCCATGAGGATTCACTTGACAGGTGCTTTTCCTTAGGTCAGTTCAGCATCTGTTTGAGCAGGTCTGTCTCAGCATGATAAAGTAGGAGAGTGCATATTATGTATGTAGTGCAGGTACAGATGGAAGGGGGACGAGGCTGGCAAGACACTGTGCAGCTGAAAGATGTTTCTTAGGTCCTTACAAATCACTGACCCCCTCGGTGAGAAATCTCAGGCTCCTTATACTCTATTTTCCTGTATCCCTTGTGATGCAACTCAAGCCTTAAAACAAATTGCGTGTACATACTAGTACTGTAAAAAAAAGAGTGATGGAAAGGAAATTTCTGAGATCAAAATAAGCCTGAAGCTTATCTGGTATATCCACTACACCCTGCCTCAATGCACTATTAATTAGGCAATGAAGAGGGTGAAAATTATATGCTTTGATCGACTTTTTTGCAGTTACTTTCACTCTTATTGTGTTTATTCAAAATAATTAAATAGCTGTATAAGGCCACAGAACTGTGTCTTTATGCTCAAATGAACAAACAGAAGCAACAATTGTTTAACTTGGCAACTATTGTGTGGCAATGATGAATGTGGAAACAAAGATACAAGAAACAGGCATCAAAATGGAAGCTCTCTTTCCATCTGTTTGCCTCTTCATTTAAAAGAGGTTGATATGGGGGCATGGCATCAACAAAAGTTAACTGGATTATCATGAATAGGAACAATATTGCTTCTATTCATTTACGTGAGGGCTGCACCTTTGCTATTCATGCAATATGAAGAATATTAGGAGCCCATCCGTGCAGAGTGGGATTCCAGGAGCCTGTGATTTTTGCTGTGTACAAATGCATGAGGTTGGTTACCTGTGCCAGGTTACCCATGCAGCTAAGGCAGAGGGATCGGTAATGAGGAGCTCCTGCACTACTTCAAAGGACACCACTCAGTCTCTACACACAGTGGGAAGGCCTACAGCTCACTGTAGCCTGAGCTGACACTCTCTGAGCTATCTAGGAAGGAACCAGATCCAATCTAGATGCAGCGTACAGTTTTTAGCCTAAGCCAATCGGTCCTGCTGACATGGATCCTGGATAACACCGTATGACTTCTGTGTCAGAGCTAGTTTGTGTCTGGCCAGCTTGGAGCAGACACAGGCAGAGAAGCATGTGTCTGTCTACACCATCCACATGTACATATATCTGTCCCTCCATAAATATGAAAAAGTATACAGAGGCATTGCCCTGTTACAGTAAAATGCACCCCTAGAGAGCACAGTTGTATGGGAAGGATGTACTGAGTACAACTGACTCCACAAGAGTCTCCCCGGGCCCAGGTGTCTCTTAGTTGTTTTCATTAATGCCTTTGGAAAGCAGCTGACGACTAAGGAGTGTGTACATGCTGGACTCCACTTCCTTACATCACTTGTTATCCCCTTTTTACCCTCATAGACCTCTTCGTTCATTATCTTCATTCTTGCCTTGCATATAGCTTTGGACCTCATCAATCTTACAGACATGTTGTCCATAAACTGACAAAACAAAACCACTCTCAAGTATAGATTAAGTCTAAAAAATCTGCCTGCTACGTAGCCTTAAAGGCAAATTTGAAATCTCTGCAGAGAGGAACAGCCTCCTGTGTTCTCACCAGTGAGATTCCAAAAATGCTCTTTGCTCTCTCTCCTCATGGGCATACTCAGGAGCCCTATGAGTCCTCTGGGGACCTGGCTCTTGTTTCAACTGCAAAGGAAGGCTTTCTGGATGAATTTTGCAATAGTTAAAGAGCAGTTCTTCTTCAAGCACAATTTTTACTTTCACATGTTTTAAGGCTTTAATAATGTCTTTTACAGTTTCAGTTCCCATGTGCAAATGTTCATCCAGCTTTTGATTTTTTGTCTAGAATTCAAACCACATTTTAGAACTTTGGATGGGATTCCTCCCACTGAGATTTAGACATGGGATTTGGTTGCCCAACCATAGGCATCTAGTACAACTTGAGATGCCCTTGGATATCTTAGGCACCCAGGCTGGCAAATAAGACACAGAGATGAACTCTTCTGGAGCAACATTTCTAGAATAGCCATGAGCACGTTAAATGCACTTGCTGACCATGTTAACTTGCATGATGTCTGTAACATCCATCCTCCTGCTGCCAGCATAAACCTCTGGACTGTGTAGTCTAGATAATTAAATGGAGCTGTAATTTTTTTTTTTTTTTAATTTTTTTTTTCATCAGGCCAGATATGCTTTTCTGGGTGATTTGGGAGTGCACAAATAATGGTGGAACTATGGGTGCCTTAAATCACTGACTGAATTGACTCAGCAGTTAGTTGTTACTTCCAAGGTGAGACCTATGCCTGAGTGAGAGGTAATATGTCAGTGCCCATTTCAGAAGTCACATAAGCTTTTTTGTAATGGCATTGCTCCCTTACATCTACAGTTTGTTGTACCTATGTGTTGTTTTATCCCATAGGTAATCTCAGTGCAGTTTTTGGTTGCATGCACAGTGTGTTGCAGAATTGTGGTTTTGTCTAGTGATAAAAGGAAAACCAGCAAAAATATTCAGTTAATGCTACGCAGCAGTAGCCACATCAGCTGCTTTGTACATATGAACCAAAATCATAACAAGGATATCACCACACAGCAGTTTAGTCCACAGGCTCGAAGTGGTGAAAGAGAGAAGCCTGACTAAATCATCAGTTCTTCACTGACCACAAGCACAGGAAGAAAGAAGCTCTTTCCTCACCCCTTCCCCCCTCACCTGCCAAACAAAAGAAACTTAATTAAAATATAAAGAGATGAGCATAAGATAAAGGGGGAAAATACAAAACATAAGCAAAGAATGACAAGAAAGATTTTTAGAAAGTAAATAAGCTGAGGAGAAGAAAAGCAAGGAAAGCATCAGACTACTGCTCAATAGAAATGGAAAGCTATTAGCAGATAACAGTATGAAGGTCAGAGTTTTCATTGTCTTTTTGGCAACAGTCTTCACTGAAAAGGTTGATTTTAGTCAGGTGGCTAGCTTAAAAAACACAAGTTAGAGAACACAAAACTTTACATCATCTGAGTGACTGAATGTGTTGGGTTTGTGTAGCGGGGGAGGGGCTACAGGGGTGGCTCCTGTGAGAAGCTGCTAGAAGCTTCCCTGGCTCCAAGTCAGACCCACTGCTGGCCAAGGCCGAGCCAACCAGTGACAGTGGTAGCACCTCTGGGACAGCATATTTAAGAAGGGGAAAAAGACTGCTAAAAAAGAAGAGGAGCTGCAGCGGAGAGAGGAGTGGGATGTGAGAGAAACAGCCATGCAGATACTAAGGTCAGTGAAGAAGGAGAGGGAGGAGGTGCGCCGGAGCAGAGATTCCCCTGCAGCCCGTGGTGAGGCGGCAGGCTGTCCCCCTGCAGCCCATGGAGGTTAACGGTGGAGCAGAGGTTCCCCTGCAGCCCATGGAGGACCCCACGCCAGAGCAGGTGGCTGGGCCCAGAGAAGGCCGTGACTCCGTGGGAAAGCCGACGCTGGGGCAGTTTGTGGAGGACTGCAGCCTGTGGAAAGGGCTCGCGTTGGAGAAACTCATGGAGGGCTGGCCCCCGTGAGAGGGAGTCCTCACGCTGGAGCAGGGGAAGAGTGTGAGGAGTCCTCTTCCTGAGGAGGAAGGAGTGGCAGAGACAACGTGTGATGAACTGACCGCAACCCCCATTCCCGTCCCCCTGCACCGCTGAGGGGGGAGGAGGTAGAGGATTCAGGAGCAAAGCTGAGCCCAGGAAGAAGGGAGGGGTGGGGGGAAGGTGTGTTGTTAAGATATGGTTCTATTTCTCATTATCCAACTCTGATTTTATTGGTAACAAATTAAATTGATTTCTTTTTCCCCAAGTCGAGTCTGTTTTGCCTGTGACCATAATTGGTGAGTGATCCCTCCCTGTCCTGGTCTTGACTCAGGAGCCTTTCGTTGTATTTTCTCCTCCCCATCCCTCCGGGGGGGAGGAGTGAGCGAGCGGCTGCGTGGTGCTTTGTTGCCAGCTGGGCCTAAACCACGACACTGAAGGACTTTCAAAACTGCAGGTAGTTACTTTTGAAAGTCTGAAGGAGCTGGAGCTGAGTTAAGCTTCCAGAAGACTGGAAAAAGACAACATAAAGTTCTGTCTTTTTAAAAGAGGAAGGCCCCCCCAAGGAATTATGAGCTTAGATACTCTCAATTTCTAGAAAGAAATTGAAATATAATGAAGCAAACCTTGTGTAAACACCTAGAAGATAAGAGAAAGAAAACTTTCAGCAAATATATTTTGTCAAACATATATCAAACCAATGTAATGCAACCCAGTAGCAAGCTCTATGTTACAAACGCTGTTATATCTATCTCATTTAATATTTTTGAAGGCAAACTAGGAAAATATACAACTCTTAGGTGGATTGACTGATGTTGGAAAACTTCTTGGAGAAGAATTATTGAATTTTCATTGCCAGGTGGGAAGGATGCATTGAAGGGAAATCCACAGGAACCTCCTCTGGGCAATGTTCTTCAATATCCTCCTGAGCAGCCTGAGTGAGGGACTGCACCGACCGGGAACCGTGGTGGGAGGGAAGGATCCCAACTCCAGCTACTCAAGGCCCATTGAAGAAATGGAGCAACTCAAATGGGGCACATTTCCTCAAGAGCAAGAAACCAAGTGTGACCTGCAGGCAGGAGCTGTAGGTTGCACAAATACAGGGTAGAGAACAACTGGCCAGACAGCAGCTCTGTGAATGGCACAGGAGTTACAGTGGCACACAAGACAAGCACAAAGCAGTAATGTTGTGCCACTGTGATAAAAGGTGTGTCCTTGGATGTATAAACAGAGCTATTATGTGTGAGGGACATGAAATAATTCTTCCTATTTGATCCTGGTAATACGTGAGCGGACCTGTGAGCAGTGTTTATTATCTAATTTCAACAAAATATGCATAGCTGGAGAGAAGTGCATGGCAAGCATGATTTAGAAAACACTGTGAATGAGGAAAAGCTAAAGTAAGGCTTGGAGTTCTTTGGTTTAGAAAAGCAATAAGGCAGACATGAGATCACATTTCAAAAAATTAGCTATAAAGACAAAGGGAATAAGGTCTTCCCCATATTTTCTGTGAAAAGGACAAAAAGTCGTAAGTCTTTAAACATCTGTCAGGACTGGCGTAAGTATAGCTGAACCTGCCTTGGGGAGGGACAGGAAATGGGTGATCTAAGTGCTTTCCACTCCCATGGTTTGTGAACTATAGCTCTGTATCTGTATCTATATTAAGTAAGGCCAAGATTTTAATTTATTGTTGGTGGTGCAATTTTTAAGTACTTCTATTTAAAAGCAGGATTTTCAAGCATAAATAATTGGCAGCATGCATATCTTTTTTTTTTGAGCTGACTTAGAGAATAAGTATATAAATTGAGTAAGTCATCATTCCCTCATCTGATCTCAGCTGGACATGACCAGAATCAATGCAAGAACCTGAGTCAGATCTTTAGAAAGGCTTCAATTATTTTGGATTGATTTCATATTAAGGTGTTACAGTCACGCTGTGATTAATGGCTCTAGTCATGGTACAGTTTTTCAGTAGAGCTGTCACAGACAGTTCATTTTTAAAGAGAGACTTTGGGCTTTATTCTAGAGAACAAACGGGCAGCGCTGACACACCAAGGAATAAATTAGTTATAACTGTTAACATTTCCACACATACCTGCCCACCAAAGCTTCCCACTGAAACAGAAGAGTGTTACCAGCCATTTTGGGTGTTCGTGCCTGTATTCTTACAAAATTTCAGGAGCTGTGACTGTGCTTGGCTTTCAAAAAACTTGTGTATTAAACTGTTGGCCAGTGCTTGCCTTCTGGCAGCTCTGTACACACCGCATAGCAGCAACTGAACAATTTGCTGCATAAGATAACTGTCAAGTGTTGGTTTGAGATGATCAGCAATGCTTTAAACAGCTAATGGCTTGTTCTGCTGGTGAAGCAGGGAATTTGAATCCTCAGGCTTTCCTAGTTTCTCGCTGAAATCAGTCGTACATTGCCAAGGTGGGAGACTCAGGGCTCTGTATCTCTGCATAGAATCACAGAATGGTTTGGGTTGGAAGATCATCTAGGTGGGCAGGGACATCTTTCACTAGATCAGGTTGCTCAAAAGCCCTGTCCAACCTGACCTTGAACACTTCCAATGATGGGGCATCCACAACTTCTCTGGGCAACATGCTTCAGTGTCTCACCACCTTCACTGTAAAAAATATTTTCCTTATCTCCAATCTAAATCTACCCTCTTTCAGTTGCTCATGTCCAATTTTTCATCCACCAGTATCTCCAAGTCCTTCTCCACAGGGCTGCTCTCAATCCTTTCATCCCTCAATCTGTATTGATACCAGGGATTGCCCTGACCCAGGTGCAGGACCTTGCACTTGGCCTTGTTGAACTTTATGAGGTTTCCACCTCATGCGTCCCCTGGAGGACTCAGGCTTGGTTTGTTCAGTAGCAGTGTTACTGGTGGCTGCTCCACCTGTGCCTCTCCCTGGTATGCCAGTTAGTGGGAGAAGCAAAGGGCATTTGAGCAGCATGTGTGTTATTTGTTCACAGCTTCTAAACATTCAAGAAAGCCTAAGCTAGGAATGGGATTTAACCTATGTCTTTGTTCTTTCCGTTTTGAGTTAGTGTAAGTGGGGTTTATCTGCTGAACTCTTGACTTCTGAAAATGTAACTAGTTGTCTAGACTCGCTTTATTGAAAAGAGAGAGAGAAAGGGTGTCTGAAGAGGGCAATTTTTCTTATTTATTTTAGATGCCTGTCCTGAGTTGCAGTGATTCTCTCTGTGAAGGTATCCACGGGTTAATATTGTGGGATGCCAGATGACTGACTTTGCTGGCCAAAATTCTTGAGTTGCACACAGAGCACCTGCTCATTTACACCTTTTTGTCCTTTTTTAATGGCAGCCTTCACCTTCACAGTCTTGGTGTGATTTTTTTTTTTTTTTCTTCTGGTGTTTTAATATGTTTCCTATTCTAAGGGTCTCCCAAGATCTGCATTATCCTGAAATATCAGTTGGGTAAGTGCTGCGTGATAGTAGAAGTAGCATCCCAGATGAGTCATATTTGACATACATTAAAATTATGCAGAAACATATAACTAAATTATGACTAATACAGGAATGACACACTGTCTGACAGCTCAGGCAAACATAAGTCACCACCTATAAATGGAGACGCTAGAATCAGCTGAAAAGCAGTTAACTCTTTCAACCTGGAACAACACAACCTGTGTTTATTGATCTCTGTCTTTGTGCACATAAAGAGAAGGATTGATCTGAGAGGTCTAAGCTCTTCTGTGAATGGCCTGTACTTAACAGTTTTCAAGGCAGCAAAATCCATCTTGGTCTTTTACATCAAACTGGATATAACACATGGTGGGTGTGACTGGCCTGGGGGTAGATGCAGGAGAAGCGTGAGCTCTCAGCCTGTGAGTACTGCAGGTACCTGCCTGCAGCACAGGCTCAGCTGCTCCAAGGTGCCCAAGGTCCCCTGGTCCCTGCCAAACAGGGAGATATTCTCAAGCTTTAATGAGGAGCTGTAGTGAGGCAGCACCGCAGGGTATACAGTGGGACAAATAAATTCTTACAGGCCCTGCAAGGAGCATGGCCATGGCGCTGTGGTGCTATGGTAATTAGCCTCATCTGAGTTAATTAACAGAGTTATAAACTGAACTCAGACAAGTGGTGCTTTTGCCTCCAGTCCTGGAAGAAGCTCATTCAGAGCCCGTTCTGGGGTCTTCGCACAGAGCACTATTATGCCTTCCAATAACATCCTTCAAAAGGCAGCAACCTAGTGCCAGTCTCTAACTTCCTTCAGTGCCACCAGAGCAATCTGGACTCAGACAGCATGGTCCTGCAAGGCGACACGGTCACAGGCAGTGGTGCCACGAGGGTCAAGTGCATCGAGAGAGGTCAGGCAGTGTGGTAGTGCCAGCGAGAGCTGTTGGTACAGGGACAGCATTGGCATCAGCGCGGTGACTGAGGAGCTGCCTTCAGCGCAGGCTGCCTCCAGCAGCGGGCTTGCAAGCAGCAAGCGTCACCGGAGACAAGAGCTGCAGCTTTGCTGTTCTCTCTTACGCTGTGTGTTGATATCACTTGGCTCCAAAGGAAGCAGATTTAGCAGCAGCAACGAGCTCTGCTCTGTCTCGACTATTTTTTCCCCCTGAAAGTAAGGAATTAGTCTTTTCAAATACAGTCTAAAATATAGTCATACAAGAGCTTATAAAACTTTTCAGTGAAAAAGAAAAGGATTAAAGATATCATTAAAGTAAAAGCCTTCCTTAATACCTTATATCAACACAGCCTTAACCATTTTCATTTTCTTCCTTTCCTACGTTATTAATAGGACTTTTCAAGATTTTTAATGGTAGTCATTGCTGTGAAACAAAGAAGACCAAAACCACTGTTCAAAACCCTGCACCTTTTTCACCTGTTTGCTGCTGTATCTAGCTGTCATGTTAGCTCTGTCGTGACTCTGGTCCCTTCGCTTCTGTTGGAAATAGAATAGTCTAACAACACTTGCAAATCCTGGAGCTGAACCTGCAGCTCTCAAGGCGCTTTGTGGCCAAGCACAACACTGTTCACTGTAGCCGTGGACAGAGCAGCACCAGGAGGAGGAGGATTTTGCTAGTGTTATTCACCAGATCAGTTACAGAAACAAACACAGACTTTCACTGTTCTAGGCCAGTTCAGTGTCATTAAAAGGTGATGTTTGATGTGCTCTGGACTAAATTTTTTTGAGATGACTCTCTGAAGAGTTTCTGAGTTTCTGGTCAAAACATGAGAGAGGACAACTTTGGGCCCCATTTTATGAAACCAGAGAGTATTCAAATAGGCATTTGAATTTTCAGTTGGACAAGTATCAGTCAGGTTACTTCAGTTATCACCAAACTTTGCAATGCGGTAGTCAAAGTACCACAATGGTGCATGTGACCTCTGAAATTTAGACTTGTTCTTTTTTCTTTTTTCTTTTTTTTTTTTACCATAGGTAATGTATGAAGCTTCTTTGGCTGGTAATTTTCTTTATTTTCTGAAAATCAATGTTCATACCACCTCTCAGAGGCCACATTTTCACAGGGCAAGGACAGATGTTGTTTTTAATGGGTTCTGTGCAGCAAGTGTGGCAGAGCTTATTATTATTCTCTCATATGGTGCATTGAAAAGTAACACTTAATAAAAAGGACCACAGGAAGCCAATATCAAGTGGTACCTTTTATTAAATACGAAGCATCTGTGGTTTACACAATTTGGGAAAAATGAAGCTCAGTCTTATCTTTTGTCTGTTCCTTTAAGTCCATCAGGGAAGAAATTACAAAGCTGCTTAGGGTCCTAAATACAGATAGACATTCAGATCCACCATGGGCACTTGAGCATTGCAGTGCAGTACATTGCAGCATCTAACCTTCAGGTGCCAGCCTTCCTAGAAGCAGTCAACCAGCTGAGGTATTCAGGATTCATATGTAAAACAGGAGGATTGAGTGTGCCTGGATAAAACAGCCCTATTTGGGACTATAGGCACTTTCTGTAGGAGCTCCAGGGATTTTTTTAACTGGACTCCACAGTTCTGCTGACATCTGACACATAAACCAAGATTTTTTTAAATAAAAAATATTAAATGTCATTCTACATTCCAGCTCCAGACACTTAAAAAGGTAGGTGAACCTACAACGTCCACCTTGTGAATGAGATCTTTAATCTCTGCAGACAGTGGGGATACAGGTAATGCATATAGAGAGCTGTTCAGTTCAGCAAATGTGACCTTAACTTTCATGAGGTGAACAGGTCTCTGTACTCCAGTGAAGTGTGATTTACTTCCAAGTTGAAATCAGTTGCTCACTTGTAGATGTCCAGTGCCTGAGGCATCCTGCCTGATCTCCAGGTGACATGTGTGACACTGACCAGTCCTGTGCGACACCTGCCCATGCCTTGCGGCTGTCTCAGGCGCTCACTCCAGAGCACCTCTGATGGCACCAAATGTGGGCAAATGACTCAAGCTCTTTTTTGGCTATCATGGGAGCTTAAACAGTCAGGGTATAAATCATTTGCCTACTGCTAGATAGTCACCTAGCATCTTTTTAGGAACTATGGGAAATCCCACCGGGTCTCCAAATGTTGTCCCAAAGGCTCCAGCCCTTTGTCACATCCACCACCCACACACAGATATTTCAGATGCTCTAAGGCATGTCATATGTCACTAGGTTTCTGTGTTTTAGTAGCTGAACTCTGATCCTGGTTCATATACTGTAGGCTGACATGGCTGAAACCTAAATCTGGGGTCTGAATTTGAATCTGAATCCCACCTTCAGCCTTTTTTTTTTTTTTTCTGTAAAAGCTGGCTGACAGGAGCACCAGTGCTGATCTCTTCAGAATGGACTGTGCAATTTCCTGCTCCCCCCGCCACTTATGTTCGGCTGCTGTCTCTGCTCCTCCCAGTGCAGATTATTGCTCTGGAAGATAGATTTTTCCATTTTGAAAAACTAGAGTGCTATTTTCTCTGTTTCCGTGTTCTCCATGCTCTGCAGATGCAGAAGGTTAACTGCAGGCTGCAGTAAGAAGCAAGTCGTAGTTTCCACCGCTTAGAGCTTGGATAGATTGTAAATTACAGTACAGGACGTACTGACACTTCACATGGGAGGCAGTAGTTGGTAGCTTGGGTTTTCATTTCTGTTGAGGTACCAGGACAGCTGGGAGCAGAGGGACCAGCTGGCTCTCCAGCTCTTTTCTATTACTGCAGGAAATTCTTTGCTGTAATGGTGATGTGGTCCATTGAACATGTGGCTTGGTGAACTTCAACCTCTTCTAGTTAACCCTCCAAAAGAGACCAGAAGTGTAACTTCAGCTCTCAGAGCTGTTGTTTCAGCATCTTTGCAGGCTTGGCCGGAAAAAAGGGTCTTTGAAAGCATTTGGGGCACATTTTGAAACTTAATTTTCAAAATGAAGGCTAGGCTGCAATGTAATCAGGTCAGCCCAGGGGTGAGATATGCAACTGAGAGTTATTACAAACTGTGCTGTTTCAGTTGATTGCAAGACAAATCAGGACATTTTAGTAACTCGTAACTTTCTTCAGGAGTTTCAGACATTTTGTGAAGAGAAAAACTTCTTCTTGGAATGACTAGCTCAGCGAGCCTGAAATACTTCATTCAAAGCATCTCGGATGCAGCACAGTTCCTCTGGAGCCAAAACAGGTTTGTGCCTATCCCAGAGCTATAGATCCTGGGAGCATCAGGGTCAGCGTCTTGGCATCCCACCAACAGACCTGCTGTGGGCAGGAGAATACTGAAACCCCCTACAACTGCTCTCATAAATCAATGTTACAGCTATTTTTAGTCAAACTGACAAGAATGTCATTTTCACAGAACAGTTGCTGGCTCTGGGGAATTTCTGCTTCTGGGGAATTTTTATAAAAGTTGGTTTTAATCTGATTTGAATTAAGATCACATGTCAAAAACTTCCTTGTGCACTGAAACTTCTGTTTTATTGGCCATTCTGAGACAGGAAATCATACTGGAAAAGGGCAGTCAGAGTACAACTGAAATTAATGATATCTCTGCTTTTACCAAGCCATGTCTACAGTTACCAAGCACTTAGAACCAGTATGCATTCACTCATTGATACTGGATAATTCCCTCCTGTTCATCTTTTTAAATCACCCGGAGTCAGCTGAAGGTATATGGAAGTAATTGGTTCAGTCTCAGTGGCTCATCTAAAACCATGCATTGAAGAAAAAGTGACTGAATATGCTTTTCATGAATTTTATTAAAAGTAATAAATAAACAGGAATCAATTTAAAGAGGACACAATAGTTAAGCCTTCTACAAATACTTCCCAATCAGTTAGGATTTAATCAGTGCAAATATCAAATTATGGTCAAAATAAAATCATGTAACAATTTATCAGCACCACTAGCAGTAAATCCTCAGATTAGTCAAAACCATCACATGAACGCTGCAAATAATCACTCCTAAATCCTAAAGCAAGAAGTTCAGGCAGGTAACCATTCATTTAGTTTCAAAACACGATCGACGACAGCCATGACATAAATCTTTAGCTGGGCAAATATTTTAGCATAAAAAGCAAATGAGCATAAATCTACATTACAATCTCAGAAGCCAATTAATGTTTTCTTCTTGGAAGCTCACCATCAAGTACAGATGCTAATCAGCCTGCTCTTTCTCTCCTCTCTCCCAGGGAATATAAATGTTACAAGCTATTTTGATGAGCACATATTTCAGTAGTTCTTTCACTGATCCACCACTGACAAAACCCTAGGAAAACCACAACGTTTGATTGGAAGGGAAGACATTCTAGTTTAGTATGGAAATATTCTCCGGTGCTTTCCTGTGTAGCTACAAGGATTCCAAAGTGTATTCCCCCCAAAAACAGAGTTAAATAGTTAGTATAAAAAGATATTCAAACATTTCAGCTCTTGTAGTCTTTGGCCCTACTTGCTATGGTGAACTGCCGTTGCAGTTAGATATATTTCTGATGTTCATTTTCTGAACTGAAAAGTGTCTTTAGATTGTTTTTGTCCCTATTTCAGGCTGAAGAAACAGTGCAGTCATTTTGGGGATTTTGGGAGGGAAGGTTGCAAAATGATAGCTGGTGTCTGGAAAGGTACATCAGGGCCCGCAGGAACTTAGTCTATGGCAGATGGTTCATCCTTACCCCACCTTGCAATAACATCTTTGGTCCTTAGTAAAATAGGGATGTCACATACCTGAGACAGGATCTGATGTCAATACAGTGACTACAGTGCAGTCTGTAGCTAATTACAGAAGTCCCTTTTGAAGCCACCTGTTTCTTTCACATCTCCTGATTTTGACTTCCTTCCACAAACAAAGGAAAACCAGCAGGTGAATCTTGCAGAAAGGAATCTAAGATGTGGATTTGAAGTTTCACTTCAGCTTCTGGAGCTGGCAACAAAACAGCACTTCACCATCAGGGGGCCCAGCACAGCATTCCCTCCACAGTCCCTCCACAAAGCAGTCCAATAAACCATTCCCTCCCTTTACCCCTATCAAACATCTGTGTACACCTCAGAATAAATCTGAATAGATTTAATGACAGCTGTCAAATCAGCTCCTTCGTAAGTGAGAATTAGGGTGGGCTGGCTAGCTGCTTGAAGGTTAACAAGACATTTCTTACACTTGAAGGTCCCAACATTTTCTCCCTTCTAGAACCACAGCACAATTTTAAAATGCTAATTAAACTAAAGGCATTGAAGTTTATATAAATCTACATTTGTATAAAGACCATTTTTTACTTATCCGAAATAGCCTGCTATAGATTATATTCTTTTCTCTTACCTCAATCTCTTTTTTTCTACATATTTTGTAATTTCTCAAAGGGAGGAATTTTTGGTATCCAAATTAATTTGATTTTAGTGTTTAAACTTTAGATGCTTAGCTCCTGCTTTGTGAACTCCACAGCCCTGAGGTCTGACTACTGATGCCTGCGGAGAAATTGCAGTTTTATAGTATAAGTGCTACTAACAGAGGTGAAATGATATGCCAGAAGCAGGGATGTATGTGCAAAGCTTCCTCCCTTCCACATTCATGTTTTTTACTGCTATCGTATCATTTCTGAGAGCACAGCTGGCCCAGATTGGGTTTAGCTAGCCTGACTTAACACTAAGTAATTTTTAATTATGGAATGAATAACACAATCAGGAATATAAGCAAGCTCTGCAGGTAGAGACCAGCCTTTTCCCCTCTCTTTCCATTACTGTGTGCCCTAACCACCGGACATAGATCGTTTTTATTTGCTTTCCTGGGAATTCCCAGAATTCCTAATCCTGGGAATCCTGTTATTTTTAGTTGCATAATGGCCAGCTACCAATAGGTGGGGTCAGTGGGGTTCCTTCATCAAATCTCCTTTAACTTCTCTTCTTTCCAGTTTGACAGTGGAAGTGAGTTATGTGAATTACCCGCTCTGTGGGCTGAGGATTTTGAACTTTTCTGCTTTAAGAGGTTGGCTACTGTGGAGAAGGGGGAAACAGCACCTGCTCATTCTGCCCAGGAACATTTAGGACTGGGTTTTCAGCTCTGGGTTTTGAATGACACGAGAAGGGTGCCTTGCAGTCCCAATTCACATACCTAAGCTCTGGAGTGGAGCAAAAATTTCTGACCTATTCCAGGATGTAGCATTTAGCTGTAGGTTTTTCCCTGCTTGCCACGAAAAATTTTTGGAGCACCTCCAACCTAATGTGCTTTCTGTGCACTCACTAGGAACTGTAGATGCTTTGCAACACAGCTCAGGCTCAGGCACCTGAAAATGTAAACTTGTTAACTTAAAGGCACCAAAGTCTTTTACTGGATCGGGCTCAAGGTGGCTATGAATGAAAAGCTGGAATGAAAAGTTTACCAAAGCGTCAACATCGAGATGACTGTAGAAAGCAATATAAGCAATATTTAAACTCTTGTATGAGTTTGCATTTTAAGTGAAAAAGAATTTTAAAGAAACAGAAGCAGCTCTAGTGTGGGTTTGTGTCAGGTCCTGGTGCACCGCTCAAAATTAAAGTGAATTTTTCTCTCTGTAGTATTTCAGTCACGTTTTCCCTCACTAAGACTTCAGCTGAAACTGCCAAGACCCACAGTCCTTGACAGAAATTACTTGAATTGAGAACAGAATGACTGGGTTCAAGTGTGAAATTTATACTGCAGTGCTGTCATGACAGGAGAATGCTCTAAATGCAAAGTGTCCCATCTTTGTGAATAATACAGACAAAGGAAAAAAACTTAGTCCTGCCATACCAACTTAGATGAATGACATCTGGCACTGTCCAGATGTTCTTTTAAACATATCTGATTGTTCCCGACTTTTTAAAAAGCATGAGTAGTCATAAGGCAAAGAAAATCACTTAGCATTTACCTGAAGGGTTAAGATGTATCTTAACTGTGAACTGCAAGTACTTACCTAGAAAAGATTTCTGGTGGAAAATCACGAGCAAAAGTAACAGTCTTAGAGGTGTGAGGCAGACCTTTCTGACTGCAAACGTTTCTTAATTTAGCTGGACTTTCATTTCAGGTTTGATTTCTAGTACTTGTCCAATCACAACTATCAGTCCTCAGTGCCAGGGTGCTATTCTTGAATTACAGTGATCTGAAGCAGAAGACAGATGGGACAGATGATAACTCTGCAACGCTGAGAGAAGTGGAAATGCTCTGCCGAAGACCAGACTCTTCCCTGTCATATGAGCTGGAGCATGTGCTAGCACAGATGGGCAGAGTGGCAACTGCAATGCCTTCATCTTCCCCAGAAGATGCTCTTCAGCTACCAAGTGTTGCGTAACAGTTCCTAGTTTTTAGCTGATAGAGCGGGTGCACCAGGACCTGACACAAACGCACACAGAGCTGCTTCAGGTCACCTCTCCACTATGTTCTCCCTGCCATGATCTGTCACCAAAGTGAAGCCCCAGCTCACTGGACATTTATGGATCCTCAGAGGAGCTGCAGTTCCCAGTGGCGGACACTTACTGAGGTGCTGTTCCTTATTCTTCAGCCAAACTGGGCCACATCCAGAAGATGTTCCTGCCATTGGGCTTGCTTCACGTGGTAAGGAGGTGCTGTAAATCCTTCTGGGTGATATTTGATGCCTGGGAGGCAAGTCTCCCAGATACTAACAGCCATGTAATTTCTTTCTCCTGCCATGCTGCAACAGCAGCTTAGTAGTGATACAGCTACCAGCTGAACCAGGATGTAGTTTCAAAAGCCTGGATTACCACAGACTCTAAAATAAACGTGTTTTTTCTAACTATATGGCAAAGCAGTTTATATTTGTCAGATTTAACGGAGAGACTGGTGAAACCTGTTAGCACAGCAATGACTCCAGGTACAATCTGAATAGAAGGCATGAATTTTGAGCAGTTTTACTGCAATGTTTAATGAACAGATTGTCCTAGGATTTAAAACGTTATTAACTAAGGACCTCAATTACCAGTAAGTACTGTTTGTCTTGTTATTATAACCATTGCCTGTAAATGGTATCATTGCTAAGATTCATGTTCCATGCCATACTGAGTCATAATATTTAGGAGTATAAATAAAACTAAATAGTGCAACCTTCTCCCTAGGTTAGAAAGAAAACACAATTATTACATCAATGATAGCAACAAGAAAGGACTGCCAGTCAGGGTGGTTTTGAAAGTATTATTGCTACAAGAAAAGATATTATACTATGAATCCATTAATAGCTATTAGAAACTTCCATCATGATTTCAGTCAACTTTATAGTAACACTTGGACATTGTTTTCTGCAGGAAGAGAAGTAGAAAATGTTCATTTGGTATTGCTCAGTCATTTTAAGCCACAGTTCCCTTACAACAGTATTTAGCTCTCAGCTACACAAGTATAAGGAAGCATCTAGCCTTTAAATTGTCTTTAAGTGAGTTTCCTGTGGAGATAAAACAGAAAGGAAGCTATAAAATCCAATCTTGGTAATGGATTGCTAGACCAGTGGTTCCCCAATGAATTTTGCAGCCACCATGATGTTGGCTATCATTTGGACAGTTACTGTCTGACTGCTATTTAGAGGTATATATATTTTGTTACACCAGAGAATAGTTACAGAAGTTAATAACAGAACTAGATTAACACTCACCTTTGCACTGAAGTGAGAAACAGTTTTAAAAGTTAGGAACATATCCTGAGTTGGCATATGTCTCCTTATATCAGTCAAAGACAAGAGAAGACAATAATACAGCTGAGGAAGCTGGTGTTGGCTACTATGTAAACCAAAGTACTTCGATTCTACCTGTGCTGTACAGAGATTCATATTACAAAGCATCAGGTGGCCAGGAGACATATATAAATTACTGCTGGTCTGCAAACCTGGTTTTGTAGAGTTCCTGTGTCTCATACCTATAATAGCTGTTGTGTGTTCCTTGTAAAATAGTGACTACAATAATCAGAAGCCATGCTGTGACCATGTTATTTCACTGGTCTAGATGCAGTACCAAAAAAGCTGAATGAATTTTTTTAATTTACCTTGATTACGAAGGAACTTGGGAAGGTTTCCACACAAGGAGTGTTTGGGGAACATAGCGGAGGCTCTAACTCAGAAAAAAATGTCAGTAGAAGAGATCAGGGAACAAATCACAATATTAATAAATTGCAAGGTTCTTGATGGTATTCTCCCAAGAGCTCTCAAAATGTGGAACATTTGAACTGATGCACAACCTTAAGCTTACAATTGCTTCCATATTATAGTACCAGGCTACTGTGGCACCACTTTTGGAAAGGATTCCAGGTTAGATGCAATGAAATACCCAGCAATAAGCCTATATGAGGAAGAGAATTACATGGATACGTACTAATTACTTGGGAAGAATCAACACAGATTTTGTAAAGACAAGTCCCATCTGACAGAGTTTCTGCATTATGCTGGAAACAAAGAAGATGGACAAAGAAGATCTGATTGCTGTATGTATTTGGTTTTCTAAAAGCATTTTGACAAGATTCCTCACCAAAAGCTCTTAAAGAAGGTAACATGAACCAAGGGGACATGCTCGCATATCAATCAAGAGAAAGGGGAATAAATACTAAGGATTCAAGCTGAAGGAAGTAATCAGTGAAGGAAGTTATTCAGTATAAAAAAGATAACGGTAAAGGTAAGGTATAAAAATAATAAAGAACTGCGGAAGGCCCTGATGACATAGCATAGATGATAAAATAGTGGATGAAACTCAATACACATAAAACATGATCAAAGCTTTAGGGCAGCTTCTGTGCAAGAAATGACTTAAATAGATACAGACTGTTCGGCCTGAAAAAGAGACAACTGACAAGGTACACATGATACAGGTCTATAAAATCTTCGCTGGCATGGGGCAGGGGTGTGGGAAACAATTCCAGTGTAAGAACTAGATGGCCTACAAGTTAGCCAGCACGAGGAAAATTCAAAACAGTGAAAAGGAAACGAGTCTCCAGATAATACATGGTTAAACCAAAGATTACAGCAAAGTGCCGAGGGTACTAGCTTACAGGTCTTCAAAGAGTTACCAAATGAAGTTATGGGAGAAGATCCCACAGAATGGTTTGAAATACAAAGACCCCACCACTTCTTCTGATGCTCCCTGGGTCACAGATTCCTGCAGGGTGGGAAGGTTCACTGCAAAATCTCATGACTTGAGATGCTCCATCCTATTCTTGTCCAAGGTGTCTTTTGTCAGTCACTATTTGGTTTTTATAAAGTAAACAAGCAGGAATGAGAGGGGAAAGTGAAGCAGCAGTAAGTAGGTCTGGAGTGGGGGCTTAGCTCTTCCCCCAGCCTTGCAATGCGCTCCTCCCAGGCAAGGCGCTGGGGAGGCAGGGAGGTGGAGTAAATCCAGGCGGCCCCCAGGACTGTCTGTCTCAGGAGGTGATGACCAGCCTGCATCATGCCATGCGATGTGCAGCAGTAATGAGTAATTTGAAGGTGTACGTAATACCAATAAATGAAGACACAGATAAGTAGCTACAATGACATATTAATGTTAAAATAATTTCAGAATTGCAAGCTATTATACTGTTGCACCAGCATTTGGTGTATTCGCATTTTGTTGAGCTCTGAATTTGTTTCCAGTAAGTCTAATACATTAAAGCTCCCTGTGTTTCTCAGACTGTTTTGCAATTAAGAACATGGTGCTGTTTCATGTCTAATAGCTGACATAAACTGCAACGAAGAGTGACATTTTCGTTTGAAATTAACAAAACTCAAGATCCTTTAATGGGTAAAAGAGAAACTGCAGCCCCCTCATAAACAACAATCACCTTCAGAACGCCCTTGGTAAAGATACGGCAAAGCTTAAAGACATTTACTATACAATATTACATTTTTATTAGATTTTCCCAATTAATTTTAGTCATCAGAGACAAGAAATATAATGTTGTTCCCATTGGTTGCTCCTATTTGCAAAAATAACCAATCTGAAAAGTATATAATGGAAATCCCTTTTCACCTATTTCTGTCTGAGAAGAGAGGGGACAGCAAAAATCTTTGGGATTATCTATGAAACTCCTTGTTCCCTAGTAGTACATCTTCTACTGGTTTATCTGGTTTAGTGTCCAGTGGTGCCAAGAATGACTTTTTCACTTTTTTTTTGTGGAAAGCCAGACCAAAGACTAAGAGATTTTATGACCTAGGTTTTCATAGTCATTTAGACTAAATCTTCTGATGCTCAAGGGTAGAGTAAAAGCCGCAGCAGCTCCCTGTTGTGACTGCCTGAACCCTCCTAACACTCATTTCCACAAAACAATTATTTTCACAGACACGCTCTTCTGATCTTTTCCTTTAAGTTTGGTAGAACCATTCAATAGCTGTTTTAAACACGTGTACTGCTTGCTTTAGCATACTGCCTTTTTTGTGTTGGTATCTGTTAAATTTCATCTGCCTTTCACTAGTTCTCTCTTTTCATCACCAAAGAAGTGGTACCTTGTTATGTACCTCCTTACCTAACAGTCTCTTCTGGCTCTTGAAATACTCATCATACACTTGTGTGGTTTATCATCTGCTCGTTTTGCCTAACTATTCTGTCACCCTTTTGACCCAGTCATATTTAGACTTTTAAAATCTGTCTTCCTAAGTCAATGCTTTGCCTGTAAATGCAACTAAAATTAGGATTTCAATCCTAATATGAAATGATGGCTCAACAAGAAGAAGAGGAAGTGCTAGAGTTACAAATAAACACAGCAGTATTTAATTCATCTACTAAACAGTTCCTTACAATTTTAAAAGATCTAAAACAGTCTGGCACTGAGTGACAGATGTTCAACCACTGAATCCGGGCTCTGAAGACATTGCAGCTGCACTGTGAAAAAAATAGTACGTGGGCTCTCCCCAGATGCAAATATAATGTAAATGCAAATTTATACACATAGTCAGAGGCTATGATGTGCAGACTCTCGTCTGCAATCTTATTTGCTGCAATTCCAATCAATGTGATTCTGTTGGTTGAAAATCATGAACACTGGAGCCATTAATCATATAGAAAAAAGGGTCACCAACACATCTGACCTCCACAGTGCCAACGAATATGAAATGTGAAGGCAGTAATTCTGGATGCTTCAGGATTGCTGATTGCAGAGCCTTCATGCCTCATAGTAATCCTGAGATATGCCGTTTATTCTGTCGTATCTGATAAGGCCTCTGGCACCTGGTTTAAATTCCCTCCCTTCCCCTATCTGACTTCTGTCTGACCAGATCTGTTAGCAAAGAGTCTCAACACCTTGTGATTAAATTTTACATATGTAAAAAATTACTGATTTCCCAGACACCTACTGATTTAGACAGCTGGTGGCTTTTGTCAACTATATTGCATAGATATGTGATCTGTGTCATTGTGATGAAACTTGTAGCACGACATGAAATATCTCTCATGATGTGCAGATAAACCCCAGATAGGAAAGTGCATGAATTCAAACAGCATTAATAAAATGGAACCAAACGATTTGCTATCGACTGTTTTATTGATCACTTCTGCTCCAGTGATTTAGCTATAGAGTGCATTAGAAGCTAATTATTTTCTTGTAGCACTTCTATAATGCTAATGAAATATGGACTACTTGCAAGCAAATTGGTTTCATGCACTGAAGTAATAGCATAATCGACAGGCACCGGTCTGTCTAACCATCAGTCCCACAGAACATCAGCCTAAGTTTAGTAAAAGTTCATGTGAATTCTGTTTTTCTCCCTATAAGCTATTTTATGCTAAGACAATAATCTTGAAGTGTAACTGATATGTTGGAGACTGTCACACTGAGTACTGGTGACTTTCAAGTTGACTCTGATCTTGGTTTTTGCCCTGATAGACCTGTTTTTTTCTATTTCATATCCTTGAAGGATAGATGTTTCTGGGAGGCTTCCTAGAGAAATACTCTTAGGAAAAAAAATGAACTTAAGATACACCTGAAACTGAACAGTATTATTATTGTCATTTAACTAAAAATTAGAAAGGTAAAATGGCATATGCTCTTCTAGGTTACCTATGTCTGTCATCTAATGATTGCCTCACTGCTTGGACATCTCATGTATTTTAAGGAACTGCCCAGGAGGTTGTTTGCTCTCTTTGCAGAAAATTAAATTTGCAACGCTAAGGCCAGTCAAAAAGCCCAGCTGGCTGGTGCTCAATCTTGCTGTAGTGTTTGCTGTAACTACTTGTCAAAACTGAGAAAGCCCTTGAAGGTTACTGCAGCTATACAATAGCGTGAACGTCCAAGGCGAGCTCTTGTGGTTACACTACCTTTTCAGAGGGCTTGAGGAATAATAATGAAGAAATCTCAGCAAAAACAAGGAAGTCTATTTTTTCCCAATGGATCTGTTAATTTCAGTTGCAAAATATGAAATTCCTTAAAGGGAGAATCTGACAGTCCTTATCCTGAGAAAGTGCTGAGCATCACCCTTCAGAAAGCAAGACTTCACTCAGATTTCTCAGTCCGGGCTAAAATTTCTGGCAATCATCACCTGCTAGGAGAAATTTATTCTGGGTAGAAACTAACGGAAAGGATGTCTGTTTTTTGTTATCTCCTAGATAGAAGAAATAGATTTTGTGCATAGACTTACCTAGCATGTCTAGTCTGCTGTGGCAGGGGGAGTGTTAATAGTGCAACCAAACCCAAAAAACAAAGTCAATCAACTGAAAAAAAGCCCACATTAACTGCACAATAGCAAAAATATTGCTTTGAGCCTTTGGGGCTGAAAAGTGGCTGACCTTAATCATTTAGCCAAGAAACATAGAAAGGGAAGGCATAACACGGATTTAAAGAAAATAAAAACAACAATGGGCTATTTAGGATCATCTGGGCCATGTTAAGATCCACAAACCATCTGCGGCACTTCATGCAGTCTTCCTCTATATGCAAGGGAAGTTGTACAATATTACATAATTTTAGAAATGTTTCAATTGTCTCTTGCTAAGGGGAAACAAAAAAATCCAAGATTTCTGCTGTTGGCAAAAAGAGGGGGTGGCAGATAGATCTCGTACCGGAGTGACATCACTCAGATCAAGCAACACAGTGTCAAAACAGCAAAATCATATTATTCTACTCAAAGAGCCATTTGAGTGCTGCAGCATCCTGAAAATATGCCAGTCATGGCAACAGGCCGCTCGGTCTGCATTTTTTCTTGTAAAGTTTCTATGATTAACTGTGGGGGACATCATGCTTTGAATTAGTCTTTTTAGATAACGCAGGTGTTTACTAGCACAAGGTCTATGGTGCTGTGAATCCCATACCTTCGGCACCTGCATAAAGCAGCCCTACTGCAGGGAAGGCAGGTCACCGAAGGGAATTGTGCACCCCTGGGCATTTCACAGGGCAAGTGAATCAAGTGGACTTACTGTTTTGTCTCTCTTGATGTGCACTGAGGAAATTTCCTCTTTGGATCTGTGGTTTGCAGCCAAATAAACTTCTTTTGGCACAGAGCATTCATACTGGAGGAAGGAGAGGGACCATGTACTGCTTCTTTAAGCTGTACCAGAAGCATATAAAGGCTTAAGCCTTTAAGCCATATAAGCAAAGGGGCAAAGGAAGCAGAAATTTTAAGATGGGAGAGAGAGACAGACTGCAAGCCCTGATTTAGGTAGATATCTTAATTAGAAAAAAAGATATATTCTGTGTTGGTAGGGTTTTTTCCCCTCATTTCCCCATTAGGAATGTTGTATTACGGAAAGTGGCTTTTCTCTCTGATTCCTTAGCCCCAGAAGGTACTAAAATGCTACTTAAGGTTGTGTACAATGTCTTAAACAGAACAGGAAAAAATCCTTCAGACTGACCTGCATCAGAACTCCAGTGCATCCCTCTATGGTATTTCCAGCTGTGAAAGACAACATATATTCCTGTCATATTAATCTCTGGGAAACACAGAATTCCTTCGTTACCCATTCAAGATTAGGTCACTCATGCTGCAGATATTCATAATGAACCACTTCTGCCCATTCACATGAAGGTTTACATCTTCTAAGGCTATCAGAAGTTAAAGAACAGATACCTTCTTTATTAATCCCTGTATGACTGATTTATATTAAACAATGAAAGGACATTTATATGTAGCTTACAATATCTGTTTTGTTGGTGAAAGGATAAATACTGTAATCAACATTTCAGGCTGACGATTCTTCCCAAGAAGACATTAATTTCCATCACTAATGAGCTAGAAAGTAAAACTGCCTCAAGCTTCATTTGACTGGCAACTTCAGTGGCTTGGTCAAGAGCAAAGTGAGGTGAAAAATTCGGGGCAGTGGGGGAAGCATTACTCTTGGGTTTTTTTGAATGCTCTGAATTTGTTGAAGCTTTGAAGTCAAACTTACCTGCAAGAAAGGCTTGTTCTTTTCAGGAGTTTGTGCTCAGCTTAATCACCCAATTGTTACTGAGCTGGGGACTTCAACAGCTGCACAGGCTTCAGTAGCAATCATGGAATAAAGCAGACTTTCTTTCCATTGGGTTCAGTGCTGTGTAGCAATGGGACTGAGAAGAATTGCATGAATTTCAGTTGGCTCCAGTCAGGGCTTGCTTGGTCCCCAGCCCCCCCCATCACCTGCCAGGCAGTGGGCAGGAGCCTGCTCCCTCTGGAAACCTCAGTGCTCTGTGCCCTCGCACAGGGAAATCCTGTTCTGGCAACAGCTTTTCACATTTGGCTTTTTCATGCCCAGTCCTCATTGGAAAATCTGTTATAAATAACAATGACAGCGACAACAATAATAATAAGGAATAGGGAAAAAATACAACTAGTCTGTTGTTACCATTGGTTTTATTGAGCCCTTGATTTTCTATTAAGTCATACTCACAGTCATAGCATGCATACACTGTTTTAAACAGTTAATTAATTAACTCATTAATGCCTCTGAAGGCTCCTGCCATTGTCATCACATTTTTAGGAGCTCTCTGTTCAAACCCTTCTTGGAATAAATGAATTGCCCACAGAATTCAAATTCAAACTGTGCTTTGTAGTATACCTATTATTTGTTCTTAAATGTCAAGAGAGGCTTTCCTGGAAGCTTGATTGTGTTCTTCCAGCCTCTGGCAAAAGATTAGACTGCTATAAGCTTAGACTGTTATCATTAAAGTTGATTATGTTGTGGAAATGTCAGCATCTGAGCACATGCTGTTTATTAATAATTGGTACCACTTCAATATTATGTGCTTAGATGGCGAATTTCAGCAAATAATATGTTTCTCATGCATGTTCCAGGTAAGCAGAATTTACACTAGAAACAAACTTGGAACGGAGCATTTCTGGTGAATACTGACAATTATTTGCAACAGGAGAAGATCTATCTTTCTGTTGCTGATTTTCAAGCACCTTTATTAGCATTTCCATTTTTGGAATTAAGAACTTGACTGGGGATATACTTATGTATTGCAGCATTAAGTGATAAATTTGATACAAATACTGCTCGCTCATTCAGATGATGACAATAAACACTATTCATTCAAGAGCTGCAGTTAGCAAACTTTACTAAATATTTCAGATCCAGCTCCACCACAGTAAAAAGAAGCACAATAACTTCCACTATTGTAATTGTTCTCCTCACTAAATAAAAACTTGGTCTTTTTTCGGGATGTGACAATAGCAGGCTGTCAATCATATTGCTGTTGGCAAAAGATGATTTGCCTTAGTGAATTTTTACATATTTGATGGAATGCCAGGATAGTATAGGTCATATCTCTCACAAACAACAGAAGATAAGAATTTTAAAGCTCTAGAGGTGTATTAGGAAATATAATATGAACATTAGCAACTCACTGTGGACCAGATTTGTATAGGTGTATGTGCTATGTACTGAATATACAAATTTTGCATTTGCTTTCATGTCAGTGCCTTAAATCAGAAGCAAGACAGCTGGCTGAAATTAATCAGTATTTGCCATAGCATAACTAAGAGGAGAATTTAGAACAAAATCTTGGGAAAAAAATGACAATAGGGTTTTTTTTTTTCATTTTCCCCCTAATAATGTCATTACTACCCTTTCTTGTTGTAATACATCTTATGTTATACATGCATGATGAAAATGCTGAAAGTCTCTCTTTTATCTTATGTCAGAGATTCTAGTGGATATAGAATCAGTTTTTTTTTCTGTGAATCAAGGGAGCACTTTGCAGTGTATGGGTGTTCTTACTCACCATTTCCTTTGCCCCATAGAATGCTTTTTTCTTTCAGAGATGTAAAGAACACCTTTTTTTCCTTTTTTTTTTTTTTTTAAAGGCGAGGAAGAATAAGAGATGATGTGGATGATGCTTTTTGTAGCTTAGGGGAATTCTGGAGCATTGACAGTATTAATGGCTCCAAATCAGCAACAGCTCAGTGTCAGTTATAGATAGTTAAAGCCACTAGGCATCATTAGATCACCTAGTCTGACTTCTGAATAACACAGGCACTACACTTGATCCACTTCCCTCTGTTCTGAAACGAACAGCTTGTATTTAGCTAAATAGAAGTATCATCAAGCCTTGATGTGAAGACTTCAAAAGACGAAGACGTTGCTACCTCTCTCAGTGTTTTCTCACAGTGGTTAATCATACTTGCTTTCAAAGGTTTGTGCTGTATCTTAAACTTGAAGCTCTACATATTTACACAATTTCCATTGGGCTTTTATATTTTTACTTCTTTCTGTCCTTATTGCCCTGCAATGTATCAATGCACCAAGCAAAGATTGCCCCTTCTGGGATAGGGACTAGGGAACAACTATCCCATCTGCTCTAGATGACACTGCTTGGGCAGAGGGTGGGACTAGATGATCTCCAGATCCACGTCCTGTCCAGCCTTAGACATCCTCTGGTTCTATGAAGTACTTCCAAGTGGTAGAGACTGGGCAAGGTTTTCTGGAGCACAAAGTGAAACCCTCTCAGCTCAGCCACACTCACACAGATCCACAATCTGATCTGTGAGTCTTTCTTATGACTCAGGTGAATATTTTAGGAGACAGAGAGACCATGGATTAAAAGCTTAGAACAATGAGGCAGTCACATGGCTAGATAGAGATTATTTGCCGCTATATTTGACATTCATCCGTGAGGGAAAAGTTCACCCATGGCTGCAGGTTTGCTGAGCACACTGCCATGAGACAGGCAGGGGTAAAGCTGATTCTGGAAATGAGGCTGTGAATGTGAAGCCACTTTTCAGATGCTATCCAAATGTGAAGGCTTGGCTGTTTTTGCAAGCTCACAGGACTGGGTGAGATTTTGGGAAATAAGATATTCTCAAACCATTATGACATTGACCTGCAATTTCCTTTTTCCTAAACAGGAGAAGTCCAAAAGGTCAGTAGCAATACTTTTTCAATGAAAGTTTACATAAGGCCAGGGGAAGGGAAAAATGAAGTAACATTGAAGGGAGAAAACAATTAACATTTCATCTTTGGTTGAGCTGTGAAATATCTCTTTCACTCCAAAAAGACAAGAGAAAATCTAAATATGCAATAACAATACAAAACAGTCCAAATTAAAATAAATCAAATTTCTGTCCTCCTCCATATTGCTCAATATGAAAAGAGGGAATCCATATTTCTGTCTTAATAGAGAGTCACAGATTTTTCTAATGCTCAGCAGGTTATTACTCACACAGTAAGTCAGCAAAGACAAATGTGCAAAATATGGTGGAGTATTAGTTACTACTTATTCACAGTACGTTGTTTCAGGGACATTGCTCACATTGCTTCTAAGCTTATTCCTTGGACTCATTTGTCAGGAAAAATTAAAAACTGAGTAACATTTAAGCAATAAGTATGGCAAAGACAAGTAGCTTTTGTAGCAATTAGCTTGGCATACATAGAGTTTTCAAAACCAATTGTATCCAAAATTGGTGGGCAAGGATATGTCTTCCCACAGGAGAACTGAGCATGAAAACACTCTATCAGAGTTACAGCTCACTGATGTTTGACCTATGTGTCACCAACACACTGTAGTGTTCATCACACTTAGCTGCATATATCCATCGTAAACATTTACATTTGAGATCCTCTGATATGCAATGGAGAGAAATCGGCACACTCAGAGGCATAAATCCTCAGAGCAGATACACACATCTACATTTGAGTTTAAAGGTTCACCCTTGAGCATTACAGGCTTTCCTCCCTGTCTGATATAGGAGCTTAGGGTGACCAGCTCAAATGCAGATACCCACCTCAGCTGATTCCCAGCCAAAGTATCCCCACTCCTATTTCCCTTCAGAGTTTCACCTGCTAGGATAAAACTAGCATTTTCCTCCTATTATGCAAGCTGGCTAGAATAATGAAATAAAGTATTTGAGAGATGACAAGATGTAATTTAATTGTTAATTACATAAATGTATGCATCTGAAGAAACTGTATTGATTCCCATGAATTTATCGACTTCATCTCTGTAAGAACATAGATTTTGGCATACGATGCTAATGTACCAGCTTCTAGGATACAATTTTATCGTCTATTTTCAATTCGTTCTCATGGATCAAAAAAACCTATAGATTGCATTTGCAGAAGTAAGTTATCCATATTTCCATGCAACTGGTGATCTAAGATAAGATAAGATAAGATAACATAACATAACATAACATAACATACATAACATATGCTAACTCTTAGTGAAATCTCAAAGGACTTCTAGCCTATGCAACTCATAGTTTATTTAACTCCATATTCTGAACTCTGAGGGCAGAAAAAATATTAAACTGCAATTGGAAGTCCAGGTAACAGCCTACTTGAAATGTGACAGCTTGGGACCAGGATGACAAATTCTCTTTGAATTTGAAATCTGCCTTGTAAGCTAAAAGATGGAGTACAACATTCTGTGGCACTTCAGGTATGTAGCAGAAAAAAGCGCGTGTATTAATTCAGACATATGACAAAGGTAGGAAAATTATTAGGAAAAAAATACAACTTACAAAGTATGTACACTCCAATTGATTTGAAGATTTTCAGAGTATCATCTAAGATGGTTTCTACTTTATCAAAAAACACCTTCACAATATATGAAAATTGTCTTCCTGTTGTGATTGCTCCACTTACAATAATTCTTTAATCAAAGAACATTGCAAACCAGTCTAACAGAACGAGTGAAGAGAGCTGTAAGATTCTTAAAATTTATATAGATCATAAAGGCCCATATATTCTTTATGCAGCACTCTTTCCCTCCATGCTGTGCACCTTGCTTGGGAGGGAGTCAAGCTGCAGATAACTGAACCATGACTCATGGACTTTGACTCACTAGTATGAAAGTTTTGGGGAGGACAAAATAGATCCCTAGACCTGAAGGGCTAAGTACAAAATAGCATTTGGGGCACCGCCAGTGCTTGTCATGGAAACTTTTAGGAATAGACTAGGCCCATACATCACACCAAAAGACAGAAAAAATCACCATTATCCAGCTGAGCTAAGTTATTTCAAGTGGTTCTTGTAAATGAAATGAGGAGAGGGAAAATGGGAACCATAAGCACATAACCAATGCTTGGATAACTCTTCAGCATGCACAC
This sequence comes from Gymnogyps californianus, assembly GCF_018139145.2. Lineage (NCBI taxonomy): Eukaryota > Metazoa > Chordata > Aves > Accipitriformes > Cathartidae > Gymnogyps > Gymnogyps californianus. The sequence goes on along the minus strand of NC_059471.1, from coordinate 74,015,667 downwards.
TGTTGCCAAAGTGATAAATCTGGGTAGCGAGCAGTTGAGCAGTCAGCAGCTGAGACAAAGACAGTCTGTCCTCTAATAGAAAATCTCCACTGGATACATACACTACTGTGCAGAACGAAGCGGTGATTTGTAGTCCTCATATACAAGATTTCACCAGACATCCTTGGGCTCTCAGGTACCTGCTGTACATCAAGGCTCCTGCAGATTCTGCTTCTTTAATTTCAAAGGATTAAGAAGTCCACAGTGGCCACAGGCTCTTCGTTCTTGTCAACTCAAGTAAAGACAGTCTTCAGTAAAGACTATTTACATTCAGTTTAACACGGGATTGTAGAATATTTCACTCCTGACCTATGCTTTTTTGCAAAGTAAAATTGGATGCTATGCGTACAGGTGATAATCACTGAAGTGGGTGGTCCTGGGGTCCTGACTACCTACTTCTGTATCTGCAGTAGAGACATGACCAGTAGGAAATCAAAAAAGTGATTTTAGTGGATGAAAAAATATTCTGTGTCTGACTGCTCTCAATCACCAGTAAGCCTTGATCTGAATTTGCAGTGGGCTCCTAAGAGTGGGCTATATTACCCATAAAATCCTGGTGGAATTCAGTGGACAGGGTGCCTCCCACATAGTTTCAGTCAGTCTTTGCCTCCTTCCACAGTCAGTGGAGACACCTTCAGGAGGCAATTCCTCACAAACTGAAATAGGCATCTAAGGAGACTTAACCCTGCAGGCACCAGCTCTCTCCACTGACTGCAAAAAGGCTCTGAGCAACTAGAACAAGTGGACAACTAGAACAAGCTTTTAGATGGCTGAAGTTAAATATTCTTATTAAATATTCTCAGTGGAGATGAGAGGCTAGACAGTGCTTCATACTATATAAATACACAGACAATGACAGGATCTGCTAGAAAAAGTTTACAATTTCAAGGACATGAATGAAGTAGTGATTAAAACAAATCTGAGTGGATATCAGAAAATGGTTTGTGATTACAAAAATCATGGGCTAGTGTCTTTCTAAGGTTATGCATTATCTTAATTACATGCAACGCTCTGAAGATATATTTTCTTAGCAGGTGTATATACTTAATCTATTTGACATTCACAGCAAATGTATTTCAATGACCAGATGCTTGGTAATACAGACTTGGAGAAGCCTACAGTTCCAAAAGTATAAAAGTTTAAAGTAACTACTTTCTATGACACATCTTGGCTTTGCAATTTCTGCACAAGAGAAAAAACAACTCACCTCACCAGCACATCCACTCATACATCCCTGTTGCATCGCTAGCACCGCCCAGATTGCAAACATATGGTTTACAAACTGACTAGAAAAGCTGATCAGTGTACTGGAGATGTTTGGAAAGAATTCTTCCTTGGTGTATCCAGAAAGCAATTATTATTTCTGTGTTAATTTGTGATAATTTGCTCAGCAGAATCAGACTGCTCTGTGTAGCAAAAGGGGACATATATGACTGGTTTTAAAAACTAAATAATTCAGATTTAGGCCAGAAAATCCTGAGAAACATAGCTGATTCCAGTATAACCAGCTACAGTGGCGAGTTAATTACTATGTCATTAAAAGATTATTTCCACTATTCTATGTTGCAAAAAGGAAATGCCAGCACAGTATTGCTGTATTTTGTAAATACAGTCAGAAATTTTAAAGTATCAAAATTGAGATGACCACACCCAAAATTCCATTCACTGTTACAAGTGCTATTTTCAAAGTGGAATATTCATTTTATACATAACAGAAATAATAGACAGACACTCAAATTTGGAAGAAGGGAACTGCATTTTGAAAAAATAATCTGAAGTTTCTTATGGATCTAGAATGCCTAACGCCTACGCCTTAACTAGAAGCTTGACACAGAAGTTGCATATTTTTCCTGAGCGCACTAAAAACCTTCCTCCTGAAATGTGCACCCATCTTCCTTTTCCACATGTTCATATTCTTTTGGAAAGAACTCTCCGCTCTGAAGGTGAGAGGTATATTTTTCATTCATAAAATTATTCAGGCCAAATATAATGTTTTAGCTTTCTGGAACCTACACGTACAGAGTAGGGTTTGCTCATCAATTCTATTGTGGTCGGCATAAAGATTACCATTTGAGAAAAAGAAAACAGGTTAAAAATCAGCCTCTGATAAAATAATAAATCCAATACACTCTAAGAAGGAATAAACATTGGATATGCTGTTGCAGGGAAGACACAAAATAGAGGAGGAAAACAGCAGAAATAAAATGCAAGTCCTAATTTTAGTAGTCGACATATGGCATTGTTATAGCAGTTCTGCAAGTTCTGTTTAACAAAGGGTAAGTTCACACAATCACAAGTCTTGAGTTATTACAGATTAGCAACGTATCATTTCTCATCTGATATGGACGTTCTCCTGCCACTGAAAATGTCATCACCTACGCAAAGTGGCATAACTCAGTCATATGGAGCCATGTGAGCAAACCTTAAGTGCACATGCTCTTAGGAAGAACAATCAGTTGTTAATTTTTTGTTTCCTGAGTCTAAATTTATAAAGTATCAGTCACGGAGCTGTGCATATGTCTCTACAAAGTAACCAGGAACATACTGTGAAGTGAGATTCATCTGACCTAATGTGTGTGTTTCCACCTAAGCTAGGCATCTAAGCTCCTGTTACAGGCAATGGAGAGAAATGGGTGTTTCTGGACTGCTATTCATGTCCTTCCAAAGCAGCCATGTAAATAAAGGAAATAAATCATGCCTCAGCAGGGCCTTTTTCATATAAAGAGATCTAACGGTGACTAGCTTAGAAGAGGTTGTCACTGTGGACATATGCAATTAGCCCATCCCTGATGCAGGAAAAGAAACAACTCGTGCATCTAAAAGGATGTTTTGGAAGCAGGATCTCTAAAAATGAAGTAACAAAGATCCACTGACAATGGTGATGATCATAGTTATTTTTATGAACCTGGATCTTCCCAGGCAATTTAAGTGCTTGGGAGTTACATGCTGCAATACTTCACTTCAGAGTGGCTGGCACTCAGGATAAAAATTGGAGCCTAAAGCAAGACGACCAGAGATTCCCTACCAAGGGCACAGTGTGGAGGAGGCATCTATCTCAAAAAGACAGTCTGAAATATCCTCACACTGAATGGCTGAGATACATTTGAACTCCTGCTCTTTCTGGAGCTCAGGCACGTGACTGAGACCTTGAACAGAAGTGCTTATGTCCACTTGGGAGTCAGACCTCTGCACCTCCGTGAAATCCTTGCCTGCACCTCTCTTTTGAAAACATTGAGCTCAGTTCGCTGGCCTCTCTGATATCTTGATGGCAAGAGTGTTGTGCTTTTGCCTACCTATGTGTTATAAGACACTGCAGGAAATGTTTGCAAGGAAGGTGAGAGGGAACCCTTTGTGTTCAGATGGATGCACTCCACAGCAGATAAGAAAAGATACAAAAAGTGCAAAAACCCTCACTTGACAAAGATTTCTTGGCGCTCCTATGCTGCTTCTGCATGACACTGCAATCCTACTATGTTAAAAAAATAATGCAAGGAGAAGTGAGTTCATCCATTGGAAAAAAAAATCAAAGTTCAAACTTTAGATGTCATAACTGAGAAGGGGAAATCTGTGACTTTATGTATTAAATAATAATAGAAAATGATAAATACCTTCTGGAAAATTAAGTGACTTTAGAGGTAATAGTCACGAGATGGCTATCTAATAGTGGCATTAACACTGTATTAATACTTCATTCTTTTATGGACACAGACTGTATAGTCATGTTGCAGTTAGAAGAATATTTATTCCATGTCTGGTTTACTTTTATTTAATAGATTTTTGGTAGAACAAGCAGGGGAGCAATACGATAAGATCCAGATAAATCATCCAGAAATATATATATATCAACAGCAATGGAGAAAATGCCAGTTTCTTATACTCATGTCCCATCTCTGTTAAGCTCCAGGTTTCACTTGCTCTCCATGCAAAGTTTTTTTATCTACAGATACTGACTGGATCAACCAAAGCATAGAAATTATGTTTTTAATAGGAAGTTCCGTGGGATGGGGTATAGGCATGTAGTTACCTAGGGGCATTTTTACAGTCTGCTTCCTTTTTTTAAGATGCCTTTCTCCGAAACACTCCAGTTTCAGAGTGTTTGGTGTAGTTACCCAGACATTGCTTTTGGAAAGCTCTTTGGACGGGATTCCACTGTCATTGCTTTCAGAGGGGAGAAAGCGTCACAGATTTGCTGTGATAGTTACAGATAGTGTACAGCCTAATCTAAGACGGCGGACACATTGGTGGCATGAGCTGAATCAGTGTGCAAACACTTGAGACTAGAGAAGAAAAGCATCCATAACCTGGTGAATTAAACCTGGGCTGTAATGGGTTTACATCGCCCAGGTTCAGTGGGGGATGGTGGGTCTAGTTATGTGTGTTAACGTATATTGTCAAAGCTTTTATATATAAGTAAATTTATGGCTTTTTTGGTACTGATTTTTGAATGGCCCTCCCCACTGATATTTATAAATGCATGAAATGATAATGGGGATTCACGTACCTGGTACTACTGGTAGTATCGCTATTCCCGTATTTGTGACATACCACCTGATGAAGCTTCGCTGTGCACTGCATCTCTCCTTCCCTCTCTTCTCCCCATGCCCATCCCTTGAGGTGGTGCTGCCTCCATGAGGTCTTTACTTACAAAGGTGAGGGAAAGTAGAGTTTCCACTCTTCCTTCCTCCCTTGTCTGGTGACAGCGTTCCTCTTCCTTTCAAAGCACAAGCAGGGAACAACTGTGCATACAGGACCCCAGAAAGGGGCAATATTGGGGGTGGTAGTCCTATTCCCCAGAGCAAGAAGGACCTTCCCTGGGAAGAAATCCCCTTGGAACAGGTCCCAAACACTTTTTGCGATCAGATTGGCTAGCGTAGAAAAAGCAGAGAGAAGAGACCTTGGGTCCTCATCTGCAAACCTCTGCACTCACACTGATCCCTGTCCAAGGTCTAATAATCTTGTGACATGTGCAAGTATTAGGATACTTTTTTCAGAATCTGTCTCAAATTTTTTTGGCAGGATTGCTCACCATGATTACGAAGCTTGTAAGTCCCATCTTAGATACCACGTGGAAGGCACGAAATCTCAGGAGCTTACTGTGAATATCTATTTGCCTTCTAATCATACCTGGAAACTGAATAGCAATATATTCTGCTAACTGTATCTTTGACTGACTGATTCCACTCAGTTTATCAGGACACTGAAACAGAACTATTAGATAGCAAGCCTAAACATCACTAGTTCCTTGACTGTCTGCTACAAGTTTTTATGTTAAACAAGGATTTAGTACACTGGTTCTAGTCGAACTTTTGCAGCAAAGAAATATCGCTGTCCCTCAAAATCAGTTTGTCACAAAGGTGCCTGTGAATGTTGCCAAAGAAGTGCTTACAATTCTACCAGTGCCTTTTTCTTCTGCCATATTACTGAGTATGTATATGGCTAAATAGATACATATACATGAGACACGAGTCTGTCTTTTAAAAAAAACAACAGTGCTATTAGTTTATATGCTACACTCCAGGGCCTAATAGAGAGATATAAAATGAAACTATAAGTAGCTTCCAGTCAGAGATGGACTGAGTAGAATTATGATTGCCTCTTTTTTATTTGCAGCACACACTGGCATTTATTTACACTGCAATGACAATTCATTGTGAGCTCCTTTTTAATATATTTATTATAGCTCTGGGTTTGGTTTTCTGCATTACTGCTTTTTTAAAGAGCAATTTCCAGTTTTCTATCTCTGCCAATTATATTTTCTCCATAAATATACTACTTTACACTTATCTATTTTAAGTTTCATTTATTTTTATCTGCCTCTGCTGGCTTGCCAATGACTCTGCAGCACTGCTATATGCTTTTTTGGACCGACATCAGCAATTCACAGCCATTATCATTAGACAAACTCCTTATATCTTTTACCTTTTTTATTTTCTCTTCACCTGTTTATTCTTGTTGTATGATTTGCTTGGATTATAATTCCTCATCATATTCATTTGGTAATGACTAACTATTTGACACTGCTGCCTCACTGCCAAGATCGATCAGGGCCAGCATTTTAATGCATCTGAATGTGACCGATAAGAGCCCTGAAACAGACATGGTATGCCAAGCTGGATTTGGATCTTTAGCTCCTCAAAGTGTAATGCTGTAAAGAACTGATGTTTGGTTGCAGTCCCTACTTCTTGAGACAGATTAAATGCATGACTCAAAATAAAAAAGAAAACCTTGCTTAAATAAAGATTCTGTGAGTTGCAAGGCAAACTTATTATTTTTCATTTCCTTATGTCTCCTTATTTTGAGATCTCAGGCAGAAAACTGTTGGGAAAACTGTTTTTGACCCAGGACAAAAAAAAGGTCATTTAGCATCAGTCTATTTAAATCTTGTTACAGGCTGATTTTCAGGATACAGTTCAGACAGGGAAGAAATATGCATGCTTCATATTACAGATTGTATACAAACTGGAAGAAGATTGCACCCATCATGAGGTACATGACATATTGCCAGTTCAGAACTGTCTCGGTTGCACTTCCTATTCATTAACGCATCTCTATCAGACCTGTCAAATCATTAAATTGTCATTATGGAAATGTTATAGATATTAAATACGTGATGCATGCCGAGATTTCTGCTTTGTGGTTTCCTCTTTATTCCAGGATGTATGTATTACTATCAGGTTCATGGGTTCAGCTATTACCAGCTTGGATAAATTGCAAAAGGAAATAGCAAATAAATGTACAGATGTTAAAAGCAGCTTTTATCCTGTTTCTCAGAATCTCTCAAATCTTTCCGTGTGCTTGCAAGACTTTTCTTAGTTAAAGCCATCTTCCTGGTCACAAGCAACTTCTTCAGCAAACAAATGAAAAGCTGCATGGTAAACAAACAAATTGAAAACCAGAACAAAATGCCAACTTCAGAAAAAATGTGCCTGGGGACAATAAGGAAAAGCCCTAGAGGGGTTCCTGGAAAGGACCACGTGAACCAAGAGAACTGGTCGATGGGCACATGAATCGGAAACTGTATTTTGAGGAAAGTTTCACACAGAGGTTAAGGAGGGGGAGCTCCCTTTGCCCACGGCTGCTGGGGAGCTTACAGCTGCCTGTAAGACCATTATACAGGGTACAAGCTGGTGCTGAATGTGTTTCATTATGGCTGGGCCATCGATGGCCTTCTGGAAAGTGTCGGAAATCCCCATATGCCTGAGTGAGGAGGGAGAAGACAGAGGGTGCCACGATCTCTTCCTGTTCTGGCCTGGGCTTGCAGCAGGCAAAGAAAGCGGAGTGGGCATAGGGGGACAGCGGAGTTTGAGGAAAAAAATGCAGTGTGGGTTTCTCCACCGGACAAAGTCCCTTTACAGTTACATCTCCTCCTGCATCTCCTCTCTGCCCCTGCTCAGGTGGCTCTTTGCTCTGCTCCTACTTCGGTGACTCAGGTCCCCACGGCCGGGCGAAGGGGCCATTGGGGTGGTCCACAAGGGGCCCTGAGCGGTGGCAGAGGGAGGCGGGAGCCCCCCGGCTGCTGGGTGCAGGGCCCATCCTCTCCTCAGCAAGGGCCTGGCAAAGCGGTTATTTGGTCACTGCTCATATAGCTAACAACATGAGAAATAAATATTTGGCAACAAAGGCAAACAAAGGAAAAAAAATATCTAATGACCTGGAGCTGAAAGTGGACATATCCAGCAAGCAAGCATAAAAAATTTCAGAGGATAATTAACCACAGACTCAGATGATAATAGTTCTATTGAACTGGATAATTTGTGATATTTTTAAACAAAGATTTGGTGTTAATCCTCTACAGAGTAATGGTCTGCTCAGAGTCCATCATTTTATATGCAAAGCCCACATTCATTTGTCCCTTCTACATTATTGTGAACTTGCCAGGTTCAATTTCATCTGCCTTTTTTTTTTCCCCTCCCCCTCAGATACTTGGTCTCAAGGTCTTCCAGAAATTTCTTGCAAACAGATCTTGACTTTACTACCCTGTATACATAAATGCCATCAGTAAATTCACCCAGCTATGCACCTCCTTGAAAAGGTCATAAACCAAGTTAGAATAGAATAGTTTGTCCCACACTTTGGGGAGCTTAAATATGCTATTTCTCTCCCTGTGGAAAAAACAGCATGGGCATAGTTGACTCATTTAAATAAGAGTATTCCTCCTTTTCTGATGGGAGTTTAATCCTTGTTTAAGTGTAGGGGAAGGTCTGTTCTGCCTCAGACTTGGCAGGGACAGATCTCTGTTCATGACAGATGTTGTGAGCAGCTTCTATTGCCTGTCCTATTCCAGTCCTATTCCAGACAATCCCCTGACAAAAGCCTACAAGGCTTTTGACATCTGCATTTAAGTAACTTCAGTATGTCGGCTTGGGAGAGAATATTGCACTCACTGTCATAGGATCCTTCACAGCATGCCTGCTAACAAACTAAATTTGCAGTCACATTTGACTTGACTGATGATATGCTAGTGCACTTGCTAAGCCCATCTTGAGTTATACTCAAGAACAGCATTTCAGTTAAGGGGCACTAGCAGTTGTGAGATAACTTCCCACACTGCTTTTCAGCTATAGTTTGCTCTATGAGTGGTCCTGAGCAAACAGGTAAGTTTGACATACCTACATGAGTAGGGTGCTTCTGAAAAGGAAACAGGTGTGCAGCCACATCCATAAGCACCTGAAAAATCTTTCCTTATCCCTGGGAAGTCAGGACTGTAGGGATAGACAGGCCTTGTACTAGTGAAGATTTTTTCCCCTGCCTAAGAGTGACCTAACTATTTAGGAAATTTATCCTCAATACTTAACAAAACTGAACATTAAAGTATCAATTTAATATTAAAATTATTTTTAAACATACAGCTCAATGAAAAATATTGACACTTCAGATTCAGAGAAAATGTTCCCTTGACACATCTTGTGAAGATAAATTGACATCTTTTTTGTAAATGGGTAACTATAAGGACAAGCATTAGAAGCCATGTACCATACCTCTGCTGCGAGAAGTCAATAAAACTGGAGGAGGAGAACCATCGATCTAGAAAACCTGTGTTCATGTGAATTATCTTTAACTAATGCAGTGGTAAAAAAAAAGTATTTAGTGTCTAAGGGTACTTACAACATTTATTTCTGCTCTACATATGATTTACCAGCACCACCTCTGTGAGAAAGGCAACTCAAGTTAGGCCATACACTAACTTGGCAGGTGGAGCTCCACTCCGCGCTCTGCCTCTCTCCACCTGACCTTGGGCAAATTGTCTGTGCATCAATTTTCTATCCATCCTGCAAATAACCAGTGCTTCCTTTCTTCACATCCCTGCTTTGCCTTTTTAGAGAGTGAGTGTTTCAGAGCTAGGATTGTACAGTTCTACACACTCCTCAGGCCTAGAGGATGAATTAGTTGCTGTAAGTCTGATATGATTCAGTGTTGTAGAGGCTCCTGTAATATAAAAAATAACTACATCCAAAAATGATTAAAAGAAACTTTAACATTGACAAATCAAGCCTCTAAACTTAGAAATTATACAAACTGAGATGAAGGCTTTGAGGCCATCACTTTTTGGTAGCAGATATCAGCCCTGCTCAAAGATGAATGAATAAGGATATGGTAGAGGTTTAATCATCAGGTGCCAGGACAGGATACATAAAAATTGTAATAATTGTAATGCAAGAAATAGGTAGCAGATTCAAAACATACAAAGAAAGGTGTTTCTTCATGCTTTGTGTATCTGACTTGTGAAAAACCTTGGCATAAAATGTTAAAAGCTTATGTGGATTCCAAAACCAGCTGGACAAATTCATAGAAGAGAAAACAATGGGAAGGCTCGTGCACTGTTCCGCAGGCATCCACTGTTGGCTACTGTTGGGTTTTTAAGTGAATCTCCTGGACAGCCCCACCTTTTGTGCTTTGGTTTGCATTGTGGAGCGGTGTCAGAAAGCATGAACGAGATTCCTGTTATATCAGCGTAAACAGGATGGTGTGCTCCATGACCATACCTAACACACTGCAACCACACACAGGCACTCAGTCCATGACCTAGAGCTAGTCTGAAGTGAAAAAGGCCCTGAAGTATGTCTAAGGTAGATGTCAGGGCCCTGGCACCAACTGTTTGACTCTGATTATCCACTCTTGTTGCCTCTCTCACTAATGGTTACTAAGGTGCTGCCTCCGGCAGGTCACATCTAGAGGATTAAAGCTTTTAGTCCTCTGACACACCTCTGCCATTGGAGCTAACTGCAGCAGTAACTAGATGTCCCTCTGGACAGAGGGTCCGTAGCTGTTCACCAGGAGATTTCACAGATACCATTTGAGAGCAGACAGTGGTTGACATCCGGGTATTTCTGGTTCCAGGACTATTCTGAAGGGCTTTTTTCTCTCCTGGTCAGATCCTTCTCTTTCACACAGTCATATATACCCTCTCACCAGTCCTTTCACCTCCTCATCCTTGCCTAAATTTTTCTCTGCCCTTTTTTCCTTTCTTTCCCACATCTGCCTGCCTGGCTCCCATTCCCTAGCTATATGTCTCATTTCCTAACAGTCACAGCTACTACAGCCTCCACCAGAAGGGCAAAAAGCAAATTGCCCTTCCACTCCTCTGACCTTTTGCTGCAGCATATTCACTGTAAATGATGCATGTAAGAACTCAACTTGCACACCCTACGCAGCATCGCTTGATAATTTGCCACCTGAGATGCATGTCTTAGCCAAAAATGGCCCAGATGGCATGTTTGTGACAGATACCAGGGAACCTCTCTCCCTATCTCTGGTCCCAGGGTACTCCTTCCAAAGCAGGAAACATGATCCCTGGCATCTTGGGGGAAAAGGGAGGAACTGTTGTAAGAAATAACTACAAAGAACATTGACAAAGTACAAGTCTTCCTAAGCATACAGACTGCCACACTCCAAGAAAAAGCCAAACCATTTTCTTAACTTTTTAAAGAAAGACTGTCACACTGAGGTGAACCTTGTGTCTCCAAAATTTCTGCCTAGACAGTTAAAAGTTGATGAATGAAAACAAAGCCTTACAATGGTAAGTGTCCAAATCCTTAACTCTACTGGCCACAGCTGGTGTTGCCTACAAAAATGTAAGGTATAAGCAATCCTCTGTAAGAAGATAGATCCTGGTTTTTTATTGATGATTATGTGGGCTTGAGAGCATTTAAAATGTGTCAGACCTTTTCTTTCTCCATCAGAAAGAAGCTGACTTCATGAACCTGACAGGTACAGGATTATACGTAACTATGGTTTAATTTTTAATTTCAATTACATATTTACTTGTAAAACTTGTCATACCCTTGCCAGGGATACCATTTATCCAAGACTGCAGGACTTATTAGTGCTTAGCTGGAGTCTTGCAGGAGTCAGAGGAATTACACTGGCCCAGAGCAGGGTCCAATCTTCCTGAGGAGCACTCCCGTCCCCGCCCCAGGCACATGTACACCCCCCCCCCCACCCCCCCCCCCCGTTCAGTTTACAGTGAGCTCTTAAGGCAGAGAAACCGAAGGAGCTTTCCCTGCAGCTGGGAAATCCCTGTGTTTTAAGGATAAGTCAGGCTCTGCTGAGCACTGTATTTAGCCCTGAGGAAGGCTGACTGAGTTCTTTGCTGGCAGAAGCAAACCCGATTTACTCAGCAATAACAGGTTCCAGGGTGGGAATGGTGAACATAAGCCAATTCTTTCATATCAGGATAAATATCACATTTCCCTTATAATTTTTAAGTCTAGTTGATCCCCAGTAAAAACTTGAGTGTAATCAGTTATAGAAGGAAGAGCTGGCAAAGTTTGATGGAAATAAATATATCTCTGTCCAGAATGAGAGAGTCGTTAATGAACTTCCTTTAAGCCAAAGAGAACTAGATAGAAGAATAATACAGAACATTGCAGAGGACTTCCTACTAGCTTAACTTATTAACTGATAATTTATTCGCAATCAGTGTAGAAGTCCAAAATAGATTAAATGATTATTCATCTTCAACTTGTATGCACACGTTTGATGGAATTTTTTTTTCTCCTGTGAGTCTTTTGTCTCACAAGACAGGAGAAAAAGGATAAGAAAGTAGAATCACCTATAGATGGCAATAGTGAGCAGGAACTATAGCTCACTTAGATGGCAGCATTGTGATGGTGAGTGGAGGGGCATGTGCTAATTGCATGCAAATGCACTTGTCGTAGAAACACTGGACAGATAGCGACATATTTCAAAAGTCAATTTTCTTTAATGATATCAAAATATAATGGTCAAATTGAACAGCAATGTTATGTTGTATTGAGATATAACAGCCAGACTAGACAGGAATATTAAGTCGTAAATGCTGCAACAAACACAACTTATTTACAGGTTCAGGATGCCATTTGGGAACTATCACTACACGAAATATAACCAAATCTAAGCTTAGAACGATGACTCAAAATGCGCAATCACTCACCGATAAGGCGAGGCACTCAACCCTGGGGAGTTGCCTTAGATGGTGTCCCGATCTAAGGTGAGAGTCTTCAACTGCAGACCCGCTGCTCCAAGGAAGACTGACTCAAAGGGGTCTTCCAGTGGGCTCCATTTATACCCTTGTATTAAGTTGGATTGGGGCTTATGGTCATATATGGTCAGCGATCTGGAAACTTCTCTTAACCGAGGTGTTTCACTGGTTGAGGTGTTTCTGGTGGGCTCAGGTAGCTGGGGTACGTGACTTGGGGCACTCTGTATACGTGACTCCACCGTTCGGCTGGCCAGCTTGACCCCCAGACCGCAGCTTCTAGTTTTAACTCTTTCCTTTCAGTGATCGAGAAGTTTCAGTCTTTATTGGGGCGGGTGCACCTGCCGTAACACTGAGGCTGATATTTTCAAATAGGCCAGGAAAGCAGTGTGCACCCAAGCTGAGATGTTATTATTAGGGTTTCCTTTAACGTTCTTAAATGAAACTGGATGAACATTGAAATAATCCAACTCATTTGTCATCACTGTAAATCTCCATTGTACTTCTTCAGGTGTCACAGCAAGTCAGACAAAGGCATTCGTTGGGTAGCATGGGTGGCATAAAGGAATAGACGTGACATGCCAGCTTCTTTTTGTTGCCTGGTAACATACAAAGGAGTAAAGTCCCAAAGCAATTTGGGACCTGCAGGACAGTAGATCTGGAAAGCTCAGCTTTCCTTCCATTCTGGAAATGCTCACCACATGCTAGCAAGTCTTTCATAAATTCAAGCAGCCCCAAAAAGCCCAGACCATTTAACCCAGCGGAAGAGCAGGTGAGAAACTTCCTTCCCAGGCTGCTCTTTCTTGTCCTGGAGGCATCACCATCACTCACTTCTGGCTCTATCCCAGACCATCCCTTCTCCCAGTCTGCACTGCAGATATGAAATTTTCTGCGTGGCATGTCATTAAAAACCTTACCCCTTAGTCAGATAATAATGGAGATGAGGGACTATGTAGGAGTCCCACTAGGATTATGTCATTGTTCCAGAACTTCTCTGAAAAAGAAGGTATTATTAGGCCATGTTGTACGAGGAACAAAATAGGCAATACATATTTTCATTTTGTAGCCTTAGGTAATTAAGAAATATTGAAAACTTTCTATACTAGTGTCATGGTTTAGGCCCAGCCGGCAACAAAGCACCACGCAGCCGCTCACTCACTCCTCCCCCCTGGTGGGAAGGGGAGGAGAAAATACAACGAAAGGCTCCTGAGTCGAGACGAGGACAGGGAGGGATCACTCACCAATTATGGTCACAGGCAAAACAGACTCGACTTAGGGGAAAAGAAATCAATTTAATTTTGTTACCAATAAAATCAGAGTAGGATAATGAGAAATAGAACCATATCTTAAAGACACATCTTTCCCCCACCCCTCCCTTCTTCCCGGGCTCAGCTTTGTTCCCGATTCCTCTACCTCCTCCCCCCTCAGCGGTGCAGGGGGACGGCAATGGGGGTTGCGGTCAGTTCATCACACGTCGTCTCTGCCGCTCCTTCCTCCTCGGGGGAGGACTCCTCACACTCTTCCCCTGCTCCAGCGTGAGGACTCCCTCCAATGGGGGTCAGCCCTCCACAAACTGCTCCAGCGTGGGCTTTCCCATGTTGTCATGGCCTTCTCCGGGCCCAGCCACCTGCTCCAGCGTGGGGTCCTCCACGGGCTGCAGGGGAATCTCTGCTCTGGCGCACCTCCTCCCTCTCCTCCTTCACTGACCTCGGGGTCTGCATGGCTGTTTCTCTCACATCCCACTCCTCTCTCCACTGCAGGTTTTTTCAGCAGTCTTTTCCCCTTCTTAAATATGCTATCACAGAGGCACTACCACCGTTGCTGATGGGCTCAGCCTTGGCCAGCAGTGGGTCCGTCTTGGAGCCGGGGAAGCTTCTAGCAGCTTCTCACAGGAGCCACCCCTGTAGCCCCTCCCCCGCTACACAACCCCCCCACCACAGAAGCCCAACACAACTAGCTCATTAACTCATTTTGCCACCCAACACTCATGTCAATGCTAGGGGATTGTGTGGAAATATGTGTTCATATGTCAGACTGAAACATGAAAGAAATTAGTTTATTTTTCATTTATGGCAAAAGACAAGCCAAATAGTATACACATGACAAGTTCCCAGATCACATGGTCATGCTTTCCCCAGTAGCACTAGTTGTCACCAATTGCTACAGTGCTCCATTTCTAGATGTAGTGGCACTCAAAAACAAACACAAGTATTTTAGAAAATTGGATAGGAGAGAAGCTAAGAACAAGGACTCGAAACAATGCAACATTTATGTAATGTATGCCAGAAACTTTTCCTTTATTAAAAAATGCTTTCCAGATAAATAACAGGCACTCAAGACAGCCATTATTTTCCTCTGCAATCATCCTTTCATGTAATCTATACAAGTATTCTCACAGGAATAATTACAAAGTATTCTGATGACTACTATTAACAATCAACTGAATTGCATTTTAGAATAGTTCCTCTCAGATTGTGACCATTTAAAAAGTATTGTCAACATATGCCCAGAAGTTTGGAGAGAAAATAGACTGAGTCTGCAAGGGAGGCAGAAAAAAGGAAAGACTGAGCCAGATAATTAAAGACACAGATGCAGAAGCTACATGTATGAAAAAAGGATGAATAAAATTATAGAATTCAGGCTCATGGGGAAGAATTTAATTTTCCAAGCTTCACAAGAATAATCCTTAGGAAATCTTCTTAGAAAGAAAAAATAGGGCACCCTCTTTTGAATTACTTACAAATTGTGGAAAAAATTAGGATAGAACAATAGTTCAAATGACCATGTTTGAAGTTAACAGCAAAGCTTACTTCAGTTAGCATTACAAAGCACATAAAACCAGATAGTTTTGCTAACCTCTGTCCTAGACTGTGAAGAGAGTTGGCACAAGAAATTGCAAAGCCAGCAAAATGAATGTTTGTTTGTTTGTTTCTCCCTGGATCTTTTATTTCAGGACTATTTTGATACCTGGAGAGTGGTAGCAAGTAGAAGTAAAAGTGTGGGAGTGAAGTCAGTGATTCAAGGAAGCAGAGATGTCTTACTTTGACATCAGTATTTTACAAACTCTTGGAAGAGATTTCAAAGAAAAGCAACACAGATACAGACATGGAGTCTAATGAGAAGTTGAACGCCAAAGGTAGAGCCATTAGTCTGCTCAAATACCTTTTTATTGATAACAGATTTTTCAGAGACAGGTAATGCAGTGGGTTAATCCATTTGTACTTAAATAAAGTACTTTATCCGATGCTCATAGGAAATCCTTGGTGGCAACAAAAGAGAATCCAAGGTTAACAGAGTTGACTAAAGCAGAATTATCAGGATAAAAAAAGACGACCATAAAAAAAAGTATTCCTTAGGGATCAGACTTGAAATTGTCCCTGCTGCAAATAATAATATTTGACCTCTAGGTAGAACTAGGCAAAAGTTGATGATGAAAAACAAACTTAGAGAGATATGGTTGAAGCTGAAGAGGACCTGACCATAGTACAAGAAAAGCTGGATCATTTTATCAGCTGGTCTGACAGAGGCAGTATGAAATCTAACAGAAGAAAATGCAGAGGCACGTATCTGGAGGACAACAACAAGAATTCAGCTGTAGCCCTGCCCCGATGGCTGCGGCACCACCCACTTGCCCTGGAGTTCCACCCATCTTCTGGTCACGTGCTCTGCTGACTCCATCTCTTTTTGCCCCAGGGTCTCCACTGTGTGATATGTCACACCCTACATGTTCACAGCCAGCCCTCTGATTGGCTGCCAGCTGCCCCTCCCACTTTTCCCAGAAGGACATCAGAGCAGGAAGGCCTTTCCCACTGCATACATGAGGGCCACCATTTTGTTTCAGCCACCATTTTTACAGCGGGGAGCCACCATTTTTGACACCACCATGTTCCCCATGTTCATAGGCAGCCCTGTGACTGCCTGGCAGGACCAGCCACCTGTTTACCTGGAATAGAAAGCCCCTGCCTGCATACACAGAGGCTGCCATTTCCGATGATATCATTCCCCACTTGTTTTCACACTGCTTTGAGATTGGTTTGTTGCTAATTTTTGAACACATCATACCCACATGAGCTCAGAGCACCCTCTGATTGGCTGCCCATTTCCTTTGGAACAGGAACTAATCATAGATATAAATATGTATGTATATATGTCAGAAATCTGCATGTGACTGAGTGAGGAGGGAGAAGACAGAAGGGTGCCATGATCTCTTCCTGTTCCTGCCTGGGCTTGCAGCAGGCAAAGAAAGCAGAATGGGTACAGGGGACAGTGGAATCTGAAGGAAAAATGAAAAAGCTTGGAAAAGCCTGACTGGCAACCAACTCCCTAGTTCAATTGATTGTCCAGAGTTTCATTTCTTATGTGTGAGTAGTAGTAGTGGGACAAATACAGGCCTCTTCCAGCCGTAAGTCAGGAATGTATCCCAAGGTCCTAGGGGGCAGAGAAAATGGGATTCCCAGGGTATTCCTGTGGGCAGAGCCTCTGGCTCCTCTCCAGCACCCACAGTAGGGGAACGGGGGCATAAATGAGCCCTCCATGTCCTGGACCTGGCTCTGGGAGGGCATTTGGAGGGGTCACTGGAGGGCAGAGCAAGCAGGTTCCTCGTGTGGTGGAACAGTGCTGGCAGGAGGAGGATCACGGTGCTGGAAAAAGTACAGCAGCCTGCCCTTTCAGAGATATGCTCGGGGCCCCCAAGGCCTGCCCCACACCTTCAGGAAGGGGGCAGGCATCTGGGTGCCACTGGCTCACATCCTGCAGCTCCACCTCAGTGCCTGAGGTACCTCCTTATGCTGGACCCTCTCTAGAAATCCTGAGACTTGTGGGACTGTTGCCTCGAGCCGATGGGAAAGGCTGGCATTTCCTTCCTATTTTGGCCCATGAATATCTGGGTCTGGGTCTGCCTGGCTGGAGCAAATGTCACAACTACGAAGCACCTCTCTGTGGCCCGGAATGGTGTCCCCCCTTCAAGGGCTCGCTCTATACCTGACTTGCTGGACTGAAGCTGCACAGCACGCACAACCTGTCCATTCAAACCTCCCTCCCCACACAGCCCTCTCCTCACTTCTCATTGATAAGTTAAATAGATTCACCTCCATTATTCATCTGGTGAAACTTAGATCTCTACAAAATTGTTGTCTACAAGTGACCTGGCCATGTGGCATTTTTTTGCAGTCGATCCCACCTTCACACTCCATAGCATATTTCAATCCTTTGGCCAATCTCATTGTTTTTCTTTTTTTCCCCAATGTTTATGCATTATCTTGAATTGTGAGTAATAGAATTTCATACAGAATTTTCAGACCAAATAGTTGAGTGGTCTTCAGTGAATTTAGAGTGGGTACTGGAAGAAAATATCCAATTAGTGATATCCTGGAACCACCTTCCAACAGTATAAAGGGGAAAATACCTAATTTTAAGATGGATCATGGCCGGCTTCTGAGATAGATGAGGATGACATGGTTGGTTGTAATAAATTTGATCATGATCAAGAAGGTCTGTCCCTGTCCCATGACTTATTCCAGTAAAGACTGTCCTCTGGCACATGTAACACTGCTGTAGCTTCTCTACCCATTGCTCCCCTGCTAAGACATCCAAAGATTTCATTAGCCTTTTGACCACATTTCAGTAGATAAGTAGGTAATTTTTATCTGTGAGCCATCAACCAGAAACTTTGCAACAGCACTACAGGCAATTAAAGATGAACTAAGAAAGAGGAAATGCATAAATAGAAGGCTGTTCATTAATAAACAGTTTTGATACACCAAGGCTGACATTTTTCAGAACTACTTACAATATTACTCAAATTTACATCACAATAAAGGTTCAGAATTCAGCTTGTCTAAGAAGCTGGACTGATATTTTTTATAGGTGTTTCTTTGGTATTAATTTCCATGGTATCCAAGCACTTCAGAGGAAGAAGTGCATATGCTGTGAGATTGTTTGAAGTGTGTCTCAGGATACTTACAGTGCATTTATTAATTTTCACACCATACAGCATAGGACATTTTTATTTAAATGAATGACAGAGCAAAACCCACGCAGCTCCAGTCTGAAATTCATTTACGTCTAAATAGCTGTCTACCAATTCCCCCATATAAATGGCTTTTTTGCACATAAACATTATTATGTTCACAGATTCTTTAGGCCTAAAGAAACAGTGCTAGATTTAACTTCTTATTTAAGATTTCACCCTCTTCTTTTTTTTGCAGTCGGTGGTTAACATGATGAAAGAAATGTGGTGTGATGGTATCGACTTTAGCACCCAGAAGGAACAAAAGCAGATTTCATCTGTGCTGCTTAGAAGAGCCTTGTTACCATATCTCCTCACACTTTTTATTGTACTGTTTCTCACAGTGCTTCTGAGTTAGGGAAATGGCATTATTTTCATTTCGCACATGAAGGGCTAAAGCAGGTTGCTAAATACACAGGTTTGCAACCTGATGGCCCCAATTCCACAAATATTTGAATAACAGACAGGTCTAAAAGCCCGGTTCTGGAAGTACTATTCACAGTGACTTGGGTGACAGGGTCCTTATATGATAAATAGGAAAGGTTTTTGCACCTGAGCTGGTCTTCATGACAGCATGGGCTAGTCTACAAGAAAAGCTTGTACCTTAAACTCTGTTCTTCAAGGACAAAGGCCACCCTGTGAAACTGGAACAGTGCGACTGGAACCCTTTTCTGTGCCCAAATTACTAGCTTCTCTTGCTGGTCTCAGTCAAGTGCCCTAAACGGATCTTTTCTGAGGTATAGGAGATGCCACAGAATAACATGGCTCATCACAGCTTTCACTTCAGTGGTCACAGGCATCCCTTACATCCTGTGTCGTGTCTGTCAGCAATGTGGGTTCTCCGGGTACTGAATCTAGCTCTAGTTGTCTTGATTCCATTTATATGAGGTGAGAGAAGAAGATCTTTCTAGGGCATCTCGTTCCAAGGTGAACGTCTAGGGCTTGATTCAGTTGCTCATACATACATATCTAATGTTATTTGAGACTCCCTAGGTTATCTAGGGTTTTCTTTGGTCTGCCAGATATGACACAGGTCCTACTGGAAACCTGTGCCCATCTGGAGGCAGCTGGAGGCAAGGCCCACATTGGCACAGGGTGCTTACGTGTGAGCAAAGGATTTGTATGCTATGCCTGAGCAAAAGAGTAAAACCTCTAACAGAGGCTTATGCTTACTTATTTTCATTAATTGCGAAGGGAGTTAGGAGTCTAGATTAGATTTAGCCACCTGAAACAGAGATCAATCCCACCCTGGGTATGAGAGTTTTTATGGTAATGAGAAAAGGAATTCATTCCCTCCAGGGAAATGCATGAAAACTATTTTTATTAATCCTTGAGGAGCACTACTTAAACAAGCAGTGTTACTGTTTTCCAAAAAGAGGGACGTAGCTCCTATTCTGTTTACTCCAGAGGACCGTCAAACTAAGTGCCATGGTCTCCTCACATTATGACAAGGAGGGGAACAAAAGTAGAAAACAGCCGTACTGCAGCTGGACGGGGGAGCAGTTACACTGGAGCTGGAGAACAGGCACGGCAGGGCCACCCTTTTGGCAGGCGAGCTTTAGTGGGATAAACTAAAGCAGCCAGTTGCCTCTGGTGAGTCACACTGAACCAGCATTTAAGCAGCAACGTCCATTGTCTGTCTCATACAATTTCTGTAGCAATTATGGCCAGACAGAAGTGCAGCCCTTCTCCCTGTTATGCCGATAACAATGGCCACATCCCCGTTTGTGAACAGAGGCCAGTCTCTGTCAAAAGACTGTTGGAGGGTGTGCGAGAGAAGTATGAAAAACCATTCCAGCTAGGATTCACATTCATGTGGCTCTGCCAGCTCCAAGTTATTCTTCACATTGTGCCAAGTACAGGATGAAATGCAAGTCAAAAAGGGAGGATAGCTTACCTCTCGCTAGAGAGCATATGGATGTGAGAATCTGCGTGCTCTGTGGCTGTGCATGCTCATCACTTTGCCTCTATACTTCATTGGCAAGTGTTTTTCTTCTGTGACACTATATTCACAACACAGAGGCATACCCTGTTATCCATTGAGAATACGTTCCTGGAAAGCGTGATGGTTAGTTAATCAATAGGAGGGGAGACTGTATGCAGGGATTTGAGAAATACACACAATTTAATCACACAGGGACAGTAACACACAGGGACAGCAACACACAGGGACAGCGTGTCAGTATGTAGCGGCAATAAGGTCTTTCGCCTCATTCCAGTAACACTACTCAAAAAAGCAAGATCTCAATGGCACAAGTGAAGAACAAAGAGGGATGCTGCTGCATAGCCACACACAAGGTTCTCAGCATATTTCTGCTAGTGTTTTTGTGATACGCAAGCAATATATTAGTGAAATATTTAAAATACTGCATTGTAGCTATTGTTTCTATATTCTCAGCAGTTATTTTAGCACAAACAGGTATTTGGCAGGAACACTTCAGTATGACTGGATGGCTCAGGGTAGTCTTGATGGAAGGGAAAACAGTTATGACAGCATTTAGCAGAGCACAATATGAAATGACTGATGATGGACCTCCAAAATGACAGTAGAAAAATGACAGAAACTGTGGAGTCGTTCCCTTGAGGTCCAATACGTACTTAGATGTGCTGTATAACATGCAGCACCTCACCCTGCTTGAGTGTTCCTCATGTAGAAGAGCTCATTGCAAGCCCAGTAGCAGTAACATTAAAAGCACAAGGCTGTGCATTTTCTCCAGAATACAATTATTTCCTGTTCCACGTCATCTTGTTTTCCTACTTGTTACTGTCTTTTGATCCTCACCCTGTTTAGAAAGGCTTGAGATCATTTAGAACCTAACTGGAAAGTGACTTGGGACACTTGGTTGCTGTGTTACAGAGAACTGACCATGACTTTTCAAGACCACTGTGCTATATACTTCTTTATATGGGTACCTTTGGGTATGAAACTGCTGCGTGTTGTGGTGAAATCTAGAAATATTTGAGTTGATTTTCTTCAGATGGCTTGAATTGGAGAAATAGTCCAAACCCTTTAGCCCAGAGCTCCCTGCACAGTCGAGTGAGTGATCTCACACACAGCTCCATGCTACCAGAGCAAAAAGGCTCCTTATACTTGTGCTAATGCAAACAGCCTGCGCTGTGATACTGCAGGCGCACAACGCGCACAATATAATATAGCAGGTACTGTAGACATATTTGTGTCAGTATTTTCCTTTAGTCCTAGAAAGAACAGGGAAATCCCCACATCCAGCTCTGTTGCTCGTAACTGCACTATTGCTTACACATCTTTCTTATGCTATTATTGTTCTGCGTTCCTCGGTGCAACATCCCTGTTTCTGCTGTTTAAGGGATAATGTGGGTGGGATTCATCTTCCATAATTGTAAATGTTTATGGCTGGGCTAGACTCCCTTTAGACTTCTTTTATAGATGCTGAAAAATAAAAGAACTCTTTTAGAGTATGGTTTATATGACTCCAATTTCAGATGTCTACTTTAAGATAAGATGAGTTGTGTTCCAGAAGTGTCTGTGCCTCTCCATCAACTGTAAAGGGAATTTAGATTACTCACTCCAGTGACAGTGTCTACAATATTTATATCTATATTTGGACAGATGAACTTTGCTTTGTGTATATTGCTGGGTTGTGGGTTTTTTTTTTCCTTTGAGATTTGATTTGACTGAACTCTTGCAATATAGAAATAGGGATTTCTTTTTGCCTGATAGCCACCTTCAGTAAAAGTAACTCAAGCAACACATTGCTTGGAAGGGTTCTTTCTTTTCCTGTTCTCATGGATCTACTCTCACACCATGGAAAGAGTTGTGGGCTTTCAACTTTTGATGGGAGAGGGCTGAAGTGGTAGTGATACCTGTGGGCCTATAGAATAGGGAGCAAAGCCTGTGAATATGCAGATTACCTCCCAGGATTATGAATGTCTTGGATATTCAACACTTCTAAACCTGCAGACCCCCTTTTCTGTCTGGAGTGCATTGCTCTCTATCACCTGGCACTTGGGGTGGTGGGAGAACTGCACTCCCAGTTGCCTACATAGAGCTGTAGCAGGCAGCTCTCTCCTGTCCTGCATGCTGACCTGAAAAGGCTGATATCACTTCATAGATCACCCAAGTGCCTACTGCTGGGAGTGTTGTCTCGTGTAAGTGCTGGAATCCACTCTGTGACTCGAAGCTGCATTTCCGTACCTTACACAGATGCAATGTAGATGAGCTCATGCTGTGAATTCAACTCTCCTTAGGATATATTCTGCACCAGCTTATTTGTGCAGAAGCTGCCCTTCACTGCCTCATCTGAGACTCAGTGCCATGTGATGAGGACATTGAACGGTCCTACTGCCAAAAGCCCTCCACCCTGACATTTCCGATACCTCTTCCCTGGAATGAACTATGTAAACCATCCCCTTCCTAGAATCAGCTGCGTAGCAGATGCTACTGTGATTTGATTTGCACAAAGCTGAGATTGTCTGTTTTGGTGTTTGTCCGTAGATGTATGAAATTAATACCTGTACTGGAAAGATCTTCGTATGATCATCAGTTTCAATCTAGCTTTGTTCCACATGTGCAGAACTAATGAGTTCAATGCCTTTATTAAGTAAGTGAGTGTATGCACATAGCGCAGATACAGTACAACCTTTGGGCCGAAGATACTAGCTAGAAATGTGCTCACTAACTCAACCCTTTAACCTTCCTCTAAGCTTTCCGTTTTCACCTATCCATACAGTCTCCCACTTATGAATTGCTGGTATTGTACGTGGCCAAAGGGGAGGAAACTTACAAGAAGAACCTTGTAAAGAACCCATTTTTTCACCCTTTTGAGTATAACTGCACACTGCACATCTGTTGCAAAACACAAGCAGACAGAGGTTATTTTATTTGTAGATGTAACACATAAAAAGAGGCTAAAAATATATATCTGTTGTCCACCAGTTGCTGAAATGACTGCAGTTAAGCCTTTGGAAGATCTAGTACACATTACATTACAATAAGGGCTAGAAATATCATTAATTTGTTAGAGGGGTTTGTTTGTTGTTTGTTTGTTTGTTTGTTTGTTTGTTTGTTTTTTCACACTTATATACAAGTATCTTCCTATATTTACAGACACAGCTGAACCACACCGTAGATCCTCTGTAACAGCGAACCTGTTACTCAATCACATATTTCAATGTTCAAAGTTAATACTTTTGCCTATTGCAGCCTGGATTTGTGTAGAAATGCAGCATCTAGGTTGCCCACTAAAAGCAGCTAGGGATTTTCCTTCATGCAACATAATATGGAAATAGTATAATTTACCAATTTGCAAGGGGAAAATAAGATTGGGATGGTATCAGATGCTTCTTTTAAGAAGTTGCATAATAAACAAATTTTTTTATTTGACAAAACTGGGGCAGCAATGTACATTAAAAAAATTCATTGACATAAATGACATGTTCAAACTGGGACTTCGCATAGTCATAAAAAAATCCATTTCTCCAGATGGCATTGAGAGGTCTCACTAGGAGAGCATAATGTGTTTCCTGATTTGGCTTATGTGCTATATAAAAAGAGAAATTGTTCAGAGAATGAACAATAGCGGCAAAGCCAAAGCAGATAGCTTGTATGTTGGTTTTAGTTATGTCATTGTTCACTATGTATCTAGTTGAATATTTATGGAAGAGGTAACTGGTGAAAAAATTCCTTTTATAGAATCATAGAAATGTTGATTAGAATGTGGGTTTCTTTGGAGGTCATGTAGTTCAACCTCGTGCTTGAAGGGGGACTACCACCGACACTAGGTCAAGCTCTGTCCAGCCAGGTCTTGAAAGCCTCTGTGGAGTAAGCTCCCACAGCCCTTCCAGGCAGCCCCTTTCTTGCAGCACTGCATTGTGAAAAAGCTGTTCCTCATCTCCAACCTGAGCCTCCCAAGGTGAAACTCATGCCCCCTGCTATATTGTAGCAATACTGAGAAGAGATTGAGAGTTTGGCTCCAATGTCTTTGCAACTGTCCTTCAAGTAGTTGTAGTTTGTGACTAGAACATCCCTTAGCCTCAGCTCCAAAGGAGCTCAGTTCCCTCGACTTCTCACAGTTCATCTGCTCTGGGCCCCTGACCATCTTAGCAGCTGCCTAACAGGTCCCCTCTAGTTTCTCAGTATCCTCCTTTACCTTGTGGGTGGGAAGGACGTGCCAAACCTGTGCTGAGCACAGGGCAGTAATAAATTGCTTTGACCTGCGGGACGCAGCCATAGCATAGCACATTACAGAGTTGCATGAGCTGTGATGAGAACATGCTGTTATCTTACATTCAGCCTGGCAATTGCAGCACTCTTCACTGGCTTCTCATGCTAGCTGGTTACCAGCCTGTATTGATGCATGGGGTTTGTCTGCTCTCATACAGAGTGTTATGCTTTTTCTTACTGAAGTCCATGAAGTTTCTGTCTGTTTAATCCTCAGCATAAGTGCCAGGAGTGGACCGTTGTATGGTTTATAGTTCACTGGATTTGAAAAATATTCAGAGATATGTTGGCAATTGCACTGTCAATGTGTACTCATGACAGCATCTGGGTAGTATGAATCCTATGAGTCTTTGGGTGATTCTGAGTTAGATACGCTGTATAATCAATTAAGAAGCATTACAGCTTTACTTTAAATTTCATCTAGCACGGACACTGGAAAGTAGGGGAGTCGATGGGAATTTTGCATTTAACTTTTATAGTTGTCATTGTTTTGAGTGGAGAGTTCTATCAAAAAATTTTGGTCAAAGCATTTGACCTGACATTTACCAAGTTTTTTCTGGTAGAAAATGCATGAGTATCTTTAAAAAAACCAGTATTTCATAGTAAAAAATGTTGGAAACAGAATGTCTCAGGGTTTGGGAGAGGTAAGGTTTTGGCTGAGTATGAACTTTGCCAATTCAGTTTCTACTGGGTTCTGTAGGGCCTTGATCAACACTCAGATGTATTCAAATCTAATATTTTCTGATAAAATCTAATCTTTCATTAATGTATTCATTGTTGCTTTCACTGAGGATGCCTTATGGATGAATGGTCATAGCCTCCACTCCTGTGTGTTTTAGGATCTGCTCCTTCATGTATTTCAGATGACCATCACACTAAGCTCTACAGGATTCAATGCTGGTTTCCCTCCTGGTTGTTACACATGCAGGACTGTGGTACCAGGGCTGGCACAGGCTACAGTGCCCTCACTGCTGTGAAGATACGTAGCAGCAATGCTCTGCCCTATCTGACTTAAGCAGTGCTAGTTAGGTGTGGAGGGGAAAAAATGGATGTTAGAGGTGAAAAAACACACAGGATAGCAAGGACTCCTTCATTCACCTGGGAAGGGTGAGAGTTCACTTTTTTCTTGATTTGCCTTATTTTTGTGGTCTGGTGGACCTTTGACTCCTGTCTGACAACTACAAGACCCCAGAAAACTTAGCTGCACCTTATCAAAGGGTACCTTTTCAGCTCTGCTATGATCCATGATGCTGTTAGACTAAGACTTGCTCTATAAAAAATAATCCAACTTCTGACAACCTAGAATTTAAAGCTGCTATAGTATGTAAAAATGTGCATGATGTGCATTGGTTCCACAAAACTAGAGGATGCGCTAATGAAACTCCCATTGGCCCGGATTTTACTTACATGAAAAGTTCTTTCTTTTAAGGCCAGTTCTGTTGCAGTCTGGAGGAACATATAATAAATGATAATAAAAATAACCAAACATGCCAATTAATAAATAAAAAACCCACTGGCAGATGTTGCTGCATGTGAAACTTTACCATATATCAATTATTTTGCATTGCTACTGCAGATGTCTTCCATTTATAAACCAACTTTAAAAATGGGAGGTTTTTTTACCATGGCTATTAAGTGACAGTGGTCTTCTAATATCAGACAGTAGGACATCTACTCTGTTTATTTCTTACTTTCTGGATAGCTCCCTGATACTCAGCTTTGCTCATTTTCCATTTCAGAGACTGAGTTTACTTTAACTGAAACTGTCAAGCAGTAATTCAGTTCTTAACTAGATTTGTGGTGGTGAGACAGAGGGTAACATAAAAAGGCAGAACTTATTGGCACGATTCATCATCATAGTTTATTGCACACTCGAGCCTGCTGGGCAGGAAACGTTATTAAATTGGAAGATGTATCAGAGCCTTCTGAATTTGTCAGTTGAGCACCCTAAATCTCTGGAAGGGCTGATGTGCTCAGCTCACATTCAGTCCCGCTGAATGATTGCAAGAATGTAGATGGTGTTCCAGGTTAAGCTCTGCAAGGGAGAACAGCTGGCATTGTGTTCACACTGGGACAATGGTATGCGTTAAGGACTGATGTGTAGAAGGCAAATAGTCGTGGCAACAATTATGTTTACCTGTTATTGTGGGGAGTGGGGCATAACCACATCTATTTGGTTACTGCATGTCAAACACTGTTATAACAAGTGTCAGCTGCTGTTAGGGAAGTCCAGAATCTATGTTTATTTTTGAGTAGAGAGGTCAGTACTAGTAACTAGTGGTATTGAAACACAAATGGGGGTAAAACATGAATTGCATGTCAAACTAATAAGTGAAAACAGTGGAGTTCCTGAAGGGGAAAGAGAGATTTCTTAGTGAAAGTTTAATGAAATATTATAGAAGAATTGGGTGTAATTGGTTCTTGTGAAATAAAACGTCTTTTGGAAAAAAATGCCTTGGTGGTAGGAACATACAGAAAGTATAAATATAACAAGCTCAGATAGGGACATCTGTGCGATCATAAGAAATCTGGGAAGTTTCTGCATTATCTGTGGCCCAGCTGCCAGGTCCAGTATTACTATGGACTGGAATCCTGAAAAGGAGTAGGGATTTCACAGTCAGAGTAGGTCGAGACTGGCAATTCTGTGGTCATGAATGTACAGAGGCAGGAATTAGATTGCATTTGAAGAAGATAAACCACGAAGACATTCTTACTCAACAATAAGTTGCTGCCAAAGAAATTATACTTGTAAAAATGCAGAGTATAGTTTTACCAGTAAATTTCATTGTGTAAGCAGATCCAAGAACTAGCTTTCAATGTACTGAAAAAGTTGGGATTGGGAAAGTTTTGAAATCAAATCTGATTGCAATTTTTAAATTATGAAGCCTTTACATTCAAGCAGTTTATTCAAAAGATACAGTTTATTTCTGGATTTCTCTTTGAATTTTGTAGGATATTCTTCCCACTTCATGTGAGTCCCATGGATAAACCTGAGTCTCAAATCTTTTAGTTTACTGGCTGCTCATGCTGACTATTGAAAATACTTTTAAAGACTCTTGAAATTCCTTTCAAGAACACCCTATCAGAAAGGTAACACACTGTGCCTCTTCTCTTAGGCAAATTTTCAGATGTCTGTTTCTACTTTGTTAAGCTTTCAACTTCCGTAAGAAAATACAACCACCAATATATGCACGCAATACTTGCATTTTCTGATAATGTGTATTTATTTGTATCCAGAAATACAAATGTTGGGATCAAAATACGAATATAAATAGTATTCTAGACGCACAGCCCTACTCCTTAACACAAAGTAAACTGGAATGGATGTGGTCGATAAGGGAAAGTCGTTGTCTGAGAACTTGAGGAGATGAAGCACACGGGTGTTTGACTTTTCTGGTTAGGTCAGTCTGGGGGATCACTAGGATGGCTATCTAACTTAGAATGACATACTGGTACTAGTGCTACCTGTATTATTCAAGGCACATTGGGCACATAATTGTACTTTCATTTCACTATGACATCACAAGCTGCACTGCTAGCAAAGAAATCACACACCCCTAAGAAAAACTTAGGAAGGAAGGATAATTAGAAATCTAAAATTTTATTTGTGTTCTATAAGAAAGTTCAATTTGGCACATAGTTGGCAGTTTTTATATGATTCCTAAAATTGCACTCACTTAAAATTAAAAAAAAATCCATATATTGTCATGTTGGGAAAAAATGTTTTGAGAGCAGTATACTGAGAGTTTAAAACAGGATTATATGAGGTGTTTGATGACTGCCTGTGATTGATAGCCACAGACTGGGCTTGGATTCCCTGCAGCCTGGTGTTCCGACAGCCACATGTTGGCCCGTGATTTATTGTTGGTATTGCATGTAAGCGTGGATGACAATAAAGTTACAGGACTCCTTAATGACTACAAAAGAGAATATGGGGGACTGATACTGTAATCTCTCTGCACAAGTTTTCCCAGTGTTGTTCAGAGGAGCACTGTTTTGTGGAAGCTTATTCTGAAATTTTGTTTCCTTTGGAGCACTCTGTCTGACAGTGGCATACTTCCCTGGTCTGCCTGTGTAATACTGTCAGATGCGATTATTTTACCAGCTTTCCATGAGTTCGACAGCAGCTCACATTTTAAGGATCCCATGTGGTCTGTAAGTATGGAATGGACTCTGTAGCATGCTCTGTTCCACATTCATTTGTCAGCAGTTTTTTTAAAAATATGTCATCAATATTGTTCTCTTCATCCATTTTCTATTAATGTGCAATTTTTTAGAAATTTTGGCATTTACCTGTTTTAGGCCTCACTTTAAGTATGTAAATCACAAATCTCACTTTATGTACTTAAGTTACAAATCGTCTCTCTGCAAGCTTTGAAGCCAATCAATGGATAGTCAACCCCGCCAGAATATGATCCAAAGCTCTTCCTGTTTGCTTGTAAGAATATTTTAACTTAAACCCCTCTTCTGGTCAATGGTCTTGATTGATGAGGAAGTTTTTGACTCAGACCTAGAGGTCTTTTCTTTAAAACTTGTAATCATAACACAGTCTTAGTAACAAGCTGTCACCAGCTTCACTGTGGATATTTCATTCTTTGTATTCTATAATATATTGTGTCAGTACAGCTTCATCTCTCCCAAGCACGGTCATAGGCTGCAAGAAGGTAAAGAGACATTAGGAGAGTATTAAGTGCTGTATTAAACACTAAAGGGAGCACCTGGATTCCTCTATAAGAAGCTCTACAGGCTGGCTTAGGCCTCCAAGTAAAGCTGAGTTACGTGAGTGCTTCCATGACACCAAGCAGGCTGTTGTGGCTCCTCTGGCTAGTATCATTCATTACCCAGATAAAAGAATACCTGGCAAATAACTGACTGTATCAGTGCCTGGTTTGCCTGGTTCAGTCCCACCCCCAGACATATGAATAAACATAACCACGTGTCTTCTGCTGTCTTACTTTGTCCTTCATAAATAGCAAATGATTAGAAGATCAAAATACATGTTTTGATAGAAAGTAGAGAATTCTCAGGTGTCCAACTCTGAGGCACTGAACTTCATGATGAATTTTATTGTCTAATTTCACATATATTCTAGGAAAACCCTTGAGGACTCCAGATGCATACAGACACTGGCTTGAGGACCCACAACAAAAGAGAAAAAATAAGAGAAAGTAATGTTTGTGGAAAGGTATACCTCATCACAGATCTTGGATATCTCCCTTGAGGAATGTCAGCAGTCACTAACCAAGTGCTCGAAGTCAGTCACAATCAGAAGTCAGTCACAATTCAGTCACTTAAAGAAACAGCTGCTAGGTAAATTGGATGATTAGAACAATATTTATCTCTAATTCAGGACTTAGTCCTAGACAGGGTTATAGGGTAGCATATCTCTTTGAGTTATCCACCACACCTACAGTGTACAAAAATTTACTGTTTAACTTGTCAAAGCAATGCAGTTCAAGTGGAGATTATTTTTTTCTGTTAAAACATCATTTCACTTTAGATATAAAACATAGTTTTGTTTTTAGTATCTAAAACAGTGGCCTAAATGATGAGGAAAGTAGATTCTCTGTTTTCCAGACAAACCATGGATCCAGAGGAAAAGGTAAAACTATTAAGGCCACTGAGTCTTGAAGGAAGGCCTTCTTTTTTTCGCATATATACTGGAACTCTTCAAGAAGAGAAAGTGGTGAACCATAAGAAGCTTGTAGGCATATAAATATAGTATAAGAATAATGACACTATGCTTTTTTTTCAGTATGTAAGTTTCAATGTAAGTTTTCAGTATGTATGTAAGTTGAGCTGATTTTGTGCTTGCCAGTTGTATAGCTGAAGGGAGAGGGAGGGAGGATCTAAAATGAACTCAGGAAAAAAAAGCTCTGAAGGAAAAAGAACCTCACCTTTCAGCTGTGGAAAGGCATTCCCAATGCATAGTTTGTTTTTTGCCTATTTTAAACAGTCTTCTGGGAAGTGACCTGGATGAGGTAAACATCAGCCTTGAGTTTATGCTCTGCATCTCTTGGTGGAATGAAGTTTTTGAGTGAAGAAGGAAGGATTCTGCTAAACTGCTGAAATCCCACTGCAGTTTTCTTGCTACTTAGGAATTAAGAAACCTACAGACTGCTTAAGAAATAAAGAAAAATCAGAGAAATGCTCAATGTGTAGGTTGAAGACATCTAGAATATTGGTCACACACTGTGGTGCTCAGGAAGAACTCCAGCAAGGTCGTTGTCCCTCTTTCTGACTCTCAGGCCAGGAATAGTATATCCTTCAATATCAAGAAATGCTAAAGGCACTAATGTAAGAGCACAAAGATTCCACTGTAAGCAAGAAGAAGAATATACCTTGAAAAAAATCATCTAATTGTGTAGGCAGCTAAGATTATGGGATATGGCTTGTCCTTTCTTAGGGCTTTATGGAAACCCAGAAAGAGCAGCCAATGGGAAAAGTACAGTCTGTTATGGACAAGTTGCAGTGGGCACTTTGTTTTGCAGCTTAGAAGGTAACACCAACCCTCTGGATTGTAAGGCTAATGAAATCTGTCTTAAAATACGGAGTCTCCCTTCCCACAAAGTCAGCAGTACAGCAACTATGGTCTTTCCAGAGCTGTCTTGCACCCGGTCGCTAGGAGCATGGGCAGAGCAGAGTAATTTTTCTAGATGTATGGTGAAATTGGGTGTAAAAAGGAGGTAAGCATCCTTCCCTTCATGAAATGACCAGCTAAGGTGAGTCGTGATAAGTTCATGCAGCAACATGAGGTGCTAGACTCTGAGACACATAAGGACTGCAAAAGTGTTTGAGATAGCTATCATCTGAGTTATTTGGCAGGATGCCTCCAGTTCCAGAAATATAATTTGCTATCAGCTAAAGGCTCATGTGTCACTGCTATTCCAGCTGATGAATGTGCAAACCGCCAGGTGGATGATTTGGAATTAGCTGTGAGTAGTTGGTGGGAAGAATTGAATAAGAGGAGTGGGACAGGTAAGAACTGCACAGCAATAAAAAATAAGTTCTTCCTCCCCTTTTAGCTTCACTACTCATCGCTGTCTCTGTGAAGACAGTTCTGGCTTTTTTGATTCTTCGTGCTGTAATTTTTATTGGTATGTACAATATACCAATATACAGTTGAGAGCTAATGAAGGAGAAAATGAGCATATGAAAGAGAAGTTATCAAAGTGCCTGAGGTGTTTTAATCTACAGCCATACTTCTTGATTAGAAAGTTATATTAAAGTTGTGTGGTGCGTGGCGTACTTCAGTTCCACATTACTGCTGGACATGGAGACAGCATAAACTGGCTGCAAGTTCTTGTACACTTATTCTTAGAAGAAAGGCTGTAAAAGAAGGAGCTGTCAGTGTGCTAGGCATGAGGGCCAGAAGAAATGAGAAGACTGAATTAAGCAGACCAGTATTTTTATACATTATTAATTGCCTTGAAAATGCTGCCCTCAATGCAGGAAAACACTGTCCATCAATTTTTAATTGAAGGGGGAGAATAAGAGGTTTGACTTCAGATCCTCCTGGGAGAAGTTGGTTATCTAAACAAACCCTCACAATCTTTTCTGTAACTTCAAAAAGGAAGGAATGTAATATGAAGATAGCTGATTTTGTGATTTTACATACATATCCAAATGCGTTCATTTCACTAGTCATTTGGTTTTGCCTTCCTCTGTTCCCTTCCCTTCCTTGGAAGGGTAAAAAGAAGTACTAAATAACAAAAAGAAGTAGTCGAATAAATGCAAGTCTTGAATATGAAATTATCTGATATGAAAATGTTCTAAAACACTAAAAGGAGGTTCTTACATTTCTCATGGGACAGTGCACAGAAGTGTTAATTTTTTTCAATTTGCAAAAGAAGCAAAAGAATATCTAGAGGTTAATGAGAATATTCTTACTACTACAGAAGGATATGGCACATAGATATATGCAGACCACATTATCTAGGTGTCTAGAATAATTGCATTTCGAATGATGCAGAGCCTAGAAAGCTTATCTTCCCTGATCTCTGCGGTTTTTCAGTGTCTGCCAAAGCACAGAGCGGTGAAGCAGAGAGAGTAAACCAAGCAACTAGGAATAAGCAGAGGAATGCATTCTGGAACCTGCCAGCCTGCGGCCGCTCACCTTGCATATAAAACAATTTTTTGCACATAACCCCAGAGTAGAATATATTACACGGTAGAATATGTCCTCTGTTGTCAGCATAAGAGCAGAAGCCAGTAGTGTCTGCAGATTCTTTCTGGTTAGGACTGTGGAAAAAAGTGGAATTGTATGCTTCCAACTTCTGTTTCTGAAAGCACTCAGAAAACAGAGGCAATATGAATGGACTTAGCAGAATTAGTCTTCCAAGGAAGGATCTGATGGGATTGCATGCTTTTAGCAGGAATGGGTAGCCATGAGCAGAAGTATAAGAAAAGTATATGCTCATCAACTAAAATGGGAACGTTCTACACTTACTCCCAGGACATTCACTCAAGTATGCAATTGCTAAATAAACCTCACTTGACCTGTTCAAGATCTAATGGTGGAAGGCACCTTCTTGTGCCTCATCTGTCTCAATACTCCCACCAAAATCAATTGATTGTGCAGAGGGTTTGCAGGATCAGGCCCCTACAGGATAACTGTTTCCATTCTTTTATTTAGGCTTGAAATATTTCTAGTATTCTTGCAAAATATGGCTGAAGGTGGCTGTTAGAGTAGACTAATTCATAATTAGAGACCAGGGTATTCAACTTCAATTCAATCATCTCCTTCTTGCACTGCTGAAAATATAACTCTCATCCTTAAATAAAATCCATACTTCCAAGTGCAGGACACAGAGATTTACAGAGTAATAGATTTTACAGAGTAATTTGCTACTGAGAGTTAGCAAAAACTTCAACATGTATTTTGAAATCAGAACGTTATCATTGGTTTACAAGACATCAGATTGGGCAGATTTTGCTAAAAATAAGGTTTTGATCCTGCCCCAAAATATTTCTTCTCTGTGCTTCTAATTTGAATTTTGTCAATCCTTGGAGAAGTGATTCCCCTCCTCCACCTAAACCCAGCTCTGTCTCTGATATTTTACACAAGTGAAAAACAAAAGAAAGTATTTTGAATAACTACAGTTAACTTTTGCGTTAGTAATTTTTTTCAATTAAAAACTCACTGGAAGCACAGAGCAACAGCAATGAGAGACAGTGAAGTTTCAAAGAACATGACAGCATTTCTGTTCCTTTAGAATTACCATTGCATTAGTTTTTGCTTGTTTGCAGGATTTTCCTTCTGAGGAGAAAAGGAACTGCTCTTCAATCACATCTACTACTCATTTTTTATCAAATACTGTGTGGAAGAGACACACTTTTTTTGAGATGATAAAAAAATTATCAGGTCCTCCAGAAGAGAAAAAAACCAGAATTTTGGTTTTAGCTATGTTTTAACTTTAATCATTTGCAACCATTTGTCATCCAAAGGGTGGTGAAAAGCCACTGCTCTTTACTTTTGAATCTGTTTTGTTTGCTTAATAACAATTACTGAGACGGTCTGTAAAAGACGTAATCATTTAACACTGTAAAACTAGTTTTTGAAACAATGAGTAGTTTAAGAATTTAATGGTCAAAAGCTTGAAAAATACAAGATAACTTTTTAGGGTAAAATATAGTTGGTGGTTTAGGAAAAAAATGAAAACAACCTTTTTCTACATGTGGCAACTATTCCATGTTTAATCCCAGTGTGACAATTGAGTTCCCGTAATGCACTGTTCAAGTCAAAAGTGTTCAGTCTTCAGCTCAGACACAGGGAACAACTGCCACGAGTAAGCACTGCAATATTTAACTTTATGGAAGGAACAAAAAAATGTCCTTTGGCACACATGTTTTTCAATTTTGTAAAATAATTTTGAGAGAAAAAATAAGAATGCATGAGAGCACTTTTTAGTAAATTGCAATCTAAAGAAAGTCACATATTCCTAGTGCTATTATATAGTGACTTTTACTCATGGCCAACTATGATCTGCTACAGTGACACAAACAAGCAGGAATCTTGTCCTGCTTCAAGTAGAGTACTTTAGAAATCAGTGACCATCCTGTGTTTAACCAGTCATAAAAAAGACAGTTAAAAGCTTGAAAAACTGTAGAAGTTAGGCCTACAGCTGCCTCAGAGATAGGCAAGTCTTTTATTTATATCAAAATAACAGCTTTCTTATAACTGTGCCTTTTCACCTTAAGTGAAAACCAATATATGTAGGTAAGTGGCTAATTCCATGAATCCCAGACCTTTGCAGAAAGTAACGTCCATGTTTTGATCCCACCAGAGACATTTCTTACTGTCTTTTGGTGGTTTCTCTGTAGCAAGGAGATCACCAATGAAATATTTCCCAAAACCTATGGGATATAGCTCAAGTAAGTTTAAATACAAATGAGTGGTTTCATTGGCTTTGGCTTATTTGCCAGTGCCAGTGTATGTTGCTCTGAGCCTCAGGGATATGGCAGCATTTTGAAGAAAGTATGGGAATGAAAAACAAAAATGACATATTTAACCTTTGCCTGAATTGTATATAGCTTCTATGCCAAGGGAGAATAGTAGAGATTCTAAAATACAATAATTATCATAAACATCGCTTACACTACAAATTCAGCTGAATTTTGTAAGAATCTTTTCCTTAAAATGAATACCAGTAAGGAGACAATTCTTCCATGTTTTTCTTTTTGAGGCATTTACATATTAAAATTCTTCATCAGGCTCTGTGATGGTGAAGGTTAATGTGGCCTTTATAATTTGAGATGAAACTGACCGTGTCCTTCACTTTTTCTGCACTTTCACCATCCCTCCACAGTGTGAAAACACAGCAGTCTTCACCACTACAGGCAACATTTAAAGATAGAGGTATCCAACCCAGTAGACCAGGTTAAACAGCAGGAAGGATGTAGGAAAAAAGACCCTAGAGTAAGAGTCCAGTTCTAAGATGTCTATGTGAATCCGTCCTCTCCTCCATGAGCCTGATTTACACTCTTCGTAACAACAGAAAAAGCTCTGGCAGTCTTTCCCATCCAGACATTCATAGACACATGCATCTTCAAATTCTTGCCAATACATGGCATTGTTCAATGTGATGACTGTAGTTGGTGGTCTCATATCAAGTACAGAATAATTCTGGGGAGAGAAAAAGAAACCAACAGTTTGATAAGCTTCCATGGATGATGCAGATCACAATTAATAATCCTGGGAAAAATCACAGAAGCTGAGAATAAGAGGTCGATACTATAGGAATTCTAGATTTAGGGAGCATCTTTTTTTCCCTCAAAAGATGCCTTTTCAGATGAATTTCCATAGAGACATTGTGGAGTAGCAAGTTAAAGAATTCTAGGTGTATTTTCTACTTGGGTAAAACTCAAGCATGTATTTCTTAGTAATCATTTTTTCACACTTAGCAGTTCACTTGCCTGTCAGAATATTATTTGCAAGTTGCTTTAAACACTTGCAGCTACTACATTTAAGAACGGATTCTGAAAAATAAGGAAGATGTCCCCCCTCCCCATTTAATTACAGAATGATCTCCACTTAGTATAGCTGTATTCGCTGCCTCTTTACTTCACCATGATTTATAAAAACAGATATGGTCAGCAACAGATAGTGATGATTTCAGTATAGGATTTCAAAATGCCATCCCTAGGCACGTCCACTTAGTGCTTATCACACTAACCATGCTCAGAAATAGGACACTTTAGTATCACGCATCCTCACGGTACCACTCGCGCCTACAGACCTCTCCTTCTTCAGTGTACTCCCTGTTTACACTTTGTCAGCTTTTCTGTCATACCGTTTCCTTTTCATGAAAGGTGCTTTCTCACAATAGTCTCCTCTCTCATCAAGCCACCCATTCCATCCTCACAAATGTCACCTCCTCCGCTGGCATCACCAGGAAAGGTCCCGTCAGCTTTGCTGCCTGTCTGCACCACCCTGGCAAAGCAGACTCCAGCCCTGTCAGTGCGGTTTTCTCCAACTCGAGGGCCCTTCCTCTCCCTGTGATTGCGCTGAGCATTGCCTTTGCCTGCAGGAGCATGCTGAGGATGCACTAACAAGCTAGTCATGCCTCTGCATCATGCCTGCTTGCATTCTGGAGGATGCTCTGGACCCCTGCTTCCACACTTACTATACAAAGTACTCAACATTTCCTGTTGAAGGTGTTGGGGTTTTTCTGAAAACTTTCAGTCCAGATATGAAACAGATCAGTGATAGGACTGATGTGCTCAGTGGAAATTTTCCTTTTTCTATTGACTTCATTTTCTTTCTACAAATCCTTTGGTTTGGCACACAATAATATTACCCATCTCATTAAAAATGCTGGTCCCCGAGCTGAGAACTTGACGTGGCACCCCTCTGCTTAGATGTTGGCATCTCCAATATAGATAACTATATCTGAACAACTGCCCTATGGTATCCAGCCAATAACTTCTAGGACACAATTAATCTCATGATAAGTAAATGGCTAAAATCTCTCAGGTGCATTGTGCTGTGGACTCTAAACAGACTGCAGTTTAGAAGGAGATTATTGCAAATCTATTCGTTGTGAAGGACTTTATCTCTGAGACTAGATGACAGAAATTACACCCTCATGGTCTTCTCTCTCATTTGTAAAGTTTCAGGTGGCTGGTTTCAGAGCTTTACAATGTGCTGCCACATGGGAAAGTTCTAAGATTATTGTACAAGCAATCATTTTTCGACCGTAGCACTTTGGAGAGAAAAAAGCTATGGCTAAAGTATACATGGAATTCTGCTATACCACTGTGTCACATATTGTTCATTTATTGCAGGACTTTATGAAAATTTCCTACTCAGGGACTGAAATTTTCTATGCCTGGCTACAATATTTATGTTAAAAAGAAGAAAGGCTAAGTTAGATCTCTCCAGACGATTTTGGTAAGTAAAGATAAATAAGTGCCCTGGTTCTGCAAAGGAACCTTTCTCATCTATAAATAGCATGGGGTTTTTTGTTGTTGTTTTGTTATATCAACTATCTGCTCAGGAGAGAAGATAAAACAAATACCCTGATATAATACAGAAAGATTAATCTGGTTGCTTTAATCTCTGTCAGCTGGGAGGGGTCCTGAAGTGACTAGATACCAGGTGAAGGTGGATGGTACCCACTGTGTCATGTGCGTCCTGCTGAGCTGGATTTGGGAGGAGAGGGATGCATGCACAGTGGGCGCCAGCCCAGGACCACCTGAGAGGTCTGGCAAGGTAAGGCACTTCTCAGGTGCCCTGGACAAGGCAGTTCAGATGCAGTGTTAAATACGCTTAATAAAATTATTTCAGACAAGGTATAAGTGTGTTCTCTAGGAGGAAAAACAAGGGGTGGGATTACCTGAACATGGATTTACTAAGATTAATAAATTTCACCTTTTAGGTGGCATCACTACAAGGCTGGAAAAGACAAGATGATATCTTGAGGGTCAGACACTGCTTATTTTATGGAGTTTATGCTACAATTTGAACATGGAAGTTGTTTCTGTATAGAACAAGGCCCTGCTCAATATCTGTCTTACAGTGAAAAAAGGCAAGGCAAGGCAAGGCAAGGCAAAAGAGAGAAGAGAGAAGAGAGAAGAGAGAAGAGAGAAGAGAAGAGAAGAGAAGAGAAGAGAAGAGAAGAGAAGAGAAGAGAAGAGAAGAGAAGAGAAGAGAAGAGAAGAGAAAGGAAAAGGAAAAGGAAAAGAAAGAAAAGGAAAAGAAAGAAAAGGAAAAGGAAAAGGAAAAGGAAAGGAAAAGGAAAGGAAAGGAAAGGAAAGGAAAGGAAAGGAAAGGAAAGGAAAGGAAAGGAAAGGAAAGGAAAGGAAAGGAAAAGGAAAAGGAAAAGGAAAAGGAAAAGGAAAAGGAAAAGACTAAAAAACTTGAAAAGACTGCAAATACTTTCCAAGCAGATCAGACTGACTAGATCTAGACAAAGACTAAGTGTTATACCCTATTGTAATTTTAATTGTGTATATTTTTCCTTTTTTTTTTTTAATTGGAAAAAGGAAAGTGCTGCTACGCATTCAATGTGCCTTATTAACTTAATCTTTCAGAAAAGTCTGTCCAGGGAGTGACAGCAGTAGTAAATGTATAAATGCAATGCTTGCTGTAAACCATTCACTGTCAATAAGCAGACTTTCAATGGTAAATGAGCTCTTTAAATACATCAGAAAACTCATGTAAAACAAAAAAAGAAAAGAAAAAAAGAAGTATATAACATTATTTGTAAAAGGTAAGCTAGTAACATGGAGCTAGCAGTTGTAAATGATAAACTTCAGCATATCCAAACCAAGAAATGCAAAAGCAATGTTTTAGTTCTGTCCGTGTTCTTATTTGGATCTGATAGCTGGGAGGTAGGCCATCCAACCAGCTGATTAACTGGCCCTCTGCATGCTTTATATTTATATATATTATAGTATGTATTCCAGTTTCAGATTTCATACAACTAAGAGACACAACTTTGTGCTCAGTTTCAACTTTATTACTGCTGTACATATATAAATAGTTATCTAGAGGTTTGGGGAATAGAATTTATTCTATTTGTAGACAGAGTGCAACTAATTGTGTTAAACTTGTGTGCCTAAATTATTTGAAAATCCACCTGAAAGCTTGCTAAAGATTTTACAGACATGCACAAATGAATTATTTTCTATGAAACTCAGTTAAAACTCCATATAAGTTTATGACATAACTTGTGCTTATTACTTTTTTATAAAATGTAATGAGAAACTGCAATATTCTATAAAGCAGACACACAAAATTTCTGAGGTAAAAATAACACACAATATTCTACATTTGACCCTTCTTCCTCCCTAATCATTTGATAAGTCCTTATAGAAAGAGGCAGCTATGTTCCTCCACCACAGCCAAAAACAAACTGACCTTTTAACAAAAAAGCAAAACAATATTTATAGTAAAGTCAAGATAAAGCATAACATCGCGTTACAGCTTTCTCAGGAATTATTGCAAATAAATGTCAACCATACATTCATGCCTCCATTGCTCTCACTGACTAAAATAGTTTACTTACCATCACATGACCAAAACTGACATCAGGTAGCTTAAATAAAGATAACAAAAGAATTACTCAGGAGAAAACATACTTATTGCTTCATATGCATCAAATGTTCAATAGCATTCCTTAAACCAAGCCTTTCAATGCATTTGTCCATAAAACACTTCATACTGAGTATTCTATATATTCAGATTAATATTCTGTACACTTTAAAACTACATGAAACCTCAGCAGAATGTGCACCTAGTTTCCATCCACTTTAAATCTTTGTTCAACCCATTAAATTTATTTATTTAGCAAACAATAGCTAAGTGAGCATTTGTTCTTGTGTTAATTCAAATCTCATCAATGTTGCATGCTTTCCCTCATCTTCATTCACATGTCTGGAAATACATCCTACTCACAAAGATACTCATGACTTTTTCATTCAGTCTTTCTATAAGATGGCAACTTTAATTTGATCATTAGCAAGTTCATTTTGATTGTCTCATGCTTTTCTTTTGGTAACAGTCTTTTGCCTTTTCTGTGGAATGCATTTTTACAAGAAGCTATTAGAGGTTTAATGGAGTTTTCAATGACTAAGTCTATGGCTTTCTAGGCTTTCTCTAATTCTGTATTTGTTTCAGCTTTTCCTTCATTAGTTCTTCATTCAATCGTTTTCTATAGCTCTTCATTCAATCCCTTTTTACCTTGTGACCTATTATTCCCTGAATTTAGCCTTCTCTCTCTTCAGTCCCCTCCTTCACGTTTTTCCTATTTGGCTTTGTATTTCTGATTTCAAATGTCCTTATTTCCTCCATTACACAAAATGGCATCCAACATCTCCAATTACCGATCTCAAACACATAAGATTTTCCACTGATCTTGAGTGGGCAACTCACTTCCCCTTCCCTATGTTTACACTGAAATTCTTCTCCATTATACTGCCCCCTCTCATTCTTGTTGTCAATCATGAAGTACACCAGGCAATTCTTCCTGCATGATTGTTTTAATTGATTCTAAATAAACAGCTTTTGTCTGTGTCTGAGTGTCACTCTTGGAAGTGTCTTTTTGGCCAAAAATGCAGCCATGTATAAAACCTTTGTAAGTGACCTCCTCTGTTTTTGTACTTAGGAACAAGCCCCTTTGTGCATAGGGCTAAAAACAAGTGCTGGTTCCCAGTGGAGACATGGAAATCCCGCTTGTAAAGTTCATAAATATTTCTAGACCTGTTAAGCCATGAAATAGCAGATGCATTTGAATATACATGGACGTGCATATATTTGTGCAAAAAGCTATGCAATCTTTTTCAGTGGGAGCCCTTCATGACTACAAGCACAGTAACTGGAAGACAGAAGATGCATAAGCAGGGTTGCTGCCTCATGGTCAGCAGGCTGCTTCTGTTAGGAACAGACCTCACTCAACAGGCACATAACTGCTTCTACTGTTACTGCGGGTAACTATTTTCCATCAGCTTTCAGGGCAGATCACACCACAAACTGGGAAGAGCTCGGAGGAGCGGAGTATCATGGGATTACAGGCTGTCATTGAGTGATTCTCTGCTCTCTGAGCCATGCACATGCTAGAAAAGAAATTTAAATGCTCCCATCTTACCGACTTTTTCTTCTTAGTACAGTTTGGTTTCCTGCAACTTGAGTAATAGTTGAGGGTTGCATACTCCATCAGAGCAGCAAAGACAAATAGAAAGCATACAGTCACAAACAAATCCATAGCGGTGACATAGGAGACACGGGGTAATGACTTTCTTGCAATGGTACTCAGAGTTGTCATGGTCAATACTGTGGTGATGCCTGCAGAGAGAAACTTGATTTAATTGTATGCAACATCATTTCTCCATGTCGCAGAAGACTCTTTGGAAACAAACATACAAAACAGAAATCCAAAGTGTACCCAAATAATACATTAATTTCATTTGGTAGTATAAAAAATAATGAAAAATAACATCGGTAGAGCCAGTGGTATTTTGTAAACAAAGATTTCCTCGGCTGTTTATATTCATCTTTGCAAAAGTGACATTCCCATGCCTTTCAATATGCTTTTCCTCATCTATTCCTTTTTCTAGTCCCAGTTAGGTTGGAGGTGGGGGTGAGGTAGAAGGAGAGAATGAATACATTTTTGAAGAAAAGTATAAAGCAGAAAAGATACCAAACCCAGAAAAATAAAAAATAAGAAACCAAGAAAACAATGAAGGAAACATGGTCTTTTTCACAGCAGTACTGCTCTCATGAAAAATCTTGTGCTCAAAAAAGAAAAAAGGGGAGGGAGGGAGAAAAGAAAAGAAATTTTGCTGCAAAGTTCTGACCATGAATTTAGAAAATATGTTTTCACACCACTGCTTCCTTGGGAGTCCTCCACTGCTCTTTTCCTTCTGAGTAAGGGAAAACAGACTCTTATACAAACTTCAGGTGTTACCTTAATGGAAATAGCCTTTTTAATTCATACAAAGCATCACATCTTAGATTGATATAGTAATAATGAATATAATGGGAATTACTTAGTATGAAATATCCTGAAACAATAAAACCAGTCCTAGAATGAAATCTATGGGGTGTCAGTTATTTGGCTGCTGATAATTCATGTAATTTCTCTTCATTCCTGAGAAATAGAAGTCTTTTAATTCCCACTTTGGACTGATGCTTTTAATCATATGTTATGAACTGCAAGCCTTCTGATAGAAAAAATAAAACTCCTCAATGGCTTAGGAAGAAAAATAAAGCCCTCTCTCAAATAATCTCAAGAGAGAACCTGCTCTAAAAACAACATAACATAAGGTAATCTTTCTTTTTATAGTTAAAGTGATATTTTGCAATGGTACACAGTGTTTGAAATGGCAGGGGATGACTGAAATTATGCCTTATAGTAAAATTACTTCCCACAAACAGCACTCTGGAGAGAAAGAAGTATCTGTGGATTACTTTTGACTACTTTCTCTTTATGAAGGAATGCCCACCTCTGATTTGTAGCATTTGAGAGAAACTACAGTGATTCACAAGAATAACCCTCCCCATTCAAACTGTCGGAAAGCCCCTGGAGGAGCCAGAAGGCATATTATTGCCTAGGTCTCAAACTTCTTCTACAATGAATAATAACTAATTGTATTCCTTAAATATCCACTACCCAGAAACAAAAAAAAAAAAAAAAGAAAGAAAAGAAAAAGTTGCTGAAAAAACTACAACCTAATAATCAAGATGAAAGCAATGCTGATAGGAAGTGGGAAATGTGGACTTTGTGTGTACCTTGGACATGTAAAAGCTATTGGGAAAATATTTCTGTTTCCTGTCATCTGTGCCACCTCCCAATATAAGCACATGTGGCTGCCATGATTCAGCAACCTCTCCAGACCCCTCAACATGAGTTCTGTAGCTAGCTGATGCTTTGAAAAAGCTCCAGAGACAAAGCCCATGCTTAGTCATTCATCACAGTAGTCAACTGCAAAGACGTCCAACTGCAAAAGGTGTTGACTCACTAGCCTTGATTTGGCCCTTGCTAACTACAGGTTAATTAGGCTTTCTGTATGACCCTGACTCAGGCCTTGGGAGTCACTAACTTCAGAAGAACTGTATCCAGACTGTGACATACTCTACAATATGAAATGAAGTTCTTTAACATTTTCTAACCCACATTTAGATTTCTAACACAAATCTGTCCTTTTCAGAGCCACATGTACGTGCACCTGCTTTCAGGTATTTTACTACCTTTAAAACATTCCTCAAAACCTATAGTGTTCTTCCAGCACAATATACAGTGTCCTTTTTACCTGGACTCAAGGGAAAGGTTTTATTTCCTGCTCATGCTGTGATAGGATCTCAGATTACTTTAGGACACTTTTTTAATTAAAAGGCTAAAAAGAAATAAAAGGAAAAAAAAGCTTGCAATGCTCAAAAAAATTTTTTTTTTGCAAAGGTCTGCAATTTTTCTACTGCATGCTGTATTGATAATGTAATATTTTTCCTCTATTTTTACTGAAATGGAGGTATAACTTTGTATTATTTGTGACAAGAAGTATTGTGCAGGTATCTGTAATGACGGCCAGCTTCCAGAGTGACTATGGACAGGAAGGCAGAGAAGTGAAAGAAAAATTACCATTAGTCTCTATGCTTAAGTATAGAAGTCCTCAACTCAGCCCGAGTCCTAAATCCGTGCCTTAAGCCTGAATGTGAAATGCCTGCCCAAAATGCTTGAGACTCTGAAAACCTAGAAGCTCTAGGTGAGAACTAAGCAAAACCAGCCCAGTAAATCATGCCTCACTGATACAGAATCTGGGAGTTTTGGGTGGCTCTGGACTAATTTTAGCTATTGAAACAAAGTAAGTTTTACTAAATTTATAGACACAGCGATGGTGTAAGATTTATTTTGGTTTTAAGATATTAATAGTGTCCATCCTCAGTCTCTTTGACAACAAATCACATTTTGCTACCAGAATATAAAACCTTGGGGAAAGGAAAGTTTAACGTTATCACAAGCCATCATAGTTTCTGGATTATATGTCACATTTCAAATTATGGCGAAGGCATGAGACAAGATTGCTGAGCACATAGATGGAAACATCCAAAGGTAAAACAAACATATTTTTACTTCTGTT
Source organism: Gymnogyps californianus (assembly GCF_018139145.2). Classification (NCBI taxonomy): domain Eukaryota; kingdom Metazoa; phylum Chordata; class Aves; order Accipitriformes; family Cathartidae; genus Gymnogyps; species Gymnogyps californianus. The sequence continues at coordinate 73,971,387 of NC_059471.1, read as the reverse complement.
ATTTATACAAAATATTTTTATGATATGAAATCCAATGGAAAAGCATCATTCTTCATTTAAGCTGAGGCTTGGACTTGGATTCCAGCTCACATCATAAACAAACAATGAGTTTTTGAAATAATAAAAATTCTATCTAGTGTATCAATTTTACATCTAACACATTGGCACAAATTTTAAAATATTAAAATGAGTCTTATGGGGATACGTACAGAGAGCAAAGAGAAAGAAGGTGCACCAGATGATACAGTTTTGTATTCCTATGTATTTACAAGTCGGAATATAGATATGCATATATCAATAAAATGCAGCACCCATTATTTCCAGAGAGAATATCTAGATTCCATACCCTTAGCTCATTTTATCTCTCATGCTAAGAAAATTCAGTTTGTTGAGTGATTTCAAATGCAATAAACCTTGCCAGATGAAATTGTTAAGTCTCTCACTTTGGGGAGGCCTGTATGGCAAAGTGAGCTTTGCATCTGTTATTGAAATTCACAGTGCTCATGAACTGTATATTTCAATAAAATTTTAATATCAGCCAAAGACAGCTGTGAAGTAACCTGGCTTCAAAATTTTCAGGTAGACAAGTGTAAGTGGGAGTTTACAAGTTTGTGTATAGATACAGTTTTGTGACATTTATATTCTCTGAGAAAATTCCATACCAAAGATGGTATTTGATAAATCAAAAAGGACTGTCTGGGAATTCAAATGATGCAGGGATACACAATGCATGAAAACACCTTAACCTTTAGATCATTGGCCTAAACAGTTATTTAAAAGTATTACTGTTTGAAAGCTGCTTACTGGACAACCGTATGCAAAGTGAGGTAGCAGGAAGTTCAGTGTTAGAAACTCTTTGGTCGGCGAGGCTCTTTTTTTCTTATTTTCCTGAGGGTATGTTGGTGGGACACTGGAGGAAAGGTGTACTGCTTTTACTCATGCTATCACTTGTTTATAAACTTAATTTCTCCACCTTTCTCATCTGGCACCTGTTTAGAGCACTTGCTTGGTTTTCTAGTGCACGAGCATAAGATGGAATGGCAAGGAAAGCAATGTTCATTTTTTATTAAACATCATCTGTATCTTCTTTTACATCAATACATTGCTGGCCTTGATACTCATTGTATTTTTTTGAACTGCAATTTAAAGTTGCTCTATAGTAACTGCCTAGTCCTCTTACGTATTATACCCATTTTGAAAAAGTAGGGGGAAACTGGGATGAAAGTTTCAGTTTAACTTAATTCCATTCACCTTCAAGGAAAACAACCTGTTCTTTTCCAGATCATAACTCTTCTTCAGACACTTGCTGGCTGCTCTTGACTATGAACATTGGGAGAAGATAATTTTGATTACTAGAGACAAGCAGAAGCAGCAGAGAGCCATTTTTTTTCTCTTTGAATGGAGGGCAGAATAACCTGAGAACACAAAACACAGTTCTCATCCAACACTCAAATTCTATTTCCAGTTTCCCACTGACTTTTCAGGTGGTCTGGAGTGAGTCACATTGCCACTCTGAGCCTCAGTCCCTCAAAGTGCATGTGAAAAAGGGACTATGATGCCAAGTTTTTAAAGAGCACTTTGATGCCTCTGGACAGCGCTGATGAAAGGATACTTATGGTCCCATTTTTTCCCTCACAGCCAAATACCCCGCTTGCATTTAATTTTTCCATCACAGAAATAGCTTATTACTTTGCGTTATTCAGAAAGGGATAAAACCTGTCCTTCATGTAACTGTGAGTAGTTGCCAATAGCTTAGGAAATTACTCATTAATTTCAGAGAGTGAAATATTTCCCTGATGCTAGCTCTTTACATTAATGCAGCTATACTCGGAGCAGGTTTGGTGCACTGAGTCTACAATTCATTTCAACTAATTAGCAGGACAATTTCAGTGGTTTGCCTTTGGCTGTATTACTCACAATTTCACCATGTGCCGCTATCCAAATGTGGATATGTGTTGTTGCTCAGACAGATTTATAAGTTGTGTTATATAAGCAGACCTACAGTAAACTGGAAACATCTGCTTACTGCATCCCAAGAATCAACAGACCATTGCCGATTTGGGAGCAACAGGACTCTGTGCACAAAAAAAGGTGACCCATGTATATATTATTTTCTTGTCATTTAACTTTATTTATAAAAAAGTTACATTTTAGCCCAGTAATTTAATTCTTCATCAGAATTTTAGAAGTTAGTCATGATAGCCTTGGAACGTCTCATTTTTATGTTCTTACTTCAAATTCATGACCTCAGTATATGAATACATTTTTTGTCTGAAGTTCCTGCTGGCTGAGGGGGTGAGGCAGGGAGAGTCACGCTGTTGTGACTAGTGATCTAAGCTACTTCTGTGTCTAATTAATTGGGAAATGGAGCTGTGTGGTGTGGGGAACTGCCCTCAGGGACAGGGTATGAACACTACTTACAGAAAATCAGTAATGCAAACTGTTAGATGCCTTTTCTCCATTTTCTGTTATGTATTAAGAAGGATAATCCAAATGGATGCTGTGTGACTCTCTGCACACACATGGGGCTTCAGAGTCCTATTTAAAAAGACGGAGCATGGTCAATCTTTCCTTATCTCCATTGAGTCACCTGATTTAAGAAGAAAGGCGTTCAGCAGAGAAGTATGCTAAAGGCCTACTGCTCAATTTTCTGGCTATCAGAGGCAAGTCTACACAGCCAGGAACAGGGAGTTGTACAGCTGCTTTGTCCTCACCTTTGTATAGTCTTCGTGCTGTCCTGGAGGTGGAGGGGATCACAGAATAACTGTAAGTCTTAGGGTCTGTCACGTTGCTGGAGCCACAGTGTAAAGGCACTTTGGCACTCACATGAAGGGAGTGAGAACTGAATATTCCTTTCTCGGAAAATAACCTCAGAAAACTGGACCCACATGACACGTCATGACTTATAATGGTCCGAAGTCCTACCCTTGTTAATTTTACAAACTTCTGGAGCAAATCCAGCAGGTTATGGTCTTCTGCTGACCTCATGCAAAATGGGTTTTAATACAGAATTATCTGTAAAGTGTGAACCAGTGTTGGTTGCTTGCAGTTATCTTATTACAGGTTCTCTGAGACTTTTTTTTCTACTGATCTTGTTCCATAGCTCCATGCCACTGAGCTGCTCTTGGTTTGGAAGGATGCCCCTTGTCACTCACTAAGAATTAAAGCTGATACAACATCCCCCTAGGAAGATGCCTAAGGATTGATAGCAGGAATGACTGGCATATAGCTTCATTGCTTAAATAAAGCTGTGGCTAGTGAGGGAGTTACACTTAGAGGATATTTTTGGTAACGTATTTCTTCTATCATTCAGCTGAAAGTTACTAAGCTATTGAAGCATTAGAAGTTTTGGGAGGAAGAATGTTTGTAACCCGGGCTTTAGTGCACCCTGAATAGATGACTGCGTGTTTTTTGCATGAGTGAAGGACTTAGAAAGTGGGATCAGACTTCTGGACAAGTTCAAGAGACTTAGCAGCTAAAATCTCATTCTGAGTGGATGGACTTCAAAGTCTCTTTAGCACTTCATTTTTCTTTTCCCCTTCAGAACCTTCGGGGGCTTATGCTAGAAACCACAGCACCCTCAAAATTGGTTGTTGCTCAGATTTATTAGTGCAGGAGAGAGAAACAGACTGAAACAGGACAAGTAATTTTGAATAACTGTATAAGGCTGCGTTGTCAAACAAGGTGTCTTCCTCCTGAGATCAAGCAGAGCACCTCTACATGGTGTTTGAAAGAGAGCTAACAGAAATGGATTCACACGTAAGTAACCACCATTTCTGGTAAACACTTAGTTACTTGGATGAAAAAGGATGAGGAGTACTGATGACTCTTGATCTGCTGATTAGGGGAGTGGGAAACAGAGGTGGTTTGTACAAATGGCCTCTCCTATACTGTGGTTGAACGAAGGCTTGTCGGCACACAGCAGCACTCGAGAACATCATGCCTGCTGCAGGCTGCCTTCACGTGTCCTCCAAGGAGGTGCAGCCTGTTCACAGCCCTTGTCCTCCAGTCTTTCCTTGCAGCAGTATCACCCTCTCAAACCTGGGGACTCAGCTGCTCCTACAAATGCTTCCCATCTGATTTCAGTCCAAAAAGTCAGGTAGGTCAGTTTTTAATAACTTGTTCTTTCAAACTGAAATGATTTAGAGAGCCCAGCTGGTTTACTGGAGATGGTAACAAACTCCAGCAGGAGGAAGCAATGAATAGCTGGGAATGGTAAACTCTACACTTGAAAACAGACATGTAAACCTTGACATAGCCTCCCCTTTTTCCTAGACTGGTAGATTTCTGAATCAGTTAGTATTGGCAGCCCTGGCAGCCACAATCTGGACTAAAATGTTGTTTTTCCTTCAGTTCTGATGTACACCTATAAGTGGCAATTATATAGCCCTATGCCCTTGATGCTGACAAAACCTGCAGGTTTTCCTATAGCCATAAGAATAAATGGTCAACATTTCTAAGTGTATTCTAAAGCACAATGCCAAAATGCACATGCTGGTCCTGACATAAATGAGCTGCTGGAAAACCTATACCACCATAAATCTCCACAATCTATGAAAAATATCTGTACACCCAGTGTGGAGCTTAACTTCAAGCACACAAGCTAAAACACTTTGCATAAGTTAATATTATTATATCCCACAGTTTTCTGTATATATAAGACATAATGCCCTGTGGGGGAGAGTTTCAGAAGGGAAGGAAGCCAGCAGTGCAATTAATTTATTCTTCCAAAATGTCACTAAAATATCATAGTGAGAACAAGGAGACAGACATTAATTCTAGAATATTATGCAAAATAGGTGGCAATGTCATTCCAAAGGGTCAGGGTAGTTTACTTTTAATTACCCTGTTAAAGGCAGAAAACCAGAGGCTTCAGTGATAATAGATCTGGGTCTGCAAGATGTGGTAGCAATAATCCAAAGCATATAGCTAGTGGACTCTTTGAAAGGAAGCTGCCATTTTTAATTGATAGTGTAGGAACTACACAAAGAGAGCAGAAAAGGGAATTATTAACAACTTACCTAATGCTGTTCTTGCTGGTGTGGCATCTTTTTTAATCCAAAAGGATACCCAGGAAAGAACAACTGTTAATATACAGGGAATATATGTTTGAATAGTAAAGTATCCCATTCTTCTACTTAAGTCGAAGTATATAGTCATGACTACATAATCACCTGCAATAATAGCACAGAAAATAAATTGACATTGTGGTGAGATACAGACAGTTGTTCACTGACCTGCTAATTTTTTAAGCTTCATAAAAACACTGCATATGAAATATTTCTTAGTGTTTCGAGAGCATCTGTGCAGTAATGCTCACTTGAAATAGAATTTAAATAAACTTTTCCATTCTAATTTCCTTTAGGTTTAGGTCTCCCTGGAAATGTTGATCTCTTTGGACAGGCAGAGGCTCTCAGTAATCATTCTGGATGAGTAAATTTTTGAAAGGCATCTTGAATTTCCAGACTTGATATTTGTGGATGGCTCCATGGCCACAAATATGAAGCTACTATCATTCACCAGATTCTGTAACCAAGCCACACAAAATCCCTCCTTCTTCAGGCTTTGTCTCCCCTGCCCTAATTTCAGGTTTGAGTGACTTCTGTTATCTTTTTTTCAGATATGAATCAGGCAGTAGGGGTCTTTATGGCAAGTGTAGCACGCACATGAGTATGCCTTTACATAAGAAGTCATTTATAGACACTAGAGCCTCAATGCTGGCGATAGAGGTCAGACTGCATGCTTTTAAAGGAATCATCATTAAAAATCAAGAGTTTCTTTTCATCAGCATTCAAAGCAGTTGTGGTCACTTGTATCTGTAAACTTTCAGAAGGTGAGTCTGGATATAAAGGTTATTATTCCGCTGGATGGTAAAAATCATAAAACCAAGAGCTCAGTAAGATGGCTAGTTTATCTCACATTATATGATCTTCTTCACAGCATCTCTTCTGCTAACCCTCATGACTCCACAGGGGATAATAATTTGTCCCTCTCTCTCTACTCAGTAGAGGCTACTGACCTTATCACCTCTGTCCTTACTAACAGTTCCCTCAGCTTCATAGATGCTAACTATCCTTTTCTCTCAGACAGTCACAGTGATTAACAGTAATGAAACTGAACTGAGACCAATTTCTGTACTTTGCTTGAAGTACGTTGCTTCCATTTCAGATGTGAAGAGTTTATATGCCTGAGAACTTTTATAGGGGTTTTGTCTGACTACGTCAGACTTGACCTAATAAATTATATTGCTTCTTGTTACAAACCTTGACTTTCTAGAATATGATATTTGCAGAAGGTATCGTTTGCAATAGGTAGGTAAGTCTGTCCTGTTACAGCAAACCATCAGAAGACTGAAGAAATTGGTAGCACAGGGAGATTAATCCCTCAAGGAATGTACATATAACTCACCCAAGTAGAGGCATAATGGGTTCATTAGTTGAGACAAATTAAAGCTTAATCTCTAGTAACAGAGAGAATATGAAGAAATGCATTTAATACAGTGGATATTTTGACTATAGCTAAATCTTACATAGAAAAGAAATTAATTCAGTAAGAATAACTTCAACCTAAAGAATCTCTAAAGGCCACTGTAAAATGAATGAACTACCATAAGTTACAAAGTCAAAGGTAAATAAAAATCTGAGGGTGGGATTTGGGGAAAGAAACTTAGAACAATGAGTCAAAAGGAAAAGTTTCTATGTGTTAAGTTTGAGATGATAGATGTATTTGGAAGAGGTTGATAAGCCTGTGGGTGCTTCCATCATGCCTCTGTTAGATGAATATGTACATTTTCACAAGTATTGTGCCAGTAAAATCGTGTGACCCCAAGAAGTTGGACAGTCATTTCAGAAGCCTTGTGTATTTGGCATTATGGGACAGAGCTTTAATGAAAGAGCTCACTGCTGTTACAAGTAGGAAGTATTGCAGTACATCATGACATAGTGAGCCTTGTGGGTTGTTCATAGGCTAAGGGTTATTTTCATTCCACTAATCCCCAACACTTTTCTCTGTGCAGGGAATGGCACCAGGGAACTGATGTGGGTTAGTAACCATTGGTTCTGCTGGCTTATTGTTAGACTACATCAGCTCCCTAGTCTGGTTTGCTGCACCGAAGAAAGATCTACACCACAGCAACTGAGATCATTTCATAGAAATAGGTGTAAGGAATCAGAGGCTGTGTAAACCCGTGCTTCTACTGACAGGAACCAGCCCAACAACCCTGGGAAAAAAGTTATGATAATGTTTCAAACATTGTCTGTCAAGGCAGAAAGATGAGCAAAAAAGGAAATCAAAGACTCTATAGGAAATGTGCCAAGCCTTTACATTTCCCTTACTCAGTTATTGTATCTAGAACTGCATGTCTATGGATAAGCTGCTTGAGAATGGCATAAAGCAAAGCAATCTGCAGACTTCTCATTGTATACAATGGTATATGATACACACAATTCAAGTACACACATAGGTCACTGCTCCTCTGAATAGTATGATCATGATACCCAGCACAGCAAATGGGAGTGGGGCTAGATACTGGACAGTAGGATACTGGGAAAGTAAGGCAGAGTCCCTGCTTCCAAGGTCTTTGACTGGAATAAGCCTGATAAACTAAGAGTGGGAGAAAATTATGGCGCATTTCAACTGTTTTGCAGACAGGAACTGAGACAGAGATTAAATGACATAGAGAGTCCATAATCACATTTAGTCATGAACTGATTCAGTATCTTTCAGGCAGGATTCATTTCCCCTGATTTTAGACATCTAGAAGGTAAATTCTACAGATGACCTGCACACTGTGGCCTCCTTTCTATACGTAGTGAAGAGAAATTTGTACTTTTAATATATGGTTTGTCTAATCTGTTTTAGAGGTACACTTTAGAAGGAGGTGAATGTGCCCAAAACATTTCCATTTCTCTCCTGTGATTAAAAAAGGAGAGTGATTGGCTCAGATGTGGACAAAGACATTGTAGACACTTGCAGATGATCCAAGGAGTCAATCACACCCCTTGATTCCATGGTGAAAGCTAAACTGGGCTACTTCTGTGAGGGTGCTAAGGTAATTTTACCTAAATATAATAATGTTCTTAATGTTTTAAAGGGTATTTTAGTTATTTTCCTCCTTTGTTTCATAATTAAACTTGATGCCTTCATACTTGAGGACATGCACAACTCCTTCTCTGCTTGCTCCTCTGTTCTCCTCCACCTTTCTCCTTCCTTCCTTCCATCTGTCTGTCCCTCCATCCTTCCATCCTTCCATCCTTCCGTCCTTCCTTTCGTCCTTCCATCCGTCCTTCCTTCCTTCCTTTCTTCCTTCCTTTCTTCCTTCTTTCCTTCCTTCCTCCTCCCTCCCTCCCTCCCTTGCTGTTTATTACAACAGAACTTTTCATCTTCTCTGCAGAACATCCTTCCAGCAAGTTAAATAAAGGAACTGTGACTTGGTCAAATTTTACAAGGAGTTGCAAATTCCCAAGTATCCAACAAAGACCCATAGATGTCTAACAAGCACCCAATGAAGATGAAATCCTAGGATAGTGAGTGGCTGCATTCATTTAGCCACTAACCTATTTTCTCGTCTGAGAGCCATACAAAAATTCTCACCATGAAGAGGGCAGACCCAGTCATACAGGCAGCAGCTGTGCACACGGACTTATATACTGTACCCTCTGTGCTGTACTCCAATTTATGGGAACACACTGACAGATAATATACCAAGAGATTGGGAGAACAACTTGGTTCAGTGGAATTACTGATGCGAAGTGGAAGAAGAGAATTTGCTGGTTCTCCTACAGTATTCTAACCATGCTTAGAGAGGATGCAGCTCAGAGACAATGCTGATGACAATGCTTAGTGGGAGGAGGAAATTGCCACTGCTGAAACGCAGAGCCCCAACTGGAAGCACCAATGTTGTGACTGCTGTCAGAGGCAAGCATGTTTCTGTACAACATGTACTGAATGCATTTTTTTAATAGCTACAGTAAATTACAATTTTCAACTAAACTACCACTTCAGTTCTTCTATCCTCAGCCAAGTTAACTTCTGTTGAGATTCCTGATTTGTCTCTTTGCATACGGAAGAGCCAGTATATATGTGCTATGGCTACTACCCTCGTTGCTCTACTCCAAACTGCATTATTATTATTATTATTATTATTATTATTATTATTATAGTCTAAATTACTCCTTCCAGAAGTAATTATTCTCTCTGTATCTAAAAGCACTTGTCTGCAGCTTAAAGGAAAATAGGAATGGTACATACATTTCTATACGCACAAATTGTACAAAGAAACTCTCTCTTCTAAAAGACCTGACCTACAATTCATTCTGTATGTCCTGCAGGCATGAGCAACCCAAAGGAGAGGAAAAAGCTTTCAAGAACTCTGCACAGTGCCTCCTCGCTCCTTCGCCAGCCTTCAGAGCTCCACCTGCCATTACTACCACTGCTAGAAGAGGAGCTGGAGCTGACTGTGCGACAAAGCCCTGCAGTGCAGGCAAGATGGGAAAAACCTCCTTCCAAACTACATATCATTAAATCAGTGTACTTGGTTTAAAAGTAATCACATGGTGATTGCCTACCTAGGGACCACTGGAATAGCTAATACCAAAAAACTTCACTTTGAAACCCAGAGAGGAATTCTGCTTTTTAACAGCTTAAATAATTTCCCAGGAAGGCAAACTAACTTTTAACTGAACCATCAGACCATCAATTCACTGAAATAATGAAAATTACCTTGAGGCAAAATAGTGCCCAACCAGTTTTCTATGAGAGCAAAAGATGCACCTTGAAGTAGCAAAACTGGAGTAATAGCAATAGTGTAGCAATGCTTCCCATGAAACCAAGATGACTGCTGTCTGTGACCCACAGGACTTATATTAGCTTAAGTTTCTAGTTTGAAAGTAGGACACTATTTAGAACAATAATAATTTTTAAAGGAATAACTGCTGTGGATTTTAATGAGCAATGCTAAACTATAACCTATTTCCTTTGTCTTTTGAAGACTAAGGGCATGGTTGACTGAATTGCCAGAGTTTTGCCTACATTGCACCAAGACCAGCTCCCTTAAAGGTGAAATGTTGGAGCAGAATGCAATTGGTTATTTTATTTTAATACAATCTTTTAAAAATATAAAATTATATACTGTAAATCATTTATTTATTCAAACCATATGTCGTGGTTTAACCTCAGCTGGCAACTAAACACCACACAGCCGCTCGCTTACTGCCCCTCTGGTGGGATGGGGGAGAGAATTGGAAGAGTAAAAAAGTGAGAAAACTCGTGGGCTGAGATAAAGACAGTTTAATAGGTAAAGCAAAAGCTACGCGCACAAGCAAAGCAAAAGAAGGAATTCATTCACCACTTCCCATCGGCAGGCAGGTGTTCAGCCATCTCCAGGAAAGCAGGGCTCCATCACACGTAATGGTGACTTGGGAAGACAAACACCATCACTCCAAACATCCCCCCCCTTCCTCCTTCTTCCCCCAGCTTTATATGCTGAGCATGATATCATATGGTATGGAATATCCCTTTGGTCAGTTGGGGTCAGCTGTCCCGGCTGTGTCCCCTCCCAGCTTCTTGTGCACCCCCAGCCTCCTCGCTGGTGGGGTGGGGTGAGAAGCAGAAAAGGCCTTGACTCTGTGTAAGCACCGCTCAGCAATAAGGAAAACATCCCTGTATCATCAGCACTGTTTCCAGCACAAATCCAAAACACAGCCCCATACTAGCTACTGTGAAGAAAATTAACTCTATCCCAGCCAAAACCAGCACACCATACTATACTATCTTATCACACCTTTTCATTTATCCTCCCATTATACTCTAGGTTAACAAGTACTACAGTGCCAATTATCTTAGAAAAAAGTTAAACAAAGGATAACTTTACAAAGACTGCAGTATGAAACTACAATGCATACACAGAGCAATTTCAGCACGTGAGTGAAGGTTACACGCTAATTGTCCATCACTAGAACTGCAGAATAATGAGGAGTGGCAGAGTTTATCCATGTTGTTACAAAAGTTTTATTACAGAAAAAAGTCCTAGTCATTAGAATGAGGACTCACATAGTGTGTCACAAATATTTCTTTGTTGATTAGTGGACCACAAAGAGTACACTAAGGCATCTTCCTTATTATCTTAATAAATCAAATTTACTTACTAGTGAGCAAACTAAGTTTCTAAACTTCATTGTTTTTCTTTTTTTTTTTTAATTTTATTTTTATTTGGAAGCCAAGAGAAGACCCTATTTAATCCTGCCATTCGCTCTTCATTTCCCCCCAACCTGTTTTCTGATCTTTGCTTCCCAAAGCTCCATTTTTTCTTTCCTGAACTAGGTTTCTCTGCTTTCTTAGTAAGCTGAAAATTTTCTACTGGTTTGGTGACTGCCTATCAGTCATCCAGGATGGTGTCCTTGCATCATAAATGCCTTCATTTACAATTCTTCCGTCTGATATCAGTGTAGAACTGTAATATTTGAAAACAGTTAGCTCAAGCAGGAGACCACTCCTGTTGTTGAATACATTGGTCAGACAGCTGACAAATAAAACCATTGAAAAAACAAATTTTCATCAAAGTCAGTATGTACAGAAGTTTTTGCAAAATGTTCACCAGAGAGGTTTTTTGGAAGAGACGCATGCTATCATGGCAGTGCTGGTGTCAACCAGGGATGTGCAAGTTTCAGGTTCAAGAGATGGTTTCAGGTTACAGATTTTGCAATATCTGGAAAGAATATCTCAGCTCAGAATCAGGCAGAAACAGAGACTGTGGTATGAAACCCAACCTTGCCTAATTCAGAGTAGAAATTTTCTTCAAAATCAGACAGAAGAGTCATGTGAACTAGGCCTTTTCACATCCCAGGCCATCATCCCAACCCCTCAGAGACATGCCAGTGGAAGTTCAAGCTATCTTCTTACTAGCATTACTAAAATAAAAACAGATGGAATAGGATTTCTTAAAGTACACTGCCTGTTACTAATACTTCAGCAGGTGCTCTATCTACAGAGCTGGTATCCCATCCTAACACGACTTTTCTAGATACTTGGTCTCCAGCCAGTCCAGGTATGGAGGAGGTTTGAACTTCGGCAGATCCAAAACCTAAGCAAAATGGTGGAAGAAATAGCTGAATGCCCTCACAGGTAGTTATGACTCCAAAAGGAGCTATTATTAAAACAGAAAAGACAAGGGTGAAAACAGGATTTTGCAGTTCTCTTGAAGAGAAATGTAGAAGGAATGAGAGTCATGAAAGTATCATTAAAAATGCCTTTATCTTCTTCAGCGTCTTTATAAACAATGAAGAAATGCTGAGGACTTATTGCAGGCTTATTCTGACTCCTCCAAAATCTGTCAATCAGCATGCATCAACAGTTTTCATTTCCAGGAACAATCTTTGCTCCATAGCACTCTAGAACAAATGCTTCCAAGCCAAAAGGAAGAACAAAATGATCGAGGTCATTCTGTCACTTAAGGGCTTGTCTTAGATTCCCCTATGCTGCTCTGGCATTTAGGTATCTTCATGGTGATACCTAGATAACCAAGATACTATGCTTGGATGGGAGCATGTGTACAGCAGAGAAACATGTTTGCACCCCATCCCAAATAAATTGAGTGTTCTTGGAGTGGTAACAGGTACTCGTTACATATGTAATTTCTGCATAAGCTGGATGTTCAACTACACAAGAAATGCATACAGGTCTTCAGAGGTGTCATTTTTATATGTATTGCCATAGTAGCTATGAGATGCTGACTCACAGGCAAGGGTCTTATGTAACAGATATTGAACAGAGAACAAAAAAGCTTTCTGTGTCCCAAAGGTCTCTGGTTTTGAATTCATAATTGCCTTTGGCATTATCAGGATGTGTCTCTGTGTGCGTGTGTGTGCGCGCGTGCGTGTACAAGTACGGTGAAGCCCAGATTTGGCTTTCAGCACTTACACTTGAAAAGCAAATTTTCCAGAAATGCATGCACACCATGAGTGCCAAATCATTGCTTAAGTTTCCCATTATCATAGACAAATTACTATACCCGTATACAGTGAAAAAAAGAAACCCAATGCCAGCAGCATTGTTTGTGCTTGCAGAAATCATGTTCAATTATAAGTATATACATATTCATAAGCATGCATAATAAAAATCAAATATTGACAGATTAGAGTGTGAAAAGCAAAGACCAGATCCCAGGCTGTCTAAAGGCAACAGATTTTTTAAAGTCAAGTAAGACCAAGACTTTGTCCTAACTTATTAGAACAGAAAGACATTAAGTTGTTGGTTTTTTTTTTCTTGTGTAATAACAAGAAGAATATAATATTGAGGAACATATTTTTACTTGAAGCTATCAATTTTTTTCATCACCATCAAAAAATTTGCATTTATTCTGTTCGTTCTTCCTTAGATAGTGAACTTTCATTTTCTTTGATGCAAGCAGCATTTTCAAAAGATTTTTGTAAAATGACAGTTTTGTTAAATGAACTATTGCCTGCTTTTAAAAGTTAATGTCTATGTTTCCAGCACATAAAGTTATTTCATCCTCTGCTTTTGGCATTTAGTATTGAATCTGGAAAACCAATGAATTTGTTCAAAGATCTAATTTCTTTGTATCGATTTTTTTTTTCCCCCCAGAATTATTGGCATACATAGGTTGTATACTGGAACTTTTCATTAAGAACTGAAAATAAATAAATAAAAGACCCATTTTTTCAACATTTAAATTCATTGTGTCCCATAGTCATTTGAAACCTACTAGTCAGTATTTCTTGTGCCCTAACCAATTCATTATATGCCATACTGGCACTTTCAAAGAGAGTTACTTTTGATTCAGCTGTAATCATTTCGCTGTCTGTAGCCCATATCTTCTGTTAAGTGTCTGGAGTGCTTTGAATGTACTCGGGACATGGATCAACATCCATGGACACAATTGACCTCCAAAATTAATTCTAAAAATACAAGCTTTGCAAAAAAAAAAAAAAAAAGTGTTTGGTGGCATCATCAAGAATGTTTTGCTTATTTGTATACTTATGCGATTATATATTTATACAAGTTGTCCTGCAAAATGCACCTATTCTTTCTTTCCAGTCCTACTACTGTTTATAATACTCTCCTCCAGCGAAAGCTATGTGAAGTTATAGCATCTTATTCATCTATGCAGTATTACAAGCATCAGAATTCCTCTCAGGATGTTCAGGCCTATTCTCTTTAGGCATAATGACATTTTCGTTTTACAACACGAAGTATCGTTTCGTATGTTCTTTCAAATGGGGTACTAATGAAAACAATGCAATTTTAATTTGGCTGTTGTAAGGTACAAGTAATATTGGAAAATCCTACAAAAAATGCAGTTTCATCAAGCCACATAATGGGAATAAAAATGTATAATGCCATAAACAAGACTCCGATCCATGATTACCAGTCCTGTTCGATTTCTGCCTTAACAGTAGAAAAGTTACCCACATAATCTCTGTTTGCATTCATGCATCCATCTGAGAGAAAATCTATATACAAATATGGTGTAGCATGCATGATCCATTACTCACTATTCCTAAGAAGTGTTGTTATTTACCATATATAGGTTTTCTTTTGTGCTTGAAGAATAAAAGTGAACAATAACAGATGAAGTAAAAACAATAATAAATTACCATAGCTGCCTATGTCAGTGAAAGTAGATGCAGGATCAGAGTGAAAATGAGTGTCATTTATGTAGGAATCTTCTTCTGAGAGGGTTTATTGACAGGGAGCTGTGCAATGCTTTTCGAACAGAATTTTCTTCATGCTCCACAGAGCACCAAATACTGTAGGAGGTCTGAGAATATACAACACTAATGACTTTTGCATATACTTTGCTCTTAATAAGCACCAAATCATGCCTGGAAACCCCCAGGTTTATGTCATCTGTCAATGCTGATCACTTCTCATTTATTTCTAAGACTGAATTTCTTACTCACAAGAGCTGTTGTTTGTGGGAAGAAGCCCCTTTGTACTGAAGTTTGTTATGAAGTCCCACAGGACTGGATTTGGTGAGCTTGTAATTTCAAAACCAGTTGAAATAGTTTTCAATTAGCTATCAAAAAATCCCATTTCAACATTTTCAAATAGAATGCTCTCTTTTTCTTCCTCAGAATTTAATTTTACACATTTAAAAAAAAGTAGTAAAAATGCAACATTTTGCTTGACCTGATATTCTTTTTGTTCAATTAAAATGTTCATGAGTTTGGCCTCACCATTGTGACTGTACTGTGACATCTTTTATATAATTGTGGAATGGGGTAACCTGTTTCTTCTTATCCATACTGACATCTAGTCCACCTCAACTGTCCCTAACATACGTTTTTGTGGTCCAATTTCCCTTATAATCTTTTGAAAGCTTTAAATAGTATCTCACTGTTGGAAGCCCATCCCTGTTGATCATGTTGCATTCTGGAAGAGACTATGGTGATTATCTGTTTGCACTTTCTGCATGGCATGAGATTTTTCTGAAGTAATCACTGCTGCAAACCCGAAAGTTATGGATAAAGTAGAACATCTTTTAGAAAGGCATCCTATCTTAATTTAAGTTTCCAGCAATAGAGTTGCAGTGCAACCCTTGAAGTTCTTTCAATGCTTAGTTATTCTCACTGTGAAAAACAGATGGGTTTTCCTTAGTCTGCAGTCATCTAGTATCAACTCAGATCTTGAGTCTTAATACATCTTTGCTAGACTGAAGAACTCTTTTTAACCAGTTTTCTTTTTCTCACGCAGGTATTTAGAGATGGTAATCAACTACTCTTTATCCTTCAAGATAAACACTTATGGTCTCTTAACACAAGGAAATATTTCCAGTCTCTAATAAATCTTCTGGCTCTTTTGTGCACTCCACAACTTTTCAAAATAACTCTTGAAGAGCAGCCATCAGAATTAGGTCTTATTTTAATAGCAGCTGCATAAGCATAACGTATTGCGATAACATAAATGCCCTTCTTCTAGGGAATAATCTTTCTCTGAATACATATCCAAAATCTGTGCTTGGTATTTTGGCCATACCTTAAAACAAGGAGTATATTTTAAAATAACTATTAATTGATAAGAAATATCCCAGAGCCTTTAGACCTGCAGCACCCAGAATTGCAGGTCTCCAATTTTGGGAAAGCAAAATCCATAGGCTTCAATCCTAAATACATGCTTCAATCCTGAATACGTGTTCTGAAGTACAGAAATGCCTGTTGGCACTTGAATCCAGGCTACAAAGCTATCTGAACTGCTTTCTACCCTGACTTGTATCTATTATTGACCACACCCTCAACCTTTGTGTCACCTATAAACTTAACGAGTCTTAATGTTACAATTGCTTCTCCATCATTAACAAAACGTATTAAACAGCATCAAGCCAGAAGACATAGCATCTCAACAGAAGGTCCTGATGAATAATGGTTTTTCTAGCTATGTTGTGAATCTTACCAGGTAGTCAAAATTTAATAATTTGATGTGTGCCACAATGATTTTCTTATCACTGGAGGTTTTTAATCAAAATGTCATACTGCGTATCAAGTGAGAAGTCTTACAAATGTACATTATATCACCAGAAATATATAAGCTCGGAAGATGATATTGAGCTAGTTTGACAAGAGCTAGTTTCTGTGAATGAATGTTTATTGGTGTTAATTATATTATCCTCTACATTTGTATTAATCTATTCCAGGATCAGCTGTTCCATAACCTTGCTCGAGACCAATGCCAGGATGAAAAGCCTGTAATTACTTTGGTCATTTTATTTACAGCTTTTTGAAACTGGGGGGAGAAAAAAAAAGAAAAAAAAAAAGTGTTTCATTTCCCCTCAAGCCTTCCTTGAGGACTTGTTACAAATGGAGAGTAGTGATCCCTGGTCAGCTCTTTAAACTACTGTTATCAAATTCTCAAAGGGTATGTTAAGTAAAGAAGGAATTAATGAAGAGGTGGTGCTGGGGAAGTGGCTGGTAACATTAGAACAGAACAGGACAGAATAGAATATTTTGGTTGGAAGGGACCTACAAGGATCATCTAGTCCAACTGCCTGACCACTTCAGAGCTGACCAAAAGCTAAAGCATGTTGTTAAGGGAATTGTCCAAATGCCTCTTAAATGCTGACAGGCTTGGGGCATCGACCACCTCTCTAGGAAGCCTCTTCCAGTGTTTGGCCACCCTGGCGGTAAAGAAATGCTTCCTAATGTCGTCTGAACCTCCCCTGGCGCAGCTTTGAACCATTCCCATGCGTTCTGTCACTGGATAGCAGGGAGAAGAGATCAGCACCTCCCTCTCCACTTCCCCTTCTCAGGAAGCTGGAGAGAGCAATGAGGTCGCCCCTCAGCCTCCTTTTCTCCAAGCTAGACAAAGCCAAAGTCCTCAGCAGCTCCGCATAGGACATACCTTCCGGCCCTTTCACCAGTTTTGTTGCCTTCCTCTGGACACATTCAAGGACCTTCACATCCTTCTTAAATTGTGTTCTCTATTTTCCACACATGAAACCAGTAAGTGATTACTTGCATTCAAAAAACCTGTAAGAGTTAGTTTATCTTTTACACTCTAACTTTCTATCTCACACCAAATTCCTGTGTGCTGGAGACAATGCTTTTTTAGTTAAGAAATTGTAAAGGGTAAGGTCGAGAAATTCTAAGGAATACTAGTATTTGCAGAAGGAGTTTTCTAGCATAGTCTTTCAGATTAAAGCCGTCTGGCACAGCTATTTCTCACTTCACGTTAGAGGTAGATGTGTTTTGTTTTTCTACAGAGGTATTTGGTAGTTGTAACAGATGCAAGTTTGCATTCTGTTTGCTGTTTAATCTGGTAGAATAAAGAAAAATATTGATCCATATGCATTCACATTATTTACTTCCAAGACATTTGACAGCTGGAAAAAGGTAATGCCAATTCTGATTGAGTGTTATTTTAGCTCCTTTGCCTACTCAAGCCTTTCTAACTGGATTATTATCAGTCTTTCTTACATTCCGAACAATGACTATTTTCTCTCTTCTAATTTCATTGATATCACCTTTTCAAATACATATTCATAAACAAGCCATGACTATTGCCTTTATTAATTTCCCTAGCTTGTACCTCTGGTATTCATGTAATGTTTTTTCCTTCGCATCCCCTAGTGCCTTTGTTCCAATGTGCTGTAAATAAATTAATTTTGTGCTAAATAAATGTTCCTTTTTTTCCCTGTTCCTAAGGGCCCTTTTTCTTGAGTGTACTGCCCTCCTGGATTATCTAGTTGGTCTGTTCGGTACTTCCCAGTTCCTTTGTGATAAATGAAAAAGCCAGCCTAAATCTCATCCAAATCCAGCTACTTCTCATCTGTTCATCTCTATTTATGAGTAATATTTTTCGTTTCTGAACTCCATGCTCAAACTTCCACTTGTTTTTATCAGAAGTATTTTCTTCTTTTAGTTCAACTGACAATAAACTTGGCTTTAACCTGCCAATAGTGTTAGTTTAAAATTGTTAAAGACATAAAATCAGAGATTTAGCCCAAGTCTCTTGATATTGCTCTCCTTGCTGTCTCTGGGGAATTGCTTTTGCTTATTGATGAATTCTCTTTATCTGATATTCTGCAGTGTGAAATATTTAAGTTACAGGAGAATAACATGCACTGATTTTTTAAGGGAGTCCTGTTAAATTACACACTGTCAGAAAAACTACCAAGGCTATCCCTGTTGCAAATGAAGAAGTAGAGCTGTTTTCCCTGAGTACCTTTCAGTAACACCTTTCATCATTCTCTTCACTCCTGGGCAAGAGCCCACATGTCTTTCTACATCTTCCCTGTATGATCCGGAAAAGGAAGAGTGGCCACAAAGAACTGCAGAGAAGACAGCACTCCTGTAAAACGCTGAAGAAAGGGATGAGCAAGTGGTTCTGTGACACAAAGGTGATGTTTCATTCAAAATTCATAGTTAATTGTAGAATGGAGCAACTATAGTGCAGGAAGATACCGACATCCACTGATGCCAGAAGTTAATTAGGTTTGGGGAAACAAAAAACCAGTTCTGTGTAATTAAGCCAGACCAAACTACGGATTAATTTTCCAACTATGCTAAATTTTGAAGAGCATATGGTAATATCTTTGAGTATTACTTTATAGGTTCCAGTTTTCCTCAAATATAAATACTCATACAGTTACCTAAAAATGTATGAGTTTTGGGGGGAGTGGAGTGGCCTGCTGTATCGTCTGTTCACATGGGCCTGTGTGAAGAGGACTGTATGTCAGATACATGCAAATTAAAAGGGAACATGAGATGAATTCTGAGTGTAACACTAGAAAGTCTTCGAAAATTCAGCAGCTGCAACCAACTATTTATAAGAGGAGAACAATTTGGGAATGGCTAAATATGGGAGAATCTATTTGGTTTTTAACTCTTTAATGACTGTGCTGCTGTGGTGGCTGAAGCTCCAGTCTGCACATAGAAGCAAAGAGCAGAGCGCGCGATTTAAAGTTATTTTTCTCAAATGTCTGTAAAACATTAAGTTTTCATGCATGTTTGATTGAAAGGGCCAACTCTGTTTCATTCATGTGAAAGGACTCAGTTAAAAATTTGAAGAGCTACACCGGTGGAACAGAATAACTACATGTCCTGATTTTGGCTGGGATAGAGTTAACTTCCCTCTTAGTAGCTGGTACAGTGCTGGGTTTTGCATTTAGTGTGAGAATAATGTTGATAACATGCTGATGTTTTAGTTGTTGCTAAGTAGCGCTTATCTTAAGTCAAGGATTTTTTCAGTTTCCCATGCTCTGCCAGCAAGCAGGTGTACAAGAAGCTGGGAGGGAGCACAGCTGGGACCGCTGACCCAAATTAGCCAAAGGGATATTCCATAACATGGAACGTCATGCTCAGTATATAAACTAGGGGGAGTTGGCCAGGAGGGGTGGATCACTGCTTGGACATTGGTCAGTGGGTGGTGAGCAATTGCATTCTGCATCATTTGTCTTTTCTTGGGTGTTATTTCTTTTTTTTGTTATATTCCTTTTCATTACAATTATTATTATATTATTATTCTTATTCTTAGTTAGTAGTGTATTTTATTTTACTTTAGTTATTAAACTGTTCTTATCTCAACCCACGAGTTTTACTTTTTTTTTCCTCCTTCCCACCCCACTGGGAGGGGGGAGGGGGAAGCAGCTGTGTGGTGCTTAGTTGCTGGCTGGGGTTAAACCACGACACTACAGAAAGGCTGGAGGCTGGCTGTTCGTAATTCCTGCGTACCTCTGGTTGCACTGCTTGTTTTCAGCATGAACAGCCTTTGTTGCTGGGCCTCGCAGCCTGGGACTTGTAACCATGCCCTGCTTTTGTTAAACAACTAGGTGTGAACTCTAGCCTAGTGGACGTCTTCTGCTGACTGCAGCCTAAATATTAGTGGTAGCACTTTCAAAAGCATTTCACTCTATTGGAAATCAATGAGGTACAGGTTTCTAAGTCACTTATGCCACGTATTTACAAGGTAATTGGATGAGCATGTGGGAGACTTTAAGCACAGCATGCTCTGGCACCAGCCCACGTTGCAGCAATATGAATGCGTTGCTGATACTGATGGATTTCCAGTCGTAGTGGGATCACTTCGGGACCACTGCTACTGGACATCCACAGCACGCAAGTCCCTCATGATTCTATGCACTCCACAGATTGACCAACAGGCACTTTTGAGAGTTTTCTCCTATGTATGTTAGTTTTACATATGCAAACAGAATCTGTCAGTACTGGTCATCTAATGAAAAGAGTATGGGACCTACATTCTCTACATTTCACTCAAATTAAGTCTTCTGAAGAAGAAAGTGTAGGAAAGGTACCATTTCTGAAGGGCTTAGGACCACAAAAATGACGTGTTTAATGAGGTACCCAAGGGGCAGCCAAAAAATTTCACTGGCAGTCTTAATTTAAGCCTCTGATTTTTATTTTTTTTTCTTCACAGCCAGCAGTCTCTTTGCCCTGTGCTTTGCTTCCACAGATGAATCTGAATGCAACATGGGGAGAAAATACCACATGCACAAAATGGTAACTAGCTGGGGAGGTATGATTCAGCCCTGTGAGAAGGAAACTCAGGAAATTCATAAATAGTTAGGGTCCCATTTAAATAGCATACACACCTTTGCAACCTGACCACGTACAGAACAGCCATCACATTTGAGACCTACTTTGCCTAAGAGCTACCTGAGCAACAGCCTACTTTGGGAAAGAAGCATAAACAAGTTTTTCATATTTCTCCCCAATAACATTACTGATTTTAGAAACCACCAGGCAGACTGGAGAATGAAGTACCTTATTTACACAGATTGGTCACAGGTCTCGGCAAGGAAATTAATATTCATGATGCTTAGTAGGCATGAACCTGAGGGGAAGAGTCGGCTCGAGGAAGAAAACTAGTCTTAAGTTTCACTCTGTGAAGGGTGCAGTAACCAAGCGCTATGGCTGAATCTGCGCTGACAGCACCTGCTTACTAAATGCTAGCTTTTGACAGTTCAGTGATTTGCAACATATACAATATTTAAGAAGGGCATTAGATTAGCCCAGGGTAGAGGTTGGCACTGTGTAAATAGGTGCTCGAGGAGTTTCTGTTAGCAAGGAGTAAAGTTTGCTGTGTACATTTGTTCCAATAAAAAGTGCTTTTGAAAAAAACCTTGGGAAGGACCAAAACATTATGCCTATCCCTTTTTCTCCTATCTTTTTTTTTTTTTTTGCTGTTACTGCTCTTTACAAAGAGAGCCTATTCCTGTGTGCAGATTATACCTTATAGAATGAGAAGTGCCTTCTGAAACTGAGTTACCACTGATCAATTACTGTTGCATTTATTGATGAGCCTGACTATGACAAGATGCTCCATGTGAGACTTAATACCTTAGACAAACAGCTTGAGTATTTGGATATTAAGATTAGTTTTCCCTTAATGTGTTCTTTCTTTGACTACATAATTTGAGCCTTGACTACCGGTAATTTTATTCTACATCTAGACCTCTGCTGGGCATTATCTCCAGGCTGTGCAGTAGGTTTGCGATAGGAATAATGGGAATAAACACACTTGTGCCCTGCTTGGGTAAAAGGCTATTGTGCTAAGCCCCTACATGGTTTAGCCCCTGGAATTAGGTTTCTATGGCACTGCCAATCAGTTATGGCAAACTTTGGGTCTTTGTATATAAATAAAATGTTAATGAGATGCTAATAGCAGGTGTAACCTCCTTAAACTGTCAGAAAATGAATAGGAGAGACTGTTAAAACTGAAGTGCTTGGAAGAGCCTGAAGGATCACTTGTGATGCAAGTAGGTTGCTTTTCCATTAATATTTAAGTGTATTTTTAGGACAAGGACAACAATATTGATACATACCAAATGGAAAATGACAGATCACCTATGAGCACAGCCTTGAGTTTTTATTTTTTTTATGTGTAGCTGCATTTGGTCAGCATTTCCCAGAGTTTTTAGGGATGC
Source organism: Gymnogyps californianus (assembly GCF_018139145.2). Lineage (NCBI taxonomy): Eukaryota > Metazoa > Chordata > Aves > Accipitriformes > Cathartidae > Gymnogyps > Gymnogyps californianus. The sequence continues at coordinate 73,948,991 of NC_059471.1, read as the reverse complement.
ATGGGCCATCTGTGAAAATGTATTCAGAACTGAATTTTGCCAAACAATACTGCAGCCTTGGGGCTTTTTACTTTCAGAACTTTCAGAAAGATTACCCTAAAAAAAAGAAGAAAGTTATTCCACTGGTTAAAGATTTCTTAGTACAATTTGTAACCTGGTTTGATTTATACCTTTTTTTTTTTGCAAGTACTGTAATTAATGATTGACATAAAATAATTGCTTTGGCTATTTTGGAAAGAGCACATTTAAATAACCACAATACAGAAAAAAACCCAAACCAAATCCCTTCTTATTCTGAGAATATCTTCAAATCAATTCAAATATGAAACCTCTAACCACTTCCTCCTTGCTTTTCTCCTTGAATCAACCTTCTTCTACCTGGTTTATTTCAGCTGGAGCTACCTATCCTCAGGCAGACTTCATTTCTGTTTCATTATTTCCTTGTTATGATTCTTTTCTTAGTTTAAGCAAAGAGATATATGCAATTTTGCTCCATCTCAACCTATCACACACTTTTTTTCCCTCTAGCATAATCCCTCTTAGTCTACGAATTGCTTTGGAAATTATCACTTCAAGAGTTTTCTATACATTGAATTTTAATGTCAGAAAATGCAATTTGTTTTTTAAAATAATCATTAAACACAGCTTTTTGATGAAGCCAATGGGACCGATGAATAATGCTGATATCTAAATACCAGCCAGTGACCTATACTCTTGCAAGATAACATACATGTCTCCATCAGAATGGCAAACATAATTAGTTCCCATGAGCACTCAGAAATATCTTCCTATTCTCGTGATATCTTTTATGATACTATCCATTAATTATTAATTTTAAGTGGTTTTAATCAAGGCCTGGATGATTTAATGTGGTAGACAGTATTATAAAAACATCTCTGATACAGTTCCATAGATGTGAAAATTCATAAACATAAAAGGTAAATCTTAGCACTGAAGCAATATATGAAGTTAGCAGCTCAAGATTGTAAGATTTGTATGATTTGCTTAAACTTGGGATATATATTGTTCCTTGCCATCCCACCCTCTCAACCTTGCAGTAATGAACTTCAGCAATAACTGATATTCTTACTTCGTGGTTATATATCTACTCCATCCTTGAATGGATTTCTACATAACCCCATAATAATTCAGATTTAAAAAAAAAAATAAGGTGGAGGCCAAGACAGTCAGCATTATTCCTTACTACAGACAGGCAGTCCAGGATCTGGAGCTTCTAATCTACCTACGATATTTCTAATGCAATAAAAGACTTGGATGGATATAAGCAAGAACAGCTCTAAATCTAAATCTAAAGCTCTAAATCTGACATGTTCTCTTTTCAGCTGTTGGCTGTACATCTTTTCTCTTGTAAGACTTTTCTTGAAGAAAAGTGCCATTCTCTTATGTTAGCCTGTCCTGCTAAATGGGACTCTTCAGATTCTCTCTCGCAGTGATTGTATAGGGTAATTCTTTAAACAGGTTCATGTCAAAACCAGCAGACTACAATGTTAGGAGCTGAAACCTTCCTTTTTGTTCCCTGTGTTCTGCAAGGGTCTTTCAGTACAGAGCAGTGCATTTTTAATGCAGATTGCTTTGATTTTCCCTGCAGGAGCCTATCAAGTCTCACAAAGCCTGAAGCCCTGCCAACAGGGAATATTACATTTTTGGCAGTTCCTTCCAGATAGCAATGAATGACAAAAGCCAAAATGGTCAAAGCTTTGCGGTTGTTGCATTTAGGAGGTTGTTTGTTTGTTTGTTTGTGATAAAACAAGCACCCTCGTTTCTTGGTTTTCATCCAAAGTTTTGCTAGATTCAATAGTTACTATTGAATCTATCCACTTCCTGATTGAACAAAAGGTTCTGCTGAACATTTTCTTTCCTTACTTTATTTGTAGGCCATCCTGCAGCCCTACTGATACCCGAGCTCAGTGAGTGATACTGTCTATGATCATTTAGCACCCAATTCCAGAAACAGGCAAAACAGACATTTTGCCATGGGTTCATAAACATTTTGTTGACAGTGGAGAACTGGTGAGATCTGAGGGTCTTGGAATCCTTTCCAGGTTCTGAACACCAACGTAGTCTTTCCACCAAGCTTAATATATTCTGCCTCTGTCCAAAGCCTGTTCTCATTCACAGCTCCAACTTTCTAGCTGGTTTGTGCAAACAGCTCCAGCACCAGTTCACCAGCCTCTCATCCCAGTCCTAGCTTCCTCATCCCTGCCACCTCCCTTCTCTCTCATGCCCCAGTGTTTCCTACGCTGCATGGCTCCATTTCCTATGACAGAAGTTTTCTTGTCCAGCCTTCCCCAAGCTCCTTCTCTGTTTTTCATTTTCCTCCTCTCATGAGCTGCTAGTCCCATCTTTCCCACTTTGCCTCTCCCTGGGTATTAGTGTCCTTGTCCAACCAGTCCCATCCCCCTGATCCAAGCTTCCAGTTTCTCATCATTTCCCAGCTCTGTCTTCTCTTGGAAACTTTTAAGATTGTTTAATGAATTTATTAATGAACTGTGAACAGTAATGAGGCAAAATCACCAAATGAGGCATGGCTTTAGGTTAATTAATTTTGGAGAAAAATAAGACCTGGAAGAGAGGATTTCTTTCCTCCTGGACCTACAGGGCATTTTTACGTTTCTCCTTCAGTGTGATCTCCTGACCAGAGGGAGCCTGGACTGGGCCCACAAACTCTTCAAACACAGAATAAGGCAAGGTATTTTCCCTGGAAAGCTGTCACTCTGGATTTATTAACTCTAAGGTGCAAGCTCTTCCTTGCATGCCTTAACTCGCATGGTGACCTCACACAGGTGGAGTGAGGACATTTTAAACTTAACTAGCCCTCTTCCTCAAAATGATGTATTTCAATATAAATCTATTTCCACAATTTTGTATTATTTCAACTCTTTCTTGTTTTACTTATGGAGTGAAATCTTTTGGAAACATAATTTCTTCCATTGGTCATGTGCTTTGAAGAAGAAGCAATGAAGCAGTAAACAGAGTTCTTAACTGACCAAAACTGCTTAGAATTTAGCTACTTAAATGGACGGGCAGGAGACTGGACCGTAGTCTTATAAATGTGAGGACAGGTCTGTTTATGATTTATATTGTTGGATTACATAGTTAAAGAAAAAGGGAGTAGAGGGCTAGATATCTTCTCGACACTTCACTTACCATTAAGTCAATATTTCATGAAAATATTTCCAGGTGCTTAAGCATTTGCACTATAAGATTATATCAAGTTTTAATGATGTTTGGGTGGCTGAGCATGTTTGATTAATAAAACTGCTGCTTTTCATTACTAATGTGAAGGTTGTCAACTTAGTAAAAACCCTGAATTGGGAAATCAAAGCTGGAAATCATCAGAGATCCTGTAATACTAATGCTTGAGGCTGCATTTACATGGAATTGCAGAGGGAGAAAACTGCATTTTATCATCAGTAAAAACAGTACATGTTTAATTCCATAGACACTGTTGTAAAGAGGTTTTCCTGGGTTTTGTTTGGGTGTTTTTTCTCTCTTTTCTTTAAGCATATTTAAATGCAAATCTCAAAGTTTATATATTGCAGCTGAACAAGTAAATCTTTCCTCTCCCTGTTTCTTCCTTCAGTCTCCAATTATGTAGATCATTTCATGTTCAGTTTTTGCAGTAAAAAAATGGCATAAATACATCTATAGTAAGAAATCAGTACATTTAAATCCTGTATAGTTAGAATGTTCTCCTGCCTTTTTATAAAGTCATGTAAACTTCGGTAAAATAATTTTAAATATTACATACCAATTGGCTGTTATTTTTACATCCCCCTTAAACTGATGTAAAAGTTGCCACACTAGATTCAAGGGAAGAGAGAACATATTCCCTATCTATCTCCTCTATTTCTTCTTGTTTTCCTGATTTTAGTGGTCTTCCTATAACATACATCTATCTATAGATCACATTCCATGAAGGTCCCTACAAGTAGTGTGAACATACAAGACAGTCTACCTCTTAAGCTGTTTGCCAAATTGAATTTACGGCATGAAAAGCTGCAGGTGTCAGAAGACAAAAATTAAAATTAAAAAAAAAGAAAAAAAAGAAAAAGAGGAGGGAAGAAAACCTTTAAAAGTTCACTTTCTAACGCAACCCTTTAACAATAGGTTTGATTTTCTCTTTTTGATAGAGAGTTATTTAAATATCCAGTGTTGATAACTGGATGTCTCATAATATGAAGTGGTGGGGAACAGGGCAGGCAAGGAGAAAAACAAAGTACCCTGAGGAAAGTGAATCAGGTTGAAATATTGCTATTTTTATCTATTGTCAAACTGTAAGTAGTTTGAGTCAGTTCTGATTCAGAATAGCAGTAACCCCATGATCACAGTCCCCCAGCAGAAGAGGACTGGAGACAGGTAAGGTAAATAAGAAAAAGAATTTCTACACTGGAAGACGGAAAGCCTTTCGTGATGCATAATACCACACTGAATCTTAACTCCTCACTAGGATGTCTTCTGATTGCTTTCAGAAGAAACCTGGTACACAGATAGGGATCACTAAAGCTAGAGTCAGTTTCTGGCTTTGTTGAATACTCATGTTTATGGGCAACTCATTTCACCTTTGCTTCTCACTTTGATGAACATTTCATAATCTTGTGCAAAATTTACTTTGTTCTGCTTTTGCCTATCTTTTCCTTCTACAGCAGAAAGTCTCTCTAAGGTAGATGGAATCAGGCTTATTGAATTTCTTTATCATGCCCATAAATCCTTTCAGAGTTAACACAATCCTGTAATTTTGCATTGCCTCTAGTGCAAAAGCCACTGAACTGTTTTTCTTAAGATAAAAATTCACTACGAATCAAAAATGCGTCTAAGACATTCCGTGTGCTGTGGTTTGCTATATCATTACAATAACAGCTTTGTGCACTGTGGAATCAACCCAAGGTGGAGGGAGAAAAGCAGAAGAGAGATAGCCTTGAGGTTGTGACTTCAAAACAGAAACACTCTCATAGACTGCTGTATGCCATGCCACTACCAGGTGAAGCTGCCACTGCAGGAGTAACACCCTTTATTTCCTGCACTGCATGTACATGTCATGCAACCATAAAGCAACATTATTCATGCTTGCAGCTGAAGTGGTGACAAAAGTGTTTCAAGTTTCTGTATCGCCCATATACAGCATAAGAGAGCAAGCACATGATGATCCAATGCACCACGGATGTGGCATAGGGCAGGGAATCCAGTGGAGATGAGAGTCAGTCTAGAGGGAAAGGAAGTGAACTGCTGTGCTGCAATATGTGGGAAGAACAACCATCAGAGCAGGAGGAAATTCAGGCAGGAGAAGGCAACATTCATGAAGATCTGTGCTGACCTTAACCCTTATTTGATGTAGCAGATGGCCAAGGGAAATATACTACCAAGTATGGAAAGAGATCTGCATTGCTGAGTTTGAAGCTGGTAATGCTTGAATACCATCACTCTGCTGACTGCAGAGTGCAAGCAGACTGTATCTGGAAAGACAACAGCCACCTATGTGGTTCAAAAGGTGACATCTGTTATTCCTGAGGTTCTTGGTTGGCATTACCATGTGGATGATGGACATAAAGGAGAGGGCAGTCTGTTGATCCCACTGTTCCTGAAATACTGAAATGAGTTGATCTTTACAGAGACCTGATTCCTGGGAACTTCCTCAATTTCTGCAATTGTCCCTGCTCTCACAAAGATCTGCTAATTATCCATGAATCCCTTTTCCTCCTTAGAATAGTAGAATTAGGTTTTTAAAAAAGGGAATCCTAGATACTTTGTTGATGTATTTCTGTTGCATTCCAGAACTATTTTCTCATCCTCCTATGACTCCTCATTCCAAACACTAATGTTGGGAATCTTTCATTAATAGCTCATTAATGAGCTTTCTTTGAGACCTTCCTCAGAGCCCTGGTCCTGCATTGCTCCAGCTCCCTGGATCTCCATGTTGGATTACTTGTGTAGAAAAGTTGCAATAAGCCATATTCATGTGTTGCCAGTGGGGGATACTGAACACTCCAGAGCCCTATTAAACCCATTGCCTGTGTCTGTGTCCAGTTTGGAGGGTGGCAGATAGAACCAGGAGAATGTGCATGGCTCTCATGTGGCATGACCCTTGTTAGGTGACGGTGTTGTGCCTCTGGGTAGGGAAAGAATGGCAAGGTCTGAGCTAAAAAGAAACAGTAGCCAAGAACAAGGCAACAGGTCTGTGGCAAATGGTCAAAGAAGACTAAAGGTCTTATTCCAGCATGTTTCAAATGAAAGTAAAAGCAAAGCCCCAAACCTGCATTAATGGAAAGACAGTAGTACCGAGAGAAAATGGTCTTTGGGACAAAGAAGTGGGAAGGAAAAAAAAGAAACAAGCAAGGAGGCCTGAAGGCTAGGTGTGGAAAGGCAAGCTGGCTTTAACATGTTGGAGTGGAACTGGCATAAAACTGGTCAAAGCAGAAATAACTCAACATTTTTGACCACATCTAAATGAGCACAGTGAGATTATAAGTGATTGCTACTATTTACAGTGTGTCTGTGGTGTTTTTGATCCAATACCGGGAGCCATAACCTGTACTTTTGTTGAACCCCATCCCATGATTAAAGTTTTAAGATTGTAATTAAGAAATGTGATGGGCTAAAGAAGATTTCATCCCCTTTTGGATTATCATTCTCAAACTGACCTTGAATATTGCCAAATGTATTTGTTGTTATTTGTTTAGTATTTGTTGAATAGCGTCAATAAATAATTTAACAATACAATTATTAAAAAGCCCTTTATGATATATCGACCACAACTGCACTGTCTGTGCTTTAACTGGATGACAGCTTTCCTAAATAGAATAACAAATGACTTTAAGAACAAAGCAAAACCAAAGTAACAAAAATTACAAACCCAGGTGTTAATGTACTCAAAGATTTATGAGCTACATGAATCAAAAACATGAATGCAATGAAAAAATCTTCAACATTATTCTTTTAATTTTCTTACTCAATTCTGCTCTGGAATGACTTATGGTCTTTTTTACTTACAGGAATTCAGATGTGATAATATGAGATGAAGGCGTTTTTGAAATACATAATGCTAAAGTTACTTCATTGTCACTGCTTTTCACAGTAGCTTTCTGAAGAAAAGCTGAAAATGATAACAGCATCTCACGTCTACTTTATGTGATCAGCTTGAAGCTTACAATAAGCAGACAATAAATGCATTTTCTGTCTTTTTTTCTGAGCCACTATCAGTACTAAAAAAACACTTCCAAATACTAATTACAGGGTTGTACAAAAATCTTACAGTCAAAGACAGATTACCTCAGGAAAATGGTGGACTGCAGTCTTCAAAATTCTTTTTTTTTTTCAGCAGTAGAAACACTGATTGTCCTTAAGTATGCAAAGTTATAATATTCTTTGAGAAATTATTACTTCCAGAAGTTGCAACACTTGAGATCTGATTTTTTTCTTGTCAATTTGTTAAACACTTTGGGAAGCAGTGGAGGAAAATGGGCATTTATGTATGAATTTGGGAACTGCAAAAAATGTTCACAAGTTACCTTATAATGCAATGCTTAATACAGTATTAGTAGGATTGAAGCTGTTTCCAGATGTTATTGTTGGTTCAATCTCAGATAAAACTACAAGAGTAAATTCTTCTTTCCTCAAGATGACTGAGACTGGATGTGGAATAACTGCCAGCAGCGCTAATATTTTGGAAATGGTTTTGAGTGTAGGGCAAAAAAGGGGTATATTGGCAGTTCAATATCAAAGACAATCAGAAGTTACCGAAAACAGGAGCAATGAAAAATGTATTGTTTGCTATAATTTCTGAACTTCTCTGGAGATCCTCTGTCCTAAGAAGGTTTTTTTGCCATAAAAATGTCAAGTTTTGCACAAAGAAATTAAATCCGTTTAAGGTGCAGTTTTATTTTAAGGTTGTGACAATGGGAAAACATTGTATTATGTTTTAAGCAATCCTCCATTCCCAGATGGTAAGGTATTTATTAGCATCCTGTAATCCTGTTCTCTGCACATCTCACCATGGATCTGATTTTTAAACACATAATGTTAGAGGATGGGATTAAGCACCATTTGCAACAGGCCTTGGCTTGAAATGAGTTATGAGGCTACTGCTGAGCTAAAGGGGCTTCTGTTATCTCAGATGACACAGCTAAAACCAAACTTTCTACACCTGGAAGTCGCAGTGTAGAATGTCAAGACCAAAACAGCTTCCAGCTACTTTATTTGCTGCTAGAGGAAGCTAAAGGTCAGCTCTGCACCCTTGCTAGTGTTCCCTGAGGGTGATGGAGGGAGCTTTCGTCAGCCTAGTATTGAGAGTACTCTTCAAGGATACACTTCATTGCAAAGGGGGTGGTCCCACCACATGATGCAGCTTTCTTGCTTGAATGTTTCTGGTGACTTCAAGCAGAAAAGATAGCCCAGGATTGCTCCTTGAAGGTTTCTGATTGATGCCTGTCCCAACAGCAGACACAGCCTGGAGGCAGCTTGAGTTAAGAAAAAAGAATTAACTCCAGGTGTGTAAACCAGGAGTGACCTGAAGTTCGGAGTTTGCTGAGGGGATCCTTGCAGACACTGTGGAAACCTGTTTAAGGACTCAGTTTTTTTAGACGTGCTGCTCAAGATGTGTCCTTAGAAATTAATCTCTCTATTCATATAAATAAGAATAAGCTGCAACAAGGTTTTATTCACATTTGAATGTGCTTCTGTCTTTATCTATTGTGTTAACACAGGCAACATTTACCAAGTTTTCCTCCTTTTGAAAGAAGCATTTAGCAAAACAAACAGACATGCTCTCTCTCAGTGGAGGAATGGAAGAATAAAGATAAAATAGAGAGTTTGGAATGAGAGTGTGTAAATTGGTGTTACTACAACAGACATTTTAATCAATGTTTTATATTAATAGACATATGTTTAACAGTATTTTTTTTTCTGGGAGGTATCCTTATAAAAAATTGACTAGATGGAGAGAAATTCAAACCAAGTGGACCAAGACACAGATTAAAACTATGATCTGCAAGTTTGGCTTCAGCTTTGCCTAAAGATTTGCATTATTTTGACAAGTGTCCAACTACAGTAGGAAGACGTATGGGAATTTCAATACACTTTTAACATCTTTGTGTTAAAAGCAACCTGCATCTAGTGAACAATGTATAAGATGCATATTCTTTTTCTCTTCAAGCTGCTTTATAATTCTCCTACTTCATTATTCTAAGAAAATTTCTGTTTTGAACCAGTAGTACTGAAGGAATAATTTGGCACACTGTTTATAGTATGCAAAAGACATGCCTGAAGCTGTGGACATGAAGAGCGGAAAAATCTTCAGATGTTTTTTTCACTCTAACTGCTCCTAGCTGTACGAGGTCTGCAATTAACTTTGATACTGACTTGAATTAGAATGTGGGTGGTGGTTCTGTACTTCTCAGATGAAAATCTGTATTTTATACTATCTAAAAATAAGCTGTTCTCCTTTGGTACAACACTGTACATTGTTTTGTTCAGGGGTGGGGAGGGGAAGGGGTGCTGGAGTGGGGGTGTCCTCAGGTCCAAGGCAGACTTGAAAGACTTGTACAAGCTAAAGGGAACTTACTGCAGTTGCAGACGTTTAAAACAACTAGAACAGGAGTAGCTGTGGATTGTTTCTGTTAAAGAAAGATAATGTAGATGGTATTGTGAAACCCTTGCACTGGGGAGCAACCTAGATCTTCAACATAGCTAAATGTAGTCTTCCAAATGCCAGTCTTGATGGGTCATGTCAGAATGAAAATTTTAATTTTCCTCTCCACTGAGGATAAATACAAGATGGTAAATTCCGAGAAAGAGCGAAAGGTTTTGAAAGAGAGGCTGACAAGAAAACGCCCCACTATCATGCAGAATTATCCTATGTAAGGATATTGTCTACTATTATAGTTCTACCACTTTTATATAACAAGGTCTAAAAGACTAAACAGACTCACTTGCAAGGCTCATTCAAGAAGGTGATGTATTCAAGAGGATTCATCTGTTCAGAAGCACAAGGACATCAGCAGAACTTAGTACAAGTCACTTGAGTGTTTTGAGATCCTTGTCCTAATGCCACCTTCCTGTAATCTTGGGATTATATATGTCACTTCTATGAAGCAATGAAACTCTGGTCCACACCTTCAGTTGGTCTCAAGTTGACTATGATTAACTTTCTCTGATGTAATGAGTGATAGTCTATTTGGTGTCTTCGGCCAAAATTATTTTGTAAACACCACAATGCATCATGACTGATGCCAGCCCAGACTTCTGTCACTGCCAAACTGCCACACCCAAGTGCCAAGGGTTCACCTCTGGTTCTCTGTGGGATGCTGTGGTAGCCCTGGCCATGGCAGGCTTCCTTACATTTCAGGAGTGCTCTTTCATGTTATCTCATATCATTACTCTGGTTGCATTTGCTAGAAGGTTTGGAAACCTGCTAAACACTTATTCTTGTACTGTACCATTTCCTTAGCTATCTGACAGCATAGCTCATACCTGCCAGACTCTCTGGCAGCTAATGGTAAGATGCCTATTGGCTTCAGTAGGTGGTGGATAAATCCAGCATCAGGCAACTAATCATAGAAGAGATTTTGGTTCTTGCCAGTGTAACTAGGAAGCAGAAGGTGTTGACTGAAATGGAGTTGTTGTTATTATGAACTAGACCTGACTGTTGTGAATATTAGCTGCAGAAAAGGGTCCTAGAGGCAAAGAGCCTCCATGACCGCATGGAAGAAATCTGGAAACATGACCCCAATGTGAAAGAGTAAAGGCTAAATTTAGAGAGATCTTGTTAGCACATAACTAACCTGTGCTGCACTTTTTCTAAGGTATGGCAAATTAAAATTTAAAAAGACACTTAGCACCTTTCTGTGATGTGAATAGTCATCCCATTCTGTATCTTAACATTCTCATTAAGATTGTAGATTCAGCAGTGAATAAAATATAAAATATCCTGTGCAATACTGTGAGTTTTAAATTAAGTACAATTACTGCTTGTGAAAGACTTTTAGATAACATTGTAGCAACCCTGGGCAAAGGCCAAACTTTTACAGTTTGCGTTAATATAAAACTTTTGATTGAGCCAACCATAAATCACCAATACAGTGGTGTAATGACACAGAAGTAGGAATAAAAGCCAGAGGTGCTGGAATAGCAAGAGTCTAGGAAGTTGTTCTCAGCTGTGTAAATGCAAAGAGGCTCACAGCTCTTATGTAATATGTCTTTCCACCCCCATTACAGTGATACTAGTACCAGAAATTGTATCATCAATCTGCATTGTAGGCCAGAAAATCTCAAGATATGTTTCGCAATTTCAGTCAAAATATTCTGTCTACATTGTGTAGCTTTTTAGAAGTAAATACAACTTATTGATCCAATTCCACTTTGTATTTTGTGTATTAAAGACACCTGTAAAGCCATTCTGACTGTAGTCATGGTGTCTTTTCTATGAAAATACTTCCGTTTCCCTACTGCTTTTGCCACCACTGACAGCATTTTACTGCCTTTATAAACATAGCCCAGCAGACCAAGCGTTGTACTTCTAAGGGCCTGGGTATCATGCACACAGCAGTGCAACTTCTCACTTGGCAATGCCTGGCTACACAATTGTCCTCACAGACCCAATTTTGCCATGGCTCTCTGCAGCAAGTGTGGGAGCTGGGCATCTCAGAATGAACCCATGAAAACCAGCAGCTTACCATGGTGTCATCTAAGCTGGGCAGGAGAAAGTACAGATGAGGAGAAGTGGCTGCTAGGAAGGCCTCTGTTGCTATGAAGAATTCATCACTCTGTTCTTTTGAAGTAAGGAACCAAAGTCTTTTTCCTAGTAAAACATGGAAGCAATACCAGCCTTCTGCTTTTTACCGGGTGGCCTACCGGTTGAAGCACCAGGACATGTGAGACCAAAGTCCCTACCTTTCAAATGAGTGATTTGGCTAGCCTTTATGCTAAATTCTGAGATGGGTTCACCTAGTTCTTGGTGTTGCTATTTAATATTCAATTACTCTTTCAAGATCAGAGGAGAGCTCAGGTAAACAACCCCAAGCTTTGGGTTATGACCACTGGAGAACAGTCAGCCCTGTCATCCTCCTGTCCTGGTGAATTATCCTGGAATGGAAAATGATGTAGCTCCAGCAGAAGGGAGCAGGAGATCAGGACTCCATGTACAAAGAGAAGCAACAAATTCAACAATACCAATGGATGAGTGAATGAAGACATTAATTCAAGAACCTCTTAAAGTTAGACACATATAAAACTTCCAGAATATGGAGCTATCAGATAAAAACCTCAGCTGAAGAAAAACCTAATGGAAAAAGACTGTGTGGGTTTTTTTCTGTACAATATGAAAATCTTTAAGAAAGACAACTTGAAGTCCTTTAATGAGGACAACTGGATATTTTTTTAGGGAAAAATCACTTCATACTGAAATTTTCCCTTAAGAAAAAAATGCAGGCAAAGACCTGCCTCCGAGTCTTCCATTGTCTATTTTTTTTTTTTACTTCTGCTTTTACCACAAAATAAAGTTACTTTATTTCTAATCTCTCTCACCATTTGCAGCAGTAAGGGCCTATACAAAGGACACTAAGCATTCGTCTCCGCAAGGCAGAGCATAAGAAAGAAACCAGTTATATATGCAGTTCTGCTGAACTTACAAAATGTACAAAACAGAACAGAACACTCCTCTTGTTCTAATCATCTTTTGTACTATTCGTAAACAGAAGAAGAAAGGTGTTTTTAGAGCATGTTATACTTAGCCCCCTGGTATATCATTAAGCTGAGCTTTCTCTAGTTTCTAGTGACTGAAGCGTTACTCACATTAAATAGCCAGTTTCAGGCTTCTACATTTCAGGATCTGATCCCAGGCAAGCATCAGGGAAAAGCTCCATTAACTGCAGTAGGCTATTGATCAAGTTACAAATCACTCTCTTCAGAAGCTGTCTTACTATGAGCTTTGTGAGACATTTTTGTAACAAGATGGGCAAGTGCTGGATTTGCAGGGCAATATAGAAGTTTTGATTCCCATAAGTGTCAGACAAACTTCTAACCAACATAGGAAAACACTTTAACAGAATAGCAGTATTATTAGTAATCGTCTATTTAATTATTACATTTCTAACCTGAGTGGCTAATGACAAAATTATCAGAATCTATTATATGAAGTTTACAATATCAGTGCAAGATGAATTGCTGTTAAAAATAAAAATTGAAATTTCTCTTAGAAAAACTAGGCTTATTCAAAATATTCATTCTGATCGATTATCATTTGACATGTGAATATCTTTTAAAAGTCAATACAGCCACTGTTGATTATCTCTGCTAAAATGGGATTTTATTTATTGCAAATACTGTATCAGAGATAAAAACTCTGTCAACAAAAAGATTATTGCTAAATCTTCTTATAATCAGACTAGTTTTCTGTTTTCACATAATTGGTGTTTACTGTCAGAAAAGAAGTCTTACAATATTCCCTCATTCCAGAGATGATTGCAATGGCAAGGACTTTCAATATTATTCTGTTCCTCTGAAAGGAGCCAAAGAATGATAGCCAATTCAAATCCAGGCTGTGTATTTGGTGCTGCACACAAAGTAATTTTAAGCTGTATAAACATTCTGGATTTAAAGGTGGTGTTGGAGTCATATTTCGCAAAGAACTATGAAAAATGAACAGACAAAAAGTAAGAGAGTGAATTGGTTATATATGCCATGGGTCAGTTCTGTGGGTCAGTACTAGGCATTATTTTCAAGTACTAATTAGTGTTTTCAACCTATTTGAAGTCCAAAATGGGATTTTATGTTCTTGCACCAGGTCTGATGGATTTCCTTAAGGACAAAGTTGTGGAGAAAGCTGCAGATAAGAAAGAAAAGATGAGTGAAAAGTAGGTTGCAAGTGCTAGTACGGTGTGCACATGCTGCCTGCTCTGATGGCAGGAAGCAGAGGTATCTTCAGCATTGGAGCTGGAGATTTGGACAAGAAGGACTTCAAGGGGTGCATTCCTGGTACCTGCTAGTTTGGCAGTGCTGGAGCTGCTGGGGATGAGGGCCCATGGGGGCAGAAGATGCACAAAGACACTGAGAAGTTGTGTGTGTGTGTCTGTGTAGGTAAGGTGAGAAAGCAGAAAGGAGTGTGATGGGGGCAGCAGATTCTGGTGAAGGGTGGCACCTCAGGCATCGACTGTCCCTCTATGGTTCTGTCTACCACCTATAAAAATAAACTTATACTCAGCTTCAAGACTCAACACAGGATTTTAGCAACACAGGATTTTAGCTTGATTCCTAACTTCTCAGGATTTCCTTCAAAATGACAGAAACAGATTGTTGAAAGCCCAAACCTGATTTAATGAACCTTGGGAACAAATGCAAGCACAATTTGTAGGTTTGCAAGGTCTAAAATTCAGACCACAAATCTCAAGAACCCAAGGACAGCTACGAGGATAATTACATCTACCTGATACAAAGAAAGACCCAACAACCATGAGAATGGGTTGTATCTGGAAGTGTCTAAAGGCCAGGGGAGGTGTGTGGGAACTGAAGAGCGGGAGAGTAGAGCAATGGAGGATTCTCCCACCAAAACCATTTTCTGTTCTACCTCTTTGGGGAGTGTTAGACAGACTTCTTCCATACACAAATGCCAGACATACAGAAGATATTGTCAGGGGAAAGCAGGTTCTGAGACGTTGGAATCCAGCTGCCACTCCACTCATGCCAGGTTAAAAAAAAAAAAAAAAAAAAGCAAATTCTCTTTCTCCCCTTCTGCACTCACATTACGAGTCAGGCAGGACAGGATAAGGGGAGGAGGGGACAGTATTTGGAAGAGGAAGGGACACTGTCTGGAATCATGGGTACCCAGAGTAGATGTCTGCTGAGGGCTGTAAACTAAAGCCTAACCATTAAAGCAATTAAGATTATGTGATACCCTGACTGAAAGAGGCAAAGCTCCTGGAATGCCAGGTAGATAAAAATAGGCACTGTTTTCAAACAATGCGGTGCATTTATCTGAGCCTCCACTTGTCTGCATCTGATTAAAGACAGTCTGTGCAGCACAGCCAGCTGAAGTAGTGTGTGGTGGATCCCACTGAATTTGTTATTTGAGGAAAAAAACCCAAAATTCACATTTGTCCTGGGAAGAACACACAGATGACAAGCACTCTCTGATGTGCCATCAGGACTCAGTGGGACATTAAAAAATGTCAATGACTTTAAAAACCAAAAGTTTCATGAATATTCATTAAATAAATGTCTTCAGATCAGTTAGCTGGTACAGAAGAGAGTGTGACTGAATCAGATAATTAAAAACAAGTATGCACAGACACAACCACATTCAGCAACTATGGCATCTCATGCATTTTTTTCCACTCATTGTCAGGGCCACGAGTGCACCAACAGGCTCCAGTTGCCCTGCTCAGCCTGTGACCATCCTTCTTTGCCACCCCCCTTGCAATCCCTTCCCCAAGCTGAGGGGCTTAGCTGCCTGCTGCCGACCCTGGCCTTGCCCTGCCAACCCGATGTCTGGGCTGGGTGGTGGTCCTGCCCCATTGACATGGACCTATGGGGTGATGGCTGGACTGCTGGCTGAACCCTGGACTGCCACTGGGCAGCTTGGCTCCTCTTGTGTGGGTACTCGTCTTGGGCCCTCTGTGCCTACAGCTAAGTGATCTGGGAGCATTTAACAGCAAAAAGCAAGCAGAAGTGCCGATTTTGAAATGGTTTCTCAAGCCAGCTGTTCTTTGCTCACCTAGTAGAAGAGCCAGGCACATAAGCATCTTTTCTTCTGGATAAATCTCTGGGAGTGTGTCGGTCTTCTGACAAGGTCAAGGAGGATTGGCTAATGCCTGTCTCTGCCTGATCCATTCCTTGACTTGATGAAAGCTCCCCCAGTGAAATTTGGCCTCTCTATAAAAATAGGTCTATTCCTCCCTTCTTCTGCCAATAGCTATTTATGCAGGTCTTTGCGTCTTCTTAAAAGACAAGCTTTCCAATTTTTGTTCTGTGGTAGTTTTTTACTTGCCATTTACTGAGTCCCCTGCAACAGAGAATGTACTTTAAATTGTGTTGTTATTAGCATTATCCCAAAGAGCTTTATCTGAATCAGTGACAACAGATATTAACCTTGCTTTGCAGCCCTGTGATATAGGGCTGAGAGCATCATGTAAGCTGAGGTACTTGATGAAACAGCAATTTCAAAATATAAAGCACAATTTAGAAGTGGTATGACAGGCAGACTCCACTAATCGTCACCCATCCGTTGTATGCATGCAAAGGTGTACCTTTTTATGGCAGTAGTTATGGCTATTTATTAGGTTTGGGTAGTGATGCTCGGGGGTTTTTCAGAATGTATGAAATGGTACTTTCTGTCTGGTTCTGTATATTTCATTTGTAATGATCAGCTATTAAAGTTTTTAATAAAAAATAGAGTTAAATAGGGCACTTCTATGGTGTTTCCTATTTCTGATGAATTATCTTGAACTTACTTATGTAAAGGCTCCTTTGGACTGCAAAAATCTCTCAGGCTAAAGGCATCTGGGGAAGAACACAAATAGGACTTGCATGATGCAAAGAAGTTTTCAAGTAAATGAAAATTAGATTCAGTAGCTACAAGGTCTTTGTGTTTATCTAGCAGTGTAAAAAACTGAGTGGTTTAAAAAGAAGGAATAGACTTTTCCTGGGGGAGATGGCAGCAGAAAAGTACAAGCAACACTGAAGCTCACTCCATGAGCCTTATTTGTGGATGCCTTCATGATTCTGTTTTGTTTCTTTTTTCCTCCCCCGCCCCCCCCAGTGTACTTGGAAAGTCTAGGACTTGGAAACCTGAAGTTTACTGCAAATGCACAGAGAGTTCTTTTAAGGATGATGTTCTCCTCTCTCCTGTTTTCCTGGTCACCCTTCCATTGGCTGATTTGCAGTTTTAAAATTTGAGAATTTTCTCCTTACATGCAGTTCCTCCTTTTTTCACAGCTCAATGCCAGGTGGCTTAGTATTCCCTCTACTTTAATTATCTTTGTCAGCCTTATTTGACATTGTAGCCAGAGAAGTGCTCTTGCTATTGTATCTGAGTATCTTGCCAGATAGCAACAGGGGAATTCTTCAGTACTTGTGAATTAGTTTGATATCACCTGACAGTGAGAGTTTACTTACAGTGTAAGATAAAGGTTCATGACCACAGCACTGGCACAGTGATTTCTGCTGTGTATTCCACGTAATCACCATGTGCAGTAGATATTTATCTGGTTGTGTTTGTATCTTAGCATGAAATTCAAAAAAATCCTCAAGAAAAAGCTGAACACCTCTTCCAGATGGCCATGAAAACTTTCTCTGGCTGCCAGATTATTGTAAAAAAGGGTAGTCTTCTTGCAAAAGTAAAGCACACCACTGTGGCAATGCTTTAAGCCACTGCTGGTTCAAGGCAAGAGATGACCACATTTCTCATCTTGCTTAGATTTCAGAAATACACTCTTTGTGACTACTTGTGTACCTCTGAAATTGTCCTAGATTAACATAAAGGTTATTTAGATGTCTGAAAAAGATTTGCAAAGACTGAAAGAATATCAAATAGCAGAACTGTGCTGAGTACTAAATCTAGTAATTTTGTGGTGAAGATGACTACCAAGAAAGGACTTACACAAATGCTGGAAGAACAGCAGCATGTTGCTGTGTGGTCAGTGTGACCTCTCTTCATTGTAGCCAGAACACTGCTGAAAAGGAGCTAAAAAAGGCATCCCTGAACTGGACACAGGTAGGTAACGCTGCGGCAGTTCTCACATTATAGATGAACACACAATTTAATGAGAAGTAATAGTGTCATAAACCAGCAGAAAGGTGTAAGTCAGAAGCAAAGAAAGACGTTAGGGTTTTGAATCCATCTCCTGCTAGTGGAGGACTGCTCCCCGCAGCACATTTTCTCATACTTTGCCTAGTCTGCTTTTAAATGCCCTGAGTAATAGGAGTTTCCATAATTTCCCTGCCATTGGTATGCTGTTGGTATATTTCCCTGCCATTGGATACCAGCTGCTGTTGGTATCCTGCCTGCCTCCCTTTTCCTAACTCCATCTCATTACTCTGAATGATTCCCTGCAACAGCACTCTGAACAACGCTGCTCTTCCTTTCTGTCCCGAGTATGCAAAGGGATGGCAGCTGGTGGGGCCTTTATGGGCTCCCGCATGGCTCAGAGGGGCCCCACACAGACCCAGAGGCTAGTCGGTGGGAACTGGTCTCTCTGGGGAGCAGCCCGAAGTCGAGGGGGGTCCTATACCCATAGCATCCTAGAGGCAGACTCAGCGCAGTCTCCCTCTCTGGGCAGCTGTGTAAGTGTAAGTATGCCACAGATCTTCCATGACAGAACCTGGCATCTCTTTTTTGACCACCTCTGGGCCCTGTGGCGTGTAAAGGAGATGGGATACCTGTAGGCAGCAGCTGCCACCTCCCTTCTTCAGAGATTCTCCACACAGTAGGGAACAGCCGCTTTGGGGTTCCCTAATTCTCAAACTTTTTGGACAGGGCTGCTTTTCTTCAGTAAATAGGCACGTACCATAGCACAGATGCCTCTTTATTCTACTCATTCACATATACTTAGACACTCACAGCAGGTAGTCGCAGAATTACCTTAAATTTTGTCTCTGAGACATATTGCAAAGTCCCAGATGGGTTGTGTCCTGCCCCCCTCCCTCCATTTTGGGAATCCTTGCTCTATAGCAAGGGGCGTACTCAAGGTTTTCCAATGTACCTGTTAGTTTTCCCAAGTCCTGGCCCTGGGTTTGCTCCTGACAGTAAATACTGTCAAAGTTCAGTACATCTGGCCTTGAAAGTACCTTAAACCATAGCGTAAAAACAGCCAGAGAGCCTATTCTATGCAAATTCAGGTCCATGTGCAAACTCAGGGTTTTATTTTTCACATCTTTCATATACTTGTTGACTGAGAGCCCCTTCTCAGACATCTGCTGAGATGCACAACTCATTTTTCTACCTAATAACACCAGATGACAATCTGACCCATACCTTTTACATTGTTTCTTCCACATTAGTTTCCACAACCTCCTGACAGGTTTTTTTGGGGGGGGGTTAGTGTTTGAATAAACTCCAGTTTGCCAACAACTTTCTGCCACTGTGATGCCTTCAGGAGAACAGAAATATCATGTGATGGCTCCAGTAGGTTCAGTTCAACACTGCTATTGGGTTTTGCACTCATAAACATGGGTGGGCAGAAACAGCAATAGCAATAATAGGAAAAATATTGTGTCAGCTCACTCATCTTAATAAGAACTGAGCATATACTAAAAAGAGCATAGGAAACATATTTTTCCTTGCTCCACATTAACCATTCACTTACTTGATTAAGACCTTTATGAAAATGGTTTTGTCCTGTGCAAAGGAAGAGTTTAATAGATCTGTTTATCAAGACACTGTCAACATCTTAATACGGCTGACTTGGTAATTCTTCTTGCATGCAGATTTAGCAGTTCTTGATGCAAACTCAGGATGGCATCACTCCAGATGTGAGCAAAGCAGAAAGAGCAGGGCTCTCTCTCCTATTCCTACCATCCCTTCCAATGAGCTCCATGCCTGCATACTTTAATGATTTGGTATTTTGTACTTGACTGTTATCCACCAACTCCTGGTTCAACTTACGGGAAATTTGTGTTCGTGAGAAACTTACAGACTACAAGGATTTGTATCCATAACAGAAGAGAACTTTTACATGTGTGCTGTTTGCAACATTTTGTTCTGCTAAGCTACCAGCCCAAAATATTCACTAAAGCTTTAGTGACTCTTCATTACAAAAATTGCTATCCAGTCCTGAGAATACATTGCTGATATTAGTGGGTGGGCCATGACCCAACAGCAGCAGTTTCACAGATTAATAATTTTTTATTATTACTATTATTCACAGTGTTTCCAAAAGAATAACATAGCTCTGCTTACATTTGAAAAAAATAAATAAATGATGTTTTTCAAAAATTCACCACCAGTTAAGCAGAAGGTTGCTTCTAGCAGGTTCCTTCTGCAGCTGGGAGAAGACTTACCAAACGGTAATCACGGACCTTACTGCAGAGTCATGTATGAAGTTTAGACATTCTTTGATTTTTATGATAATTTATCCAGTTCAAATAATGTATTCTATTTGTACATCTTTTTTCCCTATGTTGCTGTTATTATAAGAAACAGCAAGATTTCTGAAGAAATAAAACAGGCATCATTAGGTTTTAATTACAATCAATTGGTAAGGTCACTAGCAAAGGCATTGATCAGCTGAGAAATAAAGAGCGCCTTTGAAATATTAAGAAAAATACTAAACCTGTGGCGGAATGATTAACTACTAGTGAAAGTGTCTAATTTCACTAACCCTACCATTGTGCTCAAAATCTTTCTCTTTAATTTACGGTGAAAACGTATATCTCAATGCAGGAATGGCTTAATAAACTTAACTGAGGAATGGGAATCATATAGTAACTTCACGTAAATAACAAACAGCCATGTCAAGTTAGCATTTATTCCTCAGTTTGTGAAATTAAAGAGTAGAGAAGAAGTTATCAAAAATCTAGACAAAGTCAATAGTTTTGAAGTCTGCACTAGAGGTTTTAATATGAACATTGGTACACATTGAAATCAAATTGCACTCAAATTAAAGCAAACTTGGAACAAATATTTTGAAATAATTTGTTTTCCAAAATAAGCACTACCATTTGTATCATTCTTACCTGCAGAGGTTTTCACAATTTCTGAAGTATTTCTGAGACCCATAAAGTCAAACTGATAGAGTCTCCAAGATTTCTGGTCAGCAGCCTCCACTGAATTTTTCCTCCATCTGTAAATCATTTCCTCTTTAGGGTAGCCATCTAGAAATTAAAAAATATATATATATATAAATATATTGCATTTCATAAAAAAGGTACTGCAAAACAGTATCTGTTCACTGATTTAGACCTTTTTGGGAATACCTAAATTTCTGATCTGATGCTTTTTCAGTGGGTTTGGTGGTATAATTCATCTACAGAGCTGTATGGCACACAAAAATAGAGTTGTAATACTAGCAGAACTATGATTTTTCACAATTGTTGTTTTTTCCCAAAGGACAAAAATTCTGATTGGTTCTGTCAGAAGCAGATCTCTTCAGAGATGCAGTTGATTGTACTAATTTGAGGTCCAGACACAGAAGTATACTGCTTTACATATGCTCACAGCTGAAGAAGCTGTGCAAACAAATAGAATGTAAAAAAGGGGGGGGGTGTCAGTGTAAGATGTAAACAATTGAAAAGGACAGATTGTTTTAAAAATGGCAATAGTTCTAACGTGGTGTGTGTTACTGTACTTCTGAAATGAGCTCAATACAGTGCAAAAAAGCAAAATTTTAATTAGTAAAGGATTTTTAAAGTGATTATGCCATCATATTACTTCTAAAGGCTGTGGTATATAATGAGACATCACCTCATCTCTACAGCTGAAATAGCCTCTGAAAGTCTTCCTTTATCAATTTAGCACTCAGTAGTCATAATTAATCCTCATGCCAATATTTAGTTTCTTTTTTGTTCAAGAATGGCATTTTCCAATTGAAGTCCAACAACAAATCTTCAACCAGCCCAAAACATAATAATAGACCATCTAGAAAACAACAGCATGCCCATGCCAGTTAAAACTAGATTGTTCTCAAATGCATAATACAATAAATTCTTATTCATCTAATAATTAATATGGTAGATGTAGATTACAAGGCAAATGAAAAGCCTAACAACAACAATAGCCAGTTAATGTAACTGTCTCATCAGTAAATTTTTTTCCCATTGGATACTGATAAATTTTTATATTTGCATTGCAAAACAACTTCTCTCATCATGGTGCTGTTTCCTTGATGTTTTCCTCCTATGAGTGTCTTCTTCATCTTGTTTAAGGTTCCACCCTGCTGGGGCACTGCTGTAAGGTGTGTGTGGCCTCATTTGTCCCTCTCACTAACACAGCACCCGCAAGTCCCTCAGTTCTAATCTGTAGAAAATTACTACGTGTTAATTCAAAATGCCACATTCATATATTTCCCATCAATGTAAATAAAGAAATAACCCGTGAAGGACCCGACTGAGTAACAAACACAAGCCCTGCTGTTCTCCATGAGAACTCTTGCTGCCAAGCAGATTTCACTGCCAATTCTGCTATGCCAGTCTGTGAGATTGATCTAAAGGTTAATTTTTTTTGGCTGGCAGATTATGTCAGAGGATGCAGAGGTTCAGTGACAGAAGTCAAGCTTTGCAGGGCCTCTGCGCCTTAGCCCTGCATCCTCTGAAATCTTCTCGAGCCTGGCTCCTGTTTGACTGAGCCCTCTGATCATGTTTCTGACCAAATAATGTCTCCCTCTGACGGAAAGCCCTACATTTTACCTCAGAGGCCTTCTCAAATTGGATTAATCTGTGGATACTGATATCTTTTCCCCGCAGGAGGGAAAAAGCATTAGATGGCCTCCTCCTCCTCCCTGTGCTGTGGCTGCTGTGCCCTCAGGGCCGGGCGGCGGTGGCAGAACCACCCCTTCCCCACAAACTCCCCCACAAGGGGGGCTGCCATGCGGTCTGGGTCCTAATCCTACCTCCTGATTTGCCTCCTGATGTGGAGGAAAGGAAACCCTGGCCCTGTTGCACCAACTCCCACTGCAGAACTTACGGCCCCCAGTGCGAATTTGCAGATTTTGTAGCAGGCAGTAGATGGGGCCCCTTTTCTCAGGCAAATTTCACCGTAATTGTTGCAAGTAAAAATGTTTCAAATATCCTGGAAGTAACAAAGATTTCATTTTTTTAAATACATTATTTTAAATTTATCCAAAATGAACTTTTAAATTTTTTTTCCAAATTTTACTGAAACAGTTGTGTCAATTAGTCTTGAATTCAATTTCTTCCTCATGTTTTGGCTTTTTTTTTCATCCCATGGCCACCCCACCACAAATCCATTACACTGTCAGTAAGCTTAAAAGCTTGCTATCGTATTATCCAAGGCACAGCTGTTTATCCTGGCATGAGTAGCATGTAGTCAGGAACAAGTTCATGAGACTCTCATCCTTTGGGATTTTTCCTATATTTTTGACTAAGAAGAGACAGACTTAATTTCAGAATAACTACTTTCGGTATTATTCATCGTCATTAAATAGTAAGCAACTGACTTCAGGAGACCATCATGCCTTTTCAATAGTAGTCCCCTTAATGCACAGTCGCTGACATCTGCTCTTACAATGCTTGGGGTACTTACATCAAAGGAGATAAGTACTAGTGATTCAATGGGAGTTGTTTCAACCTGTTAAATAACTGCTATTATGTTCTGCTCCAGTGCCAGGTGACTTCACTTTTTAATTCATCTAAAAGATATAATATTTCTTATGGAATAATGACACATCTACTTGGACAGCATATCACTCCTAGGATTCATTAAACTTACGTGATGGACTATTCATGATGGTTCTTCTTTCAGTGATATCCAGTATTTCCTGTATACAGCCTAATTGCTTCTAGCCCTCTAAATGCTTCATTTTAGAAAATATCAGAACTGGAGACTTCAGTACTTCTACAAGAAAATGCAACCTCTGCTGTTCAGCCCGCAACACAACTAAGAGTGTGTTATCTATAGAAATGTCTGTTTTCTTTCACTTCCCCAGCATGACAAATGGCAGTAAATTACCATAAATTCTTGACCTTATGGCTTCAAGCCATCCATGCTGAACAAATTGCTATCGTGTGTATTTACCCTGTCAGGTTGCTTAAGGTTATGTAAGAATATCCATACTGCAGCAGGGAATGGCTCCAGGAGGTCCTGGAGGCTTTCCAGTGGATGCAGGTAAGATGGCGAGGGGGATGGCATGGGAAGAAGACAACCATGACAACCAAGTGTGTGTTCTGTGTTACAGACATCCAAGTTCTGGCAACCTGCAACTCAGGAGCTTCTCAACCAAAGTCTGTGTCAACACCTCCCATGAATTTACTTGATTGCCTTTAAATTCTCATATTTTTTGGCCTGGTGGTTATTTTGTAGGCTGTGCTGTAGATATTTGCATCTTCTGCAGGTTTTAGATTTATATACTACCATGTCAAAGACTTTTAGAGATCACCTTGACCATTTTGTAAGACTGGTACTACATGCCTTTGTAAAATCAAGTCAAGAACAAATTTGGTGGAAGTTATTTCTTTAAGAGCCCAGTAGAAAGTACCCATGTAATACCTCCTGTTTACTTTCACCAAACATACTTAATGGCTTTTCCAGTTAAGACAAATGATTGGTACCTTTGTTGCTTTACTCATAGGCTTAAACATATACATTTTCAAAGTGTACCACTGACTTTAACTCCAATAATGCAAACATGGATAAACAATAAATGCACTTTTTGCTGTTTTGGAGGTGAACCTATTACAACAGAAAGCCAAATTGTCATGACAACCTGTGAGACTCTCTGGATTTTGTTTTATTTCCCTTTTGTTATTGGAATAATTGAACTCATGTTACCACATCTCACATCACCACCATATAATCTATAACTAACAGGTTAAAAATATTTAAACTTCATTCTTCATGTTCATACTGCTTCACTTTCTAGGGAGACTGAGTGATTTGTTCAGAAGCCTCCACCAAACTGCTGGAAAAATGGTCAAGGCCAGAAACATCTCCAGGCTGGATGAGAGGCATGTGCAATCACAAGACAGCCATGAGATTGGTGTCAAGTGGCCCTGAAGCACATCTGCTACAGGAGTCAATGCTGATGGAAAATCAGCAACTTCCATAATACAACCATTGATGTATCCATGCCTGTTAGTGCATACTGCCTCTAACCTTGATTTCCTCAATGCTGTTGTTGGTCTGGGCATCTTAGATCAATGCTTGATTTCTTTGTTTCACCTTCTTTTCTGTGATAATGGATCTGTTTTAGGAAGTGAGTAGAGATGGGAAGAAGATAGCAGGGAGGAAGTCATGTCAAAAAGGACACAGATGACTTGAAGAACTAGCTTCTGTCTAAAAAACTTTCCTTAGAAAGGTATCCAAGACAGAGAAGCATGGAAAAAACCCAACCTCTTTCATGTCTTCAGACATATTTTTCCCCCTCTGTGAAATCAGTTTATTTTACTGCTGGTTCCCCACACTTTGTGTGTGCATGTAACACAGGCAGACCCAGCTTGTCGCAGAAGGAATAATGCAACAAGGAAGCTCACCTCTCCTTCCCAGCCGTGGAAAAATTTGTATGCTCAGAGCATGTGATGAATGAGGAGTTAATGAAAGCAGCAGCAAAGCTGAAAATGTGGGGGAAGCAGGCAAGAAAGGATCGGTTCAGTTAAGTATCTGCCAGGGGGCTGATGCTTGTGACAGGAGTATATATTTGAAAGACACAGCCAGATTCTGGGAAGGTTCTGCTTTTTCAGGGGTGTTAGATATACACTCAAAGTCAGGAGAAAGCACGATCTGAAAGACAAGCTGTCGCCATCAGCTAGTGGTCAGAGTTTACACCACAGGCACGGAGGGAGTATGGTAGATTCGACTGCTGCCGATGAAGGTAGTCAGGAGAGAGAGGATGCTCTGACGCAATTAGAGGCAGGCGATGAGCAGCCCTTTACACCTTACAGCCAGCTGCTTCCAGACACGCTTTGCTTCCTCGAATGCTACCTAGTAAACTCTTCTTCTGGCTAATCAGGAGACCTCTGTCAACACAGCCTCAGTCAGACAAAGAGGGAGACCCCTGTCAGCACAGCCCCAGCCAGAAGAGGATAATGAAGTCCAGAAATGCACCTTTCTCTGGTACCATGTTGTGGATGACAAATCATATGCTTCCACAGAAGCTGCCTGGGCTCTTTTTCTTGTTAGCAGTCTTTATAAATGCTTTTTTGTTGGCAAGCAAACTGCATTTTTAATCCAAACTTCTCAACATTTCAGAGCAAGAGGTTTCTCAGTGATCTATTCCTGTATCTGTCTGGTGTTTGTTCTCAGAAGGTGTGTGTGCTTTTAACTAGGAGAATCCTGGAAGTTCCCCTATTAAAAACGATACTACCTTAGATTTCATGATTGTATGCACTTTTTAAGCAAAATTAGATGGCAGAAAGAGCAAAGTTTCAGTTCAACTAGTTTAAGATAAAACAAAATAAAAATTAGGGGATATAGAAAATTCATTATGTCTTTTCAGGAGGAACCGATCAGGGTAGACTGAAGCAGAAGTAGGGAAAAAGAATGGAGACATTTAATTGTTTACTTAAGACCTATGGAAAACAATACTCATACTTGTAATTGAATGCATATTGAGTTCTCTCTGTCCAGAAACGGAGGTGACTAGCTTTCTTCTCACTCATTGATTTAAAAAAAAGATAGGTATTTTAAAAGGCAGCTATAATAAAAAAAGATAAATGTGAATGCTGTAAAGATGGCTTTAAAACCTGAAGTGATTTATTTCAGCAGTTGTAGATAATTGCACTTAGGTGATAACTACAGCAATTATAAACGTTATTCTTTGCCCTGTTTGCTTGCATCGGTAATTGACACATTATTAACAGTACATTAGCTCATGAAAAAAAATCAACCAACATAACCATGACTGCAGAATAATGGATCTAATACTGCCCTGAAGTTAAAGGATACATCTCCCATTGAAGAGAACAAAGTTTTTTTACCTAAAAATGTGCTTTAATATGATTGTGATAGCACTTTGGCTAAGAAATTGAGAATCCAGCTACCATCATCAACAGTAATGCTTAATTATCGTTTTACCTGGGACTAATTCTGTTTTTTTGAGAGAAGTGCTAGAACGCTGATACAATTTACTGATATATTATATGGTAGCTTAGCTTTTGGGAGGAACTTGCGGCATCATGCATCTTTTGGGCCTTCAAGATAGAAAGGAGGAAAAGAGAAGTGTTGCTGTCAGAGAAGTAAGTCCCAAATGAAGGATTTTCTGTTAACCAGCTCTTGCAGGAGGTAAGCATTTTCCTTGTTTTTTGCTACTCATAGACAAATTGTAATCTTGGCTCGGAGAAAACAGAAGAGAACAGAAAGGTGAAAATGAGAAGGGAAAGAAGGAATGCAGAGAAGAATGAACAGGATTGGACTGAAATGAGAGACAGAAGTTTTCCATTGAAGTCGTTTTGAGATGTGGTTTTCCATGTACTCACTTTCTGAAAAAAATCATAGGTTTTTTTTTAAATCTAACAGATACTTCTTATATAGGGGTGCTATGATTTTGACACACACAGCCCTAGTAGTGAAAAATCCCTGCTCTGAGTATCAGATTGTAAAAGATATGTGGAATAGCTTGAAATTACATTAAGAAACTAAGGCAATTCTGTTGCATCATCATACTTTTGTACTCTGTCCTTATGCTCATGAAACAATTTGCCTTTTGACACATTTGCAATTGGTACCAAAAGTGATTTTTGTAGTGTAGTTTTTGTAAAATGGTTGGTTTTATCATATATTGTCCCTATAATTACACTTTTCTATTGTTTTGCAAATGCCTTCACCTTTTCTGGAAAAAAAAAAAAAACCAACAAAAAACAAAACAAAACCCCAGTCTCATCTTATAGCCTGTCTTAATGTTTTGCTATGCATTTTTATTTATATACTTATTTTTACTGCTTGCTTAACAGTTTTATTTGGAAGGCAATTTTCAGAAGCCTCGTGTGCAGCAATTGTTTTTCCCTATCTGCTTGCATTGCTCTGGTCAGCAGATTATCTCACAAATTATTCCACTGGTAATTAGAACACGTGATAAATGTTCAGATTCCTCTGATTTAGCTATATTGCATCCCCATTCCTAACATCATTAATGGTTAATGGGCTCACCTCGCTCCTAGCTTACTGGATATAAATTGTATCTTCTCTAAGGAGAGGGTTCTTGCACAGATCAGTGTAGTGAGGACATATATGGAAACCCTGCTTAGCCATATGCAGTCTTGTTCATGCTTTTTACAGAATGGATACTTCACTCCAACCTCCTGTTATGTATGGAACAATGTGAAGATTTTACCCTCGGTTTTCTGCAATACCAATGCCTTGCAGAGAAAATTGAACGTCCTGAAATCAGTTTTCCTAGCTCAAGTTCTCTCCTGTTTTGAATGATACTGGAATACGTACCTGTTCTATTCTCCACTTATTTAGAAGTTTTCTGCTTATAAACAAGACGGCAGTAAGAGACAGAATTTCATTTTCTAGCTCCCTGTACTGATTTTTCATTGCTAACATAGCTATTCCATAATGATCTTGTGATGCTTCATATTTCTGTGTCATTACAGACAAAGAATAGTCCAAGACTTCATTCATAATATGGTTTAGATAATTTTTGATCATGTAGACCAAGTCTCACTTTTCTACTGGCTGTGAGGCTGCAAATGGTGATTCTAGGCAAAAGGAAATTTTCAGAAATGTATGGCAAAGAGATGGCCTTTCAGAGTCTGCTGGGATCCTGTGCCGCTGCTTTGTTCTGCCCTAGATCTTATATACCATGGCCAGCTCTGCATAGAGATGGGAGGCTTCACCTGAGCACTTGCTGTTTTCCGGAGGATTTGGGGTGAGATTCGACCAGCTGTCAGTCTCATCTCTTCTCCCTTCTTTTACATGGACTTTATATGGCCTACAACAATGACTGAATGATGCCGAGAATTCAAGAGCTATGTACTACTGCCGAGAGATCAGCCTCATTATTGTACTGCTAAATATGTACATTGAGTTTTGTAATAGAAAACTAACAGTGCAAAATGAATATATTAGCAGCTAGAAATTTGTGTTTGGCTGACTGCATGAACTCAAGTGAGAAGAGAAAAATCACTTCTTTTTACAGTTTGTAACTGACTATCGAAGAATATTAAGCTGCATGCAAGATTTTCTCATGTCTGTTTAAACATTAATTTTGTGCTGGATGCGCTGAGGGCAAATTTTGAGGTGCTTCCCAGGATTTTTGCTGAGATGTGCAAAGTCTGAGTGGCTGCATACTCAAATAGTATCTCAGACAGATGTAGGTGATGGCAATCACTCACAATTTTCTGTATAGAAGTTGACTCTTAATTCAGCCTTATGAAAAAGAGGAAGCCAACATCATAACAATAGAGCAGATGAAAAATATTTGGATAAACCAGAGCAAGTCAAAGCTCCTGGCATCAGAATTTAAAACCAAGCCTAGTAGGGGTTGCTTTGGACAATTTAGAAAACAAAGCTATAAAATAGCCAAAGCAGAACATAAACCTCTCAGTTTATTAAAGGAATCTCTGTCAAATCTGCAATTCTTTGGTCTGCTGACATTCTCTATAGCCAGGATGCAGCTTTCCTCTTCCATTCATTTAAACTGCACTTATATTGAAGATGCTTAGTGACATAGGCCTTCTAAAGCAAGTGCTTAAATTCCTTATGACTAGGATGGACAGCAGTGCCACCAAAAGATGCTGGTCAACTGAGTTCAAACACCCCAGTGGGATTGGAATACCATTCTCTAGAGGACTTTAAAAATACTTTTTTTTTTTTTCTACTGACTACGTAGGACACCTCAAATTTAGGGGCAGAATAGCTGTGTAAATTAAATGGAGTAAATTCCATCAAAGATCTTTAACACAAATATGTGAATTGAATTAAAAATAGCCCATAAATGCTCAGAATCAACTTCAGCTTTTCTGGATATTACAAGATACAATAATCTTGCTTTTACCCATTTAATGGCAATAATTAACTGTATCCTCCATGTAGGACTACTAAGATTTCCTTAAGACTACCCTGATGAGAAAGATAACATTGTTGACTTCATCCATTGCTTTGTTAGACAAAGTGCTGAGGAAATGTGTTTTGGCTCATCTGACAACATGTAATGGACAAGCAGAGATTCCAATGGAGACTCAGAGCTCTAGTAAAGTAAACAACACAGCCATAAATAGCCCAGGAAATGAAAGAAAATACACCTGTAAAGTTTTTTACTCCATACAAGTGGGGAGGAATGGAGAGAACATAATTTACTTACAGGTTTCTTCCTTTCATTGACAAGTAATCTATCTAAGCTTTTTATTTCAACACTTGATATCAAAATTTTTTTAACACTGAGAACTCATTTTGTGTTTCTCACACGGACATGACAGTATTTAAAGATTATGCTAAACATGCTTAATCCTTATCTTCCAACTGCTACTCAATAATTAGTATGTATATGTTAAGTATGAGTGCAACTAAAAAAGGGATATCCATTAGCAGCACAATAATACAGTATTATGATTAGAAGTATACTATTATCAACATGTAAATATAAGTAAATAAGTTATTATTTGTTGTACAAAGTATATAAAAAAGCACTGGGAAGGAATAGCCTGTGTTTCTAAAGACAGGCAAGAAGACTTTGTATTCTCATACAAAATAATAATAATAATAATAATAATAATAATAATAATAGAGTAAGCATAGATTAAAAAAATGTATTCACAACTTGAAGGTAGCTGTTACAATGAAATAGTAATAGCATCCACAGAAGTATTAGCATCTGCCTATTTATCAGTGCCCAACTTCTTAGGCTAGAAATACACTACAACCTATCCACATTGTCCCATGTACAGAAATTTTCTATCCAATTTCAATTACAAAAGTCATTTTAGTTATATATTCAGCTTACATAGTCCATAGGGTTTGTGACTAGCCTGAACTGTACATTTTCAGACCCATGAAAATGAAAATTTAGGTATCAACAATGCTTTTTCTGAATTGCCATGAAACCCATTTCAGGCTTCACAGGAGCTACATGAGCAAAGCCTGTCGGTTTACAGAAGCTGTCAGAAATGTACTATGCTCAGTCAACATAGCATTGATGGAAGCAGGTTATGAATTAAAGATTTCCATACAAGATTATTATGACTTTTTTATAGGTCTTCTCAGAATGCATCACGAATGGACAATAAAAGGTAAAACAACAGAACACTCAAAACGGAAAACACAGCGTCTTTCGTGAGTACTGCCATTTCATAGAATAAAACAACAGTTTGCAGCATAAACTCAAACATAAACAGAAAATTTCATTAAGCCTGAGATTAAGCAGGGTTAGCTTTTAAAAGATTTGTGAAATAGTGTTGCTGCTGTTGAAAAAAAAAAACCCATGCAAATATTTTTTTGTTGAAAGACTCATTTCTCTGTTTTGCATCACAGTGTAACTTAACATGTGAACTGACACTAGAAAATCAAAATTAGTTATTTACGACTAGGTTCTTCGAGCCAGGTTTTTTCAGTCTATCAGCTATTTACAAAGAAATGAGTGGTATCTGCTTATTCATGTAGTTATTATCATTCTGTATGTAGATTTATTGTCATTTACACACATTTATAGTCATTTGCCCATACACTAAAATTCACAAAAAATAAGTTTTTATAGCTATATAAAGTAAAGCAACAAAGAGATTTCTATTTTTTGTAATATTTTGCTAGTTTTCAATTTTAGCTCCCTAGGACTTGTCTGCACCTTATTGGCATAGCATGTAAGTCTAGGCAACAAAAGATAAATGTTAACATACTTTTTTGTGTCTCGTGCTTACGAAAAGAACAGTGTCTGAAAAGGTCATGGCTGAGATGTAATCTCCCTGTTCTTAATAACACCTCATCAGAAATTATCTGATGAAATGAAGTTTCAGAGGAACAGGACACTTTGTTGAGTCTGACATATTTATAGTCACACTCAATTAAATTAGTGAAAGCACTGCACTGTTTTCATTTAAACATCTGCAACAGTGTTATGATGAATTGGTAAATACATTAATTTCGCATTCACTAAATTTGGCCTTCCTCTTCTCTGGAAGCATTTATCAATGCCTTGGTTTGTCATTTACTTTCCAAGCATCTCAGGGCTGTCCCTCCTCCAGTTAATGCCTTTTTTTTCCCCCAAACTCTAGTATTTGTATCTCATTTGCTCTCAGGATACTGCTGATGGAAATTAGCTGATGCTCCTGTGTAGTACACCAGTCCAAGTATTCCTCATGTCCTTTTCTCACCTTTTGAGGTACATGTATTGATCACAGTAATCTTTCTGTCATGTGTCTGTGTATCTCAATGCCTTCATCTCTTGTCCAGGTATGTTATTTCAAGCACATGAAACTGTCATTTTGGTTAGCTTTACTTTAGCTCAGCTAAAACATTCTTTCTAAAGCTTCTGAGGAGTCATGCTCTTTTACTGCTCTCCCCAGATCCCCAGAGTGACTGTAAATCTCAGTATCTTACAGTACACAATAGGGTAAATTCTGAGTCTCCTGGTAGTTTCTTTCTCAATTTCTGGTCCCAGACACTAATCATGATCTAAAACCCCTCAGACAATCAGTTATTGCTCTAAAATTGAACAGCTGTTGTGGAGGTAAGGCTGAAGAAGCCAATTCACTAATATTTTTGCCTGATAAAACAAAGATATCAGCTGTACTTCTCTTATGCATTTCAGTTTTCCTTGTGGTGCAGTATTCCTCAGCTCTTAGGCTCATAGGTAACTTTGCCTGTAGTTAACTGAGAAGTATTAAAATCAAGTTCTTCAGTACCTTGTTTCAGAACAAGTTACTACGCGAAACAAGTCTACATACCAACCGTACATAGTTTTGTGCTGCTTCATTTTCCACTAAAGCTTTAAAGCAGCAATATTGTGCATCAGCACACAACACAACTGCCTCCAATAGCTCTGAATGCTCCAGAGGCTATGGCTCCCCCAAGTCCTTCCAGGGCATCAGGCAGCTGCTACCACTCAAAAAAACCCAAATGTCGCGGCTACAAGAGTGCTCCAAGCTGCAGCCCTGGGAGCCTGGCAGCCCTGTCCCAGACAAAGGTGCTTTCTGGCCCTTGGCTGATTCACAGTGAAACTGCCTTTCCTGCGGCGGTGACAATGGCAATGATGCCAGTTGCACAAAGCAGTTGCCAGGTTCTGTCGGAATCATTTGTTCTTGCAAAATGTGTGCCCAGGTTTCTGAAAGAAAATATTACCTGTATATCCAGCTCATGGAAAACCCTTTTTAAAAAATGTTTTTTGTGTGTTTATATTTAGAAAAAAAAAAATCATTATAAACCAGTGAGACCCTTTGTGCAAGATCCTATCTGTGAAAATTCCTTTTTTGGAATTTTTGGGAGAGGTCAAATTTCAGTTTCTTCCCAAGTTCCCCATTGTTCTGCTCTCTTGTTACTCCTCATATCCACGCACCAGTCGGAACACTGTTCTCCTGAAGTGCATGGCTGCCATTTCACAGCTCTTCCAGGCCCTGTATAAATCATACTGACAACTATTAAAAAAAAAAAAAAAAAAAAATCTCCAGTCAGAAAATCAAAACCTCAGCAGTTTTTGTTTCATGTGTCTCTGGGTCAAGTTACAGTAATTAAATCTTTTTTAGCTTGGTTTGCTTAGGAAATGAGGCTTATGTAATTATATTCGTTGTCTATGTTTATGTGTGTGTTATCTGTCCTTGCTTCAATAACTTTTGCACCCATTCACCAATTTTATCAAAATTTGACACAAGGAAGTAAGCCTCAGATATTATATATTCTGTAAAAAGAAGCTCCCAAACAGGGGAGACATTTTTTAATAATGCCCCCCAAGGAGGAAAAGGCTGCAGCCTTATGAAGGATCAGAGAAAGGCCACTTATCCTCAAGTCATATGCCCTTGGGATATCGGCCTTCATTAGTTTCACTGCTCCTGCAATCAAAAATGCTGCTGACGCTGGGAACACTGCACTACTCCAGTGGGTTGAGAGGACTGGTCCCACAAAAAAGGGGAGGGGAACAGAGCACCTGCTCTTAAAAATAGATATGTGGGCTCATCCAGTCCTAACGCCACATGCGTTGCAGAGCTCAAAGTCTCAGTTTTGAGTCTCAACAGGTCTCCTGATGTTGTCTGTAGTATATCATTTCCTTTGTGTTGCCTTCATCACATATTTCTCCAGCAGTGCTACTTATTTTAGTATCCCTCCCAAAAGATCTTTCCCTGTTACCACCCAGTGATTTGGCAGATGCTATATTTAATTGGGCCTTACACTACTCAGATGGCTTTGCCCAAGGACACTGACAGGTAGGGGATCTCATCCTTCAGCCTACCAGCAGGTGAAAATCTGTCATCATGGAGGCTTCCTGGACACTGCTTTCTGCTTCTCAGCAAGCATAGGTTTTTCAGCTGCAATGGCTGACTTTGCCATGACATGCTATTGCTTCATGCCAATTACATTCATTTGAAGATGATTCAAAATGTGCCCCAACCAGATCACTGCTGACACCAAGTCTTATCCATTCACATTACCTTAACCCTTTTGGGCTTCTATCTTTATCTTAACTTTTAGCCCTGGATTTTCTTTCCAGCCTATAGCATTGCCTTTCCTTGAAAGTATTTTGGAAGAGGTATATGTTTTAATTATCTCCTTTTCCCCCATCTGTCTCCTTCTCTTGCTGCATATTTAAAACCCCACTGCAAGCAATCTTCATTCTGTTTGCCCATTCACTGAGGACAGATTGCTGAAGATGCTAGAGGCAGCTAAGGTTCAACACGTCACCAGGACGGAAAGCCCAGCTCCAAAACACATAGCCCATGTCCCAGGGGAGAGAGCCCTCACAGAAACACGGGGTAAAGCGATTCAAATGCAAGGGGCTCAGATGGTTGGTCTAAGTCTTTAAGTCTTGTACAAGCTTTCCAAGGCTCTGGCACGGGCAAAAGGGTCAGCAGAAACATGCACACTGCTGCCCCAGACAGTAGACTATTGCTGACTTTGCCTGTCCTAGTGCTGCCTCTCCTTGCTTGCCAGGAGCGGGCTTTTAAAGCAAGGAAATCAAGATGATGAGAATTAATGCACGAGTGAAAGAGGAGAGCAAGGAGAGCCCTACAGCCCAAAATAGCTCCTTGACTTATACTTCGCATGCCAGAACAACCAGAAGAATATAAGGTGAGATGGGCACAGGGGCAGCATTTCTTTTGTCTTTGGAAGTGAACCCCACTGAGAAAGGAACAGGATAAAGTTCAAGCTGGAACCTGGATATGTTGAAAACCTGTGAGTACCTATTACAAGGTTTCTGGATCAAGAAATGATTAAATTTTGTGAAAGTAAGAGCTCCCTTTCTTGAACGATAGGCCAGAAGCTGTTATTCAGGCTCAACTCCAGTAACAATAAAAATCTTGTTTCACGGCTAAAGAAAGGAGAAGCAGCTCCACCACCCACTCATTACAGCAGTGTATCTAGTTGTACAAAACTCCTTCTCCTACTGTCCACAGTTTCCTGTTTCCTTTGAAAGGGGTTACTGAAGTCCAGGCCTGCTTGCACAGGGTCCCCACACCTTGCACAGAAAGGTCCCCACACCTTGCACAGAAATTACACCATCTGTAACGAAGCCATCTGTCTGTATGTGACAAATCCTGCTCCTTTCAGCAAAAAGCTTCCCATGTCTGCTGACTTGGCAGCCTAAATAAACACATGCACAGAATAATAACTGTCCTGGCTTTTCAGCTGGTTTGGCAAAAGAAACTTTCAAAGGAAAGAAACAACAGTGACTGTAATGCTATCACCCAGCAAAGCAAACAATGCAGCAGCCCTCCCAGCTGCCCAGTTACTGAAGTAACCCTCCTCTCATCAATAAAGTTCAGTGGACTTCCATGAATGAAGTTGTGTGTTAGGTAAGGAGTGAAAATGGGGCTGAAGTCCACGCTCGCTACCAGCAGCACAGTTAAGCAAATTTGACTGGCATATGAAACCAGTTGCTCCACCTCAGAAAACACAGAGCTTTTCCACAGGAGGCTAGGATGAAAAAGTGTTGTCTTCTGAAAGCACCACCTCCACTTTATATTTCTCTTTCTTGGTTTTTTTTTAATCAATAGGCATATATGACTTACATTGACTCTCCCTTCAGTTCACCACCCCCATATCTGGGTGCAAAGAATCAGAGAAATGGCATACTGAGGAACTAGGTGAGAGAGAGAAATTGCCTCTGCCTTCTGCTGTGCAGTGGTAGAGAGAAGGTGGGATGCTCACTATGTTTCACTTACCTTGGCGAGAACATGAGAGCGGTGCCCGGTATTTTAAGTGTTTATTGGCACCTTTATAAAACTCCAGCATCCTCCTCTCTTCCTGATCGCTCTATATACACTGCCATTTGCTCCGCAATGCTTCCTGTTGTGATACTTGAGCCTCTAAGCCATTGTATTAGTAAAAGAAAAGTATATATTTCTCATGTTTCCAGAGATGCTAATTAGCATGTCAGAGATGCTCATTAGCTGCAGTGCTCCTCACTTCAGAACAGGATGGCACATGTGAGAGGACACTGTGCAAATGTCCTCCCTCTGTGTGAAAAGGCAGTCATAGCTTTTTTTTCTGGTGGTGCAGATGCTTCTGGTGCTTGGAGACCCCTTAATCTTTTTCTCTTTTAAAAATGTCAGCCAGTCTCTGGGGAATTACTTTGGACCTATATTTCTCCTTACTTTTTGATGAGATTAAGATATTGGTGAGAGTTATTTGTAGGAGGTTATAATGGCTACAGATGCTTTGAAGAGATCATTTCATAAGGCACGTTTTGTTTATAACTGCACAGAATTCAAGAGAATTTTAAGAGTGAAAATTTACTTTTTCAGACTCAGCATCTTATAATGAGCTGGCACATGCTGCTCATCTGTGTTATAATGAAGGCAAGCAATGCCCTTCAAAACTGGCTACATTTTGAAACTGAGTTATCACATATGGAAAGGTAGATGTTGATGCTGCTGCATAGGCTGCCTAGCAGATTGCTTCAGCTAGGTGCTATGTGTAAGTGTAATATGAAGTACATTTTAACTGCAAAAGCAACCTCAAAGTCTAACCCTTAATGTAGACTGCTTGTAGCAGAGTTTGTATAAAACATGAGGAGATAAGAGCTGAAGGGAGAAATTCTTTCCAGTCAGCCATATACTGCTAGATTTTCAATTAACACTCTGTTAAAAAAAAAAACAAAAACAAAACCACCACCACCAAAAAACCCCTGGCAACTTTAAAAGCCATGACTGACTTGACTGCTTGTTTTTAAGTATCAGAGGAAATGTGTCTCTTGTGTATTTCTTGCATTCTTTCTAAATCCAATATATAATCAGAACACTTTCAGGAAAGTGCAGCTGCAAAACTAGAACTGTCCTGTGGCTGGAGCGCAGGATATTTAACGGCAGAGTTAGAGCTCTGGCAGTAACAATGCAGCTCATCCTCAGGAGATTTTTAAGACTTAGTTATGACTTTGTCATGAGATGCAGGGAAGAAAGCACGTAACTGTGCTGTACCACAGCCTGTGATCCAGTTCCCTGGTCTCTTTGGCTGAGGAGGCAGCCACATGTACTTCTGATTAAAATCTGCTGTTTCTGACACACCAGCTCTGTTGGTGGGTGAGAATGCAAAGTAAAGCCCTCACCCGCTCCCTGTCCCTGGGGTGGAATGCAGAAATGTGGCTATGCTGAGCTTGCTCTCCCTCTCCCTTCTTCCCTACTTGTGCAGGCAACTCGCCCAGGGAGCCTGACATCAATCTCAATTTGGATTACCACGCAAGTCATACACTCAGCCTCCATTTCCAGGGGCTGCAATAAGTCCCCTATGTAGATACAGATGCTTGATGCAGAGGAAGCCCACACGCCCATCAAAACTACACCATCCTGATCCTTATGATTGCTGAAATATAAAAACTGCAGCTGAAGTTAAACAGTATGGTAGCTGATACTTATAACACACACAGCATGAGCACAGGCTTCTGAATTCCCTTCCATGGGTTTGTAAGATGAATATTGCCAAGAAAAGGGAGTTAGTAGAACAGCAGTACCGAAGATGTGCAAAACACCAAATTAGTATAGCAACAAAAAAGTCCACAGACAACACATAACAGACTTCTCTAATAATTTTTCTATATCCTTATGTCCTTCCACTGTACATAATTCTTTAATTTTTTACTTTAATTTGCATCTCACTAGATATCAATCTGGCCTACTGTATTTTAAATAATAATAAAAGATAGCACTTTCGTAAATCTTCAAAATGTAGTACCTTGCTCAAACAGATTGACACCTAGATTAGTATTCTGAGTCAAAAAGGTGTTCCTTTCTGTATTTTTTTGTCAATCTTTACTTTTGAAAAAAAGATGAGGTGGCAATGCAGACGCCTGGTACTAAATTCAGAAACTCCATTAAATTTGAAGGGATTGCTTGCATAACAGCTTGTTTCAATGAAATGTCAGATATTGTTTGAAATGAATAGCCCGGCATTATGGCTAGGTGTGATTGATTCAAGACTTTAAAGTTTCTAGGCGATCTGAGAGACATTTCTTGTTTTCCCTTGCAATGTGCCATTGGATTAACCACTTTTTAAGAAGAAAGCACACTTCTGTAATGGAGAAGCAGATATTTTTGGGGGGTATATAATCTATATGGCTCAAGGTCTGATTTTGCTCGAGTTTTCTCACATCTAGTGGGACATGATGTCTCATGAGACTAGAT
Source organism: Gymnogyps californianus (assembly GCF_018139145.2). Taxonomy (NCBI): domain Eukaryota; kingdom Metazoa; phylum Chordata; class Aves; order Accipitriformes; family Cathartidae; genus Gymnogyps; species Gymnogyps californianus. The sequence continues at coordinate 73,910,618 of NC_059471.1, read as the reverse complement.
GTCTCATGTCTAGTCACTGATGAGATGTAACTGAGCCTGGGAGCCACGCAGCAGAATGCCATGCCTGCTGCGGCAGGGCTAAAGACAATTGTCCTTGGGACAGAATGGCTTTTCTCCAAGACAATGTTGATTCCATTCAGCTCCAGTGTGCCTCCAAGTTTTCACATTCTTATGCTCCTTCCCCAAAGAACAGATCTCACCAACGTGAGTATTGCCGTTCAGCCACAGGGAATTATGCAGCTATTCCAGACCTTTTCCTCTAGGAGATTCAGGTGTGCAGCAGAAATAGAAGGCGTTTGAAATCTTTGTTGCCAAGTGTCTTAATTCCTTTATCAATCTCACACCTACCCTACTACTCAGTGGTGATAATCTAAAACATCTCACTTACCATGAGCTTATTTGGTATCTGTGATTCCTTGCAACAAGTCTAATAATTGGCTGGTAGACCCTTGTCACTTCTTTGGTGCTGACCAGCATAATGCACACTAGGTGGAAGACTCTGAGTTATTCAAACTGCTTCCCAGGGTCTAAATTAAAGCTGTAACAACTCTAGGAGTTAATTGAAAACCTTGCCATCCAAAGGGCTGCAATGGTCAGAAAATAAATACAAAACAAATGAAATGTTAGAACCAACAAGAACGGGAATTTCAGCCTGAAAATGTAACAATTCCATTACAAAGTGCACTGTCACCTGAAACATGGTGCTCATCTCCGGCTGTCCTATTTAAAAAAATTGAGACTAGAGGAAGCTGAGAGATTAATGATGGGAATGGCTGGATTCAGAAACCACATTTGTATGAAGAGAGATTGAAAAGTTTGGGGCAGTTTATTTTAGGAAAAAAGACAAAGAGGTGTTGACAACGGCTTTCAAAATAATGCATGACATCAAGAAGGTGGCACGAGTGCTTCTAGATGTGTCCCCACAGAATACAAAAATGAGAGAGCTTGCTATTAAATTCAGAGGGCAGAAAATTTTAAAAAAGGTAGAATTATTTTTCAATGAAGTACACAATCAGACAATAAAGTTTATTGCCCATTGATGATTATTATCAAAGCTATCATTAAAAAAACTCCCAAACCACTAAACAAGCCTTCAGTTAAGACACCAGGATGTATACAGTAGGAATTTAAAAAATGAAATAGGGATTGGGAAAGAGAGAAACCCTCATTTCCTTTCAGGGCATCTCAACCTGTACCTGAGAGCATCGGGAAGCAAGTTTCCATCTTGGGGGGAGTGATGGGGTCACCCATGGGGAGAGGAAGGCAGAAGGGCTACCATAGCTGCTCCCAGAAATCTACCAGTGTTGATGGATGCAGGATCTTCCCCTCCTCACCAGATTGCCAGTTTTGGCAGTGCCTTTCAGCTTGAGGTGTATAAAATAGGAGAAATCGGAGGTCTTGTCCTTTTATCACCTGGTTAGCCTCTGATATGTCTCTGGCTGTTGGGTGATTAATCTGGGGAAGGTACAGATGCTCGACCTAGCAGTGCTGACTGGCCCTGGAAATGATGCAGAGATATGTGAGCCAGCTGCCAAGGAGCCACCCAGGCTCTCGAGACAGCCTGGTTTGGAGGTACCCTAGCCTGGCAGCCTGGAGCAAAGGGGCGCAGGGAGCCCTTGGGAAGCCCTGGGCAGTGGGATGCTGGGGGCATCCTAGCGTTTAAGCCTGCTGAAGGGAGGGGGCACACGTCGTATTGCCACAACAGCTCCGCCTGGCAGCCCAAACCTTCCGAGGAGGAGAAGATTACTATCGATATTTCTGTTGTGTATCTGTGACAGCAACGAGCAACAGATGTTCACCATCTTCCAGGACTCTTCAGGAACAGTAATTTAAGGCAAAAGCAAGACAAAGAGCCAGCACAGATCAACTTGTGATCTGACTGAAGTTTTGGTCTGATTCACACCTGTGCAGAATCCACAAACTTCACATAGACGGCTTCCCAAATTAACAAAATAATTTAATTTTCTCTTGCAGAGTTTCTCAGAAACTTCAGATATGACCTGTTGCTAGAATATGATGCTGGACTAGATGTAGGGTCCGGTTTGATCTAGCAGTTTTTGTGTTTTTAACAACAGAGTACTTATGTTAATAAAATGCTCCATTTCTGCTGTCCTTGCATACTCATGGGGTATGAGCCAAAATAATTTCCTTCCTCGCAATATTAAGTAGAGCTAAAAGGGTGAGTCCTTTTCCAAAATAGCTTGGAGACACGTTCATTCTTTTAGTGTTCTTCACACTTTGCTGATAATGCATTTCTTGTTTATGTCTGGGAAACAACTATATCCCCTTTTGTCATCAGTCTTAGATGCTGCTACACTTCTGCTGAGCTCTCCACCCTGGATGCCATTCCAGCAGCTATGTTGTAAATCATTTCTTTGCCTCGGGACTTTATATTTGCAAGGTCAATTGCTGCTGAAATGATGATTACTATAAAGCTACTATGTATAAAGAGGCTGACCATCACAGTGCCCTTGAGCATTGACTGTAGGAGGTGGCTACCATCCCATTTTCTGCGCCAGACAAAACTGTAGTTAACCAGGGTACTGTTCACTCTATGGTATGGTCCCAGAGAGGGGAAAACTGAACAGCTGTCCTGTGATTTCCACTCTGGTATTGATATTAGACAAAAATGTAACCAGAAAAAATCTTTAAAATTAAAGCTTTCATAGACATAATGTTGATCCTGGCTTATAAATTTACTTCTTCTTAGATAATTCAAATAAATATCTCCTTACTGCACATTTTCATATTTGCAGCTGGAACCCAAGACTTACTTAATTCCTTATCTACTATGGAAGAATGGAGTCTAATTTCTACTTTGTAAATATAAACCTGCACAAAGTAGAGGCATAAGGCTTCAAAATTTCACAAGGTAACTGCATTTCTGGACTGACACTGTCTCCTGTTCTGATAATGTCCACCATCACCCAGCTCTCAGGTGAGCAGAGGGGCAGAGCAGACAAGCACCAGTCCCTGGTGGCATGGGAAGCCAGCCTAGGACCTCCTCCCTGTTTTGGACACAGACTAGCAGGGGAAGCAACGCAGAGGAGAAGTGACTGGCTGCAGATCATCCTGCAAGACCAACAACAGAGTCAGAAGAAGTACTGAGGGCTCTGGTGTCTCCAGCCACATCTGCTACATTGCACTGCTTATCCCAATGGGTTTCTGAATGTACTGCTGCATGTTTGAGATATGATCCTTCAAAATGTTCCTGTTGTTAGAGTAAGCTTGTTTTAAGGTCCATACACTATCCCAGTCTCTAGACATTCAAGCTCATAGCCTTGAATATGTTGGTTTCTTTGGCTATTGTTGAACTTGCTAACAGTTCTCTGTGTACGTGACCTGGAAACCAGCTTAATGGGCCAAGGCCAACAGCATCACGCTCACTCCTCGGTGATATTGTTATCCTTCTTTGTTGATAGAACAGCATTTTTTTGTGCTCAGGATATCTTAAAATGCAATGGATATCTCAGTCAGGAAAGCTTAGGCTTTTGCCATCCATTGCAATTATTAAATCTGAGGGATTTACATAATGGTAACACATAGTTAATTAAACTTCACTCATAAGAAATAAAAATAAAAAATAAATTATGTTATCAATCATCTTTCCTCACATAACACAGCACATATAATGTATCTGGCTAAACTGAATGTGTAGAGTAGTTTCCTCTAGAGTTTGGCATTTCTTGCTGACTTATTTTTTTCTGATTAAGCATTAAAAAAATGAAGGCTAATTTTTCCCCATCAGATTTTTTCCAGCTGTTTCATTAGCAATCCACCCAAGTTATTAAGAAACAAGACAGCCAAAACCAGATGCCGTGTTCCACTAGTCCTTGAGGTGGGACCATGCATGAAAGAACAAGCATTTCACAGCCTCCTCCTAGCTGGTGGCGGGAGCACAAGGGGACTACGGCACTTGAGCAAACCCAGGCATCTCCAGGCTTCATTTACGATATCATCTCTGGGTAATACCATTTCCCAGACACCTAGCTAAATGACTCCATTTACTCCAGGGTTGCTAAATACTTTAGGACACAGCCCAATTCTAATCACATCAATGTGAAAGGGCCTTGAGACATCACTGAAAGGTTAGTAACTGCCGCTAGCACTGGTGTTGCTCACCAGTCAGGGGCTGGTGGTTTATAACGTGTTTCCACCTACAGAAGTTTAAGGGAAGAGCTCAGTTACCGCTACTACTTTTTTGCAGGGTAAACTGTAACATTTCCTCTCAGAACTCGTTTTCCCTGCATGTTTCCTGGGAAGACGAAGCAAAATCTACGCTTTGGTTCAGAAGGAATCGAAACCAGACAAAGAGTAAGGGCCGCTCTGGGAATCTCATGAGAGACTTTTGAATGCGTGACATATCAATGAAAGCAAATGGCATCTGGCCTGCTTCTCTCTCTGTGATAATTTCAGAGCAAAAGGATACTGTAATAATGAAAAAATATTGATAGCTTTCCCTCAGTAATGAATTCAAAGTTTACAGAACACAGCAGGAACTCTGGCATAGCAACGTCGCATTCCTTGAGAAACATGGTTATTACAAAAGTATTAAATTATTTTTCAATAAAATATTTCATACACATAAACACATAAAGCAGCTGGAGAGAAAAATCAAATTCTAATTCTGTCTTTAAACCCCAGTGATAAATGGCTTCCTTCAGATTCCAGGAGATAGATAAAGCCAGGCTTGCATGCAGCCTTGATTTCTGCTATCCTCTCGACTAGGGCTCAGGAATGCCATATTGAAGATAAGATTTAATTTCCATGAGAGGACTGGATGACTCTGGGACCTGATAATGGCACGTAGAGCCTTTTGCCTTTGTAAGTCGCTGGTTCAAATAGAGGTCAAACTGTGACCAATTTTTGCTCCCCTCCGATGGCTGTTGGGTATATGGTCCGTGACATGAATCAGTCCTTCCCAGCTGCTTTCTGCATCCTCACAGCTGGCAGAGTCCCAGCTTTTTTCTCTGCCAGATACTGCAGGGCTATGGGGGCAGTGGTGGCGGTGGGGAGGCCAATGACTTCTTTGTCATTGCTGGATTTTTGGCCTTCTTCCTTCTGACCAAGGTGGAAGTTATACACTTGGCAGCATAACAAATCTCCACTGCTCATATTATACTATTTCTATGGCTGGCAGAGAATTTAATTCTCCACTGCTGTCAGCCAAACAGCTTTCAGTAAGACTAAAAATCAATTTAAAACCAATGCCCTTTCCTCTTCCCCATATACAGTATATTTTCACATATACAAAACACCCCGCCCCAAACCATGACTAAAGATAGCTCCACCTCCCTGTATATGAGCTGGTCTTCGAAAGACTATCGGTCATTTCAGTGAATTGTAGATTATTTACCACTGAGCTGATGTGGGAGGGGCAAAATAAGTCTATTCTTTGAAAATCAGAAGGAGGATATGATGTTAAGAAGACTTTTCTCAACTGTGCTGCTATCTGTGAAAAAACCTGACCTTCGTAAACACTACAGGTTTATATTTTTATGCCGTGGAACAGCATCATGTTAAAGGCATGAGAAGTGCAGAGTGAGAGGGTCTGTACAGGATCTGATATTCATGAAGGGAAAATAACATGCAGTTTAAGTCTTTGAATGTTTGCTGTGTATCTTCTTAAGGAGGCAAAATAAGATTTGACCCTAAAAGAGAAGGCAGAAATAGAGGAATGATGACTTACATCCTCATCTCCCTTTGTGCCCTCGCCTTGAGCTGAATCTGCCATCCCGCAGAGCCTGCTGCCCACAGTTACGATCTCACTGCGTGTATGTACAACACCTTGGTGTGGGAGGTTCTTACTACCTTGTATGTTTTTCACATCCTACCTACAAGATCACCAAACTATAGGTCTCTGTGGTACTATAACTTTGCATAGATCAACATGAAGTCAAAATTACATTGCTGTGGCCTAAATTTACAGTTGCCAGTAATGCTGGCTATATCAATGATTGGCTTTCTGCTTCTTTTGGACCATATCAGCATTTCAGTCTGCTTCTGTTATCTTATCAGCATGATACTTCAACTACAACAACAACATTAAAACTGTAGTTTTGGCAAGTGGAGTTGCCTGAAACACAGCAATGCTATCATTTTCTACATCTCCTACTGTCTACAGATACAAAACGCCTACTCTGCTTAGAAAAAAAAAAATTAAAGGGCATTTAGTATCTCTCTGGATAAGCTGAATTTTACATAGAAAACTATACCAAAACATTTAACAAGAACAGTTGTAACTGATGTCACAGGCTTTAGAGAGATCAAACATCCTATGGAGTTCCAGGAGGAAAAGGCTGCAGTAAATGAGGAATACTTGGAAACTTACTACAGTCTATAGAAAATTGCTGTTTATTTTTCAGTAAATATTAATTAAAAATTATTTCCACAGCAACTACATCTAGGCTTAGGGTGTTTCTTAGTTTTAATGCAAAGCAAACATTAAAAAAGCCCCTTAAAAGATTTGGAGAAATGATAATTTAAAAAAAAAAATTTTGAATTCATTGAAAGCTTTTTAGAAAGAAAATAATGTAAATATGATTGCTTTTCAATCAAATAATTTTGATCAGTACTTGTCCTAAATTTAATTAAAAATAAAGATAAAAACCAAATAAATATATGCATATACCAAATAAAGTATATGCATGTGTATAGTTCCCAGGAAAGACAAACTTCAGTATACACCTAATTTTCAGTAGATGAGGTCCCTGGAACACCTCAAGATTAAGCAGAAGTCCAAAAGACTTTGGAACACATTTGTCTGGGTCACAAAGCAAAATTCAGGTAGAAGAGATTTGCAAAGATTTAGCTGTGGAATAATTAAAGCTAGAACTTTCCCTTGGAAAGGGAAAGACCGGCTTCAGCAAGATGTGGTCTTTTCCCCACCACACAGAGCTCAAATGGAATCACTAATAAGAGGTATCACTGAACTGATCACGCTCACAACGCTTCCTACATATAATCAGTTGCAAATTCACTTATATGAATAAATAATAATTATGCAAATTTATATAAATACTTGAAAAACATCTTAACATATTTTAATGTGTTGTGATTAATAAATTATTCTTGATTATCAGCAAACTTTCAGCCTAATAACATGAACCAGTACATTTAATCAGCATTTAAAAATAAAGCACAAAACAGGTTTGGAGATTTACTTCAAAAGATTTTTTTCTGTGATTTTTCTAACAAAATCTGTTTGCTTCCAAGAAATAGCAATATGAGTAACCTCTTTATATTCAACTACTGTTTATATAACAATAAAAGCTTAATGTCGATGCACACGCAAACTGGAAGGGTTGCAGCTAAGACATTAGATTTCTCACTTATTATTTGATTTTCAGGCACCCAGTTGGAAAGAAAAAGCAATGCTGAGATGGCTATGTACAAAAAAAGGTGTGCAGTTAGTTTTTCCCAAGTAAAAGTTTTCTTTTATGTACATCAGCACAAAGGATTCATCAACTATTACAAGTAGCATACTGATAAAAATGAAAATATATTAATAAAGTATTTCTAAAAGCAAAAGCCATGTTGAAATGTAGTGAATCTCTTTTACATTAATCATCATGTCTCCAGTTGTTCAGTGATGTAGTCAAAAACAAACAAAAAATCTCCACTCTATAACTTCAAAAGGCCAATGTGAGTCTTTAGTTCAATAGCTAATATCTTAGTTTGCGATTCTACATCTCCTAACAAATGCTTTAAGCTAATTTTGTTGAGGGATATCCATTTTTCTGGTCTGCTGCCCAAACAGCTAATAGCACTTACTGATGTTTTTGTTGCTGTACTATCCAAAAATATAATGAATGTAAATAAATGTTGGATTATTGACACAAATGCTGGGGCAAATTTGCTGTAACAATCCAGGGTACCTTAGAGGACAGCAGCAGACTCAGAGGATGTAACTGATACCAGTTGCTTAATGTCTGGTAATATTAACACAGTCTAATTAATGTCTCTGGGTTAACACTGAATTTTACTGGATAAATATATGCCTTCCTTCACTGTGATAGTTAAATTTGGTCCTGAACTCCATGCCACATAGGTATGGATCAGGACAAATTTGGAGCCTAGCACTCCTGAAACACTGACCACTACCTGACATTGTACCTGATGAGCAACATTTGACCTTGGAAGTATCATCTCCCTTGGTTAGGACCAAGGACAGATTGAGAAGATCTAGCCTGTAGTGTCTTGACTGTTTGAATTGTGGCATTCATTTTCCATTGTTCAGTATTGCCCTACAATGGAAGGAAGGGCTGTTATTATGATTATGCATTTCCTTGTTCTCTGTGTGTTTAGACAGCAAGCAGTACGGAGTGATAGCAGCGCTCTCCAAAGAGGTCTGTTACAGCTCATTAAGGACCAGCACCTCCATCCACTGTAAGCAGGAGATGAAAAATTTTCACCGTATTTTTAGTGCAGCCTGTGGTTAATTACACAGATGTATTGGTCCATGAATTGCTCAAGGACTTCTTGAACTTTAAAAGTAAACAACAACTAATTAATTATTCATTGAATAAATTAATAGAATAAATAATTGAATTAATTGAATTAATTGAATGAATAATCTTGCATTTAACATGTATATTCATCTTCAAAAGCATCTGGGCTTATACCAGTGTTTGTTATTGCAGAAGACGAAAAGAATTACATTTTGATTGAAGACAAAATGCATCTGTTCTTTTTTATTTGTTGGAGGGGATTACAATAATAAAGTCTGTTGCTTTTTGAAGAATAGCAAGCCACATAACATTAGGAAATGATTTTAAAATAAAGATAATAAAATATCTGTGTCCTCTGCAGGAATGTATTATCTAAAAAAATTATTCTACCACTCTCTTTTCCCTGTTTTGTTTGTTTGTTTGTTTGTTTTTCTTTGCATGACTGCACCACAGAAAAAAAGTTTGTCTTTTTTCACCATTAGGGACCAGGTGATAGCATATATTAAAAAATCAGAAAGTATATTTCCTCTGGTAAAAGTGAGCATCCAAGAACACTTTGCATTTGGAGTTTCCCTAAAGCAGCCCAAGATACAGTTAAATTTTTACCTCACGTAAATTTCTTGGCATTCTTTAGGAATGTGTTAAACATGCTATTTAGTGAAATCTGCAAATAAGCATCACTCAGTCCAACAAGACATTAATTATAAATACATCTTCTGCCAGATCTAAGTATTGGATGTTTGTGGAATTTATTTGTGCATGTAGGGCAAAGACTGTAAAGCATAAAACTAGTCATTAACTTGAATAGTATGTACTTTTCTCGTGTATTTCCTAACATTTTTCAATTAATTGAAGTTCCTTCTTATGAAGTGAATGATCTCTGTGGAAGCTGATTCCTTCAGCATCCATTTCTCTTCCCTTTCTCCTCAGGGCTTGTATGCTTCTTTTGCAAATTAAGATTCCATTTTTCTTCCAAATATTTAGGTGCATATATAAATCCATGCATATAGTTATTCCATGGAATTTAAATTATATAATAGTCTCAATGAATATTGTGACTTGAAAATGAGGTTTTCTACAGCAGAGCCACTGAAAGTTTGTGTTAGTACAGATAAACCAAAACTGTGACTCAGATGGAGAATCAGGCTGGTTAGCTAAAATAAGATTTCCCGAAACAATTGCTCAGAAGTTAAACTGAAATTGAATCCTTGGGGAGAAGGAAAGTATCATTATCTCTATCTCTTCATTTTACAGTTTTATGCTTTTTCCCACCTTCTGGTCTCCAGCTAGAATCATGAATGCAAAAAGGCAGTGAAAGAGGGTATTCTAACAGCACCTGCTCAGCAGCAGAAACCAACAGTGCTCACAGCGCAAGCACAGCTGCTGCTGTAGGAGTTTCAGCACATGTTTACCAGTTGATGAGCATGATGTTTGGGGGACTGTCATTTTATAATAACTTGAAAAATTCTAGTGAAGCTCTCCAGTTGCTCTGTCAATGAATATAGTCTACATCTGGAGCCAGCGATATGCCATCAGGGAATATGTAACTTGTACCTAAGTTCTCAAATCAGGAATAATGTGGGTCTCATTAAATCTGGGCTCATTAGGCAAGTTGGAGATAAGGCCAAGGAATTGCCAAAAGAAACAGAGGTAAGAAATATGTCCAAGTTTTTAATATTGTTATTTAGATCTTTATATATCTCCAGCTAGGTAGAGTGATTTCTTTTGTAATTCCTCCGAAACCTGTGTCTGTCTGAATGAACTAGCACAGAGAGTTAAGCTGTAAAAAAAAGAAAACGAAAAATAGTTCTCAGAGGGTTAGAAAGTTTTTAACAATGGAGGAGTTGGGCATGTGAGTGCAGCAGTGGCCCCAGAGTCTTTCTTCTATTCAGGGACTGCAGACAGACAGCCTGTTCCCAGGGCACGGGCCAGACGAGTTGAAGAAAACAGCCAGCAGTGGAAGTCATTTAGTTCAAAGAAAACTCTAAACGCAGCTAAGTGCAACACAATTCGACCAAAATGTAGGTGTCTGGAGAGTGTCCAAGTGGCTGGGCTCCTGCAGAGCTCTGTGGTAAAGGCACAAATTGGGTTGAATATTTTTCTAAAGTGAAATATTTCAAATGACAATGTTGTCATGTCTGTTGTCATCTCATACTAGATTTCTTTATTTGTTCCCCACCCTAAACATGCACGGGTTCACAGGTGTCCATTCTGGCTCCCAATTGCTCCCATACACAGATGCGAGGTGCTGTGTGATTTGCAGTGCTGGAATTCCATGAGTACCACCCCCCCAAACTAGTCACGTTGCAGGACGTTTCATAGGCAGTGATGCGAGGAAGTTCAGGGAGCTGTAGTGTTCCAATACAGGTATGTCCTTGCGAAGCTCTGTTTGAAAGACTACAACTCCCAGAATATTCCACTTTTTCATTAACTGCTGCAGAGACTTTTGTAAGATGACACCTGCTGCAGGAGAAAAAAAAAATGCCAGGAATCAATTGTTAGTGAGGAAAAAGTAATTAGGAAAATGTACTTTTAAACTGACACTCCAGAATCCGTACCGGGTTGGTTTTAGGTGGCTTGAGAAACTGAGATACAGAGGACTTCATACAAAGAGAAAAACAGCAATACAAAAATGATTATTTGTACTTTATGGAATCTCTCTTTCTAAGTTCCAGCTTAGCACCGAAAAGGGTGCTCTGGATCTGAACTGGAGCTGAACTCCAAAAAACCACCCCAGAAGGCAATATTTGGGGCAGACATAATTACAGTCTGAATGGGAGAGTTCAGCAACTGTATGGATATGGGTACACACTCCTCATCCCAGGAGGTATTCAGGGACAGGAGTACATCCCTGTGCCATAAGGAGACATATATAACCTCTTTTTATTTAAATATATATGTATAATTTGGTCTCACCAAACCACAAAAATAATTTATGCAGTACAGTCAACAGTGCACTTGAAAGGGGACTAGGGACTTGCATAAACTTCCAGTCCACTGTTCTGCAAATCCTCCCAGTTCTGATCCCCAAATATTCCTACATGATTATTTTTGCAGCTGTGAACTTACTTTTTTTTTTAATGCAAAAATAATCCATTGAGGATTAGCTTCCAGTGTATTCTAAAAGTTTCTGTGTCTTTCCATTTCTTACCTAAAACTGAGTGCTCCCAGACAGCAGCAAGTCTAGAATATTTCTTGCTGTGCAACCGCTTCAAATCATTTCCTGGGCCAAATATTCTGAAGACTGATAATAACCCGTACCACAACAGAATGAAATACCTGAGGACTTACACTCTGATACTTTTCTGATGTGCAACAACATGCCTGAGAGAAGCCTGAAAACAGCACAGTAAAAAATGGAAGCTGCCACAGATTGTAAGGATATGAAACAGATTCTTTCAAACTGTGAATGCCTCTAGCTTCATATTTTATTCAGTATTTAACCAAGGACAGAGGTACTTCCTCAATATGCATGCCAGGCACACTGAGTTTTCTACAAATTTTAGTTGCACCAGTTCTTTGGATTGGCCCCAGAGCTTCTGTGTGCATCCTGGACATTAACACTCTCCTGCAGATGAGGTTCCTTTTTTTACTGTTATTACAGAGCAACGGCTTCTCCTTTCCAGAACGTTGTAACCTGCGAAGGCTACATCTGTGGCACAGTGATAATGATAGTGGCCAACCCATGAATTGATGTTTACACTTCAATTGACCGAGAAAGATATGTACACCACTAGATGATAAGATTATCATGACTGTAGACATGCAGAGAACGATGTGTTATGCACTGTATTTGCAATTTGGAAGAACATCTGGAAAGTCAGAGAAGAAATACCCTATGGATTAACATGCTCCATACATAAGTGTAAAGCCTACAGTATTGCAGGCTATGTACTAAGGTCTTCAGCCTATGATTCAATTATGCTATAAATGCCTGGCCTGTAGTAAGGGGCTCCTGCAACTGCAGAGAGGGTTTTCCAAGCATGCAAACAAATGAGCTTGCTTCTGCACATCACTGAGAGGTGTGGTGTATCTTCCTCACTAGTATCAGACAACCTCTTTCAATAGTCTTCCTCTTCAGAGGTCTGCTCTCCTCCCCTTGTTGGGTTCAATACCTGTGCCTTGTGGAAGCAGAGAGGCAGCTAGTCCTACTTTGTATTGAAAAGCCAGAGCCACAGCTTTACCTTGCCCTAACATGGTCTGCTCTAACGTGGCAGGTTCTTGTACCTGCAGAAGGACTGACAAGATCTAGCCTTCAGGATCTACTAAAGCTTTATACTTTTCATTTTGTGATCTACCTTTTTCCTGGAACTCAGCTGGAATTGATCTGAATGAAAACTGAAATCTCAGCTTTTACTCTTTAATATGTGCTAACCTTTTAAAGCTAAGAATCAGTGAAAACAACAGAGGAGCATTTCATATTTAAGGATTAAGGATTAAGGATTTCATCTTTTGATCTCACTAGAAAGCAGGAGAAAATTTTTTGTGCGTGTGTGTATCATAGTGTGCTGGTGAAAGGCATGGATGGTTCAGGGCATGTGGATGCGCTTCTGTCTGGAAAACCCTAGGAAGATATATAGAGTCTTTAAATATGAGCAAGCAACATAGATTTTAATGTAGATCCTGAGCTTATCTATGTGATGGAAGATTAACTTTTGATAACACTAATGATGACTGTTCATGTAACCTGGAATATGTGTACATTAAAGGTCCTCATTGGTGCAGAGTTTACCAAAGTGTCAGCAGCCAAAGGGGCAACAACACCTTCTTCCAGCCCAAAGCAGAATGTAGTCTGAGGTACAGGAGTTCATGTTTCCAATTTCAGGTTTCCTATTCAGTCGGTAACATGTTGGACAAGGTGGGAGTTATGACAGTCATTTGTTACAAACAGAACTTTTTTCAGCTTTCTTAAAAGATAGCTTCATATCAGACTTCAAAGTCCCATTTTTTTGCATTATTTCACTATATTGTAGGGGAAAAAAAAAACCTCCCCAAATAACTTTTCTACTTTTTTTGTGTTTACATAATTTTACCAAAACTGGAGGCACCTTAACCTTGCTGCTGGCGTCCCTTCATTGTAAGCTCATCTTTTCAGAAATAAATACAAAAGTAGATCAGCTAGGATATGTTTAGTTCCCATATACATTGCAGAAAGGACAGAAAATAACTTTGACATGGGTCTGTGTGTCTGCTTTCAGAATATGATCTTCAGAAAGGAATTAGTACTAGCATATATTGAATTAGCAACTTCTACCGTTAAAAAAGACAAAAGAAAATATATGAAAGTGTGAATTCTAGGATCTCCCAATATAATATTATTCTGATTCATCTACCCCAATTTAGGTATCCAAAACTGAGAAAGCAAATTCTCAGCTAGTCATCTCAGACTATCCAGACAATATTTCTGTGTGTGCTTTTACAAGGTGATCCAGCACATCTTAAGACTTTTCTAACACACATCACGTGAATCACATTCTGGAGGTGCATATTTTCCTCCATTTATGAGTAGGTGAGATGCACCTCATCCTCAGAGTCCAAAAATTCAAAGATGGTAAAAAATTGTATGTTTAAAATACATTAGTTTTTTTATTTTTATGCTAGGTCTACCTGTGCTGTACAGTCTTAGAACAGAAGACAGTGCTGGACACAAAGTGATTTGGATGTATTTCTGTAGAGCCATACCGGTAAGGGGACCTGGGTTTGGTGCCAAGGAGTGGGGCCTGGTCTACGGATTAACTGGTGTGGACTGTCTCATGTTGAATACTGCAGGTAGGGAGAAGAGATCCTAGGGCAAATAATCACCTGGTTTTTGCTGGATTTCTCCCACCTCTATAGCAACTTGGTGTACTCCAGGCTGAAGCCTACAGGCAAAGTGTGACGTATATAAATATAGGCTGGTGGAAATCAGGGCCAGGAGCAAAACAGGGAGCAAACCAACCTGACGGTATAAGCCCACCTACTAGTTCAGTATTGCATTGCCCCACAGTCCTATAGCAACGGGATGAAAAAGGACCTAAAGTCCCATCAGATGCCACCCATTATGTGTACTTTTTTGCAGGAGATATGCATGCCTTGTCTGGTCTGAGAATTGCACATAGCAGAGGCTTGGTACATTTAATTTGTTTCCTACTTCTGTTTTTAATTAGAGGGAGAACAGCAGGGACAGAAGGTGCATGTTCTGTGTCACCTTTTGCAGTGGGTTTTCTGTTATCTCTTTGTTCCTGCTGTCCTTATTCCCCGGCTATTTATTTTGTTAAACAATCTGCCTGCAACTACTTTTTTTTAATTAGCGCTATGTCTGGTTTTAGTAGAAAAGCCAAAGAAGAGCAATCTGTATGTAGAGTAAATCCCTTTTATACTCAGCTCTGCAACACATCATTTAATGCTCTATTTCAGTAATCCTGCTTACAATCACTTGCCTTCACGTATCATAGCCATTGTAGAGGGAGTAGTAGTGTTACTGCATAATAGGTAGGATGAAATGGCATTTGCAGTGTGGATGGCTTTACTTCGTTTGGGTGACATGTCCATCCATCCATTCCGCCAAACATCCAACCATCCATCTGCCTATCTGCTGTTACGTAGATATAGATATCTGCATCAGTACTGCATTATATTTCTTTCTTTAAGCCAATTAGTCTACCTTCTGGTCAGAAATATGTGTAATTTCTCCCATTGCTGATTAGCCAACATTTGCACAGTATCTTATCTGTTATGATTAAATGATCAGCTACAGTGTGCAGAACTGGAATGCCATGCTAGAGAAAGACATTCAATACCTTTACTGCCAGAAAGCAGTATGTGAGATTTTCAGTCTGCAGAGGAGAAGATAGAGGAAGAAGGGTTGGAAAAGGATGAATGTTGGCAGAGGTTCACACTGGTGAAAGACAAATTGATTTTAAGTTAAACTATGTACAGCACCAAGAAACATTGCTTGGTGGAGGGGGATGGCTTCTTGTTCACCAACTTAAAATCTTAATTTTTTTCTGCTCTGTATCAGATCAAGAAGCCAATCTGGCTTTCAGTCACACTGCAGATATATTGTATTAAAAGAAGGCAACTGTGGAGAACCACTGATAACCCTGCCTGTTGTGAATGCTACAAAATCTATTAACCCATGGATATGTCAGACATCGGTTTTCACACTTCATATTATTGAGTACTATCAGGCAGCTGGAGCTTTAAAATGTCAGATATAAAAAAAATGCCAATCTACGATATGTTTCTGATGAACATGACTCCACAGGTCACATTTGATTGGGACATAGAGATGAACTGACATCTAGGAAAGTTAAACTGATCAGAATAATTGCTCTTTGATCAGTACAAATATTCAGCCAAATTTAGCACTGGAATCAACTGAGCTTATGCTAAGCTAGTGATCAGTCACAATCCTAAGTGTCAGTATTTTGATATACAAGCTGTCAAAGAAAGATTAAAAGTAGTAATTTCCTGCTTGCATTGCATTTCTTGGTGAACATGATCAGGGTTGATGAAATATCAAGTAAAGTGCTTCTAGATCATGTACAATCATTTTCTCTTTTTTTTTGTAAGCTGAAAGGATGGAAAAACACAAAAGCACTTACAAAACATAAAGATATGCTAAGTTAAATGTGGTAATGCTTAATTATCAACTTAAAGATGTCAAACTCCAAACTAAACCTGAACCCCGAGTTTCATGAAATTTGACCTTGTAAAATCTGTTATAGATTTCATATATGCATTCAATGAAGATGTTAAAGTTTCAGTTACACGCCTAAATGTATGTCTGCAATAAATTATCTTTTAATAAACTAAATAGTACAAATATATAGAGAATATGAAGAGTACTGTCACTGTCAGTGTTTTAATACATACGTGTTTTTTACAGTGTAAAATAAAAAATAAATTAAATCTACCAATATGCTACACAAAATATCCTGTAAGATCTATGACTGCATTTATTTCTTCATTAACTGTTTTAGACTCGTATACTGAGGGGCAAAAAAAGCCTCAGTTGAAGTTTCCTACGACTAACCCTTAACTACAGCTCAAGCTTTCTTCACAAAATTCATACAGAAATCTCTCTCGGACTGTTCTTCTTCTGGGGGCTTTTTTGATCAGCCCACCCAATAAAATTACAGTATTTTTCAGTTATTGTCTGCCATCTCTTGGTAACTGCTTAAGGCAACAAGCCACCTCCATTAATGACTTAAATACCAGCTAAGGGATGTTTCAGGAAAATGACACCACTTTTAAAGAACACTCAGATATTCATTGAACTGTGTGTGCTTGGCGGGAGAAGGGAAGCTCATGGTGCACAAATGTTGTCATGGCAGTTTTTTTCATAGCCATCAGATAGAAAACATGCTCCTTCAGCTGTACTCTGAGAAAGGAATATGTGAGTTGAAAGAAAAGTTTGCTCTTTCACATGAACTGAGCTTCCTCAGTGAAGGTGTGAATTCAAAGCGAAAATGGAAGCTTGAGCAGCCACTCCAAGGACTGCGGAGGTTTGGATGTGGGTCAGTACACTGGTGTTTAGAAGTAATACTCTTTGAAGCACCCGGACTTATTGTATAACAAGCTCCAGAGTGCCTTGCTCATAAATGAACTTCGTCTAAGGGTAGATCTGAGCCTCTCCTTGCATGAAGTACACAGTTACCTCTGACAGACGGCACTCTCCTATGTTAAAAAAGACTGAGTAGCACTTTTCACTAGTTTCAGTGTGTGATGCTACTGTGCAAAAAGACCAGATAAGAAAAGGCCTTTATTGCTTAACAGGTACAGTCCTCATGAGTATTCAAACTCATTTCCATTGGCTTCACTGACAAATAACTTTTTAATAATGCATGTTCCTGATAGCACAGTAAAGCTCACACAGAAAGGAAAGATAGAGCTGGGGTTTCTACCATGAGCAATAGAATAATTTAGCAGTTTCCAACTCCATTCCTCAATCATACTGAAAAACAGAAGTTTTGAAGGATCCATTTCTGGAGAGAATAAGAAAGGCAGGAGAGAAATATTTTGGATCTGATGCCAAGATGGAATTGCAGGCTTTGAAATGGAAAGAAAATGTATCTTAATTTGAAAGTTGTGTACGATTACCACCATTGTAATACTCTTGTCAGCCTCTTACAATATTTTAGTCTGGACATTTCTCCAACCAAAATCCTGTTTTAAATCCTTTATGTTAATGGCACGAGGAACTCAGTACATTGCCAGCTCGGAGGCCTGTCAGTCTGCTCAACACTTTTGGAGGCATTCATACCTGTACAGTTAATAATACTTTTAACTTGCACTGGGAACAAGAAAACAAGGGTTTTCTTTGAGCTTTCTACATTTGAGGAGTTATGTCACACTCCTAACATGTCTTTGACAAGACAGAAGTCATTTTTACAATAGACTGCTATGTTGCTTCACGTAATGGAATGCAGTAGTGAAGGGGCACTGCTTGTGAGGAGACCTTATTTTCTCTTATCTTTGTATTTAAAAAATGCTTCAAAATGGTTGACAAGGAAAAAAAAGCAAAACGTCTTGAGATGGTGGGGCTTTATCTGGTTATGAAACTGGGCTGGAGTCTCAGAGCAAATGCGTATGCCATTTGGTTTTTGGTTCATGGGCTATACATGTAACTACTTTTCTCCTTTGTCATATATATTGACATATATGGTATGTGTTATATCATATTGAAGGACAAAAAACCCAAAACATTTTGCTAAAAGAAAAAGAGTTTCATTTTTGTATGGAAAATCTTCCATGTTGGTGGCTGGGATTCCTTACTTAGAGTATTCTGAAATTTTTCCTCAGCTCACATTAACTGCAGTGGGATTCTCGGGTGTTAAGAATGAAGACTATTGCCTTTTTATTTAATTTGTTTAAATATTAATAGAGCAACCTGACTGCAGGCCATACAATGAAGAGAAGAAATTGTGACTTCAAAGAAGTCATATTCGTAGAGTCATAGAAATATTGATATTGGAAGGGACCTCTGCAGGTCCTTCAGTTCAAGCCCCTTGTTCAAAGCATTGCTAGCTTCAAAGTTAGATCAGGATAGGTTCAGCTGAGTTTTGAAAATCTCCAGGAACTGAGATCCCACAGCCTCTCCCACAGCACTTGTTCCTGTATTTAGCTACTCTGACAGGGATTTTTTCCCCTTACGCCTAGCCAGGATTTCCTTTGCTGCAACTTCTAATCATTGCTTTGGTCCTTTTGCTGTGTGTTTCTGAGAAGAGTTTGGCCCCAGCCAGACACTCCTCCTTAGCCTTCCCTTTTCCAGGCTGAATGAACCCAGCTCCCTCAGCTTCTCCCCAACTACCTTAGTGGCCTTCAGCTGGACTCTGTCCAGTTTGCTGACTTCTGCCTTGTATTGAGGTGCCCAGAACTGGACTCAACAGTGAGGGAGAGAGAGGAATAATCACTTCTTTTTATCTGCTGGCTCTGGTTTCTCAATATGGCTCCATGGGCAGTTATCACAAGAGTGCACTGACAACTCAAGTTCAACTTGCCATCCACCAAGATACCCAGGATCTTCTCTGCAGTGCTTCAACTTAATCAGTCTGTGCTCAGCCTGAATGTTCCTGGATGTCCCTTAATCTTCCACCATACCATCAGTGTCAGAATAGGTTTAATCAGTGTGCTCCCCACATTCATACGTATTCTGTATAGGACCAGATATACCTTAAGCGGTGGGGAAGACCAACCAAGCCGCTGTCTGGGGAAACTGCCATCTGCACCTATCAGTACGAGGCATTGCTGGAGTTAAAACTGCAAAAAAACCCCATAAGAAGTGTTGTTGGGCCTGAAGCCTGCAGAGCCAGGGATAAACAAGACCACAGGAATGGGGACACAGGTTGAGCAACGGGGTTCTTCCCAAAATCTCTTAAAGACTTCCTGTCAGTGCAAGATTTCTTGCCACCCTCTAACTCCAGTCTCCAAAGACACAGACATATCTACTGGAGAATCATGGTGAGGGAACTGAAGACATTTCTCCCCACACCTGCCCATATCCCCTCTCTCCCAGGTATTGCCACACCTGAAACAGGGAAGGAAGCTGAATTTCTCAGCCACCTAGCTTAAATAAGTAATATATTCACTTAAACTGCTATTAGAAGAGCAGACATTGAGATAAAAACAATCTCAGGAATATTCACAAGAAGACATTTGTCTAAGCCCTTGTAATTTTGAGCTGTCTGAATCCTGGTACCTTTAGTAGTTAGTTGTCTGTGCTGCCTTAACCTTGTCTTAGCTCTGTTTCAGGAAGAACCAGAGCTATGTTGCTTTTGCATCATGACTAATTTTTCCCTAAGTGGTAGGTAAAGCCTCCTTCATATATATGCTGACAGAATCAAGATGCACTTTTTCAACAGCATCTTCAAGCACTCAGCTGTCAATGAGATTCAGCAAGGTTTCAAAGTATTTTTTAAGAGCAGCTGGAGTGACTGTTTGCTGATTGTTTATCTGACTGCCATCCCACATATAGATCTTACACATATATATCGGGAGGTTTTAAATTAAACTAGCAGGTGACAGTTCCAAAACAAACTGAAGGTGGTATTTCTTCCTCAAAACATGGTTAAACTAGGAATTCATTGGTACAGGATGTTGTAGCTGCTAAAAGGTTACATAAAGTTTAAAAAGCCACAAGAAAAATTATGGAAGGAAAATGCATAAAAGCTATTAAACACGAAGATATCATCTTTAGCTCAAGATGTCCTTGGGCTGAAGATATATAGAGGACAGGAGAATGCACAGAAGAAGAAATATTATAAACTTTCAATTTTTATACTCTTCTCTAAGCATCTGCTCTTGACTACAGTTAGAAACAGGATAGAGAGCTAGAACTCTGGACTGGCCCTCTATGGCCTTTCTTATGTTCTCATGCCAGTTGCTAACTACAATACGGCACCAAAAACAGGAACAACAAAGCTGTATTTCTAGAGCTCAAATTATCTGGAAAGATATTCCAACCCCTGTGCATGTCATATTTAATGGCCAATCCCGTACACATCATCTATATGTCATGAACAGCAAATCTGTGAAATTTAAGATCCTGCACAGAATCTTTTGTTCTGAATCTTCTTTCACCTTTATAGAGTTGATCGCGTACGTCAAATGGCCATTCACGCTGTTGGATAACATGGGTACCAAATAAGAGCCCTATAGTAACTCTCACTGTTGAGCAGAGTGTGTCGGCACATGGTGTAATCACCATGTGCTTATTTTAGTCATGAAGGTCTACGAAGAGAAGATTCTTAAGGAACGATTCTGACATCAAAATTAGTATCCACTATTACAGAGTTATAAAAGAAAGCCATACTCAATTTAGAAAAATGAATTGATTTCTTTGGCTACGGAGAGTGTGGGCTGGAAATAACAAAGCTTTCCTGAAAAAAACTTAAGTTGATTTATGCTTGCAAGTGTTTACAGGATGACATGGCAATCCTTCCTACTATTATAGGTGTACTAAGGAATCACAAATTCCTTGAGTCTTGGTCAATCTTTCCCTTCAAATCAGTCTTATTTTATAATAATAACAAAGCTTTTGCTGTGCTCCTGGGGTAACCTTGTTTCAGGTCAATATTATTTTGCTTTTCCCTCCATTTCTTTCAAAACTTTGCTTTCAAAAAGCCTCCTGCTGGCT
Source organism: Gymnogyps californianus (assembly GCF_018139145.2). Classification (NCBI taxonomy): domain Eukaryota; kingdom Metazoa; phylum Chordata; class Aves; order Accipitriformes; family Cathartidae; genus Gymnogyps; species Gymnogyps californianus. The sequence goes on along the minus strand of NC_059471.1, from coordinate 73,889,549 downwards.
TTAGAAATCTCTATTTAATACATAACTGCTGATAGACTAGCCACTAATGCATTATTTATTAGGTAAATCCTTATGACATGCTAGCTTCGACATCCCATCTTTGTGGGCACGTGTAAGTACTTCATAACGCATTGGCATTTCTTCTGTAGTTTCGTATTTTATGAAAAATAAAAATCTACTTGCTAAAAAGAAAAATCCCATAGTTCAGTGATCTGAGTTCCCAAATTATGCAGGATCAAGAATCTCAATCCAGTGGATTCAACAGTAGCCTGCCAAAGTACTTCTGAGCTTTACACTCACTCTGGGTTTTAGCTGCTCTTTGCTCGCATTCTGTGACAAGAAGATGACATGACTAAATGCACTTTGGGGATTTCTTGTATAAGTTGATCCTTCTTATGAAAGGCAATTCAGAAAAAAGACTTTTTCATAACCTGCTAGAATACCCAACTCTATTGTTCCTGTACCAGACAGTCTGCTCTCTGACAATGCAGTTTGCTGCAGAAAGCCATGAAATACAGTAGGATTTCCCTTCGACTACAAGAAACAGGTCTAGGAGCTACAGCAGTGCTGAGGATTACAATAAACAGCTCTTGGTGTTGTCTGAACATTTCCACAATTTTTCCTTTAGGCTGATGCTAGTCTGGCCCAAGGACTAAGTGCCCTTTTGCAGTTGGAGTGTCTCTCTCTGACGTACTGCTGGAGCACAGCTTCCAGTTCATCTTCATCTAAAAGCAATCTGGTTTGTGAGCTCTGAGACCACTCCACGGTGTAACCAAAGCACAGTAAGGGGAGGCAATTGGGAGATCCACTTCAAAGTGGAAGATCAACTGATCTGAGCCAAAACACTAAAGTAGATGCAGCCATAAATGCTTACCGTAGTGCAGTACATAAGCAGGGAAGCAGGCCATGCTAGCGGATGCATGTTGCGTTGCTCCAGTGTCCAGTTTGCATGCCAGAGGTGGCCACCTTGGAAACCCGGGCAGGGGAGCTTGGCTCATTCTGCTCCCGCTATATACATGTGCTCTGTGCACAACAAAGGAGTATTTGCTCTGTTCTGGTTGCCCACTTTAAATGAACTTTTAACAGGAATTTCAGGGAGCAAGACCCATATGCGCATACGTCCTTGGGACCCTGAAATGCCCTGATTTGCCAGTGACATCTTGTGACTATCTGTTCCAGCACAGCCTATTGAAATGTATTGCTACAAGAAGGATTTACTCTACTGCATGCCTATGAGGATCACTGGGAGAAATATCAAACAAGATCTGATGCAACTGTTTTCTAGATCTGTTTCCATTTAATATTTTCAGTAATTACTTGAATTATGGAATAAAAAAACCTCTCAAATTCTGTAAATGTCATCAGCTTTCAAAAGAGCTGCAAACACTCTGGGTTGGATCAGAGTTCAAATCATATGGATAAATTGGAGGTAGGGTCAGTAGAGTCCAAAATCAACAAGATGCAACGTGCTAAAAATAAATGTATTAACTGTGTAGCTGTGCAATGGCTGTTCAGCAGCTTTGCAGAAAAAGTCATGAATACCATTCAAGGCCTATGTCTATTTATTCAGTGTACCACCCTTTCTGAGAAGCTGCAGAGAGTCCTTCAGAAAAGTAGAGTGAAAACAGATTGAAGAAGCATGAGGAAATGATGGAAGAATTTGATTTGTTTAGTTCTGGGAAAAAAAAAAGACAGTAAAGTTTTAGTAAAATTTACGTAGATTGTAGAATTTCCTTTTCAAGGTTTTTTTTACAGCTGATCAAATGAATTTCTGTTAAGGTTGATGTAGGTGTCCTTGATGCTATTTCAATGCAAAGGGTACTGGATGGCCTCTTGAAATTTTCTCCAGCTTTACATTTCTATGCTTTAGTGATGTGAAGCACCACTGCCTTTATAAAGAATGGAGCCTTGGGGACTCTCAAAGTCTCCATGCCATCAGAAGCACTCCTCTCCAGCTATGAAAAGGTGACATTCCTGGGACTTAGAGATCTGGGAGCTGTTACAGTCCCTTTAGAAGTAGCCACTTAACAGATGCCAGTTTTTTACTCCTCAGAAGTAAGTTCACTCACAGCAACGGTGAGAGAAAAAAATCTTTCTTTTCAGATGCGCATTTGAGTATAATCAAGCCGATACAGGCTCTTCCAGAGAGAACAAAAAGTTTCTAAGTATCAACGCAATTCATAAGATAGCGAGTCAGAGGAGAATATTTGTTTGGAGGGTGGCTATCAGAGGTCTTCTGTTAGTAAATCTTTGGCTTTTGAATCAACTTCATTACTGGAGTTACAGGTAAATAATTCTCTCTTTCATAAGCAGCCAGAGAAAAATTTTTTTCTGCTATTTTTTTCTTAATATCTTTTTTATTCTTACCTAGCCATTCATTGTTTGAGTATTAAAACGGTAAGAATTTGCAATGGGAAAAAGCTCAGGAAAGTTACGACTTTGATTAAGAAAGTATTTTTCCCTCTCTATCTCTGCAGTGAAACCTTTCTTTCCTGAACAAAACATCTTAGGGATAACTCCCATTTCATAAGAGATAGGATGTAATCACAGTCAAGGCAAGGATGACTGTTTGGTGCCACTCTGGTTGCTAATCCCTGGAGGGATATTCAGGCTGTGCTATTCAACAGCGTGCCCTGGTGTGCCAGCATCCCTGTAGCCAGCTGACCAGGTTTTGTGTTTACCGGAGTAAAGATGCCTTATAGGGCTCTAGCAGTTGGGCAGAGTTGCCATGGTAACTGGAAAACATCAGCCACATAAACAAAAGTTCTAATAATACTTTGGGAACTATTTACCTTTTTATCTCCAGTATCCAGTGGTACTGCAGGCTCATTTGTTAAGTATTTCATGTCTCATAAACATGTTGATATTATTCAGCCTGCAAGGTCTCTAGCTGAGCTTTAGTGTCATTGTTAAGCAGATTTAACTGGTACACTTTCAGAAAAAATATGTATCAGTACAGAAAATTTACTCCTAAAAATCAGTTTGGAGCCTTATGCATGCATTTATTATGATACTTTGATTTTGAAACCTGTTTAACGCTGCTAATTTTAATCACTTTACAGCAGCATAAAACTGGAATAATATAGAGCAGACAGGCCTAAACTAGGCATAATCCCCTAATCTACGATTTTGTTGGTTCCTGCAAACAGTCTTAATTTGCACTGTCTATTTAACTTTATAGTTCGGCCATAGAAATGACAGAATACACCTTTACTTTTTGTTGTTTTGTTAGGTACCAGATTAATTTGTGATCTCCTGTGTTTGAATTTGTGGGGCACATTTATTTCAAAACACATCTAGTACATAATATCTGGGAAACAAACCAAGGGAATGCACCCACTATGACCGCACATACACCTTGAAGAGGCACTTCACATTGTGTGGAATATCCCTACTTAAGGGTGACAGGTTTTCATCTTTCCCAAGAAAGATCATAAGTGAAAGTCTAGTGAAAACCACTGCAACCGACTGACAACTTTCTATAAACACAACAACATGACACAATTACTCTAAATATTCCCTATGAAAGTTCTTCACATACTGCATGTTCCGGTATTATCTCCAAGAGCTCTGTAACCCTTTATTAAAAATAGACCTCAGAGATGCTTTTTAAACAAGAACAGAGAATATTACTTCAGTAAATCAGGTTTGAAACCGTTTTGCAAAGCAGTTAGGCATTAATGAAATTGTTCCAAAGGTCACTAGGTTTAGTTCAATTTCCCATTAAGTGGAGATGAGAGCTCAGTGAATTATTAATAGCAAATGATTGAATGAATTTCACCTTCCCATTGTAGTTACAAGCTCTTTCAGCAAGTCACCATACTCTCAAGGATGTTCTGAAATCATTGTCTTGGTTGTTTCTCACGCTTTCTACTCGTGCAGTGTTTGAGCTGGTCCACCTCTTGGCATCGCGTTGCTAGACCCCACAGCATTTGGGGTCTGCCATGTTCCCTCATCTCTCCAAGTTGCATTCCCTCATCTCTCCTTGCACTGGAAATGCAAGCCAGCAGCAGTACACATACTGTACCAATGGCAGAGTGTCACAGCTCATCAAACATACCCGAAGGATGAGAATTAACCAAAAAAAGGGCTAAGAATTCACAGGAAGCTTTTGGAAGTTTTGCAGTTCAGGATCCACATTAAATGCATTGGGCCCCAGGATGCGATACATTTGTTCATTGCATACTTTTGCAGGAAAAGGTTAAAAAAGAAGCCAGATATTTGAGGGGGCTTGTCTGCAACTTTAAAGTCTAAAAAAGAGTGCTGTGTCACTGCATACCCTGTAATCAATTTTTTTAAACCTAAGAGAGCAATTCAGCTGAATGATAAAACTGCTTACCACAGTGATTAAACAAAGAGCATGCAGCATCTTAAAAGCAGCAGCCCATCAAAATCAACAACTCCAGGCTTCAGCAGAGGTTACAAAAGTCTTATGATAAACTGGATAACCATAAACACAATAAAAAAACTTCTTGAGAAGGAAACGAGGAGCAGCTTGTCTCCAGCCACCTGCAATAAGTCAGCAGGAACTCCTCACTCAGTGAGTCTGTGGGATGTCATTGCAACATAAACAGAGTGTAGATTTTCTTGGTTGCACACTTCAAACTTTGTGTATTATTTAACTGGATTTCTTCCTATAAAACCAAACTCAGTGACCAGTTTTAGTGTTATATCACACTTTTTTTTTAAAACACTTTCACTACAGATTACCAAAAATGAACTGAATTCAGTGGTTACTAAAAATAAACCGAATATTTCTGATAAGGCTTAGCAGCACAATGAGGAACATACTGTATTATTGTCTTCCCTATTACATAAAATATTTGCCCTTTCACAAAGGACTGCATGTGCAGCTCTCTACCTTGGATTTTCAGCTTTTCTTCTATAGGCTAGCCTTTGTCTTTGAAACATATCTAAGAAAAAATATAGACGTACTTTGGAAATTCTTTGGTTTCTCCACTGAATGCTAATAAGCCTCTTAAATCAGACTAAATCTGCCTATTTTAGCTGAAGATAAGTCTCCAAGAGCCTCCCTTGTTTGGGTTTGTTTTTTGTTTGTTTTTTTTTTCCTGTTTTGTATGCAAGTAATATATAAAAAAACCCATTTCTGCTGTACATGAGTAATGAAATGTATAATTTCATCTTTCTGACACTATGACCTCACAAGTACATTAATATGGAAGAATTTAAAATAACAATTATCTGGTGAGTTTCAAAGGCTCCTGGATTTTGTAATAATTCTGTGCCATTGGTCTCTAATGGCTACATTTCATTTTGGTCCATCTAGAGCAGTACACTGGGTAGAAGAAGATATTTATCCTCAATGTGTCAAAGTCTTTTGGTTGAAAGAACAAACAGGCCTGAGTTCACTAAGAAATTTTTGCCAATGCAATGGGACCCACAGTCCAAGATGACCTCTAGGGATCCAGCTAGGGATCCTGTCGCAGGACGATAGGAAAACCAGGTAATAGTGAGTGGAGAGTCACAATGACAAATCCTGCAGAGAAGACTTGCATTTTCAGCCCTGCCCTTCTGGATTTAGGCAGTTTTCTCTGGTATAAGAAAAGCCACCTCGTTTCACTTAGTGTTCTCTGAAGGACTGAGAGTCCCCATACTTTTTATCCTTAAAAACTAAGATAAGCAATCCTTTTTACAAAAGCTTTCTGGAAGGAAGCTTCTGCTCACTGGCTACTGTGGAACTATTATCCCATGAAGATGTGTGAAACGGGGGTTCATCTGCCTGGCTGAACAGACAGATCCAAGTTAACATCCTCCCGTGGCAGGCTGACGAAGTTATTCTTTGTTCTCTGGACCAATGCCACACCCACCAAATAACAAAGCCTGACCAAATGCAGGAATTGACTCGACTCTTTAACTTTCCTAATGGAACTTTTGGAAATGGAAGTTTACATCTATGGTATTATATTTTTCTTTCCTCACTCACAATAATGTTGGACTAAGAGGGGGAAAATGGAAGAATGCCAGTCAAGATACTGAAAGTCCCTGGAATAGTTTACTCAACTTCCCCCTCTCTGTAGGCAGGGTCTAGGGAACTCCTAAACAGAAAAGGGACTTGATTTCAGGGCTCTCCTATTCTCTAGATCACTTTGTCAAGTGAGGTAGTGACTAAAGATACTGCACTGCTTCTTGCTGGTGGGCTTCAGAGAAGCCTACCCAGCAGATGAGAGAGAGGAGTACCAAATCAGTTCCCCAACGAGTATCAGAACTGTGAAAGGTGCAGAACTTGGCCACCAGAGTACTAGGGAGGCTACTGGGTCTGAGGGTCACTGTCTCATCACAACTGGGAGAAGCAACTTTGTGAGCAGAGAAGTTTCTCTAGACTTAGAAAGCCTATGACAGTGACCTCTTCCACAACTGTTTGCTAGAGTATTTAACAAACGGTGTGTGACGCTCCCTACAAAAGGGATTACCATCTTGTTTAGAAAGGTGGGCATAAAACACATCCTCGCACAACTAAGAGCCCCTCGTCTAGCTAAACTATGTTAAGGAAGTTGCTATGAACACTGACTTGAACAGTGCATGCTTTGCAGAGCATAATGAAGGGCGGGCTCATTTCATACTCATTGGCACCTCTGATACAAAATACCCGAAGTTTGGGCTGGAAAATTTATCAGGAAGTTTTAGTGTTTTGCGGATTAAAGAAAAGCTTTTGTGCTTTAGACACATGAATATAATTAACCATACTCCCCAAACATGGAGTTCAGATAGCTTCATTCAGCATGGCAAATTCTGTATTCAAAAGACGGTGTTCATGAAGGGATCAGTGCAGAGACAGGGCTAATGGTTTCTGCGTGCAGGCGTAAGATGCCTCTTTGCTGTGGCTCCTCTGGCTTGGCTGTGAGTTGGACGATCATCACATTGAGGCTAATGGTAACAAGATTCTCCTCTCACCATCTAATGACATTTGCTACTGCTATTTCAGTTGTGAGGATGCCAAGAAATGCGGCCCACAACAGGTCATAAGGGGACACAGCCATGTCTCAAAGGCAGACTAACACATCCCTGTTTAGAAGACCAGTGGAACAACCATGAGGAAAGGAAATGTAGAACACTGGGGCTTTATCAGTAATGGAGGTTCAACTTGGACCTGGAACTGGTAAGAGATACTGTAGAGAAATAAGAATAATTTGTGAAAAAGAATTGCAAGCTCATTTCTTCTTCCTAACAAATAGTTTCCTCTCTCTTTTAGACTTCAACTCTTCTGGATTTTGGGGGAGTGTCTTCTGCCGTGGGAGCAATTCCCTAGAGCTAGCTATTTTTATATCCTTATTTTGATGTTTAATAACTCTTGATGGGTTTTTCAAAATGTCTAGACGCATGGCTAAGTGCTTTTTGAACCATTTATATTTTTAGTCTCCAGAACACCTGTGACAGAGAGTTTAAAAATCAAATTGCATGGCACATAAAGGAAAGTAAATCTGTCTGTTGAAAACCTGCCTCCCAATTGCTTCACTTGATGCTCCTGAGATCTTACATTAGAAGAAACACAGAGTAATCATTCCTTTTCTCTGGGTCACTGATAATTTAATATGCTGTACATTATCCATCCAAAACTGTCATGACACCTTTCTACAACTCTGCGATCTTTTTTTTAATATACCTGAATAATTTGGTAGTATCCACAAATTCTCTAACTTCATTATTCATCTCCCTTTCCAGGTCATTTATGAATATGTTAAACAGTAGATCTCCCTCTGAAACCTCACTGCTAACTTCTCCTGTTGTGAGACCTCGCAATATGTTTTTCTTTGTTTCCTACTTCTTAGCCTGAAGCAATGGCCACATTTCTGGCTACGTCTGGCTTCCCCTCCATACTTCAGTTTAGTCCCAGAATGATTTCCAGTAAACACTTCTAGAATCTTTTACCTAAAAATATCCATAAAGTTTTCTGCTAATAGGTCTTGTGACTGTAAGAGAAAATGGGAGTGGGAACTTGCAATGGAGTAATATTTTATGTTTCATTTACCTAAGTCTCTTTTTTTCTAATTGCAGGTGTATAAGTGCTGCACTGACAAGGTCCACTTAGGTGAGTGAAACAGCCTGTTACCTATGTGATAAAGGAATGGATTAGGCCTGTGAGTGAGTTGGTTATCTAACTAACAGGGCAAGGATTGAGCAATACTGAGGCAAATAACAGTAGGAATATCTCTGTTTAAGAATTGTGTCTGGTTTTGTGTTTGAAAAACAACTTTGAAAGCTGTGAGCTAGTTTTGGCTCTAGGTATATTTGTGCCTTTGTTTGCATTTGGAGTGTATTAAAAAAAAATCAGAGCAGCAGCTGGGAGGCAGATGATTAATCACAGAGGGAGCTAACCCCCCTGTAGGACCAGCTTTCCCTTAATGCACAACCTTGTTCATGCTGAGTAGTATCTTGCGCCGCGAATCATCCCTCTGAGATTAATGTTGCCATTAGTTTCAAAAATGAAGCCCCACTGAAGACAGTGAGGTTTGCAACGCACTTAATCAAAAGGCAATGGGATTATATGTTTAGCAGTCAAAGTACAATCTATCCTAGACTATGAGTGGCAATCATCTGTTATAAAATAGAAAATAAAGCTCACTCCCAGTTTTGAATCATTCTGATGTTCCTATTACTGCTTCTGTCCCTGATTTAGATTCATCTTAAAATACTTGGATGAAGAGTTAACTGGTGCTGGAGCTGATTCACAGGTGGACCAGGTTGCCTTAACTCAGGGCATCAAAGGCACAGGGTGGCTGATGAGGGGCACTAGCCGTTTCAGTCATCTGATTTTAACTTGCCACCACATTTTTGCCAAAGCTCTCAGAGTCCATCTGAGCTCAGCTAATGAGCTAACAAGCAGCTAATTATTCTCAGCTACCCTCACTGCAAAATTCCTCTTTTCAGTATACCCAGCTCTTTTTTTTTTTCCCCTTCGTATTTATTCTTTATGTTTCTCAGCTCATCCCTTCATTCACTTTGGGAAAGCACCAGATCTTTATCCACATATTCAGAAACTTCCTCATCAAGGTCCTTAAGTATGTACAACTGGAGTCAGCAGGGCTACTCAGCTGCTTAATACAAGCACATACTTAAGCACCTTGATGAAGTCTCTGAATTTGTGGATAAACAACATATATAAGATCAGATCTTTGATTAAGCTGGAACCAGATTAAGCAGAACAGAGTTCACATCTGTGTTGTAAAGACATACAAATGCAGGAGAAAACATATTTGAGAACTCAGTCTTTTTCCTTTAAAACTATGGATGAGGAATATGGCATTACTGAGACATAAAATAGGTGAGAACTTTATGGGGCTAATGTTAGTCTGATTTCCAAGGAAATCAGCTGTTCTGTGATGTCCTTTCCCACTGATTTATGGACCCACAGGCCAGTTTCAATCAAATTTAAAAAGGCAAGAAGGAAGCTGAAACATGAAATTTTCACAGGTTTCATGAGCCAGTAGCACAGGTCCCTGGCTGGCTGAGCCCTGTACACCCAGACAAAGTAAGACTGTCTCCCCCATTGTGACTGTGCCCTAGGATTTGGGGCACAAGCTGAAGTTACTGTAGGTGTTGAGGACAAAGGACAAAGTGTGTTGGAAACAGGGGTTTATTAGCTCCATGGCTCATTGGAACAATTTGTTATCATAGCTGTCAGAACAGGCTGCGCTTAAGCAGCATGAGCAGTTGCTAAAATATAACTAGCAACCCAAGTACTGTGTATTTCTTACAGGGAGTGATAGATAGCTATTTAAAACACTTGCTTTTTAATTATTATTTTCCCTAATTCATCACAGGACTTCAGAAACAGCAATACGATTTCTCTGAGTAGAAGCTACTTTAGGGTTTTCGATACACATTTTTCTATTCCAGCTAAAAGAAACCTGGCATAAACCTGGCATTCAGTCAGTTTTGGCATAGAGTTGGTCACACTGGATGAGTGATTTACAGAAGACATACTTATTTAAGGACTGTGGTAAGTTGACCTTGGCTGGATGCCAGGTGCCCACCAAGCCACTCTATCACTCCCCTCCTCAGCAGGATGGGGCGGGGGGGAGAAAATAAGATGGAAAAAACCTCATGGAGCAAGATAAAGGCAATTTAATAAAGCAAAAGCAAAGGCTGTGTGCAGAAGCAAAGGAAAACAAAAGATTTATTCTCTACTTCCCATCAGCAGGCGATGTCCAGCCACTTCCTGGGAAGTAGGGCTTCAGTACACATAGTGGTTGCTCCGGAAGACAAACGTCATAATAACGAATGCCCCCCCTCCTCCTCCTTTCTGTTAGCTTTTATTGCTGAGCAGAAGTCATGTGGTATGGAACATCCCTTTGGTCAGTTTGGGTCAGCTGTCCTGGCTACGTCCCCTCCCAAGACCTTGCCCACCCCCAGCCTACTGGTGAGGGGGCAATGTTGGAGAGACAGCCTTGGTGCTGTGCGAGCACTGCTCAGCAGTAGCCAGAACACTGGTGTGTTATCAACACCTTTCTAGCTACCAATACAGAGCACAGCACTATGAAGGCTGCTATGGGGAAAATTAACTCCATCTCAGCCAGACCCAATACAATATCATAAGATCCTGTAACTCTCCTGGTTCCCTGTGATTCTTTGTGGAGGAAGATTGAGCAGTACCATTATATGGTCTAGTCTACGCTGGTAGTGAATTAGTGCTTTCTAATGCTTTATCTAATCTAGTAGTAAGTGTTCTCTGCTTCCAGTGCAGTCATTTGCCGCTATTCTGTATCACAAATACACATACTAACAATATTTGCTCTTTGAAAGCAAGTGCAACAGCTCGTAGTACTAGCTCAGAAAAAAAAAAAAAAAAACCAAACCAAAAAAACCCCAAACAAAAAAACTGTTTAATGTAGCTATTTAGTGAACTCTACTATTCTGGCTACTTTGGTTATTCAGCAGGAATATCTTACTTGGAAATCACCTCTTGTGGTATTACCCTGTGGAACACTAATACCAGACATTAAAAAATATTTGCTTATTATCACACTGCAGATTAACATCCTTGAGGGATTCTATAGAAACAGCAATCGAGCAATTGCCTGTCATTAAATTACACCTAAAATATTAATGTATTATGAAGGAGACAGAGACTACATGCATTCACTATCTTCAGAATTGGCCAGCCGATGCCTGTTGAGCTGGGGTATGTACATAATGATAGATGTTATTTTAATTCCAAAAACAGATTATTCAGCTTTTCCCAAAATGCCAGCTAGCATGTATATGCCATGGGCAGATGGTAACCCCAAGGTAGACATATGTATGCACATATGCTTTTATATTTGTATTCACAAATGGCTTTATTATTAAAAAATCACTCTAATCCAGAAACTCTACTCCTGCACTCTGTGAATGTCAGATTGTGTGATTGCAAGGACCTCTAACCAAAGAAAGCCCTACAGAGAAAGCTTTACAGTTATTATTTATGCTTTCACAGCACCAGGGAAAATGAGGAATTCCTTTGACAGCCCATTTACAACACTCAATATCTGTTAGGCAGGTCCTCTTGTGACTCTGAATTTGAGACCAGTCAGGATGTCGGGGCTGTATTGCAAAATCTGCACTAGCCAGTGGTGAGAGTCCTCCTGACACTGAAATTCTGGCAATGAAAAGGACAGAACACAAGACTCTGTCAAAGAGAGTCAATAGGTTTAATTACGTAAAAGTTACTAGAAGAAATACAGAGAAGGTATGGTCAAAAGCATGAAAAAAAAAGTTCTCTTTTAAAAACCAATGGTCTCTCTCTTTCTTGGTAGTTTGTTGGTTGGTTGGGTTTTTGTTTCTTTTTTTGAATAAAACACACACGTTCACATGCTCATATAGAGAGGAAAATAGGATAAATGGAAGAGGGTGGGACTGAATGAAAAGTGAAGGGTCTCTTCCTTTGCATCTGCGAGGCACAGCTTGTCCTAAAGCTTTCAGCTGAAATGTCATTTAAGAACAATACAAATAGGGCTGTCAAAAGGTAAGGGGATATCCCAACGCACATATATGGCATGCTCATAAATGGACTAATGGCTACCATTCCTGGAAGCAACAGTTTGGTATACATATTACTCTGCTGTAATCATAAAGTACTTAAGGTCCAGGAAAAAAATATATGTAAACTTGCTAAAATGATGGGAATTATCTTCTCAATTTATTTTCAGCTCAAAGTGGCTCAAGTACTTTATTACGCTTCCTTCACTACATACTTTAACAAATAAGCAACATATATTCACCAGGCTGATGCAACAATTAAATGATCACTGAATTGTTAGACTCACTTTGCAAAATCTAAGCAGTATCTCCAATAATGAAATGTGAGAGGCAAAATGTCAGTCAGATATATTCAGATAACATTCCTTAGGTAACTGATAGGGAAATGAAGACTGGATTTAGTGTGCTGGTTTTTAGAGCAAGAACAGGAAACACAGTACAATTTTTTTCCACTTAAACTTCCTTTAAGAGATGTTGCTTTCAATTTCAGGAGGAAACAAATTATTCCGTTTTGATCTCTGCTAAAATGTGAAGGGAAAAAAACTCTTTCCCTTACTTCCATTAAAAACAACTTGCAGTCCTTAATATAGTAGGAAGGCTACTATATTAGTTTTCCTCAGCAATCTCTCCACCAAGTCAGCAAGAACTGTCATCAGCTAATAAATGATCCAAGGATGGTAACAGTAATCTGCAGCTGAAAAATAAATACCCAGATAGAACAGTCCTTTGGGAAGTAACAGAAAATAATTGAAAACAGAACATCTCTACTTAAAATAAATTAAACCGTAATTCTTAGCTAAGTCCAAGTGGCTGAATCTCAGAGAGGGTGAGAAATCCAAACAACAAAAACCTATCAGTCTTATTTACTAACAGCACATAAGAGAAATTATAACTGTACTCATTTATTCTGTCTTTCAAATAAAAAAGATGTAGTTGTTCATCTATGAGACAGATCACATAAAGATGCTGGTGGGGGATTCTCAAACCAGGCTGGAGATGATTTCCAGCAGTCGCTGCCTGTATAAAAGGAGCTGGACTCCACCAGCGGGAAGGCACAGCACTGCAAGGAGCAGGATGGTGTTGAGGTGGCCTGTGTCTTCTGACAGTAAGGAGCAATTGTTCTCTCACAAGGTCCCATGGGAAAAGGAACTAACCCCCCACACCTGGAGGCTTTTTCATGTCTTGTCTGTGAGCAACTCCATGGGGTAACAGCTGAGTTCCTCACCCCCATGACATTATTTATATGCTTGATCCTGGGATGCTTTCAGGTTCCCAGATCTATATTTGTGCTCTCACTGTATGACAACTTCATACTAGGCCAAGATCTGGGTGCTCACCCCTCACTTGACTCAAGTTTTCAGAGAAAGAAAACCCACGGGTATAGAGAGGACTCCAACGTGCTGTTGAAGAAGTCTCCTGGATGACTGAGCAACCAAAATCCTGGGGGCACCACAGCTTTCCCCAGTGAGGAAGACTTGATGCAAGTGCCTAGGGGCAAAAGCATGCAAATAACATAAAAGGAAATTTTCAAGGAATCCATACATAATTTCTGCATCAACAGAATTTCTGCCTCACCCTCCTGAAAGCCGATTGATCAGACCCTTAGATATCTATGCTTCTGCATGGCAGTGGTGGAGAACTAAGCCTTCAGCTAGAAATTCAAAGTTAAGTTGAGAAGCGGCGCAGGAATGCAAGACACAAGCCCCAAATATACAGCTGTAAGTATTCAGTATCTCTGTGCTGGTACTGACTGGATGGTTATGTTCTTTGCCTGCCCTCTGCCTCCCTCACCTCCAACAGCCAGCAAATGATTGTGCTGCTGAAGCCATTTCTTTTCCTTCCTGTCCACTTAAAAGGGAAACAGCCTCAGCTATATCTCTGACCTTATGTTGCAATCGATATCGGTAGTGGTTCACCTTAAAGCACAGTTGACTATAACAGCTGAGAGACAGTGACTGTTCTCTCCCAGCTGTAAATACAAGGGAATGAAATGTGATTTCTATGCTTTAGCTATTTCTCTGCAATTAAAGACATTCACTGAAACTGTATTTGTGTTTGTGTTTATTCTCATTGCCCATCAAGTTTGGACAAGCATAGTAATGGCAATGTTCTTGTTCTAATTTGGTTCCTGTCACTACTGTGACTCTTAATGAATGTTTTGTGCACGGTGTTCCTGCAAATTGCTTTCAGGAAGAAGTTTTGATTTGTTTGGGGTGCAAATCAGCCAAGAAAAGCTGAGAGGTATAATACCACAGGAACTGTTCCTTTATTTCCCTAAGAATTCAATATAAGAAATCCTTTAGATATTTAAAAAAGAAATAAAACACAATAAACAATATTATGCACTGAAACAGTGACTTTATACTTGCAGGGCTGTAAGTGAAAACTGCAAGTCATTATAGAAATAAGTGACAGACCAATTTTATTAGTTCCAGTTATTACACTAAATCATTGCAAAATTTTTTTTTCTTTTTTTGCTTTGTTCAAAGACAAGTCAGAAGTAATGAACCATAGTCTTTTAAGCATTCTTTATACCTGTTCTATTCAAAGCATGCGATTCACCTGGGAACTTTTGAGAGAAATTCAGATTGCACATTCTATTTCTTCAAATTATTTGCTCAGCTGTATCCTAGACTTTACAACAAATAACTGAGTAAGAGAATCTACGGCAGAAACACTAAAGAATTGCACCAGGTAACAGCTGCCAACTTCCTTAACTCAGCTGTTCTTCACCTGAGTACCTTCTGACAAAATATGACAGTCTTTAAGTCTTTGTGAAATACCAGAGGAAACATCATTTCCTCTGAAAACTAATGACCTCTTGCCACTGGACATAATCTTTGTTTTTCAGGAACAAAAGGAGAAAATAATACCCTTGCCTTCTGAAGCCTATTAGCTGAAGGATGCATAATTCAGTCTTATGGAAGAAGGAGTCCAAATACAGCTTATTCAATGTATATTTCTGTCTTTGCCCAAGCTCCGTATACAGGTAAGTATCTTAAATCTCATGGTCTTCCTGGGGATTTGAAAGAGGAGATTAGTGTTGTAACTGTAAAGGTGGTGTACTTCCATAGATGGTGGAGATATTAAAATTGCACATATATTTGTATATTTTACCCAGCAGAGGTGCTATACCGGTTGTTCAGTTTATGCCCACAGTAGGTACTTCATTTGGATAGGTGGTTCTTATAATGCAGACACTTAAAACAGCCATCCCTGAGAACAAACTACATATTCTCAAGAAAAAAACAAATTATTAAGATGGATCCAGCCCCCCATCAAAAGAAATGCTCTGGGAGACAAAAAAAAGAAACAAGTCCTAAGAAATCAAAGTTCCTTAAACAGAGTATCCAAATCCTCTCGTTCACAACGAGCCGCTATCTTTATTGTCACGCAGCTGGACTGTTCGCAGAGCAGCTGCTGGGGGAGCTATGACTAAGGATATGAGGAACTGAACCAGCATCTAGTAACAAACCACTGCCACTAGCAGTAGCCTCAGACAATCTCAGGACACATGTACTGGCAGTTAACTAAGCTCTCTGGTTAGCTCCAACTGCCTGGACCCTTCTTTGTCCATATTGCATGTATTTACTTTGAAACTCTCCTTTGAAGTAAAACCACTAATGTCCTCTGAGATGAAGATCCAGGACTCTTCTGGATTTGATTCACTCCAGGGACCTCTCCTAGCAGACGACAGGCCAGGGTTGTCTCTTTCCACATTACAGTCTTCCACCCCATCCCAGCAAACGATGTCCTTGGATACTCCCTACGCATTCCCATGTCAAGTCCAGGTCATGCAACACAAACCCTCTATTGTAGTCTATATAAATATCATTTTGGTGGTCTGCAACACACGCACATACTATTTCCAATGCTGATATGAAAAAGAAAAAGACCTTTCAGAAAATATTACTTGTATTTACAGGCATAGCAGCACAATATAGGAAATTAGAAAGATCAGAAAGCAATGCAAAATACTATGCGTCACTGAAGTGACTGAAGTTCGTACAGTACCTTTCATGTGCACAATACCTTGCTCTCAGGTACTTAATCCAGACTCCCTGGTCCTGGGAGAGTTATGTGGCTACCTGTGAAGTCCAGCAGTGAAATTGTCACAGCCGAGTGAAGTTATAATCCACAAACAAGAGAGAGGGACTAAGATGTAAAGCAGCACAAGCCTTATATAACTGCAGCTGAAGCTCCAGCTCACCCTCCAAGCATGCCTCCTTGCTTCACATGGGAGGAAGGGCGCAAGATCCAAAGAATATGGCAGTTCAATGTGTAATGGCAGATTCTCCCTGGGAGACTGGTAGTAGAGAGATGGTTTTCCATCCAGACCAACATAGCTTATTCATAGCTAATGTTATCTTAATTAGACACAGTAATTAATTAAACACAATGATTAGATGCAGTAATTAAACCCATTAATTAAATACTGTAGCTTACCCACTTTTCATCAGTGAGTTTCATCTCTTCATACAATCCTTATAATTGAGATGATTCGTTTCACTTTAGTCATAAATAGCAAAATCCACCAAAGTGCTAAGAGGAATGGAAGTGCATCAGTTCCACTTCTAACCCCCCAAAGCCTTCTCTTATCCCTGTGTAATGCGAGAAGTGCCTGAATTCATGAGGTGCTTCTCTGCTTGACTTTAATCCACATTAGGAGGCTGCCTGTGACCAAAAGGTGGCTTGGACTAAGAACACCTAAACCTGAATAGAGCCCAAAACCTCTGCAGGGGAACACCTTCCCTCTCAGAGCTCATTTTGGTGGACATTTTCAGATCACACCTAAATGATACCAGCTGAAACTGTCATACTCACGTGGCATTTAGGTGAGTTTAGAGGGAGGTGATATTCACTTAATATTAGCCTGGAAGATAAGAAAAATTGTGAGAAAATTCCTTCCTCAGTCTCTGGGGATCCAAATCCACGCAATCCACTAATTGCGGGATTGCCCCAGGTTGTAGACAAAGTTGGATGGACTAGGACTTCCATGCCCTCCAGTAAGGACAGGCCAAATATAACACAAGATTCACTGGATCAATCAAGAGCATGACCTTGGTGGTTAGGACCGTCTTGGTCTTTGCTCCCCCACCTGTTTTTGTATTTTTGCAGCATTATATGGTGTGGGAAGATTTAAAACCCTTGAAGCTGAAGAAGGAGCCGAACTCAGTTCTCTCATCTCTAGGGCAAAAGCTGTTACATGCTAGGGATGAAAATAATTTTGTTCTGTACCACTTGTACAAACCCTATATTAAGTTCTTTAGACCTAATTCAAAAGAGACTCCAGGGCAACAGTAGCAGACAGTTTTCTGAAGCCCTGGCTAAGATGCCTAAGGACTCAAAAGAAAAACAGTCTTTAAACGTCCCTATCCTTACTTTGTCTAGCAGCTTCTCTGAGTACCAGCCTGTGGGGATCCCGTTAGCCTGTACTGAACTACCCCCACCACTGGCGTGGGGGACCAGACTGCCTGGACGTGCTCTGGACTCCACTGCGGGGATAAGCTACCTCATTTTAAACTCAGAAGCACGTTGCTGGATCTAATGCAGACTCTCTGCTCGATTTGAGACACCTCGTTAACTAATGCGGAGATGCCTATGTAACAGAGCATAGTATCAATAAGGACTGGGAACGCTCCTCTCTGTCCTAATCAAAAATGTTCACGAAGCAAAAGTGAATTAATAAAACTGTCCCTGAATCTTTATCTCCCTGAAATTCTCCAAACATAGCACCTTAAACTTTCTCAGAGACTCCTGTTCACAGGCAGAGATCTCCTAACATCCTCCTAACAGGCAAAATGTGTTGCTTTTCCTTAAAATGTGACACATGTATTTCAGAGTCACAAATCAATCTCCATCCATCAAACAAGGGTGCTCCAGGTTGAAAGTTTGAGGGTTACCTCTGTGCAGGGAGAAATAATTGGCCAATTTCTTACTTCTTGTTTAATACTTGTCAGGCCATCAGAAGCCAAGTAGTAAATGAAGCTTTAAATTCCACAACAGTTCCACAAACTTAGTAAAATAGGGATTCTCTTAATTGTGGAATGTATACCATGTAATACCATCATCTTTGGCAAACAGGATGCCAACTGTGAAACAAGAGCTGGGGTGTAATTACAGTAGTCATGAAAGGAAAAGGAGCAACAATCTGAGAAGCAATCATCACAGCCATGACAAAGAATGAAAAAACTCCAGAGAAAAATGCAAATATCAAAAACCCAAAAACCTACCACCACCTCAAAGCATCTCCCTGCCCCCCTTCCCCCCCAAAAACCACAACAACTCATCATCAGATATCTGGGGTGTTGTGGTTTAACCCCAGTCAGAAGCCAAGCACCACACAGCCGCTCCCTCGCTCCCCGTCCCCCTCCCCCTGCTCCTGGTGGGATGGGGAGGAGAATCACGAAAGAAGGCAGAACTCGCGGTTTGAGATAAGAACAGTTTAATAGCTAAAGTAAAATATAAAATTAACAATAATAATAATGAAATATAATAATACTAATACTACTACTAATAATAGTAATGAAAAGGAATATAACAAAAAAAAGGGGGGGGGGGGGGAACCCAGTGATGCACAATGCAATTGCTCACCACCCACTGACCGATGCCAGAGCCGCGATCCATGCCTCCCGGCCAACTCCCCCTAGTTTATATACTGGAAATTTGGGGATCGAACCCACAACCTTTTTGCGTTATTAGCACCACGCTCTAACAAACTGAGCTAACAACTGGGCATGATGTTCCATGGTATGGAATACCGCTTTGGCTAGTTTGGGTCAGCTGCCCTGGCCATGTTCCTTCCCAGCTTCTTGCACACCTGCTTGCTGGCAGAGCATGGGAAACTGAAAAGTCCTTGGCTTAAGATAAGCGCTACTTAGCACCAACTAAACCATCAGCGTGTTATCAACATTATTCTCACACTAAATCCAAAACACAGCACTGTACCAGCTACTAAGAAGAAAATTAACTCTGTCCCAGCCGAAACCAGGACATGGGGGCCATACAAGAAACCCAAAGCAAAGATACATAATTGTGAAGTGTGTCTACTGCACTGTAGCATATGTAAAACCACAATCAAGGTGTTATCTGGATTAACAAGTTAAAAAATGTAATTATGTCTAAATAAAGTTAATGGGCTGGAAAAATGGCTCAACAGCTTAAAATATCTAGTGACTTTGAGAGCAGCTTGATTATAACTACATTAATTCTAGTCTTAGGTCATGCATGTTCTCATTTATTGTAGCAGTCATGAAAAAATGTTTGAGTCCCAGTACAGAATTTTTGTTCAAAGAACTTTGCAAAATAATTTTCCTAGTTCTTTCTGATCTACCTTCCTTTACAAAATCCTGTGTTCCAGCACCCTAATGTATCAGCAGTTTGAGCTGGTACAATCACATAGCAGGCGCTGCAATATGGCAAGATGCCTGTGCAAAGCTCACGCATTGAAACAGTTTTAGGCCAGCAATGTGCTAATGTGCTGGTTCTCCAACAGAAGAGTGAGTGCAAGGGCAGTACACACTGCATCTTTCAATGGCGCTTATCAGTGTTTTGCTGCCAAAACAGGAGGTACAGTTCCACAGGAATCTGTCCTGGATCCAGTGTTACTCAGTGTTTTTACTAGCAGAAAAGAAATAAACCTAAAATAAACTTTTAGGTGACATCAAATTCAAAGAAAACTGAACAAACTGGGGAAACGCTTTGAGGAAAACAGGACATAGCTCAATAGGAAGCAACACAGATGCTGAACCTGTGATGTTCCACTCTGAGCTGGTTGAAAAACTGCAGTTTTACTTGAACTTAAAAAATGGTGAAGTAATTAGAGACAGGGGAATATCAAGAACAGTTTAAAGTATGTGAACTAGAAAAGGCTGTTTAGAGAAGATTATGGAGGGCATAAGAAAACTGGGTAATTCTTTCAACTTTGCAAAAAGACAGGTATAAAGTGAATAAATCCATCTCCTGTATGGGCAGAACAAAGCGTAATGGCTTTAAATTGCACTAGAAGAGTTCAGTCAGATATCAAGAAAAAACAATCCAAAACCTAACAGTAAGGACAACGAGTCATGGGTACAGCCCTCCTGGGCAGGCTGGTTCCAGCCTCCACCGATGGAAGCTCTAAAGAACAGGCTTGGGATGTGTTCATGGGGACACCACACGCCTGGTTGGGCTTGACTTTGGACCTCTCAGTTTTCTTCAATAACTGGGAGCTGTGGTAAGTTTGCACCTCTCATTTTGTTTCTTGTCTAGAAGAAGGAAACGTGTCCTACCCACAGAGGCTCTTGAGCAATGCCTTTAGTTCATATGCCAGTTCCCCACTCAGTACTGCGGTGCCTCACTTACAGGAAGGGGGCTGCTTGTTTGCCTGTTTTACAAGTTTAAGAAATAAGTACTTGAAAAATAAAACAAAACAACTTTGAACAAAACAAACAAAAAAACCCCAGACTTGTTATAATATTAAGGGGGGGAAACAAACTGATGGATTGTTCTTGTCAGCTCTTTGCTGAAAGGCGTAAGTTTAAGACAGCTACAGTAACAGAAAATGAATTGGCGCTTCACACTCCAATATACTGCGAAGCCTCCAGAGTGCTATTCTTATTATTCTTCAGATGTTACCGCTGAGTCCTTACACATCGGAGAGACAAACACCCCCTTTCTGAGGCCTACAGGTGGGCTGAGTCCTGGAAAAGCGCTGACAGAGAGCTGTATCTGAGCATTGGGTGGGTGCGAGGTGCACAGGCATTGCCCATCCTCTGGATGTGCAGACCTACTAAGGCATGACACGGCTCCTCTCCAGTCCCAATGCCTGTCTTTCCTTCCTTCAAAACCAGGACTAAAAAAAAATCTCATTTATTCTTCCCTTCTGACCCCAGAAGGAACGGGGTGGCAGTGAGGACCATAGCCAGCCTCTCCACTATCACCGATTTACTTGTAAACCTAGACTCGGCAGGGAGCAACACACCAGCATTCAAAGTACAAACACTATCGTGTTGTTAGCCTCATCTTTCCCGCACACCAGGGAGACTGAAACCCTTCTCAAGACATGAGAAGCACACTTGAAGTGGAGACATGACACTTTTCCACATGCTGAAAACGTTAAGGCCTGAGAGCTCACACACCACTCATGATTTAGTGCTGACATCGCTTTTAGATCAATACTTGGGAGAATGAACATGGCTTTTCAAAGAAACATTAAAGCTAAGGACTTTAAAAAAGGAAACCTGAGCATTCAATATTTCAGCTTTACATATTTTATGTTTGGTGACAGTATTTAAGTTCAGGATAACTGTGAACATTGTTGCCATGGAAATGTAATTTGTAAAGTGCCCTAATACACTGTGAATGAAATGATACCAAGGGACCACAGTTCAGAAACGAGGACTCTTCTGGAATTTCCAGAGGTTAGTAAAAACAAACTTCATCAAATAATCTCATTATTTCTTTGTTGTACTTGTATCCACACCTGGACAAGCCGCAACACAACTGAACTAAAGACAGAGCACTTCAGACCAGCAGAGAGCAGGTAGCAATCACTCTACAGCATGTATGAAGTCCAGATCTCTGTGGCGTTTTTGTTCAGCAGACATGGGACAAAGGAAGAAAAGATCCTTCCTTACACGGTTCCCTCTTCACTGTTTGCACAGGTCAGACCAAATCTGACTCCAGGCTGCTGACTTTAAGGGTCCAGATACATTGGCAGGGACTCCCTTTTGCTGTGTGCTATAGTAACATGTACTAAACGTAAAGCTTGTGTAACTGGTTTACTGGGCACACTTCATATTTTACTTGTGATTTGCATGAAGCTGTATTTAAAGGGAAATTCGATTCAATTTCAAGGAAACAAAGCCAGCATTTACAGTTGTTTAAATAAAAATGCCTCAAATATGTTGTACATAGAAAAAAGCTTTATTAAAACATGTTCTAAATCTGAACATAAGCCTTTTGTTGAAGAAATTAAATACTATTTGCACTTAGCTGATTGAACAATTTATATCAGACCATCCTAGCCAAGATTTTAGGGCAACTAATTCAGATCTCCTTGTATCTCAAATTAAAATACTGCATTGCTAGATGAAAATAAACATTCCTCTTTTTTTCAGCTTCTATTCAGTTTGACTAGAAATGAAGCATGTGTTGAATTGAACAAGATGGATGACCTGGAGAGAAGAGAACCTTGTTTCTGAAGTTATGGGAGCAGTTATACCTGACAAGAGTTAAGTTTTGACCTTCTGGAAAACTTCAACAAAACTAAAAGTTCCTTGTTAGTGAAACTAATGCCACAATGATTTGAACTTCTTCAAAACTCATCCTCTCTGCTTATCTGCCAAAGCATTTTGCTGCCTTCCAGTACACATAAAACTTAACACTGACTAGCATAAACATGATTTAAATATCTTCAAACCCAGAAATAAATAGAATGTTACCTCAAATAAAAAAAGCATCATTTATATCAAGCATATGCTATTTATTTAGGCTGTTTCCATATCTGCATAATCTGCAGTGGAGCACCAGAGATACAGTTGTAGAAAATGCCTATGACTACGGGCGTCCTTCGATTTCTCCTGCACAGACAAAGCCTGTTTCTTCCCTCTGCTCTCACACCCTCCTCATGGTTTACACCTCCCTGGTTGAGTGCATCTGCACTCCAAAACTTATCAGTGAGGTGAACCTGTACCTGTGCGCCAGCAGAGAGGTCTGTAAGATGCGACGGAGAAAGGCAGAAGCGACAGGCAGCTTAGGAGTGGGAGAAGGTGGAAATTCTCACCCTGGTTTGGTCTGCTCAAGGTCTCATCATGTGAAAGTGTCGCCTGTCTCACCTACAGGACATATGTGCAGGCAAGTTAGCCGGCTGGCATTGACATACATCGCTGCAGGCACTGTGGCATTACAGGAAAACCGACCTGACTCGGAGTTAATTATTATATCCCTTTCCAAAAGACTGGCTGTTCACACCCTCTGCATCACATAGCACAAAGGGAGACCATGATGTGTCTGCTCCGTACTCTCTTCTAGCCTCTCTATGAGCTACCAAGGTACTCTTGGTGAAGCGACGATCTCCATTTACTTATTTTTTTTAATCTCAGTTCTAACTAGAAATGTGGGAGAAAATAAGCTGAAACCAGCAGGCCCTCGGGTACTACCAAAAGTCAGCACTCAGATGAAGTCAGTGAGGCTGTATTAGATTTATCTCAGGCTGGAGGCATGCCCTCTTGGGAACCTTAACATTTAACTTCCATCACCATACTGAATACACTGATAAAAGGCTTAATATTTTATTGATAGTTTTTCACAAAGTATCTTAACACACTGTTACATAAAGCAGCAAGATGTTTTGTTCCATCAGCAGAACTACCTCTGGCACATATGTGCACACTCACATATTTTGCCCATGCCTGATACCCACTTCAGAGGGCTTTCCATTTTGCCCGGTGTGAGAGACGGGGAATCATTCACTGAGTTATTAGCCTCAGATAACGCATCCACATGATGACATGTCTCTTACTGAGGTCAAGAGGAGCCATATGAACACAGGAGGGCAGAATTTGACCCATTCAATCCTTTATTTTCTTGGGAGACAGCAACAACAGACATGTCATCACTGTAGAAGAAACAGTTATATTCACAGAACCGTATTTTTTTAATATCTTAGCTTTTTGTTCGGTGCTCCTTCAGTCTTTCTGTAGCTTTTCCTTTGACAAAGTTCTCTGAGAGAGAAGGTCCCTGAAAACCGGGGTGGGAAGAACACTGCCCTTTCAGAACACCTTCCCATATAAATGCATGAATAAAGCACAAGTCACATTTGTCAGCTGGAAGGTTACGGTGAAGTCGTGTGCATGTTTTTCATTATTTGCAGTCAATAAAGGCCCTTCTGATGAGACGCCACCTTTCACTCTTCCTTAACCAGCAGGTAGCCATTCTGACAGCACTGTGACAGCTGAATCCAGAAACTTTTCTTTTATATAATCTCCGAAACTCAGCATAAACCATCCTGTGCTAGGATCTAAACTTCTCTCATCTCCTGTCATAAGCTATGGTTGACTTACAGTTCATGAAAACTTGACACACACTTTGCAGCTATTCAGAAACAGTCATTTTTCTGATTGTCAGATTTTGTTTACATATATTAAAAAATTGTTTGTCTTTTAGTTCTTTGTTTACCACCCTCTGAAGTGTAACTTTTTCACGTCAGTTGTCCAAAGAAGGTTGTATTTGCATTTACAGGACACCTTTGTATAGATTAAGGAATATACCCCTCTCTCACTAGCAAACTAACATTTAGGTTGTGAAACGAACAGAAAAAAGCAAGGGAGTTCTTGGTTACAGTTATGAAAATAACATAATATTATCATTATTGTTCCTGAACACTGCAAAATGATTTTAGTAAATGCACTTATAACCATTCTGACATACCTGGATAAAATGTTATACTGTTCTTTTTGTAACATTTATGCACCAAGAAGCTGTGTTTTTAGGAGCTCAAAACACTGTATTGTGTTGTGACACAGCGATGTACTAATACATGAGTGCCCTGCCACCATCACTTGCCATTAGTGAGTTTCCAGCCCATGTACAACAGGAGACACACTGCCACTTCACAACATGAGATAAACCAAGGCAGCAGAAAAAAAAACTGACCCCTGTCCTTGTTCTACCCTCTTGTCGCAGTGATGACATACTTTTGGGTAAGTGATTAGACTACTTGTATAAATTCAACAATCTTTCACTGAGTTTTAATTGCTTAAGGCTCAGCTTCATGAAATGTTAATCTTTTCCACTTAATATTTACTTAAAGCTTGTTATAGTTCATCCTTTGGCACAGGAACTGAAATCAGTTATCTAATTGTCTTTCTGCAAATTTGTATATTAAGCTTGGATTGATGATTAGAACACTCAAACAGCTGTGATTAATGCATTTTGCTGTACCAGTCTGCATGCTTGGGGAACCTACAATTTGTCTAGCAATAGATGTAAAGCTCAAAAAGCATCTTCTAAAAAACACACATTAGAATTGACATTCTAGTTCTATGAAAGATCTTTGAGGCAGCTGATAAAATACCAAAGAATGTTTGCCTTGCACAAGTATTACATTCAGTAGGAAAACCCACTAAAGTGGTTATTAAATTCTTATCAGATACCACTCAAAATACTCAAAAAAGAAATAAAGATAAATCTAGGGACATATTCCATATGATGGGGAACTAAAATGCTTTATTCTTTTGATCGGAAGTATATTATTCAAATAAGCACTCACTCAGCCATCATAACCACATATTTTTTGGCTGCAAAGATGAAAGTCTATGGGAAAATAAGTTATGGTCAGACTGATCTATTCTTATTTGCTCTTCCCACCTTCCTAGCTCATTGAGAATGGAAGGGTTGCAATGAGGTTAGAAGAACACTAGCCCAGGAAGCACATGGCTAAATATAAGATTCCACTCTACACACAAAGATCACAAATTACATTTTTTTTTGTCCCAAGACTAGATATGCTCAGAATAGTTCCACAATATGACTGGATCATGAACTCAGTGGAATTATAATTCTGTAGCCTGAGAAACCTATTGACAGTATTAGTTACTACTACCGTTCCAGGGACATTATAAAGGTACTGGATTCACGAAAGATACAAGTTTAAGGGTTACCTACAAATAATTTGACTGAAGCATATATTTTTGAAACCTCTGCTTGCAAAGATGAACCAATAATACATTATCTCCTTTCCTTGAAACTTTCAAACTTCTGCACTGGAGAAACTAGGTTTTCATTTTAGATTTGTTTAAATACTGCACAAACCCGTATCCAAGCATTTTGATTGCATTTCATAGTCAGCTTAAAATCATGCTTGAACTAATCCTCTATGTTAGTCAATTTTTTTAAGATCACGCAGGAATGAAAAAAATAGGTTTTAAATAAACCTGATATGGCTATTTAAATAACAAATATGCTCCAAGTTACATCACCTAAGTCTACAAAATCCTCAGTTACACAGAAAATCAGTTAGATTTATCCTTGTTTATTTTATGTACTTATGATTATTGTGCTTTTCGTAATCTTTAAAATATTAATTTATGAGTTGGCACAGTTTCAATGAAATTTTACAATTAGGGAAAATCCTTATTTTAGCTTTCTGTAAATATACATGCTTCAATTGTTGCCTAATTTGCTTAATAATGTATAATCTGTGGCCAAATGGGTGATGTTCAGAAATTTTTCTTATGAAATATTCTGCTTTGTTTACAAAAGAACCACTTAAAATCCAATTTCCACAGCATTTACCAGCAGCCTTACTGTATTCTGCTTCAAAGATGCTGAAAATTTGCTAAATCTAAATAGATTATCTCTAACTCCTGGCAAAAAAAAACACCTGCAGGTGAAATACAGCAATGATATTTTGTTCTGTAAACCTTTGTAAATATGGGGGGGGGGTTTAATAGAGAGCTACAAATTATTTTATACTACAAGTAATCTAGTTTTACTTGTGCCCCATTGTTAATAAGAGTTGATGGTGCATCTATGATGGGATAGTGGTACAGCTAAGACAGGCATGATCAAACTCCCAAACTCCTGAGCCAGAAATCAAGACTAGAAATCTGTGTCTGATTCATTTTAGCTCATCCAGTCATTCTTGCTAAGGACTTCCCCCTGTAACAATCATCACTCAATGCAGCAAAGTTAATCCAAAAGAGGAGGTATTTCTATCACTAAATACACCATTGTGGTTAATTTCTCTAACACATCCCTATTAACAAAGTTTTACATTTATTCGTTTTGTTTGCAAATACTGGAACATATTTTCCTTGGTGGTTGTATTTTGTAGTAATAACCCAATGGCAAATAAAATAAATTATTATTATTTAAATATTCTTTAAATATTTAGCTTGCCAAAATAATCTTTATCTTTTTCTTTTGATAACTGCTTAGTGTATGACGTTTACATACATACTCATTCTTCTCTAGAACATATAGTGAAATATCCCTCTCTAAGTTGCCATGTAACTGCTTGCTCTTGCCCCTGTCTTTCTTTCAACCAATGCCAGGACCATCATGTGTTATACCTGAAATTTCCTCATAAACTTTTCAGGACATAAACTAAGCTCCCTTAGATGTAACATGTATATAACAACAGTGTAAAACTGAACTACTATGTCATACTAAACTGCAAGGAATACTTTGTTTTGTCATTTTGAAAGTAATACCTTGGGATTTAAGTGATCAAGTGGTTTCCTTTAATTCAGACTTTTTTCCAAAATATTCTAGCATATGAAGAGTAAATATCATTCAAATCTTGGACACTATATATATATATATATATCTATATTTATACAACAGCTTGAAAGCAACTTGCAATGCAACATAACAAAGTATTTCATTTTTTAGATCATGTCTGATATACTCCATTGAGAATTATTTATGGAAGAACTGCAGCATGTCCAAAATTCAAATACAATTATTTTACTACCTTTTTGAAACAATGTAATGAAATGTCTCACATGCTTACGTTAGAAGATGGAATAGTGTTGCACAAATAATCCTATAAACCATGTATTCTGATGTTCAAACAAGCAGAACAAATATAAAATTCAGACTACAAATATACACTGAAAATTAGCAGCAATTTTGTGACCTCTCACTGTTACTAGGTGTTCAAGTTAGCCAAGCTTGTAAGGTCATCTGAACAGTATTTCAAACTCTATAATTATGTTACTCAAAGTATGATCTGTCCTTCGCTAAAGCCTTCCATACACCTGTAGCAGACTTACGTCCATCGAACACAAAATTATCTTATTTATTATGCTCCATTGCATTACTCTATATGGAATTATGCTATGAAAGTGATAGTCTTTGAATTCATTTAACATGGCTTTCTACTGAAAATGATTTAACAAGCAGTCCAATGCTTCTTGCTAGACAGTTTATTGAATGCTTTGAATAGAGATAATTTCATAGCACAGCCATCCAACTGTACAGCAACATGTGCTTAATTCTTAGTTAGTCTTCAGTTATTTGAGACTGCTGTCCAGATCCATGAGTATATTGTGTTAATATGAGCAACATGAAGCCTGAGCCAACAAAACCAAATACTTAGGTTGAAGTTGTAAGGCAACAAAAATCTTATATTTGACTCAGAGTGTTGTAGTGGCCCATACACTTCCTTTTGAAAATAAAGTCAAAGTCCTGATGAATGTAGTGGTAGTTCTTGTCACTTCTTCAGTGAGAGACTACAAACTCCATCACTGCCAGGAAAAGAACCTTAGCAGATAAAAGCAGTTTCTTCATTTCCAGCAGATTTTTTGTCCATTAAAGTATATGCATAATTGCAGTAAAAAGGAGATAGAGATAACTACCACCAAAATTATCAAGATCAAATTCCGTTGAGAATTGCACATGGAAAACACTGAAGAAGTGCAACTAAGGGCATGATGTGACCACAGGATTTGGTAAAGCAGTACTTTCCACAGTGTTCCACAGGGATCGGTTCAGTTCCATAATATCCCAAGGGAATATGCCACTTTTGAGGTGCATCTATACAAATTCTACTAAAATTTATTTTGTTTTTAGGAATACCTCTGCCTGTTTGCATTCTGCAAGACAGAGGGATAAATAGATAAATATATACAGATGGAGGTTAACAGATGACTAATAACTACTTGAGTTGCTACCTCAACAACAATTAAGCGGTTGAAATACATTAAGATTATGATAGAAGTTTAGCTTACAACTATCCAGACATGAATCTACATTTGGCCATATGGCAAATTTAACACATGGGGGTGGAGGAATGATTATTTATACCATCTAACTTAAAATGTCTGATTTGTAGTCTCTCTAAGCAGCTTGTATAGCTCAGGTGCTCTGAATCACCCTGTTGAGGAGCCAAACTCTCTCCATTGACTACCTTGGGAGTCTTGGCTCAGATGTTTGGTGGTTCAGTCAGATTATGCAAATCTCCCCATTCTCCTCCTCCATCTCTCCCACACACACATATATACATATAACTCATACCTAAGAACTTTAGAGAGGATGCAGTAATGGCAGAACAGCAGAGTAACGCTGTGTAGAGCCCACAGGACATTTCAACATTTACAGCTTCATCTACATCGTCATTACTAATAAAAGACACAATATAGTTTAATAACTGAAGGGAAGCTAAAATAATTGACTCTTTCACCCAGAACTCTGAGAGACATCGAATGAATAAGGACAGTATTTTAAGCAGAATACTTAAGGGAACAAATGCATGCTCCACTTGTGCCTTTTTACTCCTATGCATGAAAGACTAGGGCACAGAACTGAATGCCATAAGGGTGAGAGATATAATACTGGGGTATGCAGTACAGTCTTAAAGGCACTTTCTGAAAGAAAGAAGTATACATAAATTAGGTGAGCAATTTTGTAGAATTAGAAAGTTACCTTTTCCAAAGACTCCTACAAAAGAAAGCATTAATCTCAAATTAATTTGAGAGCATGCACTTTCATATTGTTTCTATTGTCCCATTTCAGTGCCTAGCATGTGAAAAAGCTCTTTTCTTCAGAGTCCTACAAACCAGAACCTGGCCTTTAAAACATTGCAAAAGATGACAGCACTTGTGACTGTCAAATAATCCCTTTTAATAATTCTGCTCTTTATAATCAATCTTTGTAAAGAATTCACTTTGTAAATCTGCAGTAACCTAACCTTACTGCTGGTTTCCCAAAGAATTCAAGCCACTAATGTCTTCACATACTCAATGCCATGGCATTAAATACCAATTTCCACAGGAAACTTCAGCATTTCAAGCATATCAGTGAATGATATTGAAAATATCCAGTTGGAAAAGGTTTGTTAGACCTCTGTTATACTTTAAATCATTTCAAATGTAAAACATAATTCATACTTTGTCACATGATGCTTCTAGTTCCAGTGAACAATACTTTCTTCCCTTAGTAAGTAGAGGTAGAAAAGACGGGGGCACCATCTGTCAAACTGCATAGTTATCCCTGGAGAGGTTGAAATGCAGTAAGATAATTCAAATACTTGTAGGTATAAAAAGTAAACTGGGAAGCCACTTACACTTCTTCCTTCCCTCACCCTGCAGTACTGCCTAGCCACAGTGATGACACCTACCTCTGCCTGTGCACATCAGAAGGAAGCAATGTGCCTGGGTGCACAGAGAATGAGGCCAATACGTACCCTCAGGTGGGATGCCATTAGGGGTCAAATTACAGAAAGCACCTGCCCTGAAATCTAGACACAGCTAAAATATTGATTCAGGCTAAAATAAGATTTGGGGCTTGCTCGTAAAGATACTCTCAGTAAGTGGTAATACTTGAACTAACTGAAAATTTTCTACCTGAACTTTTTTCTGTCAGGAAAGACAGTGTCAGTGAACCAAACTTCCCCGCAGGAACACACTGATTTCCACAGCAACACAAACTGAAAAGTCCGTCATGAATTTCCTTCAAAGGAAAAATGTTGGCTCTTGCACAGCTCTACCAAAGGCTGCAACTGACCTGTAATATATATATTTGAATTCAGACTGAAACCGCAAAACATATTTTCTTCGTGTAATGTTACAATGTATAATGCTTTTAGACCATTAGACTATAGCCTGCAAATCTGAATGCAACTTGCATATGATTGACCTTTTATGTTACCCCAATAATGAACAAAGCCAGAGCCCAATAATGAACAAAGCCAGAGCTACAATTCTTTTTCTCTCAACTCAATGAATGTCAGAGAACTTTAGGAGAGAGAACATTTTTTTTACTTTACTGATGCCGAAGAGAGTTTGCCATTGCCTTCAGAAGAGTAATTTTTTTTTCCTCAGATACTTGATGAGTAAGAGAAGCCACCTTGCTTCCTCTGTTAGGGCCTCTAGTACTCCTTAACAGAATTAGTTGCTCTCTACTGTGCAAGGCATACCTTCATAGATACTGATGTGATTCCTGCAGACTTGTTCTAACCAGGTGGTACATCCTTCTTCCCTAATTTGAGAAATGAAAAAGCAATATTTTTAAACATCTACTCTTGTTAACCTACAACTCAGAGGAGATGGTTAAGGGAAGCAAATAATTTGACTGAACAGTTAACTTATTCTACTTTCCTGTTTTGTCAAACTCTGTCTTTGTTCCAAGTGAATCCAGGTAGGAACGATGAGCCAAGTACATGTGACAGGGAAGAGTGGTGGCCTGAGTCACCTGCATACCATAAAATGATGGACAGTACATGATCTGGGAGAACGATTTGCTGCAACATGCCCCCTTCCTTGCCTCACTTTCTTAATGCATTGGCAAGATGCTGAATGGCAGTAATTACTTTTACATTACTCATGTAGCTACAAAAGCGTGTTAGTTCCAAGCATGAATAGAGGGCTTCTTTATAACAAAAGCACCCTGGGGGTACACTGGGTGTTCAGAGATGTCCTCCTGGACCCTCCTGCATCCATTCAATGGATGCCATTGTAATGGCAGGTATTTGAATGTACAGAGGGGTCATTCTAGCATTGTTGGCAACATCGTTTGGCCCAAAGGCAACACAGAAATCCCTCTGTTTCCTCTGCTTCAGTCATTGAGACATCAGTATATCAGACAATGGAACAGATGGGGGCTACAGCAACTGTGAAAAGTGGAAATTGCACCTTCTTGTGTGTATATCTCACACATGATCCTGCCAGAGGACTCTGCCTGTTGTACAGCAGCATAGCTGATCTTTTGCTCTGATTATGCTCAAGAAACAGATGCTGATTAGGTGAAAGAAACTATTTACCAAATGCATTAGACAGGTGGGATCTGTCATAGTTTTGCACTGAAAAATTAAAAAAGGCCAGTCCCAGCAGAGGGTAAGTGTGAGGACAAATTCAATTTCAGGAGTCTCACACTCAGTGTACGAGTGGCTATCTCTGCACTTGTGATGCATTTACCTACAAGCCATTGCGACATACAGTTTCCAGACTGTTTGATTCAGCTCCATCCAGACAAGCCACCAGCTTTCTAACATACGAGGAGAGGCTGAGAGAGCTGGGACTGTTCAGACTGCAGAAGACAAGGCTCAAGTTGATCTTATCCATCTTTATAAATACCTGATGGGGGGCGTAAAGAAAGTGGAGACAGACTCTTCTTAGTGGTGCCCAATGAACAGATGAGAGGCAACAGGCACAAACTGAAATACAGGGAATTCCAATTCAACATAAGAAAACACTTTTTTCACTGTGGCCATGGTCAAACAGTGGAACGGGTTGTCCAGAGACACTGTGGAGTCTCCATCTGTAGAGATAGTCAAGACACTACTGGACACAGCCCTGAGCAACCTGCTGTATCTGACCCTGCTCTGAGCAGGGGGTAAAGACCGAATGATCCCTAGAAGTGCCTTCCAGACTCAACCATGCTGTCATTCCTCCTGCCCATTATCACCACGCAGACTAACCAGAGTCATAAAATGCCCTAGTAACAATTAACATGTTAGTGGATGCTGGGATGAAAGGAAATAAATGAGAAATGTAGTCTTATTAGAGATATGAGAAGAGGAAGGGTTTGTTTACATTCAGAGTAGATTACTTTCTATTACTAGTGGTAATACTCATGACATGATGCTTGAGGTATTGCTGAATGTGCTTTATATTTCTCAGGTACATACAACCTGTGTTTTCATTGCACCACACACACTATGATCTACTGTGCAGTGGGATTTTCTTCATTCTACCTCAGATTACATTCTCCAATTCATTCCTCCAAAGCAGTGAAAAGTATTCTCTACTCATTTATTTTTTAACTTAGAAATAAACTATTTCTGACTTGTCATACATTCGATTTATAGTGAAAATGTCATTGTGCCTTAAACTAATCAAACCATCCTTAATTCAGGAAGCCAATAAGCATATCTACTTTCACTCTCTCCTTTCTCTCCAGATATCACCCAATGGTTAAATACAATATTAAACACTCAATGCAGCACTGAAGCACAGGAAAGAAAACTATAATTTAATTAAAGGATTGCAACAGCATTTTAACAGACACATAATTGTTCCCTCACACTTGTGATTTAAAACAATCAATCTGTCCACCATTTATCTCTCTGTGGCTGGGCTTAAAAAAAAGAAATAGTTAAGGGTACTTATATCAGTGTAATTAGTTTAATAATAAGTATAGAGGTCATTGTAAAAGGGAAGTGATCATTGTGAAGAACTTAAACATTCTTATTTGAAAGTTTCAGAATTAAAATTAGACTAAAAAATAACATTTAATGGCTCTTTCCATCCACACTAAATGGAAATAATATAAATCTTTGCTCCTTGTTTCCAGCTGAAATCTTCATTTATGCAACTAGTACAGTAGGTACTGCACACTGTCTGTGTAAGCTTTGTGCTGGGAAGTAAAGAGGAGTTAGGAAGGTGCATCCATAGTCTAGAGATGTACAGACAAAGCAGAAAGGAACAATCAGTGGACTACTGTGCTAACCCAGGAGTCGGGAAAAAGTGGAAAGGGATTCCTGACCTCTCGATTTTCATAAGAATGAAACTATAGGTCATTTTCCTAGCTCAGATATCTTGCCTACGTGCCAGGCTAGCTGAAGCTGCTCTGGAGATCATCCTCCAGTTTGTGGAGTACCTCTGATACAAGCGATCAGGTAAGCAACTTCCCATAAATTCACCTTACATAGCAGTGGCACTTCCACAAACTCATTCAGTCTCAAGCTCCTCTGAGAGTTACAATAAATACCGGCTTTAGTGCTGGTAGATTTGGGTGTTAAAATGTTCTGTTGAGCAAATCCTGAAGAAGACCTGTTCTTTTTTCAGCGTTCTCTGCCCATGCTCTTCAACTTTACAGAGATCATATCTTTGGTTTCTTCTCTCACTCAAAAAAAAATCTTTCCATAGACCAATCTGGGAATATCCTGATAACCCATTTTAAATAATCACTTGCTTTTCTTCTAGAAATTCTAGATGTAAGGTGGGTTTGGAAAAAATCTCTCTCTATTCAAAACATAGACATATTGCCATCAATAGAGAAATCATCAAGAGATGCATGCAATTACATATAGTTAAGGCACAGCACGGTACTGTGGGTATCCATGCTCAAAATAACATAAGAAGAGATAAACTCATTATTTTGTTTGTATGTTGTTGGGAAACTTTTTTAACTATGTGGGTCCTTTGAGGAATTACTGTCATTGCGATACCTGCCATGGATTGTGCCTGACTTGAGAACAAGAAGACATCATTGTTCTCATATACAGGGCATAAACTGAGCAAAATGGAGTTAGGGGGACAGTGTCATTAGAAAATACATGCTTTGCAAATAACAATAACATCACTAGCAACAATCTGGAGGTTGTTTTTTTTTTAAATGAAACTGAAAGTAGGAAGCAGCCCTAGAAGAGAAGCTTTTAGAAGATATGGACAGGTATATGTTGGGCAAAAGTGTTAAAATGTTACTATCTGACAGAGTTTGGAAAACAGAAGATGTTGTTCCAAAGAGAGCTCACAAAAGGTTTCTTTCACACACACACACACACCTTTTTTTTCTGCAAATTGTAAAATCCAATCACAAATACTTAAATGAGATTTTTCTACTCCTAATCTGAAATTACAAGTAGACTAATCAGGATAATATGAAAATGAAACACCAACAAAAGGAAAAAAATAATCACATGACTCAGATGATAAAAATTTGCTTGAGGTGTAGCCAATACCACTTTCATTTGCCTCTAATTTTGGATTTTCACTGTAAAGTCCTAAATCAGACAGATTTCAATCCTCCAAATTGTGTGCTTTATTAACAAAAAAAGCCATTTAACACTGTGCTATCCAGAGATGATATCAAACTGAGAGCCACAGGCAAAAAAGCCCCTTGATAAATGGCTAAATGGGAACAGGCTGACAGTGTTTTAATCTGTAGCAGGACTACTTTTCCCTTATCTACTGGGTTAGTAAAATCCACATGCTGATGTATTGAAATAACCTTTTAAAGAAGAAGGTGGCCTTGTGCCTGGCAAAGTTTGACCTTACTCAGACTGTTTCAGCAGCGTGACACAAAATGTCCAGTGACACAGGAGCGAGGAAAGAACAGAACTTCAAATCCCTTTTCATTCTTTTTCCATTCTGCAAATCTGCCTGGTCTCTGTATCAAACACAACCAGGGTCATTCAGCATACTGTCGCACATGAAAAAGTATGCAGCTTGCTCAGGCAAAAAGTGAAGTTCCCAGTCTGAAGCACGTAGGTACAGGTTAGATGTGGAAGAGGAAGAAAAATCCCAGTTCACTCCAGAAAATTCAACTGTCAAAGTAAGTAGAACAAAAGTTTAACAGCCATGCTCGCTCCTGACGTTTCTTCCTGTTGCTGATGAAGGTCAGGATTTCTCCAGTCACTCTATGAATGCAGAATACAGAAAATCTGATGTCTCACTGATGGCAAGGGAGGATATTGCAGTGAGAGACCAAGAGAAGGTTAAAAATAATCTAAACCCCCCCTATTATTTAAGTTACTAAATCTGTAAAAGGTAGAGTTCAAAGAATGAGCAAAGAACCCTGATGGCTCTGGGAACTATTTTTCATACGAGTATATCATTTTCTTTGCATTAAGGAGAATCACGTTCACTACCTGATGAATTCTCTCTGAATTAGAACACAGTAAGACAAAAGGTTTGCCGATTGCCCCCATCTTGAAATCTGAATAGATTAGCACTGAGTAAGATGACATTATATAGTTTAAGAACATCCTCTGCCCACCAGAATATTTAAAAAATGCATTTTCGATATACAGATTTTTTAAAATGAATACAAAATACTTCACTTCAGCCCTAAAGCAGTTTATTCTATTTTTTGGATGAGCTGCCCTCTGGAAACAGCTAAACTGACTTGTTTAGATTAGATTTCACCTGGTTTTAGACAGTTATCCTATCCTCATTGTCCTTCTGGACAGTGCAATTTAAGGCTATCATTAGCTAGCTAATGCCTAAGAAAGATGTAATTGGAATCCTTGTCTAATTTTAACAGAGAAAAGCCAGATGTCTTCTGAGGCAGTTTAATTAATACACTGTTGAATACTATTCAGACATCTCTAATGGAATCCACACGAAGCTTTTTTTATAAAAAATACTGATTTATAGGGAAAGTATTTTTTATTAGTAACCTAAATGCACAGCCAGTTTCCTGACATTCATATAGCCTGATCGCAGGTTGCCTTACTTTAGTTTCTTCACCCACAAACTACCACAGAGTACAGTTTATGAGACTTGGGCTGAGTTGTCCCTGTTAGTCACAGGTGGTTATCACCAGATCACGGCTACATGTAGATAAACAGGCATTGTTTTTCACTCCTTCTCGCAGCTCCCTGAAGAACTACTGCTACCTCTTTTATGCTTGCTGGTGCATGCGTGTGTGTGGGAAGGTGCTCTCCTAAAAGCAACACCTCTGCATCAGATCAGGACATGGTATTCTCCAAGGCTAGATTAAGCCACAGTGTATGGTTGACACAAACCAATGTGAACAAAGCGCTACTATTCAAGTGTTTCAATTACTGCATCCCATTAACTAAATAAAATGCCAGCTATGAGACACCTAAAAATAAAATAAAATAAAATAAAATAAAATAAAATCAATTAAAATAAAATAAAATGTTAGATCAAAGAGTTGAGTTTACTAAAATAAGATTTGACCAAAAAAAAAAGAAACCCAACAACAAGAAAATCACAATGTTTCCAAAATCTTGAAAATTTCTGTGGAAGCTCCCATGGTCAAGCTTTTTAGGAGAGAATTTCTCTATAATTCTCTATTTGCAAAGCTTAGTATCATTGTAATAGTTCATGACAGATGGAAAGAAGCAGCAAATGTAAACAGAATTGAAAACTGAGGAGGCTATTTTCATTGTCCAAAGTGGCAGAAATGCAAAGAAAGGAAAAACATTATTGGTGAAGAACAGATGTGGATTCTTTCCTAGTCTTAACAACCTTAAGGACTTTAAGACTCACAAAAAAAGCACAAATTAGAAAACTAGTGCATATTTTAAGCATATATATAATATATAGCAATAAGATATATATATTTTAAGCAATTAAGTTACATATCTATGAAGAAGAATGGAAAGCACAGATTTCCATGTTACTAATCACCTATGTGGCTGACCAGCTGCACCTGTCGGGAGAAAATGGAGGTTTCCGCATATAGCTTTTTCTCTCAGAACAAGAAGGAAGCAGTCAGGGTCATCTCACATATACTTATTAGTTAGGGGTAAGGTTAACTTCTGAAAATCATGGAACTGATACTAAAAAGCATTGGACATAGAATAGTACATTTTGCATAGACAATGAATGTGAAAATCACAAACTGATACATCAGATAGAGTAAGCTCTAGGTGGCCCTGCTTGAGCCAAGGGGTTGGACCAGATGACCTCCATACGTCCCTTCCAACCTCAGCCATTCTGTGATCCTGTGATTCTGTGACTCTGTGACCAAAGCAGGTTTTTTTCTTCTAGTCCCACTCAATGCAATGAATAGTGATTGGCCTGTGAGTATATATTAGTTCAGAATCCACAGATACCTATGGGTTGAAAACACTGCAAAAAACTAGTTTCTGTATTAAGAACATTGTGTAGCCACAATGGGTCCTTGTAAAGATCAGGCCAGTGTGTTCAGTTCATCAACTGGCTGACTGATCCCAAGAACTCACAGTAAGCACCCTTCAGAGCAGCCATCCATTTTATCATGGACTGTGTTGACTCTAAGAGTTGAAGGATAGTTGAAACAGTGATATTCAAGATTAGGTCAATGGCATGTGTCCAGATTATGCTTCCTTATAAAGTTCCAGTCAAAGGAACTGGCATAGATTTATTTTTATCTTGTTATGCATTCATTTTGTATTTAGTTTTAAACAATGGAATGCATAGAAGACACTCATGGAAAAATGGAAATGAAGTGAGCAATTCTTTTAGGATAAATACAAGTGGAATTCCAGGTGTGTGCTTGGTAAGTTAATATCTTGCCCCTACACAACTTCTGACTTAAGTCCTTAAGGCTTCTTTAAGGCAGAAAGAGAAACTGTATTAGCCAGGCAACAGTGACTTGAAGGAGGAATGTGGTTGAAGAATCTCTGACTTCATGGATCCCGTGGCTGAAGGTCTCCTCAGGATGGAACACAATGAGAAAAACGTTGCCTAAAAGTTAGGTGAAGTAATAGATGCCAGACAGTACTTCCTCTGACTTGGGGACAGGAGAGAGTCTTTTCTCCCTGAACATACATGCATACAGAGTTTTTGTTCTGTTTTTTGTCCACTGATCTGTGTTTTGAAAAGAGATCTGCCTCTACTTGCTATTCAGAAGAATACTATACAAACAGAAGTACATATCTGCCAAGAACTATTGCTTATCAGTTCTTACTCATGGTTCTTGGTTGAATTTGAGATACAGAAAATATATTGATTAGATAAAAATATTTTTTCTGCCGCTCAATACAGGAGATGACAGACAGAAAGTGATATTGAGCACTGACATATACCAGAAGTACCAGGATTACATCTGACAATATGGTGTTTGAGTGACTAGTACTACCTGGCCAGCTGCTTCTTGGTATGTTGACTTTTGGCTTAGAGAAGATGAAATAACTTTCAATGTTATTTGACATCTGGAAAATCAGAAGCACTGACAGAACCATGAACACTACAGTAGGAGTCTGTGAGTTCTCTTTCTAAAATTAACTCAGGCACACAGACTGCTGTGGAAAACGCTCCAGAAAAGAACACCAAACCACCACCACCAAAAAAAAGGAGTGAAAAATAAGCACCCTAGAGCAAAACCTATGCAAGATATCCAAGAATTTCACTATAGGGAAGACAAGTAGCAGCTGTAGAGCACTGTAAGCCTATATTTAACGTATACATAGACAGCACCAGTTCTCTGATGCCCACCTCATCACAGAAAAGCACCACATTCAGAATGGGAAGGCAGCCAGTGCTTCCTCCATGGTAACAGGTGGCAATTACTATGGAGACCGATGGTCCCATGGTCCCAAATTTGCCTGCTATGCTGATTTTGAGTTTGTAGGCAGAACGTTTCACCTGTGACAAGCATTGAGTTCATAGGGAAACAGAGCAGAGGTGGCATAGCCAGAAACATTCAGGCAGCAGCCTGGAGGTAATACCTGGTAATATCAAACTGACCACAGGGTAACTGAGAAAACAAAGAGGAAGCAGATGCAAAGAAGGCAAATAAAGAGGGAGAGATGGCAGTAAATGTATGATACAGGACCCATGGAAAAAGACAGAGAGGGAAAAATAGGTGTTGCTGTGGTCCTAATGAGAGTACAATAATGGGATCTTGAGGGAGAGTCTACATTCCCTGGGGACAGAACTGGGGAAAAATTTCCACCAGACTTTTTCAGGGGCATCAATTTTTTTGCAAGTTTGTCTTGGTTTTTTTTCCCCGAAACTCCTGTCATTTTTACCTTGTCGACAATTATCTGAATTGTACGCTGTTATAGAATGTTCTTCTCAGTAAAGAGGAAAAACTGTATTATCCAGAATCCCCTTTAAACTTGAAGCAAAGACTTCTGTGAATCTTGACATTCTCTATTGTATTTGCTAACCATCAGGTATTTTTCTCAATTTCTCTTTCAATACTCTCATTACTAAAATTGTGAAAAACTGAAGAATATTTTTTGCTATAGAATAACAGAATAAATTTTGAAGATTTTCTTTCCTGATTCCCTCCTTTACTCTCGTTTGGTTAATGAGGTGGAGGATAACACAACTCATGAAGACTGAATAGCTGAATGAATTTGTTGAGTAGATATAGGGAATTTAATTTCAATACAGACCATAAAAATAATAGTTGATGTAACCTTTTGATGTACATTATTCAAGCCAGCCAAAAAGAAATAAAAAAGCAATTTCTAGTTTTCAAATCTTCTTTTGAATACTGTGTGCCTTCATGGGTATTTGATTTGCAAATGAACTTAAATCTAGATACCAAGATTACGCTTACTTTTGCCACTTTCAAAAAAAAAATTATTACATTGCCCACCCCTTTCTGTTTCACTGGTATTACTTGTCAAATATTTCATTCATATGCTGGCACTTGAAATAACTTTGCTTGATTTTAGTTTGCTAATAAATGCTTTCTTAAACAAATTCTGAGATTTATGGCTTTTTTCCCACTCTGTGATATTTTTTCAAATTATTTCATCTCTGTGTTCCCACTGATACATGATGTCTTTTACTGAGACTACAGAAAGTAACCCAGGTCCTTTTTCACAAAGCTGCTTTCTAGCCAGTCAGCCCCCAGCCAGTAACCCCCTGTTACATGGGATTATTCCATCCCAGATACAGAAATTTGCATTTCCCTATATGAAACTTCATTTAAGGTTCCGGTCATCCCATTTCTCCAGCTTGTATAAGGTCCCTTTGTGTGGCAGCCTTGGCCTCCAGTGTACTACCTTCCCCCTCCTTAAATTTGGTATCATCCTCAAGCTTGCTGAGAGACTATGCTGTCTCATCATCCGGGTCATTAGTAATGGTATTAAACAGTATTGATCCCTGAGGGGCACCACTAGTAACCAGCCATAGGTAGATTTTGTACCATGGATCCTTTGAGTCAACAGCACAGACGATTTTCCACACAATTTACAATCCATTTATCCAATCCATATCTCACTAATTTGGCTACAAGGATACTAGGGGAGACTATGTCAAAGGTCCATACAACATCCACTATGCTCCCCTTATCCACAAAGCCAATCATCTCATCACAGAAGGCAATCAGTTTGTTCAGGCATGATGTGCCCATGATAAATCCATGCTGGATGCTGCCAATCATCTTTTTGTCCCTCCTCTGCTTGGAGATGTCTTCAACGAGGATTTGCTTCATAACCTTCCAAGGGACTGAGATTATGCTGAGTGGCTTGTAGTTACCTGGATCCTCCTTCTTGAAGACAGGTGTGATGTTGCATTTTTACAGCCATCAGTAATCTGCCTCAATCACTGTGATCTCTCAAAGGTGACAGAAAGCGTCTTTGCAATGACATCGGCCACTGGACGCACTCCACTTGGTCCCATGGATTTGTGTATATTAAACTGATGTAAGCACTTCATAGTTCTGTCTTTCACAGTTTACTCCACAGACCCTGCCAATAGGCTTGGGGACGTGGGAACAGTCTTCACCAGTAAAAAAGTGAGAAAAAAAGGCATTGAGTACCTCAACTTTTTCAATGTCCTTTGTCACTAGGGATGCTGCCCTATTGAGTAGCAGGCCCACATTTGCCTTAGCCTTCCTTTGCTGCCAATGTACTTGTAGCAATTCGTCCTGTTGCTATTGCATCACTTGCTAGTTTCAACTCTAGCTGGTCTTTGGCTTTCCTAACTATTTCTGCATGCTTCAGCAATGTCTCTATACTCCTCCCAGGTAGCTTCTTCCTACTTCCACCTTGTGTGTACTTTCTTTTTGAGTTTGAGCTCCATCAGGGTTTCCCCATTCACCCATGCTGGCCTTCTGTCATGTTTGTTTGACGTCCTGCATGCTGGAGCAGGCTCTTCTTTTTCCCTGATGCCAGAGCCCGTTAGTCTCTCACTAGGTTCATCTAGATACTCCACATGAGGAGGGCTTAATGCTTAATATCAGACTTACTTATTTGTAGGCATTTGACATTACACAGGATTTTGATTTAGCAGAGTGCTACAGCAATGTACTGAAATGACAACATAAGCACAATATAGCAATTGCAATATGCAGTTGAATCACAATTAAAATGTGATTCCCATTACCAGTCTCCATATGCTCCACCATCATGATACTGGACTTTCCCCGTCACTGGGAAGGAATATGTGTGTTAAAGCCAGCTAAAGCCCTTTGTTCTCTACAAAGTACGTTTTGTTAACTGTTCAGTTTTTATACTTTATGTTGGGCTGAGTCACATATGCAATTCTCTGCCCTCCATGCTGGTCTGGCTAGCTCAGGAAAACATTACTCTCTATTAATTATCTCAGGTAAGGCTGTTTACACAACCACAACCCAATGATCCACTGGTACAGCTGTATATCTAAAACAAAGGTCACCCTCCAGTCCCCTTTGTGTTGATATAAATTCAGATATC
Organism: Gymnogyps californianus; assembly: GCF_018139145.2. Taxonomy (NCBI): domain Eukaryota; kingdom Metazoa; phylum Chordata; class Aves; order Accipitriformes; family Cathartidae; genus Gymnogyps; species Gymnogyps californianus. The sequence goes on along the minus strand of NC_059471.1, from coordinate 73,847,515 downwards.
TTTATGATAATTAGTTTTCATTCCTCACATCCTTTCCTGAGCTCATCACTCTTGCCCATCTCCTCTAAGTCTTCTTCCACTGTAGGGTTTTGTTGATCAGTCACACCTGAAGAGGCTGTCCTTGAACGTCAATGAGCTCTCCTCAGCCCCTTTGCCCTCCAGGGCAGCCTCTCATGGGACTATGCCAGGCAGGTCTCTGAACAAGCTGAAGTCTCCTCTCCTAAACTCCAGAGTTGTGATTCTACTCTGTCTTGCTCACTTCTCATAGGATTTTAACTGTGTCACCTCATGGTAGCTTCAGCTAAGGCTGTCTTTGACTCCTGCATGCCCAGACAGTTCTTCCTTATTTGTGTGTAATGAGTGCACCAGAAACTGATGTCCTAGTCTGCATGTCAATCACCTGTGTTAAGAAACTGCCATCAACACACTGTAGAAATCTCTTGGATTGCTAATGTCTAACCATACTGCCCTTACAACAGATATCAGAGTGCTTCAAGTCCTCCATGAGTGCCTGGGCTTGTGATTGGGCAGCTTGTTCCAGCTACCTAGAGAAGTCTTCATCTTCTTGATCAGGTGATCTGCATCAGATGCCTGACATGATGTCACCCGTATCAGTCTGTCTTCTGATCTTTAGCCATAAGCTCTCAAGGTCCTTGTCACACATTCCCTAGGAAAGTTCCATGCATTTAAGCTATTCCTTAACATAAAGTGCAACCTCTCCTCCTCACCTTCCCAAATCCACGCCTGGAAAATGGGAGAAAGTCAATAAGCAAAGAACAAGACACTGCCAAGGGGCTGCTCCAACAATCCAGTCATGGCATCTGGTTCCAACACCTAAGAATATACTCTGGTTTTGTTTAGTTTACTGGTACAGATACAGCCTCAACGTTTTGGATGAACACGTGTTTTGTTCACACAGGGTACTGACTGTGGTACCTTTTTATAAGTTATTCCACCTTAACAGTTCACAAATGGTTTTATCCACAGCCAGACCCCCAGATTTATTTCAGGTCACCATCAGCCTTTAAATATTTAATGATGAGTTTAAAAATGTCATTCCTTAATGTATAGGCCAGTAGTTCATATGAAGTTATACACTGTTATACTTAGGAATCACTTGATATTCTACGTTATGTGCACAGGGGCGAAACTGAGAGGAATCCTAGGCTGGGACAACATAGACAAGAAATGGTAATTGGGTGAGATGTTTTTCTTCCAACTAAGAAGCAGATTCCCTTTCCTAATAACTAGAAAACTCAATATGTTAAGGAAATAAAAATACCAAAGCCAGTGATTGAAGAAGTCCCATGCTTTTCCTTTACTATCTGGCAACTCCAACTGCATGCTGTAAAAAACCTACTTGGTAGAGTTGCTATTTCACTTAAAAACCTAGCTCCTGGAAACAAGAAAAACGTGCACATTCCCAGGCTGCCATTTTAAAATTAAGTTTCTAAGTCTCACAGTTGCAGGAAGACAACTGAAAATAAGACTCAGTGATTACAGAAATCCTTTGGAATGTCCCTTCTCATCTGATAGCTTAGGTACCTGGCACGATTTTCTTACATTTGGTGCTGGCAGTTCACAGTAAACTAATTAGTCAATGCTTACAACATCAAGAGGAAAGGCCCTGAGGTTTTGGTGATAACCCTGCATGGATTCATGGACCAGCTAGTTTGGCATTCAAAGATTCTTAGCAGATCTCCTATGCTATACAGCCAAGAAGATACCCACAGCACTAAACTTCTTAAGATTCACCTCTATGCCATCACAGCATGAGAATTTTGTGTCTCTACGCCATCACAGCACGTGAGTTTTGGATTGGTTTGCAACATACCATGACACCTCCTCCAACCTAATAAGTTGAAGTCTTTCTGGCATCAAACTATTAGCGTTACAGACACTTGTAGATGTCTTACACTATCAGAGTGTAACACAGATGTCCAAACTAACACACTGACATCTCATAAACACAGCAAAGACATCAGGGATTTATTTACTTTTGTACAAACCCTGGGCATATTAAACCTGAGGTAAGGCTAAATGTATCTGATGTTAATGCTCAAGTATTGTTTTCATGAGAACAACATTTAAAAATAAAACATAGGAAATCCAAGTTATCTTACTAAAAATAAATATGCAGGTATTATCACCTACAAAACATCAATTTGTTCATATGCATTTTGTTAGATCTCTGCTCAGTCTTTTTTATTAGGTTTGTTGTACTTTTAATTTATAAGATCACTTGCCATTCACAATGGTATAAGAACAAAAGAACAGGCAACATTTAAGAAAGTAAAAAAAAAGACCCCCAAAGTGACACCAAATTCGGGTCTAGGTCAAAATCTGCTATATGTCAGTCATCACCTGAAAAGTTTTTCAGTTATATGAGGAACGTTCCTCCAACTGTTCAATTTCTGGCTTTACTTTAAAAACAAAACAAAACTCTCTTTAAATGGACTTATTCATTAAAAATTAAAGATAAGGAATTGTGAAAAAGAACTTCCGTTGTTTCTCTCTTGATTGAGATAGATCAGCAATATTCATTTCATATGTTACTATCCTATAAATCTGATTGTGGTATATCCTATGTACACACAAATACTGGTATAGTATAAGTTAATTCTTACAATTTTAATAATCTTGCTAGGTATAAAATTTCTATAAGTTTGATATTGAACATCTTAAAATCCTCCAAGGCTGGAAAGGAAAGTCATATTCTATAGCCAGAGTGGCTTAATAAAAAGACCTTGAAAATACTGACACTTTAATGGAGTACATAAGTACTTTAGGTCAGTTAACGAAGGCCTCTTTAGTTTCTCAAGGCCTTATATAGTTCAAAAAGTAGTAATTTATACGCCTGAGTTGAGAGGTGAGAAGAAGCTAAATACTATTTCAAAGAACATTCAAAAATCTCCTTGAGAGATTTCTAAAACCTTGTTTCTCTAACTTCAACAGTCGTTACGAACTTTCTGACTATTATAGGTATTAGCTTTTCCTATGGTTTCAAAAGTGTTTTAAGCCTGTGATGGATAACGGTTTTAAACTGAAGTTAAGATGAAAATGATGAAGCAGATTTGGAATTGCAGTCAGTCATTCATGATAGTATTTGTATGATGAGTTCTTTCCAGAACTTCAAAAGGTTTTGTTCTGACCATCACTGAGAAGTGTGTATGTCTGTCTGAATAACATTTGTCTCACATGCAGTTATTACAGTTGTCCAGAAATTCTACAGAGGTAAAATCTCCAGTGAGAAATTTCTGCTATGCCCTGCCTTTCTTTATTGGAGGAATACTATAAGAATATTTTTTACAGTATTTCAGCACTTCTGCATCAAGTTCTGATTAAAATGAAAAAAATTCAGAAGTATATGATAAGAAAATTACTGCAAACGTAAGTACTGAAGTTTTTTAGTGAACTGCAGAAGCTGGTCAATTTAAGTAAAGGACAAAAATTTCAGTTCAGTTAATTATTTGAACTGATGCTTATGAAACAGAGTTTAGAAAAACAAATTCACAGAAACTGTATGAATTGTGTGATAGGTATGTATATGGCACTGTTTTATGTCTTTTTATGCTTGAGTCCTGAACAATGAAATAATTACACATTTTTTCTCTGTTTTTTTTTTAGTTTTGATCTACTTTCTATACTAGCTCTCTATGTTCTCTCTACTTCCTAATTCCAAGTTTCTTGTCACTGTGAATATCTTATCCTGAAATTCAGTCATAGTTCTTGGGTTTTCTATTTCTCTATGGGTTTTACCTTATATCATCAATTTTTTGGATCTGTCTTTTCAAACATGGACATGACTATCCATTTTCCTCCTCTGTCAACATCTGCATCACAAGAAGATTCTCTAGTCCTTAAATCTTCTTCTTATTGTTCCTGGGCTGCTTCTCTCAGCTCTTCAATTACCCCTCCTTTATTGTATGTAATTGTCCATCTGAATGTCACTTGAGACTTGTCGCTCCTATGCAGAGGCCACCCTGACCTTCCAAGCAAGAGGTACTCTCTAGGTGTTACCCTTATGGTTTCGCAGGTAGAGGTCAGCCTCTCAGCTCCTCTTTTTTGCCAGAGAATGAAGAAGCTGGAAGGAACATTCTTCCTTGGCAGACCTGAGGAAGGGAATTCTGGCTACAGCCAGTCCACGCAGGAGTGCAAAGAAAGATTGGGTAGGTGGAGAAAGGAAACAGTCATGGGTGGAAGACAATACGAAGAATTAAAAAAAGGGGAGAGGGAGATGAAAAAGGGAAAATGAGAAGAAAGGAAATGGGGGGAAGGAAAGAAGTTAAAAAAGAGAAAAAAAGGGCAGGGGGGAAGGAGAAAAAGAAAGGATTGTAGAAGATAGAGACACCTAGGAGGCTTCTGAAGAAAGTTGTGAAAGGTGGGAGGTGATTCTGTGGGGACTGACTAGGTGGCAGAGAAGAGGGGAAACAGATCTCGTGTCTGACCTGTGACAAGAACCAGAAGTAGTGTCTAATTTGAGCAGAGTGGAAGGAGCTGCTGGAGTCAGTGCCAGAGTCCTTGCATACTGTTGTGCTGTGAATGCCGATAGCAAATGGGTGGAAGAAATGAGCTATCACAGCAGTATGCCAGGGACCTGAAAATCAATTCCTGGAATCTGCACAGAGTGAGGAGAGCTCTAGGGAAATAAAAGGATAAATTCTATATCCTGCTTGACTTTTAAAAATATATTGCCGGACTGTATTAATCTTTGGAAGAATCCCCAGGTCTTGATCAACAAAAGTTTACCTTGTCTGCAAATAATATACCAGTGATTGCTGGTGGTAACAACCATTGTACAATGAAAAAATACAGAAAAAACATTGCCATTTCTAATAGGACATATACTCAGTCATTCAGAAAAATAAACTGCAAAGAGGAAGCTGCAACAATTTTCAATTCTTTCTCCCCTCCCCCCTTTTTGGAAGTTCCTTAAGAAAGCCAACACTGAAAATTGAATCTCTTAAAAAGTTGTCAGGGAAAGATGGTTTTCACAAACACAGATTTTTATCTCTGAATATGAACAAATTGCTCTATAGTGAAGATTGAGTATTTTAACATAAATCTTGTTTTGAATGTGAAAAAGATGTTGTGATAGAGTCAGTCAGGTTGGAAGGGACTTCAGGATGTCTCTAGTTCAACCTCCCGCTCAAAGTACGTTGAGCAGGAAATACTGAATTCAGACCGGGTGTCTCAGGGCTTGATCCAGTTGTCTCTTGAAAACCTCCAAGGACAGAGACTTTACAACGTCCCTGGACAACCTGCTCCAATGCTTGACTGTTCTTGGTGATTTTTCTTTTCCGTCTATCAAGTCAGAACCTCCCCTGCTTAAGGTAATGACCATTGTCACATTACTCCACCATGCACTTCAGTATAGTATCTAAACATTAAAGAATACTACCATGCACTGGCCATTAATGTGTTTTGCTTTGGTACGTACAGTTAGGTAAGATACTAGCAGGAAGACACCCTAAGGTGGCTGTAATGAATCACAGTGAACACAATTATAAATAAAAGTGCAACTGTCTTTCTGGAATCACAGAAACACCGCAGTTTTCCTGCTGAAACTCCCATACAAGTAGTGACCAGTTTCAGCTTGCTTAACTTTTGAAATCTGATAGTACCACGGACCAGGATTTTTGGCTGCCAATTCTGCTAAGCCTTGACATAAGAAATGCTGCTATATTTTGCACATAAATCAATACAAACCTACAGTACAAATCTCCCAAACAACTTTGAGGTTTGCGAGTTGCTGGGAACAGCCTTTTATCTTCCTCTCTGCAGTCTTGTGTTGGTTAGACAAGAAAAGCTTTAAAGATTTCAAGTATGGACTTTGGGGAAAGGTGTTGGGGACAAAAAGAAAGAAAGGAAATACCGTGTTATGAAACACTTGGATATCTCAGTTTCCTTTTAATCATGAGACATTTATCCAAGAGTTTGTGGTTGGCTTCTCTGGCTGCCAGAGGCAAGCAACGTTGTCTTATTGAAATGTTGATTTTTCAGACAACTGCTGTGAACAAATACACTGTTCAGACCTCAAAGTTCCCTTCTGTTGAAAGTCATCACTTGCAGACAAACTTCTCCATGCTCATTTGGTCTAGTAACTTCATTTGAAGTCAATCAATACAGGAAGAAAATACCTGTAAGGTACAAACATGCACCTCTTGCTACTTTTTCTTCCTTTTAACTTGAAAAGAGCAACTGACCTTCCAGAATTAAAACATGGACAACATCATTGACTGCTCTACCATTTTTTTTCCTAAATGAGGTGGCATTTTTGCTCCCTTCCAGATAAATGCATAGGAACTACTGTAAGTGCAAAATAGCTACTGTTTTTCCCTTAGGTGCTATATTTTGAAATACAATAAGCATATTGATTTTACGTTCTGCAGTGAAAAAATCAGAGTGTCAGAAACGATTCAAAAACTGTAAAATAGCCAGTGTGTGATCAGGCCACTTACAGGCAAAATGAAAAAGTATATTGAGAATCTCTCCGTTGTCCTTTTAAGACAAGATTTGAAACTAAGCATCACATATTCAGGATTCGAGTGCCTCAGGATGTTATAGGGTGGATACTTCTTTCTGTTGAGGACCAAAAATTCCTAAAATCTTTCACAAACTTAAAATGTGTATTCCTCAAAAAGAAAAAATTATATTTCACAGGAATAACCTCTTTCCAAAGGAAAAAAAGAAGTTTCCGTTGAAAATTCTTCATCAGCTCTGACATTCAGCCTTCATCAGTTCAAATGGCATGAGATATGCAGAGTATACCATTGCAACCCATGAAGACTATAATATTAACAGATTTTTTTTTAAAGCGCAATTATAGGAAATGTGTATTCAAATGTCAAATCAGTTAATGCAGATAAAGAGAAGACTTATAAGAATAGCAGCATCAGAGTGCCTCAAGGCCATAACTAAATATTTGACATATATTCCATTAAGAAAAGTTAAAGGACAGTCAGTTTGTCCATTTCAGAGGATTCACAGTAGGATTTGTTCTTCTTTTTGCTTCATCCTGTTTAATTCTATGCAGCTTCTTGCATATCGCCTGTTGCCTTAGTAGCTGAGCATCTGCCAGTAATGAAAAGATTGAAAACTATCACATATCTGTTTTTTCATCCTTTCTCATTCTTCTAGGTGTGTCTGTAAGTGAGTGGGTGTGTGCAGCAGGATGCATGCCTCTGAGAGAGAGAGAAGAACAGAGATTCTTTTGGTAGCTTTGTTTTTATACTCATGTTGCTTGTGTTTTTACTGAGGACAAAACTGGAGCAGAAGATGGTGAGATCAGGATGGATCTTCTTTTCTAAGATGTTCATCTACAAATCAAGGACTAACTTCATATCAGCCTTTCACACCTATGATTTTCTTCTGTTCTAGTCAAGCAACAGTTTTAATTAGGAATTTAGATGGCTTTAATATATCCTGGGGTATGGTATGGAATACCTTGAGCTTAGGGACTCAGACCATGAGCTTTGTTCATCTTTCTGTTGCCTAAGAGGCCCACGTCAATCATGGAACAGCTCTGATGTGGTTTTCTAGTAACCTGTGTTGCTAAGGATGAAAATAGAAAGATATCGATGAAGGACCTAAATACTGTGAACTGCAATTCATTCCAATTTCTGATAATCAGATTTGTTTTAATGGGGCTCTTGGTTTTTCACTGGTGGTGCTTTTCCAAAGGGAAGAAACACAGATGTCAAATCAGGCTGCCAGAGTGAAAAACCGGACATTAACTGGGCCATTCCCCAAAGTGATGCACTCAGGGCTGACCAAGCAGAGGAGACAGGTGCAGCTAACCTTGCTCACGAGTGCTTACCAAAAGACACCAATTCAAGTGGCAGCAAAAGCAACAGACAATATGAAACAAGTAGTCTGATTAAGGTTGCTTCACAACTGGTGGAGCTAGGAGAACTTCTGAGCTCCTAGATGCTCCTACCCCCATCAGGACATAATAAAGTCACACACCAGCCCTCCCCATACTGTCTTGGTTTCCCTGGGAAAGAAACTCAGGTAGAAGCAACTAGACAGGAGCCTCAGTGTCTTCTGCACAAGCTCTCTGATTTGGCCAATTGCCCCAGAATAGCATGTACCTTTTGTTCAATCTACATGACTCCCTATGTTTTTTCTTATGACTGATAGAAAAGTTTTGTGGAAAAGTCAGCTATTCCTCAGCTTTAACAGATTAGCGGTAAAACTGCCAGAAGTGACATTATGAAAAAAAAATAGGAAAAAAATAAGTTACTTTAAAATATGCATGGCTAACCCCAGTATTAAATCATAACTTAATTTCCATTCCACAGAAATAATCTCTGTATTTAGATATACAAAACTGCAGTGTTTCTTAAAGAAGAATCAACTGAAAATCTACATCATATGAGAGAATATAAAAATACTTATTTAAAAACTAAGTTAAATTTGATGTCTCAATTTGTGTTTCTGCTTTCTCCTGTCTAAATCTTGTCACTCATTTGTTTGTCTGTCTGAGGGGTTATCTGATAGTAAGAGACATAATCCCAGCCTATTTTGTTTTGACAGACATATATGCTACCCAACTATGAGAAAGGATTAAAGTTTTATTATCTGTCATATAGCATGCCCGTTACACAAAGTTAATCACTTTTTAAGGAGACAGACCTGCCCTTCATAGCAAGGGATCTAGCCAGGCAGACCTCAGCAACACCCCTCTAACGGGAGCAGATACACAGGGCATTTCCCTGATTGTCCTCTAGCACTATTAGCAAAGCAATGTTCAAAGCTGCACGACTGCCTTCTTACTTCCTTCCCCTTCCTAGCTCCATGGCCACTAGGGATATGTTTTTGTTTTTCTGTTAATTTTGCAGAAGCAGAAGCGAGAAAAGGGAGGGGCCTTTTCTCATGGTAACGTTTCATGTTTCCAGGCTGCCTTGTTTTTCCAGGCTGTGTTAAAGGTAAATAACATTGACAAGACAAGGCTAATGAGTTGAGGACTTGATGTTTTCATCCTGGTTTTTGAGTCCGTTACAAGTAAACCTTTGATGGCTTCTAACTAACCTCATTATCATTGGTCAGTCAAGCCTTGCAAAAGTAACAAGCACCGACTGGGCTCTAGCCAAGATGCATCTAATCTGAGAGTCAACAGTCACTGCTTTTGTTAAACTTCTGTGGCATACTGCAGGATATCTGTCTGACCTTGGCAATTCTGGTCTCTTCTTGTTCTCCTTTTCTCTCCTCCTCAACGATTTTACCTGGTATTTGTTCTGGTTCTGACATCTGTTCAGTACTTCTTGGTTCTCAAAGTGCCAAATGGTTTCTCTACACTTGGAAGCAATTCTGCAGCAATTCTTCATTTCTAATAAGACACCAGTGAGTTCAAGCACACAGTTCTCACAGTTTGGAGATGCACTAGTGTAACTTTTAGTGTGGCCATTGAGGTGGCCGTGAAAGGCAATAATACAATAAATAAATAATAATTAAAAAAAATTAAAATCTACTCATTGCAACAACTAAAGTAATTAGAGAACTATATGCTCTTTGTTTCTTTAAAAATATGCCACATACTCTACTAGGACCTAAAATAGCTTGAACCTTCTAGGTTCAAGCAAGCTCATCTCCTGCCTTTGGAAATGTGCAAATAAGGGTAGGAGAAGGGAACTGTTGCAGCTTTTGAGTTGCCTGGCAGTAGGTTACCTTGACTTGTATTTTCATGTTTTATGTTGTATTTTGTGATGTACATTTCAGCTACATTAAGGGAGGCTACAAGGAATAAACACATGTAATTATATCAGCATTTGCAAAAACGTAAGACTCCAAAAGAAAGGAACCCCAAATAAGCTTATGATGTAACGTCTGTGCACACACGATAGAGCATGCATCTTGGAAGGTGCCTTAGGAAGTTTCTTCAAGGATCAAGATAACCACCAAAGATCAAAATCTGCCCATAACCCGAAGAGGAATGAGCTATGCACAACACTGTTAAGAGTTTGGGCACTGCTGACTATTGATCCACCTCTGACTGTTGCCTGTAAGAGCCACACCATGCTAGCCATTCAGTCTGCTTTCTCATGTTGAAATAAAAGACCCATAAAGGGGCACTTTTATCTTACTTACAGACAATTCTTTATTTATAGAATTGATTGCTATGACTCCCTAACCAAGAGATTTCTATTCCAGAGCATCCCCACATTCATAGAATCATAGAATCGTAGAATAGTTTGGGTTGGAAGGGACCTTTAAAGGTCATCTAGTCCGAGCCCCCTGCAATGAGCAGGGGCATCTTCAACTAGATCAGGTTGCTCAGAGCCCTGTCCGACCTGACCTTGAATATTTCCAGGGATGGGGCATCTGCCACCTCTCTCAGCAACCTGTTCCAGTGTTTCACCACCCTCATTGTAAAAAATTTCTTCCTTATATCTAGTCTAAATTTACCTTCTTTCAGTTTAAAACCATTACCCCTTGTCCTATCGCAACAGGCCCTGCTAAAAAGTTTGTCCCCATCTTTCTTATCGGCCCCTTTTAAGTACTGAAAGGCTGCAATAATGTATCCCCAGAGCCTTCTCTTCTCCAGGCTGAACAACCCCAACTCTCTCAGCCTTTCCTCATAGGAGAGGTGTTCCATCCGTCTGATCATTTTTGTGGCCCTCCTCTGGACCTGCTCCAACAGGTCCATGTCTTTCCTGTGCTGGGGGCTCCAGAGCTGGATGCAGGACTCCAGGTGGGGTCTCACCAGAGCAGAGTAGAGGGGCAGCCTGTATTGATACTGGGGGTTGCCCCGATCCAGGTGCAGGACCTTGCACTTGGCCTTGTTGAACCTCATGAGGTTCACTTGAGCTTGTCCAGGTCCCTCTGGATGGCATCGTGTCCCTCAGGCATGTCAACCGCACCACTCAGCTTGGTGTCACCTGCAAACTTGCTGAGGGTGCACTTGATCCCACTGTCTATGTCATTGAGGAAGATATTAAACAGTATTGGTCCCAGTATGGACCCCTGAGGAACACCACTTGTCACCGGTCTCCATCTGGACATTGAGCCGTTGACCACTACCCTCTGGATGTGACCATCCAACTAATCCCTCATCCACCGAATGGTCCACCCATCAAATCCATATCTCTCCAATTTAGAGAGAAGGATGTTGCGGGGGGCCGTGTCAAAGGCCTTACAGAAGTCCAGATAGATGACAACTGTAGCTCTTCCCTTGTCCACTGATGTAGTCCCTCATAGAAGGCCACTAGGTTGGTCAGGCAGGACTTGCCCTTGGTGAAGCCATGCTGGCTGTCTCAAATCACCTCCCTGTCCTCCATGTACCTTAGCATAGCTTCTAGGAGGATCTGTTCTATGATCTTCCCAGGCACAGAGGTGAGGCTGACAGGTCGGTAGTTCCCAGGGTCCTCCTTTCTACCCTTTTTAAAAATGGGTGCAATGTTTCCCTTTTTCCAGTCACCAGGGACTTCACCTGACTGCCATGACTTTTCAAATATCATGGAGAGTGGCTTGGCAACTACATCAGCCAATTCCCTCAGGACTCTGGGATGCATCTCGTCAGGTCCCATAAACTTATGTATATTCAGGTTCCTCAGGTGGTCTCGAACCTGATCTTCTCTTACAGTGGGAGGTACTTTGTTCCCCCAGTCCCTGCCTTGTGGTCCATCCACTCCAGAGGTGTGGGAAGAGAGGTTGCCAGTGAAGACGGAGGCAACAAAGTTGTTGAGTACCTCAGCCTTCTCCTTGTCCGTTGTTACCAGTTTGCCAGTCTTGCTCATAGGTGGGGTACACTTTCTTTGAGCTTCCTTTTCTGGATGACATACCTGTAGAAGCCTTTCTTATTATTCTTTGCATCCCTTGCCAAGTTCAGCTCCATCTGCGCCTTGGCCTTCCTGATCCCATCCCTACACAACTGGGCAGAGTCCCTATACTCTTCCCAGGATACCTGTCCCTGCTTCCACTGCCTGTGCATTTCCTTCTTGTCCTTTAGTTTCACTAACAAGCCTTCACTCAGCCATGCCAGTCTCTTGCCTTCCTTGCCTGATTTCATACACCTGGGCATTGAGAGCTCTTGTGCTCTATGGAAAGCATCCTTAAAGATCTGCCAGCTCTGTTCTGCTTCCTTGTCCCTGAGGGCGATTTCACAGGGGGTCCTATTGACTAATTCCTTGAACAGCTGGAATTTTGCTTTCCTAAAATTCAGGGTCCTGACTTTACCCTTCACCTGACCCATATCCCTCAGGACTGTGAACTCCACCAGTACGTGATCACTGCAGCCCAGGCTGCTTCCAATCTTGACATCACCGATTAGCTCACTTGTGTTGGTGACCATCAGGTCCAGTATTGCATCCCCTCTGGTAGGGCTGCCTATTACCTGCCTTAAGAAGTTATCCTCAATGCACTCCAGGAGTCTCCTGCATTGCCTACAGCTTGCCGTGCTACTTTTCCAGCAGATGTCAGGGTGGTTGAAGTCCCCCAGCAGGACGAGAGCCTGTGAGCGCAATGCTTCCTGTAGCTGGAGTAAGAACACTGTGTCGACAGGCTCCCCTTGATTGGGTGGCCTATAGTAGACATCAACCACAAGGTTCCCTTTGTTGCCTCGGTCTCTAGTTCTTGCCCATAAGCTTTCAACCTGCTCGTGGCTATTCTTCAGAGACAGCTCTTCACACTCTATCCATTTCTTGATGTAGAGGGCAACCCCTCCGCCCCTCCTTCCTCACCTGTCCCTTCTGAACAGCTTGTAGCCATCGATAGCCAAAATCCAGTTACCGATGGCTACAAGCTGGCTGGTACAACATGGCTACGTTGTCCTGTGATGCAATTGTTACAGAGGGCCAAAACCAGTCACTCCTTTTTGTGTTAAAAAATATGATGCAGAGCAGTGTGACTCTCTCCTGATGCTCTGTATATCACAAATATGAGCTCTATATGTCAGAAGTTACAAACGCGGGGCTGCCAGAAGTTTGCAAGTTATGGACCAGCCTCTCCATAAAGATCAGATTCATATGCAAACCAGTTATCACATATGTAAATGAGCAATTAACAATAATATAAATATGTAGTATATAATAGATGTTATATTACATTTGAGGGAGAAAGCTATTTTCTTCCTGCCTGTGGTGCATTTGTGTCACACTGTCAAATGTTTGTTAAAAAAAAAAAAAGAAAGCTCACATTGGCATACGATAACATGCTTAAAGGGGTTTTGGCTTCAAGTAAACACTGAATATCATGAGATCTGTGATGAAATCATGGGAACTAACAATGATTGTTAAATGGCAGAGACTCCAGGGCCTTTTGCTGATACATTCAGCTGTCAGACATGCAACCAGCCACCTGCCTTGCTTCAGCATTTTCTCTTATTTTCTCCTGACACCATAAGCATAACTTAGTCAGCTACATATATTTTTGCAAAAAAAAAATGGCTCGCAGGCAGGTTTTTTCTTTTCTAAAATTGTTTTTGGTATTGATTTTTTTTTTTTTAATCTTACTAATAGAAAATTTAGAAAAATAAGACTGGTAGCTTTGAGAAGCTAGACTGCACTTGGGATTTTTGGGACTTCCAGTCTCCTTGTTTAAACTTAAGTCAGAGCTGGGGGGTCCTATCCCTGAAATAGTTGCCTATCCTAATCTTCAGATCCTGGAATAAGAGCATTTTTTTGGCTCTGCAGCAGTTTGCCTAGACAGTTGCACAGTGACAGGGGCCTCCCATCTTCCTCAGGCAACCGTGCAGGGTAAATAGAGACACCAAGGATCCTTGGAAGACCGCTGCAAAACTGGGGTAGATGCCAGGTTCCTGGAATAGCCTGCCATCAATCCAGAGAGTCTCAGGAAGAGTTTGCTGGACCCAGGATATCATGAGTTAAGCATTTTAGGCTTCACTAATTAGCACTTGCTGTAGTGTTACTCTAGGGTCTCATTTTTGCTGGAAGTAACAGCAGCTGCTGCCTCTCCAGAGGAGCCTTCAATCTCATGGAGAAAAATCTCAAGAGTCGCTATAAAAGGAGAGAGACATTTGGTCTGCTACTAGGCCAAAACCTTATCTCTTTGTGAGGAACAGAAGAGCAAGGGATAATACATGAATTAACCACTGCCATCAACTCTCCCTGACCATCAGGGAGGCAACGGACAACCCTCAACCTTAGGGAAGTTTCGCTGCTTTTTCTACAAACAGAGATCATTTGTGTATTGGTGGCTATCAGATCTAATATCAGATTGTTTTAAGTCTATTACTCTTATATCACAACATATTGTATAAATTTGGAACCAGCATTGAACCATATAGCTGTAAATGTTTAGAAAGGTGTCCCTGATATACCTCAAGCAATGAGACGGAAGATTAACAGAAAGAGTAGTGCCACACTAATACTTAAAATATGCACTAATTTGGCATGAATCTACCATAAATTAGATTTAGAAAGTGTAACTTTACAGTGAATGTACTTACATCATGGATGAATTTTACCAATTTCATAGATATATAGTACATCTTATTGGAGCAATTAGACAAAAATTAGCAGAACTTCCAGTGCAAACTAACTTGTAAAATTTTTATGAGTCTTGGCTTGGCTATAAAATAGAAAGTCATAAAAATCTAAAAGATCCTTAATGCAGTGTCTCTTACATATTGAGAAATGTATTGGGTCACCCACAGAAAAGTAGTAGTGAATTAGCCTGTAGTGAGTAGTCAAGGAATTGGATAAATATTTGACTCTCTAAGAAAGAATACTTTATTTACGTTAGATAAAAAAGAAACACCTGCAGGGAATTTTAGGGAAACCTAAGGAGAGTTAACAACTAAGCAATGCAATAGCGGATTACACTCAGAATGGCTATTGGAATGAAGAAATGCAATCACTCACATAAGAATATAACATATTTCAAATTCACTATATCCAGGTGTTATTGTGGGTACCTCAGGAAAAAAATGCTTAGAAACATTAATGCCTACAGGTTAACAAAAGCAAAGAAGATCCCTACAGAATCATGCACTCCTTCATAAATCTTTGGAATGGTCAACTTGTCTTTGAATACTGCCTTGCACACCAGCCAAGGTATTTGAAAAAATGTGTAATGAAAACAGTAAAGTCTAAAAGAGGGCAACAGAAATAAGAAGATATGGGAGTGTCTGTGTATGAGAGGGATTAGCAGATGAATAGGAAGAGGGTTTTATCACAGATATGCTTCACGTATTGTATTCATGAATTGTCATATATGACACAAGTCATATGCTAAACACAGGGTTTGGGAGGAAACCATCAGAGGCCAAATTTTCCATAAATATATTTCTGTTTTCCTCTCTATAAGACCTCTCTATATTGACTATCCTCTGAAAAAGACAGCTTTCTGAAGAGAAAGATGGATGCATCCCAGTACCTTAATCTCTACCTTCCTGGAAGAGGAAAAATCTACAATAGCTAAAATATGCTCATCACAAAACCTGAATCAAGAATTCCATTGATGCCCCATGATCTGGCTCAGGCCATTACAGAGAGCACAGATGGGAAGTTCAGATGTGGATTAAAGCTCTTTCCACACATTGCAATGCCTTCCCAGCATCTTTAATGAAACTCCTCTTGAGATATGAACATTAAGCTGTGTTCCTTCCGGCCTGTTCTTCATCAGGAGTAAAATTCTGCCCTCAGACTTTATTAATGATTCTGCTGATGATACATGAGATGAAACAAAGCACAGCTCATTCCACAAAACCAGCATTTGCTTTTCTAGGCTAGGAGAAACATATTAAAATTGGCGATGACAGCTAGTTCTGTTAGAAAATTAATGATATGAGGCTCAAAGTACTGATTGCATATCCATAAGAGGTTTCATGTTCAAAGGGGTAACATTTGATTGAACTGAGTTTATATTTAGAAAGACGGGATCTGTTTCTTTCAAGCACTATGTTAGATTTGGATGAATTTCTATTAAATGCATTTCACATTTCCTTACTTTTTTTCTGCAATACTTTGCATGCTTTTGTTCATCACTTAAGAAAACCCCTTGAACTTTTAGAAGGCTAAAAGTACATGTTTTAAGACCTGACTGAGCAAACTGGACCATCAATAGCTGGAAATTTTGCTTTCCTCTATTTTCAACTGAACTGAAAACACCTGAATTGTTCGTGAACCTTTGTGTGTGTATTTTAGTGTTTGCAGTAGGAATAGCATTCTGGGCATGCCCACCTTTTCCTGCCTTGCAGCAATCCTCTAGTAATGGGCAACTCAGGAAACTGTAGACCTTCTCACTAGGGAAAAGCTAAGTAATTGGCTACAAAAAATGTCATCATTTCTATTACCTAAATATAAGGTGCTTTTTAAAATGAACAACAGTGTCTGCAGTTTGATCAGAACAGCAGCAAGAAAAATAAAGCAATGAAAACCCATTAATCAATTCAGTCTTACTATTTTTATTCTGGCATCTTGCACTGCAGCTCAATATTACTGCATCTGGTAAAGCCTGAAGCATGGCCTTACAGATTGTTTCAGACCTCAGGTATGCAGCTGGCACAGATTCCCACCATAAAGCTCCTTGTACCTAATTAAAAAGTTAGTTGACCAGATGCTCTAAACAAGGTGTGATGGGTTTGTCAGCCTCATTTTGGTATGGCTGTCTGTCCTGGTTTCGGCTGGGACGGAGTTAATTCTCTTAGCTGGTACAATGCTGTGTTTTGGATTTAGTGTGAGAATAATGCTGATAACACGCTGATGGTTTAGTTGGTGCTAAGTAGCGCTTATCTTAAGCCAAGGACTTTTCAGTTTCCCATGCTCTGCCAGCAAGCAGGTGTACAAGAAGCTGGGAGGGAGCATAGCCGGGGCAGCTGACCCGAACTAGCCAAAGAGGTATTCCATACCATGGAACATCATGCCCAGTATATAAACAGGGGGGAGTTGGCCGGGAGGCACGGATCGTGGCTCTGGCATCGGTCAGCAGGTGGTGAGCAATTGCATTGTGCATCACTGGGTTTTTTTTCCTTCCCTCCCCCCTCCTTTTTTTTGTTATATTCCTTTTCTTTACTATTATTATTATTATTATTATTATATTTCATTATTATTATTGTTAGTATTATATTTTATTTCAGTTATTAAACTGTTCTTATCTCAACCCATGAGTTCTGCCTTCTTTCCCGATTCTCCTCCCCATCCCACTGGGAGCGGGGGGTGGGGGGACGGGGAGCGAGGGAGCGGCTGTGTGGTGCTTGGCTGCTGACTGGGGTTAAACCACAACACTGTCATATGCTGTTGCCTGAAGGAGTGTCATGAGTTTAAGTTAATCTTGAGCACATGCACGGGGAGAGGAGGTGAAGGTTTGTGCTGGGCTGAAAAAATAAACACCTCGAACAATTAACTGTTTCGCAGGTGTGGGTGCAAACATGCTCACGTTATTCTGCAGTGTGCCTACTCCTCCCAAATTAAGAAAATCCAGAACATTCAACAGTCCCACCAGTGGCTGACAAAGGAAAACCAAAACCATGTAGGCCAGCTGGAAACTAGTTGTGTGACGACTATAATGGAAAAGAGTTCCTTCAAGTAGCTTAGCCATACAGCCACTTTTGCCTACTATTTAATCTGAAACACTCTTACTCCCTCAGAATAAAAAAAAATAGTGGCCATTAGTACAGAGTGATCTCGTTATGCTTAATAGCTCCCAATGCGTTTTTCTTCCAATGATTTGTCCAAACACTTTTGAATCCTTATAAAATTTTAGCACCCACAGTATCCTATGGTAGGAGTTCCACAATTAATTTTGCTTAACTTCTCATTTCCAGCCTGCATTTTGCTGCCCATATCTTATTTGTTTATTCTTGTGCTGACATCGTCCTTCAGACAGAATACCTCCTCTTCCTTACTGATGTTTATGTGAAGCCTAACTACCTTAATAATAAACTGAATTTTATGGCAGAATCCTGAAATTATTTCCACAATGCTCAAATCAGTGCTGAATAGAGATAACCAAGACAGTTTAATAAGCTACTTCCGTACCAAAATTAGCACAGCAGCCTTGCTTGGCACAGGAGGATAAATTAACCCAAATGAAGAACCACACTGACAGAATATTTTTATGCAGTAGTATATAGTACTTTAAAACCATATGAAGAAAATGTGATCATATAGAGTAAAATCTGTCAAAGATTGCTACACTAGGATCAAGTCACAGCCTTGATTCTTTCTTCACATTCACAGGGAAACACACGTTCCTACCATGCATTGGCATTGATGCCAATGTTGTAGCATCTCTGTATTAAGGAATCCTGCTTGCCACATGTGGTTGATCAAACCAATCTGGTACACAGAGTGGGAAAGAGCTGTCACATTGCATAGCAGCCCTGCATTATGCCATTGGGCTCAACTTTTCACATAAGCAGCGTGCTAAGCGCACATCTACGTAAGGACGGCAACAACAGACACACACCTACCATGTGCCCTGATATGCCAGATGATTCATCTCATCATGTCACCTGAAGCACATACAAAACTTGCACAGAGAATAAAGAGATTTCAAATTATTTCAATACTTTCTAATTCCTACAAAAGACACTAGAGAGCTCCAGGAACCGTTCTTGAACAAGATTTTCCACAGGAAAGGGCAGGTAGATTTTAGTAACCACTGTTAGCACACTGAGATGGTCTCTTGTTTATAAGCCGCTGTTTTCTCCCTATTCATCCTGGCAACCGGACCAAGTAGAGCTCAGTATTCCCACTGACGGAATATCAACTGTCCCCAGAGCAACAACAGGGTTAGGGTGTGAATTAGTTGGCACTAGAGGAAAATACTCTAGAAACGATTTGAGATTAGTTTAGTTTCACATTTCTGAAATATCAAGGGAAATTTATATAAAAAGTAAGACATTTCAAATATTAACCTTGGTCATGTGTGTGTAGAGATGCAGGGAATATTCTCCGAAACTTGTGCGTTTTTGTGCTTACCTACAGTGGAAACTGCAAAGATTTATCTGTGTGCTGGGGAACAGACGAAAGGGATGCAGAGGGAAGCAGAGCTGTGCTGTGAATTCTACTACCATTTTTATTTTATTCAAAGACGTACGTCTCGGAATCCATAATCAGCTTGTCCCCTCAGAAACTTGTCATAGCAGGCAGTAATAAATCATTCAGGCATTCACTAAGTCATTCACTTTGTAAGTCCCACTGAGTGCCATGTATCTTGAGACTGCTATGAATGTACACAACACTGAAAATACAACCGAGTTATGAAACACAAAATCACACAGGAGATGTCCTACTATTATCATAATAGTAGTGCTAAAAGTGTTCAATGAAAAGAACACAATTCAGTATGAACCTAAAGATATAAAACCTTGATATCTACATGACCAAAAAGGTTGACAAAACTATAAAACATTATTTTAATATTCCTCCACAGGTTTTTCCATCTAGCAAGAAACTACAATGAACGCACATAGAAACCGTGGCACATTCAGTTGCTGCTTGATCCTATGTAATCTCCATCTCCATAGATGATAGTACATGTATGATGGTAGTACATGTATGATGGTATTACATGTACATTTTCAAGGGCAGAAGGACTCCGAATAAATAGATCTAAATTAGGAGGAACCTCTGCAAATCAAGATGTATTTGAAACTTTGCCATGGAGCGGAGCCTTCTGAAGTTCCCACTGATATTCTCTCTCTTTAAATAAAAAACACAGAGCATAATTTACTTGCATTCAGCAACTGTCTAGCTATTAGGGAATGCAAGGTTTGAAGCGACTTCCCTGTTTATTAGAGTTCGCCTTTGGATATTGCTAGCGCAGGACCTATCAAATTTATGTGGTAGGTTTAATTAGTATCTCTGGACTGGGATTTAAGATCACACATTCCTTCCCCAGTACCTCAACAAATCAACAGCAGATTGCCACAAGGTAAGAGTAGCTTTATGCAGTAACTAAAGATAGCTGAGCTGCATATAGTTCAGTGACAAGTGTTCATTAGCAGGAAAGCTCATTCAGGAGTTATCTGCCTCTTGTTCAGTTGAGTATGCACATATTCCACACATCTGAATTAAACACACCACTGTGTATTCTTGCCCAGGCTCACTTATATGCACAGATCATAAAAAATGGCAATGTAGTGATAATGTTTTGGGGGAAAGGGAAACGTTTACACTGGCAGATTTTTTTAAAACGTTTTCCTGGGGAAAAAGAAGAATACACCCTGGATCAGCTGAAATTCAAATCCAGTTTCTGACTGAGGATCATTGGTTTTATACTATTCATAAATGGAAATCAATACCCTACTATCACAACAGCATATCTATTATGAAGACATTAAATAGTGTTATTCTTCTATCACTTTTTAAGAGATGATGGAGAAAATGCTATTTTCTAAATAGAAAGATAAAACAATACATTTCCCATTCACTTTGGGAGAACACAGATGCTGAGTCTTGGAGTTTATCAAAAGAAAAATCTGTAGTGGAGACCCTTTTAAAAATGTTTGTAAAACATTTGCATTGTGTGACTTTGGATTACAAAACTGTGCAGGTGTACCCATGAGCAGACAGCTCTCAAGCTTTTTCAAACGAATCAGCATGAAGGTAACTTTTCCTCACAGTAATATTGGACCTCAAGATTAACTCACCTGACTTTTGTTTTCCATCCATTTCACCGATGTATTTGTTTTGCCTACTAGGTAGGTTTTAAATATACCAACAACACTACATACGATACAACATTGGGACTACTGGATAAGCTGATCAATAAAAGGAAAATGAGATTTACACCAGTTAAGCCATTTACTTTTATTACGGAACAGAGAGGCATTACCATGCTACTTGCTATAAACTCAGATGTTCAGAGATTGCTGGGCATGTTCCCAAGCTGTGCACCTCCACAAGAAAACTGTCATTTCTGTTCTCATTTGCATGTCACATGATTGTATAGATTAACATAGCACAGACTGGTATGAATATCTGCCCCTGCTGAAAGTGTGACTATAGTATCAACTAAAAAAGCTGGTTCTGGCAAAAATAACAGAGTAAATCTACAGAAGACTTCATGGCATAAGTCCATTGACCAGGAGTGCTAGAGAGGAAAACAGAAATTCCCTGAATATCTAGGCAAACCTGAACTTCCTATACCTGTTGTGGAATGGTTGAACAACCTGACAGAAATCAGAATCAAACTCGTGCCTCTGCATACTAGTCATATACAAGAATAAAGCATCAAAGCAGTACTTACAGCTAGAGAATATCAGAGGACATGAGTGTTCATCCATTGGGAAATTGTGCAGCTGCAGCTGGCACTCAGCATTGATGGTAAGCCTATGGAGAAACCAAGCATCTGTTACTACACATCAGCACAATGAACAGTCAGAGGAGGACGCAGGGTAACCTTAGGTGTCATGCAAGAGTGCTTTGACATCCATAAGTAAGGCCTGAAAGGAAAGGACTACATTTGCAGATTGTTCATTGACTATTGGAGTGCATTCACACCCAAAAGCGGGCAGGGAAGAGGATGGAAAGGCATGGAGCATGATTGAACCTTGTGCACTTTCTCCTGAATACAGAACACTCATCAATGCCTGACAGTACCAGGGCATACAGTATTTACTGCTTCCATACCATACCAATTGTCTGTGCTCACTTAAGTCAGATGAACTGTTTTTGAATTAGGCAGTGTTATCAATGAACAATGATCGTTCTAACAGCTCCTCCTATGTAAAAAGGAGGCTGACCTAAGTGGGCGAAAAGGGCTCAAAACATCTTTCACAAACTAAAAATGCTGATTCAAACTATCCACTGGGTTAAGTATTGCCCCTTTTTTAGTTGTTTTAGACAAATTTTGCAGTTCATTCAACAAATAGTTTCTTTAGTGACAGGTATGTAAGTCTAACTACTATTAGGTAGATACTTAAATTGCCCTGACATACTGAAACAGGACTTAATAGGAAAAAAAAAACCCAAAACCCAACAAACCAACCAAGAGGGTATTGGAGTTGACATCCTAATCACCAAGCCTTTAGCTAAAGGCTGCTGAAGTAAGCAAGAGCTCTTCACACTGGAGCAAGCCTAAGAAGGGAAGGGCACTAAAAATATCAGTAGCTTTTCCAGCTGTTTAATTCCTTTCTTACTGTTTGTCAAAGGCTTTCTATTGGACCCCAACTGCAATTGCAAGTATGATCAGAATATGCTGTTCCACTGAGAGGGCTGAACACAATCACTGAAGAAAATGTAGCATGAAAGGGATGTTTCTGAAACAGTTTGCTGTGTGGAATAGGGCTTATGGCAAAACTCCCTTCTGAGCAATTCATCTCTTCCATAAGTAAACACTTATTTTAATTTCCACAGGCTTTTTTAAGGCAAATATATACAGTATTTCTAATACCATACAGTTGATCACAAAGACTAGAAAAACTCTAAAAGCCTTTCCTCCAGCAATTCACCCTTGTGATGAGATGTGACAGACTATCTTTCAGCATGACTTACTTGAAGAATCAAGTATTGGCATTAGAATGAATCTAGAAATACTTTATCCAGCCCTGCATCTAACTCTGATCAGAAAGGTTTCTGACAGGTTTTATGGGACTACATGCTCCTGATTTTATTACAAGCACTAAAAAGCCCAACTTCTACAATTTAGACAGACCTATTTCCAATTCTCAAGGTTTCTTTTTTAGAAAGACAAGACTTGGTTTTTAAAACTTGGCAGTACTTACGCCTGAATATTTCAGTATTTGTCAAGCACGGTCAGGTAAGCATCAGGAAGAAAACAGCAGAGGAGAACAAAGATACTGCTGAAAATTACTATTACTACGCCAGAGGCAGGAGCAGCTTTCAGCCCTGCACCTCACCGACTGCTCACCTGAGGGTGTACAAGATCTTGCCATCATTCCATATGCGAAGGAGCTGGTTGGGGGTGGTGATCCAGTGAGCCTCCGCCGTCTTTGAATTACGAAATATTGTGTCCGGGATCCAGATCAAGCCAACCATGTTGCTGTTCAGAGTCAGTATTTTCATGGTGCTGTTGAAGCGAAGACGGCTATCTGTCCACGTCTGGGCAAAAAATATATCAATTTGATATTCCTGCAATGAAAGCACAACACACAAATTGAAATCAGTTCCACAATCCTCACTACTTTTTGGTGTTTGATAAGGTCTATCCAGGTGTAGAGCAGCAGGATACGTTCAGGCCAATGGAGCTATGTTTTCTTTTTTTACTGCCTGAGGAAATACTTTTTTTTCTTTTTTTTTTTCCTTTTTTTCCCCTCTAGCTACTTTAGAAAACAGGCCAAACATTTCACTTGCCTTGGTCCTGTGCCATAACAATTTCTGCCCTAGCACGTTCTTTTCCATTGTCTCTGAAAAGTCACAGCTACAAGGTACAATTTGCAGAGACTTCTTTGTTGTAGGGCAGACTGATAAAAGAGGTGTGAAAGATGAACAGGAGCAACACACGTAAGCTGGAGAATGGTAAATTCCCCTGATTATAGCAATGACTTGGGGAGGGGGTTGTGTAAATTCAATAAATCAATTGTTCTGTTTGTTACCAATTGTTCAGCCACTCTTTTTCAGGAAACACTACAGCAGAACTGAAAAGGCATGTTTGTACTTCTTTACAGACACCTCATGTACCCCAAATGCTAAGAGCTGAGCGGTCACTAGCTTGCTGCCCTGAATAGGCTAATATCATAATTTACATGAATCTCATCCTTTCTTTCACTCCATGTTTACTGTTGTGTTTCTGTAGGTAAGCAGTGATAGTAGGTATAATTGCAGAAGTTAAAATACCCATGGACAAACAGATAAAATAATATAGGTGAACATACAAACACGCTCATTTATGTATTTAATACCCCATGGAAGAAACTGTGTAAAAACCAGTATTTGAATTGCGAATTCCAGCCACCGGAGGCTGGGAAAGGTCACGTTTGATTTGCTTATATTCCTCTTCCTCTTTCCAGACTGCTCTACCTGTGAACCCCGTGGAAATGGCCATTTGACCGTGTCGTGAAAGACCCTCTCAGTATCGCAGGGCTGGCCACATCCATGACAGGGACGGCATTTGCTGATGTGACACAAAGCATATACTCTACAGTGCAGGCTAATACAGGGGCTGGGTATAATCCAGAGGAAAACATTTCCTTAGGTCCCCTGGTAGGTGTACTCTTGGTATAGCTGAGCAAAGGACAATTAAGGCTGTGTGGAAAGTCTGGTATGCCTTTGCCTTTGACCACTCTGAACTTGCTTTTATTGCATTTTTGTTTGTCTTTTCCTAAGCTTTAAAATAGAAGGTGTAAAAAGAAATGTTATTATACAAACAGTATTGTATATTTTTTTACTTATAGATAGTTAGAAGAGCTTGTAGTCTGAACTGAGGACAGTGTTTTCACTAAGAGACATCTGGTTCTTCTGCACTATTACATTTTTGGCAGGCCATCCTTCCAAAGCTGATGTTATAAAACCAGGAAACCTAATACACTGACACTGTAATCCTAGTCCAAAACACACTCTGGGCCTCTCATCTCGAGATGGCAAATGATCAATAGGTGCATAAGTGGTGCTAGCATGTATCCAAATACCAGGTAATAGATCACCTTAGGAATTAAAGCTTAGCCACCAAAGGCATTAAGGACCATTTTTCTTCATAGCCTATCTCACTATCGTTTTTCATTGTATTATTAGCTTTATTTTCTCAGGGAAGTTGACAGATTTGAATCTGAAGAGACTTTTCTTTCATCTCGATGAGCACAAAGTTGCACAATTCCACACACTTAAAGGATGCAATGTAATGTACACAGCGTACCCATATTATTCAAAAAGGACACCCTTAATTCACCAGGTTTAAGATGGTAGAGTGCTGATCTTGTTTCTTTACAATCAATTTTGTATCATTTTAGTCCTTGAAAGTCCAGTGACAAGAGTTTGGCACATTCAGCTTCTATAGAGAGGAATATGCCAGACATGTCTATGGGTTTCTCCAAATGCTGAGTGAGTAGAGTTGCTTTTTTTAGCTCACATGTGAGAATCAGTATTTATAGAATCAAAGACCATTTGTATACAGCTGGCTAATGACAGTGCTGTCTTTTTACAGGACAAGTTTTTGCATGATATTCATATTTGAGGTTCTTTTATATGAAGGCTTTATTTTGACTAAATTTAGGAGCAGCCATAATTCCCTTCTAGTATATCATACATATTTAATGATATTTAGGATTTTAGGACTTTGGATATTTAGGATTTCTACCCCGCCAAAGGAAAGAAAGACCTTGAGCTCCATGATACAGTGTCCTGAAAAGGCACTGCAGCTAGATCTGAGCAAAGTGGGCACCAGGAGCAGTATAGATGTATCATTGTGGTTTCCACCCAGGTAAACTACTCTGGCTGAGAAACAGATTACATCATTAGCCTAGAAGCAGGGCCATGCTAACACCACTGTCCAACTCCCATTTTGCATCTCCTTTACTTATTACTGCAACTAGAACACACCAGCAGTGATCATTATTCAAAATATCTCTGCAATGGGCCACTGTAACTCCATTCACCTTAATAAAAACCTTTCAACTCAAATTAAATGGTTCACAGATCTTCTGAGTTATTTAGTTCTTTAAAAAATGCATTTTTCTTTTTGTAAACTGAGGTTGTAAAAAGCAAAGCAACATTTTTAAAAGAAAAGTCAAAGTTGTTTGAAATTAGTTGCATTGACTTTTTCAACACTTTACCCCTATTTTTTTTATGTAAAGTATTTACAATGTCCAGTCAGAATGTAGAAACTACAAAACAAAATTTTCCCAGTAAAAATAAATGCACATTTCTATTTAATATCTGAATTGCAAGTTCATCCTTTTTATTCTCTCCATTAATCCTTTTTAGAAGTGAATGTTAGATCAGTACATCCTTTACATTAATCTTTGGAATTGCTTCAGTCTTCAGCCAAGCAGATAATGGGGTATGATATTCATATATTCACTCTACTAGGAAGGGACAGAGGTCACTTCCGAAACTGGCACTCAGTTCTTCACTTCTAATGGAGCTAAGCCTGTGCATACTTCAGGAAAAATACCTTTGTCTTCACTGACAGCAGATACTCAGTTCCCAGTGAAGTCAACAGCTTCCATACACTGCTTTGCACAAAACTGGTACAGTGACCTCCAACACTCAGCATCCAACAAGAAACTGCCAGAAGAAAGGTTTCTATGTTGGTCTCATACACAGGTCAATATAATATAATATAATATAAGAAAGGAATGCTTTTCATTTGCTAGCTAATACCTGCCATTTTAGATCTTTATGAAATGTAATGGTTGCACTTAGAGAGTTCAGGCAGGACATCAGGTTTCAGCAAAATGATGCCTCAGATGAAGCAACATCCTACAATTCTAATAATATCTTTTATGTTCTGTTCTACCACTGCACCAGAAATGTTAATATCATTCTGATTCTTTCTTTTCCTTTTTGTTTTTTGGCAGTAACCATTGACTGCTATAATGAACACAGGAGGAAATAAAAACCAGCAAATTTTTCAATAAGACTTCTTCCCAGCAGCAGAAAGGTGACACTATGTTCTCCATGAAATGATGCCAAGGTCATGTACAGTAAAGTGTCCTGTCACTAAGTTTTCTCATCTTGCAGGCACCTAATTTGCCACGCTACCAAAACAGACTCAAGATTTTTCCTAGTTATACCACATATTCACACTGTGCCTGGATGCATTAACTGAAGCTACACGGCAGAGCAGCCACTCTTCTGAAAAGACATTCTTCTTGAGAAGAAGTAAGGGCCAATCCTAAGGGGAAAAATAGCTCTACATGTTAACATGAAGGGAAATTCTAGTAAAATCTTATTTCCTTTAGTACATCACATATTTCTGAAATAATATTAAATTTCTCTGATGCAAAATTCAGTTATAAACTTGAAGGGATTGATAGAAGAATGATTTATTATCAATTTTAATAGATTTCATTATGTTTGGCTTTAAAAGTAAATTCATAAAACAACTTACATGTTAAAATCCTCACACTTAAAAACTTCATCAAAATGGAATCTGTTTGAGGATTCCACAATCTGTCCAAATCTGATTACATAAGGAAAACGGTTTTTTAATAAAGTAAACAATTTTAAGAAATTGAAAGAGCAAGAATGTGAAACTAGAATATGAGAATGTTTCCCAGATGAAGACTCCTGACATATACAAGTACTCAGCTGAATCTCTAACTACATAACATCAGGCCTTTCAAGAAATATTAAATTATCAATATTTTTTACTGTTTCTGGAAAGACTAATGCTTTTCAGTAAAATTAAATCAGTTTATTTGTATTTTGTTTGATCATATGAAAATATAAAGCCTCATTTCTGGCAGCTAATGTGTACCTCTGAGTGAAATGTTTTTGTTTTCTTTTTTTTCTCCAATGATGACTAGCTTATGACCAAAGAATTTGTCATCTGTTCTTTTTTGCAACTTACCCTTAAATGAATGCATTATCTTATACATTTTGTCATGTAAAAAACCAGTCTGTTCTACTTGCAAGACTTATACTTGCAAGAAACACTCAGTACAACCTGAAAATAATAAGTAACGTTGTTACTGAAAATCTCTATCACGTCCAACAAGGTTATATTTGAAAATGTGATTTTAAAATTGGCACTTGATAATGCTCACTTAACTTCCAAAAGTAACTTCTAAAACAAAGAAAACAGATTATGGTCCTTTTACTTGTATAGCATGCAAGTAATTGTCTCATGGAGAACATTTCTTTCCATTCAAATTTTATAAGCTTTCCTTTAAATCTGAAACTTTTGCTGAGAAAAATGACTGAATGAGATGAGGAAAAGTGACTAATTCTTTTCTAAATCAAATGATGATTTAATTAGACAGTATTTTTCTGTTTTGTGGTTCAGTACAGAGCAATAAGCTAGAGACGATTTTTCTTTCTTACTTTCTATTGATTTGTGGGCAGGGGGACATAACCCAGAGTTAACAACAGTATTAGCTGCAAATAACTGGACATAGTCAGGGTTCCAACTACTTGGGTTTTGCATATTTTTTACATTTTCAAATATTCCTAATGTGTTTTCATTAGTGTCTTGAAAATAATCAAGCCAGCAGTGAATTATTTGCCCTTCAACTGTGTAGGAATGATTAATGATGGGAAACACCTTGAAAGTGCCATTGTTTGAGGCATCTGTAGTCACAGAGAAAAATATATGCTTTTCAACCAAGTCTTTCATTGTCTTCTGGACAAAAGAGGAGCTAACATGTTGTTGGCAATACATGAAGCTTTTCTCCTACCACGATGTATCATTTTAGCTGTGGGTTAATCCTGGAAAATACGATTTAATTGGCTGTCACAGTTGGGTGATCTGTTTGAATGACTATGGATAATAGTATGGTATGCCTTTGTTGCTTCTGCTGAAGCCTTCTCATTTTCTGCATTTTCACAATTCCTCACAACAGTAACAACAACAACAACGTCAAGAGTCTTGTCCTTGGAAAAAATGCAAGAATTTCTTGCATGATACTTTCCAGGTTCTTGCTATTGCCTACCACACAACGCACCATCACCTCAAGACTCCATTTTCCTGTACTGTAGGAAGCCTTTGGGCAACTATTACTATCTTTTCTGATCAATTCAGAATTATTTCTCTAACTCTTCCAAAATGTTAATTTTTTTCATTGTAGAGCCTATATCTTGATTGTTGATGGAGTAAGACTGTCTTTGATTAAAGCTATTACTGGGATTTGTATGAGGCTGGTACTCAATCAACCTAAATAATTAGAGTCCAGTTTAGATTATGATCATTCTGTGCCCTCCGCACCCCTTGTATATCATGCCAACACACCACAAACACTGTTCCCATAAGCTTGAAACTAGTCTAATAAACTGTGTAAGGGATAAAATCTCCTTTAGTTACCAAGAGGCTTGACTTTACCAAAGTGGGCAATCCTATTTGTAAGTCTTAAACTGTTCTGGAAATAAGTATTAAACTTCTCTTTTATATTTCAGTCTAAACCATTCAGTATGAAGTATGCTTAAAAAAACTAATAATGGTAGAACCCTTTACATGCAAACAGCGTCACAGAAATGTTAAGCATTATGGTTTAAGATTGGGACATGGGACAGGGCTGTTCAGGGAAACAGGAGAGAAATGGGAGCAAAATCTCTGAGGGGTGGGTCTCCCTCTTTCTGCACTCAGCCATAGACCACAGGTGAACACGCCCTTTATGCCCTTGCCATGCTTGGATTAAAAGTACAAAGAGAAGGCTTTGAGATACTGTGTTTTAATAGGAAATGTCCCAAACATTAGAGCAATACCTGTGATGTCTGTTTATTTAGTCTGCAATTTGGTGCACTTGAAGAACATTAAGAGAGGGTAATCTTTTCAGAGTTTGAAGTTCATTTTCAACAAAAGAATATTTTTTCCAGCCCAGGTCACCACTGAAAGGAAGTTTAATCAACAACTGAATTGCCAAAGATTACCCTGCAAAGGGCTGTCTGATTGATTCAGCCGCCCCTTTAGTTTTGTGACAAATGAGTGAAAGAAGAAATGGTCCCTGAAATATGGGATGAGTGGTTCCCTCTTCCTGAACCAGAACATTCACACGCCTGATATCAAAACACCAAGAGTAATTCTGGGGAGCACAGCCCACCTTTAGCTTCCCTGATTCGTCATATCTTACCCTGGATAAGCGGGCTAGAAGGAGGAGAGAATTGTCCTTTGTCCAATGGAACATCTTCTGAACAGGCTTTTGATCATTTGAAGAGGTACAGGCCGTGCTCATGGCTAGTTTTGATCTTGATGGAAATAAATACTCCCACAGCAATTGCTGCATGACGTGTGCTGATTGCTCCCCAGACTGCACAGTGTATAGATTATAAAAAGCCAGGAATTACGGCGATTCCAGGAGAGCCCTGGAAGGCTTAAAATGTTACCTTAGCATTACTCCTTGACAGGTACTGGTTGGTTTTGCATCCTGTGCAACTTGCATTCTAGTTTGAAAAATTGATAAAAAACTCTCAGATATCCTGGGGGAAGGAACTGAAAGTAGTGGAATGGTCTACCATTTTCCAGCAAAGCCATTTTGAATCCTACACACTCTCATTTTGTGGAAATAATGTGGAAAGAAATAAATTAGGTCTGCTGGAGAAAACCTGGTAAAATAGAGTGTATTTCATATACAGTGTATATTCAAAACTCTTGTGGTATCATCAAGACCAACACAAGCCTTCTGTGAGGACAATAATTCTCACATGCATGCCCTGAAAGTTTGCCTTGCTTTCAGCACGGCTTGGGAGTAGCACCAATAAGGGCTGCCTGTAACTTTCCCTGAAGTATCTCTGCCAGCCTGGAGCTTCATGTTTTCAGAGGCTGCTCAGGAGCCAAATGAGGGGGGATTTACTTCACACTACATACAACACTGGGTTTTGGGGCCTAAAGGACAGCGTATCGTGGCACACCTTCCCATTCTCCACCAGCCTCCTTTGTTTCCACTCTCCACGCTCCTGCTCCCCATCCAGCTCCTACCCTTATTCGTAATAGTCTCTGAGAGGTGGAAGAGCTCAGGAAACACTTCACCACTTTTGAGCTTTTTTCTTTTCTTAATCTGAGTTTATCTTTCCCAGCAGCATTGAGGGTGTACCTTCAAAAGACCTCCAAAATAAATATACAAACCAAAACACAGAACAGTAGCTTTGGTTTACAGTGGTAGTAAAACAGATAACTTTGAAAACTTTCCAAACTGTTTTATGTCTAGAAATACTTTGAATAACTTGCTCTTTTGTGAGAATCTGCTTTGATACTTTCATAAAGTTACAAGCATGATAGTTACATGGAGAAAATACAATGAACGAAGCAAAGTCAACATTGAGATTGTCACCACAGATATAGTGGCTATTCAGGTTAATACTGGCAAAATATTTCAGCAAGCAGTCACAATTGCCTCCATAGCTGAATGCTTTGAGTCAAAAAAAAAACCCAACTCTTCTCATCACTGCCTCAGCAGGAGTCTCGGAGCAAGGAGGATGGAAGCTCGCCTTCTTCACTACAGCGTTGCCCTCTGGCTGCTTTAGGAGATTATTTCACTGATTTCTTGCTGTTATAAAGAGTGAAAGACAGTGAACCTCACACTAAAAACAAAACATGTAATTATCATGTAGCATTTTCTTTGACTGAGAAAACATTTATCTGTCTCACTGCGCCTATTTTGGCTCCTTGGAGGCTAGCTCCAGTCCTGCTGTATTCCAGATAACTTCTTACACTCAGTTGAAGGAAAGGCTGGAGATGTTTGTCTTGGCCCATCCCCTGAGATCCCTTCATGCCTCCTCCTCACTCTGCACTGATGGATTATCTCTTCTGGTTCAATCAACCATTCCATAATCAGAAACACAGCACGAAATTAGAAAGAAAGCAGCTCATTTTAGAAAACCAGCTGTAGATCTATTCTCTTCCCATCCCTTTTGGTGGAAGACTCTTCATTCTTACTGAATATCACTGCTTCCCATTTCTTTTGGGACTCTTCTGTTGGCTTCTGTTTCTTAGAGCATTCCCAAAGACATCGCGATTGCTATGATCACGCCACAACTGCACTTCCACAGCCTCTTCTTTTGGTGTGTCAAGAAGGCTAGGGTTCATGTCCTGTTGGGGACAGGGCCTGATGAGAAGCTCTGTCTTCGATGAGTCATAACTATATGCTCTTAAATTGGGCCACTTTAGAAAAATGGATGTCCAAAGCATGCAAGGAATTCACAGGGGAAGTCGAGGTGGGCGATACATGGCAGTGGGCAGGCTTTTGGTCACTGTTATCTGGTGGGCAACGTAACTCAAAATGCTAATCAAAATAGTCCCTCTTAAGGAGACTGCTGCTGGAAGAAACAATGTTGTTGGGATTGACAGAGAAAGTACAGTGCCCACTCTGACCTGTAATTTAAGGCTTTACTAAAACAGCAGACAGGTTGGGTTTTGTTTGAGAGACACAGAGAAAGAGAAAGAGAGAGAGAGATTCCAAATGCATAATTCAATGTGGTAAGAAACCAAGGTTGTTAACTTGTGAATTTAGTAAGACAAACACACAAGGACAAGCTTAACTCCTGTGGAAATAATAAAGAAATAAAAATAAATAATCACTGAATGGAAGAAACAAAGAAAGAGAAAACTGAAAGTCTGTGAACATATGTTAATCACTGTACTTAATATAATAAAGTACACTATTAAGGCCTCCTAAGAATACTTGATATAAAATATAAAACAAATTATAGAGATACTCAATAGTATTCACATATTACAACAAAAGATGTATCAACTTTATAAGCATAGTTCTTGAGGTGTTAGCTTATTCATAACAGAAGCTAAACTTCCCTGTTCACGAAAATAAATGCACTCTGAAAGACTGCACACAGTAAGACTTTATGTGCATAAGCTCTGTATTAAAGAGTTTGTTTTAATGATGGAGAGAGAGCCTTTTGGCCAAAGAAGTGGAAGAACATTTTGAAACATCTTTTATGCCATTGGGAAGCTAGAAAAGCAGAGGTTACCATGATGTTTTTATGTGTACTGTCACTCTTAGCACAAGAACAGGTGTAAAGGAATGGGAGACGGGGCAGTGATGAAAAAACAGACACCCATCTCAGGCTGAAGGATCAGGTACAGTGAGGGTCTTACGCAGAATCATGAGCGACAGGAAAGATGGTAAGGAGCACTTTGTAAGGAGGTAGGTGGCAAAATCAGATGGGTAGAAGTCCTGTTCCAACTGTTCCCCTCCAGTGTCATTTGTAGGGTATCTCCTGAGGTTATGTTATATCTTAAGAACCCACATACCACTCTACTACAGTATCCAAGTGCCCCAGAAAGTTGCTCTCTTATCCTTACAACACTCTGGTTGGGGAAAAAAAGTTATAACCTTCTTTTGCTTTCTCAGAAGCTGAGATATTGAGGGCATCCATGTCTTCTCCAGGGTTCTGCAGGAAAGCTACAGCTCACCAGGGATTTAAACCCCATTCTTTCAAACCCTCTCTCATTTGAAACCATCCTGCCACCCATCAGTGAACATTTTCAAGGGTCAAAATAAATAAATACATACATTTCTGCATTTGTTGTGCTTTTCCTCAAAAGAATCACTAACGCAGTGATTGCATCCCCGCAGATGAATAAAGGGAGAGTACAAGCATAGCTCAGGCACCGCTTCACCTTGTTTCATTGCCAACTGACTTCCTTACCTTGATCCTTTCAAGGCAAATCTGCCACAGAGGCAGCTAAAACTAAGAAATGTAGACTTACACCAGTTGGTGCCACTCAGTCTTGGGGACAAGTATTGGTCCCTGGACATCTTTGATTTAGCAGAATCAGCATACCCAGGTCACAAAGTCTAAATTCATTACAACACAAATAGGATCCAAAAGGAAAGCTTGAAGTGCTGGATGACAGAAATCAAGTAAATAAATGAAGCAACAGTGAGTGAGGGAGTTATGTCCTGTATCCACAGGATGTGAATAGGTGCTACTGTCATTAAACAAAACGATGCACAAAAAAGCCAGCTGTGCATAAAGTAGTAGAAAAAGTTCATTTGTAAAAGCCCTCATTTGCATTTGAGGGAAATGCAAATGTTTAACCGCTCTAAAAATGAGAACAAGACTGTTTTGCCACATAGACACAGAGAGACACGCTGTAATGAGAGTCTCAGCTGTGCTCAAGCCTTTCTTGCTCTTGGCCTCCAGAGGAGCCGGGGCAGCCCTGCACCCCTCTGCACTGC
Source organism: Gymnogyps californianus (assembly GCF_018139145.2). Classification (NCBI taxonomy): domain Eukaryota; kingdom Metazoa; phylum Chordata; class Aves; order Accipitriformes; family Cathartidae; genus Gymnogyps; species Gymnogyps californianus. The sequence continues at coordinate 73,813,857 of NC_059471.1, read as the reverse complement.
TGGCTCAGGCAAAACCAGGTCCCCCTATGCTTCTGCATTACTGGAAGTATGCTTTGAGGGGAGGCTGAGACTCCATATTCACAATATATATTGCCCCTAAGACTGTGCTGGTTGCCTTCAGCAGGCTGAGCCTAGCCTTCCCACATTTCCAAGCTGAGGACACTCCGGTTCAAAGCTTACCTCTTCAGAGGAAAATACAGCAGGCAAATGTCTTTAGGCTTCATCTAGGCTTCACAAAACAAGCACAGAGACATTTCAATAGGGTACATATCTGGAGGCCTATCCTTGCCTCACCCAGTTTCTTCACCTCTTGGGCATTTTTTTTTTAATTTTGATCTGGTTTTGTGGGTGGTTCCAAGGTAATCCCTGGGCTCCACTCATCCAGGTCCTTCTTCCTCCCAAGCCTTCTTGTGTTAGATGGTTTGACACCCAAAATAGCTCTGTCTCCCTTTAAGACCCTACTTTTCAAGCCAAAGTTGATTAAATTCCAGCTCCCCCTAGATTTCAGTCCATCCTTTTTTGATATGAGACTCATATTAAATCACTTATTGACACTGGTAATTCTTCATTGTCCTTAGTCAGGGGGAAAAGTGACACCAGATGAAACAGCAGATGGCTGATTGCCATTCACTGGGCCATTCAATGATAGCAATTTCAGGAGTCCAGGCTGTTCCTATCAGTTTTATATGAGCACATTCCTCTTATACTCACAAACTCCATCACTCCCCAGTTGGGCAAATTCAAAAAAGAGCCTACCAGGAATTTGCAACACCTGATACCATTAGGAAAAAAAATAATGAAAGAACCTAAACAAGAAATCATAAGATCTATCGTGCAAAGTTCATTAGAGAAAATGAAATATAGCCATGTAATGATGTGTAAGACAAACTCACTCCTTAACACAGTTTAAACTCACTCCCTAACTCAGCATCTCTTCTAGCACTGCAGGATTAATAACTGATACTGGAATATAGTTTTTTTACACTATATTAGAAAGAATAAAAAATAATTCTGCTACTACTTGTGAACTGGTTATATTCTCATCAATCAAAAGAGATTAAAATGTGTGTAGCTTGCATGGGAAAAATACTTTATCTCCAGTGCAGTTTCACTTTCTAACTAGAAATTAAATTGGTAATATATGTAAGTGATAACGCAGGCAATTCTGTACGTTGTGCCTAAATCCCCCAGCACCAGGCAGGTAATTAGAAGTAAGAACAGCTGCATCTCCAACCCAAGTGAGGAAGGCACTCCATCCGTTGCCATGGTAACACTCCCACCTCTGCTCCCCCCCACCGCTGGTCCCCTCCCCGTTGCTGCGGTAACCACTTGACATCAGTCCCCCTTCTCCCACCCTTGCATCCCTCCACAGACTGCAGCCCTGCTTGGACACCCACCCATCCTTCGGCCATGGGCTCAGGGCACGCACTGCCATCGGCACCACGCAGCTGGAAATTTAACCAGGGAGATGTAGGGAAAGCACCGGTTTCTCTCAGACAGAAGAGGCTGTGGAGGTTCTGTTTGTTTCGTTTGGATGCATTTATGCAGGGATATGCTATAGGGGAAAGTCATGGGGTCAATATAATGCTTGTATGTCACTTGCTGTGGTACACGGACTGAGGCTGATCCTTTGCCCAGCAGTGAATGTCACCAGTAATTAACTCTAGAGCAGGCTTTTTGCCGTTTTTTTTCCCCTTGTATTATTTAATGACAGAAAAGAAACAATAATATTAACCCAACCACATTTCTCTAACTCAATGTATTTTGGCTTATTCAGTCTGCATTTCTTTCATTTCTGAATACTGTTCTTAAATTGGTAGAGGTTTTATTTTTATTTCTATTTTGTTTTTCTTTTTCCCAATGTCAGTAAAAGGAAGATGAAAATAAATGTTTTGCTGAGGATCTTACAGTATTTCTTTCTGAATCCTGCTAAAAATTCTCCAGCCTTGAACATTTTCCACTGCAAAGAATATAAACTTCGTAAGCTTTCCAGCACAAGTTTTCTGAACTTTTCTTAACCACTGTAAACTTTCCCAGATTATTAAAGCTCCTTTCACCAGAAGAATAGGACAAATCTTTCATGGTCTATCCCACTGCTGAACTGTAAGTAGCAGACAACTGGAAGTCCAGCAAGAAGACATGTGAAAGTCCAAGGGCTAACACTGGTTTCCATTTTTATGATATCAATACACATTCACGCTGTTTTCTTCACTTGAGCATCTCCAAACTCGGTGCGGCTGTTGCAGGAGAGAAAAACTCAGCTCTAATTCGACAACAACTTATGCCAATACAGGAAAAAAGAGATCTCTTTTCTATGGCAATTTTCTATTTCACTGTTATTCTCTAAAACATATTTCATAATGCCCAGCTGTGAAGTTTTTCTTTAAAAGTGTTTCACGAAACAATTCATAATATACATTTCAATTGCGTATGAAAGGGAAAAGTTATTATAGCAGTTTCAATACCAAAAACTGGTCCATTGTGAACAACATGAAAGAAGTGGACATGCTTGGAACCCTGTGTGAATCCTTACTTTTTAATTTCCTAAAATAACAGTAAGAATTAAAACAAAGGATCCAAAGTACAAATTGTTCTAAGCAGATTCTTCTCATTCTTCAAACGTGGAATGAAAGCCATGAGAAAGATGGTTGAATTGTTCTGGATGCAATAATTGCATGAAAAATGAACTAAGGAATGTGAGAATTCTTGAAAGCAGCTATTGAACAACTGAATTTTTAATTATGCGTTTTTTAAAAAGCAACCATCAGTCCTAGTTGATAAACACATACATATAAGTCAGCTGTCATTAGAGTGAACAAAGCTTGAGGAGCAATCCTAATGCAGTTTATCTCTCTCTCTAAACTCATAAAGAAGAACGCTCATCAGAGTTGCAAAGTGGCCACCTGCTGCAACTTTGCTCATTTGAATTTAGTGACCTTCATAATTAAAGTGACACTACCAGTCTGGGAGAAATGAGTGATCAAATATTAAACCAAAGAATTTTCTCAGCTGAACCTTCATTTGAGGTTCTTTTCATCTTGTTCTTATTACAATACACAGATTTAGGAGTGCTTCAGAGATGAATGAGACTGAGCAATCACAACAGCAAACATGGGAACTGTTCTACCTGATGTTACGTTCTTTGATAATAAGCCAACACTAATTACTCTGCAAGTAAGAAAAAACTTGAAGTTCTACAAATTAAAAAAAAGGCTCCCAGGGGACAAAGTCTGGACAGTTGCCAGTGCTATACTGGTCAATGCATCTAAAATTAAAGAAAACTGGTCATGATTCTGTCTTAAAGAATGAAGACTAAATGTACAAGTGATGGCTTTTTCCAAAGCATGACAATCTTTATCTAGATGAGGGTCAGCAAAGGCAGGTGGACATTCTTCAAAGCATTTATGTACCCAAATGATACTTTTAACGGCTCTAAGAATCTTAAGTTCAGGAGAACAACTCAGGAAAGCTTTGACCAAATTTGCTGAGGTGCTTCAGACATCTTAAATGCCTGAAGATATGCTATGGAGCAAACCCAGCAGAGTCCTTGTTAGCTGAGGTGACAGTTTAGTCACCTCAGGAGATAGCCTGAGGGGCCTGAGGTGATAGCTGACGTGACAGGTGATAGCCAAAGGGGGTTGAACCCCACGCTCCCACATCCGAGGACAGAATATTGTTGGATACAGGCTGAGGGAGAAGAATGTTCTGGATGGCAGCACATTTCACCCTTTCTGTTGAAGATGTGTCATTGTGTCACCAGAAAGGTAAGTTTCATAGAGCCAGGAGAATGAGAAAAAAAGTCACTTTGACGGCAATCTACTGCTACTTGCAAAGTTAGCTGAAGAGTGGGAGACGAGCAAGAATTTACACACTCCACATTAGACAATTACTGGATTAAAAAAAAGTAATAACATGCTAAAGCTTTGTCCTTCTTAGTTCTCCAGTCCTATCTAAGAAAGCACTTTCTGGCCCTGACTTCCAGTTTCACAGAGGTATTTAGGGCTATGCAAAAGTCAATGCTTCAAAGCATGTCCTCTTCCATCAAATGTACTTTTTGTTAATTTAGGTACCCCAGAACTCAGAATAGTGCCTGTTATAAATACTGAAATGGGAATGAATGTCAGAACTTTCCTGATGTTTGGGTGGGCTGGGAGGCAGTGAAGTGTATGGATTACATTCCCAGAGACAGGTGATGAACACCCAAGCCTGGGATGAATGCCACAGCTCTTAAGACCTCTCATTTCAATTTGACAGGCATTGCAATAGATACGGAAATGTAGCAGGAAAAGGGCACATTTACACCACACCTTGAAAGTTTCCATAATGTTTTAGAAATCAATTATTTCTCATAACAAAGACTGAAATAAAAAAGCCATTCAGGCCAGTTGAGTAAAACTTGATATTTGATACAGTTCAGTCATATTTTTAAAGAGAAAACTAAAGAAATTAGAAATAAGGGCATGAAGCTGATGTGACATTAAAATACATTTATGTGGATGAGAATTCTGAAGTAGATCAAAAGATAATGTAATCAAATGGCAAACGGCCTAAACTGATCAAGATGAATAGCAAGCAAACGGAAGTGAATGATCAAAGTGTTAACACCTGCTGCCACAGACGACATCTATGTTAGAAGTATATTAATAACCTGAAGCATCATCTCCACTCCTATCAGAGACCCAAATATTAAATCTATTAATCACAAGCAAGCCCCCATTCCTGCCAGAAATACTTTCATATATGCACCCAAGTGACTTGTACTCCGCACATTGATGGATAAGGAAGGCTTATAATGAACATTAGGAACCACACGGACAACTCAGCATAAGGTTGGTCTAAATTATATCCCCAGAATTATAATGCTAAAAGCCCCAAATCTGAGAGTTAAACAAGGTTCAGTTTAGATAAATTTATTAGGAAACACAGTTCTATTATGTGATTAAGAGTTTCCACATCAAAATAATTTTAATATATTGCAGGTGAGGTTTTTAATGTCACCAGACATTATGGGATCTGACTTGTCCCATTATAGAAATCTATTTTCAGTACATATACCAAAAGCAGTATCAATGTCAAGTAAATTACTCTGACCGACTTCACAATTATTGTTTTTATTTCAGTCAAAAAAGTACAGCCATTTCTGAGTATGAAGTTGTAATAGCAACATCATCTTATCTAACATTATAAAAAAAGTTCTTGCAAACTCTGGAGAGAAGTTCTTGCGACTTGGGTCAAGAATACAAAAGTTGCAAGAAGGGTAGCTTTGTGTTAGAAAACATATGTTTATCTATGCTGAAAATCTACCCAAACTATGACCAGAAGAAAATGAAACAAGCAAACAAACAACAAACCCAAGTCAGTCTGTATGTTCCTAGTAGACATTTTCTAGATCCTTGCAGCTAAATTCCCAAAGAATCTGTCCAAAATAGACAATTTTCTCTGCTGGCAGTAAACAGGACTTTCTTTGTAATCGTTGCTCTGAAGTGCTGAGGCCTTAGCTACAGAGCAAAAAGTAAATATCCTGTCTTTTCTGACCTGTACATTCTTTTATTTCCATGCACTGTGGGTGGAGGACAGTTCTTTCAGATCACACCTTAGCAGAACCCAGCAAAACTTCATTGCAACACTCCCAACCAGGTGAAAGAGAAAATGGGGAAATGAACTTGACCAAAAGAATTTCCATTAACTTTTGAGTTACAGAGTTTCACTGAGGTCATTGCATCACATCAGGTATTTCAGCGGATATTCACTCTTTGCTATTTACAGTGGAATATGGCATGGAGGAATCACTGTGACTATGCATACAGGTATTCCAAAGTATATGTATACTGCTGTGTTGTTGCAGGTAAATACTGACTTTCATAGCAATAAACTGATAAATCTGATAAATCAAACTGAGTAAAATATTGACCGATAAGCACATCGGTCAGTTGACAAATGCTAGAAAATGAAGGGTAAAGATAGGACATGAAGAGGTTTCTGAGAAAAATGGTAGCAATTTTGGATTTAGAGAGACCCAAATGTCTATCAGAAAATGTAGAAATTAATTCTTTGGGTCTTACCAAACCAGCAACAATAACTGAAGACATTTATAGAGCATTCTTGCTTCTGCAAAACCTATGGAGACTTCATGTTTGATAAAAGTAAGTTGAATGGATGGTCCCATTATGCATAAAACCCCCACATTCACTCAGATTTTCTTCCTTTTTTTCTCCCAGAATAAGCTAAACATTATTCTTCTTTTTCTAACATATTCTTAAAGCCTATTTATAGGCTTATATCCTTATACCTATTCAGAATTTTCATTACATGTTCAATTTAGAAATCCAAGTTCCATTCTGAACCTCTTGTGCTCAGTTCCTATATTTATCAGGGTATTTCTCCATTCTATAAATTCACTGGATATGTCAATGTTCTGTCTCTGGACTACTGCAGAAATATGCTATATAATTTCTAAAGCTGTTTAAAATTTGTGATCCTCAGGTTCTCAAATAGTGGTGCTATTCTTTTCTGTCTTTTACATATTAAGCAATTTTTCCTTCTATCTGCTTTTAAACATTCTGTAGATCACCATAACCTAAATAGGAACTAGTAAAATTGCAAAATTTACCTCAAGACTGCACTCCAGGCTTGGCTATCACTAGATATCTTCCTTTTTAATTTGTCAGTTGAAGATAAAACAGTTAGTATGTCATTTTACGCTAGCACAGAATCTGAATTTGTGGTTGCACCTCAGTGCTAGAATCACGCTCTGGCTCAGACACAACTAAGAATGTTGTTTTAGAGGTCTGTCCATGAAGAACATCTGCACACCTTCAAACCCCACTGAATTCTGTGGGAGTACAGTGCCCTTAGATGCCCTCAAAGTCTGCAAAACTCAGCCCTTGAATCCATTATGAAATGGTGCAGATGACTGGTGTTCAATACCTGCTGCGGCGAGTGTAAAACAGCAGAGGTTGCCAGCCAGGAGTAAGACGCTGGCAGAACAGCAGGACAGATGTGATGATTGCAGGGCCACTCTGGATAATCACTGATCAATCATGGTGATTGGGAGAAGTGCCCGCAGACTGGAGGAAAGCAAATTTCACTCCTATCTCCAAGACAAGCGAGAATGAAGAACCAGGGAACTACAGGCCGGTCAGCCTCGCTTCGATCCCTGGAAAGGTGATGGAGCAGCTAGTCCTGGAAACCACTTCCAGGCATATGAACGACAGGAAAATAAATCATCAGGAGTAGTCAGCATGGATTCACCAAGGGGAAGTCATGCTTGACCAACTTGATAAACTCCTATGATGACATGACTCGCCTGGTAGATGAGGGGAGAGCAGCATCTACCTGGACTTCAGTAAGGCCTTTGACACTGTCTCCCATAAGATCCTCATAGACGAGCTGTTGATGTTTAGGCTGGATGAGCAGACAGTGAGGTGGGTTGAAAACTGGCTGAATGGCTGGGCCCACAGGGTGGTGATCAGTGGCACGAAGTTGCCTCTTAAGAAGAACTGAGACTTTACAATAACGTATCTATGCCTTCCTTTGCCTTTTTATCCTGCCTTTTTGGTCATTTCTTGATTGTCAGGTAAGATTTGTATCTTTATGTATTTGCAACAACAGTGTATCATCTTCCACTATCAAGCTGTTCTTTCATTTGTTACTGTCTTAGACCCCTAAAGGTTAAAGAGCATACCAGAGTGTTGTATTTCTCCGTGTCTGTAGGAAGCAAAGGCAGGATTGCATTTCGTTTTGTTAAACAGTGAGTACACTCTGAACAACACTGCCAGTGCGTCATGCTAATTGATTCCCTCTCTCTCAAATGCTATCAGAGAAAAGGGATCTGTCAGCCTCAAACTATTTAATTTCATTAAGATCAGCTACCTAATCAGTAATATCTATTTAAAACAGCTTATTAGTAGTACAGCTCTGCAAAAAAAAAACCCCAAACCAAACAATACATCTCAGGTGTAACAACATCCTGCGTACGCTCAGTGTGACCCTTTGCTTTGGGACAGACAGGTGATACAACCATATCAACTTAGTGAAATGTTTCATGTGGCAGAATACTATTATTTATCCTCTATATGTTGCTAAAAAGGATTTAAAATGTCCGTTCTACTGAGATGGCAGCTTGGTACAAAATGGGAGAGACAGCCTAACGGTCTTGGTTTTCCACATGTACCATATGTATTTTTAATGCAACAAGTAAAATAATTTTGAAGTACTACATAATGATTTCTGACATTAAGATCTTCATATCAGTACATTTGGAAAAAATGAAGCCCTATGGTAGGCATTAAATAACTATTTAAAGTACAAAATACATAGCTCAGAATCAAATGTGACTTTTTTTCCATTACCAAACACTCATTTTCAAATTGAATTTTCACCTTGTGAAAAATTTGCCACATTCTTAAAGCAGTGCCTGCGTCTGCATTTGCAAAGGCAGTGTTACCTCTGAAGCAGTTAATGTCTGATACATTTTCTTGATGTCATTTGTTAGGTTTACTCCAAGCATTCACTTCAGTGCCACAAATTAGAACTGCTCTGTTGCAGAAGTGCCAGCTCAGACAAAAATTTTGTTATCAGACTGATCAATTAATTATATAAAAGCCCTGCTTATCCTGCAAAAGGCAGTCTCCAGAAGGCCCTTCCAAATTATCAGTTATGGGTCCTCTGTGGATTAAAAGAAGGGCAAAGATTTTATAACAGACCTCTCTGGAATGATTTGGGAAAACATTATAACAAACTCCCTTCAAACCATAATTCACACAATGGATATGAGTGACCCAGTGGAAATTAGTTCTCCTTTTTCAATTAGGAACCCTTGAAATATTACCCTGCACATGATTACTTTTTCAACAGCAGTGCTACGCTTGTAAAGTCTGTGGCTGAAGAGCATCTCACTGCAGAGAGTGCCTGAGCATCAGTTGCCAACTGTTCATGGCAGATGAAAGCTGAGAGCAGGGATGAACATTACAAGATGACTAACAGCATTATGTCATTACTGGTTTTGTCTAACAAATGAACGAAAATACCAACCAGAGGCATTAGTGTAAAAATATTTTTGTGATCAAAACCTCAATATTTGACCTTTTTTCACATGCAATAATATCTGTGCTTATAGTATCACAAGCTCTTCTCATATGTTCAAGAACAAAGGTCTCCTTGTTCTTGTTTCCCTCGTACCTGCAAGACACGAATTCTGCTTATTCAAATATGACACAGATCAATAGTATCAGAGTATCATCAGTTAAAAATTTCCATGTGTACCAGCTACCCGACTGCATACTTGGGTTGCAATCAAGTTATACAAATTTGCCTTTCCTCCAAAATTCCACCGGAAGATCTTTTTTTTTGGTTAAAAAAAAGTAAACATCAGATTTTGCCTTAACAAGGAGGCACTACTTGAGTGAAAACTCTTAATATACATCTCTTGACCAGAGTGTTAAAATTTTCACAGAAGACTTATACACAGCTCTGTCCATAAAGATGGAGAAATTCTGCTGATATGATAGGAATAGAAACATTACTGAAACTACTCATACCATAGAGCTAATTGATATTTTGTATTGGCTGGAAATAGCATGAAAGCTGCAGGAAGAGGAGATGTTGAACCATGTACTATTACATTGAAACCATAGGAGAGAATGATTACTGAGGTTGCAATTCAAATGCTGCCATTTCCTTACACAAGTGCTTAACTAGGTCCATGTTTATATTCTCTTAATATTTTTATAGAACAAGACACTGTTGTTTGATGCAAACAGAATTTTCCCAAAGGCTTCCTGGAAAATGTTTAAGTGTAAATCTGTGATGAGTGTTTTCAGGCTTTGCTGCCTGTGTGTAGGTCCTATAGCAGTAGTTACGCACCACGTAAGAGTCTTGCTTTTCAGAGTTGTGAAGCATCAACACATCACATGAGAAGCAATTGCTGATAACCGATAGAAAAGTGGTGCATACTTTTGAAGACTGGACTATGCATCTGGCTGCATAAATATGACGTCATGTGCCAAAATTTGGGCAACCAACTTTATACCTTTTGGTCTATTTAACATTGAATTAATATGGAGTCATTTCACTTTATAAATGAAGCATGTATTTCAGGGTGTTTCTTCAGTGTCTTTACTCCATTTGGAATACGGGCATGAAGAGAAGTCTAGAAAGCATCCAGGCACTTTACTATTTGGGTTATAGCTCTCAGCTGGATTAACAAATAGCGCAGAACTCTATACATTAGAGGTGGCAAGTGTACTACATGAAATAGGCCAGACAATAAAACACTGAACATTGCTAGGGAGAACCCTGTTGAGGAAAATAAAACCAAATCATAAGCCAGCAGCTCCCCTGCTCTCCAAGGAACAGCAGCACTCCAGGGAAAGTGGGGGAATCGACGGAGCACTGTGACAGCCCAGAGGCAGGAGAAGTCCTGCTCACTGGGGTAGATGTCCGTGACTCTCACTCATGACCGGGAACAGCGGAATTCACAGTAGGAGCATTTACTGTAGGAGGAAGCCATGCAAGCTTACAGCAGGGAGAAAAGTGCTTGAAGAAGATCATACTTGTGTTATTTGAACCATCAGTTACAGAAGAACAGAATGGTCCTCATGAAGAAATCTGTGTCTGCAAACGTGTGACAAGTCCCCGTTGTAAGTCCTTCTAAACAAAAACAGCATCAGCCAGATAGGTCAGTTGTATATTAGTGCCTAATCCAACAATTTTCCAGGCACACAGTGGTTCCCAAGGCAAAGGAGGAGACATCTTACATTAAATCTTTCACTGGAGTGTAACACCAAGTTTCAGTGTACTTGCTGGAGCTGCAGCAATAGGCAGCAATACAGGTCAGAGTTGCTCAGGCTTTGTGCCACACTTTGAAGACCGTCAACATCTCCTCAGAACAGTATCCTGGCAATACAAGTGCTCCCTCTAAAATTCTTTCATTACGTTTCTTTCTCATTATTGACCTCTGATTAGCTTAAGGCAAGGATTTATCTGATTCTGAGTTATGATGGAAACAATATATTTTTATGTACAACTCATCACTTCGTGGAGCATGTTAATAGAACAGGACTCATCTCCACGGGATAGTTTCATGGAGACTTCCATCTTGGAACTGTTTATTTCCATGAAGGAAGTACATTGAATTAGGAAATTAGATCAGGAGTAGCCTCAGCTGTTTAATTCAGAATTATATTTAGTATGTGTGTATGTCAGTACCTCTGCTATCAAATATCATTGCACAGTTAGCCAAGGTTGGCCAAAAACAATACTGTCCATGTATTTCAAAGCTCTAAGGTACTAAACACTGTATTCATCATGAATCAGTAAGAAAAAATCAAAATATCAGGACTGTTCACAAAGCAAAATATTTCAAAATCATTTTTTCAACCCTCTAGAAATAGTTGATCCATAAACATCTTATTTTGATACATTAAAAATCTGTCAAGAACATTGAAAAACTCGGTAATATCTTGCCAAAACTCCTTTTAAAAAAAAGTTGTATTCCCTCATAAGGCCTTGATTTAGCTGAATCAACATTTTCCAGTAGAAAACATTTCTATGAGAAAATTTTCTCCCTGGCCTTAGGAAGTAACATCATTAACTTATTAGTTCAGTAAATGAAAACTTACAAGGTCACTTGTAGCAAAACTGGGAACTGAATGAGATTGACATCTTCCATATAATAGAACAAAATATCACCCGTTTATCCATATGACCTATGGCAATCACCATGACAAACCTTACAGGCTTGGCTGTACCAGTGACACCAGTACTTGATAGCAAACTATGCCTCCAGCTCATCCAGCTACAGTCTGGCGGAGAAAGTAGTAATTCCAAAGCTTGGTAGTTTAGGGTTGAATAACCAGTTTTGTACTTCTATAGCAAAACATGAGTTATTACATTTTGCTAACTGGTCCACACTGGGGAAATTATTTTCTTTTATTCTAACCCCTCTAACAGCAAAAGGGCATTTTGAGGCACTAAATTAACTAGCTTCTAAACATGCACAAGACTGTTCCTTCCAGCTGAACACTATAGGAGTGCTATGATGTGCTATGTTTTCATCTCCCCTGAAAAAAACTTATTTAATTTACATAATAAGATAACCAAACACATAACATTGTTTTTTTTAGGTTATAGAAGCATCATAACATGCTGCAGAATGTAAATATTAGTAACCAATTAGTAACGAGCAGTTAGTCATCATTTCTACTAGATTGAACAATACTGTTAAGTTATTAAACTCCTGAAAAGATCTGGGCTTGGTCCCCTTTAGTCACCCTCTCTCACCTTACCTCCTCAGATCTGCTGCTTCTCACGCCAGCTCAGATATTTTTTTAACTGCAGAGCAAGCCAAATCAACTTTTTAACAAGGCAGAATACTATTTTCTGCTACGCTGGCAACTGAATAAAAGGGGTCCAGTTAGTTCAGATTGTTTAACAGAGAAGCAGCTGCTGCTTCTGCAAGGCCATGTACCTGCAGAAAGGAGGAATGCAGATCCCATTCGCTCTCGGCCACCACACATTGACTGTCTTAGACATGATACATGAATCATGCTAGATCTGAACACGGCAGCTAGTGGGAAAGCACAGCAGCAGTGCCAGATCCAGCTCAGGTGGCTGAAGTTGATGCCTCTGCATCTTCATTGCTTCACCTTCCTCACAGAAGATGCCCTAAAGTCAGCTCGGGAAGGTCTGTACTCACATCTTCTCAACATAGCAGTGAATCTCTCTTTATATGTATATACATATGCACTGCTCTTTCTCCATCATTAAAGTAGCATACACTGTTTATTCATCCTATGGTCACGCACTGTTGCCTCTCACAGTAGGCATCTGGAGTTCAAAGACAAATTGACACTGAGTTCACTTTATATGTCTATGTAATTTTAACCATCATTTACTTACAGTGGTTTCTGCAAGGTGCTCAGTTTTTAAAAATTCAAATCAAATGGTATCATTGGTGTTTTAAAGAATATCATGCTGACATATCAGGTACACAAAGCAGTAATATATAGCTGCATTTATTACCTATAACCAGAAAAAACCATAAAGAATGAAAAAAATTAACTATATTTAAAAATAATAAAAGATACACATTTGCGTATGCTTTCTGAAAAAACTTGAATGGGCTGTGGCTTATGAACAATTTAGAATAATTTACCATCCAGATAGTCTGCACTAGAACAATAAAAATCCCATTTGTTTAGATTTATTTTAACAGCAAGATAATCATAGACTAATCACGGATGCATCTTTCCCTCTACTGCATAATATATGTTTTCATTTAGGCAAAATTATAAGAATTTTAAATTCACTGGCCTTAGAAGAATAGAAAGGTAAAACCAATTATTTTAGTGAATAAAAAGGCCTTTGGGTCATTGATAATTCAGATCTCTAACAGAGAAAAGGGAATAATATTATACCATGGATTACAATGTTCAAGACAAGAAAACAGTCGGGTTTATTTTTATCCTACTGACTTATCTCTGATTTGAAGATACGCCAGTATCATGCTAGGCACCAGTTTAGGCTTTAAAGTTCAACACTTCTGAGAAAGAAGACAAGCCTAAGTAAGTTGGCAAAGCTCAACATAAACAACCTGAGCAGCCAAACTCAAATTGTCTTAGCTGTCTTCAGACTAAATCTTGGATTGATAAATATTAATTATTAAATTAATAAATATTTATCCAAGATTTAGGTCTGAATGCAAGTGGTTACATTTCACACTAATTTGCAGGATTAATAGGATTGATTTTCTTCAATATCAGAATTTCTTAAGTTGCTTTCCATATCTCCAAGTGGCTCCGTCAGCAAATATTATGAGTCAAATGACAATGGAGTACATTCAGTCATTGTGAATGGCACCCAGCCAGCACTGCTGAATGACAGCAGGCAGGAAGGGCAACCCGGGGGACTGACACTTGGCTAGCAGGTGGAAAGTCAGAGTAGGAGACACTGCTCACCTTTAACAAAATGCAGGGAAGCCTCATCCTGCAGGGAAGCCTCCTGCAGCAGCTTCACTGGAAGTAAAACAACGCTTTCAAAACAGCAGCGCACAGGCAAGGCATTTATTCAGAGTGATTGATTTTCTTTAAAGCTCTCAGTTAGGAATTATATTCCTCAATACAGTCCTGCAAGCCCGTCTGCAGCACTGTCAGAGAGGAGGGATGTGCAGATTTAGTAAGGCCTTGGCTTTTCCCAGGCACAGCTGCCAGCAACTGCTCCTCAGGAGGGACCGTGGCCTCCAGGAGCAGGGTCTGAACGTGGAGCAGGGGGGGCACAGGGAGGAAGCATCACTCCTGGCTCCTCACCAGGGCTGCGCAAGTGCCTGCAGGCTCCAGCCGCAGAGGACAACAGCACGCCTGGACGGCAGACCTCCCAGAACTGGTTACAGCTCAAAGGTCTCTTTGCCCTGAACAGCTGGCGGCATGTCAGAAATTTTGAGCAGAGGGCGTATTTTACCTTGGAGGCTTGCACCGCTCAAACGCTTCTCTCTGATTTTCCAGGAACAGAACAACTCGATGATCACTTCTCCCCCTCAGCTCACATGGGTGACCGACATATTATTCATAATTATTTCCTGACTTGTGTGTTTGCAAAACAAATAACAAACCATGAAGAGTAATGAAACCTGATAAGCAAGAGGACATTAAAATAGATACACATAATAGATACACATAAAATATAATGGTATCATTCTTTTTAATTAAACTTTGTGGGAAATGAGTGAACTATTTCTCTAACAATATCTTGCAGCTCCGAGTGTAAAATCAGTTAAGTAGCTAAATAAGCACACTGCTGGAATGGCTGCATCATAACAGACAGATTCGTCTGTGAAAACAATCCTGGGAAGAAGCTGATCATTTTTTTTAGTGCTACAATTCATCAGTAACTGAAGCATAATCAGCTGTGACTGGCTGAGGAACCTGCATGCATGCAATTTAGGAATTCTGGTTAATTATGTAAAATTGCTCAATATTTAATGCCTCAGCGTGTAATGAATCAGCCATGAACTAGCTAAGTCCTTTGTAAATTACTGCCCACTCTGTCTGGAAGATAAGCCCATAGATAATGAAAGACAGAAGTTAACTGAAATATTTAGGGTTTGGATGAACCCTACAGTCAGACCTAAAAAAAAAAGAAATAAAGAAGACCATTTTGGTCTTTGTCTGGAAACAGGAGTGGAAGACACTTGAAAAATTCCCAAAGAGGAAAGCAGGGTGTACATTACAGAGCAGGGGCTGACAGAAACAAAAGGAATTTGGGAGCAAGAGAGTAAGAAAAGGGACGTGTTTTCATTGCTGATTTGGCTGTGGAAGCAGCTGAGGAAAGAGAAACCGACTGCAGGGAGGAGGAAGAAAGGGGTGATGACCAGCAGGAGATGCCAGTTGCAGAAGAGGATGCTGCCAGGGTAGGAGAGGGCGGAGGGCTGTGGGTTTGTACCTCCAGCTGTGAAGGTGGGTTCATGTGATCAGAAGGGAGCTGTGCCGCTCCCCGTCCACCCCGGAGTCAAGTTCAGCTCCCTAGTGTCTGTGCTGAGAAGAAATGCCCCAGACCCCAAGGAAAACCAGAGAGCTCAGTTGCACCTAGACCAAGGAAAAATTAAGGAATGGGCAGATGTAGCACCTGTGGACTCAAACACAAAAGCATGGTGAGCATCATGGACCTCAGCTGGGGTTATGAGGCTGGGGAGGATGACCTTGGCCATCTCTCATCTAATTAGCAGGAGCAAACAAACGTTCAGGTACTAAACTAGAAGAATTTAATGTTCCATGCAATTTAAATTCTCGTTCCTCAAGATCATTAACAGTTTTCTGCAGGATAGAAAATTCCGATTAAGCTCCGTTTCTACACTGTACTATGAAGTTTTTTTTGATTGCATAAAGATGATTTTGAGGATACTGTCACTATAGAAACTAGTGTTAAAGGAGGTTCTTTTGCTCTATTTTCCCACTAGAGAAAGCAAAGAAAATGGTCTCTTTATTAGCTGGTAGAAACGAATGTAGTTACATTTAAATATTTTCCTCCTGCTCCTCTTTAACCACTTTTGTATTTGACATTATTGCCTTTGAAAAAGCTTTCATTATCTTCATTTAAGATTGGAGTTTTCCCTTTTCCCCCTGCAGGTTGTTCTGCTTGTATGAGTGTGTGTGACCGTGCTTCTGTGTGTCACAAGTAACAGACACCACAAACAAAAACCAACACAAAATCCTTTTAGATTGAAGCTTATGTTGTCTAAACACATTGTTAAACAACATGCACTTTTGGACATGGGAAATCCCAAGATAATGTTCTTTCCACAAAGCTTAAGTTTGTCTTCATGCATAATACACAATGCAGTCAAGATGAGTAATAGCTTAGGAGCAGAATAAAACTGAGGAAATCACATCTTAAATTATGATATTACTACGCATAGTATAGTAACACCTAGATGCTCCAAGTCCCTTCCCCGCCTCGTTGTGCCCCCAATTGCGCTAGTGTCTATACCTATACATTGTAAATATATTTCTGGCTTCTAAAAATTTTTTATTTCAGTATACAAGGACTTTGGAACAATCCTGCAGTTTGGGTACCTCATACTACCTCTAATGTGAGCACAGCCACTATTTCTCCTTGCTGCTCCTCTTGTGAGGAAAGCCTGCCTGTTTTGTGAAGAAGGTGCTTTGAACCATTTCCACGCAAATCTGAGCACCTTGTTGGCTGCTCCTGATGCTGCAGCTCTCTCAGACCTGACGTGGAGGACGGTCAGGAGGAAGGTGTGAGAGCAGGCAGGGGTGCCAGGACTGCCTGCACTATGGCTGGCACGCTGCCTGGGTGGTCAGCCCCACAAGAAGGCTGACGGTCACAGCCGAAAGGCAACACACCATCACTTCTTCAATTGCCTCTAAGCTCTGCCTGACCGAGTGAGTGCTCCTGACTCGCTCTCCAGCAAAGCCAAACAGACCTTAACCCACCGGTGCTCTGCACGCAGCATCTGAGAGCCACAAACCACATGATCACAGCCCAGCTGAGAGAGGCAAAATGCTTACCTAGGCATTAGCTTGGGCACAGGAACAACCAGGGGGCAAATCCCTGGGTCAAACACACCCAAAATGTAGCTGTTGCTCCGTGCGCAGATCCCCTCCCAACCCACTGCATAACAGCATACGGATCCCGTGTGGACATGTGGGCAACATTGATCTGCAAAGATTTTATTCCAAAAGCAATTGTCAAAGAGACACTGATTGAAAAGGCATATTTACCTTCTTTGGGAGACATCTGTGAATGAATGAAGACTGACTGGAAGTGAACACAATTTCAATAACTCAGACTTCCAAAGATCAACCTCCCCATTTTTTATACCAACAGTCAATCTTTTAAGATCAAGAAGTTCAACAAACATAGAGCCATTCTAGCACTATACAAACATCAAACGATGTCTAAGGCAATAAGAAGGAGCTGGTGAGCAGCAGAGAATGTGCTTGCTTCCTTCCAACAGCCAGTCCTGGGTCATATTGTCAAGATAGTTCAGAGTTGATCCGTTTAATGCCACAGACTGATGTAATCTGTTTGACTTCTTTGGTTTCCAAAATGCTTAGGTCAATAGAAGTCCCTCAATCTTCCTTAAGTCTTCCTGGGAGTATCTGCAGCATTTGTAACTTAATTATGCTTTTTGCTTTCTGTTATTTTACAGGTTTCCTTTCCTTTACATAGAATTTTCATGTTCATAGAGGACTACAGAGAGAGACAACACAAGGAAATAGTGCAGACACTTGCTGCCAAAGTAGGTTGCTACTTCCAGATACATCTGCACTGAGTGAAGGACTTGACCAGGAGAAAAGCTATTAGGTTGTGGAATCATGCAGTTATACGATTTTATGTAATATGGAAAACTGCATTGCACCAGTTGATATATAGAAGAGTGCTTTAAGTGTCTGCAGTGCTTTACAGTAGACCTGAACCCATCTGTACAAGAAATTAAATGGTGTACTGAAATTAAATAGAAATCTATGCTTTTTTCACTACTAATATCCTGTCAATAACACATGTAAAATAAGAAAAAGCTAGCCTGAGAATTACAGAGCCTTCTTAGCTCCAGGAGAAAATTAGTGACAAAACACACCAATTTGGTCCTAGTGGATTTTTTTTAACAATGTTTTGGAATAATTTTTTTAATAATGTTTTGAAGCTGAAAGTAGTGATGCTTCACTAAAAATTTTGTTAAAGAAAATTTAATCTACAATGTCACAGGCAATTCTCCAAGCTCCCTCTATGACCTTCATCTACACTGCTCCCACTGAAGCTAAATGAATGTCTTGGTCTTTGTATAGAATTTACGCAGGTGGAAAAGGAAAGCAAAGTCAGGCTAAGTTGATAAAATGATGCATAATTATTTGCAATGGTATAAATGACTTCAGAAGTCAAAAGACATCAAGATACTAGCTATGTAGTCTATACAGTTTGCCAGAGTTGAAAGATTTATTGTTGTGACTCCAGAATAAAAATATTTTATGATTATAGGATGCTGAATATTGAGTATTTTACCACTCACAGAAAACACTAGACTACTATAAGCTGAATGTGCATGGAATGAATAAAATATTCTATACTGTAAAATAATAATGAACATTCATAAATTAATGGGAACTGCACTCCTGAGGTTAATGGACTACTACCTGGGATTCCTTACTTGTGTGCACCACAACTCCTACAGATCATTTGTTCTTGCACAAATGGATATGTTAACAAGCATTATACAGCTACCCAAGCCAACGACATTTTGTCATGATTAGCACTTGTACCAAACAAACAAAAAAAACCCACTAGCATAATACTAATGTTGCGCTTTTAAACAAAAGCTACGGAAATCTGCAGGAAAACTGTATTTGTTCCTAGGCAGTGCTATTTTCAATTACCTGTTTGTGCACACTGACATTTTCTTTTTGAAAATTGTTTTAATAGAGCCCAAAGTAGCAATTTAAAACTGTAATGCACAAATCTAAATAGAGCTGAAAGTACCCCGAGGCGTTCACCGAGGAGGAGGCTTTTCAAAATCAAATGATACGCCTTCGGCAATCAGAACATCAACAGGTTGAACTCAATGAAGGAGGACAATAGCAAATGACGGGCAAGGGATGGCAGAGCTCCCTCCAACTGAAATTGAATTTGACTGAGGAGTGATGGGGTGATGTAGCTGGAAACAGACTTCCATCATAATCAAAGATCGTAAGAGGCAATCACATCAAGCCGTGGTGCTGCACTTGGAAGGCACAATTACTGGAATACCTGGAAGTGAAAGCAATGTGGTGTTCAGCGAAAGACTGCACAGAGAAAACACAGATACTGAGTTCGGAGCTGAAAAGTAGTGTTATTTTGTTGAACAGCAAGAATCTAATGCTGATCCTTCTAGGGTCAGGAACTCAAAACATATACTGGCTCTCAGATTTTGCCTCGTAAAATTTATTAAGAACCTGCACTTGTGAAACAGCTCAGCATCAAAAGAATGGGGGATGATGAATCATTTAACTGCACCCATTCTTCTGTTAAAATATATACAGCATCAAGAGAAAAAACTATGTAAGGAAGAATTTAATATTATTACATTTCTACCCCTTCCACGATTGAGTGTTTTTAGAAATATTCTGAAATAGAAAATATTTATTCAGGATGCAAATGTTTACATTTAAAGTTCTTCTTTCAAATATGGCTTTGTACTACCAGTTTAGTACTCTTTAACAAAGTCTACAGGTTCAGAAGCTTATTTTTGTTTCAGGATTTGTGTTAATTTTGTTCCTTCCTCAGTCACTGGGGCTCCACAACACACAAAAAACATCAGGAATACTTCTTTTTATCCAGAGGCATGCCAAAAGGAAAACGGTCTCATAGAAAGCCAGTAGAGATCTTTCCATTTTTGTTTTTATTGGTGTAAAGATTTTCTTTAGGCAAAGTGAAGTGTTTTAATGTATTCAACAAATGGCAGGGTTTGGAGAAAATTGAGCCAGAGTGTTCTCAGAGGAGTACAGTGGCAGGACAAGAAGAAACAGGTACAAGTTGCAGCAAGGAAGTTTCTGGTTAGATGTTAGAACAACCATGAGAGTGTCAAGCACTGGAACAGTCTGCAAAGAGAGTTTACTGGAGATATTAAAAATTTCAGTGGACAACAGCTTGAGCAACCTGATGTAAGTTGTCCCTGCTTTGAATGGTGGGTTGGACCAGATGACCTCCAGATTCCCCTTCCAGTCCATGTAATAATTCTACAATATGAGGTTATCATCACATACAAGCTAGACACAACTATAACTGAAGCTTGCTTCAGAACAAAGGCATTAAACATGTTTTCTTTAAAGCAAACAGCAGGAAAAAAAATGACATTTCTACATAGCTCAGAACTTGTTTTCTAGTTTCCTTTGATACCAAATTCCGAATAAATTTACCATTTGTGATTACAACAAAAACATGTAATTCCACAGAATACTGTTCTTTCAAAATTCATTTAACTAGCTCTTCTGTTTTGATTGTTATTCCTTTGAAACAATCATTAATTTAATCAGCCGAACCAGAATGTTCTCATAGCAATTCCAGAAATCTCCAGAAAGTTACAAGTTCAAAATTCTTGTGAACCTAACAAACTCCAGAGCTGGGAAATTGAAAAGATCTGGCAAGAACTGAGTTACCTGCAGCTAAAAGGCAAGTGGATGGTGTATCTCTAAATAAAATTAAAATTGTGCTTTGAGACTCTTGTAGGCAAAAAAAAAAAAAAATTGTGAATGCTTATAGACAATAGATAATTGGATGTATGGGGGGGAGGTAAATGTTCAAAACTGAACATTTGAACTCTCTAGTACACGTGTACAACTTGCTGTGTGCAACCTGTATGGGCTGGTTGTAAATTTTGATAACACCAGGTCTAAATAGAAGTGCCGTATCCTGAATCCTCCAATTAATGAAGAGACATGAGACAGTACCGCCAATTAGGAGGCTGATCATGCCTTGTGATTCTGGGAAAACTGGGGGCCAGCAGCTAAAAGAAGGGCTAAAAGGTGAAGATCCTCAGTGGAGGAAAGATCCTGGAGGTGGGGGAAGATCCTGGAGATCAGGGAGGTGCATGGAAACAAATGCCGGGGACGCCCAGGGACCTGGCCACTATCAGCTGAGACAGGTCACTAACAGCTGGGCAGCTGCACAGCCCAAACTGATCCCACTTTCTGTCCCACCTTCCCAGACCAGCAGCCATCTCCCTGCTGGGGAGGTAAGCTGAGACTTGTCGAATACAACACTGAGGGGGGTGCAAGTGATTGCATGAGACAATAAAAGAAAATCTTGCTGGTTTTTAAATAATCCCCACTATCCAGATCCTCTAGGGCTGTTTTTCACTCTGTCTTACCCATGGCAGAGACCAAAAATAATAACTGATACAGGCAGCTAGCAACACTGCCTGCCAAATGGAAGGTCTCTATCTTATCCTCAGTCATCTTGTTCTTCACATCATGATAACCCTCAGGCTATGTAGCTATGCAGCAATGTAGCGAGACACAATACTCTACAGTGCACACGTGTGCCTTCTGTGCAATGTAATGTCCAAGGCAATTCCCCACTTTCTGTAGCTGATCTGCACTCAACAATGAGGATACTTCTGTTTATGCAAGAAGAAATCACAACCACAGGTAATTGGCTGCACCTCTTTTTTGAGATACGTCACTGGCATCAATTTAAGTTAATAGTTTTCTTACAAAAGGAGAGCAATTGTTCAGCAGTGGCACTGCTTTAAGACATGCAGGAAAACAGCAACAAGAAGCAAGAGTCAATGGGAAAAATAAAGAAGAAAGAGGGGAAAAAAAATACAAGATTTCAGAGGAATAATGGAAGATGGCACATAGAAAGTCCATCCTTCCATTTCCATAAGTGCAAGTTAGTCAAATATACTCGTCCAACTATTATCTTATCTAGAGATAAAGTAGCCAATAAAAGCACTACCTATAAAGAGTGAAAAAGGGCAGGTGAACTGAAAAGAGCAGACAGAACTGAAAAGCATTTAGAAGTAATTTAACCTGGTCTCAGTACCAGGGCTTCATGATTTTTTCAGGTACTAAGACCAAATAATTTTAATGTGCAGTATAGAGAGAACAGCATTTACACATGCAAACACCATCACCTATATTAATTAATGTTACTCAGACTTGGAAGTTAGTGTTCTCTTTTCCTTCATTTTTTCCCATTTGTGACAGAGTTTAACTGGCACATAAATGAACCCACTGGGAAGCGAAGCTGAATGGCTACTGTTGACCTTTTTGATTAATTAGATACGTTAGCCAATTAGATAGGTTACAACTTCTACTTACAATTTACTTCTATCAAACACAGCCTCTACTCCTGAAGGTATAGTTCTGGCAGTTGCCACTAAGTCTCACTGTTCACATAGCCTCCAAAGCCATATTAGCACGCAAATAAAAGCTGGGCTTGGAGAGGACCCTCTACGGTTGGGTGGGTTAGGTGTAGAAGCCTCTCAGGTGACATTCTCATGTCACTGTAGTCAGATACTGACAACGTTCCAAGCCAGGCTGCTTCCCATCCCAGGCCACAGACTGGGATCTGCTGGGACACAATGGTGAGAAAGGATGACAGTTATTACAGGAAAGTACGAACTCTGGCTACCAAGTGGTGAGCAAGAATGCTAACATGCAACACAAGAAACTTGGGGTGAGATACTTGAGGTTCGGTAAGGAAAAGCTCCTCACACCACCACTCTGTTGTAACCAACTGCAAGAATTTTTCTAGCCTGTTTCAGAGGAAAGTCAAACAGGTTAGTTGAAAACACCAGTCATCACCATCCTGCTAAACAGCGGGACCCAACTGTGCACTAATTTGGACAAAAAAACAGCAGCCTGCTAAGGCAAATAGGCTAAGCTTTTCTTGGGAACAGGGTTCATGTGCATTAGCAGATTCTGTTCTGGGAGTTGAATTAATTCCTAGAAACCAGATATAAACTAGAAAAATGACATTAATGCTGTTTGACCATCTAATTTCAGAACTGGTATATGTGTGAACACAAATCACATTTACAATGCACCACAACCAGATACCACCAACTTCTCTACTACAGAGTCACTCCATCCATCTTTCCTCATTTAGAAATGGGTGTCTGAATGGCCAATAATAATGGTGGAGAAAATAATACTACCTCTGATACAGACAATGGTACAGAGACTTTGTTTAGACCATTTTTCAAGACTTCTTGGACTAACAGAACTTGCTGAGCAGTGCTGGCTCTACTTACAAAGACCTGACAGCCAAAAGCAAGTGAAAAAAAAAAATCACCGAGGCATAGCCACTGTTTTTATCACCTTTCTCTGTCTGATAACAGCACAATTTCTTCTAGAAATTCAGCTGCAACTTTCTTCAACATGGGCTGGGGTTTGATGGCATTAGTACTTTTCTACTTATCTAATTCCATTATGAATTCACTCAGACTCAACTGAGTTATTTCTAATTAGTTCAGTCATGGCAGTTATTTAGATAATACTTTATTCAATGTATATATAAACATGTAGTCTACCTCACCTATCTTATTCACGTAGGATTTGCATTGAAGTTTCTCTCTCTCTTAAGACCTTTTGCTTTAACTCCATATTCTTCAGAGCTGACCATTCTTTCCATTCGTTCATGGTTTATGCCAGGACAACATGTCTTACTGACAACTGTTACATGAAAATAACCAGTCCCACTGGGGTAACCAATAACATTGGAGTAGTTTCAGTCTGATCTATCTCAATGTCTTTTCTTCTTTACACATTAGTAATTTAATAAACCAGAAAAAATCTTGCCATTTTAACTGCCAGATAATCCATTTGCTCCGCAGAAGCTAGGTTTCAGTCAGCATCTCTATATCAATACAGAAATATCTGTCTAGGAACAGAACCCTTTCAATCTCTTTCAGCTTCCTAATTTCTCACATTTTGACCTCCATATTAATATTTATGAAAGCCTTATTTTTGGTAGATAGTAAAGTCCTGTTTCATAGTATGAAACTAAGTAATTCTGGGTCATTTTGTGCATCTATTGCCAATGAAGTACAACACTTACAACAATTCCCAAATATTACTTTAGCTTTTATACAGCATGTCCCTAATCTCTGAAATACTCTCTAACTCCATAGTTCCATTGCTCTATTTAGACACAGTCTGTGTATCTAAATAAGCATGCCTTGGTAAGATTTCCCAGTATCTTATGCTCTATTCAGATGCTCTTCTGCTCCAGGTTTATTCCAGTTTGGGGCCTCAGAGAATATCAGCACGGTTGATGAGCCACATTCATGTGAAGGAAAAAAATATGCAGAAAATGATAAAATGTAGTAGGAGGGTAGGGCTTGAAGGAGCTCCTATGAATGATGAACAAGACAAGGTACACCACAGACCTCCTGTATCTGACAGTGAAGAAAGTCTCAACATCACCTGGTTGACACAAAGAGAGCTGCTTAGGTCTCCAAGTATATTTTCCTCGGCCATGAATTTCATTGATCCCACTTGATAGAAGTCTTTGGTACATTTCCTCATCATCTCTTAGGTGCATTATTCCTCACATCTTATTGCAGTACACTAGCCTTTAATCAAATACTCAGATATATTCATTGCCTGGATGAACTGCAGGAACACAACAGTCTCCTCATCCAGGAGCCATGTCTGAAACCAGCTTTGCACAGCACTTTCAATTAACCTCTCCTGTTTATCAACTCCTCCCATTTCCTGCTTTCCAGTCTCTTGATAGCATCATTAGCAACCAGTATTTACATAAAATCTACTATTTTTTTATCTCTCCTGTACTAAAACACTTACAGAACTCATAACAAAATAATGAAAGTGGCTGAAGATAATTCCAGTTCACTTGTTTAGTTAAAAAAAAAGGAAAAAGAGATGATGGAGGAGGATTTTTAAAATGCCTCTTTTTAAAGTGCTCTGGTGAGCTTACTGAGGATGATCGTGGATGTCTTTCCAGTCAGCTGCTCTTTTGATGTTTCTCTCACCTTTAAATGAGAATAGCAAACATGATTTTTTCTTTGTTGTGTCCTCCTGCTCCTTTGCTTCTGGTGAGCAGTTCTTTTGCTTGTCTCTTTTCTATAAGATAGCAAATTTCCTGTCTTCCCCCCCCCCCCCCCCCCCGTTAATGTGTTGCTCTTTCACAAGGCTCTCTGGGCAAACAAATAATCAGTCCCCTGCAACTTCTGACCTGCACCTTCCGGTCTTTCACACCAGCAGGAATTTGACAGACATTTGACAAATAAAAACTATAGCCTGTGAAAGGAACACTGCAAAGTAGTTTGGCCTGTTGAACTTGTTGGCCTATTTCTTTACCTCTGCCTTTGTAATTATTATGGATCACAGAACACCAGAGGGCTTTCTGGAGGCCTCCAGACAACACAATAAGAGTATAATTGAGTTATGAGATGCAAGGTTAAAGAGATAAAAGAGTTCAACCTCCTTAGTAATGAACTGCAGAGAGGCGGAAGAGGGGATATTTATTTATTATAGTGAATCTTATCCTACTTCCTCCTCTCTTCCCCCAAGAACACCAGTTGCATCTCAAATGCCTTCAAAGCATCACTAAAATTGGAGCCTTGACTGTGCGAGAGAGGGGGCTGCCAACAGACTTAATTCAGATTGAGCAGAACTGCAAAAGCCAAGATAGAGGCAAACCAGATGATCAGGATATGGAGTTTGGGTTCAAGAGTCAGTCTGAGCCCTAAGTTAACACAGATTCTAAGAAGAAAGACCCAAAAAATGTTAATCAAAACCAGCATTTTAATTCTGATTATAAAGTCCTTTGTCTTATGTTATTCCCACATTAGGAATAAACCTCATGTATTTCAACAGAAACCAAGGAAGAGAATAATCTTACTGTCCTATTTCTAAACTTGCAGACCCATGACCAGTTTCAGAGTTTGCCCAAGGTCCAGTGTAAAAGACAATGAAAGCCACAACACATGCATATATTGGCCTATAAGAGTACCGAACTGGAATATGGGAAAACTAGATTCAAAACCCTACTCCCAAAGTACTCCCGTCATTAGGACATTCATATACTATGGTGTGTCTCCCTTCCTTCCTCTCTCTTGAAGATTCCCACTTTGAATAAAACTGGAATTAAATCCTCACTGCAAAGATCAAAAATAATATACAGTCCTATTGTAGCTTTCTCTCATATTTTCAGTACCTCTACACAGACTTTTGCAGGCTCTGTCTGAACTCAATGCCAAGATTATTAACCAAAATACAGCATGACAAGCTACGTGTCTGCAGAGTTTCTGATTCAAAACCAGCTCACATCTGGCTGGTATAGAGTACATACGGACCTCTCTTGAATCCACTTGTAAAACTGCCTATAAACAAAATGAAACTAAGACAGCTCTAGAACAAGAGATCTAGAGACACTTCAGAATACATGGTTGCCTGAGCTTCAGATATTTACCTCTTCCTCTGAATGAGCTGAAAGCTTTGTATGTGTGAACCTATGATGCATTTCTTGAGCTTTAACTTAATTTTCAAATACCTTATATTTCAATCTGAATCATACGACTATATCATGCATGGAAGTGCAGTTAAGGACAGCTGATTCCTAATGTGAGCTATCGTGTTGTCCCTTGGGAGCACACAGAGACCTATGTTGAGCTTGGCTGGTCACTGACGTCTCCATCAACCAAGCTCCTGGGAAATATTCTCAGCGTTATTAGTCTCTCTCCTATAGGGCACGTGAATATCAAAGCAAAATCCAAGATGGGAAGTTTTCCAAGCAGCAAGGTGTCAGGTTCCCAAGTCATCCTCCATGGACTTGTATGTGAGGGTAATGTGAACAAAGAACAAACTGCCATTAGCTTTCAAAATTTGTATGGGTTCATCAATAGAAATAAGGCAGGAAAAAGATTGCCTTTGCCTTCTGGAAATCTGCTTTGAGTGGCTGAAACTATGAAAAAGTATTTCCTTATCATCTAAAGCTAATGACAGGCAGGGCACAACTTCAGCAGAGTTCAGGAAAATCCTGGGAAGCAAAGCTAGGAATTTGGATCACTTATAAGGATAGACAAGGTAGAGAGAAGACTGTTGGTGGAATAGTTCAATTACAGAAATGTGGCTGCCATTTATGATTACAAGACAGTCTGGCTTGAGCTTTGAGATCTGGCTACTTCCTACGAGCAAACAGCAACAGCATATCGAAAAGCTTCAGGGAGCTAAAAAGATTAGGAAGACTATGTGAACAGAGCTCAAGTGTCCTCCTGTTCCAGGTCAGTGCCCAAAAACTACGTTGTTGGTTATTCTATCACTGACCTTGAGCACTCTCATGTTCTCAAAAATGAGGTGGAGAAGCACAGCACTGACTTAACTATGAATGCCTAATGGAAAGATTTCATATCTGTCACCCGAACACTAGGTGACCTCTGTGCAAAGGTCAGTTCTTGGTTCTTTTAACCCTTTTCCTTCGTACTTCTTCCCTGAGCAATTTAGGCTTGAGCCACCTCTTCCCATGCATCGTGTAAGGTGCCCAGACAGCTCAGAGTTTAGGATTACGGCAGATGGCAAGGTGTGAGGGCTTTCACCGCCACATGGGACAGGAGCTTTGCCACTGGGGTGCAGCTGCCAGGGGATGTGGTATAACAGATGGTGATTTGATGCTTTCATTTTTACACTAATGAGGCAAAAAGTCATACAAAAAAAAACCCACCACAAAACCCTCCCTCACCTTTGCTGCCCCTCCAATCAGGTAGGGTAAGAAAAGAAAATCCTATTAAATGGAAAAGCAAACACTTGCCATTTGCTTAGCAAATAGATTTATTTTCATTAAATATACCAAAGAACAAGATAAGCAAAACATCTAGTCAGCTTCCAGACTGCTCTCTTATCTGAGCAACAGTTTCAAAAACATGCCTATACCCAGCTTCATGTTCAGGCAAATTACAGAACATTCTCCAGCTTAAACAATATACTACCGTAGTGTGTGGGAAGATATTTTAGCTTGTGCAAATTAATTAATCCCTCCTGTTAGTAGATCAAACTGGGTATAGTAGGTCAGAGGTACAGGCTGAAATACTATTCTGTAGTCAGAGGAGACCCCTCTGAAACAGATTTGAAAATCTCTCAGGTCATTTCCCTCTGCTCTGTCAGTAGACAACTCTGATTTACAGACGTGTCAGACCTGCACCAACTATTGCTATTGAAAAGAAAATGATTAGAGAAGAAGAAGAAAATGTATAGCAAGTGATTTCAGTAGTTACTTATACAGGTGAAGAATAAAACAAGTTCAACTGCAAGTGTTATAATTAAGCATAAGGATAGATAATTGTGCAACAAGCTTTGTTTCTAAAGCCTGACTCCATTTCATTTCCTCAGACACACACTGAAGAGCAGAAGCCATGGCTTTCCCTCAGCACACACAAAGCGGGAGGTCTGTTGCCTCTGCCATTTGTCCTGAAAAACAGGCACATCTTGCTTCAGCATAGCATCACTGACCATTCCTTTCTAATTATCATTGGGATTGACAAAAATATTGCCACTGCATTAAAAAAAGGATGCAAACAAATAAGCAACACCAAGCCCACTGCAGCATATGGGACTCACTTGGGATTATTGTTATTTTTGAGGAAAAAATAGAGATCTGAATATTTGCTGCTTACAAAGACTTGACATCCTTATTTCTTTTTCTCCCAATTTCCAAATAGCCATACCCAATTTATCGTCAGGGATTTGGATTACTGTAAATTTACGCTCAGCAGTACTATGATACTGCTGACACAGCAGCAAATACAGCAGCAGAAGTTACAGCAGAAGGTAATTGCAGCAATTTACACACATCTCTGTGTTAACTAATACCAGCAAATCAGACATTTTAAACAGAGGTAGCCATACTGCAGAACAAGCAGGAATGTGGTGCACAGAAACGGCCATGGCCCCAGAGAAGGGTTCAGTCCAGTAGCTATTATTATTAGTCCTGAAAAGAGTGAGATCTCATCTCTTCCAGATTTAGAGACACCCCTTCAGACTCACAGCCTCATCTTCCTTACTAACTTTAAATGCAGGCAAGCATCAGAGTTTCAAGAAGAATTTTAGATCCCAATTACTCACTCATTCTGGTGGTTGGCGGCTTTCGTCACAGCGTACACCAACTAACAAGACCATCATTTTGATGAAAGGAGTAATTATCCACATCTTGAGCCTACCAGGGGATTATTCTGTCCAGTGTTTGTTGAGCTTTCTAGTTGCATGCTCTTTACGTTTTTTTTCCCCTAACTTTAAGCTTGTCTTTTTTTTCCTCTCTCCTTTACCTGTGAGGCTTGTTCTTTTCCTTATCTTTGAATTTAAAGCTATGTGCTGGTTTTGGCTGGGATAGAGTTAATTTCCTTCCTAGTAGCTGGTATAGTGCTGTGTTTTGGATTGAGTAGGAAAATAATATTGATAACACACTGATGTTTTTAGTTGTTGCTAAGTAGTGTTTATACCAAGTCAAGGATTTTTCAGCTTCTCATGCCCAGCCAGCAAGAAGGCTGGAGGGGCACAAGAAGTTGGGAGGGGACACAGCCAGGACAGCTGACCCAAACTGGCCAAAGAGCTATTCCATACCATATGACATCATATGACCAGTACATAAACTGAGGGAGTTGGCTGGGAGGGGTGGGTCGCAGCTCAGGAACTAACTGGGCATCAGTCGGCGGGTGGCGAGCAACCGCATTGTGCATCACTTGCTTTGTATAGTCTGATTCTTTTAGTATTACTATTGTCATATTATTATTATTATTATCATTATCATTATTTTTCATTCCTTTCTGTCCTATTAAACTGTCTTTATCCCAACCCACGAGGTTTTTTTTCTGATTCTCTCCCCTATCCCACTGGGTGGGAGGGGAGTGAGCGAGCAGCTGTGTGGTGCATAGTTGCTGGCTGGGGTTAAACCACGACAGGGACTACGTTTTGGATTGGTGCTAGAAACAGTGTTGATAATAAAGGGATATTTTAGTTACTGCTGAGCAGTGCTTACACAGAGTCAAGGCCTTTTCTGCCTCTCACACCACCCCACCAGTGAGTAGGCTGGGGGTGCACAAGAAGTTGGGAGGGGACACAGCTGGGACAGCTGACCCCAACTGACCAAAGGGATATTCCATACCATATGACATCATGCTCAGCATATAGAGCTGGGCGAAGAAGGAAGGAAGAGGGGGGACATTTGGAGTGATGGTGTTTGTCTTCCCAAGTCACTGTTACATGTGATGGAGCCCTGCTTTCCTGGAGATGGCTGAATATCTGCCTGCCGATGGGAAGTAGTGAATGAATTCCTTGTTTTGCTTTGCTTGAGTGCGCAGCTTTTGCTTTACCTATTAAACTGTCTATCTCAACCCATGAGTTTTCTCACTTTTACTCTTCCAATTCTGTCTCCCATCCCACCAGGGAGGAGTGAGCAAGTGGCTGGGTGGTGCTTAGTTGCTGGCAGGAGTTAAACCACAACCTTTCCTATTCTGTCACAATGTTAGACGAGTTCTTTGTCTTTATTTTGTTAGATTTTCTTTCCAGGGTTTTACAAATTTTGCAGCTCAGAGTTTCTCTCAACAAATGAATGCCTTAGATGCCTTGAATGATGAATAGACCATCTCTTTTTCTGCATCATTAAAATTGGTAATGGCAGCTTTATAGTCTGGGGTTTTTTTTAGTTTGAGTGAAGCCTAGCTATGGGGAAAAGAAATTCACCCTTTCAGCATGCTCTCCATTGAGCCCACAGGCACCTTGTTATCCCAGCTTAGTTTTAACAGATGTCAGAGCCCTAGGAAAGAGTTCAACAGCTAGGGAAACACAAGATGAAAGATCAGATAACACTTCCAAGGTAAGCTGCATCTGGATGGTGGAACATGTTACTTGAAAGGCTAAACGAAATGATAAATGTTAAGCCAACAGATAAAAAAACCCCACAGACTCAAAAAATGCTATGCATTATGCGAATATGATTTGTCAAATCACAATGTAGATAGTATTATCCCAGCTGTAATCAAATCAGCTGGGTTTACAGGCATGCTAGCTAGACTTGCTAAATCTAGATTGCTTCCCTCAAAACAGTGATTCACAGTCATGTTTTTCATTCTTTATTTATTTTTAGTAGTGTCAATACTAATACCTTGCACTGACTCAGAACAGCTTGCTGGAGCCACTGGATTGTCCAGGCTCTCTAGAACTGAGATCAGATTTCTATACTCTGTTGAGATATTTGCTCTCTTTAAAGCTGCTGCAATTTTAAATTTCTCAGGCTCCTTGGTTTTATTCTTGTAAACATGATCATATTTGTAGTGCTCTTTTGGGGGTTTTTAAGTGCAATCATGTGCTTTTGTCTAGTGATAAAGATGAATAGCAATGAAATGTAAAGAGTAGCGCTTCTGCTACCACAGAGAGGACGATGAAGGGAAATAAAAAGGAATAGAGAGCCAAAGCGTACCACAAGAACTGTGGAAACTGGTGGAGATTTCTAAGACATGATTCCTAAGCAGCTGAATTTCAGCATTTCACAGTGAATCTGGAAGGAGAAAGAGCTTTTTGGGGATGGGATTATTTTGCTTACTGTAGAATACTGGTTAACATGCTATGACAAAGGAAATCGGTGACAGCAGTACACTGTATGTGCTGCTGAAACAGGAAATTAATCAAGTTTATTCTACACAAAATTATCTAAAACAACATTATTATTCCTAAATCAGTCAGTTTATTACAAGAAAGAGCTTTTAATATTCTAATAAGTAAATCCTCATGTTTCTTTTTATGAGTTCTTTATAGAGAAAGCAATTCAAAAGACATTTTTGTGTACTCACACACATGCATAAACACACCCACACACTTTCTTCTACCTGCTTTGTATCACCTTTGAGAGTTTGGAGAAACATGATGTGGAAAAAACCAAGAGTCA
Source organism: Gymnogyps californianus (assembly GCF_018139145.2). Classification (NCBI taxonomy): domain Eukaryota; kingdom Metazoa; phylum Chordata; class Aves; order Accipitriformes; family Cathartidae; genus Gymnogyps; species Gymnogyps californianus. The sequence continues at coordinate 73,781,964 of NC_059471.1, read as the reverse complement.
TTCCCAAACCAGTTGAGCTACAAGCCTTAGGCTCAGGTGGCCCCACAGCAACCTGTGGTTCAAAGACTAACATATCAGATGTTCTGGAACAAAGTTGCCCAAATGACCCAGACTTCAGTTTAAGTCATTGCTCTCATATGGTGAACCATCAGCATTGTGAATGGGGATCCCAGTCCTTTTCTCTCGGGAACTGCATTTTGCAAGATATATGTTTTTGCCCCACAGCATTTTGCAACATAAACATCAGAAGCCTCTCACAACCATAAAAAACCCAGTAGGCTCAGGAGTCTAACTTTCAAATTCTGCTAGTGCTTTGCATGCAGTCCTATTGAAACATCTTTTTAGTCCACAGTGATTGGTAGAAGCTTGAAAATTATGTTTCTTAACAAACAGAAATACAATGCATTGTATTCCTGATCACTGTGAGTGAGAGATGGTTTGGGGAGAAGTATGTAACACCTCTTCAGCGTGGAAGTCCAGCCCCAGACCAGGACCAGACCTTGCAGCATTTGTCCACTGCAGCAGAAGGACGGTAACCATGAAATGGAGGGGAAAAGGATTAGCTATCTGCAGAGGAATTTCAGCTGCTCTTGATATAACATCATTTCTAGGTACATAAAAGAAGCCTTGAATGAAGGAAGTTATGCAGTCTTGGCTAACCATAAGAGGTAGCTGCATTTTAGCATGACAGCGGGTCTAAGTCTGGAGTTATCCATGGATATCACCCATCTGCTATGTTATCAGTATCTGGTATGAGAGCTTTCCTAACCATCTGGGAAAATGGCTTGTAGCTGGCAATGGACACACCTCCTTTGCTGCTGGCAAAAAGATAACAAGTTTGTTCTTGGCAGAGAGATTACTGCAACATTCCTGATGAAGACATGCAAAAGTATACTCCGTATAGGCTAAAAGCAGTTCCTGATCTGACTCAGACCATTTATGGAACCAGTCTGGGATACCAAAAATGGAAAGGGGCTTTTTTTTTTTTTTTAATTGAGCCTGGACTGATCACACAAATTAACCTAGAGTGAATTATTACATACCAGATGAAATAATATCCAAGGTGAGTTAATTCCAGGACAATGGTGAATACTAATGGAGCTTACATTCTGCAACCCTCCAGAGCTCTTCTCTGCTGGCTGATGAGGCTATCTGCTCGCCAACTGGACGGTATTAAAGAACTGCCTAAATACCATGGCAGAGCACATATTCAGGAGCATGTATTTATTCAGCATTCCATTCATGTCTGGAACTAGAGGCTTCTGAGCAATCTCTGCCTTATGTTATGACGGATGCTGTGCAAAACACAGCATGAAGTCAAAATAAGTGAGAAAGTCTCACCTGATGTGAGTGCATGAGAAGTTGTTATACTCCATGGTGCCCTCCACCATCTGGTGCCTAGCAGTTCACACTGGCCATATTATAATTGCACAACAAGATGAGATCTAGTTACACATCATAACTTCATGGCTCCCAGTTTCTTTGGAAGGAGACCCAGGTATATGCCAGGATGACAGCTATGGTAAGCTTCTGTAGGTCTCCCACTTGGCTTGATGGGAGAAAGGGTCTGGTGCAGAGTAGACCTCCTTCACAACATAAGCTCAGCTGCTGAGGATTAGGCAGAATGTGTCTTTCAAGTGTTATGACACAGCTAATGAGAAATCCTCTTTTGACATAACAGTCAGCAGGGGAGAGAAGGTGTGGCTAAGACTTCTTGGTATGAGCTGCTGCTCTTTGGCTGTAGACTTTTGGGAAGTGAAACATGGGAACTTCTCAGATGCTGTGTCATTCCAGAGAAGGAGGTTTGCTAAGGTAAGGTTGTCTCTGCTCAGACTTTAATCCTTTTCAGAATTGGGAAATCTCCTCTATTATTGAGCTCTCTTCACTCTTTTGACCACAGGAAGTGATATTCTCCAAATATATAACTTTTGCCTTTTGTTTCCCCACAGATTTTCCAGGCATCAGGGAGTTAATCGAATTTCTGTCCTTGAGGCTCAGGTAAAGAAGGGAAAAGTTACAAGTAATAGCTGGGTTTTGCCTATTTTTAGGGCAGAAAAAAATATTTCAGCTGAATTCTGAGTTGGCATATCTGTAAGCCTTCTCCCAGAACTGATACTCTGCATGAATGGCACGGCCAAGCTTTCTTCTCCATAGAGTGCTTCTGCAGAGAGTCATGGTGTGCCACGTCTTAAAGAGGCTAAGAGTGGCTGAGTGAGGAAAGTAAGCAAATTGGCCAGGATGTTAGCAATAGAGTTTTACGTTGCATCTCATGTTGTGATTTTTGGGAAAAACAAAGGCAGAGTTAGATACAGGACGGTTGAGAGGAAAAATGTTAAGAATTGCACATGCATTTAATGGCTGCCTTTCCTTTGGATGATGTGTCACTGATCCCTGTGACCAAAAGACAGAGGAAATATCCACTTAGGAAACCAAAGGAAAGCTCAACAGGAGGTGAATTAGTATTATTCACCAGAATATTGTCCCCCCATGAGCAGCTGAAGGATTAAAGGACAAACTTAAACAAAATAACAAAGCAGCTTTGTCTAGTCCCATTGATCCAAAAGAGAGCACTCACTGTACCTTAAAATCTATTTTGTGTCTCCTGCAGAAAGTCTGCTGTGAAAGAAATGGAGTTTTATAATAATTATCTGGAGCCTTAGGGGTTCAGAGCATCCTCTGGTTCACTTTACTGCTGCCTTACTACCTGAATGCATTTTCATGTGTATCTTAATCAGTTTATTTACTGTTTGAATGCTATTTTTGATGCCAGGAATAAATGTCTGGGTAGAACACTGTAAAATCTCTCTCTTCATAGGGAATGATGAAAATCCTTCGAAATACATTTCAGATTGTATTATAAACTGTATCTGATAATGTGAAAGCTCTATATCCTAGCAGTCCATTGGACAAATTAGTTTTAAGCTCTACTTGCTCATCACATGATTTGATATGTGCTTTTTATTTTTTAAATCCAACACGTCAAAAGAGAGATGACAGGTAGTGCAAGGCTGCCCCTCAGATGTGAGGCACAAGGAAAGTTTCCTGCAGCAGGCAATTGAAAGAAACTACATCTGGAAGTGAGGGGAGAAAGAAATATGTGAATATTTCAAGAACAGCAGCAAAGCATCATGATTAGAAGCATGTGAAGCAAGAAAGGGAATTGTGGCAGATGTCAGGTGGGAAAGAGGGAAGATTCCTCTTACCAAGCCATTTGATCATGGCTGCAGCCAGCAAAATAGCCACTAGGTAATGTTCAAACACTGTGGCGGTATTTAGTAGACACTTATGAAAACACGTGATATGAGTTCTGTGTGATAAAATTTAATTTCGGGTATCTAAAGGTTTTGGACCAGGTGTAGATGTTTTCTTTCAAGAGGTCTTGGGTTTCTTTTGTTGAAAAGAGTGTTATTCCTCACTGATGTCCTGGTTACTACTGAAGTCCTTAGTGGCTCCATTCATCTGGTGTTATGCACAATAAAATGCAAATTGATGTTACTTCTGAGCAAGGTCATACCCCATTCTCTGTAATAAAAGCATGTAAAGTGCCATCTCTAGTTTTCTTATCAAGCTGGTACAGACTCCCTTACCTTCATCTGCAACTGCATCTTTTTAGCACTGCCTTCAAATATATCCTTGGTGTGATGATTATGCTCAAAGGCTTCCTGACCCTTTGATTCAGAGCTCAGGAGATACCTGCAACAATCAGTTCCCCAGCCCCAGGCAGGTGCACAGGGTACTCTACACACCTGTGAGTGCAGTAATGCAAACCTCAACACGATGGTTTTAACCCCAGGAACCAAGAACTGGAAAAGGACTCAACCGTAGCCATCCACCAGCCTTTAAAATGGGGTGCTGGAGGACATCCAGTCAATATGAATCCAATGAACATCAATGAACTTTTATGCTGAAGGTGTGAAAAGCAGTCTAGAGCAGCAGCTGGGTAATCCCCAATCTAGGAAGCTCATTAACATGACACCCTGTTGACCTACAATTTTTTACAAAAGGTATCCATTACCTCTGCTAATTTCAGCATTTTATATACCCTTAACTTCATTCATGTATGCAAATTTCATTTGCATATACAAGGCCCTTACAAATTTAATGTAGGCTAACACTCCTTATGACTTAATACAAAAGTAATATCAAAACTTCTCAGTAAGTTTGAATGGGGTGAAAATATCTCAGAAATTAGAGGATACTGCAGATATCCTCTAATGATATTGATTTTCTAATGGAATCACTGAAAAGATGGAAAATGGCCTCCTAGAAAACAATGATGACTTTTATCGGGAAACAATTAAAGATGGGAATTTAGTGTAGAGTGAATTAAAGCAAATTTATTAGTCCATTGTGGATATGGAATTTCTGGTAATTTCATTGATATATGAAACATGCAAAATATTAAAAGCCCTGAATTTATTCATGGGATAGTTTAGAGGCATAGCTAGTATTCGCTGTTAGCTCTGTAGAGACAACTGGGCACTGGGTAAAGCACACAGCCCCTGAAAAGGATCACCTTTTATCTACTTTCTCTGCCCACTTTAACAAAACAAAATAATTTTTAAGTGGAAACGCTTGCAGGAAGCAAAATGTCTACATTAATGGAAGTAATATACTAAGTCTAAATTTCATTTCTTCTCCTCTGTGTCTTCCTCTGGGAACCTTCTGTATTCACTTGAATCTCGTGTTGTGTGTTGGGGGAGGAGGCTGGGAGGAACACATGACATTCACCTCCTGTTTGTAATACACAGGATAATGAAAAATAACATAAATGTAGACACAACAATGCATAAAATATTTTCAGTGGGTAGAATGCTGGACTTTACTTCTGCACGAGGAAGTAAAGTACTAATCACGAAGATATTGATTATACCAGTAGACTGAAACACAGTACAGTCTGAATGCAAAACTATGTGCCTAGCCTAAGTTAAGCACATAGGTTACCTCTGTAGTCACTGGAGTTCATCATACCAAGCAGCCATGGATCTATGCATGTAAGCCAATCCAATTTAATGTTAGCAGAAGGACAGAACTAAGCTTCAAGATCTTGAAAAGGGTGACTTAGCTGGACTGGACAGCTTAAGGACTTTGATGCAGAGGCAGCCTTGAATTTCTGTAAGCCAAAGAGCTCATTATTGGTTCTTGACTGAGATTAATTAGGGTTTGTCAGTAATCAAGTAACTTACACTAATAATGTACATGGGAAGGTTAGTCTGCAACATTTTCTTTGAAGAATATTATGGCCCCTGCATGAATAAATTTAGGTCTAAAAAATCGAAGTTGTTCCTACTGTAACAAGTCTGGCAAGACAGCTTTTCATGCACTCTGGCCAGGTGTTCTAGGTTGCAGCTTCTCTGAAGAGGAGAAAGGAGGCTTTGGCTTTCCTGCCTCATCTTGTGGCAGAGGGAAAGTTGGCATAAATAAAAGACACCTGGGTGTCCTGTATGTTCAGTCAAAAAAAGAATTGAAACAGCATTTTTTCTTAGGTAGGGACAATACCATAAAAAGTGGTCAGACCAAACAGGTAAATTTCAACAAATGTAAGTAATGGAAAGCCAAATAATAATATGTTTAGAGTCAGACAGTAATGGGCACCGCTGAAGAACAGATACAAATTTAAATATCATGCTTTGAAAAACATAAAAGTTACAAGATCTAGTCCAATTGTTGAGCGCATGGATTAAGGTCTAAGTGTATCAGCTAAGTTTAATAGCAAGAACTGAACCCACTACTTGGGGTATTATAATTCCACTATCAAGAAGGACAGTATACATACAAAAGCACTGATATCTTCTCGCAGATATTCCAGCAATTATGAGATTGCTTGGGTAACTCACTGTACAGCTGTAGCCCTAGGCAGTTACATGATTTAACTATTGTCCATAATCATCAGCCTGGAATGTATGTTTAATAAATTTGTTTATTGTTCATCTGGTATGAAAGTGCTTCTGTGTCCACAAACTTGACCACCAGAAAAGGTTCTGAACCAGAGTACCGGTAGGACTTACAGTAGAAAAACATTTCACTACTTTTAAGATTGAGCTTTATAAGTTTATGAAACAGATTAAGCCACATGGCTGGATACCAGGAGATGCTTCTACTTCTAAGTTAATCAAGATACCACGTATGTCTAAGTAAGAAAAAAAAAAAGAGCTAAGTCTTAAATAACCAGAGTTCACCAACGCTACTATTAATGCTAACTTTGTGCCATATTAATTTTTCAGTCAGAATCAGCCCTGATTCTAAAAGATGCCAAGAATTCAACTTACTTAAATTAATTTTAAGAAAAACTTCTTGGAAAGAGACTTGCCAGTTAGCTTGGTCAAGTCATCTTTTAAGTCAGCATATATTGTAACTTAGTATAAAGATTTCACATCTTATTGGCAAATACTCTCAAGAATTTTTTTTTTTCATTTACAGGATGCACACACCCATATTTGTAAACTGATTCATGTAGTTCAAAAGTAGATACATTTATAAATGAAACAGAGACATTTCTATGCAGCTTATAATTTTTTTTTCTGCAGCTATAGCTTAAGAATAAGCTAAAATGACAACTAAGAGGCCATCATAATAGATATATACTAGTTTATATGGTATTATAATTTACAAGAGATCTTTGAAAGTCGACTATGCAAATACATGAGAGAAAATCCACATGATGCGTATGAATTATCAACCACACTCTTCACAGATGGCATTTTTCGGTCTTCAAAGAATAAAAAAAAATTCCTCTGTTTTAAATAGTGCAAGTTCACTGAAGCTGTACAGGAAAATTAATAGAATTATGAAGAGAACAGCATAATCATTAGGTACACTGTATCCCAAACTATACAGTATCAAGACTGATTGGAGCCTTAGGGATCTGAAGGCTGAATGGAAAGAAGGACTCCCGCTTAGAAGTAAGGCAATAATGCAATAACAAAAGGATCATCCTCAGCACTCTTCAGGATGACCCAGAAGAGATTTAACAAGAAGCCGTGGCACTCTCCTCACCATCCACACTGCCTGGTATGCCATATCTTCCAGGTCAGATGACAAGCCAGCCACTGTACCACCATATAGTTGTCACTCAAGTCACATCCTGGCTGCATCCAACCTTTGAGAAAGCGCAGATATGCGTCTTAGCCATTTGCAACCTGCAGTTGGTTTCCTGGGACTGCTCATATACGCACGGAAGATCAGGGAAAGCATTAAGTGGCTGTGAAGACTTATACAAAACTTCACATTAGTATTCAGGCAAAATTATTCATATTGCTAACTTAGAAGCTCTTGGTGGGTTTAGGATTCATCCAGTTACGAAACAAACTAAAATTATTTGACTTAGCTGAGAAATCCCAGCATGAAAAACAAATCAAGAACAGTCTCAGAAAATAATTTGTGAGTAATCTCTAAGGTGAAAAGGCTCATATAATAGTCTATACTGAAAAAATCAAAATAATCAACAACTCCATAAAAAAAGCAATGCCTGACAGTAGACGATTCACACATAGAAAATAAAACTGGCTTCAATACTGTGTTTTCTGTGAATGGCTGGTCTTTTGCTGTTCTGCTAGTGTGAGGTAGAACTGCAGCAGTGCCCAAAGCTGCTACTGCGACTGGAACTCCGGCACGCTCCCTGTGGACAGAAGTAGCTTGATCAGGGCGTCTGTGCCAGTTTAATCTTAAAAGCTCTTAAAACTTTTAGAAGTCACATTTTTATATTCACAATCTATAGAAATTTTTTTTCCAGACAGAATTTAATTCAGTGCAGTTGAAAGAACCCAACTTCTTGCTCAATGCACAAAAGAAATACATTCTTAAATTACTCTAAACACACAATGATAACAAAAAGCATGACACAGTATATGGGTATGCTTTGGAAAACCTGATAAAAATATTTGAAGTCAATCACTGTACTTTCATGGAACAAAATCACTTCACCACAACACACTGGACGTGAACGTGTTCTCCCCAATTTTTCATTTCCTGACACAACCTTGCAAATGTGAGAACAAATTATTTTAAATGTATCTAATTTAGTATGGAATGTTGTCAGGTTTTTTGAGTGCACATATGATGAATAGTTGAGAAAGATGTTAGCCACCAAGGTGCCCTCGAAAATGCCCTATTATATAATTTCTTGCACTGAACTGTAGTCAATTCACAGAAATAAATACAGCTGGTTAGCTAGATAAACAGATGCTAATAATGTGTAACAGTATTAGTATGACTACATCCAGCAGGTGCAGGGATGCGTTTCTTCCCCTCTGTTTAGCTCTTGTGGGGCTGCATCTGGAGAACTGTGTCCAGTTTGGGGCTCCCCAGTGCAAGAAACGTATTGGCACACTGGAGCAAATCCAGCAGAGGACCCTGAAATGGTCAGAGGCCAGAGCACATGAGACAGAGGGAGAGGCTGAGACAGCTGAGTCTGTTCACCCTTAAGAAGAGAAGTCTCAGGGGTAGACCTTTACGCTGTCTACAACTACGTGATCAGAAGACAGAACCAGATTCATCTTGGTGGCGCATAGCAATAAGGTAAGAGGCAAAGGACTGAAGCTGGAACATGGGAAACTACGATTAGATACAAAGAAAAGATTTTTAACCTTGAGGGTGGTCAAATACTGGGAAAGGGGCCCATAGAGGTTGTGGACCCACCATCTGTGGAAGTGTTAAAGACCTGGCTGGACACGGCCCTGAGCAACCTGATCTGACTTGCCCGCTTTGAGCATGGGGTTGGACTAGATGACCTCTGGAGTTCCCTTCCAACCTAAATTATTCTATGATTCTATGATGATTTTAAATATATAGATATACAGATATAAAAACCAAAAAGCTAAACATGAGCATACAGAAGTTAGTTACTCAAAAGATCAAATATTGAATCTGGTATTTGGGGAGGAGGAGATTGGGCATTATTATTTGAAGTTATACACTGTGCCATGCATACAGCCAGGTGACAGTTAAAATTTTCAGAGATACACTAACAATCATGAAAACAAGTAAGAATTAGTAAGACCTTTCAAAGGAGAACAGGATAGGCTTTCTAAGTATAGCATTTTAAATGGCTTATTGCTTTTGGACCTACATTCCTCGACAAAGACTATTAAGAAGGGTTTTAACGATATTTGAGAAATCTGTACTCTAAATGTACAGTTCATCTCAGCTTGTCCCATGTACCGGACCCAAATGGAGGAAGCCAAAGGCACTTAAAATCACTTTAGCAAGTTTAAGGATAGCTAACATTTTGTTCTGACTTATACCAGCTAGCCAGAAATTCAGGTGGGTAGCAATGTAGTATTTATTCACAACGTGAAAAAATAAGACAAAACTCTCCAGTTTGCAACATGTATGATTTCAGTCATTTTACTCTTAAAACTACCTGGGTAGGACAGGGAAGTGATTTCATTAACATGCAAAACCAGAGAGTTAAAACTATCCATTTAAGAACTAAGTTTACTATTAATTGCCTGAGTGAGTGAAAAGAAATTATAAGTCCCCATTTCTCCATCCAGTAAAATAGTATCTGCCTACATCTTTTGTAATGCGAAGAAAATTAAAATACTCAAATAGCATAGTAAGAAAAGGAAATGACTAAATTATAGTTTTGTATTAGTAACAATAAAGCCACTACCTGCTGTTCAGAAAAGTCAAAAATTGCATTTAGTAAAGGTTATTCCAAATGTCATAGTATTAAAGCATAATTAAAATCGATATAAAAATATGCAGATAAACAATATTATCCTGCATTTCTTCCATTTTGCCTGCTACAAGACAAAATAAATTCCCCAAACAGCTGCTGTTGGATTGGAAATATTTTGGCAATTTTTACTATCAATGGAATAATATTTATAGGAAAATATTTTGTATTTTAAGGGAGCAGTCTCCTGGGCTATCACTGTGCTTTTAGTACTGCAGATGTCGCTGAATGTTTCCTTACAGCCAGTTGCTGTAAAAAAAAAGTATATACAGATGGAAGTACGGCAAGATGATGCAGAGTTATCGTACCCCAGGCACTAATATTTTATGCACTTTTTAATGTTATGTTTAAAAATTTATGAGCATCTACTCTGCTAACCAAGTCCATCTCTGTTCCGGGGGGTTAAAGTATGGCTTTATATACCACAGTATTCCAGGTGAGTTCGTTTGAGAACCTAGCAATGAAGGGAAGGAAGCCTGTTTTCAGAATCCCGATGGGGGGTATATCACGTAAGCTGGAAGTAGTAGGTTGTACATTAATTCCTTAAATTAAGTACTGGAAGAAGCATTGCTTCTGTGGTCACTGTGATACCTGAGATCAGCCGGATGATCAAAAGATCCTTCTCTTCTTGTAATCTCCCTGGTGGAAAAGGACCTGGGGATATTGATCAACTGCCAGTTGAATATGAGCCGGCAGTGTGCCCAGGTGGCCAAGAAGGCCAATAGCATCCTGGCTTGTATCAGAAATAGTGTGGCCAGCAGGACTAGGGAAGTGATTGTCCCCCTGTACTCGGCACTGGTGAGGCTGCACCTCAAATACTGTGTTCAGTTTTGGACCCTTCACTACAAGAAAGACATTGAGGTGTGGAGCGTGTCCAAAGAAGGGCAATGAAGCTGGTGAAGGGTCTAGAGATCAAGTCTTATGAGGAGCAGCTGTTAAGGGGTTGTTAAGTGCGGAGAAAGGGAGGCTGAGGGGAGACCTTATCGCTCTCTACAACTACCTGAAAGGAGGTTGTAGCAAGGTGGGTGTCAGTGTCTTCTCCCAAGTAACAAGCGATAGGACAAGAGGAAATGGTCTCAAGTTGCACCAGGAGAGATTTAGATTGGATATTAGGAAAAATTTCTTCACTGAAAGGGTTGTCAAGCATTGGAACAGGCTGCCCAGGGAAGTGGTGGAGTCACCATCCCTGGAGGTATTTAAAAGATGTGTAGATGTGGTGCTTAGGGACATGGTTTAGTGGTGGACTTGGCAGTGCTAGGTTAATGGTTGGACTTGATGATCTTAAAGGTCTTTTCCAACCTAAATGATTCTATGATTCTGTGATTCTATCATCTATTAATGTAAGCATGGCTATTTGATCGAGAGTGTCCAACCAAGGCAACAAATACTATATATGTAACAATCAGAAAACAAAAACAGCTCAGTGAGCCAAGAGCAGCTTCCAAACGTTAGTTAAAAAAGTGAAAATAGATTAAAGAAAGACAGACTAATAGCATAGCATAAAACCTCCCGTAAGTATTCTCTCTTATGTAACTCCCGTATTTGCCTTTAAGCCTTTCCTTATTTACAGAGCCTTTCCAAAGTTTGATTACTCAGCCATTTACACAGAATTTCTAATGTACAGAACTCACAGCAGTGGTTTACTGGTATCTCAGAGATGGGAAAATGGAGGACAGAAGAGTGGTGTGAAACTGTGCTATCTTTGAGATGTATCCTAGTTCCCTACTAGTACCTAACAACTTCATCCACCTTCACAGAATACTTTCTAAGCCATTACGTGATGTAGCTAGAAAATGCAGAGATGATAGCATGGGCAGAATGATTTTTGAACATGGTTTCCCAAACCTTAATTTAACCTTCATTAGCAATTATGAATTGGTTGATAGCTGTAATTCAGTAAAGCTTCTGATGGAACGTAGTTTCAAAACATTAGCAGTAGGTGATTTGCATTTAACATTTACTGTACAACTAAATTGCTACTATTTTATTAAAGGCGTGGTAATTTATCACAACACAATTAGCTGAGAAGCCTGGCAATAGAAATTAGTCCCACTCCAAGACACTAAGAAAACTCAAACTCCTACTGAGAATTTATTTTATTTTATTTATTAAAGCAATGTAAAATCTCTTAAAAAAATTCACATGTAATGTCTGCTGACTCCTTAGCTCTTTTCTAGGAAGACAGAAGATAAAAGACATGTCCATGAGGAGCCTAATCCAACATCTATCTCTTACATAATCTCACATCCAAGCACTCAAGGATCACAAGTCAGACTAAATAAGAATAACAGTTTGCAGTACTCATTTTAGTACAATGTCTAGTACTTCTAACAAATGCAGTCATAATCTGTAATATTAGATATGTCTATGGCAATATATAGCCATGTATATCTATTTAAAATAAAAAATGATAAACACTCTGAGCTATTTTGCCTTCACATTATACTTATCCATAGCATCCAGAGCATTTTGCTTGTGTAGTCCAATGAATAGCAATTGAGTGTCCAAGTACTTCCAAAACCTAAATTACCATGTGTCACCAATTAAGCAAACATCTTCACGACACATTCAGATAAAAGTCAATATTGCTACAACAGGAAAGGAAAATGATGAATATATAATGAAGTGCAAATATATATGCATTGATTATCCTGCTATAGTGTGTCAGCTGATGCTGAAGCAGAAAGTCTTGCTCTACCCAAGCACCAGTTTTCATATGCAAATGTTTTCATTGGTGTCAATACCTACACAGTGAATGCCAATTTGAACATCTCAAATGTGAGTGGGGATAATGTACTAAGGCAAATTGAAGAGTAGACCCAGAGGTGATAGTGCTTAGAATCTTAGAAAAAGAAACAAATAAAAAAAGTATATCTAAAGCAAGAGCATTTGCTTGTGGCTTAAAAGTCACTCTAGAAATGGTTGGCATCCTCATTCAACCATATATATTAGGAAGCTGATGAGATACAACCCATTTTGTTAATTTGCAAAAAGTCCTACGTACATAAATAGGTCCCATTACAACTCATAATGAGTTCAAAATGAGAAGTGAATCATTGATGGTATTATAATGCTACATAAGGACATGCAATTCATAACTAGGTATTTGATAAAAGAAACAGAAAAAGGTTGGTGAAGTAAGCTGGTGAAAGTGCTTGCTGGCATAGATGTTGCTATATCAAAGACTTGCTAGCAAAAGGGAGGGGAAGTTTCTAATTGAAGAGTTAGTACAGAACTATGCTGAATGGCAGGTTCTACCATGTCTTCATATCTGTCCACCAATCATGTTGAATAGCTGAAGCCACCCAAATCATAGCTACCCAATTTCTGAAAAAAAAAAAGTCTCTTAGAATACAATCATCCACTTCCAGAAGAACGACTAATAATCTCCAGAGTAGACATCCTCTTCCCTCCCAAAACTATTTACGAAAGCAAGATGCAATTTATGACATTGTAGTACAGAGTAAGTAATTTCATCATTTCCATGTAACAGTGACAAAATATATAATCTATAGGACTGTTAGGTATAAAGGTAAACCAAACAATGGGAGAGGCCCTGATCAGAATTCCTTTGCAGCACAGGAGTATTTTTAGACAGAACTCAGAATGTCTTGTCAATCATCTCTGACAAAGGTAAGTAGCTGGCTGATTTAGATTCGGAGTGGAAAACCTTGTACACCTGAAAACCTCCAAGGGAGAGATGTGCCTTTAAAAGGTAATCTAGAAATTCTCCTCAGCAAAGAATTTTATGCTGGGACAGTATATTTGATGCCTCACCAGTGGCCGATAAGCTATTAACTGCCCTCTGGAAAGTTCCTTGAGCAAAACTCTCCTTTCACCTCTCAGCAATGAAGGCAGATATTTGTGATTGCAGTTTAGTGCATATTTGCAGTCAAAGTAGCAGTTAATCACAGATGACAGCAAAAAGCCATGATCAGTATGTAACCACATTGAGAAAGGTTTAAAATTCCCTCCAGAAAAACCCCTGGCACAAGTGGGACAGAATATTACCCCAGGCAAATTAATGTCTCATCAAGGCATAACCCATTGCCAAGCATCCATGTACATCCAGTCACGTTAAACGTTCCGTGCAACAGCCTCTACTCTGAGGTAATACCCCTTGAAAATACTCCACCAGAGTGTTTGACTTGGCCTCTGTTTTAGCAATATACTTTCTTACACAAGACAGGTAAACATCAAAACAGCACGTAGTTTGTTGGTAAAGAGAATTAAAAAAAGAGTGTGCAAAGGTTGTCCTGGTTTCGGCTGTCTGACTAATCACTAAGACATAAATACACTTTGTTGCTGTTGCTTTACTTGAAATGATTTGAACAAATTGACCCTAAAAATCTGTGTGCAACTGACATTTGTTAGAACAAAGATTAGATGAAATGACTACTATAGCAAATATAATGAAAGTGTATAAAATGAAAACCAGAGTACACTTTTATATTAATGAAGTGTTTGGGACAAATTCCCCTTTCTGGCACCTGTAACATAATATGAAGTGCTATAACATGGCACAGTTTGGGGTTTTTTTATGTTTTGTTCTTGATCAGAAGCTAAAGCAACAGGAAAAGAGCTTTTTACTATCAAAGAAAGTTGTTCTGACATGAAAGAGATGAAATTGCTATAGGACTGATGACCTATGTAGAAAAACAAGTTTTAGGCAGGACAGAGCCAACATCTATACCATAAAGAGTAGGATTTGTAAACTTATTTACCATTGCACTGGAGAGATCAGCATAATGCTGAGAAAGCCAGCATGTCTTTGCCACGGATAATTAGATTGAGATGGGTTTGCACTTCCAACCAGTGTTTGAGGGCATTCTCAGAAGAAAGATATGTGTGTGTAGAGGTAAGCAAAAGGAACAAACTCCATTAACCCCCAAGACTCCCATTTGACTACTAAAAATACAGAACCACTCAATGATGCAATAGGAACATTTTCTACAGAAAAAAGGAACCTATACTCATCAGAGTTAAATGACCAGAAATCAGCTACAGGCTAATTTTTTTTTTTTTTTTAAGTATGAGCATGTAGCAGACATCTATATTCAACAGAACATAATACTTTAGTCAGTGTCACAAGTGAGAAATGAAGTCGGTGCTTACTTGAGAGCTGTTGGACCAGTTCTGTAAGAATGAACAACATATATGAGACAAAAGAGCATCCAGAAGGCAATATAAATCAATGCTATTTTGACTGGAAATTGCTATCAGATTGCAGCACCAAAAATATTCCCACCATTAAGAAACATTAGGATAGCAGCCACCTGGCAGAAGGCTTCTAGACACTAATCTATTCATACAAAACAACCTACAAGGAAATGTGCACTGCTATATAACCCCCAGCCCAAAGCAGCCTGGGAAATATTTGCTTTAAGTCTGTAAAAAAGCCAAATTATCTCCATTCTCCCAGTAACAGTGTGTGAGAGAAGACAAGGAAAAGGTGAAGTTACTCCTTCCACAGCCTCTGATTTGCCTTTTCCAGGCTGTACAGCACAGCAGAAGTTGAAAGCCTGACAAGAGAGTCACATGGTCTGAACTTTTATAACTTAAAAAAATTAAAAGAAAATCCAACCATCAGATAAAAGCTTACAACATGCCAGGGTGGTCGGAGTGGCTGACAGAAAAAGAAGTTGGGAGGCATGCATGCAGCCATTCTTCAGGTAATGGACATAACTGGTGTTTACAGAAGGAAAAAAGAGGAGTCCCCCCCCTGCACTAGGGAGTTTTTAAAAAGTAATTGACAAGGTCTCTAAACACTTCAGTCTCAACAGGATTGTCAGACTCATACCAAGCTACATAAAAGCTCCACAGATCTGAATTATTTAAGATGCTTGAGTCTTAAAAAACCCAAGGCTGAACAGACCTCCTTGAGATACTTATACCACTTTCATTTGTGTTGATTGCCAAAAATATTAAAGGAACAACTTTACAGGCTGGAAGTAAAGAAAGAGAAAAAGTAAACAACAGAAAAAAAAAGACCTCTTGAGTATGTAAATATTGCAGGACTTCAAGAAAACTTTTGTTCTAGTACAAACACAAAGGCAGCACAGCTCTGCTGCATCAGAAGGAAGCCTTCAATTTTTGCTGCCACTCTGCAAACAAATAACACTAGAATTGTTGTAGGTATAACTGATGTGGTTATCTTTATTCTTCTAAATATTAGCTGAACTGGTTGAAACCTAAGCATGCATTTCACAAGTAATACAAAAAATAAACAAAAAAGTGCCAACTTTGAAAAAAATGTGACCCCTCCAAATTATAAAGGAAGCAGAAGATACCTGTTTTCCTTTGTTTGTAATGAACAGAGACTATCATAGTTCAAGTTTACCTGCTTTTGTAATTAATTTTTAAGAGATCCTAAAAATATTTATTACAGAACATCGAAGGAAGCAATGTTTACTAAAGACTATGAAGTATTTGGATTCCTTAAACAAAATCCGAGCATAACTCCCTCAGCAGCTGTAGTGGACAAAATGGCTAAATTATATCATAGCAGAAACTATAATTGCCATTACTATTCCAAAGCCCTTTGCAGATCTTGAAACCACCACATCTATACAAAGAGGGAAAAAAGAAAAAAGAAAAAAGAAGGGAAAGGGAAGGGGAAGGGGAAGGGGAAAGGGAAAGGGAAAGGGAAAGGGAAAGGGAAAGGGAAAGGGAAAGGGAAAGGGAAAGGGAAAGGGAAAGGGAAAGGGGTGTCTATGATGATAGGTGAGCATATGCACACCTATGTATTTATATATAACTTCTGTGATACCAAGTTGGTGCATGAAAGTTTAAACTGCAGTCACAGGAAGTATCTGCAATGTTCATTCCTTTGCTCATGAAGAATACCTGTCCTCCTCGCTGCGCACAAGGTCCTGACCTTGGAAAGGAGTCCCCAGCGATCTAAGTCTTCATTAGTGGAGCAGTGTTTTGTGTCAACCATTCATCTCAAAACTAAAACTGCTACTAGAAGCAGTGGCCACAGCATGCCTCCTTTATTCACAAGTACGCAGCATTTGCTTAGCTCATAAAAGCTGTATTATGGATCACTGTGGATGAGGCTCTTCCCACGCTGACATGTTAATGACAGCCTCTGCCTCTCAGATGAACTCCTCTTTGGTCTCAACTCAGTCAAAATATTTTATCAACAGTTTTTTCCTCTGGCAATTCAGACTTTAGCCTGCTTCCACTAATACATACCTGTGGGTAACTTCACTGCCAGAAGTAATTCAGTGGATTTAAATAGAGATATTCAAATATTCAACTTTGGCAGCATACAGGCAGCATTTGTGGGATTGGGATCTTTGTACTAACATCAATACCTTTTAATTTCTGATAAAAAATTCTAAAGATCTGAATAACCATGAAGCAAGTGCAGCTGCTCTGAGAGCTGTCATGACACAGCACATCAACAGCCTCCCCATTTAAGTGCTATGTTGCTTTATTTCTTACTTTCTTCTTTTATCCAGATAACCATAAGTAAATATGCTTCCATCGGAATATACTATTATTGAAACATTGCTTGCCCTGAACTTCTAAACTTATCTAGGATCTGAAATATTATACCAGAAAACACTTGGCAATTTTCTTCTTGCAAGATTTCCACCACCACCAGTTTCTAGTTTAAGAATTCGTCATCAGCAGCACCATTTCTTCAGTATACTGACCACTCCCAATACAAAGGACAAATAACCAGTGAAAAACTACTACAAGAAGTTTAAACACTTTCCAAGATTTTAAAAGCTCTCCTGATGTACACAGATCTGACATGTTCAGAAGGAGCTATATGATCTTTGATATGCTTGGATAGCTTAGGGATGACTTAAGATCCACTACATAGACCTGGCCTCCAAATGTAACCTGCGGCCATGTCCTGACTATACATCAGATGAGATGAAAAACATGACACCTCCAGGAAGTCTGTAAAAACAAGCATAATTGTATCAGGGGCCCCATGTCTCTTGTTATAGATAACCTGGGGATCTGGACTGTGAAGATCCACCTGTCCCACAGTGTGATCCTAGCAACTCTGATCTAAAAGCTTGAAGCAACGGCAAGGAGATGGAAAGGGAAATGAGATAACCCATTGCCTTGCTCTAGCTGTCTGTTGCTAAAAAAGTGGCTTTTTCTGCCACTCTGCAGAAAAAAGTAACAACTGAAAGACAGTAGAGGGTATAGACCATCTGAAGATATCACTGATGGTATCTAAGTAAGATTGTTTTAAAATGAAGTATAAAACCAAAATAAGAATGCTGGATATTTCTCTCCTGTCAGGTGAGCAATAAAATGCACAAGGATGCATTGCATTGTAAATATTATTCACCTTGAACAGTTCCCTCTCTCATAAAGGGGAATTTTAAAGGTCAGACAAATATTAATTGGAGGGAAAAAAAGAGAATTATCACTACAACATTGTTCTCCTTGAGAGGACTAACACAGTGTCACTGATAAATTTATTTCTGCAACTACAGTAAGCAGCCTTTCTTAAAATTGGACTGATATAAACTACACTTAAAGCTATCAGTTCTAGAAAATTAAATCTATGAGCTTTGAAAATCGCTTATAATTTTACATTCTCTGGTACATCAGCAGTAGGAAATACTGTGAAAAGACTATCAAGTGTTTTTATTTCAACCTAGCATGATTTTTTTTTTTCTAGGTACTTACTAGTTTGCAGAAACATTTTTCCAGCACAAAATGGCGGCCCAGAAAATGAATGTCAGTGAGCAAGAAAGGAATCTGTCTATATTTTCAGGAATTCACACCACTGAAACTTTTTGCAAATCACTACATAAATCATTGGTCAAACATGCATATAATTCAAATACAGTAAATCATGTATTCCTGTATATAAGCACATGCAGTGACTTTTAGGACTTACTTACCCTAAGCCCTTGCAAAAAACTCCCATTGCTTTCAAAGGGATTTAGATGGCCTTGCTAGCTACTTGCCTATAAAAGTGCCCGGCTCACCTGTTGTCCAAACAGAGGTGCGTTACAGCAGGATAGAGAAAGGCAGAAAAAGACCTGAGTTCATGTCAGAGTGGCACAGAGTGAAATGGGCACATGAGGAGGCTATGAATGAATGAATACATGGACCGGTGAGCCATTCCCACCTTCTCAAATTATTGAGATAAGCTATTCTGCTGCTTGTACTGCTAGAAAAGTATGAGTATAATCATAATGAAAATTAAGATCTACCATATTTTGACAACCATGACTGCACAGCATTCCAGATAAACTGAAGAAAATACATTTGCTGGAAAATCTTCAGAAACGATTTTGACTCAGTAGTGATCACACAGTTACACACGTAAACACTGAAGCTTTTGAGTGTGCTTTTTTATCTCCATTTACATAAATGTATACTTAAGGTGAGTAGATACTGCACTATTTTCTTCCATGGGCAAGACTAAAAAAGTTTTGCAATCATCACCAGGTCTAGCATACCATATCTGATATCCAACACATTTTGTGAGGAATGTGTCAGATCTCTGGTTTTATGCGCAGTGCTGCCACAATTCTTTTAGAAGACCAGGCATGTAAGAGAGAGGAACTCACACAACTTGAAAACACCCAAAAATTTCTTTATCAACGGAAAAAACAGGCAACAGAATGGAGGAGAACACGAGGGAGATCAGAACAGATGATAATCTGACAAAATAAAATAAATAGAAATATTATTGCTTCTTTAGTGGTATTGCAAATAATAAATAACAGTAGTCGGTAATCTGCAAGAACATAGGACTTTTTCCCAGTCTCTCCCCTCCCCACTCTGAAAATGCCACTTCATTTTCAAACTTTGCAGTCTAGAAATATAGCAAACATTAATCTGTACCTCTATAATTCCAACATGCATCACAATAAGTGTAAACTCATGCTTCAAATGTGGAAACCCAAGTGTTTACAGATACAGTAGTAAGAGTTAGAGTGTATAAATAAAACCAAAAATGAAAAAAAGAAGGGAAAAAAAAAGCACAGATCATGTGTCTATTCTGGATGTCTATTCTGTCAAGGATGGCAAAGAAGCCTTCTCACACATAGATAGATGCCTCACTATGTGAAGGAAGAGAAACCTCATCCTTAATTTCAGTGCCAGGGGCCCAGCCTTCAGAAGCCTGCTAATTTCTAGTTTCTGCTAGTAGGTGTCTAACCTTGTCAGGAAGCCCTGCTGAAGTCCATGCTCCTTTGGATGTTGTGCTTGGCAGGACCAGGAATGGCTAAGCAGCCAGAAACCAATTTCTACATGCTTCTGAATACCCTGCTGAAAGGAGTCCTTCTGTGCTGGAGCGAAATGAATGCCTTTGTAACTCTCAGAAAGCAGACGAGGACTGAGGTTTGGAATCTTACAGAGGCCTCACGCTGATTTTTTGAAAATTTATTTATTTTTAATGCTAGAACAGCTGGGGGGTGAACACATAAGAGACGTGTTCAGCTGCCCTCAGCATTCCAGTGATAACAAGGGTGATGAGGGGCGATGGGGATGTCCACTACCAACACAGCTACTGTGACTAGGTAGCACAAGCTGTGCATTGCACCATGAACCACTATTGGGGAGTCTACATCTTTCCTCGAGCAGAGGGTGAAAAGAAGATGCTGTACTTAAGTCCAGCAAAACGCTAAGAACTCGGGTTTTCTTCCTCTTCTGTGTTTACACAACTTCTCTGGTCTAGCTGTCTACCGTGTTGCAGTTCCAGCTGTGCTTCCACAGTCACACACATGGGAGAGTAGAAAAACATTCTGTGCTCACAAGTCTTTTCTCTCACTCAAGAAAAATCTTAAAAATTCATTCCAAGTCTTCAAGAATTTCACGCAAAAATCATAAAAAGAAACATTCTGCAAATAAAAATTTTAAATTCAAATATGCTGCACTGATTTTTCATTAAGCCAGAGGTAATTTCAGACATTGTGCTACAACATCTCCCCACCTGAGTTTTAGGCAATTCTTTCTTGTTTGTGTTTATATATATGATTAATACCTCGAGTTCAAAAAGAGAGTATCTACTTATAATTCAGATAGAACTTAAAGAATACTTATTGTGAATTTGGTGATGCCTTCCTAAATACAAAATATCTTGAGCACACTTTTTCAGGCTCAGTAAATTGCATTTTCTACTCTAAAACACTGAAATAAATATCTGAAGCTTCATAATTTCTAATTTTTCCAACTACCATATTGAACTTATTGCAGTGACTTAATTTTAAATTTTAATTTTTAAGGCTAAGTGGTTTTTAATATATTAGATGGATCAAATTGCTTTGTTCGCATTCTCAAATTAATGTAAAACTAGTCATCAACATTCAGATATCTTTTTAGTCTAATCAGAAATGTGCTCAAGTCATCTTTCCTATTGCAGTGTAGCCTTTGAAGTTTGCTAATTATTTCATACTGTCAATTTTCCTACAATCTACCAAGAATCATTCATGCTAAAGAGAAGTAAGTATTCAATTTATTGATTCACTGGAATAAAAATATTATGTTAAGAGATGCTAATTGAAACTAAATTGCATCCTGTACCGTAATACGCATTATAACTTAAACATTTTGGTGTTCAAATCACAGAATTAGGAAGTATCTGCTTTAGATGTTCATCAACTGAAACACAGCTAATTGAATCACATAATCATTACTTTCAGAGAGCACAATTGTTCTACCTGTATCAATTTTAGTATTTCAGTACAACCCTATGTGGCTACTTATTATCTATACAGAAGTGTATGGATATGTGCAGGTAGATATGAATCTATCTCTATACAAACAAGCAAAAACATTACAATCAGAATATAGTATTAATAAAAAGTCTAATTAAAAAACCCCAATGTGTTCTTAAGTCAAATTCTGAAACTTGATTAAGCGCTACACAGCTAGTACTCCCACTGACTACTAATGTGGGCACTCCAAAGAAAAGCCAAGTATTTTTTTCTGGATTACAACAAAAAATACTGACACAATTCAAGAAGTAATGTCAGTGAATGCTTCTTCTCTCCAGTTTTCATCATTAGGTGCTATTTCTGAAGAAATGTATTCTAGGGATTGTAGAATAACACATTGATAAAGTACAAAGGCATATTTCACAGTATCGTCTTGGAATAAGGCTACTTGAAAACCTCTCAAGGGAAATAGTTTGTCTAATGTTTTGTGTATTACAACATTTCATCACCCACTCTCCATTCTTCTTACTAGTAAGGATTCATAAGAACCCAGTAAATAATAGCTACTCATTAAATAATAATTTTGTGATTCAACAAAAGTTAGTTTTAAAAAAGACTAAATTTTAGTTTGCTTTTTCAAATCAATCCCTATTTGCATTTTATTTTCTACAGTCTCTGACCAATTAAGAAAAAGGCCTAGATCTACAAAGGGACTTCGGCACCAAAATACTGAATGTTGAAGCAACCTGGCCAGATAGTGGATTGAATTGCCTTGCATTAAACACCCACATTTCCTATAATACAGGATGAGTCTCACCAGCTGACTGAGCATTGCCTATGGAAAAGGTTAGCAGAAGGACTAGTTTTTAAACCCTGCTCTTATCAAAACAAAAAGTACTTCATATCATTATAGTAACACATGTGCATCTATTCAGGACCCACAGCTCCAAAGTTCCTCCTGAAAATAAACACTTAAAAAGCCCTTCATTTAGAAAACAAACTAACAAAAGAGCTAGTGAGGCAGCTGTAAGGGTCACGGCCTTTCTTTCCAAATATGGTAGAAAAGGAAATGAAAAGCACCTATAAAATTTATTCTATAGGTCAATGGTTAAAGCTATGGCTTTATACAAGAGACTTGAGCTTAATTCCCTCCTCTTCCTTGGACAGCTTGAACCTAGTCTGAGGAGCACAAACGAGCACCAGACCTGGATAACTAGGTACATCAGTAATTGATGCTACTGAAGCTATTAGGTCTTGTATGCACTATACACATATTGCACTCTTCCAGGGAAGGACAGTGCTCTAGCTTAGCAGTTAGGCAATCACTTGGGAAGGGAGACTGGCTCTTAAACCTTGGAAGACCATACATTTTTGATAAAACATATGGTTATTAGAAAAAAACAAAGCATACACACACCCCCTCATCCTCCCATGCTGGCACATGGAATTTGCAGTGACCGAATAGACACTTGGAGGAACTAGGTTTTCAACTTAGGTATCTAAGTCCCATATTAAATGCTTCATTTCTTCACAGTTTAGTTAATATTAAATGCTATCTTGTCCTCTCTTTGTGTTTTCCTCAGTTCAGGTCAGGGACACCTCCAGGAGAATGACTGCAGCTGCAGGAGTGCAAAATTTGACAAAGAAGAAAATGAAGTTTCAGTTTAAAAAGACAACAAATTGTATACTGAGAGAGAGGTTAGGCACGCAAGCCATAGGACCTATTGCAAGTAGAGAATAACAGTCTTCAAGGCAGGAGCTTCAATATCATGCCCAATTTTGCTGGTCAGTACAATCAATGTCAGCAGTGTTTAACCATCTGCCCTCAGGTCCCTCTTAAAAAGGCTCTGATAGTCCTTGGCAGGTGGTGGAAGATGGGACGTGAAAGCAACAAGATCTCCAGGTCTGCATGAGCTATATATAAAACAGGGTATGGACACAGGTGTTTAAATCTTGGGAATGTTCTTGAATTCAAAGGGCTCCTATGGATGGCTCCTATGGCTACTCTGAAACTCTTCCAGTTATAGATCCAGCACTTGACTTGTTCACCAAGTTGCCTGCCAAAGAGGACCAGGTGATGTTAACCCCAAGCTAAAGAGCAATTTGGCAAAGTCATTTTTAGCTGGAAGTAACTGACACCACCTTTTGAAGTATACCCAGACCTTTACTTAGATAAGCAAAATTAGTTGTCAGCCAACTTTATAGAAAAGCCTTGAAAAGTAGCCTACACATAATTTGCATATGAATCACATACAGGGTGGGGAAAAGGACGGCACACAGAAAAGCACATTTCTGATCTCTCTCTCAGCTATGCATCACCATATTCTGGATTTCATAGTGTGGGGCAAGGGGAGGAACGCACCACTGCTATGTTACTCTGTGTGTGAAGTTAAGCACTAAATCTCAGCAGGGACAAGATGTTAAAAGTTCACTGAAGTTGTAATAAGAGCATGTCCTGAGGATTATTCATCCTCTAAGTCATATATTCTTTGGAAAATGATTGGAGTGATAGACAGGACATCAATTCATTGCTGACAAAAACCCAGCTTCTTCAAGCAACAAGTAAGTATTTTTTTTAAAAAAACTAGTTAAAATAAACAGTGACTGGGAGCACTGGAAGAGAATAATATAATTCTATGGACTTAAGCTACCTCATGCTTTGCAGAGCCAGTGGCTTTTGAAGACTGTTTGTTAATGACAGTTTGCAACACTGTGGTAAACCAAGGCCTGTAATTTGCAGATTTTATTTTTAGAAATACTTATTGGAGCACTGTGGCATTGATGGCTATGAAAGAAGAAATAAAAGAAAGGGGGGAGGAAAGAGCCCATGCAGAATTAAAAGCCTTTCAAGTTTCCTGAAAAGAGTTTTTCAGAACAAGAGGTGGGTTGTGTGGAGTTTTTCTTCTACTTCTTAGGGGAAGGATGGGAGCCTAAATTCAAGGGCATAGCATATGCAAAGCACATTCAGTGTGAAATGTCTGACATTGTATCATATTCATAAAAAGCTGCTGCCAGCAAAATAGATAGCCAAATTGAAACACACATCCCATTTCTATAAAAAACAGGGAAGGAAATATTAGCTAGAAAAACTGGTGTCAAGATGAAAAGCAGGCTTTTTTCCAGCTGTCCTTACTCAACACTGTAGTCAGAATCATACCACAAAACCAGACAGTCCGGTCACAATTAACTCTGAATGGGGTCATTAAAGGCAGAAGATACTCCTTCATGGCTTAATTTAATTATCATTCCTCGCAACTGGAAAGCCTTTTAACATTTTTAGAATATAGACTTGTTTTCAATAGTTTCTCCTGTTTGCCAAAATGCTCAAGCAGTCATTTTTGATTTGGTTTCTTTCCAGAGCTGACAAGTCCTGCCACAGCTGTTTTTGTCAAGAGGCTCTGAAACCCCGTTAGGTAGTTGTAGTTTTGTTTTCTGAACTGATGCATTTGCGTTCACTGTTTTACCTCAAATTTTCAATTGTAAAATTAAATGCTATCTTAAAAATTATCCTGACATTAGCAAATGCTCCCTTCCTGAGTGCCTGTTGAAAGCCATGCAGTTTGTTAATGTTACAGTGCAACCTGATCCCTTTCTTTTGCTTTTTACAATTTCCTAAATACATTAGTGTCTTTCTTGCAAATGTGCAGACATGAGCTGCACTAAACAGCCTCCAGAAAATAAAAAATAACCAAAAGAAAAGTCATGAAAAGTAAACCCAACGTTCTCCTTTCAAATAGCCACAAGGTAATTCAAAAGTACCAGGTCAAAATTTACTGGGAAGGTGCTGATTGTGGACCTTAACACTCAGCTACCAGCCCAGCCTGCTGGACCACCTATTTTCAGCAAAAGGAACACAAAAATTCAGCCTGCTTCCTCACACCTTCTGTGACCTTAAGAGCAATTCAACACTGCAAAACAAGAATGGGTTCGTCTCTTATCTAGGTCAGGATCCAGTATGACGTAATGCGCAACTTAAACAAAAGACAGCTCAGTCATTGGCAGCACTCTCACTGCAGTTCAAGGTTTAAGAGCATGCACAAATCTTTACAGACTCAGGCTGTAAGTCACTCACTCATCTCCAGTCCTGTCAGCAGCTTTATGTGACATGAGCTATGGGTTTCTGTGCAGTTCATAGCTTGGCAACAGCATTACTTCTAAAACAGCACAGAGGAGCAGCATCAGAAGTCCTTATGACTGCCTAGAGACTTTAGGGGACTCTGGAACAGATAATATTGAGCAGCCAAAGCATCAGAACATTTTGGCAGCTTTATTCTCTTTAAATTACAACCTGCTTCTAAAAACAAATTCAAAAGATCTAGCACAGGAGATCTCATTACGACTCTCATGGGTGGCTAGAATAAAAAGTAAAAATGAAAAGCTCTTTCAAGACTGAATCTTTTTATTTCTCACTACAACTGCTATGAGACCACCTGCCTTTTACGCAGTGTTTGTAAAGCCAGTGTCTTAGCTGTCATGAAATAGTTTCCATTTCTGTGGCTAGGAACTTTCAGCATCACTGGGTTTTCCTCTCATTCTGTATACAGAGGTTTGCGATGAAAGCAGTTCTACAATCTCTCCTCCTCTGGGTCAAATCCTGCCAAGTTCTCCCCATACCTCCCATACGGTTTCTGGCATTATGCAGCAAGGCGGCATTTAATTAAGAAAAACAAGAAAACAAAACACACTTTGAAAAATTGTGTTGCACAGTGTGGGGTGCAAATTGTCCTAGTTGTACGTGCATCCTCTTCCTCCTTCCTAACCAACATGTGCATGAGTATAAACATAATGAGGGTTTATTATTTTATTCCATGTCGTCCTAAGAAGTTGATTTTTTTCATCCAGCTCTTTTAAAAGAAACTGTACTTGGGACAACTTTAAAATTCTTTCTTTGCAAATAACAGTCACAATAAAAAGACTCCAAACTTGTAATTAGTTCTGTGCAGAACATCTCCTTAGTTTGTCTGAAATCCTTCCACTTGGAGTCTGTGCTGCTGCGGAGATCAAAGCATAGAGACAACCAAGCTCTTGGGTGCCAGATGGGTTATAAACTGGTACCTAGAGTTCACAGTAGAATTTACACCTGTTTTATTTGCCACAAGCCTTGTTCACGGCACATCTTCCCTGTTTTTCATTGTTTCACTCTGCTTAGTCTACATCTTGCTACATCATTCAAAAATAATTGAATGTCTTAGTTGGGAGCTAAAATATCTTTCAAAGTGTGTAAAGAGTCACAAATAAATTTGCCAGAACTGTGCTTTCACTTGCTAAGCAAAACAGAAAAAAACATTGCTTTTTCCATTGAGTTATCATTTCCTTCCTTTCCTTCCTGTATCTCTGATCTATTTATAAAGACCTTTATGTGCAAATGGTATTCATCTATCATTAATTTTTTATTCCACTACAGTAGTTTTGAAGGATAAGTAGTTAACTTCACTTCTTTCCTCTTTAATATCTTTTAGACTTGGTAGAAACTGTTTTTAAAATAATAGGTTTCTGTGATTTTGTAAGCTGTCTTTCTCTGTTCTACCACCTCCCCCGACAACTCTTGTAACTGAGTTATAAATAAAGAAAAAAAAGTAAAAATAAAATCACAGACTGGATTTCCACTAACTGCAAAGTGATAAAGTAATGGTTTGTCAATTATTTAAATCAATGTGAATTCTACCATGATGTAGGCACATACTATTTTCCATTACATTTGAGGGTATTTTTACTGTTATAAATACCTACAATGCAAACATAACTCAGATAATAAAGAAGCTATGCAGTGCTTCTGACTGAATAGTACCTTTAATTTGAATACGTATAGTTCAAAGAGCAGAGCAACTAGCAAGCATGCATGGAAGTAGTATAAGTAATATTGCTGTAACTGTCCCTACATTAGCTAGCAATACCTTCTTCCACAGTACTCCTGTTATTGCAGATGCAATAGACTGTTGAACTAGGGAATAACAGGACTTAAATTAGTGTATCAGACAGTCAAGCCAGAAACTGGGACGTGCTTCTGGCTTCCCAGTTGACCCTAAGCTCCCACAGAGCGACACAGATGGGCAGCACTTCCTACCTTCTTCAGCTGGCCAGGAGATTACCTTATTGGCACATGACCCATCCTCAGTTATAGAGGTCTTTATCATCTTAACATTGACCACCATTAAGCCCCTGTATTCTCCCAAATCTGCAGCTGGTACAGAACATGGCACTGCACTTCTCCAGCAGCTCTGGCTATGGCAAGTACATCAGCTTCCTACGTTCACCTGGAAAGGAACCAGGGTGATGAGCTTGGTGATGTGGCCACACCACCTACAAATGCTCTTCAGAGTTATATTTGCTGGATGTACCTTTACCAAGTGGCTCACTGTACTTTGAAAAGGCAGCCCCCTCCCTTCTCTTGCTTTGCTGTAACTTCACATTAGGCTGAAACTTCACATAGCAGCAGCACTCACTTTCACATAGGAAAGAATCATCAAGTGAGCCTAGTAACCTCCTCAAATAGGACAGCCTAGATGATAAATAGGGGTTTTTTAACATCGAAAGCAGAACACCACATCCAAATACCACAAAACTAATCAATCTCTAGGCTGAAGAGAAGGGTGGTTCTAGGTGAAGTTGTGAGTGCCTCCATCCTCACTCAACCTCTTTTCAAGAGTATTTGCTCTTTCTGGAGTAGTGATAAAGGAGCATCTCTGAGCAGGGGGAAGAGGAGAAGTCTGGACTGCTCTCTACTTCTTCTTCCTGCTGGAGAGCAGAGGCCAGGCAGGCAGCCCAACCCCAGGTTGGGCATAGCAGGGAGAGGCACGAGGTTAGTGCAGTAGATACTGAAATAGCCACGGGACCTATGAAGGCTGGTATTATTTGGTATCTGTGGCCATTTTCAAAGCAATGTTATTGTTGTACTAAGTCCTATGGGACTGTCCAGTTAAGAAGTCCTTGTCTGTCAGGAGGGATGTAGAAAGAAGAGCTCTTTAGGCAGTAAAGTCACCCAGAAGGAGCCTGTGCTCTCCTTGACAGCATAATGAGAGAAGGAGAGAAGACTAACAGCTCTTCCAATAACTGGCCACTTTTATTCCATGTAATGGAAATAGGGGAGAGCACTATTGTGTCAAGAATCTGGTACTCTTGGTTTTTCTCTAATCTGGAACTGAATGTACCATTAAAGTGAACTATAGTATGGCTAGTCCACACCATCCTGGCAGCAAAGAAGTTGTTTTTGTTTCCTTGTGTTTCTTTCTCATCTTAAAAAAGGAAAATTAAGAAATGTTGAGGTACATTTCTTAAGCCTTTCCATAGCTGAAAGGGATTGGAGCAGGGCAGATGGAAATAACCAATTCTTCACTATATATTAAGTTCTCTTGTTGCTTTGACCACTGCTGCTTTGAAATAATGCCCCATTTCAATGATATATCAAAAATCACATTGATATGGGTCCATCTGCATGAAAACCCTATGTACAGATTCCTCATTGATGGGAACACTATATGAATTGATGTTATAATTTATTGTTACAAATTTCTAATGTTTCTAATAGAAGAATGAGATCTGTAAAGAGAGCTCTGATGAAAATTTTCAGACAAAACTAATCTTTAGGCCTTTCCTTTCCAAACATAAGCCAACTAAGTTTTGAAGGATAAGTGCAGCTGGTTTCCTACGGTAATCAATATATTTTACACACTGTTTTCTATGTAATATGCTATGCAACAATCAACTGAGAAACAACTGAGAGAGATTCAATGGCAGAGGTTAATAACCCGAGACAACATCATATCCAAGGCAGCCTATTTGTGCATGTCACCACAATGATAGATAAGTAGTCTGAAGGGTGCAAAGATAAAGATTAGGCACTCTATAAATGTGGTTTTATGTGCAAAGTCTACAACTTAAAAGCTTACCCTTTATACAGGTTCAAAAGAATCCTTTGAAAGCAAAGAAAGAGCTTCTTTGAAGTGCTGCTTAATGCACCCAGCAAAACAGAAGTAAGAAATTAAACAGATTGGGTACTGGCAGGAAAAGAACTAATTAATGTAACCAGATAGGTGGCAAGCTTCAAATATGACTGTAGTAGCGCACTGATGTTAGCAACAAGGGATGAACTCATGTACTTAAAAAACCATAAGACCGTGACTGAGTCTTTGGATTGACAGAAAAACTGGAGACTACAAAGTGCTTTATGTTCTAGAAGTGCCTGTTTTCCTCCGTTGGCTGCAAAGGGATTGCCTGACATGCAAATGGCATGCAACGTTGGCTGCATCCAACTGAAATGGGTGATTCTGGTAAAGCAAGGCCAAACTATGCCAATCCATCCCCAGCAAAACTAATAATATTATGGTGATGTTACTACACAGATAAAGGATCAAGCAGCCAGTAATCTCATGGAAATAATCCCACATCCTCATCATATATTTACCAAAGGCATCACCTTGTCCTCTGCCCCATTTCAGTCCATATCATGCTTGCTCTTAGCTAATATGTCTATTAATGATGTCAGCAAGCAGTGTGTTGCTGAGCACTCAGATCCCAATGGCACAGGAGCACCCACTTAATGTGGTCTGATGTTCCAAACACATCTTCAGGCTCATTGCCTGAGGATGACTGAAAGCTTGAGGCCACAAAGTAAAATCAAAGCTGTATTCAAAAAATCATCCTCATGACTGCATGACTTAGATGCTTACATATAATGTAGTCTTTGAACAGCATTAAAAACAGAATACAGTTATTTCCAGTTGACAAACAAGGTGCAAGAAGTCTATTAGCCCAGCCCCTGTGCTTTTTATGCCCCATGCAAAGAGTATTAGAGTCAGTGGAAAAGCTTCTGTTGAGTTTGGGTAAGTACTTACCACAGCAAGAGGTGTTTTTGCGGCAGGGCAAACTACTTTGGTTCAGAAATCTCTCTCATCTTGTCTGTCATTTTTTTTCACCAGCATAATAGCAATGAAGGTATTCAGTGTGCAAAAGGAAATGCTTGGAGGGGACTTTGGAGCTTCTTGAATCCTTTCTTTCCTCTCCCCTGCTACCCTTCATTTACTTAAAAGTTATTGAAAGCTGGACTATATGCACCAAGAAATTTCCAGAAACCACTGACTGAGACTGAGGTTTTCACAAGACCAGAGTCTGGGTATGAACGTCTTTGGGTTATGTTGCTTTTTAATATCTTGTTGATCGAGGCTCAGTTGAAACTTCAGTGAGAGGCTCAGCAACACAGTTACTGTGGTTCACTGGCCAGCCTTCTTCCTTCCCCTAGGCATAGGTCCTATTTCATATTTATTTAAAAGGAAAATCTCTCTCTACTCCATACCTCCCAAACCACTATTATTGCTGTACAAATCATGAGTTGTCATGAAAAGAACCAGAAAACCTCCATTTTGTTTCATACCTTGTACCACCTTAAGGGTTTATGAGGATGTGACTTCACTTATTTGAAGAGCAACCATTTTTTATTCCTGCTAGTCTGTGTTAAGAAGGTTTTAATGGTTGCTTAATGAAGCCTGGAGAAACGGAGATGTTATTCTGCTTCTGTCTGCTTAGCTGCTTTGTTAGGAGTTATAAGGTCTCTTACAGAATTTTACTCATTAGTTTTTCAGCAGCAATATTTTTCAGTTTCACCGGAATTACAGCATATACTAATCTTTTAAGGAAAGTCCTGCTCTTTGTTCTAGCATGCATTATAAACAGCCTTCCCGGAGGTTTTGCCTTTTAATCTCATTACAATGATTTATTTGTTTTTATCTACTTTCTCTTTGAAATCAGGTATTTAAAAGTGGTGTTTATAAATTTACTTAGGTATTTGTGTACTGAAAATTTTCCAAGGAGATAGATACACAAATGTTTCTTTTAAATATCAAATACTGTTCAAAAATGCAACTTAAGAAAAAACATTGGGTTTATATAGTATTGAATGGAATATTTTGCTGAATATGTTTTTAGGACTGCCTTTCCAACATTAAGATTTTTTTTCCTCCTTTCCCTGCTTATTTTTAGAGTAATTTGGAGTTCAGTTATATTAGGAGTTGTATTTATATAAACCTTATTTGAGTTATCATGCGATGCTGTCTTTTTAATTCTCTTGGCTAGAGCGTTTGTGCTATTACCAGTTGTTTCACTGAATATTACAGTATTTGATACAAACAGGTATTTCTTAGCTTAAACATTCAATTGAACTGTCTGCCCTGAGGGTAAAGGTTTGTCGTCGATAAAGATGAGCTTTCTCCAGGGATGGTTGAAGGCCACGGAGAGATCTTTCAAAGGACTAAAGGCAATAACAATTTGAGCTTTCAAATTCAAAGAACATTTCTTTGACCTCACTTCATATAACAAACTTACAGTAAATGTATGCAGGATAAATTTAATAAAATAAAACAAACAAAATATTTCACTGCACACACTTCTTCCCTTGGGGTATAGGGAAAAGAATAAACATGTGACAGATGTTAGTCATTACTAAAGGCATGGCAATGGCATGGCAAAGAGAACAGTCTGAGAACCAATGCACACTGCAACTTCTATACAATAGCTATGCAGCATATGTTTTCATTGCCATTCATAGCTCATTTGAAACAAGTTTTATTTCCAAAGCTGGCTTCTTCATTTAGGTCCCATCTCTTGTGCTAAGGGTGGAAAGTGGGGGAAGTGGGGGAAGTAAAGTACTCCTTCAAAGACAAAACTAGCAGGGTACCTTCTCTAGGAGCTTCCAACAGCAGTTACTGTCCTTCCTCCCACTGACTTCTCTCATTGTCTTTGGAAATTTTTGTGTAAAAAAAACCCCTGATGATGAATACTGGAAATATTTCTCTTTAGAACTGTCCTACGCAGATTCCAGAGCCTCAGTGAAGACAGAGTGAGGGGGTTTTGTACTTATTGTTTTAGATCTACAGGTTTAGTTGGGGAACTCTCCTATTTTTTTTCCAGATTTCACTCATATATATCACGCTGGTTTGGTGTCTCATGAAATAAATTTTAACAGGGAGAATAAATAATGGAAGCCTTTAAGTATGGTCACTGCTGAGATCACAAAGGATTCTTCTAAACTGTTGTTTTGAAAAATCATTTTTCTCCTCTTGGACGTACATTGTTTCTCTCTGTTAATTCTGTTAAAAGTCCCCATAAAAGTAACAACATCCCTCTAGACTAGGTAAAAACAATCTGCATTCAAAGCAAAGCGTGATCTGAATCTGTAACTTCAAAACTTTGCAGAGCTATTAAAATTCATGTTCTAGAAGATGTAGCTTGATATTCTTTATTGCATCTGTCCTGGTTTCGGCTGGGATAGAGTTAATTTTCTTCCTCGTAGCTGGTATAGTGCAGTGTTTTGGATTTAGTAGGAGAATAATGTTGATAACACACTGATGTTTTTAGCTGTTGCTAAGTAGTGTTTATACTAAGTCAAGGATTTTTCAGCTTCTCATGCCCAGCCAGCAAGAAGGCTGGAGGGGCACAAGAAGTTGGGAGGGGACACGGCCAGGGCAGCTGACCCGAACTAGCCAAAGGGATATTCCATACCATATGACGTCATGCCTAGTATATAAACTGGGGGGAGTGGGCCAGGAGGGGCGGATCGCTGCTCGGGAACTAACTGGGCATTGGTCGGCGAGTGGTGAGCAATTACATTGTGCATCACTTGTTCTGTATATTCTAATTATTTTAGTATTATTATTGTCATTTTTTAATTATTATTATCTTCATTATTATTATTTTCTTCCTTTCTGTCCTATTAAACTGTCTTTATCTCAACCCATGAGTTTTCTCACTTCTACCCTTCCGATTCTCTCCCCCATCCCACTGGGTGGGGGGAGTGAGCGAGCGGCTGCGTGGTGCTTAGTTGCTGGCTGGGGTTAAACCACGACACATCATTTGGAAAAGGAACCAGTTTTTACATGTTACTGAAAAATACATTAGAAAAATGTAATCCAGTTTGCTTCCTAAGTCAGGAGGCTTTTATATTACATAACAATTCAGAAGGAACTTTTACTTACTTACAAACATAAAACATGCACTCCAAAGCTCTCCATACTTTGTGTGCAAAACTATCTTATTTTGGGTTTTATTTACTTGGGCTTCTTGATGGGGAAAAAACACCCACATAAAATATGATAATGCAAATGAGCATAATGCATAATTTTGTGTGACTTCGGCTGTTATAAGTCAGTATGAAGCCTTCCAGCTCCCACAGTTGACGGTGCATTACAGAAGGGTCAATATTTCCAAAATATTTTTTAACAGTAGGAACTATTAG
Source organism: Gymnogyps californianus (assembly GCF_018139145.2). Classification (NCBI taxonomy): domain Eukaryota; kingdom Metazoa; phylum Chordata; class Aves; order Accipitriformes; family Cathartidae; genus Gymnogyps; species Gymnogyps californianus. Next base: position 73,748,414 of record NC_059471.1, on the reverse strand, counting down.
AGCATCCAAATATTGGTTCAGGTTTCTAAACATAATTGGTTTCTCTAGAAAGGTCAGTTTCTCTTTGAACAAGTTTTAAGAGCAAAATATAAAACAATTTTCTAGAAGGATAAAACTGACAAATTCCTGATTCAGTCCAGATGGTGTGGGGGTTTGGGTTTTTCTTTAAGTAAATCTATCTTCCATTTCATAATTTGAAAACCTAGGTAAACACTAAATAAATAAATAAATAAACTGTTTGGGGGCCTTGTGTAAATGTCTTGTCCGAGGAGTTCTAGCAACTGTTTATGGGACTGATGAGGGTGAACAGGAAAAATATAATAAAAAAGCATTCAGGGATAATAGTTACAGGGCTCAAAGCCTCCAAACGATCATGCTACTTATTTTCTGTAGCTTTCTAAATAGGCCTAACTGCAGGTAATTAAGTTTGAAAGAGTGCTGTCCAAGGACACAGAAAAGTAGAATCACTCTGACACTCTGAATTCATTCAGATGTAGGATTGTCAGATGTGGTCTTTCCCTTGACACTGATATTGAATAGATTTATGATGAAATTGTCTCTCGCACTCTCTTATCCATCACCCAATGTTACACATGATTTCCTACCACGCACCTTTTCATGCACTCTTTCACTTGGTCACAAGGTTAAATCAAGGTCTCATTGAAGATTACTTTCACTGTTATCTTCACTGGCAACAAAACTGGTGCTCCAATGAGATACAATAATTCAAACAGTCTTCTACTACTGTATGAGTCAAAAAATAAAATTCACGCAACCAGTATTTACAAACTTGATAGCTGCAGTTAGCATCCATAATGTATTTTCAGGCAACTAGATAAGTGGATTCCTTTGCAAAAGCTCTGCATTCCTGGGAGATCATCTCATAGAAAAAACATCTTATTTGGTTCCTAGTACTTTTCAAAGTAGTTCAGCAGGCTTCCAAACACCCTTCTTACACGATAGGCATAGCCTGTATCGAAACAATTATGATTTTATCAGTGTTGCTGTTTGTTTCTCAGAGAAGACTCCACATCTGAGCACTGTTGAAAAGTCTCTTTTATGATCCTCCTGCAGAGTGAATTATTTCCCAAGAACACTAGAATTCATTCTCATCCTATAGTGTTTTAAGTTACTCTTATTTGAGTTCAATTCTTGAAGAACTGACATCCTGTCTAAAATACTTCCTGTGGAGTTTTTATTCTTATTTCCTCAAACAACTTTTTCAATTTCATACAAAAAAGTCATTCAGGTTTGAGTAAAAAGGAAAAAAAAATTCCTTTGAATTCACTTGACCTTTCCTAGAACAGGAGTAATAATTTACATTTTTCAAAGCAATATTGTACTTAAAGAATATGTTCACCTTGTGATGGGGATTACTGTTGAAATTCCATCTGAACACAAGAAAACACATTTTTACTGCAGTAGTTGTCAAACACCAGAACAGGTGCCTAGAAAGCTTGTGGAGTCCCCATCTGTGGATATATTAAAAACCCAACTGGACACGGTCCTGGGCAACCTGCTCTAGCTGACCATGCCCTGTGCAGGGGGTGGGACAGGCTCCTTACAGCCTCAGCCATCCCATGATTCTGTGATTACATGCGAAATAGAAACATCAAGGTTCTTCATCCATCAGGACAGTATATAAAAAACCTTGGAATATTTGTCTCAAAAAAACCCAGAAATAAAAATAAGCATTTAAATTAAAAAGCAAACAAACAAAAATTACTATTACACTAACATCTAGTAAGTTGCTGGCTTTGAAACATCTCCTGTTATCACTTGTTATCACTTTATCACTTGTTATCACTAGGGCAACTATTTGTTGAAATGCATATCAACACAACAAATAATAAAATTCCAGGCTTAAAATATCAGAGATGCAATCACAGGACCTTTAGCAAAGTCCTCTGTATCCTCCAATCTAATGTCCTGTCTTTATCTGTAAAGTATTTTACAGTGTCAAAACACCTTTTAATCAATATTATCATGCATGGATCTTCCTATATTCTACATGAGAACATATTTCTCTCTGTGCAGAAGGCCTTTACAAGAAACTGGTCAAGAAGAAACTTGCAGTGTATAGTCCCTTCCTCTTTCAAACCTAGGCCATAAAGAAACTATAAACTTTTCACAATTGTGTAGAGGGTTTTCTTGTTTCCATCATTCCCCACTGCCATCAAAATCTCATAGTCTGATGAATAGAAATCTAAATTCCCACTCTTCTTTTTTAAGAATAAATCTGTAAATTTAAGTGTTTACATTGTGTTTTTCTTCAACAGACATTGTGTAATTCTCACCTTTGAATCTTCCAGTTAGCAAACTTGTAACTTAAAAATAATTGTAAGTTAAATGAGCAGTAATCTGTATGACACTGCAGTATGAGACTTCCTCCACGAGAAAACCCCATGACTTTAATTGCTAGGATATGGTCTCTCTCAGAAAGCAGAGTTTCTGACCTGCCTTCCCATTCCACAACCAAGATACCCCTGCATGCAGAACTTTATCTTCCCTTAGATTTGCCCTGTCTCTCCACAAACCCCTTCTAAGGTCTCCCTCCTCATCTAGAAGTTTGTACAGCACAGATTACAAGCATATTAGCTATAGCTAAACTCTCGTTTACCAGGACTAGATAGTTCTCCCTGGACCCTAGTAAGTACCACTTTCATTTCCCATCTATCTCTGGCAAGTAGATTTTGAGCTGTAGCACACAGTTGCCACCTTTTATCCAAAGCTGCATTCTACTAGTGAAGGAAGCAATTTCTGAGTAATCACTAAATTAGGCTATAGAGCATTTTGGGATGCTTCTGGATGACAGGTATTATGTAAAAAGAAATCATTCCCACCAAATCATTAGTGACAAAGCCATTATTAGCTGATGGCAGGCTCGAAGTCAAAGTAAAATGAATTGCTATTCACTTCAGTAACACCTTTAATTTGTCACAGCCTAAACCAAGGAGCCTGTTCTGCTACATTATGTGAAAATGGTCGTGTTAGCCATAGCTGGCTCCACTTGACTCAGGGCAGGCATGCAGACCCCCTGCAATGCAGCATCGGTCAAAGGGCATCACTTCGAGTGCATAGCGGCCTTCCTGTGCGGGGAGGTCCTCCACAGAGCCCAGCATGATCCAAGGGGCAGCACTTTTTGGTAGTGGGCAGGCTACCTAGAGCTACCTCAGGCAGACCCTCCCCAGGCCTTCTGCCCAGTATTTTATCTGCAAAATAGTTTCAAACCCTAGCAAACCATATGCACAATCTCAGTTAAATTCAAGTATAACATCACAAGTTTTGCTTCTTGACTCATTTTTAACTCACTGAATCTCATTCCCAGAGTTTCTGATGATTTTCTTTAGTCTGCCTGAAGATTTCATCTAGATGGGTTAAAAGCCATCTTCTTCCATAGGAGGGAACTCAACTCGTATGTGTGCATGCGTACGTGTGCATTTTTGGCGGTGGTGGTAAGTGTATCTACCTAACTACAAAAACAGTAATCCAGCAATTATTCCTTAAAAAGCAATCAATTTAATATATTCATGTCTTCTAGCAGTATTTAGAGATCCAAGCTCAGTTTTGCTTACCACCACATTATATTATATATGTAGTAATGTATGTCAATAAACTAGGCAATAAATGGATCTCACATCTGATAAAACAAAAAAACAAACAAAAAAACCTCCTAAATTCAAATGCTGTGTTTTATAGCAATGCAAAGAGAAATTCAAAACTACCCTGGCAAAAAAAAAAAAAAAAAAAAAAAGTGTTTGTATTTCAAATGGTCAGTGCTGTGCTTTAACTGTGTCCTTGTACAAGAATTCTCCAAGGAGTGTGTCAGTGAAAGAGGGACAAGCTAATGCAAAAAGGTTATGAAGATGACATATCACTGCATCTGCAAGAGTGGCAATCTGCAGTCAGGTCCCGCTCTTTGCCCAGACACAATTAAGCTAGAAATCTAATGAATCTGAGCATAGAAGTCTGTGTTACATTAAATCAATTTTTGTAGAAAAGAGGCAAATTAAGTTTAAATTTAAAAAGAGCATTGCTTGAAAGACTCAGCAGCAAATGTAATAGCTGTTACTTTAGACACAGAAGATGAAAATAAACCACCAATGATTGCTGTGTTATTTACTTCCAACAACCTTTGCCATTAGAAAAGACAAATATATCTTTTGGGAGACTGCATGTGACATATTTAATTGTTGTTACCCCATCTGAGTCTCTGGAGAAAACTAAGTATGAAATTCACTGTGGCTGAAAATACAAAACACAGCCAATTAAAAGACTGCACTATTTGCTATCTCATATTTATTACCCTAATGTAATAAAAACAACCAATCACATGAGTTGGTTTATTAAAAATTACAGAAGCAGCCTGCTATAATCTCCCATCAAACCATGTGAATGACAGTTGTCTAACCATTATATTTACAGTAGTCTATCCTTTACATTTAGAGATGATAGTTGAAACTGGTAAGCAATGATTGCAAGAATGGCATACCAAGAGCTATGATAATGCAAACATAAAACACATTTCCATGCAGCCGAATGCGAAGTCATACGTTTATACACACATCATAAGACGTCCTATGCTGAGGCTGTACTTTATCCCAGGAAGCAGTGACTGCAAAGAATGTCAGTCAGGTCGTGGTGGACAAGCAACAGACAGACTTCCAGGATGCGTAAAAAGGTTGACACAACCATTGTTTACATGCATAAAGGAAAATGGGATGTTACTCATGACTTTGCAGCAGCTTCTGGTTCCCACATTTTAAACATGGTACTGAATAGTCAGAGCTAATGTAAAGACATGTACAAAATTTGAGGAGAAAGAGATTAGAGACTATATTGATATATGTAGCAATGTTCCTATTTTCATTCCCATTGCTACAGAAAAGCTCACTTGTGAAAGCGGAGATTGCTGATGAAGTCAGTGACAGTATTCATTTGATTTTGGAAGAGAATAATTGTTCACATACACAGAAAACATGAATAATTCAAAATAAAATGAACTTAAAGTTCCAGTACTGAATGTTGGCATTTAGATTAAGAGGTAAAGCTCTAGTTCATCCACACAAGGACCCTTCCCCAATTCACCTTTTCAAAGCATTTAAAAAAAAAATAACCCAGAAAAGAAAGGGCATGGATTAAAAATAAAGGACAGAAAAATGTTTAAAAATAAGGACAGAAAAAAGGACAGAAAGACAGAAAGGACAGGAGTAAGGTGTAAAAAGAGAAAGCATCTGCCTGAATATCCCATGCTAAATATTCTACATCAAAGTTGTGATGGAACTGCAAATATATTTTGAATTCACCATCTAAGTCTTCCTGGAATAGAAAGCATTAGACCAGAAACAATCTTTGGAATATGCATTTCTCAGACTAAGAAAATCCTCTATAATTTCAGCTGGCATGCTTTCCATGTCATAGATATATTTATGGTAGTCTATTATCCAAACAGGCTGTTTGAACTCCACTCTGTTACAATCTATGACATATTTAATTTTCTGCCTTTGCTGCTTTCCACATCAATGGATTTTATATTGTCTACAAGAGGTTGAGGCATTTTCCTACTGCTCACTTTAGAAGACAGAGACAAAAACATGTCCTCTCTTCAAAGTAATTTTCAAACACTTCTCTCATAATGCAGACTATTTCCATGACTTTTATTTGCATTTCCAGTCTCCCATAACAATTGAATAATCTTTCCCAGGTTTAATGGACTACATAAAAGCATTAGTGAGCTCACTGTTCAGAGACCAAAAGTGTTTTAAAACAGTCCCAAACTATGTTTACAAGTTTCAAGGGAAAAAACTCCAAAAACAGCTTGAATTTTTACCTCAGATAGAATGATGAATTACTATACTGCAATTTTAGCAAATTTTAGCTTTTTCCAAATCTGAAATCTGCACGAGAAATGTGTATATAAGCAAGGGATTTGGAGGGCATTTTGGAAAGTGTGGCACTGTTTGTTATAACAGAAGTCATCCTCTCCTCTCACTTTCATGATTCTTTGCCTGGCAAATGTTCCAGCATTGCCATTTTGGTTTAGTTTTGTAGCTTCACCTAGTTTCATGCACACAGTTTCTTTCTGCTTCACTAGCAGAGCATAAGATAGAGCATGCTTGTAGTTCACCAGAAATAAGGTGATAAAATAACTAATACATTTTCAACACAAGAAGCACCAATAGTTTTCATACATCTGTCTTTGAAGGCAACTTTGTATATGAATAGTTCAAGAATTTGATGATAGTTTTTGGTAACTCCAGAGACTTTATAATTAAGAGCTCATTTATTATGAGGTAAGTATTTTGAGAACATTTATGATAACTCATGGATGCATTCCTGACCTTTTGGGATCACAAGGAAGGGCTGCAGCCCATATTTCAGACTGGTCTTCAAAAAACTAGAAGAAATATGTTATGGAATATCTTTGGGTATTACCTGCATTTTGGAAACTGTGAAAGCTACCAAAATCTTTTAATTGGTGACCTTTACCAGAATATTGGAAATACTTAAGATCCTTTAATACTATCTACAGAAACACAAGCTAGTGTTTCTTGTAAAATTTCTCAGTTCATGGTGCCATGCATTAGGTAAGTCTTCCACGGCTACACTTCTTTGTTGTTGTACTTCAAGCCTTGTTCTGTTTTCAGAGCTAACAGGTTTCCAGAATAATGTAAATGACCTCAGCAAGCACAAAGGTACTAGCAGAATACGGACCTAGATTACTATGAAGTCCCAGAAGTTTAGAAGGCTTAGTCATTACATTATTTATTTCCCATCCTCTCTCAGTTCTAAGAACCTTTTATTAGCCCTGATTGTACTTTGTCAGGGAGACCTGTAGGCAAGGCTTAGCCCTGAAGGGCTTTACATTACCAATTCTCTATAGAAGAGAATTCTCCATTAAAACTAGAGTGATCTATAACAGATCCAACAAATGAATAGTAAGATAGAAAGGATGAAGAGGAAACTAATTTAACTCTTTTTCCTTGTACAGTTCACACTTTAAGCTTTTTCTCTTGACATCCCTTCCTGTTTCAAAAGCACTGGATAGCCAAGAAACATCATTATAACCTCCTAGAAGCACATCTGTGCTGACAGTATTGGTACTGTTGGTGCAGAAAGAAGAGTAGCAGTTGGTAGGTGTTTCAGTAGAAACTAAAGACAGTTTTGGCTGTCTTACAGGCTCTTTTCTTCACTTACTCCGATCAACATCTCCCTTGCCCCCAGTAGAAAATCAGACACACAGGCAGAACAGAAATAGTACCATGTCACACACCATGTTAATCATTGATTCTCACAGAACTCCCAAATTAGTGAACATCTTCTTAAAATGAGTCCAGAATGCTTTCACCACAGTATTTTCAGAGGGATTTCTCATTCTGGGTCCTTCTTCTGATCAGCTTTACCTAAGAATGGAAAATTCTGCTCTGGAGCAGCAGAGAAGATTGAGTGAAGACAAAGCCCTCCCTTGCTTCCTTCCGTCTCTCTGTTTCCATGTCAATCCACAGAAGCAAGAGGTTGGGGAGCCTCCAGTTACCCACCCCAACCCAAAACACTGGAACAGCAGGACCGGGAGCTTAATACTGATCAGACTCTGTCACTGATTCGGAGAACACGCTACACTGGTGCTTTACAGGATAAACCTTGTTGTGTTTTATCATTACATCATAATATATATGGCACTGAAACATATATGGGACAGGTGAGGAACGTGAAACGCGTAATCTCTGAAGAGGACCTCAAGACACTAACCAGTTCCTCTTCCAGCACAGGCAGTTTGCACAGCAGCAAAGCACACCCACTTTGATGCAGTCAGATTCTAGTCTAGTCTTCAAAACCTCTGGTCATAAGCATCTCACCACCTCCCAGAGAGTTTTTCAGAAATTCATTGCACTTTAAAGTAAAAAATTCTTTCTAATAACCAAGTCTCCCTTTCTGGAAATGAAACAGGAGTTTCTAGGCCAGTTTGAAAACCAATTCCTAAATGATATAACTTTTTAGCCTTCTCACTGAAGTGAAAACTGTGATGTTTCAGATGAGTTTCATGATGACATAGTGACATAATGACTCTATGAAGCTTTTAAAACTGACAGGAATTAATTTGAGAGAGAATAAACCACATTTTATAACTTTCTCTTCTAATCTTAATCATTCATCTTTCATGCTAAAAAGAGGGAAAAGATTGTTTTCCAAGCTTCTCATTTCCTAGTCCAATCCTTAGGCTAACCAGACCTTCTTATGGCATTCAGATAGGTCTTTTGTATTTCACCAAGCCTGCATCTGTGTACACAAGTGGTAACACTAAGTTTTGAGCCACCACTAGAGAGACTAACTTTCAGAATTACTGATTAACATAACAACTGCAGAATAACCTGTACCTACTGTTTGACATCTGCTGCTGTAATCTTGTATTTATTCAATTAGTTTAGCCTTTTTTCCTCTGAGAACAGCTTTATTTTCATTGGTTTTGCTATTTACAAATGTTTGCCAAATGCTCAGATTCCTGCATCTGGACTTCCTAAGATATTCACTTCAAGCCTGCCTCTGCACCAACAGAAGACAGAAGCTTTAATCAAGAGGATAATACTCGCTAGCTATCTGCAGGGTGTGATCATCTGTATCACATTAGTTTTGCTCCCTAATTAGGTAAATTAACTTCTATGACTAAGGGGAGGTGGGAAAAATCAAAAGCTTTTCAAAAGAGGTAGCATAGGTACTCCCATCATTAATCTCTCCATGAACACACTAAAGAATTGGAGACTTTTGCTTTTCAGAAGCATTCTTGGGGGCAAATCATTCCCAAGAATGTTTGTATACAACTAATTTAAAGGGTGTTTAACAGTACTGAAAGACTTTCAGGGCTTTTATCCAAAGAAACATTCACCCCATGAATCTTCTTATTTCAAACAAAGAGTTTCAGATGCAGCAGTAACTAAAGAAGCTTGATTTTCTCTATACATCCACATGCGCAGTGGTTGGAATCTCAGGTCAGACTGTAATCTTACGAAGTTTTTGAATATTTTCATTAAGGACTCCTTAGTGTCTAATAACATAGTTAAGTTCTTTTCTTACCTGAACACTTGTATAGTTACTCTCTCTTCTCTGCACCCTGTATTTCCCTATTTTTTATGGAATTCATAAGAGTGACTAAATCTTTGAGATTTTTACACTGTTGTATTAATTCTGTATCAGCAAGTAGGTTTGAAAGTTATTCTGTGAATGAATACTAGACAAGCAGAGACATTACTTCTTCAAGAAACCTGCATAAGAACTATAGCTTCCTCTCAGCACTGCAGCAAAATCATAGAATCATAGATTCATAGAATCATTTAGGTTGGAAAAGACCTTTAAGATCATCAAGTCCAACCATAAGATCATCAAGTCCAACCATACACATTTTATAAAATACAGGTTTACTCTGAAGCATTTTTAATCTGAAATACAATGTTGTTCTTAAGGAAGCAACAAAGACGGTTGGCCAAGGTGTGATCTGCAGTTGTGTTTACTTCCCCCCAGCCTTTACATAACAAGGCATCCATGGCACTGGGCAACCATTAGAAGTCTTAAGTCCTAGTATCTGCTTGGGACCGAGGTGTCTCTGATGAAGTATTACATGAGACATACATGGTTTGCTTAATGTAAGATTCTCATTTCTTTGGGCCCAAATTCTCTTTTGCCTGCTGCATTTCAGCCAAAGACATTGCGTTTGCATAATCAAAGGAAAAACGTGTTTCCATCTGAGGTCTGTATCAAAATGGAGCACTTCAAAGCACAGTCTTGAGATGTTTTAAGGAGAAGCTACAAATGGTTTTGACTGAGGGGAAAAAAAAGAGAACAGAGGCTACATATCCCTCTCCTCAGATTACTATCTGTTCAAAACAAAAGTAAATCCTTGTTGTTCTGGCAAAATTCCTTGTTAACATCAGTTCTCTAAATCCACAAAGAGTTGGGTGGAGACTTGTGGACAAATTACTGGAAACAAAAAGATTGCTTCTTTCACTTGTTCAAAAACCGCAAACTGTAACTTCAACTTACAGGAAACCGAGGGGGAGATCTGTGACAACTGGAAGAAGGTAAATATTGTCACTCATTTTCAAAAAAGGCTGGAAGGTCAATTCAGGGAACTACAGGCCAGTCATCCTCACTTTGGTTCTTGGGAAAATCATGGAGCAAGTCCTCTTGAAGTACATTTCTGGGTACAAGAAGGAAAAGGTGACTAGGAACCAGAAAGCAAGGGTTTACCAATGCTAGATCATGCCTAACAAAACTGATTGCCTTTTATGATGAAACAACTGGATTTGTTGGTCAGGGAAGAGCAGTGGATGCTCTTCAGCTTTAGCAAGGATTTCAGCATTGTCTCCCACAGTATTCTTGTATCCAAGTTAAAATTATGTGATCTGCGTGAGCGGACAACTAGATAAGTAAAAAAAATGGTTGGATGATTGGGCTCAGAGGGTAACAGTCAATGGGTCCTACTCTACCTGGAGATCAGTAACAACTGGAGAACCACAGGAGTCTATCCTGGGACCTGTTTAACATCTTTATCAAGGATCTGGAGGAGGTGACAAAATTCACTCTTGTCAAATTTGCAGATGACACCAAACTGAGAGGAGCAGTTGATATGTTCGAGGGAAGGGCTGCAATCCAAAGGGACCTGGACAGACTGGAAGAATGCGCCAACAGACATACCATGAAATTCAGCAAGGACAAATGCCAAATCCTGCACCTGGTAAGGAAGAGCCCCTGGCAATGATGCGGGCTGGAGACTGGCTGGCTGAGGAGGAAGTCCGTGGGAAAGGACTTGGGAGTCTTTGTAGACAGCAAGCTGAATATGAGCCAACAACATGCCCTGGCAGAAAAGGCCAACAACATCCTGGGCTGTATTAACAGAATCACAGCCAGTAAATTGAGAAAAGTGATTATCCTCCTTCCCTTGGCATTTGTTAGACTGCATCTAGAATATGATGTTCAGTTTTGGGTCCTCAAATGCAAGAAAGACCATGATCTGCTTAAGCAAGTTCAGCAGTGGGATGCCAAGACTGTCAGGGGGCTGAAGCACTTGCCCTGTGAGGAGAGGCTGAGAGAACAGGACTTGTTCAGCCTGGAGAAGAGACAGCTTCAGAGGGACCTAACAGGAGCCTAACAGGATCTATCAAACTGCCCAGGCAGGTTGTTTCACCTCTGTCCTTGGAGATTTTCAAGAACTGAGTGGAAAGCCCTGAACAACGCCATCTGCTCCGATAGCTGACCCTGCTTTGAGCAAAAGGTTGGACTAGAAACCTCCTGACATCACTTCTAACCTATATTATTCTACGGCTATATCAAATTCAGTTTTCCAAATATAATGGTCTCTTCTCAAGAGCTTTTCAGTTTTATTATTAGAACTCAGTCATTATAGATATGCTTTTGCGTACTGTATATAAGTTGTTAAAATCCTAGCTTGTACTTCAGCAGTTTTACAGTGCAAGGTGTGTTTTTAGCACAGAATATTACATTAAGTTAAATGCTTAAATAGATTAACAGACATCTGTATGGTAATTAGTTATTAGAAGCATTTGCTGAAGATAGAAAGCCAAGTCAAAAAAGCCTTTCTAGAATCCCACACTTATTTTCTCCCCCCTAAGACACACTATGGAGAAACATACTGTGCCCAGATATTGGCACAGTATCCTAAATTCCCTTCAAACTTTTCTTTGTGGCTTAGAACAGACACAACAATTTTCTGAGTTCTTCAAGAAGTAAGGAGTTGTCAGCTGACACAAGGTATCCACGGATGTGCCACAAACATGATTAGCTTGACTCAGAGCTAAGGTCAGAGAATACTTAAGAAAACTGGACATACATAAGTCCATGGGCCCTGATGGGATGCACCCATGAGTGCTGAGGGAGTCGGCTGATGCCATTGCGAGGCCACTTTTGATAATCTTTGAACAATCATGGCAACTGGGAGAGGTACCTGAGAACTGGAGGAAAGCAAATGTCACTCCTATCTTCAAGAAGGGCAAGAAGGAGGAACCAGGGAACTACAAGCTGGTAAGCCTCACTGTGATCCCTGGGAAGATGACAGAGCAGCTAATCCCGGAAACCATTTCTGGACACATAAAAGACAAGAAGGCAACTGGGAGCAGTCAGCATCAATTCACACAGGGGAGGTCACGTTTGACCAACGTCATAACCATTTATGATGAAATGACCGGCCTTGTAGATGAGGGGAGAGCAGTGAATATTGACTATCTAGACTTCAGTAAAGCTTTTGACACTGTCTCCTATAAGATCCTCATAGAGAAGCTGATGAAGAATGGGCTGGATGAGCAGACAGTGAGGTAGGTTGAAAACTGGTGGTGATCAGTGGCATGAGATCTGGTTGGAGACCAGTAACTAGCAATGTATGCCACAGGTCAATACTGGTTCCATTCCTGTTTTGCATCTTCATTAATGATCTGGATGATGGGGTGGAGTGTACCCTCAACAAATTCGCTGATGACACAAAACTGGCAAGAGTGGCTGATACATCAGAGGGTCATGTTGCCATCCAGAGGGACCTTGACAGGCTGGTGAAATGGGCTGACACAAAACCTCATGAAGTTCAACAAGGAGAAGTGCAGAGTCCTGCATCTGGGGAGGAACAACGCCATGCACCAATATATGCTCGGGGCCACCCAGCTAGAAAGCAGCTTTGCAGAAGGGGACCTGGGGGTCCTGGTGGACACCAAGTTGAATATGAGCCAGCAATGTGCCCTTGTTGGAAAGGCGGCTAATGGTATCCTGGGCTGCATCAGGAGGAGTGTTGCCAGCAGGTCAAGGGAGGTGATCCTTCTCCTCTACTCAGCACTGGTGAGGCCACACCTGGAATACTGGCTCCATTTCTGGGCTCCCCAGTACAAGAGAGACATGGACATACTGGAGAGAGTCCAGCAAAGGGCCACAAAAACGATTAAGGGACTGGAGCATCAATCATACAAGGAAAGGCTGAGAGAGCTGGGACTGTTTAGCCTGGAGAAGAGAAGGCTCGAGGGGGATCTTATCAATGTATATAAATATCTGAAGGGAGGGTGCAAAGAAGATGGAGCCAGGCTCTGCTCAGTGGTGCCCAGTGACGGGACCAGAGGCAAAGGGCATAAACTGAAAGACAGGAGATTCGCTCTGAACATCAGGAAACACTTTTTCACTGTGATGGTGACCAAACACTGGCACAGGTTGCACAGGGAGGCTGTGCAATCCATCCTTGGAGATATTCAAAGGCCACCTGGACATGGTCCTGGGCAACCGGCTCTAGGTGACCCTGCTTGAACAGGGGGGGTTGGACAAGATGACCTCCAGAGGTCCCTTCCAACTTTAACCATTACGTGATTCTGCGACACTCAAAGAAAACAAAAAAAACAAATAGAAACATTAAAAAGTTACATTTCTTTGCTTTTGTTCCTCCTGTTTTGAAATTCTTCCTTTAAACAAGCTGGTAATGTTTTTCATAGTGAGAATGTTAAAATGCTCCCAGAAAACAAGGAAAGCAAACTACAGCATCACGAAATAATACAAATTTCTTTCATTTTAAAAGAGCCTTGGAAAGTTATGGATTAGATTCAAAAATTTCAACATGATAAATTTGCTTATTTGAGCTTATATGTATTTCGATACAGTTAAAAAATGAGAAAGTCAGTAGAACTTGAATATAACAGATTACTATAGCTTTACAATTGAAAATATTGGCAGTGGACTCAGGCAGTACATACACTTACTTAAAACGAAGAATATAATACTGAGGGTCTTGTAGAAAAACATATTGGTACAAATATCCAGGGCTCAAATGAGATTATTACATATATAAAACTGTTTGTTATTCTGGATGCTAAAGCTGCACTAATCCCATCACAAAATCTGGGGACATGTTAGAGTAAGACATTCATTTCTTCTTAAATATATACAGGGAGAAGAGACCCTGCTCCCAAAAGCTTGTATTACTGTGATTTGCCAGTCCTCATACAAGCAGTTCAACAGAACCTGGAAGAACAAATATGGTACTACAGAAACACCAGGTCACTTCAGATACTAATAATACTACCTCTATACAAAAGCTTTCCAAATATTTGTTGGAAAAATGATCTCTAGAGACAGCAAATATCAGTACACAGTCATCCACTGAAGAAAGGCCCTAAAAATTAGACTGAAATTTAACTTTACCTCAGTGGAAAACTGGCAGAAGGGCAGCAGTAGCATCTTTCCAGAGTAAAAAAGTGTTTTTGATGAATCAGAAATCAGAACTAAACAGGTATTTGAATGATAAAAGAAACAGTAAATCATATAATCAGAACCACTGCTATTGCACTGGATACATATGGGAACTTAGAGGTAATTCTGTCACAACTTCTTCTCTCCCCAGTATGAACATACTCAGTTTATAGACTACAATATCACCATTGGAATTCTACATCTTGGCCCCCTGTCTCTCATGAACAAGTGACATTGCCAGAACTACGTGACTACTACTTAAAAGCTCCAGATGCATTCAGCTCAGTGAAATTTGCAGCCTGTATTAGAACAGAGTCCAGAAGCAGTGTCACAGATTTCTAATCAGCACATATTCTCCAGCAATGAGCATATTATGAAAATCTACTGCTAGATAAAGTCGTTTTAAAAATGGACTGCCTAAGATAAAGGTGTAGATACTCTTACTGAGCTGAGTGAATGCATTTGAAAAGAAAGAGTCATTATTTTACTGGGATACTATTACTTGTACAGAACATTAGCTTTAAATTTCAATTCAGTACATGTTTAAGCACAGGCCTAATTTTATTTCAATGTGGCTCTTCCTCTTGAAGTCATAGATTCACAGGAAATAGCTCTGGAAAGGACTGGATGTTTCACCATGCCACCCCGAAGTACAAACACACACTGACACAGCTCTGAGTGCCTTTGCACTGGCCGCTGTTCCACAGGATTACCCTGGGCTTTCATATGTAAGGTCTAATGTACACTGGGAAAAAATCATCCGGGGTAAATAACTCTAACAAAAGCATTCTTAGCAGTCCTAAAAGACATTTAAATGATTGGTTGATCCACCTATCAGTAGAAAAAAAAGTTGGCCCCAGCTCCCTACAAACTGTAATACTATTTCAGCAAAAGCTTGCTTTTCACAACGTTACCGCATCTCTGGGGAGTTAGGCATCGCATGTGAACATCACCAAGAACAATATTGCCTAGGTTTTAATGCTTTCATTTTTCCTGTATAAACCTGGTCTGTGAGATGTTCTAACAGTGTGCATCAGAAAAAACAACAAACAAACAAAAACCAATCCCCACAAAAAAATGCTTGCCAATAACCTCTACTCTCTGCTCTGCTGCAGATCTTGACCTATAGATCAACTTGACAAAAAAAAGTTCTCTCTGCTTTGGATCATACTGATTTCCTGATTGTGAAAAAAAATATACACATGCAATTAACTAATTGCACATCCTAGTACTAAGCAGTAAAAAAGCTGCTTTATGAAAGATTACACATGAATATTTCTACTGGGAGTGAAACAAAATTGAGTTTTTCAAAGAACATTGGAGTTATATTTGGCATTTTTGTGGTAAATTGCATCTAGTAATGATCCTTGAGGAGTAACTATGAATTCACTTTTACTCATCATCTGTGACAGCAGTGCTGCTCTTGGTGAGGAACTGTCCCTGCAAGGGTACCTCTGCTTCTCTTGACACTGGGAGGCAAATTGGAGAATCTTCTCTTGTTCTACCTAACAAACAGCTATATTCTGAGTGACTAATTGGTTAGAAATTCCTGCAGGGACTAAAGTACCAGTAAAAGAAACAAACAAAAAAAATTTGCATTTAAGCCTGGGTGAAGACTAGGGGGAGACATGAAAAAAATAATTAAAGACAGTGTTAAGATGGAAGAGTAAAACTTATTTGAGCAAGATTAGAGAGACAAAGTTCCCATTAGCAGCATTTAGGTAGAAATTACAAGAGAAGCAATTCTGACAGTACGCTCTTCTCCTTTGCATACGAACAGCTAATGTTCCTATGGGAACCTGCAGTGGTTGAAACTGGGCATACCACAACCAGAACTGCAAAACACTGGGGATGGAGTTTGCCAAATGCAGCAGTACAGGGCACGTGAAGATGCTAGGTTTTGATTTTCTGCTGGATTCACTGTACGATAATCTTTTTCACCACTTCATAATTTCAGGGTGGAAAGCCTCTTGTGTCTGCAAAAGCAGAAGTGTGCGAATGGAAAGAACTCAAGTTGGGGCAATGCTAGACTTACACGCTAAGTTGGGAATTGTCTTCAGCACAGCACAGAGTTACGTAGGTTTGCTTATACTTTGCACTCTGATAAGCAGCTGAGTCAAGACATGCTGTCTCGTAACTTCTCTCTTCTTCTATTCTAGGCACTGTGAATATTGTCCAAGCTACAACTAATAGGGAAATTCAGAGACTGGTATTCTTCTTCAGTGCCATTATCATATTCGTAGATTTTTCTAAAGACTTAAGATTTGCCATTATGTAAGGGCAGGATGACTTCGATACTGCACACACTGACTTAAGTGTGATCACAAGAGTAGTCCTGATCTGATGTCTATCTATTGCTATCGCTTAGATCTTGAAAAAGCGATGCAGATTCCCACTAATATTTTCAGAGGCTATGTAGTTCCTAACTGTCAGTGAAACACTGGAAATTGGAAATCTACTGACATTTTCATTCATTTTGGTGCTTCTCTACTTTCTGAACTCACGGACCTTTAAAATTTGGCCCCAGATCACAGACTATTTACCATGAAACAATTTGTTTAAGATCTAAAACCATTTGCACTTCCCCACTGATTTACATTCACAGTCTGGAAGCACAGCCCATTTGAATCTACAAGCCTAACTAAAATCTGTTACGTCAATTCAGCTTTTAATTTGCAGTAGCTTTTATTTCCTTAGATATAGTAAACCACTGTTCATCTCCCACCTGACCATTCAGTAACAAAATTTGTCAGCTTTGTACTTACGTCGTACTTCCAACTTATTTGACCAGTTAATTCTAATTGCTCTCCCAGTAGAAGCCATTTATAATCCACTCTGAAAAACTCCATACAAAACTAAAACCAAAACAGGGCATTTGAACTTCCTACTGAGCCCCAGAGTCTGGAGCTGCTTCAGCTGCCATTTCAATGCTTCTAATCTCTTAAGTGTAATTGCTTTTATTATATCAGTATGGACCCAACTGGCTGCCACTCTTTTTAACCTATTTCTTTCAACAATCACATTTAACCTCCATCAGTAAGCATGGATTATTAGTTGGAAGCAAGGGCACAGGCAGCACATTACGATGAGAACGGTAATGGGGAGAGTAAGAATAATCAGTTGCAGGGAGGGTTTTGAAAATATTTTTCATCCTTTGCCTGGGAATGCAGCAGCCACACACAGCCATGCCCCATTTCTGATGGGAAGGATGACAGTGAATCCTGAATTTTAAGAAAGGAGATTTATACTTCTGATCTGATTCTACGTCAAGCTGCTGGGAACTAATACATACATCATCATCACCCTCATCATCTGTGTGACAGAGACCTGTCCGAAAGGTCAGCATTCTTGCCTTACTGAGCAAGCAGAGAGGGAGATGACTGCTGTCACAGACGGCTTGTGGACTGTCTACAGGTAAGAATGCAACAAGTGTGAACAAAGATCAACAAGAAACAGGAACCTGCTATATGCACACTTCACTATTTCAGACTCACTGTGGAGGCTTTATTTCATAAATGTATTGCAAGTTATTCTCCAAGCCTCCCTCAGCTTTCCTGCAGATACAAAACCCTTAGCTATCTACAGATTCTGACCCCATTCACTAAACATGACTGTTTTTACGAATAGCAAACCTCCTCCAGGCAGAATTCCCTTGTTACTAAAGTGGCAAGGGAACAGCCTGCCTTGTCTCATGTTGTCTTCTCACTGTCACTAAGATGTGGAAAAATCTTCAGCAAAGAATTCTCCCCAGCACTGTAGAACATAGCAACACCACAGGCAGTTCAAGTGAGCCATCTGGAAATGATGGATAAGTGATAAAAAAGAACAGGCCTGCTTCAGTTTAAGAACCATGTACATTGATAAAATACAGGAGCAGGTTTAAGCTGCCTTTCAGTCTTTCATACCAGTTCGTAGCAGTCCTAAACCAAAATGCATTCATACAAGCAGTGATCCTGCTTTAACTAAACTAAAACAGGTTGAAATAAACACACCCAAAATTGAGTTGCGTGGGGCAATAGTTTCATGCAAGTCTCAATAATGTTCCATTTACAGTCCAAGCCAGCAGAAGACTACCATTGTCCTCTACTAATCTGATTACCCCAAACCAAAAGGAAAAACAGTAAAAATTCTCTCCAATGCTGGGAAACAGTCTACAAGCTGAGAGGATGTTGCAAACTTTCTCCCCGGCACCAGTGGTGTTGAAAGAGTTTGATAAACCACTCAATATTTCTTTCTAACAGATGCAAGGTCAACAGAGATGCCATGATTATATTTCCATTTTTAAAGACAAAGTCATAGTTCGGTAGGGTGCTGGGGGCAGGAGGGTTGTGGGGTTTTTTAAAACCTCTCTTTGTCCCATAAATCTGGACACAACCAAGATCACAGTGCCCAGACCAATGGCTTATACACGGGATCAAATCTACTTTGATTGAGGCACTACATGAGGATTTTAAAAAATAGATTACAGTGAGCTTGCAGTTCAGTCTGTTTCCTAGCAAATGGGGAGAGAGAAGAATGAGGCTGAGTAAAAATCTGTCCACAGAGGCATCAGGAAAAAGCATTTGTTACATCTGTGTTTGCCAGGTTTAGCTTAATTGGTTTATCACATGGTGCTATTAGAAGGCTGATTGTCTTTTGTAAACTGCTAATGGAAAGCAAATCTCATGTATTACTTCCCTCTATCAGTAGAGAACAGCTAGAATTGGAAACTTTGCATAAAAATAAGTAGTTAGATCAACTGAAGAAGCATGTTGACAGATCAACTAAACAGACTGTATGGCTGCAGGAGACAAATGTATTACAAGTAAAAGAATTTGAGTGTTGGAAATGTCTAGGGGCTAGCTTGGAAACATGTATCCTTGCTGAGAATCTTCTACAAGACTGATTTTGGTTATTGGGCCTGAGAAGCACATACAAAATTCAGCTTAAGTAAAAAAGGAGACTTATTTTATTAAATTTGAAGGTTCCATGTCCAATCGTCCAAGCCAAACACTATACTTTTGATAAACAAAGGTTCAACACTGCCCTGACACCTTATACAGACTTATACCAAGTTGAGTTAGGCAGTGACTGTGTTAGACTGCATTAGGAGTCTTTGTTGAGGACACAAAGTGCTTTTACTTAGCATACCGTACATTTTTTTTCCCTTAAAAAAATCTCACATGCAAGTTTCTCCTTGTGAAGAAAAAAAAGAAAGCAAAAAAAGTGTCAGATGGTAGATTATATTGCTGTCACTTTCCTGGAAGCATCTCAGATTTTTTGGCAACAGGCACACTACGATGATATGAATAGAACTTAACCATACACAGTCTAGAGAATTATGCAAGTGGCATGTTATGCATTTACTCATAGAGAGAACTCTTACAGACATGTTTGTTAGCAACAGTTAATGGGTTGAGTAGGCGTTGAAATCTCTTTGCCCAAACTGTATTGACTTTTCCACATAAGTGGAAGTGTTAGCCAAATGAAAATCCTTTCGTATTGAAATGTTTTTGCTAAATAGCTTCCTCTCAGTAAGTCTCAAAACAAATACACATTTATTTTTTTCAATTCTGTAAAAAATTATAACAGGAAAAAAATTCCCAGATAGATTTAGCATGTTGAAAACAGAAAAAATGGTTTCCCTTAGTTTACATTTCCAGTCTTTTAAAAGATTGTACAAGTGTTCTTTGCCGTTAAGCATCCTCTGTTAGCTATAGGAGGCTGGAGAAAAGAGAGATAAGGAGGTTTTAATTGAGAAGGAAATAGACTGGCTATCAGGGAGTCTCACTCCCTCTTCCCTCAAACGCTTACACTTCCTCTACTAAGGTGGATTATTGTCGTGGTTTAACCCCAGCCAGCAACTAAGCACTGCACAGCCGCTTCCCCCTCCCCACTCCCAGTGGGGTGGGGAGGAGGAAAAAAAAGTAAAACTCATGGGTTGAGATAAGAAGAGTTTAATAACTAAAATAAAATACACTACTAACTAATAATAATAATAATATAATAATAATATTGTAATGAAAAGGAACATAACAAAAAAAAAGAAATAACACCCAAGAAAAGACAAGTGATGCACTATGCCATTGCTCACCACCCACTGACCGATGCCCGAGCAGCGATCCCGCCACCACTGTGCTGCCGCCGCCCGGCCCACTCCCCCCTGTTTATGTACTGGGCATGACGTTCCATGGTATGGAATATCCCTTTGGCTAGTTCAGGTCAGCTGCCCCGGCTCTGCTCCCTCCCAGCTTCTTGCACACCTGCTTGCTGGCAGAGCATGGGAAACTGAAAAATCCTTGGCTTAAGCGCTACTTAGCAACAACTAAAACATCAGTGTGTTATCAACTTTCTCACACTAAATCCAAAACCCAGCACTGTATCAGCTACTAAGAAGAGAGTTAACTCTGTCCCAGCGAAACCAGGACAATTATGATGTATATGAACATGGTAACAAGAAGCTGTAATGGAAAACTACTTCATTATATTTGCCTCTTAGTAGATTATGACCAAAAATCTGGAAGGCTGAATCAGGCAATGTTCCATTGGGGTCTAATCTTGATCCAGAATCATCTAGTTTTATTAACCATACAAAAGATAGACACACACACACACACAAAAAAAATAATCAGGTGACATCAAGCTGGGAGTGGCTTTAAGCAGCTAAAGGACAGAATGAGAATTCAGAATGAACTTGAAAATTGGAGAATGTGCTGGAGGAAAACTAAATGAAATTTGATAGAACATATGTAAATTTCCAGATGTAGGTCACTGTCATCAGCTACACAAACAAGAAGGCTACATAAAAAAATCCTTCTGCTCTATGTGACAGTGGTAAGACCTCACCTAGAAAATTATTTTGAGACCTACTTTCAAGCATGAAACCAAGATAGGCATGGACTGTCAGAAAGTTCAAAGGGGACATACAGTGTCCTTCATAGAAACTGAAGATCTAAAATTTACTAGGACAGACTGAATGAGTTGTGGAATGAGAAAAGAGATGTTGATTTGAAGAATAAGAGACTCAACAAAACCTTATAGTCTTCAAATATATAAAAGGCTGGTGCAATCAGTTCTCCACATTTACAATGCCCAAGGCAGCAAGGGATATTTGAGTTTCTAAGAGTATGAAGCACAGGAATGTGGAGAGGCTGGAGAATCTCCATCCTTGCATGTTTAATAACTGATAAAACAAGTATTGATATGGTGAGCAGGAAGATGGAATAAATCTCTGATTTCCAGCCTTACTGGATTTGCTGCTGCATGGGCTAGCACTGAAGAGGAGGTTTACCAATCTGTTGAGCTTAGGAGACAAGCATAAGCACAAAGAAAATCTATAGGGAAATGAATGGTTCTCTGTGGTGGGTTGACCCTGGCTGGATGCCAGGTGCCCACCAAAGCTGCTCTATCACTCCCCTCCTCAAATGAACAGGAGACAGAAAATAAAACGAAAGGCTCGTGGGTCGAGATAAGGACAGGGAGATCACTCAGCAATTACCGTCAGGGGCAAAACAGACTCGACTTGGGGAAATTAGGTTAATTTATTACCAATCAAATCAGAGTAGGATAATGAGAAATAAAAACTAAATCTTAAAACACCTTCCCCCCACCCTTCCCTTCTTCCCGGGCTTAAGTTTACTCCCGAATTCTCTACCTCCTCCCCCCCAGCAGCACAGGGGGACAGGGAATGGGGGTTGCAGTCAGCTCGTCACACACTGTTTCTGCCGCTCCTTTCTCCTCAAGGGAGGACTCCTCACACTCTTCCCCTGCTCCAGTGTTGGGTCCCTCCCATGGGAGACAGTCCTCTGTGAACTTCTCCAATGTGAGTCCTTCCCATGGGCTACAGTTCTTCACGAACTGCTCCAGCATGGGTCCCTTCCACGGGGTGCAGTCCTTCAGGAACAGACTGCTCCAGCGTGGGTCCCTCACAGGGTCACAAGCCCTGCCAGCAAACCTGCTCCACAGTGGGCTCCTCTCTGTCTACAGGTCCACAGGTCCTGCCAGGAGCTTGCTCCAGCATGGGCTCTCCATGTGGTCACAGCCTCCTTTTGGCATCCGCCTGCTCCGACATGGGGTCCTCCACGGGCTGCAGGTGGATATCTGCTCCACCATTAACCTCCACGGGCTGCAGGGGGACAGCCTGCCTCACCATGGTCTTCACCACGGGCTGCAGGGGAATCTCTGCTTTGGTGCTCGGAGCACCTCCTCCCCCTCCGTCTTCACTGACCTTGGTGTCTGCAGAGTTGTTTCTCACATATTCTCACTCCTCTCTCCGGCTGCAAAATGCGCAGGTTTTTTCCCCCCTTCTTAAGTATGTTATCACAGAGCCGCTACCACCGTCGCTGATGGACTTGGCCTTGGTCAGTGGTGGGTCTGTCTTGGAGCCGGCTGGCAGTGGCCCTATTGGACATAGGGGAAGCTTCTAGCAGGTTCTCACAGAAGCCACCCCTGTAGCCCTCCTTCTACCAAAACCTTGCCATGCAAACCCAATACATTCTCACAAAGAGCCTCCTACTCCACATAGCTACGTTTATGGCCTTCAACAACATTGACACTGTCTTCCTGCATGCAGTTCTGCACTCACAAACGTTAAACAACAACTCCCAAAAGCTTTCTGGCCAGCATTCACTACTCAGACTACACACAAATGCACCGTATTTTCTAAAGGCATTTGATTTGTTGAGGTGAAAGGCAAGATCTACAACCAAGGCGTCCTTGAGGCAAAATTCTCCCACATGGAGGCAACTCTTCCCATCTCCATTTTCTGAACCTTATAATTACTTTGCTGTCCATTCTGCAGTTCAAAAACAGATTGTTAAATGGAGATGGCAAGAGAGTAGGCCGAATACATTTTCTAGGACAGGCATGGAAGCATTTAGTTTCTTACATCTTCCTTGCTATGATGCTTCCAGGTAGCCATAATAGCTCCTTGCAGCCCTGTGAGACGGATGAGGAAGCACTATCAGACTGGAACAATTTCAACAAACTGGAAAAACAGAGGAAAGTAGCTTGTCCTTGGATAGGGAGACAGTTTCAGAGATGGGATTAACATGAAGCAACCTCACTTCAAAATTACTGACCATTATCTCCCATTAAAGCCAGGTTCTGTACTGAAATTTTCCATTTCTGTTTGTACTCAGGTCAGTTTTTGCTTGTATGCTAAAGGATTCAAAGCATGCAGATTGTACTTAAATAATTTAACCTTCATTACTTCTCAAATCAGATCCACTATCCCTCTTGGTCTGAAGTACCTGCATTGCTCCAATACTGTAGAAAAAGGCAGAAACACAAAGGAGAGAAATAGTAACTATCTCATACTGGTTGCTAGTTGTTTTCTGGTTTTCCTTTTAATTGTTATTATTTTATAGATTATATTCCCAAGCACATTTTTGAAAAAGAGTGACTGGGACTACTTCATTTTCAAAGGACTTCGTAAAAAGCAACTGATGTGTCGCTCAGGACAACATTTGTCTATTGCTTGTTCCTCACCTAAAATAATATCCTGCTTTTTTATGTTTTGATGTCATAACAATTTACTCACCTTGCTAGTACAATTAAGGGATGGCATCTTAAAAAATAAAATAAAATAATGACAGCAACAGTCTCTAAGAACCTATGAGCATGAATGGCAACAGCATTTCAAAAAAGTGAAAAAGTGATACAACATATGTAAAAATAGAGCATTCAAGAACTGACCTGCAATGTAGCAATCATTTATATTCAGCAGTCTTTAACCACCAGAATCACCAGAATCTTGGGGCCTCTTGCTGACTATTTTTTCCCTGACTAATTCACTCCACACTAGCAGAACCTTTATACTTCCAAGCTCAGCAAGCAGGACTGCTTCAGGATCAATGGAGGCTCTTTCCTGGTTTTGTTCAGGTAACACATGATCTCTGTCTTGGGTGCTTAGATAAAAAAATCAAAACTCTTTTAATTCATTCCCTATACATTCTTGTAAAAGCACTACCTTCAAATCATTTTTCATTGTTTTAATTGTTAGCTAATATAGGGAGATTTCTCTCGACAACATATGCCTTATCTGCCCATCAAAAATATTATGCACACTCAGTACTGGAAAAGCCTTCAGATTTTTTCCCCCTCTGCTTTCCCATTCTGATCTAAAAACAAGCAGAAAAACCCACAAGCTAGCTGCTATTTGTAAATATTTAATAAATACTGTAGGAGAAGGTTCGAGGAGTAATTACTTCATGTTATATTTTGCTACATCATAGATATCTTCATTGGTTGCAGCGTTGAATGACAAACTATTATAAAAGCAAGCCTAAAGCATTGAATATTTATGCTTGCATGTGATTTGCATGAAGAACAAACACATCTTACAAGTAATGCAGCGAGATAAGCTGCAAACAGAACAATCTGAGGATCAGCTAGCAGCACAAACAACTTCAGGTTACAGCTTTTCACACTCTTGCCAAACTTTACACTGAAATCAATTATTGCTCTTGCAACGTCTTTCTAAATTGTAAGAGTTTTTCTACTGATTTCAACTGGAGTCAAGTCAGTATTAGAGCAGCATAGCAACAATTTAAAAAATATGTCTGTCTTGGAAAAATCTATCAGGACTGAAAACTTTGAACATAAAGCACCTTTCACTCAAATATCCTACCGCATTCAGAAGTGCTGGGGCCCTTTTCTTCCCCTGGAACACTGGTGTGTTCACCCTGACCTCACTTTCAGTAGGTAAATGCCATGGCATCCTTATGGAAAGTAATTTTTATAGATTCATTGGCAAAACCAGAAAAGGTGAGGAGACTTGAAGCCCCATTCAAGTCTCAAAGGTGAAGAGACTTGAGCCCCATTTGGATGGGCCTTTGAGCAGCCTGATCTAGTGAAAGATGTCCCTGCCCACAGCAGGGGGGTTGGTCTAGATGATCTTTGAAGGCCTCTTCCAATCCAAACCATTCTGTGATTCCATGAAAGAAAGAAAAACTCCAGAAAGAAAATAACTTCTTAGCCAAGATGAAGAGTGGTACTCTGGGATATGCTGGAATCAAGCACATGACTAAAGAAGAAAAACATTCAAAGCAAATTATTCTATAAAAAATAAGCAGATCAAAGGGAACTTTTCCAGTATCTACTGTATTCTGGTAATAAAACTATAGATACCAACTCATCTGTATGTAGAAGTGACAACTGCAGATGTGAATCAATTTTATTTTCATGGAAGAGCTACAACTCGACTTTGTTTTGTGCCTACTGCAAATTACTGTTCTAAATCCTGGTAGAGAGGTTCAGAAACCAGAGTTTTCCTGTATCTTTTCAGTTGGTTAATCTTCCCACATCCCCCCTGCAAAAGCCATCAGACCCTGGAAGGGTCTTGCCACAAGCCTTCCTTCTAACCTCTTCAGTTACTAGACGAAGGGAACAAGAAGGTGGCTTCCTGCTCTCCAACAGTACAGTAAACTTAGCCTTTTGTTTCACGTTAGTTCACTCCTCATTTTAAGTTAATACCTGAAATGAAGTATTTTGGATTTGAGTAAATGAAGCTTTTTTTGTTCAACAGAACATAAAACTCTGAGGTGTTGTTTTATTAAAAGAAAAATCATAGAATTTTGTTAATCTGCAGCAATCTTTCCACTTCCCCCAATTAAACTGATTTGGAAGCTAAACTTAGTCAATTATTCACATTCCCAAAGGGCAAATGCAGCCTAGTTATCAATGTTTCTTAAAAAGCTGACAAACTACCTCTACTAATTAATTAGCACGCAGTTCCCATTAAAATGGGTGGACTTGTCATTAAGTCATTAAATTCCTTGGCTACTCGCAGTGATTAAAATCCACATCCCCAAAGCCTAGCAGGACATTGCCTGTGTACATCAAGGTGCTATTGCATGAATCATGAGCAATAAAAATAATTTACAGAAGTCTGAATTTAATTGACCATGCTGCCAGCTTCCCTTTCAAGTGATTGGAGGGAGAAGTTACCAGTTTAAATTAAAATCCTATGTATCATTCCAAGAACAACAGAAATTGATTGCAACATCTCTTGATTACAATCCTGGGAGGATTAGAAGCTCTTGAAGTTTCATAATTAAAGAATGGTATGTCTACACATTTGTCAATCCACCACAATATCAGAACTCCTACTAAGAACCTATGAAGGATTTTTCTTAACAGGATCATAACCCTAGATCCAGAAAGAGAGTACTTTAATCAGGAAAAAAAATTTTAAAACAATTTTTAATATTAGTTTTAAAATCATTCCAAATTAAAAAACAAAAAGCACAAAAAGATTATTAATGCTTTTCCATGACCAGTTTTTAACTAAGTAGTATTATAAGATGCATTTTTATTTTCATAAAACAGTTAAAGCCCATTTTTAATTTTTAATAACCTCAATATTTCTCCCATTTTTTGCCATGTTTTATTTTCTTTGTATGCCCCTGTTATGGCTGAACTAATCACGCTGTCCTATGCAGAGGACTGTGATAAAAGTTAATGAATAAACGCCTACTGTGCAGAGCTGATTACTAGTAGCACTAGCTCACAGTAAGGGTACTTTGAGGGATGAACAAGCCTTTATTTGCCTCTCCTTGCTAAAAGCCAGCAGCACCCCACTGCAAGCCATCATATTCAGCTGCAGGCAAGTTGGTGGAGCAGGAGAGTCTGAAAGAACCCAACTTCCCTCCAACATAAATTTCCTTTGTGTGCTCAAGTGCGGCTTGAGAGTCTTTTTGATGATCATAGCAACTGATAGAGATATTAATTTGCTATGGGCATTTTGAGCCCATTTCACATTTCATGGGAACAAAGGGAGAAGCATCCCTATAACGTTTCCAATGCATCAGAAATAGGATCTCCCCACAGACACGCACAGGACCCACAGGTCAAGCATCACACGGGATTTCACAAGCTTTTTCTTCAGGCAGCAAAGGGCCTACTGCTGGGTCATGTCAGCTGCCCAGACAGTTTTCATCAGCAATAACAAGCACCGTTCCTGATCTGAAGAGCACAACCATCCCTCAGTGACAGATTCCCTCTTTTCTACCAGCAGAGCAGGGATCTGTGACTTCAGATGTAATGATGCCTTAGAAGTTGTGCGTGCATCTCTTAAGCACTGTTCCGCTGCTACATTCTCACATTTTTTCTGTGGCTAAAATGACAAAATTCAGGAGGATTCTGCTAAAAATCAGACAGGTTTTTTCGAACTCCATAGTGTCCTAGGACCAGTAAACCTGAAATGATGATACATTGAGAAATAAGCATATTTTTGCCATGGCATGACTGCATTGCAGCAAGTGTCCAAGTATGTAAGTCTAACACATGCAGATAAAGGACAAATTATATAAGGACTACAATGGAGGAGAGACATGTAGGTAAAGATTAGGAAAGGTGAATCTGGAACTTAAACAGTTAAGAAGGTAAGAAACCTCTCTCATATTACATTCCAGTATGCCAGAAGACTGTCAGAGGATCAAAAAAAGCCCTAACCAAACCAAAAAACAAAAGCAGTGCAATCCTGTTGCAATTGGTACATTCAGTATTGACTTTCAGTGGTAAAAGAAAGCATCTAAAAGTTTTCTTCTGGATCACAGGGGCACAGACATTGAATGTCTGTTTAACGGCCAACGCTGTAGTTCTGGAACATTGTCATCTTGCAAACATCTATTTAGGGGGAGAGGAAAAACAAATAAACAAAGCGCAGTCTCTGGAGCTCAAAAAATTCCAAGTCAGCCTATTTCAAGAACTTCAACTACCAAAGCTCCTAAAACCATATTTATTTCTTAAACCATTTTCCTTCAGTTTTAGCTATCATTGATGCTGCTGCATACACCACCTACTAATATTAAATGCAAATGTTCCAAAGCTACAATTGCACCTACCAAGAAGCTGAAGTTTGGAGGAAATCTTTTTAACTAGCAAGCATGAAAAGTCAGCATTGGTCAAAATGCAATTAAATGTATTATGCAGGAACATTTCCAAACTAAAGCAGGACTTTCTTAGTTTTCTCGATAAACAGGCTGAACAGTTTTCAAAGCTTCTGTAGTTTTCAATCCTAGATCTGCATTTTGAGCTTCAAACCCAACTCTATTTCAAATCTCATTTCTTCTTGCTTATTATAGGTTTCTATCTGGCAATGCAATTGTTCTTGCTCCTGACATTTGTCACAGACACTCAATTTAGTCTCCTGATGAACCAAACAGGACTTAAAACTACAGCAATGAAGAATGGCAGTTGGCAAAAACTGCTGGAAGGTTGACCTCCATTAAACATGTTTGAGTGACACTAGTAGATCTTCTCATACTGGGAGTGAAAAGAAGCACTACCCCTCCCCATCCCATTCGAGACACATTGTTTCTTTTTATTTTATGTGAACTTGTGGCAAGAAAAAGAAGTCCAAAGAATTCTTCTTCTACATAGACGCATTGATCAGAAAAAAGAGGAGGCACTGAAACTGAAATGATAGGACAAAATCCTTGCTAAGAGTATTACTTAAATACTCGATCAGAAATGGGCTGGGGTAGGAGGGGTTGGGTTTGTTTCGTTTTGTTTTGTTTTCGCAGATCAACAAAGTGGTCAACATTTTTTCTCTGTGGAAAAAAATGGGTTCTTTATTTATGTCAGAGGTTAGATAAACCATTTGTAGAGCTTAATGGATGTTTTTATAAATAATTTTCAATTCTTTCTTTGAGCTTCTTTTCAGCTATTTAGAATCTGAAGGTTAGAAAAATTTGAAGCTCATATCCCAAACACAGAAAGACTTCATTGTCGGATTTTGTATTGCAGATCGTTGTCAGCTGGAAAGCCAAAAGTAACTAATATCTTTAATTTAATGAAAAAGCTTTTTTAACTGAAAATGATATTTCAGAAATTGTTTGGATTAGTTTAGTTACTATATCCTACCATCTCAATTTCTGTTATCTACAGAAAGAAGAGCATATACTTTCACACAGGAAGAGACAGAGCCTATGATTTACACAGAGGAAAAAACCTAGAAAAAAGTTGCTAAACATATTTCTATTGACCACCTTTAGAAATGTCACTACTGTGAAAAGGTGCACAAGTATTTAAATAAGTGCATGTCTTCAAACTCTGTAAGTTCAGGAGGTTTCCCTCAGTGACACGGAGTAGTTGCCAGTATCACTGTGCAAGGAAGACTATTAATCTCCAGCTAAATGTCACACAAAGTTAACTTGCCAATCCCCTCGGACATGCCACTGAAAAAATCCAATACATTGATTACATTTCCCACTATGAACACAGGATTGTACTGACAAATTCCTACATCTCAGTTTCTCAAATTTTACTGTTGTGTTTGAATAATAGTCTGTTACATGCTATTTTCTGCGCTCTTAAAGCACAGCAAATCTTACAATATACCCCAGGAGAAATGGAACAGAAAATACCACTTAAGCCTGAGGATTAAAAGTAACATCTCCTTCACACAATAAAATTTTGAGCTAATACACTTAGCCTATACCCAATTTGCACTGAATATGGCAAATACCTAGCAATGAACCTCAAAAAAAGCCCATTTCCTGCAAAAAACTCTACCATATTTCACGTGGAGACTTGTGCTGATGAGCATACTGGGGCACCACTGACATTTGAAGATGTGAGTTTTCACCAAAGCACTACAGAGTTCTGTGACTGTCTTGCCAAGGTAGGCTTCCAAACCTGTCAAGAAGTTTAGGATAAAGACTGAAACGGAAGGAGGAAGGGGAGAAAGTGAGAGGCATTTTTATGGACTGCATTGAATTTTCTGTAAAATGAATGGGAAATCCTGCAAAATGAATGTGAAAATTTTGAGGTGCCACCACATTTCCCTCTTTAAATTTGCAGGCAAACACAGTGAAACACAGCCTTTCACATACTTGGCGCATGCACAGTTAAAAATCTTTGCCAGAAGTGTGAAAGTAATCAATCTGTACTACAAGCAGCACAAGAATGGCTTCAATTTAGGCAAAGGAACAGAACATGTGTTATTCCTTGTCTCAGTTTCTCTCATGTTCTTTTGGAACATGTTAAGATATAGTTGACACGTTTCCATTGGTCAAGGTCTCCTTCTTTGGTGTCTTTCCTGCTAATGGCTTCTTTTCTGGAACAAGGAGTCCCTCTCGTCTCTTCCTTATTCTCCACTTCAGCCCAACTGTCACTCAGTTTCCTTTAACAGTGATTGTTACCATAGTCAAAACTCCCCAAAATGGGCTGTGCAACCTCTTCACCGCTCTGTTCTTCTTTGGCTTGGGTCTTGGTAGAGGGAAACTATTGGTTGCCCGATAATAAATTCAAGCAGGATGTAAATTTGGGAGCTTGGGAATGCTTCCAAGCTTCTGGGTCTGGGCATATATCCTACCTGCACCCGCAGTAGGGCAGGACTCAAGCAAATAATAGTCTTTTGCCTAAATCCTGGTGTCTTTCAAAAGGAAACCCATCCACACAGGAAGAGTTGGCATCATAACTCGCATTGACCAGGTCTTTACAGCACAGAGTCACAGCTTGGCTTAGAAACCACGTCAGCTGAACAGATGGTATCCCAGTTCAGACACCCTCATTGCCTTTAGAGAGCAAACTCGTTAAGAATTAATTTCTGACAAGTTCTCTATCTTCTTTCCACCAGGGTAGATGGTATGTGATGAATTCTGTGTTGGCTGGTGGCTGAATAACAGAACATTAAAAAAATTCAACAGTTTCACATCCTTAACTGCACTGAATAAATTGGGCAGAACCCCCTCCCCCAAGTCATCACAGGGTTGGATGATCTCTTTTAACCAGAATCCCCAGCTTCTACAAAGAAAATATGCTGTTAGCTAGCAAATTTTCTTCTCCCAAGTCTGTACTCACGTGTAGCTGTAAGCCATCAGAAATAGCTGCCAGACTATGAAAAGATGAGGATTAACCCTCTATAAAATGTTATTTATAGCAGGCAAACCATTAACTATGGGTGAATTACTGAGTCTCCAGTGGTTTCTCTGTGACATTCCACATTCAAACTTTCCTAAATTTCCCTGAATAAAGCTCCTTTTTTTTTTTACAATAATTTATTGTCCTCAGTTTACCTTTTATCCATTTTAATATTCATTGCTCTATTTTTACAGGATTAGTTTGCCTGCTGATGAGGACTAGACTGATCAGACAGATTCTCTTGTTCCTTAGATTTTACCGGTATGTGTCATCACTGTCCTAGAAAGTCATGAGTCATGGATTGCTAGAAGCATTGTTTAAGTAAGACATGGAAAAAACCCACTATACTACTCTTTACACAAAAATATTAATAACCATGGCCTATAAATCATGCTAAATAGTTGGTCAGATGCTTGGCTGGGAACTGTTCCTACTTATTATTCCTCATTATTTAAACAGAATGTAAAAAAAAAAAAAGCTATTCTGAAATTTCTGGTTAAAACAGGAACCTGTTCAGTAGATGCCTAATACACAGTCACTAAGAATTTGTATTTGAAGAGTTGACCTGAAACTGCAGTAGCACTCTATCAAGTATGAAAACTGAGTTTCATTCAGTGAAGGCAACAATATAAAAAACCCTAATAAAGTCTGATGTTTTCCCTTCTTTAAAATGCTCAAACAATCTTTTCCAGTGCCAATATTTTTTACATCACATTCCTGCCAGAATTCTTTCCATTAGAAAAAGAAGGAAGAATATAGCAAGTGTTTGATAAAATTGTAAATTCTTCATGGGAATTGTCCCTAACAACATTACTTCATCTAGCTGTAGCTCACTGGCTGAGATTTTAACTGGTCTCAGACAGTTTAAAGTCTGAAACTGATCGATAAGCGGTGTCCTTCATGCACCAGCAAGAAATATAATCCTATGGTAGTTTTACTTGTGTGCATTATTATTCCTCATCTTTTCCCTCTTTTGCTCCTGGGAAGATATTGACTCACTGCTAATATTCCATCAGTAAATTGCTATTAAGCCCTGTGGGCTAGAGTCAGAAAAGTGAAGGCCTTGAGTCCTTCCAGACTTCAAAGAGTATACGATCAGACTACTGTTCTCAGTCATATGCATTTTGTAGCCCAAATCAAGAGTTATACCCACCAAATGCAATGTGAAAGAACAATATCTGAAAGAAAAGTTGATATTCCTCTAGGAATTAAAAATAAATATCAGTCCAATCCTAATCTAATAAATGGATTTCCAAGAAATGTTATGAACTAAAGAAAAATAACAGTGTTGGGGAAAACAATACTTTGAAAACAGCTCTATGTATTATATTACACATTTACATTTCTGATCTACTTTCATGTTCTAATATACAGAATTTTATTTTGGAGGTGCAATCCTTTTCAATGTCTTGATTTCAAATTCAAACAAGAAAACAGTTTAAAAGTAGTACATTGATATTTAATTAAAATCTTGTGTGCTTGCACTTTCTTTTTTTAAAGGGAAAGAAACCAGAGCTATTTGTCTCAGTCTTTTAAAGCACCACTGGCTTTAATTAATGAAGTTTTCAGGCTTTTTGATGTCACAGCCATAAGCTAGACATTTCAGAGCCAACTTATGGCTATTGGTCATTTTTGCAAGAGAACACTTTGGCCATTACATTCCAATAATTACCAGTACTCAACCCTCAAAATCAAATATGAGTAATTAATCTGCTGGCAGACTACTAGGCCATGGCATAGACTTCCATTTTCATTGGATATCACTTACGTGCATTTACCTCTAACAGTAACAGGAAAGGAAAAACTTTATTAAAAAAAAAAGGAGTACATCGTTCTCCAGTCTTCTCAGGAATTCAATCTCTCAGAACCACTTTGAATTCCCCGGACACTGAGGATGCTTGCTAGCAATCCTACAAATAAAGTGAATATAAATCCTACAAATATCTAACAGGTGTTATTATTCAGCATAAGGAGCTTTCCAAAATGAGATTAGTGTCAATCACTTTCCTACTGTCAATTTCTCCAAGGTTTTGTGATTACCAACAGGGGTCTTTGGGGAGAGTTACATGGAATGATAACTGATTGACAACTGGCTGCATGTATAGGCATTTTCCAAGGGATCTATACTTCATCATTTAACTCCAAATGAATGTTTAATAGATGGAAGTAATCATGAGAGAATGCCTTATTAGTCTACGACCTGCCTCCTAATGCGATGATTTCAAATCGAGGAAATTCAAACCCGAGAAAACAGAATGCAAAGATTAAAGATGAAAGACAAAACTGAAAAACTGAGCTGACAAAACAAGAATGAGATAATCCAGTTTTACCCTTGCAATCAATAGAAAAGTCTACAGGCTGTATTTTTAGACAGCCTTTTTCGCAGGTGGCACTTCAGCCAGAAAGTAGAGAAAGTACAGTGAGTCAAGGTATAATAGTCCCAGGTTTAACAAGATTAAGACCCTCTGAAAAGAAAAATAGGAAGCAATTTAGTAACAGCCAGTGTCTTGCAAGACTAGAAGTCTTGGTAATCAAAGAACATAACAGAAAAACAGACTCTTGCTAACATGGAAATTAACAGCTCAATCAAACTTAAACTGGGTTTAACTAATATGTACTGTAATGGGTATTTCCCATTATAGTGCTTAGAGAATGGCACATAACACTGCCTTTACACACTATGTAAACAAGTATGTTGTAGATACGCATACAGCATTAAATACAGTCACATTCAAAGTCCACTGGTGCTAATGGAAAACAGCCTTGATTTAATTCTAATTCTCTCTGTTAGGGATTTTTGACAGTGTGGAGATTTCTGGAAAAGGCACAAACAAAGCAGTATGAAGTATGATCCTGGGTTATGCTCTCTTTATTCTTCATCATTACTTAGTACTAATTCTGTAGCAAAAGGTCTAGAAGTCGCTTTTAACGCCTTTTTTTTTTTTGTTAGCAGTAAACCTTTTCTCTTATATAGCATCAAGGTAGAGTGACCTGGATTACCTAGTAGACATGCAGAGGCACCTATCACCAAAGGAGGAATGTTCCTGGCAAGCACAGAACAATACTACTCCTGAAAGAAACAGGTGTCCAAGTGTCTCCTGATATCCTCAGCACCGTAGTAGTAAGCCTCTGCAAGGCCCTCATTTGCCAAGATTTCCTCTCATCATCCTAATTCTCTGACGCTACATGTTCCTAGAGGAAAAAAAATGGAGAATGTGGAGGGAGTATTTCTAGCCTTATGGACAAAAAAGTGACAACATAAGAGATGGTGGGCATTGTGGCAAAGAACCTGTGCCCTCATTCAAACTTTGATCTACAGTATTTTCTTGGCAGGACCAAAAGATGTTATAACCTAGAGTTTTCAGTATGTTTCCTAAAACAGCTCTAAATTTGTATCAAACTTCAATAAGACGAGTCTTCTCTGGCATGCTAGTTTTCATGGCACTAAGAGCAATTAGCATCTGTTAACGGGCATTTTCCAGGCATTTTATTGAGACTGCAATAAAAACATACAGTGAGTATTGCCGGAGCCCAAATTTTCCCTTCATGGTGATACCGCATGCACAAAAGAGAAGGGGAGGCAGAAGGCTACCTCTCTCGCTTGGTAGCCCCAGACAATGACTGTCATAATAAGCAGAAAGTAAAATGAAACAAGCCATACCATTTGTATACTTCAATTAATCTTCAGTCTCAACACCGCACTTGGAGTGTTCTGTGTGTCTCATCTCACTGTTGATTGTTAAGCCCACAAAAAACCCTCCCACCTATTTATTCTATTTAATCAAGCCCCCAGTGGTGAAAAAGTTACATTATCATCTAAATATTTGACCTGCAAGACAGCGGCCATGGCATAACATCTTGAAGGCTGCCCTCACCAATCCATGCCTTCAATGGACAGCAGTACACTCACCACGCAAAAGGTTTGGTTGGACACATCAAAAGCTACCAAGGTGAAAGAACATATGGCTGGAACACTGGCTTGCAATATCCCTGAAAAAAGTGAGTATTTCTCTTTGTTGTAAAAGAAAAACATTACAGATGCACAAATATCCTCATTACAGACAGCAATGGGAAAGAACGTAGAAGCAGTGTATGTCACTCAAAGCTCAGGAGTTCAAAGCTATGTAGTAAAATGTTTCTGTAGTTGGCAGCACTGTAACAGAAACAGGGCTGTCAGAGCTGAACCTAATATCTTCAAGAGCCTTTTAGGAGAGGTCAATAAAAAAGGAAAAAAGTGAAAAGCACACTTCTGTTTGTGGAGGAAACCATCCATCATTTGCACTGCAAATTTCTTAGGTAATCCTTTTGGAAAGACCCAGACACAGCTGTGTTTATGCTTTCAGATACATACTTGTATTCATCTGAATATAACAGTGGTAGGTAATTTTACAAATTAATTAATTAAATGTGTTCTGTAGGAGTCTGCTGTCTCATGATACATTTTTATATCCATGGTAGAAAACAATGCAGACATTAGTATAAAACCTTGCTTATTATTCATAATACTCTCTTCTCTGGAATCCTAGGTAACGAGTGCAAAAATACATCAGAAGCATCCTAGTGAAAAGAATTTCTAATGCATCCTAAGTCTAAACATTACCATCATTTTGAGAGATATTTCCAAATGTCAGAGAGCAAATTACATTTGATGTCAAGCCAAAGCATTTCAGCGTGGAAGCATCACTTTAGGCTTCTATTAATAGAACAATCTATTTTAAGAAAGAAACACTACTCGTATTTCACATGGTCTCCCTTGGAGTTTCAGGAATTCAGCTTAAATTTCTCATCATGTTTTCAATTTAGCTCTTTTAGATTTATAGTTTTCCAACGACCTATATGGCCATAGTCTGTGCTCTTGATTTCAATTAGATAACTTCATTATTTACTGATGTTTCCATTCATGGTCTCTTATAGTACTTCTAAATGTTTAAAGTTAAGCAAATTCCAATCTGGTATCTTATAATTAAACATTAATTCAAACACAAAGGTATTATTGTTCATCTTAAACCATAGCATCATTGCTTCTGGCTTACACAAACAAGTCTGCATGAGTTAAAATGCTTACTAGCCAAGATTTAGAAATGGCAACATATCTAGTATCATGATCATCTGAAGTATCTTTTAACCTTGAAAAGCATCCAAAGCTTTTCATAGTTTATGCCTTAAAACATTTAGGCCATCTTTTCAGAATGAAAGAAGCTCTTTTCAAAGAGATTACTGAGAATATTAAGTGATTGCTTGTAGCTGCAAGTTCTACTTACAAAAATAATCGTCCCTTATTTCCACAGCATTCTACAGCAACACTAGTAGCCAAGGGTGAATTTCTTTCAGCTGCCTGAGAATTTTAGCACCTGTATGCCTCTTAGTCAATGAAAAAAGAGACAGGTTAGCATAAACTCTTCCTTGCAAATACTTAAGACAGGTGTCTAAAATTGATAGATACCTTGACAGAAATTCATCTTCTCTCTCAATTGGCTCTACAAAGACTGTAAATGATTAGCTTAGATCAAACATCTAGCGGGTTTATAAATGGCTTGGATCTGATGAGAGGCATGCCACCCAAGCAGCTTCCTCTTCTATGATAACAGTAAAACCCACAGGTCTCCAAGGTAATTAAACCGTGGAGAGACGTTAACATAAATTAACACCACTAGCAGTTATCCAGAACCACTCAAACAATGACAAAAGTTAGAATTAAAATGTTATGAAGAGACTCTTAGAGTATAACAAGCAACATCCGGGACCTACAAGCATAATTATGGGCAGTTGACCAATGCCCTTTGGACGTAGGACACTGTGCTCTCATGTGGACTATAAAGCTTGAATTTCTTATAACTAATTAAACAGGATTTGCAAACTTATGTATTCACCTCAGATCTGTAGTGCTGGAATACCCGTTCTCCCATGGCCCCTTCACTCTTTTTGCTTCCCTAGGTTAAATGGCCAGTTACTAGAGCAATGTCAGATCTGTGTACTTTCACCACGCCCCTGATTCTGGAGACATGGTGGCTATAAGGCAGAAGTCACGGCACCAGCACAGCCCTATCCTGGGCTCATTTCTCCTGGGTCCTTCATGTCACAATAGTGCAGGTTGACCTGTTCTTGCAGTTCCTGTTTTTGTCCTGTACCTCACTTGCTTAAAGAAATTGTTTAGGTAGCTTGTTAACAGGCTTTTCAAAAAGGTATTTAATAACCTGTTCTGTTATGATTTTCTTGCTTTAGGCACATGTATTCATTCTAGGAACTCTTTCCTATTTATTTGACCCATTTTGCCTTTAAATAGTTATGCACACACCTGCACTGAAAGCTACTCAATTTTGCATTGATGGATTTATTCTTCCAGGACTCTCAACTTAAGGAGGACGCTCAAGAAGTTGATTTAAAGGAGTTTAATGTTGATGGCCTTTCTAATTGCACTGAACTCAAATTCTTACATGACCTTTGGAAATCCCTGTTTGTTGTATTTATTTTGAGCATCACCTCAAATGACCAACTGCAAGCATTGTGAACATGCAGAAAGCAGAGTAGCTTTTTTCAAAGATTTTTCTTCCAAAAAGCTAGAATTACGTACGTATACCTACTTTTTCTAGCTTCTTTGTCTCCAACTACTAAGTTCTATTTCTTTGGCAGAATTAGTGCAACCAGCAATTTCCCCACTGGGAAGGGGCAGGGGGAGGAAAGAATCCTCCCCTCAAAATCATAGCTTCATTAGTCTGAAAAGTACCTCGCAATCTATAAAACTAAGAACATTAAGCTATTAGACAGAAAGAAAGTTTTTTGTTCATCTGTAGTTCAGACCTTGGAGTATTAAACACAGCAGTGTACAGAATGTCTTTTTGTATTGCTAAATAAAGTTACCATGTCTTCTGTCTCCTGTGACACAATGAGAATTAGCTAACTATAGTACATGTGCGATGAATGCTTAATGCTCTGCTACCCTCCCCTCTGGAAATTAGCTGACCGTGTATGTGTTACGAACCTTATGAGGTTTCTCTGGCAGACCAAGTAGCACGCATCACAACATTCTCTGTGGCCCTGGTCATTTGTCATCCAGACCTCACACCTTACCAGAGCAGACTATTACTCCATTATGATCTTTCCAATGAAATGAAGGAGAAGGGAAGGGTGGCTTGCAGGAGCACCATGCATTGGGGTTTTACCTCACTATAGTATTGAGATCTTGCTAGGGTTGTACCCAGACTTGGCAAGCTCACAAGCATTTCTATGTCTACTAGTTTAACACAGTCATCATTGTCACCTGATAAAGCCACTGGTCTAATGACTCAAGCAGTGACAGTTCACTACATGAGTGAGATGCCCAATAAGAGAGCCAGCAGAGGGAGCAGTGCCTGCCACACAGTTTCTTTAAATTCATGTAACCATATATAATGGAAGTTTAGTCACCATTTTAAGGTTTATCAGAGTTTTATTTGATCCATTATGTATTCTACTACAAAACAGACTTCCTACTGTGGGAAGAAAATCCAGAGTCATTGGTATGTGGATGGTCTTCTACAGGTAACAACAGCATCCAGCACAGTGTGAGGTTTTCTGATTGTTTTTGATTGCCTGTTATAATACTCTCTAGACAAAAAGTGTTATGAAGCTGCCAGCCAGGAGAAGAATCCCTCCAGTACCTGTGAGGGGATTCTGCCAACAGTGAGAGTGACAGATCTATAGGTGGAGGTTTAGCATGATCTACGGATCCTCTGGCTACCCACTACACACAGCCAGGTAAGCACCAGTTCAGGAACCTTCACAGAAAATGCACCAGCATTAACTGCAGTGCTGGAGTGATGTCAGCCTGATAGTTCAGGGACTGGCAAGGTGGGCTTCAGATTACTCAAGAGGTGACAAAAACAGGCTGAAAGGTAAGTTTGGCAAAGAAAAGAATCAAGAGAGGAAGCAGGAGAGGGAAGAAAAAGGAGAAAAAATATTAGGAATATTGTGTTTGGGGGGAAGGATGAGGAGTTGAAGTTTTTGGGGAAGGATACAATTATGTCTTTGCCCTGCTTATTTTTACCAGAGAAACAGTTGCACAGCATTATCTCTATTTAAAACAAATGCAGTTATCGTCATGAATCCAGAAGCAATTACTGCTGTCTTGGAACTAGTTCAGACTTAACACCCTTCCTCTGCCATCTCAGGCTCCCATTTGTGGGCTGTTAACTGTATCTGTGGTATTACTGGATTTTACTGCTTGCTGACCACTAAGCAAGTGGTTACTATGAAGAACACAAGAGGTCAATAAACTGTCACAGCTTGCACTCCTCAGAACGTCTTCTGATCTCTTTGAGACCCTCAAAATCCTAAAAAGTGCTCTGCAAAGAAAAAGCACTCCTGTTACTGCTTAACTGATATGAACCAAATTATTTGACCAAGATCTTAAAAAGATTAATACACCAACGACAAGCCCAATATGCCATCCTCATTGGGCAATATTACCTCCTGACCTCAATGACATTCACAAGTTGATCAACTTTGAGGATTTAAAAACAAAAGATACTTTGAATATCTTCATCCTCTGAAAGATACAGCTGCCCTGGATACTTTTATTTGTATACTACTTAAACAGAGCAAAATCTCTTTCACTTATTTGTAAAAGTTTATTAAAGCCAATTTTGAGCCTCTGGTGCATTTATATAGCCTGCTTATGACCTGGCAACAGCTGCAGAGCACTAGTATAATGATAAGTGTTTAAAAAAAAAAAATCTAAGGCTGTTTCTCTTCAACATCCCTTTGTTGCCTTTACGTTCCTGTCTTCAGCTAAAGACTCAGACCTTTTCCTATTCAGCCAGATCCTGAATCATCAATTCAGTTTTTGCTTTGATGAGACTCTCATCTGGCTCAGTAGGACTTGTTAAGTAATGGCCCCGACCTTGGTGCAGTCTCTATGGAATATCAAGCTTGCTTGTGCAGGGTGAAGAACCTACTGTAATCATTTTGGGAAACCATTTATACCATACTGTGTTCGCAAAGCCTGCAATGTTTCAAAGGTATATTAGGAGGCTGAGAATTGTAAGAGAAAAAACATTTGAATCAACACCTTTATATCCAACTTAAGTTACAGTAAGTATATAGTTTTGCTAAAATCTTACAGTGGGTTTGATATTTGGGCCTGAGAAATAAAAACGATAAAGAACATTTGGACTTTACCTTAACCTCTATTAAGTCATATAAGAGCATTTCATGCCTGTTATGGCATTCCTGACTCACCCAGTTAACCATTCAAGTCGCTATGACTAAGTCAACACTGGTAGGCCAAGCATCGCTGAACTCCCCTATCCAGGTGCATGTACAGGTGCTTTTCTTCTGACTCCATATTGAGTCAGGACTCAAGTGCAAACCAGTTCTCAGCCCCTTGGTCTTGGCTTCTGCAGGAAGGGGCCAAGGTAATTGAACTGGAGAGGAGCCACAAAATGATCTGAAGAAACCCTTGATTTGGACAATCAAGGTATTTCTGCCACTCCTTCTAGGTACAGCCAATATTCAGCTGTGGAGGGCACTAGGTCTTCAGAGGAGGGTATAAAATAATCTGTTCTGAACAGTCATATGCCTGGCAGATTTCTCCTCTACTAGACACATGTATTCACATACACACACACACACAAGCAGCCTTCAAATGTGAACCTGAGAACAGAAATGCATCTAGTCTTATATTTCCTTTGGTTAGACCCAGCTAAGTTGAAGCACACTCTTTTTGATAGGCTTCTCTGATATATTTTCAGGGCACAAACACCTTCTGTTGTCCTTTGATGGAAATGAGCCTGTGCAACCATGAGGTCTTTAGGCCACCAGGACAACAGCTAGTTCCGCACCTTCCTCAGTACTCTCTCTCTCTCCATATTGGTCAGTAGTTTAATTATAGTTTTTCCCCTCCATCCTCACTCTAGGTTTACAATTCACTCTTCCAGGATGCACAATTGCTAAAGAGATAGACTCACAGAACTAAAAGACTGTCTCCCTTGAAAACCAACAGAGAAAAAAACATGCTTGTAGGGTGCAACTGGTCTTATCCTAAATTAGATGTCTGTGTTTGATCAAATGATGCCTAATCCCAGAAATACTTACTTCTCTACTGTTTAATACTGCTACTAATTCAGAGGTAGCTGTCAGAAGTTAAATAAGACAAAATATAACTGAAGTTTTCCATACAAATTCCTCCCCAGTTTTATTGCCGTAGCTAAAAGGGAACTGTAGGCAAAGTGAAAACAACACACATAATTTCCCAAATAATTCTTGAGCACAGGGTCTTCACGGATCCTCCAAGATGTCTATTGTTCATATTCGTTTCCTCTCCAGAGAGTCCTCTAGCTGTTATTTCTATAAACTAGGCCATTTCTTGTTCAGTCAATTTCCTTCCTCCTTACCTAGCCAGCCTAATAAATTGGATTTTTCTTTTACAAGACATGCTCCTCTCTCCTGTCCTAATCCCATGATCAGCAGTTCCCTCATCATTTCATGATTTTTGCATCTAGAACACTGTCTTCTCTCTTCTATTTCTGGGAAATTCCATTATTCTTAGCTTCAGCCTTATGCAGAGAAGAAAAACTCCAGTACTCCTTCCCTCTTCTTCCTTCCCATGTCTCTACTCTGTTCTCATGTCAACAGGAGCTCCCTTTGTTAAATGACTTCCATTAGGAACAGAGTTTCAATTTAAAGCAAGTGGTGAATATTCCTCTACCTTCAGTTGTTCAATAATGTAAACAGATGAGTCCTGACTGATGCTATTAAATAGGTCACACAGATTAACTCCCATGTAATCCATGGACCACTGTGGAATATATTACACATTTTTTCTCCCCAGGTGTTAACAGATGGTTTACATGAAGATTGCCATCAAAGGATTCAAGTTGGCCATGAATTATGGCCAAATGCTAGTTTTTAGATTTAATTTGGTTCTCTTTATCACTGTTGAGCTAATGGATGGAGGGGAAAAAAAGGAAGAAAGAAGCATCAGGCTAACACTAGAGTACTTATGGATATAGAACACTCAAATAGTTCCTCTGTGAAAACATATATACCTCATTACCTACAAATACTGTTGCTCTTGTTCCTCCACTATTGACAGATTACGATGATCTCCACTGTAATCTGACTTGGTTTGAATAGCCTCACCATAATTGTACCCATCCTACATCCGCTGTGTCAAACGCCTTCTTACTTACCAGATAACACATGGTACCTACTAGACAACAATGTAAGGAACTAAAACAGGTAACTGTCCTAGCCTAAACATATAATGTACAAGATGCTGTAAGGTATTTTATGATGAAAATCTTGGCGCAGGCAAAACATCATAAAAACTCTTCCAGATAATAACAGGTCATCATTCATCCAAATAAGAATGATAAATAGATACTACTGAAAAATACTGATGGCAGGCTCAAACTTCTTTCCAGGATAGACAATATACTATGTTTTATAGAATGAGAGTAAAGAAATATTTAAGAAGACAGCAAAGCATCTTACTAGGCTAACTGCAGAGCCTATTAGAGACCTCTATTCTCCCATATCCCAGTCTGCTGTTTTCCGAGACAGTGTGGCAAAGTAGCAAGACAGACTCATGGCTCAGCTCCAACAGCAAGATCAATCAAACTCTGTTCAGAAAGAATCTGGGAGTATGACCCTAGCACATACATTAGAATTGTTTCAAATATGTTTTCCTCAGGGTTGGTAAAGGCAAGGCAGAAAGGAAATCTATTCTATCATCTCAAACATTATTTTTCTAATTTATTAGCTGGATATAGTTTTCAACAGCCAGACTAAACCTTACATTAGCATTTGGTTTAGGTTGTCAATTCAGGAACACATTTTAAAAGAAGTATTAACTGTGCAGGCTATTTCTATTTATAAGTGAAAGAATGCTTTCAAATAGCTTTTGTCATGAAAAAAACTGAAGCGATATTTTGTAAGCCCACAAGCTGTAGGCAGTTAGCTCTTAATATATGCTGTTCCTCTGGGAATTCAGGGGCTGGGGAGGAGAGGTAGAGAATCTGAAATAGTTTAGGTCTTTTGCTTGAAGAGAGCTGCTGAGCAGGGAGGTCACTAACTACTTTTCACTGAATGTTTAAGAAGACACATTAGTATTCTATTCTGTTGGTGGCATTATTATACACGATGGGATTTCCCATCTCAGCACATGGTATTATTACTATTTATATGGTCATACTGTAACACTTAACTGAATAATACATATTCATATTCTGACAGAATATGCTTGGAATTACAACAGTTTATGAGTATCCTGCAATTTCTGGCAATACGGAGAAGAACACATTCTGGCAAGAGAGTGCTCTCTTCCAGTTTCATTTTTATTAATAAAGATCATAAAACATTCTGCTCATTAAAATCTGAATAACTGCCACTGGGAGTGCACTTTTCTGAAAGTGTTTTCCTACAGCTGATGGCAAGATAGATCTGCTGGCTAACCAGAGCTCTAATAGGACATTATGAAATCCACAATGCAGCATGAAGACAGTTGCATAATCAGAGCAACGATTAGCAACTCCACTAAAAAATGGTAAGGGTTTAAGCACAACTGAGTAGCATGTAACAAACAAAAGAAGCCATCATTGTCAGTCTGACGTCCTGAATGAAACATTTGTACATTATACTATTTCATTGCAAGGAGGCTAAGAACAGATCCATGACAAAGGCAGCACCATATAAAATGAAACCATAAATCACAGGTACTAGAAATGCCATCATTAACTGTAGCACAAGACTCCGGTATGGATTACCATGCCTTAGTTCTCAGTGTTGCTCCAGCATTCCTACAGCCCAGGCAGCCATGTGATAGATGTCTAGTCTAAGGGGTCTGCGGTACCTCTATGTCAGGGCCATGAGTGCACTAATAGACCTTACTTGCCCTGATCAGCCTCACCTGGGACCCCCCACCTACGACCTCTGCCCACGGGCCCAGGGGCCTGATTTCAGCCCATGCCAGGACTGTCAGTCCCTGCCTCAGCAACCTTGTAGGAGTGCCAGTCTCCAGCTGTATTGCAGTGATGCCTCTGCCTGGCCACAGATCTCATTGATCCTGACCCTGACCTGCAGGCTGACATCCCCACCTGGCCTGGGTGCAGCCCCGTCACCACTGAAACTTCCGGCAATCACCCAGTTTCAAGTTTGTCTGTTACCTTGGGCCAGTCCAGCTTCCTCAGTTATGCAGCTGACCCAAGGAGTTAATGGCTGATGCTTACAGGGATGATTTGACAGATTATTACAGGACCTCTCTGGGTGGTACCTTCGTACAGTTCTAGAGATTTCCCTCAGGCAGCTCCTGCTGTGTGTAGTCTGAGCAATTTGGATACTTAAATATGTTGATTAACATCCTAGGTGGAGAATATGGCCTTTTCCTCCAAAGACTCCTCTAAGTAGTTCATGCGCAAGATGGATTACATTGTATATAGGTAAGTGTATTGGGTTTGCATGGCAAGGTTTTGGTAGAAGGGAGGCTATAGGGGTGGCTTCTGTGAGAACCTGCTAGAAGCTTCCCCTATGTCCAACAGAGCCAATGCCAGTCGGCTCCAAGACAGACCCACCACTGGCCAAGGCCAAGCCCACCAGTGATGGTGGTAGCGGCTCTGGGATAACATACTTAAGAAGGGGGAAAAACTGCTGTGCAACAGCAGCCAAGACAGAGGAGTGAGAATATGTGAGAGAAACAACTCTGCAGACACCAAGGTCAGTGAAGAAGGAGGGGGAGGAGGTGCTCCAGGTGCCAGAGCAGAGATTCCCCTGTAGCCCGTGGTGAAGACCATGGTGAGGCAGGCTGTCCCCC
This sequence comes from Gymnogyps californianus, assembly GCF_018139145.2. Taxonomy (NCBI): domain Eukaryota; kingdom Metazoa; phylum Chordata; class Aves; order Accipitriformes; family Cathartidae; genus Gymnogyps; species Gymnogyps californianus. The sequence goes on along the minus strand of NC_059471.1, from coordinate 73,703,557 downwards.
TGCAGCCCGTGGAGGTTAACGGTGGAGCAGATATCCACCTGCAGGCCGTGGAGGACCCATGCCGGAGCAGGTGGCTGCCCAAAGGAGGCTGTGTCCCTGTGGGAAGCCCATGCTGGAGCAGGCTCCTGGCAGGACCTGTGGACCCGTGGAGAGAGGTGCCCACGCTGGAGCAGGTTTGCTGGCAGGACTTGTGACCCCACGGGGGACCCACGCTGGAGCAGTCTGTTCCTGAAGGACTGCACCCCGTGGATGGGACCCATGCTGGAGCAGTTCGTGAGGAACTGTAGCCCGTGGGAAGGACTCATGTTGGAGAAGCTCATGGAGGACTGTCTCCCGTGGGAGGGACCCCACGCTGGAGCAGGGGAAGAGTGTGAGTCCTCCTCCCCCTGAGGAGGAAGGAGCCGCAGAGACAATGTGTGATGAACTGACCACAATCCCCATTCCCCGTCCCCCTGTGCCACTGTGGGGGAGGAGGCAGAGAAAATCAGGAGTGAAGTTAAGCTCAGGAAGAAGGGAGGGGTGGGGGGAAGGTGTTTTAAGATTTAGTTTTTATTTCTCATCGTCCTACTCTGATTTGATTGGTAATAAATTAACCTAATTTCCCCAAGTCGAGTCTGTTTTGCCCCTGACGGTAATTGCTGAGTGATCTCCCTGTCCTCATCTTGACCCACGAGCCTTTTGTTATATTTTCTCTCCCCTGTCTAGTTGAGGAGGAGAGTGATAGAGCGGCTTTGGTGGGCACCTGGCATCCAGCCAGGGTCAACCCACCACAGTAAGACATTTGCAAATAGTCATTAGAAAGTGTGTTTTGTATGTAGTTAAGGTAGTCAATAGCAATGAATTATGCATGAGCTGGGTGGTCACCGAGGGCCACAGCCAGAGCTGAGCAGAGCAGTGGCTTGGGGAGTCTCATCTGATCCAGATGAAGATGCTGCTGTAAGGACGTGCAATGGAGCCTAGAGAACATTACTCTGTATTAAGATCCCAATAAATTAGTTTGTCTTTCTAAAAAACACTGTCCATGACTCTCTTTGCATCAACTGCATGAAGAACCAGGTAAATATTTTGATCTAGAATTGCATGTTGGAGCAACATTGATTTGTATAGACATAGCGGCACTTCCATATTTATTCACTGGTTTGCTATACTGGCCTCTCCAGTACTTTGGCTATTTCAGTTAGTTCAGACAAAATGTGTGAAAGTAGATATAAATTAAAATTTCTGTCCTGTTACTATGGTATAGGACACAAGAAACATGCAGTGTGACACTCCCACTCCTGTTCGCAGCAAAATTTCAGGCAGCTCTGGCTTATTGGTATCTAGCTCCACACACCAAAAAAACCCAAAACTAAACCTTCAAAAACTTCGTAAGATGTAACATTTAGGTGTAAACTCTTCACAGTTTCAACCTAAAACAGCAATGGAAAATTCAAAGTTCTGCTTATACATAATCTGTCAGTTAAACTCCATTGCTCACACTTAATGGTAAGATGCAATGCACATTTTTTTTAAGTCTCATTTATTTGTGTCAAAGGACCACTACTGGCCTCAGATATGGGGGAAACAAACTGGCATTTTTATACTACATTGAAATTTTTTACATTAAAAATCCTTACAAATCAACATTAAATTGAAAACTTAATTCATTATCTATTATTGTGATTTAGATATATCCATATTGCGAAGTCCCAAAAGAAGTACTAAAGAAAATCATATTATCTAAAACCTTACTGAAGGCATACAGATTAAAGATTCTGTTAAAGTACTTCTATGAGCAGATGACTGTAGACCTACTTAATAAACCAGATAGGCTGAGGGATTAAAAATGAATGCCATATTTTTCACCTGGAAACAACCTGAATTTAAAAGACCCTTTTTACATCATACTGAACATTATTACATTGTAAATCTAGAAATAAATAATGGATCTGTACAAGTAAGCACTGGGGAACAGAAAATTGATTGAATGCATTATTGTAAGTAATATGGTGATTCTGTGATTGGTTTTGTCACCTGGAATGATGGAATTGGGTAATCAAATTTAGTCCTATGTTGTGGCTTGTGACAACAACATATAACCCCTTAACAAGCTCCCTCTTGAAACCCACTTACCTCTCCTTAGAGAAGACCATTTTGGTTTCACTGTTCCGACAGTTAGAAACATTATTTTCAGCCCACAATGAATCACTGCATATCTATAACTGCATATTTGTATTAACCTTGTCCTTTGAACTTCTTCATCCCTGGTGTTTAGCCTCATAAGAGTATACATAATCAGCAATCAAACATCATATTAATAAACAAGTCAAACTTGCTTACATTGTTCAGCTGTAGAGTTGCACTAGGTTAAACCTGCAGAATATAAATCTCCAGATCATCTTCCCTGCCTCTTCAAATGAGGTGGCACAACTATATATCAGCTCATTTCCTCTCCCAGTTCTGTCAACATTATATTAAAGCATTCTTCTGTTGGAGGGTTTTTGACAGAAATGGGTTAGATAACACATAAGCACCATACATACAGATATGAATTCAGCTCAACTGCAGCCAAAATGGCTTGTCTAACAACAGCTTTTGTGGGTCTTTTTCCTAGAAAGTAAAATCTCCACCCTCCTTATGATTTTAGTAGCTCTTCTCTGCATCTCTTCCATCTTCAGGTCATCTTTCTTAAAGAGTTTCAGCTGAAGTTTCATCCCACCTTGTACAGCATCACTAGCCCTACCTGCTGGTGGTAAATTTGCAATTTTATGCACCAGGTAGAGAGTGGCTATTCCCTTGACCTGACTGCATGTTTGTACTTCACAGTTATTATCTTTATTGCTTCATTGCTCTCAGCTATTCTTCCTTTGCACAACCTTCTCATTCAATTGAGCAGGCATTCATTTAGTATTGGGATCATACCACATTGCAAGTGAACAATAGCCCCAGTTGTCCATATTCTGTTTGTACTTGGCAGCTACAGTACTAGGAGTTTTAATGTTCTTTGGAAAGTGTTTTACCTTTTGAATTACTTTATCCTCAGACCCTTTTGATAAATGGGCTGGCTTTTCAGTAATTAATCCACTATCTGTTCTTAACAGGCTCTTTGCTGACTCCTAATTCCATTTTACCTAGTTCTGTAGCCCTCTCCTTCATTATCCCTTTCACCTCCATCCCACCTCTTTTTTTGCTTGGGATGAAATAGAACTTTGAAGTAACTACAAGCCTTTTTAACATTAAATTTCTTGAGCTGTGCAATCAGCCTGACTTCATTAAATAATTGCCTTAAATTTCTCAAAATTTGATTTTTAAAGTATATCACCTGGAAGGAAAATCAAAACAGGTCTGAAGTGAAAGTTAAGTTGAACTGATGTGCAACCTCTTAATCTGACAGGGTTCTTTTTTTTTTATTTTTTTTTTTTCCCCAGTACTTACACAACCAAACATTACAGTTTTTTGGCCCAGTAACTATTTAGTAAAGAAGTCAGACTGCTATCACATCCAGGAATAACTGAACTTTATGCTGACCTTCACACATTAGCTGAGAAAATTACAAGCCCAAAAGTGACCAGACTTTTTCAGTAAAAAAGTAAAATTCTTTTACGTTAACAACTTAATTATGCAGTACAGACAGCAAGGGTAAAGAGCCATATCAGCTATGATGAGCTACACTGATAAGAAGGTGGTGCAAAAGATGGTTAACTAAAGACAGAATGAAAATAAGAGTCTAAAAAAGAAAGTAAATCTTTAAAACCAAAAGTAATGATTATTTCAAAGAACATTAATAGTAAAATTACTTATACAGGCAGAAATCTTACCTAATTTATCTAAATTGGCAACTGAATTTCAAGAAAGCAATCATATATGATTGTACCATCTTCTCTCTACATAAAGTAAAAATAATACTAAACAATAATTTGGCACTCAAGTTGTTTCTTCAAGCAATTGCCTATATTATTTTATATCAAATACTATATTTACACCTACTGAAAAGTTCTCAATAAGTTTTCCATAACAGTTATGGGAAACCTTAACTTCACACATTGATACCATTCCTAGAAAAATTTCTCACAGCATTATTCTGAAAATCTCTATTTGTAATAAAAGCCAGTCCTAGGAATATATAGGATATCCTATATATCCTATATAGGGAGTTCCTTTAAAAACAAAACAAAAGAAAAAAATCAAAACCTCAAAAACTATCTCTACGCAAAAGTAAAAGGGAATTCAAACCAAGTCTGTTCCATCCTTAACATGAATTCGTTATGGAGCTACCCCATAGTCAACCAAAAAAGCTACTACAACATGATCTATCTTCCCTTAACAGAACATAACAACGAGCACTTGTGTTCTAGACAATTATTATCTCTTACTTCTGTAAAACATCTGTTTTCACAAGCTCTGGAGCTGTTGGATGCTGTTCTGAAGAGACTGATGCCAGTCAGCATGCCTCCCACTGAAAGGTGGGGAGATTTTGTCGTAAAAGTCCTGGAATAACTAATGGAATAAGCATCTTTAAATCATGCAGCCCATTGCCAGCTTTAGAACTGGAAGGTTCCACAAATCACTCAAGTCTCCATTTTAACAAACAGTTTTCTCAGTAAACTGTCCCAGGTCTATGACAGTTCTATCTGTTGTCGCAGTAGAAAAAATCCCCCATATATTTTCTTTTGCCTTTATTGCTTGCCGCAGCTTCTGTTTTCACAGCTTCTCCTCCTCTGTTTCCAATATATCCATCTCTTCCTCCATTCTCAGTTTCTTCTTCAACTTTGTCATCATGGTCATCTATTTCCACACATTACACTCCCAGTCCAAAAATCTGCCTCTTATGTTCTCTTCTTTTGTAGACAGATGCAAATATTTGGGTAGTACCCAAAACTTTCACTCCATTTTCATCCTATCCTATAAACTGCAGCAACATTTCAGTTGCATTTTACGCCTTCATCCTCTCTTTTGTTGGGGGTGGGGTGGGGAAAGCTTTGTGGAAAACAGAAAGCTTTCATCAGGTACAAGTACAAGTATGTCCCACAGTTTTGGCATCCAAAAATTTAAGATAACCTTCTTCAAACAAAGCATCCAAAATAAATTCCTTCGTGTGCTGACTTCTCTCATTTTCGCTTCTCAGTTTAAGCCAAGTTTTTTTCCTGCTAACAAAAGTAACTTAGCACCATAATATTCCAAGGAATCTTATACGATTCCTGATAGCATGCTGAGGATAAAAATGCCCTGTTTATTTCAGATTAGAATATACAGGATCCCATTAGGACCCTATTTATTAGGATTAGATATTGAAAATGCATACTGCTGATCAGATCAATTTAGGGATAATAAAGGTTTGGCAGCCAATGGATCAATCTGTTTAACTGCCAAATATCCTAATCTGTTGGCATGCAGTGTATTAAAATACCCATAAATATTCTACTTTTCTACAGAAAAGCATTTCTCTAACAATTTCTCTGGATTTTCCAGACAGCAATACGGAAAAAAGCAATTACCATGTAGACTACAATGTCCTTGGGACAGCCCTGTTGCCTGCACAGTACCAGGCACTAGTGCTTCAGGATTCCATGCCTTTTTAAGGATGTGCTAGATTGGACATTTGGGTAAATATACAGGAAACAAGTTTGTCACAACTGCACTCTGTTGTCTCTGCTCACCTATAAGGAAAGGTAAGAAAAAGTAAAGTAGAGAGAAGAGCAATGAATTGATCAAAATTGTGTAATGAGCCTGGAATACAATCAAAATGGTCCAAGTCCCTTCCCAGTGCTCTCTTCCCAACTCCACATCACAATTTGGTGTGATAAATTTCAAACTAAACTGAACATTCTCACACTTCCTCTGCACTCAGGTCAAGATTACAGTGAAAAGCTTTCAGAAATTAATACTTGGGTTTGCAAATCATCAGTCAAAGTAAAAATACTACAGCTTTAGCCAATTTATGTTAGCTATTTCATGACAGTTTCATGTTTTATAAAGTACCTCTCAGTTTTTGGAACTCTGATGAACATGAGTCAACATTACTATATTAAAGGATGCCTAATTAAGTTGCTAAAACATTACGGCTATACTTGCAAGCTAACCTGCAAACTTTAGAATCTGTTTAGATGAGAGTCAAGTCTCAGAAATCCATTAAAAAAAAATAAAAGTATTTCAGCTTTTAGTATCTTGTAGCCTGTTATCTACCCAACTTCTATCCCGATAATTTAATGAAATTGCTGTTGTATAGTTCATAGCAATATTTATTAGACTTGCAGATTTTTCTAAAGTCACCCAAGAAGAAAGACCAACTTTTCCACATAAAGATGGATAAGGCAACTGTAAAATAAGTTGCTTTAAGAAAAGTAAAGTAATATTAAGCAAGAACAGACTCAAGCAATGGAAACTACAAAAATGAAATACAGCTGAGAGAAATCTGTATAAATTAGCTGAGCATACCTTTAAAATAATACCAGTAGATTTCCAGTGAGTTTTAAAAGCCTCTTTTTCAGCTAGTATCAAGAATTTTAGATACAGTCCAGAAAGCTTTGTCAGCCTTTCATGCTACTCTTATATACCCAAACCCCAGTCGTTATGCCCTACCCTTAAATTAAACTACTCTTTTTAAAAATTCCTTCTGTCATTGCACGGTAATGAGAGTCAGAGCTCCATGAATTATCATGGGTTACTTAGCATAGCCATGTGCAGGACAAGGAAACTGGAGACAAGTTTGCAAATTCAACTATTGATTATTTGAATAATACTCTATTCAACATTCCTTATTAACAAAAACTGGTACTCTGGTATGGCATTGGCTTGAATGTCACAGCTGACATTATAAAAATATATTAGTTTTCCTAGCTTGATCCTAAGATCAAGATGAGAAAGCTATTAATATTTGGCAGTTAAACCCCAAGGACTTTCTCAATTACGTCCCTCTTGCCATGACCTTTCTGAGACTGAGGTACCATAAAAAAAAAAGTTATATTCAGCTGAAAATTCAGCTTATAGAGGACCAGAAAGAACAAGGATCATGAACAGCTTCTAACAAGTAACATGCAGTTTTGAGCTTATGTTGGGTTACTATCTCTGATTACTTTTAATAAAATTATGACCTTCACAGTTTAACAGAATGCAGTGGCAAAACTTCAGACAGAAGCCAACTAACTTTGGCAAATGCATATAAATAAATAAAAATGCTAGGAGTTGGTAGGAAAGAATGAAGACATCAATTTATCAAACATTATTTTTATTATTTATTTATAAAACTAAACCATAGCACTTGTGGACAAACTGCTCCAAGAAACTAGAGGAAGTATAAGAACACTAATACCACACACTGCTGTTTTTCTCATTAATTCAACACAAGAGTAATGTAATTAACAGGACTTATATCCTACTTTCTTGACTATACTATCATTAATGGTGAAAAAAGTAAATGCTAGATGGATGCAAGAGTCACTTCCAAATCAGAATGCTTTCTTTTTGCACAAGTGCAAATAAAAAATTATCCAGAAGAGAAAGTCAAATAAGAATCAACTCCAATAAATTGCTAGGTGGATGTCCTGGTTTCGGCTGGGATAGAGTTAATTTTCTTCCTCGTAGCTGGTACAGTGCTGTGTTTTGGATTTAGCAGGAGAATAATGTTGATAACACTCTGATGTTTTAGTTGTTGCTAAGTAGTGTTTATACTAAGTCAAGGATTTTTCAGCTTCTCATGCCCAGCCAGCACGAAGGCTGGAGCGGCACAAGAAGCTGGGAGGGGACACAGCCAGGACAGCTGACCCAAACTGGCCAAAGGGATATTCCATACCATATGACGTCATGCCCAGTATATAAACTGGGGGGAGTTGGCCAGGAGGGGTGGATTGCTGCTTGGGAACTAACTGGGAGTTGGTCGGTGAGTGGTGAGCCATTGCATTGTGCATCACTTGTTTCGTATATTCTAATTATTTTAGTATTATTATTGTCATTTTATTATTATTATTATCATTATTATTATTTTTCTTCCTTTCTGTCCTATTAAACTGTCTTTATCTCAACCCACGAGTTTGGGGTGGGTTTTTTTCGATTCTCTCCCCCATCCCACTGGGTGCTAGTGAGCAAGTAGCTGCGTGGTGCTAAATTGCCGGCTGGGGTTAAACCACGACAGTGAATAACAAGAATTCAGAACAGGTTGAGTAATCATCTCTCTTGCCCTTCTACTTCCTCTAATTGTTTACTGAATTCATTTCCCAGTCTTTCCACTAGGACAACTCAGTTTCCTCCAAAGAGGTCTCAAATGTTTCCAGAATACTTTTGACTCCATAGAAATAGGTAGATCTCCATCACTTCTTTGGAAGCCACTATTAATGTTTGAAAAGCAGTTTAGCAATGCAAAAAGGAAACAGAGGTTTTGTTTATTTTTTATTTTTGTCCTACCATATAATTACTTTGCACTGTTCTGTTGAATTCAAGAGAAAAATCACATGGTGATTTCTGGAAAGAAATCTTTCATGAGGTCTCTCATCATCTATCTCATGATATATTAATTACAACATATAATCATAGCTTTAACCTAAAGCAAGCCTTTAAAAATAAGAACTGTAATGATGAGTAATGAGCTGTTTGCTATAGGTAAGGTACAGTTTGATGATTACTATTTTCAGCTCCTCAGCACAATATAAGCATATTGCTGAGTTGAAGCCCCCTTGATCGGGAAACACTGTTCCATCCCTACAATGAAGTGAAGCTGCAGTCTTCCTCAGATCCCTTCCTGTCCATGCACCCCACCTTCTTCCCTTGAAGACCAAAGCACACTGAGGATGATGCAGGCTGAGGTCTCCTCCCAGCCTGAAGTCACAACATTATCAAGGTGTGCGACTGGAACTGGAAAGCACCTGGGGAATTTAGTTTAGAAATATCTTAATACACTTAGCATTTCTGAGCACCTGGCAAGAGGAAGAAAATGAGAAATGGGAGATTGTCACATATCTACTACCTGCAAGGTACGTAATGGTAAGTGACAAAGAATGCTGGGGTCTTTTCCCTCGATCTCCCCAGTTTGGTTTGGGAAGGATGGTCTTGAGGCATCCTGCTGTCATGAAAATCTTTTTCTGAGCCCTAGCGTACACACCTCTAAAACATGAGGAATAGGTTATAAGCTCATGCAGGATTGCTGTGAACCTAATTAACATATGTACATAGCTGCACTTTTTTTTATTTTATGAAAAGTGGAAAAAAAATTGAGAAGTACATAGCCACACTGTCTTGCTGTGAATCACTTCTAGATTGCTAAAGCAGGTACTTCACAATGCTTTTAATGAGTTTGTCAAGGAGTTTGTGGGCTGTATCTTGCCCTAGTTTGCTGATATCAAACGCCTTCAGGACACTTTGCTGACACTCTTTCAATGATCACAAAGACATGGTTAACATCAGGAATGAAGCACTGAATTGCCTAATTAGACCAAATACATACATGTACATTTGCACTTTGCTCAATTATAATAATGCTTTGCGAAGCTGGAATAGCTCTGTGATTAATATGGCCAATCTATTAATAAAAGCTAAACACCAGGAAACAAAAAACAACTTATTTTTTAAGGAAGTGAAAAATGATTGCAAAAGGAAAGAGCACATCTCTACATTTAAACATCAGCAGTGTTATTAAACCCCCAACAGCTGTTGCCAGCTTTAATCCCATGGAGACAAATTGATGACATCTGCATTGCTATATGTTTCGGGTGATAAACTGGCAGACTCTGAGAGATAGCTTTCTGTAGCTGGACTCATACATACATGGAATAAGTTCTGCAGATATTAGGATTTCCTTGGCTTCAAACGGTTGCCTTGGACACAAAGAGACACAGTCTTTTAAAAATAGAGCAGTCTCTACATGTGGATTAGATAGTCAGCATTCTTTGAGCCAGCCAAATTAAGATAAACCAAAGCTCAGAACGGCTGGGAAGAAGCTTCCTTGCTGTTCTGTTTCATTGCTAAATTAAACCAATTGGGGTTGAGAGAATATTGCAATTACGGGTAGCTACACCAGTATTTCCCCAATGGGAAAGTATTCTTTCCTCTATAGATTAGTTCAACCAATAAAGGTATTACACACTTAACATTCTACTTTTGCTACAGTCAACTTATGAAGCAAGATCAGTTACTGTATTAGACCATTGAAAAGAAAACTCTGAATAATCTCTAGAGGGATTTTGACAGCCTGTTGTGCAGCCCTTTCCCACTCTTCTTCCCAAACCTCAAATTAACTTTTAAAGGATATCCATTAAAACATGTATCCTTCCATGACAGCAACCATCCACTGTCATAAATATCAAGAAAGGAAGAAGTACCCATCCATTTTTTGCCCCTCTATATAGAGTCCAAAAAAGACAAACCAGTCATGAGGCCCCATATCTGTTCTTCATGCAAACTGCATTCATGCTAAGGACATGCATAAAAATGCATTCATGCATTGTTTGAATCAAATGTCCAACAAAATGGACAGAGTGGCAAATGATAACAACCAAGATACTGATTCTGACCCTGCAACTGAAACAACCTGTATGCTAGACTGGAATACCACCCAGGTGTCCACTTCTGCTGACTCAAGTCAGACTTCTTCTGACTACAGAGAAACTGTCAAAATTCTGTCTGTTCAAATCTAAAGGAATCATGAGATATACACTCTGCTTTAACCATGATTTTTTTAATGTTTTCTATATTTGGTCTATCACTTGAAAAGCCCAGGATTAAAAATTGAAAAACATTGCCTGTGGAAAGGACTGTTGCCTGCTCTTGCAATCACGATTTAAAGATTTCCATCTAAGAAGAAAGAAATTGAGCAGATAAATATGGAAAACCTGAATTTCATCACAGTCTTTTTCAACTAGCTCACTGATTAGTCAAAATCATCCCCCCTTAATCCCTTTCACATGCCATTTTTGTAATTGCATGTATAATGAATGAGAGGCCTCTGCTGCTAATATTTTTTCCATGACCACATAAGGATGTCTAAACCGATGAGAATCTTCAATCATGCACCTTAAGCAGTGCTTTACAGCCCAGATTCCTTGGAGTTTGAATTTTCATTTTGACTGCTTCGGCATTTTCTTAGTTAATCCTGACACACCTTGATTTCCACTCCATTAGCACATTGAAAAAATTCAGTAGTTTGTAAAAGCATCTAAACTTTGGATTGATTAACTTGTGTGAACTTTGGAAAATTTTAAGATTCATCCATCAGTGATTATAATGTACTTCACACACAGACAAACATCATTACATAGCATACTTTGACATTTGCAATCGTAAAATGTTACAACTGTAAGAGTTGACATTTATACAAGTATCCCTCAAATTTTTAATTTCAGCACAGACTGTATATTAGGCTAATAGTAGGCCTTTAATATTAATCATATTTATTAGAGAGCAATTATACAAAGGGTAAAATCCACTACAGTTCTGCTGTACACACTGTTATAAATGTCCCATGTCCTAAAGAATTGGTACGCATGACAGAATGAGGGCAGAAAGAAGGCACAAAATCTTGCACAGAATGAGTTATGGAAGAGTAGCCGACTGTGCAACAGTTCTGTTGGAAGGGAGAAATCAATGTTATGAAGATGTGGAGTGGCATAAGTTAGGACAGGATAAGCTACAAGGAAAGGAAAGGCAGAAAGAGGACTTTTCAAGGGAAATGAGAGTAAGAAATTAAGAAACAACTGGAGTAAAGATGAGTTACAGTGATGGGAAAGAAACCAGAGGAACACAGAGCAGAACCCTTCCTTTGTAATATGCCATCAGTAATGGATTTCAGTAGCTCTTTCATTCACTCTTTCCACGTGGTATTCTGTATATGCTTCTCATGTTAAATATAACCATATTTATGTTTAGCCATGTAATGCCAGCAGCTTGCAGCAGTAACCCTTAAGAGAGACAAGACAGCCAGAGTGTCTGGGCTTTATTTCCACCCTCTATGAATGACAGACTGTACAAACTAAAACCCAGAAAGTGGCTAATTCTCCCTTCAGCTTCCCCCCACCTTTTTTTTGTGTGTACAGATCATCTCTTCCTCTGTTCATTTACTGTATCCAGCACATTGCATCTGGAAGCCTAGATTTCATGCTCTCCTGTAAGACAAGAAATACAAAGAAAAGCCATTCTACATTTTACACTGTGTATGATGTGCTTCTTCACTAGTCTAGCAATGGAAGGAGATGCTAATCTCTGCATTCACCTGAATGATCTGAATTGAAAAATCTGGTCAGCCAATCCACAGAAGTAGAAACCAATTGTTTAGGTGTAAGAAGACTAAAGAAGGATACATGAAAAAGCCTAGCTTACACGGCTTCCTACAGCACCATGGAATCAGTCCAGTGACATAGGGGATAACTTCAGCTTTTATTGCCCTGCATAAAGAAATAGTGTCTTCAAGCATGGCTTTAAGGTTTTATGCAAACCTGTCCATTTGTCTGGTCTACAATCCAGCTCTCCCACAAATTTTTTACAGTTACTAATTATTGAGAGATTTCTCTTCCCTTTTAACTAATTTAGCTTTGGTTGCTGCCATTACGTACTTAATGCTCCCTCTCAGGCACCAAGTTATTCTTTGCCCATAACAGAGTTGTCTTATTCTCTTCAGACAAAGAAATCTCAGGCAAGGATTGTATTCCCAGTGTAGCAAGCACTGCAAAAAGCACAGGCATTTTCAACTCAGTGTTCACTAACAACAAAGACGTAGCCGATCAATATACAGCTGTTACAAACAAACATAGGATTCTGTGGTCTGTAAAGCAAGTGTCAGGACAGCTACTGTGAATTATAAATTAAAGTAACTGCAACTTTATAATCTTTATAAGAGCATGATATAGAAAGGTCCTTCTGGTCACAAAGCCAACTGAGACTATCAGAGCATTCAAGGTGCACAAATATCCCTTAGCTTGAAGACACATCTAGCAATCCCACAGTAATGGCAACACTCTCTTTTCTTTATAGCACATCTTTTATTCCCTCCATCATGAAGCATTACCTGTATTACATCTAGGACAACAACCAATACTTTTTCCATTCATGACTTCTCTCAGTCAGCAGTGACACCTCCCTACCTGAATCATTTAAAAAGATTGTACTGTGTCTTGCGTACCTGACACAAGAATAGCCTCAATGTTCCCACTAGTTTTTCCTTGCTGAAGAAAAGGTCTGACAAAATTTTATGGCCACAGCCTATAGAGGGAATAATTGGCAGCACTAAACTGCTTATTACAACACAAGAGATGGGAGACTGCAGGTACAAAGCTATTCTGTCATTTTCTTCCAACATCTACAGGCAAATCAACAAATAGTCTCAGCAGGGCTCTTGGAGTCTGTTAGCTTAACAGAATTATAGCATAACAGGGGTAGAAAGGACCATGTTGCCATGCACCTGATCCATTAAAAATTGGAATCGAGCCACTGGCCTGCACAGTTGAATCACATCAGAAAAAGTCAAACACACTCAAGATTCAAAACCACCTGAGAACTCCAGAAAATATTTCAACTTTCTATATTAAAAGCAAAAGTGAGGGTATTCACGAGCAATCAGATCGCTCTTCCTGCTTTTAGCAGTTAACCTGTTTGGCAGGCTTAACATGACATGTAAAGATATGGGAACCTGAGCAAACGGCATCGTTTTCTTAAGGAGCAAGACAGTAATGGTCTCATCTTGGAAATTCATTCTCTTTTTCCTCCACAGAGGAGGAAATAGACAATTGTTTACATGTAACAGCTTGAAATGTAATGACTAACACTAGCCATGGAGAAAGTAGCCATGAAGAAAAAAGAAAAGAAAGAAAATGAAGAGAGAGGCGAGGCGAGGCGAGGTGAGGCGAGGCGAGGCAAGGGAACAACAAGCCAAGGAGAGAGCAATTTTACCACACAATTGTCCTCTAGAGAAAACAAAAACTCCAAAACAACATCGTCGTATTTCCTTCAGAGGCTTTCTAAAAATATACACAATTTTTGAGAGGAAAAAATGGGTTGAGGAAAATTCAGATGAAGAGAAAAATAACACTGATCTGCTGAGAATCTGTTGAGAGAATGAGCAGAAAAGAAGTAGTATTTCATATTGTATTTCAGGTCCTGCCTTTAAGCTATGGATTGGATAGGTCTGTCAGTTCTGCTTATCTGAAGGAAAACACAGAAGCCAAACAATCGTATCTTGGATAGAAAAGTTTGCTTGTTAAACCCAAGCTTTTGTTTCTACATGAGCAAGCATTATTACCAAGTATTATAATCAATAATTCATTGATTAAAATAAATTTCTCCAAGATGCCTACTATAGAAAATAGAAGATTGCATCTGTAGACTGACAGATTTTGACCATTCACGAGAATGACATTAAAAATCACAGGCTGATTTCATAATGCACTAGTTTTAAATCAATGAGTGAGCAGGGGTTAATTTACTTGCCAAAAAGCTGTAAAGCCTTACTTCCAACAACTGCATTCTCCTAACGTGATGTAGAATTTACCACGTCATATGCCTTCAAGCAAATTACATTGAAGCTCCACCTAAGACTTTATCTTCTTCATTAAAGGAGTGATCCTTGCTTAACTATATCATAATATTTAGGAGGAAAGAAAGATTTCTGTTAACCTTTGCCCCTCTCCCCCCCAGTAACAGCATTTCATAAATTATATGGAAACAGATTATGGAGTATTATTTGGAGAGTATCAGAGTGTCTCCCTTCAAAATATGAGTTGGGTTACTTTCCTCATCCCATTTTCTGATCACTGCGTATTCCTCATACTATGTCTTTTTAGTAAATATAGGTTGTGTTCCTTTGTCTCTGCGTATCGGCAACAATCACTTAAGAGGGGCACAAAGTATTCATGGAAATTACTGCAGAATAGGAAAAAAACCCAAACCCAACCTAATTACCAACCACTAATTACCCAGTTTTGGTAGCGTTCAGTAGTAAACTCCTGAGTTTAAGTCCCATCTCTTTTCCAGGCAGGACAAAAAACCTGATCTGCATTCTCCTACATCCCAGCTGAAAGGCCTCTAATTATTTCTTCGCTCACTGTATCTCTACTTAGAGTTCAAGAAATCCTCCTAACTCCTGAGTAGAAAACTGCTCTTTTAAAGGTTATTAGAACCTCACAAGTTTTAAATGAGAAATGCCAGTTTACAGTTTATTTAAAAAACAACAACAAAAGCAACCTGCCCATTCTCATCAACCAGCTCCCAGCACCCAGCTGCCCTTCTGCCCAAGAGCAGGCTGCCATGCTTCTTGCGGGCTCATCTCCTGTTGATCATAGGAGTGTCTGAGTGAGTTTCAGGTAACTTTGTTTTGTCCAGTTTATTTGTTTGTTTTAAACTAGTCCTGAAACAGATGTAGTCAAACAACATGCAGGCAATCCATCCTTTGAAAACTTTTTGTCAGTTAATGTGTATGTGGATTCTGCGTAAAAAACCCTGAATTTCCACCAGAAAGTGAGATCCCTAGCCATATCCAACACCTTTTCTACACAGATACAAAAAAGCTATGTGGTAAAACTAAGATTAATTCAAGCATTTCACCAAAGATGGAACTACACCTGCACCTGATACTGTACCAGTGAAGTCTTTTAAGTCTCAAAGCTACTTTCACTGGCCATCCCAGAAATCCAGGACTGGGCTATTAAAGAGATCAAAACTCTTTCTTTAAACAGCAACTGGATTTTAAACCTTACCTAAATCATGTCTCATTGCAGAAGAACTTATACCTCTCAGCTGCAGACAGAAGAAGATGGTAAAATGAGGACAAGACAGAGTGGTCTTCAGTTGTGTATGGAAGCAATGCCAACTGGAAGCCCCTAATTTCTTGTTCTCCTATGAGAGCCCATGAAGTTTGTAGCTGATGCAAATTTACAGTAAGAAAACAGGCACTTAAGGATATAGTAAAGAGAGAAATATAAGGAAAGTCCAGAATGTCATGAAGGTCCTTTCCATCCACTTAGTTTTAATATGTGTCAAGAAATATACGTTAAGTGTGCTAACACACACTCATCTTCCCAGATGTTTGCTCAGAAAAGGAGTTTCAGAAAAGTCTCATAATTTCTGCCTCTGAGACTGAGAATAAGTCAAAAATTCACAGAACTTTTTGGTGCTTGAAACAAGGTTTTCTTGGGTTTTTTCAGAGTATTTTCTATTAGTAATATGTAATGCCATAGGATTTACGTTCAACACTCATCAGCTCAGTATCTATTGCACTGCTGCATATCAGGCCACAGAGTGTCAAATTAGGTTACTGAAAGCAACATCCAATTAATAGCCATTTTGAGAAGTTTGCTATAAACTTCTTGTCCCAGATGCTACCAAATTTTCTTTGGCAGAAGCAGGATTCAGTTCTATTGGAGCAGCATTCTGCTGCTGCAACCTCAAGACCCTACTGTTGTCTCCCTACAAACACCTGGTAGTACTGCAATAGCAATAAACAGAAATCTCCTTTAATGAACAAAGAGTCTCAGACCAGATGTCGTGGTTTAACCCCAGTCAGCAACTAAGCACCACGCAGCCGTTTCCCCCTCCCCCTCCCAGTGGGGTGAGGAGGAGGAAAAAAAGTAAAACTCGTGGGTTGAGATAAGAACAGTTTAATAACTAAAGTAAAATATAATACTAACAATAGTAATAATGAAATATAATAATAATAGTAATGAAAAGGAATATAACAAAAAAAGGAAGGGGGGGGGAGAAAAAAAACAGTGATGCACAATGCAATTGCTCACCACCCGCTGACCGATGCCCAGTTAGTTCCCGAGCCGCGATCTGTGCCTCCTGGCCAACTCCCCTCTGTTTATATACTGGGCATGATGTTCCATGGTATGGAATACCCTTTTGGCTAGTTCAGGTCAGCTGCCCCGGCTCTGCTCCCTCCCAGCTTCTTGCACACCTGCTTGCTGGCAGAGCATGGGAAACTGAAAAGTCCTTGGCTTAAGATAAGCGCTACTTAGCAACAACTAAAACCTCAGAGTGTTATCAACATCATTCTCACACTAAATCCAAAACACAGCACTGTACCAGCTACTAAAAAGAAAGTTAACTCTGTCCCAGCCGAAACCAGGACACCAGAGAAGCTTTGTGTATGCTGAAGGAGGAACTATTTTTGCAGAAACATGGTAGATTATCATGAAATGCAGGACTGTATTATCACACTTGAGTGCAAGTGAGCAAAAAAATCAACCACAACTTTGACTTTTCAACTCCAAAGAAGTCTTTAAATATAACTTTTGTGAATACTTTCCTGGCTTTTTACATACAAAATAACCTATTACACACCACCGTACTGTCATTTCTGTAGGTAAATAAACAGAGTTCAAAATATGAGCTCCATCACAGCGAGCTCTGTTTGAGCTAAAAGACCATCTTAGTTCCCAGTAACTATAAACCATTGCTTGCTATCCCCTTCAAGGACCAGAAGAGTTTGCCACTGGGTTTCACAAAGGTTTAATGTTAAGAATGGTAAGGAATTTGGGGCTACACCTGTACAGTTCTTTCAGATTAAGCATATCCAGGCCCAAGCCTAGATCGTGTGGTTATCTTTCCAGCTATACACTGGCCCTCCCTGCACACTCACTCCACCTTCAGAGTGACTCAGTTGGCTATCTAGATAAGTCAAAATAGATGGACACTAGTTCATAGCTGATAGTCATCCCCATAGGCAATATGAATATAATCATCAGGATGCTTACATCCAAACTTGCACACAGCTATGAAAAGGAATATCAGCATGGCCTTGAATTCGCTCTTAGATTTTGGAGGAACATGAGGGCTCTACTAATAGATTTTCCTATCCATTCTCCCTGGCATGCCCCTTTTCTTTTCACCCTGCTCTTTCTTTTTACCCCCAATCCTGATTTCTCCATACTCCAATTCTTCAGTCCACTCGATTCATTGCACTCAGCCAGTCCTCAGTTTTTTGTGATCTTCAACACACCCATGTCTCAGTCAGTTCTTCTCACATTTATTTCATGCATTCCACCACCTGACACCAGCCCTAGCCACTTGTCCATTGCAATCAGGTAACTCCCTCCTCCATGATGCTGTGGTGCAAGCAAGATCACTAGGAGCACAGAATACTGTTCTTTCACATCAGCTGCAGTAGCTCAAATGTAAGCTCTCCAGGAAATCTGGCCCACACTCACACTGAAACATATGCAACACAGGTGGAATCAGAGATTTAAGCTGCTAAAATCATTTTTCTCTGCAGAGCATGTGCAAACAGACTTGCAGGCAGATTTTCACAGTGACAACAGAAGGCATCTCTGACATACAGGAAATGCACCATTCTCTCTCTCCCTCCTCCCCAAAGCCTTAAAGTTCAATGTCCTTTCTAACTAGCATGAGGTAGTAAAGTTTGGGGAGAGGTGCAGGGTCACTCACTGTTGAACGTAAAAAAAATGCTTCTTCCTAGTTTTATTTCAGAAATCGCCAAACCACTGTCTGAATTGCTTTTGGCAAATAAAAGTTTTGTGAAGGATATCTGCTGTTGAAAATTTTACCCCAAATCTTTACAATACTCGGCTGAAAACCAGTATTTATAAAGAAAAATATTACATAGATGTTCAATTAGATTATAACATCAACCTCAAGTAATTATACCCTTATTTCACAATTTTTATTGTAATTTTATAATCCAGAATAGTTCCACAGGAAAAAATTACTAGGTAAGGCTAAAATTATCTACAGTTTTCTAAGTAAAACTGACACTGTCCTGCATCTCATCCTGGAAAATACTCAGTTAAAACAACTGGAGAATTAGCCCATGGAAGGGCTTCAGATTCTGAGCGGAAATGGAAGCTAAGCCTTGTAAAGTTCAATTAGACACAAAAATAATGAAAGAGCACTTTCAAATCCAGTTCCTGACTTTGGCTTCCATGTGATATTCGGCATAAACCAGGTCACTTATTTAGGAGCTGACAGATTTTTGGCATGTCCCTCATTTTTATTTAATTAAGGTTTTGATTGCTGGTTTGTTTGTCATTTTATTCAAAGAGTTTTACAAAGACCCTTGTAACCCTAGACCTATGGAGAGTTTAAAATTTGAGAGATGCTGATCTGTTATCACAGCCTATATATATGTACAGGCTAAGAGATATTAGCAACAGCCAAAAAAAAGCATTTCCAGGTGCATGAGACCTAGGAAAGTATGGAGTTTTTTCTGTGCGAGATGTAAATTGATGTTTATATTTTTCCTACTAAATAAGCTTACCCTCTCAATCTGTTGATACAGTTTTACTTGCACAATGCCAGCAAATGTAACTGCTAGCACAGGTACTTCTGTACCCAACAGTAGTAGCCAGCTGCTGATTCTCCAAGCACAGTGGGCTTTATAAGCAAAACACTTTTACTTCATACTCTAGCTGATGGCTTTTCTGGTGAGGTATTTTGAAAGAAGTCACAGTCCTAAACACTGCTATGTCGGCCAAAGTTTCATGCATAAATCTGGGCTAAACCAAAGAACAAGCACAAGTTGACAATTCAATGCATTAGCTATCATTGTTCCCATTAGCTCGAACATTCACACAATACCAGTTTAGCCAGGCTTTTTGGAAATCCAAAAGAAACTCCTAAATAATTATTTTAATCTGCCTCTTTGCAGTTGGCTAATCTAGCTGTACCACAATCTGTCAAAAGCTTTGTGTGCTGGTCCAGTTAGGCAGCTCGCAAAATATAGGTCAAATCTTATCTTTTTAAGGCATTCTCCTATGCTTCCTACATTTGTTTTCATTTTCCTTTTCTTTGTACCATTCTTACAGTACCATCCAGATGGCAAAGAAATGCTCAGCCATATTTACATAAATACAGTTTCAGACACCGGAGAGTTAGAGAACACATTACAGGGAAAATAAAGAAGATAAACTTAGCAGCTTTCAGGTGAGTGCAATCAGACAATCTTGCAGTCTTTTTTTGTTCTTTTTCTTAATACACTCTACAAAGGAATGATATAATAGATTATAGTATTATGCAAAAAAACCTCCTAATACCTAACCTTTTAATCTGTAAACAATGAAAAGTACTTCGGAAAAAAGAAATATGAAAGCAGCAGCCTATGGACTAGCACAGATCGGCACATTTCCATTTATGTTGATGCGGTCAGCCATTTATGTCAGGTGAGAACCTGGGCCCCCTGTGGAATTCAGACCACAATATTAGGCACCAGGCAGATCCTTCGCTCCTGTACATATCACCTGTTTATTCGGCCCCATCCAGCACAGAAGAAATTCCCCAATTTACTGGTGTTTCATTTTGCACTCTCCACAATAGTGCAAATGAAAAGAAAAGACAGAAGGCAGTGAGGATCCAATATGTGCTACTAGCAAAATGAACTTTGGGTTACTTTGGATCTTATTATTAGCCTCTCAGAGTGGAATGTTTTAGGAGAATGTGGCTCAAATTTATGCCTGGCATAGTTCCATTCACTTCCGGAGAGATTAATTTAGGTCTTTTATTGTTTATGCTGTTTCACACATTGCACACAGGTATCAGCGTAAGTCAGGAACAGAGACAAAATCATTGACTGCATTTACCTAGATCCCTATGTATGCCCTAATTGAATCACAAGCAAAAATGATTGCATGAACTGAATTTATCCAAAATTGTTAGTCTGATTTCAAACCAGCATCGAGAGGACAGGCAAGCCTACATTATTCTGACCAAACAATATAGCTTGATAGCTCATCTCAGTGTCTAATGAAGTAACGTTTGCATAATGCATGGAATCCAATTTAGGAAAATTGAAACTCCTTTGCCTTAAAGATGGCCAGATGTTTAGTGAGCATGTGATCAAGTGACAATTTCACCCAGAGAAATGAAGACCAAGACTGAGGCAGATAAGTAATACAGGAGGAAATTTTTCATTTCCATTTGCAGCGGGGAAGACCAGCAAACAGCTTGGTGATCTCGATTCTTCAATTACTAAAAGCAGTAAAATTAAGTAACTGACATTATTAGACAAAAAGATGTTTTATTACAATATAATAATCTCTATAAATTGAAAGAATAAGGTCATACCTTTCTACAGTTCACAATTTTGATTGCCTTGTAATTCAACCTCAATCTACAGGCCTCTAGGTAACGAAAAAAACATACTGTGCACGCTGCAGTAAATATACCTCGGGGAAATATCCACCTGAAAAGCCATTTGAAAGCACAGAACTATCAGAGCCTGATATACGGAGTGTGTGTAAGCAGATGGCAGCTATTTCTTTGTCTCAGTTAGCTGACACACTTTACAAAACATGAACTATCAGACAAAGCTCACTATCCCTTGAGTCCACTAGCTACTGTTTCCAAGAATGATTTTGAGAGGCAAGGTCTGAAAACAGAGGTAATTTATTCTTATTGGGTAAATAATACAGCTGGAAAAAAATCACAAAATCTTGGGCACACATGCCCTTTTTTCTGATCTGAGAGAGACATCACAAACTTCAAGCCTGTTGAGATGACTATGTTCCGGGTAAAAATAAGTTACATTAACCAATGGACAATCAAGATAAAGGTTAGTATGTACAACTGAATCAGGAGAAGGTGCAACAGACAGGAAAGGTGACAAGTAGTTACCACTTGCAGAGGTTACCAGGAGTACAAGTTGTACAGAGACATAAAACCAATGCCACTGTTGAGCTTGTGCTTTTCCATATTCAACACAATTATGAAATTTAGTTTCCAGGCTTCTTCTTGTGAAGGTTTTAGAAATGTCTCTCGAGAATAAGGACCAGGAGGTCTGAAATAGCATGACTGTCTTATGAAATGTTCTCAAAATAGTAACCAACCATTTTTGTCTTTCCTCCTCTGTTACAGATCACTGTGATGCATCATATTTGTTCTGTTTCTACCATACAATCTTCACAGGAACTTTTGGCTTCATAAAAGAATATTAATACAGAAGCAGATTACATGACAATGTAATCATCACTGTGTCTATGTCAAACATGATGAAGTATCTGCATGACTAAGCGTCCCTCCATTTTTCCAAATATACCTTCTTTATACCAGCTGGCCTAATTTCCTTCCTTCAGACTTTGCTTTTTTAAATCTCAAATCACAACAGGTACAACAACCCTATTATTACAACATATTTTTTTTTTAAGACCAGAATTCCTATGGAAGAATACTTACAGAAAGTGTCAAGAATTATACAGACTTCTTCTAGATTTCTAATCCCACCTAAATCAAGTATTCACTATCTATGCAAGGAAAATATCAGTGGAGCTCAGACTGATATAAGTATTTAACAACCCCTGACATTTATGATAAATTAGGCACTGTAAGAAAGAGCTTGACACCTTCATACCTTTGTGAACATGGCCCTAAATTTGTCAAGTTATATGTATGAGAATTACAACAGGTTACTATAGCTAGGTATTTAATAACTTCCATGACTAAGTTCCTTAAGTACTTTTGAAAATTCTGTTCTCCTTGCAAAATATGCCAAAGCAAGTCAGAGAAAGCAATAATCAGTTATCCCTGCTCCCAAGTCTCCCAAGGAATGCAGTTTCCTAGATAAACTCTGAGCACACACAGCTAGCCCTGGGGTAAGCACAAAGAACAGTCAGAAAGGAAGGTAGCAGTTTCTTTGGTCTAAGAATCTCACAACACCCTTGAGAATTTCATCTCCTAGACCCCTGAACAGTTTTCTTATCTTTACCATTTAAAACTTAAAAAAACACTTAGTAAAATTATTATATTGACATTAAAATGTTTGTTGCTATTTTTAATGGAGTGACTCTACTTCACCGTAATACCTAAGATGTTTAACTAAAACACATCCAAAACTCTGTGGTCAAAATTGTCTGCTTCTGTGTAGTATGCAAAAAGCTAATAATAGTTACAAAAACATCTTCCTCTCACCAAATTTCTTCAGCATTCAAGGGTTGCAAATGTCATTTGTGGAAGTAGGAAGAGAGACACAAGTTTCTGGAGGAGATAGCAGTTTTAAGGGTAGAAAACAGCTTGTCCAACACAGTACGTAGCAGAACCACCTGTATCTTAAAAGTCTAACAAAAAGCAGATGCATGAGAAGACAGAGGTGGAGACAGCTTTGAGGAAGAAACCTATGAAAACATATAAAGAACCTAGAATATCACTATTTTGACAACATAAAAGTCCCTTTTCCAGATCAAGAAAGTAATAAATAAAGACTACAGTGATTTACAAGGAGAAAAGCATATGATGTTTACAAAAGCATGGAGGTGTTGGGATACAGATACATCTCTGCTGTCTGTAGACTTTTTTAATTGCAGAAACCAAGCATTTATTTTATTCTTCAGTTCTGTGTAGTCACTCAGCAGAAATACCTTGTCTGTACCAGAAAAAGCATGTCTGAGAGTACTTAAGAGTCAAGGGACACCATGTTCACTACAAATGCTTAAAGGGAAATGAAATACAATTCTCTAAACCTTATTTTTCAGCAATGAGACAATAAAGGAAATTATGTCCAATTAGACTGATGACAAGCTCTCATGTGGAAAAAAATGAAGGTATGTGGGTTCTTCTGGGTTTTATTCATTATAAGAATGGTGTGAAAAATGAAGGGTGTTGTTCTGATATTTAAATTACACTGATGAATAGTATTCATTCTTTACCAACCAAAAAAACCTTACAGAAACATGAAGACTCTTCTGTGACCCAATTAGGGATTATATGGGGTCACATTGTATTCAGATGTTCCTTCCTAACTACAAGCACATTTATAATGCCACTGGAATCACTCTGTGGATGCTGTGATGGCTGGGTCTGCATTCCCAAAACTTTATGCCATGAAATTTTACAACAAAGTGTCATTAGGACTGCTCTATTATTTATGGAACCAATCAGCAACATCCATTTGCTTCTGGGGTAAATCTATCACTGGAAGAACTAAGGAAGACTAAAGTCTCAAAACTATGTTTTAAATTATGTCAATATCATGCAGGAATCCAATAAACAGGTCGACACAAAAGTAATTACTCTTTCATGGAGCAATCATGGAAAGCTCAAGCTCTAAAACATAGTTGATAAATGCTTGACCACTCAAAAACTAAATTGATTTAGGCAAAGAGACCCTCAATTTACCCTAAAGTAATTCTATATCTTTTGCAGCAATTTAGCCATAGCTTTTCTAAATTAACTTTCCCAAATGTTGGCAAGAAAGTGAAGCTATGTAGCATAAGACAGACAAGGCAGGCAACTGTTACTTTCTAAAGGAACTATAACAGTGCATACACTTACTCTAAAGTCTAGGACCTGCAGGCCCAAGAAATAGGTTATTGAAGTGGGAGAAATCAAGCATAAGAACTGGCATCAGGCTGGAAAGTAGTTTCTTCCCATACTTTGTACAAAGGCCAATTTATTTGCTCAAAGATGAGGTACCTGTTAGATACTGTAGCACTGTTCAGCTATGGAAAAAACATTCAGTCCAGCTGTTCTCTAGATCTTTTTTCAATGCCTGTTACTGAGCAGATGAGACATTTCATTCTCCTATATTACTGAAAGTAAATTGCTCATTTGTTATACATCTTTTGAGACAACACTAAAGCTAAGTCATCCATATTTGACAATCTGCTTGAACTCTGATAAGACAGACCAGCAGACAGAAGATCAGTCCATTACCAAAGGCTTGTGACAGAAACTATCATTCCTCCAAGAAGCAAACTGGATTTCCTGCCAATGTAGTAAATTATAGCAATAAGTATTTTACTGCTACGCAGCACAGTACATAAGCTTCATTACAGAAAAATTAACATTATGCTAGTCCATCCCATTGCACCTCAAACAAGGGCAGCCTAAGGCCTTTATCCAAGTGTCTATCAGCTAGGTCCTATTTTAGTTACACGAAGTGGGGCTCTAGAGGAGACCAAAAGTAGAAGCTGCCAAGGTGATATGTGAAAAAATCAATCCATGCTCATTTTTTTCCCTCCAGCTTCGTCCTTTCCACTCTGTTTCACTTTTGAGATTTTATTAGCCTCTCACAAGCTCAATGGTGGAACAGAAGTCATAAATAGACTCAAGTTTCAGCTTATTACTACTACCTCCCAGAAACATTTTCATAGTGATGCATTGACTGCCAGAGCTTGAAGCAACAAGAATGAGTCTGTATGTGAGATGATTTTGATTTATCAGCAAAAATCCATGCAGCTTAAAAGTTTTCTATAATTCATACCTTTTTTATCATGAGTGACCCAAACTTAATGACAGTATATAAATATGCTCTAGAAACAAGAATAGTAACTTGATCATAATCTAGCAAAATGTTTAAGTGTATGATTAGTATCTTAGTCCTCGTAAATGAACAGACCCACTCAAACTAAAATTTAATCCAGGACTTGAGTGTTCTCTTAGGTCACACAGCAAAAAAGAAGCTTGTAAAATTTGCAGAGAAAAATACAAACATCCTGAGGCATTCCATTATTTTAGAGATGATCTGAACTCACCAACTGGAAAACTCACCCCTCAAAAATAACAGAAACCACCTTCCTACACAATTGCTTTATAAATAGATTAGGCAAGACAGTGAGATACAGTTAGAAAAAAACAGTCCAAGTTAACAATGAACAACAGGATATCAGGCTTGTGCTCCAATAGTGTCTTGCATTATCTTTGAGAAGAAGCCTGTAAAGCAAATATTTGGGGCTACACAGTGGGGTGAAAAACAGATGAAATCTGGATTTAAATTAGCTTTGCCTTATTACGGAAAGATTCACCAGGTTATGTTTCTATAATTGCAGATACTCCAATAATAGTTTTAACTGTCAAGTAAATAGACATAGAGTCTAAAAATATGCAAGAAATTCAGACTTAATTATAAGCTCTGAATAATATTTTAGACAAGTCTCCACATCAAGACTATTCTTTTAAATACCTATCATGTCTAGCAGAGAAGCAAAATGAGCATGTGGGGACTTGGAAACTGAAGTTCAAAGAAGTCTATCAATACATTAAGGGGAAAAAAAGAGTAAAGATTGCTTTTATTCTACAACACTTAACTGAACAAAAGGGAAATACAGCATCCATAAAGATATATGACATAGCCTAGAGAGTGGACACAAAAGAATGAAGTGATGAAACACACAAAAGAAACACTCTATGAATTACCTTTTCAGATTACCTGAGAATAAAGAGATGAGCATATATCCAGCAGATGATAACCAATTAATAGTTTTATGAACAGGTAAGTACAGTTTATAAGCTTGTTTATCACACTGTCTCTTCAACATACTTTCTGTATAGCTGCATTAAAATGAGATTCCAGTTGCTAAAACCATATAGGTGTCAAACTCTTCCTTTACCAGCAACTTGTGCTGCAGCCTCAGATTCCTGTAGCTACTCAGTTAAGACTATATGTGTGTACGCAAAACCACACAGACTTTGATGTTATTGAGATTTAACAGTCTGTAATCTCAGTGTGTTTACATTTCTGTCTCACCAAACTACTTCTAGGGGATTTTTTTTTCCCATCAGTTACATCTGATTCCCACTTTGCATATTGACATGGTCTCTCTCCTTTTTCTGTTCTTTTATACACAAGCCAGTACTGCTTATCTGTAGAAAACGAGGTTACAGTAAGCCACATGAAGATCTAAGTTTTATAAAGCAACTTATAAACCTTTGCTGTTGTTGACAAAACTGGGTTGTTGACAAAAATTGGAGCATGGATTTTAATGCAAAAGCATATGGTTCCTGGACACCATTTTGCATGGGAAGTGTTAAAAAAAAAAAAGACACTAAGATATGAAAACTGAGTGATCTGGAATTCATACACCTGTTTTACAATATAAAGTGTGGGGAAAAAATAAAAACAAGACTGCAGATAAATTTCAAATTTAAAAAACTCACTTAGAAGATCCCTAACAGCAGTGGAAGCATGTTCATTATGATTACAGATATAACAAAGTTTTGAAATACAGAAAAGGTTGAAATAAAATCTTGCGATAGGAATATTGCATCGTACAAATCAGGGTCTCTAATGACATTGTAACATGAAATGGCAAGTTGTAGATTTCTGTAACTTAGTTTATGAAGAGATGAAAACCAAGACAAAGGGATATAATACACACACAGGAAGATTTTATTTGGCTCAGAACATCCATGTGTCATTTACTTTTAAATCAACCAGTTTATGTTTCTTTTAAATCAGTCCAAGCTCACATTCCATTATGTTTTTGATAAAGGACAGGCATCAAGATATTTATACAATAGATGGATTTTATCTGTTAAAAAGCCACCCTAAAATTTTTGAATGGGCATTCAAATATCTCAGAGGTTTAAATTTCAAAATACTCTTGTCTAGTATCAATCATTTCTGTCATTTCATAACATCATGCCATAGCTCAAAATGCTGAAATTACTTTCTTCTTCAAAGCCACTGCCACTTGAGACTACCTCCTAGTATCACTCAGTTCATTATTCAGCCTGCTTTTACTTCTTTGTTCTTACACAATTCCTATTTCTTGCTACTTAACATTAGCTTTTTTTAGACCGTGCCCCCAAGAAATCTTCCATGTCACAGAGAAAGGAAGAGTCACCACTGTCTATCCAAAAAACAAGTTTCTATTATCATCATAAAGATGTTATAATGATGAGTCTCTAATAGAAGAGCATCTACATTACCTTCTCACAATCACTCCTGTTTTTTCTGGAAATCCTGAGGTTCTAAATAGATACTTTTGAAAGCAGCTAGGAAATGAATCACTGGTAAGGCCTTTAGGGGAAGTGGCATAAACCCTCTGCAAACAGTCTGGAATGCAGGGTCAGTCATATATTCCTGTGGACTATGCCATCTTTGTCACAGAGAACATCATTACCTTTCCTTTGACTACAAGCCTTTTTGAAGGGATCCCTAACATTTCTTCCCCTTGTGGCACTTCCAGACTCAGTCTAAGAGGATATCTTTTTCCTCAGGGCCACAAATATTCACATAAAATTCATCTGAGGTTATCTTTGCTGTAGGCAGGTGTCTGGTAGCAATTGTCTTTTTCCTGACTGTTAAAGAAACAGTGAGATATTAATATTCATACTCAAGTCCAATCATAATTACAACAAAGTTATTGACATCTGAAAAGCTTTGCTCTACAAAATTGGCTTGAACATTCAACTGAACACCCATTGAACAGATAACTTACTTAAAATTATTTTACTTCCTAGGTTTCACCCACAGGATGAAAAGTGCTGATCAAAACTGATAAGAAAATATACCTGCAGAGTTTGATCTCTAGAGAAGCTCCTCATGATTTTCCCTCAAAAGTGCTGCAGATTAAGAAAAAAGTGATAGAGCTAAGGGCTAAGTTTGGAAGTACACAGCAGGGAAGTCCTCCTTGTACATGTTGATGATCTCACTCTTGAAATAGAAAAGATGGAAATCAATGTAATCATCTTTCTTTTAGCTCAATCAACTACCATCTTGCCAAGTTGCCTTGACAGAATAGCTCAACTTTTAATAATAATTTAGGTGAGAAAAGCTAAAAGTTCCCGTCCTGCTGAGAAACATAGCATATGTAGATTCTCGCAAGAATACTCTTTTATTTCTCCCAGAATACTATTCTAAATTCTGTACACGATTTTCACACACATTCCTCTCCCTTTGAGAGTTCAGTTATATGACAGTAATCAGAATGAGGATGGTCCCTTCCTTCCTCTTCCTCTGCCCCAGGTAATTTCTAGCTACTGTTTCTGTTCAGCTGTTTGTGTACCCATGCTCCAGCAGTTCACAGGCTACATGGAAAACTGCTTACTTAAAATAAATAAATGATTCTTTTTCATTATTATTTTTAATTCCAAAAAGTGTTTTGTTTTGTTTTTTTTCCAGTAAAGCATCACAGAGCTACTGTATACTGTAGCCAAACAGCTGAAATAACACAAATGGTGGGAAAAGTAGCTCCTCAACCAGTCCTGGCACTGGAGAGACAAGTTACCATACAGCACCATAGCTTGTAGGTCTGTGAGGAGGACTTCCCATCTTCATTGTAAATTTGAGACTGCAAGCTCATTTCTGCTCTCTCTTGTAAGTTCGGACAAATTCCAAAGTAACAGAGCAGAAATGGAGCTTTTGGACAAAAGTTTGTTACATTCGGGTGCCTAATGTCCATCCCCTATATTTATAATTAGGTTTGAGAATAGAAGTAAAACTCAAAAGTAAGTGCTTAGTTAGTTCAGATTCAGTTTCAGTGGGATATACTGTCCACAAGCATATCTGAACCAAGGTCCATTTCTATTCAAAAGTATAAATACAGCTTTAAGCAGACTTGAGTCCTTAAAACTTCAGCTACCTACATTTTATATTTCATTATTGTTTTATTTATCATTCTGCCCTTACAGATTTTACAGGGTTTTTTTCAGCTGTAACCAAGAAACATCTCTATGTCATACACTCATTAACTATCCTAATAAGGCCGTCTACTATCAAAGAGATACAGTACGCATGTTTTAAATTGATATCTTGGTGCATCTTTCCATCTTTGTGCCATAAGATATCCTGAACTCAAAGTTCAGGGATAAGTAAACTAGTCATGTTTTGACTGTGCCATAATTATCTTCCAAGAACCACTGGTTCCTTCTATTATTATTTTTTCCTTCTTCCTACCTGAAGCGCTTCCGATCAAATGCTTTCTTAATTATTATTCCACATACATTTCCAGCACCCTAAAATGCTACTTACAAGCTAAATCAGAGGGGCAAAGAGCAAAAAGACTTTGAAAAGTAAGCATCCTCGCCATTGTCCCCATTGCTTTTGAACAGAGTACCCATTCCTAGAGTATGCGTAAATGCAAGCCAGAGGACTGTAAGCAGAATAGATCTTCCAATAAATCATTCTCTGGACAAGTCATTTTGGTACGCAGTTGGGAAGGGCAAGATAATTAGCTATTTATTAGTTCAAGAATGGAGCAGGTACTCCCATTGCTTGACCTTCAGTGCTTCACATGAAATATGACCAATACATTTCACACTCTTTGAATATGCGGCCAAGTTGTTCCCAGCACATAATTTGTTCTGTCTTTACTTGCCAGATTTCCCATTGCCAGGGGGCATAGGAGTCTCTGAGCACCCAGTATTTGACAAGCTGCAATAATTTACATTCTCCCATATACATAGGCAAAACCAAATAATCAGACTGAATGACCACCTTTCAAATTCAGGACCTTTTGTTCCAAAAATACAAAACATACATGCAACGCATTTATTAGAATCTTATATGACCATTGTACACAGCAGACTTTGAATGTCATTGTGAACAAGAGAAAGTCATTGCTTTGAAGAGGTTAGTATAAGAGTTTTAAGTAAATTAAGATATTAACAGGTCCTCCGTTTCCAAATTGCATTAAGAAAAAATTCAGCCTAGTTTACAAAGAGGAATACTGTGCTGAATTCAAACTTGAAGTTGCACAAGCAGCCACAGTAACCCGTACCTCCACAGCTACATAAACATCCAGCTTGCCTTCTACATCTGAATGTGTTGCTGCAGAACTGAGGAAAGTCCTGAAGTTAAGACGACCACAACAACTGAACAACTGTTACATTTTGCTAGGTTCACTATCGTCACACTATCACACAGACTCTTTCAGTTTCTCCTGCCTTTACACATGCAGTACAGCTACATAGAACTCCTTCAAAATTATACTTTAAGGCTAAAGATTGTTGATAACTCAGTGAAAGAAGAGTAACCACTGAAAAGATGATGAATTTCAAATAAATATACTGATAGTATGTGATGACTCTCATTAAAACCACATTATGAAGCTCTGTATATTCGATTGACTCTTGAAACATTAATTCAAGAATTTTCTTGACAATAGCTTTGCTTCATACTTATTTTTTCCTAAGATGGCTATTTTACCATTCAAGATCTACCAGCATTTTGTGGTAGAGCATAATATTGCTTGTAGGTTTGTTCTTCTCTTGAAGAGACACAAAAGAGTCATCTGAAAAACAGAGCTATAGCTGAAAACAGAACTAAATCAGCAATCAAAACAACTTATCCCAGTGGTATTTATTGTCTTTTTCAGAAGCTAGTATTGATGCCAACACCAGCAGTCCAGATAAAAATCTTTGTTAGCAAGTCACTTACCATATTTATTGATGATACAGGACCAATGCTGTTGACATAAATGTCAACATCAATAACTGTTGGTTTTACTGTGGAGAAAAAAAAAATTATTTAATATTATTTTGCAGAAAACATAAGTAATCACTTTAAATATTTTCTTCCCCAATAACTGTAAGGTCTAGAACTGTAAGTTCTTCGGCTAGAACTACTGAGAAATATGGATTATGTATTTTTCAGGAAGACAGGGTTCTTTTCCTCCTACCCAACAGAAATTGCCATAAATTACAGCCTGTACCACTTTATCATCACGATCCCCATTTATCTCAGCAGCAATTTGTTAAAGAAACTTTCAGTGCTAAGCACAGTGGCTCAAAGTCAAAACCTAAGATGACTGACATGAAACTAGAAATAATGCAGCATATCACTTTTTCCCATTGCCTCAACACACAGGTCCTTTAGCATGTTTGTTCCACACCAAAAAATCTTTCCAGATTTTCTCATCTCATCAGCCCTGAAATCATCCTAACACAGAGTAAAATCACTATGAAATCCATTTAGCTAAACCTAAGCAACTCTCCTCCTTTCAATTTAGACTCGTTCCCTTCAGCTCACATCGCCTTTGCACTCATTCATGCAAAGGTTTTTGAATTTGATTTGGTTTAGTCCATGCAAGTTTCTCACAAGATCTTCCATGTTTTCAGACTTCCAGGATCTAATAGGCCAAGACAAGCTCTGTACTCCTTTCTTTAGCTGAGGCCACTAGGATTTATCTTCCTTTTAGTCTTTGGTGTCAGTGTACCTGCTGAACACTATTCAGATAGCTCTTACTGGTGATGTAAGCCTAACTCTGCCACTCTTACACTGAAAGGTACATTGTTTTTTTTACTTATACTGCCCTCCTTCCAACCCCAGAGGGTATACATTAACGTCTAAATTGAGATCTAAATTGGTATTTTACTTTCTCCAGGGTTAGCTGACCCAAAACTAAGTAAGTATAAATCCTGTTCTAACCTGCATAGTCAGAATTGATGTAAACTTGGCCCTAGTAGGCCAACAGCTTCTGTTAGACATCTCCTTTTCCCAGAGAGGCACCTTCCCCTCTCCATGGTCTTCAAAAATCTCCAGAGAGCAGTTCAAACCACTGAGGTTTGGGAACTATGCTGAACTCAGGACTTTTTTGCACCAATCCCCAAGCCCCCTAGAATGAGGAAATGCAGGTACATCGGCCACTCAAAACTCAGACAGCTTTCCTTGGGGAAGCTACTGAGCAGAGAAGTGAGGAACAGTTAAATACCACGGTTCTGTGGGAAGCTTATCTCAGGTGGATAACAGTTAATTTGTCTAAAGCTTAAGAAGCCATCCCCCACAAAGCTGAAGATAGACAGGAATCTTCACATGTAAAGATGAATAATTTTTGTCTGCATCCCCCAAATTTCAGACCAACGAGATGCCAAGGAGTTTTAAAATACCTGAAAAGCTAGATGGTTCTGAAAAAGTAGGCAGGCTGGCTTGTCAGGTAAGACTTTGGTGTGTACATATCATTAGGAAGACTAGATCTAATGTTGCAAAAACAGACATTAAAGTGGGTACAAATAGTGGTTAAAGATGGTAACCATTCTCTCTAATTCATTAAGTACCACATACTTCTTTGACTGCATATGGTCAGAACATCCAAGATTATTTAAGGTCATGGTTTCAAATTGTCTGAAATACTGGCTTATAAACTCGGATCTTCCCTTCAGCAAAAGAAAATCTGAACTCAGTTGAACAAGCACAACTGATTAATGCAACTCTAATTGTACCCAGCTAATAACTAAATAGGAGTCTAGCAGCTTCTGGTAATGAGACTTGCCTCAAAATGCAGTAATAAATGTCATTACATAGGATTTGGTAATAGCGGGGAACTACACTAGCTCTTTTACCAAGATAGCATACATGGAATAAAGGGCTCTGATCTTTTTAGGGCTTATGCACATATCTAGCTGGATGTTCAACACTAAGGAGTTCTGGTGAACATTAATGGGACTAGATTTAGTGGTGCAAATTGGCATGCAATTGAATCTTGGCAGGATCAGGGACAAAGTTCAGGACTAGAACACGGTGCCTGGAATCCATTTTTGTTTAATCATTGCAGTTAAGTACATAAATAGATTATGAGATGATAATTTCTCCTGAATGTGCTGGGCCAAATTCTCTTCCAGTGCAAAAAGAATGAAGCCCTGCTTGTTAATGCTAAAGAGAATTTGGTCTTACTCACAGTAAAGGTCTAATCTTGAAACAGAAGAAAACTAAGCAGCAGCCACTTCTTATGTCAAATCACCATCTAGCCTCAGACATTCCCAGTGAAATTCAAATTTAAAATAAAAAAAAAATACAGGTAAGCTATTATATCACTACAGCAACAAAGATGACTGAAAGTTCCTTTGAATGATATTTTGTTTTCCTAGGCAGAGGCAGAAAATACAATTGTAATATGATTGTAAGGTACATATGTGTTCAGCTTTTGAAAGAAAAGACAGAAGAGTACAGTTCTTGTTGCACATGGTCTCTCATGGATATAAACAGATATAAACTGGGAGAACCATCGGGTATAAATTTTAGATTTGTTATCATAGGATTTTAATTCAAAATACCAACCATAATGAGGCAAAGATTTTAAGATTACTTCTTCCAAAATGCCTTATGAAAAAGAAAATAACTGAGTCTTAAAGTCATCACACCTTATTAGAAAGAACTCACCCTCTACCAGTCTTCAAAATAAACTGAGTTTCATGGAAGACATAAATAGTTACATTAACAATTATTTCAAGGCCTGCTCAGTTTTTCTGTATACTACATGCATTTGTGAACACTCAGTTCATGGACTGATTTAAGCCATGCATGGAGTTGCTGAGCTGCAGATGGAGCCTTTTTTCTTGCACTAGGAAAGTCCTCACAGTCTTGTTGATTAAACAATGAAAGTGTTAATACCTCCCTAAAAGTTGGCAATAAGATGACAAATGGATACCCAGCTCCAGTACCGTTTTGATATCGGCATCAGCCCAAAATAGTTTTAAAAAGCTGTCAGAAACTTAGAAAAATTACTGGCAGAACCATGTGTATATCACGTGCAGGAGAGCAATTAAAGGTTGTCAACAAATGTACCAACCTTCTCAAAGTTTTTTGAAATATTCTTTAATATATGGTAGTCAACTTTCCCTAAAAGACAATGTAAGAACATCCAAGTAACTGCAGTGTTATGCTGCTACACAGTGCTATCTAAGGTTAGCTAACTGCTTATCATAATCACTTCATCTTCAAACATGTTGGTTTTAATTGAGGAAGGGATTTATCAAGCCAATCAAAATATCTGCAAACAAAACTAAGGTCACACCAATATTTAGCTAATAGTCCCCATCTGATCCAAATGCCATGGCTTTGAGACAGACGGAGTGTTTATATTCCAGTCAGCCTTGTGACTATCACATTGCAAAGACACATCCGAGTGAAATTTGTCTACAAACTTTAGACGGTTCAAAAGACGCCTAGCCACAGGAGTCGTGAGTTCAACGCTGCCTGCAAAGCTCACTTAAGAAGCCAAGTGAACACTTAGACAGTTAGTGTAAAGCTAGGTCAGGTATGTCTGGACAACAAAACACAGAAACAGCTAGAATAATGCCCTGATCACAAATACCCATGCAGGCCAACTCTAGGATTTGTGTAGTCCTGCTTTATAGATTTACACTGGTGAAATAAACAGTACCTGAGCTTGAATCCCATTAAAGTCCGTGAATACTTTAGTCTTGGACACATGTAAGCTGATCGCGTGTATAAAAAACTCAACAGATAAATCAGGAGAATTTTAAAAGACTTTTGAGGAAATGAACAAAGGGATTGTTACACAATTTCACAAGTCATGTAGGGAAAAAATCTCCAGTAAGTTCCTGACATTTTATTATCTTTACTTAGTACTTTAAATTATCCTGTCCTTTTAAAATATCTCTTAATTTTTGATAGATCTCCGCTATTCAGAATTGATGCTTATTTCATGAATGAAACCACTTTATGTGCTTCCTACAGAAAGCTTCCTCCACATTTGAAGTCTGTCCAAATAGCATTTATGTTCCTGCACAAATCATAAATATTTAAAATTATTTTTTAAAGTTTAATGTTTAGAAATATTTTTATTGGTAGCTCATTTAAACATGAGTAGAACTAGCTGAGCTCTCATAAATTTTAAAATAAAATTAAAATTAATTTTTGTTGAGCATTAACCTTTCTTACATTGTTCAAGCAACTCCCAGGTCTAAATTATTCTGGTTTTACCCAAAACAGTGGTAGTAAAAATGTTATGGATCAATATACACATATTTCTAGAAGCAAAACAATTAGCACTAGATTTTTAGAAGGCACACAACCACATAACAAACACAATATGAGCTCTGTTCCAGAAATACACAGCCACTTAAACTCTGCCTAAGTTCCACAAGGCTCCTGAACGCAAAAGACTAACAAGATTGGCTCTACAGTAATGAGATATTTTTTGAAATTACTCTATAATGATATTTTACATTATCTCATTAGCACATAAATTGCTATTTTTAAATTGGGATAAAGCTGTAATAAATCATTACACAGTTATCGGTAACCGTAGTAGTAGTGATTATAATGTTAATGTTTACTTTGTGTTAGTGATGATGACTACTAATATTTTCCTACACAACCTTATAGGCAACATCTAATTACCTGTTTGTTCCTGTAAAACAAATGGCTATGCTAACAACTCACTTCTCAGGGATAATTGTGGTCAGCTAAAACTTCTATATTTTAGGACAAATTACCACATTTGAAGAAAGACATAGTAACAGGAAGTGTTGAGTCACCATCCCTGGAGGTATTTAAAAGACGTGCAGATGTGGCACTTAGGGACATGGTTTAGTCATGGACTTGGCAGTGTTAGGTTTACGGTTGGCCTCGATGATCTTAAAGGTCTTTTCCAACCTAAATGATTCTATGATTCTATTCTATGATTCTACGAAGGTATCAGTGAGGAAAATAAAAAAGACTCATTCTTCCGGCACAGAAGAGAATGGGCTTGAACAACAGATAGAGGTCAAAGCCCTCCACTTGCTACAGCCAGAGAAACTCTGACAGAACTGTCATCCCTATGTTTTAGGATCAAACTACCAAAACAGGACTGCAAATGAAAATCAAAAGGATAATCAAAAATTGGGTGCAGACTTGAAAGAAAGTTTGGATGACAGCAATACCAGGATGAGAACACAGTCTTCTGAACAGGGTATTTTATTCACATGCTAGGTTTTGTTGCCATTCTGTCCAGGAGTGTGAATGACAAGCGTGCACATAAACGGACTCCCTCAATTAACTACAAATCACTTTTATTCTTCATATCCCACCATCACCATGAATCAACCTTCAGCATTTTTATCCTTCATTTACCTTTCCTTAATGCACAAGCTGTAATTTTTCCAGTATTATGTTGTTTGGGAATGAAAACTGTAGATCTTAATGGTTAGGCTGGTTTTACAATCAATCCCTAAAGTTTCCATTTTTGTTTTACTTATATTCATAGGAGGGGGCAGATCCTATGTGATATTATAAGACTGAACAATAATAGAATTTGTTCCTGCGAAGTCTAGCAAGCTAGCAACCAAGGTCTGGATGAACAATAGCAGTCATAAGAAAACCATACAATTGCAAAAAAGAGCAACAATATTTTAAAATAATATGTGCAGAAAGTTTTCCTTGTTTAAAGATGACAGAATAATTTATTAGTTTGTGCCACAACCTCAAAATGGCAACTGTAGCACTGCACATCTGCCCAATTTACAAATACTTGCTCAGAACCCCCTTTAATAAGAAAGACTTCTAAATAAACTTCTACACTTGGAAAAGCCAGCATAGTCTAGGTAATCGCAGAAGAAAGGAGAGAGAAGAAAGGGATTTTCTTATGTAATTAATATCTCAGACTTTTCCTGACTCTTACCTAACTTTCAATCTGTGGCATCCCAAAAGTCTGTGTTATACTCCCAACCTCCTCTCAGATTTCTTAGGTGAAGTTACGGAAAAGAAGAGAAAATAAGAACTAGCAGCTGCTATATGTAGTTTTGGGTCTGACAGTTTAGATGAAGAGTTTGGCAAACATTACTGTCAACGAAACTTTCTTACCTACAATGCCACTCAAGAAAAATATTCAGTCTGTGTTTGTATCAAGCCATTTCAGCAAGTAATCACCGCCAGGAAATAAAACTCTAAATAAGAGTTATCTGTGTAAATGAATTATTTACATTCACAAAGTGAAGGTTGTATTGTAAGGGACCTTGCTGTTAAGTACTCGGGTAAAAGGCCTCTCTCTCCAACACAAAACCAGTACATCTTTGTCAACCCAATGGACTACATGCAAGACATTAGTATTGCAAAGATACAAGTGGCTCATCAGAAATTACACAAAAGAGTAGTTTTATCTGCAAAGAACTGTATTACTTGAGTTAAATTATGAGATTAGTTTCAGAAAAACAAAGTGTTTGAATACTGAAATATTTCTATATATTGAAGTACTGTAAACTTCAAATTAAAGTGTTGTTTTCCAGCATTTGATTTAAATTAGGTGTTCTAAAAAAATGAAACAAAAAAGCAAAAAAAAATCAAACCTGTTAAATAATCAAAAAAATAAAACCACTTTTTTTTTTTTTAAGCAGAAACATTAAATTGGAGGGCTTCAGGGTTCCTGCATTGGAATAAAATTTCTCTATGTATTCTTTCAGGATGACACATTAAGAGTTTTACCTGAGAGAAGGATGAGTAAAAAGTAATGAGTAAAAGTAGGGTGTTTCCCCTGACAGTTGAGAAGCTGTGAACCAAACCAGGTCAGAAGCCAAAGTCAGAAATTCCCCTTTACTGAGCTCCATGGTTAAGCGATTAAAAAAGCAGAATGTAGGCATGAAAAAACTCACTGTCAACAGCCTATCCTAATCAGAAATGTTCCCATGCTAGATTTTGAACGAGCCTAAGTTTGATGGACTATACTGGCACCAGACAAGGATTAGGTGCAACCAACATATTTATTTATATCATGTTTTAAAACTCAAACATGGATCACAGTTTTCAAAATCTAAATCTGGGACTTTGGAGTGGCCATAGAGTAGTTTACCCTTCACTTATTAGCCTTTCCATCAATATTCTAGAAATGTTCATGGCAAAGTCTGCAGAAGAAAGCATCGATTACTGAAGATGCTAGAGAATTAGAACTCCTGCAGACAATCAAGAAATCCCTTCTATCCTCCCACCTAGAACAGAGGTTGTTCTCGTTTGCATTGAATAGCAACCCTTTCCTCAGGAATATTCCTCTCCTTGCATAGGTGTGCTTACACATAATGCATGGGAGATGACTGGCACTAAAATAGTCTTCATATTTACTGTCTCACTCATGGAAATGGACAGTTAATGGATTTCCAGTTTAGTGGCTGAATCAGAACAAAAGTTTTCTGAAATAAAGACAATCCACTTTCCCCCAAAAAAGAAAGAGGGAAGTATCAATGAGAACAATTAAAACATTTCTGATTTTTTTATGATCTTTTTCAGCTCCTGAGCTCTCACTGTATTCAGCCCTGTTTCCTAGCTGAGTCTTAGCCACAGCACTCCTCATCCTCACCAATGGGTTATTCAAGTTTCTTCTTCCATACAAACCTGAATTAGACTAATCTCCACAATCTTCTTCAGTGCCCAATACTACAGAAGTTGGATCCAGGACTATGGTTTTCCCCTCCTGAGTGCTGCCATAATACAAACAGAAGTTACTCCCTCTCTCCTTCCCATTGTGTAGTACCTCTACACACTGGTTAGCTCTCCAGGTGCAACTGTCTATAATCAATCCCTAAGTGACAACTGTCTCCCTCACTATTTCCTATTATGAGATGTCTGACACTGTCTCTCGTAGGCTAGCAGAAAAAAAGACTTACAGCAGAAAGTAGTAATTTGACCTTGCATGACAGTTTACAGCTTTCTCTGCACTATGATCTGGGAAATATTTTGATCTGTGAGGCAATAAGCAACCCTCTGTCACCACATATGGGGAAACCTTGCTGGAGCTAATTTAAAAGAGTATCAGGTGTAGCAATCAGCAGCTAGCAAAAATAACTTGACAGCTACAGTGGTAATAGCCTGTGGTGCACTTCAGGGGTCATCTCTGTGTGGCGTGCTAGGAAGGCAGGTCAGACAGAAGAAAGGTTGTGATACTGCTTCAGTACTCAAGGTTTTCATTAGGATCGTGCTTGAAAATGCACATCTCCTTTAAAAAGCAACAGAATAAAAGTTGTGCCCACTCACCCAACAGATCTGCTCCTTGCATACACTGAGAAACTGCTTAAATCACAGCGAGAACTTTTAACTGCTTAAAAAGAGAACCACTGTTAAACGCTACCAAGCCAGGACAGTAAAGCATGTCAGACAGAACTTAGTCTTCTGTGTTTGCTGACACAAATGAGCCCATCTATTTCTACCAGCTACACTCGTACAAACCTACTCAAGGTACTAAGAGCTGCACAGCTTTTTGTGAGACTGCTCTCATCTTCAGAAATTTGGCTAATGATTATAAAGATACCTGGGGAGCAAAGAAAACCAGCTTGACTCTCAAGACAGCTAGAACTGGTGGAGTCAGAAGATATATAGGCATTAAATTAGGGGGTGTACGTATGTGTGTATATGCATATATATATACACATATACATATAAGCATATACACTTACATACTTCAAAGTGAATTTATTTGGGCTTATAAATACACAATAAATACAGGGGACCACTAGAGGCTGTAGGGATCAAATAAATCTAGAGGATCCAAGAGGAATCCAAAAGTTACTGCAGGATAATCAAAAAAGGAGGGAAAAGCAAGCATTAGTGGTGAAAGCATCTCAGAACACAAGCTGACGAAGCTTTCTTCAACATGTGCAATTCAGAGCCTTCCCTAATATGATACATTTGAGAAACAGAAGATGCAAACATGCAATACAAATTATCTTACTACTCTTATCTACCCTTTCAGTGAATAATATCAGTAAAATCAGTATTATTCATGCTCGTTCTGTCTCTCCCATAATGCTCTTGCCTCAAGTCTGATTTGATGTCAGCTTGACTTTCTTTTTTAAGTAAGAAGGTAGGCAGCTTAGAAACCAGGTGCTAGAAAGTATAGGAAAAATAAATGAATACAATAAACTACCACATTTATACAAGACTTCCACTGCATTAAACATGGAATTCGGCCTGCTCAGTTCTGGCTGACCATTACAAGAAGTATCAGTTGAAAAACTTGCTGTCAGCTAAGTAACTCTGAGGCACAGGAAGTTCTGTCTTGTAACTTTATATTCCTTGATTTGGGTTCTTATCTTATTTTAGCTTTATTTCTAATATTTAAGATCACACTCTACTTTCAATGTCCCTGGGTAGTCTGAGTACACTAGAGTGTAGTCCCTTCTAGTTGGCTTTTCTCTTACCAGCATTATTTTGCTCCAGCCTCTGAACTAGAAATTAATGGAAAGTATTAAACTTTCCCTGGCAGAGTATAAATAACTGCAAAGATCATTGGTAGAGCCTGAAATGCAGGGGAAATAACTTCTATGTTTTTTTCCTATGATTTTTTAGGCATTTGTAAAAAAATACTAAAACAGAAATTTATCACTTTCCTAATTTCATATTAGGAACACCATGGGGAAAGGTAGTGGACAGCAGTTCTGTCTGCTTGTACCTAACAAGTGCATGTAACTCCTTATTCTAGTCCTGTTGTGTTCTGGGGAAGGTATTTCAGGAGCTGGGGAAAAGGGCAGGTAATCACAGGAGGGCTGCAGAGCACCTGGTCAGACTGCAGGATGTGTGTTTTAGAATATCGTTCGCACTGAAATTAGAGTGCTGAGGTAACTGACTCCTTGTTAGAGATGCTCAGGGAACGGTTTTGTTCTCTAAAAATTACTGGTGAAATAAAATGTTTTCTTTTACATTAGCAGGTTGAGATAAAGAGGGAATCTTGGAGTTTAGCTCGGCTTATGAAGTAGTCTTAACATTACTATTGCCTTGTCATCACTGAAATTTTGGGCCACATTAGTTATTGCTTCTTAATGAACAAGAGGGAAAAAGATCTTTTCTTTGAGGTAAGCAAACCAGCTACCTACTGAAAGGCAACTCTTAAGACTTACTGCTCTTCATGCTCCAAATGAGTACTGCAGCTCTGAGCCTGGTCTAGAGTGAGATTTTTTTTCTCCCGCTACTAATGGCACATTTCAGAGACCTCTCACATACTAACCTTTTTGATGGGTAAGGCGTCTTTCACAATGAAAGAAAAAGATAGCATATTATCTTCCCCATGTAAAGCTCACTCAGGGAATGTGATTGGCAAAACTTTCACTTTGGAAGAATACATTGTTACAAACTTTCTGTCTGTTTAAGGCAACCTACATTCCATATGAAGAGAAGCACGCAACAATGTAGGGTAATAAAGGTAGCTTTTATTTTCCAGGACTCCATTGTGGACTAAGCTGTCCATTAAGGAAGGTGAAAGGGAAGGTTTCATTAAAGTAAAACTGACTTTGAAGGAAATATGTTTTGTCATGTGCTATTTAATTTACCTGTGGTTTGCTTCATTGTTGTTTTTTTTTTCTAAATGGAACTTAAATTTTAAATCAGTTAATCAAAAATAAAGCAATGGCAAAAACCTAGTTTGTTAATAGAACCTAAATAAGACTGAGATGTTTCTAGTTGTAATTATTATCATTCTACTCTGTGGCCTGTTAGTTTTTCTATTTTTTCTGTTCTCATTTTATTAATAAGGTAAAATTTCAGGGCCAGAACTTAGTCCTACTAAATGTCAGGACTTAAGCCAGTGTGACTTTGGGGGGAAAAAAATCACTCTTGCAGGGTAGTAAGCCTTACTGCACTTAGAAAATGTTGCATATCCATTGAACAGGTCTTCACTTCAAAGGACTTTGAAACGAACTCCAGAGTACCTGCCTATGGAAGAGATTTTAAGACCTTCACAGTTCAGAATGAGTTTACTTGTTATCATCTGGGACTGATACCTTTTATACCATGCAACAGACCCATGATTCTCATTCTCAGCCCTATAATTGTAGCTGGTAAAAAGTAGGTGGAAAAGATGCTTTGTCTCCATAAAACACTTTTCTTTTTGATCTAATCAGTACACTGTTATAAGCTGTTCAGTGTGAGGTGCTTTCTTTTCTTTTTTTTTTTTTTTTTCAATTCCAAAAGGCGTGTATGTTCTGTGGTATAATGGAAAACTGTCAGATGCCACCATTAAAATGAAAACCCTCACAAGCTGTGATATTTATGGAGACAAGAACTCTGCCAAGTGTGCGGTCACAGGGAATGCAGTCAGACATTCCCCTGCTGGTAGAACACTGCTTTGTTTCCAAAGACCAAAGGCCCCTTTTAGCTAGACAGGTCCTGTTAAGGTGTCACATTGCTGATAGCCTTCACAGGGTAACTATTTTGCATAATACTTAGGTTGTTCAATCCACTCTTTCAAAATCCTGGCTTGGAACCTTGCAGGTGATGCCTGCACTGCTGAGTGTAGATTGAGAATGTGATCTGACCAACAGTCATTTACCTGAAAGCCTAGGCCAAGTATAGGTCAGCCTAAGAAAAAAAGAAAGGAAAGAGCAAGTCCTGGCCTTGCATCTTACCATTGACCTACACGCTCTTTACAGTCATTTAGATGGGCTGGGCGGGGGAGGAGGAAGGAGGGTGGCCGAGTGTCTGTTCACAGGAGTTCATTCACCGATGGCTATACTCCTGACCTAGAGGTCACGTGATTACTGAAGAACTCAGTGCCCATAGCATGGCAAGTGGGCACTCAGAATATGGCTGTACAGTGCCAGGTAGTACCTGGACATACCTGAGCTAGCCAAAACATCAGCTGCCCTGGAAGGATGAAAGACCACAGAAAAGTCACTGTCTGGGCCAGCATGCACTTCAATACCTTCTATTTGCCACAGTCTTCTCCTTCTCCCCATGGCCTTTGCCTTGCAAAAGTGCGCTCCCAAGTGATATAAAAATTGCAATCCTAACCTTTGAAAGTGCAAAGAAGTCAGTATTTTCCTAGGCTTTTCTGACTGCATTCAGAAAGAAGACCATTTCTTCAGGAGCATTGCTAAAGTTATCCACTGTTAGATATAGTGGCTTTGCAATAAAGGATTGGAAAACTGAGTGAAGAGCAATGTGGCATGAAACGGTGAGTGTCCCCTGACCTGTGGGACAGCCAATTTGCTCACCGGCAGCACTGCACAAACATAAAGGCCCTAATGAGTAGCTGACTGCATGTTAGTCCTGGATTTAACCCTCAGCATCTTTTATTGGCTACACTTCTGCTTGATTCTGAGAATTACTTCTCTCTTCCTCCACCGGTTCATTCCGTGCTTTCTATAAATTCTAAAACATGCATTTTCTTATTGTATGCTTTATGTTACCTGGTCCACTACTTTTTTTCCTAGTGCTTTAACTGATATGTATTATGCTTAACTGATTTGTATTAATACTGGGACCTTCAGGGCAGGAACACAGTTCAGTTGCAGGACAAGTCAACCATCTAGTTTGGAGGATAACCTTCTCCCAGAGGGAAAGGAAAATGTGCTTGTGTGTGAGGCACCAGCCAGCAATTCAGGGAAGCTAAGGTATAATGCCCAATTCTCTAACATTCCCCTCATGTTCTCCTTGACAAATGCAGCAGCTCCTTAGCTTCAAAAGGGCAATGTTATTTATCTGCATCAAAGGTGTGAGAGGAGGGAAGAGGGACCAGGGAAGGAAGCAGAGGTGAACTAACTTCTCTAGCGTTTGAACAACACTCAGCTCAAGTACTGAAATAGCCAGATTCCTATCAAAGAGAAAAATGGCCTAGGACTGAGACGCTTGACAGAAATAGATAGATGTAGTTGAGAAATGTAAAATCTCTGTTTGGTACGATATATGAGGAGCTGTGTCATTTAACTCCTTTCTCTAAAACAGGATTTATGAAAGTTTATGGAGAGACAAAAGGAATTATTTTGGTAACAATGATTTTCCAGTGCTGTAAGATATGTCTGACCTCTACTGATTTTATGGCAACTGACATGGGGACTTTGAATGATTACTTTGCCCCACATAGCCATAACATAATTTACTCTGCCTGAAGTCAGTGATCTGAGGACACCGTGTACAAAGTAAAATAAAACATTTGTCTGAGAATGTTTTCCAGATGTTGATATGGGTTGGGAACTGCATTAAAGCACTTCTCCATCAGATATTAAAGATCAGCTAAATCCAGTATGACAAACTAAGTAGAGAGAAAGAGAGATAAATGTCACTCTGTGTTAAAAACAGACACATCTATCAAATATGATCTTTGTAAATACTATGGAAAATCAAAGTAATAGCTATTAA
Source organism: Gymnogyps californianus (assembly GCF_018139145.2). Lineage (NCBI taxonomy): Eukaryota > Metazoa > Chordata > Aves > Accipitriformes > Cathartidae > Gymnogyps > Gymnogyps californianus. The sequence goes on along the minus strand of NC_059471.1, from coordinate 73,659,165 downwards.
AAAAAAAAAACCCACACTTTCTTTCATACCACAGCATAGGTTTTTTTCTGGAACTGTTGTATTAATGTGTAGCTATGAGACACTAATAATTGTAATGGTGAATACATACCGATGGCTCTTACTTCCCTCTAAACTGACCCAAAGGGATCACCTAGAAAGTATATCAATACATGTGCCATCAGCAAATGGTAGTGTCACTTATAATCAGTGGTAGGAATTCTCCCTCTAATCTCTGCAAAAATTTAGGAAAAGCAAATTATATTAGGTGGTTGTTTTGAGCATTCCTCATTCCCAGTTCATTCTGAAGTATACGCAAGGTGAAGTAAACGTAAATGACAAATTGTCTCTGATCTCTGTCATACAAACTTGCTGTGAACAAACTGAGCAGCAGTTGTGCTATAGCCATTCTGATCTAAGGATGCAAACAAGGCAAACAGGGCATAACCACAAAAGGTAAAACAATACTGGTTTGAAACACACAACCTCACCGTACAAATTTAAAAAAAAGGAAAAGAAAATAGCTCAAAATGCTTGTATGCAGGTATCTACTGGCTCTCATCTAAATTTTATACCTATATGTAGTAGTACTGCCCACAAGACACTTCCATTCTATCAGATTTCTTTTGGAGATAAGATGGCTGCTGGTTTGGGGAAGAAAATCTCTAGAGTTGCCCTATACACAGGCAAATCCTAGTGCCTTCTTCTCAGCATTAAGGAACATAACTTTCGTGATCGCATTTCGAAGGGAGTAGATGCACATTCTTCTCTTGCTGTGTCCTGCTTTTTGTTTTTAATATGCTGGGGTTTTTATTGCTTCTCAGAGCGTGAGTTTTTCATATGCATGGATTGGATGACAAAAGAGATAAGTATGTTCCTAACTCTGCCAAAGACCTGCTGAATACTTTAGAGCTAGCCGTTCCATATCTCTACACAAACTCTGTACAAGCAAACCAGAGTTTAGCACCCTAAGTTACCACCACATCTTCCCATGAGAATGAGCATTTTTTAAATATTGACTTGGAAATGAACTTCAGCCAAAAAACCTTAATCTCCACTTTCCCAGGCATTTGTGCACACTAACCAATGTGTAACATAATGTCTTTTCTGATGTTTCTCCTCACTTGTGCAGAAAGGAGTACTTACTTCCAATATCTGGCCGCAGCTTTTTGTCATACTCTCTCAACAGCTTGTTTAATATGAGAGTCACATCTGTGTCTTGTGTTTTTGGAGCTAAAACCCATTTTTGGTTAGTTGTTCCATCTTCGTATTCATCCTCTTCAACTTTTCTAGAACTGCAATAACAAATCAAACAAACAGATGTTATTTTACACAACTAAAATCTGAATTTACATTGTGGGTAAATCTCCACACTCATCTGAAGAAGTTTTAGATATCTCCCTTGGCTTTGCATCTACCTAGCCTTAGGCTGTTTTTGCAACAGGATGTTCCCATTAACAGTTGTTGAGTATCTGTGGATGGGTCATGAGTGAGAATTGTGTAGAAATTGTCTTCTGCCAGTCTCTCAAAAAATTATACTCTGGGAGTTAATACAGCTATCAGAGTAGTATTTTATATCCTGTATTTTAACCAACCTATCCCGACTAGTTAGTTTACAATATACTCTTACAAAGAGCGAATATCTGCAGTATTATTTTATTAATACATCAAGACAACTGATTCATCTCTTGCACAAAGGCTAATAAGAGTATTAAAAATTCAGATCTTTTAATACTTCCTGATCATTTTATCCTATTAATAAATTATTATATTCTCAGTGCCTGAATTTCAGAGTTTAATGTATTACAAGGCTTAGAATTAAGAGCTTGCTCCTTGAATTTAAGATGGATTTTCACAAGCACACAAATACATTGCATAAATTAATCTGAATTTCCCTGTAATTTTAATGACATTTTTTAAAAAACAGTACTACACCAAGAGTTGCGACTTTTTTCCTTCATAGGTGGATTATTTGTATTTTAAGAGTTTGCTAAAATAAATGTGGTGAAACTACAGTTTGCCCAGAAATCACAGCTAGAGGTATTTTCACACAAGACTAATTTCATTTGTGCAGCTTTTTGTGCACAAACAGTAAAATGTTGATTTGAAGATGTATCTTTTGGTATCTTAGAAACCAAATCTGTTTGATGTCTCTCACTGGAGAAAATCTATGACAGTTAAACTGAGATGAAGTTATCAGGAGAAAAGATAACCTCAGTGGTGGAACCTACAGCAGTAATCATGTGTTGCTTCGACCTGCAATTGCCCTGGTGATACAATATCATTTCGCAATCTTTTTACACAAATGTCAATAATTATGCAAGGTACAAAGCGGCGGAGAATCAGAGGCACCAGCCTTGCTTATTCATGGGATGTGCTACACGCATCAGAGCAACCTCCTTTCTCTCTCTCCCTCTCCTCTCCATAATGACACTAGTGTCTTTTAAAATATCTCAGATGTCCAGAAGATTTGATAGACACTCTACAGTAACAGAAAAAAAATGAATACGAGTATAAAAATTTAATCACAGAGCATCATCAACCCTCAACATTGCTTGTAGACCAACATTTGAGCATTTAATGAAACTTTTAACTGAAACTGCTCTACAGCCAATATGCCCCTAAGGATTAGCCATGAATCACTGAACGTGATCTCACAAATCGCAAGTGCTCTAGGTACAATTTCTATATAAAAATAATTTTGAAACCTAGTCCCTGAGGATTTTCTACAGGGAGACCTCACATAACCAAGCTGCAAAAGTAGAGAAAACTTAGGGGAAATTTTGAATAGACGACCATTCCTTCTCTGTTAGTGAGATGTATTTTTCAAAAACTTGATCTTTTTTGTATAATTCACCCAATGAGCATTAAAAAACCCCAAGAGGATTTTTTCCGTTTTTTCCTCCCTCAGACTCATGACAAGCCCTATGTTTTAATACTGCAGTTACAGAACCATTCTCAAAGGAGGCACCAATATGGTTGATATTTCAGAGCTGAAACGCTGCAGTGGTGCTGAATTGCCGATAGGAAAGGAGCACAAATCGTACATCTTTTTCTGCTGCACCCACCACAACTTTACTGGAGGCATTCAGACTGCACGTGGAAATGAGAACTGAGTTCCGGTAGGATGATGATTCCCCTTTCAGGGAGCCGTTTCTTTAAAACTAGTCACTAACAAGAGTCTAAGCACTGACAGACCTTTTAAATCCCCTCACTCTAGCAGCTTGTTTCCTAGAAAGTATCTCCAAGCCATGTAAATTCCTACCTGCCTTCTAGATTAAGATTGGGGGTGGGAGAGGTTTCACAGTGGATCCGACTAATACACTGGACACATATTTTTCAAGGTGTTTTGTTTTCTTCCTTAAGAGTTTGTTATTTCACTTCCCTTGCTTGCCCCTACAAAATTAAGCTCCTTGAAGGCACTTGAGGTTGCATTTTCACCTGTAGCCTTACTGGTGACTGCCAGCATATTCCTGTTATCCACAGAAACAAGCACGGGATGATGGCAGGCCATTCTCAAATTGGGGAGGAAGAAAGACTGCACACCTTCCCCAAACTCCTCAGGGGCCACTAGTTTTGATCCCGTGAGGAGACAGAGAGGAGGCAGTCCATGAACTGCAAAGGAGGAAGGCTGGAAAACCCTGAGAGGTTGTGGGGAAAGGGTTTATTTCCTGCAACACATGTGTCCGGGACTTGCTCTGGGGGCTGGCATGAAGCAGCCTCTAGTTCCTGTGGGGATTTGGGAGAGAGATGCCACTCGGGTGTGGGGCAGGCTGCCGAGAAGTAGAACACGGTCAATAAATCGGAAAGGGAAGGGAAGGGAAGGGAAGGGAAGGGAAGGGAAGGGAAGGGAAGGGAAGGGAAGGGAAGGGAAGGGAAGGGAAGGGAAGGGAAGGGAAGGGAAGGAAGGGAAGGGAAGGGAAGGGAAGGGAAGGGAAGGGAAGGGAAGGGAAGGGAAGGGAAGGGAAGGGAAGGGAAGGGAAGGGAAGGGCCTCTGAGCACGCCTGCAGCCCGGTTGGTGGCGGATCCTGCGGGGGGACGCTGAGGTGACCCCTCTGCCTGGGTTATGCGCGGGGAGGGCCCTTCCCAGTACCCTGGACAACCACCGGGACCGAAGGCGAGCCTGGTCCAAAAGGTCACAGCTGCAGCTTCCAGCTATCCCCCTCTGGCCCCTCACCGCCCGCCGTTACCGGAGCCCCGCCGGGGAGACCCTTCCCGTCCCTGAGGCAGGTGCCAGGGGTTCCCCGGCCCGGCCCGGCCCGGCCCAGCCCGCCACATGCGCCCCTCCCGGCCTCCCTCCACGCCCGCCGGACCGACGGCGAGGCGGTTAAGGGCAGCCGCCGCCGGTCCCCCCCGCCCCGGCACCAGGGCATCCCTCAGCACCCCCAGCTGGTCCCGGCCGCTGGGCTCACGCTTCCCGCGGCTGCCCTCTTCCTCCTCAGGCCGGCCCCGTCTGCGGGGCCTCCGGGGGTGGGGCGCGGAGGGAAGCCGGGGCTGCCGGCCGCTCCGCGCCGTGAGGGGAGCCCGGGCAGCGCCAGCCGCCGTCCCGCCGGGTGCCGGACCCTGGCAGCCGCCGGAGCGGGAAAACTTTCTGCCGGGCCGGCTCAGGACAGAGCCCTCGCAGGCGACCTCCCGCTTCACGAGGGGCCGAGAGGGACAGCGGCGGGGCGGCCGCGCCGGCAGCGCCGGGAGCGGGGCTGCAGCTGTCCGGGGAGCCAGGCGGGTCCCGGGGAGGGAGCCGGGGAAGGCGCGTTCGGGAATAAAGCCCCGGCACGGCACGGGGGAGGGGGGAAGAGCTCGCTGTCCTTCCCGGGCGCCGAGTATTTTGCAAACTCCGGCGAGCGGGACTCCAGCCCGCAAGCCCCGGTGCGAGGAGAGGAGAGGAGCGGGGGTGGGGGGATGCGAGGGGAGTGCAGACTTACCAGGCGTGAAACACTGAGAGGAGGAAGAAAACCGGCAGGAGCTTAGCGGACATGATCTGGGCAGCGCTGGCCAGGTGAGAGGTGCGGCAGGATGAAGGAAATGTTGCAGGATGTTCACATGAAAGGGAGAATGAGGCAATGAGGTGAAGCTCTTAGCCTCTCTTCCTCTGTATTCTCAGCTTTATACCCTGAAGAAAATACCCCCTTTCACACCGGTCCAGGAAGGGAGGGGGGAGGCGAAAAAAAAAAAGAAAAAAAAAAAAAAGAAGTGGGACGAGGGGGAAATCCCCAGCGGAGAGGCTGCCAGGGCCAGGTATAAGTCAGGCTCCACGGGCTGACAGGTGTTCAGCGGGCACCGAGCTGCGGCGCTTCCCCCTTCCTGGCAATCAGTCGCCGGGAGCAGCGGCGCGGCCTCTCCCGCTCCCCCGGCTGGCGCTGGCCGTGCCCCCCGGGCTGTGCACAGCGCGGCGGAGCCCGGGCCCCGCCGGGCCCCCGGCGCCGCGGGGCGGGGTGGGCCGGGCCGGGCCGGGCCGGGCGGAGGGCGGGCTGGGGCTGGGGGGGAAAGGGCGCACCTCGCCCCCCCCCCGCGGAGCGCCTGGCCCGCGGCCAGCCCCGCAGCGCGGCACCGGAGCGCTGCCGGGGGCCGCCCCGCATCGGGGAGCACCTCGTCCCCGCTCCCTGCCCAACAGGTACCCGCCTCGCCGGCAAGGGGGTGAGCCGGGAAGTGAACCCTGCCCCCGCCCCGGCGGGCACGCACACACACACGCACACACACACACACGCGCGCGCACACACACACACGCACATACATACACACGCACACACGCACAGGGGAGAGGGGGAGCAGCAAACTCGCCAGCCGCAGTCAGACGGCAGCCGGCAGCGGGGATTTCTCCCCGCCATCACCAGCCCGATGCTCCCGAGGGGGCGACTCCGAGGGGGCTGCGGCGCCCGGCGACAGCGTCCCCCCGCTGTTTTGGGGGGTGCCCCCATCCCCAAACCCCACACTCACTTGCCGAATGGGCCGCCCAGGGCGCTGGAGGTGCTCTCTTCAGACGGAGGGAGAGGGGTCGGCGCTGCTTCTGGTCCCGGGGTGGTCGGAACCACGGGCATCCCGATGTACACAGAGACGCAGATCCATGTAATCGGTGCGGCTACAGAGAGGGATCCACAGTACAGTCTTCCACAGACAGATAGACAAACATACACAACGCAGCGTGTTTGTATATGCCTCGGTATCTAGCTGGATGTATGTAGAAGTTTGCATGCACTGTACGAATGCATGGATACACATATGTATGCATAAGGTATGCCTGTAAAATGTATGCACAGAGAAGAGAGAGAGATGCGGTAGACCGAGCTACATGGATTTGTGTGTATATTGGGAACTTTAGAATAAATGAGGATTTTCTGCTGTGAGAACTCGGAAATGTGACGGCAGCCAAGTGTATTCAGGGCAAAAATAGTTTGGGTCTGGACATCATGTGTCTTTCTACTCCACTAAGAACAGCACAGATGTGATTTTTAGCGACTTCAATTCTCTCCAGGTGTGTGGAGCTTTGCACCAGGCATCAGGTAATAAGAATATTCCCCTTTGCTTTCAGAATGGGAAATGACAAAATTTCACTTACATGACGGTAATCTGGAAACCAAAAGCTCTGCTAGAGGTACAACGAGTAATCGTTTTACTGTGAACAGAAATCTCGGAAGCATAAATCTTTGCTTCCTCCTCCCTTAGACATAATTTCCAAGTTCTGGGGGAGTTGTTTTTAATTATGACATTACATTTAAAAAAAAAAAAAAGGTTCTGCTGGAAGATGCAATCTTGCTTTTAGAATAACTCCTACATGATAACTAGAAGAGCTGGCTGGAGAGAGTTCTGTTCCCGAAGTTATTTATTGAAGGAACGAGACAGCTTAGGGAAAATCCGCTGTGAGCCAGGCAATTAATTCCCAGTCATGCACTTTAGGTTTTTTTCAACCTAAACGTCTCTTTACTAGATTATGCAGCAGTTCTTTCGTGTTGACTTTGGCTAATTGCAGTTACTGTGAATTGCTAATAATCACTTGTTATAAGACTTGTGGTCTTTTCCGTCGCCAGCAGAGAAGTGCAGGTGGACTCCAGACCGCCTGCTGCCTTGAGAAAATAACGGCCGGAATATCGAAGGGAAGGGAAGGGAAGGGAAGGGAAGGGAAGGGAAGGGAAGGGAAGGGAGGGCAAGGCAAGGCAAGGCAAGGCAAGGCAAGGCAAGGCAAGGCAAGGCAAGGCAAGGCACGGCAGGAGCTCGGGGTTTGCCTGGATTTCACCAGAAATAACTATGTGAAAGTGCGCCTTTCTTCAGGCGCGGGCCCGTTAAGCACCACGCCGATCCGCTGATGTGAAGTTTGCAGAAACACCGGCGCTGTGGGGCATGCGGGAGGCGGGACGGGGCGAGCGGGGGAGCCGCCGCCTCTCAGCTACGGGAGAAACTCCCGCCGGTGCCGGTGCCGGTGCCGGTGCCGGTGCCGGTGCCGGTGCCGGTGCCGGTGCGTCCCGGCGGCACAGGGCTTCGCGCTGCCGCCGGCACCACTGCACGGCAGCTCGCCGCGGCCACGAGCGTTTTCAGGCACGCGAAGGTTTTCTGAAGGCTGGCGCTTATGGAAACATGACTTGGGGCTCCGAGGCCGCGGTACCCACGTCCCGGCTCGCAGTGCCTGCGCGTTTGGAAAGCAAGGACGGGAAGCGCCCTGCCTACAGAGAGGGGCTTCGCCATCGCCAGCTACCCCCGCGCTGGCCACGTATAGAAAAATGCGTGTACTCACACACACACACTCAAGTCGAATAAATAAAAGCCTAACCCGGCCCCGGCCCCCCTGCCGAGGAGCTCGGCAGAGCAAACTGCTGGGGAGATGCTGCAGCGGCGGCTGCCGCGCTCCGGGGCGGAGCGGGCTGCGGCTGCCCCGGCCGGGGGAGCTCTGCCGGCAGCGGTTTGGGGCGGGGGCGGCGGGGCCGCGGCAGGGGCCGCCCGGGGGGGGCGGCGTAAGTAGGCGAGATGGTACCGTGGGAGAAATACCCGGAGGAGAGACACACCGGCGGCGATTTGCAAAGAGAGACGGCGAGCCCGGGTCCAGCGCCGCCTCCCCGGCCGGGGACCCGGGCTCTCGGCAGCCCTGCGCCGCGGGGACCCCCGGCCCCCTCCCCTCTCGGCCGGGGGCGGCTTCCCCCGCAGCGGCGGCTCCGCCCGGCGCCGCTCCGCCTCTTCCCGCCGCCCGCCAGCCCCGTCCCGCCCTCGCCGCCTCCTGCGGCGGCGGCGGGATCCTCTGGCGGCGGCTGCGGGAAGCGCGGCGGGACGGGACGGGACGGGACGGGACCGGGTTGCCCCCCGGCCCGCCTCCAGCCAGCGGCAGAGCACTCGGTTACCCCTGCTCGGTGAGCGTGTGCCGTTACCGGTGCTGTATGTGGTCATCAAGTCACGCAGCCCTCCGGGAAAACCCTCACGGCGTTAGACCGACTACTCCCCTCTTCCCTGGCAGTGTGACAGCAAGCCCCAAGGCTCGAGTGGAGCTTTATGGTTCGTTAATTGTTGCCTCCTTCTCCTCAGGCTGTAAGGAAAAAGAAAAGGTGATGTTTAAGATTTTCTTTCTGTTGTCCTCGGTGGGCTATGTGTTAATGCCAAAGGAATACTTTAGCACCACTCTTTACTATACCTCATCCCTTGGTCATTTCCACTTTTCCTCTTTTTCTCTTTTCTTCATACTCACATGCTTTTCTCTTACTTTTAAGCACACTCTCTGCCTTTGCTGAGCCTTTTCAAATTGTGTATTCAGGTAAGGATCATGATTATCCAGCACACGTTTTAACAAAAGAACATTTTATCATACCCTGTAATGATAGTAAAATGTTTATATTCTCTAGCACAATAAAATGGATCCACATTTTAACTTACGTTTCATTGCATTTTCACAGAGGATGACTATCTTTTCAACCTGAGGGATACCAAAAGGATACCTTTGTGGTATTTCTTGTGCAGGCGGGGAAGTAAGAGCCTCTGAAAGCGGCTGTGCAGGGAGCTAGTTAGCATAAATAAGGGGGGGGGGGAATGCAGAGGGAGGGAATGGGGCTCACAGATCAAGTGTCTCACGTGCTAGAACTGGGTGCCCTTTTTCTAGCACTGAACAGGTTCCTGAAATTGGGCACGTGAACTTTTCTGAGATTAAATGTTGAAGGAGAGCCCTCACTGGTGGCTTTCCTGGCATCCCAGTGACTGAGGCTGCCACCTGCACCATGAGCAGCACAGGAGGGAACTGGGGCTGCTCTGAAACAAACAAGGAAGGGGCTGAAACCTGTCTCCTACAGCTCCTGGAGTACTCCAGCTGGAGGCTTATCAGAGATTTATTAGAGACTAGAGCCAGTTTATTCTGGCTGAAGGTCTCTGTCGCTCCTGCTGGAAGCACTCTGCTTTGCACAAATAATTAAATCTGCCTCGAGGTAGGAAGTTGAACCTCAGAGGTCCAGACACTTTCTGTGTGCCCTCAGCTCTGTCCTTCAGCACAGGGCTCGCCGCTCTCTTTGGCCTGTGGGCAGGATGTGGAGAATCCCTCCTGACGCTGCCATGCTGCAGCTCTTCAGCAGCTTTGCGTACACTTGCTGGCAGAAGCATGGGCATCGAGGGCAGGCAGATCTGGACCTCTGGGGCCGGACGACCCCTGAGCAGTTGTTCTGAGGATATCAGTATCACCAGCCTGCAGTGAATGAAGAACTGAGTCCAGATCCACTGAGGCCAAGACTGCTGTGGGTGGCTGGTTCCAGCATTTGTTATCATGTATGTGACAAGTTATGTGGTATTTTTTGTCCTATGTGTAGTACATCAAATTTTCCCACCTACAAATACAACCTATCCTTGTCAGTCCAGTGCATTGCAATCTATTGGTATTTCTCAAAAACTCTCCAAATTCATCTAACTGAAATGAGTTGGTATCTTCAATCAACATTCTTAATTTCCTTTTCACTTTGTTTTTAGCCAGGGCCAATTTAAACAGCAACTTTTAAGACATGATGACTGTGAGAAGTGATAATTGCTTTTGCGGATGGCAATGAAAAGGCAAATAATGCAGTACAGAATGGGACACTTTTACACTTGAGTCTAAATTAGTGGTAATCCTAGGAAGATCCTTCAGAAGTCCTTTGGGCTTCATAAAGTCTAATTTCCATTCTTTCTGTCTTTCTCAAAATTGAACAAATGTCCATAACAAAACAGTGGAAGATGCAAAATTGGTAAGGTGAGGATGTCATCTAAGACTGTCACCACGCGATGGCCATATTTAAGTGTTTGTAGTCATATAAAAACATATAAAAAGCCAGAAAGAATTCAAGCAATTTGATCAAACACTCCTTTAGAATAATATAGGTTCCTCTGAACATTTCAGTGTCAATTCCAATTTGAGGAGCAAGGGTGTTAGGGGAAATATATCCTTATTACAAAGAACATTATCTCCAGATTTAAAAAAACAAATAGCTGTGCAAGTGCTACATTCATCTTGTCTGCATAAACTGAATAGCAAAACAGTTTCATTCAGTTTTCTTCAAAGTTTAATTTATACATTGAGCAAGAATTTTTGAAAGACAAGATTATTTTAATAAAATCATTTCTTTCTCAGTTTTGTACAAATATGTTTAGTTATTCCACAGAGGCCATATTCCATTTAGAAAAAAGCAGACCACAATTCAAGATAACAGAAGAGGCCTAAGCTTTAGAAAACACATTGTTGCCTAAATTCATCCTTGGAGTAAGCTGGCACAGCTCAAATATCAGAAATAAAAACCTTTTCCATTGTATTTGACTTGTTCTTTCATTCTTAATGGGCGCAAGTGAGGAAATTTGCCAGTAGAACTGCACACACTTACTCTCCAGTGCTGAATTGTTGTAAATCACTTTTCAACTCTTTTTTCATGAAAGCATACAGGAAAAACCCAATGACAAGCAATTCCTATTTATTACTCTCTTTGGCTGTGACTAAGCTGTGAAGTAGATGTGCCCCGTAGGGTCCCAGCTCACCCATACTGGAGACAGTGACACAGCTCACCCCGCTCCTGAAGGCCCAAGCTCCTTCCAGGGGAAACCAGAGGAGGTTGATGCACATCCAGATACCGCCCCAGCCTGGAGCAGGACAAGGCCAAGGTGTTTACTTCGAGCCAAGATCTGGGAAATGCTCCCATCTCCCACAGTTCAGATGACATCAGTGAGTAATGGTCTCCCACGCAAACAGTTCCACTGACTGCAGAGAGATTTAAAATGTTAGGTGTTGTGTAGTGCGAGGCAGTGGCATTTAAGTATTCCAGCCTGGAATCGATCGGCTTATCGAAGCATCTCCCAAACTATGGGACAACACCTACTGTTCAGGAAGGAGCACACACTGCAAGGTGGCGGCTGCTTCTTCTATCATTTCAGTTCTCGGCAAGGATTAGGAGTGCGTGGGATTCTCCAAGAAATGTAAGATAGGCGGTTTCTTCAGGAAACTTCAACCTGGTTTAGCAAATCCACGATAACAGAATGAGCTCTAATCATTATTTTCTGCCTTTACCTTCAAACACAGAAAGCGACACTCAATATAACTGGAAGTGATTTATGTATAGAATGTCTGTGGTGCCATATGCCTTTGGCAGGTAATTATCAGGTCCTCTACACGTCAGGTAAACTCTGATAAATTGTTTACTAAAATAAAGCAAAGGGCCTGATCCTGCGACCATGCACCTCTGCTATTTGCAGGTAGTTCCGTATTCAGTGAAGACTTTCCATGTAAGTAAAATAGTTCAGATTTAGAGGTCTTGGCACTGAGTCCTGCAATGGAGACCAGAAAATGATGCTGAACCATTCAGGTTAAGAGTCAGACTTGGGTGTAAGCAAATGAAACAAAGCACAGAAAACCCTCTGGGGCAGACAGAATGGCTCTGGAGAAGATGCTGTAAAGATGGCTCTGAGTTTCTCGTTCATGTAGTGAAAAACCTCACACTGGAGGCTTTTTGTGGAAGTCTGAGGAAAGCATCCTCTGCAGGTTTGCAGATTGTTCATAGTTTTCAACAGTGTAGTACATACAGCCTCCATATTGTCCCAGAAGCACTCTGGTGCCACTTTCACAAGTACTGTGTGACCTAGGGTCTGACTAGGCATTCCTGCACTCCAGCCTTCTCTTGCAGAAAAACATTTGCTGAGTAGCTGTATGGGGTCAGGACAAAGGTCTGGATAGAGCAGTATCCTTCCTCTGAAAGTGGCCAGAAGCAGAGGTTTTCTGGGAAGAATAAGAGGAACAGGGCATGTATATATGACATTCCTCCCAAGTACTCCTTTAGCTTCTAGCAATTAGCGTCTCAGGATCCTGATATAGTTTCAATCTATTTAGAGAATTGTGCAAAAGTCCCACGCTCCAGATTGAACTTGAGCCCACAGAACCTGGTTTCGGTCAGTGACTGTGCAATTAGTTCCTTAATCTTTGGAACTTCATTGTTCAATAACTTTTTATTTTAAAACCCTACAACTACCTAATCTTCCTGTGGGGAAAAAAAACAAAACAAAACCAAACCCAAAACCAAACCCACCATGTTTTTCATGTAACTTGAATGTTTGGTATCTGAGGGGAAGAAGTGTTAAGAATCCAACTTTGCAACTGCAAATATTATCGTAAATAATAATGTGTGATAAAAAAGCTTGAGCCTGTGCCACCTGTAGGCTGCAAGAATGGTTGGGAAGAGAATTGAGCTGCCAGGTACGGATATATACCTGCCAACAACATGGTAGCATGTGTACATATGGGGTCAAAAAAACCGGCAAATCATCAAGTGGACTGTCTCCTGATGGGTCCTCACCAGCCCACCCATCATCCTCAGACACCTGGTTGAGGAAGATTAATTTGGTGCATTATGCTGTGTCACTGATGTTGCTAGAGTTACATCTCATCTGTTATTCTGGTGAGACTAGAAATGGCAAGCTGTTGGTAAATTGATTCCTAGCAAGAAGCCTTGTCCAGATGCGTTACGCAGGACACATCGATCTGCCATGAGTGTCAATGGCGGCCCTATCATCATCAACCACAGGAAAAGACTTGAGGGCAGTGAGCAAACATCTGTAGGGCTGCAGGCAGTTTCCCTCAGTGATTAACAAGACCCTACCATGCTGCTCATTTCATGGTCGCTTTGCCTTGCCGCAGGAGGAATGCGCACCCATATGAAGTTCTCCAGTCATCCCAACTAAGAGGAATTGTTATGTTTGCTAGCCCTGACAGCATGTTGGGCTCACCTCTCCTCGACTGGATATTCAGCCTCTAGGAGCCTAGCATGGCATTAATTGTACATCTCTATGGCCATAGGTAGAGGCAGAAGAGGCTGCAACTGAGAGGGTCTGTCTTGCATATGCAGAAAGAGCTGCTCCCCTCCACCAGTCGCCAGGTGGTTTTAGCTGTTTCGGAGGTGCTCAGTGAGTGAATCACTGGGGACATCCAGTACAATGTGCGTGCACTTCACTGCACTGCATCCCTATTGGACTTGGCAAAGCTATGTGCTCTTCACCAAGAAAACAGGAGGTCTTGTTGCCTCCAACCTTTTTGTGGGAATAACCTGCATGCAAGAAAAGAAATAGCCATGGGACTTTATAAAGTTTTGCCTCCCAATAGGCTCTGCAATTTTTCACTGTTTTCGATCCCCAAAGGGCCAGATTCATTGTATTCAGATACCATTACCCCACTTTTAAAAACAAAGAAATGATGAACAAGGAGGGGTGTGGCTGCTCAAAGCCACATGGGAAGCCTACATGAAAACAGAGATCCAAATCCTCACCTTGGCTCAGGATAGCACTGTAACTAATAGATGGGGATGCCCCTCCCGTGCTCCTCTTTACCAGCTTCCAGTCACCCGCTCAGTCCTGTGGCTTCTCCGTGGCCACTGAGAATTTGCAAATTTTTAATTCCACAGCATCAAACAAAAAGCTGCAAAAAGGAATAGGTGTGTGAGATTTTTTTCTCAGCAATGTTTAGGAATGAAGGGGATCAAGAGAAGACACACAAGAAGCCCAGACAGCTCCCCAGTCCCAGACCAGACCCACACCTCAAAGTGAAGCATGAACTCTCTTCTCTGTCCCAAACAGAACATGGAGCTGGTGCTCCACAGCAAGATATCACCTAATTCTGAAACATCTTGATTCACTGTCTTAACTCAGTATGTACCTTTCTGGGCAACAGTAAGGACGTGTCATGCGCACACATGTGCGTGCGTGTGTGCTTTCCAATTAATTCTTCCAGCTCTTGTGGTGATTTTTTGGTCTCTCTAAAAGGATAACCAGTATAAGAATGACATTTTGCAATCAAATGTTGAATGCATTTTTTATTTAAACATTAAGATTAAATTACAAAAGCTTCTGGAACAAGGAAAGGATGCCAAGGAGGAAAGAGCTGAAAACTCAGATTGCATTTTCTCATTCATTGTGAAAGCAAAACACATTGGCAGCAGCAAGGCGTTTTATAGAAAAGTTTCAGATGGACAGTACAAAGACCTTTCTGTCAATATTGTCACTGAAACACCTTGCTGTCACGAAGCACATCTTTTTGTCTGATCACACTTCTTAGGGTTGGCTGATTGGTTTTCATTGTGGGAAACAAGTAATAATTATTGCAGATTTACTGTAATTCTTTACTGTTAATCTCTGCTAATATAATGCAATCTTCTTCTTCGGAAAATGTCCAAACAACATTTACTTTACCCTAATAAAAATGTCTACTGCTGTTGTTAAAAGTTTTATTTGCACAATTATGTTCCTAATCTATGTTAATTTCATGCAATATATCTCTAATTTTTGGAATAAATACTGAGAATCATTCAAGAAAATTCCTTGGAATGCAAAATCCAAACAAACTTCATGTTTTCTTTTAAGGGCAAGATTCCACCACCTTTATTTACACAAGTAGCATCCTGCTCCCTATGTTACTTCACTGCAAGCTAGAGGCTCCAGCAGTGAAAATCGGCATAGCCCCATTAGGATTTACTGCATTGTATCAACTTCCAATGAAAATTGGGCTGAGCAGTTTTATCTGTGGAGTAATGCACTACCTATAACCAGTAAAGGTGCTCAAACATAGCCCTACACTTAATAATTTGGCACATTTACAACTGGCGTTACTCAGTAACTTATCAGATGACAATAGTGGAGCTCTTCTGTAAAATATAGGTTAAGCCTATATTTGTATGACTGTACATCTGAAGTATAAAAACCACGATATGTAGTACACTTGAACAGTTAAAAAATATAACTTATTTTATTTGTAAACTATCAATGCAAGATACTCAGCAGCAAAGAAGCCATGTTCAATGCCTTCTGATCTTTTATAAAGATCTGTTGCTGTAAGTAATATAATCGTCTCCGAAACATCTGAGGTTACATGTAGAAACAATCAAGGCAATATTATTTGTACATATTATTAAACATGCAAAAAACTTCCTGAAGAATATTGCCCAAATGTAGAAAGTCGTCTGGATCTCAAATTTTCCTTGGTAGCATCTGCTTTGTAAGTATGGCTCACATGTGGCTTTAGAGTCCTTCAGTTTATTTTGGAGAATTGGCACCTTTAATAACAGGCTCCCTATTCAAATATGTGGCCCAGTAAACTAAGTTAAAAGTTCCAAACAGCACTGGAAAAATTATCCGGGACATTTTGTCAATCTTACTGATGCTGTTGTAAGTCTTTTTGCTTTCAGCGGGCTTTTCTTCTGCAGACTTCACTGGAGCAGATGCAGTGTTCGAGATGACAGATGGGGCTGAGTCCTTTGGCATGTTTGGTGCGGGGGTCATCTTCCCAGTGCTGTAAGTATTAGTTGATTTAGTTGCCAGCAACTCGCGCTCTTTTTTCTGCAATATAAAGAACAAAACGTTAGACCACAGGAATGGAAAGTGGAAACATGTTCTCAAGATATTAACCCAAAAATCTAAGTACCGTAATCAATCATGCTAACAAATGCCTGTTGGTTATTCCGACTTTGACTACCAAACAGCTGTTTCTGCCTTCATTTTATAGCCCTTACTCAGGTTAAACTTTCCCTGATGCCAGAGAAAGCTAAGAGCGGACGGCCGGACCCGGATCCCACCTGGTGTGTGCATTAGCAGCTCTTTTTGTCAGGGCGATGCGGTCATGCACCTGCAGAGGTTGCGGCCCCGCAGGCAGCTGCCAAGACACGAACCTCACCCTCCTGGCTGCAGCAAGGAGTGTGGGGAAGGGCTCATTGCCCCTGCCAGCTTGCCCTCTTTGTCTTGCTCTTTCGGGATGCCTGCAGGTACAAGCTCTCTCTAGATCATTTGCTAAGAGTCAGTCCTGTTCCAAAATTTGCATTTCAGCATGAAACCTCAAAAGTTTGTGTTTTCACAGAACCGCTCTTTTGTTTCTTTTTTACTGGGGATACTGTGGTGGGACCCTGACTCATGGAGCTCAGTGTGAGCTTTATCATTTATTTGGGAGAGCACATAGGGAGTGCTCTGCCAAGATATGTTTCATAGTATATGTCTGCTGTTATCAGAAGTGTGGTCACTGAAATCCCATGCCACGTGTACTCAATGCGCTATATCCTTCAGAAAACAATCCTCTTCATATAGATGGTACAGACTGATAATTTATCTCTGTGAAGAGAAGAAAGCATATTTCCTTGCAAATCTTCCTCTATAGGAAGGTGAAAGTATGTCATGAGGTAATTAAATACCTTTTTCATGAAGAAGCTGAAAAGTGTCCAGTCAGTTATTTGAATTACGCTGAGTACCTGCTTTTTATTCTAGGTATTTAAAAAATATAAGGTAAGCACCTTGATTTTAGCAGCTTCCAGGGCTTTTTTGCCATCCCATGCCCAACTCCTCTTGGTGAAATAGTTGACTGTTGCAAATTCAATCAATGCGGAAAATACAAAGGCATAGCAGACAGCTATAAACCAGTCCATTGCAGTAGCGTAGGCCACTTTTGGCAAAGAGTTACGGGCACTGATACTTAAGGTGGTCATGGTGAGGACTGTTGTTACTCCTGTAAAGAAGGAAAAAAAAAAGAGGCAGAGATCAGTTTGGTAGCCCTTACGAGATCCCTAACAAGTTACGAGCAGGCCCCAATTCAGCAGGATGCCTAAGAAGGCCACATGAAGTCAGTCAGTGTTTGCATATTACAGTCCAAAAGAGTAAGATACTTTGCTCCCCAAGAAAAAATGAAAGCCTCAGCCCTCAGGTGTTCACTTCTGTGGTGTTCTGTTACCTATAGTTATAGTGTATTTAAGGAAGTATTTTTAGGGGTAACGCAAACCCAGCTGTTACATAAACCAAAACCTTTACTGGTATTTTACCCCTGTACACTGATCCATGGTATGTATAGAGTGTCCCTTGTTAAGTGGTACATTATAAAATCAGTGAGCAACCTGTTCAGCAGTAACTGTCAGAATAAAGTGGGATTACTGATTTTGTTTTCTTGCATGAACATTTTATGTATGAAATTGTTGGCTGTTACTGATTTCCTTGACTGCAGCTCCTCCTTTCCCATAGGCCAGTAAATGACAGAGCTGCCGCTACTTTCATCTGTGGAAGGAAGCTCCCAATAGGACAAAATTCAACTCTCAGTTACAGCTTTGTAAACCTAGAATGGATACCACTGGTCAGCAAATCGATGCTGGTACCTGTATTCTCCCCATACAGCTTGCTGAACTGATTTTTGATCAAAGCTGCCGACTGATTTCAGGAGGTTTGTAGAGAAGAATGACTCTTTTAATAACAGCTGAATGAAGTTTTACAAAATAAACTGTTCCTGCTCCCCTCATTTTTCATCTAGTGAAAATTTTGTATTTCATCAGCCTTCACTTAAGATTTTGTTTATTTTCTGCAATCTTCTAGTAATAAATCAAGTCATTTAAGAGACCCCGAAGGATTTTTCCATGACAACTTCTGTCGTAAATATACGTTTTCTAAATGCAAAATCATATTAATTTGTTTGATGGTAATAGAGATAATTGTCACTAATTAACCTCTACACGGTTTTCCCAGATAAACATCTTAAAACAGAGATAAACAAAATGTCTTGAAGTGAAATCTGTTTCAAATGCTTAGCTAGAGTATGATAATATGTGTGATTTTTTTGTTCTAAACCATCCAGTATTTTACCCGACTGCAAAAAAACCCCCACAAATCACACCAATCTGATTCTTCTGTCTTCTGTCCTTAACCTTCATATAATTGATTCTTGAGCAATTTCTGTCATAACTTTACCAAAAAAGCCCAGATAGTGTTTTTAAATGGATTTTGAGTTTAAACTGGAAGGGAAGGGAACATCTAGAACATCTCAAGCGGAAATAAGCATTAGTGCACTGTGGTTTTGTTAGAGCAAATCACTTCCAAAAGCCAGACCGATCCTTCCCGCGTGCTGGGAGAAAGTGGAATACTCACCAAAGACAGTCCTAGCAGGGACAGATTCTCTGTTTAGCCAAAACGACACTTGCGATAAGATCACAGTCATAATGCAAGGAAGGTACGTCTGGATGACAAAATAACCAATTTTTCTTTTCAGATGAAAATGGGCTGTCATAATAGTATATTCACCTAGAAAGAGAAAAATGCGCATGTGGGTAAAATAAGGGAGGCTTACTGATTTAGGGACTTAAGCAGGCCAGCTCCACCCCCCCCATTTCAGGATACCATTCAGCCATTCTTAATTGCATGAAAAATGTCTGGATTTCCACGCTGTGGAAAACCAGGACTTGAGACAGAGGTGCTGCTAGGTCTTGCTAGTCTTCACATTCAGTCCCCAAAAGCAGAAGACAACGACTGACTACTTCTACTGCACTGAAAAGCTGCAGTCCTTTTATGCACCTAGGACGTCTTGATGTTCACAGGCTTACAAAATCCGGGTTGCTGGCACTGCCTCAGCCCTGCCTGGTTTTGACTCAGTCCTACAAACTGTCTTACCAGAGTAACGATTAAGGCCCTCTACTCTTAGAAACCTGATTTAGCAGCAGGACTTAACCTCATTAGGGCAACTGTTACTGCCAAGCCATCAGTTTTCAGGAATGAGAACAGGTCCAGACGCTCCTGCGCTGCACTTTAGGGACTGCCTGTCCCAGTGTCGGTGCTGCAAAAATTGCAGTTTTGCACATGGATCCTGGGCTGTCTTATTGATCTGAGTACCTAAACCCATCAGATTGCTCCTCCAGAAAAAAAAAATCCCTCTAGGGCATACAGTTTTCCTAGAATTTGGTACACCTTAGCCCTTGGAAAGGTAATCTGTTTCTGGATAGACATTGTGCCATGTCTTGTTCACTTGTGCAATGAATATTGTACTGCCTGCATGGAGAATTCACTGAAAGCTGCCACTAAATTCCATGTCTTTTTTATATGCCAAATTCACAGCATTGCCTTAATCTGTCTTTTGTCAGGTCCTCTGAATTTCAATAAAAGCCAAAAAAAATGCACTCCAAAATCAACAGACCAGCTGTCACCTTCCCTAATGTTTCAGAAAAAATCAAAACTTAACTGGTTCTTTCAGACTGTTCCTGGAATACCATATAGTTGTTACTGAAGGCTATTCATTGATGGTAACTGCTCCCCAAAGCCAAAATCTTGCTAGCTAAAAACAGGCTACTATTTGCCTAGGAAAAACAGGAGTAAAAACAAAATGTAAGAATAAAAAACAACCAACCTCTTCAAGCCCCAACAGATCTCCACTCACATTGACATCAAATTAGTTTAAAAGCATGCACGGTTCAGTTGGGTACTGATGAATCAGAGTAATGCCTGTTCTGAAATATGTATTGTCCTCCAAGAACAAAACAAATATAGCTATAATCTCGGTTGCAAGACTTGACGGTTAGTCTCTATAGACCAGCCACAAAAATAAAATATATAACAGTCTGATTCTGCCTTGAGTGAATAGCCCGAGTTGAGCTGCGGCCAGCATTGCTAAGCAGTTAGATTTGGCAGATTATTTCTAAGTGACAATATGGCTTATTAGCAGAGAACAGGTCTGCAGTGAAAGGGCTTTTGCAGATATAGCTGCACTGATATGTTATGCTAGAGGAGCTCTGTTATTCTGGATGAAGTTTACAGACCTGGTTCGTGCTGAGGATTTTAGACAGAAAGACTGGAATAGCACAGAAATACTTTACCTGACAGCCTGCCTCAATCTTTATGACTTTCTTCTGGAGTCTGATTTTCTGGTGAAATGGTTCCCTGAAGAGGAATGTGGAGATGGACAGGGAATGCTGTGAAACTGGGGAGAAAATCCCTGTGAAGCAACGTCTAATTCCCTTCCATTTAGTGTAATTTTGAACCAGGGATGCTGAACACGCTGTGGTCTCAGGAGGAACCCCACTTGCTCTTTATTTAGGAGCATTTTGGTTGTGGCTTGCCCATAAAATATGCCAGGAGCAGCAGAGTCTATGTGCCTATAATCTGTTTCTGAGTTGCTACTGCACTGGGATGTGTTCAAGTCACAGTTTCCCTGCTTGCTAAGGAGTGACGATGTGCATTATTGATTTTGACAGTATGCTTTCGGAGCCGGAATAAAAAAACTCTACACAGCTTCAGCAGAGCAACAGGATCCCTTTTTTTCCTTTTTAAAATGCAGAAAATGAATGCCTACATTTTGATGGCCCTCCACAGCTGATTTTTTTCTTATCATTTTCTTTAACCTATCAAAGTTCTTGTCTCCACTGAAATAATGATATAACCTTGATTTTGTACTTGTTTATTCCAACCGATATCTTCTCCAATTTCCCATGCTGTCCCTTTCAAAAATGCCTGCAGTAGGAATGCTTCCTCCAGCAGACTTAGGGCTTAAACCCCACAGCTTGGTTTTTAATGTCCTGGGCCCACTGCTTAAAGTAAAGCTAAAAGCTGCCTGAGTTGGCCTTTTGTTTATATAGAACAAAATGCTGGCTCTGTTGGAGTGGCAAAGCTCCCTTGTACTTCTGTAAGGCCACTGTTTATCCTTAGACCATAAGCTTTCTTGAGCAAGAGCTAATTTTTGTTATAGGTTTATGTAGCACTTAAAAGAGAATCCTGTTCCTGATGGGGTCCACTCATCACTGCACAAAACAATTTTAATAACAAATTTAGCACTAATGAAAAGCCTTAGAGTGGGAATGGCTGCATTTCTTCACAGAGCTATGCTACTGTGCTGCTGCTGGTCTTAAGGGTTTTTTAATGCTTTAAAAGCTGCTACAGTGTATTTTTTGGTATCTACATGATGAAGTTCTGGAGATCATGCTTACTAATTTTCCAGGATCTTGCATGTATTCTTCCATTGCCATGATGCTGGGATTCAATACAGTATTTTAATGAGGCTGGACCAGCCCCCAGGCTTGTTTGTTTACTGGATATACCTGGGCTCAGGTGTATCAACAGCTGTTCTGGCGAGATCCTGACATTAGGTCTGTGATGCTGCATCCCTGACCACGCTGACACACAGAATATTTTGGCCCATGAGAAATGCCTGTGTCCTTTTTATAGTGATGCAGGGGAAAGATTCATCTCAGGGAAAAACCAGAATTATTTGGTGCAAAATGAAGGGCTGAATGCTTCTTTTATTATTTAGGCTTTGGATATTTCAGAGCTTAGGCTCCAGCTGGCAGAAGATAAAAGAGTGGGTTTTTGTTTTGTTTGGTGGCACTGCAGATCCTAAGTTAGCAATGCGAGATTCTGGGTATGGGGAACAGAACTGGGCAACCATTTGTGGAAAGCAGCAAGATCCGCTTGGACCCAAATCCCATATCGATTGTTTTCAGCACTTGTACCACCATAACAGATGTTGGGCCTGTTGCAAGCAGTGTGAGTAGTCAAATATCTTCTTTTTGGGGGGAATGACATTTGGGGATGTTAGCACCAAGGAAAAAAAAACCAAACAGGTGGCACATGTCCGAGCTATCTTCTGTGGCATGGCTAAAATATTCCCAATTTCAAGACTGGTTGGTGAATTGGGAGTGCCAGGATATTTTTTCTGAGAAGACAGCCAAACTTAGCAGCTTGCCTACAAAATCAGCAGAATCCCAAGGGATTGGTGCAGGTCCAGCATTTCCATTTAAAAAAAAAAAGTCTGCTAGAAAGGAGAGCATAAACATCCTATGACATGCACAAACATTTTGCCTATGCAACTGCAAGGGCTGTGTAGTTTGACTTGCGTGTCAAAAAACCCACAAAAGATCCCAGCACTTGGATTTGTGCAATAGCTATTTGGCTTTTCTTTTTCACATTCAACAATTCAATAGAAGGAAGAAATGCCTTAGATGGCCGTTCATAAGTAACCCTGATTACTGGCCTCCTACAAGCTTGATGAAGTCCAGAAAATCCATCGCTGACTGATGCTTTCCCTGGGCAAAATCGGATTTTTGTATTTTGCTAATCCCTGGTTACAATCTGTGTCCTGCTCTTTGTGATCCACCCTGCAATCAGAATCCAGCCAGCCCAGATGTAACCCGGGACATTAATACAAAATCTTGACGTTGGAAAACAAGCATTTATTAGCCTAAATCTTAAGATACAGGAGGGAGGTTTCTACTGGGCAGAAACTTTGGGGGTTGCCTGAAGAGTCCTCTGTTTCCTTGGGCTGCGGAGTACAAGGAGCTTTCACAGGCAAAGCTGCAAACTGGAAGTGGCCTGGAGCTGACACGCTGGAGCACTCACTGCTGGGCTGGATGGTTTTCTTGCTCTGAGGAGCAGGATCAGCTTGTAGGAGATGCCCCAGTACATCCTCTGGATCTTTTTCTTGGCAACAATGAAGGCGAGAGGGGAGCTGCCGTTCATTGCAGAAAACAACGCGGCTATGATGGTAAACTGGTAAGGAAAAAAGTGTCTTTGCTCTTTAATGGGAGATAGCGTACTCGTCCTCTTTCTGCAGCAGTGGCTGCTCTGACTCTGTCTATATGCTTCTCTTGACTTTAGGTATCTTTGCTTTAGCAACAGCTTTGTGTCTCCTGAAATGGGCAAGGGAGGGGGTGAAGCTCTATAGGATGGAGACGGTGGTTGTGTTTAGTGGCTCTGCTGTGCTGCCCAAGGCAAGCCCTCCCTCACTTTGTGTCCTGTTTGGACAGTAAGCGGGAAGCTCAGCTGCCCCCTCTTTATTTGCCATGTTTGGACAGTTTGAGCAGAAAGCTTTACGCGCCTTCATGTTTCGGTCCAGCTAACTTTGCGTGCAAGTGTATGTGTACCTGTTTTCACATCTCCTAAATTTCCTGTGGATAGTAACAGGTTCCTAACTCAATCTATACCTTGTCCTCTCCAATCCTGCCTTCAGCTCAAAGCCCGTCATTTTTCACCAGGGACACAGTACATCACCAGAAAACTCTGTTGTGCTTTGCCAGCAGGAATTGCTCCCAGCCGTGTCGCTGCAGGCTGCCCCCCTTCCCCACCCCAAGCCCCGCGCAACCAGCGGCAGTGGAAATCCCTCTTCCCTTCACGGCAGGCTATTTCGTTCCCCCCCTACCGCCTCCCCCCCACCCCCCCTGGATGCCACTAATGCTCTCCAGACGAGTGCATTGTGTAACCTGGTTAAGCCCCCCCGTCCTGCTGAGCCCACGTGATCCCTGTCCGGGCCTCGACCCCCCCGGGAGTTCCCCCCCCGCCAGTGCGCGCCCAGGGCTGCCCTTGAGTGGGAGCCTGAAGAAGCAGGGGGGCATGGCTGACGTGGGTGCCCGGCCTGGGATTAAAGCTTCTTTGCCTCCCTAATGCTGCCACATCTGGCGCCTCCGCTTGCAGGCCGGGAGGAAATGGGAATCCTCGGGGTTTGCACCTCCTCTCCGGCCACATGGTCCCCCGGCCACGCTGCAGAGCCACGACACAGCCCACGCCTGCCCTCTGCTCCCTCCCCCCCGCGCGGTTTCATCAAGCAAATCATTTTAAAGCGATGATTGAAACGGATCAAATGCGTGGGTGGTGTTTGCCTCCCGGGGTGGTTCCTCCCACAGGGAAATAAGCCAGCAATAGCGCTGGCAGCCTCAGCAAAGGCGGTCGCCAAGAAGCTGCGTGCAGCTTCTCCAGCGTTCCTGTTAAATAGCAGGAGCTTGGCTGCACCTTCAGCAACAGCCTTGCGACGTACCTAAGAGCCAGCATATAAGCCTCTCAGTGTTTCAGTGCCTCTGCTAAGGAGCCAGGAAGCTGCACGGGATCTCCCTAGCACTCCATGTCCCACAGATGCTTCCCTAGCCTCCCTGCAAAATAACCAGAGCCTGTGGACTTCTCTCCTGCTCCAGCTATCAGCAACCATGGGATGAAAATATTCTCCCTACCTGTACTGGTACTGATGTTTTCAGTTCCTACAGTTTGTCCCATCAGGTGGTACTGGTTAAGTCGTGAGCCGTCTTCGGCCACCACAACAGACGTTGTGGTGCTATTAGTCCACACATAGATCACTTCAGAATTGGGGTAAGCATCTGTCAACAAGGGGGAAAAAAGACAATGATGAGTAAAAAACACTGTGTAATATTTTAGTGGATCCTTAGATGATAAATGGTGGGGAGAGGGAAGAATGGAGGAGTGAGAGTGAATGGAGAAAAACAAATAAAGATGATATAATCATGTTCCCATATGCCCAGCTCAAAAAAATATTAGGTTGAAGCCTTGTAACATAACAGATGTGTGGGATGGTTTGTCAAAGGCTGGAACAGTGGAGGTATAAATATAATCTATCACAACCACTCGCTTTGGGAGAAAGCAGCTCAGACCTATACTCACCTAGCTGGCAGCTCCTAAGCCCCAGCAAGCTGCAAAAGGCATTTTGCTGAAATCCCCCCTCAAAAGGACTCAGGCACCTTACGTGCCTGGACAAAGGGGACCCTCTGTGTCTCGTCCCATCTCCAGGATAAAATACTAAGTGACGCCCTGTGCAAGTGCGGGGTCTGGTGTGTGTGTGCTGACTTTGGGATATGTACGCGTGGATGGGGGGGTAGGTCTTGTGTGCAGGTGACGGCTGTAAATGAAGGAAGCCGGGATGTGTCTGCCTGTGCCTGCGATGCTGAGGAGCAGAGACAGGGTTCAGGGGTGAGACTGCATGAAGGAGAGTAGGAGTGTGGCGGGGTTGTGCGTACCGGAGCGAATGAGTGGTGGTGTGGAAACACCTGCACACCTGGAGATGCGAATGTGGTAAGATTTATCTCACATTCATTTGGAAGTCCTAGGAAATAAAGGTGGTACTGCCAACTCATTCCTTCCTCTATAATGTTGCTGTTACTTTTAATGCCCTAACACCTGGAGTAATTACAGTATTATAAGGGAATCTCACTTTTCTTTTAGAAAGACAGTCAATGCTGGTTTTATTTTTTGAGCCTTCTCTGCAGATAGTCTCAAAAAATCCAGGAGCTGACTATACATTTAAATATATTTTATTTAATTTAAGTAGCTCTCACACTTTTTAGAACACCTCGATCATTGAAAGCTTTCAGGTAACATTACTGCAGGCATGTTACAGTAGCCTGGAGTCCATTGTACTAAAATCTCTGGAAAGCAGGCAAGGCTTAGTCTCCAAATAGGAGGTGAAAAGCAGGTAGAGTTGGAAGCAGTCTGAAGTCAAATACTAATATCTCACCTTCTGCACTCTGTAACTTGTAAGTTGGGGGTGCAGAATGTTTCCTTCTGGAAAAACTCACATCCTAGTTCAATGCAATCTGTGCAGGAGGCAACACACGGTGACTTTCCAGATAAGGACTTGAGAGTCAAGGGCAAGAGGTTATCTTGAAGGATCGTGCGTACTGGCTCCATCAGACTGCAAGTGTTGTTCGCTAGAGCTAGTAAGTTGTCTTGGAAAGCCACAGCTCCATGGAGGACTTAAAAAATTTCACAGACAGTGGGTCAACATGAGCTTCTGAGGCACTGCAATGGCAAGAAATATGCTAAGGCTGTCCCTGGATCCATGCAACCAAGACCGTCAAGCAGAAAATGGGAAGCGATCCCGGTTCAGGTTAAGAGCATATGTGCATAGCACAATGAGCTGCAGATCACTTGGATGCTGGAGTAGGTAGCAGGGAAGAAAGCAGCACCTTGTTTTCACTGTTGTTAATCTTCTCGTGGCGTCTGTGGGAAGTGCTGCCAGAGGCAGGACACTAGGCTAGATACACCTTTGGTCTGACTGTTTATGGCTATTTGTACATTGTTGTCCACACCTCAGAAAAGATAAGGAAATAATGAGGACAGAGATGGGGAGAGAGTTCAAAAGAGGGTCACAAGTATCTCCAGGGACTGGAAAACAAGTCATGATTTGAAGCTTAAAGAGCTCAACTTATTTAGCTCACTGACGAGAAGCTGAGACGTGACTCAAGCGCTGAGTATAGATACTTGCATACAGAAATCTAAAACCAGGGTGGATTTCTTGTACTACTGACAAAAGGAAAAGAAAAATTCAGTGCCTGAAAGATGGTTTCAGGCAGATTCAGATGAAGAACAGGACACAATTTCCTAACTGGGGGGTGGGGTAATTAAACAGTGGATAACCTGAGAAAAAAAATATGGACTACTGTCACTGGAAAGATAATGATGGGATGAGATCTTTTTTGTCACATATCTGACAGTTATTGCTGCTGTATTCAGGGCTGGCGCTGGTCCAGGGTTTGGAAGTTGAGGATCTACAAATTCTCCATCTCTTGTTAGCCATGCAGCTATGCAGGACTGCCCACACGCCTTCCATGTGCTTGTATTTGTAGCTGTGCAGTAAAATTACTGTAATTACATCTCATGATCCGCTTTGAAAGGCTAAGAAGGAAAGTCTTCCCTATTTCAAAATATTTGCATCACAAAAAGCGATGGAATTTCACCTTCCCTTTGGAGCTGAGATACTTTCTCATCTCAGAGATGATTGCAAGTTCACAACATGTTGTAAATAATTCCAAAGCCAGATATGGAGAAGGCAAGTAGGAGGAGATGGGTCCATTTAAAAAGGTGCTGCAGAAAGCCCTCCTTTTTAAATGCTTATCTGGTATATGTTGTTCATGTGCTGATATCCCCAGTGAATGTTAGATTTGTGTAGGCAGATTTGGGATTGTCAGAGAATTTGATTTTTACCTATGTTACTTCCTGTGCAAAAACCCAGCATTGGACTTCTTGCTGGGATGATCCAGATGTATCCCACCTCAGCAGTTCCCTGTTACTGCAAGGATCCCAGGCACTGGGATAATTGGGTTTGTCCTGTTTTCTGCCAACGACACACAATAATTCAGCCCGACTAGGCACTTCCCAGTGAGAGCACTGTAACTAAATTCCACTGAAATTGCAACCACACAGGAACATAGGCCTGTAAGGCTTAACAAGTATTCAGATGCTTTAGTTCTCTGCTCTGCCTAGCCTTGGGGGTCCTAAAATAAATCAGTGCCTCTGCTTTGAATTGCAGCCTTTACTGGGTACTTAAACACACGCACCAGTACAGGGTTGGAGGCTCCTACTCTGGAGAAGCTATCCTGGTTTCAGCTGGGATAGAGTTAATTCTCTTCTTAGTAGCTGGTACAGTGCTGTGTTTTGGATTTAGTGTGAGACTAATGTTGATAACACGCTGATGGTTTAGTTGTTGCTAAGTAGCGCTTATCTTAAGTCAAGGATTTTTTTCAGTTTCCCATGCTCTGCCAGCAAGCAGGTGTGCAAGAAGCTGGGAGGGAGCACAGCTGGGGCAGCTGACCTGAACTAGCCAAAGGGGTATTCCATACCATGGAACGTCATGCCCAGTATATAAACAGGAGGGAGTTGGCTGGGAGGGGCAGATCGCTGCTCGGGCATCGGTCAGCGGGTGGCGAGCAACTGCATTGTGCATCACTTGTCTTTTCTCGGGTATTATTTCTCTTTTTTTTTTGGTTATATTCCTTTTCATTACAATTTTTTTATTATTATTATTATTATTATTATTCTTAGTTAGTAGTGTATTTTATTTTACTTTAGTTATTAAACTGTTCTTATCTCAACCCACGAGTTTTGCCTTTTAATTTTTTCCTCCTCCCCACCCCACTGGGAGGGGGAGGGGGAAGCGGCTGCGTGGTGCTTAGCTGCTGGCTGGAGTTAAACCACGACAGAAGCCCAGCACCTCCTCCTGTAAAAAAACAGCTGTAATTCAGACAGAGGCCAGAAGGTGCCAAAACTCCACCCAGATCTCGCAGGTATGCCCAAGCAATACTTCGTGAGGCTGCTTTCTTTCCAAACCATGGCAGGGAAGGGAGGCTGCCTGTCCCAGGCCAACTGGTGAGAAGAGAGAGCACTCAGGCAGGCAAGAGCAGAGCTTGAGGCCAGTCCCTGCCTGGGAGGAGGACTCCAGCCTGTAGGTCCTCTCTCACAGGAAAATATCTATTGCGAGGCTACAAGACAGAGAGCTGTGCCACTGCTTGGCCAGGAGCAGAGCATCTACAGGAGAAGGGAGAACAGCCCAGTTAGAAGAGGTTCTTGTGCAGGAGCAGGATGGTTATAGGCAGAGCTTTAAGACACAAGAGGGTAACAGATGTGTCCCTGCAGAGCCCAATCCAAACCAATGCAACCTGCAGTGATTTTCCCCCCTCAGAAGTCTGTCACATTAGGAACAGGATGAATTTACCCCAGTCTAGAGATATTCTATTGTGATGGATCACATACATGATATGATCCTCATCTATCTTCCCTGCATATGTAAGAAAACATGGTCTGTGTTTTAAAATCTGTAATATAAGAGTTTTTGCTTAGTGCCTCCTTTCCTCACTGTAGGCCAGGCTCTGAGTGTCTAAGCCTCCTTGGGAGAAAGAGAAGAATGGAGAAAATGTCAAAACATGAATGTGAATGTAAAAAGATACAGCCGCCCCCTCAGTCCATACACACCCTTGAGAGAAACTTACAGCTCTGACAGGAAAAAGCCACTCCATGCACCTTGGTGTGGAAGCTGAACCACTGACCACCTCTTTTCTGGTCATCTAGATAAACCTCCAGGTAGATAAACCTGTGTACTTGTAGCAGGTAGTTGTCTTCCTACTGCAAACCTTCTGCCACATCTTCCCAGAAACCTCAAACTCCAATTATCCCGAACTTGACTACCAAAAGCTCCAGCTCTGCTGCTGATAACCCATGCAGTATAATTAGGCACAGTCATATTGAAAGCTGAAAGTGTGGGAGTAGTCTAGAATAATGTTATTTTGCTATCAGGATAGAGCAGGTGCTAATGGAGAGATGGTATTATTCACTGTCATACCAAATTGTGTAAAAACCCTCTTCCACTTAAGCAAAGCTTCCAGTAGGTTGCCTACCAGCCATGCTTGCTGAAGGACTGAAGAACTTCAGCTCATGCTTTCTAGAGTTATGAGAAAGGTTTACTGCTGATAAGGGAATACGGCCCTCATCTCCTCTACATGGCACACAGAGTGGGGACAAGAAGTCTCCCAAAGGGTGACAGAAAAATGTAGTAGAGGCTTTGGGTTAGCAAGCTGGGAGAATGCTGCTGGTGTTGCTGTAAAAGCACACTTAAATTCAAAGCCACTGAAAATCCAAGTGAAACTGCTTGGTGTTTATTCTACTTTAAGCAAGTGGGCTTCTTCTGTTTTTATGAATCCAAATAATTAATTTGGTGTTCTTTACAATCATTTTACTGGCTTGCCAAAGAAAGGGGGAAGCCTCGTTAAATTATTCTTTCTCTTCTAAGCCTGCTGTTTCAAAAAGCAAAAAAAAAAAAAAGGTAGCAGTTGAGATGAACAGCTAAAATTACAGAGAGGTATAACGTTATTAAAAGTGAGAAAATGACAACAGACATTTATTTCTAGTGGACATTTGATAAATGGCTGCAGGCTTATCACCTACCAGAATGATGAAATGAGTAATTTCTTCTCCTATCTGTTTATTGACAAGCAGATCCATTTTTCTGCATTCTAACATCCAACACACACCACGAAATGTAAAAACAGTAAAGATCTCCCTTGCTCTTCTCCCACCCTCTTCCTGCTCATGTATGTCTGGCAAGGAAAGCATGACATGGTCTTTCTTACGCCAATGAACAGAGGGCAGGGGAGCGACCACAGCCAAAGGGAGGACATACATTAAGACAAAGCCTGACAAAGCAGAGCAGCCAGTTGGTAAGACCTGGAGGATCCCTGCCATTCGCCTTGGCACTGAGGGGTGCCCTGTTTTCCCTGTTTTCATTTGCGAATGAAACAGTGTGAGCAGTGCAGCATCCTCCCATACGTTCAAAAAGCAGCCCACAAGCAGGGAACCTTCTCCTGCCACTGCCCCCACCACAGGGCAGTGGTGGCACCTGTGGCTACTGACAGACACTCTCCCTTCTTGCCTTTCTTTCTCCTCCATATTGGAATAAACTCCGGGGCGGGGCGGGGGGGGGGGAAGTGTTTCTTGGCTCCTTAAGTCAAATAAACCTAAATGTGGATGGCTGAGTCCAAACTTTGAGTCCATAGGACCCAGATGTATTTCTAGGACTGATTTTTTGAAGCTATAACCCACAAAAAAAAGTCACCACTGATGTCTGCCAGTGTTTTCATATCTGCATGACAGAGCATAAATAATTTAGGAAAAAAGAATCCCTCTCCAAAACACCCCCAAACCCTTTGACAGACCCCACAGGAAGTCATAAAAGCAGTGCCTTGCATAATTTTGTGAAAGGCAACCTGTGAAATGTGGGATCTGTGTGTACAGGTGCCCACCCTGTGTGCTTGAGTTGCATTCCACTATTAAACAAACTGTTTATCCACAAACCACGGCTGGAACTTGTCTTTCAGAATTACGCTAGTTGGAGGCTGAATTAACTTAAAAAGATACTGTAGAAAGATAACTTTTGGCTTGTTTTCTATTTTATTCATTACAATTGTGCAGTTACATTCTTAGCCTTTATCATCATGATATTTAGTGCACGCCACAGGATCATCAGACTGCCTAATTTTGGGAGTATTGCTAATCCCCATCAAAGCCCGTTGATTGTGAAAAATGTGCATAAATTGTCATCTTTTTTAGAAGTTCTAATTGCAATCGGAATACGCATACAAATATCTATCTTTCTATCTTATCTATCCATTAATGTCTTTGACTCACTTAGAGGTGGTTAGACAACTCAATAGAGATCCAGATTTACAACGTCTCAAGGACTTCTGCAGGCAGTAAAACAGTGCTGCTACTAAGCCATCATGTACCAGCTTGAATTCTAAGAGTCAGGCTGGGTTTCTTGTGGTTTGTGCACAAATACTTTTTAACCCATTACAAAGCATCTGTCAATGGTTGCGCCTATGCAACTGAGGCCAGATTTGAGCTCTGTAATTGGCATTTCCCATTAAATTGAGTTGATAAGAATGAATTGATGCACAAATGAGATCACTCTATAGGAAGAACTAGTGGAAAAGCGATCTAGTAAAAATGTAATTTTAAATATAAAAACAACAAGACATGGTACTAAATATGCATGGACTGGGTCTAGGGGGAAATAGTTTTTTGTAACAGTAAGTTATTAAAGTAAAATAGCAATTTAAATACTAAGAGAAATGTATTCACATATTCAGTGATTAAGAGCCTAAAATGAAGACTTTGCCATACTGTGATGAATTCTGCTGTTCTTGGGAGAATTTGAGGGTCATGGAAATTACTTTAGGGACCTGAAATCATCAGAATTAAGACTGATCATTTAAACTGGCATGAGCTTACAGCATATGGATAAACAGCATGCATGATTTTAAATATGTGCCACGGACAAGAAGTGTAATGTGTATAAATACACTGGATTACAAATGCGCATCACACAGAATCACAGAATGGTTGGGGCTGGAGGGCACCTCTGGAGATCATCCAGTCCCACCCCCTACTCAAGCAGGGACACCGAAAGCAGGTTTTCCAGGACCACGTCCG
Organism: Gymnogyps californianus; assembly: GCF_018139145.2. Taxonomy (NCBI): domain Eukaryota; kingdom Metazoa; phylum Chordata; class Aves; order Accipitriformes; family Cathartidae; genus Gymnogyps; species Gymnogyps californianus. Next base: position 73,627,455 of record NC_059471.1, on the reverse strand, counting down.
GTTAGGTTTTTAATATCTCCATGGATGGAGACTTCACAACCTCTCTAGCCAACCTGTTCCAGTGCTCGGTGACCCTCAGAGTAAAAACATGTTTTCTTCTGTTCAGACGGAATTTAATGTTTTTTAACTTATGCCCACTGCCCCTTGTTCTGTCAGTGGGCACCACTGAGCAGAGCTTGGCTCCCTCTTCCTCATTCCCTCCCATCAGGTATTGATACAAATGGATTAGGTCCCCCTGAGCCTTCTCTCCTCCAGGCTGAACAGTCCCAGCTCTCTCAGTCTCTCCTCACAGGAGAGAAGTGCCAGTCCTTAAATGATCTTTGTGGCCCTGCACCGGACACGCTCCACAAAGCCCCTATTTTCCTTGGGCTGGGGAGCTCAGAATGGGACACAGTGCTCCAGATGTGAGTAGAAATTAAATGCTCAGGATGAAACTTTTTTGGTATGGCACAGTATCATCTAGATGCGACAACGGAGGATATCCAAGGAGGAAATTATTCATAGACTTGGAACAATTCTTGTATGAAAACTGATGACAAAAGATAATAGGACACCACTGGCTGTGAAACGGGCAGTAGGAAGTTCAGTCTTACTAAAATGATCGTTTCTGTCCTTCCTGAATTTAAAATAAAAATATAATTTGATAACATAGGCAGTATTTTATACGTTTTCCCGATACACAGTTTTATTTGATCTTGTTGTCACATTCTGCAGAGAATAGAATAGGATGTTCTGAAAAATGTGCCAGACAGGTCTCGAGAGACTTCATTACTAAGCAACACTAATATACTATACTGATCATTACTAAAAAAATAAAGCCCTAAGTTAGATCAAAATGACTCTGTTTCTGAATGTAATTTATAAGTCACCTCAGGAAAAGGTGGGAATAGGAATGTGATAGAAGTGTCTATGGCTTGGAAATGAAATGGAAGCACAGACTGTACCCACAAGGTGGTGAGACATACAGAACTGAAGATGCCTGTGGAATTCATTTTGAGACACATAGTTTTGTAAAAGCCATTTTCTTTGGCTTTTCAAAGCAAGAGACAGGTAGAAGGTCCTGCTTAATTTTAGAAGTTCCAGTTCATGTGGGAAAACTCTAAATGTGACCCGATGTAGAGCTCAAAAATATAAAGCAAAGGAAAAAAAAACCCTTATGATTTTGCCTAAAAGCGACTTTGTGATTTCAGAGGTGTGATTCATGATTAGCATAGGCAAGGCTGCTGACTGCTTTAATACAATAAATCGACTATTTGCAAGCTGGTACACTAAATCACAGTCATACCAATGATGAATGTAACATGAATACTAATGAACGGTTGTCCTGATAATTCAGTCAGACACAGTACCTTCACAGAATGCTATTACACCATTTAAGAAGAGCCCTGAGCTAGGAGCTGTGCAGAGTAATACAGAATGTCTCTCAAGGATGATTGTGGAAACAGCACGGCAATTTGAGCGATGCCCCTTAAAGAGATGTGCATATTTGCCACCACGCAGGCAGTATCACCGGTGACAGTGTCAGCTCTTCCCTGCCCCTTCCTGCTTGCCCATGTGGCCACAGGGGAGCAGAGTGCTGCATCTATTCCCCAAGCACTGGGACCGTGACTGGGACTGACTCCTTGCTGTGAAATCTGGCAATATAGGCACCTGGATTAAAAACCAGGCACGGCATGCTGAATTGAGTTGTGTGTCCTGGGATAGCAGGTCCTCAGGCTCCACTCAGAAAAGGAGAAAAAAAAGCAGCAAAGAAGAAGTTTTCCCATGGGGCAGCCCGGAGCACCTCAAACGGCAACAGACACACAGGTCTAGACAACTAAACTGTGCCACCCGTTGTTGTGGGATGCCTGCCACAAGCTGACTGAAAGGAGTGAATAAACAGGGTCTGCTGCGGGACCATTACACATCCAGGTGCTCCGCGGTACCAGGCAGTACCAGGTCATCTTCCCAAAGTCACCGCTCTCATCTGAGAGCTGACATGAGGGAGCAGGTGATGCCTTCCTTCTTTTGCTTCTTCCCAGTTCTTCCTCTCATTGCAGTCAGTATTTATAACACAACTTCTTGCTTTATTTTCAGATTTAGTGGTAGCTATCTCGATCTAGAACTAATCTGAGAATTGATTTTACACCACATTTAATGGTGGCTACACAATTGCTTTTCATATGGAACAGGTCAAAATCTGGTATTCCAGCCTCTGATGCTTTCTTTTTTCCTGTTACGGACGGTATAAACATCCACTGCAAGAGGACTAGAGCAACAAGCAGAGCAGTAGGATGTGCTGGGATGACATTTAAAAATTCAAAATGTCCTGGGAACTTCCTGACCCTATGTTGGTCTTTGTAGGCCAGGCATATGGTAATTCCAAATCAGTCGGCCAGTTTGAGCACTGTACTAATATTTAATGAACTTTGAATTTGCAATCACAATATTAGGCAGCTATATTAACTGCTTCATTAGAAAAAACAGCATGGTTGTGAGGAAGATGTTAGAGATTTAATTTACTTTTTGCAAGGCAAACAAAAGTATCCTCCAAAGTGTGACTGACACCATTACTCACTTCGCATAGTACCTTACTCTCTAAGCAATCTTGCTTGCAGCGGTCCACTCATTTTGCAAGCTGCCGCTTAACATCAGCAAAGCTAATGTGATCAGCTCTCCAGGAGTATCACTGGAGTTTCTTTTGAGAAATGCGGAGTGAATTTTTGAAAATACTCCATTTGATCTTGTTGTGGAAGGTGCCTTCACAAACATGGTATTTTTGGCTACATCTAACATCACAGAATGAAACCGTGACCTCATCGTAGTCAGCAGACGTTCTTCCCACCCACTTGAGTGGCACCAGGAACTCACCAATCATAGTTAGCCTATCTGCTGAGCTTACCATTCAAAGCATCCTCACTTATAAATCAGTATGACCTGAAACCAGCCAACAGTGATTGGGACTACTTGCAGAACTAAATATATACCTTTGTTTCTGAAACCAGTCCCTTAATGAAGACGTTTACAAATCTCAGAAGTACTGCTACATTAATAACACTGTGCGAATGTGTAATCAATAGGTATGCAGAGATAGCAGGCTGAAATATTATTATTGTAACACTTTAATACTGCTCTGATATTGCAATCACTAGAACTTATTCCCTACACCAGAGGTGCAGTCATCTAAAACTCAGAAGCTGGATTATAGACTCCTGCCGTGGGATGCAGTGCAGCCCCGTATTTAAGAGAAGGGGACAAAGTCTCCCGAGGCCATCGGTTCAAACCGCCCAACCTCAGTGATGGATACAAGGAGCCTCTCTGAGGTGAGCTGTTGCTTACCAGAGGCACTGCCATTTCACCTGCTGTCTGCCACAGCACTCAGGCACATGTCCCCTCTTGGGCAACCGGCCCCTTCCAGTCATGGAGATCCAGGCCCAAAGGTGCTCATGGTCTCATCTTCCCTGTGCACAAGTAAAACGTCTCCTTATCTACAGCCATCAGCTGACCTATTTTAGTCATCTGCTTTAGGAGGAGATTAACCTGAGACTAAAAATATCTACTTCTCTCCCCTGACTATAAGAGAGTGAGAGCGATCCGCTCAGCTGTATATATTTACTCTGCAGAAATATAAATTTAGGAGAGAGGAATCCCAGCTTTGCTGACAGATTTACCGCTGGGATGCTTTCAGCAAAACAGCTAGCTGCTAGCACAGGCTGGCCATGAGGAGACTTTCAGTGGATATGATGGGCAACAGGGAAAAAACAGACGGCCTTTCAGGCTTTCCTTCTTCCCACTCCTTCCCTCTCGTTTCTTCATGGGGGGCAATACAAAACGACTGTTTTCTTTGAAGAAGCTTGCTGAGCTGGGACTGCAGCAGCGCTAGATCACGGCTTGGGCTAACATGGCTCTCTGTGTAGGGGAGGAGGCTAATGCGGGATCCAGCAATTTAGAGGGAGGACTCCCTGGCCCACCAGCGACTGAGGTGTCATGAAGGAGCTGCCAGACTGGAAACTGAAATCCAAGTTTCAGCAGTGTCTTGCAGCTTCCTCCCCCCGCCAGAAAACCCTAGGCAAGTCATTTTGTCATTAAAGTACTGCAGTAGCACTGGGAGGCTCTAATTGAACCTTGGGACCCGTAACGACAGAGGCAATAAAAGCAGGTAATGAACCACTCTATCTTTGCTCAGAAGAGACTGTAATTGCTCTTTGCCTCCTTTATCCCCACCTGCAAAATGCAGGCGGCACAGACCTACCAACCTCACACCAGCATCATGAGAATGATTTCAGAAACGTTTATGAAATGCTTACAAGCCATGGAAACAGCCACCTTAGAAAATAACAGCCATTAAAAACCTGGCTTGTAAAGCAGTGGAGCAGTATTTACCCATTTGTCCCATTTACAAATAATATCCCATTTACCAGTGGCATAAACCCATGATCCATGGCTGGCAACTGTAAGCCCTCGCTGTGCCTTTTGGGGCATTATGGGCCCAGCAATGTCTTTGCAGGTTTGCACCCAAGGGTCATTTGAAAGCTTAAGCACATTAAGCACAGAGTCTCTGCATGTTGTTTTCTACTGCTGACAACTCAAATTGAATCACTGTTTTCCTGTAATCAGGCAGTTGCACAGCCTTTAAATTTAGGCTGAAATCTCCAGAGTGGGAAACGCATGCTGATGTTTGTACCATCAGCAAAGCACCTGGATCTCCACGCCGCTCCGCCACAATCGTGTCTAGACCTCTTCCAGATAAAAACCCCACTCCTGAGTATCTCCACACCAACTCCTTCCCCTGCCTGAACTTTTGTTTCCTTGAGCTCGAAAACGCCACCGGTCGAGCTTTTCCTCCCCAAAAAGCCTGATGTACGTGGGCCACCTCCCGATGAGGAGGCTGCTCCCCAGGCAGGCGGCGCGCAGGCTTTCAGCAGCAGCCGCTCAGGGGGCTCTCTGAAGCTGCTACAAAAGCTGCCGCCGCCACCCCCACGAAGCACTCCTTACCGATACAAAACAGGGTTTCATTAAGGGCGATCCTGCCTGCGCGGCGGCTGCTCCAGGCTGGTGGGGAGCCAAGCCCTCGGCCGCTGCACGTCGGCAGAGTTTGCAGCCTGGGGTTGTTGCTGGCTGTGAGATGGATGGCGAAGACAACAGCTTTTTCGGATCACGTGGCAAATGCCCTGTGCGACCAATTGTTCTTTCTGACCTCCTTTTTTCGCTCTGTTGTGAACCTAAGGGGGAAAAACTCACTGGCTTCTAAACAGGAGGTGACCAGAAGTAGGAAGTGACTGACTCAGAGCTGGGCAGTGTTTCACAGCAAAGCAATCACACACCCAGAGGACTGGACAGTAGCAAACGCTGCATTTTTAATGTATTTTTAAAATTATCTCAGTGCAAACAGTAACCATGTATGCGTGACAGAGTCTTTGAAAAGTTAATTAACAACAGCGACTGCAAACGCTTAAAGAGGATACTAGAAGAGTTTCTCCAGCCTTTTCTGGAAAGTCCTGAATGTGTGTCATTGTAATGGGTGAAGAAAAAATGACTGATCTGATAATTTTAGGGAGCTTTTAGAAAGGGCCCTTTTCCCTTTTGTCACCCTAAAAGGTATCACTTCTATGAGAAACCTATCAGACGAGTGAGAAGTTAGGGTCGTATTCATTTGCAAGTTCTGATGCAGCCTGGGGTCTCGTAACAATAGCTGCTGCAGAAACCCGCACCACGCGGTCGAGGTCCAGAACTCTACGTTTTAATTTCTAAGTAGATTCCTGTTAAGAAAGCTTCTTAGATCTCTGAAATACTTGAATATTACAGTATTTTGTTTTACGCACCACCCTTGCTGAATCTCCTGCCCTTTGGGAGCTCCAGACTGCATTGCTCCACCCTGACTGTGGGACTCAATGCAAGGATGAAGACCCTGGCAGCACTGACTGCCCAAAATGCTGGACTAAAGAGGTGTCTATATCGCTATACATGCATATCTGAAATGAGTACAGGCTATGTTGCACCACCTGTGAGAAGGCTTAAGTATCTATTGGTATAACCCACTCCACTCAATGCAGGAGGAACAGCACAGCTCATACAAGATGCTTGCAGAAATGGTAAAGTTGTCTCCATACTGAAGAGCCCTACTGACTGTTTTATTAAGATCCTTTGAAAAATGGGACTTCCAGCAGAAACAGCTAAAATAGTACCTAGAAGAGATACAAAAGCTCACCACCAACATATGTAACACCTAACTAATCTACAGCGATGACTGATTCTTCTGAACGAAGTACAACAGAAGTATGTATTTCTGAGCTAGCAATGTAGAGAAAAATGGACTTCTAAGTTACTCTGACCAGGGTACAATACACTTATCTACATCTGAGCTAGTATTGCAGAAAAATAGGAACTTCTAAAATATGATTCATCTCATCCCTAGGCAGGTATCAAAAATAGTTTTAATGAACCTCACTACAGAAGTACTTATTTCCTTTCAGCAGCCATAAAGGGAGTCTAGACAACTAACTGTGACATATTTGTCTATCTAAAATTGTCACAGATCCATCCTGCCCATTTTCCAAGGCTTTGCTGTCAATGCAAGGCTTTTGATATGGGCCAAACCACTGTGCTCATTCTGCAACAGAGCATTTCCATGTTCTAGAACAGATAAGAGCCACAGCAGATCTGGGGGAGTCTAGTGGAGCCTCGTGGCTCTAGTGAATCCCTAAGAATTTGTGACTGTGTTTCAGTCAGGATTCTGTGTATTAAGGACTTCTGAACTAAAAGATTTAATTTTTTAAACAACGCAGCCCCACGACTAGTCATGTGTCCACGATTTCAAAGAAACTAGGGGCAAATAACAGCAATACCATTAGGTGGTCTCCATCTCCTCCACTCATTCTAAGGGTTGCATGGAAAATTAGTTCAGGCTAGATACCTATGCTTTACTAGCTAAACTTAAGTAATATTACAGCCCTGGTTCAAGCTAGTTGTCTAGATGCTGCCACAAGCATCTCTTTCAGTGTGTCTGGAGACCTAGCTTCTAAACAGCTAGAAATTAGGGGAGAAGAATTCCAACCAAAGTGGTGGTTGGTAGCTGGTGGTAACATGGGGCAGAAGGAGGGAGCATAAAAATGTATCAAATGTCTTAGAAATATTGAATTTTAGTATTCACCTAGCTTCACCTTATTTTAGTCATTCAGTGTCCATTGCAATGGAGCTGTCTAAGGAAGCAGTGATAAACCTTAGGAAAATGTAAGAGAAGATGTTACATGAGCGAGCAGCACGCCTCCCTTGCCTTCAAGTAAAGCTTCTGCACACCGCATAAAGGCCAAACCTATCATTTCTGTGTTAGCTGGCTTTTGCCTTAAATTGCAAAATCACAACTTAGACTTGAACTTGGCTGCTCAGCATTTCACAGAGGACCTCCCTGGCTCTCTCCATATGCTCTTTTGTAAAGAAGGCACTAACACTTCCCAGAAGAGTCAACAAGCCATGCTGCCTGTCTCTGCTCTTAGGAATGGACTCAGGAGCCTCTTCTGGCCAGCTGACAGAGATGAGTAACAGAAAAGCTCTGCCTCTACACGTGAGACTGCAGTTCCAGCTCTCCCTGGGAGCAGCCCAGGAAAACCTACCGAAGAGCCATTTCCCCTTTTCAAAGTCTCCTAAAATTAACATTTGTCTTTATTTATTATTCATTTAATTATATTCTTATACAAGACTTTTACCCACAGGTTTTGAGAGGCTGAATACATTCTTTATCACATTTTATTAAACCAGAATTAGAGTCTGTTTAGAAGGACTCTGTTTTGAAGTTCTCCCTCCACACCTGCAGTTCTCCTGCAGCTTCACAGGTGCTAATGGGGGGGAAGCACAAAATCAAGAAACCCCCTGTAGGTGCTTTCACCTCAGTGCCTTCTCAGCATTATAGGGAAACATCACCATAAGGGGAATTTTCTTAAAATACTTTTTTTGGAGGAATTTCTCAGCAGCTGCAGGTGCATGGATAGTTTGTGAACAGTGAGTGCCTTAATGTTAAGTGTTGCAATAAAATCCTGGGATACTGGTGAAGTTACTGTCTCCTTGTTACTCTGGTTTCACCAGCCTTCTTAGAGGAAAATAATTTGAGCATGCCTCCTGCTACAGAAATAGCCTGTGCACTTTCTTTTATCAAAGACCACAGCAGACACCATGACTCAGTTTGAACTGTTAAAAAGGAATATGTACACAAACCGTGTTAACTACTTTCTTCAGATGCTACAAATTGTATCTAGTGCTGTTTTCTCACAGTTGGCAAGCTCCCTTTTTGATCTACAGTGATCAACCTTTGCCATCTTCACGGCCGACTTAAATTAATCAGGAATAAATGCCAGGCCTGTTTTTCCTCTGCTCATGAGCTAGGGGATCTCATTATTTTCAGCATATTCATTAGACTCTCTACTTACTCTAAAAATAGTAGGGGTTTTTTTGCCGCCGAGTGACTAGTGGGCAGCAGCTTCATGGATTTATCCGTTCCACAATACAAGATCTGATAACTACATGTACTCAGACACTGTGCCTTCAAGAGACAGTTGCCATAAATAGACTCCACCTTACAGTATTTGACATTGTCAAAGCACTGGTTAATGTTCACTAATAGCAATTAACTGATTCATCTTCAGGGCAACCCTGTGAGCTAGGTAAAACTGATATAATTAACACATGAGTAAAATGAGATTTAGGAGTTAAGTCAGTTGCCTGGGCAGAGGCCTTCATGGTCTGGTGGATTAGACATCTGTCTCTCCAACCAAAGAAGTTGAGTCTAATCCTTTTTCTGACATTGATTTGCTGTGTGACCTTATGGAAAGTCAATTAACTTCTCTGCCTCAGCTGCCCTAGAGATAATGATGCTTACCTACCCGGTGACACATGGGTGTTTAGAAACTGTACTAAATGATACTTTTGATGTACTCTTAAGGCCTATCAGTGGAAGAGGTGAAACATTAAAGCTTCCTAGCTTTAACGTCCTTGCTGTCTTATCTAATTCCTCCTCCCCACACCAGAAATAGCTTGGGGGTAAGGAGGAATTTCTTAGGCTAAGACGCTGCTAGCGAAACTGTGGCTGGCATCAGGAATTTTCATCAGATCCTGTTTGACCAGCAAATTTATTTAGAGTACAGGTCAGCACTAGAACTGCAACAGAAAGTTTATTTTAAACTCGGCCATGGAAGAAACCAGCATCCTTCCCATGCTACCGTGAGGTAAGGAACAGACTGCCACAGCCATCCCCACCGAGCACCCCTGATTCAAAGGGAGCGGAGCCTGTTTGCAGAGATCCAAGAGCCTGCACTCGCGCACCATCCCCCGTTCCCTTGTACCTCTAAATGAGATTTCTGCAGGATAATTTCTACAGGTGGCCTTATCACTAGCAGGGATGCAGGCCCGGAGGGAGAATATCCACGTACGTGCACCTCCTGGAGCAGACCCACCTGATCTTGCCTTCTCTGAGCACTGGGGTGTTGTACTTAAGAGAAGGACAACTAAAACCTGCTTTGTTCAGTTCATTAGAAGCCATCCTTGAACTTCTGTCCTCTTGCCAGCATAGCTTTTCATGACATGCCATAGGACATTAAGAAGTATTACTTCTGTAGTTGGCATTGGAACTGCCCGGCAGGTATCTAGGCTAGTGGTGTGTGCATGTAACTTTATATCCCTTTTCCCATATTCAACCTTGCTTTTCATTATTTCTACAAAATATTCTGTTGCTACATATAATGCTGCCTACGCCCATAAAATCTCCCACAATTCTAATATAGCAAGAAACCAGTCAAACGGGACATAAGAATTCAACATTTACCTTTATTTCTGTGAGCAAGGTTAACATTCCTTCTCTTTAATACTGAAGAAAATGTCAGGGCTTTTTTCCTTTTGCTTGCTGAATTATAGCAAGTGCAGTGAACGCTCATGCAGCCAGAAAAATGATAACCTGCTCCTGTCTCTGATGCAGCACCAATCGCTTCTTGGCATCCTTTCTGCTGCCGATCTGCCTGTGCGCTGGCTGCTTTGTTTCGCTGCGCTGCTCTCTCCACCCTCTGACCAGTTAGCACTCGTCTCTTCTCCACCCTCCCAGCTCTACTGATAATGATGTGTTTAACATTTACTTTGATGCTATTCCTTGAGGCTCTTCAAAACCCTTCTTGGAAAGACGACCATTAAAAAGAAACCGTTTGGGGAAAGACAGGGAGGAAAGCTAAAGCAGAAAGGGCATGTGCTTGTGTGTAATATATCCCTGCAGGCTTTGTCTTGCCGCAAGCCTGAAGATGACATAATGCAAACCAGTACTGCTGGAAATAGGGAATAAATATTGTATTCTCCTAAAATACATCTGGGCTAATTCAATAAACCCTGACTTGTTGGCTGCTAGTTGTGCAAACATCTGCATATTAAATCCCAATAAATGACTAATGAGCTGTCAGATCAGTAATACAGATATTCCCAAGGCTGAAAGATTGTCTATAGCTTGTCCCTATATATTTACTTACTGCAGGGGCTACCGGTGTGGACTAGCACAGGCCAAATGACTCCATGTCTATACACTGTGGAAGAACTTAAAGGTGACTTGTAGTAGCTTGTAAAATATACTCTAGGATTGTATGCTGAGCATGGCGAGCATGAACTAAAACCGTATTCAGCCCTCACATGCCTAAAATATGACTTTTCAGTGCTGTTTTTTCCCCAGGTTAAAATTACTTGTGCACTAATAGGTGATTAATATGTAACACATTTGGCACAAGCAGAACATATAATTGCATTCAGACAGATTGTTGGGTTTTTTTCAATCCTATTGAAGACTGTACTCCTTCTAAGCATTTGTAGCTTATCTAGTAATGTTATCTCCCGCACTTGCATGTTTGGGGGTTTTTTTGTCTTACTATATGGAGAGTTAGAACCTGTACCTTACTGCACCTAATCTACTAATGCACTGAAGCATCCATTTAAGGTTGACCTTCAGATCTCTGCTGCATCAGGCTCTTTGATATGTTTCTTTTAGTTTTATATTGCATATTTTGCAAGATTTCATAAAACTACCCAAAATCCCAGTTCTATAGTCTGCACTAGAGACCAACAGGTGTGACTTCAACTTTATCTATCAATACAGTAAAGAATATGTAATACCAGGAAGGACAACTTATTTTTCTTTTTCATCTTAATTCTTTCCAGTAGCTTTTGTTTAACCCTATATACAAATAATGACAGTTTCCTGTGAGATGTTTTCCCATTTTTAAGTTTGGAATGAAACGGATGGTTTGCATATAATTTTTTAAGTTGAGTGTAAAGGTGTACAGACCTTCAGATTTACATTGGCTTTGCTGTAAATTAATGTTGCTAAAGTAAATGGACACACTTGAACCTGCAGTGACCTTGTAAAATACTAGTGGCTATTCAGCTGAAACTGGGTCTATCTGGATTGGAAGAGGGAAGGGAAATCAGTTCATCTTAAGTTTGGTAATTTGGTAATCATTACTGTAAACAGTGTTTTTACTTCTTAGTATGATCACTAGAACACAATGCATAGCCAGTATTAAATGCGGGCAGATACAGACGATAAAGGCAAAGCTTAATCTTGCTAGGATTAGTGACTCTAAATTGATACGACTGAAAAAACATTGAAAAATGCTGAAGTTAGGTGGCTTCAGGGACTAGCAAAATGCCTTGCCTGGTAATTTTCAAAAGTCTTTAGAGACACTGATTGCACCTGGAACCCCTGATTTGATTACCGAAATAAAAAATGTCTACTGTAGTAGCCTAATCTGTACTTTAATTAAGAGCTTTGTATTTAAATATAACCATCTGATTCCCTGAGGTTATTTTTAAAGTAAGCTTCTGGCAAGGCAGCAATGTGGTGGATTAGAGGCTTGGAATTGAGGAAAAATCATCATTCAGCATACAGTTTAGAATAATGTGTGCATATACAAAAATACATGTGTATACAACATCATGTAACAAGATACAGGACTGGATTTATTAAAGCCAAATGGAAAGATATTTCCTCTTTTAATATTCTAGATCTCTTTTAATATATGCGATGTAGATATTGCACTGCGGTCTGATTCACGTAAATACCACAATAGCACATCAATCCGATCTGCCCAATGAAAGCTCCATTTTTCTACAAATGTAAAACCAAGTTATCAACTTAGCTGCATCTACTACTCCATCTAACAGTGGCTGTTACACTTGATGTGGATATGTAAGACATATCACCCATCAGCTCACCGTTTATCATGGAGCATGCAAGTACGAGCTGAAAAGCAGCAGTGCCAGATAAAGCACACTCATGGAAAACAAGCAGCAGGGTAGCAGCAGGGGTGGCAGACTGGGGGTGCTAATGAGCAATGTTAAAAGGGGAGGGGAGGGGGAAGGGTGAACGATTCGTGCAAGACATGGCTGAACGTGAAAAGACAGATAACGATGGATTTTTCCAGTTCTTATTTCAGAAGAGAACTTACAGCTTCCAAATTTTAATGGGCAAGCATGTGCATCCATGGGGAAATCTTCAAGCTGCATGGGACATTCAGCAGAGATGGTCAGTCTGTGGGGGAGTAAAAAGAAAACACATCATTTTTTTTCTGGCACCTTCCCTTTAGGCCTCTCACCGCAATACATGAGGGCTGACACAAGCAAGCTTTTCCTGAAGGCTCCTCGCTCCTGCTGAAATCACAGCAACCCCCTGTTAAACTGAATGTGAGATAAGCCAGGTGGACCACTGTCTGTGCATGCTGTAGGCCTTATCTAGTAACCCTGAGACACATGAAATGATTTCATTTATGTATGTAAGCTGTTCCAATAAGATCATTCTTTCTTATTAGTACGTGAAGGAAGTCCTGTGCTGGAGCTTCTGCCACGCACCTTATACTTATCTGCTTTCTGTAGATACTGCAACTGGACTAGGAATTTGACTCCTGAGTATACCACTGTTACAGACATAAAGAAGCATTGACTTTATATATAGATGTAACTATTTAAATACATTAAAATAAATATTTAAAAATAAAAGTATAGAATATAAATATTTATAACTATATGTAAAGTTTTGTATAAAGTTAATGACATATATAGATTACTTTATGTAGCACTATAGTTAGTTTCTGTGGAAATCACATGGTATTGGGGCAGTCCATTTCAGTTCAGCATACTGTGAATTACCTGGGCACCTTGTCAGGAAAAAACAACAGGGTCATTTTCCCCAGCGTATTGCCTGGGGAAGCAATTCTATCCTGTACTGCCTTGCCACTATGTGGAAATTCTTGAGCTACAGTGGACATAGGTGTAGGGAAGGAAAAACACTTAGGAAAAAATAGACATATCCCATGGACTTTCTGTATGATTGACAGATCAAGCTGAACACAAAGAAAAGTCTGAGGTAAATTTCTGAGGAGTGCAATATCACTTGTATTGATATCAAATATATCAAATAAATATATCAAGAGAGCCAAAGCTTACTTTTCTAGGTGCACGCAGCACATAGCACAATGAGAATCTGTTTTGATTATGCCATTTTGATATTTGCATAATACAGATGGTTTGCTCAGGATAGTGAGGATGCAAGTCTCATTTTACATTATGAATACCCTTATGGCTTTCTCGTTTTATGCTGCTGTTCTGCCTCAGAGGCAACAGACCAGAGACACCCAAAGCCTCACAGACTGCCCGGTGCTGGGGTGATGCAGGGTTCTGCTGGAGGGCAGCCTGGTTCCTTACCAAACTGCTGCCTGGGGGGCAAAAATCTGCAAAGAAATCCACGACACCCTACTACCAGAATGCAAAAGTACCCTTTCCTATCACAACAGCCGCACGTAGCCATACTCCCCAGCTATATATACTCACCGCTTCATATTAGCACACCAAAGTGAGTATTCTTGCTACAAGAACTTCTATCCAAAGGAATCATAAAAGGTAACAATCTGTCCATGTACAGATGGCACAGCGTTCAGCCAGTCCAATTCAATACAACACAATGATGCCTTGTCGGGGCACTCCAGCTACATGGACAATAAATTGGGGGAAACAGCTCCACTCTCTGCCAACGCACAGAAATTCTGGAGCTTTACCAATAGCTGGAAATGGCAAAATAAGCGCAGAGAAATGCAATAGCATCGTTGGCTAGAGATCGTATCATGAGGATGAGCTGGGAAACAGGGAGGGAAGAAGGTAAACTGCAAACAGTAATAGAAAATGTAAAGATAATACAACATATAAAGCAAAAGAAAAAAAAAATCCAGTTCAGAACAGAGATAACGTATCATTTGGTAAGAGCAGACAGGAAGTCTACAATACAGAAAAGAAATTACTGAGGCCTGAGATACCCGCCCTTAGGCAAAACTGTTCTTGGACTTTATTTTTGTAAAAGAAATTTTAAAATCACTAAAATACGGAGTTGTCTGCAGTGGAGACTGCCCTTGGGCACCAAAGCCAGCAAAGCCACAGTCACTTAGAGTGCTACATGGATGAATTTAACAAGCTGGTTCTAGTAGCATCCTGCCCAGAACTTGCATCCTTTTCACAAAAATCACTCTAATGGGTACTTGAAAGCAAGGCTGCCATACCTCCAATGTTTCGTTATATTTTCTGTACTAAGTATTGCAAATTTAATTTTCTTGATAAATTCAGAAACCTTGCTCTAAGTGCCATAAGAAAGCTGGTGTGTTTTACTGCAGTCCATCTCCTGTCTCTTTGTCTATCAACAGTTCAAGTATGTTGTTTCAAAGGCTGCAGCTTGACAAGACTTTAATACACACACTTGTCATCTACAAACATCAACAGAGGGGATCCCTATAGCCATCTTACCAAGACACCAGCTGTGGAATCAGGAAGTGAAGGAAGATTCAATGCAGAATTATGAATAAGACCTTCTGCTTCATCTGATTGTCCTATGAATTGTATCCTGCTGCCTGCATCTCTGGAAATAACCCTTGTGTGTAATGAGGAAGGCTGTAGACACTCCTCAACTGTAAATGTGGAAGTGAAGATGAGGTGCACAGAGACTATGACTTAGTGGAATTTAATTAAGTCCCTCCAGAAATTATTTTTGCCTGTCTTAAATGAAAGGGTAGCACATAAGGCTGGAGGGCACCTGGCTGCCACTACCTGTCTCAGAAGCCGCAAAGACCCTGGTGGTGCCAGGGCTACTCCTGTGCCCCCTCTGAATTCCTCATCCAGCAAAAGGCAGCATATCCCTTAAAAGGATGGTGCCTGGTGCAGTCTTCTGGGTCTAGCCCAGGGGTAGGGAGAACAGAGTTTAGCAGCTGCAAATGTGCTTGCATACAGCCTTTCCTTTCATTAACATGAATTCTTTGGATGAAGAAGTTCCTTTTGCTCATTATCAGTGATATCTGCATGCTTCTTTCCTTTTCCTGTGCCTCCATCCTAGGGCCACTCCTAGTCTGGCCATCTTGAACAAATGAACTAGCTATACCTATTTGTTACATGCTATTCTTAAAAAGTATGTAGTTGAGCCTCTTAGGTAATTTTAAAATGCTCAGTGAACACTCTCCTAGCTACCTCTTACAAAGCGTGTATTACCCAAGGCTTGTGAAGCATCTTGTAATGGGCAACGCAACAGAAAACTTGACTGTGGGTTCTGATACACTGCATAAATGTCACCACCCTGAATTTCTGCAGAGCACTCTGTGCCCAACAGGAGCTGTTTTTCATTACTGTGTGAGGACCTGAAAAACAGAGTCACTAAATTGACTCCTGGTTCAAAGAGACTGGATTTTCTACTGCATACAGAAAAAAAAGCAGCACAGCAGCCATCTCTTACACTCTGGGGGCTGGAAGCATGGGTCACTGCATACAGATTTGCTCCTAGGTGCACAGTACAAACTATATATTCAGATCATAGCTCCAGGAGTCACAAAGAAATTGATGTCTTAGTCTGCTCCTTCAAATATCACCTGGGTTGATATTTGCACACTTTGGCTTTTAACATTGTGTTAAAGCTTTGGTACCCTTTGCATACCCTAGTTTACACAGCTGATTATAACAAAATTACTCCCAGTTTGCATTTATTGAAAGAAGAGAAAGGAGGCCTTGGCATGCATATATGAAACAGCCTTTGCCTAATCCTTTTAATATGGTCACTCCAGAACGATCTTGCTGTGATCACTGCAGCACAGTTATCTGAGCTAGAGACAGTCTCCAAACCAGGATTTTTCTGTCACAGCACAAGCACTGCTCAAACTGCAGATCTTTCCAGCAGAAGCATTTAAAAGCTTCCCTCCTCCACCATCATTCTGTCTTAATAAAAGCCCTATGGGATTAGTTTCACTAAAACAGAGTTTTTGACAAGATTATAAGTGGCTGTTAAAGGTCCTTTACAATGGGAGGACGAAACTCTGATTTTATTGAAGTTAATGGTAAAATTCTCCCTGACTTCAATGGGGCTGGTATTCACCCAAAATAGGTAACAAACCCTGGTTTACAGCTGCTGATTTATTATTAACGACAAAATTTCACTTTCATAATGCTCCAAATACTTACACTGCTATCCAAATGTAAATCAGCCAACAAAACGCTACAGCACACCTTAACTATCTGAAAAAAAAGTTAGGTCTACAAATTATTTCACTTATCATCCATAATTGTACATGAAAGTTTCATCAAAGCTTCACTACGTATAGCCTTTACTTTAAGAACATTAAGTGATTACTGATGTTCTGTTTCAACAAGATATAGACACATAAGTGAATACCCATCTAAGAAAAGCACAACAATTCAAGCAGCAAGTCTTCTTCACTCCAGAAAAGTCACCTTCAACAATTTCTACTGGAGAATTAAGTAAGATGACGCTTTCAAGAGGCTGTTGCTTTTTAACAGGCGGGGGGAGAAGGAGGTGTTTAAGTCAAGGATGTGGCGAGGAAATAAATGCAGATGTTTGGGAGCCAGACATCCGCAGCAAGTGTGCTTCAAGGAGAGCACAAGGCACTCTGTCCTGCAAGAGCCTGTTTTAGGGTGCTGCAGGGACCTCCCCGCTGTTCCTGTGATTTCACTTAATGCAAGGAACATCTGCTCCTGCTCGTAGGAAAAGAGCTGGGAGACTGACCAAAGCTATCCTCTTTCTGATACCCTGGAAGTGCAGAAAACACTTTCCAGAGTATTATCTGCAGCTGCCAGGCAGGAGGTGAGGGCAGTCACCTGCCTGGGGAGCCAACAGACAGCCACAGCAACTTGCTTTTTCTTATCAGCTACTAGCTTTAGTATGGAAACAAATTAAAATAGAGAGCTTTAGAAGGAGAGGGGAGCAGAAAGGCAGAGTCACTAGTGGCTTTTGGGAGAAGTTAACGCAAGATAAGTGTTGAATAACAAGAGTTACTGATGAAGGGGACACACAGAAAGTTTTGTTGGCTTTAAGATATTGGGGCCAGACAGATACGAAGCTCTTCTGCCTGTTTGCCCTAATCCCCAAACCAGCTCCATCTTCTTAGTTGTTTATTTATGTGCACTGCCCTTGCCCCGAATAAAGGGAGCATTTTAATGCTGTGCTTTGGCCCTACCTGTGCTGGCAACCAGTACCCACTGTGGGGCTCAGGCCAGAATGGGCACAGAACAGCCAAAGAGCCCTTCCCAGCACAAGGCCAGCCATCACCACTTTCCTTAAAAAAAGGCAAAATATTTGCTTGAAACTCATCTCGAATGTATCTCAACATCTCCCCAACATGCCAAAAAAGAGTTAAGTGGATCAAGCCTTGCCCAAGCCATACCCCATCCCAAGGGGCCAGCTGGCTCCATGCAAAGGGAGACTTCAGGGTCAGGTCAGACCCTTCTCAGGAGCCAACTCCAGGAGGAGCTTCCCCAGGTACCTGCTCCAACAGGATCTCGGCAGAACAGTTTGAGCCCTTGCAGCATCTCCAGTACGCACTCTCACACACTCATGCGGATAAGAGAATAATGGAGAGTTGCTGGTTTGGGTTGTTTTTTTTCAAACTGTGAACACATTGCTAGGTTTGTGAAATTACTCGTTTAGCCTTCACTCAGGACACTATTCACCCGTTCTCCCACTGTGATGTCTTAGGAACACATCTATAACCAAACTGTTATTCCTTTCAAAGGGTTTTAAAGCAAGACTTGTTTCAGGCCCCAGCACAGTAAGTGTGTAGTCCAGGGAACCGATGTCTCCCTGTGTTCCTTGAATGAATGTAACATGTGCTTATATGAGCATATATATACACACACAGATACACACACACACACATATATATATGTAAAGACCTTTCTTGGTTCTGAAGCACTTCCCATACAGTCCTAACAAACCCTGTTGATGGTGGTGATAGCGGCTTACCAAACATAGCACAGAAGTGTTAGGATGTGGATACACATACAGTCACAGTATCGATGGCTGTAAGTCTCACCCTGAAACCCGTCCCTGGCTGAGTGACTGTCTGCAGCCTGGCTCAGGGGAGAGGAGTGATTATTCTCGGTAACTCAAACACTGCCTTGCTCAAGAATCTCTGTCACTGTGTTGGATAAGAGGCCAAAATATGGACTCAAGGCCTTGTTCTGCACCTCTGCATGGGACGCAGAGGCAGTTCACTGCTTCTTATTTATAATGCTGGTTGTACACTCGTTTCCTTGGGATCCACCATACCAAGTGAACACAGAATAGAAATTAAAGCTAGGAGCTGGAGTGAGGTGGTCTGCAGAAGTGTCTATCTTAGCCCACTTTTCCTTCATAACCACTCTGCCAAGAACACTACCCTTTCCCAACTTTCTTGTGATGCTGAGATGTGTTATCTTTATATGATATCGAAATGTGCTTCAAAAATGCCACAGGGAAGGGGCTATGGAAGACTAAGAGCTCCAGTTACTGATGGTTTTGTGAGCTGTGAATACATAATTCAGATGCATGGTGTACTTGACAGCAAAACTCTCATTTTCAGCAAACCAAATCCTTAGCATAGCTTATGTTGAAGTGAGAAAACAAGACTTTAATTGCCTAGACTAACTGTGCTGAAGAGTAGGTTATCTTGAGATGATCTGAGGTGGACAGGATTGATTTCAAAAGCTGCACCACTATTGGAATGACCTCTCTACATGTGGAGTACCTTGGCATACCCAGAGCACACTCTTAGACAGGGGCAGGGGGGATGTTCAGCCTCTAGACACAGGAAGAACTGAGAAAGGCAATGAAATAACCAATAGAGCACTTAAATTACCTGATCTTTGATAGGGATTTGGGGCATTATAGAAAGAATCACATTTCCAGCTCCTGGTAAAAGTTTATAGTAGAGGTAATACCTTTCATTCTCCGGTGTTTCCTTAATATGGATAAAAGCAATGGATGGAACACTGAGTTTATGCTTATCCATCCTTGCCATGCAAGGTGTCTAATGAAGTCCATGAACAAGGTAAAACTTGCTGGAAGAAGCTTTATTTTTTATCAGACTAACTGGTGCAGTAAAAAACCCAAGCTTTTTTGCAGTCAGCTCCTTTAGGTTCTCTGCCTACAAACTTTACTTACCTAAAGAAACTTTAGACCAATATGGCTATGCAGCTATGAATGCTATAGTACAATATTGCACCCATCTACTTGATAGTTTCACTTAACCTCTCCAAGCTTTCTGTCCTTGCTGGTCCCTCATACATGATGAACTCTCCTTGACACACCATGAGGAAGGCCTTCAAATCTCTCCTCTGCAGTAGCTTCCATTTTTACTGAATTCTTGAATTAAAAACAAAAAATCTAACTAGTACTAGTAATGCTGAGAAGCTGATGCAGTTGTTGATGCTGGTAAAATGGGAAACAACATCTCAACCAGCCCACACTTCATTATGCCATGCCACACATTTCCCGGAGTCTGCACATGCTCCATGTTTTGGCTATGATCTCCTCATCAGCATGGCCCTTTGGTGGCATGTTCAACTACATGCTAACTGCAATAAATACAATTGTTCTTGCAGTGCTGTGTAAGACTGAACTATGGGGTTCTCTTTGGCTCTCAGGAGAGGCCAGTCCCAGCTACTGGCAGAACCAGCCGGTGAAGGCAATAACCAGTGCCACCCAACAGCACAGGGGGTTATCCGACCCTTGCTTTCAGTGGGAGAAAACCCAAGTAAACAAGGAAGAAGGGATCACAGAAAGCTCTTGCAGGCACGCTAGGCGATGGAGGCTAAGGACTGTGATGGACACGGCACAGTGCACCTGTCCTCCAGTTTTGATACCACCCGTTAGACGATTTGATCAGTGCAGGTTTTCTGACTGGCCAGAGGGGCTTTTGTTCCTCTGTTTCTGTCTGTCAGTATGGCACACATTCCCCCCTTGGATGAGGGTCACCTGGCTGCACAGCCATCCTATTCCTTCCTCCTAGTTCATACAACCTTTATATTTGTATGGACAGGCACAAAACCGCATGCAGTATTTCCTACAGAGAAAAATGAGCTGGATTTAGAAAGTAATAAGGGGTGGGGGGAACCAGATGGGCAGTACCAGGCCATTTGGACTCTCTTACATCTCGACTGGGATGCACAGACACGGGAAGGTAGGTAGGAGGAATTATGACCTGGAAAGCCTAAATACAGAGCTGAAATCCTTGGTTATTTTCCACAGTTCAGACAAACGATCTAGAGCTCTGAAACATCACACCACAGTCTCCTTTCAGCAACTCACATTTAATCCCAGTCTCTTCTTATTCACCACACATTTCTATGTCCACCTCCCAGGTCAGCTCTCATCAAGATCTCCTGCCTTTTGTGTAACTTCAATGCTCCTCCACACCTCTGCGTGAAAAGGGCATGCATCAAGCGATTTGACGATATGCTCTTTCACAGGGAAACGTGCACGTGCGTATTTGTATGTACCCCTATTGGTACACAGAGGAGGTTGTTTGGCCATCCAAGCAGGACATTATTATCTGGTTTTTTTGCCTTGCTTCTGAAATGCTACACGCTCCTGATCAATATAGCCGTGAAGTGCCAGGTAAAGGGACAGGCTGTGGGTGCTCGGTGCTCCAGGGAAAGAGCCCTCTGATCCCTCAGCTGTTTCACACCATAAACAGTCATTAAACAAGCCTCACTTTACCATCTGTTTGCTATTTATACCACCACCAGCACTAGCATCTGCTGCAGCATAAGCACCTGTTTGCTATAGTGCAACCTGAGAGAAGGAAGGGCCAAATCTCCTAGTGACATTGGACTGTCCCCATGCTAAACCACGTTCAACAATGTACTTGGCTCCTTCTCTCCACCCAGATTTCCCCAGGATGAAGATGCAGTTATGCAGCGGGATGGGAGCTCCCTGCTCCTATCAAGATCAGTGGGGTACTATTTCCCCCAGGGCATGCACCCCTGTGCCCTTGCTTGCAAACAGGGACGACAGAGCTGTGCCTACACCTCAGGGACAGGTCAGCTCAGAGACACCTTCAGAAGAGACAGAAAAGCAAAAGCAGGCAGAATGGGTGAGATGATACATATTCTACCACTGGACCAAGCAAACCTAGAGATAGTGGTCTGAGTTTGTTTGATGCTGAAATCAATTTGCGTAACTGATGTTTTTAAGATGCACAGTTAATGGCAAAAAACACAGTAGGTATTTATTATTTTGACTAAGAAGGTTTTGCTAATTTTCCTTATCTTTTAGCTGAATCTCCAATTCAAAACATAGCATTTTTTTTACATGGACAGAACACGAGTGCATTAGCCACTGAAGAGATGACTGTGGAGCAATGAGACAACCTTATGAAGTCTGACCGAGCCATTAAAATAATCCAGGGGTTTTGGGACCCTTCTGGTCCCAAAGTTTCCTGGCCCAAATTCCTGACAGGAATATGCAAAGGGAAGGCCAGCCTTGCTTGCAGAAATTCTTCCTAGGCTTTTATACTGCATATAGTGCATACAATGGACACAACCTTAGGATTTTAGCTAGAGCCTGGTGAAAAAGACTTGCTTCATCGTTTAGAGCAACCAGATAGAAATAACAGTTTGGAATTTTTTGAGTGATACAAACATGACTGTAAGATAAAAATTTGTGTATGTGGTTTCAGGAAATTTTAATTTAACAGTAGAAAATGGAGTAAGTCAGGCTGAACATCAATATAAGATAAGATAACATAGTAAGATCTCTTAGAAAGCAACTGAGGTCTCCAAAGGCAATGTCTTAAGACTTCTACAGAACAGAGCAGACAAAAGACTAGAAACAGGCACTGCCAGTGGACTACTCATTAAATGACAAGCCACATGCATTTTTTGATCTGCAACGTCACACCAAGACACTTTCCTGTAGAAAGGCTGAAGAAGCCAAATAGAAAGGAATGGAGTGGGACAATGAAGACTATTCCTACCCATGCCCATTGCATGACTTTACTCAGCTGTATATATTGGTATTTGGATTTAATGAAGCCTTCAGAGAAGGGCAAATTACCAAGAATTTCCTACAGGGTAACTGTGGTATAACATGATCCAGGATTAATTTCTCACTCCACCATAATATGTTCATCTGATCAGACGTTTCTGAAGCATCTTAGACCAGGCCCTTCCTGTCGTCTTTTCTGAAGTAGCTTGGAGCCACTCTCCAGCCTCCCTAAGCCCTTTATTCCTCACACACATGCTTTTACTTTCTATATCCCAACCTGCAGTACCTTCTAGTTATTCCTGAGTGACCATCACCAGTAACAAGTATCCTGCTCTGCAAAACCCTTCTACCCCCATTTCTTGCAAAACCCTATCTCACCTAAGCCCTCAAATGCATCTTCCTGATCCTCCACTCTTGACTCAGCCACAGGTACCCGGCACCCACCAGCAGCTAGCTGGCCTCTGGCATCCCTCGCTAGACAGCCCTTTCCTCACCAACATTCTATGGGCTCTTCCCTTCATCTAAACAAGCACAAGCAGGACTGCAATTTATTGGAGTTTCTTGAGCTCCTCCTAAGGTGTACTATATTCCCTCCGACACCCACCTAGACAAAAGTGGAGGACTGAACCCAATTTAAGTGCGCTCACGTGGGCTACGCTTGCACAACCTTTGGCTTTATGTTGCATGGAGAGGAAACTATGCACGTCCTCCGCAACACAGCTACAGGACCAGCTGCTGGCCAGAACATCCCATAGCTTTAGGCGGCTGGCACACTACCCTACCCATCTCCAGGCTACATGAGTACGGGGGTGGGAAACAGCAATGGAAATAAGTAAGTAGGATGGGACTCGTGACTAAATGCAGACATCAAGAGTAACAGCAGTTACCCTATGCTCCTTTTTCTGTCACTGTGAAGAAAACAGGAACCTCCTAAAGTGTAAGTGGAGAGAAATAAGCATCTTTCATACTAAAGTAGACATCTGAAATAATGCAGACACCTAACTCCTTAAGAAAGTCTCTCCCCTGCACTGGGAGCAATTCTGAGCCAAGAGGCTCAGCTGCAGCCATCAACATTACATATGAGTAAAATTAGCTGAGGTGAATCCCACCCATCCTGCCTGGTGCACTCCACCACAGCATATTTTAGATTACTCATAGGCAGTCTGATGTTTCAGCACAAACATAAATGTACTTCAGGGGACAATACTTGCGATTAGGCAGATGAAGATTTTAATTTCAGTCTAAGTGAAATGACTAGGGAGTTCACTGTAATGTTATCCTCCCCTGGTAATAAAAAAAGATAGCGTAGCCATAACAATTCTTCAGCATCTACCAGGTACTTCCAAAGCCCCCAGCTGCAGAAGCTGGGACCCATCTGCAGATTTGGGCAAAGACAGAGTCACCAACACAGCTGTACTTTCCTGGGGGTGCTTGGGGGGTACCCATCAGGGCACTGCTTCCCTCCGGTTCCTGTTCAGTCACCCCGTTCCCTCCACGCACACCCAGGACATCAGGTCAGCCCTCCTGGTTCGTCCTTATAAAGCGGGGGGAGCACAAGGGAATCTGGCAGAAATTGGTATCAGCTAACCCTGAGGGAAAGTGGGGTCTGCCTCTGTGATCAGTGCAGACCTGAAACTAAAGCTGGACCTTTTGTAACCCCTCAAAGTCCAGGCAAGCATCTCCCTCATCCAAGGATGGGCTGATTCTGGTTTCGGTTTTGTCTTTTAATCAGTTCTGCCCTTGCTGTGTGAGTTCCCATCTCTGTGATGGAGATCTCTACAGGGCTCTGCCCACTTTTATTACCAGCGGAACAGGCTATTGTCACGGACTCTAAATAGGGACTATATTTGGGCAGGTCATAATTGCTCATTTTGAATGTATTACACCACAGTCTCCTCTGATGCCTTTCTCTCCCTGTGGGTAACTCCAGCCATGGATTTTTCAAAAGAACAAATCTTGGTTCCTTGAAGGACAACTTTTGAGAAATGGGGCAATGTGCAATCAAAGCAGAAAGACGGGAACCGGTAGGCTTGATGTTAAAACAAGAATCCTGCTGCTATCCTCAGGGAAGGGCCCTTCACTTCATACATCCCTATTTTCTCTCGCTCTGTCAAAATCTGAATTGATGAAAAGCAGCTGAGAGTCCTTGCCACCATGGCAGTTTTTCATCACTGCAAGATTCAGCCCAATGTGAAGAAATTATTTTTTTTCTTCCAGCTTCAGGCAGTTTGAAGCTTGAATATGAAAGAAAAGGCAGCAAGTCTAACACAGGGAAAGGAAATGAGTATTTGTATGGCTTGATAGCTCCTAATTTGTTTTGTAATATTTATACAATGCCCAAAAGCATTGACAGATCCCTTTCTGTAAATATAAATGGATGCATAAATGAAATCTTCCCTTTGAAATAAGAACAACATATTCAAATTGAACAGAAATGTTCCCATCTAGAAGGCTGGCTGATTGAAAACTAAGGGTTCATTTTAAAGCGTAGATTTGCTGGTCACTCCTCGCTCAGGGCCACGCAAGCAAATCTGCATCTGGGAAAGGCTGCCTTCTGGCAAAGTCGGCACTTGAGAACCCATGCATTTTTCATAGAATAATTTTCATAGAATCATAGAATGGTTTGGGTTGGAAGGGACCTTAAAGATCATCTAGTTCTAGCCCCCCTGCTATGAGCAGGGACACCTTCCACTAGACCAGGTTGCTCAAAGCCCCGTCCAACCTGGCCTTGAACACTTCCAGGGATGGGGCATCCACAGCTTCTCTGGGCAACCTGTTCCAGTGCCTCACCACCCTGATAGTGAAGAATTTCTTCCTTATATCTAATCTAAATCTACCCTGTTTCATTTTAAAGCCGTTACCCCTTGTCGTAATTTCCCCTTAAAAAACCAAGCAAACAAAACCTGGCTTTCCCAATGGAAGTCTTGAAAGCAGCACCGTATCTTCTAGTCAACTGGTTTTATAATCAATAGCTCTACAGCATAAAATGGTTAGCTTGCTAATCAAGTGCTTCATAGAAGAGCAGACTCTGTGCTAACACGCATCCAGGACGTGTACACTTGCACATACAATTTTAACGCTCAGTGCTAATGTAAGAAACAATATTCTCAGCCTAGATAAGCCTGTGTATTCGCTACAGAACAGCAAGTAGTGTGGTTATGCTGCCATCAAGTGGATAGCCATCCTACACATTGCTGAATTTTAAATATCTTCCAGGAGTGGTAAAGATAACTGTATTTCAGGGCTGTACTAAAAAATTTTGGAGTTTCTTAACACCATACTGACAAATGTCTGCAGTCTCCAGCTGATAAATTATGCATTTGCAGATTAATAGGACAGATTTAACTGCAAACAGTCTCAGGATCTCTGGCAACCTTCAGTCGCCATAATAACATGGGAAAAATCTGTTTGTACAGATCTGTATCTTCAGATATACAACCATGTCATATTTAAAATCCCAAATTATATCAGATGCCTGGCAGTCCTAGTGGTAGCAAAAGGGGTTTGGGGTCCTTTCAAAATGACAGTGAGAATGGGGCTCTAAGGAGCCTAGCCCTTCCAATGACACAGAAAGATTTTTCAATATCTGCAAGCTGATAGAAAATCATAAAAAAATGCCTATGATCTGATGGCAAAAAGTTAATTTATGGTCCAAAAGTTTAGCTCTAGTGAGCATGCTCTAATTCATATAATTTCTGGCTTCTTCGCAGCTTTTTTCCTGGCGTTCTACAGCAAAGTTTATGAAAGCTTCTGTCTTTATAGCCGATTCCAACTGAGTGAAAAAATGCAGCTCACTGAGACATGTTGGTTCTCTTCTAAGCCTGAAAAGGTTGCTTAAATCACTGGCCCCATTTTTCAGAATAGTTTGATGGAATAAATGAATTTTATGCTTTTTACAACATTTATTTCTCGGATAAGATAAACTAAATATCTTTTAAGTTTTCAAAGGGAAAGAACCAAATTTTTGCCTCAATTCACAAAGCTATTTTCTGTACAGATTAGTGAAATATGAAGCATATTTACTAGTCCTTTTTTACCACAGTGCTCTTACTAAAAAAAAAAAAAAATCATTTAAAAGTGGAGCTACGGACAATACTCCCCTCTAGGGGCAGAAACAGAATTTGCAACATTCAATTCAGCAGTGTATCATTTGTAAACCACATTAGCGAAATAAAACAAATAGGGCCTACCAAATCAAAGACAACCAGAATTATTAAGTTGTTTCCTGCAGAGAACGCTGCTGCCTATGAAATCTGTCTAAAGAGCATGTTGTGTTCCTATATTCATGCAGAAGGGTTTTAGTACTACATGTATATAGAAGCCCATTTATCAGATATCCCTAGCAACATATATCCCATCAACTTCTGATCTAGACAACATATCATCAAATGCAGTATGCAAAGAATACATTTTTCTTTGTAAGTAAACACATGTATCATGAAAACGTATGTACTGACAAGTGCTAAAGCTGGAAGTTTGCTCAGCTGATTATACTCGGTATATTTGGAAGTCAAATAAGATGGAAGGTCAGCATCGGCTCGGCTGCTTTCCTCCTCTTCATTCAGGCAGCCAGATGCGAGGTTGCAAAAGCAATTCATGCATCTCCGTCAATGACAGAGGGTCCAATCCTCCCTGCACGGATTACTCCCACGTACAGTCTGGGAAGCTCGCAATTCCTCCTTGGAAACGAGGGGAACGCAGAGCTAACAGAGGGTTGTCTCCACATCCCCAGATCCTGAGAACTGAGTAAGCTTGATATAGGAGCTACAGGAGATGGGGGGTCAAGCCCCAGCTAAGAGCCAGTACCTTCAACCAGCGCACTACTGCCGAGACAAGCAGCTCTCCCCTCAAAAAGCCCAATGCTGCCTATCTTGTCAGTGAAAGCCATGCTAGGTAGGGCTGCTGAGCTGTTTTACCTTTGTCGCGACATGCAAAGGCAGCTGAAGGGGCTGGCTGCACGTCACAGCCACCTCTGCACAGGTTGGGATGGGATCCTCAAGCCACCTCACGGCAGAGCATCACTCAAGCTGCTGAAACGCCCATCACAAAAAACTGCTATCCCTAAAGTAGCACAGCTCCATGCACATTACAAAAGTAGTCTACTGACTTGTGTTTAAACAGAATAGCATAGACATTCTTTTATTTTTAAAGTTATTACTTGCAATAGTGAAAGGCAAGCTATTTAAAAAGCTTTGCGCTCCATTTCTTATCACATACACCATGGCTAGTGGGAATTTATTTCCACACACATGCACACCCACACACAATACTCTACCAAAAGAAAAAAGTTATGTTGCATGTTTTTTAGGTTACAAAAGCATTCTGTGTCTTTCTGTAGCCTACAAAAATATCAATCCCAAAGAGCATTCCCTCTGTGAAAACCGGGGGAAAAGGGACTGAGTGGGACGATGAGATAGTCTGTGTCAAACCCAAATTTTTCTCCAGCTGCATATGCTGAGCAGGGCACTGTCTTTTCCTCAATATACCTACAGCCTGTGGCACCTAACGTGACAATACTCTCCCATGGTCACAGGAGAGGCACCTCCACATTGCAACTCAGATTCAGCGGCGAGCTCACCTAGGTCTCACACACCCAGGTCTCGCTCCGCTACCTCGGGTGGCTCAGCTCATTGCCTCCTGAATTGGTGCTTCGCTGCATTTCTTTAACACTGCAAAACCCAGTGCTTGCACAGAAATAGCATGCCAGCTGCGAATCCGCCACATGACGTAATGTTTTGCTCCAGGCTGACTGCAAGCCTGATCTGGACTTTACTTACACAAGTAATTTACACAGATAATCGGGAATTGCCTCTGCAGCAGCCTCTGGAGTGGTACTAGTATAGTCCTAGCAGGAGTGAGACTGGTTTTAAGGCCGGCGTTACAAATATTTTTGTGAAAATAAGTTTCTTTGATAGTTATCTGACTTTTATTCATTTAAGTGCATACGTGTATCCTCACATTGTTTCAGTTTATTATTGCAGAGATCACTAACTTGACGCTAGTAAGAACAGCAATACATAGTAGAAGAGAAAATGAGGGGTTTTTTTCCTTCTTTTAAACATGACCTCTATCATGTCTAAGTCTTTTTAGTGCCAGTGCAGTTACAACTGTGATGGTCTGAAGCTGTAAGGACTTATGTAAGGATACCTTACTTCTCCTAAATCTCTTTTCCTTTCAGAAGAAGGCATTTAAGGCTAGGGCCTAAATAAATAAATAAATAAAACAGATCGAAAATGCCTGAAATAAAATCTGGGAAGCTCCAGGTGCCTGCATACAAAAGTGTGCAACATTTGAGTCCCAACAACTCTTAACCACTGGGCGCCAGGAGCGAGCTCGGGTCTCGCCCTCCCAACGTGAGGCACCGGGTGGCTGTCGGCTCTGCCCCGCAGAGCCGGCCCTGCAGCGGGACGGGGCGCCGGAGGGAGCTCAGCTCCCCCCTCCCTTCGTTGGGGGCTGCCTGCTGAAAACCCGAGCATCTCAGCACTTAACGAGCATCTCAGCACTTAACTTCAGGCTCCTGAGCACTTTGCTGGGTCTCAGGCACCACTCTGGGCTCGTATGTGAAAAGCTCACGGTAACGCTTTGTTGCTCGGTAGGTTTTTCCTTTCATCTCTTTTCCAAGTGTTGTCCGTATGACTACGCTTTTGGAGAAAACCCTATTGAAGATAGACGGCAGTCTTAATTACTACAGGCTAATTACCTTTAATGAGCAAATTGCTGTACACTGATGTGGGATTTGGCCTGAGAAGAATTTCAGACAATCCTCTATCATTATATCTCATATCTAGGTTATGCAATGATGAAGCTTGACAGTATCCTCTAATCAGATGAGGAGCACGACCCTGAAGATCCGAGACACCAGTTTGCTTCTCTGCCAATATAATGTGCCAGCTTTGTTTTCAGGAAAGTACTTGCTAAAGCAGCTTCAGTGCTACTAGCTTATTTCATTTATCCCTATGATGATTTGCCTTTTAGCACTGTTAGTGAAATCGAAAAAAATAATAATAAAAGCTCCAAGGGTTCAAGATGTACTGCCCCTGAACAAGATCTCAGTTTCTGGCCTTGGAGACAGTTCTCCTGCAATCAGCACTGCAGCTGCAAATACAAACAGTAAGAGAGAACAGATCTTCATAAAAAAGCTGGACTGAATCATCAAATCTGTTGAGAATATGCCTTCCATTTAATCAAAGGAAATATTTAAGCACTAGCAGTATTCAGAAGCTACAAATTAATTGGTACTTGTAGGCAGCGATTATGTTTTCCATTTTTCTTGACATTCACATAAATATGTGTGAAAGATTGGTTGCCCGGCTCTACTAGGAGTGGGGGAAGCGATGCTCCCCACAAGTATTTGCAGAGCTAGTTGGGAATCAGCATCAGAAGAAATCGATCCCGGTTATTACCTCATGGTATACAGCAGAGTGCCATCATCCTCCAGGCGCAGAAGTTTGTTTGGGGTTGTCATGTTGTGAGCAATAGACTTCTTGCCATTGTGGAAAAAAGTGTCCGGGGTCCAAATCTTGCTGGCGAGCAAGTTGTTAAGAGGGAGGCGTTGCATAGGCCCTTTGAATCGCAGCCTTTCGTCTTTCCAGCTTTGTCGGAAAAAAACATCAATGGTATATTCCTGGCACAAAGAAACAGTCAAGGTATTGCAGGATCTGAATAGAAGCGATGGTTCAAAAAATTACTTTAGCAAAGTAAATACAATGGAGTTGGCAGCCACGTGCTCAAACTTACCATTTCTGTGTCTGACACAGGACCAAAACTGGTAACATAGATGTCTGTTTTCACCTGAGTTATTCTCTCTGTAATAAATATAGGCTCTGCATTAGTAATTGCTTTAAGACGCAAATACGTGCTTGAGTTGCATTTCTCCATTAACAATTTCTGAATCACTCAAAAATCCCCAAAAGCTTAAAATTAAGATGATGTTTGAGGAGGAATTTCATCCCTGATCAAATGCAGATGTCGACCTTTGGGAGCCCAGGCTCTCTTCTTATAATCAGTGGAAAGAAACAGGCCCTTCAAGGGTGCAATTCCTCTGACCGACAGGTTTTGATCATAGAATCACAGAATGGTTTGGGTTGGAAGGGACCTTAAAGATCATCTAGTTCCAATCCCCCTGCCATGGGCAGGGACACCTTCCACTAGACCAGGTTGCTCAAAGCCCCATCCAACCTGGCCTTGAACACTTCCAGGGATGGGGCATCCACAACCTCTCTGGGCAACCTGTTCCAGTGCCTCACCACCCTCACAGTGAAGAACTTCTTCCTTACATCTAATCTACACCTACCTTCTTTCAGTTTAAAGCCATTACCCCTTGTCCTATCACTACATGCCCTTGTAAAAAACCCCTCTCCGCCTTTCTTGTAGGTCCCCTTTAGGTACTGGAAGGCTGCTACAAGGTCTCCCTGGAGCCTTCTCTTCTCCAGGCTAAACAACCCCAACTTTCTCAGCCTGTCCTCATAGGAGAGGTGCTCCAGCCCTCTGATCATCTTCGTGGCCCTCCTCTGGACTCACTCCAACAGATCCCTGTCTTTCTTATGCTGGGGGCCCCAGAGCTGAACATAGTACTCACAAGAGCAGAGCAGAGGGGGAGAATCACCTCCCTCGACCTGCTGGTCATGATTCTTTTGATGCAGCCCAGGATGCGATTGGCTTTCTGGGCTGTGAGTGCAAGTTGCCAGCACATATTTGATACCTACTATAGGATGAGATGAAGTGTATCTTGGAAGGACCTATTCCCCTCTGCTGGCTTGGGTGATCTGCCCAATTTCAGACATCTATATTATAGATGTCCAAAGTGAGGTGAAATTAATTCTACGTTCAAGACTCTAAGTCCTTCTGGCATCTTTTCAAATCCAGGACTAATTTAATTTAAGGGCAGAAATTTCAGAAGTTCGTTACATAAGATAGGAGCATCAAGCCCTATTTTCAAGCATCTCTGTGTAAAGTGAGAGGAGAAGGAGAGAAAGGAATGAAAGCAATGTGTTGGTCTCACAAGAGGAAGGGGTGGGGGTAGCCAGATTAAAAAAGGGCCAGGAAGAAACATAACAGATGGTTTACACATGGGTAGAAGATGAGAGAAATCTGGGGGATAGAGAGCTGAAGGAGGGCTCAACAAGGTTAGGATGGCAAGCAACTATTCACATGTTATCGTTTTAAAATAGCTGCTGTAGAGGTTATCAAAATGACATATCAATACAGATTTGCTGTAGCTGTCTAAAAATGGATGGTTTGGGGATCTGTTTTTAACAGAGATTTTTGTCACTGGCATAATTTTATACATGCTGACCAGTGAGAGAACCTTGCAGCAACCTGCTAGCACCCTGTCTCGCTCACCTTAGGGAGTACCAGAAAGAAAAGAAACCCAAACTGTATTCAATTACAGAAAAAATGCATCACAAGTGCTCTCCTCACCCAACCTCAGATGACCTCAATGACTGAAAGAATACGACTTTCAGTGACCTTTGTATTGTGCCCCGTTTGCCAGGAGACAAATCTACTTTCTGAGCTTCATCAAGCTAATGAAACACAACTCCCTCGTCAAGGCCCGTGCCGAGAGCAGGTACCCATTTGGGAGGGCATCATATAGACGATGGTCCTGCATAGCAGGAGACCGGCCACAGCGAATGCATTATCCTACCTCCCAGTCCTGGGCGCAGTCGGTTGTCGTAGCCGTCCAGCAGACCGTCCAAGATCCTGGTGAATATAGTGATGTTATCATTGGTGTCCTCTTTTCCCGATGCTGTTGGTGTTTGCGAGAAGCTATTTTATGCAAACAAAAAGAAACACGTCAAAAGCCGTGCCAGCCTCACGGGGCTTCAGTCTCAAGGGAACTTTGCGACGGAGCCTCCGAGCCTCTGCCCTCTCCTGCTGCTCCAGCTGAGAAGCACGGGGAGCTGTGGCGATTTCATCACTGCTGTAAGTAATCATAAATATCTCTCCCTGGAGGAGGAGGACCCAAGGAAGGACCAATGCCATGGAGGTACAGCCCTGGGGCGCTGGATCAGGGGGCAACTGAGCCCACTGACCCTCTTGCCGTAATGCACAGGGACATCCCAGTCCCCCACGCTGCCGTGCCCCACCTCAGCCCACCGCTTGCCCGGCGCTGGCATGTCTCCATCCCCTGCAGGGAGCAAGGTCAGCTCCCGGGGCCAGCAAAAGCTGTTACTGGTTTTTCCCTGGGTTAGCTCTCCAGTCTTTGGGAACCACATCAGCTGGCAGGGGAGCTGCACGAGCAGCGCGCATTTGCCTGGGGACACTCCTTCAAGTCTGCCTGAAGGTACTCTTTAATCCTTACATGCCAAACAGCTTCTAATTTCCACAGTTTATGTAATTCATTGCCAGAACAAAGGATAAACTCTAACCTTATTTGAGGATAACGAACTCCCATTGCATTCAAAAATCCCACCCCAGATCACTGGGGTAGCTGAAAAAACATACTGCAGTACAGAAAACACAGTTCTTCATTCCTCCTCTCTCTTTTGCATAAATTAGTCCTCCTTTGTAGTATGCAAATAAGAGCAATGTGTAGTGGGCTTCATTTCATATCATTTGGGCCAGATTTGTTTTTATTCTGAACTCTTTTTTATTTCATCATTTTATCCATGGCTCAGACCTAGGAAGTTGCTCACAGCACAACTATAACTTGCATTTTTAAGTCTATTTGATTTTCATTTAATGACGCTTAGGAGAATCCCCTGCCTACTAATGCCTTTGCTTACCTAAAGAACAGACACATAAGTTTATCCATAAGCATGCTTCACCTGCAGCAAGCAATGAGCATCTCTTAAGACAGCAAGTTTGCTCACACTCAGTGCTTATTCAAGTTTCAGTCTCTGCTGAAATAGCCAACAAATGCTCCAGCTGCGACAGGGCACGTGGCCCCACTAGGAACTGTACCCTGCCTCATGCACCCTGCCAGCAGACAGGAATCACTTCAACTCCAACAACCTGAACTCGATGTGAGCCAGTCACCCAGAGATAAAAAAATGAAAAAAAAAAATCCATGTTTATTTACTACCAGTCCCCAGGGAAATAAATCAGTAAATAAATAGAGAACCTCAAAGCATCCCTCTGAACAGCTTGCCTTGCAGAATGCTTGTAACATATGCATTAGGCTTACCTAACAGAACAGGATTTATACAAAGAAAGACAAGGGACCTCAACCCAGTTTTACCTGCACAAGGTTTACACTTATGGGACCTTGCTGACACCCATGTAATGGGTCTGGAAGTTTTAGTGACACGAGACCTGGCTCAGGACAAGCTGCTAGTGGCCACGTAGCCCCCCACAGACATGGGGATCCCCAGTCCTGCACCTGTTCCCTTTACAGCTTGTGTGCTTCTGCTGGAAAAGGAAAGGATTGCAAAGCCTCTCCGGAAAAGGGAGTGAGGCCAGGCAGTGGGAGCACGGGTCCGATTCCCAGGAACGCCGAAGCACATGCAAACGCCTGGCCGAGGAGGCTCCTTGCGGCCCGAGTGCCGTCGGCGCTGCTGCGACCCTCAACAAGCTCAACGCTGGAGAGCCCACGGCCACCAAGGAGCTCCCTTTCACTGCAGACAGAGGCATAGCCGCAAATCTCACCCATTTTTCAGGCCATCCCATTTCTCCGTGGTCAAAAGACCAAATTAATTCTGTTTTCTATGCTGTGACCACAACCTCTAGTGAGTACCTGAGGCAGACACCACCACGGACATGTTTGACTATAATGAAAGACAGTTAATCCAGCAGATGCAAACTGATTACAGAAACATTAGACACCCTTGCACGCTGGACCATTCAAGACAAAAGAGTGTATATTTTTTTGTCAATCGTAATCGAAGGGATTCACCACGTAAAGGTGAATATTTACAAGCAGCAGCCTAATGAATACAAACAGAAGACAGAAGTTACAGACGTTCTTCATATGCAGCGACCATAACTAAAGCTTTGCTAAAATCCTAGAATACTATTTTAAACTTTTCTCATTTATTTTAGCTTCTTTTTTTCATAAGAAAGAGATATGCATCATGCTGTCTGCCTGCTTCACTGTATCAATGTAGGAACCCGTTTTCATTTTCCAATGCATCTGACAAAGAAGTGGAGAGATCAAACTTCATTTTATTCCTACAAGTTTCATGAGAAGCAGTGACTAGACAAGGGGAGACCGAGCTAAATTAGTGCCTCATTAAGTAAAAATGTGAGGTCAGCAGTCATCTATTCCCTCCGGCTCGCTGACTGGGCCAGTCAGCACGCATGTAGCTCAGGAACAGCCTCAGCAAAACCAGCCCACCTCCTCTCTGCTAATTAAGAGATATGGAGGAGACTTGCAGGGAGATTAGGAAAGATCCTGGGAGAAAAGGACCGCAGAGGTAAAATGTAGGTGTTGCAGTGGGAGATGGGAACAAGGGATGCCAAATGCGGAGCCGGGATTATTGCAAAGGTACGGTGCTGGGGGCACAGGATACAAAGCTTCACTAGTTCCTCTGCTCTTGAAAAAGCTTGTTATTTTTAGTGCTTATGGCTGAATTCAAAGCTAATTGAACTCAGAGGGAAGATTTCCATTGAACTATTTTTGTAGGGATGGGACAAAATATACTTAGTTCTCATAACCGCTCCTCTGAGTCTAACAAGAGTAATTGATGCTGCTTCCTTCTATCTCAGCTACGTACATCTTTCACAAGAATAGTATACACATCTCAAATACTGAAATACTTTTATATCTCCACAAGAAAAGCTAATTAATAGATGAAAAAGATGGAGAAACAATTAGAGTGAAGACTCATAAAAAGTCTGCACTTCATCTGCAAAACTGCAATCCAATTTAGATTTGGCAGATCACTTTACCCGAAAAAGAAGGCATCTGATGCTGAATTTCGGCGAAATGTCAGTATTATGTGAAGTTGCATTTGTAGATGGATTACTGTTTGCCCTTAATGCAAATGTTACTTTTTCTTTCACAGAAAAGTTAGCGTTTAATTTCTATTTTTGAGATTGCTGGTGAAATGCTTGTTTTGGAGTAAGTCCTGAGGTTGTCTTTTATGACATTAAGACCTCTAAACAATACTTGCAAAGTTACACGCATGTATTAGATACTATAGCTCTATGAATAGAGAGAAAACAGGTGATATCCTAAATAAATTATTTCCACACAGCTGAAGATTAGGTTTTATCAATGTATTAGTAGGTAAGCACATTATTGTCTCTCTGCAACCAAAAATGTTTTTATAGCAGACATTTTCAGTTATGGATAAAAATAAACCTCGAAAAGAACCTTAGGAAAATGCTAAGAAAATTCAAAGATAATTACATTTCAAGCTTATTATTGGACATAAACTAAACCAACGAGGAATACTTCTCATCACATTTATTTAATATTGCAATTTCAGGGTGACTGAAAAAATCCAAAGCCACAGAAGGGGCCCATCAGTGTAAAATGTAATAACTCTCTAAAGATGCTCAGCTACGTCTTCCGATGAGTTCATCATTTACCATTTTAAACACCATTGTCTTTTTTGCCATCTAGTCAAAATCATGACAGGTACTATTCATAGCTTAGTTGTAATAAGAGGAAAACGTATGGTAGATATTTCATGATTTTCCCAAAACTTTAAAAAAAAAAAAGGTAAGAGACACTGGAAAAATAACTCAGGAGTATTTTGCTATTGAAAGTTGTATTTTTTTCTCTCTCTCTCTCAAAAGCAGAGTTTCCAATAACTTGCTTTAATAGGATTGGAATTATACCAGAACTTCAGGCAAATTAACAGTTTGTGGAAAAGACAGTGAAGAACATACTTGCACACTTTTGGATACTGCCAGCTGGCCAGACATCGAAGGAAATAGATTTACTTTTCTAAGTTAGCTTCTTGCCATCCTTTTCTTACAGATTCTTGAGGTCTAAAAATGCTGATATTTTGTGAATTTGTGCAATGAAGATTCAATTCTTTCACATCGGATTAGGTTAGAGGAGAGGTCTGACTAAAATGATGGAGCTTCAATGGCGTTTGCAGGTCCTTAAAGAATAATTTAATTCTTTTATTTAGCAAGAGCAGTATTTTACTACCTTCTGGGAAGGAGCAATTTGTGAGCAGCTCTTCAAAAGCGCTGTTTTTCATAGGGCGATGTCTTACTGTCCTCACCCCCTTGCACCTTAACGCCCCTTTCAATATCCTGAATTTCTCCCAGGGTCATTAAACACCTCCCAATACTCTCAGCTCCCCAGGTCACTGACCTGCAGCGTCACTGGGAGGCAATGCGTGCCAGGGCTGGTCCTGCACCAAGCACGTGCTGGATGGCCTGCAGGTACACGCCTGCTATTTGGCCAGCTGGCAGGCCAAGCGAAACAGAGATGCTGAAGCTGTAGCTTTCTGCTCGGCAGAGGGATTGACTGATGTCTGTCTGCCTCCTCCAAGCAGTTCTAGGTACCCACTTAGTTCTCCAATTACTAAAATTGTCTAATGGGTTCAAAAAGCTATCTGGAGACATGGAGAAGGAAAGAAAAACAGGATAAAAAAAAATAGACAAGCATGACTGCATAAGGATATGATAATTCTTACAAAATCAGTCTTAAAAATATGAGGAAGAACTCCCCAGCATCTGCAAGTACTTGGAAAGGGATAACCCAGCAGAACTAACTGCTTAGGGTTACAGAGACTAACTTGAAATAACAGCCTGAAGGAAAGGTATGTTTAGCCTAAATAGCAGGATTATGGTCTTAGTGATAAGGGCTGTGAGCTAGTGGAAAAGTATGTGAAACTACAGACACGCCACGGACTGAATTCTTACAGTGTACAGAGAAGTCTTGTGTTGGCTACATTTAATTGGGATCTTCTGTTTTCCATGTTTCTACTATTATAAATATTATTAGCAGATGGCAACTAAACTGTGGGTACACCAACAACATCCATCCCTGTTGGTTTTGGCTCTCAGACAGATTTCTGAAATTGCACGTCCAAAACACAAACGCACAGGGAGCGTGCGTCACCAGCGTGTCCCCAGAGATGTGCCCGTGGACAGTCTGGGGCTTGCAAAAAAAGAGTGAGGATGCAGTAAGGTTGGCCGGCATGGGGCTGACCACGTGCTACCTCGTCTCAGGGAGATCTCAGTGCAGGCAGCCACCCATGGCGCCGACCCTCACAGGGCTGCCACTACGTGGGCTCCCCGAGGGCTCAGGAGGAATCACTCTTGTCTCATCTGAAAGCACTCTTCACGGTTGTATTTGATTTTTAATTATTCCCTAGCTCAATTATTAATGTTTACTTTCAAGACAATTGTGAACTATCTTGAAATGCTTCAGTAAAATACCTTAACTCATTAGAGCATTATACAACTCAAGGTTGAATTCAAGCAAGCTTGAAAAAGCCTTGACTCGTGCTGGACCATTTCTGCAGAAGTAGACTCATAAAACTGTTACACCAACAACGGTGGGGGGCTTCACATCCTCTTCTCATTTCATCTATATCTTTGAATTTTAATTTAGTGATTTTTCTTTAAATAACTTCTACCAACTATGCCTACAGTCCTTCTCTACCACCTATTGATGTGGATAACTCTCAATAGTCATTCCACATTTATGTTAAACATTAATCACAGACTTTTGCTGAGATTTCTGAAGTAGCCTAGGAAACCAAGATACACAATTCCTGTTTATTTTACCAGGCATTGTGCATCAAAATCCCCTAAGGTGGCTTTGGCTATGTCAGCAAAAACTGTATTTATGATTTAATATAAATATGTAATGACTACGGAGAAACGTAGACAAATCTTTACCTTCATCTGTAATGTCCTGCTGTATTTTGCTTTTTAATTTGTGCCCATTTGACCAATCGCTTTTATCTAGCACATTGCAAAACGCACTGCAATGTAACAGTGCAGTCCAAACATGGATGAAGCTAATAAAGAAGAACCTGGTAGCAACAGCAAGTATTATCAGTATTAGATTCTTGCAGTTAATATACCAGCCTACATGTAAATTGTACCATTCTGTCCTGAAGAGTCAGTCCCAAAGCACTTAGCAAATTACACTCTGAAACTGCTTCTGCCTCTGAAACAGAAGCACTGGAGCATCCTCTGTCTTTTGAGCAGGGTCAAAATTCAGCCCTAAGGCAGCGTGTGAATGGTGCAGTGAATTGGAGATCCTTATCTCTACAGGCCCGGACTAAAATTACTAGATCAGAAATGGGGGGCGGGCGGGGGGAGGTTACGTGATGATCTCATTTTAGTGCACAGAAGCTTTTTGAGTAACTCGCAGAAAAGAAGTGTCCTAGTTTCCCCTAACTGTCCTGTTCTGATTATCTGCCAGGTTACAGGTCACACCGATTCCTACATGGGACTTAGATTCAGTACTTGATTTGGAGTTGAAAGGGGGAGTTAAACCCTCTTTTTTTTTTTGCAGCCTCACCTATCTATTCTTCTGTTAGAGGAGTAACACAGTTAAAAGACCCCACACCAAACAGGTCATGCTCAGCTACTGCAATGTGCTGCCTTCTGCAGGGATGATGGACAATCAGGAAGGACTTAAGGTTACAGTCCTCAAGATTTTCTCAATGTGGTAATACTTTGTCAAATTACAACCATGTCAAGACAAGTTTAAAACCAGTCCCGCACTATCTAAGCCCTCTTCATTTCTATCACAAAGTCCAGGGAGTTTTGTCTTAGACCACAGTGAAAGCAGGATCAAGCTTTTCCAAGGTGAATAAATCAGTGTGAAGCTCTTTGCATCCTTTGTAGTGTGCTGTCCTACAACCATTCATATAAGCCACTGTGGTCACACGCTTCCACCTGCCTACATCAGACGCACGCTGGAGACAGGGCTAAGTTTTGCTTATAGCATAAACAGTCATCACTCAAAGTTTGGTCTTTCTCCTAGTTCCAATCTGGAAAAAATCACTTCGCTTGAAATCAGAAACTGATTTGCATCTCCATTTTGTATCTTCTTGTAGCAAGGAATGATGGGTGTGCTTGTGAATCAGCACCTTGGGAGGATTCATTTTTTTCTGGTGAAATCATAAATAATTGTTCTCCTCCACAAAAAAGAATCAACCTACGCTTCCAGAGCACTTGCGAAATGCTTTTTCTAGATTCCATTGCATAGCCTGATTTTGGAAAGTTCTTAAGATCTCTGGCTTTAGGAAAAAACATAGAAATAGAGGGTTTCTGTTTGTTTTTTTTTTTTTCCTAAGAGCTATAGTAGGAGTATTTCTTCAATATAGTTTTCAGAACATCACCGTCAGGAAAGCATCCAAAGCAAAAATAAGGAAACAGGATTCCTTGTTATATGCTTCAGGGAAACACAATTTCTAATTATTCTAGCAAGTTTCACACTCAGCCATCCTTCTGAGCAGTCACGATCTTAGCTTACTCACTAGGAAAGCCAGTACTAGCTAGCAGCATGCACTGAGTCCTGCTGTTGCAGCCTTGCACTACTGCCTACAGCCTGCACCCGCCAGGTGAGAGGGAAGGTGCAAGCCTCCCTCATCGCAGCCACGGAGGCAGGGAACACGGCAGCCCCCGGCTGTGCTCCGCACAGGTCAGAGCACTCAGCAGCTGTAGGCCTGGTCTGAGCTCCCTGTGCCCCCCAAGCCTTCCCGCAACAGCATTACGGGCATAAAGAACCGATACGAGAGAGTAAATTTGAGCAGGAAAGCAAATCGCTCCCTTCCCCCCCGACACCCGCACGTTAAGATGAAATGCAAAGCCTGCTTGTTTTGTTCGGCTGCTCCGCACCACCCGGAGCCAAGGTTTTTCATGTCTTTCAAAAAACCACAGCAAAAATTCAAACGCAATTGGCAACTCACCCGAAGTGGCTGGCTAAACTCATGGAAACGCAGAAGAGGAAGAAGTTCTTGATCATGATAAAGCCAGAGACCATCCCATTGTCCATTCCAGAGGAGAGGAGGAACGCAGGTGGTTGCTTTGGTAAAGGTGCAGCTGCTCACTTTATTCTTACGCTGCAACAATACAAAAAAAAGATAAATTATTACATGGACAAACAGCAGGATAGCCGAGTTCAGCTAACACCGCATCTTCTGCTATCTCTGTTTTTCACAAACTTATCTAGGCTTATGTAAACATCAGCTGTTTATGTAAAATTGTATATCTTCAAGGACATGTTTTACCTTCTGCTGACAGCAAACTGCAAAACAGGAAAAATTCTTAGTGGCCCAGTTTTCCCTTATATTCGTCTATGATATAAGCAACTAAAGAAATAGTCACCATTTTCCAAATGCCAATTTCAAACCTTTACCTATTTCCACAACTTCCACACGCCTGCAAACCCAGGGCTGTGTGCAGCCTCCGCATCCCTTCCTTCCATCGCAATTTTTTCCCATTAAATACCCGGCTTCCCTTTCCAAAATCCCAGTTGAAATGCCAAGAAACACCTACTGCTTCTTGGAATTCACACTGCTGATGCACGGCTTAGCAA
The DNA here is from genome assembly GCF_018139145.2 of Gymnogyps californianus. Taxonomy (NCBI): domain Eukaryota; kingdom Metazoa; phylum Chordata; class Aves; order Accipitriformes; family Cathartidae; genus Gymnogyps; species Gymnogyps californianus. Next base: position 73,586,767 of record NC_059471.1, on the reverse strand, counting down.
AAAGAGGGTGGGATGGGGGGGGGGTAAAAAGTGACCTTCCTCGCAAAGGCACATAAACCTCACGCTAGCACGAAGAATGACAGTAATGTGGCTGCTCCAGCGACTGCCGCTTTTCGGATACCTGCCTCAGCGACCAGATCACCAATTTCAGCATTGTGCACTAACGTTTTCCTCTGTCCCCTATTAAAAAAAAAAAACAAACCACAAACAAAAAAAAAACAAAAAACAAACACCCCCCCCCAAAACCCCAAACCAACAAAAACCCCAAAACAACCCCCAAAAACACACCCAGAGAGGAGCTGCCTGGATTTTCCACCTGAACCCTGTGCCCCCGCGCTACACCGCTCAGCAACTTACTCTCCCCACCCCGCCGGCGCAGCAAGGCGAAAAGCCCAAACCAAAAGCCGCCCCCCGGGGCTCCCCCCCGCCCGGCCCCCGCTGCCCCGCGGCGGGTCCCGCTCGCTCCCCGCCGCTCCGCACCGGCCACTGCGGGGCCGCCGCTCCCTTCCGCACACGCGCAGCCCCGGCCCGCCCGCACCTGCCCGGCGACCGCCGTCCGCTCCCCTGCGCCGCCGCCCGCGCACTGCGCCCCGGGGCGCCGCGCACCGCTCCGCACCGCTCCGCACCGCTCCGCCGAGGGTGGCACCTGCCCGCCCGCGCCCGCTCCGCCGCCCCTTCCCTTCTTCCCTTCCCTTCCCATCCCATCCCATCCCCGCGGCGCCCCCGGGCTTGCCCCCACTCCGCCCGCCCGCCAAAGTTTCCCGCGGCCATGTGCGCGGCGCTGAGCGCAGCGGCGGCCGCCCGGGGGGTGCTGCGGGCAGGGCTCCCCGCCGCCCACTGCCGCCCCGGCCGGGCGCGGGAGCCCGGCGCTTACCAGCCGCCGGCGGGGGGGGGACGAGGGCGAGAGGGGGGGGGCGGTGTTTGCCCGAAAGTTGCGGAGCGGCAGCGGGAGCGGAGCGGGAGCGGCGGCGCTGCCTCCCCGCCGCTGCCAGGCGCGGCCCCGCCGCAGCGCCGCGCCCGCGCCCGCGCCGCCCCCGCGCGGAGCCCGCGGCCGGGAGCGCGGGTCGGTGCGCGGGGCGCGCCCGCCCCTCGGGGACCCCAGAGGGGACCCCCCCGGGAGGGGCCGCGCCCGGCACCGCCGGAGCCCCGGGAGGGTCCTGCGGCTCCCCGGGCTCCCGAGAGCGGCCCCCGCCGGGCCCCCGCCCCCCCCCCCGGGGCAGGGTCCCGGGCGAGCCCTGCCGGCACCGACCCTCCGCGGGGAGAGGCCCTGCCGCAGCCCGGCCGTGCAGGTGTCGGGTAACCGCGGGGCAGGGCCGGCCCCAGCAGCGGGTGAGGCTTGCCGGTCTGTGGTGTGGGCTCCCTACACACACAGATACAAGCATACATATATACACACGCACCCATGCGTACATAGATCTGTATCTACATTCCTCTTCTGTAGCCAACGGACCTGATCTAAACCATTGTAACTCTTAAATGCTGAAGTGGGGATTTGTACCCGCAACATTAACTTTCTTCGTACCTCCTCGTTATTAGACATCCATGGTTTGTATCGGTATTAATAATTTCAGGAGACCTGCAATAACTTCGAGGTTTCCTTGTGACTGTATGTGGTGTTATTCTAGAAAAACGGATGCACTGCTTCACAGCCTCAGTATAGGGAGCATTACACTTGCTACATGTTCAAATCACATATATTCTATACTGCTTGCAGGTGTGGAAGGACTGGTGCATTTTGAACTATCCAAAAGATGAAGTGAGTGTTGTATGGTCCCAGTTCCCGTGGACTCCTGGAGATGCATGCAACATCTTGTACCATTCGCATGTTACATGTGATAAATATGATTTCAATATATACTGCTGTGACCATACTTCAAAAGAATACTCCAAACTCAGTTATTAAATTAACAGATCTAACGAGGTAATGTCTGTCTTTCAGACAACATTATGGATCAATTAAGCATTTGTCTTTTTCCTATATCCATAAAAAAGCTCTGTGAAATTAATCTGTCCACTGAAATCCATATTGCTTCTGTAGCTCATTGCCACAGAGGGTGCTGCTATGCGTGTGCCTAGTTCATGGTCTGCACGGTTTGAATTGAAAACTCGTCCTTACGAATTTAAATTTTCGGTTTTTTTGGTTGTATGTGGTGCTTAGCTGCGTTCAGGTTTTCCAGCAATGATTTATGATCTCAAATGCAGAGCCAATGACATAAGTTGTTCCTTGTTGTTCCTTAGTGACTTCAATAAATACGAAGTTGTGAATGAATGTTGCTATCAGAACAGCTTTCCGGGTGCTTAAAAATATCTGAGTGAAGTAGTATGAAGTGCCAGTAGTTTCTCATGATAATGTTCTTGCCTAGGAGTGCTTAAATCAGATTTTTTACAGTGCTTTGATTTCTAGCATGAACTATTTATATCTCCGCATAGGTGATGTTGTAAAAATATGTGATCTTTAAATAATTTTGCAAAAGAAAGCCGTAGAAATATTGGCCTAGGCTTCCCGTGCGAGCGGGCGAGAGCTGGGCGCTCTGGCTGCTCGCTCCAGCTCTCCGGCAAGCAGAACCGAGCCTTGGTTCCCCCGACTCGCCACATCTCCTCCGCGAAGCCATACGCTGCGGATCCGCTTCACGGAACCGAAGGGAGAAAGCGTTTAAGACTCGGGGAAGCGAAACGGCGAGAGAGAACGTTGAAGAAAAGCTTAAAGAAAAAGAAAAAGGGGAGAAAAAAAAAAAAAACAAACCAAAGGAGAGCGCGCCTCACTCAGCGGAGCGGCGGGCTGACAGACACCCGCCGTCAGGCAGAACGCCGCGCTCGCCGTGCAGAACGCCGCTCCGCGCCCACGCCGCGCCGGGCCCCACCTGGTTCTCCCGCGGTTGCGCTACCGTCACCCCGCGTGGGCGACCTCGGCGAAGGGCTCGCCGTTCGGCCCCCCCGCCGCCGCCAGGGGGCAGCCCAGCTCCACGCAAGCCGCGGCGGCGGGCAGCGCGCGGCGGCGGCGGCGGGCAGCGCGCCCCGGAGCAGGGGGGTGGCGCCGGCGGGCCGCCGCGGGCTCCGGGCCGCTGGGGCCGGTGGTCGTAGGGGTGCCGGGCGGGACCTGGTGGGTAAGGTACCGAGGAGGGAGCCCGGCAAAAGCCGCTGGGAAGCCACCGCTTGCGGTGCGGCGCCTTAAGTCCAGCGAAAATAAAGCGGCTGGGAGGAAAAGGTGTCTTAGGCATCGCCGGTGGCGGTGATACCGGCAAGGAAGCGCGTCTGATGGCTCCCAACAGCGGCGTCGGGTTGGTTTTTGGTTTTTTTTTTTCCTATAGCCTTGTCTGTACGGTAGCAGTGTAATACAGATCTGGGTCTGTTTGCCAGCTAGTTGTAGCTAATGACGCAATATATCTGAAACATGTTGTTCATAATGCAAGGTATTAACCTCTGGGCAAAGGTGCTTTCTTGAGAGCTTGTCAGACATTAATTGCGTAGGTTTCCAGATTGGATCCCTGCAGGATGGTGGCTTTGACCTGTGATAGCAGAGTTATTACAAGCAATAGAGAGATCTTTGCTTTGAAGGCAGCAGTACTGTACATGTCCTCCGCTGTGTGTTTCTTCAGGCACTCCCTTGTGATTCACACTTACCCTATTTGTGTTCTTAGCCTCCTTGTTCGATTTTAAAGGATGTGTTGAATTTAGTATGTGAAACAATTGCTTTTTATTGTGGTCAAGGAAACGTTTGGATTGGTTGGTTGGATGTTTTCTGCGCTGGCGTTTGGCAAAAGCCGACACAGCCTACCAGAAGACATTTCATATTTGGGAGAAGTTTTACATGGTCCCTCTCTGACATTTCTCCTCCCCACATCATTAAGTAATGTTGCTTATTTGCAGAGATAAATGCCTTTGAGCTAGATCATCCTCTACAAGGGGCTGAAACAATAGTACAGGCAAACGGGTGCTGTGATTTTTTACCATGGCACTCGTGAGTACTTACACACTCGGGCGCTCACCAGGAAATGCGCACCAAATCCTGACACTGTGATGCTCTGTGCTGGAAAATGGTCTGTTTCTCCAGCAGCCAAAGGCATCTCTGTCATCGCCCAAGCCATTCCTTCTTCTCCCAGGAGAGCTACAGAAAGCTCATGAAGTCGCGTGGAGGTGTAACATGCTGTGGGTATTGACACAAGCAGTAGGCTCTTCCAAGGCATTCTCTTCTGCCAAAACATTTCGCTTCTGACATCTAGGTGGAGAGGATTGCCTGTTTTCTTGAAATCTTCTCTTTGGCCTCCTAGCTAAGACTCCGCAAAAGGTAGCGCTTGGGACAGTGATTTTGGTGATACAAACCCTCTTCCAATAGAGAGCAGTCTGAATTCATCAGTCACTGCATGAATCCCTAATCATCAGCTAACACCAATTTGGCCAGTCTCAACACAGAGACTGGATCTGAACAAAGGGTGAAAGTGTCATTTCCACTCCCTTTTCTCTAAGTATTTGTAGAGATGACAGTCAAGAGGCTTCTACTCAGCCCTGGTGAGACACATCTGGAGTGCTGGGTCCAGCTTTGGGCTCCCCAGTATGAGAGAGACATGGACACAGTGGAGAAAGTCCAGCAAAGGGCCAAGAAGATTATTAAAGGACTGGAGCATCTCTCCTATGAGGAGAGGCTGAGAGCTGGGACTGTTCAGCCTGGAGAAGAGAAGGCTCAGAGGGATCTAATCCATGTGTATAAATACCTGAGGGGGGGGCGGGGAATGAAGAAGAGGGAGCCAGACTTTTCTCAGTGCTACCCACTGACAGGACAAGGGACAGTGGGTACAAATTAAAAAACATGACATTGCATCTAAACACAAGAAAACATGTTTTTCCTTTGAGGGTGGTCAAACATAGGAACAGGTTGCCCAGAGAGGTTATGAAGTCTCCATCTGTGGAGATACTCAAAACCTGAAGGGGAATGATCCTGGGAAACCCACTGTAGCTGACCCTGCTTGAGCAGGAGGTAGGACTGGCTGATCTCCAGAGGTGCCCTCCAGCCATTCTGTGATCCTGTAGGCTATGGGAGTGTTGGTTGACGAGAAGCTCAACATGACCCGGCAATGTGCGTTTGCAGCCCAGAAAGCCAACCATATCCTGGGCTACATCAAAAGAATCGTGACCAGCAGGTCGAGGGAGGTGATTCTGCCCCTCTACTCTGCTCTTGTGAGACCCCACCTGGAGTACTGCATCCAGTTCTGCAGTCCTCAGCACAGGAAAGACATGGACCTGTTGGAGCAAATCCAGAGGAGGGCCACAAAGATGACCAGGGGGCTGGAGCGCCTCTCCTGTGAAGACAGGCTGAGAAAGTTGGGGTTGTTCAACCTGGAGAAGAGAAGGCTCCAGGGAGACCTTGTAGCAGCCTTCCAGTACCTAAAGGGGGCCTACAAGAAAGCCGGAGAGGGACTTTTTACAAGGGCATGTAGTGATAGGACAAGGGGTAATGGCTTTAAACTGAAAGAGGGTAGGTGTAGATTAGATGTAAGGAAGAAGTTCTTCACTGTGAGGGTGGTGAGGCACTGGAACAGGTTGCCCAGAGAGGCTGTGGATGCCCCATCCCTGGAAGTGTTCAAGGCCAGGTTGGATGGGGCTTTGAGCAACCTGGTCTAGTGGAAGGTGTCCCTGCCTATGGCAGGGGGGTTGGAGCTAGGTGATCTTTAAGGTCCCTTCCAACCCAAACCATTCTATGATTCTATGAAAACAGTGTCATCCTGTGAAACTCTCTGTTACTTTCCCCCAAACTATTTCACAACTGTATCTGGTAGTGGAATGATACAACCAACCTTGCTGATGTGAGAGGTATTAGAGTCTGATAGACTTTGAAGCATTTGGTGTATTTCTGAATGACAAGGAGGGATATTAAAAGTCTTTTTTTTTCCCTCATGCATGCCCGCTCTACAGTGCCACGGACACCCATAAAACATGACCAGTGCCCTGCATTTCACTTGTCTGACGGGCCACGCTGCAGACAGAGCTGCATTTAGGACCTGGTGTTTTGGCAGTTTGTTTCTTGCTTGCCGGTGGCAACAGAGAGCTACTTAACGGAGCTTTGTGAAAGGCAGCTGGGGGCAGAGTAACATTGGGAAGCATTGCTCAGAGATAGAGTTGGTCCCTTTTTGTGTGACACAGAAGACATCAGTGGTGTCACTGGGAGAGAGAGGCAGGTGACCGCCTGCTCTGTCCCAGCAAAATTCTAGCTGGTTGCGAAAAGCGACACCTTTAGCAAGCAACACTGGTGCTTCTGCGTGCTATTTGTTGCGATTCCCCAATCTGCAGGTTCAAAGGTCTAAAAATTTCATCTGAAGCTAATCCTGAGCCGGTTGCTTTCTGCACACATTCAGTTTAGAAATGAACGGAAGGCTACATTTTCTGTTTGATGGTTCATCCTATCTGTTATGGGCAACCTACGCTTCAGTCCATTTCCACATATTAGACTAACAGCTGAGTGAATGTTGAGGGTATGCCTGAACGCTGCTGTCATGGATTTGTAGCACGCCCTAAGCTTCAGTGTTTCTGAAAACCACTCTAGGCACCTTACAGAGGTCCCTACTCTGAGATGAGAGCCTCGGGTGCTGGCAGCCCTATTTCTCAAAAGTGGCTGGCAGGAAATTTAAATGAGTTTGGATCTGTATTAGACACTTTGCCCCATTAGACCAGGGAAATGATATTTCACACCCTCCCCTGAAGGAGTGGAGAACATTTCCAACATTTTTCAGTCTATTGTAAGGTTTTAAAACCTTGGATTAGAGCATTAAAGCAAACATTGTCTGTTACTTACGATGACGTCCCTGTCTTTCTGCATAAGGACACATAAAGGGGCTCCATCTTTTTCCCCAAATCCACCTTGTTGTCTGACTCCTTACAGTTCCCTTCTCCCTTATAGATCCTATCCTCCCTACAGGTTAACCCAGCTGGGCCAGATTTACACAGTTTAAATTCCACCTGTGTTGCTGAGATGAGTGTAACTGTTGAGAGCCTGGAGCTGGTCGGTGCGGAGCATGGGGCCCGGGCCAACGGTGGGGTTCAGGCCTGGCGCTGCCCTTGCAGTGACTTTGCAGGGAAATGTTGTGCACAGGCGGGTTTTGATAGTTCACTCGTATCAGTCCAGCTTGTCAGTGAGAGAGCCCTTTTCTCCTCTGTCCTGGAAAAGAGAGAATTTCCTTTATACCCGTGGACGGCAACGCAAAGTCAGAGTGTGAGGTCAAACCTGCTCACAGATGTTTTTTTCCCATGGAAGAATTGAGATTTTATTCACATTCTTTCCAGTTTCAGATGTGAAATCTTTCTCCCTGTTCCTGTAGAGTCTACCAAAGTCTGCCGTTGAGACACAAACCATGAAAGCCAAGCCAGTTCATGGTCTTAGATTTGGGGGACGGAAAGGACTACCTAGCAGCAGCCCCTCCTGCACCACACAGTCCACAGATTTCCATAGCAGTATAAACTGTGACTTTCTGGTTTGCTTTCCTCTTGCTCTGTGAGAATACAGGCTGTTTTTTCTGGGTATCCAAGAACTTTGCAGCAAGTAACCTCCTCCGTGAGCGTTATATCCCATAAAAAAGTGCCTGCTGGTATCTCACCTTGAATCTGCCCCTAGTTTCTTCTCTTGTTGGCACAGTGTTTTTAGCAGAGATAAGATTGTGGACTAGTGCGATTGGCATTGCAAGTAGAAGGAGATTTGAAATAAGAGTGTCATCCAATCAGAGTTTATAACCAGAAGATCTCTTAGATTTGACATCCTGGGCCATATTAACAAATTGATTTAATGTACCTATATGGACATAGTGGATACAAATGTGTTAGTTCAAAAAAGTTCACATTTTGCTCACCTCTGAGCTGGACCGATTACAGGTTCCCTGCTTTGCAACCATAGACATTGTGCTAATAGTATGGGAATGACAGTGTGAATAGATGTACTTAAGCTTCTTAGCAGGCCTAGTGAGAAGCAGGTGTATTCAAAAGCCAAAGTTAGCAAAGAGAAGCACATTTTGTCTTCTCAGTCTGTGCGCTTACTCAGCGGTGGCAGTCATTGTATCCTGACATTCCCAGGCAATTGCCTGTGGATCTTCCAGTTCTCCAGAATTTTACTTTTAAACATGAAATATATAAACCATACTTTTGCATAGAAAGAAATAATAATGTAAAGGATGAATAAGCGTTCTCTAAACGTGTAAGATACTGGTAACTAATGTGTTCAAGTAGATTATCCTATGTTAAACACTGGTGATACATGCTTATATCTAAAATGTTACCGTTTTCTGTGTAAACTTAGGAGTTTTTTATTGCACACAAGTGAGCATCAACTCAGAAAACCTCTGAACTGGAACTTTATGATCCTATCATATATAAAATACCTTTAGTTAATATCTTCAAAATGGCTAAATTTACTGATTAGTATTTTAGCTAGCTAGAGTAGCAGTTATATCTATATTTGAAAAATAATGGGTCATTAGGGTAGCTTTGTATATGATCTTTAAGGCCTCAGTCCTCCTGTCTGGTGATTCAGGTGCATCTTTTCTGTAAGTAAGTATGACACTGCACAGTGCACTGCTTGTGAGGACAGAGCGCACCTTTAATGATACAGTTGAGCAAAAAACCCCACCTTACTCTGTGTTCTGAAGCATCTAAGTAAGAAAGCACTTTGTGGAGAATAACCACAATGATTCAGTTTCATACATATGGCTCATGAAGAAAGATTAATCAGTCTTAAACTAGAGCATACAAGTTCTGCATCAATATTCAAGGGTTTATGCATACGCTACTGTACATATAATTCCTTCATAACAGGAAGGATAGAACAAATCTTAGAAGGAACAACACAGAAATTCATTGAACTAAGATGGAAGGATCAGTGTTGATAAATTTTTCATTAAGTATATATTCAAATATTCATAATGGATGGAAGGTGAGTGTACTCATGGACAATATAGGACTACAGTAATGTAATGTACTTAGTGATGTTAAGGACAGAGTATTTGAAGTTTAGAAATTGGTTAAATACAGACAAGAGGTACCAAAATCTATTTGACAGTACATCTCCAAATTTTATTATACATACATATGTATGTATATCTCTCTCTCATATTTAGGTTATAAGCTATAAATATTTATGCCTATTGATACATGTATGTACATATCAAGCCTACCTGTCAACTGGGTTTTGGCTATGTAAATGCTAAGATAAGATTGGATTAGCATGTTTTAAGTTGTGTGATGAACTCAGGTATTTTTTGGCTGCTATAGTTTCCATATTTACTGCATTTCTCTGTGTTGTTTACATGTGTGCTGGGTATGTTGACAGAACTCATTATTTCTGTTTCTGATCAACACAGGTAACTGTCAAAGATACGAACAAATATTAGTTTCCACTTTTGTAAAATTTTACGTAAGCTTTCAAGTCACCCTGTAATGATTCATTATAATAATTAGCTGCTGCTACAAAAAATACATTAATGCATACCAGTGTAGACACAACTTACATTTATTTTAGGATTTGCAATATACTGATTTTCAGGCTGAATTTTTTGGCAAGGGTTAGGTGGGAATAAATGTTCTCAGCAGTTCCAAATCCCATTAAATGTGACTTCTGTTATATAGATTCCAGTGCTATAATTAATAAAATTTCAAGAAAAATGAGTTTTTAAATTGTTCAATGTAGAATTAACATTTACAGCAATTGGACAGAGCTGCTAAAAGAAAAAAAAAAAAAGAAAGAAAGAAAAAGGAAATAACCTGAAAATGCCTTGTTTTGGAAAAGATATTGATGGAGATTTCACAATGATCTATATATAACACTACAGGATGTTAAATATTAATGATTGAACTATAGCAAGCATTATAATATATCACACCAACGCAGGTAATGCTAGTCCTACAGCTTTGTGTGAAAATATTTTGTCAGTCCCAGTGCAGTAGAATTCTGAAAGATTAAAAATAATAACATATATTATGTATATCAGTCAATAAGCCAGATCTTCATGTAGTATAAATTGGCTAAGTGAAGGGCAGCGGAACTACACCCATACATCAGCTGAGGGTTATGCCTCGAGTGTGACACAGTTATTATGATTCAATCAATGAGAGTTTGTTTGAATCTGAAGAATGAGATTTGGCACAGATATTAAGTAGGGGCATTTTTTTTTCTTTTTGGTAAATAATTTATTCAATGAAAAATGCAGGTGGCTAGCTCATGAAACAACTGCAGAGCAGGCTAAAATTTGCCAATTTGTATTAGTCAATGGAAAAAAAGTACAGTAAAACACTAGAGATATTGAGCATTTTGGTTTTAACATTTCTAAAAAGGTCAGTAGGATGGAAGAAGAGGGTCTAGTTGCAGAAAGTTAAGAAGAGCTGTGAGGAATCATCATACAACCCATGCTTCGAATATTCCCTTTGGCTGTGAGAAACCCAGATTAAGTCTTTGCTATGGGCAGCCATTATCTTTTTGGACATAGGGAACTTTGTATGGATTTTCCTTGTTCTCTCCTCATAAACTGTTCCACTTTTACAGAAGTGATTGAGTGCTCAGTGGGTCAACTACTAGTGGAGATGAATACCTGTGTGCCAGCCCTTGCCAAGGAAAGCTTTGCCTGGAGGGAAGGAAAGCACCCTACCTCCAAGCTGCATACTTAGGACGTAGCAGATCCAAGTTCAGTCCCGGGTGCAGAGTGTTTTCCTTGACTACTTGTGCTGTATTTTTTGAAGGAAGCAAACAGGCATATGAACTGGAGGGACAGCGCGGCACACTCTGTCCAGGTCCCCAGGCTGCACACTTACTGTGTCCGGTCCTTCTTTAAACTCCGCAACAACTCCATTGGCTGCACATTTTGGAGAAACAGGACTACTTGCATAAGTAAGATAAGCTGGATTTATCACCATGCCTTTCACCTTCAGCAACTGAGAACTAGTGGATTAGTTTCAAATTTGGGGCTGTATACTGGAATGGATCACAGACTGCTGGTCAATTGTGTACAAGAAACTTTACCTGCTTGTCTAAACACATCACTTGTGGATGCAGGGAGCTAACACTCATGTTAATTTTAGCAGCCAAAGAGTGGGAACGGTCAATGAACATAGCATCTCAGGTGCACAGAAGAGGATCAAAAGAATAGCTTCAAAGAGAAAAAAGCGACTTAAATAAAATATGACCGCTGGAATGGTTGCAGTTTGATCTACTGGTGTTTTCCCAGTTCACTAAAAAGAACAAAACAAGAGCCATCAAATGTTAATCAGATGCTTTTTGTGTGGAGAGCGCTGGGGCAGAATCCTGGGATGCTCAAGACAGCAGGAGGGAAGGAGTTTCAAGTGAAAAATCCAAGAGAAGAGACCTTAAGCCTGTCAGTTAGTTTTCCACTCTAAACATGTTTCATCATAAAGTGCCATTTTGTTGAAATCAGGTTATGGTGCTTTTATCGCAGCTTTTTGAGTTCCAGCATCTACACCACGGAAAAGTAAATTACCCACTCTGGAACCACCAGCACCCCAGTAGCTAAGGCATTCACCCAGGCATGGGTGAACCAGGTTCAAGACCCTTTTGTAAACATCGGACTCAAGTATTAGTCTCTTAAATGTGATGATAAACTCAATATTCTGGCAGCTGACTATTAACTGTGTGTCTTATTTTATGGATGACCAACTTGGGCTGCCCAAGGCTTATAGAGCACTTGCAGTGGTAGACAAAGTCGATGAGAGCTGTGGTTTCTCAGCACCTCTGACTGCAAGGCAGTGCAGTCTCCAGTAATGTGCACAGGGTTGCAAGCCATGAATTTTAATCCTTGCTCTGCCACTAATTCACTGTGTAGCTCCAGGCAAGTCCCTATCTCTTCAGCTGTAAAATGGGAATAATAATAATGGTTTCCTATCTTTTGGCAGCGATAAATTCATCTGTGTTCTTGAGGCATGCAAATACTACAGTGATGAGTGGCCCAGAAAAGACCATGAAAAAATGAATAATTCTGTATTTACTGCAGGCTTTGGGTGTGCAGTAAATAAGGCACTGCTAACTGGCTGGTGGAGATTACTTTTCTAAGTAGCTACTTATTCTGTAGGTACTGTGTAATCAGTACCTACTTATCCTGTGTAATGAATGATAAAGGGTTCTTTGGGGAAAAAAAGGGAGGCAAAGACACATTTCAAGAAAAATCTTAATACTGATTTACAGGAAAGCACAGTTAGGATTTCATCATCCATTTAGGTTCTAGTGTTCTCCAACTTTAAAGCACTTGATTTTGGCAGCCATTATTATGTTCTTCTAAGGCAATTGTCTTCTGCGCAGGCACATGATTAGGTTTGTAACTTGCGCCCTGCCATAAGAGCTTTACTCAAAAATAGCATTTTGACTGTGCACGTGTATCCATTCTTCATGTGCAATTATTTCTGTCTGAAAGCCAGGAAAAACAAATCTGCCCTCTTTTTTTTTTATGTCTGTTCTGACCACACCATCATATTCCCATTCTTATATCGCATTTTTCTGGGTTCTCAGATTAGTTGCAGGATAGGTGACCTGTTCAATTTGTTACAGTGTCTCTCTCTTTGTATACAAATAAAATCCACCCAAAGGGCTCCTCTTTTAACAAATAGATTTTTGCTATTGAAAATAGCAAGGAAAACAATGAAGACCACTGTACACAGTGGTATGCTAACACTTCAGTTCAAACTTTATTAGAGTAGTCTGAGCATGTTTATCCTGCAATTCAACTGCTTATTAGACCATTGCTATTGCATCTGTTAAAAGCATGTGCAATCCAGAAAACAAGCTGCCAAATGTCCCTTTACAATTACATTGTTCAGAGATCTGTATTGTCATTCTCTATTTTGCATTTGTGTATACAATGTGCCAGTGCAGCAGTTCCCTGACAGGGCTCATTTGAGTATAGTTGGAGTCATGCTTACTGTTCTACACATAAGGAGATCTAAGCTCTGCCAAGACAGAGTATGCACAGATTTGTTGGTCAATCTCCACCCCATTTGGTGATGCTACATTTAAAATTAGGACATATCAAATTAGAATCATGATATTTGAAGTAGTCTTGACATAAAAGGGAATCATCCACTGCATAATACTTACAGCCTTTCAATGTGTGCAATAAGGGATCATGTTTTATTGTAATCTAACTCTACACATTTCTAGACGTCTACTTGATATTCTTATCTGTGATATCTGAGATCTATTTGAGATAATAAGAATATACAGCATAAAACAAAGAAATATATGACCTCAAAGAATATTTTTTAATTATATCTTTAAAGCATTTCTTCTTGCTACTTATATTGAGAACCTTCATGAACAAATATTTTGGAGCAAATTATGTCCATGAATGTCTCTTTATAGGCCCTGATTTTATGAACTGCACACATGATTCATTCTGGGCATGAGAATTCATCACAACAGAATCCATATGCAAAGTTATTGCAGTGATTAACTCAGGAGAAAAATGTTTGCAACACTGTCCTTCAGGTTTACTTTTCACTTTACAAATGGTGCTACTGGCTATGAGCAGGATACAAACAATAGGCACAGAATCATTGTCAGGGATGGCTGTTACCTCTAGTCACTTATGAATTAAACATCTGCTGTCTCACATTGAAAACATTTTAAAAATAGTTTGCATATGAAAAGGATGACTGTAAAAGAGATCTCAGTGAAGAAATCTTTAGCTTGTTGTGAACACGGCAGCCTTGCTGCTCAGTAAAAGTTTGCCAGAAGTACATCACCTTTTGCATTGTTGTCTGACAGAATCTGATGGCCTAAATTTCATTTAATGTCTTTTGCTTAGTATTTCCTGTTGCCTAGGTCTACATCTTCAGAGGCACCTAGGTATTAGAAAACATAGCAAAGTAAGTAGAATGTGGATTATCTGAATGAGTTTTCATGTAGGCTCCCCCATGAAAGAGAGGCCAGTTGAAAATGGCCTTTTTCTTTAACCACTGATGAGGTCACTGGAAAAAATCTCCTACCATGATCTCCCACGAAAACTGTGGCCGCTGAAATAATGCTACTATTGAGAGGTAGGAGATGAACATAATTGCAACAAGCAGAATTTCAGCAGGGTTCGTGCTAAGTACAAAGAATTCAGTGCTAGCATATATCGAAATGATTGTAACGTGGCTGTACTTGGAGTTAAACACAAAACTCTCATCTTCCTGGAATAGCACCCTGGTGCTTGTAATCAAAACCAATTTGAAAGACCGATGTCTGTTTCTTGGTGTCAGGGAAAGAGATTAAGGGGAAGGAGAGATCACTGTCATCTTTCATATCACAGAATGTACTTTGAAAAGGTCACAGTGAGACCAGGGAAAAACCTGAATGGAGGAAGAATGTACCATCTACCACCACTCCAGGACCAGTTGTAATGTAGAGCTGTGAGCCAGCACCGCAAGCAAGGTTATAATAAGAATGATGCCTAAACTCAACAAAATCTGTGGCGGCAAGCAGCAACTATGCAATGGTGGCTTATTTAACCCAGCTATGACTGCACACAGGTTTACGTTTTAAAGACAAGAATTTACTGTGGAAAGGAGCTGATGCTGTAAGTTTTGCTGTGTAAGTGTTTTTATTGAGATGCACAGAGAGAATTGACCATGTTTAGAAGGACAGACTCAGGTGACAGCATGGAAACCTGAGCAATGCTCCATATTATATAAAAGGCCTGAATCATTCAGAAGATTTCCTTTTTTTTTTTTTAAAAAATAACAGATATGGCTGCTACTACATGGCTCTTAGGCCTTCAGATGCCTACATGAATAATTAAAACCTTCCCTGCCATTCTCTCTATTGCATGTAGACACTCCATGGTATTGGTAACTTTGCTAATGTGAGTAATCTCATTTCAGTCTTTTTTTTAATTATTATTTTCCTCCCAATCTTTCCTTGTATGTATTTCCCCAGTGGCTAAAAGATAAACGATTAACCTCCCATTAGGGAGGAACAAGAAGATGGCTTCAGCATTATTTATTTATTATTCTTTTTCTTAGCTGAAAATTGAATTATCTACTCCTTATTTAAGACCCTTCTAATGAAAATGTCAGTTACCATAAACTAAATGTTCTTTAATACTAGCAGTACATAGCTAGCTAGTAGAGCAGAATAGGAGGAGAGGAAAAAAAGCAAACTCAGGTGTAGAACTGTGCACATCTACACATGGAAATAGATAAGCACCTTACAAGAACAAATGGATTAATCCTCAGTGCACCCTGCGATGTGGTTAAATCTTTCTCAGTGACATGCCTGAGGGATGGGATGCCATCCAGAGGGACCTGGACAAGCTCGAGAAGTGGGCCCATGTGAACCTCATGAGGTTCAACAAGGCCGAGTGCAAGGTCCTGCACCTGGGTCAGGGCAACCCCCAGTATCAATACAGGCTGGGCGATGAAGGGATTGAGAGCAGCCCTGCAGAGAAGGACTTGGGAGTTCTGGTGGATGAAAAATTGGACATGAGCCGGCAATGTGCGCTTGCAGCCCAGAACACCAACTGTATCCTGGGCTACATCAAAAGCAGCGTGGCCAGAAGGTTGAAGGAGGTGATTCTGCCCCTCTGCTCTGGTGTCATGAGACCCCACCTGGAGCCCCCAGCACCAGAAAGACATGGACCTGTTGGAGCAGGTCCAGAGGAGGGCCACAAAAATGTTCAGAGGGACGGAACACCTCTCCTATGAGGAAAGCCTGAGAGAGTTGGGGTTGTTCAGCCTGGAGAAGAGAAGGCTCCAGGGAGACCTTATTGCGGCCTTTCAATACTTAAAGGGGGCTTATAAGAAAGACGGGGACAGACTTTTTAGTAGGGCCTGTTGCGACAGGACAAGGGGTAATGGTTTTAAACTAAAAGAGGGTAGGTTTAGACTAGATATAAGGAAGAAATTTTTCACAATGAGGGTGGTAAACACTGGAACAGGTTGCCCAGAGAGGTGGTAGATGCCTCATCCCTGGAAACATTCAAGGTCAGGTTGGACCCGGCTCTGAGCAACCTGATCTAGTTGAAAATGTCCCTGCAGGGGGGTTGGACTACATGACCTTTAAAGGTCCCTTCCAACCCAAACCGTTCTATGATTCTGTGATTCTACAGGAGGGAAATATCAACGAGGATAGCTGTGTTGTTTGATAGGGCACAAAATTTAAATTGTCTGTCCCAGATGTTAGATAAATGCTTTTCTTGGTAAAATCTTCTGACTTCTGCTAATAAATATATGAAATAAAAGCCCTAGAATGTCCCATGCTGCCCATGTTATAAAGTTTTCCTGCTATCTAATTCTAAGGAAAATGGCCCAGCTCCCATATCAGATGGTACGTCAGGGTCTTCAAAGGTCTTTGGGGTTCCCCGCAGTTTAGGTTAACCAACTTATTTATGGTAGTTGGTAGATGCTGCTATCCAGTACCACAGTATGGTGGGGTTCTTTCCAAAGGAGAAACAAAGTAAATTTGTCCATGCATTGAATTCATTAGCAAAATGGCTCTTGTACCCATGCTAAGCCATCATGCAGTCTCTGTGTTTGCTCTCCTGAAGTCTGGACTTACGCAGATTTTTTTGGCCCCTTCTGTCTCTCTGAGCTGCACAGATGAAATAGAGAGTTGCACCAAATTCTCTGTCACTTTGGATATCACCAGCTCGCTACGCTCTCTCATCCCAGCTCCCG
The DNA here is from genome assembly GCF_018139145.2 of Gymnogyps californianus. Classification (NCBI taxonomy): domain Eukaryota; kingdom Metazoa; phylum Chordata; class Aves; order Accipitriformes; family Cathartidae; genus Gymnogyps; species Gymnogyps californianus. The sequence continues at coordinate 73,570,138 of NC_059471.1, read as the reverse complement.
ATGCAGGAATGGCCAGAGTGCTCAAGCAGTTCCCTTCCTCCTTGCCCAAGTTTTCTGTATCTTCATACCTAAGCACCCTTCTAATCGTTGAGGTGTTAGGCAGCAGTTCAGGGCTAAGCGACAGCTCAGAGGCTGGATGCAGCACAGAAGTTGTGCCCTGGCATTTAATACTTTTTAGACAATAAGAAGAGAAGATTTGGGGCCTGGTGTGCCCCCAGATTCAACAGTGCACCCCATGGCATTACGCAGGCTCACAGCTTTCTGGGCTTAGGAGGGCAGTATTAAGGACACTTCTCAGTTTAATCTGGGGTGTTCTTTGACTATCAACAGATGAAGTCACATCAAATTTAAAAATGGTGCCACCCTCATGTGAATAAAGCCCTAAACACTCTGGTTTTATCACAGTATAAAGCTGATAGGAATCTCAAGCGCTTTTATTTATCTGTAAGCATCCATAAGAGATACTTCCTAAGCAAAAGTTTGACCTAATGCTAGCCAGCCCTTGGCACATGGAGGGTGACTACAACATGTGAGGTGTCTGTGCGCGTGTGGGGGCACACACATACCTGTGTGTATGCTCCTGTGCTCTTCCAAGGCAGTTGTGCATTTTACTGAGAGCTGTGTCTGCATTGCGCTCCCATTCCTGGTCTATTAACCATCCTCCAAGATGGGAAATAAAACCTAGCCATCTTCTACCCTGGGCAAACCCCCAGAAGAGGGGATGTCGTATGGCTGAGAAGGTGCGGCATCTGGCACATGTCTACTGTGCCTGATGGAGCTCCAGAGCTCCCAGCGGGCTGTGCAGCTTGCCATAACCTCCAGAGGAGGCATGTTTGTGTGAGGCACAATCTGGCCCATAGTTTCATATAATCCCCTTCATTTAGCAGAAAAACAAAGAGTAAATTGTTACTCAGAACTATGTTTTCTTTTTCTAAGGATTATTGCTTTTTAGTTATTGTTCTAAGTGGATTGTATGCATAAGTGTCAATGAAAACAGATTAGAAAGAAATATGACTAAAAAAAATGATTTATGTTACAAGAGCTAGATTAATCTTTCCAGGAGGGAAACTGGAAAAGACGCCAGAACATACCACACTGAAACGTAGAAGCTGTCAGCTCCATTGGTTCCTCTTTCAGTCTAACATCAATTACAGTGGACTTGTAGCAATTTCTTTTAATACTGAAGGGATTGTACTAAGGAGGGAATAAAGGCTGACACAGTATGTGTTTTGTTCAATTTGCTACTGTTTTAAAGAATGAGGTTTTAAACTTTCTGAAAGTTATTAGATTGTATGCATTGAATGAAAAGCAAGAAAATTTGTAAAGCATAATACGACGCTGATTTCTAAAGCAAAAAGGGAATTGGGTCTAAAGTTCAGTTAACTATAGCTTATTTTCATTATAGACATTTCTACTGAGAGATTCTGTTAAGATTTAAAACTGCTGCTAAATGTACAGACACCCAGTGAAATGGCAAATCTCTGTACAGTTACAAGCGCATAAGAATGGGAACACTGGATCAGACAGAAACTTCCTATTCAGCGACTCCCCATAGAAACTTATAGAAAGTGAGTACGAAGAGGGCAAGTACTTACAGAGCCACCAAAAGAGAGGGCAGTTCCCTTCTGCTTAGCAGCAATGAAGGGCTGGGAAGGCTGCGAGAGGGTCCAGCCTCACAGTCCCTCCCACTGCGGTCCCAGTCAGCTCTGGGTCTCCGTTGGAGTCCCCACCCTGCCTGAGGTCCACGTGCTGAAATTTCAAGGGGCTTGGGAGGGTGAAAGGAGAAAAAAAATATAGGCAGGTAGTTTGGGAGTAATGAGAAACTTCCTGGTGGTAGAGGAATTAGTATCTCATTTGCTCAAGGGCCAAAATTGCATTGCCTGGCACCCAACATTCAGTGGGAAGTCAACTCCTCCATAACGCCTAAATTCCAGCAACCTGCAGTTTCGAGTTAAAAGTCAATCTGTATTTAATCATATATAATAAACCTATAGATAAGAGTTATGCATGCCAAAATGAAGGGTATTAGGATGTCTGAAATACTGTAAAATAGATGTCTAATTGATTTATTTTGTCTAAAGCACTGTTGAATGTAGAGCTGTTTTCAATAGGGGAAAATACCACTTAGGTTTCCTAGAACTTACAACAAAGTATTGGGTATTAGGAGACTAACATTCTCTTCCGTCTGCCAGGGAAACCTTATAACCAGGACTCACGGCATGATAATGATAAATGATTTAATTCCATAGTGTTTGCCCCATATTCCTCAAGTGGGATTTTTAAATGGAGATGAATAACTGCTCTCTTCTCTGAGGTTTCAGATGCCCCAATTTTACATTGTCTAATATATGTATACACAACATTTGAGAACTTTGAAAGAAAAACACCAAATATAGTTAAAGGTTATATTGGAGCCTTTTAGCCAATTTGCATGCATAGTACAATTTATAAAGATGACAATGAAAAAAGCCAGGCAATTTGGAGATTCTAGTGGATGAATAAACACTGAATGCATATGAATAAATAAAGGGGTATGAATAAACATTTTTTGTTGTTGTTTACCGGCGACAGAAAAGTATTTCAGGCTTATTCAAAACTGTTTATAAACTTCCTGATAAGCTGAGGTGTTGAAACGTGTGCTTTGGATTTCAGCAGTCTTTTTTCAGAGTTAAGTACTTCACAATATTTTAAAATGAAGATGGAGGGAATTTTGAAACATCACTTCAATAAAAATATCTAAACCTTTTCATTCTTAAAAAGTCAATGTTTTCTTTTTTAGCAAAGTCAAGAGGAGAGCTGAGAGTATTCCAGTGTCACTGGATGTTCATTTTACATTTAAAAAAAAAGAAAGTTTTAGCTGCTAAAGTTCCACCGAGCCCTATTAAAAGCATTGAATTAGAATAAAGCACTACTGCAACAGATGGTGGGATGTCCCAGTATATTCTGGATAGTTTAAGTGTACATATTCACATCTCAAAAACCTGTAAAATAAAAATGGTGTTAGTTCTTCTGATTCATTTTTAAAGTAAAGCACATTTCCATGTTTTCCAATTCACAGAACATTTCCAATTTTTTGTAGACTGCCATGACGATTTAACTACACTTTACAGTTCTCTCATCCCTCACACTTGATGTGAAGTAGGGAAGATGCAGAGATGCATACATACACTCTGTTACCAGCTTGTTTCTCTTTTAAATCAAAACTTCTGATGTTTAAAGAAGAGTTGTGGATAAAAGAAAGTACAGCTTGAGGCTATGATATAATGCACTTAAAGGTCCCAAAGGCAATATTCTTCACATCTACAACCAACTCTGAAGCATAACCTAGGAATGTAAATGTTAGGGCTGGGCTCCTAAATTCAAGTTTTGTGACACACTGCGGGCTGACAGCCTTTGAATTTATAAAGACTTCCTATCTAAACAACCAAAAGAGCTAAAGATCACTTAGAATAATTATTTTGATCTGGTCTTACAAAGCAGTAGCAACTTATGAGAAAGTATTACCATGTACACATTCAGGTGATGATTTCATCTGATCATACAGGTTTTCATGATCTTAAAATTGTTCTTCCATGAACAATTTGAAGACAAGTTTTGTCTGTACAAGTGTGTGTCAGGGGGATTACTAACCCTATTTTATGTATTTGTGTTTAACAATATATACACTCATGAGGTTTAGAATGGATCAAGAAATTATTCTTCCTCATGATATTTTTTCAAATAACTGAAATACTTGAGCATTTCATGGAAATGTCTTCTTTCCATTTTTTTTCAGAATATGATTTTTAAAACAAAACAAAAGAAAGTATTTTTTGTTTTCTGTGGATGCCTACAAAATCCAAGGAATGATCCACAGAAACCTTAACTTCTTTGGAGACCAAGGGCACCTTAAATTTTTGCAGTAAAAGTACCTGAGGAGTACCTAAGGGGCCCTGTCAAATAGATGTGCTCATTGGCATGGCTATTACACAACAGCACTGAGTTCAGCACTGAGTTCAGCACAGAGCACGTTAGCAACACCTACTTTCATTCAAATCTGTCATAATGTTGGGTCAAGGTGACCTCTGCATTTTGTAGTACAGGTCATTGAATAACATATACAATGCCCACTAGGATGCCAGGATGAGAACTCAAGGTGCTCTTCTGCCTCTGTGTAACTTTGCATGGAAAACCTAAATCCCTCTGTGAGGAACTGGCCTTTTCAGTCACGAGCCTTTCAGAAGTGGCATCAACTATTCTTCATGAATTAATTTTTATTTTACCCAGACTATTAACTTTCATTCTGAAAATGAAAAAATACTTAAAAGAATAAAAAGAAATTGAAGAGGCTGAGACAGTAGGCTTTGTTCTAAGTCATAATTTCTCCTGCCACCGAACTTGAAATACACTCCAATATACATCAAAGGTGCACAATCCTTGTATCAAGAGGTAAATCTCATGTCTTTTATAATATGGATACACTTGTCAAACATATATTCTGGTCTGTGAAAGTGTAAAGAGGGGGTTTTTTACAGCATTTTATGAGCACTAACCACATCTTAAATTTTTTCTTTCTGAAAAAATGCATGCGTTTTACAACAGCTGTCTAATAGCTCAGGAGGGTTAGAAGGGACACTGGCAAACTTTTTATCACCCTGGCATGTGTGCAAGTGCTTCAGGGGATCAAAGAACAGAAATTAAAAATATGCAACTGAATGAATTTCTGAAGGAAGAGAAGCAAAATCAGTGGTTTATTTGTGGAGAGTGTGGTAATAAAAACAACAGGACAGTTTGAGATGTGAAAATTATTTTACTGCTGGGTCACAGTAAACCAGAAATATGTATTTCTGATCGCATTGAACATAAACATTCCCATACTGAATCAAGCTACAGTTGCATCCAGTTTGCTGTTCTGCCTCTGACAATGGGCAGTAGCACATACTTTGGGAGGAGCATAAGAAACAGGACAGATAGGAAGCAATTCTTCCCCAGGTATAACCTTTCAGTTTCAAGCAGTCTTGAGTTTTATGGACTTCCTCAGCCAGAGGGTGCATTCACAACATTGATTTTAATAGCCATTGATGGAGCTCCTTTTCATGCATTTGTCTAATGGATTTTTGAGCCCATTTATATCTTTGACCTCCACAGCTTCCTCTGGCAATGAGCTCCACAATTTAATTATGCATTGTGTGAAAAAGGACTTCATATTGCTTGCTTTAAACCAACCGCCTGATCATCTGAGTGCTCCTTTGTTTTTCATAGTATGAGCAATAACAAATAATCATTTAGGCAGTCTATGACTTCATATACATCTATCATATCTCTCCTCCCTCAACTGCTTTCCAGACTTAAGAGTCTCAGCCTAAGTCTCTTTCTTCCTACCAATGCCATCTCATACTTCTAATCATCCCTGTAGCTCTTTCCTATAGCTTTATCTAGTTCTCAAGCTCTTTGAGATGGAAGAGAACTGCACGAAGTTTACAGGATGTGGGTAGACCACAGATTTCTACAATACTGTACTGATCCTGTTTTGTTCCATTAATTCCCTGATTGTTCTTAGCACTTGTTTACCTTTTTGACCTCTGCTGAGCATTGAGCTGGGACCTTCACTGAACTATCTGCAGTGTCTCTGAGATCTTTACTGTAAGGGTAACGGTAGATGGACATGTACCTGTTGGAGCGAGTCCAGAGGAGGGCCACGAAGATGACCAGGGGGCTGGAGCGCCTCTCCTGTGAAGACAGGCTGAGAGAGTTGGGGTTGTTTAGCCTGGAGAAGAGAAGGCTCCAGGGAGACCTTGTAGCAGCCTTCCAGTACTTAAAGCGGCCCTACAAGAAAGCCGGAGAGGGACTTTTTACAAGGGCATGCAGGGATAGGACAAGGGGTAATGGCTTTAAACTGAAAGAGGGTAGATGTAGATTAGATATAAGGAAGAAGTTCTTCACTGTGAGGGTGGTGAGGCACTGGAACAGGTTGCCCAGAGAGGCTGTGGATGCCCCATCCCTGGAAGTGTTCAAGGCCTGGTTGGATGGGGCTTTGAGCAACCTGGTCTAGTGGAAGGTGTCCCTGCTCATAACAGGGGGATTGGAACTAGATGATCTTTAAGGTCCCTTCCAACCCAAACCATTCTATGATTCTATGATTCTATGATTCTATGATTCTATGAATGGCAAATTTATGCACCACTGTTGTATATATTTTGATAGCTTTCCCTATGCCTATTATTTTTTATATTTGGAAATAGAATGCATTAAAAAGAAAAGAAATTCTGTGGACTAAAATAATGGTATAGAACCTGTTGGATTTGAACTAGAACCAGACACCTTCAAGAATATCAGTGATTTAAAATGTGAGTAAATAGGAGTCTACATCTTGACATATTCTCACTTCATCCTTCCTACCTTGCTCTTAAATGCCAACGAACGGGTTTGTAGACTTGCTAATTCATTGGCATGTTTCTGAGCAACGCTAAACTTCCCAGCTCTGGCTGATGTCAAAAGGAGTCAAGACTGGCTAGCCATCAGAGAATTGGACCTGGAAAGTATTGTTCTGGTAACTGTTTATACTATGTGACATTGTCACTTCCATACTATTTGTGGAGCTTGATGCTGGGAAAAATGAATTTCTAGAGAGGTTATGAAAGATCAAGGATGCTATAATGTCATCATAATTACATGTAACTTGGGCATCAGCATTACATAAAAGCATATTGAATGCTTACTTAACATAACATTTGAATAAATCATGTTTAAAATCATGTTCACAGAAACATTTATTTCAGCTAGAGCCACATACTTTAAGCTTCTCATACATAAACATTTTTGGCATTATTTATGAAAACTTGGCTTGCATCCACTTAATTTATACTTTAAAAAATAAGAGATAGCTATGTGAATCACATTTATAGCAGAAACCTCCATCGTCTGCTGCTTACTGAGGTTTCAGCAGATCTACAATGGTAATTCAATAACTGTGTCTATAATATCCTGGGAGTTCTAAACACAGTTTCCCATTTTTGCATTTGGCATTTCAGTCTGTACCTTCTTACTTTTCTTGATAGGCTTCTAGGTACTAAAAATAATTTGTTAGTGCCTATCACGCTGTGTGACAATGATGCCCTTGAGTACCTAACCTAGTTAGCATGGGTTGAACCTCCTAGGAAAAGGGAAAGTGAATTTTATTGACTCATTGGTGCGGGTGCCTCACTGCTTCTGAAGTTTCTGGAGGGAGGGTTTGCAAGGCGGGTTGAGCAATCTTGAGGTAGAAGTCCAGGAGCAGCTGTTCCAGGGAGGAAGATTTACACTGAACTTTTGCATCTAGCTGTTACAACCAATAGTTATTGCACCAAAGCCACGTAGTATGGGCTTAATTTGGTCTCTATTGTGTATGCTGGGTCAATCAATAGAAGTGTTTTCTTCACTTCAAAATGAAAAAGGCTCAAACATAATGAAGTGTGCATTCTCCAAGCCTGTGGAGAAGGAGTTTAGCATCACGTTTGTTTTTCTTCCTGTTTGTAAATGGCTTGTGTGAGGTGTACAGAGTTCTTACCAGAGTAGAAAAAGAAAGTACTTTTTCTCAATAGTGGCATTCCATGTTCAGATGCTTTCAGAATATGAAGCTGAAATAGCTCACTTTGTTATTGTCAGCGTTATCTTCCAAGCTATAAATATTAGCCTTTGTATCTATATTTTCACGCTGAATCATTTTGTTAGATGCATAACACCAAGAGTACTTGTTAAGCATTCTGTGATTCACTAGCATTGCTTTGTGTTCTGGCCTTAATCCAGAAGGGGCTATTACATTTCACTCTCCTCAAGACTATCGTCAAATGAATATGATATTTAACTTAATTTCTGCTTTTACATGATCTTGTAGGATTTAAAGGTGTGACAAAAAGTGATGATCGCTGTTTAAAATTTAACTTACATTTAGTTAAAAGACTCCAGCAATTCCAGAAATACAGTACTAACTTAACAGCTTTCCTGTTTCTTTGCTGTCCACTTACCATTAGGAGAGATATTCTTCATGGAGCTCCAACCTGAAGACATATAAGTCATCTTGGTCTGATAAGCTTTTGGAGGGCAATATGCTTAATGTACTGAAACAGATCTAGCCTTCCTTCCCATTAAATCACCATGGATGGGATTTATCTTATGCAACATTACATACCCAAAAGTTAGATGTCTAGCTAGGTATAGGCTATGTTCATTGCTATTAGGTACTTCTGGAGGGTGATTCATCTACGCTTTTTTAGTCTTTTTCAGCCTTTGGAGTTTCTTTCACTCTTTGGACTTGCTTTCCCCCCCTCACTGCTTATTAAAGTAGCCCATGGTAACTGGCTCAGACTTACACATTTAATCCCTGATGCTTGCATCAGCAAGGAGGAATCCCAACCAGAGACATTCTGAGTTGTGGTATCACCCAGAAATTGTGCAGGCGTTAAAAAAGCACACAAAGTTCTTACTTTGCAGTTCAGAAAAGTCCTAACATTCCAGTATGGGTTGTTCATGGTATGTTTTCCTGTATTATATTGAGTGAGCCTTCAAGAGAGCTGGGGAGAAAAAAAGGGGAAAAGATGAGTTACTATTTTTGTTACTTTAATAATCCTAAATGCAAAATATTAGCTCTTTCTAGCAACAAAAACTCCACCAGCAGCAGTACTGAAACCATATGCCCTCCATTTGATTTACCATCAGTGACTGCCTGGCTGCACACAGAGCCTCTCTGCTTAATAGTGGCTCTAGGCAAGCGCATGTATAATATTCAAAGCAGTTTTGTTCTTTTATTAAAGTTGTGATAAGGATGCAAAGCATTTTAATGGGAATAATCAATTATATAATGAGATTCATCTACAACAAAGTGCTTTTAATACAAGTACTTTTAATGTGGCACTTTTGTGATAGGGGAATTACTTTTGTAATACTTTCAGAAGCATGTCTTCTATTGGTGCCAGGCAGACAGCAGCAGTAGGAGACTTCTGTAAGAGAAGAACTCCATTTACTCATCATTCACAAGAAGGCATTTTTCAATGCAGAGACCAAAGGATTTTACCACTGCTGAATAAGAGAATTTCAACATCAAGATATGTCTACATTTTTGTAAGAGAAGAAAAAAACTGAGTGCATTATCAGTCTGAATAAAAGCTCATTGTGAAACTTCAACATTTAAAAGATTAAATTTGATTCTTTCCTGTTACATTTGCCTAATTGTTTTCCTGATCTCCCTTTGCTGTTATAATCTCTCTTCCAAAAAAGAAGCTAAGTTAATTCTATCCTGCCATTGGCATTTTTGCTGATGGATGTCAAAAGTTGTAAACACAAGGTGGCCATATACAATGTTTTGCACTGTTTTGAAAATCTGAATAAATATATTAACCGAAACTGTTAGTATATGCAAGTTTCTTTTTATCTTATGGGTATGGATATATTTAGGTAAGGGGATTGAAAAGACACTTATTCCATCTATATTGTACATGTTCATTTAGAAGTGGTGCCCTCTTCCGCCCATACCTAATTTGCTATAAATCCCATGCCAGTTGTCATGGTTACAGGGTGAGCTGCATCTGTCTCTCAGGTGTCATTGGCTATGTTTGGGAGCACAGTCCTAAAGGAAGATGAAGGCTGAGCGTGCTCCCTGACTCTCTATATCCAGCCTCTGCAAATGTAGAGTGCTTGCTCCAATTCCTTGGAGCAAGTGGCCATGCGCACTTCAGAAAAGAGCCCAGCCATCTTCTCGTCTCAGTATTGACCATGTGACTCTACCAATATGAGATATGTGACTATAATCAGGGGATATATTTGGGTCAGCGTCGAGGCTTCAGATGCCCCTTCTCTGCTCCTCCTCCCCTCCTCTCTCCTTTGCTGAGCTCAAGAAATTACCCCAAGCCTATACTGAGTTACGGTGGACCTGACAACTAAGAAGTGTGGACACTAGATAAAACTGTACTTGAGAATATCAATCAAACCACAAAATAGCATGCTCAGGCATGGTTGCAGGCATGCAATACAGTGATCTTTAAATCCAGAGAAATGTGGCTTGGGAATCCTGATGCCTAGAACTATCAAAAGAACATAAGATATTGTGAAGTTTGGGGTAGGATTCATCTGAAGATTAGATGTAGGTGTCTACATGAGAACTGGGTGCTCCCATTATGTCAACAGAGATCTAGTCAACTCGGTTAATGGAGCTTATGTATAGAAAGCTGGGGATCCTTCTCTTGGGTGGAATCTGACCTGAGAGGCTCAGCCCAGTTCCCATACATAAGCATCCTGAGCCATTGGGATGCTCCAAGGTATCCCCCTTGGACTCGAGTTGACTCTCCACTAGAGTGTGGGTATCGCACAGGTCCTGTGTTGTAACTGACAGCTCTATGCAGTGTCTCAGGTAACTCAGGGCTTCTTAAATGGACTAGATGGTGGCATCTAACCTGAGCCCTACCCAGCCCTACCAGTTCTGTTTTAGATGGCTGGCTATTTCAAGGGGATCCAAGACATGAGAGAGGCCCCACCTCTCCCTACCCAGTGCACAAGGGAGTCAGGCATTCACAATACTCAGCTGTTAACATCCTTTAGCCAGTGCACATTTAATGTAAAATGCATAACCACTCCAGGAACAGGGACCAAACCCAGGATCTACCTTTCCCATGTAAGTGGAGCTTAATGCATTCAAGCTCAGGATCATTTACCCCATGCTTTTAGTTGCTTCTCTTTAACTTCTCTAAGCAGACAGGTAAAGTAATGCACAGAGACATAAATCAGATTGTAAGATACAAATCAATACTTATTATGGAGTGCCCCTTACATTCATCACGCCTTCTCAGAAACTACTTAGCTAAACTTATATTTTATTGCTGATTCCAGCAAAGCCAACACATTTCAGACAACATCTCCTCTTGCTCCCCTTTAAATCGGTAGCACTATTTCAGAAGAGTCCTTTGTTCCCACATGTTCTGAAATAGTCCAACAAAAAATTTTAGGAAAAAATATCTTTTTTCTAGTTAAAAAATGCAAAATGTATTCTGCAAAGTCACATGGATTTCAACTGAAAAAGCTCAAAAATATAGACTTAAGCTTCGAATTTTCAATATGCCTTTTTTATATGAACCTCAACGTTTAAACACACATAAAAGTATTCAAAACATCAGAGATAAAGTATTTCATTTTACATTGAATACATTGCATTAGACTTCAATATATTTTTTTAGTTTGGCTTATAAAAAAATAATGAAATAACTGAATTGGATAACATTCATCTGGATCAATTAGAAACCTTTTCTGAAAATTATTCACATAGCTCTATCGAAACCATATTGTTGCATTGTGTTTTTCACAAAAGCAGTGACTATTTTTTTCCTTTTTCATTTCTTGGCAACAGCGTCATGGATCTATAATTAAAAACCCACTTAGACAATTTCCAAAAGATTATTACAATCTTGTCATGTCAGGGGTTGAACAAGTCAATTTATAGATTTTCTTTTTTTTCCCATCCCTAGATTCTACAGTGATGATCTGAAAACCTTCAAGGCCCTAAACTATGTTTTGTTTTGGCAATGGACACAGGGCATGCAGATGATATTCTCTCTTTCTCTCTTTTTAGGAATGCAGTTGAAGAAAACAAAAAACTATATGCAATTTATGACACGAGGTGAGTAACAAAAAGTACTTTAAAAACATGATTATTATCTGTAAATGGAATGTTAACCCTTTAAAATGTTAAAAATTATTAACATTTATTTTAAAATATTATTTTTTCTGAGCCACAAAGTAATCTTTAACTTAAGGCGCAATGACAAATATTTTAGATCTTCATGCACAGAATTCTGTATGTACCTAATAATGATTCCTCTTTACCTATAGTGATTTCCCTTTGTATACAGTGCATATGAAAAAGAAATGTAGTTACACAACCAGCTTAATTTACGTGTTATTCCACAGATGGAATACGGCCCACGATCCTGATCTGTGTATTATGAGCTTAACCGTGGCTGCTTCTGATGCCAGTGTTTGGGGAACGCAAGCAAAGGGCTAGCTGGCACAGCCTTGGGAAAAGAGGATGCATTTAAAAAGACTAAGAGGCACTTCCACCAGCAGAGCGCTGTGTCTTGGCACTGCACGGCTGTGGATACAGCCTCTATATAAACACACCTCCACACTCTCCACACTCTGAAGCGTTTCCTTTCCCCTCATCCTTCACGGACTGTTTCCTGTTCAGGGCACTCCTTAGCATAAGTAGAAAACCTACTCAAAGGATAAGAGCAAGCCATACAGCAGACTTTCACTTTATTCTACCCATAGCTTTTTCTTTGTTACCTTGGATTATCACTTCCAGAATTCTTCCTAATCTTAGCAAATCAGGATTGATGCCAAATCATTTCACTGCACTTCCTTCTCATTGCTTATCCTGCTTTATGTGGGAGTGCTTGCATGTGTAAATGGCTTTCTTTTTTCCCCCCAGTGTTTATTCTTTGTCTTTCTACTTTCCCACTGTTAAAATTCAAAGGGACATATGGATGAGAATGTCAGGAATCAACATCTCTTGGTGTTTTTGCTAGTCCTTATACAGACGCATCAGTTAGGATCCTGACCTGATCTTCCTTTAAATATACATAATACTAAATATAAGCAATTCAAATAATTCGCATTTGTCTTCTTCCATCCATATAATCTCCTGCACAGTGAAGCTTGGGTCTTGACTTGGAATTCTGGTTGCTGTAGTAAAAAATTGCATAAAAAATAATTATCACAAATGAGATCATAAAGGTATTGATAAACACGAAAACACAAAGAAATGGGCTATATCCTTCTATTTTTATCTAATCTTAAAGAAAAAAGGTAACTGCTGCATAGTTTTGTTAAGAATAATGTGCTCCTGACAAAGGGATTTAGATGAAAACACTCAAGTAGAAACTCTTAAAAAATAAGTCTTATGTAAAATAGCTCTTCCTCAACTGCAGTTACAGTAAAAAAAAAAAAAATCATAACTCAGTTACTTGTCTGTTTTTCTAAACAGACTGTGTTTTCATCAGGACAGAGACTTAAAGAATAGTACTTCTAAAGCACCACAGGCTTCTCTAATGTATTTGTGTTATTTCAGTCCATAATCATTAATCTTTATGATGAAAAAATGTGAGTTATAAAGAGCCTTGATTATTTCTTCCTCTGCTAAAGTGTCAATGGATTTTTATTTTGATGTGTCTGACTCATTATGTGCATAATCCAGAGGTTTTGCCGCATAAGGAATGGAATATTGCAGGAATACTCTTTTAAATTCATTCAGATAATGCAAATTTTTTTTCTATTTTCTTGAATATGAAGAAAAATAACCATCTGAAAATCAAACAACAGTTCAAAACAATTTGGATCAAGCCTCTTATCAAAGGCAAATTTGTCCCCATTACTCATATTGATTAATACCTTATTCTTTATGTGGCCCACTGAAACATTCAGATCTCCACTACATCAGAACTGTTGACATAACAACATTAATATTTCTGTATAATTAAATGAAAACCAGCAGATTATGCAACCCAAGCAAACGGATTCATGCAACTCTGTTTGCAATCTGCCTGACAGAAATGGGGACAATGAGTATAAACTCATTGTCAGTTATAAGCTCAGCATAAACTGTTGAGTATTACTCAGCATCAGCAAATATTACATACGCTTTCTGATAAATATACATAGTAGATAAATATAATATTGTTTTCCCCACATAGTATGTCCAACAACCACTGCTCATTATCTGAACAGGCAAAACACAGCGTATGAAACTGTCAAAGTGCAGAGTATTCCCTAAACCCCGATGCCGCGTATCTACTCCCCAGCATCCTCCTGTCACTCTAAAACTCTGCTTCTGCTGAGATACTGTAGGACAGAAAGTAAGAAAGTTGAGCTTTCTGAAGGAAATATTAAGTTTCTGTTGAATGGTATTTTGGCAAAAATGGTCCTCAACTTTTCATTTCATAAAGTAACAAAGAAGTCAGGCTTGGGGGAAAAAAAAAAAAAAAAAGAGTTGAAACTTTTCTTGTGGATTTTTTCCCAGCCAGTTTTATTAATTACACCTTCTCAGCAGGTTAAACCAGCAGGCTATTAAAATTGCTGCAAGGCAGAATAGGTAAGCAGCAGCATGGGTCTCAGCCTAGTAAGATTAATGTCCTGTGTTCCTCAGAAGACACCACTTCAGCTGTAGCAGCAATTCTTCCCACTTTTTTTTAGTTTCTGTCTCTCTCTCTCTTGTATCTCTGAACCCTCTGTGATTGCAGTTTGCTTCAGGATAAGACTGGATCTTTGTCAAAATCAGTTAAATGACAGACAAGTCAGAGAGGAAAATGAAAAAGAAAACGTTCTGATAAGTGTTTCTGACCTCAGCGTGTAAGTTGGGTTATGTTCATTTTGTCAGGTAAACCCTCAGTACCACTTTCCAGTGCAAGAGCCCAGTGATGTATTGCATGGTGTGATCAATTACTTCTTCCCTGATTCTCAAACCAGTCTTTCTCCTACAGTCTGGTGACTGATAGTGGTAGTACTGCAAATGCATCAGTTGTGAGAAGACGTCTCCTCTTCTCTAGCCTTCCTGTCATTGCCTCCTCTTCTGTATCTCCATTAGTACTGACAATGATGAAGAAAACTGGAATTTGTTCCAAAATTTTGAGTGGCTCCTCATTCCACTCCCACTGCCTTCAACAATTTCTGTCCTTTAACAAAGGCTGAGCGTGCTCTGTTCCACCTCCTTCTGAAAGGAGATGATGGGTGCATCTACATAGCATTTTAGTGCAGATCAGGACTCTGCTTGTGAAGCAAATCATTTGATCATTCCCACTTACTGTGCTTTGGTTCACATCTCAGAGCAGTCTCAGAGCACATGAACTCGATTCCTTTCATACGAAACTAAGGTGGAAAATGCAGCCCAGCAGCACACTGAATGTGGCCCAACCGCTAATGAGCGTTTAGTGTATGCGACTAGATTAGAACTTTTCCTAAGGGAAAAAAAAACCACCCCAAATGAGTATGGTGTGGATATCAGGTCCTCAGCAACAGCAGTTTTGCTCTACAGACCAGCCTCAGTGCTTGCTCACCCAGACATAACTGATGAATTCATTGTAACCCCACTCACCCCAAGGACTCCTTTCACTTGTAGGCTTGGCAGGTGTATTCTTCCACATGCATTTGCATTGGCCCAAGGACAGTCCTTTTGCTCCTTCACACATAATGCTTGCCTTTCCAGTTTAGACTTACCCCTTTTTGAACTGGCCTTTACAATATTGGCAATTCGAAGGAAGAAAAGAATATCGCTGTGCTTACCTTATTGAACAAAATTTGATCGGGAGCATAGATCTTAACTGTCCAGTGGCCCAGAGGCTGGAGCGTTCACCAAACTAGTAGAAACGGTGATGAATTTTAGTCCCTGAACTACAACATTCGAAGTCTCATCTTTTACAGGGATAATTTTACTTGGACGGAAACACTGTACGTTGGAAAAAGAGCAAGAGTGAGAATGAGCAATGATGAAGGCACCTAAGGGGAGCAGAGAATCAGGTTCCATTCCTTACACCACCGAACATTGATTCATTTTATCCAGTAATTAATTCATGAATTACTGGATTATTTGTGAAATAACAGTACTTCACAGATAAGAGCCAAACCACTAGGCCACAGAGTCATGTTAACTCTTTCCTTCTCTCCCCTACTTAATTATTTGCTGAAAAGTGGAACATTTCAAACAACAGAGATGAAAACCTTACCTCGAGGTCCTGTAGTCTGGGCTGATCTCAGGAGACACATCCTTGGGATTTTCTTGGATGGAGAACCTGCAGGTTCTGACTGGGTGCTTTGCTTCAGTGAATAAAAGTGCCCAGACTCCTTCCTACAATGCCTTGAAATAAGCTGTTTGCTTTTTGAAAGGAGATGTTTAGGAGTCTAATTCCAGGAGAAAAGTCAGGGTGGTGAATTTTGGGGCAGGACAAGGAGTCTATTTCTGTGCCCATTTTTTTCGTATGGGCCACATTAAACAGCTCCCCAAAAGTCTTTTCTGCCATTATTTCCTTAAATACTCTGCATTATGCAGGGCTTTGCTGGGTCTTACCTCCAGACAGTTGCCACAGCAGCTTTGTTCTGAGTCTTTCCTGTGGACAAAACCCAAAGTGCCATTTTCACTGTAAATGCCACATCACTGAGAAGTCGAGATGATTTTTACCTTTCATAAAATTCATTGATCATTTATAATTTTTAAAGTCTTTCAGTTACTGCTAAGCCTAAACGAATCCAAAGTCCCACAGAACAAATGCTCCATAACCCTCTAACTACCTCCTTGTCCCATCAGCTCCAATCTGGATTATCTTTAAACTACCCACAAGTAAAGGGAAATGGTTGCTCTGAAAGATCAAGAAGACAAATACTTAAATGAAGTGATAAAATATGACAGACTCTACAGCACTGTTGATTCATTCCTACCTCAGATGTGTTTCCAAAGTACCAGGATAGCGTGTCAATCAGAAGTAGTGTTCTCTAAAATATTTTATTTCTGTTATAAACCCGACAATCTATTTAACAAAAGTTATTAGTGCTTAAATGTGCTTTTAAACCACGTTAAATTCTTCATAAGAAATATTTTCTTCAGTGTTAATACTTTCTTTCAGTACTTAGGGGGAGAGAACTGAGTTGGTACCCTTCCCTAAATTCACTTTCTGTGAAGTCTTTGAAAGAACTAATCTTCAATACTGCCCATCCATAGCATTAAAAAAAAATCAGGATCCAGGACCCTCAAATCACTTTTTTAATATATATATACACACACATATGTATTTTAATTATTTGACTTTTCCTTTTTGAGCCCTTAAGTCATGTATGCTTCGAGTCACATTTCTCAAGCTTTCATCATAAGCCTTATTAGTTTTTAAATGAAAGCTAAGATTTTCACTTACTTTATAATCATAGTAATTATGGCACTATTAAAAAATCCAAATATTGCAAGACTTAAAATGAAAGAACAAGATTTGGCAACACTCAGTTTCTCTACATTTTTCCTCATCACCTGTAGGGTTTTATATTGTTCTTAAAACTGAGCCTGCTCCTTCTTTTATTGGAGCTGTATTATTAAATGCAACAGCAACAAGGTCAGGACGTACGCCATGGATTGCACTCGTCTTTCTTTTCAAGAATTTGTTGAGGAGAGATGAAAAGCTGTCCATGCTTTCTCACCTGTATGCAACACCACAGCATTCCTCAAGTGTACATCCTTTTCCTAGCAGTTTCTCTAAGGGAAGAGGATATGTAGAAGGAAAAACAGGTAGTAAGAGAAAAAGGGCAAAAAAAGACATTGCTTTTCTGCCTTGGCTAGTGAAATGTTGTGCTCTGTCATGGACCAGCGGCCACTGATTACAATGTAACCAGAACCAGGAGCTGGCTAAAGGCATGTTTACACCGTTGGTAGAGCATGGTGAAGAGGTCTGGCATTGAGAAGGAGCTGGCTCTGGAACCAAAAGCAATATAGCAAAGTCAGCATGCTTCTGTTTCCATGCCAATTAGTCCTGCTAAAAGGACTAATTAACCTGAAAGGAGATTAACAATAATAACAACTGTGCTGTCTCCACCCCAACCAGTGTTTTATACAAAGTTAAGAGCACCCAGAAGCTCACAGGTAATGCAACAGAGAGCCGACAGCTCTCACCATACCCCCCTTTGGCACCAGCGCAGTTTCCCTTCATTACCGTCCCATGTAACGTCTGCCTGGCAAAACATGACGATCCAGGTCTGTGTTGATGGCAGCCTCACAGGCATGGCTGAAGGGAGCCTCAGGCCCCGTACCTGCACAGGCACACCGCACCCCTGGCCGTGGCAGGGACCCCCTCCGGCCCTGTGCGGGTCAGGACAGGGCTCCCAGCGCAGCTCCCTCTCCTACCCCAGCGGCCTCCCCCCGGGCACCGCTCCCAGGACGCACCGAGGGGCAGCTGGGCGCAGTCACCCCACACGGAGCAGGCCGAGGGGCAGGGGAGGGCGGCCTGCCCCAGGGCTGAAGCCAGGCCCGCGCCCCCTCAGCCCAGCCCGGCGTCGGGCAGCCCCCTCTCACCCGGCTCCAGGGGGGTCCCGGAGGGCTGCCCTGGCCCCGCAGCCCCGCTCCCACCCCGGGGATCCCCTCGCCCTCCCGAAGAGAAGGAGCCGGCTGCGGGTAAGCCGCCGCGGGGGCTGCGAGCGGGCACCCCCGCCTCAGAGTGGCTGCTGCGGGCCGGCGCCGTGGCCGGCGGGGCGGGCGTGCCCCGAGGCGGTGCCCGGTGAGCCACCGCCCCCTGCCGCCGGCCCCGGCGAGCCCCGCTCCCCGCGGCGCCCCTCCTCGGGCTCTCCGCCGGGAGGCACGGCGGCGCCCTGCCCTCCCTTCACCCTCCCCTCCCCTCCCGGCTGGCGGGAAGGCGGCAGGGCGGGCGGGCGGCGGGGAGGCGGGCGGCCGGGCTCCGGCGGAGGGCGGCTTCCTCCGGGGCTCGGCGGCGTCCGGCCGCGGGGTGGGCGCAGCCGGGTGCGCTGCCGGCTCCCGCGTGCCGGGCAGCGGTGTTGGGGCAGGGGGTGGGGGATTTTTTTTGGGGGGGGAGGGCGAGGGCGGGGGGGGAGAACGGGGACTGTCGCCTCCCCCTCTTCCTCAGCGGCAGCCGGGGCAGCCGTATCGCGGCGGCGGCGGCTGCTGCGCGGAGGGAGCGCGGAGCGGAGGGATGTGGGGCTTTGGGGGAGGCAGGATCTTCGGGATCTTCTCCGCTCCCGTCCTGGTGGCCGTGGTTTGCTGCGCCCAGAGGTAGGAGCCAGCGTGCCCCGGCGGCGGCGCGGGATGCGTTTTCCCAGGGGAACAAGCTGATGCGCTTCCCCCCCCCCCCCCCCCCCCCCCCGGCTCCCCGCACCCCGTCCTCTGCCTCCCCCGCCCGACACCCCCTCTCCCCCCCGTCTCTCTCGCCCCCACAGTGTGAACGATCCCGGCAACATGTCCTTCGTGAAAGAAACTGTGGATAAATTGTTGAAGGGCTACGACATCCGCCTCCGGCCGGATTTCGGAGGTGAGTCGTCCTGCCCGGGCTCGCCGCCCAGAGGCCCCCCCCCCCTCACCCGCTCTCCCGCTCTCCCCGGCGCTGCCGCCGCTCCCGCACGGCGGGGCCGGCTCCTGCGCTCCCGCTGCCGCGGCCCCTCTCGCCGCCAGGTCGCGGAGCGGCGGCGGGTAACGGTATCGTCTGCCCGCAGGTCCGCCCGTCTGCGTGGGGATGAACATCGACATCGCCAGCATCGACATGGTTTCCGAAGTCAACATGGTGAGTAGCGGGGGGGGACGGGGACGGACCCGGCCGAGGCCGGGGCAGCCGCCCGGCGGGTCACGGCCGCCCGTTCCTCATCCCTCCCTTTGCACGAAGTCGCTGCTGCCTTGGCGGGCGGCGGCCGAGCTGAGCGGGGCGCCGAGCGCTGCCCTCTCCGCCTGTAAACTTTATTTCCCCGGAGACGCGCTGTCCCCCTTGCCCGCCTTTCGCCTCTCGCTGCCGGTGGCCGCCTCCGCGGGTGTGCGTGGCCCGGCCGAGCCCGGGGGTGCCGGGCCGCCTGACCACCCCCCCATCCTCCTCCTCCTCCTCCTTCCGTTCCCCCCACCCGGGCGCCGCCGGCCGGAGCTCGCTGGGGCTCCGCCGGGCCACCGGCACCTGCCTCGGCCTCGCAGCCGGCGGGATGCGGAGCGGGGCGGGCTGGCGGCGGCGGTCGACGGGGTTCCCGGGGCCGGTGGCGGAGGGCCGCGGCTGGCGGCATCTCCCCGCTTCTTGTGCGGTTCAGGGAAAAAAAACCCAAAAAAACCGACCCAGCTTGTCGGTGGATAAACTGACACGTGCGAGTGTGTTAATTATTGTTGAGCATCTAGAGCAGGCGCGAGTGCATACGGACTTTGGAGGAACTGTAATTTTGCCTCGCAGAGTGGTACTGTTCTGGGGCTGTCGGGTTCACTGAGGAAAAGGGAGGTGTTTACTGTGTTTCTGTGGTTCGGTCCCCCGGTCTGTATAGTTTGGTGATTTGGGGTTAGAAGCTAGAATTGCTGTTTCTTGTCCTAATCCTCAGTCTGAGGTGGATTTCTCATGTTCCTGAGCAAATTACTCCTTCCCTCTGTATCTCAGATTTTTCCTTCTGTTCTTCCTTTTGCAAACCTGAGGTAAAAAGACCAGCCTACTCTGCAGTGCTGTGGTTACATTTGTGGCATTAAAAATAATAATCTGCACGTTTGGAAGCTGAGCTCTCTTTTAGTAGATATGACACTAACACCGCACTACTCCTTCAATGCACTGTTGCAGTGTTACAAGCTGGCATAGCTTGGCTTTAGACATGATCTGTGTATTTTCATTAATCCTGCCCCTTCTTTCACCCACTCTACCCAGAATTCTGAGATAGAAACTTTTGCTCTACTTCCGATCTTTTAAAAAATGGTTTTAACAGAGTTAGTTACCTGTTTGCAGTTAAAAGTGCCACCAACGTCTGCCTTTTTACTTATTCAGGAGGAACAAGTGAGATGATAGTTCTTACTTAAAAGAGTTTATTTTAGGCTTTCTGCAAATTCAGGCAGCTGCAGAGACACCTTGTATATTCCACAGGCTTTTCTGTACCTGTAGGAGTGCTTTTAAAAAAAATGGAAGCTGAGTCTTTGAAGAGTAATTGAAAAGTCTGACTTCACTGTCCCCACTGCCACCTTCCCCACCTTTGGCTATGCTCCAGACTTAGGGAAGCACTAAATTACGCATTAAATTAATATATAACACTTTGTGTATGCGAAGTGCCCCATAGGCAATAAATATCAGAGAAAGACAGGCTGAGATTGGAAAGAAAATGAGGGGATGTATGCTGCTTTTTGTGCCTTCCCCCCCCCCCCCGCCCCCAGCTGTGGGAAAGCCTGTTAGGTTTAAATAACAACTTGTCCAACCCACTGTAGCAAGGGTATAAGGAAAAGTAAGTAATTACACTGCTTGTTACGCTGCTAGACTGGGTAATTAGGTCTTGAATGATACAGGAGCTCCTCAAGAGGATGGGTGCCATCCCTTTCTCCCGGACAGTGAGCCAGCCGACCAGTTACTTAAGTTTCTAGCTGCCCCACAAGTCAGTGCCCGCTGTTTCCCATTAGTTGCCAGAGCTGTGAAGAAGTGAAGAGGTTTTTCCCGTGCCCTCTCATGGGGCAATGCAAAGTGTGAAAAATACCAGTACAGATCTTGCAATAGAAACAAATATGTGTTTCTGAAGGGAGTTGCTAAAGTACTATTGTTACAAAAACTGTATGTATTTACTTCAGGAAAAATGAGCAGAAAGGGCTTCTGGTTGGCGAACACCTTACTACAACTGGAGTTTCAGCTGAGCTTGTCTCTTCTCCCTGTGAAAGAACTCATCTTTGACTAAGCACAGCTATATTCAAGTATTGCCCGAGTTGATTACTTCCACTTATTTTCAGTAACTTTATACTGATCTGCAAAGGTTCTTGAGTAAATATCAGGAAATGGTGAATAAGGACGAACAGAAGGAGCTTTTCAAGATTACTGAAGTATACATTCTAAGATAGTAATTTGGAGGGGAAAAAAAAGTCACAGTTAGTTTGAAGACCTGAGGCATAGCTGTTGAACTTCATGCTGGTTACCAACTAAACTTTTTATCTTTGACATATTCTTTCATTTAATTCCAAGCAGATATTGTGAGCATTGACCTTTAGCCTCATCAGCTATTGAAATGTCTTACAGGAATTTCTCTCTATGAACTGTGGTAGTATGGACATTAATTCCTTTGATTTAAATCTAGACACTGGTGTAAATTTTTATAAATCAGCTTGTTAAGATTCACCTCTATATTAAAAATAAAATAACCAGAGAATTAACATTCTCCAATTTTATGAATATAAATAAAAAGTTATTACAGCAAGTTTTATTATGCTGCCTTCTAGGCAGCCTGTAATGTACCTTTCAGTGATATGATGACAGTTCTTTGTAACAAGAATTACAGCTTGTATCATACTCTTTTCTATTCTTAATCAAACTGTAGGCTTACATATAATATATTCCTCTATGAATCTTCAGTTACTAGTTATTCATTTGGCCTTTCAGCATTTAAAAAATTTGTGTATTTTTAGTCCTTCTGTTGAAAATTATTAAAAATCCTTTGCCGTCCATACATCCAGGCTACCTGTAGCTATTTTTTAGAATAGACTTATTGAACAGTAATGTGCATCTTCCTCAGATTACATGGAACAGTTAACATTTTTCTTTACTTTTGATGCTGAAATGCTCAGCTGGATCAGGAGGACTGATGGAAGTATCAGGACTGCACAGCATCAAATTGTTTTACTGAGGAGTTTTAAATAAGCAGTTTCTATTTGATCTCCTAACATCTTGAAAATGTTGAGTAGCATTCTTGAAATTGTTACTCTGCTATACTGATTACATCATACTGAACATACTAAACATTTATGAAGTAAAAATAATATGCTTTGATATTTATACTTTAAGTTATCTATATGATAGCAAGAATGAATTAATGAAGTTGTATGTAAGAAGTGCATTGTTCAAGGAAGGGCCGCAGTCTGTTAATGACCTACACATATATATATATATGCATATATATGTGTATCTCCATATGTGCTTTATTTCCCTGCTTTACCTGTGCATGCCTTCCCATTATTATTTGCCTATTTCACAAATTATACCTGTGATTGGGTACTTACCTACCTATTTTTGTGCATACCTCCAATAATTGCATTTGAAACTGCTGTAAATGCCTGTAAAATGTACATTACTGTACAAACAAATTATCTCCAAACAAATTATCTCCAAACAAAATTCTAATCAATAATGACAGACATAATACTGAGAAAATACTGTAATTCATCTTACAAATAAAGAGCATGGAAGATTACTGTTGTCAGATTTCAATAATTTAGCTTTATAATTTATCATTTTACATGATTTGGGTTGATTGTGTTCTGTACTTCCTGTGTTTTAGAGGTATGTTTTGCTTAGATGATGTGAATTGAAAAAGAAATAGTTCTCGTGCTTTTTACTAGTCTGTCAGCCTATTTCCGATCAGATAGTATCCACAATTTGTGATTTTTTTTATAGTCTGATTCTTGTTCAACATTTGGTCTGTGAGTCAAATGCGTTAGTTCCAGGCATATAATTTTCAAGCACCCAAATACTCCTGTAGCTTTTTATCCTTGGGAAGTTAAATAATCAATACATTGAGTCTCCAAATAACCCCCTCTTTAAACTCATCATTATAGCTGGAAGACTAAGGTGCTGTGCTGTCATTTTACCATCATTTTAGGATGTGTTTTATAGTTTATGGGAGGTAAAGCTATAAAGTGGATAGAGAAAACAAGGGGATCAGTGCAAAAATGAACCTTTCTTCTTAGAGATGTTTTGCAGAGAATAGTACGATCTCCTGTAAGAAAGGAAACTTGTGCTACTGCTCTCTGAAGTGCTGTCTGCATTCTCTTTGTGTATAGAGGGGACTTCAGAGCTGTTCATCCGGGGTTTTTCAAAGGCTCTAATTTTGATAAAATTAAACCAGCAAAACCCAGGAGGCATCATTGGCTATATAGTCATCCTGCTGTTTTGAGAATACTGTACTCAGAAAATTAGTTTGACATAAAGTCAGACCATAAAACTTACGAGCTGTTGTTTCTGAAAAAGATGTAATCTGTTCTATGCTAACACTGTAATTTTTTATTTTTACATATGTTCCATTATAAAACTGCAAGTATGCGTATGGACTTCATTGGGTGCCTGCTGATTTTCAAAGCAATTTTGACATCTTTCTGACAAACTGTGTTTTAGTTGCTGCTCTAAGGTCAACTGAAGTTCTTACTCACCGAGGGCAAATATTGTCTACTTTCCTTAGATAGTGATGCACAAATAATTATTTTTAGGTGAATTAATTCATACTTCACCTGAAGTACTGAAGATGCAGAACCTTCATACTTCTGTTGATGAGATTTGTCACATCTTACTTTAGACGTCTAAAAAATGGAGTGGAATTCAGTTTATGTAAATTGAGAGGTATACAATTAGATGTCTAAATGAGAGCTGGATTGCTAAGCTCTACAACTGCAGTTAATGGAGATCTAGAACAGAATGTGGCTGCTCAGGCAAAAGTGTCTACTGTCATTTCGGTTTCAAGGTACCATACTTGCCCTCCAATTTCCAGTCCAGGTTGGTGCAGATCTCTTGCAAGCCCTCTGCCATGTCTGTGTGCTCTGTGCACCTGTGTTAGACGTGACACCAGCTCCTGAAGTTTAAGCAACTGTTATTCTTGTCAATACAGGTGATGGAGTCCAGAAAGCTATTTACCTTAAAATAAAGAAGACACTTCAGTAGTGCTTCTTAGATATTTTAGGTGTCTCAAGGTATCCTGCTTGGACTCCAGCTGCCCCTCCAGAAGGGTAGGGGACTCCCATAGATCCTGTGCTGTACCTGCCAGCCCTATGCAGGGGTCCTGCATAATCCAGGGCATCCAAAATGGCACCAGACACCCTTGCTTAGGTAAGTGAATTGTTCCCTAGGTGTCCAGCCAAAGCTCATCCTCCAGGCTCTCTCTGGAATCACGAGAAGGAGTCGGGCACTAATTTGTAAGAGATGTCTTAGACATCTATGTGGGTTTTTTTTAAGATGGAAGGATGCGTCTTTCTGGGAGGTGTCCATCTTTCCTGAATGGCTATGGAGAGAGCCAAGGCAACTTGGTTAGTCTTCAAGTGGCTGCAGCTAGGCACAGTGAAATGTAACCTATGTTTTCTGTCATAAATGTAGTTTATATTTCCTGCCATAAACAGCTACTTTCTAAATACTTTGCAAACAGAATCTCGAAGTTACCTCATGCAGGAAATCATAACTGAGTTGTGACATATTTTGCTTTGAAGATTCAGGTGGAGAAATTAAATGAGTTGTACTAATAGAGTGATTACATAATCATTTTTATTGCAAACACAGGTTTTCTAGCTAGAAGAAGATTCATGTGTGCAATGCTTATAACTTGATCACAAATCACAAGAGTATAAAATAGAATATATAACATATATTTTGTAATTTAATGTACGTAGGGAGACTAGTAGATCATATTGAACAGATATGGCAGATAGACCATATAAATCATTTTGTGTGTATATATGTATGTATGTATGTATGTATGTGTTTGATAGATAATATAGGGAAAAAAAGGAAGAAGAAGAAAGAAATACTGCCCAAGCAGGGAAGCATCTCCTGAGGCCAGCATAGCCCTGCGAAGAGCGCTGTCGCTGTGCTGGTGATGAGCCAGCAGCCATCCACTAGGAGATGGCAGCAACGGGTACCGCTCCTGGAGGACAGTCTATCTTAGCAGGTTACCTGCTCTCTATTTGCCAGCTGGCAACAAGAGCATCCTTCCTTCTAATCCTCTGTCCTGGCCCCGTCTGTTTTTCTTCCTCAGGACAGTACCCGTGAACTCCCTCAGCCTGCCTCGCTCTGTCTCTCCACTCCTGTCATGTTTCATAGTTCCTGTTGACAGAGAGAGAGGAGTGCTTGTAGCAGACGGCATGATAGGAGAATGACTCCTGTTTGGCCAGGGGAATTGATGACAGGCTTCTGCTTATCCGCAGAGGAAAGCGGCTGCTGTGAAGGGGAAGAAATACCTGCTTATGCAGAGACAAAGAGGTAGTTAATGTTTCTGGAAGGTGGCAGTAGGCTTTTTAAAAGCCAGCTCCAGCTGCCAATGTTGAATCATCCTGACTTGGATGATGAAATAGATACAATTTGTGATGACATCAATTTGGAATAATTGCAAACATTTCAGGGGACAAAAAGGGAATTCGAAATGATCTTTACAAATTAGAGGAAAGGCCCTAAACAAAGAAGGGGCAAGCACAGAGTGCTACATTTTGTAAGGAAGGAAGAATCCAGTATTTAAAACGATAAAGAATTGGCTAAGCAGCAGTGCAGAAAAAGAGGATGTGGAGGTTTTATTGAACCAGAGTCTAAAGCAAGTGAAAAAGTTAATCCAAGTCACAAGTGTAATGCAATTGAAAAAAGGCGCATCTTAGTCTCAGGTGCATAAATAGAAGTGTCATTCACAAGACACAGGGGTTTCTCTCTCCGCCATTAGTGAAGCCTGAGCAAGAATGCTGTGTCCAGTGTTTTTGCGCTGGCTTTCAGGGAGATGGAAACGAACAGGAGGTGTAAGGAAGGGAAACAAATGTTTCTAATTAAAATAATTAGAAAACAGGGCGTATGCAGCGATGTTGAAGTGAATGGGTTTGTTTAGCACTGAAAAATAGGATGGAGAGAGGACATAAATTTCCCAATATGTAGGAGGCGCGTGGTGAGAGGAGGAGGATGAGCTGCTCTTTAGAACCAATTGGAGTAAGACCTGAAGAAATTAATTAATTGATTTCGGATTAGTTATCAGCTAGCTACATTTGTTCTAGCATCTCCTTTGTTGCACGTTTTCAAGAAGAGACTAGAAAAATACCTGTTCCAGTGGTGTTGCTCTTGCTCTGGAGAGGCTGGGCTAGCTGATGCTTTGAGATCTTTTCCGGCACTGCATTTCTGTGAATCTGTCCTCTGATTTAATTATTATTTCTGTCAGGGCTCCCCTGCATTGTACACACAAGCGTGTCTTGGTGTGGTTTCAGATGCCCCTGCTGGTCTCCTGCTGATGCTGCAGAAGATCAGGAGTTTCCCATAGGTCATTTGTAATATATGCCAGTGTCATAAGGATATGCCACGCCATCTGAGATGTCATTGGTTACCAACATTGTGTATGTATCTTCATCGTATTCTGGGTATCTTTGCATTGATTGCAACAGGCGTCGCATGTATGTCCTTTCAGATATACTGGTCATAAAAAAAAAAAAGAGTTGTAAAGTACAAGGTCAGGACTTCTGTGCATGTAACCATAAGTAAATTTTTACTTCTGTTGACAGCCTTTCATCATGCCCAAGTAATGAAGAAGTACACTAATTTAAGTTATACAGGAGTGGAAAATTCACAGAACCTTTATGGATTTATACCTACTCTATGCCTAGCAGTTTTTCCCATTCCTTTAAAGACAAAAGAAAAGAGAGAAAGAAAAGAGTGATACTTATATGAATATTTTTATTCATGCACTGAGTGCTTATTCAGATAATTTAATGTCTGTAGTCATACAGAAAGCTTAGCAATTTGATAAAGGCATGGCAGACAATCTCATGCTTGGCAGAAGACAACATACAAACACAGGAACATCCATGACACATCTGACTAAAGGTCCACCCAGCCAAGTGTCCTGACTCTGATACTGGCCAGTAGTGGATGCTTAGGGAAGAATAAAATAAACACGTGTTAATACTTCTCTAGTGTACTCTTGCAACCTCCCCTCATTTGTGACTTGAGAATTCCTGAGTCTGAAGACTCGCAGAGAGAGTACTTTTTGTTTAGGTGTCACCAGACCTTTGGGATCATTTAGTAATGATACACTTTTCCCCACAATTTTCTTTAATAAAGATTTGATTATATAAAGAATTTAGCTCGGGTAGTATCAAGTGCAATCCATCAATACTGAAGGATAATAAAAACTTTCAGTGGAAGAGGTTGAGTAATATTTAGCTACCATTAGGGGTTTTAGCTTATCCAGGACAAACTTTCTTTTTTCTCCTGTATGACACAGAGTCATAAAAAATAGCTGGAAGAAGAATCATTTCAAAAGGAGAGTTCATTTAATATTTGTAATTGAATTTCACAGTTCCTTATAACTACAGATATTGCAAGGAGAAAATCCCCAAGTCTGGGCATGTCTAATTCATTATTCACTGTTATGGATTTGAACCAATAATTTTGGCAAAATAATTTTTTCTTTCAGCAGTTAGGAACCAGTTACAGGTTGCTGTGATAATGTAACCTGCAATATGAGTGTAATATTGCATACAGCAGAGAGGGAAGGTAAAACAGCTGTGCTGGGAGGTCTGCAGTTACACTGGATAATTGGCAGTTCAGTAGCAGTTAATGACTTTTTTCTTTATACTAATATGAATGTTGAATTTTCATTAGTTCATGGGTATGTCTCCATGGCACAATACAGCACACTGCAGAGATGCCAGAGGTACCTCTGGTGCAGCTAGTACAGTTTCTGGAAGCTGTGAAGTTATGTCAATACAGAGCTCTGTACAGGATGGTTGTATCAGTGGGAGTTAGGTCCTTGAATACGACTTGTTTCACAAGCTTTAAATAGGTTATGCAGCGTATGACCAGCCTCCAGCCAGCGCTGATCATCAAAGCTCCCTTTAACAGAGAGAAGCACTTCCATAAGACAGTATTTTTTGTTCTAAGAAGACAGGTATTTAAGACAGTAAGGGTGACTGGCCCTCCAGAAGTGCCTGTCTAGGAGTGCTACCAGGGTAATAGGGCGGAGAAGACAATGAGAGGAGTTGTCTGTCCTAGGATAGATGCTCAGTTTTTAGTTAATGTTGGGATGAATTCCACCTATTGTTCCTCCTTAACCTGCCTTTTCGAGGGTAAGTAGAAGACTGTGCTGAACTGGTACACAGTTGATCTTTAGCAGCACTAAGTAATATTACCCAGCAGGTTAATGCATGTAAAATTCTCCATACAGTGTGAACCGTGGAGAGTTTTTCAGGTAGACTTTGTGTGAGTCCTGAATCGAAATACATGTAGGACAGAGAAGATAACCTTTGAAAGCAAGCTCAAATCCATATGATTAAAAATTGCTCATCCCTTGCACTTTTAATTGAGATGTAAGATAGCCCCACTATCATACTCTGCTGGTCTGTTAACCCTAAAGTTACTTGAAAGGAAGAGCTTCATTCCCTTGAGTCACACATGGCTATTTCCTGATCACATGAGGGATATTTTAACATCTCCCATTCCGGTGGTTACTTATCCATCATAGGCTTAGCACGTGAGCTCATTGCTTAGTTATAACGTCAAATGTTGAGTTGTAATCCAGTTCGCACACCACGTGAGCTCGGTTGGGCAGGGCCCTCCACTCTTTGGGACTGGGCTGGTGCAGAATCAGAACTGAGGGCTTCCCCTTCCAGGAGCTGAGCTTGACTCTGCAGGGAAGCTGAGCCCCTCTCACATTTTTCAGTGGGGAAATAAGTCTGGAAGGGTAAGAAATTGAATCTTCCAGACTTAGAATGCTAAAATGTAAACTAGTGGAAACCATTTTTCTACCTAACCAAAAGTTATTTTGTAAGCAGATAGCTATTTTTCCTGGTGGTTTCTGATGACACTGTGCCTTTTTAAATGCACTGAAATTTTGAAGTTGAAAATAACAGACAATACCAAAATGCATTTAAATTCTGAATTTTAGAATGCACCAACTCAAGATAGGAGTATTGAGTAATGCAGTAAGTCTTGTTATTCATTAAAGACACAGAAGATGAACTTGGGCCTTTTTTTGTAACATAACACAATGATATGTCTGTGTTTCTTTCCACCAGCAGTGATTTGCTTTAGCTTCTGACCTCCTGGGCTATTCAGATAATGACACTTGGCCTTTCTGAGCATTTTCCAATCATGTAAAATAGGCTTTCTATTTGGATAACAAAAACATCTCCCAAACCAACTGGAATTTTGCATAGCAAAATGTTAGCAGAACTTGCAGAATAGATATGACCCTTGATTTTGTTTTCAAAAGGACCCCATAAGCTATGGATCGTCTAGATTTAAGAGTTGTGATGCTCCTGATAATCTGAAGAATGTCAGGACTTCTGTGCTTGAGCACGGTGCCTGAACTCAGGCATGCACTCATCATATGTTAATCATTAGCATGGATTTGGCCCAGCATTTTCCCAGGTGATGCTTGGGTACTCGCTGGATGTTAGCACATGCCAGGTCCATTCCCAGCAGGCAACTTGGATGCAGCTACTTGTGCTGTGAAATAAGTGAGTTCAGCTAGATAGAAACAAGCCATGCCATGCCATGCCACTTGTCCTTTAGACCAGAAAACTCCCTGGCCCACTCTATGTGTTTGGTATATCCAGAAAGTGCAATTCATTGCATCCATGTGAAGTTATGTAGTCACCCTTTCTAGTGGCAGAACTGTGACTCTCCAGAGGGTGATAAATCCTATCTGGCTGGCAGTACCTATATTAGAAGATGACTCATTGTAGAGAGCTTGTTTCTTTCTATTCTCCATACAGGGAGCATGGTTTGGCCAAATGCCTGTCTGTTAGGCTTTTGGCAGTAGGTGAAGTGAATGCCACCTGCATGTCCTCTTGACTCTGCCCTGCTGTCGGACCTCTTTGTTTCTCTTTGAGGATGTGTTTTCTAGAGATAGTACCTGGACAAATATTCTCTGCGCATTGGGAAACTGCTGTCACAAACTCGTTTCTCGGGGACAAGTTCTGTCTTTTGGTCTTGCTTGCCTTCATACTCATTGATAGTGACTTCCCACACAGTTAGAAAGCTGCGTGTTGAGCTGCATCACAGAGCAGAAAGCTCTGGGAGATGAGCGATAGCTACTGATGGAGAGAAGAATGAACTTGAGGTGGTATCCGAGCCAGCTACGCTGGGCAGTTAACATACACTTAAATCCAGATAGAGATGATGTTCACCTCAGCTTAGGTAGATAATGGTCTTTCTGTGGAGGGTTGCCAGAGTACTCGCCTCTCTTCATTAATACAAACTAAGGAAAGTACCAGAGTCCCCTATGCAGCCTTTGTTAGGCACCTAGAATGTAGGTGCAAGCTAATTGCCTAAATGATCTGGACTGGACTTCACCTTTACCTTGTGTGACAGAGAAAGCAGGTTGTCCTTGGGCAGTAAGAGATTATGAAATGTGAAGAGAAGTAGTTAGCAGTACCTGTGTGTTTGTGTGATGAACGAGAGGTGATTAAGAGAAATCAATTTTAAGGAGGAAATACTTCATTTCCTTTTAATCAAAAAATGGTGTCTCCTTTGGCATTTCTTCCATTTTTTTCTTCAGAAAAATGGTTGAGCTAGCTTGGGAATGGCTTAGCTATTTTAAAAATGTTGATTATCTACCTACAATTCTTTTTATAAACCCTCCCCCTTAAATGGACAGAAAAAAAAAAAGACAACGACGAAGATGGGCAGTGAATTAGAAAATGCATTTAGGATAGTTGATCAGCTTATCTTTCCAGTAGGCCCACTTTAGTTGCAGGCTCATATATTATTAACCTGACTGTAAAGTACTGCATCAAGGTTAATACTGTACGTCTTTCCCGGCATACCCATTTATGTGGTGTTAGGTGCCTTTTGAATTGGATGCAGATGCTGTAATTTGGAAAGGGAAGCCAGAAGTTTGCATAAAGTAATCTTGTTATCCATTAGTGAAGTATTTCTTTATCTTTACATTAAAAAAAAAAAAAAATTCAACCTCTGAAGAAGATCCCTTTTGCTTAGCCTTCCTAAGGAAATAATCTAGCCCTTACACTCATGATGTTGTCCCTTTCCTTCATTAGTCACATCTAAAAGGATCTCATTTATAATCTTGCTTTATATTCCTCTAATTTACCCACAGAGACACAAGTGTAATGTCATTTAGTAACCTGCTGGCACAAAGGCTTCTATATGTGCAAAGTGGTTTAACTGAAAAAAGAATTATTCCACTCAGATATAAGTGTACCTATTAATTCAACTGCTGGTGCTCGCTGAACAGCTGTCTTTAAGGCAGAAGTCATAGTAATTTGTTACTACTTTTCACTAAAAGTCCCTGAATGATTTTTTTTAATAGCTCAAGAAAGTGACCAAATCTCATGAGACTCCTGTCTAAATCTTCTGCAATTTTTCTTTCTCTTCCTTCTTGACTCTTGTTTATTCACATCTATTGTACTCTAAAGCAGGAGGCTGTATTTTTCTCATCGTTATTTTTCTAGTCCTTTTCCTAAGGTGTGCAGTCTACAAAAAAAAAAAAAAAGTCTGTTGTGGGAAAACCAGATCCCTCCCTCTCCCTGAAAACACTGCTAAATTAAGCTAAATACAAATGTAGCTTGCTATTTTCTGGCACACAATTAGCTGGTCCTTCTGAGCTTGACTGTACCTGATGCTTGCTACTGCATAGCATGGTAATAAATGAGTTCTAAAATTCTTTGCAACACTATATGCTGTTTGATTGTAACATTGATAGAGCAATATTGAATGTCATCTGCACCCTACTCTGTGTGGCATTGTTGAATCCTGTATGTCTCTTTATACATTGATACGTTATTGTGGCCTCCTTCATGATGATAAAACCAAAGCAAACCTGAAATAAAATGTTGTGATGAATCTATACTTAATGGCAGATCACTTCTGAGGAATTCGATTAAAACACAGCAATAATGCAGTAACAATGCTGAAGATTCAGAAGATGGATTTAGTTAATTGCTTCTGGAGGACACAAAATGAAATACTGCCTTTCAAAGATGAGTGATAAATCTTCAGATATATGGAAATAATGAGTGTGAAAAATTGACTAGATGTAATGTTGATGAAGGCAATCAAAGGATGAAAGTGTCAGGGTTACTTTTCAATCTGTCATTGAATTGTGGTCATCTATCACTGCAACCAGATTTTGTCCTAGCTTCTACCAAGACTGCTAGTGTATTTCCATTGTTTTCTCCCTGTTGTCCCTTGCTGAATCTTCATGTCTATTACTCTCCGGTCATCTTTTTGTCAGAAGTGTGATATTTTTTCATCAGTTCTCGCAGCACAACCAACCCACTGCCAGTTAGGCTTTTTCATATTCTTTAAGACACCCTTGCCTACAGCTGGCTACCTTGCCTCATCGCTCAACGCTCAGCTTCGAATCCTTTTCTGTGTCTCCTTTTCTACTAGTGTGGCATGGCTGTCAGTACAGGCATGTTAATTTCTTTGAAAACAGAAAGTGCTTATTTTTAATGATACTGTTATGCTATATCTTATTTGTTTATTTATTTTGACTTGAATAGCAGACATTTGTGCCATATAAATAAGTATAAGAAGGGTCAAATCTTTAAAAGACTTGAGGGACCAGACCTTTGCAAAACAATCCTCCACCTGTGCTTTTGCTGTAGTGAGCCATCCTATAAACCATGACTGTTTCTAATGAAGTTAGAGAACACAGGGAAGGAAGGCAGGGAGGGGATTGTTCAATTTTTAGATTACTATAAAATCATAGTGGAGTGAAAGTTCGATTTTATTTGGTTATCATTGCTCAGCAGGGACAGGGTATGTTTATTGTTTTTCACAAAAAACGTTGGTAAATAGGCAGTTACTCAGAAGGAGCTGTAGTCTCCACGTGATCAAAAACATGTATTCAGTATTCCTCCAAGACACTTATTTCATTGATTGACTGAAAAAACTCCAGAGGAGACTATTTTAGCATATTATGTCATATCAGACTTCTGAGGAACACATTTTCCTTTGCTTTCCAGGGAAAATACAGTGTCAAATTTGGCTATTCCATGCAGTGGTGCAATTTTAGCTGTGTCAAAGAGAAGACATTTCGGCCCATCTTCTCTTGGCTGTCACACAGGCTGGTGGAAGCAAAGCAATCCAGCACTAATGCCGATATCCTGACCATCAGCTTATCCCATTGTGTCTTCACAGGATGGCACAAAAGCTACAGACACGCAGATCTTCACGCCAAGACTGGAATTTTTAAGCGGTTAGGTATCATAGTCTGAATTTTTAGGTGCTTTGAAGGGGGAGAAGTGGCCATGCCTTCCATCTTATGTATATTCCCTGAAAAACTAGGACCACGGCATTGTGAGTATTGGAGAGTGTTAAAAGCAGCAGAAGAATTATATGTAATTGCAAGACTAAATTCTGAAAATACTTCAAATCTTTTCTTTGAAAAACTTTTTTTCAAACATTACCTCTGTTGATCATCCCATGATCTGTGTGAATTTTAGGTCTCGTTCTGCCCTCTCCTTGTTTCTAAAAGCAGCAAAACATGTAGCAGAACTGCGGCTGGTATTCAGTTCAATATCTTCATACATATGCGAATGGTATTACTTACTCCTTAGCTTTGCAGGAATATTGGCTGGAGTTCTCAAATGCCGATGTGTTTCTAAAACTTGCCCTTTTGCATTAATCACCCTCTGGCTTATCTTTGTTGTTATTAATAAAGCATTCTCTTTAGTGGCCACCAACTGTAATGCCAGTCATGATTCCTGCTGATATATTGTCTAGTGTTGTACTGTAAGTTTTATGTATGAAAATGGGCTTTTTTAATCCAGAAATCTAGGAAGTAGCCAGATCCTTTTCTGGAGTCTAGCTGTTGATGGTTGTCTCAGTGCAAGAGCGTAAATAAGAAGCTAAGGATTCCCTTTGGGCATGCTGTTGGAAATACCTCCCTGGAGCTAATACCCGCTCTCCGTCTAGGTGGGATATGGAGAGAAGCTTGTCAGGATAAGCAGAGGACAGGATTTGTGTGGAACGGGGTCTGCTTGACACTTAGATGACTCGGCAGTGTCGTGTTTCTGTAGTCCTTGCTCTGCTGCAGTTCATGCTGGGAGCTGGCTCAGTCTGGCCACTTTGGGATCAGAGGAACAAGAAGGTGATTTAAGACAACTTTTCCCATTTTTCCCTTCAGCTGTTCTGACTGTAAGCTCTACCTGATGAAGATCCGATCACTACATTTTTAAAACAATGTTTTCTTAATTCTTTTCAAGCATAATTCCCAGTGAAAAATACAGAAACTGAATAAAAAGTTTTGTTTGACTCAGTATGTAGTATCTACCAGCAGGTCCAACACAATTTTTTTTTCTTCGTTTCCCTTCATGGGAATAAACAAGCTAGAGCATTAGACACTGATAAAAGGGGAGAAAAAATGTTTTATTAGTTCTTCAATAATCTCCAGAGGGTCATTGTCATTTAGAGTTGGTGTACATCCCAAAGAAATTACTAAAGACTTTACAGTTCAACGGTTACTGCCGGACCACGAAGAAATATCCCCAGGAACTGAATTTCCCTGACCTGCGTTCGTGTGTGTGTGTGTCTGTGTTTCTTCTGCTGTCCCACCACGACTCTCAGCTCCTTCTCTCGACTTACACAAAAAAGGCAGGGGACACACATGTACAGACACTACTGCCAGTAGGGTACTTCACGACAGTTTTGGAAAATGTTCCTGAGTACTGGAAGTCCAGCCAACCCTACCAATAAATTCTTGGAGCGCTTCATGGGGTGGTTTTGGCCCCTGCCAGCTGGTGTTCCCTCAGAGACTTCCCAGGCGCTGCTCAGGAGTCTGCGCGGGTCAGAGACGCTTCTGATACCCAGCTAGCATACAGCCACCCCTTTTTGGAGGGTGAGAAAGTCTGATAGTAAGGACTTGAGATGTTCTTGCCGGATGGCCTCAGTGCCAGAGTGTAGGTTCAATATTCTAGTCATGTTTAATTCACTAGTAGAGACATAGCCATAGAGTCTCTTTGAGAAATTTACATACTGACCTGTAGGCCTAATAAATTCAGCGGTTTTTTGTACCAGATGTACTGGCTGTACTGCATTGAGCGTTTTTAAACATCCTCACTAAGCCATACCTGTTGAACTTTTAAATGAAGATGAATTCTCAGCAGGAATTCAGAGCTGGTGAAAATTCCCCACAGTTTTCTGTCACAAAAGGCTGCAGTGATGTTTGCAGTTCAGCTTTTCCCAAAAATTTTTTTTCTGAAGGAAATGCATGACTCCAGACGCAACAAGCCTCAGACCTATAGCTGATGCTGCACTGGCAGGTTGTCCCTGTTGGGTGCGATGGCCAGCTGCATGGATGTCATCACCCTATGCTTTTCATCCTTGACACCATTAGAGCCCTTCTGTGATGCAAACTTTCCTTCCACTTTCCCTTGTAGCACTCCAAAGAAATACTTTATGTTCAGTGTGCGCGAGAGATGAGGGAGAAAATGTCAATAAAGTTAACACAGATAAAAATTGGTTTGATGTGTACTGATCAAACCAGGTAATTTTTTTTTTAATGCTATGTAGAATTATTTTGCAGGCTTTATGTTAACAAAAGTGGGAAACTGTCTGTTTTGGAAACATGTCAGTGGAGAATGAAGCCGACTGACATCTCCATTTATAGCAGCAATCTGCAAGATTTCTATTAAAAAATGCCTTCTCCGCACTGAGTTGATCAGACCTACCTGCGTGCTCTGCAGGCTGACCTTTGAGCCGCTCATGGGGTCCAGAGGGTCTGATTCTGCCCAAATGTGTGTCTTCTCTAGTGAAGAGCCTGACAAGTGAGATGTGGGCAGGGGACAGATAGTTTACAAAACCGAGGTACAATACTGTACGTCTGTAAGGGAACTGATTACCAGAATGTCGTGTTAACCATGCATTTGAAATAACTGTGGAAGTAGCTTTTTATTGATAGGTCTCAAAGTTCCATCTAAAGGAGTTAAATAGTCTTACGGTATGGGGCCACAGACAGGAGAGGAAGCATGTCCTACGTCCTTCAGCAGACCAACGACAGACCCTGCTTTCCCGAGATCTGGTCCAGTTTTTGGTGCCAAAGGCTGGTACCGTGCAGCCCAGTAGGTGCGGATCTGCAGGAGGCAGCTGGGTGCCTGATGTCCACATTAAATGCTTCTGCTGGGAGTTGGCTTTGTAGAAGTAGTTCTGGTTTGGTTCAGTGGGCTGCATAACTATTTATAGTTGGAGCTCTAGGAGTGCTTATGGAGAGCACCTCTGGTTTGGGCCATCCAAAAGGAGTAAAGTTGACATGCTCCCAAACAGCTTTGCAGCGTGAATCAAGGTATAGTAAGGGAGAGCAGTGGGCAGATTCGCTTCAAAAGCACGTTCCCAATTTGAACTACAGTGCTAATACAGGTAACTCAAAGCCATACTGACTCCCATTTTTAGAACGAATTGTCATTTCATTTTGGGACACTGAAGCACATCCCCATCTGATGTGTTATTTATTCATCACTTAATTAGCAACTAGTTGTAAAGTGATATCTTCATCGTTATTCTCATTTCTCTGCTGTTTACGAGAAGCAGTGGTAAACAGGTGTAAGAATTGCTGTATCAGCTCATACCAAATGTCTCTTAGGCCAGTATCATATCTCTGACTGGGGCTAATATCATATGTTTAACGAATAGCACAAAAAAGTGATACTTCCCTGGAAAAATCTCCCAGCCTCCATGGTTTTCAGTTCAGGAATATCTGTGGTTGCAGTTGGTTTCTTAATGCTTAAGCTAAGGGATATTAAAATAAATGATTGCACTTATTTAGCTAATGTGCACCTAGATAAAGGATATCTCTAGATATAGGTTTTGGCCACATTTTTCCTTGTAGATCATACTTTCTACAACATACTTTTACAACGCGTGTCATCATTGTTGTTAGTTGTGCTCGTTAAATCCCCAAAGCTGTCCAGTGTTAATCACTGACATTGCAGTGTAATCTACCTCTGTGCACTCATGCAGATTTGTGGAAGCTGCTTGCTTTCACCAACTGTTTCCTCTGAATGCCAGAAAACTTCAATGTACAAACAGTATAAAGCGGTGTGTGTCTGTCTACAACTGTAAGGATGAAAAACTGTAAACTCTCCCCTAAATTTCTGGACTTTTCCAGTCCAGAAATCTCAAAGCAGCAGTTCGTTTGCTTTAAATCGCACTAGTCCTCAAAAATCTTTCTGAAGTGATGTTTGAATTATGCTGTTGGGAATTCAAGAAGAGAAAATCCGAATGTCTTTGGATATTCAGTCATGGATTAATTTATGTCTGAGACTACTTTTCCTCAAGCTCCTTTTGCCTACAATACTGAGTTCTACAGTATAAGGTATAGGAGTGTGTAATCCCTGAGATGAGAGTTTCTGATGACTTCAATGAACTTCAAAAAAAGAAACTCTAATGCATTTTGAAAGCTGTTAAAATCTGTATTTTTTAATGCAGAATAGCAGTTGAGAGCAGATGCAATGTTCTTTCAAGAACTCGTGACTCCTCCCTTTCCAAAAAGATAAAGCTTCAGAACTAAGTCATTGTGAAATCTAGGACGGAAAATCAAATAGAGATGAGGATTAAGTATTGCATCTCTTGAAATGGACAATATAATTTTTATTTGCATCATAAAAAGGTGGAAAACAGGATATTTTTCCTGTGGTCAGGGCATGCTTGAGGTATGGCGCCTGGAGACACACACCCTTATTCGGGAGTTGGTGATGAGTCCCCTGGTGTCTCAGATTAGACAGAATCTGTGGTTCCTGCTACACACACAGACCTTTCACTGACGCACACTCTTAATTTCTCAGTATATACTTTCTTATGTTCTTCACCTCAGCATCTTCTTCACTGTTATCTACCCTGGAACTGGTATAGAGTTTTCCAGATAAGTCAATCATTGTAGCCTCAGGTACGCTGAAGAGCAAGAGGAGAATGGAGAGTGGGCAGGCAAAGGGAGAAGCTAATCCTCACAATAGTTTTCTCAGTCTGTTGTGATGCTGCAAACTGCTCAAATTCTTCTCTAGTGCATTATTTTAAGGTCTTCCAAGACTATTTTGGCAGAATGACCAGATGGTGCAAGAGAAGTCACAAGTGCCTTGTGGTTTGACCCCAGTCAGCAACTAAGCACCACACAGCCGCTCCCCCCTCCCAGTGGGATGGGGAGGAGGATCAGGAAAAAAAAAAGTAAAACTCGTGGGTTGAGATAAGAACAGTTTAATAACTAAAGTAAAATAAAATACAAACTAAGAATAATAATATAATAATAATTGTAATGAAAAGGAATATAACAAAAAGAGAAATAAAACCCAAGAAAAGACAAGTGATGCACAATGCAATTGCTCACCACCTGCTGACTGATGCCTGAGCAGCGATCCGCCCCTCCTGGCCAACTCCCCCCTGTTTATATACTGGGCATGACGTTCCATGGTATGGAATACCCCTTTGGCTAGTTCGGGTCAGCTGCCCCGGCTCTGCTCCCTCCCAGCTTCTTGCACACCTGCTTGCTGGTCACAGCATGGGAAACTGTAAAATCCTTGACTTAAGATTAGCGCTACTTAGCAACAACTAAAACATCAGCGTGTTATCAGCATTATTCTCACACTAAATCCAAAACACAGCACTGTACCAGCTACCAGTAAGAAAATTAACTCTATCCCAGCCGAAACCAGGACATGCCTATATGTTCTCCACCCCTCCTTAACCACAGCCATGAGTTGTCAGACTCCAGAGTGGCTTCATGCTACGATCAGATAGGCAGACAACAGACTCAAGGGGCCTTTTGAGGAATTAGAGCTCTTACTCTTGCAGGGTATGAAGAACCCCTATAGAAGCATTCCAAAAGAAGTCTGGAGTATAGGGGAGGAGGACACCAAGTAGTAGACTTACTGTGATGTGAAGTCTTCTCCTGAGGCTACTTCCAGATGCAAACCATTAATTGAGCTGTGCGGGAACCAGACTGTCCACTTCATGGCAATTTTATTATTTACACGTTTGTTTTGGCCTGGAATCAACAAAAATTTAATATTTAAATATTTTCAATAGAACATATTTTAAAAAATATTTCTTGGGAGCAGTCAAAATGTTTTTTATCATAATGCTGTTTTTTTTTCAATGTAGCGCTAATTTAATATGAAACTATACTGAAATATTTACTGAAATATTGCAACAAAACATTGATTTTCTTCAAACAGTTTTTTTTCTAAATGACATTTTGTCAAAATCAATATATTCTGGCAGACAAAGTGTAATTTTGATGCCATAGTACTTTTTAGCAATGTGGAAACAACTACAGTGCTATTGGAATCTACTCATTATGGTGCTAAGCACTCCTAGCAAAGTAAAAGTGCATGTGTAACAAAACTGGCATCTCTGTGCCTGCTGAATCTCTTTAGTACAAGTGGGAAAATAAAGACTTAAAATAGCCTTTATTTACTTACTACCATGTAGGAGCAATGGCAGAGCTAACTCCAGCAATGCAGAAGTGTATTGAAGCCTGAGCTTTCAAGTTCTTATTTTCACTGTTATTTTAGACAGCACAGGTAAAACCAGTGTTTTAGCACATGGTCATCACACCTTTGCTTTGTAACTATATTCCATGTCATACTCCAGCAAATCTCTGCTTGAAATCAATTTATTACATAGATATGCTTGGTCATTTATTTATTTATTTATTTATTTGTTAACTTTTTCCCCAAAGAGGCTTCTGTGGAACAGTTTAGTCCTTCAGAGTGGGATCCAGTTGCATCAGATACTTTCAGAGAAGTAAACATTACATACCTATTAAATATTTCACTGAGGATTTATAGTTACAATCAATTCTGACTGAATAATCTCAAAAGATAGGGTACGAATATACCCTATCAGGCAGACCTTTATGATCCTTTGTAAAGTTACATCCACTCAACAAAAGTCTGCTGATTTTAGAGTATTATTTGCTCTATTAAGTTAGCTGAATGAGTATATGAAGAATATGCGGGTCAGTATTTGGTCCTTTTCACTCTGGACAGGGGCAGATGCGAAGGGATGTTAATATCTTTTGCCTGATGAAGTCTAGGATGAGAGATGTAGCATTAGGACTGGTTATACCAGCCAGCGGGGTGTGTACAGATATAACGGTGTCCTTAAACACACAGTCAGCTGGTTGAACTGAAGTGGAGCCTGACTAAGTGTGTTTTTGTACACTGGGATTGTAAAAGTCATTAACTGATGCATGCTTAGATTGGGCTATTAATTCCTAGGTAAGACCACACGTATCACAAAAATCACAGAAAGCCCTAGGCTGTCAGGATAGACTTATTACTGAGGCCATGCTGGGATAATTTCATACTCCTCGATCCTGCTGTGATGCTCACAGTCCAAGCTCAGGAAAGTAGCTCCAGGTGCATGCAGTGATGTGGCATTGGTGAAGACCATGTCATTGCATTAGAGTGATTGCTACTGGAGCAGCAAGTCAGCTTTAGAAATTACTCTAAAATAGAGACTGAATCTCCTGTTTGATGCATAATTTGCCCATTTATTCTTGCGATAGATTTATTTATTAAGTTTTTTTTACACTTTAAACATCACAAAGTATATATTTTATATCCTCAGTAACATAGGTAGCTATATATAATAGTGAATTATAGTGAGGAGGAAAGTAAATATTCCAATTGAAACTGAAAGCCTTTCTTGAAGTTGCAGCATTTTCAGTGCTGTGTTCCAGTGAGACTGCTTGTAGCAAGCAATGAGCTGCCTTCTTGCCAGAACCTCCTGAATTGCTGCGGAAAGTTTTTTTTCCTCTTTTTGGTGCTGACACATGACATGCGTCTCAGATGCTGGCCTGCTTCCTCTGTCACACACCTGATACAGGTGACAAACTCGTTTCGTCGCTGAAATCATCCCATGACCCAACATGTGTGCCTCTATCTGTAGCACCTCACTTCTGAAATTAGTGACACCGTGACATTTTATATCAATTGGGAATTAGGGTTTTTTTAAGATGCTGTATATCATCTCCTGTATGAAAATAAGATGGTATTCTACTATGCTACATTTCACTAGTTCAGTTTAGATTCAATGAAGTAGAACAGAGTTACGGATCTAATTCATCACCCCTCTGTAGAACGCCAAGGTTTTGTTCAGGTTATACTTTTTGGCAAGTGTTGCGTT
This sequence comes from Gymnogyps californianus, assembly GCF_018139145.2. Lineage (NCBI taxonomy): Eukaryota > Metazoa > Chordata > Aves > Accipitriformes > Cathartidae > Gymnogyps > Gymnogyps californianus. The sequence goes on along the minus strand of NC_059471.1, from coordinate 73,528,652 downwards.
TTCTTCCTTTGCATATGAAATAATTTAGTGTCAGGGTGGCATCACTTAACCTTTATTAGTTATATAGATGCGGAAAATAATCTGTTTAAATTGACTGGAATGACGACTGCAAAACACATGTCAGGATCAATATTTTAGAAACATGTTGGTTTTGGAATCATTTCACAGAAGAATACAATAAAATAGGCAAAAATCCAACTTCAAAAATGTCTCTGTAGTGGCTACTAAAAATACGTTAACATAAAAAATTATTTCTTATAATTTTTTATATATCTTAACCGATGCATTAGACTTCCAGTACTGTGTGCACGTTAGGATAAAAATAAATGTAAAAATTATTCATGTAATAGTGCATAGACAAGCTTGTAATTATTTATAACTTGTTGATTGCTTAATAGAACATTAGTCATTTGCATATTCATTTTATTTTCCTTTAAGATATCTCATAATTTTAGAAATAAACAAAGACAAACTTTGAACATTTTACATAAATGTGTCCTGGCCCGTTGTCATTTAATTTTTCAAAATGACATTTTGCTTTTTGTACAGATCGCATTTCTGCTTGAACAGTTCATATGCATTTTTGTAGTGTCTGAACTGCTTCTCCTCATAAGGTAGGCATTCGCCTCCAAGGTACAGTCCTGTGTTGCACTCAGTCTTCTGCAAATCCAATTAACTTTTTAGAAAGGTAAAATCATGTCTGTGTTCTCAAAGAGGAGTAAGAAAGATGAACCAACACTAAATGTTGTATTGTTTCACTCAACACTCTTTTTTGTTCCTATGCATTAAAAAATACTGTTTTAAAGAGTATCCTTCTTTCAGACCTGTAGTGCTAGTAAAACTAACTCCTGTTTCCATTCCCACTGTGAGCGGTTTTTTTCCAAGTACATACTTGGATAATATTATAGGATAAAAGAAGTGTTTATTTTGAAATGTATTTCCTTTTACCAGAGTTGCTGAGTATTTTTTAATAATAAATTGGATGACTGCAAGCAAAATGTAGAGAAGTAGCACTGAAAAAAAATCACTTCTTCCTTTCTTTCATGCAATTTCACTATTATATTTAAAGTTTTCAAAACCAGCTGTAGACTTATTAACATGTTATGGTTAAAACTCTAAGGTATACTTTTTCACTGTTTTTACTGCAGAGTCTGATAAAAGTAATAGCAATTCTAACCTTCCTTTTGTCAGTTATTTTAAATGGTCTTGTATACTTGGAGAGCTCATCATAAATTTCTAATGCTAGTGTCAATGAAGTTTGTTACATGTTCTTGTACTGCAGTGACACATAGTGCATGTCATAATGCAGCGGAGCAGCCACTGGAGGAAGAACCCTCTAAATAAGCTGTGAGTGACTTCCAAACTCCCAGAGCAACCCAAAGAGTTTCTGGAGGCTCTGGGTAGGTTTTCTGCTCTGTAAATTAAAAACTATTTCTTTAATGTAGAGAACCTACCTTGATTATAGTCATAAATTCCTAATCCCTTCGTTGTCATCTGTTAGAAGTGTGGATGATTTCTGACTAGAATTCTTCGTTTTGGCTTAAATGTTTTTATCGTGTTCTTGAGTGGAAGTATGAGCAAATGCAGCTTCACCTTTTGGGAAGAGAAGGTATTTTAAAAGATAAAGTTGTCTTGCTATTTTTATTATTTTCTATATCATGAAGAAGCAGAGAAATGAAGAGTCAGGGAAAAAAAAATTATTCTTCAATCCTAAATCTACTGCTTCCACCAGAAATTAGATAGAGCTTGAAATACTTACTGTCCCGCCAGAGCCACTAGATTAAATCAAATTGAGGTTACTTAACTCTCCCAGTTAATGCGTTTGAGAAATCGCAGAAGGAGCTGGTCACGCCAGTGGTGTGAGCGGTCCAGGTGAGGCGATGAAGGACTGCTCCCTCTCCGGGAGCCTTCCCTGAGGACTCGCCGTCGGGGGACCAGTGCCACTCACCAAAGGCTATGGGATCTTGCAGCAGCTGTGGTCTTTTAACCCCTTTTCCCTCTTGCCGACAGCACTGTCCCCTGTACCCACTTCAAAAAGAGATTGCCAACTGCAAAGGGAAGGAAAAAATAAAAGAAACGTTGTGTATGCTCTGGGTCAGCGTTGTCATTATTCTCTGCTCTGTTGAAACATGCTTAGCCTCTGAAGGAGTGCAGCACGAAGGCCCACAATTTGTAATCTGGCTGCAGGAATTTCCGTTCGGTTCCTCTATTGAAAACCACCTCGGAAATGACAGCATCCTGGCTATACCGGTCGTGCTTTCGCCGGAGTCCTTTCTACTTGGTTTCTAGTGGCATTGTGGCAGAGCAATGCAGAAAGGACGGAGAACAAGGGGAGAGCCTTGCCAAGGTTGTTCAAACTGGCAATGATGTTTTAAGGCCTAGGTTCAGCATTGCTGTGAAGCACACTGTGGTCAGCAGAGTTAAAGGCACTCCTGATGTTCCATGATTTGCTAAATAAAAGTGGATAAATGTGCTTTTCTGACTTGGTGTTGTAATTGGGGAAGAAATGCTTTTTAAAGGACTTATTTGTGGAAAAGTTTAATAGCTAGAGTTTCAAGATTCATGGTCCATTTAAAAATACAATTTGATAAATGACCTTATACTTTAAGGTAAAGAGTAAAATACTTTATGAGTAAAGCCTTATTTTTCCCTTACATTGTTCTCATACTTGGCTAGTTCAAGTGCAACATCATTCTTATGTACAGTATTAACTGGCATTTTGGTTTATGCCTCATAATCTTTTTTACATTTTAAATTTTAAAACCAGAATGAACATTCTGTAGGAAGATCAGAAAAGAAAGTCATAATAATTGCTAATAATTTATTAGAAATTCTTTACTTCTCAGTGAAGGAATGGCAGAATGACTTAAGTTTTAGGTGGCATCAGATCAAGCACAAGAATAGTTTCTCTGACCACCTGACACACTCTAAATTAACACCCTTATCCTGAGATAATCTCTGCTTGTAGTGTACAGATATTGAAAAGAGAAAGAGCAATTCAGTCATTAGAGGAGGCATAATATACACATACCATACAAATAATCTATATGGCAGTGTGTCCTGGTTTTGGCTGGGATAGAGTTAATTTTCTTACTGGTAGCTGGTACAGTGCTGTGTTTTGGATTTAGTGTGAGAATAATGTTGATAACACGCTGATGTTTTAGTTGTTGCTAAGTAGCACTTATCTTAAGTCAAGGATTTTACAGTTTCCCATGCTGTGGCCAGCAAGCGGGTGTGCAAGAAGCTGGGAGGGAGCATAGCCGGGGCAGCTGACCTGAACTAGCCAAAGGGGTATTCCATACCGTAGAACGTCATGCCCAGTATATAAACGGGGAAGTTGGCCAGGAGGGGCGGATCGCTGCTTGGGCATTGGTCAGTGGGTGGTGAACAACTGCATTGTGCATCACGTGTCTTGGGTGTTATTTCTTTTTTTTGTTATATTCCTTTTCATCACTGTTATTATTATTCTTCTTAGTTAGTAGTGTATTTTATTTTACTTTAGTTATTAAACTGTTCTTATCTCAACCCACGAGTTTTACTTTTTTTCCCTCCTGCTCCTCACCCCACTAGGAGGGGGTAGGGGGAAGTGGCTGCGTGGTGCTTAGTTGCTGGCTGGGGTTAAAGCACGACACGGTGGTTTAGAACAAATGTGAGGGAGAGGTGGTCAGTGGGATATGTTAGGCTGTGGAGGAGGTTTACAGTTAACTAGTGGAAATCTCCATTTGTAAACTGCATACCAACATGTTTAGGAGGAAGCAGATGTACCTCTGAACAGAACTTCTCTAGTCCAGAAGACTGTATGCCCATAAGCCTATAGATGGGGTACAGTGACAGGATTAGCAGGATCAGTCAGTATCTTTTGCCATCTCTAAGATATGTACGTAAACAAACAAATAAAAAATCTCACTTCATTCAGCAGGATTTTTCATATTTGTTTTTTGTTCTTTCAACCCTTAATAAGATAGTCTGCCTCATCCTCTTTTCCTGTGCACCTTCATTTGGTTTCAACTGGTTTGTCTGTGTGAGTTGCAGGTGAAGCAGAGTGTGGTCTGCACTTCTGGCTGGTTTTGGCTCCAAGGTTGAGTGAAATCAAATGAACAGCAGCAGACACCTTAAAAAAAACTTCAGGAGGGATCTGAAGCTTAAGGGTGGTCAGTTCAGGGCTCTATCTGAATGTCAAGACTGGAGAGCCCAGGTCAGCAGAAGCTCTCGGGGAGATGATTTGCACAGTGTTTTTGTAGATGCTTGTCAGTGCCAATGTATGGGGAGACTGGATAGCATTCAGATCTTTTAGTTTTCTAAACTCACCTTTTAAGTTTGAATAATATAATTTTGGGCATACATACCTCATTTGAGTAAAACTTATTTCTTCAACACCATTGTGATCCTTAGCCCTGCCAAATGACTGAGAATGTAGAAGTGTTAGACCTCTAATACTTGCCTTTGAGAAAGTGATCCAACACTTGCTGTCTTCAACAAATTTTTGAATCGGGGTCTAAATCATATTGGTGACGTGATCTTAAGCTCCAAGAATTAGTGTGGAACTGGGGCAACGTGAAATTTATATTCACCGCTAAGTGAGAGAGCCAGCGCTGAAGCGGAGGGCTGGGCTGGGCAGGGATCATCTGGCAGAAGGCACAGTGCTGAGCGGGAGGGCGGCAGTGCTCTGTTTTACAGTCAGATGCCAGATGCGAAGTCTAATGATGGCTGTCGCATCTTGAAACTGATTACAAAGCTGAATTGTATTTGTGCTTGTCAGATATAAAACCAATTTGTAAGGCGTTTTGTTGTTTTATGGGTTTTGAGCAGTGAGAATTCACTTTTTAAAGGTTTTTTTCCTGCAACTGTAAGGGCTAGAAACTTCTAAAAACCCTGGAGTTCTTCTGTAATTTATATGACTCCAAAACCAGTTTGTTTCCTGTGCCTTTCCTTTTTATGCTGAGCTCCTGTGTAAAGGTACGTACCTCTGAACAGAACTTCTCTAGTCCAGAAGACTATATGCCCATAAGCATATAGATGGGGTGAGAAGTCAGAGGGAGATAGTCAGGACTGAGAAGCAGAATTGCAGGGGTGAACTTGGAACAGTTCGTCATACATAAGAAAGAAAAAAAAGTGTTTTCTAAAAAACACAGGAGTTTTTGATAGGATTTATTTTTCCCTGAGTTTTTAGTGAACCCGACATTATTTTTGATTCTCTCATGAGGTTGGTCCTTTAAAAAGTCGTTATGCAGGGCCCTACAAAGTCCTTCTTGACATGAATTTGGAGTAATGCAACTAAGTTGTAAGTGACTGAAAGAAGCACGTTATATAGGTTCTGTAAAGGAAGTAGTAGCTAAGTTTCTTCAGTCTACCATCAGGCCTTTGTATATAATGCAAAGTTCATTTTTCCATTCTGGTAGGGGGTGGAAAGATTTGATTATAGAAATAGATAGTGCTTAATTTTGTAGTTGTTTTACTTACCAGCTATGTGCCCGGAGCTCTCAGAGGTATTTCTAGGTGTATATCTATAATAAGCATATCTGAAAATGTTGGAGAAGGAAGGGGTCCAAATTATCTGAAAGATATCATGATTCATTATTCCTCCTCCCAGTGAGACCTCTCTGGCCACACAGCTCTGAAGCTCAGCCATTTTGTTTAAATTTTCAGACGCTTTGTAGAGAACAGCAATAAGACAGGTTGCATTGAAATCTCTTGACCCATGTATTATTAAGAAAACACAATAAATAATTATCCCACAGTTTAGTATTTTTATAGGGAGTTGTAAGGTCTACATGGTGTTTATCAAGAGTATAGGCAGCGTAGTTTAGTGTCATTATTACCTGAAACCTGGCTACAACGTGGCATACTTTGGTTTGAAGACATCTTTTGTTATAATTGAGAATTTTATTTGCATATGTGCAATAGGCTCCCTTTTTGTCAGACAATGAAACCAGATTAAGAACTGATAAATGCCTATCTCATGCATATTTAGAGTTAGTGTTTACCCTTCAGTGGGCTCTTCAGTGTTTGTCCACTCAATGAAGTGCTAGTTGTTTAACTAACTGAATGTGTATTTATTGAACAGATTTGAAATGATACAATATGCAATGAAACTGGGTTGGAAGTTGCAGTCCTACTATATTTGTTCATCACAAAAATTACTCATTTTAAGTTATTTGGATAACAGCTAAAGCATAATTAAATAGAATCAGGGTTGCAAGGCATGTTTAGGAAAAATTTTGCTGTATAATGAAAAGCTTAAGGGAAGAGAGAACAAATGTGACCTGGGTTGTCTGCCACTTTGAGCTTGAGTGTAATTTTACCAGGACTACTTCAAACCATTTATTTGATGTCTGTCCCCATTTCTTTGAAAAATAAGGGATGGAATGATAGCTGCTGGAAAGTTGGAAAAGATTGTGCTTGGTGTTTGCAGAGGTTTCAGTCTATATGGAAAGCTGCTGCCAAACCACTTCACAGCCTGATAGATTCTAGCATATTTAATTAAGGTAACTGATTGTATTTGAGACAAATTCTTTGATTTGGAGAATGTAGAAAAAACTATTTTAAACTTTGTGAGGTTCTACATATTAAGCTGATCAAACTGCTGAAGTTTCTCTCAGTGATCAGAGTACAGGACTAAGGCTGCTTTTGCAGTTTAGGGAAGAGAACTTGAACATAGACCTCAATTACTGATGCTCGAGTTTTAAAGTGAAATGAACCTTCTTTACTTTTACTGATCCTGTCAGCACTACTGTGCACTTTCAAGGGATGGATCACAAATCACACTTCAGATTTTCACATGCCGAGGTGAACAAACCCACTTTAGTGAACACCAACCTGAATTATTCGTGCTCGCAACTATGAAACACTGATGTTCTGTAACACCAATATCTTGAGGAGAAGCTGCTAGTAAACAAACGCATGTAAGTCAACAATTGGTACAGAAATATACTGGAAATGCAAAGTAAATTGTTTACTTTGGTGATAGTGAATATTTTAGTTAAAGGAACAAAAAGAATATTATTGCGTACAGAGTTCAAGAACAGTTAATACTGATAAAAATACTATTTTTATCGTTCTGATTTCCCTAATGATAATTCTTGTCACAACTTACGGTTTTAATAATTTTGTAGTTGGCTTAAATGTGGCAATATTTCACCTGGGTCTTAAGTACAGAACTCCTTCTTCTGCCCTCCATTATCCTACTGAGATGTATAGTAGGCTTTTATTGAATGACTGCATGGAAATAATGCTTTGACTTACCCTGCTTATGCCAGGCTGGAATTTTGATTAGTTAAGATGAAAACGTCTTCTTTGCCTACTTTGCCTTTGTAAAAGAGTATGTAAAATAAAGATTGAGTGCTTTGAGTTGTACAGATGATTCAATAATGTTTGTACTCCTTTTAGTAATGTTGGGATATGGTACCATCATTTGTATCCTCATAAAATGTAATTAGGTATTGAATGTTTGCCTTCAAAAACGTTCAGCCTGAGCTGCCTTTTTTTGAGAAGTGTGGCAGTGGACCGTGAAGTGGAGCATACTCAGTTCTCCTGCTGCATCGCATCCCACAATATTTTCTTCCTGAAACGATTAGTGGTGTTTTAATGTTTAGTTAGCAGGTCTTATTTACTTTGCTGCACACTGCAGGTGAGAGGCATCAAACCACTTACCTGTGTTCTTAAAAATATATTTAAGTAAGTGCCTTGCTCTACCCGGTTTAGGAAGATGTTGACTGAAGTGATATGCTTGCCGAAATGGAGTGAGTGGTGAAAAAATTGTGGTAAAACTTGGAAGTTCTTGGCTGTCAATACTATGTGCAAGCCACTATCTTAAGTACTAGACATCTCAAAACCCTTTTTAAACTTCATGTAATTATAAAAGGTCCAGCAATTTCCTCCACAGCTGAAATATGGCTACCTAGCTCCATAGGATATAGTTTCTTGTTTTGCACTTGTAATAGCTTTTGGCTTAGAGGACATTCCAAATGAACGGTGCAGTAGTAGTATAGATACGGAAGATAAGTTTCAAGAGAAAATCTTGAGATTTCTTTATCAAGAAATCTCCTCTATTTCTGCTGCAATGAACAAAAACTTGGTTAAAAAACGATCCTAGGGTCCCTTGCCCTTTTTCTTCATCTTTGTCTTCATCCTCTTTTCCTCCTCCGCCTTCTCGTATCATCCACGTTCTTTCACTTGAATATTTCTCTGACATTTCTGGAGTGCAGTTTTTCTGCTTTTTTGTTTCTTCAGTTTCCTCCCTATTGGTAAAATGCCAGAGTGTTTTTCTACTAGAAGTTTTCAGACTTCACTGTTCTGAACATGACAATGATAGGACAGTGTTAATGTCCCTTTCCTGCAAATACCCCACATTCAAAAACAAAACTGGGAGGCAAATAGCTTGTGCTACGTTTGCAGCCATCCACTTTGATATGGTGAACTTCCTCAAGTCATCCAAACCAAAACTGGTTGGAGCAGGCAATATTCCTCCGTGAAGTCCAATCTCAGCGGGACTGGTGCTTCCAAGGGCGTATCAAATCACGCAGTGGCTGAGCTTATTGGAGTGATGGTGTCAGCGTCTTGATACAGCTGTTGTGTTTTCAGGACTCGGCTAGTACTGCCGTGCCATGATGCAGTCTCACTGCTGCACCGTGGGCACGAGAGCTGTCTGTGGGACCTTTAACTCTCTGTTCTTATTTGTATGGTGTATTTGCTGGATTTACTGAATCCTCCTGTGTGTCACCTACCACGCAGAAAAACCTGTCATGTCTAAACAATTTCTCTCTTGCAGTCCGTCAGATTCCTTTTGGAGGCAGACCTGCTCAAACATCGCTGGTAGCTTGAATACATAGGAAAGCAGTACTTTGCGCATAGACACTAAAATGACCTAATCAAGCAGATCTTGATTTGCCAAATTTTGTCTGTCAGCTTTCACCGACTGTCCACCTGGATGTTAAAGACACACCCCGGCACACAATCAGGAGATGAATCTGGGATCATTTTAGTCCTGAAGCTGATCAGGAGGTGCCTACCCAAAATAGGTCAAACAGTTTGCATTGTATGCGAGACCTTTGATTCTGGAAATGACAGTGGGTATTTGTCCATTGGCATGCCCATATCAGATGCATTTTAACTGGTATCTAAAATAACTCTCACAGGCTGATGGTTCCATCCCATGGTAAAAAAATCAGAAGTGAGGTTCCTAAGATTTTGGAGAAGGCACTGTTTACTGCACTGCATTGTTTACCTTAGCAGGCATTGCTTATATTTATACTGCTGCTGTGTGTGCCTTTTACAAGCACTGAAGCAATTTAAGTTTTGCCCATAGAAATGCCCTGGGCATAAGAACATTAAGCTTGCAAACTGGAAGTCATGCCTTTTGCATAATGTAACATGTACAGTAGGAAAAACAATGTCGCTGTCAGTCTTTGGCTGATAAACCTTAATTTAAGAGGCTGCTTCTGCCCTTCTAATGTCAGTGGTTAGTAACTTACTGTTAGTTCTTGTAGTGGATGGAATTGTGACTCCATCTAATCCTGCCATCGCAAGGGATGGCATTCAGTAGTTTTTATGGTACTTCCCCATTTTCTGTTCCTATGCTTATAAATCTGTAGTGGATTCATTTAAAGGCAGCCAGTATTTCACCCATTTACAGAGTAAAGGACTCCATTGTACCCTGTGTGCAACAAGATTAAAGTTAGGAGGATGTGGTCAGTAAAGAGTTAAATAATAATTTTAACCTTCAGGGCTAGGGCTGCACAGAACAGCATTCAGGCTGAAATTATTTGAATATTTGCTAATCTTGCTTAATTGCTGTGTCTTGTGAAAAGTGTTCCCTTCCCCCATGAGACTCAGAACTCCAAAATGCTGAAAATATCTTCATAGCAAAATGTCAGCAGGCTAAATGAGCCTAGACAGACAGTCCTATAACTGCAGCTGTAGCCTTGAAGTAATCTTCAAATAACGAGGCTAGGCTTTCTTTAGAGATTGTTTGTGTATTGTTTATCCTCACACATTATATTGTGCCACACAGGGAAACCCTAGGTTTTTTTAAAGCATTCTTCTGATACAAATCATCATTTTCCATTCCAGAAACAATTCTCCTAAGCTTGTTTGGCTTATCAGGCTGATCTGTACAACTTGGGAAACAAATCTATAGTAGCAAATGCTTCCATTAGTTGTTCTCGGCCAATCCACAGATGGAAAAACACTGGGTGAACTGTAAGCAATGATGTTTGTTTAATGACTGCTTGCTGTTGAGAGTGCCCATGTGGCAGTAAATGAGTCAAGCTGATGAGATGCACAGACACCTGTACAGGTTTGTGTGTAATAAACAGTTTTTGCAGAACATTTCATGGTACATGAGCCAATGTGTGCTGCTGCATCCTTCACCTTGCACACTGTTCCTGCTGAAGAACATGCTTGTAGCTGGGGAATTTCTCTGGTTACCCAACAAAGAGGTAAAATCTGTAAATCATGCTCTTCTGCGATTCAGGCATCCCGTTCCAGCTGGAGTGGTGAGGTTAATGCCAGCTCAGCAGTTGCACAAATGAAGATGGATTTTCAAATTAGAAACATGAGTTTTGACAAGGCTGCGTTCCTTCGTGGGTGTTGGAATTTGTGTCGGGTATTTTGCTGATTAGTACTCGTGATGTTGATGGATCGCCCTAACCCATCTTTTTGCTGTTTGTGTTACCTCAGCGTTATCACTTCGTGATGTTGATATTTATGGTGGCTCAAGTTCTAGAGGACCTTCTAATGTGTATGTCAGGTAGCAAAACTGTTGTATCAGAGATTTTGCTTCTCTCAAACTTCGTTATGCTGTGGAAATCCCAGTTCTCTGTGTCATCCAGTGCATGTTTTAAGTAGTCAGGAGCGTGATTAGACATGGCCCTTGTCATCACCTTCTCTCTGCATTGACTGGAGTCTCTATTACAACTTTTCTGTCTTTTCTTATTTCCCTTTCCCTGACTCTGCTTACCGTGGTTAAAATGGTCTAATTTCTGTTCTGATACCAACTATCTACTGTAGCTTTCTTCACGACCAAACACTGAACTTCTTAGGGATCAAGAAATCAGACCAGTAGTCAGTGAATTATAATACAGTGCTTCTCTCTCTATTACTTTACCAGGACATTTCACAAAAATTTATACAAAAATGATGTACCCAAAAGAAAAAACTGAAGAAAATTGTTTGTTAACACCTAAATAATTGCAAATAGCTTGGGGATGTGTTTTTCAAAAAACAAAATTTCTGGGATTTTCTTAAATTTTATTCCAATTTTTTTCAAGTCAAACCTGTGCTTTAGTAAAAAATACCATGAGATTTCACTTTGGAAAGAGAGTAGGATCTCATTCTGATATTCCTACCCTTACTGATCAGTTCTTTTACATTTGGGGTTCTGTGATGGTTCTTACATTCTGGTGGCTTGTGATAGGCTTACTGTAGCAAAATGAAGATACTAGAGTCTAGCCGTCCTTATAGTTTTCTTGCCTAACTTTAGCAAGTTTGTGCAGTATAATATAATCCGTATGTGATACAATTTTCATTAAAAGGTTCCCCCCATCCGTTCCCACTTGTACACATACCTTTGCTTGCTTTCCTGCTCAGAATATAGTGTCCTGACTATGGACTCTCTGTGAAGAGTTTTTCCAAATCCCGTTAGGAAACTTCTGTTTTGTAAAAAAAAAAAAGTGAGATAATTTTTGCCCAGATAATTTCATTCCTGCTGAAGAAGACTTTTTTCTCTGTTTGGATGTTTACTTAAAACCAGTGTTTGGTAGTAAACACTGAAGTCCTGTTTTCTGTGTATTCAGCTGCTAATGATCCAGAAAGTATCAATCACTGAAACAGTTATTAAAATTCTTAGTCAGTAGATGTAATTTAAGAGACCCAGACTGTCCAGAGGGCAGTAGACATAGATCGCTCTTAAAAATGCAAGACGTGTAAACTAATTTTTGCCAGCAGTTAATCAATAGCATGAAAAGTAGAAAACTTCTGACACAGTAATAAGTTTAATTATTGTTCTGTTCATTCTGGTAGATAGAAGTTCCTCTAAATCTGTGTTGAAAGCAACAGAGTTTCATATATTGCTACAAAATTTTCTGCGCCTGTCAGATCACGGGTGATCAGGTTTTTCTTTCTTGGTTTTGGGCTCTTCCCCCCTTTTGGAGCTGGAATGTCCTTAGTGCATTTGATGCTATTTAATGCTATAAATGCACAGTGCCTAATTTTCCTTTTCTTTTTAAACATTCCTTTGGTTGTTTAACACATAGAATAGTAAATATTATACACTTTAAGAAACATTCAGTGATATTAATGGAATTTGTTTTACTGGTTGTAACATTCATTCTTTATTTTCCTAATACAAGCGTGTGTGTATTTGGCTAATCCGTTTCTTCTTTTTTAGTTTTAAAGGGTAGATTGGTATTGGCTACATGTGTGCACAAGGGAATTAAGTGGATTGTAAGAACAGCCTTTCAGCCTTGGCTATGCTACCTGCCTATCTTGTTGCCGAATGGTAGGTTGCAGGGGAAGCCAATAGGTTTCCAATTAAATTGTGCCAGAACGCAGAATGCTGCTTACAAATTACTCCCACCCTTAAAAATGGGAGGCAAGGAGGCAACTTTGACCCTAGAAGATTTGTTGTGGGCAAAAATGGCTGCTGTCATGATTATTGTGATGCGGGAGTGTGTGTGCATGCCCTAACTTTTCTCAGTATTCAACAGAAAGGTCCAGCTAGGTAGTTGCAGGGAGACTAATTTACTCCAAGACTGAAATAGGGAACCCAAAACATAACAGCAACAGGCAAGGTTTTTACATCACAACAGAATGATAATGTTTTAGAACATACTAGTCTTCAAAAGCGGGAGGGAAACAAACACAAAACCCCACAGTGTGCCTTTATAGTTTACTAAGAACAAAATATCAGAAAATCCTGCCTGATAATCTCTCTATGACAGCTAAAGAAGATTGACTTGGAGCTTCAAGAAGCACCTCAGGTAATTGCAATTTCTGCTGCATACAGACTCTTTGCTTATTTTGTGCTACTTCAGCACTTCTCAAAATAAAGTCATTGTCACTTAAGTGAACTTAAGCAATACAACAGATTTAGTTGATGAATTGGTCCAAAGTCTTCCTCATGTATATTCACTGGAATTGCGCCACAGGTGAAATTGGTTCTTTTTTTTTTCTCTAGCACTGAATTATATTCTGAGTTATTATTTTGCATCAAAAGGCAAATGCTATTAATAGCAATCAGCTTGCTTAGTCCAACATCCTAAGTGTGCTAGTGGCATAATGATTTCAGTTATTGTGCTTTATCAGCAATATGCTTGGGGACTGTGCCAGCTGAAGAGTATATAGTATAAAGTAACACCACTGACATACTAACATAAAGAATTTTTAGTATTCCTTAAATGTGCAATGTTTTAAAAACTATTAAACATAAGATTGTTCTTTTTCAGACCCTGACTCACTTTAATAATACTAACTATAAGATTTGCTTGAAGAAATTGCCAGTAGAAAGATTTGCTTTCTCACTGCCGCATTACTCTAAGATTCTACACATGGCTTAAATTATACATGATGGAAAAGAGAGAAGAGTAGAGAAATTTAATTAAATTAAACGACCAAGTTGTCTCAGGCCAAACACATTTGGTCAAAAACTCTGCCAGCAATTGCTGTCGCAGTTCAGGCTGACCCCAACTGAAATACAGCTAAAATGTACTGTTTGAATTTTAAAAAATAGAATTAAACCAAACAGAAACCCCTTAAATAAAGACCTGGTGAATAATATTAGCAATCAAAAAAGAATTTATGGCTACTAACTGAAGTTTTGTTTGTGTATATCATAAGGACACACACTTCTTGATGGAGTGTCTTGCTATGAATTCTGCGAAAGACTTGCAGGGAAATATCCACAAATATGGATCATATTTTTCCAGGTTCCCTGTCGACCAGCACATTACCCATCTACTAGTTTCCCTACTACACATTCAGGGGTGTTAGGGCACTAAAAGGTTTTGCCTGAGTGCCCCATTACTCATAAAAACAGATCTGCCCATACATGCACAAAATGGTTATTCAGAGTTTTCTGGCTCTTGCTGTCTCAGGTGACAGTCAAACTCTTCTGTGTTGCAGAGCTACGTATCCTTTGTCGAGCTCATCCTTCATCCCAGACTGATGCCTAAAAATAAGGCTCTGGAGGCAGTACTTTTCAGATGAGATAATGTATATATTCTACATAATTCATCTGTATCTTACATATTTTTTTAAATACTATTTTGTAAAATGAAGAAAAACCCCAACCCCCAAAGCCTTAGGCTTTATTCTTTTCTTCTCTACTTGTTCATGAATAGACTTGTATTTTCGTTCATTTTGATTCTTACTTTTTCTTCAAAGTTTATCTATCTTGGATATTTTATTGTGTTGCTATTACAAGTGTTGTGATGCTTTGGTGCATCAATCATCTTTTCTTTGGTAGGAATTTTTATTATGAAACACATGTGAAAACGTAAAGGAAGATAAAAAAAGTCTTCCATTGTTTGTTTGATATCAAACCCATTGAAAATAATAATTTAGCTTAGTAATCCATTCAATAGAAGCCAAGACCTGATTGCTTAACATATACTGCCCTTCTGAATTTAGTGTTAGTGAAGCAATACCAGAATTCACAAAAGATTTAAAAATTAAGGACAACGCACTGACATCTTGTTTCAGGGAACAGTGGACTCACTGCTGTGGGAACTGAGGATGCTGTATCGTCGGTATTTTCTCCACTGGCAAAGGTGGCTTTGCTGCTGACTTTGCAAAACCTTCTGAAAGTTTCCTAGAACTGGGATCCACCATCTTTAGGAGTTCTGGTTTCTGGCTTTCCCTTCTAGAAATAGTCACTGCTTGGGTTTAAGTTTTCCCTCAGATTTTCCCTTAAAGGTATTTCCATTTTTAAATTGCATCCTAGTTACAGTGTTATGAGGGCAGTAGATCTCATTTACTTGTTCGTTACCGTGTTGTTTTCCTTGTTTGAGGGAGTTTTCCTTTGTCACGTAAAGATGCTTTGGGCATATGTCAGCTGGCTAGCCAGCATTATTTTTCAGTTTGGGCTGTAAAAAAAGTGTTTACACTAAATAACTGTTCCTATTCCCAGGAGAAGTTGGTAGTGCTGAATTGCAGTATTATCTCTGAATATATAGGAACTAAGTCCATGATTTTCCGAACATACACATGCAGAACTGATCATCATGGAAAAACATAAATCTGAACAATCGCGGTGGCCATCACTAGCTCTTGGTAAAGGCAAGACACAAGTGTACACGAACAAACCTGGGATGATTGTGCCCTTAGCTCAAACAACCAACTGCTCTTGCTGAGGACACGGAGCTGCTCTCACTAAATGAGAAGCTGGATGGTACCTCAGCATCAAGTGACCGTATTCACAGTCCTGCATTTCTGTTCGTGAAGTAAACTTTCTTGGTTAAAGCCACTTGCCTGGTGTCCTAGATGGTTTTACTGCACTAGTAGGTTGGGCTGAGGGTAGTCACTGTTGAGTCGCTGAGTTACAACTGGAATCACAGGACTTTAGTCACCTGTGATCATCTGTCCATCCACTAACTGTCTGCCTAAGCCAATTGCTTTTAATATGTTATTCTTTTCTACCATTCCCTCTCCTGTTGTGCTCCCTCTCCTCTGCCATTTTTGCCTTCCCACTTCTTTTGTCATCCTGCCGTATGTATCTATATATAGAAAGCATGGCACTCTCTCTCTGTGACACTAATATGACTTCTGTCGCGCTCTCCTCTCTGCTTGTTTGTTTTTAACTTTTCTTGGTGTAGTAAGTACGTTGGTTTAGGGACTGGCTCAGAGACTTCTAGTGTGCGATTCTGTTTTAAATTAATCCTGTAGTGCAGTCTTAATACAAATCAGTGACATTATTAATAGTATCTTCTGAATTCTGTCGTGATGAGCATTGCATGTGTCGTGGTTTGACCCCAGCCGGCAACTAAGCACCATGCAGCCGCTCGCTCACTGCCCTCCCACCCCTGGGATGGGGGAGAGAATCAGGAAAAAAACCTTGTGAGTTGAGATAAAGACAGTTTAATAGGACAGAAAGGAAGGAAAAACAATGATAAAGATAATAATAATATGACAATAGTAATACTAAAAGAATTAAACTATACAAAGCAGGTGGTGCACAATGCAATTGCTCACCACTCATTGACCGATGCCCAGTTAGTTCCCGAGCTGTGATCCGCGCCTCCTGGCCAACTCCCCCAGTTTATATACTGGGCATGATGTCATATGGTATGGAATAGCTCTTTGGCCAGTTTGGGTCAGCTGTCCTGGCGGTGTCCCCTCCCAGCTTCTTGTGCCCCTCCAGCCTTCTTGCTGGCTGGGCACGAGAAGCTGAAAAATCCTTGACTTAGTGTAGACACTACTTAACAACAACTAAAAACATCAGTGTGTTATCAACATTATTTTCCTACTAAATCCAAAACACAGCAGTATATCAGCTACTAGGAAGAAAATTAACTCTATCCTAGCTGAAACCAGGACAGCATGTAAGTGCCACGCATTCAGCATAGCAAAAAAATTTTTAAATGAGCAAAGAGAAGTCCTTAAAGGATAAGCTGGGGAAAAAAAAAATCTTTATTATGCTATTGTACAGTACTGTTGTGAGAAATTGGTTTAAAAGGAAATTACACCAGTGTCTTTAAAAATTACAATTAGTATCACAGAAACATCACTGACTTCTATTCACAGCACATAACAATGCAGTTGTCTTCAAGCAAAACCTTGTATTTATTCATTTTAATAAATAGAACCTACTGGAATAAAATATTCTACTATCAAAGACAAATTATATGTATTTTAATAGAACTTAGCATTTAAGAAATGTATCGGGTAAAATATCAAATCTATGCGAAACATGTAAATAGATGATACACATTATACTTATGACTGTTTGACGAGAAGTAATTTTTGAGTATAGTGAAAGTGATGCTTTCATCTGAAGAAGTAATTTTTCTTCAAAACTAAAAATAGCTTCTTATTCAGATAGATTATCTAGCTATGTTGCATGGAAACCATTTTTCTCTATTACTGTACTTATGTAACACTGGCTTCAGGCTGAAAAGCACAATTGTATTTTTGTTAAATTAATGGTTTAAGGTCAGGTTCTTTCCCCCTCTGCTGCTTTATAGATATGTGCAAGTCTTATTTCACGTAACCTCTGTGCCTTTGTGTGACATACTGAACTTCTGTAACATAATGAAAGGGTTCACAGTAAAAAGTTGTGGAAGGTGGACTTCCATCTTCTGCCCTTAGTCAAAGTGATCTAAGTTACAGCTTCTGTTGTGAGCTCTCTGTGGATCCCAGCGGATGGTGTTAGTATAAAAATTTAAAAGTTAAATTTAAATAATTCTATTTTGCTGTATTGCTGATGAAAATGAACCCATTTTGTTCTGGTGAAAAAGGATGTCTCGGAGTTACTGAACTGGGTTTTACTTTGTTGTTGTTGTTTTTTGTGGTGGTGTTCCACATGAATAGCTTTTGGACAGACCCAGAGCTGTTTGGATAACACACTTTTCAGTGCTTTTGAATCTTTGAGTTTTAGTTGTATTTAACACTCAATTTCCTCCTCTTCTAATAATTATTTCACTGCGAGTGAAATACTTTTGTATTACCTTTAGTTATTGAAATATGTTCTGAACTATGATTTTAGCTTAATAAAGACTTTTTCCTCTAGGAATTTCCTTTCTGTATATTTTCTCTGCAAGATACCAGGACAAAACATTTGAAGAGCAGTTTTTGTGGGTCTGTGGGTCTATACTACTTCATGATTTTCCATTTCCCCTGCCTCTACCTGAGCCTTTGAAGAGCTGCGTATGTCCGCGTTGGCAGTTACTCAGTGTTCCCGCCATCTGCATGTATTGATTTCTGCTTTCCCTCCTTGCAGACCTTCAGAGATACAAAGCTGTAACAAATAAGGCTGTAGTCCTCGGTGTTTATTAACACAGCATCCATATCTGTAACTGCTGTGATACGCCTTTATTATAGATGAAGAGATACTTCATACTCAGGGTTTGACTGAGTAGGAGCGTATGCCCTCTGAAGAAAAGAAAAATGAAATCTTTGTGATAGTGATTTGAAGTGAACCATTTGACTAAGACAGAGTGTCATAGGAAATGGTGCTTCTGTCCATGAAGCTCACCTTGGCTGGAGTGTAAGAACAGGGTGGTTGCATAAAGAAAAGACTGCACGGAGACTCTCAAAGAGAGCCTACGTTTGTTCAGAGATCATAAATGGGTTCTACCCCTTTATTTTAAGAGGGAACTCTAATGTGCGAATCTTGACATTATATATTTGTGTTAGCTGTGGTTTGAAATCCTTTTTTCCCCTCTTTTTAAATATCCAGTTCCAGCATCCCTATAAACATACATTGGGAAGCCTTCTGCTACTGGTCATAGTTTTCCAAAGAGGAAAAACCTGCGCAGGTGCCGCAAGCTCAGTTAGATGTGCCAGTTATCAGCCATTTTTTTCCACGTACAGCTGACCCTTATCACAGTGTGGGAGCAGAAGCACTGCAATACCTCATCCTCAGAGAAGAGACTCCAACACGTGTCTTGAACACTGGTTGCCAGCGTCCTGTTCAGGGGCCCGGCTGGTAAGCGCCGTGATTATTTTCTGGCCTTCGTAGCATCACCTGGAAGAGCTCTTGCGTCCATCTCTTTAGATGTAAGACGCAAAGGGCCAAATGTGCTATACCCTGTGCAGCATAGGATGCGAGCCTCAACATGCTAAATCTCTTCCATTTCAGTGGGATTATGTTTTTCCACTGCAAACCTGAAGGAAGCTTCTCTGATTCAGGCACTAGTGTCATCCTGAAGATGTCATCTTAAGGCACTGCTGGCTGTAATACTTCCTTGCCAGTTGCCTTGAAACATGTATGTCTCTCAACAGGGTGGAAGAGAGCTCAGTTCCACCATTTTAACAATCTTGTTACTCCCTTGTTTCCTCCAAAGCTGCATTCGCCTGTAGTTAAGCATAAGGATTAGGACTCCAAATCTTAGTCATTTTGCATCCTTTAAAAAGTCTTTCAAAGCTCGTAAGATTCTTCTTACTTTCCTAATTACCAACAAATAATATCCCAGAATGCCTTCCTGCTTCTTCTAATGGCCCTTTTCAGCTACATCTCACTTCAGATGAGGTTTATTTGAAGTTTCCAGAACAGACAGTTTTTGGAGAAGCAACATGGCAAAAAGTGCTAAGAGACTCTTCAAAACATAATTAACACCTATTTATCCTGAGTCTTGTATCTTACAAGTGGCTTTACCAAGCACTCACAAATTTGGGCCAAAGAAAGGTCTGCTAATGAGAAATGTCTGCAATATCTGAAAAATAAACGAGCATTTTGTTGTGTTGGGGGTTTCTTGTGGTTTTGTATTTTGGTTTTGGTTTTTTTTTTGGTCTGCTTGGAGGTTTTTTTGAGTATCTAAAGACTAGAGGTAGACTTGAGAACCCTGGAAGGAAAGCAAAGAACCAAATGGTGAATGATTACATCTTCCTCTAATTCCTCTCTTCTATAGCAGAATATGCTCTAAGAAACTGAAACTCACTGTATTTCTAATTCTTGGAAGGAATAAGATACAGGATCGAAGGAACAAATCTCACTGAAATGTTTTCCCTGTTATTAGAAGAAAATCTCAAATGCATAGCTTCTTTCCCCTAAAAAACAGATTAAAAATACCAAATTAGAAAAGCATCTTAATTGTGCAATTTCCTTCAGCTACAGAGCTTTTAGTCCCCCTGCATTTTCCATTCACTTATAGAGAGGCAGCCTGACAGGACTGCTGTGCACAGCGATTAGGTTTAATTGCCATGGCTTTACTTTGCTTTTCTTTAACCAGAACATGTTTGTGGCTAAAAATAGAGCTATTCTTTTCTGATGTAGATATAACATCTAGGAGCTTAACGGGTTACATACTGTTTGCCAGCAGAATAGTGATTTATAAAATACTTACAAGGGTGCAGCTCTATTTGTAGGGAAGCTAGGAGTTCTCAGCTGGGGAATTGTTTTAGATGGTCAAGCCATATTTGTGTGCTTTTTCTTTTAATTTTTACTCTGTAGTCCTTCCCCTCTTCAGCCCTCATTTCCTATTTCTTTTTTTCATTTAAGATTTTTTTTTTTTTTTTTTTTGACAAATGATACATTTCGATGTACAGGAAGGAACAACGCGGACCTCATTAAACATAAATGCTCAGATAAAATTAGATAATTACTGTTTAGCATTTTATGTGCCCTGTGTAAAGAATAGAGGACAACCCACAGAGTAGAGGCAAAGACAAATATGAACGATGGTGCCCTGTCCTGTTTCCCCAAATGGAAGACAAGCCTTGCCAACTCACCACTTTGAAAGTGACTACTCTAGACCAGCTACCTATAGCCAGCTATATCTATTGCAGTTGACAGGCTGTTTCTCCACTGGTTTTGGCAAGGTGAACTCAAGGTTACTATGCAGTGAACATGCTCTTACTGAAACTAAACTAAAATTTGCTAGCAGCAACACTAAGTCCATCACCACCTGCCAAATGTTTTTTCTTTGTATTTGTTATGGTAAATTAATTATCATATCAAACAGCTGGACTTCTTTTTTTTCTCTGAATTCTTGTTCACACAATGTACTTGATCTCCTCTTGCAATCTGGAGTATGCCAGAAAAAGAATGACTTTTGTTTTCTACTAGAATATAAACCCAGTAATACAATGTGCAGAAAATAATGTGTAAAACTCCTCGGGGTAGCTCTGTACCCTGGTTCTCAAAGATAATAAAAATATTAATATTGTCATCTTAGATATCAAAGATGTGGGCTCACCTATGGGCTACTCATCAGTAGCATAAAAAGTCTTCTTTTCTTTGGATATATAGGTATGTATCTATATAGTTTTAAAATACAGTTTTCATTGCTTGTGAAGGGAGCAGAACCAGACTAGTAGCCCTCAGGGTTGCAGTCTCCTGTTGATGCACAGGACAGGTACCAGCAGTCAGTCCTGCACCAGGATGGGAGGCAGCCAAAGGAGCCCTATTCCTAGGCATAGCAAGAGCCTCCTGGAAGCCAAGCCCACCACCCCTGCAGCAGGGAAGGGTAAGACCTGCTGGTGCCAGCTCGGCCCCAGCAGCGTGAAAGCGGTTCTGCATCACCCATCCGCTGGTGGACCGTGCTTTCCTGGGAATCAGCAGCTTCTCAGCTGGGAGCCAAACTAAATCAAGAGTCATATCTCAGGAAATACTTCGGTTTATTCTTCTGCAGCTGCTGATGTGGTAGAACACTGTTAGCTGAAAAGACCTTATGGCCAAAACCAGATTGTTTAAAGAAGACCTCCATTAGTTTATTGATCAGCATATAATTTGAGTAAGTACATCGTAACAAACAGCTAGATTGAAAACAGTAGTTAGTGAGTGGGACTCCTGTCTCAAGGTACAATTCAATTATTTCTGCTTGAGAATTGTATCCTTAGCTCTTAGATACTTGGCTGAATGGTACGTGCTTTCCAAAGGTCTTACTAGCAGATGTTATCCTGCTCTTCTGAGAGAGTTCTTATCCTCCTACATTACTCTAATTTGAGCAAACAACCCTTCAAATCCAGAATAAAATTCACATTCAGCATTTTGTCTGTGGATTTTCAAGTTTTAATTTGATTAAAGACCATGATGTTAGCATCCTGAAAAGCAGCATAATTACACAGGAGGTGGAGAGCCAGGCTGAGATCTGCTCGGGAGCTCATTTCAGAAGCCCAGGTCTCCTGGAGTGCCAGAGGGGTATTGGAGGGGGTTGCTGTATTATCACTCTCCCTTAGGCTGGATAGAAAATCGCACCTATCTTGTCACCAATGCAAAATTCTCCCCAGCCGCTGCTGATATAATTCTGTTTCTGTCTGGAGGAAGGCATGTCTGAGGGCGAAGTGGTAATTTGTTCTCTATGACTTTGGCCTCCCAGCTGAGCTTCCTCAGAAGAGTGTACTTTAGGTCTTATTCAGCAGCTCACTTAGGTGTGTCTTCAACGTGGAGCATGTTGTTTGCTTCCACGTGACCTCTGCCGAGGCATAAAGTTAGGAATGTACTGAAATGTTTTGGACAACGTGAATTTATTGAGCCAACCTTAAAAAAAAAAAGTTCTTAATCAGCTCTCAGCATTGGTGCCTTAACCATGTTTGTGATGTGCTCCTTAAGACTTCATTAAGGAGAACAAAATACTTCATATAAGCTGTGAACCACACTTGATGCGGGAGTGACTATCTAGCTCTTGTAACCTGCACTGGATTTAGACAAATGACCTGCAGTGCAAAGGGTCTTAGCTGTCTGTTTTTTCATGCTCTTTCTAAAACTAAACACATTTAAAAGTCTCTAGAAGGGAGCTCTTCAGCCAGTTAGCACATTATATCAATATGGTAATTGTTATTGGTTACTCCCTGTTTTCTAGAGTGTTTCTACAGATTTTCATTTTGCAGCTATTACAATTACACTAATTATACACATAAATACACCCTGCACTTGTAGACAGATTTCTTTTTGTTTGAAGAATGTACATACTAATGGGATCTTTTCAAAACAAATTAAGCCAGCTTGAACTATTTAAGTTAATTTATATAATAGACCTTGCCTATGAAGCTTAGCATTTTGGTCTTGATTATAAACAAGGATATCTGGGAGTACACTCATTACTCCTGTGAAGCCTCCCTACTGTGAAGAGGGAGTGAAGTTTTTTTTGTTTAGATTTTTTTTAAGTTTACAATTAGATTTAAGCCAATACAAAGTATCTGTAGACATATTTGGGTAGAAATGCTATTCAGATCCCCTTTTTTCCCCTCCCAGAGATTAGAGCCAGTGAACAGCAAACATTTTTAAAGTTTGTTGTGCTGATACCCTTGTCTACAAACGGATAAGGACAACAGGCACAAGATACCAGTCCAAGTGGCTCCCTCCCTCTCCTCTTCCTTCCAGAAACAGGGGAGCGTACCCTAAGTTACAAGTAGAGAAGTCATGTTAGAGGCCTTAAAACTGTCTGCTGAGCTTAGCATGGGGAGAAAGAGAGTCTTCAAAGTAGTCTCCTCTTGCTTCCTTTTATGCTTGGCCGTCAAAATGTCCACCTGTCTGCCAAGAATGGGAGGAGGGGAACAGCCAAAAGAGTGTGCAAAGATCACAGAGAGGGAATAGATTGAGGCTGCAAAGAAGCAGGATGAACAAGTGATCAGCAATGGGCTGTAATTCCAGTGGTTGGTCATCTGAAACAGACTGGCATTTCTCTCCAACAGAGCCCTGCATTGAATAATTAATAATTATGTCAGAGACACAGCAGTTAAAAAACCAAACCACAAACAAAAACATACAACCCCCCCCATCAAGTTCTAATTGTGCTGCATGTGATTGGAAAGATTTCTTCAGTATTGGCTATTATTAAGACAAGCTACCATGCTTGAATTTCTTTCTTTCCATAATTATTACCAAATAATTCCCTTTGTACATATGCGTTAGTTAAACCCTCTCATGAGTTCTCTAGCCTAGGTCTGAACCAGCACTACCTATTGTCAATATATTTTTATTTGATCCTTGGTGTCATTTGGATCCAAAGGTTTTGGTTTCCTTGATGAAGATTCAGCAATACTTAGATAAATACGTAGCCCCAGCCCTTGCCTTTCCATTCATATTCCTTGTTTGTTTAAGGTTACAACTCATTTTATTTCTTCTTTCTGCTTGTAATTGCTAATGCATCTCTACAGTAAGTTTCTAAAACATGTTCTTGTGTGATCGAAGCTTACTTCAGTGTCCTTTAGTGACATTGCCTTTCCTTTTCTGTTTTTCCTCACACCGTTCTCATTTTTCCCTCTTCTTTTTTTAAGTACAGACACTCAAGCAATTTTTTTTGCCAATAAGTTTGGATTCAGAACTCTCACATTGGGAATCCCCCCATTGCCCCATCTTCTTCTTCCATCACATTCGCTTTGTGCTTTTCATCTTCTGGAAACAGCTGCATCTTTCCTGCTGGTTCATTTTTGTATTTTATCAGATTGCTCTCTACCCCTCCACAAAGGGAGCTATCCTCATTTTCCTCACCCTTCTGCTACTCAGACAAAAATGCCCACGCCTTTTTTGATGCAGTTCTCCATCATCGGTAAGGTTTCAGGCTGCTCGTGACCCATTTCTGCTGGAATACCAATGAGAGACCTCTAAGTTTTAGTGCTTTCCAGTGCATTGAGAGGATGATGGCATATGAACAATTGACGGCTATTTTAATACGCAAAGAGGTCAGTATATCAGTAGATTTGGTTGTATTTGTCTTTCTTCCCAAACACCCTTTTGCACTCAGTGTGTCTTTTAGAGTGTAAACTGTACAGAATGAAGACTCTGTTCATGTCTGTTCTGTACAGTAGCTACCAAATACAGCCTAATCTAAACCAATATGTTCAGGTGCTGCTTTAACATTGCTATTTAATAATAATAAAAGGAGACGTTTTGTAGCACTAAATACTGTTTCAATTCACTAATACTGCTTGCTGCTGTTTTGCCTCCCTGAGTTTTTTTTTCCACCTATTGCCATTTAAAACAAGGAACACACAGACTGGGGACGGACGTTAACATGCAAATTCAAAGGGAAAGTCGCTTGCTCTGTTTAACATTATGAACTGATGCTTTAAAAAATTATCTGCCTCAGTGCTAATTTTACCTTGTGATGGAAGTTAGGCTTTAAATATGTAAAACGCAATGAGAGGGCAACAGCCGCTATCAGTAGCCTGGAAAAGTTGTCTTGTTTGCCTCAGAATAATTGCATGACCTGCCTCTCAAAGCCAGGTCTGTTTAATTACCAAACTACCTAGAAACACAGGAGAGTGCTGCAGAAATCAGCCAGTGGTTTAGCTGAGGAGCTGCAGGAATTCCTGAAGCTTGGAGGGAGTTTGAAGGAAAGGTAGTGTCCTTTTAGTTCACAAACGTTTTTAGGGCTGTAGACACCTAGGAGCCCAGAAACTACTGTTGCAAGATTCTGCTGAAAGAAGACAACTAAGTCCAAAAGACTCAGAAGACACAATTGCTATCTTGTGAATAAAGTGTGGCATAATAGGGAACAGTCTATGGAGGGCTTTACAAGGTATGTGCTAACAGTAGTAACATCTTTCGTGCCCTCCAACATGTATTAATCAATACATGTTCTATATTGATTAATAAGAGAAAGGCAACTCCTAAATTCTGCAGAGCAAGGGCAGCAGAGTATTGACTTGAAGAAAACCAAGCAGCCCCCTCCCCCTCCAGTAGTATGTATGCATAATGGCTTTCTTTAAACAGTCCGGATTTCATGGTTCAGAGAATGAAGCCTCCATGGACTGTGCCACTACTACAAGAAAGAGACGGTTCAGTATCTTTTCAGATAAAGCTGTGGACTTTAGCAAAAAGGCCCTTACTGAAGTAAAAAATAGCAATTGTAGCCCATGCTAATTACGTTATGCACGCTCCAACAACTGATAGCCATTGACCTGTATGGAACATTTCCAGTTACAAACTGATTAAAACCGCTTTGGGCAATCGTTCTGTTTTACAGGGAAGCGCTGATGCCTGATTTAATGACCTGACCAATGCTAAGCGAATGCAAAGCCCTCTAAGCAGAGTGGTACAAATATAGACAGCCAAAAGGCCATGCACTGTATGCTTATCAGCTGTGAATGCTGAGAGCAGGTTTCACAGCCATGAATAATCCTCAGCTGGCTAGTCATCCTCGGCACATTCCCATGTAGCTGAATGTACAGTAGCTAATTTATTTCTGGGCTGAACCGGATACGTTTTCAAAAATATCTTAGTTTCCCGGGTAGTGCAAGAAGTTACGTTTGTGTCTTATTTGAAATCGGTAAGTGGGTGAAAAGCATCAGTGGAAAGTCATTGCTCTGCTCGTGGCAGCTCAAGCACTTCATCTCTTCCTCCAGCCCTTTGCTGGTCCTGAGTTAAAAAGAGCTGAAAGATTGGGGACCCCACTTTCTGGTGTATGTTTGTGTATACAAAAGGTGTGTCCTCTTTCCTGCCAGTAGTCCTTGAGGAGTTTTATGTAAAATGCAGGTATTTACATAATTAGGATACACATTTAAGGGCCACTAAGCACAAGAATGTAACTATGTTTGATGTACTGTAGAGCCCTGAAGGCTTTAGAAACTTAGATTTGCTGTATCTGAATATGTAGTTGTCATACATTGATGTTACCCTTCCTGTATCTACATTTGACAGTATAAACCAAAGATTGCCATATGCTGCATGCCACGCACCAAGACGTGAACATTTATCCAGGTTGCTTTGGTTCTTTATAAGCCAGTCTTCTATACTATATCAAGGTGATGTGCGACTTCCCACACCAATGCTGCCATGAATGGTTAGAATGAGTGCACTTCTGAATTATCCTTTTAATTCTCTCTTTATTATTTTCAAGGTGACGAAGTTACTAAAATTCAGATTTTTTATGCTTTTTTCCTGTGGTGCATTGCTAAGTAACTTTTTTTTTTCCATTTTCTTACCAAACTAGAAAAAAGAGTAAGGATAACAAATATAGATAATTTAAATATTAAAAATAGGTCTATAATGAGGAATTATCCCTTATCAGTGTTTTATATTAAGTGATAAAAAGAAAAACATTTGCTTAAAATTTCCAGACACAATTATTCTTCTTGGGCAAGAAAAAATTGTTATGAATGGTCAGGTTTTGGTGAGTGTTTCAAAATCCAGCAAAGGTAAGTCAGAGGGAGGCAGACGAGCATAGCAGTAAACAATGATGAAGAGTCTGACATTGTTTGCAGTTCAATAGTTTCCATGCTTCCAAGCTCAATATAAGTCGGATCAACTCCCTTACCTCACTAATCCTTTCAAACACTTACATTACAGGTTGCTGCTGTTGTTGGTCACAAAAGCAGCAAAGCAAGGTGAAGGCATGAATAGCAGGGAAGCAAAAGTTAAGGAATTTCAGAGTTGTTGGGAAACAGTCAGGAAAAAGTTACGATCCCTATCTGTTTTCTGTAATGTCCTCATCTGTTTTCCTTTACTTGACTGGACCAGATAGGATTTTATGTACGTTAAAGGAGGATGTACACATTTGGTTGTGGAGTCTAATGGACGATAAAGTCTCAAGCTAAAGAAACAGAGAAATTCAGGCCTGTACAGAGATATCGGAATGAGGCAGTGTCTGTTCCCCATCCCTGTTCAATCAAAACAGATTCACAGTGACCCACATGTCACGTAAACTCTTTCTGTTTGTTTTTTTTTCTTTCTTTTTTCTCCCCAAGAGGGTTCTGGCCTGTTGCTATAACAACTCCATAGCATCATCAGAGTACCAAACACAAACAGCTAACCCAGACCATGGAGCCTCAGTTCACCCCCTTTCACTGTGCCCTGTGTATCCTTTCAACACTAGTTTCACATTACGTGCGCCAAGGATTCACATGGGCCTCCACACAAATTAAAGTTTCCACCAGACAGCACTCAGCATAACTGTACATCCTTCACAGCTTTTCTGTGTTGCTGGTTGCTGGTTATTAGAGAGAACGTTAGTGTTTGGCGCATGATTTTAAACAAATGAAACAAACAGCATACATTTGCACTGTGAAATTTAATTACATTATTGTGTAAATTGGATTATTTTTTTCTCCTGTATCTTAAGTTATCTGGCAATAGCTTATCCAGCTATAATTAAATCCACAAACAAGGGAGAATGAGCTGCAGGATTATGCAAGACTCATGCTTGAGATTTACTATGACTGTGTCATTGGAAAACAACCAGTGAAGTAGCATTTCCATGGCTGGCATGAAACTGGTACATCTTTTTCCTTGGAGAATCTATTTCAGATTCCAGAAGTACTGTATTTTACTGCAGCAACTGGGAGATGGAGAGGACTTAGCTTTTCAGAATTACAGAAAATGATGTAGCAGCCCCAAGTAAGAGAATTGGCCTGTTGTTTTCTTTTCCACAGAGGGTCTCAGTTTAGCTGGGCAAAAATTGTATTCCCTCCCCCAACACCAGGGAGAAACAAATGCAGACCATGAATTAGTACTAGCTCGTATGTGAAAATATATAGATAAATTCAGAGGACCTTCCAGTTAAAGAGGAAGATGCCACAGTGAGCCTTTTTCAGCCATTTCCCTTCTTTAGAATCATTGTTTTCCAATAGATGTGGAACATTGCTCTTAATGGGATTTGAAAGAAAGGCCATTGAAGATCATGGTCTTCCCAATATATCCTTTGACTTGTAAACCAGTTGGAGTAGTTTTCTTTCTAATTTTCTGTTTGGTCTCTATAGGTTTCTTTTGGAGTGGTGATTTTTTCCTTCTCTAAGTATATTGAAATTAGAGTTGTCTTTTGTGTGGGGAAAAAGTGAGAATGATTCAGAAGGCACTCATTAGTTTCCAAAGGAAAAAAAAAGACTAAGTCAGAATAATTAAATAGAAGAGGTTTCATTTTACTTTATAGGCCTTCAGTGGCACTCTTATGTGTGGACATCTGAGGATCAATTCCTTTCTTCGCTGAAGTGGGATTTGACTCATTTACCGTTCGGAAGACATAACCATGAGCATACCTTACTCGCATGTGGGGTCCTGCAAGTCTCTCCCATTTGACAATGTTGTACTTGGTGCGTAATACTTCGGTGTTCACTGGAGCAAGAAGAGGAGCTCATTGTATAGGTGAATGTCGTAGGTGTTTGGTGGCAGAGTTAACTTCACGTTTGCTTCCTAATGGCTCCCTGAGTATTTGAGTATTTTAAACCTAGTGGAAGACCAAGAAGCCTTAAAGATAGGAGTGGCTTAAAGGCATTTCAGAATACTCTTCAGAATACCCCTGGCAGGGATACTTGTCTGGGAGATCTGAATTCAAATCTCTACAACTAAAGCCAGCTATGATCCCTGTTAGATGTCCTACTGGATAAAAAAAAGTAACACCTCCCTTTTTGCTTTCCTTCTTGTACTGGGAATAGTTCAAAGTCTAGCTTTCCACTTCTGTTACTTTGATTGTATTTAAAATGTTTGAAATGGCTGGTGATATTATCTATTGTCTCCTTAGCATCCTTTCTAATGGTCAGTTTATAGTTGATTTGGTTAATCCTGGTTGGAGATTCAAGAGATGTAACTTGCTGGCCTAGATGCTAGCATGGGCAGTCTCCCATACATTTTGGTACTGGAACAGAGAAAGAGGCAGAGCAAGACCTGTGTGGCTCTCGCTCTCCCACCCAAGTTTGGGGGGGAAGAGGATGTGGATGGAAGTTCAGTTCCAGCCTTCCCAGGCATCTGGCTCACGGAGCACAGGAGGAGCAGCAAGAAGCAGCTGTCTGCAGCAGAGCACTCACTGCTGAGACTCACTGTTCTCCTCACTGGAGGTGATACATAGGGATGTTTCCTGAGCCTGAAATAACCACCTTATACATAGACCATGGAAAAAGGCAAAGTGGGGCTCTGAAGTACCCTCCTGGCATTTCCAAAGTGTTGGTATTTCTCGGTTCTCTTGCTGAATTGTTAATAAAAATGGTTAATTCTGTTGTTGGTTTTTTTGCACAAGTGACCTACATTTTCTCACATTTTTCTGAATTAAGAAGTACTGTGTTAAGTTCTGAGGAAGAAGGGAGGAAGAGGAAGAGGGAGAAGGGGCAAAACTATCCCCCATTTAGCATGGCTAATCCGAGCAGAAAAATGTTCTCTTAGAATTTTACAAACGGTTTTCTGATCATGTCTATAAATCATGCCTGTGTAAACAAATTTATGTTTTTGCTTAAAAGCAGATTGTTTCTGATCATAGACTTTGCACACTTCTATCAAAATTGTTCTAAGTCCTGCTTAGCTGTATTAATTTTGCCTTATGTCCCTGCTGGGGTAGCTGACCACAAAGAAATTGCACCAATACAGTTCGCAGTTAATGCCTAAAACATAGGAAGTCCTGCCTCTAGGTTTGTTTGCGTCTGCTTGTTTGGTTAGTTTGGTTTTCCCTGGTACTGTTTATGAGTGGGTGATGAACACTGCCATGTATTTGTCTCTGATTTGCCTGAAGCCTTCAGTTTGATCTACAGATGCTTGAAAAACCCCATCTGGCATCAGTACAGCAAGCCTTCTGATGTTAACCTGTTTTCCCAGGGAGGTAAAATTGCGTCCTCGCTCCTAATGTCATCTAATGGTATTTAGGCTGGTCTTGGTTTTCTTTGTGTGTTTGAAAACAAAGGTAGAATTCAGATTCTGTCTTTCCAGTTGCTGTTCCTGTCCATAGGTGCTCTGATGCGACCCATGCACCTGCATGTTTTACAGTAATGTTCCAGATCTGCAGTTGTCTGCCAGCCCGCTCTGTGCACTGCAGACAGCCTGGGAAGCCTGTGCAAGGGGGCAGAAGCACACGAGCAGTCAGGGGGATGTATGACTTATCCTTGGGGGCTCTTCCAGGACTGCCCGGTACTCTGACATATAGATCCTGTGCATAGTCATTCATAGTTTAGTTTTTTTTCAGATAGAGTAACTGGCTTTAAGCCCTTCTTGTCTCTAGAGAACCAGTGAAAGCTCCCCTTACCTGTGTCAAGCATACGTAGTGTTGTACAGCAGCGGCCATACTGTGGCTGTGGTGTGAGACAGCACCAAACCAGGCAGCATTATATTCAGCTTGTCACCCAAATCAGCCTACATCCCCAGGAGCTGGATTACTTACAGTCTTTTAAGCTCTCCCACTGGAATACTCTTATGTGGAGCTTCTGATTTCCTTGGCCTGAATCTTACTGAAGTTCCTGCCTTCCTTCCCTCCTTCCTTCTCCTCCTCTCTCAATCTCTTGGCAGCCACCAGCAGAAGTCAACTCAGTGCTGAACCTGTTGCAAGCCAGAATCTTTTGCAAGGTCTGTACTGCAGCTTTGCCTTAGAGGGCTGCTTTCATGGTTGTCTTCTGTAATACAGAGGTATCCTTCCAGTACATTTATCCTGAGCAAATTCCCCTAGCTAACATACTCAGGAATGGCTGGAATGTCTTCTCCCAGTTTCTAAAGGTCACTGCCATAGGGTGGGCTTCTTTTTATTTCTCCTCACTAGATTTCTTCATGAGGATGCACACAGTTGATATAGTATTGGTCATACTTTGTCCCAGAACTAAATCGTATTGCCTTTTTCAAATCCCAAAAGTTCATTCAACAGCTCTTCAATAATTATTGTCAAAAAATTAATAATATGTAAAATTGCCTTAGTTGGACAACGATTTGCATAGAGTATGATTTTGCCCTTCTGTTTAAAAGCTTGTATGATACAGCTCTTCCGCTATCCATCCAATATTTCTTACACCAAGTTTTAATGACTCTCTAAAATGAGTGATGCCTGACAGATACATTTCTGCTATTAATTTGCTTAATTAATTCGATGTAGAATTAATGAGAATGGCTGAATCTTTTCCTGCTGTTCTTGTTGACTCTGCTTTGTGAGTTTTCAGAGATTACTTTTGTACACAAGAGATGAATAGGATATAAACACTCCTGTATTCTCCAGATATGCATATGCTTGAATACTTAAACTTACGCCTTTTATCTGCTTTAGGTCATAAACTAGGTAGCAACTGTAATATCAGTATAATTAAGTTATATTCTGATTCCTCTTTGTACTTGGAAAAGCTGGAGTGCTTGAACCAGAAGACCACGCTTGCACAAGCACAGATGCCAGGCATGTAATTCTAAAAGACAAATCCTACACCAGCGAGATTAGTTCTTCTTGAAGATACTATTCCTAGCTGGTCATTTGCTGTACATATAAAGATATTAGGAACTGATATGTCTACCTATTCAAGGTAAAATCATGCCCTCTTTGAAGTCTTTGGCAATGAGCCATTCAGGAAAGTGAGCGTTTACCCTGTCAGTGCATATATTGTCAAGCATTGTTTGTCTGGAGGTGTTTACAGCTTTGGGAGTTGAAATTCCCATTCTGGTAACTTATTCTGAGGATGTCTGGGTGGAAAAGTTGGAAATGAACATCACAGACGTGGGCTGAAAAGGAGTTGAATCAGTTAAGTATTTCTTGTCATCTTTTATCTCATTTCTCTTTTGACTTATTTATAAAGAAAAAATGAAACCCTGATAGAGAAACAGCAGGGGCTTCTTCTATGACTAAGTTAGCAAAATAGAACAGAAAAATAGTGGGAGGAGTTACACAGGAGGCATGAAATTTGTTTGACATCAGAATTTGCAGCCTGTGCTTTTGCCTGCTACTTGTGATTCGGTCGGCTATTTCAGTCTAATGTCTGTGCAACTTCTGCTCATCTCTTTTCTTTCTTTCTTTTTTTTTTTAAATCTGTATTAATTTTGTAGTAGAGAGGGTTGGAGTCCTTTGCTCATTTACAGGTATCTAGTGTCCCTTTGGGTGTTGCAGTTATTCCATCTGGCCTCCAGGTACAGTCCCAGGAAGGGAGTGGGTCATCTGATGGTCATGTGTCCTGTCTGCAGTCTTGTGCAGAAATCTTAGATATCCAAGAGGAGTAGGTTTGTGTGTCTTGGGAACTGAACCCTGCCCACAGGTACCAAAGGGACATGTGAATCAGCTTCCAGGCCAGCCGAAGGCATTACTACAAGGTGTTGTGAAGCACAGGACTAGATAACGCCAAGATCTGCCAGAGCCACCAGAGTGCAGAAATGCACTAGGCTCCAGGAGAATGAATTTTAGTGTCAGAGATCCATTCACCTCTGTATATTTACACCTATTGTAATGAATTGCTTGGCAGGCAGGTTTTTTCCCCACATGATGCCTCTAATATGGAAATACTTGCTTGGCTTTATGATTAGTAAGTCCTCCAGACTGAGAGTTAATTTCTCTCTGGAAATAAAAAGAAACCTAGGTTGGGCTTAGGGTCTGATTGTGAGTCAAAATTTGTTTTATAATGTTAATTATTTTATCATTGTTTGTTCACTTACTCTCTTTTTCCCTGCAGCAAATAAAAAAAGGGTTTCTAATAAATATGAAATTACAGCTTTAGATAGTCTCACAAAATTAAGCTAATGATTGTGTGTACAAACAATTTATTTACCACCTTGGGATGAAAATTTAGAGCGTATTTGTAAGATGACAGCAACACACCAATGCTTGTCCAGTAGTCTGTGAGTCTGTCTGGCAAGTGTAACTGCCAGAACCAATTCTAGCTGAAGTAGGTGTATTATTTCTTGCTTTATTTCTACAAGCAAATTTGTCATGAAATTTTTATAGAGGCATATGGTGTACTAGAAGAGGTTAGTTATCTGTTTACTATCTTGAGTGGTAAATAGACAATGGATGATCCTTCCTATTTACAGAATATTTGGAGGCAGCAGGAAAGTGAAATATAAAGCTTTTTCCAAACCTATTATAAACAAATATCAACTCTTCAGCTCTAGAAATATAATGAGGGGCTGAAATGGACAAGAGTTGCTTGCAATTATGTGGTGAAAATTGGAATAGCAAGACTAAAACTGCATTTGCAATAGACATTTGATTCAGATTCTGAGGTATTTAGTTCAGAGGTGGCTTTGTTTCAACCCTAATTAGTCCAAGTTGAGTAACTTGCCTGTGAAAACTGATTTGGGGTTCATATGAGGTGTCTAAATTATGAGTGCATTTGTCCTAGGTTGCATATGCAGTCAATGGAAAGAGAAGTGCACCTCCAGAGGCTTCAGCTTGCCTGAGATCTAAATGGCCCTCTAGAGTAGCTTGTCTTTCTCCACTGGCCTGGGGCAATTATGCATCTCACTCATGTAGGTGCTTAAAATTCAGCAGGATGAGCCTGGGCCTAAGGACTCATGCTCTCTGAAGAAGTAATAGATGTTTTCTTTTTCTTTTTCCTGTCATTCATGAAAAGGAAAGTGTAGTCGTCATATAGCCTGTATCTAGAATCACTGTCCATGCAACAAAATACAAGATTGGCTTCGTTTCAGATGTTCATTATAGCATGTAGTATTTCTTTCCTTGGAAGCTTTTGCCTCTTTAATGTCCAGCAATATTTGGTATTATTGGCTGTGAAGGAGTTTTTCAATGATCACAAGTGTTCAGAATATGGAAGCTGTAACTGAAATATGCAATCACATCTTTCTGCTGAGAAATGATCACGCGTCTGTGTTTGGGAGGGGTCCAGGGCTGGAGAATTAAGAATGCACTAAAATACAGCAAGAGTATCCTGGGTGAGCTTCTCATGGGGTGCCATTCCTGTTGTCATCCAACGTCCACTTGAGTTTCTTTTCATTACCTTCACTGCATAATGGCTCAGATGATGAACTTCGTTATTTTTGATATGAAAAAAGAGGGAAGGGGAGAGATGGAGTAAGGAAAGGAGGGGTTAGGGAAGGTAAGGGGAAGGAGAGGGGAGAGGAAAAAGGCAAGTGTAAAGGACAAAGAAGCAATGGTTTTGAGTGGGAAAATTTAAACTATTATTAAGTAGTCAGCAAGCTACTAGAAGGTTCAGAAAATGATGTTTTAATCTGGTTGCCTAAAGTTGCCAAGCGTTCAGTTCATGAGTCATGTATCCAGTAGAATGAAAATGTTCTTTTTCTTGAAAGATGTGAGATGGGTTACTGTATTGCAAGGTCACAAGCTGGTGTTTGGGTGCCAGATTCTGAGCGCTCTGAAAAAACAAAACCTTGAGCACTAAATGAGCTATAAGTAACACACTGAAAGACACTATATTGTGGACTTGAATTATTTTGTAAAGAGCCACTGAAAAAAATCCTAAGAAATTCTGTAAAATAAGTACTGTTTATTTTGTTCGTGCAAGAAAAAACCCCACTTATCTACTTTCTAAGTTAATTTATGTCATAATCAATATTTACACTCCTAGATTTGACCAGGCTTTCTCATATTTGTAATATTTGTATTTCAGAACAAATGTGCTTCCACAACTACTTTATAGATTTCAGGAAAAGCTATTTTGTTTTTATGTATATATTCTTTCAAGTGATGTGTACACACAAACATCAAAGCAACAACACAAAGATTATAGATCTAGCTGAAATTATGTTAAATTTTTACAGACTATAAGTGTAAACAGTGTCTGTTGGATAGAATTTTCTTTTTATTTTCATTTGTAATTTGTTGTGCTGTCTCTTCATTAAGAGTCAAAAAGGAAATAAAATCTCCTAGTAATCATTGCCACTGATTTTCTCTCCTTTTTATATATCTTGTCATTTGTTTTATGAAAGGCAAAGGAAGAGCTTGTACTGGCATTGGTAGTAAGTGATTTACTCAATTTACTAGTAGTCTCACTATTC
This sequence comes from Gymnogyps californianus, assembly GCF_018139145.2. NCBI lineage: Eukaryota > Metazoa > Chordata > Aves > Accipitriformes > Cathartidae > Gymnogyps > Gymnogyps californianus. The sequence goes on along the minus strand of NC_059471.1, from coordinate 73,493,431 downwards.
GTATCTGTTGTCAGATCAGCATTGTGTGCCAGAGAAAAGTATCCTGGTTTCACCATAGTGTTTATTGCTGACCCCAATTTACCGAAGTTATTTGACATTTGGGTACTGTTTTTATCCTTGTCCTTTTTTTGGTGAGCGCTTGGGCTTTATGTACTGCCGATGAGAGCAACATCAGCAAACCAACTGCTGAGGACAATGTGAATATTAAAATGTTTTCTAAGGCAATAAAAATGTTCTGAAATAGTTTTTCTGCAGCTAAAGTAGTTCTTTTTTCTGCAAACTTTCTGAGTGTTTTATAAGGCCCAACAGTGCACAGGCTATCAAAGATGGATGCAAATATGTGTGGGAGTACAGAAGGGAAAATATGAAGCATTTTTGTCATAGGGAAAATTATTTGGCAGGAACACACTCTTTGAATTAGTGCCAGCCAGATTATATTGGTAGACAGAGTCCAAAGCTACCAGAAGAGGACAGATGCAAGAAAGAAATGTGTTTATCTCATGTTTATGTGGATGCAAATGATGTGCACTTCTGTACGTAAAGTATCCTCAGAAGCATAAGAGTGGCTGCCCATGGAGTTTGGGGTTGCTTCTTCACTAAAACTGACATCATGGAAATTTGGCAGGCGCTCTAGTTTGACTAATGTAATTATTTTTTTATCTAAATAAGGTTACTTTTTAATCAAGTTTGCTTTAATATTTTCATTGAGCTGATTTAATTGAACAAGCAGACAAGCAGATACCAGTTAAGAAAGTCATTACATCCTGTTGCATACCTTTATTCTGCAGCTGCCAATACTGCAGATTTATGTCAGTGACAAAGTAAAAATGCTGGTAGGAAGGTGAGCACTAACAAATGCAAAAATATTGTATCTGTAGTGCACAATATAAACTGCATTACTGGTTTTTTTAGGAGAAATACAATAAAATCTGCATAGCAGGCTGACAGCTCTACTGCCCTCAGCTATCACATACATCTCCTTAGCTTTAGCCAAGTTGTATCATTGCTTTTATACAGATATTCATTGTGTCAGCTGACATTTTACTGCTTTCTATTTTTTGCAGCCTGAAATGGCAGTCACTGATTCTGAAAGAGGTGTTTTCACCTGCTACCCCCAGCAAATGCATTAAGCTGAAGAGGCTTGCTATTTCTAAGCAGACAACTTCTTTTTTAAATTCATTTTGTTTCTAAAGATAATAATAATAAAATCTTGTATGAGCAAGAAATGAGCAAATCTTGGATTTTAACCACACACTCTAGTTAGTTATGGGCTGATGTTTTCCTGAATTGGAAACACTGAAAGGGTAGCGCAGCTCTAGGAATGAGCTGATTCAGCCCTTGAGTTCAATACACAGGCAATTGGGAACTCATTTGTTTACCCTTTTTTTTATATTGGAAGTATAAAGTAACACTGTCTTTCTTTGTTCTGCATCCACAGGGTGTCAATTACTTCTGCTTCAACAGTGGCTTAAATTTCAAAAATTAAAGTGAAAAATAAAGGTTTTACTAAAAAATATTTGAGGCACATTAAAATACATTAATATATAAACAGCCTTTGAGCATGTTTCTTTTCATCTTTTCCATTCATCTGGTGCTTCATAATGTGTATTCCAGACAGAATCAATTTGTAAATACTAAATAATGAAATTGTTTTTGTGAATATTAATTAATTAATCATTAAAACTGTAAGAGCACGTGTGGATATTACTGTGCTGAGATTCACGCAGTTTGATAACATACAGGGTCTTGTTAACTTTTTGGTGAGAAAGGGAAATGAATGAGTTTGGTGTTATTTGGTCCAGTTGTGGTGTTTATTTACAAAGGAAACACACAAAGGCAAGAATATATGCAAAGTCCTATTCTCTTGGTCACACTGTGCATAAACAAGAGGAATTTCCCTTGTGTTCATAAATAAGTTGGTCATTGCCACAAGCACTCTACCCAAAAAAACTCCTCTGTGGGTCTTGGCTTTCTCCCAGGGCTGCACAGGCAGTGTTTTCCTCATGGATGGTGCATTTTTACTCTGGTCCTTTCTTCCTTTCATATATATCTTTATAATGAAACTAAATCTCCAGCATCTGCATTTTCAAACTGTCCTCAGACACTGGTATGATACCTACGTTTTCGTGCTGAGGTGAATCATGTGTAAGGTGCTGTCCTCCTCGTGTTTCGGCTATTTCATTCTTTCATTGGAAGTTTGGGTTCTCTGGTAAAACCATACCTGTGCAAATATTGTACCTCCTGTGGACTGAAGTAATTGCCAGGCTTCTTAAGGATAGCGCATTAGGGTTTGGGGTTTTTTTCCCTCTGGCTTCAGTAAAGGCATATGACAGATAAATATTTTTAGTGTCAATCTCTTTTGCATATGGGTGTCATTCTGTGTTCCTTTTATTTATACTGGTTTAAAATGTATCAGCTACTGACACTGTATCATGTGATGGTAATAGATAATCAAAGTATTTACTTTTATTGCCAAACGAGGCAGAGCACAACCCCTCAAGCCACTCTGTCTGACTTCATTGCAACAGAGCATTTGTATTTCCAAATCGTTTCAATCTCTGCTGCATGGATTATTTTTACACTGTAACTAAATTGTACATGTACAAAAGGGTAAAACTCAGTTGTAGTGTTGTCTGTGAAGCTGTTTCTTCTTGTGGAGTGATAGCTACACAGAATGAATGGGGTTTCGTCATTATGGTTGGAGGCCCTATTAACAACTGCACTGCATGTTTAAACAAACATGAGGGCTGAAGTTGCATGGGTTTATGATTGTTCCAGTTTGCTTCTAAGAAGACAGAAGACAGCAAAGAACTTTGGAAGTTACTTAGTGGTTTAAAAGCTTAAAGAATAAGAACAATATTGCCAGACCAAGATTGCTGAGGATTTTCTGGTTAAAATTTTCTGGTAACAACTTCTTCACAGTTAAAGTGATTAGCGAAGGGAAAGTGTGTACACTCCAGGATATTTTTTTGAGTATTGTGTTTAAAGAGAATGTTTTGAGTAAAGGGTATCAACTTTTTTTCCTGCATATGACGAGTAAAAGAATGAAATGTTTAGTAAAGATGCAACATATGAAGCGTAAAAGAATTAAATGTTCAGTAAATATGCAACATATGAAGAGTAAAAAAATAAAATGTTTAGTAAAGATGCAATATTCAGAATAGAAATTTCTAAAAATTATTTTTAAAAGGGAGTTTTAAAAATTGCTTCGAAATAGTTTGACTAATCCATCTGAAGGAAGTTTGAGCATCCTGGGAAAGTTGTGATATGTATTGTTTACGAGGGAAACAAATAAGGAAATAAAATTACTTCATCAGATTAGTTTGGTTGCAATCTATTGTGATTCATCCCGTGCTAGTGAATATTTTAATTACTCAACAGTTATCCTGAGGTCCTTTTGAGGAACTGATTTGAAATCTGTATAAATCAAAGAAAAGTCTCCAAATGACTAAGTGCCATTTCCTTAATGCTGTATGTATAACTATCCAGGTAGTTAGACCTGAGTGAACTGTCTCTCCTGTGAATACCTTTTGTTCTGTAACGCAACATTAAAACACACAGCAGTATCAGCCCGTGGAAGCTGCCAGAAAGAGAGGGATCAGTAGCCTAAGTTGCCTTTTTTTACCTGCATGTAAATCTTAGAATAAAATGCAGAATGCTTTTGGCTGAACTTTGGAAGTCTTTCAGCTTTCCTCTTCCTTCTGTCTGTTGAATTTATGGGCCTGGTAAATTTGAGCCCGGGTGGCTCAGATCATATGTAAAAACCTGAGCATATTGATAAAATCGTTAGTTTTTAGGTGGCTTCAATGATCTGTATTTTTTCCAAGGCAGGGAGTTATATTTACTACCTATGGGGTTTGGAGAGGTTTAGATTAGTGAGGATTAAACTGGTTGCATCTAACAGTGAATAAATACAGTTGATGCACTGAAGTATGGCAAGAGCCAACTCACAGCAACCAGCAAAGTTCCCAAGACCAGCCCTGCAGAATTGCATGACTGCTTGTTATGCACAGCACTTTTATAAGGAAGAGAAATACTTATTAAAACCCATTCACATAAATACAAGTGCTGGCTTGTGGAAAAAGATTGATTCCAACACCTTAAAATGTTCTGTTTCAGTTTCTGCACTGTTACATCTATGTGAATTCAGACTAAATCCACAGCAGAGAAATAAGGAGGAAGCTATTGCTCTGGTCTGATAGTACTGTAACAACAGGTGTAATCTAAAAAGCGCATAGTGGCAGAAACAAGTATGAGGGAATACATTTAGAGGAAGAAATATGTTTTCTGTGGACAGAGGAATGCATTTGAAAGCACAGACCAAATCAGGTATACTCAGAAACAAAAATATGGCAAAGAGGATGAAGCTCCGGTGGCATGGACCATATAATGTATGACTGTAGGTGGAATACTAAAAAAATCAATAAATGAAGAATTTGTCTGAGCACAAACTCAGTTTATAGAAGGAGAAAGAAATATCTAGCAGGCAAAAACCAACAGAAGCAGCCAGTGTTTGCCCTGAAAGGAGGGAAGCATATGTGTTTAATTCTGGGTTGTATTTAGTCTCGCATCACAGCATTCTACACGAATCATTATTTTATTGTTTACTGGGAGAAACGTACATGTCCTTTACAGGAGTACAACCCCATCAGAACCTGTAGAGTTCTAATATCATGACATTAGCTGAATCTGGCCCATTATTTGTAAATTGTCTGTCTGAGCTCAGTCCAGAATCTGAATCACACGCCAGAAGTATTTTAAAATGTGCAGCTCTTCTGCTATGACTCTGTTCTAGAGAATGCTTATCCAGGCATGGACGTGCCATAGGTCTGGTGCATTAAAGCTATGAATATGCTCTCATCCTGTCTAAGTACAATAGTAACTGTAGTTACATGTAAACTGCGCACTATCACTGTTGTTGCAGGTTTTCATCAATATCTTCTCCTTTTAATGCTTCCTTTCAGTGAAAATTGAACATAAACCTTGAATGCAAGAATAAGCATATTTAAAATAAAACTGTGATAATGCTAACATGAGGATGTGGAAACAGTCTGAAAGCAGCACTTGCTTATACCTGGGCTGTAACTTACACCCTGCTTTTGCCAAGTGTCGGGGTGCCAAAGCAGAGCTTTACCTCTGCTTTGTGTCGTCTTTCTTCATCAGCTCTTCCCTGTGCATCAGTCACACTTGGATCCTGATACTGGGGCATCAGTCCGCTCCTGGGAAACTCCAAAGTCCAGATCACAAAAGCACAGAGGTCTCCAACTCCTATTTACCAACTCATCGCGCCACTCAAACTACACCCTCAAAGCGGGCTCTTGTCTCTCTTTCCCATACTCCTGGGCCTTTACATCACTTTTTGGTGAGGCAGCCCATCAGCAGATGGCATCAGGCATCTCCACACGCTGCAGAGGTGCCGCTCGTCACTGTCACCCCTCCAGTATGAGTAGACCCCATGCACATGGTTTCACACGCTCTTGAGGTCGGTGTTTCGGTTTCCAAATGCACACTGATGTGTGTGTGCAGTGTGAAGGATGCACTTGAATAGGATTGAGATATGTAAATAGCTTTGTGGCTTTAGCCCTAAGTGTGCTTGGACAAGTCCCACAACTTCAGGTTTAGTTCAGATTTTCTGTTTTTAACACCACTATAAATCATCTAAAATAAATACCTTGAATCTTTCAGTAGTGACAATCAATGACAGCAACCAACGAATCAGATCAACATTAAGTAGGCAACTGATGCTTCTAAATATAATTAATACTTTTTTCCTAATAAATTAGAAAAAATCTGATTAATTTATTCTGATTAATTCCCATTAAAATTTCAACAATTTATTTGATGAGAGCTTTGGTAAGTAGTTTAAGATCATAAGTAATTTAGGAGCCTACATCCTAACTGCACCTAGGCACCTTTAAAAAAAAGACCTGTTGCCTATTTTTTTTATATAAGTTGGAGTTTATTTTAGGACTTTCTGTGAAAGGTTAATACTAAATGATGAAGAACTGTGGCTGGGTGGTTCTCGAGGCAATCACTTGTAAACTGTCTTAGATTATGTCTGAACATGGACTGTTTCCTTCCCTAGGATCAAGGTAAACAATGCAGATATGTCCTGACGGCGTGTTTTGCTAAGATGTAGGTGCATACGTTCCCTCCATTTCCCGTTACTCAGTTTGAAAGAAATCAGTGTATGTGGTGCAAGGAGAGAGTCATAATACACTCCATTTTTCATGTCACTGAGCTAAACAAGCCAGTGTTTTATTCAGAAGACAGCTTCTCTCTTCCCTTGGATTTTCATCAGCCCTTCGCTACATCTTTTCCAGTTTAAGTTTTTGAGGAAAGGTGTCCAGAACTTTACAGCATATTTTAGGTGAAATTTTAACTGATACCTTGTGCAGTGGCACTGCTACTTCCATTACCTGCTGCATGCTAGGATTACAATAGCATCTTTCACATATGCATTTCACTGATAACTCATAGTACTCTTGCAACTACCCAAAATACCCAGCTTCATCTTCTATGCTTCCTACCAACTGATCAGCTAATGTTGTCGTTCTTAGTCCCTAGGTGCATGACTTTTCAGTTCTGTGTTCCCCAATTTCAAACCACTTCATCATCTTTGACTGAGCTCCCCAATTTCAAACCACTTCATCCTCTTTGACTGAAAGGAGACCTTAACTAAGTAGGAGTAACTGGAGTGTGTCCCGAACATATGACAGTCGAAGAAATTCTAACCTTATGAAAGGCAGGGGCTAATTTCCTACAGTTTTCAATAGAATTTGCATTTGTTATTACTGGAAACACCCAAGTGACATTACATTTTGTAGTCACTTGAAGACAGTTCCCGCAAAGGAAGGTCAATCAATTTTGAAAACACAAAGTATGTAAAATAAATTCTTGTACTCCAAAAAAGCAATATTGCCTACTGATATTTTTAAAATCAATTTTAATTAAATTAGCTTTCTAGAATTCATAGCCTCAGGTAAAGGTTTTGAAACAATAGCTCCAAGCAGTGACTTCATATATTTCAGATGGCTTGTGAATAATCAGCAAATTACTTTTTTTAAATCGTAATGTTAACCATAAACCAGTAGCTTTTTAAAGCCTAGATAGGGGACCTGTGTTACTGAAAATATGAGTTAGTGTGACATGAAGACACTAGATGTTTCTCTCATGTACAGTAGCATGGAACCAGGATTTAAAGTCTGCATGCCTGCACATACAAATGCATGTATAATCTGTGTATCTGGTAGGAAAGATAAATCCTGTATCTTTGTATTTAGTTGTTATATTATCAGGGACCCACTTTATGAATCCATTTGGAATATTTCTACCATGTCATGTTATTGTAATAACAACACATACATCAATAATTCTAGCAAAGGCCTTTTCTAAGCACAAAGTAAATCACTCCACTGGGGAACAGAGTCTGAATTCAAAGAAAGTAAATTCTTTTATTAGTGTAAATGCATTTGTTACAGTTAGTTGTAAAAGATAACCAATCAACCATATTTTTCAAATGTGTCCATTTCCATCATTACGACCAGATTTCTAAGAGCTTTTTTGCCAGTATAGCATCAGATGTTTTAATGTGCTCAGCATCCAGCAGCTTCTACTCTGAAGGTGAGCTGCTGGATTTGGGACCATGTAGAAAAGCTGGCCATATAGGAATGAATTCTTTGAGATATGAACCTGGACAAACATGAAAGAGATCATGTAAAACTAGGTTATATACTGAAGTACAAATCGCACATACGTTTCGTTTCTGAGTTTGAGATACAGTCTACTTTTTGTTGTTGTTTTATATAATCAATGATTGAGTAATTCTGTTTCCGCTAGTAGCTGATAATTGCAATTCTAATTAGAAAAAGATACAAACTTCTTATAGTCATCACAGAAACTAGATAATTGTGTAGAAAAAGTATCTGTTTGCATAAATAAGAACAGAATCAAAATTCACTATAGCACACTAAGGTGGATGAATAATTATTTTTAGCTTGTCCACTGATCTATATTGGCATGCAATATAGTTTTAGCTACATCTTTCTCATCTAGCAGAATTTGAACTATTTACAGGTTTTGTACCATGTAGAAAATTTGATATTTGGTTATGAGCAGAGCCATTTTGTCTATATACTGTGAATAAAATCAGGTCATTTAATAGTGAAACAAACATTTTTAAAATTTAAACTGCTAAAAGAATTTATCTGTGGATTGAGTAGATATTTTAAAGTAAAATATTTCCTTCTTTACTGGCATGATGTGTGCTCTGTGTATGAGAGGTGATAACCTAACCAACTTTGCACTTGGTGTGAATAGTGCGATTTCTTGATTTGTTTGAGATTATGTTGCTCTTGCAGCAGTTGTCAGAGTTCAGCTTTACCTGATCAAATCTCCCTAGAAACCCGTCGCACCCTCTTTCTGCAATACATTTTATAACCCCTGAGAGTCCAGAGACTCTCCAGCATGCTGCCTTGCAGAGCAGCAGCCTCGCCAGGGACAGGGCAGACAGCGGTCTGTCGGAAATACGGACGTAAAGCCGGCAGCTACTCCCTTGCACAGCAGCAAGACCCTGCGCGTCAGGCGAACGGCGTTGCCTGCCTGCAGGCTTGCATGGCAGTAGCCAGCTGGGTGGCAGCAGTTTGTCCCTGGGCACGGCAGCAAGTCCAAGAGCTGCGCTGTCAACAACTGACCCAAGATCCAAGGCTACAGACGTAGGTGAGAGCGGTGGAGAGGCTGCACGAGGGGCTATGGGATTGGAGGTCCCAATTTGAGGAGACAGACATAAGTGAGTGCAGAATCATTCTGCAGGGGATTTATAGTTAAACTTCTGTCTCCTGACGTAGACCAGAAATCTATGTAATTGTTGTGTTGTGTTAAAAGGCGTAAATGCACCACTTTAATTGAGGTTTTAACCAATTTAAAAATCTTTCAACATGTAAAAAACACTCAAATAAAATGTGAATGGTGTTGCAGTTGGAAAGTAAGGTCAAGAATATTACCCCTATCAATCAACAGACATTGGAAAGAACACAGTTCTGACTTCAAGCTCCAAACTAATTTAAATTTCACATAGACTAAATATATCTATCATCTTCAAACAATATTTTCACTTGGAATAATATATCGCTTGTGTTTATTTGCTAACTTCCCAACTATAAAATAGATATTTTAGCTATCATCTGATTGATTGCCGTGTCGTTTGCTTCAAATGCATTTTACCTCTATTTCACAAAAATCTAATTTTTTCATGTTCTTATTCATGTTATGCATATACAAGTATCGAAAGGTAATAATTAGATGCATCTGCTTACATTTGCCAGGAGCAGATGTTAGGCAAATTAAAGTGAACATAACTATCACTCAGCATCATTAAAGAAGCGACTCTATAATAATTTCTGAACTTTGACAGGCAGTTAAATATTCTACATTGGCATATTTATGCTATTTGCAAAAATCTCATGTACAAAATTATCTTCATATGCAATTGAATCAAAAATGAATTGTGTAAGTGTTTCAGGTCACAACTTCTACGTCCTTTCCCCCTGGAACAATAAGTTGTCAGCCCCGACAGCAATGCTTATTAACACCACAGGACAACCACATCAGCTCATGAACAACGCCGCAGTCTCCTAAATGACTTAATAGTGCACTCCAAGAAGATAAGGACATGAGAATGGCATTATGAAGTTAGACCAGAAGTCCATCTTTCTCAGTATCTAGTTTCCAACTGTGGGCAATGATGAAGGCTCGAGAAGAGTATAAAAGTAGAATGAGACTAAATTGTGGTATTTCTTTGATATTCTCCCAGCATCAAACTATGAAACTGCTCAGGGGCTTCCTGGAACCTCTGCACAGTTTTGGTGTCAAGCAGTGGGTAAGAACTGCCCAGTTTAAGCATACACATCCATACACATATGCATGAAAATAGTATCCTTTCGTTTCTTTTGAGCCCGACATCTGGTAATTTCTTTTGCTACTCTCTGTTTCTTACAAGTGAGGAGCTGTGAATAGCTGTTGGCCTCCTCCACAACATTATTACAGATACCTGCAATATATCTCTTAGTTGCTTCTTTTCTAGGCAGAAAAGTCCTTGTGTGTTTAGTCTGTCTTTGTATGGGAGACATTCTGTGCCTTTCATTGCCCTTGCTGCATCTCCTGCTACCTTGTTATGCTCTGTCCTGTTGGGGCCAGGGAGCAGAACTGCACGCAGTACTTAATATGTAAGTAGACTAAAATGATACAGCGCAATGATTTTTCCTTCTTCCTATTTCTTTTCCAAACAGTCTTAACGTTCTGTTTGCTTATTTTGACTTTACAGAATATTGAACTGATCTCTTCATAAAACTGCTGATTAATATCGCAACATTTCTTTTCCTGAGTGGCCATAGTTAGCTCAGAACCTACCACTTAGTCCATAGTTAGGACTAGATTTTCCCCATATGCGTTACTTTGCATCAGCATTGAATTTTATCTATTTTATCACTCAGGCATTCAGAATGCTGTTGTCCTGCACCTCCTCACACTCACATCTTTCATTTTTACTATTCGGAGAAATGCTGTGGCAAATATAAGCACCTTAATGTGCATCCCCTGTCTATGCCATTTATGAGGATGATGACCAGAATGGAGTCCTGCACAGATCCCCATTCAGGTCTGCAAGTGACCTTCCACTGCTGTGAAAACTGACTGCTAGGCTCTGCTGTTTGTTTCATGTCTTTTACCTGGTCATTAATCCATGGAAGGAACTACTTTCTTGTTCTACGAGGCTTTCTTTAAGACCATTTGATGATGTATAATAAATGTTTATGCCTGTAGCAAATTATTGCTTATGTGTTTTTGGCTTGCTTTTCTATGTTTATCTTCTTATCTGTTTTTTCTCCTTTGGATGTGACTTCTTATTTTTGAAGTACATCTTTTTACTTCTAATAAAATTATTTACCTGAAATTTTAAACATTCTTGGTTTTGTTTGTTTGTTACTCAACAGTTATTTTTGATATACAGAAGTTCATATTATGATAACTATAAACAATCTTTTCTCCAACTTGGAAATGAGCAGCCTCATTTTTATACAATTTACTTTTTGAAATTGCTATTTTCATGTCATTTTAGACTTTTCTCGTTTTCAAAAGATGATTTCCCAATTCCATCAGGGTTATGGAGCAGTTGTTCTGTCACAGCATTTTGACCCATGACTTGCACATTGCTCAGAACCAAGTCAAGAGTGTCTTGCCTTATTTCAGCTTTCACCAAAAGCTCCTCCATGAATCAGTCATTTGTGGTGTCATTTAGTCTCTGCATCACACTCCAACCTGACATTTACCCAGTCTATGTGGGGGTGATTGAAGTTTCTGATTACTAATTTGTTTTTTTGCTGTCTCTTAAATCTCTGTTGGCACCTCACTGACACCATTGTCATCCTGATTAGGCCATGACAACTTATTTCTAATACTTATGTAGGCCTGGTGTCTTAATCCGTAGAGATAATGTGTAACATTCAGTACAGTTAACTATCTGATGCAAAGCTTTTTTTAACATACAATACATCCTTCTTTTTCTTGCCTATGTAGTTTGTTTTATGTTACAGGTTTCCACTGACTGCTTTCCTTCTGTCGTGGTTTAACCCCAGCCAGCAAATAAGCAGCACACAGCTGCTCACCCCTCCCCCCCCCAGTGGGATGGGGAGGAGGATCAGGAAAAAAACTAAAACTCGTGGGTTGAGATGAGAACGGTTTTAAAGACCTTCATCTTATTTAAAAACTTCTAGCATTTCAATAGTAGCATGTATGCATTTGATCTGGTTGCTTATTTTTCTATGCTATCTTTAAATGGTATTTTTGGGTGCAGAATGAGCTTAACGTGTGTCCTAAGTGAGTTTTACCAGCTGCTGTCTTATTTTTTTTCTCAAGGATATAAAGCTTTTTTAATTTCACCCCTCTATGATTCATCCCCCAAGCCAGATTTTCTTCTGCACCTGTTGGCTTTCCTATAGTCTTTAATTCAATTCCCTTCTCTGGTAACCTTCCTGGTTTTTAGTTCCAGCAGCTTTACCTGAATCCTATTTTTGCTGTACAGACTTTGTACAAAGTTTGTCTACTTCCTGATGAATCTCAACCCTTCATCCCTACGCTGTTGTCTGAAGGACTGATTCTCCAGCCAGCATGAAAAAGCACTGCCGGAGCAGGAGCAGAGGTAGACGATCAAGGATATAATTTTCGTATTTGAGGAGGCCATCTGATTATCATAACTGAGGTGCTCTGCAGAATACTAATCTCTGGCTAAAAGCGATGGTATATAATGTACCTTGCTCACGCTCTTTTACCCAGACACATTTTGTTCACTCAAAGGCCTCGTGGGGAAAATGATTTCTTGGCCCTTAAATGCACTTTGCTACTTCTGAGGTATTTGACAATAGTAGATGAATTAGGTGAGTAATTGAGCAGTGGTTATAGGCTGTACCTGTGGTAGGGAAGACTCCGGTTCTCTAAGTAACTGGTCTGTGTCTTTACTTCTGAATTCGAGGAGCACCTTTGAAATCAGCGTGTCCACCTAGCACAGATTTATACGAGTAATTTTGCTGCAGGAGAAGCATTATATGCAGCAGAGTAACTGTCTAGTGAGGGAAAAACACTTTGTGTAAGGGAGGTATATAAACTGAGTTTTAAGTTCTCAATGTTTTCACCAAATTTGCAAGGAAATAAAAGTATTTGCCTTCTGTCCTTCCAGTTGGTACCACACTAGGAGGAATGTCTCAATACACAAGTAGCCCTTTCTACATTCAATTACTTGAAGTGAACATACGGCAGAATACATGCACAGTTTTTCATCTTTGCAGGTATCTTGTGTTGTACATATGTGTTGATGTCGGAAAATAGCCTACAATAGCCTTGAGGAAAGTATTGTTACTGTACGTAGATCATAGAACCATAGAATCACAGAATGGTTTGGGTTGGAAGGGACCTTAAAGATCATCTAGTTCCAACCCCCCTGCCATGGGCAGGGACACCTTCCACTAGATCAGGTTGCTCAAAGCCTCATGCAACCTGGCCTTGAACACTTCCAGGGATGGGGCATCCACAGCTTCTCCGGGCAACCTGTTCCAGTGTCTCGCCACCCTCACAGTAAAGAATTTCTTCCTAATAGCTAACCTAAATCTACCCTCTTTCAGTTTAAAACTGTTACCCCTCATCCTATCACTACACTCCCTGATAAAGAGTCCCTCCCCATCTTTCCTGTAGGCCCCTTTTAAGTATCGAAAGGCCGCAATGAAGTCTCCCTGGAGCCTTCTCTTCTCCAGACTGAACAACCCCAACTCTCTCAGCCTGTCCTCATAGGGGAGGTGCTCCAGCCCTCTGATCATCTTCGTGGCCCTCCTCTGGACCCACTAGAGCAGGTCCATGTCTGTCTTATGCTGGGGGTCTGTTGTGGTTTAACCCCAGCTGGCAACTAAGCACCACCCAGCCTCTCGCTCACTCCCCCTCTGGTGGGATGGGGGAGAGAATTGGAAGAGTAAAAGTGAGAAAACTCATGGGCTGAGATAAAGACAGTTTAATAGGTAAAGCAAAAGCCACGCGTGCACGCATGCAAAGCAAAACAAGGAATTCATTCACTTCCTATCAGCAGGCAGGTGTTCAGCCGTCTCCAGGGAAGCAGGGCTCCATCACGCGTAATGGTTACTTGGGAAGACAAACGCCATCACTCCGAACGCCCCTCCCCCCTTCTTCTTCTTCCCCCAGCTTTATATGCTGAGCATGATGTCATATGGTATGGAATATCCCTTTGGTCAGTTGGGGTCAGCTGTCCCGGCTGTGTCCCCTCCCAGCTTCTTGTGCACCCCCAGCCTCCTCGCTGGTGGGGTGGGGTGAGAGGCAGAAAAGGCCTTCACTCTGTGTAAGCACTGCTCAGCAATAATGAAAACATCCCTGAATTATCAACACTGTTTCCAGGACAAATCCAAAACAGCCTATACTAGCTACTACGAAGAAAATTAACTCTACCCCAGCCAAAACCAGCACAGGGCCCCAGAGCTGGACGCAGTACTCCAGGTGGGGTCTCATGAGAGCAGAGGGGCAGAATCACCTCCCTCGACCTGCTGGCCACACTGCGATTTGATGCAGCCCAGGATGCGATTGGCTTTCTGGGCTGCAAGCGCACATTGCTGGCTCATGTCCAGTATGCCCAAGTCCTTCTCCACAGGGCTGCTCTCAGTCCACTCATTGCCCAGCCTGTATCCATTTTTGGGATTGCCCCAACCCAGGTGTAGGACCTTACACTTGGCCTTGTTGAACTTAATGAGGTTGGCATGAAGGGGAAGGTAACCGACACGTTATCCACTACAGGATCAGTTTTGCTCTAAGTATCCTAAGTAGATACAAACCCCTGGGAGCGTCCACTGTCATCAGAGAACTCTGCTTTAAAAAATCCAGCTACTAAAGTTGGAAGTTTTGAAGATCTGTGACTAAATATGTGTTTCATGTCCATTGTTTAGAGCGTCCTGTTTGCGGCTTCAGGAGTCGGGCAGCGTTGCAGTTTGAAACCCTCCTCATTTTTCTTTATGCAGTGACACATTTTGATTCCTTGATTCCAAAAGCTATTAGCAGATCTTTGCAGGGTGTTCAGGTCATGTGCAGGAGGGGAGACGCTCCCTGAGCAAGACATTTCCCTTTAAAATCAGTCACAGCCTAATTTTTTAAAAGGCACTGGCAGGGGACACGTTCTTTTCCACTTCTTTCACAAGTCTTTGTACAGCAAGAGGTTTGTGTGTGGGTTGAATATCACGTATGCTTGTAATATTTCCTCTTGGATGCAGTGCTTGGCTTTATTTACCCATTTATTTATCTTGCGCTTTACCAAGTTTTATGAACATAGCCATGTCACGGGATGAGTTTATCCTACCTGCAGTAATGAGTTTTTAGTAAATGCATTGTTTTCCTTTTGACTTAGCATGCGTCCCAGTTTTGTTACTGCAAGATGTAAAGTTGGATTTAGCGTTGCTGATAGAGTGAAAGGGCGAAGTGAGGGAAGCTGGCAGTGTAAGTAATGTGTCTGGAGGGAAGGGAATAGGCTGTTCAGGACAGTTCACTGATCACCTTTCCGACTCTTGGCCATTGCAGAGAAATCTCTTCTAGTTTATTTCCTTGCTCAAAAATGAACATATAATATCCTGGTCCCAATGAACTGCCCGTTTACATATAAAGAGCCACAGTTGCTGTGGACACCCTGTGATGGTGTCCGTAGTGGTAGGAGCTCCCCATGGAGGGCAGCAGGGCAGGGCCTGGCAGCCAGGGCCCATCCCACCCCCAGCCAGGAGCAGGGCAGCAGGGGGGCACTGGGACAGCCCCAGCCCCGGGCATCGGGCACCTTCCTGGGGAAGGGGCTGGGCTGAGACTGGGCCAGGACATGGGCCTGTGGGTAGGCTTGGCTTGGTGGGCTCCATGGCTGGGCAGGGCAGGGCTGTGGGGAGCTGGAGACTGGCCCTGCTGTGGTGTTGCTGGGGCAGGGGCTGACGGCCCCATGGGGCTGACATGGGGTCCTGGGTCCTGGGCCCTGGGCAGGGCAGGGGGAGCCCTGAGGGCCCTGAGGGCGAGGTCTGCGGTTGCCCTCCAGGCCTGGCACACCCAAATGGTGTGTGCTGCGATATTGAAAATACACAGATCATGTTTCAAGTTACGCATTTTAAAAGCATTTGGTGGCCAATGTATTCTCACTCTCTTTGTCGAAGGGCATTTTGTTCATGGTGTCTGTCTTGATTGGGATTTCCTGTAAGAACATCTGGTGGCTCAGATAATCACAGGCAGCAAGTAGAAATTTGAGTGTCAGCCTTGCTGCTCTAGTGCCAGTGAAATTGTCTGGCTCCCAGAGTCAGCAAATGAATAGGTTTGGAGGTGAGAAAATTTTAAAAAGTTCTCCCCACAGTGGAGTAAATATTCCTTTTTTTAACCAAAAAGTGTGGATGTGAACAGAGATGTATTTCTGTTTTCATTCAAGTGCGTGTTTCCCTTAGCTCTCTGTTCCTAAATATAGTTGTTTTATTTGTTAACTCTGGAGTGATTAAAAAAATATTGTACAAGTTCTGGAGTGCCTTTAGAAAGGTCTTTTTACAATTCTATGGTGACAAAAAGACTGTAGACTTTTCAGTCTGAAATACAGGTTTACTGAAAACTGTTTTGGAGGGTTTTCATGTTCAATCATAGCAAATAAGAGGGGCATGGAGCTATATATTTATGGTCACAGTATTTAAAACACATCTGTGTATGCCCAGCTATGGAGGCTCTTAACTACCTCCATCACTGCTGTCCTGAACACCTTGCAGACACTAAAAGAATTGTGCATGCAATAGTCTAAGAAATAGGAAGACCTGAACAAGTATAAAAAATAGTATCAACTTATAGGGCTTTCTTTGAGTTTTGTTTTTTCTTCCAGACTTTTATTGCTAATTCAAGTAATGCCAAAGAGTGATATAAGTTGATATATTTATGGAAAGAACAAAGAAGTGTAAGAAGTCTTTACTTCTGTAAAATGGGAACCTGGCAGATCCCAAATTTGTAGCCTTTGTTCATATCTCATAACTGAAAAAAAATCCCATAGCTTTAAGATTTTAGGGCACTAGCTCATTTCTCCAACTCACTGGTGGCACATCCTGCTACTGTGTAGGAGGCACACTCCATTAGTTGTCAGTTCCCATCTCTCTAAGGTCAGCTGCCTCAATTGTGGGAACCAGCTGACAGCTGATAAAAGTTGATTTTTTTCTTCCCTGTAGGTTGTTAGCAGGATTTCAATTAGTGAAATTAAATGTACCTGTTTTCTTGAGGTCCTGTCAGCTCTAAAATAAATAAATGTGTGCTTCATGAAGCAAGTTCAGTGCCTCACTGAGTGTGGCATTTTTTTTCTTTCTTATAAATCTTTTTTTTTTAAGGATATTTGGTGGGTTTTTTTTCTGACTTGATCTCTTTTAGAGTTTTTGAGTATAGCATCTAAACATTTGACATTTCTATTTTTATTCCTCTTTTATAGAAGGGCTCCATCAGATACTGAATTTTATGTTCTGTCTGTCCATCATCAAGTGGATTTTGATTGCAATTTGCCACACAATCTTTGGACAGATGTTCAGGGGTGTAGTGAAAGACCATACTTCTTTTAGCTAGCTTTCTGCCGCCAGATCAGAGAGTGTGATATCCTTGATGTGTAAAGGTGTGTGTGAGGGTTTTTTTGATCAGTCCTTTGGGAATAGAAGCTCCTGATTACTGAGAAGCCTATAGTGTTGTAATACCTGTGATACTCCGATTCAGAGTAAGGAATATTTAAGTATTCTCCACCCGCCCCCATCTGTCAGGGATTAAATAGCCCAGACTGACTTCTTACTGTCCTGTCTTATGTCCCTGAACTGAAATATTTGCAGGAATTTTGTTCTTTCTCTCTTTGTATTTGCCTACCAAAGCTCAGCCCAAGCACTTGCTTCCTTGTCAGCTGGTGTCCTCTGATGTTCGGATGAGAGAACACCCCAAGAGCGGGAAGGCATCCCCATCAGTTTGTTGTGGGCAGAGGAACACATAGAGGGAAAAGCCACTACCTAGCTTTTGAAGATTAAGCTCCCGTGGCCATGCCAGGAAAGGTGCCGTGGGGGAGTACCCACCGAGGGTGCCCGGCTGCTCCCTTCATTCCTGTTCAGAAGCTTCTCTTCTGTTGCAGTGACCACCACCTGTCCCCAAAAAGCTGGGGAGAAGCTGCTTTGGCCAGTTGCTATGTCAACCGTGCTCCCTTTGCCTGCAGAAAGCCGAGAGCTGGTTGGTATGGCAACCCTCCTCGGAGCACCCAGAGATGCTCGGTGGGGGACAGGCTCTTTGGAGAAGGCACAAACTCTTGTGCCAAAGGGTATGAGAGGGCAGGAAAGACCCATGCAATCATACATTTATTTGGAAAACTTTGTTTTGTAGCATCAAGTGGATTCTTGGAGGCTAAATATTTCCTTAGACCTATTTATAACATCATCCTGGTGTGTTTCAGTAGAAGAGGAAAAACATCGTGGTAATTTGGTACGAAGGATACCAAGACAACATGGATGCATGGAGGGTCACACTGAAATCAGTGTAACTGAGCTGCTTTAGCATTGCATTTTCTTAACAGAAGAGTATTTTAGCCCCATGCTTGGGAAAATATGTGTCATGTTTTCAACCTGTCACTATTGTAGGGTTTTTGAGTGGTGTCAGAGAGAAGCCCGAGTCAGGATCTTATAGGTGAGATGAATCTTTACTATAAGAGCAGGTAGACCAAGAAACATTAGAGGAAGGTGCTTTGGTGGAGTAGAGTGGATGTGTGTGCGTCTGTGTGCATGCGCACGTCTCCTTCACTCAGGCTGCTCATGAACTACATCTAACACCAGAGGAGTTCGGATCAGGCAGTTTTCTTGGAAAAGACTTTGCAGAACAATAGACTTCGGTGATTTTCTCCATTCACTGACAATTAAATAAGTAATGTATGGTTTAGACATTGGGCAAATCAAAATGTCAACAGGAGAAATATAATGTAAATTTTTTCTTTAATAAAATTTTTCTTTAATATGAAAGTTGCTGAAGCTTTTAGAGAATTTTGAATGCTGAAAGAAATGTTTAAGTGATCATCTCACACAACTGAATAGTATTGCTGGTAAAGTCTGACTTCCTAAGGTTAGCGTTTCTGAATACGTCTTTATTAAATTCATGTTTAGCTATGTGAATTAATGTGTGCATGAATCTGTTTCTCAGGTCTCTTCTGTGTGTGGTAGGGGGACAGATTTACAGCTATTTTGTCAAAGCATAGGATTCATGAGTTTGGCTTTGCAACTCACTTTGGGCC
Source organism: Gymnogyps californianus (assembly GCF_018139145.2). Lineage (NCBI taxonomy): Eukaryota > Metazoa > Chordata > Aves > Accipitriformes > Cathartidae > Gymnogyps > Gymnogyps californianus. The sequence continues at coordinate 73,474,599 of NC_059471.1, read as the reverse complement.
TATTGGGAAGAATGAAACTCAATCATCAATGCTTCAGAAATAGCTCCTTATACTACAGCAGCCATATCTAATTTTTGAAATTGTGCAGAAGGTGAGGGAAGGAACGTTGAAGTTATACGGAGACTAAGGCATGGATTTTCACTACATCTTTTTGTCCACTGAATGAGCATTTACTTTATTAACTCATCAAAAATAAATAATCCAAAAGCTGATGGTAATAATCACATTTGTCTGTTGGTCAAGAAAACAAGGATGTGAATTTACATCCAAATGCAAATCTGAAACAGGACTCTGCATTTCAAGTAGATACAAGGCTGTCTTCCCAAGCAGTGGAATAGGGTTTTTTTGCATATTTTTTTCCAATATTTCCAGTAATTTTCAATATATTTATTTATTTTGCATGAATAATTTCTTTTGCTTAACTGCCATATTAACAGTATTCCATCATAATTTTTAATTGTAGTGTTCTATCAAGCAGTCATTTTGAAGAAACACAACATTTTTACAGCTAATGGAAAACTTTAGCATCCTTGATACGTAACACAGTAAGACTGTAAACAGTGATAGTCAATTTTAGAGCATTATTGCTGCTATAATGTTGTTAATTTTATTTTGATGAGCAAACTATATTTTTAAATGTTTCTTTCCCTTTTTTTGAGTGCAGGAGAGAAAAGCTGAAGATGATAAACCCTGTAATAGAAAACAAATTATTGTTTGCTTTTAGTATTACAGCATATTAGTATTTATCGTTCATTACTCCTATAGTCAATGCATTAGGCACTGTACAGTAGCATACTATAATACATTCTGCCTGTCTGAAGTGGCTTTGTAGTTAAATCATTGTTGTGCTCCCTACATGGTATGTTCAGTCTGTGGAGAGACAAATACCATGTAGAAAACGCTTAAAAATTTCTTTGTACCTGCTTAGCACATACTGTATTTGTGAGTCTCTATAATTCTTGCTTAAGATGTTTTGAAATCACAGATAATACACATGAGAAACACAGATATATTATTTAAGTTGTGATATCAGCCTCTTTACCATTGTATCTAAATTCCTTCCCAAGTATTATCTACTATTTGAGGTTTTTTCTTTTGGTTGGTTTTTTTTTTTTCTTTTCCCCAGAGAAAACGATGTTGAAAAAACACCAGCACACCTTTCTGTGTGCCTTTCCTTACATTAGTGGCATCATTGCAGTGCTAGAAAGTCAAGGATGCTCGTCACCATTCTTTATCCTTGTAGGATGTTCCGTGGTCTTTGAATACACAAAAGAAAGTTCATGTTGCCTGTGCAGTCCAGCTTTTCTGGTTTTGAGGACATTTCTCCTGTACTTCAGAAGCACCATGATTGTCCTTCTGTCAGGGCTTTGAGTGATTTTCTTACCGTGCTCCACCTGAAGCGTCTATTACTGTGAGGAACTGGAGAGTGGAAAGGGGGACCTTGAACGTGGCATGGTATTGTATGGGGAAAAAAAATATGATTTATGGAGGTCTTTGCTGCTGAGAAAATTGTCCGCTGCTCTGTGCAGTAGTTAGAATTTCCTAAAGCTGGCAGCTCTGTGTCATCTTTGACATATAATAGCACCCTAATATAGTAGCTGTAGTGGGATTGATCTCTTCTAGCTTTAGACATCTACCCTCTTGATGTCTGTATCAGAGCTAGCCATTATAAGCTCCCCTGGAGGAAGGTGGCCCTTAATAAACTTTGTAGGCTACTTACCTAGGGGTAAAAGTCCATTTTGTCATTTTACCTGACAAATACCTAGTGCATTTTTTCCAGTCCACACTCAAACCATTTTTGCATTTTCCTTTGGAGTACAGAAAAGGGGAGAACTTCCTTTATGGGTACAAAGCCTAGCAAATTAGTTAATCAAAGAATGAGAGCTGACATCCTTATGGGTTTTAATAAGCTTAGTTTCTGCTGATGATGATTTTGGTAGAGCCACCCTAAGGAACTGGCCTTTCCTGCTCATTTTATCACTCCTTACACAACCGAGCAGTTTCAGTGCAGTTCTAATACGAGTTCGCTGCTGCTTTTTGCTTTGAGGTGATTGGAAAAAGTGTGATGGTGAACAAGCATGGTTCATATTAATTCTTTCTGTCCCGTCATCTTCAGAGCAGGTGACGCTGGCAGAGCACAAATGTACAGTGATCCTTCAAAGTGTGTGGTAGCACGCATGCTTTCTCGGGCACTCTATTTCTGCAATGTCTGTTGTTCAAAGTGCAGAGAGTGGGGTTAGGCAGACGTGTCGGTGCATCTGGGTGGTACGTTGCCGTTGCAGAAGATGCTGTTTGAGCATTTTCCTTAGTAGATACCAAGCGAAGAACTGGGAATGAGCTGATATTTCGCATGCAATAATGTACTTTTTTTTAAATAACTTTTCGGGGTATCATTGCTTTCAATACATGCAAATGCAGTCATATACATCAGCAGACATATAGATAGGGGTTTTTTTTTAAAGTTCAGATGAAATAAGAAGTGAAGGTTAATTGAGAAAGCAATAATGAAATCTCTGCCTTACAGGATGTATTTTGGAAGTTTGTCTTTCAGTCAAGACACTGAAAGTTCTTGATGTTTGCTGGGTGTTGCTGTTTCTGTGTGTAATTTGTAAACTTTTTTCTCTGTTGTTCCCTGCCATAGTAAATTTTATTATTTAAAAATAAAATGACAGACTATTACTGCTTGTATTGTTACCTGTTTTACTTAGCTAGTTAATTACTCCATTTGTTAGCTGTTAACATGTATTTTATCTCAAGCCAAAGAAAAAAGGAGGCTAGCCTAAAGCTCTCTTCTGTTCCAATGTACTGCTTCTCTTATATTTTGGTGCTAGCCGGTCCACTTCTTTCAACACTGTGCAGTGCCACCCCATTTCTTTATTTCTGTTTAGCATTATTTTGTGCATATACTGTGCATTTACACATAGTGAGCTTTTGGTGTACTGCTCATGTGTCCACAGCTTTTATAATCCCCGATTTCTTGACATTGATGTGCAAGCCATTATAGAAGCCAAGCACATAGCAAATTTTGAACATTAATAGAAACAAGCTTTAATTAAGGCGAAACAGAGCTGGTAGAGGATATTTGTTCTAATGCATCAGTGTCAGAAAATTGGTTGCAGAGAACATGAGGAGAGATGTGGTCTTCCTGACGTGCTAATGGGAGCGAGGCAAGTGCACCCAGTGTAGCAGGTACCTCGTTCACCGATGAGCAGGGACCATCAGTCCCACCGAAGAAAGCTTCTGACGAAAAGGTCGGAGCACGTTCTCCTGAGCAGTCATGTTGGATTTGAGTTTTGAGGAATGAGCTTCCTTCCAGGCAGTTCCACACGGGCTCCTTTCTCCCATCACTGGCCCCTTTTGTTTTCAAAGGTCTCCTATTAGTTTCCTAAAATGGGAACAGCTTGTCCTTGATATCTATAATGATTTATTTTTCTAAGCAATTAAATTTGATTTCTTAAAGCTATAGCAGCTCCCTCATTAAAGAGAATGAATCACTGCATAAAAAATGCAGAGGCTCTGAGTGTGAAAGGCGTGCTCAAGTTTCATTTGATTTCAAGGAAAGGCTGTAGGGCTTGAGGGAAGCAGGGCAGGATCAGTGCCTGAAATTGAGTTGTCTCCACATGAAACCCATTACAAGAATGGACCATTCCCAACAGCCGTACTTAGAAAGCCTGAGCATCCTTTTCCCAAACAAGCAGCAAGCCTGAGGGGTTTTGCATCACCAGCTTGTAGAACCAGATGCAAATGCAGGTATCCTGTGGCTTGCACACCTGCTGCTAAATATTTAAATATGTTTGGAGATCACATAAATTCTCAGTGTTTTGTAAAGAGTTTCATGAAGAGTTTTATCATTTAGAGCACTTCTGTAATTTGAAAATGAGAGTCTTAATGGCCTGTACTTACAGTCTCATTTTTTTCATTGTTAAATACGGCAGTATTATCATACCTAAACCCAATGTTTTCTTTAATTGTAAACATTCATTTCCATATATAAGAATGTATTATTTTCAGATGTTCACCTTTTTTATTTCATGCATAAAATTAGGCTTTCTAAAAATGAAAATGTCCTTCCGCACTTTGAAAGTTATGAGGGAAAGAAAAGACAAAGGATTTTCTTTTCTAACAGGAAATTTTGCTATTTCATGTGATTTTTTTTTTTTTCTTCAATTTTCTGGCGCTTAACTTTAAAATGTTCCCAGACATTTTTTTTGTTTTTTTAATACCATGAAGCTAATGAATAAGGCTTATTGTCTAAGGCTTTCAAAGTGTTTCAATATAGTGTTACAACATGACCAAGTCAGGTTAGCAAATTCTGAAAGGGAATAAAGACTTTTAAAATGGATGTTTTAGGCTTCTGTATCCATCTTTAGGCTTTTATGTTAGTGATCACAGCTCATAGCAGACACCATGAACCTTAATTGACAAAATTATGAAAACCAAACATTGACATTAGTGGGGCTTTACTACAATTTACTGTTCTTCTAAGTACTGATGTAGCCTGTTGATGAGAAAATCTTTATGTCACTGCAAGATGCAGTCTCACACAAAGGCACATGTATAAACAACATCTTAGCAGCTTATTTTTCAGACAGAAATTTGCATACTGCTTCAAAATACTTTGAATGTTTTTCCATTCACCTATCGTTTTTAAAAATGGGGAAGATGGCAGTATTTACCTATTATCTCGTTTATCATTCCACAAACATCATAATTTCTGGTAGTTGTCAGGGGAACTACATGAAAGAAAAGGAGGAGCAGGACAAAAGATACCAATACTAGCTGAATATCTTAAGACTTGAAATGCTGCCTTAGACTAGAGTGGTACTTGAATTATTAGAATTATTTAGTAAGTGATAGGAATATTTAATGTTTTTATTAAGCTTTTTTTAAAAAAAATATTTAAATTTGAATTAAACCAACAGCAAAATAAGCTAGTGACAGGGAAAAAAATTATTGTTCTAGTTACACCAAGTATGATTGACTGTTGGGCTTCTCTTTTTTTCCTCACCAGGATTACACTTTGACTATGTATTTTCAACAGTACTGGAGAGATAAGAGGCTAGCTTACGCTGGCATACCTCTCAACCTCACGCTTGATAACCGAGTGGCAGATCAACTCTGGGTGCCTGACACTTACTTCCTAAATGACAAGAAATCATTTGTGCATGGCGTTACCGTGAAGAATCGAATGATTCGCCTTCACCCAGACGGAACGGTGCTTTACGGCCTCAGGTGTGTGCTTCCATGATGAAGACTTCATCACTGTCATTATGTATTATTGATATTTGCTTCCTGGTACAAGGTTATTACAAACATTGGGTAGCATATTATGTAACCTTCCCTGTAACTCTGAAAGATGCCTGTAGAAAATAAATGACACACTCAATGTTTCTTAGTTTTGCCAGAAGCGCCTTCAGTCAGGTTTTATCTGTTTCTGTAGTCACCATATCTGGAAAGCCCACTGGCTATAGGAAGCAGAAAGGCACGCATTAATTGCAAACCTGAAAATGTCCAAAATATAGGCGGTAAGATTGAATGTGGGTGCTTATGTTGTCTCTTGATGTGTCTGTAGTTGATAAAGAAAAAGCCACAAGCAGCCCTGGTTGAATGGAGTCAGCCACAGCTAAGACCATGACTATGGGTACCTTCAGTGATTTCTTCAAGCAGGAATCAGGACTGCAATGTGTTATATTTCAAACCAGAGGTACAAAGTGACCTTACATTATCCTACTTTCTACCTATTTTAGGCTTGACCTGTGTTTTCTTTGTTTTCTGTCACAGCTTTTATGGTTAGGAATGCCGAAAAATCGTTCCCTTAATAAACTTAACTACACTAGCAAAAGTCTTAATGGAAGACTCAATAGTAGCAAACAGTTGCTGTGTTTGGAGAGGTTACTCTGTTTGCTCCAGTGCTTTAAACTGTACCAGCAAAACAAGTCTTTGCCAGTGGAAGCTCCATTTCCATCATCAGAAGTTTCTTGTCTTTTTAAGCATAGGTAATACTCAAGATTGCTGCACATAAGCAGTGCAGGATAAAGAGTCCCTAGTATAAAGATGAATGAGATCAGAAAAGTGGTGCAGATAGATTATATGTCTAGTATCATTATTTTACCTGCTTTTGTTTTTTATCAACAGTTGAACATTTTACCTGACTTAGGTCTTGGCCCCTCACCTCTTTAACTCCTATTACATATCATGTATAGGCTATAATTGGATGAATCTTTCTAGACAAAATAAAAATAGATTCAAGCTTATTATGAAACTTTAAAGAAGCTTAGGATGTTCAGGAAATATTGTCTCTATAATTAACTGTTTGTAGCAAAAGGAGGCTTTCATCTCACATGCTATTGACCCAGTATGGAACACTGCAGGTTTAGGATTCTTTCCACAAGTAGTTAAATGTCAAAAAATGATGCAAGATACTTTTGTTTCCTTTATCTCAAGAACCATCCCCACAAGCAATGTAATAAAAAAGTGATGGAGATTGGAACTCTTGTGATCATAATAATGTATAGAAGTCTTTCTGTCACACTCTAAAAACATTTGGAGTCATTCAGATGAGGATTATCTGTCATAAAATAGTGTATTTGAATAAGTTAGCTTCCTCTTCTGCAAAACATAAATGTCCATCAGCAGACTGCATTTCACTTGATAGTGTTTGCGTAGCAGGGATTTCACCAGTGGCTCATGTGTGGCGTAGTTCTTTCCATTCCCTTTCCTCTGAAAGCACAGAATATCCGGGGTCAGATATCCATGGTGTGAAGCAGCTGAGTTACTTAGTGAAGGATAACTGTCTGAAATTAAATCTTGGCAAAATACAAGACATTGTGATCAGAAGGAAGAAAATACCTGAGCCTTAGCTCCATCGATTTAAAGAGTTGCGCTTTGTGTTGCTTTACCGCTAGCCTATCTTCTTGTGTGGTGGCTGCAGAGCATCCTGATGGCATTGGCCTCAAGCCGCAGTCTGGAGGCAATGATTCATCCTGTGGGCTGAGACCAGAACCTGGAGTTTCATGTGCCACAAAACACAGGGTCACTGAGAATAATAGGGGAAATTTTGGAGGGTTACAACCGATTATAGAATATCCATAGAGCAAAGCAGTTCCTCAAAAAATATATGACAAAAGTGATCCCGAGGCCACACTGGCTCTGTGTCCTCTTCTGAACACTGTAGAATGTATTATAGTTTTGAAACACTTGACCTTCAGTTATCCAAGGTTTCTCTCTACTTCAGAGAAAGCAGTTTACTACTGCAGCAAAAGTCTACGAGAGTGGGGGAATGGGACAGTAGCTTTTTGAAGTTCAACCCATTTCTGGGGATTTTTTTTGTCTGGGCACGATACTGACTTTGTTCCACGTTGTTCAGAACAATATACAAGATGTATGATGATACAACAGCTTTTTTTCATAATAGACCAAAAAAGAAATAATGACATTATAGACTGGGGATCAAAAGTAGAGTCTTTCTGACTGCTTGCTTGTGTGTTTGCCATATATAGACCTCTTGTTCTCAGGCAGTACAATGCTAAATGTTATAAATAAATAGAGTGGAGGAATATATGTATTTTATCTGAAAGGATTCACCTAGTTATCACCTGTATATGAAACATGATGGATGTTTGCAAGGTGAAAAGGTTAGTTGTAATCGGTCAGACAAGGCAATCGCACTTATTTCTGTGCGATTCATCTATTCTTTGGACGAATGTATTTCTGTATCAGGATGAAACAAGGATCAAATTAGCCATCAGGACTGTGACCTAGTCCCATAAGAAGTATTTATATTGCTTAGACTGATTTATGTTGTAAACTTTTGGGGGACAGAGAATATCCTTCTGTCAGTCATTTGCGCAGCACCTCCCAGCACATCACAGGTGGGGTTCCTATGCAATATAGCAGTATAATCAAAGGCAATCAGCCCGGTAATAAAGTAGCAGAGAAGGATAAGAGAATCTATATCCAGAGGAAAGATAACTGGAGTAGGGAATTCTAAACAATTAAAAATATTTCCTTTGTGTATTGCTTTCACCCAAAATGTACGTGTATCTGTGTACCGCTTTATCTTTGTCTGGCTCATAATTGTTTCTCTGTCACTGCTGTGATGATCAGTTCTTGAAACCTTATTGTCCTGCTGTGTCAGGCAGCATCCCATCCCATAAAAAATAAACCTGCTCTTCTTGAGAGAGTGCACAAGCCCGAGCAATTAATATTTGCTTTTGGTGAGCATTTGTGCAAGTTAAATTTGGTTGCTTGAACATTCATTCAGGAGGGACCTCTGAGCACTCAACTTACTTTGAGTAAGTGGGGTAAATCTGTTTCTATCTAAATCTAGCTGTATCTTCTTTTCTAGTGGATATTTATGAAATTAAAAAACATACATTTTGCTGTAGTGTAAAAAGTTACCTGAGCAAGAATGTGCAGTTTCTGGTACTGGAACTTGTGACACAGAACCACTACAGTATGTGAACAGGCCAAAATAAAAATACATTCCTTAAAAAGTCATAAGGCAATTAGTAAGTTGAATGCAAGTTTGCCAGCTGCATAATTGTTAATAATTCTGTCAAATTAATCATTTGTAAGTACATGTGTTCTGTATGGCTGGCATTTAAAGCTAGTTATACAACATAATGGTTAAGATCCTGGTACCACACTCCCTCTTGTATCAACTTAGCTCATGTGGATTCTGCTGGAGGATCTTAAATGAGACCTAGGTCAGTGTAGGGGAATGTACTAAAGCATGGGATAGAAACCTCATAGCAGCAACGCCCAAGTGTGCCTGCTTGTTTTACTTTGAGCACAGTTGTCAGTTGACTCGGGATCAAGATCATTTGATTGCACAATCAGTATGGCTTTGTAAAGCTGATCGCTGCTAAGACCTTGTTCATCAATGATCGCAGATTTAAGAATAAGTTTTCTCCTCTAAGACTCTATGCTAGTCCTAGTTTTATGTGCTTAGCTAGAGCTGCTAGTAGTCATAATATTGAGGAGACATTCATCTCCGTAATTAATAGCCCTGTGTCTAGCACCTTGCTTGAGGGTCCAGAAGGGCACTTGCAAATGTTGATTGCAGAGAAGACGTCCCCCTAAACTACAGAGCAGCTGAGAAGTTGCTGTTTGTAAACTATTCTAGCCCACTGGGACATGTGTTAACAGAGGAACCAGAGCATCTCCCAGCAGGCAGCTGGATGAAGGTTGACCTAAGTATCCTTCTGTGATACAATACTTGGTACCTGAAAGCCTGTAGGACTAACATAAGGGTATTCAGAGGACACTCAGAGTGAACAGCAGTGGCAGAGACATGATCATGCCATAGATAAGGCTGAGAAGGACAAAGATCAGCTGTGTGCCTGTCTCACTGGCTACTGGTAGGAACACAAGTGAGAAGATATGCTGAGTGACAGATCCTTGAGCTTTTTCATCTCCTAGCTCATCCATTGCCTTTGTGCTCATACAACTGTCTCTCCCTGTGCAAAGAAATGATAATATTTTCTTGCAAAAGCACCTTCTCAGTCAGAGAACGGTGACCTCTGTTGTCCTATGAGATAGTTGTAATGGTCTTAGTCCCTTCCTTTGGATATTGTGTGTTTATCCATCTGAAATAACCTGTATGCTAAGGATAAGCATTCTTTCCTTCCTTTTCTGGGAGATTGGATAGGGCATTCATAATAACAACATGGGGTTTTTTTAGTGTGAAAGAGGTGAAGAAAGGCACCTAACTACTTTTCTCCTCTTGAAATGTTGCCCCTGAATTTTAAAGTCGTTTACCAGGTTAGAAGACTCTAATTTCAGAAGGTTAAGGGATTAAAGAGAAAGCTTCAAAGCAGAGAAAACACATGAACAAAACCTTAGCATTGAGGGTTCCAGCTTTTAGAGGTACATTTGAGGCATTTCCCCTCTTGTATTATTAGCATAAATTATCACCAGAATATTGTTTGTTTAGGAACTAACTGTGTACAAGGTCCATCTCTTGTTTATATCAGAAAAGGATCAGTAAGGAATGGACCTAGTCAGGCTCAGAAGATAATTTAAATGTGAGATTTATATGAAGCCATTATAAAGAAAATGATGCATAATAATGTACATAATCTTGATGAAGGCTGTGATTCAGCAAAACACTGAAATACACTGAAGATTAATCGTGAGCATATGGTTATATCTGTCTAAAAGTTAGTACAAATATATAAATCCATTAATTTAAAAATAAAGTGCCAGTGCTGCGTGAAGCTGTTCATACAGTTGTTTTGGTTGTGCATGTGTATTGTTGACACTCCTGATATACAAGAGCTTGATGAAAAACACAGATTCATCAATAGTGAAATGTTTTGCAAATTCATCCTTAGTGTGCTAAATTGCCTGCATTGGAGATAGAGAAGCAAAAATATATTGTTATTTGGGGAGAAAGTTTAAAATTCAATACAGCGCTTCATTACAAAATCCTCTTAAACTAGAGAAGTATATTCAACTTTGAAACAAGGCATTTTGCTGGACTTAAAACATTTTTTCAACATTTCAGGTTTTTTCTGGAGCTGCCACAAAACCAAGGAATCAGTTATTCACACAGCTCTAATCATTTTGACGTTTGTAGCAGACTTTTTTCGCTTCACATTTTCTGATATAAAGTCATATTTTTTAATCTCAGCAAATGTTTCTGTAATATTTGCATATGCGGATAGGTCCATTCAACCCCAAAGGGACTGGTTGCATAAGGGTAAGTCACAGTGAGTTGTTCCATTGCAGTCAGGGTAGCTGCTGTTGTATTAAGCTGCTGCTCAATGTAAAACTATGGACCAGATTCTCAATTATTGTAAGCTATTCTTCAGAGAGTCCTCATTTTGAAAAACAAACAACAACAACAACAAAACTTGGATTACTGGCTGTACAGTAATTCTACTTGATGTTTGTGTTTCAGAATCACAACCACTGCAGCTTGTATGATGGACTTGAGAAGATACCCATTAGATGAACAAAACTGTACTCTGGAAATAGAAAGCTGTATGTACATAAGAAAATGCATTTAAAACCTAGTTCAGATGCGGGGCAGTTTTCCTTTTATAGAACTTAGTAATATTTACACTGGTGTCTATAAACACTATGTGAATCGTGTAATTATCACCCTTTAGATTTTTGTTTATTTGACTTTTTAAAAAAATTTAGGGGGTCCTCCATTTCTAGATGGATGGATACATCCTAGAAAAACAGGTTTAGGACAGAATGAAATCATCATCCAGCCTGACTTGGCAGAGGCAGTGACTGGATGCTTATCTTCAACACAAGAGAAAGAATGTTGATGTTTTAATCAGATTCATTTTCAAGAGAGCAAACTCTGTGACATCATTTTCTTTCAGTATGCTTTATTATGCATGGATGGTCTTGCCACAGGACCCCCCCGGGCTTTCAGATTGGCCCCAGTTATGATTTGCAATTGTGTTCCACACAGAACCAGATTCTGTCTTCCACCTAGTCATGTTCTAGGATTGCAATATTCAGATGTATATTTGCACTTCAAGAGTTCCTGCTCCATTTCTGCTACTGGCTGGAGATTGTGGGCCATATACAGAAAATACTAGTATATATTCTATATTCAAGTGTAGTCCTCCACTACAGAAGCTGATGGAAATGGTGGGACACTTTAGTGTGAGTGGAAAAGATCTGCCCCAATTATGTTTGTCTGTATTCATTGAATAATCCACCTTCTTCTGGTGATTATCAGCATAAATATACACTTGGTTTCAGTGCTAAATGCGTATGATGTCTTAAATCATGCTAATCTGCAATTTTGCCAATTATTGGGTAGCATTTTCTGTCTCATTGGGGCCATTAATCCCTATGTGAATTTTATGAGAGTGATACCAAAACAAAAAAAAAGAAAACAGAGTATTTTGCCTCAAATTCCTGGGCAGACTGTAATGGCATAGCTCTTCAGGGGACCTTCCCACAGGCATACAGAACAAAATACAATACACCACTCCAGCTATTCTGATTCTTTTCATTGTCTCAAATGACAAACTGCGTGTACTGTGTTTGAAGCTACATTTGAGTCTGCTGTTATTTCTGACTTACTCTCCTGCTTTGCCTGCAGATGGCTACACAACCGACGACATAGAGTTCTACTGGAGAGGTGGAGATAATGCAGTCACTGGCGTGGAGAGGATTGAGCTTCCTCAGTTCTCCATCGTGGAATATAGACTGGTGTCAAAGAATGTTGTCTTTGCCACAGGCAAGTATTGTCATTTGCCCATTTAGTGTTTAATTTTTTTGTGTATGACAATTACTGGTTTATTAATCATAATTAATCATTATTAATCATAGCTATATATAGTCCGTGTTGTGTGTTTGGCTAAAGAGATTACTTACTTGATAAAGCCTGGAGGTAGGAGCCCATGAAATATCATTTCTTGTTTATTTTTCTTTTCCTTGTGTGTGTGTGATACTTAACCAGACACCTAAATATCTATGATCTAAATAAATATGAAGTCATTCACCTCTGAATCATGAGTTTAAATGTAGCCTACAGCGTTACTGATCATACTTAGGTATGCTTTGGCATACTAGGTAAAAAAGCCACCGTTTTTATGAACATCTCCCTGCAACTTTTCAGTACATGTTTGTTTTGTTGTTGTATAGTGAATGTAATGTCTTTTATATCTTGATTTGCACTGATGGGTATATAGTACTATATACATAGCCAGTGCTTTTGTCATCATTGTTATGATGCTAAAATTAAATCCCTGGGTTTCCTCCTTGTTTCCTTGAAGATATGATAAAAGTTACCAGTAACTCACAGCATTGGATGTCTTCAGGTGACAAAGCACAACGTTGATTTACATGTTTAATGTTAGACACCAGCATAGGAAAATGTTGTTATGTGTGACAAGACCAAAGCAACACAGAAAGCCATCAGCAAGTGTGGGGACACTATTTGGGACCTCCAGATTTTCAGTGCTCTTCAGACCACAGGAGTGTGCTGTTCTGTCTGTCCCAGTGCACTAGAACAAATGAAGCACAGCTCTATTATGTTTGTAAGCATCACTTCACCCACTCTTTGGACACAGCATCTGTTTCAAAGTACGCAGAAACACAAGTTGTATTTCAGAACAAAATGTAGATATTGCTGGGATTGAAATTAATATGAGGGGGTTTGCCAACTGCTGCTGTTCTTGTTTATCATTGTGAATGGAAGGGTTTTTTTCTATAGAGAAGTAGATACTCTAATCCTATATTCTTCTGTTCTGCAGCTGGTGTCACTTTTGGCAGCCAGGGTTTACCTGCTCCTCCACAGGACTGGATATGATTTTGTAGGATGGCTCTTTTGGACAACAATAAGAATACAGAGAACTTACTTGGGAAGTTTTTATGACAGTCCAAAGCCACCTTTTAGTTCAGTATGGAATATTTCAGTAAAGGCATGATTTAATAATTTAGAGATGAGAGAGATTTGTTAAATTCAGGAAAAAGAGAAATCCAAAGAGCTGTGAGACAAATATGAGAGAGAATGAAAACTAGGAGTAGACATTTATATGACTGGCCAAATTTTCAGAGTCATAACAGTTCTTTCCAAAAAGCTTGTGGAAGGAGTAAAAAAGTCTCATGCTTCAGGGTTTAAGACAGCTTGACATTAGGGAGTAGGATGAGACAGTCACAGAGAACAGATTACTCCATGTTTCTTGTACCATTTTCTGAAGCATAGAATTTTTGTCACTGATGAAGACACAGTACTGAATTTACTATTATTTTGGTACAGGACATTATGAAAATGCTTGATTAATTATAAAATTTTGTGACAAGTATTTCCATGCAGGGAAAACATCAGATTTGTTTCTCAAAACCACATATTTAATTCTAAATCTGAAGCATGCTAATGAATCTAACGAATAAAGTCAGCACGCTCTTTTCAAATTTCTTCTCAAGAACCTGTTTTCTTAAGGTCCTAGTAATTAGGGCCAGTTTCTACATTTTTGTGGAAAATAAGTCAGGCATGCTTTTTTTTTTTGTCTTTGAGGTTATTGAAGGCTCAAGGGAAGATATTAGTTCTTTGAGCGCAATATCTCAGTGAACATTTCAGAGATTTCAGTACTAGTGTGCTTTGATTGTATAAAACTAAAAGAAGACTTCAGAGTCATGCCATAAACAGCTTTTAGAGTAGTTATTTCTCCTATCCTCCATGAGGAACAGTGCTGTATAATCTTGTGTAACTTATGCAAATGGAAAAATCTCTTCCTATAGTTACTACTGAGAAGCAACGGTAAGCATGGGAAAAACCCCACAGATAATGACAGAAAGCTGTGCGGGGCTGCAAGAATATTGGAGGAACTGCACGCATGTTGAACCATAGCATTGGAGTTAAAAATTATCTCGCCAAATTAGCAAAATGGGTCTGAAAAAAAGTATAAAAGTCAGTATGGACAAGTGCAAAATACAACGTCTATACAACTAATTATTCCTATCCAAATTCAGGATAGGGAATACCAGGTTAGGCCAGGGTTCTGTGTGTAGAAATCTAGGGGTTGCTGTTGATCTCAGACTGAACATGAGCCAATAACATCTTTTTGGGAAAAAAACACCAAAACACATCCTATAAGGAGTCTGACTTGCATTGCTAAAGCCTGAGCTGAGTATTTGTGGTCATGGGTAGCACTCTTCGAGACAGTTGTGCAGCAATAGAAGAGGGTCTAGGGAAAATTAGTATGAGTGGAAGTCTAGAAAATGGAATACCTGAGATTACCGGAGAAACAAGTATGATCGTGTAGTTTAAAAAAAGAGAACACTTGGTGGGAATTAAATGAAGTCTTCAAGTGTCTAGAAGGTATCTGCAAAGACATGGGCAATAGCCTGTTCTCTTTGTTCATGATGGAAAGAAGAGAAAGTAGTATTTAAATTGCTATGAAGAAGAAAAACCTGGTTTGACTATCCTTCTAACACCAGCTGAAGGCCATACAGGCTACCATAAGACATCTAAAATGGCACTGGATGCCTATGTGTCAGTAACTGAATTAAGCCCACAATCAAATGATATCAAATCAGTGCTGTCAATGGAGTCTAAAGAGCTATTCAGCTCTTGAACACCTCTATTCTCTCAAGTGAACAGCTCTTAGGACAGTATGCAGTTGCCTAAACATAGGTATCTGGTGTGTCTTGAGATGCTGTAGAGCATCCTGGTTAGCAATTACGCTGCTGTTCTGGAGTGTTACGGTGTTGTGTCCTATGTGACAATCTAGTGCTTCAGTGTTAATTACTTAACTAGTATTAAGTTCTAATCTTCAGTAGCCTAATGCATCTCAAATGGCATTAGACACCTCTGTATAGGCAATTAAATCACACCCTTAGAATCAGCTGGCTGTAACTGTAGATCTCCATGGTTTACAGTGAGAGCTTATGTGCCATCCATGTGTAAATATCTGCACGCAAACATCTGAAATTTAGTGCCTAGACCTGTGAGCTGAATCTGCCTCCTGAATGTTTCTTACCCAGAAATGCCAAGAAACTGAACAGGAATGGGGATATGTAAAACACCACCTAAAAACCTCAAGATGCATAGCAGTCAGAGCTAGATTAGCAACCTGTTGGTGAGAGGAGGGTAGTCTTAAAAGATTTGAAAATTAATTATTTGCTGTATTCTGAAAGATCAATCTGTAAAGTACATTTCCAATTAGCCGAAGAACCTGCCCAGAAGAACAGATTAAAATAAGAATTCTGTAACTGACCAACTCTGTTATCTTGGTTCATACTTGAATAAAACAGCAAGAGACTAATTTAGCCTTGGAGCTAGATCTTTCAGCTTGCTAGCTTTTAATGAAATTGAAACAGAAACAAGTAATTACTTTTTACCAAGTGCCCAGATGTATGAAAGAGGAATATTTTGGGCTCAGTTATTGATTAAGTATTTGTTTTCATGCCTGCATTCTCCATACTGTTGTTAGATTTAAATACTTCAGGCCAAATTCTGTTATTCCTGTACTATTTAAATTAGCCCATAGCCATCAACATGTTATATGAGATGGGAGGAAGGGTAGCAAATCTGATCCCTGAACAGCAACACTGTTCTTTAGGCAAAAAACAAATTTTGATGGAATGTTAACAACTAGAATTTCCTGGTAGTTAATCTCTAAATGTACTGAGCCTTAATTGACAAATCATTATCCAAGCATAATCAGGCAGGTAACAGTGTAATTGTTGAGCTCACCAAGAAATCCATTTTTATTAAATAAGTTACACAAGGTGGTTCCTTCTTAGATAAATAAAGATCTGGGCTTACAATCGTTGTTCCATGCAGGTTAGGACCCATCCTTTTCACTGAGCTTTAGCCATCCAGACAAAGAGGGGGAAATAAGGAACATTCCTTCTTTTAATTCTTTTTTTCCACAGATTCCTGTGGTCAGTTTGCTGGAGGTGAGATATTATAGCAGAGATGGCAGGCTGGAGGTAGGGCCAATAGATCATCTGTGAAGGCATAAAAGCAATACAGGTGAAAGTAATACAAACTTTTGTAGTCTCAGGGAGAGCTACCTAAAGGAGAACTCTGACTGCATGGTATGAAAAAACAAGGCCACCAGTTCATGTTCCGATTTCAACCTGAACTATACAAAGACCAAATGATTCTGAAATTTCCTGAGATCCAGACCTCCCAATAAAATTTGAGCTTGGAAAATCACCACAAAACAGGATGACATTCTGTTTACCTCCATGAACCTGAGCAATCTGTCAACTCCACTAAGTAGCTGTAATGCCAGCAAGACTTTTGGTTAGATTGCCCAGGAGTCACAGACCCTCAAAACCTACCCTGAGACTTGCAGGGCTGGAATTCATCTTGCTCTGATTTAAGGGGAATATGATTTCAATGTCTACATATGAACTAGGTGTCTTAGTTGATGGGAATCTAGTCAATACAGTCAGTGGAGTCTGGAGACAAATTCAGTCTATCAATAGGAGTCTATTTTAGGAGGAGATGGATAATTCTCTAGGTTTCATTTACTAGATTGTCTAGATGAACTGACTCTCCTGTAAATGTAATTGGAACTTAGACACCTAGCTCATGTGTATGCAGTTCAAGCAAGTCGCTTAATCAACTGCTATTTGAAATGTCATAGGGCAGCCTTCTTAGTCACCAGCTACTGATCAAAAAGATGTAGGGGCTATGTCATATCCACCAGCTGCATGCTGGTGTCTGAGATGTCATAGGGCATCTCAAAAGGAACAGTGCACCTTCAGATTTGCAACTGAGTCTCTCTGTTACAGTCCAGCTCCAACTCTAGAGCAGGAAGACAGTCAGCACTGACAGCCCTGGCCCTAGATGTGGTTCTTAGGGTTCTGTCTTCTAGCTTCAGGACAAAGAACCTGGTGCTTGAAACAACTTTATGTTGATGTCTCTGGCCTTGAGACAGTCTGTCTGGAGACTCCACCTTTAAGGCCAGGTCCCACTAGTTTCAATAATTACCTTATCTCATTAGACGGAGCTGGTGATGAGGTAATGAATGATGGTCATGGGTGAAGCATTCAAGATAAATGTCTAAAGTTTGCTCTGTTATACGGTTTCTCAGTTCAGGATTTCATTACTGAACATTACTGACATAAGTGACATATTACTTCTCTACACTGTTGACACATGCCTCCTCCATCCACACCATTTCCCCTGCCTTATCGATAGCAAAGTGCTCTCTTCTTTCTCTGAGGTTCCCCAGTGCATCCAGGGTCTTTGGCACTGGAGCAGCCCAAGAAGAGGCTTTGATTCAGTGATTCAGTTCCACTGAACTTTCTTGAATGAATCCTTCAGACTATTTATCAAAGAATCAGTATTTTATGGGAGATTTTCCAGTCATCACCTCTATCAATGATATTCCACAGACACCCAGACCTGGACAGGACTTTTGGAAAGGAAGAGATTTATAGAGAATCCTTTGCGTGGGTGGTGTATTATATGAAATAATTTTCCTCAACAGAGCTTTATAAAGATTTCTGTCTGATGCATCACTCTTATTGCAGAAAGGTGATCAGGTCTGCTACATTTTTAATGTATTTCATGATGGCAGGATATGCTCCTGTTTTATGTACATAGTCTGCAGACACAAGGCCATAGAAACCGTTTCATAAGAAGCTCAATGAAAAAGTTAAGCTTTGTTACCAAAAAAGCAGGCACAGTTTCAAAGAGGTAATTTGTCTTTTGAAATGAAAAATTGTTCATTGGAAAACAAAGATGTTAAGCAAGCTAAAGTCTAAATGATTCTTTGCGGAAAATTATGTTGACTGCTTTAGACAGCAGAAAACCTTGGTCTGATTCTCATGATGAAATAAATTCTTCTGACTCCACCAATATTCTTCTGTTGGTGAAACTAGAAGGCATTTCATCCTGGAAGAAATTACTACTGATTGAAGTAATCACAGCAACCAAGTACATCTACCAGATATTTCTTTTTCCAGTGATAGTTCTTCTGAGATTGTTTGATAAAACAGTTAAGGATAGTTGCATAAAGGTTGATACTCCCTGGATGCTTCTGCTGCCTGGAAACAGTGTAGCATTTTTTCTGTCATATGACTCGAAGTATACCAAACTATCAGGAATGTGATGAAGAGAACTCTGTGGTTTTCTGTTCTTTCTTTCGCTTTCGCTCTCAGGAAATCCATCATTCTTGTGTATATGGGCAAATGTAATTTCTTATGCTCATGTGCAAACATATGAACATAATTTAAAGGGAAGTTTGTAATTCTTTATTTGTTTCTAGATGTAATCTTTCATATCTTGCGCATATTTGCATTAGAATGGGTGGGATGTGATCTAATATCTAGTTGGGCCCTCAGTATGTTCGGAGATGGTTTTTAGGATGTTGACTATAACTAGAGCTTTTAGATGAGCTATTAGAAGTATCATATCTAAGACTAGTAATGCAAACACTGAAATCATGGAGCTAAGGTTGTGTGAATGACTACCTTTTTCTTGTACAGCTGCACTCAGATTTAATCCTCTTTCCATTTGGTGAAAGAAGTCACAATTTTTTTAACTGAGATTTCTAAATATATAAAATATATTCAGTAAGATGAACACCAATTTTGAAATACACCAATTTGAAGTTAAATAATAAAATATTTTGTTTGAAATATTGACATTGAGGTTATTCATTTTTTCATTATTTGCTCCAATTGTAGTAATTCATGACTCCTATATATATACTGTATATATGTACACACACATACAAAATCGTCTTTTTTTTGCATAAAATATTTTTGGAAGAAAAATTCTGTCCAGCTCTAATTGATGTTAGAGGATCTGGTCTGAAGGCTTTTCCTTACTGGGATTTTTTACAATTTATTTTTGACACCACAGGTAGCATGTTTCTCATAGTTCAGATGTAATTAAGTAGTACCATCTCATGAACAACTCTTCCATGTAAATAAAAAACTATGCACATTACTAATCCTCTCAATATAAATACTATACATAAAACTGTGTATTTGGATAAGCATTTTACTTGGAAACCTAAGCATCTGTTTTTAAAAACTGACCGGTGTTCACCCATCTGTTCAATAATCTAGAATAACTTGCTCTCTCTCTTTTCTTCCCAAATACAAATTGCTTGGATATCCCTATATTCACTGCAAGGTTTCATTTAATACCAACCAGTAATACAGTGAAGGCGTTTTCCCTACTGTTCTGCAGATGTCATACTACCCCATAAAATGTACATGCTTTAGTTTCTACGGAAACTGAAGACAACTATCTGCAAGTGTCTTTTCTTCAGTATAAATAACGCTATTTTCCCCTCCCTTTCCTCAGGTGCCTATCCAAGACTCTCACTGAGCTTCAGGTTGAAGAGAAATATTGGATACTTTATTCTTCAAACCTACATGCCCTCCATACTGATTACCATTTTATCATGGGTGTCATTCTGGATCAATTATGATGCATCAGCAGCAAGAGTTGCCCTTGGTATGTGCTAAGAAAGAGTGGGACATTAAAATGTCAGACTGAATGTAGCCTTCAGAGGTTGTTAAAGACTGTAACATGATGTCAGTGTTTTGATATTCCAAATTCATTTACGTCAAAATCATGTCATCCAGTATTGCCTCAAAAGTGGTGGTTTCCCCTGCATGCAAGAATGTAGCTACCACTGCGTCTCTGACATGAGCTGCTCATACGCATCCCAGCCTTGTTCTCATCAAAGTTAATGTTGTTGTCAGTAGCTTCAGTGAGGGGACCAGCTCCAGAATCATACTCCAAGGGCTTGAGCGTGGGCTTTTAGTCCAGCTCAGTGTGGGAAGACAAGTGTGGCTCCAAGCTTCTTCCTGAGGTCCCGGGTGCTTTAACTGACAGTGGTAGAAACAGACCTCAAGAACCACGTGCTAGTTCAGAGCGCGGGGGCACATCAAGCTATGGACCATGACACCCCGCCCAACCCTCAGAATGCATGGTATGCTAAGTGCATTTTTATGACAGCTTAAAGTGCCGTTTACCTCATGGCAGAAAAACATGGATTTGGCACAGATTAGTGATCCCTGTCCAAGACCTTTTCAGATCAAAGTGTCCTTTAGATAAGGGAAGGTGGCTTCAAAATATCTCACAGGAAATATTTCATCTATTACAGAAGCATACTCAGGGGTAGCTATAGACAAGGAAGATTAAATGGATCCATAAATCCTTATAACTACTGCTGCCTCTCATCTCATCCCAAAACCCATCTTCGACCCTGTGCTTCCCAATAGCACATACCTTCCTACCCAAAACTTGACACTGAGCCTATGCTGTATAACTTCTTGCTATACTCTCTTCTCTTCTTAAAACAGGAATGTATTCCCTAGTTCCCTTATTTTTCTGATATGTACCACAGCAAACCGGGACTCCAACCCATGTCCACATGATTCCTCATCTCTGTACCCTGTACCTCCCAAGGCCGCACATACCAAAGTAGGCTGGGCAGCCACAGCTATACCTTTGTGCAATATCATATTACGTCCTAGCATCTGAACTTGGGTAACTGAAGATATTGTAGATTAACTGCAGTTACTGTACAGTAATTCTACAGATACTGTGGATTAGCTGGTGCATATGGGCATGACACAGCCTGGCATTACCACTCAGCAGCTAGTGCATGTTCAGCAGGTTGCAGGTAAGTAGTAGCTAAATGGGAGGTGGGACATAGAGTCCAAACAGCTCTGATGTATTCATAAATGAACTGCTGGATACCAAAGATCCACCCTGGAGACATTATGACTGAGGGGAGCACTTCAAACACGTCAGTCAGCATCTATATTTTACATACTGGCCAGGACTGCAGAGAACAGATGGTTAGACAGAAGTTACCAAACCCAGTGACATTCCACGCCCTTCTATAATGGGTTCACACAGTTTTTCCTTGTTTAAGGAACAGGACTGTCTCATGTGGCCTATTTCTGTGTAGCACAAGTTCATCAAGTACTGTACTGTGATAACACAAATATTAGAACAAAAGTCAGAGAGTACATTCAAAGCAAGCTCAGGAGCCCAAATGTTCTATTTCCAATTGATAAAAAGTGCTTTTGAGAGGACAAAAATCCATCTAATAGGTTCTTCTGAGAAAACAATTAGAGCCTTGGTGATTATGTCTTGTATCACCTGATGTTCGTATAATGAAGTTCAGTACCGTGGGTCTAATCCTGTGTTCCTTTGTATAGCCACTCTTATGAGTCTGAAGCTGATATGAAATGGTATCAAAGTTTAAAGGCAATATAGCACCTTTGGACATCTGTAACTAGCTCTGAAAAGCTCATTTCAGAGGAGGATAAGGCCTACTGGCTTAGGTGCTTGTTAGAGGAAGAAATCCCTGTGTCATTCTTAGAGACATGGAGACAAGCTTTTACTCAACTCCTGCAGGAAGCCTGTGTTCTCAGAAAGAGCCTGATTTTAGTTCACTCACTTCCATGTTTTGCTCCTGTCCCTGGTCCCTCGCTGCACACACTGTCTGCCGTCCAGGCTGCACTGAACCAAGTAGTTCCCTCAACAGAGAAACCCAGGCATGGAGCAAAGGCCAGCTCATTCCAGAGACTATGTGCTATAGACGCTGCAGGTAGAGGCTGATATAGGGCTGATCTCAAGAGAAATATTCAAAACCATCAATTCTGTTCAAAACTGAGTTTTTGCTAGTTAGCCCTAGAAGTTCCTAAATTCAGTCCTTTGAGTGAGGAGGAAAATAATCTCAAAAGTTCTCACTTTTGGGAAGGGCTGTAATCACAAGATTATCCTGTTTTTGTATGATAGGTGAGTGTCAGCTGCTTGTCTTCCAGCTGTGCTTTAAAATAAATTATTGATCTTCAGAAGGGCATTTGCCTGCAGGATGTCAGCAGAATCTCCCAGGGGACATATTTCCTTTTGGTTAGTGGTAGCCGCCTTTCTATTCAGTGGGCTTAATCTTCTGGATCGCCAGGAGAGCCACCAAACTCTCCCTGTGTGGTGTTTAAGGATTTATCTCTGGAATCGAGATCACAGCCTGGAAACAGACACCAAAAATGTGGGCTTTATAACACCCGCTGGGCAGGCTTCTAAGTAAGTCCCTTGTTGACCTAGGCTTTGGTAAGCATCTGTGGGATGATAGGGAGATGCCAAGGGTGTGTTAAAAGGAATCTGTGGGATTTCTGATACAAAAATCAATTTGATCTTAGGTAACTTTTGGAATCCCTTATGGGAAGCAGCAGCAGGTAATCCTACAAAGAAAGAAGCTAATTCAGGCTAGAGAGATCCCTGGGGCTGCAAACGTATGATAGTGTTTGCTGCAGTCCTCCAGCTTTCTCACCCCTGTTCCTTGTGCTGGCATGGAGGTTTTCTAGAGACATTGTCAAAGTTTCTTTAGGTAAAAATAATGTGTCAGCTATACTCCTCATTTTACTGCAGAGTAGGGTGAGTTATACCCAATGCAATTTTTAAACAAGCTTGTGCTGTGTGTGTCTCCGCTGTATTTCAAGCCATGAAACGTCTGACATCAACACACACTTGTTTCACAGTTTAGAGGAAAAGCCTGAAAACCGCATGACACTGACCTACTAAATATACAAAATATCTGTTACAGAACCTCATAGGCTACTACTACAATTCCCTGGAGTGACGCTGTTTACACTGACAGCTTGATTTTGAGTTACATCATTGTCTTTATTTCTGTCTCTTCAGGTAAAAGAATCTGTTCTTTGTAATATGGCAGAAATTCTCTTTCATTCTTTATTTTTGTTCTGCTTGCATTTTAGTGACTACTTACAAACTAATGGTATAATTATAGAATCAGAGAAAATAGTAATGGAGGGGACCTATTAGAACGGCTTGCCTCTTTCACCAATGTAGTCTTATTCCACAAATCAGTGTTTTCAGCCACCTGTGATTTGCGATTCCCATAAAATTTCCAGCAGAGATACAGACCCTGCAGTTTATTGTGAATTCAAGCAGACTGACAATAAATTTGCTTTTCTTACCAGCTTTTCAAAACAATGCTCTGTAATATATTTTCAGGTGCTATGTCCATCCTTAGGTAAATAAATGAGGATTTGACATACCTTATAGATTTTTCTAGGTACTTTATTAGTGTCCAGTCGATCACTATAAAAATGCTGCTCTCCCTCCTTGGCTTTTTCTTTCCACAAATGCACATACCTGTCTGCCTCTCACTGTTCATCTCACTTCTTTCTATGTAAAAATTAGACTACTGCTCTAAACTAGTCATCTCAAATCCCTTTTCTATATTGCCCTTTCCTGAAATAGGTGTCTAAATTAGATGGGAAGAACTGCTCTAGAAAGGTGCCCGTCTCTCTCCATCTACTACAGGGGCGCCCTACAGGACTAACTTCAACCAACTGCTTAACTCTTAGAAATTTAGAACTACATGAGAGGAATCTTTCACCATCTATACGAACACTCTGCCTTAATATGTGCACATGGTGTTATCTGTCCAGACCCCTAATTAGTTTTGTTACTTTTTAAAAACTTCTCTCCATTGTGTTGAGCAGCACAATGCTGGAAGAGCACACCTTTTAATGCTTGGCAGACTATTTGCCTTCCTGTTGCAGATCAGTTTGGTCTTCATGGAAGAGATCCTCGGTACAGCTACGTGGACTTCCATGACGCTACGTTAACTCACGGCAGTGGTGCTAGGCCCCCTTGTTAGCTGTTCCCCCTGATCATATGAAGGAAATATTGTAACAGAATAATAATCCATCAAGCTTTAATTTTGCTTTCATTTGCAGTGATGTCACCTGTGAGATACCTTTCAAAAATTTTTAAGCTTCTTCACACTGACAAGGCAAATTTGCCAAAAAGGAAAATAAAATTGAAGCATGGTATGCTTGGAGTTGTAAGATATGTGCTCTTTTTTTCTTTGTGTAGGAATTACAACTGTGCTGACTATGACAACAATCAACACTCATCTGCGAGAGACTTTGCCTAAAATTCCGTATGTTAAAGCCATTGACATGTATCTCATGGGCTGCTTTGTATTTGTCTTCTTGGCCTTACTTGAATACGCCTTTGTCAACTACATTTTCTTCGGAAAAGGCCCTCAAAGGCAGAAGAAACTTGCAGAAAAAACAGCAAAGGCAAACAACGATCGCTCAAAGTTTGAAGGCAACCGGGTAGGATTCTTTAATCTATATATAGTCTCTCTTTTATTACAAAAACTAACAGTATGAAATAATAAACAAAAAAAGCTTGCGTAAAAACATCACCAACCACATCTTCTTTTTGTGGGCAAGCTTTGGCATTTTTATATTCAAGAACCTACATAGAAGAATATATTTGGGCATACAGAAATCAAGTGAGTATGATCTGTATGACAAGTAACTGTAAGAAGAAGAAAACAATGGGAATGCAGCTGGCTTGAAAATAAAGACTCAGATCTACAAAGGCATTTATTTGTCTAAATCAAATATAATTTAACTGTGATTTTGTTTCAGTACCTACGTAAGGGAATCCAGGATCTGAGCATACTTTTTCTCACTTCAGTTAGAGCAGACACATTTAAAATGGGAGAGAACTGATAAAGGATTAGTTCTGCCATGCTAATTAATTGGCCAGCATAGCTGAACTGCTCTGTGTGGCATTGTCATCTGCTGCTGTTTAAGACCAGCAGAAAATTATGATTCCTAGAGAAACTTTCAGATTGATTTCTGAAGCACAGTACTGGCATGGTCTGTGCTGATTACACTCCAGCCTATTTCCGTGTCTGGAGTATTACTTCATCCAATGAATACCCTTTTTTTTCCCTTTGGAAGAAAAATTCAAGGTATTCAACACTATATGATGTTAGCAAGTCATGTCATTGAATAGAACATCTTTTTTGGCTAAAATGCTCCCAGTGAGGCTTTTTCGTTCAGTTTTGTTGCGTAAGACTGTTTTTTCTATCAGCTATAAATTAGAAGAGTTCACAGTGACAAAACTACTACCTGTTTATTAAATATCGGTATCATAAAAGTACTTTCAAGCTGCATTTTTGATCCTAATGATTCTGTCTGCTATAGTAAATGTAATGCAGAACTACACCTAATTATCGACACTCATATCTGTGAAATAATTTTTGAACCAATAAACTCATTTTTGTCCATTATATTATGAAACCAACTTCTCATCACAGTTGGCAGCACTGCTTAGGACTAAGCTAGCAGCAAGAATTAATTCCCTTTGCTGGAAAAATAAATAGTTATGATAATAAAAAAAGCAGATGGGAAAAAAAAAGAGTATCACAACTGAAAGTAATGGAGAAGATTTTAGCTGCAAGCAGGTAATGCAGATGTATGCACTAAGGTTCAGCTCTCCCAATGGAAACCATCTGGTGAATCTCATCCATTTAAATGATTTACATAATTCAGTACAAGTCTTGTTAATGGGCCCAATAGCATCCCGTGCCTGAGTGTTCTTCTGTCTTGAGATCAATTGGTCTATATTGTCAAAAGAAGCATATAAACCTCAACTAAAGAAAATGAGGGGTTTTCATACCCGGATCATGTCATTTTTATATCTCAGATCTGATCATGCCATATATCAACCCTTTTTTTTTTCTTGCTTTTGACTTACAACCTTTTTTTTCTGGACCATCCTAAGCAAATATTGTGGACTTTTCTGACTTTTCTGCTGGTTTAATATCAACCATGCATGAATGAAATTAGGATACAAATTCAGCACACTAGAGCTGAAAGAAGAGTGTGTTGCTTTGTCCCTTGTAGTCCCAGCTGTGAAAGCGAAGTCTGTATGCTTTGTAGAAACACATATAGTCATACTGACTGAATATTTGCTGTTCAAATGATCTAAGATAAATAATGAGGTATGGTTCCATTCTCTGTGGAAAACATTTTGTCTCCAGGCCTCAGCGGGTGAAGTCAACAGAGCTTTGTTGCAGTCACTGGATTTGGTGCCTTCAGAGAAGCAGTGCCAGCATACAACAGGAAAAGACAGGGACATTAGGTGGAGCTGATCAGAAATCTTCCTTTGAAACAAAACATAGACAGAAAATGCAGATTCAGTGGGTGTAGGATGTCAAATCTGAACTTCTGATTTGAAAAACACTGGCAAATGCAAAGTAGAGGGAATTGCTCAGAGCAGGTAAGAGGTCCTGTTGCTTTCAGGATGAGCAGCTCAGGGAAAATCCATCTAGCAGATCTACTTTGGACAAAGTTTACCTGGGCTTCCAGACACCATAGCCCTGAAGCAGGAAAATGGTTTCCACAGTTCTGGATCATGCCTGCCATGTACCATGCAGTACAGGCATCCATGGATGTAGCAGGACAGGTGGTCATGCCAGACTTTTTAACATACTTGCCATGGAAGACAGTACCTGAGAGCTCTGCAACCTTGGCTCTGACTTCTTCAGGGGCGGTAAAGAGGCATTAACTTCCAACCTGTTCTTTGGTGGCTCTTGAAGATCATTGAATCTGATGGAAATACCGGCTGCTTGGCATTTGCTAGCTTCTTGCTTTAGAGTTGTGACTCAGGGGCTGGATGTCCTGGGAGAGGCTCACAAACTGGAGGGCATACTGCACAGTAAGGGAGGCTCAGAGCCACAGATGAAGACTACCTTGTGCGAGTTCAATGAAATTATCTTTTTTTTTTTCATTTTGGTGAGGATTCAGGCTTCCATGGCATGTATTTCCATTCAGACAGGGAAGGTTTCTAATCCTGGGAAATATTTCAAATCTCACATGATTTGGGGCTGAGCAACATTTTTAAAGAATGGGAGAGTGCCTAAAAACAGGCAGCCCCCTTTGCAGCTGTCGCCACTATTTGATGACTGTCAAAATGTACACTGTGCTGGAAAGAAGATTGAAAAGGGTTCAGATATAAAACTGGAAAAAGACATTATTTTTAGTTTGTCTCTAAGACTACCATTTTGGGTTGATTTGTGTTGCTGTTTTGTTTTAGTAATTGAATTTGCTTGTATACAAACTGTGTGCATGGGCTCCCTGTCATTGACCTAGAGTGCTGGCTCAGGACACTAGGGAAAAAAAAAAAAAAAACCAAACCAAACCAAATAAATAGATAAATATTAGTCCATTTATTTTCCACATCAGATGCTGTAACCTGTGGATGTGGTGACAGAACAAGTCTGTGCTGTATCAGGTCCAGCCTGAGTCAGTGCTCAGACAGGAGGGGCTGCAGTGCTGTGGAAGTCGCTTGTTTGTGTTGGGAGGCAGCACTAGCAGAGCAGAGGCAGCACAACATATTGTCTGGCGTTCAGGCCCTGAGTTTGGGCCTTGCTCTTATGGTACTCGAGACTGGGAGTGCTGCTGAGGCAGTGTCTGTCTCTCAGGCAAAGGGAACCAGAGGACGATGAGGGAAAATGCTATGTTGTTTTCACTCAGGAGTATTTTAGCCCATGGAAAGCAGTAGAACCAGCATGGACACTGGTGTTGTAGTTCATTTTTTACGCGTCAGAGAGCTGAAGTCTGGCGTGCAAGCTAGCAGGCTTGGTTATAAACACTCCTCTTACAGTAGCAAAAGGGCTTTTCATGCTTTCCTAGTCTTACTTGGTTGTAGAGCAGGAGAATTTTAATAACAAAAATATTATAGGCCACAAAATCCACAGATGTGGGGATGTTTGTGTTTTATTTGATAATTGCTTTGCAAAGCAGCTGCTGTTCATGCTCAGTAACTCTGCTTCCTAATGCATTTGCATTGTGCTGCATCAGAGGTTATGGGTTTGAAAAGCCAAAACTGGCACAGCCATCTCCATGTTGATGCTGCTGCTATGGATGTGCCTCTCCAACACCAAGCTTTTAGGCACTTCTGAGTTGTTCCTGATCTGCTGCCACTGAGGCTTGCTGTGTTGAGGAGGGCTCCACCAGCTGCGGTCACTGAGCTGCCTGTTGGCTTCACTGCTCCCGTTACGGCTTTCTGTCCAGCTCTGCCCGTGTGTTAAAGCCAATGAGCCCAATAGCTCCAGGCACAAGGGAAAGAACAGCCCTCGTAGCATGGAAACGGCACAGCCAGTGTCCTCACGTTGCAGAGGTGACAAAGAAAAGCAGTGGGGAGAGGAAAACTCTGCCCTGTATTCTCCCGTGTAGCACTACTGAAGGTGGCATGATGACTGAGGCACGTCTGACTAAACTGAATCTCTGGAAATGTTTTCAGAAGATTCAGAACTCGTGATGAGATGAAACCTGAGTGAGCCTTTACGAATGACTCATCTGTGGATCAGCAGCTGACTACAAAGAAAATTTCACACTTAGCCGGCTCTTCTTTTCACTGCTTTTGCATCGCACTTTATTTCAGATAATGCACTGTAAATAATATTCCTTGCTGAACTTTTCCAGCCTGTCCCAGTAAACCATAGTTACTGAAGACAAATATAGGATGCTCCTTTTTTGTGTATAACCAATTTTCATACACATACCAGTTTTGGATTGGAAACTCTCTTTTGAAAACCTTGATACACTGCTTCATATATGAGGACAAGCTCGAGGATAAAGGAAGAACTGAATCTTGATTTTTCATAAAATATTTCTTCTGCCTATGGTATTGGTGCCTAAATTTAAGTCCTCTGTTTGTGGAAAAAATGTCAGAAAAGAATAGGTGGCCTGTAAAAATGTTTTCCCTTGAAAATTGATCACCATTGTTACTGATCAATTCTGTTTCTCTTGTTTGCGTTGGCACTTTCAGTTTTGCTACATAAATTGTTTCTTTTAAATAAGGCTCAGATACAGCCTAATTTACAACTAAGTCAGCACGAGAGAGCTCTAAGGCAATCCTGTTCTCACTTCTTGCTCACTCTTGTGATAGGGGCTACTGGCATAATCAGCTGGTGAGCATGTGTTTTGGACATTGCTCCTTCTGGGCCAATCCACAGAGGTTATGGTTTGTTACAGTCTCCTGCTAAAAATATTGCTTCTTAGTTCAAGCTGTGGCAATTTACTTTTTCAGTTTGGTGGGACCAAAAGTTCAGCCCCAGGGTATCAATCAGGAGGGTAACTATCACACAAGCTCATTCAAGCTTCAACCCCCCGTGGCTGTCAGACATGTGGGAAGAGCTTCCTTTGAACAAAAATAATGCATAACCCTTTATAAAAAGGCCTTTCTTGTCAGGCAGTCCCTGCATGTATTTTTAGCTCTGGAGATTCCTGGCTCAAACTCCCACTGTCGGCCAAGGCGGCAGCTTCCCACCAGGCATTGCTGAGAATAGAGGCTCAGGCCACTTACATCTACTTAGCACTTTTAAAGAATTGTTAATTGTAGCACCCCTTCTCACAAGTGGGATTTTATTCTGAGAATGAATATCTTTGCTGCTGTGGCAGAATTATCACTCAGTTTAAATTGGGAAATATGAGAATAGCAAAGCTCACAGTATTCTCCCGTGCATCTTCATCTTTCCTGGATACTTTTTTTGGTGCGGTTTTGAACAGTGGGATATTTCTGAAATGTAAGTGTGATGAGTAGGTGCCAAGTTTTGAAAAATATCTGTCAAGGGTGATGAGCACAGTTCTTGTGGGAAGAACTCTCGTCCTGTAGCGCTTACGATGGAGACATTCAGTATGCACTGGGAGACTCATACATGTACTAATTTTGTTCTGCAGCCACTTTGCACAAGTACGAATGATGCAAATCCAGAGACAGTAAGAAGGATTTTACGTGCAATCCATAGTACAGCCCAGAGATTGTAAGAATCCAGACAATGTGAAATACAGGGCAAGGGAGGACCATACATTTATTTCCTTTTCTTTCTCTGTTCAAATACATCAAGGTTAATTGTCAAACTCCATTCCTACTTGGTGAACAGTGATATTAATATGAAAGGTCCTAATTATTTTTCTTCTTCATACTTTCCTTGTTTTTCAAGATCTTTCCATCTTCCCAGTTCTGCTGGCTACCCTGCGCTCATCTACTAGGCTGATATGACATAATTCTCTCTTTCATTTTTTTGTGCTTTATATAAACATATTAAAATGGTAGTGAGAGAAGTATCAACTTTTAGACTCAGGGAGAACACTCAACACTATCATTTTTGTTGTGCGTGCAGTTTTAAATTATTTTTAAAATATCCAAGGCATAATGTGGTCAATGAATTTTGCTTTAAGCACAGATAACACTTAGGGCCTGATCGTGTACTGTTCTACATGTTGGAAAGCCATTTATACTAAGTAAAGAAGATGAAAACTGCTACCAGGTAGTTTACCCCTTGCAAAACCATAGACGCTTGCACCAGGGCAGATCAGGTGAGAATCAGGTAGCTGGAGTCTAGATTACAATTTCCACCAAAAATAATCTCCATTTTATTATAATTTGAAGTGGAGATCATTTTGTGGGATGATGTACTTGAATAGTGATTTTGATGTAAAATAATGCAAGACTAACTACAGAGGCAGCTTTTCACGCTGTTATTTAAACCCACTATTTGCATTTATATTGCTTCATATGATGGAAAGTGTTTACATGGTATTTAAAAATTTGGGATTGATGAACTCCTAAACATACCTATGGGGTTTGAGCAAAATGCTTCCTCTTTTTCTTTTTGTGTAGTAGAGTGAAAGACTTACGAGGAAAAAGAGATTTCATTGTAAAGTACTCCTTAAAATTTATGGAATATTAAACAGAGAACTAAATGAACCTGAAATAATTCAGACACTACCTAATAGTAAATCAAGCCTTATGGTAGTTTCCCGACCCTAGT
This sequence comes from Gymnogyps californianus, assembly GCF_018139145.2. Classification (NCBI taxonomy): domain Eukaryota; kingdom Metazoa; phylum Chordata; class Aves; order Accipitriformes; family Cathartidae; genus Gymnogyps; species Gymnogyps californianus. The sequence continues at coordinate 73,443,511 of NC_059471.1, read as the reverse complement.
AAAGTGTTTTCAAACTGGCATTAAAGCTGAAGTTTTCCAAGAATCTTGATTGGAGAAAGGTATTCAATAGCAGCTCTTGCCTTTCATTTCTTTAAAAGTATAATACCTAACATCTAAATGAGCCAATATGTTGTTTAGAATTAAGAAGTAGATTCAGGACTTTCCAGGGTTGTTGAAGTTTCATACCTACAATATACAATCCAAGTTGAGCCCATTGGTGACGTGGTGTTCCTCCAAGAGCAAGGACCAGAGGTTCTTTGTGAGCCTTATCTTAATTCTCCTCTTTCTGGCTTCAGTTATGGTCATTTTTGTGTAATGACATTAGGCTGCTAGAGTCTTTGGATTTTTTATTTGTACTGTAATATGTATAGTTCAGAAATGGTGAACCTTCAAAAGTGAATCTGTTTTTCTGTGTATAAAACATCTCACAGCATTTCGTGCTTCTCAGCCTCCAAACGGAGTTATGTGAGACTCAATCACTTCACCCTGGTGCAGGAGCTGTAGTTGTTCGGAGGTGGGAGGGATGGGGTTTGATTAAAATTGATTCTGAAATAAGAGCATCAGTTTTGCGTGTTTGGATCCATGCTGATTCAGCAGGGAATTAATTAATGATTTGGTAGTCAGCTGTTACCGTCTGCTTTGATGAGCTCCGTGAGAAACCCTCCATAGAAACAACCAGCCCTGGCTTGCGTCAGGGAGGAGATGGGAGCACCAGCAGTGGAGACCACAGTGGGGAAATGGGAATGAATGGCTTCAGGTGGAGCCATGGTGGGCAGAAAGGAGACTACAAGAAGCATGGAGGCATAGGGCTGGCAGAGAAGGCAAAAAAGAGAAATATTTAGGTTAAAGAAGGATGATAAGGAGTGAGGGGAAATTGGCCAAATCCACAATGTCATCTCTCTGATTTATAACAAGGTTTGAGAGCAACCTGGCATTAATATTTTGGGCAGAATTTCCAGTGCACAGACAGTGACATTTTTGAGCCAGGTGATAAAACTATATTCTAAGGCTCATAAGGAGTAAAGCTAAAGTTTTATCAAAGACATTGGCCTTGTTTGTCATGTGTAGCCATGACTGACTGTAATCCATTCAGCTGCTTTTCTTAATCCTTATTTGTACATGGGGTAACATTTTCCCTGGAGCCACCGAGCAACACTCATGTTCACTCATGAAGGATTTTGCCTTACCCGTGTATTCAGGCAAACATGAGTCAACTTGCACAGGATACCCTGCCATTATTGGTTTGCTTCTTTATTCATTGAGAGAGCTTGTGTACATTTGTCAAAGTCATTTAAATCATTGCTTAAATCATTCAGAAGTCATGCTTATGTGCAAATACTTTTTAACATGTTGCATGCATTAAGTATTCATATTTCACAACATCACCTTAAGATTGTCACAAAGCATTAGGATATATTGCTCTAATGTTGTTGAGGGCTTAGGTGGTTTATCCAAAACCTCTGAAGGAATCAATACAATTTGCAGGAGTAGATCTCAAGAATATTTTTGGACCAGAAGCCTGATTTCAGTTTCTGCAGACCCCTTCTTCTCTCCATCTGCTCCTTCCTTGTATTTGACATGCAAGTCTGTTGCTCTATTAACAAAGAGATACATTTCAAAAGTATGTTTCCAAATATGTTTCCTTTGACATTTTGAGAAAATATATGCTGTCATGCAACTTCATAGGACATAATGGTGTCTTCAGACAAAGCATTTACACAAACATTGCAACCTTCTTGACCACCTTACTAGTTGGATTTATAGATGCAGTGATGAGCAGTGAGAAGTGAGAAGTGGCAGCATCACTAGCAGATCAGAGGCAGAAGCCACGTTAGGGTGGCATGTAAGGGTGGCAGATAAGGTGAAGAAGGCTACGCAATGCAATGAAATAAGTGGAATAAAATTAATTCCTTGGGCAGGAGAAGCCCAAATACATAGGTGTACCCTCCAGAATACAAGCTTTCAGCGGACACCTCACTTTTACTTACAAAAATCCAGGCTTGTTGTAGAAGGACAAAGTACCCATGGATGGGCTAATGTCTGTATATATGTAGGTGGCAGACAGAATCAGGAGAGATCAGGAAGCCCTGAGGGAAAGAGCAGCTGACATCTGTGGTGGTGGAAGGAAAGGGAGTAGAGACCTGCAAGGGGAAGGCAGTGCTGTCAGGGTGGAGCCCAGCAAAATGGTCTCTGCTGGGGCATTTTTAGTAAGCTGAAGGACATTTCTCAAAGCCTGGGAGGAGATGGGAAAGGAGATGACATGTGATGCTGTGGGGGCCTGGATGAGAGATTTAGTTTTAAGCTTCATAAGGAAAATGCAGATTCTGGAGATATTTTACACAATGCTGTTACAAATCCTGATCATAATTTGTACTCTTTGTGAAAAAAAAAGAACAAACTGAATCAGTTCTTTTCAGAGACCACCATAAGTAGTGATGATATCCTTGGCTATATTTTACAGCTGTGTGTATTCCCTGGTTGCAGATACTGCTCAACAGCATGAACTCGTTTCTACAAACCTCAAGCTCATACTTTTGTACCCAATGGGTTTCTGCCATGGGGAAAATAAATTCTTCTTAATCACCACTGAGGCTTCTCCACCCCATTATTTTGGTTCACGTTGTTTATTTTTATTTATAGGCACTCATCAGCATAATGCGCTGTTGCCTACAACAGCAGGATTTGTTGGATACCTTAGGATTTTTTTTTCCTACTTGCCTGTATGTCATTCATAGCATTTTATATTCTTTTTCCATTTGCGAGAAGCTTGGCAAAGCATTATTGATACACTATATCATAATTGTTTTCACTGAGAAAAGTTAAGCTGTAGCATCAATAATTGATGAAAGAAATATCCGTTTTACAGAATTTTAACAAGATTGAAAAAAGCTATATGCATATGGACAGACATATAGCTATGCATACTTCTAATGCATCACACAAAGCTTGCTTGCAAAGGACGTGGATCAGATGATTACAAACTTCAAAAGGCCATGACAATAGCGTGTTTTCTCAACCACTTTTAAACAGATGCTTCTAGGATGAGACGTTCAACTGCTGCACAGTTGACACAGCTAGATCACGTGGCAGGTTAGAAAAATGTATTAATTGCAGGATGAATTGTGGATGAATAAATTGTATACGTAAAACTGGAAATTATCCTGTATGCCATGATTGACTATCTATTTCTGACATGGGGAACTGAGTTCACTTGAACAGAGTCACGCATGCATTAACTGGCTGAAAATACCCAGCACAGAGCATTTATTTTACCTTCAGCTGTCATTTTCCTTTCCCAAAAACTGGCAGGAAAGTTGGAGCTGATCCCTGCATCATCTGTGTTCTCTGCCCGTCCTCCAGCATGCAGGGCACGGGCACAAGGGGATGTGGTGCCCCACCACTGAAGCTACCAAATACTGACTAAGACAGCATTGTTCGGGACTTCTCATCAGTGCCACTCATGGGAACTGGAAGTTTTTCCGGGTTGAAGGAGCCGTACCCAACTCTGTGCTGCTCCTCCTCTGTCGCTACTCAGGGGGACTGGAGAGTCTGGCCCAGAATTTGTTACAGACTTTAAGTGATCAGAGCCTTCCTCTTAATTACTGAAAATGGCATTGCATTGCTCACCTGTGCTCAGCACTGTGCTCACTGCCTCTTGGATATGGAGGTGGAAGGCAAGGGTGCCACCTATTTCCTCAGTTCAGCAGCTTTCTTCCACGTCTAAGTTCATTGCTCTTTAAGATCACTTACCCAGGCGGAAAAGCCCCGCAGTTAAGCAGTGCCGTGACTGGAAACCTGTGCAAATGACTTTGGAAGGAAAAGTTTAAGAGAAAAGTTGTAAATAAGCTCTGTGATTGCAAAATGCAGAGAGTTCAGCAGATCAGAACTATTCTTGTGATTTTAGCAAATTTTACAGGCACTTTTTTCATCTGGTTTTAAATCCCAGATAGAAAAAAGCTAGTCCAGTTTAATTTAATTTCCTACTGTAGCAGAGAGAGAATCCATCCGTTACCCTCTCCCCACATTGCCAGCAATGTGGAGATTTCACTGAACTACACCATCCTTTAAAACGCGGCTGGGTTAGAGGGAGAGGAAAATGATTGGTTTTGCCAAATACGGTTTTGTACTGGATGTTGGTAGTATGATGATAACCCTGTTTGTAAAAGTATGTAAGTACTTGCCTAATTTTAAGCAGCTGAGCATTGCCATTTTTTTCCAAGATTATCACATGCTTAAAGTGAATACATGCTTTCTTACAATATGTGTGGGTTTGGAGATTTTAATATGCCCACGTTCTGCTGATAGATGTCAAGTCTTTTGAAACAATTTATATTTCTATTTTTGCCCCCTAGGTGGACACCCATGGAAACATTCTGCTAACATCGCTTGAAATTCACAACGAGGTGGCAAGCAACGAGGTCACCACCAGCGTTACGGATGCCCGAAATTCAACGATATCCTTTGACAACTCAGGAATCCAGTACAGAAAACAAAGCTCACATCGCGAAAGCCTTGGAAGGCGTTCGTCAGAAAGAACAGGCTCCCACAGCAAGAGGGGCCATTTACGAAGAAGGTCTTCGCAACTGAAAATAAAAATCCCTGATCTAACAGATGTGAATGCCATTGACAGATGGTCAAGAATGGTGTTTCCATTCACATTTTCTCTTTTCAACTTAATTTACTGGCTATACTATGTTAACTGAGTGACTGAACTTTTTTAAAGGACTTCAGTTATAACAAGTGAAGTACTACTTGCCTGCAGAGTTTATATATATATTTATATATAAAAATATATATATATATGAACTTTTACTATGTAGACCATACTCATGTATGTGTGAATACATGTAGCAAAGAATTGTGTGTACTTAAAAGCACATACTGCAAAGCAAAAGTATATGTATGCACACACACATGTACACATTCGTTCTGAGGTTATGGACACTTTAACATAGAATGCACTTCAGAGGAACTTTTAAAACTGAATGGCAAGTGTCATCAAAACAAGCCTTGAGAAAGTAAGTGTTGTATATTATCACTACAAAACTGATTGTCATAGAAGTTTTCAAACAGCTGTAATCGTGTATAAAGTCAGTATTTAGTAATATTGTTTGTAAATGCTGCCATACACACTAATCATAAAGCGGTAGAGTTAACACTGGTAAGTTTAAACTAACAACTCATTTATATTGCAGAGCCATCAACTACAATTTCATCAGGCCAAATTTATTTTTCTTTGCTAAAATTTCTTGGGTTTATATATGTCATAGTAAGTTTTTTCCCAGTCCTGAATGGGCATGGTTTTTAATGATCTCTTGCTTTCTCTTCTGCAGTAAGCAAGCTGATCATGGGAGTGTTGCTCTAAGTCTTTGGAGACATATACATGTTCATAATATTTCAAACAAGCATTTTAAGTGTCCATCAACAGTGAAATGAACCTTTTGTAAGTACTGTAAATGTACAGCACATTTTCCTTCCCTTGGACTGGTTCCAGCTGCCATGTCATTTTGAAAGAGAATAGCACATTTTTAGTCTAATTTAGCTGAGAATTCAACTACTGTCAATGTGTTCTACATCCGCTGTAGATTTAAAGATTGTTATTCCAGTGAAAGCATAGAAGATGTCTCAGGTTATTTGCTACTTCGACATGAAACCACCTAGCTGTAGCCTTTTTTAAACATGCATTCACATTATTTAACATTCTTATAACATTGTATGTTAATGTAAAATATATTTGCATAATATGCATATAAGTATATTTTCTCAATATTTTTCTTCCCTGTGCTTGCTATCGTGACCGCATGCTGTGTCATATTTTTGTTTCTGTGATGTTACAACTTTTTATTCTCTAGAATTGAGCAAATAGAACACTTCTGATACTTTGATTCAGTAATGGAGCATTTTCATATTTTATTTATATACTGAAAGTATGTACACGTACACTTATTAAGCTAGTGTGCTGCCATCACAGATCACAAGAGATAGCAAACAGTATGTTTTGTTTCAGCATTAACTATGTTCTAACATATCCTTCGTGCAGATGTGACCACTTTGGTTTTCATCCCAATTCATTCCCTCACCGGGATTCCAACTTTTTTCAGTCTAGTAGATTGTAGTTGTCAAGGTATGCCAATTTCAGATCTGTAAACTTAATTTGTTATTTATCAGAACTAAACCTTTCTAAAGAAAAGAAGATATATTTTTTGTAAACAGTGTTTCTATCACGTACATTCTCAAATAACAATACAGTAGCATAAGTAGATCTAAAAAAAAGAATTCAGGCTTAGCCCTGCCAGTTCTCTGCATGTAGATTTCCTCTGGACATCGATGGGAATTTTTGGCAGGTAGCGAGCTTTGGATGCTAGTTAGAGACGTCTATGGGAGAAAAATGTGTGGATATGCATCTACCAAAAACACCAAAAAGGGATGAAACTGAAAAGGCTGCCTTGGCTCCGTAATGACCCATGTTCTCGCTAGTACTTGATTTATCTGTGAGTAGAGCAATGATGCTTGTGTTGCTGCCGTGTACGGTCCGTTACTCTTCCCACCCCTGACTATGTGCAGCTGAACTGTGAAACTTTGCTCTGGGCTGAAATTCAGCATAGATGAACCCGGGTTGCAAAGTCTGTGTTGCAATCCCATCCTCGGGGCCGCTCCTTCAACAGGAATGGGCTCCGCACAGTTGCCTTGCAGCAAAGCTGCAATGCGATCCCCGGCTCGCAGCGTTCACCGTAACCTCGGCTGCCGGCGTGTGCAGGATCAGCACCGCAGTCCTGCTGCATCCTTGGCAGTGGCGCAAAGTGGCTGTAACTGCAGTTTTTAAGCACTGTATCTGCAGACAACTATACAGTATGAAGAGCCTCAAAGGAACCTGTATAGCTGGAGCAGAAAAACTTGGTTTTTAAAAGCTCCTCAGTATTAGCTCCCGTTGGTAAACCTCAATGTATTATGAGCTCTCTAATATCTCTTCAAACTGTGAAGGGATTATAGAGCACATTGTCATCATTATAATCAAAGTAACTAAACAATTAACACCCTCCCAAAGTGCATGTTTGGTAGAATTGTTGAAAAGCCCTCCCAAGCTTTTATCCTAATAACAAAATATCATTAAACAAAGAAATCTGATTTTAATAAAACTTAAAAATGGTAGGCTTTGCTTTAGAAAAATTACCCTAATGAAATCATCTTCAAGCAAGTCTTCCAGTAAGTGCCCTAAAGAACTACCCTGAAAAATGGGATTCAAGAAGAGAGTGGTCCCACCGTCATGATTTAATCACAGTTCTCTCTTTTCTTCAAGCTCCAGCTCCTAGAAATTGTGTGGTCAGGCAGAGATCTTCAACAAGAAGAAGAGACTTTTTAGTTGTGATAGCAAAGTGTACTCCCAGTCCGACTGAAATCAGTTCTACGGTGGTTTCAGCCGGGATTTCCAAGCAGATGGAAAATTCTGTCTGGCCAGAGCAGAGAGGCAATGTGCATTTTCGGGACCCTGCCTGGGCAAGAGAACTGAGTCTCTGAGGACTCTCCCTCTCTTACCCTTTGCATAGCTGGCGGGCAGTGTGTTACTGCAGCCCCTTTCACGAAACCGTACTCCCCACCTTGCCTGTCATCGCAAACAGTGGGCAGTTGCACGTTTCAGCTTTTTCACGAGATTTCATATTCATCAGTCTGGTTGTGTTCCATGGGGCACAAGCAGCTTGAACCTTGAACAGATCAAAGTGTTGGTTTGACTTGAAAAAAGCCAGGAAAATCTCACTTAAGGTTAACACTTCATCTTTAACACTCATTTTTGTGCCTTTTTTTGCCAATTCCCTTCTTCCAGTCCCAGCACCACTTCTTACACACACACACACACACACACACACACACACACACACACACACACACACACACACACACACACACACACACACACACACACACACACACACACACACACACACCCCCCCCGCCATGTGTTAAGAACAGTGTTTGCCTTGACCTCCCATTTTCTGGCTCTTGTCCCTGTACACTAGCTGCAGTGTATGATTTTAACCATAGATGGCTTTAAGACTAAAAATGGTACTTTGAACCAAATTGCACCAGAGTAATGTATTTCATAGCTAATTAACTCCTTTCTAACTCAACACTACTATAAATAATATTTACACATCATTTGTTTGTAAAAGGCATTAAAAAAAAAGAAAACTGTAACTATCTTGTGTTATAGCCCAAAGGGTCAATAAACAGCAGAAATATTATGGTGGTTTAACTCTAAGTTGATTTCATCCCATTGTAAAGATAAACTAAAACCCAGTCTTTTTTGCTTAAGGCACATCTATGTATTTTTGGTATTCTTCAGCAGTGAAAAAAAAAAAGAATAGTAAAATGGAATGATGAAGAGATGCTTTATGAAAATATTGATGAATGAATATTCATTTATTAAAAAGGATTTAAAGATTAATTGCTTGCTTTTTTTTCTGGGGACGGAGGGAGTGTGATGACTGTGTTTGGCTAAAGTTTAATGTTTAATTACATGTCAAATATCATGTAATGGTTAGTCTTACACTATTTTAAAGAAGAAAAAACGTGAAAGCATTTTCTTATCAGCACACAAGTAGCAAAAGGGATTCTTAAGCATTTAACTACTATATTTCCTAGTGTTTTCTATGGTAGATTAAGGAAGAGGGAAAATCCACTGACTTAGCAAGATTCATAATAGCAAACTAACCTCTCTTCAAGCTGAGGCATTGCCAGTTAGGAGCAGAAAGTTTGTCCTCTGCTTTATTTGAAAGCTCTACCTGCCCAGGAGGCAGAAGAGCTTTTGATATCAAAACAAGACAGTGGTGTCCTGTTCATCTGTTTCATTAACCAAGTCATAAATATTTCAAAACCAAACCAAAAAAACTTTCTCCAGCTATGCTAATTGTATCAGGAATGCTAATTGTATTGGGCATGCTAATTGTGTTCACTACACTTTTTATTGCTTAGTAAGTTATTTTAGAGGAGTCAGGATACAGACAGATTCCAAGAGGGATTTTTAAAGTTAACAGTAGTTCACCAACCCCTTCCTCCAAAACCAAAAAATACCCTGAAGATTTGGAAAGCAGACCATCCTTAAGCCCAGTTGCCATGCTTTGCATTGCAACAAGCTGTCACACGCTGCTTAAATCTCACAAGAGCTAATGATATGTGTCACAACTTTTAGGAGTAGATAAAATATTCAGCACTGTAGATGTGATTGCAAGGCTTTTGAAGTCAACACAAAGGCTCCCTCTGATTGCAGCACGTTTCTGCTCTCTTTTAGCAAGGCTTCCCAGATCATAAGTAACATCTATTATCTATTTATTCCAGTCCAGCCCATATTGCAGAGTAGGAAACATTAATGATGTACCAAGCTTAGTTTTGTGATTGGGAATATCTAGTAAGAGATTTATTTCTTTGTGTATTTTGGAGCTGATGTATGGATAAACATTATCAATTAATTGCTTAAATACTACTCATATTAAAGGAGTTCAGGTTCTAGTAGAAATGATTGACTGTTGTCCCCAAATAAATATGGTCCTATTAGTATCAAGACTATTTCCACAGATGTTGGTTTTATAGTCACGACTGTCACAACAGCAAACGCTACCTGCTAATAGAAGTATGGCAGACAGCTGAAAACTAAACTAAAAGTAGTGGGAATCCCAAGGCTTCTCTGAACTGCTTTTGAACAAAGAATCTCTCATAAGTGCCTTCAAACTCCTCCAAATACAGGGTCTAGGCTTTTCCAAAATTATTTCAGATTTTGGGGGTTTAATTTATGTGGTTTTTATAGCTTGTGAGGGCCTGACTTGTGGACTCGGACGTACACCTTCTAAAAATCAAACCCTTTTGCAGCTTACCCAACATACAGCATCACTTGTCATACTTGAAAACTAAAGCCACGTGGATGGGATATGTAATAATACAAAAAGAAAAACTACTGCCCCTAAAATCAGCCAGAGTTTAAATTACTGCCTAATTAACTGAACTTTAGGTAATGCTTAAGCAAGCACAATATTTGTTTGGACAACCTCCCTTACGTTTGCAATGTGCTATGCGGTATGCCTTTGTCCCAGCTTTGCAGCCTAATTTAGATTAGTAGGTTTTGTTCTCCTCTGGAAACAAGGGAAAAACCAGGAAGTGGCTGCTCAGGCCAAGTTTGTCCCTGCACTGGCAGACCTCCAGCGAGGCGCAGGGAGAGCACCTCCCTGGGTTTTCCCTAGACAGAGCTCCCCAAAGCCACTCAGGTCCCTGCTCTGAATCCCTCCTTGGAGGCACCGATCTCTCTCCTTTGACTCCAGAGGGAGCCTTAGGCTAAACTCTGAATTATCCCCCAGCTTACCACCAGCAGTTGGCTTCTTTCAGATGTTATTGCTCCTGCTGCAAAAACCTGGAGCTAAAGTAGCTATTATCCTAGCTGGCAGAAGGCACACCGGCAAACGGCATGTGTACTCGGGGCTATGATACATCATGGTAATCTTTAGGTTATTCGTTCTAATATTGTATTTAAATATATTTCAGTTTATGTTCTAACCTTCAAGAGTTAGCACGCTTGTCTCCAGGTGCTGATGCTTTTTATATGTATATACTTGGGAGTCTGGAACAGAGCATGGGGAGTTTTCTAAAGACTTTAAATCCATTCAGCAGTACTCCCTTGGGCATTTCCTCCGTCCTTCATCCATATCACAGGTCAGAGTTTACATTACCCCTGCACTAGGTTAACCACCCATCTACAGGTTACCGAGAGCTCAAGCCTGCAGATGTGTGCTGCCAAGTGATGACTTGCCCAGCTGTACCATTAGATCTTCTGCTTGTTAGAAAGTGTCACACAGATCAGACGCTGTATTAGTCTAACAACTAACTGCTGCTTCACAGTTCCTCCATCTAAAGTGCCAGCACTGCCACTAGAGACCCCATTTTCCCATCCTTTGAAAATTACTAGAAAAAGGGGAATTTGCAGGCTGTCAGGCAATTAAGAACCTCTCTCTGTACACCCAGGCTCAAATTTTGCTTCAGGTTATACATTTAATCCACAGGGACAGAAGTAATTTGGTACAAAATTCTTCCTGCCTAGGGCTACTCTTAAGAGTTTGCAGTCCAAAACACCAGTAATGTAGGTAGATGCAAAAGTATTTAAAATTGCTAGCAATGAAGTCTTTCTGTCTTTTTCTTCTGGGGATATTTAATGTGAAAGGCACAAACAATTGCGGGAGCAGGAACCAGCATGCAGTAAATCTCCCAGTGCAGGCAGCCCGAGAGCTAGGCTGGAGTCAGGCACTTGTGCTCCTCTTGCTCTCAAAGGTCTTTCTTCTTGGCTGAGCAGCTGGAGAGTTTTGATGGAAATTCCCAGCTGAGCTGAGAACAGTCCAGGGCCGTGACCGAGAGCACCCTTTGGGCAAGTGCTCTAGGCATCTGCCTCTGATGTAAAGAGCTGACAAAAGCACTCCATCTAACTGCATCTTAGATGGAGGGGAGCCTCCTGTCATGAAAAGGCTTGGGTGCCAAGCAGATATCTGTGAGTGCCTTCAAGGCATGGATTCTCCCTAAGCTCTGTATTTCCTGCCGCTGCTCCTGGACAGTTGCACACTGGACGTGCTGCTTTGCCCTTCAGAGCTGTCTAACTCCCCTGCCGCTGCAGAGGACACATGGGCTGAATTCGTTCCATCTCACACGGCACATTTATCTGAGGCAGCCGGTTAGTCCCTCAGTCATTATAGACCCTATTTATAACCAACGGAAATACATACTAGCATCCCGAGGGCTATTTAAAGCCTGCATCTGGAGTTCCAAGCCAACATTTTTAGTTTTAATTCTTTGACTAGCTGCAAAACCAGCCTCCAGAGAAACTTGTGAGTGACGACAGAGGTAACTGTGTGTGCAGCAGTGCTGCTGCACAGTGCTCTGCAGCTGGAGTTGCAGTGCTTGAAGTTTGCACATGGCAGGGAGCGCAAGAGAGAAATAATGCCAGAGAAATGGAGATAATTCTTACACTTGCCTAGATTTATAATGTTTTGGACTAAACTGTTTCAGTTGCAGATGACAGAAGACATCCTGCAATGCGTGTGATCCCATATCACGATCAACACTGTCCCACTCGCCTCCCCTTCAGTATTGGTGAGAGCCAAGTGTGGGCTTACAACTTTGGCTGGAAACTCAGGACCACGTTGGCTGGTGGGAAATAACTTCTGATTGCTTATTGGGATTGGAAAACTGTGACATGACTTCATTTGCAAACGGGAACAGTTTCAAGACGCATTTTCCCGTGAACTTAATGCTCCTGACTTTGCCTTATTCTAAGCTGGAAGCTATTGCATCATTAACTCATTTTCAAATTACAATTTAATTTTTCATTATTTAATGTGAAGCATTGAGGGGTTTTTGTTGGTTTCACTAAAAATACAATACACATTTGCAGCAGGAAAGTAATTCATCTGTGTAATAAATGCATATACAACTGCACATAGTGCAAGGTATTAATAGTGAAACAATCTAAAGGATATCCATAACCTGCTACTACTGCTTGGGCATTATTTAAAATACTGTTGACAATTACATTTGCAACGTGTGCTTAGTTTATAATGACACTGATTAGGTATTCTATATGGGCAGTTAATATAGCATACTTCCATGTATCTCATTTGCTTTGACAAGGCAGTTTTTGGTGAAGCCAATGCTGGAATAATTTCCTAATGACCTCACTGATGTTAAATTTCTCTTGATCATCATTTCTTGCAGACCTGTAACATTCTGAATGCAGATGACAGTTTTGACATTCACAAAGATGTAGGTTTAATTATCATCTTGATTACTTGAGCTGGAAAGCCAGATGCCTAAATATCATGAAAGGTCGAGTAGAACAAATCCTGATAGTTGGTATCTTTCAGCGTTAGAAACGTTGCTTGGATTGGAAGGTGACTTAAAGAATAACAACAAGTAATTGGAAAATCAAGGGCTTTTTTCTTTGCACAACGCTCTTCCTGCACGAAGAGTTGTTTAAACATTGTTTAAACAAGAATCTGGTCCTGAAAGATGCGGCAATTGGAGCTGGAGTACCAAAGACATGTAAATTACCTCAAATAAAAGAGAACAGAACGGAGAGGTACCCAAGACACCAAGATATATAAAGATCTGATAGTTTTTCCCAATGTCCCATGGTAGGTAACACTTTATTGTTGAGAGACCCACATAAACCACAGCAAGCCTCCTTTTATAGCAAAGCATTTGTCAATATCCTTTACTTTTATGTGCATGATTTATAAATCTGTTTTCTAAAGCAATTTGAGGGTTGTAAAATCATACCATTATTTAGTACACAGCTCCTCACGGATTCTGGTTTATCAACTGTTAGGTAAAGAGTGGAAAAAACATCTGCTAATCACTCATTAAACTAGGATAGATTCAAACAAATGACTGCTATTAAGAGTCCTGATCCAAAGCCCATTATAGTCAACAGAAAAGCTCTTGGAGGTTTCCACAGGCTTTGCATACCACCTGAAGTTAATGTTAGCCAGACTGATGGAAAATTTACATCTTAAATGATCACATAAAATTCAAGACACAAAAAAATGCCAGAACTTAAGACTTCTATGGGAAAGATCAAAATGCAGTAGAGGACTGAAACCTGAAATTGCAGTAGGCACAAGGGATAGAAATTCGTGCGATTTTAGTTTAATCGAGTACATTGCTGCTGGTAAGGTGACAAACAGCCAGGTTGCGGTTTTGTTTGTCCATGGATGTCCACAAAACCCAGGCTTGCCCCTTAGCAGGAAAATGCCAAAGCAAATAAAGAACCTCCAAATCACCCCCAAAAAATGGAAGCAGAGCACCTCTGGCAGGTCAGACAGCTCTCCCCACCTCCAGAGGCAGGCTGATGTCCTAGTGCAACAGATAGGTATTTTAATTATTTTTTGTTAATACAAATGTTGATATCATAATATTAATAGTATTATTGTTATTTAATAATAATATAGACATATTACATGCTTTGTTGAAAAGGAAACCTTATCTAAGAGCTGACCGTGTTGAACCAGGTTACTGTAGCCCAAGCTATGGGACAGCTCTGATTCAGGAAGTGAAGAATTTTTGGCCAGAAACTGCTTTCCGATGTACAAAAGTGAAAACAGGGCCTGATTCTCATGCCGCCTCCTGCCCACTGACACCAGCCCGGCAGTCTGAGAGTGAGTTACTACAGGTTTAAATGAGGATGTAGAAATCACAACAACCGAAAAGGATGAGAACCTCGAAGGTGGGAAGGCAAGGGGGGCTACCCTCATGCTGCTGATAATGTAGCAATTTTGGAAGAATTTCTGTTTAACATTTAGGTGGCCCGTTTGGAATTCAGTGCTGGCTGGCGCGTCAAATGATCTTGAAAAGCATATTTAGTAGCTTCAGCTGTAACAAGAAAAACTGTTGATAACCGCTGAAGCACCGTTTTCACGGATATACACTTTTTTCCATTGTAAAGTGATTGTAAAACATGAAGGTAAGAGCTTCAGGGGACTGGCTGGATGAGGGTCTGATAGCTAGCTGCGGAAATTTTCAGTGCACTCAGTCCTATTGATAGATAGCTGCTAGCTAACAAAAAGGCTGCCAGCAAATCCTCCACTCATTTCCATTTTCATTGGCTTTTTCGAGAGCAAGACCTGAACATTAGGAGCATCCTGCCTTGTCAAATCCAGGCAGCCCTGTCACTCACTCCTTTTCATGCAGCGATCAGGCTCTACCTTTAAGTCCCAGAGATTGCCCCAGTGGCTCCAGCCGAGAGGACACTGCAGACTCTTGCCACTCAGATGGTTAGAAAGCTCTCTGGGCTGAATGTATTTATGGCTGATTTTTCCTCCCCTTTTGTTCTTTTGCCAAAATTGCCCTTTAGCTCAAATAGCCATTCTCCATCTGGCATTTACTCTTTTGATATATTTCTAGAGAGAAATCACATCTTTCTCAACCTTCCCTTTGCTGAGCTAAAACAAGTTCAGCTATTTTTAGTCACATCGTGCTCTTCTCTCTCCTGACCACCATCTTAGTCTTTCTCTCACCTGTTGCAGAAAAAAATAGTAATAACCCTCTTTCTGGATCATAAATGACCAAAATATTGTATACTGTTCCTACTGTCTTTATTCCTTCTGATCACGTCCTCTCTTGTGCTGTTTGGACACACTCTCCCAATAACCATTGTCAGTCTCTTCCCCTGCCCAGCCCTTAGCTCATAATCTATTTTTAATCTTCTTTCGTGTGTCTAATTCTGTTTTCCCTGTGCTGTCCACTTGCCTTCTGATGTAAGGAAAGGAATTCGTGTTAACACATATTACAGGGAAGGAGAAACTCTGAATTAAAGGTGAAGGGAAAGCTTGCATTTCATCTCACTGATGAACAAGAGAGACCAAGTCTTCTGTGTCTTTCATCCAGCTCCACTGACCAGGCAAGAACAGGTTTTGAAGTGCAGAGAAAACCAGACATCAACAGGTGATGGGTATTTTCCAAGGTGCCACATTTCCTCTATGAGGTCCTGGGACTCAGACCTAACACACCTCTGTTATGACGTGAGCATTAATGCTGGCAGGAAGAGACTTTAAACACTGAATTATCTCGGGGTTTGAAACTGAAGCCATCGTCCACGCGTGAAGCAAGGTGCTCGGGATGGGGCTGCGGCAGACCGCAGCACCTACTCTTGCCAGCTCAGCTAAACATAAAAACTGCTCACAAATGTCGCTCTTAATAACCACCAAGGGAAAACCGGCAGCAACGGCAACAACCAAGCACGGAGCAGAGCGGTGCACTGCGCTTATAACAAATTGCTGGTGTCTCTGGCTGCCCGGCGTGGGTCGTGCCCTGCGGGCGCAGCCAGCAGCCTGCTGGAGCAGGGCCGTTTCAGAAAGTCAAAGGAGCTTTCCCACTGATGCAGAGACGTGTTTTAAAACCCACCACTGAATATGAGCTGACATTTTCTAAAATTACTAGAACTGCCTGCCCTTTCCTTTTCTTTTTTTGGTACTCCACTTGCAGGGCTGCACGGAGACCTGATTTCCAAAATGTCCATGCCAAAAATCAGATCCCATTCAAGCCCCAAGACGAGTTGTGATCCCACAGCCGGTCGTGACCTGCTGGTTCTAGTGCGAAATGGGGAGATGCCTTGTTTGGCAGGACAGAAAGAACCTGAAGACAAAGCTAAGGACAAAGGTCATTTAATAGAGACACCTGATCCATGAGCAGCTGTTGAATAATTAAATTGTCAGTGTCAGTCCTCTCTACGCCGAATATCTGTTACTCCCCAAAGCTGTCATGAACTGACTGCTACGCCTGGGTTTGGATGCACCAATGCTCAGGGCGAGCTGAGCCAGCTCGTGCCAAGGAAGGTGCCAGTTTTGGTACTGAGGGCTGAGGAAGCTGGGGAAAAGAGGTGGTATTTATTTGCAGTCCTGCTCTTTTGTGTCTCATTTTGCCAAAGAAAGCCTCAAAGTCTCTGTCAACAAGACAGGCAGGGAAGATGAGGAAGAAAGCATCTGGCCTCGGCTCCCCTTCCTAGGAGGGCATGTGCTCCTAGCTCCGGGGGAGCTGATGGATGCCCATCCCAGAGACCTTCATCTCCCCTTCATCTGAAGGATGATGGAGCTGATGGGATGCCATCCCACCCTGTGTGCCAGGAAAACCCTCTCTGTGGCTCTGGGGCTGCTCTGTAGCTGATCCTAATGGCACCTGCAAAGATGCTCTGTAAAGGGTCAAGTGCAATACCAAGAGCAATTCGTATTATTAAATACATATCTTGTTTGGACTCCAATTCTTTTAGGTTTTCCAGTTATACTGTATCAAGGATGAAGATCATGAAGAGGCAAAAGTTGAGCGCTATGCTAAAATTCGTTCTCATCAGAGCTGTTACTGGAGGACAGGAGGATTATTTATGTTTTTTCATGTAACAGAGTACTTGTCACAGCTGCAGTTGTGGGCTTTTTTAATCTAATTCCTGACTTGAAATGCAAATGACTGTAAAATTTCACAGACACATTTTAAAAATGCAAATTGCATGTGATGACAAAGTAATTTTCACGTACTATTTTTCGTTGCTCACGAGTAGCATTTTTTGTTTGTCTGGGGATATTTTTTTGGAAACTTCCCAGGCAGTTAAAATGCCCAGCTTAAACTATGGAGATACCTCCTCATATTGATAAATACAAATGCACGTAATATTAGGGACATACTTTGCACATATTGAAGAACAAACACCTTACAGATAAGCATGCTCTCTGTAACCTTAATTCCCATTGCTGTATATGAATTAATGCAGTCAGTTGCAGGTCCTTATCTGTGTGATTTTTCCTGCAGTACCTACATACCAGCATGGGCCAAAGTTTTAACAACTGTCTGGCTAAAAGGTCTAAATATTTGAAGCTGGTAGGGATGCTTGGATGCTCAAAAACTTCAGTCAGAAGTCTGAAAATGTGAATTTGCCCTCAGGAGCAAGGCTCTGTGGCAGTGGGGTTGGGTGTGGGTGTGCAGTTTGGACTAGGCAGCTACTCTGTGGTTGCCGCAGCTGTTGGATTGGATGCAGTGATGCTGGTGGTCCCTCCCTTTCTATTTTTAAAGATCTTGGCCTTTAATGTTTGTGCTAGAGTGTAGCTGTGTACTCACGAAAAAAGTGGGATGAATCCCAGTTGTTGGAACAAATTGCTCTCGCTGAGAACAAAACCAATCAGTTATTAACATAACATGCCAGTGGGAGGCTTGCCAAAGTTGACTTAGGCCTCCAGGCGATAATGCTGTGCAAATAGCATTAGATTGCAACTAAAAGCCTGAAACTGAGGAACAGAAGAATTGCAGAGCAGATGTGTAGCAAGCAGAAAACTAGAAGAAGGGGAAGGCATAAGAAAGATCTGTAACAACGTAGGAAGTTTGCACCTTCTCTGCAAAAACACTCTGAAAAATGAGCTGGCATGTCAGTGCCACAATTTTTGTATGCACATCCAGTGTACCCAAGAGAGACTAACTTATTTTCAGAGATAGCTGCTCTGCAGTTTCTCCAAAAATCAGATTACTGCTGTCTGTCTCAGATTGGTATATCCAATAACAGGCCCCTAAAATTGCTTACTACCTTAGCTGAGATCATAAAAGGAAGACCAGAAATCATTTGCAGACAAATGTAAACTCAAGGTGGATCAAACTACAGCCTTGTTATTGGCAACTTATCATGGAGTTTTGCACCCTCAAAATTTCTGTTCCTCCTGATGGATGGGAGCTGATTTTCAGAGATTTTTTTTAGGTTTTGTTCAGTGGGTTCTTTAGTACACAGCAATGCTTAGTCAGTGGATCTAGGATATTTTAAAGATATTTTTAGGAAGCTTCAAGAAGGATTTAGCTTCTGGTTGCTGAAATCTGATATCTGATATCTGATATATACACGCACATACAGGCAGGAACATGCAAAGGGAGTTCCTGAGAAATATCTGCACCGAGCTGCCTGTGATTTTTCACCAACTGGAGACCGCATGAGCTTAACTGAAAGCAGAAAAACCATGACTCCACAGCTCTTCGTAGAGTCTAACAAACCCTGCTGAGAGGCAGAGCTTATGAGCTTGGCGTGGCTTCCTTGTGGCTCTGAGACAGGAGACCCAGGCGAGTATCTCTAGCACCGTACAGCTCTGGGCTGTGCCAGCACACAGCTTGGATCACTGCTAGTTCAGGCATATCTAGACCATGCTCCATTGCATCATGTAAACATGCCCTCCATGTCCCTTCTGTTACTCTCTGAATGGTGCAAATGTACAGTATAATCAGTTGCATAAAGGCGGAGGTATAAATAACAACAACTGATTAGGAGAACATTGCAATTAATCACAAGAATGCAGGCTTGATGAACTCTGTTGTCATTTTTAATGAACCATACATTATAATTAGAGACACCCAAGGGGAATTGTAAGTGCTTGCCAGTGCAGAGACGTCGACTACAAGAGTACTGCATCAAGAGCTTGTTCCCACACCATTTGTTAGGCTGTTTGAGATTTCTTCACAAACCATGTACTGTGTCTCTGTGATGGCTAGAAAACTGAGCATGGAAGAAAAGAAAGTGAAAAAAGAAAGGAAGAAAAATAGGTCCAGGCTATTCCTTTATATTTCTGTAGGGCTGCATGTGGTTCCACAGGGTCTGCAAGAACTGTGAAAGTAATGCAGAAGAAATCCCTCTGTGACATCCAAATTACAGACACATCTCAAGGGTGGGATGCCAAACCAAACACCAGCAATAGAAATGTATTTCCCTTTAATATTACTAAACTAGTACTGACATACCTAGGTTTACAGTAGGGGATATCAAAATGAACAATTCTGCACACCCAACTCTGAAGAAAAGCAGTGTCTGCACAACTCAGCTGTGTGTGATGGAGTCTGATACACACAACCTAAGACATTAGTTATGGTCAACTTTGATGATTCTTCATGTGATTAACTTATGTGATCCACATACAAGGTTAATTGGTTTTCCAACAGAAGGTTCCTGTTTTCTTTAATTCAATAACCCATCCATTCTGTGTACCATCCATCAATGTATACTCTTTCAGACAGTCTGTTCTTCTGTGGATCATTTTCCCAGATAATCTGCTTGTCTGTGGAACATCCACCAAATTATGTTTTACTTCAGGTGTGGATTAACAGTATTTTAAGACATAGTAACTTCCTGGTATTTTTCCAAGTGTGATCCAGGATAGATTTAATATATTCTTGGTCACACATAGATTCTTCCTTTAGAGTTCCCTGATTTCCCAGGGTTCCTAGAAATTAGACTTACATAGCTATAGGAAATCAGGCACAGTCAACATGGGTTCACAAAGGGAAAGTCCTGTTTAACTAATTTGATATCCTTCTATGATGAGGTCACTTGCCTCGTGGATGAAGGGAAGGCGGTGGGTAGTTTTTCTGGATTTTAGTAAGGCGTTTGATACTGTCCCTCACAGCATCCTTCTGGACAAGTTGTCCAACTGTGGGATGAGCGGGTTCACGGTGCGTTGGGTGAAGAACTGGCTGAAGGACAGAGCCCAAAGGGTTGTAGTGAATGGGGCTACATCTGGCTGGCGACGGTTCACCAGCGGTGTTCCTCAGGGCTCAGTCCCAGGGCCAGTTCTGTTCAATATATTTATCAATGATCTGGATGCAGGAGTTGAATGCACCATTAGCAAGTTTGCTGATGATACCAAACTGGGAGGTGCTGTTGACTCTCTTGAGGGACAAGAGGCCTTGCAGAGGGATTGAGATAGATTGGAGCATTGGGCTGATTAGTGAGATAAAATTTAACAAGTTGAAATGCCAGATTCTGCACCTAGGATGGAATAATGCCAGGCACAAGTATAAACTGGGAGAGGAGTGGCTGGAGAGTAGCCCTGCAGAAATGGATCTGGGGGTGCTGGCTGACAGCAGGCTCAGTATGAGTCAGCAGTGCGCCCTGGCAGCCAAGAGGGCAAACCACATCCTGGGGTGCATCAAACACAGCATAACCAGCCAGTGAAGAGAGGTGATTATCCCGCTGTATTCAGCGTTGGTGTGGCCCCACCTTGAGTACTGTGTGCAGTTCTGGGCCCCACGATTTAAGAAGGATGTGAAGGTCCTTGAATGTGTCCAGAGGAGGGCAACAAAGCAGGTGAAAGGGCTGGAAGGCATGTCCTGTGAGGAGCGGCTGAGGTCTCAGGGTTTGTCTAGTTTGGACAAAAGGAGGCTGCGGGGCGACCTCACTGCTCTCTCCAGCTTCCTGAGGAGGGGACGTGGAGAGGGAGGTGCTGATCTCTTCTCCCTGGGATCAGCGACAGAACACGTGGGAATGGCTCAAAGCTGTGTCAGGGGAGGTTTAGACTGGACATTAGGAAGCATTTCTTTACCGAGAGGGTGGTCAAACACTGGAAGAGACTTCCTAGAGAGGTGATCAATGCCTCAAGCCTGTCAGCATTTAAGAGGCATTTGGACAATGCCCTTAGCAACATGCTTTAGCTTTTGGTCAGCTCTGAATTGGTCAGGCAGTTGGATGAGATGATTGTTGTAGGTCCCTTCCAACTGAAATAGTCTGTTCTAACAATAGATATGCTATTATGTTACATTGCTATACTATTTATATACATATTTACTATATAGACAATATATAAATATACTTGTATATGTATTATTTCACAAATTTATATATATCTCTTTCTAACTTATTACTAAAATCCATCTAATTAGGGCAAATTTATCAAACTTGTTTACGTACATTCATTTGATTGTTTTCAAGCTGCTACAGCTTGGATGGCATTTCTAGCAGATTTTCAATCATATTTAAAAGACATCCTGACATTTTGAAGAGTAGGGGAGTAAAGCTACCTCAGGAGTTCCCATGAGATATCTGGTGGCTTGATTTGTTTAGTCAGACAATATCTATAAGTCTCATACATATACACTAGTGTTCAGAGGAAGCAGAAGATTGTTGAGAGCCTGAAGTAAGAGCCTGACAGCATGGTTAAGTGCTTTTTTCCCCTTGGAGATTACAACTTGCATGAAATGTGACACAGACTAGTCTGAGCTAGGAGGGAAATTCAAGAAGGCTGGAGAATAGAAAAACAACACTTTCAAGAGCCTCCCTGAATATTTATCTTGTTTGGGATATATCTGAGATCATCCTTAGGGTCAAAGACTCCTGTGCATCTAATTCAAAAAGTTAAACATGGTTAAGTGCTTTTTTCCCTCAGAGGTTCCCTTTCTTCAATTATGTATCTGAGAAGAGCCATCAGGCATCGCCCAGAGAGACTTTTTGTAAGCAGATGTGAAGAATAGGAACAGCACAGTAGTGAGATTTTGTTTGTGATTGAAACGCAAATAAAGATCATAGGTGCACACAGCACTACTTGAGAAGCATAATACAAAAGACTGCCTACCATTAATCTCCCTCTCTGAATTTTAAGAACTTTAGACACATTCATTTTCAATTTGATGGACAGCCCAAACTGTTCAAATTTAAGCAGGAGGATCACAAATCTCCTGCCTTTACCTGTTGGCATCCAGAGGTACTCCAACTTGTTATTAGAGAGAAATCAAATCTAAGAGAGGGAAAGGAGGAAGATGGGACGTGCCATAAAGAGAAAGGTGGATACAGGTAGTCCTTTTGGTCACAGGCAGTCATCATGCCTATCCATACAGTGTCAGGAGATACTGCCTGGCTGTACTGACCTCGAAAATTATTTTGGAGTGGGCTTCCAACCCAAGTACAGGTAGTGCTAATGAAACAGAGCCAGTAGCAGGGTGACTGAATGGATAATGAAAAACAGGTTTTTTTACAGAAAGAGATAGATGTTGCTTAAAAAGATGGCCACCACTCCACATTCGGATAAACTTTGGACTCCTAAATACCTACTTGTAGATCAAGGGGAAGATGGAGAAGACATTTGATACGATTGAGGCAAAATAGAATTTTTTGCCATTTCCAGTTAATGCATTTTTTACACAGGCATTGCACAGAATTTTCCCTCTGTGTATGTCTCTTTCCCTTTCGCACACATGCTTTTCTTACATAATTTGAAAATTAGAAATGTCCCAACAAGTGGAAGATCCCAGCAATACCATGGGAATGGTATGAATCTGCTCCCACACAGCTGTAGTGAGTGTTGCTGTTGCTATTGTTTTCTGTCCCGAAAGTGCTCTTCATCTGTGGTGGCCCTGGAGAGGAAGCATGCAAATATATACAGACCCTTAGGACCAAGAGATAAATGACCATATGGCTACATTTTGTAACTAGATATTAAAATTGTTGGTTCAGAAAATCACTAGCTTCCACAGCTCATGCACAGTTACAGAAGAGTGTGTGACAGCATTAGGGAGCAATGTCCAAAGACTTCTCCACAGAGAAAATGCTGTCTCCCTGTCAGCACAGCGCCACTGACTTCATAGCACTCGCTGTTGATTTACAACCCTGTAACTCAGAGAAAAATTAGACCTAGTGGGGCAAGAATATAGTAGTAAAAAATAAAAACAGCAAACAAAAAACAGATGACAAATCACAGAGGAGAACAAAATGTTCATCACTGATGTAAGAGAAACAGCTGTTGTCCAGGTTATCCTTCAAGTACAGATGGCCTGAGCTTCCTCTTTATCTGGATTTGAAAAATTACAGAAAAAACTGAATCCACTCCAAAAAAAGCACTGTGAATTCCTTGTGCCCTTTTCCAACATTTTAAAAATTGCCAAACTGTGTTAACGCCTTTGTTACACTGCTGCAAAAGAAAGCAATGATTCTTTTGGGGGATCAGAGCAGTCAGATTGAGCATTTGATGCCCTCATTCTCAGTGACATCCCAGGAAACTCTATACACTGGTTAGAGTATAATGGTTATGGGCCATTCATGAGGCAAGTATCAATGCAGAACACTTGTGCTTTCAGTCATTTGTCCCTCTGGAATAAATAACTTTGTTCCACAGCAAAACTAGTGCCCAAAGGAGAGGCTGCACAAGACTTCCCTAATGAGGGTCTTCTGTTCTCTGTGGAGTGGGGCTTTGTAACAGTGACTTACTTCAATTTCTCCTTGCTCAATTAGGGTACCAATGATCTTCATCCTTTATTTTCTTGCTATTGCTGTTATTGACAGGAGGGAAGGTGATTTATTTATTTTTTGTTTTGCCCTTCAACAGTCTGGAGAACGGCTACTTGACTGCAACAGGTCACCCAAGATTTGAAAAACATAATGTGCCCCTCTCAGTTTCGGTTCACATGTGCTGTCTCTCACCAAAGTGTCTCAGTGTCTGAGACGGGGGAAGGAATCACTTCTCTGCCTTCATCAGCTCACAGAGGAGCTTACGTGAATAGCTTAGAGCATATCACTAACTTCTAGCTGGAGAGGCGACCACCTCACCTTCCTCATGTTGTCCCAGTGCTTGGCACAGAGTGGGAAAATGGCCAGTAAACTTTGCCTCATCTTCAGGCACAAGAACTTTCCTGTAAATACATTTCCAACAGCGTATTAAAAAATGGATTTCCAGTTATATTACAGAATTAGCAGGTAACATGGTGCCTCTGAGATCAAGACAGAGGCTGAGCATGTGCTTGGGTGCACCTAAGCTACCTCAGCTGGGAGGAGATGCACAGGATCCCCTTGGGGGACATTTTATAACCAAAGTACTTGTCAAGATCGTCTCTCCTCTGATACTTCCTACTCTCCCTGGAGGAGAGGAGGGAAGAGGGCAGGGTTCAACTGGTATTTGTTGGGACTCTAACTTTATTTAGGTGCTCACACTGTTTTCCTAGGCACTGTACCTAATCTGCAAAGATAAACTTCCTCTCAAAGAACAATTTAAAGAACCTTAGTGACTCTCCTCCTCTTATTTGCCCTCTGGACATTCCTTACCTACTCTGTTTTCTTCATAGGAAGCTAGGCTTCAGACTCAGACACCTGATGGTAGCTATTTATATCTCTGAAGGTCACTTCAGGAACCCACTGATTAAAGATGATCTATCAGTTTCATAAACACACTCCAGTCCCCTCTGTATCTATAGCATATCTGTGCCTTCAGTGATAGATGGAAATTCAGTAATTATTTATCTAATAAGTTGTGAGGCCATAAAGGCTAGAATACATCCTACTGTAGAGGATACAAAAGATTTTATTGAATAAAAGCAATTTCAAGATTTGACTGTGTGCAATATTAAAAACGTAAAGAAGCCATCTGTCTTTTCTTCATGGAGAACGGTTTTGTGTGCTACGCAGTCATTAATGATGCATACTGGAAGAGTTTGCTATACTTGTTCAAAGTGAAGCTAGCACTGTGCCTAATGGAACACCAATTAGGGTTCCTAGAAGTCAAAATGCTGTGGAGAAAGATAAATGAGTTACCTAGCTACAAAAAACATTAGCACATTCGTGCATTCCTGGTATAAAGCAACACAAACAGCAGAATGCGAAAGCAATATTTTTTGAGAAAATCTTCTATGCCCTCTCCCTTCATATGCATGTTTTTAGCATAGATACATGTAGGCCATTCACATATATCCTATACAAACCAGTGTTCCATTTATAGTTCACTTGAGGAAGCTGATGGAACAATATTTCATTATACCTATCTACATGAGGTTACATACATACACACACAAACTGTGTATATAGACTTTGTATAGGTTAAATTCAAACATATGAAAGACTGAGCAATAAACACCCAGTTTAAGCAAAATCTATAAACTGTTTAAAGGGCATTAATGCTCCAAACTCTTACAGTAAAAATAGATGTCATTATGCAGCTCAGTGTACACTGCCTCTCATTAACTTCAGCACTGGCTTACATGGAACTCGCGAAGCTAAAATAACACTACTATTGTTGCCAAAAAAAGCACTCATGAGCTGGGAAAACTCAAATTTTGCTTGTGTAATTTGAATATAACACCTTTCCTGTACTGTGTATGCCTTATGAGAGAGTCTTTACATGTTCAGACAGTACTTTTCCGTATGACACTGGCAACATTTAGTATATATGTCATCAAAGACTGATTTGCACCTGTTTCTGACACTGCTTATCTTTGAGATCATTAAGTCTGCAAACAGCATTATTTCAATTTTTTTTACAGTAGTTTTGCATAAAGTCTTCATAGCTTTTTAAAGAATACAAATAGAAGAGTAACCCAAGGGTCCTTTAGGTACCATCCTTTTGACACGAGTTTGGGCAATCCACAGGGTTGGCACTTTTAATTGTTTTTGCCTGGGGCTGGCGGAGGCCCCCACAGCAGCAAGGGTGCGGTGTCCCCACCTGCAGGGACCTCAGCCAGACCTGATAAGGCACGCACTCTGTTGTTGCATTTCACAGCTGTACATTGACAGCTGGAGAAGACTGACACTCAGAGTTTGGGGATATAATTCTCCACCTCCTTCCATATGTCAGCCCCAAACCTAAAACTATCAACACGTTTTTACCTCGAGCCTGCTCTCTACTCACTGACCTCTTCATCTCTACCTCCTCTTCCCCATCCCTACAGCAGCCACAGTCCATTCAGCAAGCACATCGCATAATTGGTCTCCATTTCTGTGAGCTCCCCATCCCTCTTCCCACCTCCTCACCCTGAGACACCCTGTTTCTGGCTCTGGGCCATCAGCCTTCTCTGCCCCAGACCCTCTTCCCAGCTCTGGGGACTACTCCCAGCCTTCAGACCTCAACTTCCTCATCAGTCTTAATATCCCTGACTGATTTTAACTGAGTTTATATGTGCACCTGGAGGACTCTAAGGCTTGTGCTTTCTGAAGGAGAAAGGGTAACAAAAACAGGGTGTATCATTTTTCCTCTGAAAACAAACTCACAAATAATGTGGTAAACTCATGAGAGTTGGCAGCATTGAATACTATACATTGCTGAAGGCCTCTGAAAGTCACTAATACTCAGTAAAATACTGAGTATTACACTAATACTCAGTAAAACGGACCACGTAATTGAAGAATTTTGTGAGCTGGCAAATACACTCCCCCTCCATCAGAGGAAATAACTCGCCTTGCAGACAGGCCAGCAGGACCTTCCCCCACACCTCACTCGCCCCTTGGCCTGAGTTTTGGAGACCATCTAACCAGCCAGCTGAGACAAAGAAGAAGAAAGAAAATGCTTTAAGAAGAAGAGAAGAGCTACAGTAACTCTAGAGGACTCAGTATGATGTGAGGAAGGGCTCACACTTGATTTCTTGTTTCTAGTGGGGTTTGCAAAGCCTTAGAGGAGTCTGTTGTGCCTCCAGCACTTATTCGTCCCAGTGATGCAGAGCTGAGTTCTCGTTCCTTTGAAGCACAGGAAGTCTTTAAAAAATGGAGCTATAACTCCTTATTCTGTTGCTTGTTTCTCCATTACTTTCTGAGGAAGAAATTAGTTTCCAGTTTAATTTATGATAGGGGTGAATAAATTAAAAATTAGGAGGACAACAATAGGAAATAACGTCACGTCATTTCAGAAGGAGCTGCAGACCAAACGGAACAAGGTTTTTGAAATTCCCCTGTTTCTTTCTTTAAAAAAATCTATTCTGGTGCCCTGCTGATGTACACCTGTTGAAGTACTGCTGTATCATTGTTGGTGGTTGAGAGGGACTGTGTTGGGTTTGTGTGGCAGGGTTTTGGTAGCAGGGGAGGGGCTACAGGGGTGGCTCCTGTGAGAAGCTGCTAGAAGCTTCCCTGGCTCCAAGTCAGACCCACCGCTGGCCAGGCCGAGCCCATCAGCAACGGTGGTAGTGCCTCTGTGATAGCGTATTTAAGAAGGGGAAAAGACTCCTGAGAGAAGAGGAAGAAGAGCTACAGCAAAGAGAGGAGTGGGATGTGAGAGAAACAGCCATGCAGATCCCAAGGTCAGTGAAGAAGGAGAGGGAGGAGGTGCGCCGGAGCAGAGATTCCCCTGCAGCCCGTGGTGAGGCGGCAGGCTGTCCCCCTGCAGCCCATGGAGGTTAACGGTGGAGCAGAGATTCCCCTGCAGCCCGTGGAGGACCCCACGCCG
Source organism: Gymnogyps californianus (assembly GCF_018139145.2). Classification (NCBI taxonomy): domain Eukaryota; kingdom Metazoa; phylum Chordata; class Aves; order Accipitriformes; family Cathartidae; genus Gymnogyps; species Gymnogyps californianus. Next base: position 73,416,071 of record NC_059471.1, on the reverse strand, counting down.
GAGCAGGTGGCTGGGCCCGGAGAAGGCCGTGACTCCGTGGGAAAGCCCACGCTGGAGCAGTTCATGGAGGACTGCAGCCCGTGGAAAGGACTCGTGTTGGAGAAGCTCATGGAGGGCTGACCCCCATGGGAGGGACCCCGTGCTGGGGCAGGGGAAGAGTGTGAGGAGTCCTCCCCCTGAGGAGGAAGGAGTGGCAGAAAAAACGTGTGATGAACTGACGGCAACCCCCATTCCCATCCCCCTGCACTGCTGAGGGGGAGGAGGTAGAGGAATCAGGAGCAAAGCTGAGCCCGGGAAGAAGGGAGGGGTGGGAGGAAGGTGTGTTGTTAAGATATGGTTCTATTTCTCATTATCCTGCTCTGATTTGATTGATAACAAAATTAAATTGATTTCTTTTCCCCCAAGTCAAGTCTGTTTTGCCTGTGACCATAATTGGTGAGTGATCCCTCCCTGTCCTGGTCTCGACTCAGGAGCCTTCCGTTGTATTTTCTCCTCCCCATCCCTCCGGGGGGGAGGAGTGAGCGGGCGGCTGCGTGGTGCTTTGTTGCCAGCTGGGCCTAAACCATGACAGGGACTCACAGGAGAACAGGACCTTGAAGTAGCAGAAGGCAAAGAAGTGGATAAATGAGGCTGACACCAGCAGGGGCTCAGAGAAGAGCTGAACCATAGGATCACGACTCTTGGTGCTAACCGATGAGCCAGGAAGAAATAGGGGCCCAGGAAAGGGTCTAGCTTCCTTTGCTTGCCTCAAAAACTTGGAAACCTGCAAGAAATTATGTCTATCAGCCATAAGGAGAGACAGATTTTGAATTTCAGGGCAGACAGAGTATGTGTTCAGGACTAATCTAGTTACAGTCAACCTCCATGAATGAGACAAGAGTCCTGAGGCTGAATAGAGAGTTGCAGCAAAGGAGATGGTATCTATCCTTTTGAGATGGTATCTATCCTTGGGTGTTTAACCTCTTCTTTAACCTGTGACAGTTGGAGGTCAGCTCTTTTTCCTGCGTACTCCCTCAAATTGTTCCAGGAAAAACATAATCCCCTCCTTAACCTGGAGAAATAAATCTTGACTGGTGTATATCCATTTCCAGTGATTTTGCCTAGAGGCTGTTCTTTGGGAATGGTGCAACACTGGCTTTTATGCCTACCTCAGCTCATCAATGTGGCTATGTCCCACTGTTCAGTGCTATCACTTATTTGAGAGTATCCAGCTACACTGCACTTCTTATTACCAACAACATCAGAGCAAGAATGGCTTGGAGGTCACAATAAATCTGAGCAAATATACTGGGGGCTGCCACCTTCTGCTAGCACTCTCTGGCCCAAGGAGGAGCCATGCCATGGTAGTGTGGTAAAGGCAGAACTGTTTGGAGAACCTGAGGAGGAAGACATAGAGGAGCAACCTGGGCTCCTGAGTGCGTCACTGTGGCTGTGATGTGCAATGGTTTGGGAATTATTTTTGTCTTTTTCTCAAATATTTGCCTTCTCGCCAAACATGATAGATCTTCCTTTTTCTTTTTCTTTTTTTTTTTTTTTTGAGTCAATCTTCTCTTTTTTGCTTCTTTTCTGCTCTTTTCTCATGTCATTGAGACCATGGTACTGATTTCAGCTTTGAGTCACAACAAATGTAGTCTTCAACTTCTGTCATTTTGATGTATGGCTTTTCAGGGAGATTCAATTTAAGATTTTCTAAGGATTTTGAAGAAATTAATGCTCAAATTGTATAGATTCAGCAGAAGCCTAATGCAACTCCATATTGCAGTCTCCCTGCTGGTAACTTGTGGACATTGGAAGAATTCTTTTCAAGACTTTCCTCTTCCATGCTACACCATTCAGTGCGCTTCTACTTTAGCCCCAAATGGTTTCTGTTAATATGAAATACAGCTAATCTTTTACAGCTTGTGATGTACCTCATTTGGTGATACCTTATCAGCATTACTGTAGAGGATTGGTTTCCACTGAATGCCCAGAAATGGACAACCAATCCGAAGTATCAGACAGCCCTCAGCAGAAAACACTTGGCATTCCTGGGACCTAGACCAATATAATGTGATCTCGTCTGAAATCTGATTAATAAGCTTGATGTCCCTATGAGCTGGAGGCTTGCACTTAACAATGACTGGGAGAGGCATCTAGAAGTGAAGCGAAGCAAAGCATGGTCTGACCCTGAAGGGCACTATTAAGTATTTTCGTTTGCTTCCATGAACATCAGAATGACAGGATGAAATATTTTAATTAACCTAGCTTTTGGCTTTGCAAGCTTGGTCCAAACTTTTCCTCTCTTTTAGAAGGAAGCTTGCTCTCCATCTGTACTCTTCTGTCAGATATCTCTCCCCTGGCCTTTCCCAGGCTAAAGCAACTTTAGCAAAGGTAGAAAAATCTACCTTGGCAGGCAGCTTGCACTGCTAAAAATAATCTCCCCTATGCACTGAGCAGGTGGGGCAAAGACTATTCAGAATGTGTACATATTGATCCTATCATTCACATGCCAGAAGTAATTGCTCACTTTGAGCATGTTTATAGACGTATACTAACTCCTGGTTTCCTCACAGCATGCCAGGACTGAACGAAGTCTTTCATAAATCTGTGTAGTTTCTGGAGCACATGGAGAGCCACAGAAGTTTTTGTGGCAGGTCTGGCAGAAGACTCTCCTGACGGCCAGTGCTACCACGAAGCTTCACAAGCAGCTGGAGGTGCAGCAGGGACCCTGTGGATGTGCCTCTCTGACGGCTCACAGGACCACTGACATGCTAAGCACAGCAGTTTGCACTGCAGAGCTCGTTTCAAGCAAGTTTTCACCCCCTGTGCTTTTTTCTTCAGGGAACTGTGATCTTAACCTTTCCTCCCTCAGTTATGCTCCAGGTTCAACCATGGTTTCCTGTGAGGTTTAGAAACAGTTGGAAATCTGGAAACATATTTTTTTCAAAATCTGTGGAGAGTTTACGATTAATCGGACTTTATTCTCATCCTGGCTGACTTCTGTGAAAGGCCAAAAGTCTCCTGGTCTCTCCATTTCCCCACATTGGACTGAAACACAGTTTTCTGACATTTTTCACTGTGGCCAGCAAGATCAGTCCCTGACCTGTTCCAATTCACTAGTAGCGTTATAGTACGCAAAGAGCCAGCCGCTCTCATAAGTGCAATGTGAAGTGCTGTTTCTCAGTGCCTTTATCTCTACAACTTCCTCCATTCCTTCTCCGCCGTCTCCTCAAGCTTGAGCCCCCCAAGCCTGTTGCTGGCAGAAATGTGGAGCAATTAGCCTCAAAGCCCAGCTCACTCTGGCTATGTCTGCAGAGCTAGATAAAAGCTGGACAAAGACTGACTCCTGGTGCCATAGCCAAATGGGAGGTTTATAGTGCCCTTTTACAGAAAACTTATTTTGAAGATAGGCTGTCTGAGGAGGTCAAAACAGGGTTAGGGAATGAGCTAATAGCTAAACAAAAAGCTTCAGAAAATATTGATTTAAATTGACTCCCTCCTCCCTATATGCATGTTTGCAAGGTTGTGTACCTATCGCCAAAAGAATCCTGTGTTATTTTGGCATTAAGATAACAAGTTTTCCTACTTTTACTCTCCTCCTTTGGCAAAACACCTAGTTCTCTTTGGTAATGCAAGACTCTGCTTCCCTCTCCCCCAAAATGCCTAAAGCTACAGTAACAAAGCCTCTTGTGAACCAACTAAAAACATGTCCCTTGGCATGTTTGTTCTAACCGACTGAATCAGCCTTTCTCAATAGGGAACATGGGGCATAGTACCTGACATGTTGATGTGACAGGTGGCAGTTAGACAACACTAGGACAACTGCCAAAAATGCTGCCTGCAACTGTGTGACCACTGAGGATACACATTGTTTAATCAGTAATCACAAAGCAGGAACACCTTGAACATTTAATATCTTCATAGGTCTCTCCTTCCTGCCAGAAATGTTTATATGTCATGATCTAACTTCAAGTCTCAACTGAGGTCCTGGGAGAGGTTTTGCTGCAGCTTATAAGGTAGGATTGAGAATGAAGAATTTACTCACCAACTGCTCGTAACTGTTTTTGAAACACAAAACACTAATTGTTGAATTCATAGCTGCCTTGGCTGCCTGGGAGCGCTGACAAGTGGGGAAACACAAGAGGTAAGGAGATGACAGGTGACATTTTGGTTCAGTTGCAGCCAGCACACTTTCTGCCATTGCTTTTAACATGTTGTCTGTAGGAAAGCCAAGGAGCCAGGAAGCACAAAATAAAAATCAAGAGGCAGCAAGAGAGTCAGGTCTAGGGGCAGGTAACCCAAGCAATTACCCCTGGCCAGGTCTGTTGGGGAACTAATTAACCTCAAGCAATTCTAGTCACTGAGTGTGGGAGGAGGAGGGATTTGCACTTTAGTCTATGCCTGAGGCTCCGTAAGTGTAGCATAAATGTAAAAGTGAAGGGGTCAAAGTATTAACTGAGAAGTTAGATGGGAGAGATTTAGAGGGGTTTCCACCATTGCTGTTTCCAGAGCCAGAGAGATGCTGGCACTTGTCCAAAAAGAAAGACCTGCTGACCCCAAGCCCAGCAAACTTTCTCCCTACCAAAAAGATCAGTGATAAATAATTCCTCCCTCAAGAAATGCAGCCTTGGTGTGATGAATTAGTATCAAAATATAGTAAGGGAGGGGGTTTTGCTAAAATTTTGTATGAAGAATTATATCAAAAGAATTATTGCCAAACATTGAGGAAAAACAGAAGGGCCAAATGATGTCATGCTTCTATATCTTACCTTAAATTACCTTTCTCTGTTTTCCTGTTTAGGCAATTTTGGCATGCTAACAGTGTGATAAGGATGAAGGTGGCTCTACTGACAGAAGGCTTACAGGGACAGACAAGTGGAGAAAAGGACCAAAAATGCAGAGAGAGGCCGAAGTATGTATTAGTTCAGGTATATATGTCATCACTGACGATGCTCAGATATCCCCCAGTTTCAATCACAGTGTCACTACAAGCCAGAACAGCTCCTAATATGGCAAGGATGCTCATGTGAAGTACACGGTCAGGAGACAAAAACTGGTGAGTGTATGTGTGCCAAGTACTTAACTGCGCTTTGAAGCCACTTGTAAGCATGTAAAGCAGCGGGGCAGAGTATGTATTTTATGCAAAGGACGCAGGGCTGGGAGACCTGGGAGCCTAGCAGCTGCCCACTTAGGTTCTAATAGTAATTGCTTGGGCATCCATGTGCCAAATGTTGTGCTGTCTTGCTGCTCACTACATTGCCCAAACAAAGCAAATGTGAGTGGCAGTTCTGGTGTTGTGTTTATGCTTGGAGAATTTAGGCAGACACTGAAGGAGAGGACAAAGTTTTGGCCTAGAAAACCATTGAATTGGAGTGCAGAATGGATGCCCACGCACAGCAGCACGTGCTGTCCTGAGGAGGAGACAGCATGGGGACTGGAACTGGTTTTCTCACAAATATCAACAAAGACACAACATAAATATAGAAGGATTAGGAGCCATCATGGCTCAGACCAAAGTCCAACAAGCCCAGGATGTTTACTTCACAGGTAGTCAAGAGCAGAAGAACAAGTCATGCAGATGGGTATCTCCCTAGAAGAGTCTCCCAGCTCCAACAACCTGAAATGCAGGGGCATCCTGAGCAAGATGTGCTGCCTGTATGTGTAACAGACTTTAAAGACTTTTCTCTCGTTAATTTTTCCAGCTGCTTTTGGGATCAAAGTAATCCTCAAGGATTTATCATAGAATCATAAAATAGCTTGGGTTGAAAGGGACCTAGTCCAACCCCCTGCAATGACCAGGGACTTCTTCAACTAGATCAGGTTGCTCAGAGCCCCGTCCAACCTGACCTTGAATGTTTCCAGGGATGGGGCATCTACCACCTCTCTGGGCAACCTGTTCCAGTGCCTCACCACCCTCATTGTGAAAAATTTCTTCCTTATATCTAGTCTGTATCTACCCTCCTTTAGCTTTGTCCTGGTTTCAGCTAGGATAGAGTTAGTTTTCTTCCTAGTAGCTGGTATAGTGCTGTGTTTTGGATTGAGTAGGAAAATAATGTTGATAACACACTGATGTTTTTAGTTGTTGCTAAGTAGTGTTTATACCAGGTCAAGGACTTTTCAGCTTCTGATGCCCAGCCAGCAAGAAGGCTGGAGGGGCACAAGAAGTTGGGAGGGGACGCAGCCAGGACAGCTGACCCAAACTGGCCAAAGGATATTCCATACCATATGACATCATGCCCACTATATAAAGTGGGGGGAGTTGGCTGGGAGGGGCGGATCGCTGCTCAGGAACTAACTGGGCATCGGTCAGCGAGTGGTGAGCCATTGCATTGTACATCACTTGTTTTGTATAGTCTAATTCTTTTAGTATTATTATTGTCATATTATTATTATTATTATCAGTATCATTATTTTTCCTTCCTTTCTGTCCTATTAAACTGTCTTTATCTCAGCCCACGAGGTTTGGGGTTTTTTTATTCTCTCCCCCATCCCACTGGGTGGGGGGAGTGAGTGAGCGGCTGCATGGTGCTTAGTTGCTGCCTGGGGTTAAACCATGACAAGTTTAAAACCATTACCCCTTGTCCTATCGCAACAGGCCCTACTAAAAAGTCTGTCCCCATCTTTCTTGTAAGCCCTCTTTAAGTACTGAAAGGCTGCAATAAGGTCTCCCCAGAGCCTTCTCTTCTCCAGGCTGAACAATCCCAACTCTCTCAGCCTGTCTTCATAGGAGAGGTGTTCCACCCCTCTGATCATTTTTGTGGCCCTCCTCTAGACCTGCTCCAACAGGTCCTGTGCTGAGGACTCCAGAGCTGGATGCAGTACTCCAGGTGGGCTCTCATGACAGCAGAGTAGAGGGGCAGAATCATCCCGCCTCAACCTGCTGGCCACGCTGCTTTTAATGCAGCTGTCCTGATTTCAGCTGGGATAGAGTTAATTTTCTTCTTAGTAGCTGGTACAGTGCTGTGGTTTGGATTTAGTGTGAGAATAATGTTGATAACATGCTGATGTTTTAGTTGTTGCTAAGTAGCGCTTAGCTTAAGTTAAGGATTTTTCAGTTTCCCATGCTCTGCCAGCAAGCAGGTGTGCAAGAAGCTGGGAGGGAGCACAGCCAGGACAGCTGACCCAAACTAGCCAAAGGGGTATTCCATACCATGGAATGTCATGCCCAGTATATAAACTGGGGGGAGTTGGCTGGGAGGGCAGATCGCTGCTCGGGCATCCATCAGCAGGTGGTGAGCAATTGCATTGTGCATCACTGGTTTGTTTTTTTTTTTTCTCTTTTCTCTTTTTTTTCACTTGTGGGGGGTTTTTTTGTTATATTCCTTCTCATTACAATTATTATTATTATTTCATTATTATTATTGTTAGTATTATATTTTACTTTAGTTATGAAACCATTCTTATCTCAACCCATGAGTTTTACCTTTTTTCCCCAATTCTCCCCCCCATCCCACTGGATGTTAAACCATGACAGCAGCCCAGGATACACTTGGCCTTCTGGGCTGCGAACGCACATTGCCAGCTCATGTCCAGCTTTTCATCCACCAGTATCCCCAAGTCCTTCTCCGCAGGGCTGCTCTCAATCCCTTCATCCCGTAGCCTGTATTGATACCAGGAGTTGCCCTGACCCAGGTGCAGGACCTTGCACTTGGATTTAGGGATGTCTTCCCAGTATTTATTTTTTCCAGGATGGTTGTGTTTAACCTGCTTGCAGCACAAAAGGCAGAGCTAACTGAAATACCATGGTGTACCGTACAATCTTTGTGACTATTTCAGGCCACGTTAAAACTATTACCACATTTGAAGAGGTTGAACTTTGAGGACCAGAACATCCTGAAGCACTGCACATTTAGATTTATTTATAACTTGTGCAAGTTGGTACTATGATAAATGTATGACTGCAGGAAAGAGCTGAGGTAGGCAGAGGTATTTTCTATATCTGTCTCCCAAAGAAAGTCTTGTATATCTCTTTGTACATGATTAACTGTTGTTGCCTGAGCTGTTACAGAAGACCTATAGCTGAAGAACTGTGAGGTTATTATATATCCATTTGATTCTACCTCAAAACCCTACACTTCCATGGAAAGTACCACACAACTTATCTGAAGCTCCACATGTCTAGATTTCTTGTGGCTTTGCTTACTCTCTGGTGAGTATAAATTTGAAACTTTAACAAAAATAAGTGTATTTGAGCAGTTTGGGAGAACAGAGAAACAGGAGTAAATAAAGCACAGTATTTATGACTTTACAGAGCACAGAAACAGTCACTTTATTTTATAGCGCAAATAGGAGCTTGTTCTGCCTCAGTTGTGCTGAGGACCAGAAGGCTAATTTGTGTTTCAAATATGCCTTTGTTACACTGACGAGTGCTACCTTCCTAGGCCAGCGAGATGCACTGCATTGTCACATTATTTGCGTAGAGTAACTGCAAGTCCTTTTCAAGAGTCTCCTGGCCACAAGCTAATATGTAATATTTATGGTCACAAAGTAAGCCTGGTGGTTTTCTGATGTCTGGTCGCCTATGGTCTCACCGGTCAGACCAACTCTGCTGGTGCGTCTCAGGGACCTACTTGCACTATTGTTGATATACAGTTGATACAGCTGATTTCAGACATTTTCCCCTTCCCCCTGCCCTTTTTCAGTCTCTTATCAGGGACTAGAAACTCAGTTTTCCTGACTTTGCAATCATCTGCTCCCAAGGTTTCCTCAGACAGAAAGCAATATCTTAAACTTGACAGCCAGGCAGAGAGGTGCTGTGGAAGCAGGCGCTGTGGAAATACACCCAAGCCAACACTGAGCAGCTGCTTTGCTGATAACTTACATTGTTGTGCTCCCACTCAACACCAGAACAAGACCCTTCCTACACACAGTATGAAGACGCCACCCGTGCATCGCCCCCTAAGGAAAGGGGTGACTGGGTTATGAAATGTGCTTTTAGTTAGTTTTGGCCCACAGTTTTCAGCACATGACAGCATTTCAGTCAGCTACAAGAAGGCAGGAATTTACTTACTAATTTACGTAGGGACATTCATCTTCTCCATGTCTGTTGTCCTGGAGAAAAACTGGAGTGCTGTGTTGATAGAACAGCCCTGAGTCTCTCTCTATTTCGCAATAAAATTTGTCAATCAACTCACATCATAGTAAAATTGAGATATGCAGTGGTAAATGGAGTACAGACAGTACACTTGGGCAACTGCAGACCTGTGTGGCTAATCAGTTAAACTCCTCTCTCTTTCTGCAGTGATGAGGTAGTTTCTCTTTGTTAAGGGAAGTCCAAACACCAAATAGCATCGATGCTTCTCTTGTGTGGGGGCAGGCTTTTTAAGTATCCTTTCTCGTTTGATGGGGAGTAGGAAAGAAGGGGATTCTTCTGGCTGGCTGTGACTGGTTTATTTTTAATTACCATGGATTTAAGAATGAAACAAGTGCTGTGATATGCTATTACAATTGTTTACATCACACGCTTGAACCAGATATGTAAAAGGAAGTGCCTGTGTGAGGAAGGGACACAAGTTCAATAATTGGTATTCTGATAAAGCTTACGCTGTCTCATACTCTACACTGATTTGCTCCTGTGAGGGATATTTCTGGAATTCAATGCCCACTTGAAATAGTAATTTATTTCATAAATCAGTCTTCTGGCGGTTTTTTGTTTGTTTTTTTGTTGTTTTTTTTTTCTAATGCAGGTTCTTTTCTGGAAAGCATACAATGTTCAAATGCCCAAGACAGGAAACACTTAGACTGGGACCAATAATAGGTCTGTGACTAGACTTTCTAGGGTTAGAGTGAAGAACCCCAGATTCCTGCTATAATGCAACTCAAATCTCATTCTGCAAGGCCTGGAGACACCTGATGTTTATGCTTAGGAAAGCTATTTCAAGTCATTGGTGGAGGTCTTTATGTAAGGTTGTGCTTATAACTGTCACATTTTCCTTTAGAAGTGAAAGGCTGGAGGATGTTTTCATAGTTTTGAAAATGACCAAGGTTACCTGAAACCTGCAGTTCCAATGAGGATGCAGCGTTACAGGTATATGCTGGTAAGTGGTAAATTTCTTTATAATCATGCTTGATTAATTTTGCTGTTCATACTGAATAGTACAACTAAATCCAGTATCTGATGCTGTTGAGATAACTTGTTTTGCCCATGGATGAAGTAGTTTTGTGATATACACCCAGGAAAACTTTCAAAATGTGTTTACTTACTAGCTTTGCTGGATCGTTGCTTGAAGATACACATGCTTTACAATAAACTAAGGGTAATTTAAAGAGAATGCAAAAGCAGATGCAATCACCCTCTTCTTGTGGGAAATTAAAAATAGATGTTTTACCTACTCGTAAAATATTTCAGGTAGAATTCAACTATACTACATGATAATAAACCCCATACTTAGTGTTGGTTGGCTTAAGAGAATGGCGTTTGTTAAAATGGCATGATTTTATTAGGAAAAATATTTTTGGATGAGTTGCTAATTTGTTCAGATGTTGTGTAACAATGTAAATGTCCTGAAGGTCAGACTGCATTACATAGGTTCCGAATAGTCTGAATCCACCCTGGCCATATCACAATCAGGAGAGTTCACTAAATTAAGTTTGAGAGTTCACTGAATTAAGCTTGTAGATACTATTAGATTCTAAATTAAATTACAAATTTACTACAGAGATACAAAACAAAGTCTTTGGAATTAAAGCCACCTATGAAACAAGTTTTTGTGTCTAAGGGAGCAAGCTAAAAGTCACTGTGATAAATAGAATATCTAGTCCTTACAAAATCCAAATGGTCCTTATTATCTCTACATCATTAACATCTACATAATTTTCATTCTCGTAGGCTATTTCCTAAGCACTGTGGGCTCTCATTTTCTGATCAGTGGAGCCGACTGCATTCAGCGAAATACCATCATGCTCACACTTGGGATAAATTCTGCTCAGGTAATGAATAAAATGTATTAGGCTGCTATTGTACTGATTCCCCAGAGAATGCTCACGGCAAAGCCGGCATCTAATTCACTACTCTAAACTTCTTGCAGCAGCTTGTAGCTTTTACTAGTTAGAAGAAAAGCCACAGTTAACTGCTAGTTTTAACTTTTATTTTTGAGTCTTTGGGGGGTCAGATGCTTCCCCCCAAACTATTCATGTAAGAGATGATTCAAACAGGGACAAGACTATTGTTATCCTGGCTTTTGATACCATCGCTCCAGCATCACTGTGCCCCTTGACACAGTCCTACAGTATGATTCAGCCATCTGCATGTAGACACCAATTCATTTAGGGTGATGGTTGCAACTAGGCAGGGGTGGGAGAAGGGATTTAGTGTTACATGTGTTTGAATTTCTGTTCTTGCTAAAACTGATGGCAGGATCTTTATTTGCCCCTGAAGTCCACTCACCAGTCAGAGTTTATTTATAGAAATACAATATTGCAGGGACAAATGTAGTAATATGTCCTACATAACCAGGGGAACTCTGTAAGCTTGACCGGATAGCATGTGATTGACATGACCTCAGAAAGTCTGCTTAACCCACGTGGGCAGTAAATTCCTGACACTGAAGACAGGCTAAGCGATCAATCTGCTGGCTTGGTGAGTCTTGCAAGCTAAACTTGTCCACATGCTCTTTTCTCAGATTTCTTACAGGGACTCCAGTTAAGCTATTGGGACGTGGAAAAGACTTGAACCAGCATTTTGTTTCATTCAGCTCTCCCTCTTTCTGGATAGCTGCAAACAGTCTCTAGTCCCTCTTATGTGTTGGGCTCACCAATAAGGCCAGAACCAGGCTCAATCTAGCTATTAGTAGCTGCAAAGGCAGGGCTGAAGTAATCTTTCTGATGTCTACACATCCTTGTCCCATTCAGCAGAACTTCAGGCTCACAGAAGATGGTGCAGCAGTTTCTGGGAGCTCCAATTCCATTGGAAGGGCTTTGGACAGTGTTGGAAGAGATGAATGGGGGTCACAGCATCCAATAGGGATGCAGCTGTGGTGACAAAACCATTTTTGGGTGTCCTTGGGCTGGTGCAAATTGCAGGCTTTTTTAAATACAAGCAGCTCCCTGTGTTATTGTATCCTAAATGTCACTATATTGAAAAAGCAATATTTCACAGCCCTACAAATATTGTTTCAGAAGGACAGAGGCAGCTTGTGAATCACCAAACTTTATCTGCAAGCTGATCACGGTTTTCACGTAAATGGCATTCTCTTAGCATTTGTCAGTTTGGTTAAAGCTGAGAGAAAATTGTCTTGCCAAGCTTTCTCAGCATGCCGTCTCCCCACTTACCTCACTTGTCTGCCTTCTGCTCCCCTTTATCACAGTGCCTGATTCACTGTGCAAACTGGATGGAAAATGACAGAGCCTCAGCCATAAGCTTGCTTGGCTGAAGTGACATTTCTTGTGAATGACCATAATGCAAGTGGCATTTACACGACAGCATTTTGAAAAGGCAACAAATGATGTAGTGCTGTCAAACAACCTTTTTTTCCTGCATTAAAGAAGGATGGACAGTTGCCATTCACTATTTGACTATCAAAATACTTCTGTTTAGAGTCAAAACATCTGCTGCCTTTATATTGCTTGATTTTGCAATCTACTTATCCCTATCTGATTAAGTGCTTGTTGGAAGCTGATGTTGAAAGTGGTGTGTTTTTATCACATCATCCCCCCCTCTGAGATTCAGAGACATGATTTTCCTGTTTTCTAGTAGGAAGACGAAATGAAGTATGCTGGTTTGAGCTGAGTTCAAGACTGAACCCAGCCTAGATGTATAGGGTCACTTGCACTCATAGACCACAGTCAAGAACAGACTGAGATGGCTCCTCTGGCTCAGACCACAGACCAAGCAAATACACTCTGCCTGTGCTTGTCCATTCAGAGGGACAGCTACATTAATGAGCCAGGAGAAATCCTGAATTCTTGCATGAAGTTGTGCATTTTAGCAGTGTCCTGGATTCATCGCAGGTGTGACTTGGCCTACAACAACATTTGTGCCCAACTTCTTGTCAACTGTCCATGGAAAGGAAATCCAAATACTTACTTAGGCTGAAAAAAAAAGATGCCATGGTCCAACCATATGTTGATCTAAGGGCTTGGGATCCAGGACCAGTCTGCCTCAGGCCATATGGATATGGGGGAAAAATGGTATTCTAGTATCTAACTAAGCTCTGGATCCACCTCTGTAGGCTTAATTCTTTCTCCAGTGATTTAGCCAAGTTTCACAGTAAACATGTCACTATCAGAGCTGGAGTAATTAGAGGGCTTGGAGCTGCTGCTGTAAACAGAATTTTACTCCATTCGTTTCTCCCCATTACACTGGCAGGAGTAACCCCTGCAGAAGGTTTTATCAATCATTTCCTATGACAGTCTCTAATTCTCAGCTTCCTTAACCACTGCTGTATATCATTTCTTGTCATGTAACTAATTAGGACATGACATGAGAAAGACAGAGGCCTACAACTTCAACATGTGCTTAGCGGAACAGAGGATTTGCTCAATTAAGGCCTTAGCTTCTTGATTACTTTATATAATCTAGAGGGAGTATTGCCCCAACTCTATTTCTATGCAGGGATGTGTGGTAGGACCTCTCCCTGTAAAAACGAAGACTCACAAGTTCAACCTCACCTGAGCTCTTCCTAAATCTTATTGCTGCATCAATTCAGCTCCCCAGACTGACATCTGGTGAAGGGATTTATTTTCAGATATATCAAGTCTTCACTCTTTTCAACTAGGGCATTTAGAAGAGATCAAAATGTTATACCTCTTACTGCTAACATGCTACTTACAACTCTTAATCCAGTGCTTTAAACAGATCTGACTGATTGGGTTATTCCTTTTTACTAAACTTAAGGGATGGCCATATGATCAAACAGACTTAATTAGTTCTTGGCAGCCTAAATCTACTGCAGCTTAGTATTTCATTGTCATGGCAAAGAAACTGTGAGCACCGGTAATGTTGCTTTAAGGAATTGATGTTGGGAATGCTTCTTTGGAAAAAAATCCAATGGGAGAGGGAATTGATGAAGAACATTTAGAAGCCTGAATAATAATCAAAACATAAAAGAGGACAAGGTTATATCTCTAAATATTCACTTTCTTTGCAATAAACATAATTCTCTGAGGTCACCAATCAATGCATGTGCTGGGGAACTGGGGAGGAGGATGTCGTAGACATGGCAACTGACAAAGATGAATCGTGATGTGGTCACTGAGGGTCTTGTTGTCCCCCCGAAAAATGTTCTTAGTCCTGCCAGGTGATTTGACATCTGTGTTGCCTGTATAATCTTCCATACTAAATATCTACATATATATTTTTTAGCCCTCATTGTCATAATATTGATGCCCCTCACAGCAGTATATTCCCATCTCCACCCTTACAGTGTCTGATGGTGACATGCGTCAGCGAGACCTACAGGTTTTCTAAGTAAGGATGCTTTGCAGTTTTGACTATTTAACTGTAATAAAAGCTTCAATTTCAGCTGTCCCAAGTACTTATGCCAGCATTGCTTATACCATTCCAGAAAGTATACCAATATAGTTGTATTCTCATTTGGGCTTATGTCAGCATATCTATATGTTGCTTTAAAAAAGTCTCACAGCCATCTGGCAGTAATCTACAGTGGTTAGGAAGTCCAGTCATGGAAGACGACTAAGTCTACCAAGACTGGGAAATACAAGCACAGAACAAAAAACTTAATCCTTTCCTCAGACAGTTTGCATGCTACATACAGAAAACAGCTAACATACCAGGTAAATGAAAGAGCTGTACTGCAAAGGCACTGGAGGTATTGGCTCCAGCGCATCAGCAGGCTAGATGTTGTCAAGGTCTTTGCTGTCTTCACAGAGAAAGAGACTGTGAAGGAGGGACTGAAGGACAATCTTGATGTAACTTTGCAAAGATTTACAGAGGACTTCTTTGTGGAAAATGCGGGTGATGCCATAAGCTGAAAAGAGTTGCAAGAAGTCATTTTGATAGTGAACAGAGCTGAAATGGAAAGGCAAAGATATTAAGATCCTTGAAAGAGATGACAAGTGGCCTGTGTCTGATAAAATAGAAAAGAAAAAAAGACAGTGAAAAGCTTCCAAGACAAGAGTAATATGATCAAAATTAATGACTCGTAGAACAGCACTTTGCGGCAGCAGTCTGAATGGATATGCAAAGAGAGGGAACTGCCAAAGCAGATGAAAACAATTTTGTACTAATAAAGATGTAAGATAGTGAAAACCTGGATGAGAGTCATACTGTGTAAAGGAACTTTTGCAGAAGGGATCAACAATATTGAGCCGTGGCCAGAATGTGAAAAGCTAGAGAATAAAAATACCATGACTGAATGACAAGCTGGCAAGATAGTAGGGGTGGCCAAAATGAGCAGAGAAACATTGTCATGAAGGAAAGAGCTGTGGATCCACAGCTTGGTTTTAACTCTAATAAACTTAGCCTAATGGCTGGAGCTCCCAGATACAAGCCTCAGTGTTCAAACAATGTGCTAGCTACATGCGGTCACGCGGCACCTTCCACAGAAGAGGTCGGCTGTTCACTAGCGGATAAGCTGAAAAGGCATTTATTCCAGGTGTTGTCGAACAGACAACAGCACAAGAAAGATCAGGTTTTGTTAAAATGTATGCATATTCTTTTTACTGTGTTTGTGCCGGAGATATTATCAGGATGTGGACATAGTCTATTAGACCTTATTCACAAAGAAGCAGGCTGTGACATCTAATTATCTTAATGTGTGGCGAAGGGTAGATTTGTACTTCCTTGTGCAGAAATGCTGCAAACAGGCCAACTACAGAAATTAAAGAAAAATTGAAAGCAGGGTAATTACCTCAGCTAGAGTTCATACTAGCACTATTGCAGTAGTATGGAGGGAGGGAGGTAGAAGAAGGGTAGTTAGTAGAGCAAGAAGTAATTCAGAATAGAGTAGAGTCATTCCAGAGTAGGGTCTCAGCTGAGGCACCCACATTGCTCACCCAAGGAAATTCTGCTGTGGGGAGCAAACTGTCCAGCTGATGCTGGACTGGGGAATGTGTTAGTAAGTAGGAATGGAAAGAGAACAAAATGAGTGCAACAGACATCAAGAGGAAGAGAACGAGGGGAGCTTGGACATACAAATATCTGAATAGTAGACAGTCGTAACATCCAGAGTATGATCTAAGGAGCAGCCTGAAATACGTGGCTAGGAAATCCATCAATTCATGGACAGGAGCAAAGAGCTATGACAAAGCCTCTTTCTCTGACACTGTTATTGGTGGTTACTGGTACAATTACCACTGACAGCAAACTGATCAGTTAAAAAAATCCCTCTTCTGGGAGAACAGGAGTTGCTAAGAATCAAAGGTCTTTTGATCAAGTCTCCTTCTCAATAGTTAAGATTGAGGAGCAAGGGACAGAAGGGTTACTTACTGTCTTTTCTCCTTCCTCCCCCTCACAGAGTTGGAAGTCTTGACACACATGCTCACTAGATATGTTAGTGGAAGGAAGGTCTGCAAATGTATATAATCTTTTTTCTTAGGGTTGAGCCTGAATGTCCTGATCCTCCTTAGTACCTAGACAACGACTCAATTTATTGGGACATGAGCAACCCACATGCTACACAAGTGCGTGCACAGGGTTGGACTTTAACTCAGATCACACTCCTGCAGGCACTGTTGACTCAAATCCACACTGAGGTGTGGCTAACAGAGACCATACAGATATGGCTACAGTGCCCTGCTTTCTCCTAGAAGGAGAATGTAGTAGAGTAAGGGTCTCCTGTTAAATGGCAGTGATGCATCTAAAGAGATCATGGGGTCACCAGGACAGTCTCTGCCACCAAAAAGGCCTTAGGACATGTAGCTCTTCAGCCTTGAAACTTTCCTAACTCGTCTGAGCAGGTAAGCAGCAGGTGGAGAGACAAAATTCACATTTACAGATTACATATGTAGATGGGAACAAGAACCGCTGTGCTCAGATGAATCCAAATTTATGAGATTATCTGTTCTGCTATCACCTCAAAGAAGTGAAAACAGTTATTTTTGTTCCATTTTACCTTTCTTTTGATAGAACAGCATTTTCAATAGATTGCACTGAACCTCCAAAATCTTTTCTGAGGGATGATGCTGAATTCAACGGCCTGGCTTTTCCTCACTGTCTAGCTCTAAGGTATTTCCATAAAGAAGCAAGCAAAAGGAAAAAAAAAAAAAAGGTTTGAAGTATTTACTAAACACTGATGGGAATCAAAGCACTCAAATTTTAATTTAATCAGATTGTAGGCTGTAGTTTAGGGAAATAACTTATCTCAGTTTTATTTTCTTGATAGACTTGGCAAGTAAAACCTATAATTTAGTGAATGTTAAAAAAATTTATTTAAAATATCAATCATACTAAGCCTGAACTTACACACACAAAACATCATTAACACAATTACAGTTGTCAAAACTGTAAACATTACCATTTAACATTAACTTCCTAACAATCAAGAGATGGAAATGTAAACATTATCTTTCAAGTTGTCACTCACAGAGCTACCTTTGATTCAAAGTCTTTTGTGGATACCTTAAATCATATTTCAGTATTGATTATAAAATACATATACCCTTATTGAGACAACCTTCTAAGCATTCCTTCCTAATGCGCATATAAACTGCTTAAGGTTTAAGCCATCTTTTGATACCCTTAAGAGCAGTTCTGGGGTACTCTTGCAGGTGTAATTTAAACAAATCGAAGGTCTGTTTAATACCATGCCATCTCCAAGCTGCAGAAAGTCATTATACAATAGCCACTTCTTCCTAGCTTCCCCAACACTCTGTCCCCTGTAGTAGAGTATCTGTCTTTCACTGGGGGATACAGACACTCAACTTTTGTCCATGCTTGCAGTGTTTGCTCACTCTGCAAGCTCTCCGAAGGGAGCAGATGTTGCAGAGAGGATCTGGGCCCTTCTGCACAGCTGTGGAGAGTTCCCAGAGCAGCAGAACCCTCTGCAAAGGGAAGCCAGATTTGGAGATTCTGAAATACGGGTATGTCCTCTTCAACCCCACCCTGCCTCTTCAGTCTCACAGGGATTTCCTTCCAGTGGGTGCCCAGCTGGGCTAAAGGCTGAATGAAATCTGATACATGAATCTGCAAATACTTGCTCTGAAAACCCCCGCTCGTCTAGGTACTAAGATGTGGATTTACTGTTAAATCAATGTTTCATGCGGCAGCAGTCTCTCTGCTGAGTCTCTGTAATTTGGCATGGGATTCTTGCTGAATGAGACTTTGTCATGTCAGTGATGGCTCTGTTTTTACGTCATTTCAAAGCAACTATAACCTGTGGAATTGTGCCAAAATCCTATGACGTTTTTCTTCTAATGTGCTTCATTGATTTAGACATTTCACTGAAAAAGTCACAGCTTCCTTTTTATTTACAATAAATCTTATTTGTTTTCGTAAATAAAGCAGACTCTGGGAATGTGAATACCTCATACAGACAAAACCAATATAGAATGTAACTGAGTAAAGTAAAAAAAAATGCTTACACACACTTGGCTTTCCACATAGTTGTCTCTGTATTGCTATACTTCCCCGGTCTATAGCTTGTGGGGTGGAGTCAGCTCCCCACTGCTTTTGCAGTTTTTCTGCTGAAAAACTAAAGTGGCAAATCAACCTTCTGTACCTTGTGGGAATAGGAAGCTAAGAAATGCTGCTTTTGAGAATGACCCAAGGTATGAGTATCTGCTCTCTGGCCTGTTTAAAGGCTGGAATCCTTTAGCTCACCAGAGCTAAATCCCCAGAGCTAAAGAAGAGTAAGAGCTACTTTTCTTCAGGACTAGCAAAGCAAGAGGCTGACAATAAATACTCCCGTGTGGATGAGGTGTGTATGCTATCTGGGACTAAGACACAAACCACATTGAAGCCTGGGCAGTGATTACCTCTCCTTTCACAAAGCTGTAAATCTGGAGTGTTAGAAGGGAACTTTCACGTGAGACACCTGAACATTTGAGGAAGAAAAAAGAAATGTCAGAATGAGTGATATTTGGCAGAAACTCTGCTTTCAAAACAGAAATATCTCCAACAAAACAAAGGCTGTGAGCCAGTGATATTGTTCACAATTCTGATAACCAGGATGAGGGATCCAAACCTGGCACTTCTTTTCCTTGGCAACCTGATTTCTCCAGTATTGCCTCTTTAACGTTCATTGACACCATTAGAGACCACAAAGTCAGTGAGGGCAGATGGCATCTCAACTACCCTAGAGGCGTCAAAGTTAGATGGCTAAGTTTGGGCCAGTCACAGCAGGCTTCTTTTACAGTTATTAGAGAAAAATGGGCACCTCCAGAGATGGTTCGCTTGATCTGTCTTGGACAACTATTTTAAGAAAAGATGAGTCATTTCTGGAGGCACTTTTTCTTTGAACCAACTTTAAAGGTATTACAGGTGTCCATCTTAGATCTTTAGCTGCCAAAGTTGAGGTAGACTAACTTTTCCAGTAATTCAGCCAGTTTACATCATTGAGGATTCGGCCCACTTAAGTCAAATATCCTAGTATGAAATAGGGATATTAAAGCAGGATAAGAAAGGTGTGTTGTAACCAGGAGCAATTCCCTCTTAAGCCAAGATGTTGGGAACGCCAGCGAACGGAACCCTTACTTAACAGCGTGGAAGGGAATGAAAGGGCCCTTGAAGCTACAACCCTTCCAGTAATACTGAATAGGTTTTACTAATTTCTCCCTCTTCCCCAGAGTAATTTGAATACCAAATGAAATTATATTGCTGTGTTTCTAACACCATAAGGCACTTACTGTATCTTAGGTTTTACATTATTTTGACTTTTGGTCTTAAGCTATTTCAAACCAGGTAAACCCATTCTCTTCACTTTAGCATTACTAGAAGGTTTCTTCCAAAACTCATGAAGTTTAAGCATTGATTTCAGGGAAAGCTGAATGAGTCTCCAAACTCCACTGCCTGTGCTGAATTGGGCTTGGTGCTGTCACCTGACCATAAGGAACCCAGTGACATTTGGGAAAGAAATCCTTATGGGCTGTCAGATATGACACAATGCCTTCCTAGGTTATCTGTCCTAGAAGAGATTCATGGCACTCTGCAGGGGCAGCCAGATAACTTTGAACATTTCAATAGCCCCTGGACACCTGTTTTTAGGGACCATACTCCACCTCCGTACCCTGTCACTGCTGTCTCTTCTGTTTCCACATGCTAAGCAGCTTTCAGATGCTGTTTCCTTGTTTCTGAAAAAAACATGTGAGGCAGCCAGGAGAAACCCAGCAGAGAATGGCATGTGGGAAGAAGTCAAAGCACAACACTGGGGAGCAAGATCTTACTTCAGGGAATCCTGAGGTTTTCCCTGTTTATAAACAGGTGCTGCATTTCAGGGCATGAGCACAACAATATACGCTCTTCTACCTGTCCTAGTACACGGCAGACTGCATTGATGGTCATAAGGCACAGCTTCTATTTGTTCTGGTGCTGATATTGATCCTGAATGTATAGCTCACTGATTATCAGTTAAATACATGCCATAAATTAAACTGCTTCAATCCCAATTCAATTTACACCAAGTGAGATGAGCTTTTTCTTCCCATCACCAGGAGGGTCTGTCATGTTCTCTTCACCTTTATATTCATTGTCTCGAGGATAGCTTATGAAACAAATATGTATTATCTGAGAGGGAGGCTCAGTACTGTATTCAGCCTTTCTTGGTACTTGTCTTTCTTCACACATCTTTAATATGTGAAATGCCTTATGCTTTCTCTTTATGTGCTCTATTATGTCTTTGTGTTGACACATTTTTCATTCCTTCTCTACCTTCATGAAGCTTCTTGGAGCAGGAGATTGGCCTTAAGGAAGAGTCCCCACTTCTTTTCAGACTCTTTTCCTGCTAATCCTCTGTCTCACATGTATTCATCAAACACAGCAGCTTCTGTGAACAGAGCAAGGCAATGCTGAACATGGGCTCCCTCAGTTAGCTGGTGGGGTGTATTCTCCACTGAGGATGAAGGTCTAAATGAGTTCAAAATCCTTTCAGATTTGGTGGCAAAGAGGAAGACTGCCAAATTCTGTTTCCATAACCTTGTAATTCTTAAGCTTAGGGGCACAAGACCGGTGCAGATGACAAGAGGATAGACCCAACAGACTCCTATTTCTTGATGGTTATGTCCATAATTTAAGCTGAATGGCCAAGATTTTCTGAAGGCAGATTTTGAATCTAGAGATGCCCTTAGAACATCTTTTGATTTTTTTTATGATGAGGGCACAAGTTATAAGATTAGCTTTCTGAAAATAAACCCTTTAATCTGTTTCTAATCAGGCACAAACATACTAATCAGGCACACAGCACAAAGGATCATTTAAAAAATATTTGAAAATACATATGGCAGCTTGAGGGTAAGACAAGAGTTCTAATATCCCCAGGTGATATTTTCTTTGTCTTTTAAATACTTGCTATCTATGCATGCAATAGAAAAGGACTTTGTTGGCAAGTAGCAACTTCAACTGGTTTCTTAACAGGATTTTTCTGTCTTTCAAAGATCATATTTCCTTTTTCTATCTCATTCAACAGCATATCCTCAGCAGGTATAAATCGATAGAGCTTGAATTACATTCCTGGAGCTATGCTGACTTCTGTCTCTTGGGGATATGCTCTACAGCCTCTAAAACTTTAAATGCATAGAATATAGGGACTTCTGGATTATTAAATTAATGGGAAATATAGATTCACTTTGGAAGCAATACAAATCCAAAATGAGAGGTAGAAATCAGAATTTCAAAAGCTCATGACTTTCTGAAATGATTCATAACTCAAAGAACATGATCAGTTTTCTTCAGACTGTCGAAAGTTTTTTTCTTTCTCTCCCTATGAAATAGAACCATTTTTTAAACTGAACTTGTGGGGAGATGGATAACTCCATCTTTTCATAAAAAGAAAATATCGTTCATAACTTGAAGAAGGTTCTTGAAAGACAACATTTAGAAGACATTGTTCAGAAGAAGCTTTCTTTGTTTTACAGAGGTTTTTTGGTCAAAACAATTTGCTGAGCTGTAAGAAGAGAGTAAAGAACATAAACAAAATGCAAGAATTCTGCATTTTTTAACCGTTTTTTTCCCCTTCATTGCCCAGTGACAGTGACAGAATTGGGCAAATCAAGACTCTACATGTTAACTGGAAAGAAAAAAATAACTTTGTGGCAAGTTCCAGAACTGTTCTCACCTGGCAGAAAAGTGGAACAGGGGGACTGGATTCAAAAAGAGAAGGCCATTGGGAAGGGACTGAAGCAATGACTATCAAATAGACTGAGGAGTGAAATACTTCGTGTACTGACGCTTGCTAACATCATGCAAGTCACTTGAAATAATGCCAACATCCATGCACAGAAAAAGGGGCAATTCCACTGTGCGATCTTTGCCAAATCACAAAGATCAATTTTGTATTTTAAGCCACAGCAACCCTACAACACGTTTTTAGGAATAATCTGATAACTTTTCTGTGTGGTGTTAAGATGCTTAAGTTTTTTAAGATTCTTTTAAATGATTTGTTTTAGTAGAATGGTTTACCTTAACTAAAATGCAAACAGGCATTTCTGCAGTCCATAGTAACACTCAAATCCTTTTTCTTTCTCCCAAATGGCTACTCAAATCTTGGTAAGATTACTTAAGGTTGCAAAAATCAGAAACACTTAGTACTTAGTGCTTCCATAGAGTTGTTCATCTTGAAGGAGGACAGCAGTTATTAACTCTCAAAAAATTCTTGTGAAAAAAAAGTATGTCCTTAAGGAAATGAAAAGTAAGGACATATATTCCTAACGTGTTTCCCCATGAGAGCACACTTTCAAAGCTCTTCTGCCAACTGCTCTTACTGGAACAAAGTTAAAGCTTTTGTTGTGTGTGTTCTCAACAATCTGAAGAAAAGTGACTGAAATGAGGGCTAAACTGGCCAAATTTGCATTAATAGACTTGAGAGAATATAAATTACCACACAAAATGTCCTCTGGTTCTCACACTGTCACTGAGTTTGCAGCTTGGTCCATTACTGAGTACTAGTCTGGGGATGGTATCACAGCTCTTCAAGGGTAACTAAAATGCAGCAACTGTAAAAGGAATAAAATTATTTGCTTGAGTGTAATTAATGACTGTTTATCCCATTAGCATGAATGGTAAGAAAAGTTTGCATATTTTCAGAATTTACTAGTGTGTCAAGTCAATAGGGAGGTGAGGCAGGCATAATAAAGCTTATGTTCTGTCTGCCCCTTCAAACCATTACCCTATATTTGTGCTGAATAAAAAAAACCTCTTCAAATTGTCATTTCCTCCTCCCTATTTTGGCCCTGATTTCTTTAAAAGAGCAGTGGGATCTAGCTACACAGAGGTATAGTAGAAGATCCAACGAGGAAGGTACCATGTAAGATTTTTTTCTGACTGATCTGATTTTGCATTTGCAGTCTGGTCTATCCATAAACCTCTTCGAAGGCTAGATATAGGGCAGATACACATGCATGGTCAGTGAAATCAGGTTCCTGAACTGTTCTGTCTCTTGAACTTTTTGCTGTGCTTTTGACATCTACATTGTTGTTTTTCTAGATGTGGTAGAGGAAAGGAAGAGACATGGCAGAAACCTTGTTCTAGGATCTCAGAAAGAGGAATAAAGTAGAAAAGTGATGACTATTCAATGACAAAATCTACTGGAAAATAGTTATGCAAGCTAATTGCCTGCTTCAAACCCTGTAGTCAGCAAGGGAACACTTCCGTAAGTAGGCTTAGATACAAAAGTCCTAGGTGCCTCCCCGGGTTTAATTGGGCACAACTATTCCTTTGCTACCAAGACAATGCAGAGTCCAAAGAGCAAAGACCTACGATAAGGGCAACTAAATCCACAACTTTCTTGTAGCCTTGGGCAACCTGAAGAAAAGGAGAGCCCCTGACACCTGGGTCAGATGGCAGTGGGGTATGAGTTGCCTGTCTTCTTCATCTCGACTGTGTGGCCAGCACGGGACTGCTGTTGCCCTTAGAGTCGTGTATGTATATACATTGCACATTAAGGTAATAAGATGAGAGTTGCCTAAAACTACAGGGAAGTCTTTTTAGAAACATGGCGTCAAAAGGCTGAACAATGGCTCCTCCCTGACCTCAGGGGCTGGGACAAAGCTAATGAGGGCAGCAGAAACGTCTGCACAATACCCATTGTTAAGAGGAAGCAATATAAATTAAAGAAATGGTCAAGTTTAAAAGCAGCAAAACATACAAAGTAAGATTTTGGTTCCCTAAATGCCTGGCAGCCAGGGCCCCTCCCACCCCCAGCCAGGAACAGGGCACTTGGGGCCACCGGGGCAGCCCCAGCCCCGGGCATCAAGCATGTCCCTGGGGACAGGCCAAGGCAGGGACATGGGCCTGTGGGTGGGCCCAGCTCGGTGGGGCCCATGGCTGGGCAGGGCAGGGCTGTGGGGGGGCTGGAGACCGGTCCTGCTGTAGTGTCGCTGGGCAGGGGCTGAAGGCCCTGGGGGGCCGACATGGGGTCCTGGGCCCTAGGCAGGGTGGGGGGAGCCCCGGGGGGGCCGGCAGGGACAGTGAGGTCTGTGGGGGCACTCGGGGGCCTGGCAGTGGCCCAGAAAGTGCAAAGATAAAAGAAACCAAGGTAGATGCTGGCTGTGGTCCCATACTTGTTTTTTAACCTCAGTTTTCTACCCTAGTCAGAATGCCTGCTTGACAAGAATGGAAACATGAATAGAGCTTTAAAATGAAATGTATTGTACATCTTTTCAATGCAATTTGCATTGTACAGTTTTTGTACAAAATTGTGTTGTAGATTTTTTTCAAGATATAGTTCTTGAAAAAAGAGTCCACCTGTGAGAAGACAAGTTGTCTATCCACGATTCTTGTTTTTGAACTTATATAAAGTTAACATGGCTTATTTTCACTACCATTTGATGCACTACCTTTTAGCATTCATGCAAAAGGACAATTGAAACTTAACAAAAATAGTGCCCAAACAACTACTGCTATTTTAAGAAATATTGGAAAAGAGGCTTAACATTGCTGACACCTATGAATAAGCCCAGAAAACAAGGCAGATCCAACAAGCATCACTGGTCAGAGATGAGTAACACCCTCTGATTAAGCGTATAGCAAATAACATAAATTAGCTAAAATGAATATTTTATTTCACTGAAGACTATTGCATGCCTGGGCCATAGATAACAAGAACTCTCCTTTAAAATAACACTCTGAAAATCTGTGTAATTTCCTTCCATTACAGTGGTCCTAAAGACTGGGAAGAAACATCAGCTAGTGTATCTTGAATTTAGTCAGTTCAATAGTGGGAAAAGCATTGCAACTGAAACAGCCAACTACATCATACAAAGTAGGGAATATGTATATAGACACCCGTTGTGTCTAAAAGGGGCCTGTGGGTTAACCTGAGTTGCTGCCAGGGCACAGCAAGGGCCAGCTGCCCCAACAAGGGCAGGGCGCCCAGGGTGGCCATGGGGTCAGCAGAACTCTGCCCTCACCAACCAGGCTCTGTCCTGTAGGACCCAGCAAGCCCGGGGACGGTGACCGTGGTAAACCCAGAGCCATGTGGCTGCTCGGCATGGCCGCAGTGCCAGGGCAGGGCTGAGATCCAGCCAGGAAGTCAAGTCTGTAGGTCAGAGTCAATGAGGTACATGTCCAGGTGTAGCCGTACCTACAGCAATAGCGCAGGCAAGGACAAGGAGAGAGGGCATGAGCTCAAATGCAGCTCCAAGGAAAGGGGAGCCCCTGGCAAAACTTCTCCCAGATCTGCCTGCCCCAGCTCTTTCCCAGCAGTGTGATCCCAGGTTACTCGACCAAGCTGTAGCAGAGCTGGCCTGCACGCATGTAGCCAGACCCCAAGGAAGGGGAGGAGGTTACAGAGCCTGTTGGTGTACATGGAGCCCCAGCTGTTACACTAACAGGAGTTTTTGACTGTAAGGTACAGTAGTAAGTCAAAGCTTTCACGCTAGTTAGGGGGCAGTAGAGGTACTAGATCTACTTTGGTCAACATCTTCAAGAAATACGAAGGGGAGGGAAAATGCTCAGTAGAGAAATGAAAGTAATCAGATGCCTAGAAAACCTGCTGGATGAGGAAAGAATGCAGGAATGGCATTTTTTAGTTCAGAAAAATAGTATTCTTCAAACATGTAAAACAATACCTGCAAAAAAAGAAGGTAACGAGCAGTTCTGCATGCCCAGGTTGTTGAATAAGAGCTGGATGAAAAAGCAAATACTAGATGCAAAATTATGTAAAGCATTAGGAGAAACTTTGTCATCATGCAAACAGTTATGCCCTGGAACTATGCTTACTCCAGAATGAAAATTTTTTTAGAGCTGGATGGCCTCTTGAAAGTTTTTCAAGGCCTTATTTCTGTATTTTCCCTAAAAATACTCTGACTAAATGCTTTCACCTAGCTTTGGGGACCACTTGGGCTTCCATTCTCTTCTCCACCAGGTAATGGAGTTTTACCATGTTTCTGTAACTTCAAGACTGGAGATTTGACTTTTTGGCAATTTTTGATTGAAATCCCTTCAGTAAATCATACTTTTAGAAGGGAATCCCACTGGGAGAATAGAAGGGACATTTCATTCGTAATGGAAACATCTAGCACTATAAGCATTTTGAGTCCAAATGTCATTTTGACATAGTTATTCTTGTATGTTGCAATTCAGCACCCAACAGGGTAGGGATCAATAGCTGCCCTCATTTGCTGTTTGTCTGACAACAGAGAACACATCCCTTAGGGGCATATGCTTAAAGTAAATGATGTTGCTAAGAAACCCATTAAAGTATGTTGTTAATTGACAATGCATAGCCTCCTAGTTATTGGGAACATTTCTTACCAGCTCTGTTTCATGTGGTGTGCAAATGAGACAACATGTACTGGTAGCTGCTGATGTCAATGACACTGGTTATTTAAGAAGCACACACAGCAGGGAATGAGAAAGGCCACAATTATCAGATAAGGAAATTGTCTTTGTTTGCTTTGATGTTGGTAATGTTATTTGGGTGACATCACAGAACTCTCTGTGTCTGAAAGGAAGTGAACAAGAAAACAAAGCACAGTGAGATGTCCTGACTTCTTGCAGTGAACACTTGTTTCCTTGTCACAATCTCAGGAGCAGAAGCTGTTCCCTCCCCAGTTGCTATTTATTCTTGGAGCAAGGTTCTGAACATAAGTAAACGCTCTGGCTAATGTTAATTTTAAAAAATATTTTCAGGTATGTCTCTGATGTAAAATACACTCAGAACAGATTTAAGTAGGCTCTGTTGCCATGATTGTCCTCTTCTTGATAGAAATGTATGATGAAATGTACTCCATTAGAAATAAATCAAGCATAATGGTTGGTACTCTCCTGCTCATTTCAATGGGTATCCTAAGGCTTTTCCATGTTGCTTTTAAAACCATGGCCAAAGGTGCCCTGCATCCTGTTAAGTAGGACGCAAGCACTGAGAAAAGGTGAGAGTTGATCAGCAAAATGAAGAGCAGCGTAGAGAAGAACAAAAGTATTGAGTGTTGCTCTAGTTAACAGGGTTTCTAGGAAATGCTGGAAGGGAAAGGGCTTTATGGAAAATGTATGGCATCTGAAAAGGGAGCAGCAGTGTATTTTGCCCCTTGTCTGAATTTTTTCTCTGCTGAAAAGCTATGAGCTGTAGAAGAGCTTGCGTAAGGACTGACTAATGGATTGCACCTTGGGAGCTCTTACAACATGTCCCCTCCCTAAACTGCTTCTTGCTGAAAGTTGGGCATAAGTAACAGGAAAAGAATCACATTTTATTTCCATTTTAAGCATTTTACACTGACCAAAGTGGAGATAGGACAATGGGTAGGCAGACCTTTACTGTGCTTTGCTGTGGTGCAAATTCTCATGCTGGCCAAACGTCCCCTTCTATACTGTTATATAAAGAACAAAGAAGCTACAAAAGATGTTCCCTTGAAAGACTAGCTGTTGTGGGGATAAGTGTGTGCCCAGAGGTGCTCCAGCAGAAAATGCTGTTGTGCTCAGGCCCTTGCCTGAGGGTAATGGCCAATTCCGGAATGAAACCAGCTGCCACGGACAGGAGTTTCTCAGCCATGTGAATGAGACCACGGTAAAGCATCTGTATTTGCACACATATTTTCCCTATGCCTGAAATACTTCTGCTTTTCACAAGCTGCCTCCTACACTCCAGTTTTGTTATAAGAGCTGATCATATATATTAAAATATGTAGTTTTAACATTTTCACAAATGCAGCTACCTAACTTCATTCACCTGGCCTTTCATCTGCTGAATATTCACCAAGCCCTAGTTTGGTTCCCAAAATCTTTCTAGGTTGTAAATTGTTATAGTTAATACAGAGTTCATCCAACAAATTGTGTTGTTAATCACTATTCATTGTTTTGCTTTCAAAAAACCTACAACAGTTACACAAATAGAAGCACAGAATAGAACAGCATTTAAAGGAAACATGACATAAATGATATATAAACCTGTACCAATGTTTTCTCACATAGAGTATTCTGACAGCTTTAAGAATACCGTGTGTCTATCTCAGGATGTGTTGGCCAATGATTTGTAAACAAAAATGAGACATGTTTTAAGAAATTATCAGCAATTCTTTTTATCTTTTCTGCATGTCCTTATCCCTAGTTTTAATTGACATGAATTGTTTATTCCAATCTCATCTTATCTGTAAGAAAGTGCAGTGAAAATGCCTAATAATATAACACAAAACTTTTCATGTGAATCTTTTCAGACAGCAAATATTATGTTGAGGAGCACAGGAGAACACAGCTGTGTAGTAAAATAAGTAAGTTTATTTCTGAAATAAAAAAAGGAAGTACATTGATGCAACTTATCACAATCTTTTTGGAAAGGAACTTCATTTTTTTAGGCATTTCTTTAAGTTTACAAAGATTAATAAATTTATTAATCTAATCTGAATAAAAGACTTTTAATCATTCTTCAGAAATCATGGAAATTTTTGAGATTAGTTTCATTTTAGTTTTGGAAAGATTTGGATATTTGGGAAGGATTGATTTTGAATGTTTAGGTGGCTCACTTAAGTGTTGACTTATGGAAGCCGAATCAGCATTGAATGGAGAGTAATCAATCCTTAATGCCAAGCAGAGAGGATGTTGGAGGGTTATTGAAATCCTACTGGTCATTTATGTTACTTCCAATCTGTCAGGTTATTTCTGCATTACAAGTTCTATGATCAAGAATATATATTTGTAGGGCTGAGCCTTCAAAAGCTAACCAGAAAACTCTTGAATTATAACATAGTGGACACATTTTATAGCATCCTTTCAGTTCTCCTCCATATTGCAAAGAAAAAGGGTAAAAATGTAATAAATTCAGTATTTCCAAATAAAAAAATGATAATTGGTCAAGAATTCCCCAAGAAGAAGAGCCTTTATAGCTCTTCCCTGTGACAAATTTATTGGATGAGTGCGTCTGACAGGCCAACACTGTCTGTCTATCCAAAGTAGAGGTTTCTGCATTCAGTAACTTCTTCCAACACAGCAAAGGCAAGATCAGACTCACCTGGATCTCTGCACTCAGTCACTTCAGCTAACATGAATTTTCAGGGTAAGCTCTGGGGAACAGATGAGAGTGCTACTGTTGTTTGTGCACAATACCCTGCTTAGTAATTCAGATGTGTTGAGATTTTTTTATATAGAGAGAGAAGTAAAATGATCCTAGTTACTAATGTTTTTTTACTATCCGAAGGACATTTTGCAGATTTAGAACACATCAAAAATTTGTGTCCTGTCACTATTGCTTTTGTTTCTGCTTCAGACAGAGCAGAATTCACATCACTTTCAAACTTAGCACCTGGCAATCTCAAAATAGAGACTGCACATAGAAGACAAGAGTCCTATTGTCATGTAACTTCATGAAGTTCTTTACACTAGGTTGTATTAACCCAGAAAACTACTAAAATCTACTTATGAGGATTAATTGTGACTTACTTCTTTGACAAAGTAGTTTATTGATTAAACTTGGTCCTGAAGCTAACATACAGTTTAGAGTAAGAGCCTGCAGTAACCACTTACCATAATGAGAAATTTGTTTCACCATGAACACATAAGGAAAAGCTTTGTAACTGAAAAATCTTCCATCCTTTCCTGTGGCCTCTTCCCTTGAAACAGGTCTTATAATATGTGTATCAGTCCAAGTAAGTCATTGTCATGTTTAATCAAAGATTAGAAGAGAAATTAATTTCATCATCCATCTCCCCTCAAAGATATCTCTGGGTCAACAGTGTAGGAAACTAAAGTTATTAACTAGATGATGAAGGAATTCTGCCAAGAACAGTACATGACTGCTCCCACGAGATCTCTAAATACCACTAATACTTTCTTCAGTAAAATTAATCCCTGTTCATTAATGCAAAACACTGAGCAAAATCTGCATGATTTAACCTGACAGCAGAGCCAGTTCTGGCCACACAGCCTTTACTGCATGCCAGGCTTGGAAATTTGGGGGTTAGGAAATTCAGCTTTTTGCAAAGGTTTTTGCATTCCTTCCAGTTACTGCCTCCTGGTTCCTGAGCATGAAAAAAACCCTCATTTTCTGGGAGCTGTGGAGGTATGGACAACTGCACACGCACAGCTCCAGTCTGGACAGATGGGTGCAGTGGTTGAGCGTTTGAAGAGAAGCTGTGAAGAAGGTTTTCTTCGTCAGGGGACAAAAATTTTCAGTCAATGTGGTTGGCCAGCAAGATGCAATGTGAAAGGTTCAGACTGCCAGCCCAGGTCTGTGAATTTCCTTCACTCCCTCTGAGGCCTGCATGCTGACTAAGAATTTTTGCTGTTCTTTTCTTTTCTAAATGGAAATTTAAAAGGCACCTGATACCCATTAAAATTAACTCTGACACTTCAAGTGGAACTGCACCTAAGCTGACATAGTGAAGTGATGTTGTACTAAAGATATTTCTTTGCAATGAAAACTTAAATTTTTTCTGGGCCTGGCAAGATCAACTTGCCTATAAGAAGTCACTGAGGAGACCTTAACTGCCTGAGTTCACACTCAACATTCAGGTATAGCTGTGAGAAGCTGATGAAGAGAAAAAGATCCAATGAGTGCCACTGCAGTGTAAAAAAAAAAAAAAAAAACAACTTGTTTAACAACTGCCACAAGTAAGTTTGCTATTTTTCTTCTTAGGGAAGTAAAATGTAAAATAGTACAAGGGAAACAGTATAAAATGAGAATCCACTGAATACTTGTGTTTCTGGTCTGATTTTCGACCTGTGTCAGTTTGGCAACTTCTGTTGACTTTAATAGAGACATTTGATGGTAACATTCAAGGCATCTAAACAACTTAGGGTCCTAAGTCTTGGTTTAAAACTTTCAATAGTTTATTGGGATCGTAAGTACCTTTGTAAGTCAATCACACTTAAACTCCTAAGGTCTGACCCTAAAAAAGGGATTTACATGCCACAGTAAGAGCTGTAATACAATTATGTACACGTGACTTAGGTACATGGCCCTTGAGACTGGAAACACAAACAATGTGTTAAGAGAGGCGGCTCCTTCACTGGGCATAGTTAATGCTGGACACGCAGTTCAGCAGTGCAATGGCTGTATGGCACCTTATCTAGGCTACCAGGCTGGAGAAAAAAGTCCAGTTGGGAAAGATCTGCTTTGAGATCCCTCTATGGTATCCAGTTTGTTTGTTAAGGTTGTGCCACAGCAAAGCAGGAATTCAGAATTCACCTGGGTAGGACAGGCCAAGCCGAGCCTTTCTCCAGCGGAATGGTGGGACGCAGCCAGAAGGGAGGAGGCCGGCAGATAGTTCAGTCTCACCCACTTCAGCTGCTCCCTGATTCACCTTCAGTGACCACACAAGGTGCATGGAACAACTTCTGATACCTTACTCAGACACTGAAACACGTTTAGGAAGGGGGAGATGTTAGCAAAGCACGTTCTTGCATGAACATGTCCAGTGAATGTGCGCTGATAAAATGACCTCTTTGAAAAACTGCACATACACCATGACAAGAATTCAAAACTTGTAGCAAATGAAATATGTGTTCCATTGGCCACTGGCCCTGCTTCCCCCCATGGTACCTGGTCTGAGGCAGCCAAGGCAGTGCAATGTGCGCTATACACCAAGGTTGGCAGGCTGATACTGAGAAGCTGGCTGTTCGCTTTGTATCCCTAAATTTCTTTTTTTCCTTTTTTCTTTTGTTAGTACCAGAGCTTTCATGCTACTTGCAATTTTTCCCCCATTGTTTTCTCCACAGCTGCTATGAAGATTCCTATGGGGCTGAGGCCTTCCTACGAGCAAGCTAGCAAGCCAGCCACCAACATTTCCACTTCAGTCTTCCCTTCTAATGTCCTTTGCCTCACTGTCTGACACATTGCAAGCTCTTACTTTCCATCTGTAGCTCAGCAGAGCCAGTGAAAGTCAAAGCACGTAACTTACATGGCTGTGACACTGCATCAGTCAACTACACACGGATCGCTTGCAGGCTTGTGACTTGAATGAAAGGGTAATACTTGTTCTTAAATCAGCTAATCCACTCATGTGTTGGGGAAGGAGTCCATACTTCAAAATGCAGTGACCTACTTCTTCCATGGCTGGGATTTAACTGTTGACAGTATGTAGTTATGTGCTGCTCCATTCAACAAAGTTTACATGTGTAGGGGAATGATGAATTTAAACCTGTTCCTTTTAACCATTTGCTTTTTTATTTTATAAATATTTGCTTTCAGAATATCATTTACCCTCGACTGCAGCAATTCAATGAAATCCTTGCTTGTCTTGCCACCTGCCACCATTTGGCTTACCACATCTGTAGAACTGTTCCATAAATATCATCCAATAAATCAGCTTTTATGCTACTTCAAATTCCACCACCCTGCTGATACATCTTATCTTCCAGGCTGTAAGCTCTTTCTAGCAGTAACTCTCATTTTCTAAGTTAAGTGGCTAGCACCAAAAGCCGTACCTGGCTTTACTGATGCTCACTCCAACATTCTCTGTGATTCTGTCCCACTGATTCCACCACCCAGGGATGTCCTGGAGCACCCCATTGCATCTGCTCAGCCCCCACGGTAGGCTTTCCTCCTCGTAAGATCCAGCATCATGAGGCAAGTGGGTGTACATGTGCCTGATTTTGTCCTGTCACCCAGCTAGGTGACCCTAACCTGGACCAGGAAACAATGGTAATAATAATACTGCGGATGTAGTCCAAGATATGTGATCCATGCAGGTTCACTAGGCACTGTTAATGAGAAGTTATTAATTTCCAGTATAGAATCCCTCATCCTTAGTTACTTTTCCCTTCTGTTTGAGAATTCCCTGTCTCAGAAAATGAACTTTGGCATTTTGGGGGTAATGGTGTTAAAATAAGTACATAGATTAAAAGGATACATAAACAATCTTTTTCCAGAGCCCAGATATGGGGGTTTCTTTTCCTACATAATGTTTGCAATGGGTATCACTGTATTTAAAGATAACTTCAATAGCTACTTCACAGCAAGATTTGTCATAGAAATGTAGCTATTGTTGGATGAACATTTTAACCTTGTTCTATTATTTCTCTTTTCTTAATCATGAGAAGTGAAGAAAAATAGGGCTGAAATTAAGTGCAAAAAGCTATCAACTTTTGAATCTGGTAATGTTGGTGTAAGATAGGAGTCAAGCCCCACTGTTAGTTATATCAAAGCAAAGCAATGAATTTTTCATTACCCCACAAGGTTAAATAATTCACCAGGAGGAAGGGGAACCAGGAGAACAACTTCAGCTCAGCCGAAACTCTTCAGCCTCCCCAGCACAAATCTTCCTTTCTCCTGAACTCACACCCCAGGAAAAGAGCTTTATCCTCAGACAACTTGGTGTATAGGATGGAGTGTGCTCTTCACTTCTGCTGAAGCCCTTCAGCTATGCACAAAATGTGTAACTCTTCAGGGGCCTTGAGACTGAAACCCAGGTGGTCTGTGTCCCCGGTGCCACCCTAAGCAGCCAGCTGAAGGGCTGCTGTGGTGCGAGTCGATGGTCCTGGGTGTATTCAAGTGCTTTGAACAGAGTGGAAAGGCTGCAAGCACAGGGTGAGAGGAAGATGCTGTGGAAAACAGCAACATGGCATTGAGCCTGCTCTCCTGGGAGGTCAGCGAGGAGGATCTGAGACATACAGAGGGGATCTGCAGGCCTCTGCGGACATCGGAAAAGCAACCTCAAATCAAACAGTGAAACCCAGATTAAATTGTTTGGCAAATGCAGCACCAACTTGACATTAGAATAGCAAAAGCACATATGTTTTGGCAAAAAAACTACATGCTAAGAAAAAGAAAGGAAGCTTTCACTGTAAATCTGTAGGGAAGTATCTCAGTAATATCTTGCCTCCATTTAAGTCAGCACTGGAATACCTGTCAGACCATGGGGGGCTTCATGGGAGTAAGGAAAATTAGGACAGACTTCAATTTCACAAGACGTGTGGTAGACACTCAGGCCCCATTTTAAGGAACTTGCAAATGTGTCTCAAGGGGAAACCTTTTGCAAGCGTTTGTTGGACAGCCGCTGTGATAATCAAGGCAGTGCTGTGACTCCTCTCATGTGTATCAGGCTTAATGTTTTTTCTCCCACTCCAGACACAGCTATCTTACCTTACAGACTTACAAAGGGTTATTGATTTAGAGCCTTTACTAGGGCCCACAAGAGGTTAATATGATTAACTTCATTCAAAAGAACGTTGTCATAAACACTTATTAAAATTCCTGCTTTTTGTGCATGCACTTGTCAACCGGAAATTGGCAAAAATACAAAAGGTGATGATGGAAATTAATTTCGCTGAAGGAATCATTAAATCTTCCTCCTCCCTTTTCTCCCCCCATCTGCACCTCCCTCTTACTTGATGGGCTCCAGTACTGGAAGCTTTTAATTGTCTAGATTGTCAGTTTTTGACATCTTAATCTCCCCTGATGAGCCTGGCATCTTAGAAGCATAGCATCTGAATACTAAACACTGCACCTCTTGGGTAGCCGTTATGCACAAACCAGCTGCAGCTGGGCCCCAGTTTGCATCAGTGCTCCAGTTTACATGTCCTAGCCCCTCTCCTGCTCTCCATGGTGTAGATAGGTAGCTCCACCAGCTTCCCCAAAGTCATTCTTTTCTCTCTGATTTGGAAGTCAGGATTTCATCATCTGCAAAATTCACCTGTAACAGAAAACCCAGGCACGCACAAAAGCAAATACTGCTAAAAATTGTGCACTGGTATCAGTGTGTTTCTGGTCAGATCAGTTTGCACCACTGATATCAACAGAGTTTGGTGGTTTTCACCAGGACAGAGGCTGGTGTGCTGTGCTTGTACAGACTATGTACTGCCCAGACCTGGCAGCCTCGTCTTCCCACTGCGAACACCTAGAGTCAAACCCATAATTTTTTACTCTGGATGATACCAATGAAACCTAGATAACATAGGTGCCATTGTGTTCTAATGAAGTCTAGACTGGTTGAAATAAACCTGGGAATCCCCAGGACTGGGGAGGCTGGGAACAGCATAGCTCTATATATGAAATGAGGCAGGCAGCCTTGGTCTTGCAACTGCTTTCCTGAAAATGCTTATGGGAGAAGAATGAAGAAACATCCTCAGAACAGAGAAGCAAGCAACTGCTTACATTTGGTTGACTAAATGAAGGGGTCGGTTACTAATTACCCTGCTTGTTTGATAGGTACTCTGTGTGCAGGGACTGTGCAGCAGCTGCACTGCTATGAAAGTTTGGAGTTTTCTTTCGGGGCTGCACTTGGAGAAGAGGGCCATCGTGTGAGGCCATTGCACTGGCTGTCTTGAAGCAAGTCTCTTTAAACAGCTCTTGCATAGTCTTGGAGGTTAGATCTGCCAGAACAGTGCCAGACAAGACACAAGGCTTTCCCTCTGCAAATTACAGAATTATAAAGGACTGAGTTGCTTATTTGCTGTAATTTTTCTGTATTTCCACAGATTTTTTTTTTTTCATTAGTGATAGCATAACTATTTCCCAGAAAAGGCTGTTACCTGTTAATGTAGCTATGAGGTGCTGGACTAGCTGCTGGCTGTACACTTATGTCCATTATAGAGATACCTGGAGGGCAAGGTGAGTCCTGCTGACATTATGTTTTTCTTTCAAAATCAGTTACAGTCACAAAAGAAATGAAGAAAGGAGGGAATATAAAAAATTATAAGTATAATGTTAAAGCAGTGGCTGTTAATGGTGCTTTAGCGAAAGTCAGAGAGATTCTGCTTGTAATTGATTCAGCCCAGGAGGGTGCTGCAGCTGTACAGAGGCACCAGAAATGCTCCGTGCATGGGTCCTCCCCATCCCAAATATGCATGCATCCTCCAATCCAGACTCTTCTCATATAGCATAAAGCTGCTGTCAGCCGCTTTCAGTTGCTTATGTAGATCATTTTGATGACAAGGTCACAGTTTGTGCAGCCATAAAGGCTCTGTGGTAGCAGTTCAGGCTTGGTGGAAGGAGTCGTTCAAGGTGACACCAAGTGTGTCTGGGGAGAAATACTTCTTAGAGTCCTTGGGAATCTGGGCAATGCTGGATTGTACTAGCTGCTCCCTGGCAAACCAATAGAGAAGCACAGCGCAGAAGGATAGATTAGAGCTACCTTCCTCCAGTCATTTGTAAATATGCCCGCTTGCTTGCACTTCCAGGAGCTGCAGCCCACTGTCTCCCTCTGTGGACAGTGTCTACTGCAGGGCTGATGAGTTTGCAATTCTAATGTGTTTTTTTTTTAAAAACGGACCTCATTTACTGTGGACCCAAGGGTGTTATTTTGGAACAGCTCACAAAGACACTGTAGGGATGGCAGTATAGGCTGAAATGTTTGTTTGCAGACCTTTCTGATGCCACAGGGAAAAACTGCTCAGTTCACATAGTTTGAATTAGATCAGAATTGAAACAGTTTATTGATTTATTAATGACAGATCATTGACTCACAGTCCATGAACCATATATGCAGAATCAATATTGGTAATGTAACAGATAAACCACAAAACTAGACAGTTACAGAATGTTAATAAACACCTACAAATTTCTAAAGGCCCTTCTATAGCTGATCCCAGGACATTCTGATCTCACACACGCACGCACGTGAGACATGCGGCTGCTCTGGCTGCATGTCACCCCCACTGCTCCCAACACCCCACAGACCTCCATGATGGTGAGGAAGCCCCCACGGGTACACTGGCACACCCTGAGGTGTGGGTCCCTCCGCACTGCACCCACACAGTCACTCCATTTGGGTGCTGTTTGCATCCCCATCCCCTGTTCCCTGGGGAGGCTGCCTGGGCAGGGGCTGTGGAGCCGTGGGGCCACCAAGGTTTTCACCGATGCTCTGTTCCTAAGCACTCTCTCCTCTGATACGTGTATTTTATGCTTCTTTTATACTCATTTTCAAGCTGACTTCTCTGTTTCAAAAGTGTCTGTGCAACTCCCTGATTATGATTTAATCCAGCAGTAATTTTCCTCTTTAGCACGATGCCCTCCGTACAGTTAGGGTTTTAGTCCCCCACACATGTGTGCACATACACGCATCATTTACTGTCACATTTCTGTCTTACCTGCTGTTGTTGTCCAGGCCATTTGCCATGGGAAATGGGGACCATGTGAGCGTGATCATGCCTGATGGCATAACTTATCTTTCCCTTCTGAGCAATACAAACATTTGAAGATTCAATGATTATGCAATAGTAAACGCTGGCCATGTGCTTTTTCCACTGTGATATCTATTGTTTTACAAATATTTTTCACCTAGAACTAAACTGAATATATCACACTTGAATAGCCTGTTTTAGCTATGTTGCTGC
This sequence comes from Gymnogyps californianus, assembly GCF_018139145.2. Classification (NCBI taxonomy): domain Eukaryota; kingdom Metazoa; phylum Chordata; class Aves; order Accipitriformes; family Cathartidae; genus Gymnogyps; species Gymnogyps californianus. The sequence goes on along the minus strand of NC_059471.1, from coordinate 73,378,342 downwards.
CTTCTGAATTTTTTCAGTTCCATTTTTCAGAGATATTTTGGAAATACATAAAAGTCATTTTGCATAATTAGAGCATTTGGATTCTAAATGTTAACATTTAAATAAATCAGTTGAAAACTTTTTTATTCTGAACAGAAAACAAGCCCAGACTTTTACCTGAATCAAAACTTGCAGCTGAAATTGTTATCTCTAAATTGAATCTGAAAACTGAACAGCCTTTGGTTTCAGTAGTTGAGAGGACTTTTGCTATGACTTACAATAGTTTTCATTTTCCGCTGAGAATGTGTTTGGGCTGGTTTGTTATGACTCTACTGTATTTAGTTAGTATTTCAAAGCAAAGCAACCTCTTCCTTGTTTTTCTTCCTGTCATCCCCACTACCACTGAGGACAGGGGACTGACGGAAGCCTTTCAGCCAGCCCCAGTTACAGTCAGACATGCTGTGTGGGACTCACCTGACCAGATGTCCAGATTTACACTGTAGACTTTCATGTCCTGGGCTTATCATCAGCAGAAAGAAGCAGGCTTTTCTATGTGTGATTTAATTCATCTTAACACGGATGTTTAAAATAAGTCAGAGGAACCAAGCTCCAGTGACTCTAAACTGAGCCTGGGAAGACATGGTCACATGTGGACATCGACACCGCAGGCGTTAAAAAGTTAGGTGAGATGACTGCAACCCACAATGTGAACCCACTGCAGCTCGCATAAGTTAGCGCCATGGTGGAAGGAAGGAAGAGAGGATTTAACAGATAAAAAGAAAGTCTCAGTGGTGCTCCAGAGGTGAGCAAGGTCGATTTGAACACCAGAGGAACGTAAGCAATGTTGAGACTAATCTATCTACTACTATCCCTTGTTATCATATAAATAAGAGTGTAAGTTACAGAAGTCTCAGTGACTTCACCAGGAAAGATGCAGTCTGTTCTCCTAGCACTAAATTTACTACCATAGATTTCTTTATCTCTGTCCTTTAGAAGATGCGTGTCTTATACCAATCACTAAGTTAAACATTTAAAGAGTCAACATCTTTTAAAACAGAGCCAGTTATTTTTATTGCTAAATAGGTATGAGGAGCTTGTAAATTGCTAGGCTCTTGTTTTATAGTTTGAGTGTACTGGAGCACAGCAAGATGTTGTACAAATCAGAGGTGAGATTGAACGCTCCTTTGTAATGCATGGAAAGAAATCACATAGACTTCATTGGGAGCTTCAATTTGGAGATGGATACTGACAATTGTATATAGCCAGTAGTTCATATCAGTTTCTAAAAGACAAGGATTACATTTCATGTCCAAAACATATAGCACACAACATAAGGTAACTCTTCCAGACCTTCTTGTGAAGGGTAAAGGTAAATTCACTACTGCACTAGGGATTGGTGGCTACCCGGTACCTGTGGTCATGACTTGATGACATCTGGTGGGAACAGAGGGCAGTCCCAGCTACTCAGTGATTCTTCAGGCATTACTGCTAAACATCACATACTCAAACTTTCATGCTTCATCTGGAAGCAAGTATAACATCACTGCCAATGCATTTTGTGGGTGTTGTAGACTGTTAAGGAAATGAGTATCATTTTACATATATTTATTATATATATTATATACATATTTAAGCACGAGAAGGGGGGGAAGTAATATAGCATAAGGTGGTTCCTTAGTGAGGTGGGTGCAAGCAAGCATGATGGGTGACACTTACCTCATTTTAGATGCCTACTAGTTGTCTATCAGAGCTAGCCACCTCCGCTGCCTTTATCATCAACATAGAGAATACATCATTCAGGGCATGATTTTACCTGGCCTACTTTGAACACCTTCCTCAGGATAAGCGTCGTAGGGCCTTAGAAATGTCTGTACCTTTATCTTGTAAGTGCTAGTTCAGGTGTGGGCACCTAAATTGTAAATACAGATTTGATCAGGAGAATACCTTTGGTCAGGTGAATACACCCTGAGAGTGTGCATTTAGAAAGAAATAAGATAAATCAATATAGGGAAGGGGAGACGCTACTGTAGAAAATAAGTATTGTCAGAAGACTTCAGGGAGACTAAAGGCGATATCACTGTGTAATGTTGTGAGTGAAGGCTTGATGTGATCTTCATATCAACACATAAGAAGAAAAGAACAAGAAAAGTATTGAAGCAGTCTTCTCGGCATCAAATGTGAGTAAGACCAAAAAAAAATCTCCACTTCTGCTGTCAAATACAATGGGGAACTGGAGAAGGCTGAGCAAAAACTTATTCAAGAGACTGAAGCAAAGGCCTGTTAGGGTGAGATTTTTTAAAAAATATGCACTGTAATATGGCATATGACAAAAAAATTGTCATAAAGGAGACCAAAAAGTGACTTGATTGCAATAGTTAAGACCCACTCCAGGAAGAAAAATGTTATGTATGAAAAGATTCCTTAATCCAATAGAAAGTAACAAGTACTAGTGGCTGAAGGCCGATATCAGACACATTTAAATAAGAAGTCAGGTGCAAACTTTTAATCGTGAGATGAAATTACCAAAAGAAATGGTGGACCCTTTCAGACTAGCAGATCAAGCCCTTTCTGTTTGGAAGAAATAGTTTAGTTAAATACAGACTGTAGTGTTCAATTTGGGGACAAACGGATGGGATATAACAGCCTTCTCCCTAAGATAGAGCAAGCCTAGTGGCACCTCCAGGCTCTAAAATGCCTGAAGCTCCGTGGAGAACAAAGTTAAATTATATTAATTTACAAACAAGTTTCAGCTTCTCTTGGGAAGCCTGAGTGGAGAAAAAAAGGGTTTTCAAGTAGAAAAATATCACTATTTGCAAAGTAGGAATTACTACAGTTCACCTACACATCTGCAAGAGAGAAAGAAGCAGGAAAATTATGCATATACAGACTGCAGATCATGATATTCAGCAGGAAAATGGTTCACAGCTAAAAAATTTACTCTTGAATTTCAATTTTGATGGTGTATTATGCAAAGGCATGTTAAGAAAACAATGATCATTTAGAAAGATTAAGATATTCATGTTAATGACTTTACAAGCTATAATTTATGGAACAAAAAAGGCTCCAGGTTTTCTGTGTCGTACTTTTTTTAAGCCATATTGAAATGTAAAATTAAAGGAGCCCTCATTTTTTTAGATTGTTCTGCTCTTCAATATAAAATTATCATGCCTTTTCTGGGGAATAAGAACACACTCTCTGTTTGTCAGCCTGCTTTCATGGGTGCCATTCAGAACTTGTCACTGTAGTAATACCTGCGTTTCTTCTTATTTGCCTTGTCTTGCTGTATGTAGGCCTTTCTTTGTTAGGTCCATTTGCCACTTTGCAGCTTATTTTGATCCTTAAGATGTGGAGTGAGAAAGACCTAAAACTGAAAATTGTACCTTGGCAAACCCATTTGTTCTTATGGAGGTGCAAAAATGAATGTACACAGAGAAAACAAGATAAAGCAGAGTGAAAAACACTAATGCTAGAAGCACACAAGCACTGTAACCAGTTTTCATTGCAAACTGCTTGTTCACTAGAGAATCCTAATTGTCATCAGAAGGGGATATGCTCTGTAAAGTAGGGGAAATTATTTAGTAGGACTGTAACTCAATAACTCAGCTGCGAGCTGTGCCCAATTCCTAGGTGCAAGAGTTTAGTCTATCCTATTCTCAGGAGAAGGGTGTGCTCCAGCCCTTTCTGCTTTTCTGCCATCTTTTCATAGCAACCACAGAATCACAGAATAATTTAGGATGGAGGGAACCCTTGGTGGTCATCTAGTCTAATACCCCACTCAAAGCAGGTCCAGTCAGACCATATTGCTCAGGGTTGTGTCCAGCTGCACTTTGAATGTCACCAGGAATGGAAATTCAACAACCTCTCTGGGCTACTTCTTTCAAAATTTAGCTACCTTTTCCTTTAAAATTTTCCCCTACATCTGGATTTTCCTATGTTTCAACTTGTGTCCATGGCCTCTTGTCCTATCCCTGTCCATCTCTGAGAAGAATCTGGCTCAGCTTTCTCTACATCTTCCTAGCAGGTCAGTAAAAACAGTAATAAGTTGCCTTGAAACAGTTTCTTTTCCAGGATGAACAAGCCCCTCTCTCTCAGCCTCTTCTCATGTGTCGGGTGCTCCAGCCTCTGACCGTCTTGGTGGCCTCCACTGCATTTGTCCCAGTATGCCAAAGTCTTTCTTGCACAAGGGAGCCCCCAACTGCACCAAGTTCTCCAGATGTGGTCTTGCAAGTGCTGAAGGGAGGTGAAGGATCACTTGCCTCAACCTGCTGGCTAATTGTATTGCTGACACAGCCCAGTATGTGGTTAGCCTTCATCTAGCATAGCCAGCTGGCACAGCATAGCTAGGTGGTTGAGTGAGGTGATTGTGCCACTCTACACTGCACTGCTGCAGCCGCAACCTTGAGTACTGTGTGCAGTTTTGGGTGCCTCAATATAAGAAGGACATCGAAGTATTAGAGCGTGTCCAGAGGAGTGTGACCAAGATGGTGAAAGGTCTCGAGGGCAAGACTTATAAGGAGTGGCTGACATCACTTGGTTTGTTCAGCTTGGAGTAGAGAAAGGGTGACCTCGTTGCAGTCTACAACTTCCTCAAGAGAGGCAGTGAAGAGGGAGGTGCTGATCTCCTCTTTCTGATGACCAGTGATAGGACAAATGGAAATGGTATGAAGCTGAGTCAGGGGAGGTTCACATTGGACTTTAGGAGAAGGTTCTTCACTGAGAGGGTTGTTAGTCACTGGAACAGGCTTCCCAGGGAAATGGTCACGGCACCAAGCCTGTCAGAGTTCAAGGAGCGTCTGGACAACACTCTTAGTCATATGGTTTAGTTTTAGGTAGTCCTGCGAGGAGCAGGGAGTTGGACTCAATGATCCTTATGGTTCCCTTCCAACTGGAGATATTTTATGATTCTATGATCTCTGCACACTGCTGACTTGTGGTCAGCTTCTTGTCCAGCATAACCCTCAAGTCCTTTCTTTCAAAACTGCCTTCTGGCCATTTGCCCCAAGCCTATGCTGATACATGGGACTATTCATCCCCCAGGTGCAAGACTTTGCATTTCCCTTTGCTAAACTTAATGTTCAGCATCTTTGTGAGCTTCCTATCAGCCCATATCTCCAGCATGTCAACGTGCCTGCAAATAGCAGCCCTGCCCTCCAGTGTACCAATTACTCCACCCAATTTAGTGTTGTCCACAAACATGCTGAGAGGGCATGCTGTCCTGCTGTGCAGATCTCAAATAAAGACTTAAAAGGGCATTGGCCAAGTGCTGATTCCTGAACGACATCACTAGTAGCCAGTGACCAGTTGGATTTTCTATTGCTGATCACCATCCTTTGAGCTCAGTGGTCCAGTCTTCCATATATCTTATAGTCCACTGATCCAAATGATGTCTCACCAAGTTGGCTGTAAAAATGCTGCATCAAAGACCTTGCCGTGGTCAACATAAATGATATCTACTGCTTTCCTGTTGCCCATGGCTCAGAAGGCAACCAGGTTTGTCAGGCATGGTTTGCCCTGGCTCTTCCGGGTCACCTTCTTGCCTTCCACGTGCTTGGAAATTGCTTCCAGGAGGATTTGCTCCACCACCTTCCCAGGAACAAAGGTGAGGCTGACATGTTGTTGTTGTTGCAAATGACCGTGACAGTTGACCTTTTCCAGTCATCAGGAATCTTCCCACATAAGTGACCAGCTTTAACTTAGTTTAGGAAAAGAGGTAGTGAAAGTCTTGGCTCATTTTTTTCAGGGTGTTGTTTTGTTTTGTTTTCAAAAGTGTCTGTTTGTTCTTAGTTCTTACAGTTTGGTTTTCTCAATTCACTGAAGTTACTTCTTGCTAATCCAGCTTCCAAAACATTGAGAAAAGCAAGGAATGACCAAGGATGCTCATTCCACTTTAAAGAAGGAGACATTCTGGGGACATGCACAAAAAAAATTTCTGAAGATTCAACCTTAAAAGCAGTGGACAAGACATTTTAAACATGAAATATCATTTAAAAATCAAATAGAAAAAAATGTAAAATCTGGAGATAACTGTAGATTCCTTCTCTTTTTTTCATCTTACAGAATATCAGTCACAAAATTTCTGGCAGCTATAGGAGAATAAGAAAAAGCTTCTTTTGTGTCCTCAGAAACCATACTATTCCCTTCATTTCTCTTAGCAGCATATAAACTTACTGGTGCTTTAACATCAAGGTACATAAAGGCAAATACCTTTCTGAGTAAAATCCTTTCATTATTTTTCTTTGTATAAATGATTCATGTTCTCTTGTAAGCCGTGACTGTAGAACTTTGGTTCTTTCAAAACTTTTTTCTAGACTTAACTCCAAGGCGTGGAGACTGGGTTAGTGAGACTCATAACTAGCACTAGCGTGTTTGTCATCATGATTTGTCACTGCATCAGGTGAAAACTTTGAAGTTAATTGGTTCATATTTAAACCATGCTTTGAAAATGCAAAGCTGTTTTTTTCCATAATGAGGTCCATTTCTTATACTGACTGATAAGCAGTCAGTATAAAATGATGGGCTCTTAAATCTATGGGAATTGTACTAAATGAGAATGACTCTGATTCTCATTATATTGATTTCAGTGGGAAAACTTTCACTCATTTTAATGGGAACAAGACCGACCCTTTCTGAGGATTTGGAGCCAGTCCAGTAAAGACCGTAAGTATATGAAAGGGAGGTACAACTGCACATTAGCTTTACTGCTCGGGCTCCTGTTATCAGACTGTGCTGTCTGCAAACGGTCCTGCCTGAGCGCATGGGAGGAGCTGGGTACCTGAGACTGCCAAACATCTGGAAAGCCTTCGAGCACAAATATTTGCCTAAACTTCACATTTTGGACCCTAGGTAAGGATTATTAAGCTTTGTTCACGTAGAGTCCAGAGCCCAAATTTCTTCCTAAGAGCAGGCTGCTGCCAGCAGTTTTCTAAAGAACTGGGCAAGACACACTGCTTTCAGTGGCAGGGGCTACAGATCCTCTCTTTTACCATAGCCAAGTGGTTAGAGCAATTAATTATGAAGCGGAAAACCCAAGTTCAGTGCCTTGCTCAAGCATGTCCTGTCCATTGGGCCACAGGCCAAAATATACAATGAGATTTCTCAAATCTTCCACGGATTATTTGTAACTATGAAGTGAATAGTACAAGATTAATGAGAGAAGGGTGGCAAAAGAAAACACAAATCATTGTAAGACAGTCTTTATTAATGCTGTTTTTCTGTTCCCCAATATTTTAAAATAAAACCTGTCTTGTAGTTAAGAAGACAAGTTTAAAAGGACAAAACAACATGTTCTTAAAAGTTGTCATTTCCCAGAATTATGATGATGACAGAAGTACAAAATTGCAAGATAAAAAGTGCACCCTAATAGTACTTTTATTTCTCCAATTCTCCTGCTAGTTCTTAGATATATTTCAAAGCAAGTCACTGCTCTGAAGCACTCTCATACTTTGGGAAGGATTCCAGGACCCAGTCATAGATCTTTAATGCCATTTAGGTGCCATGGGATAAACCCCTTGTCCTGCAGCTGCCACTCCAAAGGCAAAGCACCTCCTGTGTTAGATCTGCCAATCCTGCACAGATGTCACAGCTACATCAGGCTGTCTAAAGTGGCCTGCTGGAGGCCAGGCATGATAAGGCAGGTAGGCAACTAAATCCCACCCTCTGTTGCTGTCAGTTTGTCTAAGTATGTTCAAAACTCCATCAGGAATCATAGCTGTGGCTGCGTGGAAAGCTATCAAAGCTATGATGCTGCATCTTCGCATAAGTTCTTGAGCCTCTCCAAGGAAGGGAGTATGCATAGCACAATGCTGTGCAGAGATGTCAGCTCGGGTCCCAAACTCGGTGTGGCTGCACTAGCATGCTGCTATGCTTCAAAGCCAGTTAGCGGGGCTTCGTCAAGCCACATGTATCCGGATAGATTTCCCCATGCTTCCCTCAAATCTTCCTTCACATAACCTGGGACTTCTTAAACTCAAATGTGACTACTTACAATGCTTGTAAGGTATTATAAAATCACTGTTTTGGAGTGCATTCCAGTGCATTATTTCCATCAAAGTAATTTGCTGCTAAGATTACCACCTCCTTTCTACCATGAGAAAAACAAAATTTATGAGATGTAAAGAGAACATGCAAATTGTACATGATTCAATGAAGCTTCTGCTTTAAATGAAATATCCAAATAAGCTTTGAAAAAGCTTGTTTTGGATGCAGGTCTGAATTATCCCCTACTCTGCATCTATCCTGCATTTCTCTGAAGATTGAGTTTCTTTTTATGGGTTTCCTTCCCTTACTTGTGTAATTGCACTTACCTGGAACATCTGTCCTTTTCAAGAGAGAAGGGTATTAAGTGAACAAAGACTTTCAGCACCATGTAGCTGGGATGGGTAGGAACATAATCTATTCACAAGACATGACTTTTTTTTTTTTTCCCCAGGTGACTATAACTAGTCAATGTAGCTGTGCCAGCATTTACTTTAGGTGCCAATTCACATTTGCTAGTATACGTCCAGTTATAATCAGTTTTTATCGTACTGGTAGGTCTCAAGAGTTCTACATTTCTGCAATGAGAATACATGAAGAGATATTTGCTGCCTTACTGTAAGCACTCACAATAACTGGATCAAAAGAAATCTAAATACTTGCCTACATTTTGGTTAGAAGACTTTCAGAGAAAGAAGTGGCCTGCATTTTTTTCTCATCATCCTGAGACTCTGTCTTTGCTGGAGCCGCTAGAAATACACTCAACAGTGGAGCACCCTAAACTCAGTGTTTGTGAATAACTTGATAATTCCCCGCACGCTGGTGTGCCTTTTCAATTTGGCTTTTTGATCCTCCATGACACCCTTTGAATAAGTTACTAGGAATCAATTTTAAAGAGTATTTATTTAGTTCCATATTCTTTTTTTTTTTTTCCTTTTTCTTGCAATGAAACACAAGGAAAAGTTCTTTCTCAGACATGTTAATTATTTTCAAATATGGAATGTCTGAGTAAAAGTACTGAAGAAATGTGACTAAATCAGCCTGCACAAAATCTTTAAATAACCCTGTTTAAGGACACCAGGAGGATGGACAATTTTTTTGATAATGAAGTCCCATTCTTGCAAATGTATGTGGTTTTGCATTTATTTCATACAGGTTATGTGCTGTGAAGGTATGGTACTTGGTTTGGTAACATCCAGTTGTAGATCATAGTACTCATTCCTCATCCAAATGACAGTCTGATGATCTTTGCAAGATCTAGGGTTGATGATGCTTGGTTTTCTCGTTAATACCATAGTCAAGCTGACTCAGACTGAAAAAGCTGTAAGTCAAGCACTAGGAAATCTGACAAAGATGGAAGAGATGACTTATCATTGAGAGAATTTTTTTTTTTCCTTAATCACCTACAGTTAAAAATAAATACACAAAGGTACACCTGTAGTGCCAGTAAATGAGAGCAGTTGCAGTACAAATTATGAAGAATAGAGTGTTGCCAAAAATTCATGCAGAGAAATGAATCTCTTCCTGATGGGCATCATTTTCCAAATGGGCTCTTGCATGCTGTTGTGGTTTGAATTATGAGTTTCATGCAGATACAATCTGCAGTTCAAGTGCATGGGCTGGTGAACAGTAGCTGCTTGTCTAGAAAAATGAAAACAAGTGATAGCCTAGCAAACGAGTATTGTAAATTTAAATTAACAGAGAGGTTGTCTACTTTAATCTCTGAGTGAAGGGCACATTGCTTTCAAAAATATCTCAGTGAAAGAAATAACTCCAGCAGAATTAAGTTTTTGAGTTGTAAGATCTGTGAACGTAACTTTGAGAACTCAAGAAATTAAATCTTGCTTGTTGTTGATATATCAGCTGCAAGGAAACACTCTTAAATGTCTCATTATTCACAGAACTGGTACAGTACTGTCTAGGTATGAGTCTCAATCACTAGCTCCTATGTAAGCTGTTCAAACTGTTGTAATGGTTAGCTAAGGCCTGATGGTATACTTCTGTATCAGATAAATTAATCGGCCATTTGGGAGAAAGTGAATTTGAAATTTATTTTCCATAAATTAGACCTTACTGAAATTTTTCAGTCTTTTCAAAAGAAAACACACTTCTTGCAATTTCTAAGTAAACAATTTTCTGCACTATGGCCTCGCATCTTTCTCAGTGGGGAATTATCAATATGTATATGTGGGACTTTCAGAGCTACCAAGAGTACAGTCATCTCAGCAGGCAAAGCAGAGCAGTAACATGGCCTCACCTGCCTGCACTGCCCAAAGCTCCTCTGTCGTTGGCTAGCACTGCTGATGGAGATCACAGCTCTTCCCTGAGCTCTGCAACACTGTGAACCTTCCTCTGCTTCCTCATGTATTGCTTCCCCCCTGGGTAATTTACACTTTGGTCTTTTTTTCTAGTTTATTAGTACTGGAACATTTTATTGGACAGCCTTTTAAAAATGATTAATGAAGCATTTTCTGTACTGTTATAAAAGATTATCTAACTTTATTTTTCATCACCATAGCATCTGAGGTACCGCACAGTCTTTTTCCTCATCTTCACAATTTCCCTTGGACAGGGAGATGTGCCATCATTCCCACCTCACACCTGCGGAATGAAGGCCCAGAGGGGCTGAGTCCTTGCTCTGCTGAACTAAATTGGGAGATGTATTCCCAAAATGTACCAAAACGTACCAAATCCTTTTCAGCTTGTAATGGTCACTGAGTCCATGGGCTGAGGCTAGAGCTAGTGTAAGGAAGAACGTACATATAGTATGGATATCAGGTCCTCCACACCACCTATCTCACTGTACAAATCGGTTCCTTTTGGATCACACTATTTGCTAGTGTAGACAGTTTGTAATGGTGATGGGTGCTGAGGTCTTTACAAGGCAGATCTGACCTCATCTGAAGTCATCCCATGACACAGAGTTTGATATACACACACAATTCACTCTGACAGTAGTGAGGACAGCACAAAAATGAAATACAGTGCTATAACATGATTTTCAAAATTATGTGATCTTTTCTCTAACAGTGAAACTATATTGGTGAGATGACCCGGGAAGTGGTGTGCATGGGTTCAGTGACCTCTCAGCCTCACAAAGTCCAAATCCCCTTTCCCCGTACAAAACTCCCTTACTGATTTCATTATAGACTGAGCTGGAAGGTGGTAGCTGTGGTACCAATAGTACCCAGTATTGCTGTCAAAAATACTCAACTGTTCATGAGAGCATGTTTGTATATTTGATGTAGCTGGGACTGGGATCACCTCCTTTCTGAGCCTTCATGAAGGAACTGGATTTTTCTTTTTCCTGTTTTTAACCCTAGTGGCAAAACATGAAAATGCTTTAGGTGGTTGAATGCCAGAGAAGGTCCTGTCAGGCAGCAGCCCTCACCACCTCCCTGTTGAGCCATCTTCACTTTACTTAGTAGAGTCAGTTCTTAAATTGTTTGCTGCACAGACGTGCAGCTTGAACTGGATGGCGGAGGGAATACTCCTCACCTCTTTTTCATGTCCAAGGCTTCTGGCTGCTATACTTTCCTGGGGAGTGAAAAAAGCAGGTTTGAACCAGTTGAACGATGCTTTCCATCAGCAGAATAACACCCTGCCTGGTGTGTGTGTGTGACAAACCCCACAGAACAGACTTACTGCCAATACTCTTCCTCGTAACACCTTCCAAGGAAAAAGATGTTCCCTTAGAATTACTGACCAGAATATAAGATATTTTCTCTTATTGCTTCTTTTTCTGGCATGATGCAAAGAAAACATGTTTTTAACCTTAACCATCCTTAGAATTCACAGGAAAATTATTGGTCATCAACCAGCCACCTGAGGAGATCTGAATTTGGTTTTTGAAACCTTAAGCCATACCAAGCAAACGTTATCTTTAGAAGATAAGTTACTTTTATAATACTCGTCTACTCTGCAGCCTAATGGTGTAATTATGATTGATTTAATTTTATTAAGTCATCAAAGATTCTATTTCCTTTCTGAACAGCTACAAAAAATGCATAAGGTCTTAATATGTTGGGATACAAAAAAAGCAAATAAAAGGGAAGAACAATGCCTGAGATTTATGAAGCTGTGGTACTACTTCAATTTTAATAAAATACAGCCAATGACAAAAAAGAAATATTGAAGTATCTGATTATAATTATATAAAATGTAATTGTGCACATTATATAAATGTAAAATTGTATAAAAAATTGACGGCTAAGCTAGTCATATAATCACATCTCCATTGAAATAACCTTGATGGGTAAAATGTCTTGGCATTCCAGACAAGTGTCAAACAGAAAGGAATATTTATTTCCCACCAGCGTCGTTAATTTCAAGTGGTTTTTTTCATATTTTGATTCTGTCATCCTATTTTCATAATTTAACAATATCAGCCTTTGCCTTTCCCTTTCATTTTTTTGTATTCATTCAACAATAAGGTAGAATATACCTCAAATTAGGAACTGAATTCATCTCATCTTAACCTGGTTAGCTACAAGGCGAATGCCTACATGTGAGCAATTGGCTTGGCTCCACTCTAGTCAATAACGATCTAGTCAACACCAGTCAATGGAGTCTAGAGAGCAACTCATTGCAGTCTAAAATAGCCAGCAGGTAAACCATCCTTTATATACCATTGCTTATGTTTACTAGATCTCTGTCAGCACTAACAGGAACTAAGAGAGTTCAAAATTAGCCACCAAAGTTAAGCAAGATGAATCCTATCCCAGGCATCTCTTCTCTTGGTCCTTTACATTCATCATTATCTATGTGCATATGTTGCTGTGATATCCCTTTTTATAACAAGTTTTTGCTTGCTCTTACTGGTGCAATTCATCAGTTCTGCATTAGCAATACTTTTAAAATTATGCTCTGGTCATATGTTTTATGTGACTTTGTTTCACAGCTTACAATAAACCATGCAACGTGACATTTATATAAATTAGTGCATTATAATGACTTTGGTAATTCTTTATACCAATAACCGTATTTAAGTCTAGGCATGCCTTCCAAGACACTTAAGTCTTAAATGCTTATATAGACACTCCATTTGCTGTATTGAGAAAAAGGTCAATGACTTCAAATTGCTAAGATGCATATCCATTTTTGTAAATATTTGCAGCCTGTGTTTCTGGCTTCCTTCCAGTGATTATACCCATCCTGTTTGGGAAATATTTATGTTCTGTAGCAACATGCAAGAGACTGTCCTTAGAAACTTGACTTTTAGTTCCCTTCCAGAGGGGCTGTTTATTCTTCTCTTCTTTTAGTACTTATCAACCCTGCCCTACTGACAATCCCAGGTTTTAAGTCTGGAGGACACTCCAGCTTCTTCAACTCTAGGAAAAAAAAAAGGCTGAAAAATACAAAATTAATATTGGTAGTATTAGTTCATCCATAAAAACAAGGGTTTCAAATTAGACCATCAGTATACATTGCATTGACCTCAGCTCACTAAGTTATGCAATTTATCCACAAGTTATTCAGGGTTTCTGGTCTTCATTGGAGGAAAATCTGGCATCTTAGTCTGCCTCCAGGAAACACCCAAAATCTTCACTCTGCCCGTTATAGTTCAGACTGTGTTTGTGCCTTCTGGCCAAGAGTATGATTGTAACCATACTGATGTTAAAAGATGGAGATGTGCTACTTATTTTCTAGCAAGCAAGGAGTTAGCCAGCTGCTGATGCATGTGTCATATAGGTATAGAGACTGGAGAAACAAACCGGGCAGAAAGCCCAGTCATTGCACTGGAGTAAACAAGAAAGCCATAAAAACAGCTACCTCATTGACAGGAAGACATCACATTAGACAGTAGATAACAGAGCAGTAGCTTGTAGCCCAGATAGGGGTTTGGGTTGTCCTTACTTATAAAAGTGTGTTGCTTTTTATTGCCTGTGCATGCTAATTTTCAGGAATGGAATGCCCCAGGGAAAAACATGCTTGATAGGACACTTAATGCTAGACCAGATGGATCTATCATACAGCTTACAACTCCTTTCTTCCTTAGATTGCTACTGTTGTCTTCCTTCTGTTGTTTTACCACACTGCACTTAACTCCTTAGCACCCTTTTTAGCCCTTTTTCTCTGAAACCCCTCCAGTTTGTCAACATTTTTCTGGCACTTTGGTGTTTAGTTAGAAAGTCTTCAAGGTGCAGTTGATGAAAGGCCTGCTTCTTTCCTGCTTCATGAATCCTCTGGGTACCCATCTCCAAAATGACACTGGATTTTTATCCCGTCATATTGCATTAGAGACATGGGTGTAAATCTCTGCTCACTATTGCCTTCCGTCTTTCAGCATTAGAGCACTCCAGTGTCTTCTCACACAGAGAATATTTATGATGAAACTTATGGTTATACTGCTCACTGTATTTCAGAATTACATTTTAAAGTGTGGGTGAATAAGAAGACACGAAGTAAGGAGGGAAAGTAATGTTATGCCATTATGCTTATAACCACGTAGGCATCTGCAGTAAGTAACAATCACTTCATATTTAGTAAAGCTTACATATTGGTCATAGAGTATAAAACTGTTAATTTGAACATGCAAGTTTTATAAATGTAGAAGTCCTGAGAAAAACACACGAAAAGTCTTAGATTCCCACTATAAAAGGTACAGAGGGACAGAAGAATGTATCCACCTTCCCTAGGAGTCATCTCACCACATTTTAGCTGTCTAAAATGTATGCATCCATTTTAAACCCGGTTTTAGGTCCCTGTTTTAGCATTTAGGGGAAAAAACCCACCTTTCTAAGACATGGCGTGAATTATCTTGTGGAGGTGCCTGGTTTTTTCCTCACTAACTATAGAAATAGGCAGTTGAGATGAGTCATCTGTCCTAATTCAAGCATCTGAAGGTTGATCTACATCTGACCTGCTCGCCCTGTGCTCCTTTTATGATCACTGTAGAGGAGCAGGCCTCCTCCACAATACAGGTCATCTCATCCTTAGTGTCTGAAGTAGACTAGATGAACCACTTTCTCCAGATGTCTTTTTCTTTCCACTTATAAGAAAGAGTTACTTATTGTGAAATAGACATCTAGAGTTTAGACGTCTCAAATCTGGCCAGATGAATTTTGTTTGTTTGGGATAGATGACCTCAGACTCTTCCCCAATGTTTACAACCTGAAGACATCAACGTTCAGAGCAGTGGGAGACATCTATGCTGGCTGGTACGCATAGGCATGGCACTTTGCAGTCCCTCAAGCAAGTGGGCTTCAGAATCCAAGCCCACAGCGCTGCTGGGAAGCTGGATTAATTAATTAAGCAGGACAGCATCACACTATCTATAAGCACAAATACACTGCTTCCAGCCAGTGTCTGACTGGCACTGTGGCGTATGGATGGTGTAGGCACACCAGCTCCTTCTGAAGCAGCTTAGGTACCTCCATCATGGGGCAAGACTAGGGATAGAGACGACTTCTAAATCTGCTGCTGGAAGTGAGAAGTGCATGTGGGGTAATAGGTAAACAAGTGAATGCATTGCACTGAAATTGGGAAGGAGGACTTCACATCTATTCAGGCTTTCAGATTGTAGTCATTGTTACGTTACCACCCTTTCAGGTGAGGCTAAGCAGTAATCCATGAGGTGAACTCTGTGAGAATATCCTAGTATTAAACTGCACACTTCATAGTGTTCAAATTCTAAGATAAAGCACATCAAAGACCTTTAAATTATTTTGCAAAATTTTCCATGTGGCTACAGAAGTTCTTTAAAGTACAGTTCATTTCTATCCTCTCTGTGGTCATCCTCTTGGAAAGACCAACTAAGACATCTATTTCAAGAAGCTCGTTTCATTTTCAGTCTTTTGTGACTCAGTTCTATTATACTTCTGCTCCACCATACATTTTTTCCTAGAGTCTTTTTTTTTAATAGATCTATCTTTTTCTTTTTTTAACTGCATGGTGTCCTTCCGTTTCCAGTCTTGCCCCATCTGATTAAAATTACACAGCTTGTTTCAGAGGCTGGATCCAGTAATTGGCTTTCTAATGTCATCTGAATCCTTCCCTGCTCCTCCATACAGTCTGACCCTCCTGCAGAATGGCCATCTTTGTTTCATTGCTTCTCTTTTATGGTCTCTCCCCTGTAATGGTTCTGTCTGACTTTCACCTTTGAGCATGTCCTGAATCTGTAAGATCGCTGTTGGCTTAAATCTTATTTTGTTCTTCATGATGGGAACTTTGTAAGCTGATCTTTGCAGTAAGAACAGACATCTAGCTGCTGCCCTGCAGGTTTTGGCAAAGGCAGAGACTGGGATGCAACTGATGTCCCACTCTCAAATCCACCTCTAGGCCTCAGCAGTGTAAGAAAAATGGAGTGCTGCTGCCCCAGAGATGGGGAGCTGTGCTACCTGTGACCATGGATGGAGACAGTCGGGCCAAAGAGGTGTAATGGGTAGAGAGATGGACAGCCCACCAAGAAGAGGCTCAGGAGCCTTGTTACCATGAGAAGGAGACAAAAGCTGCCATACATTTATTCTGTATCTGTATGAACACTTGTTTAAAAAGGTTCCTATTTATTATTCTGGGCAAACCAAAGAAATAGCACAAATAAAAGTAGTAAAATCCATTCAAATAAGCTATCTCTTAAAACTCTCAGGAGAGAAAAAAAAGAAAATATCATTTTTACAAACCCAAGGCAAAATGATAAGTCTTGCAATAGACTTTAAAGCTCAGTCTTTCTAAAGGGGAAAAAAAAAACCAGAAAGAACTCAACTGACACCCTACATGTTTTGAAGCATGCCAGAGCACAGTTCTACTCAGTGAAAGATGCAAAACTCTATAAATACCATCTATATAAAATATAATAAATTCAAGCATTAGTTTCCCACAGTGGAAACAAAAGCACTTACATAATATTGTCTCAATATCAAGTGTGAATATTTTTCAGGTGTTTGTTACTCTATATGATACTGAACTTGTTAATCTTTTAAAGCTGTTTTCTTTGGGTGTCCTTATTTGCCTGATAAATTTATTATAGCATTATTCACTAGCAGCCAAAAATACTGTAGTAAGCCTATTGTAGGTTTTTATAGCTACAATCATTCTTCTACAACATTTTATCCTTGATAATAAGAGTAGCTGTAGTTTTTGACAATTAAAAGCTGTGCTGGATGCATGTTTTCCCTTTACAGTGCTATTGTTTTCAATGTGTCACTGGTAGTTCTGCCTACCATCTCTCCTCCAGTTTGTCTTTTTTCTGTCCTCAGGCTCTACTACATCTACCCGATGCTGTCTTTTCCAGCGCAACTCTCTGGAAGAGTTTGCATCTGCCAACAACAGGGGCAAGGTTCATGAGTGTGGCAGGATCTGACTTAAGAAACTCCTTGCATTTCAAGCATCTTTTTGGGGAGGCGGCAAAATCCTTGTCCCCTTGGAACTGCCCACATGAACTTACTCATTCAGTAATGGTCTGGTTTTAGAAAATTAATTCTGAAGGAATATTTCGTACACCATATATTATGAGTGCAGACAAGTAGCCGGCCACTGATGAGACGAAACAAAGTCTTTTACTTCTGTAAATCAGCTCTCTGATCATTCTCATATAAGCTGTGGGCAAAGCCTCTTTCTGCTGTGCCCCAGAGGATGCTGTGCCCCTATATCTTTGCTTAGAGTTTACCCTGTGACTTTACCCCTGCATTGCCTGGGTTACCTGTTTCTGCAGGGCAGGAGCAGTTAGGAGCCTTCCAAGGACAATTCTGTGTGACAACCTGTTGTTGTCTCTTCCCACCACTTTCCAAGACCTGAAGATAAAAGACCAAGTTGATTTTAATATCTTTACACAATTCTTCTTAATCAAGAGAACTGCCTTTTTTCCTTACATGTTTGGTTACTGCTATTGGGTCATGCTTTTACTCTTACATCTGTCTGTCTGCTTGCCTTCCTTATCCGAGATAACAATTACCAACTGAATTCATTAACCATTTACCTTGTCTTGAAATGAAAATTATTGACAGGCCCCCATGACATTTGTGAAAAGCAGTGTTTATGAGTGAACTTTAAAGGTTCAGACCCTAGAAATGCAAAGTATACCATTCGATGAAATAATATTTTTAGCCTTTTACACTTCAAGAGTCACTCGATGGTAATTTATTTCTACAGTCTTCTCTTCATATAGCAACTCTGTGGTAAACAGAACAAACTTGTCTTCCATAAACCTTATAGTTGCTGTTCATTTATATTCTTTTTTAGGAGATGGAGGAGAGTGGAGGGAATGTCACAGTGGCACAACTCTGCCAGAAGCTCAAGAATTAGTTACAAATACTTTCTACTTTCCAGTAGTCATCTGTTCCATTTGTGAGTCCCTCAGAATGTGTCAGCATTCATAATGTTCATAAGGGAGCCATATGGCATCACAAGAAAAAGGGAGGTAAACATGCGTCATCTGTGTACAAAAAAGCTGAACTTCTTTCTAGGTAGACAGTCCAGTAATAAAAAAAAACGGTCCAAATCTTTAAACCAAAATGGTATTATACCATTTATTATCCCCTTTTCATATTTTGCTAATTCTAAAGAGGGATTATTGTTCCTTTACTCAGGGGAAGAGTCTCTTACTTCCCAGCAGAGAAGGAAATTTAAATTTAACTTTAAATTTAAAAAATAATTTAGTTTAAAACTGGAAATTTAACATTTCTCTAGTTGTAGAGAACAATGTAAGTGTCACTGGAGCCTTTGAACTTACATATATCGCGTGCATTAGGCCACTTTGCAACCCTGTCTTATTGTACGTGAGAATTCAGCTGTTACTTTTAAAATAAGAGAACAGCATATTGTATGTAGCTCCATAATGATTAATGATGTATTTCCTCCATCATGATTGATGACGGAGGAAAGTGATTCTATTTAGTCAAGTGTGATTCTTATATTTAAATGCTCTTAAAATCAAAAATACTAAATGAGTCACCCATCTTCTTGGTCTCTTACAACCAAACTCCAGGAAAGAAAACTGATCCAGCTGATGAAATTCCAAGTGCAGCTTTTATTTTGGATGGAGGTGAAGAAGGTCTTCTGGCACTGATTGCATCTCAAGCGCTGCTGCTTGAGCCTTTGTTCATGGGAACGGAAAGAACATCAAGCACACTTGGTTTCTGGCTGATCCTGATACTTAAATGAGGTTCTGCTGCAGTTCCCTTGGTTAAACAAAATGAAGCAGAGCTTTTTTTCCAGCTAACTACTGTGCTGTACTGCCAAGAGGCCCCTATCATAATAAGAGAACCTTTCTGGTGTATCTCTAGGATACATTTTATGGATGAATTATTAATTTGAAACCCAGCCTGCTTTAACAATTATGTATAAAATTGACTTTCTGTTTACCTGATTTGTAACTTTCAAGAGCATTTTCCAACTTGAACAACATCATTTGAAGTGGCATAATGGTACTATGTACAGTTGTGTATAGTAATGATTCATGAGCCCAACACGTACAAGTTTTCCCCAACTTTCACGTATTTCTTATGAAATATGGTAAAGATTTTTTTATGATAAAGACATTAAGAGAGATTTGATATAAAAGATCCCTTTCCTGATAAAGACTATGCAGTCCTTACAGAAGGATGTGGGGAAGAGGAAGGAAAAAGGCTAAGCTTCAATAAACATTGGAAAGTTGTTGCTCACTCAGTCTGCCACTCCTCTTACTTACACTGATGTAACTGAAGTAGGAAATACAGATTTGCAAAGAAGCTAAGAGTCAAATCTATAATACAATATTGGGATACATTTTGTAATACAAGCACACTGCTTGCTTCTCTAGGATCCTGCAAAGATGTTAGCATATATTTGTGCCAACAGCAGAACTAGTCCAGCCATCCATTCAGGACTGGGGCACTAGCTTAATGCAATTAAAATTTGTACTGTGTGCCTTTATTTTCCAGCATGTCTTCTTTTTAGAAAACTTAATGTTACAGTATGTATGAAAACAATTTCATAAAGTGACACATTTCCTGAAGGTACCTAATTCCTTGTTATTGCATAACCATCAATCCCAAATGCACAAAGAAGCTGGAGGCAAGAGGAGGGGGAGGAGTGATAGCCAGAGCAGTGGAAAGAAAGAGAAAAGCAGCTTCCATGGACTGAAGAAGCTGTTTCATGGATTTCCCTTCACTGGAGGTATGCATTCACAGGAACCATTGTCGGATACACACTCTAGGTTTGAAAGTTCAAATTTCCACAAACATTTTGTGTGTGTATGGTGCAGCAGAATACTTCCAGAAAAACCTGAATCCAGAAAAAAAAAATCCAGATTGAAGGCTTTGGTGGAGTGGGATGGTGAAGTACAGAAGCAGGCAAGGGACTTTAGCAATCACATGGAGATTTTTAGGCAGTCATAAAGCTCAACTTGTAGGGCATGAGGTGGGGTGGGTTCTACACACTAATTAATGGCTCTTGCAAAAATCATCTTTTCCAGCTACAGGCACAGCATAGTCCAGAAATTTCTGAGGAGAAGGGTATAGACTTATTACATCCAAATATTTGGGGCCTTTTAAGAACAAAAGCAACCATCCTGCAGTAAGTCCCCAAAAAGACCCTGGGCCACTTTTTGTTCCCTAATGTTCTCGTCTAGGACAAAATGGGCATATAATATTATATGGAGAATTTTTGCATTGCCTTAGTGTACCTTTGGGCTTTTCTGTTGGACCAAGATTGATTGTCTGTTTACAAGTGAGTTATAAGACAAGTAAATTTACTGCAGATCACATCTGGGTTAAGATTATGGAGGTGGCTACAGAAGCAGATAAATTATTTTTCGTACTGGAGAGCAATACACAATGCAATCCAGAAGCATAACTCATAATGTATTAATATGTAAGTCTTAAAAGTGAGCTAGCAAGAGATTTACAGGCTGAAGTTTCTCTTCTGCTACAGCATGAGACAGCTTCCAGAGCAGCTTTTGTAAACACAATAAATGGTAGAGTCGTCAATATTGACTGATGGGGCTCAACACATTCAGTTTCAAAAGGATGTGGAACACTGAAAAAATTGTTTGGCTTAACAAATAAGTAGTGGAAGCTTTTCTAGACACACAGCAAATAAAAGAACTTAATTGCCAACCTGGTTGTATATATAGAGAGTGCTGGGCTTCGAATTTCATCCAGTAATGCTCTAGTAACATGTCTATGTTTTAAAAGGCACATAATGTTCTTGCTTTCACTGGTTTTATTTAGTTTCTGGGCAGAACATTGCTGGCTTTAATTCTTGAACAGAGTGTTCATTTGTTTTCAGAGGTTATATAAAGGGCTACTTATATGCATTTCAAAACAAATACTATTAATTAAAATGCCAATTTCATCTATAGTTTAGCGCTGTGTCATATTAAATTAATATGCAGGGGCTGTACAAACTTTTAATAAGAATATTGAGTGAAAAATTCTTTATTTTAACATGTCACTGTTCCCTTACCAGCTTCACTGAAATCAAAGAAGATCTTTCAGTGAGTAATTTCTCAACATTATGAGAGATGAGTTCACAATCTAGCTTTGGTCAGTTCTCGTTTCTAAATAACAGGATATCAGGAATCTCTGGATTGGTTTATGGTCTAAGCACTGAATGACTTGTACAGTTCTTCTGATATTACGCCAAGGAAAATTTAAAGAAAAGAATTAGGTAAGCAGTTTAGAAACCAATGGCGTAAAGACAAGTTGCAAGCTCTTACTCAATTTTGGTTAACCTGTTAAGTAGCCGGGCTAAAGAAAAGGAACTGGTGCTATTCAATCCATTGATTACATTTCATTTGGACTATGTCTATACTAGTAAATAAATCTGCTAAGGGCCAAGCTCAGGCATTGAGGCCAAACAGCACAGAAGAGCCCAAGTGCACAGTATTAATGCTCTTACTTCCCGAAATACAGTGGCTGCATGCAAACTGCCCTTCAGGAACGGTTGTTTGGCCATGCTGTGATCTGAGCTATGCCCGGGAATTTGGCCCAGACTTGTCAGTACAATGAGTCTTGTTCCAGGGCCTGGCAATGCTTTCTGGCACAGATTAATTTGATAATGTAGAACTAGCTTTGTAGACCAGAAATAGTAAAGAAGGAAGTATGCTGTTTAGAAGGCTCTTCTCTCCATTCCCAACTCCGTCACTCCATCACTGATGGGCAGGACCTCCAGTTTCAGCCCCTCACCAAATTAGGCAGCAGGAAGCCTATCTCCCAGCCTGTATCTAGACACCTCATTTTTCTGAAGTTGCAACGGGTTGAAGCCTGCCTAGAAATGGACACCTAAATGTCTTGGAAGGACCGAACCAAGTTCATTAATGTGGCTAGTCGCACAATAAAACTAATGAAGCATGAGGAATGTGATAAGCACAGCTCCCGAGCAATGCTGAAATCAAAATAAAAATTTTAAGGTCAGATGAGACCATGAGAACATTCAGTTTGTCATCCTGAAATGGGTTTGCCTGTGATGCTTTTTGCTGAAGGCCTTCGAACATGTAGGTTGTACAACTCTAACAGTGCTCATAACTTGCAAAGTCACAAGTACCTAGTTCACACATAATATTTTTTGTGTGAGGACTGCAAAGAGGAGAAAAAAAAGGTTCCAACTGTGAGTTTTATAATGAAGTGAAGAGCCTCTTCTGGTTTCACTCGGCTGTATAATGAGATGATCCTGTGTCTAATCACAGAAGAAGAAAGAATGAAATGTACCTACATCCTGTTATATAAGATGCTTTATGGCTGATCAGATATGTGAAAACAGAAAAATCTGCTTTCATCTGCTAGAATAAGCCGTTGCTCATATATATTTGGAGTTATTTCTCAGTGTTTTGTACGATGATGAATGTTTAATTATTAGGCAGATGTTATTGTGTTCTGCTTTTGTACAAAATCATCCGTAAGGGCTACAAAATGTTTGTGTTTCAGCTTTTGTTAATTTTTTTCTTCAAGCTTTTAAAATAATTCTGTGAAGACTGCCAGTTTATTTGAGTAGTAAACAGTCTTACTCATGATTTCAAGCTTATTTTCTATGTATATATATTATAGACCGTATCATTTTCTCAATTATATAGGAACCAACTCATGAAGTTCAGTGAAATTACACCCATGAAGCCAAAGAGATATTTCTATAAGTATACTCCTAGAATTAAATGCTCCCAGAAACTGCCTCAGCTTAGGGAAACCCAACTATCCCCCAGTGGATTATGAAAAAACACTTAAACAAAAATACTTTGTTAAGTGCAAAAAAAAAAGGATAATATTTTTTCACAAAATTTAATATTTTTTTTAAACTGATGTGAACAAAACCCTTTCAAAGAGAAAACAAGTAAGTCCTGAATCAGCAGGCAATGCTATTAAGCTGATGCAGTTAAGTGCAGGCATTAGCAAGACACCACAATGTGAGAGCTACAGCAGACACAGTATAAATCACTATTTTAACAGTATGAAACTAGTTATAAACTGACAACATGTCACTTAATGTGCTTTTGCATATCTAACATTTTTGCAGATTGATTACATAAATGAGTGAAAATAATGATAATAAATGAAATTCATACCCACTTGAAATTTTATATTTTTGATGGAAAGTCAAGACAAACATTTCATTTTCTGTATCTTTAAAAATTTAGTTCTTGACAAAGTAGGTTTGACAGCTATGAAAGAAGTCATTATCCTCATTATTATTGGTTTGCTGGATGACACCATGATATCCTGTGACACTTTACAGAGGTTTTAAGATGTGACAGACACTGCCCCAAATTATTTCCTGTCTAAACAGAGTCTAAAGGAAATATACCAAAGAAAGGCAAAGGAATGGAGTAGAAATAACATTTATAATAGCTGTGGCCGGTATACCCAGAAAGGTTTGAAAGAAGGAGATGGCATCAAGGCAGACTTAATGCTACTAGAGCAAAAAAGGACCTCATCCCTGGTATACAGTGAAATAAGGGGGTGAGGAAAGAAGACCAAAAAAAGGCCAAGAATTCAAGAAGAATAGCTGGACACAAGGACAAAGCAGGGAGGGAGCACCCAGATGCAGATGCAGCTGGCTTGAAGCTCATGTGGGAGATCCTGTAAATGACTGCTGCCTGCAATGCCTGCGCTAACGTGGAAACCAGCACTGCTCTGAGTGGAGGCTGGACCAGATGACCTTTGGGGATCCCTCCCAGCCTAAATTATGCTGTGATTCTGGTAGCCTGTCTGGTAAGGTCTGCCAGCCTGGTCTGCCATACCGCAAAGGCTTGGGAAGGCAATGTGAAGTTGAGACACGGTCCTTCTTCTTTTGGCAGATCCTACGTAGCTGACACTCTTGTCATGATGTATGTTTGATAGTTCTGAAAAGCTTCTGAACACCTGATAATAACTAAACATAGATGATCTGGTCTGATAATGAATGGACCTCAAAAGGTTGGCATTTTGATGTGATTTTTACACTTCCCTAAAAATGCAATTGGATACTGTCATGAGTGGAGGAAACCATATTTGTCCATTAATTGACACCTGTCTGGAAGGAGAGGGAAGGAGACGAGAGGGAGAAAAGAGGAAAGCAAGCACATCTTAATCAGTTTTGTAAAAGAGGATGTAATTTCGAAGGTTATATAGACGATTCTTAATCATTAATAATCTCAGCCTCTCAAATAATGTGCAAAAGCCTCATGCACGATTGTAAGAGTACAAATCTGACATAGAAATCTCATTTCACCATCTCTGCACTGCAATGTATCTGTAGGCCTGTGAGGTTTTAATAGCTGTGCCTTATAACAAAGCAAATTAATCTCCATTTTGCAGCTACAGTTGAATTTTAGCAACAATTTGCTCATTAGTTCTGCACTGCGGCCTGCCGCTGCCTGCCGCTGCCCTCCCTGTGAATTTTTATTGTTGTGGTATTTATTTGGTCATAATTATCTCATCTCTACCTACACCAACCTGTCAGAGAGAGTGCTAGTTTTTCTTTACTGATTTGTAATTCTATTACACAGCCCATCAGCAGCTTGTTTCTGATTATTGCAAGCAGTACGCTCTTCTGGTACCAGCTGTTAATATTTGTCCCTGCTTTATTAAGCAACAAGTACTTGTTGCTCGCCCATAATAATGTGGAGCTAATAATGTCGTCCCAGGCTGCTTCCTGGGAAATTATGTTCTCCCTGTTCCCTTTCTTTATTTGTATAACATCAGCCAGGTAGTTAACCAGCTATTTAATGTATCAATCATCTTGACAAGTCACAGGAACAGAGAAGGCCCAGCAGACATGGCAAGAGGGACACCAAGAAGCAAAGATTGCATTAAAAACTCTCTGGCGGGGCCCACAGCCCTTAACCAGCAGGGAGATCAGAGTACCAGGGGGAAGTCATGGCTCATGCTAAGCGGAGGGATGTTGTCATCATGATACAGCCAAGACCATGGGTGTGCAGGACACCTTTTAGGCTAGTAGATCCCAAGAGCTATCTAACAGGGAGGATGTTTTGAGAGGGGCAGTGCCAGGCAAAGCAATTTGTCATTTTCTTTTAGGACTGCAAAAGGCTGAGAGTGAAAATTTTACAGAGATTTATCAAATATTGGCAAGCTACCACTTCCTTTTTAAGACTTGGGGGTTTTTTTCCTCCTTCTTGATCAATGGCATTCTTTGGACTTTTGGAGGATCTCACCCCCAGTCACAGAGAAAAACCTAGTTTTCTTTGAGATATAAGTGACTGTTAGTGGCTGCGGACAGGATTTCATCTCTACGTATTCATTCACAGTTGCTGTTATCACCTTTGAAGAGTATTTTTACCAGAATTTTCAAATTCCTGACTTTTTAAAAATATCTGTTCACACTCCAGATGTCTGCAGATGAGGGATTTCAAGCTAAGCTACTGAGATTGTTTCTAAACATCTTTCTTCCTAGGATGCAGAAATGTTTCAAGTTACATTCTTCAAATCTATTTTTTAAAGTTACACTTCGATAGTGTTCAAGTCAGTGGAACTGATGCAAGTGTTGATTTGAAAATACTCAATGTTGGGAATTTCACAGCTGTCTTCTGGCTGAGTGTCCCATTTCTTTCTCTTCCTCACCCTGTCTGCCTCCTAGTCCAGGAGGAGCTTGTCCAGATAGTGATTTACAGAGATGTCAAAATCTATTTGTATTAAGATTTACCTTTTAATTTTACACTTCTTTTTACACATTTTTAACTTCTAGGTGTTCACATGTCAAGATTTTAAAGAAGAAAATTGTTAAAATTGTACCCTCTTTCTTTCACAAAGGAGTTAAAGTATGGATAAATCCATTACATTAATCTTAGCATATATTTCTGAAGTTGCCTTAAGCACCTTTCACATCACAACCTCAAGTATTCTCCCTTTTGGACTGTGGCAGAAAACCCTCAGAAGCAGGAAAGACACCATGAAGGCTATGAAACGAAAGTTCATCAGAACTTGAAAGTGGAAAAAAGAATGAAAAGTGGCTTTTTGTACTTGTCCTCTACTTATGAATGACATCTGTTGGAAGGAAAGAAATGAGCAACCAGATCAAGAGACTTTTTGCCAAATGTAATTAAGTAATAATTTCAAATTGAGTTGCTCTCTTCCATAGAGAGCTAAAAGTTTGGGATACATAGAGAAACTCAAGAAAGCCCATGAAAAATGACAGTGGCCCTCACCCTCTGTTTCACTTGGTAGAAGATTTGCCTCTGATGTCCACTTTTGTAGTGTCAGTCCCTAGAGATGTGATTGAGGGAAAGCTGAAAGTGATGTGGCTAGCCAAAGGCTGACTGCTGAGATTATTAAAGTGTTGAGATCCAAGCAATGCCTGCAGTCATACTCAGCGCTTAGGAGAATACCAGCTTCCTATCTCAAAATCCTATCTTGACATAGCCCATTCAGAAAATCTTGTCTTAAATATAAGGAGCCTTGGACAAGTAGAAATCAACACTTCGTGTTTTGAACAGTGGCAGCATAAAGACAGTAAGTCTGAAGAGAGATTCTGTAAAGCTGTGGAGGTTTATAGCCAGAAGCAGTGGGATGAAATTAGAGCGAGAAAAGTTAAGCTGCACATCACAGGAGGTCTATTAGACTGAGACATGGATTCCTATGGGAAAGGATGGAAGATCTACTCTTTGGGATACTTGGTGCTGGAGTGAACTAAACTTGAATCCTCTAGGAAATGCCTTTTATTGTAGGGAATGCAGAATTAGCAAGGTTTTGGACTAGATGACTGAATAAGCCTTTGCAATATCTAATTGCAATACTTACATGAAATAGCCAATAGAAGGAATGAGGAAGGGAAACAAAGGACAAAGGAGAATGTGCATGGTTGAAAAGTGGAATCTCTCATCTAACATTTCCAGACTTGGTGTAAAGATGTGTCAGTGGGGTATTTACCTTTTTTCTAGCTAGACTAAAAAGTTTTCCTTATTGCAAGCTACCAAAGGACAGGTCCCTCCAAATGAGTTCACTTCCTTAATATCTTATAAGGAAATTAAGGAATTTAATGTTTTGCTGCTCCAATTCCTTTTGTTGTATTACATGATCTCCAGGACTGCAACATACCTTGAGGTACTTCTAGCATTGGTTAATAAGAGTTCTTAAAATAGGGTCTACAGCCAGCACTTTCATCACATTCCTTCAAGTGTCACGCTAAATATTCACTAAATAATTAATTCAGCAGTTGGCATCATGTCACAAGCGGTTATGAATATGCAACAAAATGTTGGCAAAGTGGTAATTTGGATTTAAAAATCTCACTGTAAACATTTCTGAAAAAAGAAGTCTTTATGCAATAAATAGGAGTACAAAAAAGTGAAAGAGTTGTAATTGTGAATGTGTGTCTACTACACCACTATGATGGGCAGGTGTCACTCAAAATATTCTTAATGATCTTAAAATGCAGGAAAGGTTATTTGCATATTTTTGTGTTACAGCCATCTCTCTATCCATGGGCTGAACTGACCAGCCTTTCTAAAACAGGCATTTGTTAACAACACTGGCAAAGTTTTCCTGGGAGTGTTTGGTAGAAGATTTACAGAAAATCTACAACCAGGACCCCACAATATTCGATGCTCAAATTGTGATGGGTCTTATTTCAGGGCCTAAGGCCTAATCTTCTGTTCATACACCTTATGAAATGATCAAACTTCGAAATGTATGTGCATCACCTGAGCTCTAGAAACAGCAGCTTCTAGAGACTGGGAGGTAAGGGAGATAAAAGGCACATAAAAGCCTTATGAGACAGGCAACTGGTTCAAACAGAGGAACTGCCAACTCTACAGTCTGACTTCATAGTCCCTGAACATTTGTAAGGGTAGCTTTTTACAAAAGCCTCACATAATTTTTTATTTTTTTTCCTCCCTCAACATTTGATAAAGTTTTTGTCCTCAGGCTTCTTGGCTCAGATTCCCCACCCCACTTATCTTTGGGCATCTAATTTGTCTCCTCTGTGAGGAGTCCAGGCTCCCAGTATTGCCAATTAAAAGAAATGAGCTCCTTCAGAGGCTATTCAGCACTTGGGAACTGATTCACCCTCCAGTGAATCTAGGTGAATGTCCATCTTACTCTGAGCATGCCAAAAGCCAAGAGAAATTAACTCAGAGGTGAAATTAATTCTTCTCCCTCCCTCTGCTCTTGCCCTGTGTGCGCTGTGTGAGATCTGGAGTACCCTTGTCTCTCCTCGCAAATGCGTCCTCTTAACTAAGAACAGAAAGACTGTGAAGACAATTTATAGGATGCTGCATTTCCCCTGGAAACGTCCTCATGTCACTGTGGAGTGTCTGAGATGTGAAGCCTGAAGCAAAGTAGATAGAAAGTCCTGCAGAGATCTGAGCCATCATTCCTGGTAAATATTGCAATACCTGGTATGGCTTGGTTCATTCTAAGTAAGTCTTTTCATGAGACCCGGGTAACGTGTTGGAAGGTGATGTGATGTAAGTAGCATCCAGAGAGAGACACAGCAGGTGCCTCAGGTGGAGAGGAATCACACTGGTGACAAAGCTCCCAAACGTTCTCAGAAATCTGCAAGACCTGTTTAACCAGCTATGAAGTGGTACAATCTGGTGCTGGAAAGCTAGCAAAGATTTCTCAGGAGTTGTGTGTGGTCAAGAGCACTTTGTATTTCCAATAAGCTAAAATCTTGCAGTACTCTTGTCTATTAGCTGACCAAAACGGATTCACAGAAACCCTTTTCCTTGCCTTTCTTCCTCCGTGTTAAACTGCCATCATGAGGTGGGAAATCGGTAAGGGAAAGAGTGCACAAGTGGGATTTCATGACTGTCCAGCTAAGAGGTAGAAGTGAACCCTCCTCCATTTCAGGCTTGTTTCAAGTTGCTTCAAAGTGCTTCAAGCAAAGACAGAGTCCACACATTGCAGAAAATAAAGCAAAACCTCTAAACAACATGAGCTAATGGCCGCTGCCATCACTCTTCTCATCATTTACAGTCTCCTTCGTGACATCTTCTCCTGGGCTACCTGCAAGACAGGTTGTCCTTAATCCTTTCCTGGCTGACTTACCTGCAAGAGGCAGTAAGACAGTTTGGACTGATGCTGATTACAGCCTGCATTGCTGTTTTTATCCTGAGTGCTCGGTCCATCTGATAGCAGCTTTGCTCCTGACCCTTCAGTGGATGGCAGACGGGCTTCACAGGTGTCCTGTTTGCACTGGGTTGTCGGTAGCCTTCAAAGACCCTGCTGTGCTGAGTGTTTATGCTTAACAAGAGGTGTTATGGTAATGGCTTTATATATACTCTGCTGAGGTGTCCTGAGCCTCTCTTCACCTCTTCCAGGAGGGCTGGGCTCCAGTTGCCACCAAGCAGAGCCCAGGGGAACCAGGAAACAATGGGAGATTGAAGCAGCAGTCATTTCTTAAGAATAACACATCTTAGGCTAATAATTACATTTGGAAGTAGCCTGTGGCTACAAATAGCAATAATCAAATGAAATAGTCCACGATAGTGAATGGTTTTATTGCAGGGAGGAAATGCAAGGGGGCAGCAAGGTAGGCAAGTGGGAGGGTGCCTCAGCTCTTTGAGAGCAAGGTAGCCCCCAAAGGGGGCTTGTGCAGTTGGCCTAAGACAGTTTTAAGATAGTATGACACTGGGGCACAAAGGGAGGACACCTCTCAGGACTAATGTCTGCTCAACTCACCATCTCACTGAGACACACAGCAGCAATGCTGAGTCCATGCCCTTCCTGTGGCTTTTCACTCACTTTCTAGAACTGTGTCTAGAGAAGGAAGTAATATATATGAACGCTAATTCCCTGTTTATTTTCTTAATAGTATAAAGATGACAGAAGGTCTTTAGAGAAACAATGTGAGAGGGAAAACAGAGTGAGAAATAAATTAGACCTACATTTCTCTTATTCCATCTCTTCACTATGGAAATAGGCATTAGTTGTTTTGAAAAGTCAGATAAATGGTGCAGTAATTTATCTTTTTTTTTAATCCACTCTGCAAGCTAGCTATGAAATAGATGTAGAATATTTAGCTATATATAGAACAGGTGTGAATGCTTGTTCTAAAATGACTCTCTCCCTCCTCTTTTGGTACGTAGCAATCAGAAACAAATGATACATTTTACCAGATATGAAATTCTAATTAAAGGAGGTAGGAAAAGGGTCAGTTAACAAATACATCAAAGTGCTTCATGCAAATCTGTTTTCTCTCCCTGACAAGAGTGTTAGACATTCATTTATGCCTATGTTAAATGATTTGTATAAAAATCTTCCTTCATGCGTTATGGACAAATAAAAGATGCTGTTGAGGTTGGTTTTTTTCATAATTCATCCTATTTTAGTCACATTTCCATGACATTTACTGTTTGCAATATGACAATGCCTAAATCCAAGCCACAGACCACAACCCATCATGCTGGGTGCTGTCAGACAAAGTTAAGATGGTTCCTGACGCATTACTTTATGTTTTGCAATTTGAATAGGCAGACTGTTTCCTTGACTGTTTAGATAGGGGAGAATGGAAACTCTGAGGGGAAAATGCCTCCATTTTGATCAGCACAATAGACTGATGTCTTGATTCATACCTGCTCTCTGGCACTGAGGAAAGGCTGCAGGAAGTGAAAGTCACAAAAATGATGGAGGAGATGAGCAGAAGCACTTCCTTGCTATTTCCAGAAGAAAGCAAGAAAGCATTTTCCAGAAGCACCAAGAGTGAGACTCTCTTCCCACAGGGCTGAATCTGCGGGATGGACCCTTGGAGGGCAGAAATCCAGCTCTGCAGAACCCACTTTTGTTTTCAAACACAGAAGCCTTCATTTCATGCTGCAACAGGAATCTCCTTCAGGCCACAAAGGAGCAGAGCACATCAATGCATTCATTAGTCCCACTGCGCTAGCACTCACAGATTTGCTCAATAAAAATAGACTGCCGAATCAAGGCCCAAGCATCTTCGGTACTTCCCTTTGTAAGTTTTAATGTTTTTCTGTTCCTTTTCAAGCTTTGTTCGTAGAGAGAGAGATTTTTCCATTTAAGGCAAGCTTTTCAGGGCCATTAGCATGCTGGGTATCAAGACACAGAACTTCTGTCAGTCCTTGGTATGTCCAGGTCCTCCCTGTTTTTAAGGCAATATTAGCCCAACAGGTTGTGATTAGTGCAACCAGTGAGCTAAGCTAGATAGAAGAGCTGTGCGTTTCAGTAGTGACTGACATATGTTTTAAACTCTGAATATGGGCTCCATCCTGGTTAATGACAACATTTCCAGTGATTTGAGCTGGGTCATGATTTCAGATCAAGTGTTCACATCTAGCACCTGAAAAAAGGAACATTAACTATTCTTAGGAACATAGGAAGATTTGGAGAAGTACAG
Source organism: Gymnogyps californianus (assembly GCF_018139145.2). Taxonomy (NCBI): domain Eukaryota; kingdom Metazoa; phylum Chordata; class Aves; order Accipitriformes; family Cathartidae; genus Gymnogyps; species Gymnogyps californianus. The sequence goes on along the minus strand of NC_059471.1, from coordinate 73,346,686 downwards.
TACTTTTCCTTCCACTGCTACCTAACTTTTCTACAGCAAACCTTTGCACAGTACCGCCAGCAGCATTATAATCCAAATAAGGTTCACTGTGACACCTTTTCTAGTTGCCTATAATATACAAACCTGTTGTGGTTGCTTATTTTGTGAATGCCACTATAAATTTAAGGCTCCTACAAGGATTATAAGTTACAAATTATAGCAGTTTACCTAAATTACTGTTTCGAAGCCCTGTGATTTGTGGACCATGGGTGCTTGGTGAGAGCACCCACACTTTTGGAGATGATGTAGGTTATGCAGTAAAAATAGATGGTTCAATTATATTGTGGTCATTTGGAAGCACTCTAGTCAAAAAACACCTGCATCTCCCAGTTTCCAGATGGTTTTGCAGATTTCTAAAGTGTCTACAGAAAGTGGAAATAGCTGTAGCTTGGATTGTAGCTTGTATATAGATTTCAATTCTATATAGAATTGAAAATCCAGGATAATAAAATGAAGCAGAGATAAACAAAGTTCTTCTAAACAGAGAATTGTTCAAACAATAAGTAACAATGACTTATCCTCATGGCTCAAGTCAGAATATTTACAGAAATGTGAAGACTTTTGAAATGAACATTGTATAGAATTCCAGCATACTGAAAGGCAAGTGTAATAGAAAATTGATTTGATAAGACTAGTTCTGTTTAATAACTGCATGTCCTTTGAATCAGTCCTCCATATATTGAATTTCATGAAGACCAGATCAAGAAAAGGAATACAGATATTAATGGAATAACAGTTTTAAACAACTGCAGTCACCTGGTTTCTGTAGCATTATCTTTTAATTATATTTAATCTATATGACAGAGAAAGGAGACCTTGAAAGACTGATTAAAAGAGAGAAACTGTGCTGTAGATACAATGATTGATTGTTGAGGTCCACAGTGTAATGAAAATATTGATGCCCCGGTATGGGTATCTTTGCATAAGCACAAGCAATTGAATTAGTACTTCCAAAAAAGCTGATTTCCTTGCAAGAAGTTTGTTTTTCCTGAGCTGGGGTATGGTAACCAACTATCTTCCTTGGCTGTAGCACTGTGAAGTAAAACGGTTTGCTGTTGATTATCTAGTGTCACAACATCTATTTCACCTACCACACAATTTTATTGTGATTCAAAATGCAAAATGTTCCATGTCACAGATGGCTGAAATCTGATATTCCACTAACAGTTCCATTAAGACTCTTGTTGATTTAAATAATCGATTTTACTTTATGTTCCAATGGGCTTCAAAGGCCAACATGGTCAGTTGCTACCTCTCAGCTAGGGAACAGCGCCTTCCAGCTATGGGGTTGTATCTTGATTACTTTTGAGCATGCCCGTATATACTGAGACTTCAGTTATTCTTCCAAAAGGGGAAAGAAAGTTCAACCAGTGACACAATGAAATTGCAGAATTAATCCCTGGCAGAAACCCCCTTGGAATCAATCCAAAGGTTTGCTAACCTCAGACAGCTTCAGTTTGGTCCTAACTAGACACAGAAACCTGTTCATCACTCAAAAAAAAAAGGGCGGGGGACACACCCCCACTCTACTACAATTAAAGTAATTCTTCCCATTGCACCATGATTCAGCATTATCTTCCTAGCCTCCAAAGACAGAAATAAGCAAGATGTCATCAGGAAAAGGATCATCTCAGACAGATGCATAAGTTTTCTTCAAAAATTAAAAAATGTTTTTCTTTCCCTAATCAGTCCTATGTATTTCATGCATTATTATTTGGTTAGTTTCATTGAACATCACTGTTGATTAAACAAGGAAATACCCTTCTGCGGCTTGATAACAATGCTTCATAACTTTGTGTATAACTGGCTAATTACAATAAAGCTATCAATCGCGAGTCTTAAAACCTCTATATGAAATTATTTGCAGACCAAAAGCATGCAAACAGTACGGTATAAGTGCAATGCACCTTCGTTTAATGTTACTTACACTTTTGCCTCATGAAAACTGACTGAAAAATGTGGGCTTACAAGCTGCTGCACTGGATATGTCATTGTTGTGCAACTCTCCAAAATAAAAGAGACTGGAAACCCTTAAACCAGGCTGCTGCTGAATTAAGTTCCCCTTACTTTGGGGATTCTTTTTTGCTATACATAATCCAGTAGATTTATGTATCTACTTCCACTGCATTTGCTAAAGCCATTAAATATTTAATTTGTATTTGATTCTTCTCTCATGGCTGGAGTTCATCAGCTACCCTTACTTGGAGTAGGATACTAATGCTAACACACGACATGCATTTAAAGGAACACTCCTATAGCCTTGTTACTGGAATGTGATTATTAACAAATGGTAAGGTCAGTTTTCTTTCTGCTTAAATATCATTTGGGCTTAATTACATGATACTAAGATGAACAGGTCATTAAGTTCGCTACTCTATTGATTCTAGTTTTAGCTGAGCTCTGTTCATTTTTTATTTGAGCTCATTTTCTTTGGCTTGAACTTTGACTATGTTATTTGATTGAAAGTTAGCTTCCATGGAAATTATTGAGAGGATGGGGCCTTATACTTCTGCATACATCTCTGAATTAAATTTGATGTTAACTTTTGCAGGGCATTTTTTCTCTTTCAGGATACTTTGCCATGGCTGCAGTGTTCAGAAGGCCCCGGGAGTCTCTAGGACCCTAGTCTTCTAAACTATATTTATGCTTATGACCTGAAAAGGAGCTGCTGTTAGGAGGAAAGACTCAAAAAGCAGTCACATACACAGGACGGTGGTAATAGGGAGGCTGAGCCCCTTTTCAGCCAGGGGTCCCATGTTGGGCAGGATCCCGTGGGCTGACAGCTGGTGGGGCAGCATCGCTGGGAGCAGGGGCTGGCACGCAGCAGCTGGCCACTCCTGGCATAATTCAGCTGAGGGCAGCTTCCCTGATGCTGATGTGGAGCTCTGCCCCAGAGCTTCAGAGACTGTGGGGCTGCTTTGGCATGAGGTGGCTGCGGGAAGAACGACTGCAACTTCCAGTACAGCTCCAAAGCTTTTGGGAGGAGTGGGGAGACAAGGGTTAATGGGGGAGGCAAAGCCCTGGGGCTGTGCCCGTCCCCAGCCTGGTAGATCTAACTTGCTAGAAAGGATCCTGAGGTCACCAAGTCCAGTCTCTGGGTCAGTGTGTGACATTGCTGAGAAGTTAAATGGGATGGATACAAAAATTTGTTAAACAGAGCATCTCTAACAAGGTACAAAACTATCATATTATATTGCCTGGAACTGCCACTATCGCATGCTAGAATGTTTGGCAATTGAAAACAAATTGTGATCCAAATCCATTTTTCAGCTAGTTTTCTCAGACAGGAAGATTCTTACGTGAACTACATAAATTTTTACCATGGAAAGGAGTAGTGCTTCTGGGAAGGAGGGTCTGCCATGCTTTTGACTTCAGAACTCTTAATCTTTCCTCTAAAAGGAGGAAATGACTGCCTGGTTGAGATAATTACACACAGTGTCTTTCCCATCACCATGAAATATGACTGTTGATGATGTATGTGCCAGATAGGAATGTATAAATAAACACTTCCCAAATAAATCACTCAGCAACCATCTGAAGTTCCCTCTTCATCACTGCAATGACAGGGTGGGTATGAACCTGCAACCCAGAAGGGAATACTCTGGCTGTGTGAATCCCTTCAACACTTTGCAGTCAACTTGTCATACCCTTGGACCTGTGCAGGAAGTGCCAGCATCTTCTGGTGAAGACCAGAAGACCTAAGCCATCTTTCTGATCATCTTTGCTTGTCTAACCTAGAAGGTACCAGAATTCAACCAAACTTTAGCCTTCAAAACATCACAGAGCCTAGTGATTGCAAGAAGAGGTAAGGACTACATGGGTTATTCTTGGATGGTACTAGAGGTGGAGACAGAAGGAAGAGCCATTCCCAATCTATCTTACCGTACTGGTGCCACTTGCAAGAAAAAATTCAAGCCTGGAGGAAGAAGGGACATGCAGGAATGTGATGCTGTCACTGTTGGTTGGCCATGCTGCTGGGACGTGAAGCTGAAGTCTTTCAGGCAGGGAGGAAAGGGAATTGATTTCTCCCAATTTCTTGCTGAGCACTCTATTAGTCTGCTATATAGATTGTTAGTTCAATTATTAAACTGATATACAAAAAGAGGTTCTCCCTTTTTAAACTGTGAAAAACCGAGGGAATCAGCCACACACTCTCCCTTCACCTCATTTGATACTTTGAACAAAAGAATACAGCTACTGCCTTCGGGGGTCTGTGCTTTGCATCCAGGGCTGGCAAAGATACCTAACTCCCAGAGAGGACCAGGATTTCATCTTTTTCCTTTGTGTTTCCTACTGGCTACTGCCCACTGATCATGCTGACTGCAGGCCTGCTACAGAAAGCTTGCTGCTTGTATTTTTGCTGGCATCTCCGTCTCTCCCCTTGCATGGCACAGGCACGTGTGGCATGCCATCCAGGGAGCTGGGCTGCTCTGCAGTTTGTGAGCATCATCGCACCCCTCTTTCAAGACTCCAGGTGCTTTTTTGTGTCTAACTCTAAAGCTTTATACCAGGACGCAATATTTACTGGACAATATCCAGAAACAGTTCTGTATAGAAGTGATGTTTATGTTGGTACCACCAAAGATTATGGGATTGCAGAGAGACTTACCTTTGCAGAGAAAACTCAGATTTTGTATGTTTGGCAGATTAAATAAATAGAGAGGGAGAGAGAGAAGGGAAAGTGAGCAAGCACTGACAACAACAGCCTGAAAAGGATGTTCCAGTCAAGAGGCGCACCTAAGTAAGTCAGATACAAGAAAGGAACCTCTCCCAGTTTTCTGTCACTGTTTCAGAGAGATGTCACTTCAGGTGACTCACTGGAGCAAGCCAAAAGTACCTGCCGGATTTTCAGGACTCCACAGTTTCCAAGTCCCTTTTCTCTCACCCTGCTGCATGTTTTTCCTCTTTCCCATGGAGAACTAGAGCAGCATGTAATGAGCCGTGTTTCTTATCTACTCCTAGCCCTAGGAGCTCTATTGATCTCACCAGTGTTAAATTAGCCTTGATAGCGATATGGTATTTTGGACACTACTAAGCTGCAATGCTGCCACTTCCTAAACAAGCCATGGGCTTTGTTTCAAATGAACACAGCAACTGATTAATCAATACTGAAAGGTTATCAAAACCTGCATCCTGATAGCAGACTTTCACAATGCCCAAGGACTTTTTTTTCTCTCAGTTATACAAAAAAAACATGCTTTTTTTTTGTGCTTTTACTGCCTCTTCTGGGCCTTGTTTTCTCCCTCTGGCAGTCCACCCTGTTCCCATGCAGTCTCCTGGCTCCGGTGGAACTTCCCCCATTTTTGCACCCAGAGGGATCCCAAACGGGTCCAGATCCCCCAGGGAAACTGCGGGCTAACTGCTTCCTAGGGTCTAACTCAAACATCTACGTATGACTGGCAGGCACAAAATGTTCCCCACTCTTTGAAGGGGTCTCGGTCTCCAGGTCCCTGCTTGCCTGCTTCCAGAGAGCAGACTAATGAGGCATAAAGCTCCTTGAGGACCTGCCAAACTAAACATGGCCACGGCATGCTTCCACCATCTACTGGGTCTACTCAAAAGTTTGTTAGGTTGTGTGATAAAAAAAGACTTGCAAAAGGAGCAGGGAGGCCCAAGGGTGTGTGGGGGAGCCCCGTTAAGCCCACAGGGGCCAGTGGAGTCCCCTGCCCTGGCCCTCCTGGGTGTCACTGAGAGCAGCCATCCCATGGGCTGGGTGAGACCCATCAAGATGAGTCCATGGGACAGGCTCTGCCTAGGTCACTTGACAGATGGGGGGTGATTGCCTGCAGGCAAGAGACTCTGTATCGGGGAAGAGCATTTTGGATGGGATGTTTAGAAGAGGGAACAAAGGTGGTGAAAGGGAGGGATCAAGGGGTACTGGGAGGAACAAGCATGGGAAAACAGAGGGAAAACGGGATAAAAGGGGCTGGTGGCATGGAAGCGAGTGCTAGTCAGTCCATGAGTCCGGCCATGCCTGTGCCGGCCAGTGCAGCCTCTCCTGTCTCCTCATGAAACTCTAATGATTTTCCTGGTAAGGGCTTCCCATCCCCTGTGCCCATGCGAGGCAGGGCTGATTGCCCGCCTTGCCATGGGGCCGGACCATGGGGCCAGCACTGGAGAGACGGGGGTGTAAGGGCTGTGGGTGCACGTGTGGGGATGCAACCACAGGTGAGTACAAGCCGGTGAGGAGGCGAAGGGCTCAGGAGCTGGGTGTCGGGATGGACCCTGGAGAAAGCCGCAGCTCTGCCAGCTGGTGGCTGAACGCACCCAGTTTTGTGTGTGTGTCTTGGGGGGGGGGTCTGTCCTGCCTGTTGTAGCTCCTCCACTGCCATACAAAATGAATCACTGACATGCTCAAGTGAGAACGGCTGATGCCTCTACAGGCTAATTGTTAAAGCAAACCTGTATGGGGGAGGACTTGTGTCCTAGGCTTCACTCTAATGAGTGTGTAAGTACATGGTATAAATCAGAAAGGCTTAAAAAAAAAAAAAAAAGAGTCCGTTTAGCCTACACAGCACTAGTAGATAGAAGCTGGGGCGTTCCTTGAAACATCCATCTCCCTTCAAGCACAGATTGAATTTGGACTAAATTCTCCAATATCCAGTAAATGTTGATTTAAAAAGGAATCAGTAAAAAGGAAATCTTACCTTTAAAATGCATGAAGGAAATGCTAACATTCTGCAGCATTGTCACAGCTTTAAAACAAAGGTCTGACTGCTCTTGTACTTCCTAAGGAAATGTGTTAAGTACCTAACTGCAGAAAAGGTTTGACACTCTGCATCCCAAGCAGCACAGGGTGTGTTCCTGTAGCCCAGAGGGTCTGATGTAGGTTTCTTACCTCTCCTCAGCACCCTGGACACGCTCTCTGCATTGCATTTTCTATGAATCCTTTTTAGCACCTAACTCTCCCTCTTTGTCAAGCCACGGCACCAAAGGGGCGTTTGTGAAGTGCGTCGGGGAAGCGTGTGCCTGCGAAAGTGCCTTGGCTTTCAGCTGCACACAGGTTCAGTCCCCTCCAGAGGGGAGAAATAGGCTTTTTCCAGAGAACAATTTGCATTGCCCATATTATGGTTTTGCTTTTGCTCACCTTTAGGGAAACCAGCTTGCCTCCATCAGATGTAGAAGGAGACCCGTGGCTGCAGCCTCCTCACCTGGGCACATGAATTCGGAGGCAGAGGGAGAGATGGCTGCCCAGGTGCTCTGTGTGTTGCTCAACACCCTCACCCACAAGATATGCTACATATAAACACCCTTGGCTAGAATGTCACCCTGTCTTTACCATATAACTTTGCTACAAGATTTTCTTTCCTACAAGATTTTCTTTGCTATAAGTTTTTCTTTGCTATAAGGGTTTTTGTTTCTTTCTTTCTTTCTTTTTTCTTTCTTTCTTTCCACAAGATTGCTAATCTTTTCTACAACATTTTCTTTAAGAACAAAATCAGCTCTTCCTAGTATTTCTCACTTAAAGGAAATATTAGGGAAAAAAAAATTTCAGCTCCTCTTGTTTGCACATTGGGCTGAATTTTAGTTGGTTCTTTCCTTGTTGAGTCTGGTCCTAAAATGTGCTGAAGGATTCTTCCAGCATGTAGAAATGTAATACATAATATATAACATATATTAACATAATAAATATGATATTAGAGGTATGATATGTGATAAATTATATAATCATAGATCATATAACAGAATACACAACATACATTATACATTTTATGTTATATATCATGTTATATTGTATATTATTTAATATATATTTTATCTTTATGTGTTATTTATATTTCTAAAACTGCAAGTTGTGGAGATTTGCACTTTGATGTTTCTCTTCATTTTTTTGCTATTTGAAAAAGTAACCTCTTTGGAAACAAAGTCATGAAGTCAATCAGAGTCAAGAATCACAGAGCTGCTTTCACTTCGAATGAAGCAAAACTTTATTAGGGTGAGGGGAGAATCGATCTATTAAGCCATCCTGTGTCTGTTGCTGCTCTGCTGACACCCTACGCAAGTTACATCCTTTATTGCACCACCATCATCAGAGCTTCCCTGTTTACACAAGCTAGCAAGTAGCTGGCCCTCTGTGCATAAGTTTCACAGCCTGCCCCTATCTATTGACTCCAGTTTTAAGGTAATAACCCACATTTCTGTAGAAGTTTTAAGCACTCTTCTGCTGATGAGCCCTCTGCAGTTTCCTGTCAAACCAGCAAACCTGTATTGCAGCCAGAGGGTATCCTGGGTTTGTTATAATGTCAAGGGCCTAAGGTGAAATTTTGCTCGATCAGGCCCTGTTCCCTCTGCTAGCTGGCAGTATCCCTTGCTAGTTACTTCCCAAGAAACAACGGCTGCGATCAAGGCGAAGATGGATTTTGGTTGCAGGGAAAACAGGCTTAAAAATTTCCCAAACGTTGTGCCAACTTCAGACTCCACCCAAGCACACTTTACAATGAAACTTTATTACAAACAGTGGAGGGAACTCTAGGAATGAAGTTTCCTGAGGGAGAAGAAAATGCTCTTCTCCATCTATACTTGCACCTCTGGCCTGCTGAAAGTGAAAAAAAGGCTTAGCTGGATTTTCTTATTTTGACTTAATTATAGCTTTTGGAAGCACTTTTTTTCTGTAGTTGTATAAAAAGTTAAGCTTAGCATTATCTTGTTACAAAAGTGAGGGAACTGTAAAGCTGAATCAATATGATTTTAAAAGCTGCTATTTAATTAGTTTCAGTTGATCAGACAGACATTTGATTTTCTAGCAGTGCAGCCTGCTAGGATTAAAGGGCAATAATATCTAGATATATTTTCTGATAACAGTTTTGTCCGTGTATGTGTTATAAGCACATCTACAGATGGCAGCAAGAAAATGAAGCTATGGGAGGATGGTGAATTTACCTACTAAAATGATGACATATGACACAACATTTCTCCGTCTCACCTTATCTAAGAAGTGGTTCGACTGCTCTGTGTTCCTGTCGTCTTTGTACAGCAAGACTTCTAACACAAGAGGTCTTGGTCCAAGCAGCACAGTGAGGCGAGTCATTAAACGGATATCTCTAATACTCTCTGTATTACAGCCTTGTGATCCATGAAATAGATTCAACTTCTACTGTTACTCCAATGCAGCTTTTTACAATAAACATTACTTTGAAATAGTGGTGAGATTCGTAAATGTATTATGTTTGAGAAGACCACCAAGATCCTCAGACGTGGCTGTGATGTTCAGAGTGAACGAATGGCAGAATACGAAAGATTTACCTTTGAATAAATGAGAGGGTGAAAAGATTGTTTAGCACATTTTCCTTAAAACACAAACTTTAGTTTTGCCTACCTAATGCTCTCAGGAGGAAAAACACAGTGGTGTCATTTGTGCCAGAGGCTTTTCAAATAAAATACGTGGTAGCAGCTGGGCAAATCCAAAAATGCAGCCACTACAATTTATAAATTACTGCAGTCCCCAGTGAAATAAGAGTCAAATGATTTAATAACAAATTGCTATTTGATGAGTTACCTTACAAAAAAACTAAAACATCGTGAGAAGAGTGTTATCCAGCACAGCCTTCTTGCATCCCACGTAAGATGGGGGCTTTGGAACTTGATCATTGATTCCTGTTCAGACAGGTCACCTTTTTAAACCAGCAGCCTAGTGATGGTTCCATTTTGCCAGTGCCTGAGCATACACTGTAGTCTTTACACAAGTAAAACTCCCTTTCATTTCAGCAGGAGTTTTACCTGAATATGAAAGACAGTGTCATCTTTGGCCCTGCTTTAGGAGAAGAGTAATTTTTATAGTCTACTAAATCCCTTTCTAGGTTGAAATAACTCGATTGCAATTCTAATAAATGCTTGGTTATGGAGGCTGGAAATTTAACATCCATGCCAAGCAGACAAAATTGAACTAAATTTGCAGAGAATAAATGCTTTCAACATTACAGTTAGCTTTTAACACAGAAGCTGTATTCTAGGAAATCCAGATTATCATTGGCATATAGTAAGTGCCTGGGAGGTGGAATTATCCCTAGTATACCCTTACCATGAGGCTATTCAGAGCATAATTTAGGGTGCTATTCCTCAAAAGCTGAAGGCCCTCTCCAACAGGTTTCAGAGAAGGGAATTTTTCATCTGTTTGGCCATCAGGGCACAAAATCAATAACAAACCTGAGGACTACATACTTGCAATTCCAAAGTCCAAAGTCAAGCCTGGGATTTCGCTTTCAAACCTTCCCTTTCTCTGAGAAAGAGAGTTCTCTGCACTGCCCTCACTCCTCTCACACTTTTGAGATGAGTTTTTGGGACCAAAAGGCCTTCATAGCAGTTACCATGGTTGCCAAAGGCAAGGAAGAAGCTCAGTGCAATTTCATACAGAAGTCTCGAGACCTGTTCCAGAGAGCACCCAAAGGAGCCCAGGAGAAAGTTCTACTTTAGGAGGCGGACCGGACAGAGATGCTGTCTTTGTGCCTGGCACAAGGGCTGTGGCCACAGAAGTGGCATTGCCAATATAAAGCTGAACAATGTGTGGGAATAAAAAGACATCTGCAGCAAAAGTAAAGATGGAAATATTGTAGTGGGTTTTTTCTTTCACACTGGTCTTAGCTTTAAAACTGTGGAAGAGGCAATCAAGATATTAATTCCGTAATATCTGAAGAGTCTCTGATACTGTTGGTCCATTTTCTACTTCTTGCTGGTGGAACTGTAAGGCAAAGGCAGAGTGTCACAAATGCACTTCTGTTGCAAAGCTTTTGCATCTGAGTTCCCCATCTTCTGTTGTACAATGACTTAGAAGAATTTTTGTGGAGGAGGATATGTAAGTAATTTATAAGATTCTTAGCTAAGGTAATAAAGTGGGTTCGATGTGAGCCACAGTCTTTGCTCCCCTGTCTGACAGCTGTTTCACATATTCCCAGTCAAGTTTTGAGCAGTGCAGATCTATTATGCATATTATGGGGAAGGGGAGGCTTTGGATACTGGAAGGCTACAGATACTGGAAGGCTACAGAGTTAAAGAGAATATCCTGAGAAATGGCAGAGAGCAGAAAGGGGAAAGAGCAGGATCCCCAATATTACTTACCTTCAAGATGGAAATCCCCCACAGATTTTCAGCCAAAGGAAAAGAATGAAAATTAATGAGAAAAGGAGAGAGAAAGACAGGGAAAGAGAGAGCCCTGCACTAATCCTCTTTAAAAAAAAAATTACAATGATCCTTCTCTGAAAATTTTATTATTATGAAATTTGTTGGTATCATTAGCTGTGACTTGAATCTGTCATTCAGCTGATTCAAATGAAACATTAGCACTATCATTATGGGACTCTCCTCCACCTTACCACATAAGCAGCATTGGTGGGAAAGGAGCTAGTCAATGCACGACAGCAACAAAAGTGCTCCCGGGTGAAAAAAATCTTGTTTTTCTCTATTCACATGCAGCCATTGGAGAAAGAGAACATGTACAGCAACAGTGCAATTCCAGGACAGGAATTGCCTTGCTGTCCCGGGTGCAGCATCCTTTTAGATGTCCCCTTGCTAGTTACCTGCACTAGCCCTGTGAAACCAGCAGAAACATCGGTCTGCTCCAGACTAAACTCTTGCAGTGTTTAGCTTTCCCTGTAATGAGAGCATCATTAAATAGACTGACATTCAAAGAGGTCTGTGAGCAGTAATATCTTGTTACTCTTCCAGCTAAACACTGTCCGCCACCACTCTGCAACTGTTAGTTTAGTTATTCAGCTGACCTGATGATAGCTAAACTGTCTTGCCAGCTAGCCTCCCATCAAATGCTTAATGAGCCCAAATGAAAGACCAGTGGGCACAGACACTCCACTGGTTATCTGTGGAAGTCAGTGGAAGGAAAGCCTCAGATCGCTCACACTGTAAATAGTAGGTTGCTGGATCACCTTAGGATCATGAGACACTAAAACATGAGACATCAGCCATATTACACTGATGCCTGTTAACTCCCTTTGATTGATCAAGGCTTACTTAATAAGCATAAATATGTCTAGCTGACATATTTATAGCTTGGGCCCTCAAGTCATGTGTCACAGTGATAGCCCCAGCAGACCTCTGGAGCACTGTTTGCTATTATTCTGGAAACCCTAACACTGTCTGTGGTTAAATGACAACATGCCTGCTTGACCACCTTATATCATCCAGCACTGACAGCTGATTTGATGGAGTCAGATAGCAATGCTAACCTGTTTTTTTTCACTGACAGGGCTACTTATCTGCCTGACCTGGAAACAAAGGGAGAGAACTAAGTCCCAGAAGATACCCTTTCTCATCAAGTATACCTGCAGTCACAGCTGGTTGTTTCAGGTCCAGATGGCTACGCAGACCCAACACACAATGCTGGGAGAGCTGAGCACTCACTGAGTAGATGTGAGATCCACAGCTACAGAGATGTTTACATCTTAGACCTACAGCTGCATGACCTCCTTAGTAGGGCAGGTAACCATCTTCTTCACAGAATATCCTTTTGAAATGCTCTCCACCATATATCCAGCAGGGCTATGGCTACAAAGCATGACAAGAATGAATGTTAGCTCATACTTGGGTGCCCACATCCAAGACAGTCCTAGTGGCAATAACCAGATAGTCATGAATTTCCACAGGATTTAGGCAGCAAGTGGCTAAACCCAGCGAAAATACCAGCCAGAAAGAGTAAGCCGAGAAGAGGGTTAATAACTAAGGAGATAGTTCATCTGAAATATCAATAATGTAGGGAGTCTCTGACACTTAAACACTTATGCTATATGTGATTTAAAAATAACAATAAGCATATTGTTAATGTGAAAATATAAGTGCAACGATTCACTGCCTAAATTCTTAGTTATGCCCTGACAATAAAAACATTGTACATAATAGTAAGTCATGCCTTACATCACCGTTGCAGGCAATGGTGAGGAATGGAAAGCCTTTTCCTCTAGGACGAGAGTAAGGATGGGATCTGCTGTACAGAAATACAGTACAACACATTTCTGTACATCAGTGTAGCTGGGGCAGCTGCTTACCAAAGGGGTTAGACAAACCCAAGCCTATTTCACTGGTGAACAACAGCTGTGACACTACAACAGCACAAGACTGCAGTTATAGCACTAAAAAGGACCTCAGCATAGGCAAGGCAAAGCTCCTTGCCTGGTGATCCCTGAGAATTGCCGAGATGCTCATGCTACAGCTGCAAGAATGAGGCAGCACAAAGATCTGGTGAATCCTTCGGGGTCTGTGGTGCTAGTGTTCAAGACCCCTGTCTGTTTTATACAGATGATAGGTGGGACAGTAGGTTCCAGATGAGGTAGGTTGTAAAGTGTCAGAAAGCATGGTGCAACAACTACCATCCCACCCACCCATCCACCCCGAGTTTTCTGTACAGAGGACCATCGTTCAGGACATACATACTTACATTCAACCTAATAATCAGTAGCAACAATTTTACGTTTGTCATATCCTTGAGAAGTAATACAATAAACTGCAAACAAAGTAAACACCCTTCCTTAAGGAAATGTAATTTGGACATCATATCCAAATGAATAAATCATTCCTGAAAGGCAGAAGCAATATTACTGTTGAATTAGTGCTGGATGTTCTTTTGTTAAATTGTATACAATCAAAGCAAGGTGCCAAATTGCCAACTAACTGTCTGGAGGTCGATTTTTAAATTCACGGATGAGCTAATGCATTTGTGGCAGTGATCATAAAGGGAGGAGTTCACCTTGCATTAGCCTTGACTCATAACTATAAATTTACAATGTTACCAGAAATAGATGTCCTATTTCTTGTCATTGATCTGCAAGCCATAATTTAAACATTTACATGTCCTAATGTTGAGCCTTCCAATTGCCCGAAACATCTCTCTCCAGGGAATGCTCACCACAAGGACAAGGACTGTAAAAATAAGATCATCTTCAGCAAAAACTGGGAACCTTTGGCATCTTGATGTTTATGAAAAGTCTCATAAGTCAATAAGAATTGAAACTGAATGATAAAAGGATATTGATAAGGGTCAAATGAGGACATAACAGAAGTAAAACAAGTGTACACTAGATTATAGTGTTGGTGGGCAAATGAAATTAGAAGTGAAAGAATTCTGCAAGACTATTAAGTAAAAAAGCTGAAAAAATTGCTATAAAATTAACTCATGTATTGTCTTATCTTTCAGTAGAAATAACATTGTTACTATAGAGTCATTCATTAATAGAAAAATCAGAGAAATGTTGTTCCGCTTGAAGTAATGCTATGTGTTTCCCTGAAACTGATATTTTAAAAACAATATGTATGGGAAATGAATGAGTCATCAGTTATGAAAAGATGTATTCATTCAGGTGAAGTGAAGTACGTGGCAAATTTAAAAGAAGTGGTTTCAAGGCTGTAGTATAAGCAGACATCATTTGTAGGGGAGACGGGAGAGTGCATAGATTAATTTCCAGACATGTTTGCAATACTTCATAAGTGCACACATAAACTTCTTGCCTGTTTCTTGTGAAGTGCTCCCTTTCCTAAAGTGTGGAAATTGCTGTTAGATAGCTAATTAAACCAGTGCAGTATGTCCAAACATCAGAGCAAAATGTCCGAATACCAATGTGAGTCTTGAGGTGTTTTGAATTCTATCATTTTTAATTCAACTATTTCAGATATCAGTTCAGAGAGCTGGTGGAACAAGAAGCATGAGAGAACCTGCAAGCAGTTTATAGCAGTATTTTAGTGAGTTTTAAATCTCAGAGTTTTTATATCAATTTGAATATTTACTGCTCCTTATAATTTCATTTTTTATATAATCTTCAGTAGAAGTGTGCTGAGTTCTGCTGAGGCCTTTAACTGAGGCCAATAAATAGATAATGATAGAATTTTTGAAAGCGTTGTGAAATTCAATAGGATTTTGTGGTCTTTCATCATAAGGCCAGTTATGAGCATCATTGCTGCAGGTCTAATGCCTACCTGACTTCACTTTTTTAGTTTGCCTTTTGTAGTAGTGGCAAATCAGTAGAACAAAACTCTCTGCCTTCTTGATCAGATATATGTGGAATCTAGCACTTTGACCTGTAAGCCTTTAATAGCCTGTAATTTTTAATCAAATTCCTTGTTAATGATTTCTGGTTTGCTACTTCTTTCACACAGTCCTTTGCACACAAAAAAATGAAGAAATGTCCATGTATGCAATGGTGCATCAGTTGTCCAAACGGCCCCAGTCTACGTTTAAATACCTCTCATGCTCTTTTCAGATATACCTGCATACATAAATTTGTTGTGTTTAAATTCTCTGCTAAACTGAGTAATAATTGCACTATTTTTGTATTGGAGGAAAGAATGATTCACAGAGGCTGCTCTTGCCTCCTAGGCAAATGTGGTCTAGGGGGCAGTGCCTCGGTGGTGGTCTTGGGGAGCCCTGCAGACTGGGGGACCTGCAGGATCATGCCCCTGTCCTTTCTTATCCCCACACCTGGGCTCCACCTAATGAAAACTCAAGCTCAAGAAACCTGAGGAGCTTCGAGGACCCGGATCTTATCCACATGTCCTGGGGCCAGGAAACCCCATCCAGGACCGGGAAGCACCTCTGAGTCCCAGAGCTCGGGTAGAGTCAGCAGAAGCATTTCTCAGAGGAGAAGGTACTCAGTTTGTTTTGGGAAAGGCAAAGCCCATGCTGACATAGACTCAAACGTCACTGCTGTCCATATTTGCAAGTCATACATGGCATTTTGATGTAGTTCAGCAACACCTGTGTTCATATTTCCTAGCAAAGGTTTATGATCTCAGCATGGCTTTAAGAGAAACAGAGGGGTTTCAGTCCTTTCGGATTAATCAATTTTTTAACAGAAAAAGGAAAGTTTCTGAGCCTGGATGTTAGCTCTAAGGAAAGAAAACTTCTTTGATTGTTACTTGATGATGTCTTTGTTAATACTTTTAGGTTTTTATATATCCTGTAGATCTGAATATCATGTCTTTCTGCAGGAAAAGCTTGATGTTGTTTTATAAAAACTTGTGTGCACTTTTCTATTGCTTTAGAAGGGATTGCTTTGGATTTCCTAAAACATAAATTCCTGTCTGGGACTGCTGAAAACATTCTGCAGCAGACAACTGAGGACTAAGTTGCCCTGACATAGACTTCATGTGAGTTGCAGGTGTTTAGAACTTCTTTAAAACCAGAAAGTGGAGTTCTACCTCTCTTCTGATCTCCCTTTTCTGGCACTGTAACTAATAAAGCTTTTCTTACTCTACTTTTCCCTGTAACTCTCCAGACACCTATATCAATTTTTTAAAACTGTAGCTTCAGTGTTTTATCTAATAATTCATAATGCAGGAAAAAACTCCGCTTTTATCAGTTTTGAGTTTACCACCTTTTATTTCATTGACAGTCCTTGTTTTTGTTATGAGACCAAGAGGAGAAAAGCTCCTTATCCATCTTCCTTAGACTACCATTATTTCGAACATATTTATAATTTCTTCTCTTGACTGGCTTCAAAATTAGGTGAGGTGGCTCAATGCCTTCTCCCACCTGGTGCTGAAAGTCTCCGAGCTGTTCCGTGATATCCTGAGACAACCTTGTGCAGTGCTGAATCACACTCACGGGAAGAATTTTTTCCCCTATATCCAAGTGAGGTTTCCCTTACCGCAGCTTGTGACCACCACCTCTTGTCCTTACACCTTTGGAAAGCATCCATCTCCCTTTTCCTACAAGCCCCCTTTACAAAGTAAAGGAAAGCAGTTGGACTCCTCTTTTTGCCTTCTCTTTTCCAGGCTGACCAAGCCAAGGCTCCTCAGTGTCCCCCCGCTCATCATGTGCTCCCCAGCCATCGCAGTGGTCCTCCACACACTCTCTTTTGCTTATTGACGTCCCTTCCGCATGGGGAAGCCAAAAGCTGGACACAGTATCCCACACACCCTCACAAATGCCAGGTAGAAGGGAATAAACACTTGCTGGCTATATTCTTGCTAATACAGCCCTGTCTGTGGTAGTCTTCACCATCACGATGCTGACTCATGTTCAGCCTGCTGCATACCAGGTTCCCCTGGGTCTTTTTGGGCAAAGCTGCTCCTTAGTCCCTCGCCCCCTGCCTGCACTGTTGCACGGAGCTTTCCTGTCCCAGGTGCAGGATTTTGTATTTTAATTTGTTGAATTTCATGGCTTCTTTCAGCCCATTCTTCCACCCTGTTGAGGTTCTTGTGAATGGCAACTCTACCCACCAGCACATCGAGCTCTCCCTCCAGCATGGTGTCATCTGCTAACTCAGTGAGTGTCCATGCCTTCCCAGGGCCCAGATTGTTTATGTAGATCAACACTCAGTATCAATTGTCGTTAATTGGCACATGATAGCTTCCAGTTCCTGCCAAAAATATCTTCCAGTTTTGATATCAGATGTCTTAATATTCAGACAATTCCTTCTGTAAATTAACAGTGTGCACAGAAGAGAAGTATCTTGACTGCTTATTCAGGTACATTTGAGACACTATGGCATTGATATACAGAGGTCCAGCCTAGCTTTGGATGCCTTCAGCAGCATGTTCTCCTCCTAGGTTCACTTGAGAGAAAATTCTGTGGTTTAGGAGAACTCACTGTTGAAACTTTTGATTTGTCTTGCTTCTTCTTTTGCCTAATGTTTGTTAGTTTTGCCTTGTGTCACCCTAAACATTTAATTTTCCTCTTTGTTTGCACCTTCAAGTTTACATTCAGTTACATAGATACTCAAAGCCCAATGTATTCAAAATACAGCTCTGTGCGCAAGGAATGCAACAATATAGTAAGAATAAAGAATGAAACTTTCAATAGCTTCTAATACATTTTTTGGGTCAATGATGACAAGGTCTGCAACAAAGTTCAAGGACCTTTCAAATGTGCTAGCTGAGTACTCGAAGTAAAGTTCTGCTATAACCACACAGCAGCTCTTATTACAAAGTTGTATTTCACAAACATAAACAATTTCCACTTTTAGCCAGACATGAATTTAAATTTAAGGGACCTTTCTATAAATAACACATCATTGGCCATGAAATTCATGCTCCACTTTGGAAACAGAAGGCTTCCTTCCTTAAAGGCTACTCAGTACCTCATATTTAATGCTCAATACATTGCTTATTTAAACAAAGACAGAACACACCCTACTTGCACACATTTAGCTAAACTTCACCAACTTTGAGTTTCCTTTTGAAAACCACAATGTCTCATAATTCCACTGTGACCAATTAGGATGACAACCTCCAGCTTGACTTTGTCATTCAATAAACAAATCTGATGTTTAAGTGTTCCCAGACCTCAATATGCTCTGAAAATAACCATGGCCAGCAGCAGTTAGTCTTCAAAAATGTAGAGTCCAAACCCACCAAAATGAATTACTTTTGGACAAATAATACAGAAGCAAAGTTTCAGTTTTCATCCTTTCCAGGCATGGTAGGTATGTAACTACAACTATTACTCTCTGGGGTGATATATGCACTACCTTGCCCATGACAATTAAATCCCATTCTATAAAGGGAATACAAAAAAATAGAAGCAGGCTCAGTTCTAAAAACATACAATACTGCTGCAAAAAACAATGGGATTTCCAAGGCACTCAGTTTTGTACAGTTGTCAGCAAGACACAGGTATGCTACTACATGGCTATGAAGGCTCACAAAGTGATAGGAAGGTTTGGGGATGATGCTGTGTCTGGGATAAAGTATCACATAGCTGTTCCTGCTAACATCTCATGCCTGTTACCAGCAGGGAATGCTGACACAGAAAACCAAACATGAAATCAGGGTTAAGAGCAATACTGAAATCAAAGGACCTCTAGCAATAAAAGTGGCCCAGAAATCCAGGCAGCGCAAATCATAATTAAGATGATTACTGTAGCATTTTACCTCAAACAAAAACATCTGGGCCAGGTGCATGCCTTACACATGTTTATGTCAACTTGACAAAGGCTGCTGCAAGTGAAAAATCTGCAGCAAATGCTATTCTTCCTCCTTCGGGCACCAGCCATGTTGTTGCAGGGAGTTGTTTCCTCCTAAGGAGCTTTGAAAAGGAGTTTTCAGGAGATGCCTGAAGTCAGCTAGTCCTCTTTCTCCACAATCTCCTATCTGGAAAGGGAGGTGTCAATCAGACCATTTTGGCTTTTCCTTCAAATCAAGTAGCTCATGTTACTGTCAGTGACTCTGTAGCTCAGAGCAGGCAGACAGACACAGTTCAGAGACAGGGAAACACCCATATTACACTATCCCTTTGGCTGCAGCTGATGGGTGAACCTGGGAAGTGCTGGAGCAAAACTGAATGGCCTAAAACAGGAGCTCATAGTCAGCTGCGAAGGGACTTGCAAGAAACTGTTCCAAAAGGGCTGCACCACAGCACACGAGTGCTTGGCGCTCTGGTCTTTTGTCTCTGTTTTCCTTCAATGTCCTCTAGCAAAACCGGATGGAATTGCAATGTTTATTTCCAGGGCAGGTTTACCAGATAGACAGGAAAAAAAAATGGTCAGAATGAATCACACCAATGGTTCATCTCATCACTCCTGGCTGCCCACAGAAGGCTCTGCCTCATCTGAGGATGTTAATCGTATTTCTCCTGCCCTCTCAACACATCCATTTTAGGTGAGAGAAAAAATTAATCTAAAATATTTTTTTTGCTACCTGGCAATAAATTCTCTCTGTTTTTACTGTTATACTGTTGGTCTCCTTCATAGTTTATGATATGACTTTATTTACAGTATTCATAATGTCACTAAATAGACCTGCAGCTCTGACCTATAGATATTGAGGTATGTGGCTTCTTCATTTATAAACGGAATTGGTGATGAGAGCAAATTGGATAAAGTGTTGTGGGCTGCAGGAGGTGTGAACTGAAACACTATCGGTCTGCCTTCCTAATCTAATCTTAATATTTATCACTCTGCTAGAGAGAAGTCCCCTCCCTTCACAATATCTGCATTGCAAAGCTTTTAAATTGTTAACATTTCCCCTGAACAGTTATATTGTCCCCTTATTTACTATGAGAGGTGATGGGGAAGTATGAAGAATGTAAAAGTTGACCAATGTCAATAAACTTATCATTCATTTGAATGGGGAGAAGAAAGCCACACGTAAAAAGGTACATTCCATGACTTATTTCAAACTCCGTCCAGAAAGAGAGAAGCTCTTATTTTTAGTCAAGATTTACTTATGTTACAATGTATGTTCCCTTCAAAAGCATGAGGAACATCTTTATTTCCCAGAAAATGGCCATCACATTCATCATTTTCAGAAGTAACTTCATACTACAGTGGTGACCATCCCTTGCCTAGTATTAGTAAGAGCTCTAAAACATTTAAGAAATGAACGAGAGAAAAGAATGACAAAAATTCTGGCCTTACTGGATTTTAATGCCGGTTTTAAAAACCTGTGGGGACAGGCATTATATGATGATGTGAAGGGCTGTAAAAGTTTTCCTGCTACTGGCCTAAGAAATGTCACTAATGAGTAATGCAACCATCTCAAACTTGTAATAAAATTTTTACAGCAACCCATACCATTATAGGTTCTTTTTAGCTACATATTATCTGTAGTTCTTCAAACCGTCTGCCAACACTGAGGCTTTAGAAAAAGCGGGCTTGTAGAAATTGGGTACTATTTAGCAATCTTATGCCAGCAGCTACTGACTGGAAGAAATCATTGCACACAGTAGGGAGGCAGCTCGGAAACATCCTGTTTGGATATATGCTTTGCTCTCTTAAAAAACACTGGAACTTGAGAGGCTTGACTCAAATCACCGTCATCCCTCGCAGACCTCTTAACCTCTCTCTTCTACTGCTCCGCCATGCAGCAAGAGTAGCAGGATCATTAGATGCCAAATGGAAGTTACTGCTCCATTGAAATGGAAACCTGCCGCAGAGAAAGTTCATCTTTGATTCAGGTCGGAAAGCACACTTGAGGATGGTTTTCAACACGGAGCTAACAGAGCCCCTGAGTGTCAAATAGCCTGCAGACCATTTGTTATAGCACAGCCACAAGCCAGGCCAGAGCTAGGAAATATGTGGATTAGAACATGCTATCTAAGTAATTTGGAAACTAACTTTCCCTGTCTTCTTTCCCATAGTTTCATTCCTTTTTGGAGAATCCATTAAAACTTCAGAGGAAGTAAGGAAAGATCAAGATGTTCCAAGCCTCTTTGAATTGTCTTCGGCTGCTCTCTTGTCAAAATTATGTTAGACAGATGTGTGGAAAGCAATTCTTAGGGCTGGCTCTCCAAAGATTTTCAGTAGATACTATTTTTCCTTTGAAAGACACTTCAGAATCTACACTGTTCTCTGGTTTTTGGGTGCTATGTCAATCAAGGGCTGTATTTTCTGATTGCATGCTGAGCTAGAGCTGCCCGGTGTTCCCAGGCTGTGCTCAGGACTCTCCCAGTTCTCATCCCTTTCTCTTTTTCTCCCCACTTCTTCCAGAACTCTTGTGCTGACTTAGAGCAACTTACTACTTTTATAAAAGTATAAAGCATAAAGTGAAATAAAAGGAGGCTCTTAGAGTTTGGGGGGGGGGGGGGAAGAAGTTAAATAATAACTGATATGAAGTACAACCAGGTAGAATGTTATCTATTATTGTTTACAATATAGCTATTAAATGTGAGCTGGTGAGCTAGCCCAGCCAAGGCTAACAAAGTTTTCTTCTCTCTCTAGGCCAATGCCTGGAGTCAGAGGGTCACTAATCTATCAGATTTTCTGGTCTAGTGAAAAAAAAACAGTGTGGGGGCAGCAGCAGTCAGAGGTGTCACTGACGGAGAGACATTGATGTATGGCTCCAGGGGTTTCATACCTCTTCCTAGCTGGGGTTAGGGAACTTGGATTTGAACTGAGCAGAACTCCCTGAATTGCAAAGAAATACAAAGGGGACACTGTTGAACACCCTCCCTCTGCCTTTGAGTAAATAATGCACTGTTTTGAAATAAGTTGCTTTGGCTTCCTGTGATGAGAACTTAGACCTGTCAAGCCTAGGTGAGCCCACAAGGGTAAGGCAGACAAGGAGTAGGGATTCTGGCAGTGGTGAAGTTCCCCATCAAGAGGCAGAAATAACAAGATCTTCCACAAAAGAGTGTTCCTGGAATGAAAGGGTCAGAACCATAGTTCAGATTTTTCCTCTCTCTTTGAAATGTGCCCATCTTAAATAAAATTGTCAAGTATGTCTGGCTACCAATGCTTGTCTAAAAGAACTTTATTTTAGTAGCAAATGAAATCATATCAATAAATAAAGGAGAGATTGGCCTATCTCACTCAAATACATAAGG
The DNA here is from genome assembly GCF_018139145.2 of Gymnogyps californianus. Lineage (NCBI taxonomy): Eukaryota > Metazoa > Chordata > Aves > Accipitriformes > Cathartidae > Gymnogyps > Gymnogyps californianus. The sequence continues at coordinate 73,324,449 of NC_059471.1, read as the reverse complement.
TTTGTCCAAAATGAGCACCGTAGTATTTCAAATATGGGCTAAATTTAGACTGGATTAATGAAACTGAAATAAGACATTTGCACTGTCTTGAGAGTTATTTACTTCAGTGGTGCTTAAATAACTCATAAGCAGGTTAAGTAAGGAAAGGGAAATCACCATTAAATTACACTACAGACACGCTACTTAAGCCAGATCAAATTTGTGTGTATAGATGGAGATTTAATAATTTAGATTTCTGACACATTTCAACATTTAACACCGGGAAAAGCCTCTGCTATGCCAATTACCTTCATTGCATTTTTACAGTTAGTTAATGTGTAGAGCTAACAGTGGGGTCTGTATCTGTAAAGGCTCTGTTTTCCCTTCTGGCAAGAAAGCTGTGATAGAAACCGAATTTGTCCCCATTTTGTACGTGTGCGTTGTGACACTACCTAAGCACCTTGTGAAGAAAAGCGTTATTTAAAATTGATGTTTCCTCTGCTATATTTACAGAGAGCCATGTCCTCTCAATCCCCTGTTAATCGCCACACCCTCTTTATGTCTGCATAGGCAGTCAACCTTTCACAGCACCCCAAAAGAATACACCTCCTCGGCTTTTAAATGGATGAAATCAACCAAAAAAATTGCCTTTCCAGCTTACAGAAAAAACCAAAAAAAACCCCCATGAGCGGAGCACAATGAGAACTTCATGCCTTGCGGAATATAATTACAACTGTCAGAGGCCTCCTGCCGTGTTCATGGGATTTGAATGTTTATTATATAACATCGCTACTTAAAAACCAAGGGACTGGCTGTGCCAGTGCAGCGATGAGTGGAAACATGTTGCATGGCATGTACACGTAAAGAAATGTGCATGCATTTATAGCAATAAAAGCAAATTAAGATGAAAGGAAGGGAGAGCGGGCAGAAGTCTGGCAAGTCATAAAACCAGATGGCTTGGTGGGACAGCTCGTACTAACCACAACTGTCCCTTCATCTCCCTGTAAAAGCCTGGACACTGGTGGGCAAGGGATGAGACTGGCCATGGATGTCCCTTAAGGAAGGACCTGAAGGGTTTTGTCAAGAGGTACCGAGCTCTATGTGACCTGGCAGTTTTAGGCCACCTGCCTTCCCCAAGCAAGATATTTTGGTGCACCTGAGATCTGTCCCAGGGGCTGCCAGAACAAGAATAGCATTATACGAACAGGGCCTGCTCATCTCGCGTAAGAATTAGAGCTGGCACAGGGGCAGGGTTATAGCTGGGACTCCTTGTTGGCTGCATCTACACTACAAAATTCGTTTGCTCTCGGAAATGATCTTCGGCTCCTGGCCAAGTGGTGTGGAGCGACTCAGAGCAGAGTGCCTTGGAGTCCCCTCCATAGAAGAGCAGCCAGGCCCATGTTGTAAAGCACGTAGCCCGGGGTCACTCCCGGGCTGCGTGGGGTATCATTTTAGCCATCAGGCACAGGTATTTGTTTATGTGCAGTTTATTGCAGATGCAAATTTCTGAAAGGACGTGGGCTGTGTTTCAGCCTGCCAGGATGATATTTTTATAGCATGAAATACTGGGTGTGCAATGTATGTCTTGGGGTATGGTATGAGGGCAGGTGGGTATTTGGAGGTGCAAAAATTGCTATGATGATAGCATTGAAGTAGGTTGGGCAGAGGGACCCAAGCCTGGGACTGACTCTTCCATGCTGCCCCCGGGAGTAGTCCCTGGGCTGGACTTCCCTCAGAAGCAAACCTAGGTTTTTGTTTTCATTTGTTTTTATTAATGGGAACACATCAGCTCATTCCAAAAGAGTTCCCACAAGCAAATTGAGATTTCTGCAGCATGAGCAATTATGGGATCAGTTCACCCAGGGGTGAACTGGGGAACTAAATTATTAGACAGTGTAGAGGTACCAGTGATTCTGATCTGGCTCCAACAATATATTTACTACATCTTTCAATTACATTTGGGAATATTAAAACATTCTCAGTTAACTGTTTCTTGCCCAGTAATATTGTTGAAGTAGGAGACCAAGGATTTTCGCACAAATATGTAGAGTCTCCTTCAGAGAAGGACAATAAGAAAAGGCCCCTGTAAAATCACATGGTGACTAGCTGTGCCCTCCCCATCTGGGCTCGCCAGTGGCTTTCTGATTGTCCAGACCAGGACACAACATAGATCTCATCCAGCTCTCAGCAAAAACCCTCTGGTTCATTGTTTAATTGAGATCCTTTAATAAGGAATCAGGACAGAGCAGGTGCAAGGATTGAGACTGGGGAAGGAGGAGGGCTCTGATGCAGTAACAATGGCATTTCCTACCAGAGTGAAGTTCTTGAAACAGTTTGCCATTAATCAAGCCATGCAATGACTCCTATGATATTTGTGATGTAAGAATATTTTCCCTCTTAGTACGTTTTTGGCAAAAGTAATCTTTACTACAATCTGTTTTTCTAAGCCCAAATATTCATTACTCTGAAACTAGGAAGTGTTGGGTCAATTTAGGAAGCAGAAGAGCATTACTCCTTTCTTCTCTGGTGTTATGTACCATGCTTTACTATGCTCAGCTTGGTTCACTCTCCTAATCTCTTGAACCGCAAACAAATTGTTCTGTTGTTTAATAATACAAATACCCTAGGTTAGTTCTCAGGTTAAATGAGCTAATAAAGATAGAATAAAGACAGAAAACAGTTAATAAGCTAGTTAATAAAAAGACATAAAATAACTTTGTAAAGAAAAAACTTGCTAATGCATCTATCTAAAAACAGTAAAAAATTGTTCTGTGATACGTAGGCAGAGAGATGTGCCAACCATTTGACGGCTTCCAGGCTGCTCTATCTGTGTTATACACTTTGCTAAAAAGGCTGCACTGAAAGTGAAGGAAGAATTATATAAGAAAGAAGAGGGTGTTTAGGAGCAACATACAGTCGTACCTGTCCCCTGAAGGAGTCTATGCATAACGATTGCTGCACAGCAGCCTCCTGAGAAATCTTCAAAGATCCCACACACAAAGCTCTCCTGCTTGTCTGTGGCACAGGCAACATCTTCAGCTGGATAATTAGAGGGCAACATGCTGGCAAAGAGTCTGTGTAATCTATACAACAATAACATTAAGAAAAAAAGTCAACATTCTGGGGACTATGCCAGTGTTCAGGGCACTATAATTGCTATAATTAAAAGCAAGGCAAATATTGCAGGGAAAGTAGGTCACTCTTCAGGCTGGTGTATCCCTGATGCAAATGGAAACGAGATAAAGAAGATTGTGTAATGTGATCTAAAGCAGACAAAAACTGTTGTTCCAAGGTTGCCAGAGACCCTTCATTAAACGCCTTTGGTTTTCACATGCCCTCCCAGCAGGCGACATTTTGGTAAACAGAGTGAAGCTGTTGCAGTCTAGTGCAAGGACTATCAGAGGAGTCCATCATAAAATCCAGTGAGCAGAGCATAATTAAGACCTATTTTGTAGAAGGATTGTTTTAAGGAGGCTACAATACTGCTTATTTCAGAGCCGGTGAACTTAAGCGCTGGTGTTTTTCTGACAGGAGCTTCAGCCACTGAATTTTAACACACATGGCTTTGCACTTTCAGAGACATTGAGGCTCCAGCCAGTATTTAACATCTGTATGAGCCACCTGAGACCTGGTTTCTGAGGAAAGGACAAGGCACTGTAACAAGAAAACAGAAGGACATTTCCTTGCATCATCTCCAGCACCACCCCAGTGGCACGCTGGGGATGACCCTGTCTCGCCTGCCTTTGCTGCCCACCCTTCTCTGCTCACCTCCCTCCCCCTAGCTTCTCCCCTTGCATGGGACTTGCCCAACTCTTACAAAAAATACTCAATGAAAGGAGTGGTTTATTCATGTGAACAGTGACTAGAGATTGCTGTGGCCCTACTGCTCAGCCCATGCAATTTCTGTCTTCTTTTGCCCTATCTTCCCCAAAAACTATCTCACCGCCTCACTTCTCCCCCATGTTAATTTTCTTTTTGTCTGATCCCTACAGGCAGGTAATTTTCCCCCATGTGCTAACCCAGAAGCGTATAAGTGCTGGTGGATCCAGACATTCTCACCGTGAAGCCCCTTGCACCATGAGGCTCACCTCTCCTTCCAGGCTTGTGGGTGGCCCCCCTTCCCCACTGCCTTATCCTGGGCTCAGGGTTACACACTGAGTGCCAAGCAGGCACTCTGCCCTGACAGCAGTTTTATCCTCCCCCTGTGACAGACTTCACCAAACAGTGTGTGGGAGAGGTCTGCATGCATTTCAATGCCAAAAAAAAAAAATCATATAGACATTTGAAATATTTATTTTAACTTTTCAGTAAAAAGATCTCAACGTTTCAAAAATCCTTACATTTACCTGCTTTCCCATGCCACTGCAGAATTAATTCTACATCGAATTCAGGGTTACAAGAATTTTGCAGTAAGATGGGGGTATACTGAAGTCTAAATTGAATTCATTTGAAGGAATTAGCTAACTGGGAGTTCTGTTCCTCTTATTTGTAAAGATTCATTGATATCCTTGGACTCTTTCTCTCTGTATCCACCTTTATTTTTGTACATTTATAATTTACCTAACAAAGTGATAGGAGTCACAAGCAAGTTTCAAAGTGTACAGATGTTTTACCTTCATAAATAGAACAGCAAAGTCATTTCTCTGGGTCATTGTGAAACAATGGGCTTCATTTAGTTAGCATCCTGTAATGAAATTATTTAGATAATAAATTCAAATGAGGATATGGAGCTTCTTTGATAAACTGCTGGGTTATTAAACTTAACGATGCCAGTGTTTGGGGTTTTTCTTTTTCTTGCTATCAAACTCAACTTATTAGTATCTAAGGTAAAAGTCACAAGTGCATTTCATACTGAGAAATGTATTAATGTCCGTAATTAAACACAGCAACCATGTAGCACAATGTGAGGGAACTGGGAAGTTGGCTAAAATTTAGAGATATACTGCAAGGACAAATTTATCCTATTAAGCTTCTTCCTAAAGGTCTCTTTGCTGTGATTTGGCTTAACACACTGAACTAACAGGAACATGTAAAGGTATGGAAAGAATTGATAATTCCAATTATTTTGACTACACCTGTGGAAATTATATATGTTGCAATGCCCTACAGTAAAAGGCATCAATAGATAGAACTTGAAAGTGCTAGCTAAATGTGTTGTGTTAACCTTGGCTGACTGCCAAATACCCATCCAGCCGCTCTGTCAATCCCCTTCTTCAACAGGACAGGGTCAAGATAAAGGGCACATCTACCTGCTGCAGCGTGGGGTCCTCCACAGGCTGCCATGTGGATATCTGCTCCAGTACGGTCCTCCGTGGGCTGCAGGGGAATCTCTGCACTGGTGCCTGGAGGACTTCCTCCCTCCTTCTTCTCTTACCTTGGTGTCTGCAGGGCTCTTTTATTCCTATCCTATATTCCTGTTTGCTACAGTGCAATGGCTTACATGCACATCCATGTTTCCTCTGGCAGTGATACACCACCTGCCTATCTTCTGCTTATGACTTAGAAGAAGTCTAAAATACATCATCTTCTGCTGTTCTTCATAATTATTCCTGACTCTGGTGAGCATTTAGGACAAATTGGTTTCACTGTGGGAATAGCTCTCCTTATAAATCATCTCCCTATTAAATCTCATAAATCTTGGAGTGAAATGGACACTGATAGAACGATAATCTCTGCAAGAAAGAATATGCAGTAGTGTTACTACTCCAGACTTGAAAATTTAGTTATTTTCACTGCTTACAGTTGTACTGACTGACTAAAGCCAGGAAAAAATGAAGACCAATGGATTAAAATGGGACCATGGAAGAGAACAGTTACAGGACACCAAACCTGACATCCTTCGTTGCTCTGCTGACAGAACCTCACAGGTCCCACGCAGAGCCTGAGAACCCATGCTGGAACTAGTAAGTACCTCCAAAAGACTGAGAATATATCTATATCCCTTGTCAAATCATTTTATGGTAATTGTACCCCATCTTTCTAACCACAGCCATTTGAATTCCATGAGCTGCAAAAAGTCTTTGTTTCTCGGTATGTCTTTTCCCTTAGTGTATTATGTTCTAGCGCAGGTATTTACAGCAGGTGATTAAGTTGCCTCATAGTGTCCTTTTTAGTGTCTAACTGCACATCATTTGTCTATATTTTGATTCATTCTTGTAACTTATCTCTGAATGCTATACTATTTTTCAATGTCTTTGTTAACTCAGAAACACAAAGAATGACAAGACAAAATTATTTGGTTTAGGGACTTTCAGTTGATAGTCATGACAATAAATTCAGCACTAACATTTTTGGGGACAAGTCGTTACCCACTATGTCTTCGAGTACCTGGATAACTGCAGTTCAGAGCACAGCAGTTAATCATTGGAGTTTTTTCTAAGGCAGTTTATGTAGGATAATTTTAGCACAAGACCAACTTACCTCTAAATTAAAGAATGAGGTATTTGTAGAAAGTTTGAGAATGTCTTCATGATACAAGGTGGTAGATGGCATATTGATGCTCCTTCCAAATTCAGGTGCAAAGGCATTAGCCTGCTGGTTGTGCTGGTTTTGGCTGGGATAGAGTTAATTTTCTTCACAGTAGCTGGTATGGGGCTATGTTTTGGATTTGTGCTGAAACAGTGTTGATAATACAGGGATGTTTTCGTTATTACTGAGCAGTGCTTACACAAAACAAGGCCTTTTCTGCTTCTCACACCGCCCCACCAGCGAGTAGGCTGGGGGTGCACAAGAAGCTGGGAGGGGACACAGCCGGGACAGCTGACCCCAACTGACCAAAGGGATATTCCATACCATATGACGTCATGCTCAGCACATAAATCTGGGGGAAGAAGGAGAAAGAGGGGACATTCGGAGTGATGGATTTGTCTTCCCAAGTCACCATTACACGTGATGGGGCCCGCTTTCCTGGAGATGGCTGAACACCTGCCCGCCGATGGGAAGTGGTGAATGAATTCCTTCTTTTGCTTTGCTTTGCTTGTGCGCACAGCTTTTGCTTTACCTATTAAACTGTCTTTATCTCAACCCATGAGTTTTCTCATTTTTACTCTTCCAATTCTCTCCCCCATCCCACCAGGGGGGAGTGAGCGAGCAGCTGGGTGGTGCTTAGTTGCTGGCTGGGGTTAAACCATGACAGTGGTAAAGGCTCAGGTCGGTTTAGCGGCTTCTGAAGATCACCAGTTGATTTTATGCCACATAAATTTGGCATCATACAAACGAATTTGCTGCTTGAGGAGACAGCAGGGAGTGCGACCTAGGAGGAAGAACTCACAAGGGGAAGTGAATGAGGAATCACTGAGAAGGGATGAGGAGATATCTGAGGCCTCGAGACAGAGCTGTAAGGACTGATCTATCTATTTACTAAAATGGAAAGGTAACTGCTGTGTTAAAGTGTTCACATCCCACATTGCAGTAAGCATTTAGCAGGTCAAGACAGCTTAGGAATGGCAGGTCTGTCTGGAAGAAAAATACGAACAAGCATAGTCAAGGCGCATGCCTTTCCAAGGCTGATGCTCACAAACTTTAAAATTGCAGATCTGAGGAAGCCTGTCAGACACAAAATCCTATTCACATGACTAGTCCAACAGGAACCATCAGTCTGTTTGACTAAATGGATTTGTGTTTTCTAAATAATAATCTCCAAAGTCTGACTCCTGTTTAATGTGCTTTCCTATGTCATGTTAGTCATTTATCAGCAGTTCTGGCTAACCAGGGAGGTCTCAGTTGACCGGAGATTAGCAAACATGATGCCCATCTACAAGAAGGGCTGGAAGGAGGATCCGGGGAACTACAGGCCTGTCAGTCTGACCTCAGTGCCAGGGAAGGTTATGGAGCAGATCATCTTGAGTGCCATCACATGGCACGTACAGGACAACCAGGCTATCAGGCCCACTCAGCATGGGTTTATGAAAAGCAAGTCCTGCTTGACTAACCTGATCTCCTTCTATGACAAGGTGACTCACTTAGTGGAAAGGCTGTGGATGTTGTACCCAGACTTTAGTAAAGCCTTTGACACCATTTCCCACAGCATCCTCCTGGAGAAACTGGCTGCTCATGGCTTGCACGGGTGTACTCTTCGCTGGGTAAAAAACTGGCTGGATGGCCAAGCCCAAAGAGTTGTGGTGAATGCAGTTAAATCCAGTTGGCAGCCAGTCACAAGTGGTGTTCCCAGGGCTCAGTATTGGGGCCAGTTCTGCTTAATATCTTTATCAACGATCTGGACAAGGGGATCGACTGCACCCTCAGTAAGTTTGCAGACAACACCAGGTTGGACGGGAGTGTTGATCTGTTTGAGGGTAGAAAGGCTCTACAGAGGCATCCGGACAGGCTGGATCGATGGGCCGAGGCCAGCTCAATGAGATTCAAGAAGGCTAAGTGCCGGGTCCTGCACTTGGGTCACAACAAGCCCATGCAACGCTACAGGCTTGGGGAAGAGTGGCTGGAAAGCTGCCTGGTGGAAAAAGACCTGGGGATGTTGGCCGACAGCCGGCTGAATATGAGCCAGCAGTGTGCCCAGGTGGCCAAGAAGGTCTCTAGCATCCTGGCTTGTATCAGAAATGGTGTGGCCAGCAGGACTAGGGAAGTGATCGTCCCCCTGTAATCAGCACTGGTGAAGCTGCACCTCAAATACTGTGTTCAGTTTTGGGTCCCTCACTACAAGAGAGACATTGAGGTGCTGGAGCACATCCAAAGAAGGGCAATGAAGCTGGTGAAGGGTCTGAAGAACAAGTCTTACGAGGAGCAGCTGAGGGAACTGGGGTGTTTAGCCTGGAGAAAAGGAGGCTCAGGGGAAAGACCTTATCGCTCTCTACAACTACCTGAAAGGAGGTTGTAGCAAGGTGGGTGTCGGTGTCTTCTCCCAAGTAACAAGCAATAGGACAAGAGGAAATGGCCTCAAGTTGCACCAGGGGAGGTTTAGATTGGATAGTAGGAAAAATTTCTTCACCGAAAGGGTTGTCAAGCATTGGAACAGGCTGTCCAGGGAAGTGGTGGAGTCACCATCCCTGGAGGTATTTAAAAGATGTGTAGATGTGGCACTAGGGACATGGTTTTGTGGTGGACTTGGCAGTGTTAGGTTAACGGTTGGACTCGATAATCTTAAAGGTCCTTTCCAACGTAAATGATTCTATGATTCTATGATTTATGGGCATTTTGTTCTGGAGGGAAGCTGGGGAGAGGAGATGAGCTCCTGAATGATTGTATGGAGGCATATGTATAATCATTGCATTTGAGAAACAGACTTGAAGATTTTTAGTTTAAGTCAAATAGTTTTCATATTCTAAAGTTAAATGAGAACACTTCTTTCTCTAATGGTGCTCTCTAAAAATCAGTCCTTGGAACACAGTATGCTATTTTTGCATGAATAAGTCTTCTGTCATCCTATTCTGGTGATAACCAACACCTTCTACAAAAAGATAACAGAAAAAGCAGAATCAGTAGACATACTGCATATTGCAATAAGCTCTGTTGCAGCCATGCCTGTGCCTTGCCATGTTCCTTGATGACTCTGACCTGCGGGCTTAACTTCCCAGCTTGACCTCGGACCTGCCTCATCATCATGACTTGTTTGGCGACCTGACGTTTATTAGTGTTGCCGACCTGCTCTGCTCCCCCTGCTTGTGAGGCCATGGTCCAGCTCCTGCCTCCCCTCCCCTTGAGGAGCACCTGTCCTTGTTGCTCCCTGGCTTTGAACAGCTGATGTCTATCATCTGCTCTACTTTCTGTTGGGAAATACTTTAACAGTAAGGTATCCAGTTTGCACAGGCATTCTTAAAGAATAAGACAGATCAAATGGAAAGAGTCTAGAAAGGAGTTACAAAATGATCATAGGTCAAGAGAATCACACTGGCAGGAAGAATTGGAAGAAACAGAGTTGTTTAGCCTGAGGATGAGAAGAGTCAGAGGAGCAGTCTAAGTATATTTAAAACAGGAGGAGAATATTCTGTATACACATGTGATGGATGGGATAAGAAGTAAGAGACCTTAGTAGCAGTAAGAAAAATATGATTTAGATTTTCTAAAAAGCTATCTAATGATAATGAGAGCAACAGAGTAGAAAAAGTGGCCTGAGGAGACAGTGGAGTTTCCATTTTTGTAGCTTAGACAAATACTCATCAGGAACAATGTACACATATTTGGTCCTGCCTTGGGATGGGGATGGATTATGTCATCTCCAAGGTCTATCCTAGGATGTAAAAATCTTCAGTTCTATCACTGAGGACTGCTGTTTTGAATCCGGGTCATTTCCTCTAGCCCACAACTCAGTGCTCTTCTTCCGCAACATCCCACCCCTCAACAAGCTTTCTTTTACATGGTTCTGCTCCTTATCGTTTGTTCCTGTCGTGATTTAACCCCAGCCAGCAACTAAGCACCATGCAGCCGCTTCCCCCTCCCTCCTCCCAGTGGGATGGGGAGGAGGAAAAAAAAAGGTAAAACTCGTGGGTTGAGATAAGAACAGTTTAATAACTAAGGTAAAATAAAATACACTACTAACTAATAATAATAATAATAATATAACAATAATAATTGTAATGAAAAGGAATATAACAAAAAAAAAGACATACAACCCAAGAAAAGACAAGTGACGCACAATACAATTGCTCACCACTCACTGACTGATGCCCAAGCAGCAATCCACTCTTCCCGGCCAACTCCCCCTCTTTATATACTGGGCATGACGTTCCATGGTATGGAACACCCCTTTGGCTAGTTTGGGTCAGCTGCCCCGGCTGTGCTCCCTCCCAGCTTCTTGCACACCTGCTTGCTGGCAGAGCATGGGAAACTGAAAAGTCCTTGAGTTTAGATAAGCGCTACTTAGCAACAACTAAAACATCGGAGTGTTATCAACATTATTCTCACACTAAATCCAAACCACAGCACTGTACCAGCTACTAAGAAGAAAATAACTCTATCCCAGCCGAAACCAGGGCAGTTCCTTACTGAAACCCTGACTTTCTGAAGACCACTTCTGTACAAGTGATCTTTTTCTCTTTCACTTAGAGCTCACGTGCATTTATTGAGCTAGATTATTCTTCTTAAGATAGGGGAAAAGCAAGGTGAAAATATCCATGAGGGGAAGAATACTGAACAATTTCATAAGAATTACACTGCTTCTCAACTGAGAAGTAACATGCTAGATGAAATAGGTCGGGGAACTTCTGCATTTTTGAAGGCACAATCCCTGCATCTCCCATTTTCTGGCAGCTCTACAGTAGTAGCTGCATTTATCACAATATTTTCAGTGCATACTGTGATGTATGACAAACTGCTTAATAGTATATACAAGCTGATACGACCATCAATGACTGAGACATAATCAGCATTGTCTTATAGCCTCTTTTAGCTGATTATCTTGGTGGAAGCAGCCATAGCAAAGCCAAAAATCCTCCTCAGTGAGCTGCCTTCTGCCTTCCCAGCAGAAGATACTGCTCTTCACCACCACAGTCCAGACACCACTTAGTGAAGGACGTGGGCAGATTTCTCTGTATCAATGTTTAACTAGGTAGCCCCACTATTTAGAGTCTGATCTTCAAGTTTTTGCTTGAAGGAACGAAAGACTCCAGGAAAAGACTCCAGTGAACAAAGAAGAACCTTTATTTCTAACAGCTGAAGATCTAAGTTTGCTCCACTTTAAGCAGGATTTACGGTGGAAAAAGAATTCACAGTACATAGAGCTCCAGAGAGCTGTAATTCAAAACAAGCAAAAATGTACAAGCAAAAACCTACTTCACACAAATGCAGCAAGACAAGCAGTACCTTCAGTGGTTTTTCTGCATAAAAAGAAACCTTTCAATGATTTCTTGTCTGGTTAAAAATTGTTTTCAGCACATATTGGCAGCAATGGTTTCTTTTCTGTGCTCTACCACTAAGGGTTATTCCCCAGAATGGAAGCATTCAGAAAAGTGATAAATTCTTTCCCTGATCTCCTGTTTGGAAATCTGAAGAAAGCAAAGTAAAATGTATTGGAAGACACATGTCTTCTGAAGTTGAAGCATCAGTACTGCTTCATCTTTTCTTTCTCTTCTTTCAAAACACAAGTCAGACCTACTCTTATTTAGCATCTTTTAATTTAAGTTGGAGTGTTTTTTCCAAAGTCTATTATAAAATAAATGTTCTGTCTTCTACAATTAGCAGAGAGCACTGGCCAGTTGCCCAAGCAACTAATCAACATGAAACTTTTATCAAGACATACTGCAAAGGATATACATTATTATGTGCCAGATTCTGTCACTTCTTTTAAGGTGATAAGATGAGATTTCAGCCACAAATCAGTTTCTTGCTGTTCAGCTTTGTCTCATTTGAGAAGATGATAACTAACATCAAATTATATTTTGAGACTTCAGCAAGGAAATGTTTTGCAAAGGCTAATGTCCTCATAGAAGTAAGTACTGTACAGTTACCTTCATCTATTGCTACCCTATCCTTCAGATAAGCAAAAAGGAGTCCTAGTTTAATTGCACAGCAACATAGGCAGAAGTAGACACAGATAGTGACATCTGCACCAGAATTTCTCAGCTAGTCTGAAAATTTCCAACAAGTGCATAGTACTGTAAGTGGTTCCCTGCTTGGTACCTGTTTTGATTTTTGTCTTTGTGTCTTACTCAAGAAATAAATTTTCTAACAGATCCTCCTTCTTGGCTTCTTCTTTTGTACAATGGGCCTTATGAGAAGGGGAATTCATTAATGCCATTAACTGCATCCTGTAAGGCTCCCTGACAAGCTATAAGTACATAGGTCAAAGATGCATGGTTATGCAGTCCCTAGAAAGGATGCCAGGTGCTCCCTTTAGCTTTGGGTGTCTTCTCAGTTCTCCGTCTGCTCCAAAGCAATCGCTGTATCTGAGAGGCACACTGAGGACTTAGATGTATGGGTAGTCTAGTTATTTGTTGGGTCTTTGGATTTACGACATGCTTTGAACAGTTATTGCATATAACTCATTGCTATTTTCTCCAAAAAAAGAAGTTGTTAGAATTTTTTAGCAGGCAATAGTCTACATCAGAGCATGCCAGCACATCTGTGCCGATAGTCAGACAAAAAAACATTCAAAGAAAAGTACCTGAACACTTAATTCTCCTCTGCAAATCTCCTTGTGGCACTCTGCAGTCAGATCCTGCTCCTCCTCCAAGCCACTGCTCTACTCCCTGATGAGAAATCATATTTTGTTTGGGTAGCAGACTTTTTTCCTCAAGGTGCGCCAAAGTCACTGACTTACACTTCAGTAGCTGGTGACAGCAGTGTGCCTGCTGGCTCCTGAGGATTGCAGCTGTTTGTACTCTTCGCTGCTCAAACTTGGATGTGCCTACGGGACCTCGAGGAAAAATGTTCATCTGAATATCTGAGGCTGTGTTGTACAATATGTTGTCTAATTTCAACGCTGTGGTACGCTGGCTTCCCTAGGAGGCTTTCTTAATGTAGTCTTATTGCTCAATATACTCCAGTGGCTGCAATGCACTTAGCTCACTGGGAATGTGGCAAAGCAAAACCACTTGAAAACAAACACTGCTCATCGTTGATGGGGAGAGGAAGGAGCAAGTAAACACAGACCGTGCTGGCAATATGACAGGATGGGTCAAGCAGCCTCTTCTGTTTCAAAGGCATTGGCAGCCCCCCACCAACCAGGCTGCAAATGCTACCTGGTCCATCCAGCTGTGAAGCAGTTGGTGGCCAGAGCCTGTCTACACCATTCAGTTGCCCTCAGTGGGGACAGCATCCAACACCTTCTCTGCACCAGCTGAAGGGGGCAGCTGGTCCAAGCATGACTCAAAGAAATGAGGATCTTTTCTTTTTGAGACCAGCAATGCCATAATGGCATCACTCCGAATGTTTTCATCCGATGGACATAAAAAAGAAAGAAAAAATGGTCCACAGGGCTATTCCATAATGCTGCTGCTGGTTACAACCATGTTTTGAATCAATGTATCACTGCAGGATATTGCCTCCATAATATATTGCATCAATACATCAACAAAGCAGTGTAACTCTGATGCTGCACTGTGCCATAAATCATCCTCCCATCACCAGCTGTAGAATCTATTGATTAGCAGGATGGATATCTGGGAGGAGAAACACACAAGTCTCAGGATGTTTTCGCCTAGTGTTTAACGAATATGCGGAAAACAAACTTCTAATTTCCTTTTAGAGGAGCATGTGCTGTGTCTGGGAAAGAGGAGCAGTCTCAGATCTTTCTTCCCCCCGACCTCAGTGTGCTGCCGTCTCTGCAGAGGAGCATTTCCCATCCCCATGGCAACGGGAGGAGGAACAAAAATTGGCTTTCCACGGAGGACCCTCTCCATAAAGCTGCCCAGAGGTTTTGGCTTCCCACAACCCAGGTGGCGGCACCAGGGCTCTCCTTGGGACTGGAGCTGCCCTGGGACACCTGAACCAGCTCCCCCAGCACAGTTTTCCTTCCCAGCACCCCACTTTTTCTCTTGAAAATTTCTCAAAGTAATAAAAAGCTTTTTGGCGGCACATTTGAAGGAGAGCACATCCCTCCTCCCAAGGCAGCCGTGACAGATGGAGAGGGTAGGGCAGGGGGAGCCTCGCTCCCAGCAGGTACGTGGGCGAAATACGTGCTGGGACAGCTGGGCTGACTGCGAGGAAGCTCCTTGTGGTGGCACCCAGCTGAATCGGTGCTGGGGGCGTAGATTTCAAAGCTCCTTTACACCTTTTCTCCCCTCTTTTCTCCCCTCACTTCCAGACACAGAATCTTATTGCCAGTCTTTCCATCACTTCCCTTCCACCTTCCAGAAGTCCCACCGCAGGACATAAAGCTCCTATGAAGCAATGAGGATACCTGCCTGCAGCCTCTTCTGTCAGTCCATGTAACAATATTTTCTCCCTGGATATTTCACCCCTTTTGTCTGATCTGGGGCCTGGAGGAGGGTAATGTTTTCCACCAGGTCTGAAGGAAATAGCACAAAACTGTAAATCTTGGATGGTACTCTCTAACTATGCCTCAGAATAAATTAAATTAAACAAATATGTTCATTGAAATCCTAACTGGCAGGATATGATGGATACAATGGTCAGTCTGTGACACATGTGAATGATAAAATCAGTTCTGTGGGATAAAAAGCAGAGACACTTTGTGGTGCAGGAAGAAACAAGATGATGCAGATTTCAGACTGCTGCTATGCTACAGGGAGATGGACCTTCCTGGTGGAAATGCTGGACTCCGATACTGCAACATTGTCCTCGAGACCTTCTTAAACATACAAGTAAATCTTTAAAAATGAAAACTCCAAGGAAGAAGCCCTAACTATTACCTGGTTATCAGCATGTTATTCAGAGATTCTCTTAACTTTTCCTATGACCACAGATAATTTTAATACAGAGTACTCCCTCTCTGGACTGCCAGTGTCTACACAACTGTTCACCAAAATGCTGTGTTCTTTCTTTCAAGAAAAGAGGATGTATGCCAACTATCAGGTGGACGACTTTCTCATCCTGATATCTGGGGCCAAACAGTCTGTGATTAAAATCTTTCACAAACATGAGTTCTGAGTGAAGAAGAGTCAGTCATGATTGCTCCAAAACTCCACTTTCCTCTAAGTGAAGCCAAGTCTTAAGACTATTTTTCAGAAGATTGGAGGAGGTTGAAAAAGGATGTCCCTTCAGATTAGTAAATCAGCCATCAGGTGGATTAAGAAAATCAATGAGGAGGCTATTAGTGTGGAATAAAAAGACAGTTAAGGGAAATTTATACAAAATATCTATTCTGAAGTAGCTTCAGATGCAGGAAACCCTTTACTATAAATGAAAAGAACACAATCAGAACAAATTTAAAGAGTCCATAAATAAAATACGAATAAAAAATATAGTCAAAAGTCAACAAAGGAGCAATCAAATTCCAAATAACTTTGCTATTATTATGTCATTGGTAACTAACAAACAGCAAAATGATTTAAATTATTAGATTAAATATTTTCATTGAAATAACTGAAAGTAGCACCTTACTACTTACTAATTTTCAAAATAATTTGTGCTTCTACATTTATTTTCAAAAGTATCAATCTCAGGCTTTTATGTAGTTTGACATTTTTAATATTTAATGCTCATAATATTTTCATTGACCAAAATTTACTGGAGAAGACATAACTTAGTAAGATATACAAATTTCCAGCTATTTTAGTAACACTTGATATTCTTTTTATTTTTGGCAGCAAAATATTTGGTCCCATTATGTCCTCTTGAAATCTAAATCTAATTTGAAATGGCACGAATTTAATATATTTCATGGTCTGCTTTTATGTATTTTGATAGTTTCAATGATTAACTTTGCGAAATGGCCATAATATACTTCCTTATGGAAAGTACCTTTTCATGTGCTGTTAATTCCCTGATTTCTGTATTACAATATGTGTTCTCAGCAAGGAAGAGGAAGTTACATCAGCTTCTATCACCATGCTGCTTTGTTCTTACTCAACCGTTTTCATTCCAGAGACACAAAATCCATCAGCAGGGGTCAGTGGACATCCTTTGAGGGTCTCAGTAATCATCTAGCTCCATTTCCTACTTGTGTGTCTTTGCAGACCACAGACGAAGAACAATAAATAAGCATACCCCATCTCTCATCCTCAAACTCCCAGTCTGGTCTGTGGCTCTAACCCAACCTGTGAAGCAACAGGTCAGCTAGACGTGATCTTTGTTGACAACATCCCTCAGGGGACAGCAAGGGCTTTTAAGAAGACTCTTCTATTTGCTTAATCTTCACATATATTTCCAAGGAAATGGATGCAGTATTGCAGTATGCTGGTCACACCAAAGTTAGTTTTAGTTCATGAGTTATGACCACTTTCCAATTCCCCTCCAGATATACACGTGCAACGTAAAACACACTTTTCAGTTCATTCAGTTCATGCCTGATGAATTTCTTGGAGAATGGGTCCATGAATTTTTAACAACTCTACAAACATAAAAGCAAATAATGTATATTCTTTTTATTCTTTTCTATGCAATTTGACGAATGAAGTTGTGCCTGTGCTCCCAACAGAGGGATCTTCACCACCTCAGATGCTTGCTCTGTGTGCCAAGGCAGTATTTCACGCTGCTTCCCCGGTCAACACCTCCCATTGTGGAGAGAACAGAAGAAAGGTTGACGTCTGCTCTCCATTCCAGGTCCATTTTTCCTTTCTGATGGTTTGCCAGAGGAGAAGGGAACATTATGTCTTTTCTAACTACTCCAGACTACCTGGATTCCTTGTTGCCTTCAGAGCAAAGATCCTTGAAAAACAAAACTTCAGCTAAATTGCTGCTGCTGAGGGGCTCACGGGTTGCTGTTTTAGCTAAATCCAATCTTGCTCATTTTTCTCTCTCTCCTCTCTTGAGCTACACCTGCAGCTTCCCAGTAACACATCAGACAGTAAATACGCTACCTCAGATTTTATCAGAATGTGTGCAATTGAGTGTGAGGACAGGAGGAATGTGCAGGAGTTGGTTCTGTTGCTTTATGTACTCTCTCTGGGTTTTTGTCCTGGTTTCGGCTGGGATAGAGTTAACTTTCTTTTTAGTAGCTGGTACAGTGCTGGGTTTTGGATTTAGTGTGAGAATGATGTTGATAACACTCCGATGTTTTAGTTGTTGCTAAGTAGCGCTTACCTTAAGCCAAGGACTTTTCAGTTTCCCATGCTCTGCCAGCAAGCAGGTGTGCAAGAAGCTGGGAGGGAGCATAGCCGGGGCAGCCGACCTGAACTAGCCAAAGGGGTATTCCATACCATGGAACGTCATGCCCAGTATATAAAGAGGGGGGAGTTGGCCGGGCGGCGCGGATCACGGCTCGGGAACTAACTGGGCATCGGTCAGCAGGTGGTGAGCAATTGCATTGTGCATCACTGGTGTTTTTTTGTTTGTTTGTTTGTTTGTTTTTTCCCTTCCTCCCCCTCCTTTTTTTGTTATATTCCTTTTCATTACTATTATTATTATTATATTTCATTATTACTATTGTTAGTATTATATATTACTTTAGTTATTAAACTGTTCTTATCTCAACCCACGAGTTTTTACTTTTTTTCTTTCCTCCTCCTCACCCCACTGGGAGGGGGAAGGGGGAAGCGGCTGCGTGGTGCTTAGTTGCTGACTGGGGTTAAACCACGACAGTTTTGTTTAACTTCATCTTATTTTGGAGTTCCATGGGTTAAAAATAAGCTAAGCCATCGCCTGTTCAGCAAATCTGAAAGCAGCTTTAGTGTAGTCAAGGCCAGTGCTAGCTTCCTGTGAGATTTAAGTTCTTCTTCAATCGACATCCTATAGTTTGACCAGAATAAATAAAAAAGACCCTGAAAGTGTTTTTCTGACTGTAACCACTTTTGCTTTTTCTTTTCATTAAAGCTGCGGATTTATGTATTTTCTTCCCAGCAACTTAATCTGAGCAGGACTTACATTTTACCTTCACTATTCTACAGCACAGGAAGTACTGTCACTGTTTAAGAGCTAAAAATGATAATCCTATAGCAGCCCCCAGCCATTATTATTTTCACTGGAATGTAGTTTTCATTTTTGTTGCCTTCTAAGATACGAGTTATTTCTCTGAATATGTATGCATGCACACATTGTCTCAGGGGAAAAAAAACCTGCTCAGATCCAACAGTTTAACTCAAAGGTGTTGGCTGATTTATTAACAACATGTTTCTGGTGCTCCACTCCCACATGCTGGTCGCACTCACGTTCCTGCCTGAGCTGCTGTGGTTTTCGGGGCCATTTTGGCCCAGCTGGGATCGGTGTATAGACCATGGTATGATGGGAGGAGACAGTGTGCAGGCTAATTTCCCATGGCTGCACCAGGGAACTGCAGGAGCTGAGGAGTCAGGACATGCTGGTTTCTGCAGTTCCTCCAACGGGGCAGTAATTTCTGGCAAAGAGCAAGGGTACAGGCGGGGTGGCAGCTTCACCCATGGACCCCGGAGCTTGGCCACAGACATGATAGCTTGTGTTGTTCAGAGGTTCATATCCTGGCTTCCGAGAAGAAACTTTCTCCAAGACAGTGCTTGAGGTGCACCGAGAATTTACTAGAGTTAACTTTCCTTTTATCTCAGCAATGTTTTGCTATGACCTCCAGGGAATGAGGTAAGTAGAGCAATTGAAAAACAGAATAACATTATGGGGTAATGCTGCAAATTATAGTTTGTAGCAACCTAGGCTCTGATTAGCAAGTGCCTAATCTTTAGCACAGGAGAAATTCCAGTAAAAAACAATCTGTATGCTCAAGTATCCTGCTGAATTTGAGTCTTGGTGACTATTTTTTTCCTGTTGATCGATATGTATCCTGAAATTTGCTGACCACACTCACTGCAGGACACCAACACAGAACCTAATCCAGCCTCACAGAAGGTTCATGTCACTTTTCTAATCAATATGTATCAAAGCCACAACAGTGATTTGATCTGAAAACTTAGTTTATCAATGAATTTCCACATTTATATATCTGTGATAAAAGCTCTCAACAGAAGTTCCTGTCAATATTTTAAAGTTGTTTCTCCAGGTGTAAGCATGGAGCTGATCTTGCCCAATCCTGCTTACCTACAGACTGTTGTTACTGGGGCACTCAAATAGCTGTTGTACCAGTTACTTGCAATCATTCAGGGCAATTAATCTCACCTAACTCTGGCCACCTAGAAGCTATTCTGGACATAAACAATGTCTCATGAGTCTCATGAGTGAGGCTCACCAGTTAATAATGAGAAAGAGACCCTGTGGAGGTGTCTCTCTCTCCCTCCAATGACAATGGAAAGAGTCTAGATATCATTTTAGATACTTTATGTTTAAACAGCTTAAACAAAACAAGACTATAAAGACCAGGAACCACAGTCACCCAGACATTATCATTAATGAGCTATATTTCTAAATCACATGCATTCTGTCTTCCCCCCTCTGAAATCAGTAGAAATTTTATTCTGATTTCAGTTGAGCTAATGGGAAATGACTCTAATTAAAAGCAAAAAACCCAAAACCGTTGCCTTCCCTCGTTTCATTTGGTGTTAGGGTTATGGCTGGAAAACAGTAATCAAGTACAAAATTCAGCACCAGTTTTTAGACAGTAAGGTGTCTACAGCATAGGTATCTACGTGTGAGTTGGTGTTTAAGCTCTCATTACAGTCAACGGACAACAGATTAATACAGCTTAAACAAAACAAGACTAACACTGATGTCAGCTGAATATCTGAGCTATGTAATTCTCCGGTCTAGATAATGGGAAGATTCAGTTGCCTAAATATTGGTGCCATATTAGGTATATCCAGCTACTGCTTCAGAAATGGTCGGACCTCCCAGAAGTCCTAGATGTCTTTGGTACCCCAAAATATCTCATATGGCAGCAAGTGACACATTTAGGTAAAGAAGTCCAACACCATTGACTTGGGCACCATTGGCTATGCTGGAAGCTTTAGCATGTATTGACAACCACATGCAGACACCTGAACTTCGATGCCTGTAAACTGGAACAGAAGTACATCCCATTTTGTACGCATAATAATATGCTGTATCATTAAAACTTGAATTCACCTTTATTTCACTGCTGCCTTTAGCTAGCCTCCCAGTGTTTCATTTCTATGCTTGCTTCTTGATCGGTGCCACCCATAACTCTCCAGGGGGATGTGAGGCAGGTCTCTCCTCCCAAGGACATGACCGCTGGCAGGCTCATTTGTCAGGGAGGGGCTGGTGGAGCCAATCAAGCGAATCCAACCCGATGATTTGTAAACTCAGAAGGCTGGCTGGGATAGATTTATAGACCTCAAAGTTCAGCCCAGCACAGACCAGAGAGAAGATCATCAGGAAGCATTATACGTGTTGTATCTCCAGGCAAGGATGTTGAAACAAACAAGTAAAGGAACTCACAGAAACTTCTTTTTCCCCCCACAAGCCTGTGTCAGAATATAGAATGTTTCAGATGTTAAAAACATGGTTTCCTTCTTGTCGCTGTGATAACATTAGCTTTAGGTTGATTCCTGCTGCTGTGTGACAGCTGGTGCAGACGTCAGTTGGAATGCACAGAACATAAGTTTGTCATATAAGTTTAAGCTAACCAATCACTCATCTTGCTATAAAATCTAACCCGGTCATCTCCTGTGTGGTATCTGGCCACTAGAATGTTAAAGCCGCTACAGCAGCATCTTGGCTAATTGCATCCATCAATAAAAATGGATTCCACACAAAAAGGCATCAATTAAAACTATGAAACTACAAGAAAGCAGTCACTTTTAATGCATCATTTATCACAATAACCTGGTGTTCTTTTCTTCCACAATTTTTAGAACTCCTGTTGCCATAACAACTGGATGCAGCCTTTATACGGTGTGGGCCAAATCCTGCCCTTGGTGACACAGATGCAAATTCAGAATAACTTTGCTGAAATGCCTGGAGTAACAGTGATGCAAATACAGCATAACAGAGGCAGAATGGGACCCACTATCTCCTTTGTGTAATCATTTTCTTCTCCTTCACTGTGTCAGGAAGACAAGATATTTTTCTCTTCTACTCTGAATAAGCTCATAACGTAGTGGAATAATCAGACATAACGACAGTTTAAACCACAAAGGAGTGTTACATCCTAAATACCATATTAACTTAAATTTTAAATTTGTATATTAACAGTTATTTAAAATGCC
Source organism: Gymnogyps californianus (assembly GCF_018139145.2). Lineage (NCBI taxonomy): Eukaryota > Metazoa > Chordata > Aves > Accipitriformes > Cathartidae > Gymnogyps > Gymnogyps californianus. The sequence goes on along the minus strand of NC_059471.1, from coordinate 73,302,874 downwards.
CAAGGAAAGAGCAAGTCTGAGATAGGAATACATTCTCTCTATTCAGAGGCTACATCTAAATCATATAATATAATTAATATCTTGCCTAATAAGAAGACACAACGAAGCGTAAATTCAGACTTGTTTGGCTAAACAGAAGATACACTCTTACAAAAAGAAATGCATAGGAGGGTCCTGGGTCTCATTACCTAGAGCAGGCCCCCATGCAGATAAACCCTTTCTGCATGGAACTTATTTCAAAGACATCACCATAAAATGTTCTCAGACTTGCCACTCATCCTAAGGAAATCAGCAGGAATTCGCTGCCATGTCAAGGTCTATGTATGAATCGCTACCCCCTAAGAAAGCAGAGTCCAGAAGGAAAGCGTGGATCTATTCTGTCTGAATTGTTCTATAAAAGCTTTTTCCAGACTGCCAACCAAATAACATTTTAATTAATTATAATACCAGTCAGAAACCCGGGTGAACAAGTGCTTTGGAACTTGGTAAAGCTAAATCTGGTAGAGTCATACTCTAACGATAGTTTTAACCTCCATTCCTGTTACAAAACCAAATGAAGCCACGAGGCAAATTCTGCAGGTAGGCTGGAGAGAGGGATATGCAGAATATAAAAGGCAAGGAATTCTTTACATTCTTCTTGCACACCTAACTAGCCTGCAGAATTCTATACAGTAGAGATACATTTCCCCTATTAAATGCAAAAAGTACAGAGCTGCCATCCTTGACAATAGCTTTTCACATTTTAAGGCTTTCTCTGGATGAAATGATAGCCCAAAATCTACAAAACCTAGCAGTAAGAAGGGAGGTAACTTGCTACATTCAGATCAATCTTAGAATAATGTCATTTTAGAAATGACTTTTGCAAGCAAACCTAATAGCAGGCATTACTAGTGCTCAGATGTGACTCTGAAGATTGATGCATCAACATTGCATTGAGGCAGTATAAAAGCCTCAGAAAAACAGATTAGCAAGGTTTGTTACCCAATGAAAATGCATTATAAAGTAAAAAAATGTGCCTGGCCAGGACATCAAGAGGTCAGTTACTTTGTCTATCTGCCTAAAGGCAAGATCATCTGTAACTACATCATTCCAGATAGCTTTTTATTCAGCTTCCATTTAAAGACCTTCAACAAAAGAGGCTTCACAATTTCCAGCCACTCAATTTCGATGGCTCGTTATCTTTATCATTAGAAGGCTCTATGGTGCATTTGAGGGTGTGATTCCAGCATGGATAGGTATTACTGCATTATCTTTACTGCAAGCTCAGGCATTAAGAGCAGTGAAATCGTATCAACACAGGCTGCATTGGCCAAGCTTTGGCTGGATGTCCATTCGTAGCAACAGAAGCCCACTACAGTTTTACTGGTATTTATTAAGACCAGCTGATCTGCTGTGAGTATTTTGCTCCCACCACCTCTCTTCCAGTAGAGGTTTGATTTTATTTTCTTTAAGGCCATGATGTTTCACAGTTCCCTCTTTCAACTGCTGTGGCAAATGGTGAACACCATGGTTTCCAAGCACTTCTCCCGATTTTTTCAGGTTGATTCGGAATCAGCTTGCAGGTGACTGACCGGTGCTGTACTGCACAGTGTGTGTACTAGTAGGAAGCAGGCAAAATAATAAGATGAAATAGTTCTCTCATGTTTCATGGCAGACTACCTTCTGTGAGTCTGTGTAGTGAGTTTCACCGTATTGTACCACAAGAGGGAAAATGGATCATTTTGGAAAAGGTGAGCCTAGATTGTGAACCCTCCTTCAAAACATTAGAGGAAGGATGTTAAAAGGAAACATCCAAGCACAGAATCGAATTTGATAGAGGTACTGGACTGGATGTGAACCATCTCCCACAGTGAGCTCAGTCCTTAATATCAAAACAATAGTGGAAGACCAACACAACTTTTTTATAGTCTAAGAAAATGCCTACTTGATGGCACATTGCTGGCATTAACATGGGGATAAGGCCCCATTGGCAGCAAAATCTCTTCTTGGCATCTTACACCTGCATGGTGGTAGAGTGTCCATGCTCCTGCCTGCTGGGTAATTTTACCAGACCCAAGAAGGATGTGCAAAGAGTGAATGTAAATGGCAGTGAGTGGAAAGATGACGATTCAAGATAGTTGCTGCAGAAGCATCCGTTGGTAGGGTTGTCATGACGGGCATGGTAAAAACAAGGTCTGCACTTGACATTGCTGATAAAAGATTGAGAATAGAAACATCACCTGTGAAGAAAGAAGCCACAGAACCTGTTGAAGAAATGGAGAAAACATCTTACAGAGGAAATTTAAAGACTAAATCCATCTAAAATCCTAACACCAGGTTGAAATTCCTAGGTTAGGGTGTTTGACATCTGAATTTCCCTACATACTCAATGGGGGCAGGGGGAGGGGAATCATCTCTGCAAGGCAACACAGACCTCACAAGCCTTAAACCACCACCTGAAGGTACCTCTTCCTTTCCTTTCATCTAGAGAAGAGGTAAGGAACCTCCCAACATAGGCATCTCAGTTCCAGTGGGATATGCTCAGGGAACAGTCTCAAACCTGCATCACTGACCAAAAGCGCTGATTTTATTACAGTGTAAGTACTTTCAGAGGAAGAAAATAGGAAGTGCCACAGAGTTTTCCAAATGGAGCAGAAAGACATCGCATAGACTGTGCGGCATGAGGGTGATTCACCACTTGAACAAACTACCAAAGGCTTTTTAGTCCAAAAGCCTCAGAGGCGCCGATCCTCTAATGCTCGCCAAGTGTAACACTTAGTGCAGAGGCACCATTCTTCGTTGGTCATTAGGCATTGCTGTAATAAATATGATGAAGAGAATCTTTATTTTATAACGCTTTTAAAACCAAACCAGAAGCCAAATATGAGTCATTATATTCTGTACAGCAGCAGTGAGTAAAATGATGTGACCTATAGATTAGAGGAAATCATCAGTTTGGAAAAAAAGAATCATAGAAAAGATGTCTGGAAGGGATTTCAAGAGATCCTCTAGTCTGCATTCCCTTCCCAAGTCAGGATCTGCTTCTTCTTTTGGCGTTCCTGAAAGATGTTTGTCTAACACCTACTCTTAAAGACTGCTACTAATAAAGATTTCACAGCCTCCATGTGAAATCTTTATTAGTAGCAGGGAATTGGGAAAACTATTTCCCAATTTCCCCATTTAACTTGAAATTCCCCTGCAGCAATTTAAAATGGTTCCTTCTAGCCCTAAGATCTACACACATTTCCCTCTTTTTATTCCCCTCCTTTTGAACCCAGCTGCCTATTTCAAGGAACACAAATCTGAGTAAGTCAGTAATATACTAATTTATACTCTTCACAGCCCTACTGAAATCAGTTGCTTCCAACAGTGCAAAACTCAGCATGTAATTACACCTGTAAGATTCTATCTTAATACTGAAATAAAGGTATAATTTCATGCAGACCTGTTCTTTATGCCCATCTTGATATCTGTTATGTAATTGTTACAATTTGTCCACCACTTTTTATAATGTCAAATGATTTATCACCTTCTACCTCTGAAAACTAAGCCTTCAGTAATTTTCTATTACAACAGAATTTCTCTTCCATATTTATCTTTTTCTTTGGTTTTTTTTAACACAAAATGACTTTCAGCTGAACTTCTTTATATGGCCATCTGCGTAATTACTATGACTCTTACTGAACCAGCAGCTTGCAGATTATTAACTGGATTCTGCTCCTCCTGGTATCATTGGGAGTTCTGCCATTGACTTCAATGGAAGCAGGACTAGACCCCCTGAAAGAGCCTTATTATTGGATAACTCAAAGCTCTGGTGAGAATTGACATTGGTATATTGACAACAGCTTGTTTCTTTTTTTTTAATTTAGAATCTCTTAATTGGCTTAACCAGCCACTTTTGTTTTGTGTGATGATTCTTTATCTCTGAATACAATTTTCTATGATTAAATAGGAAATGTTTCTTTCCTCAATTGACATACACTGAGAACAGTAAGCAGCTTTCAAGCAAAAGGACAAATTCCACCTTGCATGCTGCAAAAGCATCTTTTCATGCACCAGGAATCTCTGGGTGAGGAAGGAAACGTGGTAGCTGAGGGACTGGATGGAGGGAAGTGTGAGGAAGAGGGAATTCGGTCTGGGAACTGGGAGTTCAAGAAGAATTAACCCAGTCTATTTCTCCTCCAGGTTTGTGGCTCAGGCACAAACAAAAAGGATTCAAAAGGCTGCACCTACACTCCCTGCTCTAGGCAGATGCCAGCTTCACAGGTGTGTACTCTTGAAGCCCATGTGATTCAATGTAATGCTGTTGGTTTGCACCAGCCAGGGATGGACAAACGAAGACTGGTGAACAGAAGACATTTGCTACCTGAGCTGAAGTTCAGGTCCTTCACAGGCAGCAGGTGAGGAGCTCCCACTCACTGGGATAGCCCTTGGCTCAGCTCCCACCTACCTTGAGGTGCTCCGCCTGATCTCCTCATTGAATTAATCAGATTTACGTCCTCTGCCCTAAAAGACAGGCCAGCCTTCATCTCTCTCATCAGAACAGAGGAGCAGGCAGGAGGGTGCTCCCATCACGACACAGCTGCAACTTCCTGAGGAGGGGAGATGCTATGGCCCTCTTGGAGAGAGGGGATCCAGGCTGGCTCCACAGGAGCAGGCTGCGGCTGTCCAGATGAGATTCAATGGCAGGCGCTAATGTTCAATTTGTCTTTCAAAATCCAAAGAAATTTCTTTTCTTTGGACTGGGCTCCTGGGCTCAGGTTTCCCCCTGTGAGTGGAAAACTATATTTGTTGGTCTAAAGGCTTTAGGGTGCCTAGTCAACTTTTTTTTTTTTTTAATGTTACCTTATTTTTAACTTGATTCGCACTAGGGAAAAACATGCTCCAGAGCAATGCCTGATCCAGTTTGCATTGTTTTCTGCCAGCCACACACTGGCCAAATAGTTTCTCAATCATCCATATGCTATCTCACTTTTTATCCATAATTTACTCTGAATAGATTCAGGATTACTTGCCCCAGTCATTTCCCAGGCAGTGATCTGGCAAGTGACTCAAAAGTGTTCATGGTCATCATTTATTCAGATTACAAACAGGGAAGCAATTTAACAATTGCTCAGATTTGTGAATTCTTCAGAGCAGCTTGCCTTTTTTTTTGCTCTTACTTTGTTCTTCTTTGAAATAGATCTATTCTGGTGTTTGTGACACATGAAAATAATTGTCCCACTAGTCTTGCAACACATAAAAACCTGGAATTCTACATCCCCCTGCTGGAAAGATATTTTGAGTATGCATAAGGCATTACAATACCACCTGATCCTTGCTAACCTGGCAGTTTGGAAAGCAAAACAGACCAATACGTATTGAATTCCTCCACTTTCTCAGCTCAGTTACTGGGGAGTCCACCTACGGGAATCTCTTTTAAAGAAACAGACCATTTTTACTTACAAAATATACTTGTCATGCAACAGAGCACAGGATTGCTGCAGATTCTGTTTGGTAGAATCTGAAAAATTAATGCCTTTACAGGGCAAAAAAAAAAAAGTTAAAAATCAGAGCTACCAAATTAGGGTGATAAAATTGCCTTCAAAATATTTATGATGGAAGAAAAAACCTGTTAAGTGAATCCTGTATGCTTAATTAAACTTAATTTTACAAAGAAGTATTTTTAAATGGCTGTCTGTTAAAAAAATAAGAAAGCTGGGTTGTTCAGGTTTTTTTCCCCAAAGATACTGCTGCTGTAAGGCATTGTGTTATTGGTTGTGTCAAGCAAGTTGTGACATCGTCAAGATGAATGTGTTTACGTGCATACCTGGTGACATAGTTTGAAGTGGTATATTGTAGGTATAAAATCCTGATCAAACTTACCTACAGTAAATCTTTGTGCAGTAATTTTATTTCTTTGTTCCTTACTAAAATCGGAGCTGCTGCCTGGAAGCATGCAAGTATTTAATTTTGTCACATAATTCCCTCAATTTCAGGCCATGGTAAGTAACACTTTCAGTACATGTCAGCTGTCAGTTCCCATTAGAGCATCTAGCTACTACATGGTTTAGATCTAGCTGCCTGACGATTAATGCTGTATGTTGTGAATTTATCACTCCAAAAATGGCAGAAAAAATTGAATAGTAAGGATTCTATATGAATTAACTCAACCTGCAAAATGGTATTTCTGAAAGCTTTATCACTGTGCTTGCTTTTGCTGGAGAGGAGCACAGAGAACACTCTCTAGGCAAGTGCATTGGAGGAGCGGAGATAAATCTCCTCTGACCAAGTGAAGAGAGACCTCTACAGGTGTTTGGTTTTTTCACTCCAAAGACCTTTGGAAGTTGTTCCCTGAAACTCTTAAGCAAAAGATGTGCCCAGCGTTCAGCTACCAAGTCAGAGGAGATTGGAGAAGACCCTGACCATGCTCGCAAGGGGTTCTGTGCTGCCCTCCTTGGTCGCTCCTGGGCTGCCATGGTGCTGCCCTGGGAACCTCAGCCGCGTCGGCAAGATGTCTGTATGGGGGGACGTGTAAGCAATTGGCCCCCAGACCAGCAGCCAGAGGGGTGGGAAGCTGTGTTCTCCAAACATGTACAGAGCTGTGCCTTCCTGGGACAGGGTGTGCTTGGCTCTGCAACAGAGCTAATTAAAGGCCAGATGAGCTTTTAAACAGCCAGCTTCATTATGCGTCTCTGTGAGGCATACTGGGACTCAAATTACTTACCAGTATAACTGTTTTGGAGTATGCACAAAGGCCCCAGAGACAGCAAAAATAGAAGGAAGCACCCATTCCTATGGTTTTGCAGCACATAATTTCTGCTTCTTCTGAGGCGCTCAATCCGTTTCCATAGGTAGCAGCCCCTACTGACAATAACTTTCGCTGCCTGAACAGCACAGTAGGGTGTAACCTTGATGCAGCTCTTTTTGTGTATTTTGTAAAGCGTGCTATCTTCCTCCATAACTGATGTTTATTGACAGAACTAAAGACAGCCTAATGGAAAGCATGAACATCATTTACAACTGTACTTTCTGCACCAGTCTTCAAGTTGTTCTCCTCTCACAGGTATTAACAAGACTTGCATCGCTAAAAATGCTGGCAAATAAATGAGACATGTAAGAGAAGAGAAATGCTAAATGGTATTTCTCTGACAAGAATACTAAAGACAGTGATGGAAAGCGGAGCTAAAAGCTGCTGACCTTTTACAGCGCTTCTGCGGTCTGGGTGCAAGAATAAAGCCTGTAAGATTCTCATCAGCCTCCTTTCTAAATTTCCCCAAGATCATTAGGTTTTAATCTATAGATGCCAATATTTTTCCAGAAGTCGTAACTGGGCACAGATGCTGCAAAAAGTTAAGGCCAAATTAGGAGCAGTATTTACTTTTCATAATAACTACTTGTGCCCTGAAAGATCAGTATTCTGAAGTTTCTCATGGACAAACAGGATCGATGGGTTGCTGTTGGACACTTTTCAGTCATTGAGAGTAAAAACATTTATTGATGGAACCGCATACTGGAGACTAAATTTTCTGTTGCGGAGAGGAAAGATGAAAAGACAGTACTCCAGGGAAAACACAAACTAAGAAAAACAGAAAACAAATAAACCCTGACCTATAAAAATGAAGAATACAAAAAGCAAAGGATTTTTTTTTTCTAAATCTATTTTTCACATCAGTATTTCTACAGGCTCCGTAGTGTTGCTATTCCTGTGCACACATGCTGCTCTGGATGATATTTGGAATTGCTGTATACAGTTGTATGCTATTGCCGACTGTCTAGGATGTGGCTGCATTGGATAGGAATTCACAAGACCTCTGTTACAACAACTCACAGCCATAGCATTGACATCTGGCCTTGAGCAAGCTGCCCAATCAATCCTCCGCTCAGCTGCTCAGCTGTAAAATGGAAGGAACAATTCTGCCCTGGCAACAACTGGTTTCTCTTTTCTTTTGTCATCTGAAGATTTTAGGAAGGGTATTATGAGCACTTAGATAAAGGTCCTTGTAAACTTCCCACAAATTTAAATACCAATCAGTAAACAAGGGAAAAAATATTACCATAATAAGATATGGTATATCTTATATACATTGATATACTCCCTGGTCATGGTGCATATTCACAGGTATGTTATACTATTGTAGTACCGTGTTCTCACAGGCTGTTTTATTTTTTAATGAGTTTGGCTAAGTAAATCACTCTGCCACACCATCATTAATCACAAAATCAGCTGGAGAAAGCCAGATCTGCTACTGTGTAAAGTCAGGTCTAGAAAGAAGATGGGGGCTCATGCATGTGAACCCAAACAGCCGACCTCGGGGACCTGCAGGCACAGGCGTCCCCTGGAGCACCCCCAATTACAGTACTAGGGGAGATACACCACATAGGAGTACCCTATGGACTGTCTGTAATTACATGCCGTATGTCACTGGAAAAGGTGTGATAGGATCTTTTTATTTCATATCATTCAGAAAATGCCAGTTTCCAGTCTACTGCTTCTCTGTTGTGCTGCATCTGGATTTCCTACTTCTCTCTCTCAGGCCTTTTTTCAAGTGAGAGCATGCACTAAGCCAGTGTCGGTGTGAAGTGTGTAAATCTGCTGTTTCCCTACTCAGGAAATTTGCATGGCTGTTGCACCACCAGACACTGCCTGTGTTTTCAAGGCTGGGAAAGCTAAATCAAAATAGTCACTGTAGTGCACCATGCTACACGCAGATATAGCACACTTCACGGTAACAGTTTACCTGGCTGCTTTCCTTCGAAAGAGGGCTGAAATTGTCATTTTTAGCAAGTAACTGCTGATTTGGGTCTGTTAGCCCCACCTGAGTGCTAGCAAACAGCTGTGCAGGCCCACAGTGCTGCTTTGAAGATGCTTGGGGACAGGCATCGCGCTGAGGATAGGTGCTGTGAGGAGGTGGCGAAGGAGTTGGGCACCCAGTTAGTGCTGTGCCTTTTACAGCACAACATAGGTGAGGAGCAGGTGTCTCTCAGGCTTTTGTTTCCACCAGCCTAACGATAGGCTGCTGGAGGTTTGAAACTGCTCCATCGTGACAAAGAAAACTGTATTCTGTGTCCCCATCTACCTATGCATGATGTCCCTGCAAGCAGCAGGGTTTCAATCCACTTGCATATTTCATCACGCAGCAACGCTTCTCCAAGCCAATGCATTATATCATTGTAATGATATAATTATTCATCATTCGGATAACTCAGTAATTAATTGTACACTTCTTGACATTCTATTACTTGATATTCGTTTAGGTCCACCCATTCAAGCCCACCCTTTCCATTAATTTCAATTAAATGCTTGAATTCATATTCCACGCCTTTATATTCTTGTACTTCTTTATTTAGTTGCTAAAGGTCAGCAACAAAGTTTTTAGCATCAATAGTGATCTAAATATAGGCCCCTACATTTAAGAGTGGCATTCACGAAAAACATACTTAAGTGCTTAGGTACTTGAAAGACCAGGGACGTCAAAGTTTTGCATGGCTTGAGACATTTTTGTTGTGGTTAGGCTCAGCATCAGCCTCAACACCTGCTTGAAACTGAAGCCTGCATGGGATACATGCATTGGCCTCCTAGTGCCTATATGTTCTGAGAGGCCTGCTCCAGCAGACACGTAAAGTATGTCCAACCATTCTGATAATGTGACATTCAGTCACTCACATTAATCTGTGAGCACCCCAGCTAATAAGCCAGGAGTTACCCTGGATCTGTTTCTCTATAATTCAAATATATCATCAGTCAGCTATCAGCTAGCTGACTGGTTATTTAAATGAATTATACTATGATATCCTAATATTTATGCACGTATCTAAAATCTTCTCCTTCAGAGGAGTTCAGCAATGACATGAAAGCTGTCGTAATCAACCAAGGGAGTCAACAGCTAATAACACGTCAGAGCATACCCCGTCCCAGAGAGCCATTTCACTCAAAGAAGTACCCTATCCTGTGCAAACATACTCAGTGGCCATTGTTTCTATTTCCTGTAGAGATTCAGTAATGAATGAGCTGCATTTATAGATATCCCTTATATGGTTGTATAAGACTATAATTTGCAAAGTCTATGCTTTTCAAAGGTTTTACAGTTTAAACCTCTCTAGCCAGTTTTCAGGGAAAATGTCATCTACTGTGGCTAAATTATATGTTTAAAATCCAATTAAATATCATCCTGGCCATACTGTCTTGTCCAAACCACAGTGAGGAGCAGAATTAATGCTCAAGCAGATATCATGCTATTATGTAGAGGATCAGAGGTCTGTACCTGTTAAGGCCCAGAAGTATAAAAGTGTCTGTAGTAGTTAGAAGTGTTGTGCATTCTAACTAAAGACCTAAAACCACCTCAACTGCAGCATGGTGAACCTCTGTTATACTATTACACAAAGTGTATGGGAATGCTGTGCCATCCAAATAACCCATGCTCATATCTGTCATCCTTTAGTTTTACTGTCATATGTAGAGTCATGATTATAACAAGAAAAATGTTCTAAACCTTGTACATTTCATATCTCATGACAAAGTGGATCAATCTGTCTGTCTGTCTATCTATCTATCGATTGCTGTATCTGGGTCTTAAGGACCCAGTAAACAGAACAAAACAGCCTGATACCTAAAGCCAGGTCTCTGCTACTTAAAGTGTGCAATAGAAATATGAATCAGAACAGCCCTAAGAAGGGGGGAGAATATGAACTCAGGATTATGTCTGATCATAAGAAAAGACAAAAGAAAACCTCCAAGGGAAAGGATATTCTAGCCTGATCACTCAGCCTCGTCCAGGAGCAGGAAAGACCCAGCTCTGGGAGCTCCCCAGCACATGCCAAGCCCAGGGCAGGCTGCAGAGGCCGGTTTGGGCTGATATGGAAAGCCATGGCAATGTTGGAGCAGCACAGGAAATTTCTTATATTAAGCATAAACTCCATAACTTTGCTATATTTTTTGTAACTTCACTCCATAGTGGCAAATTTGTGTTTTCAAATAAACAAGTCATTTTCTCTCTCAATCTTGCTTAATGCTAAATATGACCATGACTAGTATAACACTGGCTTGACGTGACACTCTCTCCTAGTTGCTGAAATCATTATCCCAGAGTGGAGAAGGGTGTCTCTGGCCCACTAAACTGTGAGATTCTCAAAAATGTCTGGTGTTACCAACCCCCGAAATGCAGATGTTAGCAAATTTTGAAGAAGTGTCTTTCTCAGCAGGAGACAGCTTCAGTCTCTTAAGAAAGCAGCAAGCTAATGAAAGAATGAGATATGTGAGTCACTGTAAGATGAACCTATGAATATCTGGACCCTCACAACTCTTACTTTTCCAGCTATGGATGTTTTATAAAACTCATAGAAACATAACTACGTTTGAGACACAGATCCCTCCCTCAAATGAGGGAAATGTGCATGGACACACAGATCTGCATAACTTTTGTTTCCTGGGGAAACAGGGATGTAAAACACAGGAGGAAAAAAAAGAGAGAAAAAAAAGGCAAAGTAGTGCCTTCTTTTTGCATAAACATGTAGCCGTTACTGAAATGTAATGGAAGATGACCATGTTCAACACCTTCATCAGCAAACAGGGGACTGGACCATTCAATTCACCAGGCTTCAGAGAAGAGAAACTCTCTGCTCCTCCTTCCCCCTTGAAACTTAACCAAGACTGAGAAGCTCAAAGAACCACAGAGCACATAAAAGAAAAGCAGCTTTTTAATGAAATTCTTCCTTGGGTCATTAATTTTTTACCTGCATTCCCAAGGTTATTAGGTGTATTTGATCACTGCCTGCATGCCTGTGTCTCTCCTGCCTCCCAAATATTGTCTGAACCTTTTGGTCTATTTCAAACAAATCAAATCTGATTAAGAATTCCCAAAAGCTCCATGGAAGCAGGTGGCCAAGGGGGACTCCCTGAGGTCCTTCCTGAAGAATAGCAGCAGGTGGCAGGGTGGGGGACGAACCACCCTGTGCTCAACTTCAGGGGATTCCTTTGTGGGAGCACCATGATGCTGACCTGCTGCACCTTACACCTTCTCAGGCATCTGCTTGACCAGCCAGGGGATGGGGGGGCTGCAGAAAAGCAGCCTTTGGTGCTGCCACTTATAACTCTTTCCTATCCTGGTGTTTCATATTTCCTTATTACCATAATCTTTTACCTGGACTATGTTTCTCTCTAATGTAACCATTTGTTTCCAATCCCCTGGTTCTTTAAATAAGGCTGTCTAAATGTATTACTGTCATTTTTGCTATTATTACTTCTTTTTTTTTTTTTTGTGATGTAACTTGCAGGCATAGCTCTAGCCACCATACGACTGCTTAATTTGAAGTAAAAATGTACCTAAAATAGTTTCTCTTTCCTCTTTTGGGGCTTATGAGTTTCTTCTAAATGATGAATGCTTCCAGCCTGTTTTTCATTTAAGATGTAATTCACTATCTGAATAACCTATCAAATTTCTGTCAGTTGTGTCGTGCGGGAGTTCTAAAGTCTTGCAAAGAGTTTATCCAAGGCTTAGTTTACCAAGCTGTTTTGGCTATCCTTATACAAAGGTCAATGGTCAATGGAAAAGTCCCTTGTTCGCTGGCTCCTACATTAAGACGGAATTATATGCTTTTGGGCAAGGGAAAATTTTTTACCCTGAATGATATGGCACATATAAATCATGTTTTTAATAGGCTTAGAAATTCATGTGATTTTCTTTTAGGAACATGAAAATGTTTCTGCAGTGGAAGTATGCCAGGGTTACATCATGTTTCAGGAAAGGGGATCTACAACATTTCAAATGAGAATTTCTAGAGGGAAGTCTTGGCAAAGGGGTCTCAGATATGGGTGTGTTATTGTCTCTCCACTGTAAAGAGAAAAGGAAAGATTTAGGAAGGTAACAAAATCCAGAAGTATCCCCAAGATGGAGTGCCAATGCAGTCAATTCATGGCAGGGCAAGGGACTGTCCTCCCTGTGCACACAGGCATGTATCTCACACTGGATGCTACTGAGAGGAAATGCCCCAACTGAATGAAGCCAAAGTTGAATTTTCCTCACAAATGTGCTTCTCCTAAATCTCCTGTGCTTAACTGTGCACCTACTTCTTAGTAAAATGCAATAGTTAAGGAGAATAATTTGATTTATATCTGTCCTACTTTGTAGTCAAATACACAATTCATTATTCAAATATCCCCTGCTCAAGATGAGGTATGACTGGGAAGGAAGAAATGCTGACTAAATGGCTCCACAATTGCATCTGTTTCTTGTGAGCAGCTGGTGGCAATGAACTGTTATTAATTTTATTATGTATTTTGTAGTTGCCAGAAGCAAGTTGGAAGCAAAGCTCTAAATAACAAGGTGTATAGAATAGAAATGGCTTCCCTGTTGTTGGCTGCATCTTCTCAGTAAAGGCTCTTTTTCTTCCTCTCCCCTTTTAATCTGTTAACAGCCAGAGAATATTGCTGTCATTCTCAGGATGCCAAAACAGCCCCAACTCCAGAATTCTCTCCCATGATCCCACATGGCTGGGCCACCAAGACCAAACATTAAGTGTTGCAGGAGAGGCAACCTACTGCTCCTCCTTTCTGTTCTTGCTTTCGTCACATAAAATCCACAGTCTTTCCAGTGCTCTTTTTTATCATCAAGAGCAAAAAGTACATACTGCAGAGACAATCTTTACGGTACTAAAGTCTTCTGTGTAAAGCCTTTGGTGATTTCACACCTGTGATGAATGGCCTTTTAAGGTGTTACTGGGTCTTCGGAGATATTTAGGATACCCCATTGGCCCCTGAAGAGAAAAGGTGACAGTAAATGCCAATTTTCTTCTGGTTTTATTTCATAACCAATGGACTATGAACTGGATTGGAGTCAATGAAGCATGCTGGAGTATTGTACAAATCCAGCTGCCTATGCAGAAATAGGACATGCACAACTTTTTTTTCCTAACAAATTTATAAGCTAAAAACTTTTGGGTTTGTAACATGTTTGGGTGGATCAAATGATCCGTTGAAATGAAAAGGAGGAAGATAGCCAATTCATTCAATAATAGTTTGCAAGCACAGGTTGGTACTTGGATTTGAAAGCTGGTGTATTAGTCCAGAGTCACAGAACTGAAGACATTAACAGATGTCCAGTATAATACCAAACTCCTACAAAGCACATAGGATTGAATCTATTTTTTTCTCTGTTTTTCTCATGATTGTAAGTGGTTACAGACACACAAAGACACTCAGTTAATCACATTCCTTTATTCTTTTGTGCATTAAATTCTTTGTGAGTGAACGTATACAAGCAAGAAGGACTCTAAGCCAATGTTTTGACAGTTTCATCATTGTTTCAATGGAATGAAGCTGCTGGAGTGAAATAATCATGGTACCCTCATCAAAATTTTGAAAACAGCTATCTTTCTTTTAAGTTTTGAACAGGAAAACACGTTGTTCAGACAAGAGCCCATAATCACCATCAACATCACAATTTCACCTTTTTTTGAAACAACAGCAAGCAGCAAGAGAAAGAACTCCAAATAAATTTAATAGTAGAGTCCAGCTATGTGTTTCACCATGAAGCTTGGATTAACTCAGTTCATCCTCCACCTCAGCAAGTAGTTTGAAGCTATGGCAAGTGAGATGGAAGAGATGAAAGTACCAAGTACAGCAGTAGTTTTAGGCCAGCAACAGTGAAGGCTTTTAACACGGCATCAGAAAGCACAACAGTTCTGCAATGAGATTACTGAGGGTTGCAGTGGAGGGGTGAGGGTAGAGCAACATCCTGCCCCATTCCTGGAAAACTGCTTGTGTTAAGGACGAGAAGGTTTAAGAGCAGACAGTTCATCTTTGCACAATGCTTCATGATTAAGACTGAAAAAGTAATGTTGCAATGAATAGTGCACTTGATTAATTTAGCTCTTTTTCCTGTTCACAGAATATCCAGAAACAGCTTACAATTACCTCTGATTTATTCATTGTTGGAATTTACATGGCACATCTTGTTGCAAGTCTTTTCAGACCTCTTTGGACTGATTCAATATGAAATTGAAACCACTTTGGTTAGCTGAGACTAGTCCCAAATCATACAGGATTGCTGTTGTCCCCTGAGTGGATTAGCATGATTCATAATCAAGAGAAGGGTTTACAGAAAATCTTGAAGGTGTTCAAGCTTTCAAAGAGCTGTGTAACGAATGCTGTGTCCTAAGCTGCCTTCTTATCCCTCGCGCTGCTTCCCCAAAGGGGCACTGCCTAGTGCCTGCCAAAGAGACGTCTCTCTGTAACCAGCATCTAGCAGCATCAGTCCCAAAAGGATCTTTGTCCCTCAGTGGAAAACACCTCTCTTTCAGGAAGTCTCCAGCTTCTTCTACACAGCGGACACCGTGTAAGTATACTTGTGCACTCGCAGAGCAATTTTCCATTCTCTAATTGCAATGGCTATGCCCTAACTAGAGCATTCAGAGTGTTTCCAAGCTCCTAGGTCCAGGCTAGCCAGCCAAAGTGAAGTGATGTGACATAAAATGGTCCTTGATTGGGATGAATGGAAGATGGGATTTGGGAGGGATGCTGCTGTACGCACCTGCAGCTAAGTCTAGGTGCACTCTGTAGGACTTCCTCATTACAAATCAGTGTTTAAGGATAGAATATTAAGCTTAATTTAGCTTGCCAAGGCATAGAAATTCCACTGAAATATCAAAATAAAGTTATGAAAGAAAAAACATCTAATGCATTTTAAAGGTCATGTTTGATTATCAAGTTCCTTCTGAGTGTGCAGTTTAAATTTAAATATTATTATGTGAGATGAAAAAATGAATTGGAGTGATAGTCCTGCGGTAGGAGGTATTGTCAGAACATGAATGGCTCATCTAGTTGTCTACTTGCCTGCATCATGGCCACAAAATCTGACAAAGTTAGAGCATAATTTTGAGAACTGTATCTATTCGTGTTTTACAGATATTAGGCAACCTGGATTCTATCACCTCCATTTGTGTTTTGGTACAACCACGGCCAGAAATTCCCATTTCTTTCCATTTGGAACTTGATTAGTTTCAGCCTCTTGCCATCGGTTCAGTGGATGGATGATCTCTACAGCACCAGTAATTGCTTCTTCATGGAGGTACTTACCGCACTTGATCAAATCATCTCTCAAACTACTCTTTAAAAAATAAATAAATTTAACTTCTTAATTCCCTTGCTGTGGGAAGCATGCTTTCTAGATTTCTGGATTATTTTCCGTGCTCTTTCCTAAGGCCTCTCTAAACCCCTCCCTTCTTCTTTGCCAAAAGGTAAACACCAAACTTGTTTAAATAATGACACCATTTTTTCCTCAGTACCGTAGATAGAGATAATACCGTTTTTTCAGTCAGAAGGAATTTAGTTGAGGCAAATTTTCCTCCTTTTTGAGAATCCATAGATTAAAAGTCATCTGTGCATCGAGGTTTAAATGCTGAAAAACCTTAAAAATTAATCAAAAAAATAGAAAGTTGCTATAATTCTAAATCTGAGGTTTGAATTTACTAAAAGAAGGAAAAGAAAAAGCAAGAAATCTTGTGAGCTGATATCGATCCCAGCTTCTTAAAGAGATTTTAGGCAGCAAAGAACTGATATTTCTCATCTCACTCAATAAGTAAGCCTGCTTCCTCCAGAGGGACTCCTTTCTGTCCTAAGAAAAACTGTGTCAGTTCCCAAATGTTCTCCAAATGTTTGACACAAAAGGGTAAACTAAGGACAGAGATCTTGCTGTAAATTACTTTTTTCTCTGCTTAGTGGATTTAAATGAGATGTTTATTATCGCCTTAACATTCTTGCAGTGGTTTAGTTCTGTATAATAGCAAAGCCAGAACTAAGTTAATTAAAAGAGCTATAATGTCTGAAAGAAGTCAGCAGGTTTCTATGGGTTGCTGATCAAAGGGAAAGTGGTTCTTTTTAAATGGTGTTTTTTTCTTGGTCTTTTAGATACAGTATGTCTCTGTAATCACCTACAATGTTTGCCATGATGACAAAATTAGATTAAACCAATCATTTGAAATAGAATTCACAAAAAAAGCAAACCATCAACTTAAGAAAACCAGACCAGTAATTTATAAGAGCCACCACAGGTCAGCCTAGAACCATAATATTCTGTAATCACGCCACCTCAATGACCTAGGTTAAGAATGAGTAATGAAGGACAGAAATGATGTGGATCAGTAATGTTCTTTCACTTGAGTGGTGGTGATGTATTCATGTAATAATGCCGTTCGAGTCAGTGAGATGAAGCTATGGCTATATAGTACCTGAAATGCAGGGAGTTGTGTGTCAATGATGTCCCCCGATAAGTTGTCAAGCTTATGTGCACATAGATATTTTTAATGTCCAGATCACTGAACTATTTGACTCTGACCATACACTTACTTTACTTTCACATAATTGCTTCTTGTTTGTGTCTTTCTTTAAAGAATGGCAGCATTCAATATGATCTATATTCTGTAGGAAAATGAAGCAAAATTTCTATTCGTCTCCATAATACCTTAGCAAACTTTTTTTAAAATACTCTGGAAATATCTTTATACTCTGAAAGTTTCAGATCACCTAACTGTTTTTTTCCTATGCTTTAAACTACTCTTCCTGTTCAAATGTGAATGGATTTCTGAAGTAGGGGGATTTTTGGTGGGGCAGGGGGAAAGAGAAGTTTGTAATTTGTCACGCATATTAACAATGGACACAAGGAAGAGGGAGACATGGCTAACACAAAGACAAAAGAGAGCTTTTCTTAGCTTCCTGTCATCTTTCCTGTGAATGAATTTATTGTATTAAAAAAATACCGTTAATGTGTAACCCGAGGTAAGCTATAGAAAGAAAAACCACAGACCTCTGAATTTTCATTTTTATCTCTTAAACATAGATATATCATTGTGTCTGTCTCACCTACAAACTATAGGATACTGTCCCTTTTACAGAGGTGTTTTTGTAAACACCTAGGACATTGCTGACAAAGTACTTTTTGCTCTTTCAGGTAAACTAAAACTTTGGTAGAGAGGTCTTAATTTGAAAAGTTTTCAATGGGAAGATTCTGAGGTCAAACTGGGCACAGAAAGAGAGAAAAGAAAACATTGTTTTAAATCTATGACTCTGACTTCTTTGATCTAAAAAAAGACATTTCAGCACAAGGCATGTTTTGAAAACACTCCGGATGTTTACTGGTTTTCTGATAAGAAGTGAAGACAAATATGAAAGTCTGAAAGGTCAGAGCAAGAAAGAATTATCAGCCTCCATGCACTTTTTATTTTGGAGTCACTAGCAATTATAAAATATTTTGCCATTAAAACCCCTCAGTGATAAGCGTTTTTGATGTGCCATACAGATTGGGCAGGAGAGCCGAAAGGTGATAAATTTGACACAAATATTACATGAGTCTTTTGTATTTTCTGTAAAGAACCTGAGGCAATTTGGTTTCCAGCACAGTCATCTTCAAATGTAAACCTATTTTAAGTCAGAGTGTGAGAAACAGAACTTAGGCAGTAAGAATTTTTATGAACAATTTTTTCCAGTAAATGTAGCCCTATTTTGCAGTGATAGAACCTGGCAAATTAGGCTGATTTTTGCTAATAAACTCCATTTCCACAAATATTCACCAAATTCTGTAAAAACAATCAGCCTGTGGTGTCTTTGCACACTGTTCACTTTATTCATTACTCACACACTGAGATGGGCACTACATGATATAAATGCCTCATTTACTTTACTTGGGGATACTTCTTAAAAAGCTAAAAAAAGTATGATTAACAATAAAAAGGAATAACAAATTGTGATTAGGGAACATATTCCCTTCCCTGCATGATTATCCTTGATGGCAAGAGAAAATAGGTTTCATACCAAAAGCAAACCAAATAGCTGTGCCAAAGATAATTTTAGAAAACACTTGCAAATAAAAAACATTTAATCTGGAGGAAAGAAGAGGATCTTAAGAATTCATAAATATTCTTAAGGTTGGTACTGGTGTCTTTAATGAGTTTAGATTGGTTAATTTATTTCAGACTTTGCACTGATTAGGAACACTGACTGAAATAATACCTTGTGGCTAGAGCACGCTGGCTGAATAATAAGCCAGGCTCCTGCCATGAACGACACAGTCTTGAGTATATCTTAAAGCTTTTGCCTGCATCAGGCAGAAAAACACATACAGCAATGGAACTATTCTGGAGTAATTTATGAATACTGTATTTTGATCTACATAAAAGAGTGTTCACTGCAAGAGTACAAGAGGGCTGTCAGGAGAATCAGGCAGTGAGATAAGGAGAATGGCTAGAAGTAAGGCATAACTCCAGCAAATGTTTGTGGGCTTTTAAATCACTGACTTTAAAATTTTTATTTCCTCAAGAGACAGCCTACAGTAACTGTTTGTCCAGAAAGACCAAATTTTGTGAATACATTTTAAGGGAAGGAGCTCTACTATGGCCAGTAAAGGGTGTCAGGTAAAGAAAATTGTTCAAAGAAACTGGGTGAAGATACCTGCTTATGCTTCAGAAAATTAGCTGATACTTGTAAAATCTCTGGATATTTATCAGTTCTCTACAATCGTATACATAGAATCATATACCTAGTAACCATCTAAAATCCTTCTCTTTCTAGTTGCTTGCCTTCTGGGCGAGCATGGCTAATGCACGCACAGCTCTGCGGCTCAGAGTAACGTCATGTGAATATCCCAGGTACAATAAAGACATACCGCCTGATCTTGAGGTGCCTCAGAGGAGCCAGAAAAGCAGTTACCCTGGGTCACAGATACTAGACTATCAAGATGAATGGGGTAATTCTGTGAAATCGTAAAATTCCTGCTTAAGAACTAAGTTTTGAAAAATGCATATGTGTTCTTGAGATTAGAAATGAGTCTTACAACTTCATTTATTTGAAGAATTGCAAAGCCATTAAAAGTGGCACTATTGAAAAAAAGGATAAGGACCTTTCCATCCAAAGCTGTTGAATTCTTCTCCTCTGCATGTAAGCAACTAACTCTCCTCTATAGCTAAGAGAGGTGGCATTTTGCTATCATACCTTATGCCAGTAGTGGGAACATAGCCAGGGGCAGCATGGAAAATAGTTGTCTAATTTAAAGTTCCCAATAGCTAAAAATAAATAAGTGCTCCATATATTATACCAATGTACTTTCTGGAAAATATCCACCACTTTCAGTCAAACTGCACACAAAGATCCATGCAACAAATGTCATAGACTTTGCTATAAAATCTGTATGGAAAATCCCCTCCCTGAGTCTGTCCATGGAGCTTTCTTTAAGAGTAATACTTCTGTCATTGTATAGACCATATTATACCCACAGTTTCCAGCAATGACTGGAATAGGTAATTCTTTTTAGATCCTTCTGATTAGAGTCAGGGAAACAATATGTGATTAACATCCCACAAGAGCCGGTAGCAGCATGGAAGGCAGAGATTGCGGAAGCCGGGTCACGCAGAGGTCTTGGCGACAGAGAGGTGAAGCAGACCTAAAATCTTCATCATATGCTGCTGCAGTCCAATTACTGTGCATTTTTCTATTAAGCTCAAAACAAAAATTGTAGGCTGTGCCAGGAGAACCTGGCTAGAAAAAAAACCCTCAGGAAAATGTAAACCTTGCAAAGTGTTCTGAGGAAAGTGCAGAAGAGAGCATGCCTTGGCACCCAAGATAATAAATAGAAAGGTGCCACCACACAAGAAAACACACACTGAAACCTTTCCCAACCTGTTACCTGGAATCTGAAACATCACCCTCCTGGGCCCGGTTATGACAGTGTCGAGCACTTCTGCACTTAAGGATTCGTTTTACATTATGGAGACTTTAATGGGACGGCTCATATGTGGAACCAAAATTAAAGCATTAGATTGCTTAAGAGCAATTGCTGAATCAGAAGCAAAGATCTTTGCAGGTTCGTGTCCAATTTGTAGATCAAGCAGGGCATGCTTATAAAAAGAGCAGAATGTTTTACATCCTGCAGAAAGAAGGTGTAGATTTCTGCAAGTTAAGCAAGTTAAATGCCTCTTACAGCAGCTTCTGATCAGCTTTCAGAAGCAATTGTTTTTCCAACAAGATGCGTTAGGAATTTGGCTCCTTCTGTATTTCTCTTCTCCACACCCATGTTTTAAGGCTTTTGCACAAGAAATTCATCGTGCTGTGTGCTGTCACAGTAACATCCATAGGACGTTTGGAAGCAGCTTTTGTGGTGAATGACTGCAGTTAGATGCATAAGCTCTGGAACATATTGTCTGTCATTAATTTGAATATAGCAATAGGCAAAGTTAGAAAGCAGGCAGCTGAATATTGCAGTTCGCCAGAGTATAATCCGGACAGCCTCAGCATTATATTCAGGAGCTACTGGGAGCCTTTGGGTTGGATGACAAACCTCTTCTTCCACTTTCATGCATTTTTAGACACTTCTAAGTTACTACTCACAGTGGCACCTGTTGCTGTCTTGAGTCTCCTAGAAGCCATCAGTATAATTTTAATGCCCACTACATACAATCTTATACCCAGAGTAGCCTGTCTGCATTCAAAGGAGCAGAGAGGGCTGTAGGGGTGGATGGATAAAGAATCTAAAAAAAACCCCTTTCTCTACACGGAGAAGAGAGTGCTGTAGCTCCCTTGCCCTTCCGTTCACCAGCATTTGCTGCTGAAATGCTGCATTCGTGTCACTGAGATTCAGTGCCAAGCCGAGCATTTGCCACCTATATAGGAGCTTAAAATAGCACAGAGGCTGACAGAAATACCTTGAAGGCTGACAGAGGGGTGGTTTTCTGATATATTATACTCTGTTGTGGGAAGTTTTTATTTATTTAGAATGATATAAGTACCCTGGGGAGGGATATGGTTTAGATTTACTCTGGTCTGACCCAACCACAGTGTGTCTGAAATGCAAAGTAGCACTGAGCTCTCCCCAAGGGTCTGGAAATGGTGCAGCTCTGTTGAATGATAGATTTTTAGCAGTTCTCCTGCATGGATCCCACTTGGTTGATGTAATGCTGATTAAAGCAAGCACATTTCCTCTACAGCACTCTCATTCATCCCTCCATAGCCACTTACTGCAGAGACCACGCAGGCTTTTAATTATTTTACTAAACAGAGAACATTTTTCTTGGAAGTGCATCATGAAATTTTAATGACCGTGCTTTTAATTCCAACAGAAAGACCTCAAATAGCAGCAAAGTCCGTGTGAAATTCCACATAGGTTTCAGCTTTCCTTCCACAGCACCAAGGAGAAGGCAGGAGCCCCAGAGTTATACATAGCACTGTTATTCTCCTCTAGTCAGAAACCCCAAGGCTTTGCTTTCCATACAGGGAGGCAAAGCCTATTTTCTAGTGCTGCCATTGCCATGGGTGCCCCATTGCACTGTCTGCAGCTTAAGCACAGCCGGAGAAGAAACATGTCTGTACAATGAGGTATCTATATCTCAGACTGATAATCAAGATTACAAGTGGGAGGATCTTCTCTGCTCACACCCTGACAACATGTTAACCCTCCCCCCAAACAAAAGAGCATTGAGAAGGGCGATAACTGATTTTTTTGCCACACGCAGAAATGTCAGACACTGTGCTCCGAAGTGTGTTGGTGAACTACATTGTATCCAGTGTAGGACATCGTAGCTAGTAATTTATGTTCTCACTGTGAAAATGTCACTGACAGGCAGGTGCTTATAGAGCCAACTGGGCAGTCATGGTCCACAAATAGACTTCGCAGTCATACCACTACCATTCTTTGCAATGCACTTCACTTTACCTGTAAGAAAAGGCCTAAAGATTTAGATTTTAATTCTAATACAGATTATTAGTTATCATTTACTGTCCAATCGTGGGTAAGACTATATGACTATATTTAATTGACATAGAATCATACCAGTCACTTTCTGTACCTCTTCTATAAAACACATAGAAAAATCTTACAATTTATTTCAGTTCTCTCTATTTTCAGAAATTTTTCCGTTGCCTTGAACTTTCTTTCCTTTTCTTCTTTCTCTTCCCAACATTTTCCTTCCCCTTATGCTTTCTGGAACAGGATGCACCAAAATAATGACCCTTTCCAGCTCTGAAACTGTTTGAACTTCAATTCATGACTGAGAAGCAACTTGCATTGCTCAGAAACTGGCGTAGTACGGGAATAGAAGGACAAAAAGGGGAAGGGAGGGAGGGAGGGAGGGAGGAAGGAAGGAAGGAAGGAAGGAAGGAAGGAAGGAAAGGGCAACTTCCAATATCTGCAGGGTTTCTACCTCTGGCTAACTTCTCTGATAAGCTACAACTGGGCATTTTTTTCATGCTCAGTGATTCAGTAAAAGTCCCTTTCCTTCCTCAGGCTGATCATTTTCAGTTAAACTCTTTGAGAAGAGGAAGAGGGAAGAAAAGGAAGGAAATGGTCCTTTTTTTGCCATCAAACAAGAATGAAGCTCATCCTGTACTTAGACTGCATTCTCAGACGTAAAGTATATCTCCAGTCAAAGGCAGCTATCTGGCAAAAAAACAGGTCCCATCACTTTTCTTTACTAATGCAAAAGATTCCCTGGGTAAATTCATCTCAAAGCTGGAATCATTCTCTGTCAGCAAATTTTGCTTCGATAAATCAAGAAATCATCAAACTTGGAAAGGTTTTCATAAAGATGACCCAGCATAATAAGTTTTTGCAGTGCTTGGTGGGAGGATGCACTTGGGAAGGTGCAATAAATGAGGTGAATTAGCTACCAGCTGAAGTGAATTATAGAGAGACCTTGATAGAAATTCAAGAATAAAAAACAAGGTGAAAAATAGAAATCTGAGAATTCACACTTTGCTTTATTAAGCAATGAAAATTAAGATGTCCTTGCATCATGCCTAGGCAGCTTAATCCTTTATTACTAATAAATGATCTTTTATAAAGGATTTTGAAGTGGACAGAGATAACAGTTTAATCATTTTGACGAAAAGCCAAGATTTTTCATCTTCAAAGTTCTAAAATATCAGCATACACCACTAATAATGAACTTTGTTAATCATTAGCATCCCTCAAATATAATGGGAATAACACTTTTCCTAAGAGCTTGCAAAAGAATTGAGAAAAAAGCAAGTGGGGTTTTTTTAGGTTAGACTTTTTATAACTAACTTTATTCATATTTTAATGAGTAATGTATGAATAAGTAGATTTTTAAGTTAACAAATGAATATTTAAAGAAAAGAGAACAGAATAAATTTGTCAATCAAAAGTCCTCCAAACCCAGGTACATGCTCCAGGCGTGATCTTGAAAACATTTATGCACATGAGTAACTCGTGACTCATGAGTCATCCCAGTAAAGTCAAGGGTACTAAATTAACCTTTCATGAGGAACGTATGTTAGGATGACAGTTTCTATTCCACCCAAGACAGTGGAAAAGATAAACATCTGCAAGGTAGGGGCCTAATATAAAGTCATCATCCAGGCTTTTTCTCCAGAAAAAGATGGAGGGGCTGGGGAGCAGCTCTGTGGGAAAGGCCCTGGGATGGTGGCAGGCAGCAAGCTGAACGTATGCCTGTGCTGTGCCCTGGCAGCAAAGGTGGCCAACAGCACCTGTGTGTATGAAGAGAGGCATGGCACATAGACCAAGGAAAAGGATCATCCCTCTCTATATGGCACTCATCAAGCCATATCTAGATACTGCACCGAGTTTTGGGCCCTGCAATGCAGGAAAGAAATGGACAAACTGGGGGGAGCTTTCGGAAGGCCCCCAAGGTAGTAGGAGCTGGAGCCCTTGGCGTGTGAGGAGAGGCAGGGGGAGCTGGGCTGGTTCAGCCTGGAGAAGAGATGGCTTGAAGGGCACCTAACAGCCCCCCAGTGCCTACATGGGGTCATTGAGGAGATGGAGTTGGGCTCCTCACAGTGGTGCAGGGTGGGAGAATGAGATACAAATGTACGTAAGTGAAAGGAGAGAGTTTCAGACTGCATGTAAGGAGAAGTTTTTCCCCTGTGAGGACAGTCGGACAGTGGAGCTGGTTGTCCGGAAAGATTGTGCAGTCTCCCTCCCTGGAGGTTTTCAAGACCCAACTGGATAAATCCCTGAGCAGCCTGGTTTGATCCCATAGCTTACCGTGCTTTGAGCAGGAGGCTGGACCAGGTCACCTCCCCTAGCTCATTTTCAACCTGATCCTACAATCCCACGAATTACCCACTGTTGCTGAAATCATGTGAATGTTGAATTCCCTCATTCCTTATGCTTGGCTATTACTAGTGAAGAAATGGTTCATTTATTCCTATCTTTCCCCATAAATTGTTATGTTTTATCCTCCTAATGAAGTTCCCCATATCTACTGACTACCATGCAGCCTAGTTTTGATCCTTCCATAATAATAAGTACTTACCATTAGTTACTGCTATTACTTTTTAAGTGAAGTATGCTGCTATCCTGGCATATCACATCAACTGTGAAACAACATAAACTTAATCAACAGATCTTTCTGTCTAAGAATCGATTAAGCTTACCTCATCAGCCGTCTCACTTTTTTAATTTTCCTAGTAAAATACCATGATAAAAGGATTACACACATCATCATGTGAAGCTGTGTGTGTGTGACCTCGAATATAATACTTTTGTATTGATGACTAATCTGGCAGGAAAATGCACCAGCACATTTGTAGAGAGTGAAGGAAATCAGGATATATGAATCAGGAATCCCTTTTCTTTGCATATTGTATGGTCCCCCTTACACAGGCTGCCCAAACACAGGCTATTTTCAGTTACCTAAGGAATTTATGTACCAAGGTCTCATTCCTGTGGGCTAAATTCTGAGCTCCACTATAATTCTAATACAATCCCACCTTAGAGTCCCTTAGGTATCAGAACTGTCTGCAGGCATGAGCATCTCCGTAAGGGTCTAACTAGAAACAAGAAATGGTCATGGTTAGGAAACCTTATAGCCGGCCTGGCTGGGGCACCATGTCAGGACTCCTGTAGGCTGGGAATGGGCAAGGGCTGTAATGGGAAATGGCTATATCTCATATGTAAGGTAAGCAATGACTCCTCTTCCTCTGCCCACTTTTTAAAAGCAAAGTAGCCACTGAGGCTTTCTGTGGAGGGCCAGATTTTGTGTGTGCACGTGTGGTACCATGCGAGGTCCCACAGAGGACTTGCGCTCTGCTGAGTGCCTGGCTCCTAGTAGGGTTTAGGCAGCAGAGATGAACATACGCATTCTAGCTAGGAGAGCATATTCAAATCTGAAATGCTCCAATCTGGGGGACTTTGGCTTTGAAGTCAAAGAGGGAGATGTCCAATGAGTTTCAGTAGCTCTGAGGTGGCTATGGAGCAAGCCATTTTTACTTATAAAGGTTCTGGGATTTTATATCCTCTTAAATACTCATGCTTTCTAGATCTGACCCTAAGTCCACTAAAAATGTTTGCAGCAGATCTTGGAGAGGGAAGATATATTTTTGCAAAAATAAAACAAAAATTTTTTTTAAAAAAAGAGAACTTTCTGAAAGAAATGCTAGAGAAAGATCTTCTTCAGCTATTTTCCTCCAAAAAGGTCATGCTCAAGATCTAGATAATAAAAAAAGCAGGGAACTATCTGAAGGAATTCTCAGCTGGTATCTTAATAGTTATAAATCTTCTTATTTCTCTTGCAAGATGCTAGCAACAGTCGCAAACTGCTTCTTCCAAATCAGAAGGGTGAGAAAAATTACAAAAGAGGACAGATTTAACCAGATTTCACCCATCCTGGACAGATAGGAAAATCCAGTGCATCTCTGTTCTGGATACCATCAGAAGTGGTGAGACAGACTGGTAAGTAAGGAGAGAGGAGAAAGAGGGATATGCTAGGACTATTTCTTCTTACAGTATTGGTATCTTCTGTGTTTTCCAGCTTTCTTTTGTGGTCATGTTAGGAAAGAAGGAGCTCTAGAATTAGATGTTCCAACATCAGAAAGTCAGCTAAAATAGATTGCTTTCCCACTGCAAATCTCCTTATATACAGAGTAATTTAATATCTACAAAAGTTAATGAAATCTGAAGTAATATTTGACATATGTTTTTAAAATCAAGGTGAGGGAATATCTTGCTGACCAAGTCTTTGTTCTGCGGTTAAGCGCCCACGACTATCCTTTGGAGAGCGTTCAAGAAACTTTTCTGTGTAGCCTTCCCAGTACAGACCCATATTAAATGAAGGATTATAAACCTGCCTTAGTAGATGACAGGGACTAGCCAGACTTGTTGGCTGGCCACTTATCCCTCTGGTCATTCTCAAACCCTTGAAAGCAACCATAATAATAATACATACTTGTCTCCCTCTAATATGATGATGACTCAGAGGTTTATCTTTACCAAATGCTACAAATACAACTGTCCTACGATAATTATGTAGCTGGACAAGATGAAGGACGGATAAAGAGTAGCTGCCTGAGCCAAACCTGAGTAAGTCAGGTGAGTGGAAGAACATTTTTTGAAGAATTCCCAAGCCCAGTGTAGGCTCCTCTTTATAAGTGCACACCACAAGTCAGGCTGTACTCCTTTAGTGTCCTGGGTGGTTTCCCGTTGCTGTATGCTCACACAGCAGTGCCCACTCAGTCACCTGCTGAGGCCTACAGCACTCTCTTATTTCCACCCCCATGATGATGTGACCTTACCCATCACCAGATGCTGGCCAATACATACCAGGTGATGAGACCTGCCCCCTGCTAGCAATGCAACATGTTTAGGTCTACAACCTTACTCATTAGGAAGTTTGACATACAAAAAGCGTATCTCCTCAGCCACCTTAAGTACCTCAGAGCTCCTCAAAGAGCATGGAGTCACAGTTAAAATGACTAATCCTTTGACGTAATCCTTAGCTTAGGCCTAAGTTAAGTTCAAGGCTATTTAAAGCCTCAGAATGACATCCTTAGCCAGCTATTTTTGTGGTGTGATGGAACTCTACAATAATGATGAAGGCCATATAGAAGACAATACTTTTGCAAGGGTCAAAACAGTGGAAACAAACAATTTTGGGAGCTAAGGAATATGAACTTTCTTACCAGCTTCTGCTTGAAAGATTGAAAATATGTTCTCTAGAGAGTTTACAACATTTCTTGGGTTATTATGGGATAATGAGGCATGTGTTACCCCTGAACAGCACGAAAAATCCTCAGTGGGCCTTCTGCTGTGGAAACTCAACCTTTTCAAGGTTGCAACTAGTCTGCAGCCAAAAAAGAGTCTAAGTCATAAGTGTCTTGCAAAGGCAGAGTCTTCTGAGCACATTAAGGAAACACAAGGGCAAGGTTCTCTTTAAGCTCCCTCAGGAACTGATTTTGGTATCTTCACTAAGAAATACCTTTCCTCTGGAGAAATCCCAGTATTGTAAGTTAGTACAACCCAAAGCTAAATATTTGCCCTGATATCAGATGCAGAGCTGAGAATGATGAACTATATAAATTCACATGAAGGTTCCTCGCTTTACCATCCTGGGTGTGCTCCCTAGGTGCTTCATGCTGTGGCAGTTTTCATCTGCTAAAGATATGTCCTAATACTTGGAAAAGAACAAATGTAGCTGAAATAAGGCTTCTTGAATAACTTTGGAAGTTGTAGAATATAGTACCTGACTGAAGTTGCACAAAAGCTTTAAAATGTCATGTGTTGTACTTACTTTTCTGTGTCTATTCTTAGGCAAAGAGTTTGATAGAGTTAATCCACATGGCATTTCTGATGTTCATGAGCATCTTTTTTCAATACTGTTACCCCATTGTCTTCTTTCTCATGTCATTTTTTTCAGAAGTGAATAAATCCTTATTCTGGTTTTTGGTTTTGTTTTTGTTTTTGTTTTCTCCTTCATGTTATATATGTAAAGGAAGGAAATATTTTTTTTCCTGCAATATGAAATAGTTAAAAACATAACACTGATAATCCAGAGTCTGTAAACAGATGCTAACCAATAAGTCCACCTTCACCCCAGGATAATGCTATTTAGCAATTAACTGCAAAGTTGTTTGTAAGCTGATTTGTGACTTGTACATTTCAGTTCAGCCTCACCAGAAATTCCTTCCAAACGGACAAGGAAACAGATTCCTCCTGTCTAGTTCCACCACATCTTCAGCAATATCTGGTCTCCAGGACTGTCTGCTGGGTTAATACTTCGGGCATGGCTGCCCAAAATGGAGCCTGGGTGGAGGCACTGTGGAACAAAGCCCTTGGAAAGGTTATTCTTTAAATATTTCTCATGTAAATCTGCCCTGTTCTTCTTCTGCTCCCCAACTTTACAGCAAGCGTACATTTTAACGAAAATATAAAACCTATAGAAAACCTTTGACTCTGGGACTCTTGCTCTAAAAGAGCAATCCATAATGATGCAGCACATGCACAAAGAATTAAAAGATTGTAATCTCACAAACCTGACATAGCTAAGAGCAGCCTCAAGCCTTGATCAACATGTACAAGCTTCTTCGTTCCCGGTAACTGCAGGGAACAAGCACAGCAATTGGAGTTTAGTGAAATATAAAGGAGGGCCGACTGCATCCGAGTTCTCTGGTTGTGTGTCCCTGCAAAGGCCAGAGCAGTATGGGAGGCTTCCCATCCACGTTGAATACTCTTCAGATGTGGGATGATCCTTCTCTTGGTGGCTGATCCCATCCTAGAGCTACATTTTAGCAGTAATAAAGCACAGAGCCACCACTTTATCCTTCAGAATCAGGCAGAAGCAGGAAAAAGGTAGAAAAGTCTCCATCAGTCATTGTCCTTGTAGCATACATTTTGGAGAGGTCGGTCTAGATAAGAAATAAAGGTGCCACATCTAAATCATATTTTTAAGCTGAAAATCTCTGCCTCCCCAGATAATTATAATACTCTTACCACAAAGCAGAATAAAATTGCATCAAGGTCAACTTCACAGAGTGGGTTTAAATGGTAATTCTTATTTCTCACTCAAGTTTTTTGAAGTTTGAATGTGTCATTTATGCTTGTGCTGTAATGAGCAATATAGAAGGATTGAAATGATTGAAAATTACATCATTATCACTGTAATTTAGCACCCAGTTAATGAAGGCTTGAACTGTTGTCCATATTGCTGTAGTGTAGTTAGCAGGTATCCATACTGAATACAGATTACATTTGCAAGAAACTGAGTTAGTAGTAAAGGTTAATCCACTGCCATATAAACATTTGATCTTGCAATGATCCCATTAACCTTTTTCATAGGCAAAGATTAGGAATAAGCAGCTACCAAAATACTAACCGTATTTAACATTGCAGAGCCGTGAGTTCCCAACAATTTTTAATTCTTCCACGTAGGGGCAGAGGTTTAAAGGCTTCCTCCACTTCCTCCGCAAAGTGATCAAGCCCAAAGTCGCACAGGTTTTATTAATGTATTAAAACAATGTTGCAATCAGCAGTTCTGTGAAGCAAACTCCATTTTTTTAAAAAAGGGAAGTTTTCATCTCTGTTAACTTGGTTTGAATCCTATCCTGACTGCAAGAGTGAAGAGGGGTTTGGAGGCTCCTCTGAGTGGGCTCTCCAGCACACCCTTTCACCAAGAACTTCAGTGGGACTCATCCCACAGTCAATAACTGAACCTCCCAGCAGTGCAGGTAGGAGAGAGATCCTCCCTTTGCTGGTCCTAAGGGCGGAGCTGTCATGCTAGGTTTTATTACGTTAACAGCTAGAAGTTTCCAATACTCATGTCTTCTCATTAATGAGACCTGTCCGCTTTCCGATGGATGGACTCAGGATAGCTGCATTGTTGTGAGCTTTTTAACTCTGCAAGATCTCGGTGAAAAATAAATGCAGTCAACAGGTGCAGCTGCAAAAGCCGACTCCAGTGCTGAATGCAGTGGCTTAGATGTCTGCACGTGCGATTACAGACTTACTCCTTCCAAGCAGAGGGGAGGCCATTAATCACAAAATCATAGAATAATTTAGGTTAGAAGGAGCTTCTGGAGGCCATCTGATCCAACCCCTGCTCAAATCGGGGAGAAGTTCAAAGTCAGAGCAGGGTGCCCAGTACCTGTTGCTTCTGCGGTATCTTTCCATGGCAGGGAATGGTACACAGGGATGAGTAGTGTGACAGTAGAGTAGTGACGCTGAGAATTATAGTGGATGACAGCTGTGAACAATGGTCCTACATTTCTATACTCTACGTTGTCTGGCAGTCTGTCTCCATCTTCAAACCCTAGAAGGAAGCTAGCACTAATTTATTTGCATTTTCTTTAAACACGAACAAACTTTTTTGGCATGTTGCCCTACGAGGTCAGCTCCATTATCTCAGAAGGAGTAGAGCATCCCAGGTAAAAACAGTGACAGTAGTTGCTAAAGGAACAAATCATTTCAACCCTGGTAATGGATTAACCCATAAACCAATACTGTGGTTGTTTTCTGAATAATAGATCTAATATTTCAGTCAGGAAAAAAAATATTAGATAATACGCACCTGTGTTTTACAGATTACCTGAATCAACTTTTATGGTATGAAAATATAAGTTATTTGCAAAAGACGCTTTATGTCTTCTACGAGTTTGTGCAGCACCTAGCACAACAGAGCTGCTCCCAAAAACAAAAGCCAGAAATAAACAAACTCTGGAGTTTTCACAGATCTTTTGTCCCATGTATTCTCTCACCTTTGTGTTTCAGTAAAAAACAGCTACCATAGGCTATTTTGAAACCATTTAACTGCCTTCGAAGCCTGGTCAGACCTTAAGGAGATGATGGCAAGGTGAGTTGCCAGGGCACCACTGAGTCCCTGAGCACTTCCAGAAAGCATCTGTGATAAACGAGACCGGCCCTGCGGCTGCTGCCGTTCGAGTCCCGTTTGGTGCAATGCCCCCACAGCCATACAAATCCAGTGCTGGAGAAACGGACTCCGGGAACGCCGATGCCCTGGCTGAAGGCAGCTTGTGCAGCCGGCATGGCAGGAGGGCACCCGTGGCTGGTAGCAGAGAGGTGGGGGAGACTGCTGCCGTGGTGGTCTGGCACCGCCGCTTTGCGACCTCTTGGGCGGCTGTGTCTGGCAGGCCTTGCCGCCACGCAGGGACTTGTCGGTGCTGCCTGTCTCTCTGCATGAAAGGAGATGTCCCTCCGTGTAGGCAGTCCATTTTGGTTGTGCTCTGCCTTCATTTATAATGTTAGCTGAAGCATATTTAAGATGCCGCTGTTGTTCAAAGATGGAAATCTGCAATTAGGTTTGTTTAACGACGATTATTACCACAGATCACGGTGACAGTGTGGATAGAAGTCCTTACCATTGCTATGGCTTCACCAAATGACTCATGTTTATTTCTCTGTTACGGCAGCAGAAATGGCAAAAAAGTAAATGTCTGTACATTTTAATGGGCTTGGCGTAGATAGCAATATATTTGCACTTGCATCTAGCTAATATGCACTTGCTAGACTGCACACTTTATAATCTGCAACAGAAGTTGGCAGCCTCTCCCCACCTCTCAGCTAAGATTTAATGGAAGGTACTGCAGTCTCCTATTAATAGCATCATTCCTCCTAGCTACAGCACATGGGCGAGCTAGCATACCATGAAGAATTGCCTTAGTACAACAGCTAGAAAACATAGCATTGTCATAAATAGCAAATCAGGGATGACAACATAAATGAGCTGATCACACCTTTTGACTGATTGCACATTTCCATTTGCTTATCTACTTGTTAATTTGCAAATTTAATTATTTTCAAAAGAGTTTCTAATCATTACTGCAAATTAGTGAGCTACTGTTGCATTACACATTGTTAGACCAATCTGACTTGTAGGAGCAGAATGAAATAGCAGGAAATAGTAGAAAATTAAAATGGAAAAAGAAATAGAAGTTCTTATAACAAGCGTAAGATTACTGCACGTTTTCTCTTCATTCAAAAACAACAAACGTCAGGAACAGCCTACACTTTAAGATCTCTTCTGAAGGAACAGATGCCCATTTGATAAATATTTGTCACCCACCCTTGCCTTTGCCCCCTGCAAAAAGCAGGAAATAATATATACTATGGTGAATGTCAATGCTGACACAATCTGTAGCACTTCTCAGGTTAGAAACCACCTCTTGGATCCTGTCTTGCTTGGTTACCCAGCCTGTGGTCATCTGTTGGTGACGTCATGCCAGGTTTTTAAAGAAACATTGGTCAAATCAAAGCCTTGTCAAGAGCAAGTGGTTCTTGGTAATACATCTTCCAGGCTGTAAAAACTCCGGTAGTGTTTTGCAACAGAAATAATGTCACATCAGAAGGGCCAGCTCTGGGGCATGAGTTAAGTCCCAAGCCCCCTTGGCCAAACCAGGAGACAAGCAGCTCTGCTATGTTCAAGCGGAGGTGAGGAGGGCAGCTGTCATCCCATGCACATCACGTTGTGGCTCACCACAGCGCCCATGACACCCTGTAATACCAGTGCACTGGTTTGGGTGGGTCAGGTGCCAAGTCAGGATCATCATCGGCCAAAGGTGAACCAGGCGGCTGCCCCGAATCGCCAATGATGTAAACCATGCTGCTGTGTGTATTTCATGCTGCCACCACAGCCGGTCCCCTGTGGCAGGCACTTTTTTCAAAGGATTTTTTGAAGTGCCCAAAGAAAAATTGGTACATTTTCCCCTCCATTCTCATTTTAAACGGAGTTTTCAGGCAAGCATAGGTCGAAGAAAGGAGAACAAGCTTTCACACCAAATTCAGCAGATGATTCATAAAAATAATTTTGAAAGTTACAAAAATAGACCTAAAGTGTCTTAAAAACAGAAGCACTGGGTGTCCTTTTGCTCTTCTTTGATCTCCTCTGTTTGACTGGATCAATAGCGAAAGCACCTGAAGAAAGGCTATCCAGGAAGGAAATTTTTAATAAAACACTTGTTCTTATGGTGAGTGCTAACAGGGCTGAGGTGGGGATCATTGAAGTTAGCAGCCACATTGTACACAGTGGAGAGAAACTGCTGAGGCAGACGAGAGACAGCCATGCACAGGGACGAGCTGAGCTGAACACAACTGAAGCTCTGTCCACAGTCCGTCCTGCATTATATTTAAAATGCATTCCCACTGTGTCCTACCTTAGCTGTGTCCCGCCTTGGTCATGAGACAGGTTCATGAAAACAAATGTGGTCTTTGAACCAGAGAATCATGCTGTCCTGACAAGGATTTTATCAGGGAAGAGACTGGGAGAACCTGATTTATACTGCCATGTTTTCTTCCTGCCAAGCAAGGAGGAAGGAGCCCCGTCAAGGCAAACTGCTGATTTACTCATCTACCACGAGGTTTGAGTTGATGAGGCTCCACTGGTGGCCTAAGGCTGCTGGAGTTGAGGGGGATCCCCTTGGTAGAAAATGCTTTGACAACTAAATACCAGTAAAAGGCTTGTCTAGAAGCAGATCATCATTTCTCCATTTTACAGAAATTAAAGCTAAGCTGAATTTAATTTCTTCTGTGAGAAAGAGATTAAGCATCGGGGTTTACAGGCAACTGGGTTCTCTGAGGCTGCAGACATGCTGCACTGGAATTATTTCTTGGCGGGTTCAGTTAAATTTAATGTGATTCTTCTACCAGATTCCCTGGGATTATTTTGTATTCCCTCTTTCAGGGGAAGCGGCAGGTCAGCCTGGCTCCACATGCAGGTTGCTTCCCAGCCCCAGAGCCCTTTCCAGCCTGGGGGACTCCGACTTGCATTCCCTTTCCTGAGCATCACTCTTTTATGTTTCTTCTTCTGCTTATTACGTCAGATTAAAGAAACAGGTTTATGCTGCAGGTTTTCCTGATGCAGACACTCCGGTCAGGGCACAAACAGTACCGAGTCTGGAGTGTAAAAAAGTGTTTTTATGCTATTGTTGGGGGCATTCTGGTGCCTAAATTAAAGCACATAATACAAGTGACTGAGAAAGGAGCCTAGTCTCACCTAGTTCATTATATAGTTAATAGAGGGCTATAGGTACAAATTAGATGTTCTGGCTAACCTATATCTTTCTGCAGACCATACAAAAAGCCACGGAAGTTGATGACCTAGTTGCTCACATCTAACATGTTAACACTAACATTGTCCTAATCTCATGCTGACACCCCATATCATTTCTGACAGACTTTTATTTAATTTGGGTTTTAAGGCATCCTTAGATGGACAGTCTGTATCTCCCTAAAAAGCATACTCTTTAGCATGACTGTTACAATACTTTTTTTTTTTTTAAATCAATA
The DNA here is from genome assembly GCF_018139145.2 of Gymnogyps californianus. Lineage (NCBI taxonomy): Eukaryota > Metazoa > Chordata > Aves > Accipitriformes > Cathartidae > Gymnogyps > Gymnogyps californianus. The sequence continues at coordinate 73,267,889 of NC_059471.1, read as the reverse complement.
TCTCGTCTACCGATGTTTAACCCTATTATTTTTTGTCCTGTCCACGGTTATTTCTTTCTGGTTTTTTGCAGCTACATTCACATAGTTGGAGGCTGTTTTGACTTCCCCATTCAGGCTTCCTTAGACTGACAAGCACTCAGGTTCCTTCAGTCTTTCTTCACACACCACATACATCACTTCTTTCACCTTATCACTCTTGTCTTCCTCTAAATTATTTTTAATTTTTACCCTCAGTTTTCTTGAGAAGCCATACAAAAACAGGAGGCAATCTGCTTTCTGAAACAGCTCTTCTGACGGGAACAAGGGAAAAATCACCTCACTTGTTTTACATATAGCATTGCCTGCTTATATGCCCAGAAGAAGGTTTGCATTTTCCACAGCAGTGTGATGCTGGTGAGAAGCATGCCCAGGTAGCAGCATTTCACTGAAATCTCATTTCCTTTCCTGTAGCTGGCTGTGCTTTGTCTTCTGTTTTGGCAGGGAGTTGATTATGCCTATGGAGGTGCAGAACTTTTCACCTTTCCTTATCAAGTAGCATCCCGTGTATTTCACACCCGTTTGTTGCATTGCTCCGTTTGCCATGAGCACTCTGAGGTACAGTCCCAACTTCCAGAGCGTTTGCTATCCCCCTTCCCCTACCCCCTGCCGCCCCGCAATGGGGTGGTGTCTGCCAGCTTGCCTTTCTTTCTCACTTCCTTACAACATGATGGGAAATATTCAATAAAATCAGCTCCAGGGCAGATCCGGTCCCGGGTACTGGGGATTTGTGCTTAAAGGTCTAAATCCTGGATAGCCTCGGCAAAGTGGGTGTTTACAGAGAGGGATTCACCTGGCCTGTCCCCGGCGCCTCTCTCTGGACCCGTGAATCCTTCCAGGGGTGCGTGCTGCTCCCCCCTGATTTCGGAGGAGGCCAAGAGAAGGGCTGAAAGCTCTGCTTGTGATCCCGTGACTGCGGCATACAGTGTCTGCCTTCAGGATCCATAAACTACAGCCCCCTCACCACCACGTCACCCGATGTAAACCCGCCAGCTGCACGTGTCCTCAGCCCATGACCGTCTGCAGAGGCACCTCTCCCAGGGCGCTTGGGAAGGTGGGCATCGGGAGCACGTGCCACAGCAGGTCACGCAGCCTCCAATTTACGTCCACAGCCGCAGACCAGGATAAGTGATCCAGCCCGTGGGCTCTGCCACTGAGTATGAGAAACTCAAGTGACCACCAAAAACCCTAACAGAGCCAAGTCAGACGGTCTGTCACCATCTCCCTTCCCTGTGGCCTGTAACCCTGCCACAGGGGAAAAACCGTAAGGGCTGTACCCTGGAGCTCCAGCCAGTGTGAAGCTACAACCCCCTCCCTGGAGCTTTGCTTCATAATTTCTAATGTATTTTACTCTTGCTTTTATTTTTTTCTCCTTTCATGCCTTTCAAGTTATCTACTTCAGCATTGGCTTGTAGCACGTCAGTACTGCTATTAGGTAACTGTGTCTAATGAATCTCAAAAGCCTAAAAAGGCTCCCGAGAGGCCTCATTTTGTTTACAGAGATGAAGGGGCTGATCAGCTTTTCTGGAAAAATAAGATTTTTGGGAAAAGGGGCTCTGTCAAAGTTACTTTACAACTTATTTGCTTTTTAAACAAAAATAAGCCTTTAAGTAAACTTGTAAGTTGACACAGTGTGCTGCTTTCAGAGTTGTTTTTTTTCTCAATATTATTATGAAAGTGGAGAAAATTACTGGTACTTTCCTCAGCAACAGAGGTTGCTTTCCTAAAAATGTAGACATATTCTTCCACAAAGACATAATTTTCAAGCTAAAAAATATATGTACTGACAAGGAATAAAAAATGTAAATCATAATGCAAGGACAACCAAGAGATTAATTATTTCTGTAATCCACATTTCTAATGAATACGATGCATACCTTTCTGAGCTACTATAGCTGTCTTTTTCCCTGGTAATCGTGGCATAATGCAAGCCTCTCCATCTAATAACAGAAATTAATAGAACATTTCTTTAATCAGACATATGAAAAATGCATTTCCAAACCAAGCCACAACACAGAGTGCAGCTTTTAGAGCCGGAGAGTGTGTGATCTTAATTCCTCCCACCTTTGCTCATTCAGTTTACACAGTTTAAATACCAGTTAATCCTGGTCAATCCACTGCTCCTCCCTGAAAGGACTTTCAGCACCACACACAGCAGAAGAGGAGGAAGGAGCGTGAATTAACACGGGTTTCCTAACAAGGGCAGATTTGCAGTGCTGCGCTGTGTATGAATCTCTGGGTCTCATTCCTGCTTTGGGCAGCCTCTCCTGTCAAAACCAGGAACTTTCCGCAGCCTTACCTCAACAGATGGGTGAGATTCAGCAAGCTGGTTTTTCCACATAGCAGCTAAGCAGTAAAACCACCGAGGATGCATAACACAAGAAGGTGGGACAAACATTTTCCCCATTCACTCCTTCTGCCAACAGACATTCAAAAAGATCACTAAAAATGGAAATTTACCTGCTTTCTTGGTTGAGATTTGCCAGCAGATATGTGCTGTGAAACAAGCTTTCCTGCCTTCAGGAGGTACCCCGATAACAGTGCTCCACTTGTTCCTAGAAGAAGTAGGATCCCGTTTCCATAAATCAGACTAGCAACTGCCTGTGGGCTTGCCACTGATTTCCATGGAAGCAGGATCGTTCTCCACCTAAAGTATCTGTGCTTTGAGATTATTAGAGAAATAGTACTAATGAAGATTTCACTGCAGTGGTTTTGCTGTTACTGGTGTTAGTAATGATTTATTTTGATTTTTTTCATTAAATTACTGAGTTATAGACAACATACAGACACAAAAGCTAAGCTAAGGACTCAGTGGGAGGTTAAATGACCACTGATAATTAACTGCCCCTCTTTTAAAAGGCCAGTGCTTTGAGGATCCTCCTGGTGGGGAAGAGATGAGAAGAGGCAGAGTTTTAAAAGGAGATGACAAAAAAAAAAAAATAGTCATTGCAGGTTTGCTATAGTGTAAGCATTCAAGGGTCTCTAGAGATCCCTGTGTCATCATGAAGGATCAGCCTTGAAGTTTAGCCTGAGTTAATCCATCTAAAGGAACTGGTGAATACTCTCTTGATCTGTAACGTTTACAGGCTTTGGAGAGCGAACAACATGGGGGACAGATTTAAAGCCTCAGACGAGCAAAACCTTGCAGGTATATGCTTAACCTTCAACACCCTCTTCTCTTTAGGAAAGTGGCTCAGCATTTCCTTTTAATCTCATCGACATTTTCTAAATCCTGCTGTCTTCCATGGAACCCACAGGTATTACTTGAGGGCTTTGCTGAAGAGTCTTTGCCCTTCCACAGCACTGCTGATCCTTGAGGTTCTGCTAGCTCCACCAGCTCACGTTGTCATTCCCCTTTCAATATTTCTATTTACAGTTTTTTAGGTGAGAGGCCACCATGAAATCATATATTGATTGCTTTCTTTACAGAGTACTTTGTTTTGAAATCTCAGACGCACTCCCTATAATTTTTCTAATACATACAGCAAACCATCCTTTCCACCACTGATTTATTTTATATGATGTCATTAATGTGTCTCTAATATATGCTTCCTCAGCTGCATTATTCCTGCTTCTTCTGAAGAGCAGCTCAGGGCTGACCTCACTTAGCTGAAGGAAACCTGACTCCCTCTTGTGAGCAGGGAATAACTGAGGCTCCTAAACACCCAAAAGCATTTCAAGAAGATGGTTGAAGTCTGAGAGAGTCCAGCAAGGACTCTGCTGGCACATTTCTTGCCAAGCAGAAAGGCACAGTGCTGAGTCATGCCAGCTTATTTGCTTGTTCCTCTGCTTCCTGCCCACCTTGCCAAGACAAGGAACTGGAGATCCCCAGTTGGGTCACCTGCCTGGGCACTTGTCCACTGGGGCCTCCCCAGTTTCCAGCTCCCCTTCAGCCTACATGGCAGAGCTAGTGTAACTAAGCCAAATTTTCCACCTTTTTCTGTTTCACACAAAAGCAGTAGCATCATTGGTTTCCCCGTCCAAAACCAAGACAAAGCAAAAGGAAAGCCCTACATTTTGGAGCTCTGAAACTATCCTTGAAAATATGGTTTCCCCAGCTTCACAAGTAATAATGAGTTATGCTTTCATATCTATATCCTAAGCCAACACTACTGAAACATTCGTCAAAAGGCTAGTATGGCAGGGCTTTTCAGCCCACCAGGATATTCCCCCCGGCTATGTACTCAAATTACAGATGCATACTATAGCACACAGAGGGTATGTTCATTGGAGTATCATTCAATTTAAAGAGAATGATGATGGGGGAGAAGCTGACAAGAGAAAAGGATGAGGGCAGTACATTAATGAACTCTCCTAAATCAGTGTGTGTAACCATCTAGCCTCTTCAAGAAGACAGCAATCGGCATCCGGAAAAATAACTCATCGCAAAAGATGTCTCTTTTTACAGCTGTGGTTATTGCTCTGGCTGCATGGGCATTGTCTGCAGTGTATTTAGAGATAACATCTGACACATTTTTTCTTTTCTGATAAAGAAAGTGTATTTCAGCCAACGGTATTGATTTATTCCTTTCCTTGCTTAAATAGGAAATGGTCATTTAATCAAGATTTCCGGTCAACTCAGAGGTAAAGTAATGAACTATTTTATTGACATGCTTTTCCTTGTAATGGTTATTAGCAAGCTCTCCATTTCACTGTCCAGAATACATTTTCCTGTATTACTGTCTTTTTTTATTACATATGTTTTATTTTGCAGCAGTGAGCAGGTTATAGTTTTATTAAAAACAGCGACAAAACCCAGCACATTCCCAAATACATATGAGTCTGTGGTGTATGTAGGAACTCTTTTTCTTCCTTCACTTAGAGCAGAAAAATTATGCTGCAACAAGAATTTCAGTAATTAATTGGTACAAGTGATTTTCACAAACATGCTCCTGCTGTGAGACCTTTTGCCGCAGATTAACTTTTGCATCCACTTCAGCCAAAAAAATAACAACTAACAAGCAGTTCAGTAACGTCTCTTCCCACTCCACCAAGCTGTTCCTGCAATCAAACTTTTTATTTTTCTATACCCAGCCATTGTAGGAGAATGGAGCAGTTGTGAAGAGGTAAGATAAAAAGTGGTAGAGCATTGGTTCTAATTTTCTGTTTGTGTTCTCAGGAAAGGTTTTGGCATGTCCCTGCTGTTTCTGATGTAGATTACTGATTCGTAATGGGACTTTGCAGTAAGATGCTGGCTCATTTTCCATGTGGTTAAAATTGCTTCCTGATATTTCTCAAAAGAGCACAATGGGGATTAGAAATAGCTGCAACATCTTGTTTTTGGAGATCTGCAGGTTAAGTGTCATTGTTCTGGAGACATGCACGCCCTCTGCCCAAAATCCAGATTCTGCATGTTGCATTGAAGAGGCGTCCATATGTCTGACCTCCGTGTGCAAGCGGAGCCTCACCCTCCCACTGCCTACGGCTCAGTGGTGTCCTGGCTGCAGGACACTGGGCTCAGTGAACCAGAGGGTAACCAACATCGCTCCTGGACCATGTGCCCAAGGGAATGCGTATCTGCTCCTTCTGAGCACACACAGAGCACACAATGGAGATAAAATTCAGCTTTATTATAAACATTATAATATTCTCTGCTTATCTTAAGGACTGATCTGCCAGAGAGAGGTGGAGGCTCTTGGGTGCTATTTGGACAGGGTGTCCTTTTCTAGGCCTTGGAACTGCAGATTAAAGCTCAAAAATGTGAAGCAAGCAAACCCCAGAAGTCCAGAAAGCACTTGCTCATGGAAAAAAAACAACAGACAAAAAGTGATTTTTAAAAACTTATTGAGCCAGTCCCATTACTTTGGAAGGGGCAGATCATGATTTTGGAATGCCTCAAGGGAACAACAGTGACCTCCTGTTAACCGTGACAGGGAAGAGATGGTCTCTTGACCTTCCCCCTCCGTACCAGCCTAGCCTGGACCATTCCCCATGCTTCCAGTGGAGCCAGGATTTCACCCAGCCTCCCCCCATGTTTTCTTGTGGAGTCTTGTCTGTGCATTAACCAAAGGGCACAAGTTTATATTCAGGGAAAAGAAATCTTTGGTGTAGCTTCTAGTGGCACAGGAACTGATAAGTGACCTGATAAAAAAATAATTAAAAAATCAGTTGAAAGATTCTGATAACTCTTCAATGTTCCATGTATACTGTCAATAGGATATGTTTATGTAAATTGTTGTTTGAATACTTTTAATGTAGATTGCTATAGGCTGTTTTTTCCCTTCCCTTCCCTTCCCTTCCCTTCCCTTCCCTTCCCTTCCCTTCCTTCCCTTCCCTTCCCTTCCCTTCCCTTCCTTCCCTTCCCTTCCCTTCCCTTCCCTTCCCTTCCCTTCCCTTCCTTCCCTTCCCTTCCCTTCCCTTCCCTTCCCTTCCTTTTCTCTTTTCTTTCTCTTTTCTCTTCTTTTTTCTCTTTTCCCTTTTCTCTTTTCTCTTTTCTTTCTCTTTTCTTTCTCTTTTCTTTTCCTTTCTTTACACTCCTTTTCTTGTTTCTTCCTTTCTTCTCTTTCACTTTAGTATAGTTTTACTTTTGTTGCCTGAACCATGAGAATATAAAAGCAGTAGAAACAATACATGTTCTGAATTTTCCTTGAACGATGGCTTGTAGAGTCAAATTACAATACTCTCCTTTTCATATTCAGAAGCAAACCATAGACTGCCTGAACTATGTAAACAGGAGAACACACACCCAACTCTGAGGTGGCCTCTGCAGCATGCGTGTCAGATATCAGAAGATCTTCTCTCCCGTCAGCACAGTTGCTCTTCTGGCATTGCAGGCAGTACCAGGTTCAAGACAAGCGGAGGTAAATGGTTGGTCACGCCAGCTGTGGTTCAGCTATGGAAATCCTTGCCACAGGATGCCGCAGATGCTAAATGCATCAGGACAAATGCACTGAGGACTACTTGGAGCAAAAATGCCACTTCTGGCTCACAGAGTTCCTAATCCTTAGATTATTGGAGCCTGGGAGAGTACTGAGGATACATTTGCCTTGTTCTTATCTTCCTAGGCATCTGCTGTGGACCACAAAAAAGGCAGAATATTGGGCTAGATGGACTATTCTTGTGGGTTTTTTTAATGTTTAAGCAGCCAGGCAAAATGAAAGTTGACAGTCCTCAGAATGTGAAGTCTTGCAGATCCTGGCAGCAGGATCATCAGGGTTGATGTTTCCCAAACGGCTCGCCGTGCGGCCCAGCCAGAACCCCATCTCCTTGTAACACTGCGTGGAGAATTGCAGGATGTTTAGTTTTGATTCCAAATGTGAACGAAAGCAAATATCAAACTCCTCCATGAAACAGAATTACCATTCTCTATCCAGCTGCATTAACTATTCATGACTTCGCTGCGCACAGAATTTTGTTTCACATTCCTTTAGTGCGCTGCTTCCCAAATTGTGCTAAATGTACCACGAGCGCTACAGAAACAGGCTCAGAGCAGCATGCCTGCACTGCCCAAATATTTTAATGGTTCCTCCTCTGCTTGCCAACGTCAACAGCATTGCCAGAACAAGCCCAGTTTGGTATACCTGCACTAGAATCTGTCCTCCCATACAGCTACCTCATTATGAAACATAGCTAACCGTGAAAGACCCCAAATCGAATAAATGGACCTCATCCGATGGGGTAAATGAGACTGATCTGTGCTTTAAACAACATCTCAAGCATCATGGTTTAACCCCAGCTGGCAACTAAGCACCACGCAGCCGCTCGCTCACTCCCCCCACCCAGTGGGATGGGGAAAAGAATCAAAAAGAAAAGTAAAACTTGTGGGTTGAGATAAAGACAGTTTAATAGGACAGAAAAGAAAGATAATAATAATAATAATAATAATAATAATTAAAAAAATGACAATAATAATACTAAAAGAATTAGAATATGCAAAACAAGTGATGCACAATGCAATTGCTCACCACTCACCAACGGATGCCCAGTCAGTTCCCGAGCAGTGATCTGCCTCTCCCGGCCAACTGCCCCCACTTTATATGCTGAGTATGATGTCATATGTTATGGAATATTCCTTTGGCCAGTTTGGGTCAGCTGTCCTGGCTGTGTCCTCTCCCATCTTCTTGTGCCCCTCCAGTCTTCTTGCTGGCTGGGCATGAGAAGCTGAAAAATCCTTGACTTAATATAAATACTACTTAGCAACAACCGAAAATGTCAGTGTGTTATCAATATTATTCTCCTACTAAATCCAAAACACAACACTATACCAGGTACTAGGAGGAAAATTAACTCTATCCCAGCCAAAACCAGGACAACATACTTGCAGTCTTGGAGGGTATCAGGATTGTCTCCTGGCTCACAAAATGGGCCAGGAAATGCCTCACATTAAGTGGGTAAGAGCTTGTTTTCCAAGGACCGTCCACAAGCAGCAGGTGCAGCAAGGCAGGAGGAACCCTCTGAGAAACAAAGGGGAGCTGGAGATCTAGCTGGGATTTATTTCCATCTGGTTTGAATTTCTATCATTCAGCCCTTCTGTGAGACATTTTGCAGTCTCTCTTGTGTAAGGAAGATGTCTACACCTTAAAAAAATGTTGGTAGAAAAGAATGTTGTGTTTGAGAAATGCAGATTTTCAGCAAATCTTCTGAAAACAAAACTTTCCAAGATAAGAGACTGAAGTCTCCTGTCCAAGGTCCATGCTGCAGAAGTCCAAGCTCTCAAGATGAACCTAACAGTGTGCCAGAGGTATGACCAGGGAGCATCTTACCCTCAGCATAAAATGTCCATCCATAACTTCCAGTCCCTGAATACTTTGCTGAGAACAGGAACCAAGCCAATTAGTCTGTGTTATAATATGTTAGAAGGTGTTTATAGGAATGCTTTCTAAACTACACTGACGTGATGAAAAAACTTTTTCTCAGTACCAACCTACGACAAGTCTGAACCATTTGCTTGGACCTAAAAGGCTTGGCTCTCTGCAGTAATCTGCTTATCTGACTCTCTGCATCCCCTTGGGCCTCTCTGGAAGGAGGACAGCTGAGACCCTAAACAGACTGTTTTCAAGAGCAAATTTTCTTTCCTTCTGTATGTAACACTAGCTCTGGTGTTTTATTATCCTCTTCTCGTTTGTCTTTTGAGGATGTATCTTCCTCCCCTTTCTTCACTTTAAAGCCTTTCCCTCTAATCGTGCTAGCAGAAGGTTATTTACCCTCTGGATAAACTGGAGTGTCTCCAGCCCACACCAGCTCCTCTTTCGGAGAAGCCTCAAATCACATGAATCTAACATTTCTTCTGCCAAAAGTTTGTTTTCAAAATCCTGCTTGTTCCTTTTTTGCATTCAGTATTCACAGGACTCATAAGAAAGTCAGCTGCAGCCCTCTCCTCCAGTCTTATTCTTCCCATGAAGCTGCTATTTGTGTCACCGGTAGCAGCTAATGAAAAGCAGCCTTCCCTAGGTGGGACTCAAACTGTCCAGCCTGATAGCCATGTCTTCTTTTATGTCTTTTTTTTTTTTTTTTTTTTTTGGTCATACAGGCAGTCTTGCCTAATTTGGAGTCGCCTTTCAGAAGCGGCTGCTGTTTTGCCAGCTTCCAGATGGTGTCTCTCAGATTCTGGTATCCTTACCCGCTTGCTGTCCTTCATCCTCATCTCCAGCGTTTCTTCAGGGAGCAGCTAGAAACACACAGCAGCATCTGTCTGTTAGTTCTAGCTTCCCTCCTCAAAATGGTGTGTCTCTCTGTACGGGTCATGCTCATATCTCAAGCCTCTTCATGCAGGAACCTTTCGAGTCCAATACTTCTATTTTACTCTTCTAATGAAAATGTGAATATTCGTACCCGAGTCTTTGCCGGCAAGGAAAAGCTGTCCTTAATCACACCAGAGCCACCGTTGTGTCCGTACTGACAGCAAAAATGCATCTCCCCTTCTGACTCTTTGGTCTTGCTCTGCAGGCAAAGGGGACAGTGTACAGCAACGTGGGCACCAGCGAGGTGTGTGAGCAAAGCTGTCAAATGGGGACTGACGGCTCCGTGACCTCCTTGCAAACTGCACCTCAGACAGCAATACTCTCACAGAGTGCTTAAAACTGCATGCCTTCAGTGGAGTTTCAGACTCGTACACTCCATGTGTGAAATGTCACTTCTTTCTTCACACTTACATACAGTGTCCAGCCTTTGTACTTGCTCATTGGACGTGGATTACATAGCCTGGCATGTGGCTGTGTCCTCAGAAGTAGACGGGTTTCAGCCTTCTGCAAAGGGCCCTAAACCCTTTAAAAACAACATTGCCCAAATAGTAGTTACAAATTTAAATACCTCTGTGAATCTAGACCTTAAGTACTGCACTCCTTCTTGTGACTCACAAAGAAATGGGTGGCAGGAGAGCAACTTATGTGTTCCCTTCTCCAGTACGTACATATCTTACAACAACAGATTTATCACTATTGCCTTTTGTAACCTTAATATCTGCCACTGTAGTTTTGCCTTGGCATCCCGCCTTCTGCTGCTGCTGGCTGGCTTCTTTGCTTTTTGTCTGTAACTCAGTCCCTTTCTTTTTTCTAAATGGGTTTTTCTAGTACCCTGTCATTAAAATCCTACTGAACTTTCCTGTTGTGCATTAAGCAACATGACTTAACTTCAGCTAATTCCCAGTAGATATTGAGGTCTATTTGTCCTAATTCTGTAAGAAAAAGACTACCTGATATTCTGACACCAGCTAAATATGCCAAATATAGTGAAGAACGTGGATGACATTTATTCACAGACCATTCAGCTCACATGCCTGAATTTTCTGGTACCTGTCTCCCACACCTGCTAAATTCCTCTTTAAGCATAAATTGTTTTGTTGTCGTTTTATTTGTTCTGGTCTTTCATATCCCAGAACAAGAGTTGAAGGCCAGACCCAGTTAAGACTCCTGCATCCACTAAGCAAGAGCTGCGATTTCTAACTTCTTGGTGTCTCGTTCCCGGTGAGTGAAATCCAGAAGCAGGCGTTCACTGGCGCTGGCGGGCACCTCGAACCTGCAACTCGAAAAGCCCACTGTGTGTGCAGACCCAAAGCTAGAATCAGCTTTAGACCTTTCCACAGCTGGGCAGCTGCTAAGGGAGGGGAGACTGACCCAGAGCAAATTGACCCTGTTTTAGGTACCTTAATCCTGTCTTCTGTCTGACTCACAGTCAATAAGAAATTCTGAAGAGTAGCAAAAACAAGCACAGCACTGAAATGGTGCCTCCTCTTATTTTTTTTTTTTTCCCCAAACTCATGTTGGGTTTAGGGGTTTGAGTTCCTCCCTATTCCTGCTCCAGCTCCATGAATGCAGAGGCTTGTATTCCTTCAGGTGCAACAGGAAATAAATGCTAACATTTTCAGCCTTCTCGGTCTTTCAAGTCATAGAACATGTAATTCTACACTCCTGCAATATTATATTTGGCAAGGTCTAAAGCACCATCACAGCCCATAAACTACAAAGGAAAAAGAATTTGCGATTAGGCATTTCTGAAGGAAGAACCCAACCATACATTTTGGAGGTGCTTGAATTTCACAGCTCTGCCTTTTGAATATTCAGCATAAATTGAGGTCCATTTTAGAAAAATCTCTGCTCTATTTCACTTCTAATCATTTGGCAAGCTGGAACTAAAAGTAAAGTTTGCTGGTTCTCCGCAACAGCATATTGCACAATTCTCTCGTCTTGGTTTAACCCTCCTGCAACCCAATGCTGTTTCCATTTCTATCACATTCTGGTCATGATATTTTTACTTCAAAATGCGCAACAATCTTTTTCAGCAACATTTAATGAAGTTGCAAGCAACAAAATATTCCTTTTTGAGGAGTAAACCTTTTCCTCTTCAGCTATTTAGGGCACACCGTGGAGGATTCTAACTGAAAAACAGACTGAGTGTTATGCAAATTTTTTATAAATAAAGCATACTTTGTTGACTTGGATTAGAAATGTTGATTAGATTCATTAGCAAGGTTTGTTTCCAGTGTGAGACCTTTCCGTAAGACATGTTCATTATGGGGAGGGTGGTGACCCGAGCACTAGACTCTCCATTCACATAGGTTTCTATTCAGTGGCTATATATAGTCACAGATGGATGCAGAGGGACCAAGGCTGGCTGTGTGGTCTGCAAACTGTCTGGGCCTGAGCCAGCTCTGCTCCGGAAGATGGAAAGCCAGGTTAAAGCAGAGCTACATTCAAGCCACTAAGACCTGCTGGGAGCTCTACTCTACCATTGCTGTCACCTTCTGGACCTGAGCTTGCTTGTGTCTGCCTAGCCTGGTGCACGAGCAGAAGCGTCCAAGTCTTGGATGTCTCCCTCCCTCCAGAAAAAACATAATCCATTATGGGCTGAAAGAATCTGCTGCAGAGTTCAAACGATGATCAGTACTGTGCGCAGAGGGCAAATCCTCATTTCTGACGAACAAAGAAGGAAACACAAATGGCTCGTTTGCGTACCCAGACTGCGCAGTTCCCAGTGCAGCCCTCGCAGGCGTGCACTGCCCTGGGAAACGAGTTGGAAGTTTTCAGTCAGGCAAGGGAAGCCCAGGCATCCCAGGCAGGAGAAGGAGGGAATAGGTTGCTATGCTCCGGCTACATCAAGCCACTGCTTGCAAACTTCCCATTAACAGCACGAATTCATGGGACAGGGTGCCGGCAGGTAATGCCATGCTTGCCCTGAGCAGCAGCATCCAGCAGGAGGGCAGCAGGAGCCACAGCTATTTCCCCAGGGAAACAGCCTTGCCGGCTCAGAGCTTGCTGCAGTGTCCCCACTCCAGCTCCGTGAAGCTGGTGATGGTCTCCAGAAGGATAGTCCCCCATGAATCCATCCTGGCTTCAAACAGCGAAGACTGGAGAGCTCAATGTGACGGGGAATACGAGGCTGGAGGAATCCCTGCCTGCCAATAAGGGCAGACAGCTGCCCAGGGGAGAACTGCAATTTCTGCAGGAGCTGCTGGATAGTAACTAAGAAACATTTGAATCCCTGGTGTAATCACACCACATCCAGCAGAGTAAAATCCAGGTTATTCCCCCTTGCCTAGTACATTTAGGCTGTAAAAACCTGTGGAAGAGATTGCTACCAGGTGACTGTACACAGTATGCTAATCTACAGCTGCCATCATACTCATGATCCGAAATCACAGGCAGCTGAGGGTGAGAGCTGCCCACAGCTCCACGGGGCTCTTGGAAACAGCGCTGCGCTCCCACCAGGCAGTCAAGCAAACAGCCATCCCTGGATGAGGACACGGCCGCTGTGTCGTGGGCAAGATTTGCCACTCCTCAGCATTTGTACACTTGTTGACCAGCTTTCACCCAGCAAGAGGGAGAGGTGGCATGCACGCCTGGGCACCAGCTCTTTAGTTATACAGCATTTAGTCCAACCCTTAGTGAAAAGCATTGGCTGCAGTACACGTTGGCCAGTGCAATGACTGAACGTGGCTAGAAAAGACCAAATATCAAGTCTCACTTGTGCTCTCTCAGGTACCTGTCATGCAACTCCTTCCAGAACCCATCTTAGGAGTGATTAGGGGTTTTGGTCCTCTCTCTTCCTTTTTGTATGGTGAAGGCACACAGGCTAGATTCTTCTGGTCTGCTCTTTTAAGCCTCCCCTTACCAGCATGGCAGCGTTTCCAGCACCAGCGTGGCATCCCTCTTTCTCTTGGAGTTCCTCTTACTTGAACCTTGGTGGCCATGGCTGCATCCTGTGTCCCACATAAGGTCACGCCAGAGCCCTGTACAGTACCTTAATAATTCCTTCGCTCTTCAGCCAAACTGGGATGCCAATATTGTGTTCAAATAATTATTTTTCAGCTTTTGCTACAAATCCTTCATTTAGTTTTCATGCAAGAAGGTCATCAGAGACAGAGCTTGCTCTGAGATATTTTCATTACATACAGTAATAATTCTGATTTGCCTGACTGTACAAGGTCACAGGCTTGGACAGTAATGCATCCTCAGAGCATACGACTCCCAGCATACTAGAGAAGGATGATTTTGTGGCTTAGGTATTGATTTGAACAAAAGGGTTGCAGTCACATGTAGCTGAGCTGGGAAATCCTGGGAGTGCCTGAAGCCACAGGGCACTCTCAAGACAGCAGCTAATGTTCAGTTGTCTCTCCTGGCAGCAAGACACCCACTATACATCATGCTATCTATACATCCCTCGAAGCAGGCATTGTTAAGGTCCTCATAGGGAAGACTCAGACTGTTGTGACCTTGATCACAAGGTGGTGTCACTGGGACAATGACGGTGTAGAGATCTGGGCATAGAGCATCAGAGCTGCCCTCACTGCAGGCAGCAGCACTGCTGTAAGCCGGGGTCCCTTGTGGGAGTCCTGGGTGGCCGGAGGGGGCAGGAGGGCAGGCTGGGTGATGGTGGCCACTGGGCCAGCCTACAAGGGACAAAGATCCCACTGCCAGCTCTGCTGCAGGCCTGCCATGAACATCTGGAGAAGGCTCCCAGCAACACCAGTGAACTCCAGCTGTGATCTGGCCAAAACACCCCCACACAAACACGGGAGAAGATGGTCGCTGCTCTGGGCACAAGCCAAGGTGCCGGTGAGGGGGCACAGCACGGCAGAGGCCAAGTGCAAAGCATCTTTCACCTGGAGCCATAGGTGTTTCTTTTCTTCCACAGAGGTTCATTTCATCCAGCTTTTTCTAAAGTGCTCAACTTCTTTAAAGTGTTTGGTTTTGTTGGGTTTGTTGGTTTTTTTTTTAGGGAACAATTGGTATAACCAAAGGATGTACTAAACTTGCCTTCATTCTGCCTGTTTGTTGGAAAGATGCAGCTGGCAGCAGATAAAATTCCCCAGGTGGATTTCAGAAAAATGCTTTATTGAAAATAAAGAGGTAGACCTTCAGCATTCAAAAAGGAGGAAAAAAAAAAATCAGTCATGGTTCTTTTAGCAGGATTCCTATAAGAGAGCAGAGATATTATTAGTAAAAGAAAAGTATCAGCAGAAAAATGTTCACAACCTAGTGCTGATGATTTAAGAGTAGTCAGGGATTCAGCAGACGTTTTAATGTGCCAGCAGCAGAAGGCTTAAAAATAAAAAAAGTCTGTGATTTAAAGGGAAAGTTATCAATGTTAAAACATCAGTTTGTGTCTCAATCACTTTCTCTCTTTCCTGCTGGGTCTGTCTCTCACCTGTGAACTGCAGGAGCAGGGTTTTTTCTTTTTTTTTGTTCCCTTGTAACAGAAAAGTGAGTCTAAGAGCAAGTATGTTCACAGTCACAGGGTGAACCCTACTTCCCGCTAGACACATCTTTCCTGGTGGTGGTTTTCCTCAAAGGGGCAGGTCAGACAGCCTCCGCGCTGCAATGGCACAACGGGGTCCTCTTGCTCTCCCTGGACTAGTGGGCAAAGGAAGCTGAAAAAGCCCTTGCTGATGTTTGCCAGTAAGCAGCTATAACCAAAGATGAAGATTTCTCCTGCAAAAATGACACCCTGAACTGTACTTTGTCTGTGAGGTCTTAGTCAAACACCCTCCTGGCTCAGCCTACCTGGAGGTTACTGCTCCAAGGCCATGTTCACTGCCTGCACAGACCAGTACCTGCCAGTGCAGCCCAAAACGCACCGTGCCTGCGCCCACAGCTGCTCACGCCGGCACATCCACCCGGACCACCATCAGGAGGGCCAGTGGATCAGCAGACACGTTGCACGCGCTGTCGTAGGCAGCGGCCAAAGGCAGGGTCCACAGGCGTGGAGGATTGAGGCATTTGCACACTTGCGGTGCTGGTGCAGGACCGTGGGGCGTGCGGAGCCTGCAGATGGTGCTATTTAATTGTTAAAATGACTCCACGTCCCCATCATAACCACCCGCAGGCTTCGCTTTTTCAGGAGCAGCACTGGCACTGCAGAGCTGCACGCCGCTCAGGGGTGCAATCCAAGCGATCCACAGGGGCGGATCACTCGTTGGGCAACCGGAGTGGTAAATCGCCCTTCACTGTGACAATGCAGTTTCCTCTTCCCGCTCCCTGAATAGGAAAAACACCAGTAGTATCAAGAAAAGGCCAACACCTGCTGACATGGTGTGAGCATAACTTCCCCTGATTTCAGCTGGAGGGGGTTGCAACTTTGCAGACAGTGAAACACAGTCGTATTTTAGAAGTTCTCAGATGGGGTTTTGGGTGCCCTCCTGAGTGTTTGCAGATATGCACACTAAATCCTGAGGTACTCCACTATTGATAAGAAGTACCAGTAGACCATAGATAAGGTCGGCCACAAAAGCAGAAGAGATGAATCAGTTTAGGTAAAACTTCCAGATTTGTAAAAGCTCAGCACACCTAGCAATGCCAATTTCTTCTGCAAATTTCCCAGAGTCTGCCTGACTCCCTAGTCACCCAAAAGTAACTTTAAAACCTGGCCTAGTTTGATCCCTTCTGCGGGAACCCTCCACCAGCCTGAAAATGATCTCTTGAAGAACTCTAACTTGGCTCCTTGTTCTGTCCTTGGGACACAGCCAAGCTGTGCGGCCATAAGAAACACCCCTCGCTTACCGGAGGTGCAAAGGGCAGGACGTACAAAGGATTCTCACAAATTTCAGAGCATAAATTTCCAGCTCTTTCACTGGGGCTCTATACCTTTAAACCACACTACCTCCGCTGCAGTGCTTTTCTGCAGCCTTTTAGGGAGAGGGGAAGAGGAGGAGAGAGCAGGCAGGACAGGAGGGGAAAGGGAAAAGAAAGCAAAAAAACCCAGCAACCTTTGGTATCAAAAGCCTGCCAAGCTGAGGGGAGAAAAAGAAAGAAGTGGAATGAGGAAGAGGACAGAAAAGTCCTGCAGGGTGAGATAAGGAGACCTGGAGGTGAGCTCTGATGCAGGTGTGTCAGAATTTCAGGTGCTTTCTGGCATTTGTAAACTTATTTGCAGACGTGGTTTCATTCTTTCTTTTTGGTACCTGTGGAAGAAATAATTTGCCAAGCAGAAAGACATATTTGGTATCTATGACAAGGCTTCTAAAATCCAGCTGAGCTCAGGATCTCTCAGACTAGCACCAGAGCCCCCCGCTTTGGAAGTCTTGTTGACATTTCCTACAATGTCCCTGTATCTGCTGCAGCTCAGCAGACCATCCCTCCTCAGTGATCGCAGGTGTAATCCCTCCCCATCATGGAGGAACGGGGCTTCTCCCAGCAACAAAAGAAATGTAACGATCTCTGATCCCCTACACTGGAGGTGCTGCACCGCTGTCACTTAACCATCCTCTTTTTAACACTTTGCTGCCTTGTGTTTTGAACCCTTCCCCTCTATATGCACCCCAAGTGGTCATGACCTAACACCTGCGAAACAACTGAGTAGCACAACCATAGCATTAATGCTATTGCTGAAATATTTTTTTTAAAACCTCACTGAAATCATGATTAAGACCTGACTATCCTCTGAAGTAGACAACAATCTAGATTAGATATGGACTGAGACATTGCACCAAGATGCCTTATGGTATGGTGATAAGTCTGCAATCAATCAAATTAGTGCATCTTAAAAACTTGCCACCTGTCAGCTGACCAAAAGCATTAGCTTATTGTAATCCAACTGTAAAGTAAAAATAGTTTAATTTAAACCACCAACTTTGTCCACAAACATACCCCTCTTGATCTTGATCCCACAGATCATTCTGTGGTCTGGCATTAGCAGAGATGCAGAAACCCATTGCTGAGCTAATTCATCTTTGAGGTGAGCAAATTTTCAGCCATTAAGAACCTCAGAAGATCCTAACTCCTCGCTTGAAAACTATCAGGAAATGATGTGAAATATGCATTTGACTTAATCGGCTATGTGATAGTGTGAAGCTGACACACAAGCACCTTCCATGTGATGATGAATGATGAAAATGTAGCTTGGATCTTGAAATTACCACAGAAAAAACCAGTTCTACTTCAGGCTGGGAATCCAATTTTTCTGCAACTGGGAGAGAGCCAAACATGTTTGCATTATCACTAAAATGCCTCTTTACAAATGTAGGAGGATTTTCAATTCACATACTTTTCTCCCAGTGACAGAGAAGGTCTCCAGAGGGCTGAAATCCAGAGCTGGCTGGATTCCGCTTATCTCCATCGCCCTTACTTACTGTCCTCTGTGAAAGGTTTTATTTTCTCTCCTTCCCACTGCCAGATTGACCAAAAAGACTTTTTTGAGGCCTTTGTGGAGGAAGTGTACAACACCCCGGTTTAAAACGACGAGGCTATATGAAATCAGTGTAGCCAAAGGAATGGGTTACCAGTAAGGTATCTGATATGTCCCAAACATTAATGGCAAAGGGCAAAACATTCCCCTACCAAAATTTTAGGATTCCTAGGAGTTCCCAGAAAGATCTTTTCTTGGCACAACACTATTCATTATCTTTTTTATTAGTACTACTTTCTGGAAGGAATTCTAAAATAATTTCTAGTAAAAATGGTGAAGTGATATATCATGATGAGAGCAGAATGTTTATGTGGGAAAGCTCACCCACATTCATAAAGGGTGCTCAGATAAATATCATATATAGTCAAATTCAAAAACATGCTTTTAGAAATACAAATTTTATCCCTGCTACCCTCCTATTGTAAAAAAAAAATATGCAATATCCTGGGATCCCTTGACAACAATAATATTTTGGGGAACATGGTAGATAATAAAATCACTACAAGCTTCAAGGGCAGCAGGGTGGTGAGGAATGTAGATCTGGAGGCGTGAACATTGGATAACAAAAAGGAACAAGAAGGTGGTGTTCCCCTCTCGAAATACAGCATTGTAAGGCCACCCCAGACTACCGCCTGCCTGTGTCTCTGCCAGTAAATTACAAGCACCCTGTGCTACCCGCTAGCACTGATGATGGCTGGCATGAAATGGTCCATATCCATGCCCGTAAACGATCTTAATTTCTAAACCACAGTGGCTGCAGATGAGCTGCCTGTTGGGAATGGCTGTTGGCTTGTGCTAACTCCAAACTGTGCTCAGACATTGTCTGGCCTGAGCAGATCTGTCTCATTGATCCAGGCCAAAACCACACCAGAGCCTGTGCTAACAATTTAACACCAGGGGTAATCAAGTTCAAGTGCCCAGAAATGTTTCCTGTTTAATTTACTATTCTAGATGTAGCCAGTGTGTCTAGGCTTGACAGATGCATTGGGAGGACGATGTTGAAAAATGGGAAAAGGCTCAGAAGAGAGCCACAAAAGCAATTTGTTGTCTATAAAACTTAGTGAGATGCTCGAAGAGCTCTATTTATTGACTTTATTTAAGGGACCAAAAGGTCTTGATCATGATTTACAAGAACCCATATAGGAAAAAGATTTCCTGTAGACAACTACCCTACACTCCAGGAGTTAAAAAACATGCTGATATCCAGGAGCTAGATAAATTCAAGCTGTAAATAAGGCACATTTTTAAGCATTAGGAGAATTAACTATGGAACAAATTAACAAGTGCTCTGATGGATTCTTCCTCATGTGTGATCCTTAATTTAATTTGTTTCTAAAAAATATCTTGCGGATACAACAGATGCTTGGAGGCTCATAAGGAAAGAGTATCTGAGTTTCTTTGACTTGTGTTATACAAAAAGCCAGTCTAGATTATTGTACTGGTACCTTCTGATCTTGAATCTACGATTTGATGAAAAAGACACTGTCAATATCTCTAAAGTGTAAGTGGGCAGACTTCCTGCTAGATCTATAAAAAAAAGAAAAAACGTTACGTGTGTAGTTGTAATCCAAGCTATGTAACCAAACAGGAGCAATTTAGGCAAAAATTACTGTCCCTTATTGGTGACAGCCACTAGCTGGAATAAAACTGCTATGAAAAACAGAAGTCATTCTTGACATAGCTGTGCAGAAACTACCCGGACTTATCGATATGAACGTGTTGCATCTGCCCTGTCTAACTGTCTGAAGAAAGCAAGATCCACTCTACCTGGCACCTACGTTTCACTGAGAGCACTGGAATTTCCATGCCAAGGAATTTTGCAGGATTTTTGCCCAAAAGATGTTTGCATATCCCAACCCAAACATAGCATGAGCTAATCGGCATGCTCTGCCTTACCCTCAGATATAAAAATATAACCATGATCCATATTATTGTTGTATAAACACAACAGTAGCTGAATTTGGAATATGTTTTCTGCTTGGTTAAGAAACCGATGACACAGACAGATGGGTTTTCTTGCAACATCAACTTATTCATGAGGCAAAGGTACAGAGGAGAATTCACTGGAGGGACTTAGAGGAGCAGAGCTCCTATCCAGCCCTTTTCTGTGTAGTGGTTGTCTTCCCCCTAACATGAAGGGAAACAACTGGAGAGCCTTTTGGCCCAATGACCACTTCCCATTTTCTTGAGTAGCTGTGGGAATAAAGCTGCAGGCATCCAGTGTTGTCCTTTCCCACGTCCTCATCCGTGACCCACGAGACAACCCGTGGTGATGGCAAAGGGAAAAGTCCACACCCTCACCTCTCCCGTGTCTCCAGTCAGGCAGCGGGTATATGCTGCCCTGCCCAGGTAACTTCTGCTCCCCTTCACGGACACCACCAAAACCAAGTATCTGTCAGAGCCACCGCAGGGTCCCATCCAGACTCTTTGCAAAGCATAATCTTTCTTGCTAGCTCCCCACACAGCGTCTTGAGCCTTGGCTTTGTGGAACAGGAGATCTCTGGGCTCTCTTGGGTCACTAGGCTGCCAACGAGCCGCAGGCGCCAGCACCATTTGCAAACAGTGGAGTTGCAAGCAAAAGGCATTTGCAGCTGATTTTGCCATGCTGAGACATTGACTGAATGCTCCACGGACCTACTTGTTTTAAAGAGGTCTGTAATCTTTGCTTTCCAATTCTTTAATAGCAGACATTGAGGAAATGTTACAGACTAGGTGTTGATCTCCAAAGTCATTTGGAGCAGCAAAATGGAAATGTGAATGAATAACAGCTGAAAACAGGTTAGCAAAAAGAAGTTTGCTGGGTGATTTCCAGATGAAAGCCTGGAAGAAATACAGTTCATATCCAAAAACCTTAAGATCTAAGCCCAGCCACGGAGTGCAGGAGGCAGCAGCAGAAGCATGAAGATCACTCTTCCGCAAAGGAAAAGTGAGAGAAGAAAGCCTCCGGACAAGATATGGATGAGAGATTTACAATATATGTAGTAACATGGCAGTCAGTAGATTAAAGGAATGCAACTTCAGCTGTGTCTCCCCTGCAAGAAAAGGCAACAGCGTATACAGGGAGAAGTGGCCGAAGCTGGCTCTTCTGCTGAGAAATTGTGGTGACGCTGAGGCACAGGGAGTACGTACCCAGATGCAGTCAAAGTCAGCACTTCAAAGCGTCACACCTTCTGCCCTCACCCATGGGGCTGATTTCCACTACACATGTCAAACAGACCTACGGTGCTTTGTCCCCCTCCCAGTTATGCAGCAATAAAGCTATCTAGTCAAAATGTACTTTTCCTCACGGTAAAGAAATTGCCTCTATGTGAGCCTTTGCTGAGAAAATAGTTAGCTCATTGCAAGACATGCATTTCTTTACACAGACAAATCATTTATCCCACTACCCAAATTACCTCCGCACCAGGAATTATCTGGATATGTAAAGATCCTGCTGGCAAAACTTCAAACACGAAAATGGGGTGGGGAAGGGGGGAGAAATCCCTGCAAATCTTGTGGTTTTGGAATGGTTGGATTATATTAATTTGGTTATTGGGATTCCTCGGCTTGAAGCAACATCCTCCTGGGAGGAAAGGTATCTGTGATACTCCCTCCTGGCTCTGCACGCTTCTTGAGTATGTACCCTCTGTCCGGCACTTCAAAATGATGACAAACCCCCCCTGGAGACTGAAAGGACTTTAATGCTGTAAACAGCTTTTTAAAAATTAGAGTCTTCTGAACATTTACATTTTCTATTGGTGGAAGGTGTCAGGTTAATGATTCATTTAGAATAACAAAAAGCCACCTCAGATGACAAATTTTCATCCTCTTATTTCTGTAGCTGTTATTGCACAGAAGTAATCCAGGATTTATCTCCACAAGTATTTATGATTTTTGTAGTTGAGTGTAATCTACTCAGGCAGTAATTAAATATCTTAGTTTATACACAGAGACACTGTACACTTCATATTGTGTGACTTATATCGTATAGGTTGTCTTAATTTTGTTTCTTATTCCTTTTTCTTGTTGCAGTAGGTGTCTCAGGATTGCCCAATGCCTTCTAATGTTGTATTATGGAGCAAATTATTTCTGATATTTTCTAGATAGTTATTTACATAAAATAAAACATATACTGAACAGTAGGGAATTAACCTCTCAGCATTAACTTAGTGTGAAATGGTTGATATTTACTAGGACCACAACCTGCTTCCTAGGGACTTCATGCACTCAGATGAAGCTTCCTAATCTACTCTTCTCAGTGAGTAGCTATTAAAGCACCCTAATCCCAAGTGGTGCAGTAGAAATAATAGAAGCTTGGCAGCATGTTTTCTAAAGACATTTATTATTATAGCCTAATTCCTAATTAGTCCTATAAGTTCCTAATACCCAACAAATCCAACTTAAAAACAATATTAAATCACTAGCGTGTTAGCTGAGAAACAAGCTGCATCAGCCAGGGCAGCGTGAGTCAGTGCCAGAGGAACTTCAGCTCTTCCCTGGGGAGCTCCACATCGGCACAGAGCACTGAACTTCACAGCTCCCTCCGAAATTATTTTACCCTCATGCGGCAGCACAAATTGGTAGCCCAACATCTGTATTCCTCCAAAACCTCACCCTTTTCCTGGATATGTTACATGCATTTCAAAGTGTCAGCCACATGGCTTCCCCGATGCATCTTTCACATGGTCACGTACCACAGAAGTCAGCTGTTTTGCGGTAGGCGTGACAACAACCTCCACAGTCACCAAGAGCACCCTCCCGCTGTCACACTCAGCCAGGCACTGCTGCTGCCCCACTGTCCCCGTCAGCCTGCAGCATGCCCCGGCGGTGTGCCAGTACTGGGAGAGCTACCAGCTATCTACTCGGCCTGAAACCCAGCCTGAAAAGGTGGGGTTTGCATGTTTGTGGCACCTCAGGGAATTCCAAGTCAAGCTCAGCTTAACAGTTAAAAGAACAGGGTTTTAACAGCCTCTCACCTCCGCAAGTTGAGGCAGGCTTGTGGATATCTGTGTGTTTGAGGCTGAGATTATTTATTGGCTTAAGCACCTTTCCCAAGAGAACTGGATAAAGAAATTTTGATGGGTCCACACGTTCTCGGACTATGCAACACTTTATGTTATTAGTTTATTGTGTTCATAAATAAAAATGCCTCATTAACTGCACAAATGAATTTCCTCTCCAATTATGTTTACCTTTTATTATATATTTTAATATAGAAAAACGAGTAAGGACTGACATAAAATATTGCACTCTGTTGAACTCTCTGTATTTATCTAAAGGATTTTTTCCAAAGTCCTTCTTTGTGAAGCCTTAAAACATTCAAGTTCATTCCTCTTCAGAAGCAAATCAGATTTCAAAATCTTCAGCAGACTGGAACATCCATCCTTCTAACTACTAGTAATATAAATTCTGCAAATACAGGACTATTATTCATCACAGAGCTGTCTTAGCTCTGCAGAAATGAAGGAAATAATTTATAAAACACACACATAAAGCAAACCCATGTCTTAGAAAGTCTGTGAGTACATGAGATAATACCATAGGCTTAGACCTGTTCAGTGGGAAGATGCTACTTGCACACATTGATGTTTCTGGCTGGTACCTTGAGAACAACGGAGCAAGAGGGTGGGATGGTGGCTAAATTTTCCCCAGATCTCAGGATAATCTCTTTTGAGTATTTCTAGTATTGTCGTAGACATGATCAGTTAAAGATATGAGAGAGGTAACACTTGTAGGGAGAGATAATCTAATTTGTTAGAACCCTTGCTATTAGATCACCCGATTTGCTGTGACAGTGTCCTCAGGAAAACAAGCTGGTAACTCTTTTTGAGTGTTGCTTTCCAAGTGTGAGAGTGTGAATCTCTATTATGCTCCTTCTACGGACAGGGACTGGGCTGGGGGGGAAGCGACTTGTTAAAGATGCTGCAGTGAGTCACTGGAAGGGCTGTCAGCACCCTGACTTCCCTCCCGCCTGCTGGTTTAGCAGAAGCCTTTACTGACATCCTTGTAAAATTAAAACTTACAGCCTCATTCCTTCAAGTAGTTACAGACACACTAAACTTCAGGCATGGGAGCGGTCCCATTAAAGCCAATATGCATATTTGTGTGCTTGATGTTGAACATCTTTTTCACAGAAGCCCCAAACGAGCCCAGACATGAAATCCAAGTTTAAGAGACCACACCCAGAGCAGTGTCACTAACTGTGGACATCTACAGTTGTCCCTCTGCTCTGCACCGGCTGCCATGCGATCCGCTGACAGGCTCTGAAGCACTGTCTCTGGCCAAAATGATGTTACTTGGGGGTGCCCCCCTCCTGGCTGTTTGAAAAGCTTTAAAAGCTGGAATTGGTATTGTGCGAGGGATGGCGAGGGCTCTGCAGCACAACAGGACGGTGGGATTTGCCCTTCCATCCCTGGGTCTGGCAGAAGCCCCACCTCACCAGCTCTGGAGCCCGCTGCCAAAGGTATCAACCACTGAAGCTTTGGTAAAAATCGTGTGAGCCGTGGATTTGAATATGGTGACGGTATATGCTTGAACACGTGTCTGTCTGCATTTCTTATGCTTCTGGGCAACTACTTCCTGCATAGGCTGTTATTTAAAATAACTGATAGAGATTTTAGACCTGAAGAGCTGTATTTTTTTACTTAAATCTAAAGGTATGCAATACACCATTAAATGGTTAATGGAAAAGTAGAAAAAGAAAACACATTTAAAGGCATCTGCTGTGTGCCATTAGTGATTATCTTTCAAACTTAGATGTTATGAGTCAAATTTTCCTCAGTTGAACCTGACTGGTAGTTAATGAAACTGCAACCATTTTGGTCATGTAAGTCTAAATGCATTCGTGAAGCTCAAATGTTAAGGTGCAAAGTCTTCTCTGGCAATGAGCCTCCCTGGGGTAAACACAGATACATTTCTTCATATGTGAGTAGGAAGGAATTAATGGATAAAATTCAGATGGACACAAGCTACGCCACCTTATCCCCCAAAGTTTACAGAAATCTTTTCAGCCACTGTACAACATAGTAGAGGAGAGATTTGTATCTGTTTTCTTTTTTTACAGACTCAGGACAGTAGAGCTAAATTCACAAGCCAAATCCACCTACCCATTTGCACTATTTTTCTTTTCAAGTTATATTTTCTGTCAGTTTTAAATTTTGCCACAATGTTGTGGTTTAACCCCAGTCAGCAGCCAAGCACCACACAGCCGCTCCCTCACTCCCCGTCCCCCTCCCCCTGCTCCCAGTGGGATGCGGAGGAGAATTGGGAAAGAAGGTAGAATTCATGGGTTGAAATAAGAACAGTTTAATAACTAAAGTAATATATAATACTAACAATAATAATAATGAAATATAATAATAGTAATGAAAAGGAATATAACAAAAGAAAAGGAGAGGGGGGAAAAAAAGAAAAAAAAAAACAGTGATGCACAATGCAATTGCTCACCACCCACTGACCAATGCCTGAGCAGCGATCCACGCCTCCCGGCCAACTCCCCCCTGTTTATATACTGGGCATGACGTTCCATGGTATGGAATACCCCTTTGGCTAGTTCAGGTCAGCTGCCCCGGCTGTGCTCCCTCCCAGCTTCTTGCACACCTGCTTGCTGGCAGAGCATGGCAAACCGAAAAATCCTTGGCTTAAGATAAGCGCTACTTAGCAACAACTAAAACATCAGTGTGTTATCAACATCATTCTCACACTAAATCCAAAACACAGCACTGTACCAGCTACTAAGAAGAGAGTTAACTCTGTCCCAGCCGAAACCAGGACACACAAATAAAACTCACCTGAAACTGGGAGTTGTATTCGTTTTGGACCTTTTTCATGGCCCAATCCACTGATTTAAAGCAGTTTGGGTACAGCTTTATTAGCATTCTGTGAATTACTTTGTTGTGTAGCAGACTGCAAAAAAGTAGTCTGAAGGATGCATTAATAATAATAATAAGGTTGATGATGTGATGTGATAGTAAAAGGTGGTTTAAGCAGTGTTATTTGGGGTAATTATAATTAGCGGTAGCCATTTAAAGGTCCCAGTGTGTGTTTTGTAAGAGTAGAAATGTTAACCCTAGTGTCTTGGCCAGTTTCCAGCATAAGCAATTACATCCTTCCCACAGTAGTTAACAATCCCTTGTTGCTTCAATTAGATATGGTATTCTTCAGTTTCTCTCTGAGAGCTGTTGAGTTGCATTACCGGCGTTGTTATATGGCTGTTGCGTTCCAGCTGAGAGGTCCCAGTATTTTAGTTATAAATGAAGTGTTCCCTGCTTGTAAAAGGCTTCTGTAGAGTAGACTCAGAGCACTGCATAAATCAATAAACAACAGACGCACTTGATATTGCACACTGACTTGAGGGCAGGAGAAAAAAACAAAAGGGAGGAATGGTACTGGCAGAAGGATAACACCAGGATATGAATAAAACATGCGCACCTATCCCCACGCAGGGTACACAGGGGGAGGAAAGGGCAAAGGCAGTAACAGTGGGCTTGGTCCTGGAGGAGGAAAACAAAGTCAGTCCAGAAAAACTGATTTAGCATTGAATCAACCACACAGTACCCAAAGGGAGCTTACTCCATCTAATTTTAGGCATGGAAATAAGGACAGCTAGTCCCAGATTCCCTCTGAAATGACTGACAGAAGAGGGCTTCAAAAAGCAACATGACCAATACCAATTCCTTGTGTTTCTACAAGATTCCTTAAATTGGTTGATTTCTTGCATGGGTAGTTACAACCTTGCTATCATGGTTAAAAGTCCTTCACAGCTGCAGTTAGGTAGGACGTTCCTCAATTTCCAAAGAACTCTTTGAAGAAATCTTCCCACAACCTAAGCAGTTCTTGAATACCCATTCTATATCCCAGGGGTGTTTTACAGCAAAATAATAATGTGACTACGTCCCAAGAGATCTCTAGACAGACAACTATTAGTTATAGCCAGGATAAGAATGAGTAGAAAGGACAGGGTTTTAGGGACAAAATGTCAACAAATATCTCTGTTTTGTCTTGGCAACCTGGATCACCCTACTGAATAACCTGAACTCTTGTCCTCTGTCCATCTTTCTTCTACTTTTCTACTTATTCTTTTTTTGTGTGTGTAATACTGGAATTCCATAAATAGAAACATCCAGTTGTGATTTTGGACTATATGTAGAAGGAGGAGAGGAACATTACCAGCACTTCATCTATGAGGTCTAGTTTATTGCTGGTGGGGTGGTGGTAGGGGAGTCATAAGGGGTTTTTTTTTTCTTTTTCATAAAATGTCATGCTGTCGCAGGAAAGCTGCTGATATGCCTATCAAACCATCCCCATCCTATCTGGTGCTTCTCTGGCTTTTTTCCCCTAATACTTCACATCCCCATTGGAGAGCTTTGAATATTCTGAGTAGCTCCTCCTTCCCCCTGTCCTCACAAAAGCCACCTGGTTAACTGTCCCCTCTTGAGTCAGAGTTGAAGGGTAAGAAATTGAGCTATAGATAAAGGAGCTTGAGCTTCACGTAGTTGTTTCCTCTTAATAGAAATATTACTTGAGGGGACTTCTGAACCAGTGGGATTCAGCTGAGGTGTATTTGAAATGTATCTGACTGTGGCACAAACCCTCCAGCCCAGGAGGGGCAGTTCTGCCATGTTCAGCTGGAGCCTTCAGACAGACCCATAGGGATACAGGTTCACAAAATAGGTTTCTGTTGACCTCACAAGACAGGCAGTGGGATCCTGATGCAGAATTAGATGTCACTATGAAATACAAATTGTCCAAATTCAAACTCATTAGCTTAACTTCCAGGCAGGAAAATCCCCTTTATCACATTTTGTGTGTTTTGAAGACTTCCTCTATAATTCTATTATTTTCATCTTCATGAAACTTCTTAGGACTGTTCAGTGAATTACAGACCAGGATTTCTAACTTGAAAAACAGACTATGCCAGCTATCACCATACTTTGTTGCTAGGCGATCTCAATTTTAGTTGGGCCTTATATTTGCCTTCTACCTCAGATACTGGGCATGACCCCTTAAACGTCCTTGTCTTATGACCCAGCTGTAAGCCATTGCCCCAACCATTCATTTAGTACTATAAACCCATTTGAAGGAAAAACTGCTACAGAGGACAAGCAGATCTCAAGAAATGAACAGTGTCATCCAGAGAAAGGAAGGCAAGTGATGGAGAGCAAAGCTCCAGTTTATTTGTATCTTTTAGTGACGTAGACAAGATGAAAACAGTTTGCAATAGGCCTGCTTCCTCCTATCCTTCTGAGAGGAATAAATGCATCTTAGAAATTTTTTCCCCTTCATTCCTATAGTTGCAGAAACAGGGGTTTATTCAGGACCTGAGGAAGATGGAGGGGTGTTAATGCAGAAAGAACAGGACACTGATTGTAACATATCCCGGAAGTCCAATTGTCTATTCATTCAATATTTGTAACTTCAGTACTTACAGGAAAGACGAACCTTTATGCCCTATTCCATAGAGTGTTGAATGCTGCGGAATAAGTGATAGATCACCTGTACAACTCCAAAGATATCTTCTCCAAATGGTACCTAATCTACACCCGGCAGGGACAGGAGATAATTTACTTTAAATTTAGGTAACAGTGGCAAAAAAACAGGTAGAGAAATCAGCTGGCAAAGAGCACAGGAAGAGAATATGGAGATGAACAGCAAGAAACTAGTTGCCCATCCTTTCTGTAGGACTGTAATGGCCACAGATGGTTATTGTGCCTGTAACTGGGAAGTCCCCTCTTTGGAAAAGCACAGGCAGGGTCCTGCTGCCCCTTTAGCCAATAGACCTGTCTAGGTGGTGATTCATCTCCACCTCAAGAAACAGAGAAGCAACAGACATTCCTGGTGTAGTACCTGATGCTGTCGCAAGCAATGGTGAGTAAAAGCGGGATTTTGCATGATATTTTCTTTGAGCTTGGCTGAAAGTTAAAACTCAGGATCAGGGAAGAGTTAGGGATGACAATGAACCCCTCTGAGGCTGAGGAAACAGGTGAGCTGTGTCATATTCAGATATGTAGTTGTTCACAATTCTCTGTGCAATTAGGTAATAAATACATAGGAAGGGTGTGTCTCTACTCCAGAAAACTTGTGTGGATTAGGGATAAATTACAGCAGCATCACTCCATTCAATAACAAATAAGAAGCACATTTAACACTAACAAGACAGCAGAATGGTAAGGGATGCAACTGGGGAAAAATCCTATTTCTGAAAGGAAAAAAGAGATGTTCGTATTACCATTCAGGCATTCCACACACACAAAACTCCAATAAATTGCAGATCTAATTCTGCAGGTCCCATGACTCAGGCCACAGCAGCCCTAGTGCCAGAGCTGTATGTTACTGGATCCCTCACGAGAGCTGGCTCAAGCTGCAGTGATGTGGCTGGTTTGCAAAAGGTCACTGCCAAATTAGCGAGATCATGCAACCTTGTCATTTTAAACCAGTGTGAGGCAGAGCTGTGCCACTTGCTGTCCCACACTGCATCTAGCCTGCTCCCCTGCAACCTCATACACTGCCACAACCCTTCTGTTACAGTGACTTTTGCAGCGTCTGTGTGGTTCTGAGTGTGTACTTGATCATCAGACAAGATGGAGGGTCAGACAGGAATTTAATCCCCACTGTCTTACCTGGATCCCCTCCACCTGAACAATAGTCCTGAACAATATCTATGACACCAGGAAAAGACAGCTGGTGGGACTTTGATAGGTAGGACCAGCTATCTCTGTACCAGCATGCACCACTGAGGTTTGGGGAAGTCCCGGCTAATTACTTTATGGGACACTCATTGGGGCTGCTGGTTATAACTCTGAACTGTGCAGAAATGAGAAGGAAGCAGTAACACTCTTTCTGCATATCCTGCATTTCTTGCTATGTTCCGATGCACCTTCTTTTGTTTCAGGCTTTCTGCAATCCTTGATATCCAATCCTCAGAAATAATCATCTCAACAGTGTTTAAGTACAAGCAGAGATTACAAGGATTTAATGAAAAGAAAGTGCAAACCATGGGAAAAAAAAAGAAAGAACTTTGCACCTGGAAAACATGGGGAACAGAGAGCAGTGGGGGAGAAGGGAGGGAGACAGTTTAGCAGCTAGGACTAGAAATCCTTCTGGTTACCTTACAGTGCTTCTTGAATCATCTCACTTCCATTACTCCAAGATATGGTCTGTGGTATACTTGGTGCTGCATTACTGACTTGGTCTAGAAACTGTGGCTGGAGCGGATGATTAAAGGTATGAGGGATATCAGGTGCTGAAGAGACAGGGGCTGACTTTCCTATGCACAGTGCTACGCCTCCACCACCTGAAGTATCTTCCAATGCCCATCCCACTTCACAAGTATGGCATACAACAGCAAGAGCAGAAACCTCTGCTCCAAGCTGCGAATAGCATTCACCCAGAACATGCTCCCCGTCGCCAATCAGGCAGCTCCCGCTTCCCCCAGTAAACTTACTGCTGGGCCACCACAGAGCAGCCAGCCTCCAGGATGAGGTGCACACCTGGGCCTTGCTGTCTGGTTTCAACCACAGGTTTCTATTCTCCTCAAGCAAGAAAATGAAAGCAGCCACCATCCTCCCCCCAGCGGTGCTCCTCTCATGGGCTATTTCAGGACGATTGCTGCTAGCATCTCTCTGCTGCCTGGGCTAGCTCTGTTGGCAGCTGTCTTTCTGCAAAGGTCTCACTGCACTACACCTCTGATTCACCACCAGGGCACGTGTGAGAGACAGGCAGGGACGATATGCACCAGCTGCCTCTGGATGCTTTAGGGCAGTCTGGTTCCCAGCACGGGCAGAGCTGATCTCCAGACTGGCTCTCCTGGGACCAAGGCTCTGGACAGCTGGGCAGGAGGAGACCTTAACAGGGAAGTCTGTCCATCTCAGGGCCAGTACAGGGAGCAATACAGCACCGTGCTGAGCTGCAATGCAATTGTGTGACCTGTGATACACAAACTGAGGCTGGGTGAATGACTGGTGAGGATCAGGAAGTGTTAAGTAGAGGCCCAGTCTAGTTTCACTTCATCAAAGCCTTCTTCTGGTCAAACCATCATCGTTGCTGTGCCTGTATGTGTACACACGCACACGTATGTCTGCATTCAGGTGTTTTAATTAATGCTACGTGCCTCTTGCAACACCAGCCAAAGGAACATCTCTGGGACCAGGGAGCAGCTGGATTTCCCAGGAACCTGAGGCTAGAGGGCCAGGCAGACTTTCCCAGGAGATGTTTGGGATCAGCAGCTGGAATGGGCCCAGGCAAACCCTCCAGACAGGCAAGGAGGTACAGGTGTACATGTTTTGGGGCAGAAGAGTTTTGTTGTGAACTTCCTGGCTCTGGTCAGAGATCAGAAGCTGTGTAGACAGGAGCAGTTGAAAAAGTAGCAGAGGTATCAGTGCTACGCTGTACTTGAAACAAAATCTTCAAAAGAAGGTGGAGAAAACATGGGAAATGAGCCTCTTACCTGGGCTGGTGGCTCTGTCCTCAGTTTTAGGACCTTCCTGTGGACACCTGGGCACTAAGGAGACACCCAACCATTCTCCTCAAGGGCCTTCTCTCCCTCAGGGCTCTGGTCCTTATCCTTGGATTTCCCCTTTTTGGGGGATCAGGTGGACTGGCTCTGTTCCTGAACCACCTCTGTGCTCAGGAACTGGCCTCTCCTCATCTTTCAGGCTGCAGTCAGGCTTGCTGTAGTACAGGCAAGCTTTCCCTGCCCTGATACCGGACTGGCCACTAACCTCAGCCCTCTTGTAAGTCCTCTAAGGAGAGCTGGCCTTGTCTCTGTGCTGTTCCCTCACTGCCCCTGCTGAAGCATCTCTGCAACAAGGGTTCAGAAAGTGGCGTCTTGCTGCAAAACAGCCTTCCTACCCAGAGCCCTGGCAGGACTAATACTAATAAATACCTCTATCTCTATCCAGTCTGGACTGCATTGGGCAAGACTGACCAGGAAGATAAGAATGTTGTATATATGGCATGGGATGGCTTGCATTGGCAATAAGGTGCTGTTGCACTAGGTACTTTGGAAAATCCAAAGTCTTTTAGCGGTGCAGAAGTCTAATACAAGACAGGAGGTCTCATTCAAAGAAAGGCAACCAAGGAAAGGCGCGTTGCAGACACCCGCGGCAAAGCAAGGTTCCATGCAGACAGCCGTAGCTAACGAAAGCCCAGTGGAGGCAAACAGCAAAAAGCAAGTGGAAAGGGCTCAAAACCTGCAACAACTGGAGGGCATGATCCTGGGTGGCAATGAGCAGGAGCAAGAAAGAACGGCAAAAGCTGTTGCAATAACTGGATGTTTGGATTTGAATAGGCAATACTGATCCAGTATGAAGTCTACTGACAGAAAGTTAATCCATCAAAATGCTTTGATTTGAAACTGGCAGAAAGTTTATACACAACTGGCATTTCGTATTGTAGGTTCAAGGCATTTTTCACCAAGTACTAGAAGCGTTTGGGTTTTAACACATCATCAAACCACATCCTCACACTGTTGAAATACGCATATATACATACATATGTATGTACACATATATAAAACAGGAGGCATCCCCACCCCAGAAGTCAGCGGCCTCTGAAGCCAGATACTGCAGCTGCCTAGTAATGCCTGGCAATTATCATCAGTAGATGGAAATATCCTCTCCCAGAAAAACAAGCAAACCTACACTCTGCAAGGAAAAAAACCCACTGTGGAAATCAGTTTGAAATGATGTTTTTTAATAAAAGCATTGTAGGCTGCAATAAAATACCTAGAGGCTTCATTAGAAGGCCCCAGATCCATGGTTTTCAACTAGTTACTGCAAGGGTATGTGGAGACTACTAGCAATTACACCTCTGGAGAACCACAAGCAACTTTCTGTAGTTTGGATGTTAACTCTGAATTGCAGAAACAACAGGCAGCCACAACAGGAAGAAAGAAAGCATTTGATTTTATCTTTATTGTATGCATCCTATTTTGACAGATTTCAAGACTGTTTGAGGAAGAGGTTGATTTGATCTACCTGGATTCTCTGCCTCCATGTAGATGTGTCATTTATTTTTGCACTGACAAACATTTTTTTGTCCATTTCTGCCTCTTGCTGTGATTCTGATGTGTAATGTGTGCACTACACTCTGAGTTTGAGCTCATGCCATTCTAGGCTAAAGAAAATAAGGAGCAGGTGTTGTTGCTGAGGGGGCTACTAAACATGACTGAGGGAGTACAAGGGCATAAAGATGGTAATTTGTTTATAATGAAAGTTTTCAAGTTTGATTTGTGGACACTTAAATGTTTTCAGGTGGGAGGTTTCAGAGTCTTGTAAATTGAATGTAAGCATACTGACAGTAGGCTGGCTTAGTCTGCTTTGACAGATCCTTTAAGAAGCAGTTTGCAGGTTCACAGAGATACCTTGATCACAGATGGAAAACTTCTGCTTTACAATATGGCTTCATTACATCTAAGTGGGACAACCTAGGACAGATGGGAAGATGCGTACTACTAAGCCCAGCTCAAGTTGCCACATGCCCAATTGCAAGGCAGCTGGGTTAGCTGCAAGACTGAAAGTTGAGTGTCACTGACTCTCCCTGAAAGCCTTGCATGCTGCATAGATTGAAGCATAACTTGACTCAAGGGAGGATCTTTTGTGTATAGATAGGATGGAGTTTGGGTCAGATTCACAACTAAAATGAAACCTTGGTTCTTGGCAAGAACTATTTCTTTAAGGCTGATACTGTCATTACCTACTCTTCTGTTTCACATTTTCTTTTACCAGAAACCTACTGAGAGGCTGGGGTGAAACTTTCCTAGGTCTCTTTGACACCAGTGATTGTGGTTACATGTAGCCTATGTTTCTCTTCTCTTCTGGTGATGGATGGCAATCCAATTTCTATGTCACTTCCTCAGTGAAGCTGAGAGAATTATGCATTCAGTAAAATTCGTTCCCCAAGTAGTGCAGCTGAAGGGATCATGACCTTAAATTTGTTCATTAGCTTAAATTGTCAACAATTTTCTGTAGCAATTGATTCCTTAACCCTCAAGTAGTCAGGAACTGTCAACATATGCAATGTGAGGTTAGCACTTACTGAATTACAGAGAGTTTCTTCTTTCTCCTGTGCAGAAGGTGTCCACTGGTTTGAGAGAGACTTCGTATGGCTTACCATCAACTCCAGCTGTAACAAGATCATTCTGCATCAAAATGGGAAAACCAGTGGAACCAGGAGTGTTCTCAAAACAGAAAGATTATTTTCAAGACTAAAAGTCACTGATGAAATGACCTTTAGTTCATAACAAACCATCACAATGGGAACTGTGAGTCTGAAATCTAAAATTCAAGATTCATATATGGTGACTTAAAATAGAAAGCAAGAAACACGAGTTCACTATGACCTTACATGTAAGGCTGTCAGCAGGTGAACAGCTGATGAGAATATCCCAAAATTTTTCAAGACATTTGGTAATGACCACCTTATTTAGACATGAGAGCTACTGGACAAAAAATTCCTTTGTTTTGAAATTGATACATCCTCTTCTTTCCAATCTCACCTTCATGTGTCTGTCAGACAAGGGAAAACCAGACTTTGCGATTGTCAGGATCCATAACAAGACCAATGGACCAGTGTTTGGTCTCCTTTAGAAGGCCTTCAAAATACAGAGCGATACATCCAGACATTTTTCTCGAGTCTAAGTTAGTTTGGGCCTGGTTAATTTGACTGGCACCATTCACCTTGTTTCCACAACATGCTGGGAAGCTGTATTCATCCTCTTCTACCCATCCTCTGAAATTTCTCTGCTCTCTGAAGTGCAGTGCTGGTGTAGAAAGGGCATGAATACAAACGTGGGTGCCTTTTCTGCAGCTCAAGTCTGTTCTTCCTCAGGCTACGGAACCACTTCGTATATGGCAATAATAGGCTGCAAACATTACATGTACTCTGACAGCTGTAAAACCACATTTCAGAGATACAAAATTTTCGTAATTCATATATCTTTTCCCTCCTCCTACATACACGTTTTGCCTTTTGATAGCAAAATGGGGCCTGCAGTCTATGTAAAAGCATTGCTCACTAATGCTCTGTGGCAGGATAGCATATGACACATATTCAGTAAGTACACACATATCCGCTACCCTGGCATAGAGCAAATCAGGATTCTGAGGCAGGGATAAGGTTAAATTACTCTAATGGCAGAGAGAAAAACATCTAAAAGAGAACTAATCTAAAGTGATGCTTTGTCTCTTGCACAGTGAGAGGGATATTTAATTGCTGCACACAGAACTGCATGCTTTTCTGATCCAATAAAAGGAATAACTTCCTTCTGACCAGAAAAACTCAGAAGCCCTTCCCCAGGCAAGACTCCCACTGAATCAGACAGTTGCAGAGGGAAGATTTGGGCCTCACTGCATGAGGTGAATAACCCATCTAATTCTCTAAGCAAGGCAAGCACACATGAAGCAAGTCTCTCCCCAAGACTTAGTTGTTCTCTTAAATTTCTAGAAATGTTGATACTTTGGCATCATGTCATAGTAAGGCATAAAGATACGCAGATTTCTGAGCAGTGTTCATGACTAATGCTGGAAATAAATATGAGAGCATTACAAAACACCCACATCATTGCTAATGGCTCCTCTGTATTTTTAAAGAAAGCATTTACCCATATTGTTTCAGTTCTGACTATATTGTTAATGTATCGTTAGGCAATGAGAGAATACACAACATCTCTAAGAAAAAAAGTGCTTTGCACATAACATCTCCTTGCACGAAACATCTTTGATTTGTAGATCAAACGGATCAAGTTGCTTATATCCCTGCCTTGAGGGCAGTGCTTGCTTAAGGACAACGCTTGGGTAAAATATTAGGATGCAACCTAGTGCAAAGGTAGATATGTAGGACTACATGGTTCTCTTCAAATTAAGGGTTTTGAACAAGATGTAGTTGATCTCACATGGTCTCACTATGCACTCCTATGGATGTAAGAAAAAAACCCTTACAAAAAAATAAGTTTCCACAGTTACAGCCATGAAAAGAATATACAGAAAAAGGAATGATCTTCACTGATTCTACATAACAAGAGAGGAGCAGCTGAAGATTACCAGGGGTAAGACTGATAACTGGAGAACAGTTACCTCAGCTGATCTTTATGAATCAATGAGTGGCATCACCCACACACTCACACAGAGTTCAATGCGTAGAAGTATATCTGCCACAAATATTGGTGAAACACTCAGCTTAATGTATTTCTTAAGCACATGAGAACTGACAGGGTGTGGGGACTTGAGTTGTCCTGGGAGACCTAAGCATTTTACATAATATGGTCAGAGATGGATGGTTCATCTGGGCTATGCTAAGCCATAAAATTAGAGTTTAAGAATTAATTTCAGGTTTTCTCCACTTCTACCTGAGACAGGGCATTAAAAAGAACAATTTTCTATTACATTTCTGGATGCATTAAAAGTCTGAAATGTAAAAATCTGCACAACTTAGCCTGTAAGTGCCTGATCATTAGAACAGACATATCACAGGGGCAGCCATCTAAATGAAGCTGCTGGCAGAGAAGGAAAAGGAGGCTGTATCAGAAATTCTATCATCCTCCTACTGGAAGGGTGTTTCAGAGTAGGTTTTTTTTCTTTCATCTCAGAGAAAAATGAAGGTCCATTTGCCCAGATGCTTTATCATTCATCACAGGTAGGACACTATGTTTCTCCCAGTCCCAGGACTCTATGCTTGCTTGTTCATCCCTGGATGCTCAGGTCACACTATCACCCAGCCAACAGGTTTCCTGGTAAATCTACCCCTTACAATAACTTGCTGAAATACGCAAACCCAGAGATCAACCTGGAAGAAATCCTGAATATTCTGCCCTGTAATAGCCATAGCGAGCAGAAATTTTATTACAGTGGTGTGGAAACAACATAACTGTTTTTAGGAGCTCTAAACTTGCTGTAAAAGTATTACAAGATAAAGCTGCGCATGACTTGTTACCATAAGGATTTAGCACTCCTATTAAATTATCCACTAATTTAATCCAACCACCTGGACTGAACGCTAGGACTCGTTCTGAACAGCTGGGGTGGACCCAGCTATAGGACCTGACTTGCCTCCAGACTTGAACGGCCTGGATTAGCACCACGGGAGTGCCTAGCTCTGCCCCACAGCAAAAAAATGCACGGCTTCCAGTTGTCTGCAACAGGGGGTGAATGAAACAGTCATTTTGAAAAGTAAATACAAAAAATCCAGTCACAAAGTGAGCAGCAAGAGGTGTGAATGAGGAGAGAACAGCAACAACATCCCTCCCTGCGGCACACCTGTGCCCCTCCAGGAAGGTGAGCGGGAGCAAGGTCCCCTGCAGTCCCCATGCCCAGGCTGGGCTGGGTCCCATCTAACACACTGCTTTGGTGGATGCCTACGGCCAGGCGGGAGCCATCCCAGCCCCGGGGCTGGGAGCGTGGTCTGAGCGGTGCCCCTTGAGCCCAGTCACCACAGGCTCATTTTACAGGCAACGGGCACTTGAGGTTATGGGTTATCAGGCTCTACAGGCTGCTGAATCACGCCTCAAAGGCATTTTCTGTCACTGTGGGCCTTATAGGGCACCTGCCATGTCTGTGTTTGCTCACATAAAAACTATAGTGGAGTCTGCCCTGCCCTGGTTGCGGACTTTCTGTTTTGCACGTAAATGACACTAGTCTCACCAATAAAATCTTGCCAATAATGCATTGAATACCTCTCTCCCCATCACCCTTGCCATGCTGTGGA
The DNA here is from genome assembly GCF_018139145.2 of Gymnogyps californianus. Lineage (NCBI taxonomy): Eukaryota > Metazoa > Chordata > Aves > Accipitriformes > Cathartidae > Gymnogyps > Gymnogyps californianus. The sequence goes on along the minus strand of NC_059471.1, from coordinate 73,230,119 downwards.
CACCTCCCCAGTCTGCCACCGAGCTGCGCTTGTGTGACCACAGACCTCTCAGAAAGGCAAGCAAATCCGTGCTGCAGGGACAGCTGAGAACAGCAGGGATGGAGAGGTTCAGCGAGGGTGAGAGACAGGCTTCGGTCTGGAGGGTGTCCAGCGGGGAATGAAGCACATGGCTGCCTGTCCAGAGAGAGGGGAGAGCTCTCCACCCTCCTGCTGCCACAGAGGACTGGTACCTGTGCCATGCGAGGGTCTGCAGGCTCATTTTAACTCAGATGTGGAATTTGATGAAGAGCAACTTTATCCCTTGGCCCCTGTCACGATCCCCCATAGTGCATTAGCACATGAAAGTAGAGCAAAGAAGAGCTGCAGGAAAGCCAGCAGAGATTGCTTGAGTGGCTATGCAGCCTCTTCTGAGAGACCAGGGAGAAACTAATGCATGAAGATTTCCCAGCAGATAACAAAGGCAATCTGGCTATAAAAAGGTCCAGTTCCTACATATTAAAGGCATTTTACTATTGTAGGTAGTTTCACCAGCACTCCACAGATGCAAGAAGTTGCTCACATACATGAACATGTGCAGAATCGGAGCCCTCCTCCTTTTCACAAACCAAACCATACACAGGCTGGCATGCGCTTATTTTGTCAGGGTTTGCAAGAACTTGGCTGGTACCAAGAAACGTTTGGCAGCAGATTTGCTCTTGTCTGCTGCACTCTGCATTGGGTCCTAGTTCCTCTACAAGATGCCTTTTTTCTTGCCTTTTTCATGCAGCACCATCCTTAATTTAGGCAAAGAGGTTTTATAAGGAAAGAGGGGGTTTATCTGGAAATCTGAATAAAATTGGTGCCCTTTGAGCAGGGCATATTAAGTGGAGAAAGTGGTGGGGCAGGAAGGCAGGGCAGTTCCTCACCTGTGCAGAGGCACAGCAGTGAGGGGCAGGGAGGATTGGGGGGGTGCTATTTAAAAGCCCTGTTGTTCCATCCATGTGAGAAACTGCTCAGCCGCCACATTCACTCCCGAGCACTTTCTGCTCCCTGCTCGTGATAAATGGAGGTCTCAGGCTGTTTCCTTGCACTAAGGTGCACCACGGCAAAGCACACTGCACAGGCAAGCTGGGGCCTGCCAAAAAAGCTGAAGGCACCAGTTAGCGCTGAGACTGCATCAGCCCACTGTAAAAAAGAACAAGAGCATCCCTGAGCAATGCTCCTAGATCCGGCTTCCCCAAAACACAACCCCCTGCTTGGCCAAGCCCTCCCTTATGCAGGCACCTTCTAGTTCCTCTTCAACTTTTATTTTAATCCATGGAGGCTTTTCACACATGCTTTTAAATAAATCATCTGTGGCTGTATATAAGTAATCCGCATCAGGTGCCTGGTAGACTGGAACAACTCCTTCGTTGCTTTTCAGAAAAATATTAAAAGCAGCAGCTCTAATGGAGCTGATTATCATAAATGCTCAGGCCCTAAAATCCTGACTAAAACACTTGACAATTAAGCAGCTCACACTGTGTCACTCTATGGTCTGATTACTTTATTGGGGTTTTGTTTCATTTCTAGTGAAACTGTTCATTGAACTGTAGATAATTGTATCCAATCTGTTATTTACTGCAAGTGCAGTCTCTAGACCCAGATAAAGTCCGCCTGATACTTATTACTGGTTTCATTTGCACTTGTATATTAATACCTTGGGGACTCACGTGAAATTTTTCTTAGTAGGATATTTGCATTGATATTGTTCAGATTAAACTTTAAAAAGTGTTTGTGATTAAACTGCCTGCCTTTTGAACCAGTTCCCCTGGAATAAAGTTCAAAGATCCTTAACGAGACTGTAACACAGTAAAAGGTTGTAAAATACTCTATTCGAGGGTTACGGATGGAGACTGCTACCAAGTCACAGTCTCCGTAATTAAAGCCAACAGCTGTGCCTTGTGTTTGCATACCGACTTAGGATAAATAAATATTTCTGTGGAGAATGACTCTTGCTCTACCTTCCTGTGCCACTCTCCCGGGCACCATCTCCTTCCCTCTCCTTTCAGCCAGCCTTGCACCTCCCCTTCTTGCCCTCACCTGGATGAATTTTCAAGCAGCTGCCCAGTGTGAGGAAAGTCTTTGAGCAACCACCAAGAAAGAGTAGGAGAGCCATGTGCTCTTCAGCCAGAGAGGGGAGAAGGACTTTACTAAAACATAAGGACCAGACAACAGCTATGCGAGCTTATGCTCTCAGGAGGGGATTGGCTTCATCTGAATTTATCCTTCTAGAAGTTGCTGCCTTCTCTAAAGCAGTCGGCTGGTGTCCCTCCACAGCCAGCGGGAGAGACAAGGCATAGCCAGAGAAGGATTCCTCTGCAATCAATGTCTAAGACTGGTGGGAAGATTCCCCACTCCCAAAGGTGTTTATCTCTCCCCACTGATTTAGAAGAAGCCTTGTTTTAGGTGGCCTGGGGTATGACTGTGGACACGAAGCTGGCAGCATCCCTGTCGTCACGCTGGGTGAGGTTCCCTTCCAGTGCCTCTGATGTATGAGGTTGTGGGACAGGTCCACTCATCCTCCTCAGAAGGCAGTGAGAGAACAGAGGTAGCAGGAAGGGTGGACATTAAAACAGCATGCAGCAGCACTGCGCTTCGTACCCGTGCAGATCACAAAAGTCACTTTGCCTGTAGCCTACTTCAAGAGCTACGGAAGCCAATGGGCATGCGACCATACTGCTGTAGTCTTCTCATGCACCCATGAGTTCAGCACAGGATGTGAATTAGCTTACAGTTGCTGCTGTAAAGGCTAAAGGGAAAGCAAATTGCCCCTTGTTTCTGCACCAGTTTGCATCTCCCTTGCTCAGGATGGCATTCCCGCAGCCGAAGGAAAGGAAACAGAGCAAGCGTCCAGAGAGCAATGCTTGCTTTTCTCCCGCAAAGTGCTGCCCACTCTTCCTCCAGCTGCCAGAGCAATTTATTACCTCCCTTGTGCTGTGGCCACTGGGCTGCATAGCTCAGGGTGAGCTTTAGCAGTCCCCAGCAAAACAAGCGGAGGCCACCTGTCAGAGGTGACCATCTCCACCCCGCTCACCAGAGCATGGGCCTAGCAACAGTCTGTCAACTCCACATTTTCTGACCATGCATTGGAGGACTGCCCAGCCACAGCTCAGGCCCAAAACATGCGCTTAGCGAGGAACAAGCTTCCTCTGCCTGCTGGGCAACAAGATGCAGTGCTCCCACCAAAGCCACCCCTACCAAACCTCACCAGTTAGATGCCTGACAGCCTGAGGAGCAGACTAGCATGATCAGTGACGACTTCCCTGTCTCAAGAAATGCTATCAGCCTGGCAGGGGTCCAAATTTCAGCCCAAACCAGGCTTAAACAAACAGGGGCTGGGTCGAGCTCCCGGGAGGGAAGGCCATGGCTGCTGCCAGCGTTTCAGCACAAGCTGAAGCACTTTGAACATGCCAGCAACCCTGGCAGCACCCCACGGCTGCACATGCCCAGCAAGTGTCTCAGGCACTTCCCCAGTGCAGCAGGAAACCCTTGTCTCAGTGTACTGCTAAGAGCCAGCAGCGTGCACAGATAACATGACCCAGGACATTTAAAGCCTAACCATGGTGCCCGTTTGCTTCTGCAGCTCCTTCTCCAGAAGGACACTGCTTGTTGTGCAACTCTTTACATTCAGTATGGACAGAATGAAAAGCCTGAAATTTCTCTTCCAAACCACTCAAAGGCTGAAAAGGAGTCACGCTTTGCCATCTAACCATTTGGGAGCTGGAGGGCTGGCGGGCAGAGCTATCTCCTCCTATCCAGTTGTTGTCATGGGGCTGCAGAGGAAGAGTGTTGTGTGACATCCTGACCTATTGTCCCATAAAAGCAAAGTTCTCCTCAAATTAACTTGCTGCCCCTCCATGAAAATTCAGTGCCATCAGTGTAAACAAAGAAGAAATATGGTCTGATTTTCTCAGCATGAAGCTTTCTAAGAGAACAACTTGAGAAAACATTGAGGTTTTTATTCAGTAGTCCTGATAGGCATGTACTGATGAAAATGAGTGTAAAACATGCTTCTCCATTGAAACCCTTCTCTGAAGGAGCTATTTATTTCTAAGAGGTTGCAGCTCGTAACAATTTGAAGGAGAAAAGGATTTGGTGCTTTACAACCAAACTGTTGTAAACATCAGGGGACCTCAGAGCCCCAGGGACACCAGTGATTTGAAAGTGTGGGTGAGTGCAGAAATAATCCAAGTTTACTGAGCAACCTACAGCCTTCCTGCACTGTTTATGGCATCGTCACTGGTGCTTCCTTTGCCCAGGAAGACTTAAGGAGTTGCATCCCTCTTTCCTGCATCAGCTGAGATGCTTTTTCCCAGTGAATTGCAGGGTGAATTTCCTCTCCTCCTGAGAAAGACTAGATGCGCTCCAAGCAAGGGCTGCCTTTGTCCTCACGACAGAGTAAACCACCCAAGCGTAAGCAGTGCCTGGACTTATGCCTGCACTCCCAGAACAAGTCATACAGTTTGGCTATGATGAATGATGGTACTTAGCTGCAGGTGAGCATGTATGTGTGGATGGGCGCTGTGGGCGTACCAGGGGCAGCTGGTGGCTCTGCACACACTTACGTTGCACGGTGAAGTTCAGCACAGAGATCCTTAGGTACAACAGAGCTAGCATGAAGTGAGTAAGGTTTTTGCGTGGTGCTGTGCTATGTCAGAGAGGCATCATTTGGGTAATCTTGGCTGCTCTTCTCCGTGTGGCACTATACAGTGTACACTTGCTGTCAGGCTTGCCTTCACATTTCTGCCTAGCCCAGATGCTCTCACTACAGGCTTGAACAGATATTTTTATACAGTTCTGGGCTGTGTAAACTTCCTTCTCTCAGCTCCTTCACCACCCAGAATCCAAAGAAGAGGCTGAAGAAACACAGAGGGTCATGGGGTCAAAATGCATGTAATATCAGCTACAGTGCTTACCCTACAGAGCTGTTTTAGGAGGCCACTGTGGAGCCTGTGTGCTGTTACTTTTTTTCAGGGAGCAGAAAAATCTGAAAAATGCAGATGTGTTCCAGTATAACCAGCTCTTCAGTACCCAGAGTGGACCATAGCCTCATGGAGACAGTGGGGTCTTCAGTGGGTGAAGCACAGGTTTGGATCTTGAAGGGAGAGGTCTGGGTTCTGTCCTTGGCTTTATCAGTGTGCAACATAGGACAAGTCCTAGCTTCTCTCTGACTCAGTACCTTCTGTCAGTGAAACACGGGTGATCATGGTTTTTAGCAAAACTCTTTCAAACGTACTTGTGAACAGCCAAGATGTTAATGTGCTAGCTCTGTTCTGGGAGAGAGATCATTCTGGTGATCCCTCCAGAAAGTGTCTTACTGGTTTAGGGGAAAGACTGCTCAGTTTAGGTTTTGTGTGGCCTGTCTGAGGCAGTACACAGCGAAGAGCAAGGCAAGGGCCCCAGTGCTTCTTCTGAGATAGCTCACCCAGCAGGACCACTTCCTCCTAGGGGCAACGCCACGGCAGTGCTGAACAGGGACGGTAGGGAAGGCTTCAGTCCAACGCAGCCTGCTGCTGCTGAATGATGAGTGACAGCCGAGCAAGGACTGCTACCTGGAGCAGCTGGACATGGAGGTAGTGAGAACGATGGCATCAGTTCCCTTTTTTCCCCTCCTCTCCCCTGATTCTGCCATTAGTCTGTGCCTGGATGTTGAGGTTCTGGATCTGCTGGGATTTTTATTTTTCTTTTAAAAGAAATCTGGGTTTTGGACTCCTGCTCCTTTGTTGGCTGGTGAAGGTGGATACAGAAGTATGGGATTCTTTGCAGCACGTCAGACAGTGCTGCAAGCCTTTGCTTGGACAGCTGTCACTTGAGGTTGACAATCTGGCAAGGACAGACTTGCACAAACTTCCATATTGTGGTTAAGGCTGTGATGTATTAGAAAAGCTAGATGTTCTCATCTAGCTGGCTTCAGCTTTGCTTACATCTCTGGGATTACACAGATGGCACTGACTTGCAATCTGCTCCAGGCTGTATCTGTGAATGAGCTCCCAAAGTGGTATCTGTAGAGCTCCCTGATGACTTTGGCATCTTTGATCACCAGGTGCCATCACCTGTCTGCCTTCCCCTGAGCAGGGATGCCTTGCAAGGACAGTTGGGTTTGTTCCTTGGAGATCCCAAAAGGTCATCAGGGATACATCCACGTTTAAAAATTTTCAAAGCTGACTAAGATGCTCAGCCAAGCAAACACCATTCATTTCAGCTGGGAGCTCCTATTAAATCCCCAATTCACAGTAAACAGTCAGGGCTGCTTAAGTGACAAATTAATCAGAAATATACTTTAACCTACTAGGCTCCTAAAATGTTATGTGGCTGGTTTTTTACTATAACAGGTCTCTGCATCTTCAGATAATTGTGTTGGAAGAAATATAATGAATCTAAACTTGCAGTGCTCGGGTTATATTTCCACTCTTGGAAACTGAGGGCTCTGTTTTAAATACACACACACACACATACAGACACACATATACATAATATATTTTTTATATATACATATATATATACACACTGTCTAAAACGGGTTCATCCTGAATTGTAACAGAACCCACTCTAAAATGCTGCACCATAAAAAAGCAATCTCTAAGCAGACAGAGCCATAGAAATAAACCATACAGACATTTTGGAGATCAGGTGGCACCAATGTGCACAAGTTAAAACTTTATATACTGTGCTGCATTAAGAGAAGACTGGGAATAAAAACATGAGCAATGTCTGTAGTTTAAAGATAATGGTGTGCTATTCTTTGATTTTTAACAAAGTAAAGAACCAATGCCCACACAGGCAGAATGGCAAATTGATGCACTAACTATTGATTTCAAAAATATTTGTTTTCTCAAACAGTGCTGACGACTTAGATATATAAGTACTGGTAATACATGTACATATGTATATGCACCAGGAAGAATTAGTGGGCATTGTTTTTATCGTGTGCATGATTAGAACCTATATGGCAAGTCTAGCCAAAACAAAAGAAAAAAATTAAAACATTAATTTGGAGCAGGTTTGCTGTTTTGGTGCTTTTTACGTAAGGAAAAGATCATGAACCGAAAGCTGGGGCTCAACACAATTTAAAATGCTCCGACCCTTTTCTCCAGAGCCATGTTGGGCAGCTCAGTAATCCCCCTCCAGGCCCCAGTCAAATGGCACTGGCTATTTTACTCAGCAGCTGACACTTGAATCCTTGTGGGGATTCAAGAGAGCTGCCAAAACCCCAGAGGAGGTGTCCCTTATTGCCTGGCTTTAAGAGGCACCTCATGTCATGTGGTAGTTTTTTCGATCCCCAAGATTCATCCTGCACACTTCTGTGGGGAGCACAGGTACCCAACACAGGGAAAGAGACCACATCATTTTGGCACTTTTCTGGATCCCCCCTTTTCCCATGCAGTCACAGTAAACAATTATTGGAGAGCCATATGTACCCGGTTTGCAGGAGCGATGCTACTATGTGCGATAAGTAGCATGCATCCTTTCCACTATGTGTTCAAAGATGCTTGTGTCTGCCACTGGAAGGATCTCACTCTGATCCCAGAGACCATGCTGTTGCCTTCAGTTGCATGTTTTCTCACTCAAGTCTGCATGTGGGACACAGCTCAGTGCTGTGATGATGTTGCCAAACTTCTGGACTAGCAGAGAACTCAGAATTATTTATCTATCATTAAAAAAATGTGACTGAAACAGTAACGAAGTGTTTTCTACAGTTTGGCTTCCCACTGCAGACTAACTTAGCAGCAACATTTGTTTCTCATTAAGTTTCTGTGGTTTATTTTATTTTTTTTAGCTCAATGGATAACCAGGCGGAGGAGGGTACAGAACGGAGCTATGGTCTCTGAATGAATCAGTCTCAGATATCAAATCGTTACCCCATACTAAGTTTCCCTGCTACTCAGACCTCTGCTGTAACAAACTGAAGCCATCATTTTCATTCTGCGATCCTCCAGTTATTCCTGTGAAGGTGCAATCCCATTTAGAAATTTCCCAGACGGACTGCTGTAGAGCTGATATATTCATTTATTTTTCTTTGTAACCAGACCCCTCAGCAGTAAATCCACAAACAACAAGGACTGCGGTTTCCAAGCTCTGAACCAGAGCCAGGTGCTTCTGTGGCAGCCAGAGTAAGAGAGCAGCTGGCAATCCTATCACTGAAGAAGGCAACAAGGCAGGAACCATTTTTAGCATTCATGAAAGACAGCTCCTGAAGTTGATAAGCACACAGGGCAAGCAGGCTGAACGACAGACAGTCTTCTCTTAGATGGTGTTTATTTTCAACACCATCATTCCTTCACTATACTAGCCGTGGAAAGCATCTTACACCAACAGGTATTTCCACTCACCCTATTTCCAGAGTTTTTCTACATGCAATCTCCATACACTTACCTGGACATCAAAAGTTATCTTCTTTTATCACCTGATACGGCCAACTGCATGGATCTGCAGATCTTGCCATTGACAGTTTATTGCCAAATGCATTTGAGTCTGTTTGGCCCCAGCTAGTTTGATCTAGAGTTTACTTCTGATCTATTTCAGTGCTAGCTTGGTTATCAATATCGGAAACCGCTCTCTCATGGAGACATGCCTTAAAGGAAGGCACAAACATATCACCCAGCCAAAACGCTATTGAACTACCGACTTGGTTAAGCTCAGAGAGCTTAAGATCAGAGTTGAAAATTATATTCTTTCTTTCAGGCCCTGTTCTGGCTAAAACAACATTGTATGAAAGCACTTAACATTCCCTTCCACGCTGAAGGGAACCACCCTGTTCACTGCCTCCCTGTGTGGCTTCACTTCAAGCTACACAAATTTGCTCTTCCTTGTTTGCTTTGGAAACTCGTTGGCAGGAAGCCGTCTCCAACTGTACATGGCATCTGGAGCCTGGGCTTTGATTCAGTGCGTTTGTCTCACACCACTCTGGATTAAAAGGGCAGCTCAGTCAGGCAGGTATTTTCTTCTTCAGTTCCCAATACCATGACGGCAGCCTCCTTCTCCTTTTGTTCAAAACATATCCTTAAAAGATGCATCTTCAGATTTCTGTGAGGATTCCAAAGGAAGAGGCAGTTAAACTCAGCTTCTTTATCAAACTCCAGAACAAACAACTTAATGCAAAACACTCAAATTTGATGACACACAGCAGCTGCACTTTTTTTAGGCGCTACTCTTAATTTTTCATTGAACCTCTAGTAACTGAAATAAAATGAAAGAGAAAAATGCCAAGAATCTAGAAATAATGTTCTTTCACAGCTTGTTCCTATCTATTTTTTTCCAGCCTGGTTTCTAAAGGACACAAGACTTCTGCAATCTTGTTGTATCTGAGTGTTTGGTCCTGTGTATCCCCTTGTTCCTTACCACCACCACCCCCTCCCAATTCTTGAACCACTTAGTTAATTTCAATCAAATTTGATATGAAGATCAAAAACACAGTGATATTAAGACCCAACCAGTTTTATGGGAATAGGCTACGAAATAAAGGGAGAGATCATTAAAAACACACCCATTGAGGGGAGGCCCCTAGCATTAGCTCAGCCCATCAATCACAAGAAATCGCACAGGATAGAGAAACATTATGAATAGCCCACCTGAGAGAAAAAAACTCAGATCACTGCTTCTACTTTATTAGACACCTGAGAATCCAGCCACGAGACACAAGTCCCTAGGTGAAGCACGCTTCGCTGCTTGTTCTGCTGCTAGAGCTGCTCATTTGAAAACAAGTGCTAAGAAAATTTCTCATTCCTTTCATCCGTGTGACTCCTTTGACCTCGCTGGATTCCAGCATCTGCATCTATCCTTCACTCTTTCAGGCTCATTTCTTTACCTGATGCCAGCTGATAATGGTTAGGCGGGTAGCAAACCAGATAAGACTCATTTCTTTCCCCAGTGCTTACCTCTTAATGAGGGGCAAACCAGACGAAAAATGTACAACATAATCTATGTTCACAAATTCTGCACTCAGGCATCCTATGTAAAGAACAGGTGCTGTATGTTTATGAAGGGTAGGTGGAGCCTTTCCCATTTAATTTCTTTTTGCAGGATTTTTCTAAAACAGCACCCCTTTTTGAGGAAAAAAAATATTCAATGTTCAGGAAAATATTTCCTTTGCATTTAGCTTTTCCCACACATTTTTAATTATTTCTGAGTAACCTACCCCCTTTTCAGCTAAGACTTGTTTTGTTACCATCTTCTGTTCTCTTGCACATTCTTTGGCTGCTTTTCGTGCCTGTTATTTACATCTTGACTTCAAACCAATGCATCTGTCCCGCTCTTAATTCCTGGGAAACTCCAGTGCTACAGCTGAGCTTCCCATGTAAAGATTTAATTTCTAGGCAGCACCTTGCTCACTGGGCCTCAGGGTTGCACCTACATCAGCACTTCAGATCCAAAGTGTGCTTTTGGAGCTAATCTCCTGGCCATCCCCACCAACTATGCTTTTCTTGTCACACCGCTATGGCCTCTAATGGGCATTTAGACCATGGGACAAAACTAGAACTAGTCCAAAGTAAAAATTCCCTGCAATGTGCCCTGTGTGGGTGCCATTTCCTCAGGACCAACTGTTTTGCTCTATGAATGCATTTTAACACCACCTTTTCCAGTGATAGTAGACACCATTGAACGTGAGAGCAGAAATTGCCCCAGAATCTCCGAGAAGCGTTTCTATAATTTCAATGCATCAGTGTTTATAACTAACCCAAGTGCACCCTCAGCATTTTTTCTCTGCTCATTTGACTTGTTTGCTGCACATGAGGGTGAGTTTGCTGCTGCCTGAGCCCATTTTGTGACTAAACTGCTTTCCAAGTTCAAGTTCATTAATAACAGTCAGATTTGAGATTAATCCAGCTGAATGGGATCCAGTCAGGCTGGGAGGGTTAAAGCTACATTGCCTCCAGGGGAATAAAATACAGAAAGCAACATACTGGAGAAAGTTTTCAAAATTGAGGTGAGCTCTGCAGTTTGAGAATGTAAAAATGGCACCCTTGTTCTATATATCAAATTGACTGACTGCATAAAAGGTTGGGCTGGGTTCTGCTGTCTGCTTGATCTTGCGGCAACTTGGATGATTACACATGCAGAGAGTTACACAAAATAATTAAAAATGGACTGTCAGAAGGCCAAGCTATGATAGCAGTACACTACTTTTCTGTTACACTTGTGATACATTGAGACCTAAATTCTCTTGACTTCACTATTACTGATTCCGACACTCATTGGACTACAGTGATACCTAAGTGAACAAACCCAATCTCAGTAATCTCTCTGGGTATTCTTGTTTTTGTTTTGTTTTTCATTTGTCAGTGCTGTGATATTTCTGTGTAATGATATTAATGAAGTTACAAGGCTGAAGACAAGATATGAAGAGACATCAGTATTCTTCAGTGCTACTGCACAGAAAAACAACAAACTCCTAAAAGAACTTACTGTTGTCCCTTCTCTGAGGTTTATTCTGTTTTAGATGGAACTAGAGTCTGTAAATAACAATTCAGCAAATCAAATTAATGACATCGAAAGGAATTACACAGGCATCTGGGTTACACATTCATCTAACCATATATGAGTTCCCCTTAAATGGCACTTTATGTTTTTGCAAATTGAATTAGACACAATCTCATAGTGTACATTAGCAGGAGTTAAATACTGAACTAGTTCCAGAGAAGCTACATCCCCAACATGCACCCAAAACCATTTTATTGATGAGTATGAAACAGTTTATGTAGGCCCAACAATAGTCCATGCATCTTTATTGAGATGAGTGAATTTTACATGGGAAATAAATCACAATTATAGCAAACATGAATGCTCATCATTCTCTGACCTCGTCAGCCTGACCTCCCCAGGGGCCCATGAGGTTAGTTCTGGGTTGCCACTGAGATTCACATAATGTAAAAACCAGACAGGAAAGAGTTTTTTTTTCCTGGCTTCAATCACAACAGCATACAGTTATGGACTGTGAGCCAGGGAAATAGCTACGAGACAGAAACGCTCACCACAGGTCCTTCTCCGTGAAGCCGTGCCTGCTCACAGTGGGGCTTAAATTAGCTTGCACTGACTTGGAGAAGTTACTTTCTGTTGTGGCTTTTTTTTTGTTTGGTTGCTTTAGGGGTGTGGTTTGGGTTTTTTTTCCCTCCAGAAACCATCCACGTAGTCTATGTTTACAACCCTTAATATTCACCCGCCAAGGAGCACAGAAGGGCAAGAAGAACACAGCAGCTGGCCTCCCCTCCTGCTTTCCACCCCTGTATGCAGGTGTCATGCTCGCTATCACCACGCTCCAAAATTTAAAAAAATACAACTCAGTTTGATAAGACTGTGAATGAACTGAAGTGAGCGCCTGCCTCCCAGCAGATGATGGCCACCAAGAGAAGGGAAGTGACCTTTTCTGTTTGGAAAGCCCCTTGGATATAACTAATGCCCCCTTATATAGAAGCCCACTGTGCCTCCATTCTGCTTTATTCGTTTTGCATTGGCCTGGATTACAAACAGACAACCACTGCAAGGAAATACTTAAGCTGGGAAAAGAAAGGGCATAAGGAAAAAGGTGCTTCAGTCAAGATATGCTAGTCAAGCCATTAACTGAAGTGAACTGGAACTGGAAGGTAACAAGAAGCATCTGGCATTTAATGTAGCCATAGCGATTTTGTAATTAAAGGAAAATAGCTACTGTGCTGAGGCTGTAAATATCCAGGCACTCTGGCCTACTTATCGTTCTAAATCGCAGACTATTGCCAAGCTGGCAAAGCTATATGGACTGTAATGATAACAAAATAGCTTGTGTCAGCATCCGCTGACTTTGGTAGAGGTGTCTGACAGAAGCGGAGGTGTATTGCAGCACAGCCTCCGTACCTTGGGCAGGAGGAATTACAGGCACAGTAGAAGAAAACACAAATGCTAATTTCTTTGCCCTAGCCGTGCCCAGCGAGAATATGAGAGCTTGAGGGCTTCCTACGTGCAACAGTTTGTTCCTTGAATGGCACTTTTTCCTTCTAGTGTTTCAGGTGTGGATATTAAATATTTGAAGGAAGGGGGAATTCTAATAATGTCCTGTCAGACTTATTTTAAAACTGATGTGGTCAATATTCTGCTGTTTATACCAATCTAAAGACATTCAGATCAACACAAGGTTATAAGTAGTTATTAGCTGTCTGACAGCTTTTCCTCCCAAACCTCATTATGGGAATCTGCTCCAAATGAGGCCATTCAAGCTACACTGCCTCTTACACAGCCTTGAATTTTAAATGTTTTGTTCTCCTTTGTATGCTTCCACATCGCAGCCAACATCTTGCACAAAAACGGCTATATTCCTGCATTATCAAAGCAGATCCTGGGTGATGTACTGGAGGAATCGTTAGCTCTGTCCACTCTTGTCAGTGGATTAGATTCGTACATACATGTCTCCTGGTGGCATTTCTCTACAAAAGTAGTTTTCTGAATGTTTTTTTCCCTATCTCTGTTTGGACCACCACTGCTGTACATTTCTCTGTTCTCACTGTTGCTCACTAAATTGCCACGTCCATTACATTATTACTAGTACTATTTTGAAGCCAGTGGTCCATGTGCACGCAAGAGGTACAAAAGGGGAAAAAAAGCAGAACCTTTTTGCCTGAAGTATTTGTGGTGATTTCTCTGGACCACTGTGTTAGTTGTGATTCTCTCTGGACTTCTGCTGGGCGCTCAGCTGGCTTCTGTGCTCTCCTGTCTGTTTTCTCCTTATGCTTACAGGTGACAAACCACCGGCTTGCATGCACCAGAAACTGATTTGCTGTTGTAGCTGCCTGAAGCTCTGAAGCTCTTCTGCTCCACATGCTGCCTCCAGTCAAGATGTGGTACAAACACAGCTGAAAACTATTTCATAGGGCTTAGGTACCAGCTCATGTAGCAGCCAGATGTAGCTACCTGGGGTGTTCCCACCCCACATTGTTCTCACTCCTCTGCAGAGGCTGGTTAGCAGAATAAAGCACCAAGGGCTCCCCTGATGTATCAAGACAAAGGCAGCTGCTGGGTGGGGGGCTGAGTGACACGACCAGGCTTCACACTGAAGCTCACACACACTGCTCAGCCATCTCTGCTTTGGGGCAGGTGACCTACAGCAAAGGAACAGGGACAAGAGGCTGGGGGAGGAAGGAGCAGCACAAATGTCACAGATGAAAGCCGTGTATGAGCATGAACGCCTACGTGCTCTAGCAGTAACTATGTTTTTATATTAACCTCTCAGGTTGGTGTTATGGGGTACTGAAATACAAACTAGAGGCACCGAAGAAGATTAAGGACCCTTTGTGCAACATGTGATCTAATAAATTGTTCTACAAAACCTTGTCCACTGTGGTGCACGGGTGGGGTTAGGTTCAGAGCCTGAAAGCCAGAGTCCCCATTTGACCTACAGAGCCGACACAGGTTAAAAGCAGACTTACTGGAAACTTCCTTGACTGGAATTATTCAACCACGACCCAGAAGACTCCCTTTGTCGGCAAAGGCCATGCTATATCCTGCTGCCCTTGAGACAGGCAGGTAGCTTGCAAAGCTTGTTCGTGAAAGTGAGGCAGCCTATAAATTGAGCAAGGATTTCATTTTTCTAATTCTGCATGCATATAACTCACCTGGTCACTAAATTGATTTTTAAAAATCACCTCCATTTTTTCAAGTGAAGGAAATGTTGGAAAAGAAATCTCAGAAAATGAGGCATTTTTATTATGAGATCTGCCACGCTGGATGCTAAAAAGATAAGGAAGCTGCACTTCCACTTCTTAGTCTAACGTCATTTGCTAATTCTATTCCAAACGCCATCTATGTTCCCTTTTAGCCTTTGACAGAAAACTGGAGCGAAACTTTAAATATTCACTATAAATTATTATTCTCTACATTATTGGTTTTCAAAATAATGTGTATTTGTAGGGATTCATTTCTAGCAGCAAATTCAACTATAACTTAACAAATATGCATAAGCAGTCTTTCTTGTACTAAAATAAGCATGCAGTATGCAAGAGCTAATCCTCAAAAACCTATCAAAAGTATGCTGAATTGTCCAAACTTGCAAACAATGGTGTATTAGTAGAAATGAAAACATTTTTTTATTACTGAAATCTTTAAAAAGAACAGCCTGCCATGACAGACACAGGCAATGAGGACAAATGAACTGTGTGGCTGGACAGAGTGCACATCTTCTATTCTGGATAATTATTTTCAATGGAAAACAGACAATTTAGACTAATTTTGTCCCTGGTATAAATCTATTAGCATTAATGATGTTGTTACTACTTGTACCAAACTCAAATTTGCCCATTTCTCTTAAAGACAGAACCATCCAACTGTGGTTTTTAAGGCTGTTAGCTGAACTAGCTGCTTTAGGAAGAAGACGTATATAGGTACAAGCTGTTGGGGACTTTTTCTTCAAGAGAGGGGGAACAAAGTGAACTCACTGAGTTGAAGAGAAACAGGGATCGTGAGAGAGAAAAGGAGGATCCTTGCAGCCTTCAGGGAGAAGCAAACTGCCTCATGGCTTGGGTTGGATTGGTGAGGATGAGTGAAGCGATTGTGGTAGATGGTAAAACAAGGGAGCTGGGAGGAAGAAATGGAAGAGAAAAAAAGACTGCTTGGGGAAGACCGAATGTGTTCGGAGCTAGTGGCCATGCCTGCAGCCCTTGGGGGCCAGGATACCAGTGCAGTGGAGCTGGATATCTAGGGAACAGGGAAAGGCCCTTCCGTTTTGGATCAAGGCCAAGCAGCTCTTAGACCAGGCTGTGCTGGCTGAAATACAAAAACGGGTCTGTGCCTGGGCATATCCAAGGAAAGTTCTCTATTGAACACAATAGGGAGGAAAAAGTAAATTTAATACAAGCTCTTCCTTCTCCAAGAAGAGGAAAAAAATCAACCCAAAGCCAGATAACCAGTTTCTGAATCTGAAACTTGCTAGGGCTGCAGAATTGGTGCTGCTTTTGGGGTCCGTGCCCAGTTTCCTAAGAGCATAGGAGAGTGAGAAGGGACGACTCTCAGAAAGAGCAATGACAGTTTTGAACAAGTATCCTTCAGCTTGACTACAGGTCCTTCAAATTGTCATATTGTGGCTGGCTGGTTTGGACATTAATGATTCAGACATTTCTAGGACTTTCTCCTAAGGTTTCAGGAGCTTTGTCCAGCCTGTCACAAAATTAAGAATTTGGGTATGTAGCAAAAATATATGTTAGTGTGGATGAATGTTTCATTTTTAGTAATGGTAATGGAAGACCTTCAGTTAATGAACGCTTCTGGAATAGCTCTGTAATGGCCCCCTCAGCCACATGCTTGTTAGTGGGCAGTATTTGCTCCTTAGCAAAAGACTACGGGCTCTGCAGCAGTTCACTGGAGGCAACTATAAACTCCAAAGTTTCTCTTCAATATTATGTGCCAATAATTCTGACAGATTTTCACAATTAACCAAAAGCATTTCAGGGAACCCAGTGTTAAAGTCCCATTTAGATAGCAGCAATACCAGATTTCTTGCATCTGCACATTTTTCCAGTCTTCTGAGGAAATGATGTCTGGAATAAGATAAGTGCATTACCCATCATGCTGCTTACACATTTTTCCTACGCCTTTTCCTATGTATGGCTTCTGTCATAGGTAGCATGACCAGTGATAAAAGACATTTATAGCACAGCGCTTTTCCAAGGTAGCTTTTGGCTGCAGTTTTGCTTCCAGCCATTACGTCTGCATTCGGACACCTTGCACTGTGGTGAAGCAGACGAAGTGGTTTGAGACTATGGGACTGGTAAATGGCAGCAGACAAGTCTAAAGTGTATTGTTTTTAAGCGGCTCACTGCTCAGAATGAAAAATGACACAGGGTATTCAAGTGTGAGCCAAAATAAATCCATTTTTAAATGGTGATGTCTCTCACTGAATAAAAATTGAAGGACCATGCTCTGACAACGGAGTACAGCCACCTACTTATGGCATGTCAGGACAGCAATAAGTGACTCACCCGCCCACCTACACTCCAAGGACACCAGGGCCTGATGTCTCTTTCATGAAGTTGTCACAACACTGAATTTAGACAAACAGTTTTTCTTACTGCCCACAGTCCGTACAGTACTCACCGCTTGTTCACTTTTCCAGGTCATCAACCCATAAAATATCTCAAGGTGAAAATGAGTGGGAGTGACATTACACAAACACTTCCCTTTATTAGTAAGCTTGTACTAATATTTGCTTTAAAATCTGTTTGTTGATAAATGCTAATTAAATACCAACTCAGAGCTTTATTTTGACCCTCTCTTGGGGTCTTTTGGACTCCCTAATTTGCGAGGCAATCAACAAATCCCACCTAATGTTTTCTGTAAGGTGATTAAAACCACCACTAGGAGAAAAAAAAGAAGAGGGTTTTATAAAGTGGGAAGAAAGTGGAGAGAAACATCTGGAGCAGAGAGATTATGAGAGTTCCCAGCTGTGCCATCAATTTGTTGATGATGTGAAAATGAAGCACAGCAGTGGCTTTTTCATGTGATGGTCAATGAGCTGCAGAGAATATTCCATCTGCAAGGAGGTTCAAGAACTGGTTTGTCCAACAAGACATCAGCCAGTGCTTCCTGAGCTTTCTTTACCCTTTGAGGAGCACACATCTGCCAGGGGCTAGCGCACTACCTAATTTTGCTGTGTGTTGCATGGACATGGGAAGTAGGGTGAATGTTGTCTGCAGGTAAGAAAAATTACTTTCTTGGTTCACTGTGGGGACAAAGAAAGCTGGTCAGGTGGAGAAGAGAATATAAAGGGAAGAGATAAAAATCATGGGTTAAATGGAAGTGTGAAAGGACAAAATTTCAGCCTCAGAGGCTGCTTGTATAATAATAAATCAAGTGGGCCAGGGCCTGATCTCTGCAGGCTATTAGGATGGTACTGTTCACATTTGAAGAGCTAAGCTGTCTCCTTCATAATCCCTTCCCAAATACCTGGTACATATTATGCTCCAAACCATTGGCCAGATATTGCCTGAAAGACTGGTAGGTGGCACAGACCAAAACAATATTGGGGACCAAAAACTAAGCTAAAAATTAAGCATTCCAGGCGATTATATGCTGGTGCTTGTGCCCAAGGTTTGTTTCTGCTTTGCTTTTAAGCATGGAGGAGTCAAAGACGACAGAGTTCTGCCCCAAGGATTGCATATGGGGCCCTTACCCACAGAGAAGCTTGAGGTGGGGGGGAACAATTTGACTGAACTCCGTACTATCTGCATAGTGGCTCCATCTGTTTTATCAGTCAAAGTGAGTCATTTGATAGTTAAATAACATATTCTCATGTAAGTTCTCAGTCTGCCAGAGGAACCTCAATGCTTCATGCACACTTGCTAAAAGGCAAGATCTCAGCCCCTGCAATCAGTGACCACTGTGTCATGGAAATAGCTGAACCCCCTTCTTGAAGCATCCTTTACTTTCTGGGTTCTTAGATATTTACTCAGGAGTGATGTGAATTCCTCAGTATACCAGCACAAGTGTAACCCCCCAGGGTCACTCTGCATGCACAGCAGAACCAGAAGCTCCTCTGTCCCTTTGATAGGGTGAGACATCTTTTCCTTCCCAAATTAGCTGCCCTGTGGTGAATGGAGACTTAGCACTGAAGTTGAAGGGTGACTATTCAGGTCCGATGGCATTGCCTAAGTAAGTTGTTGATCATTTCGGTATAAATAGCCACCGGCGGTGGAACCACAGCTCAGGTCTGGGTGCTTCCTCTTGCCACCCTCTCCCCTCATCAACGTAGCCTGAACTTTGGAGCTGGGGAGGGGTTAGGTGGTTTTCACTGGTTTTAGGCAGAGAACAAAGAAGTATTATAGGATTCGAACTGGTTTGTTCAGCAAAAGGTAGGTGATAAAAAATAATAATCCTTAAACCCCCAGATACTCAGATTGTGTTATTATTTGAGAATCTCAGTTTTAATATAAAAACTAAAGCAGAAATTTAGTCCTGACTGCCTGAAAATGAGTCCCAACACTCCAAATACCAGATGGCAAATAAAAAAGACCCAAATGTACTATTTTTCTTCTGTACATTAGAGGGGCGTAGGGAACAAAAAGATTCATTTTTATATGCCTTGCATTAGCAGTCTGATACAAAAATGCTCATATCTAGGTAACAGGAAGATAATTTTCTGAGGGCAGGCATGAGGTAGTAGAAAGTGTGTGGAGAATGTGACAGTAAAGATCAGACTACACAGAATAAATGGTGATGAGGTAAAATACACGATCTTGGATATGTTTGAGAGGAATGACACAGGGCAAAGCAGGACAATGAGTGAGGAAGTGGGCAGAGAGAGAGCCAAGGCTATGGTATGAGTTTAGGAGTTGTTCTTATTAACATTGACCTCTGGAGTGCAGAAAGCCAAATTTATGCTATGAGTGCTGTATGAGGTGGTGTATTGATAGGCTACACTCCAGCAAAGTGTTCATACTCCAGTTGCAGGTTAGACTGGGAAAACTCCACTTCTGCTGATAGAGCTTGTTGCAGCCCTCTTGAGAAAAAAAAAAAAAGTCATCCTGTAAAAGAGCACTTTTGCTGATATGTCTTAATCCATACTAGGGGTTTCTGCTGGCACAGCTATGCTGGTTGCAGATCACACTTCAGCACTCCCCTGATTGATGTACATACCTTGCAACAGTTTGTCATGCTGATCTGGCCAAGGTCTGTGCTAGGAGAGAGGGAGTCAGAGGACCAGGCAAGAAGGGTCAGGGAGCAGAAGAGTAGAGAGGTTTTCATGTTGAACCAAGCAGAGAGTGAGTAATAGCGGAAAGAAAATCAACATATTAAGAATAAACAGTACTCACCGCGGTTTACTGGCTGGACTTCTAATTCCAGCCATATAAACTTGGAGATTTTTTTTGTTTAAAAAATAAGTCTCTGTTTTTCATTGCTGTGTTAGATGTCTAGTGTTTTGTTGAAAGAGAATTATAAGATATATCCTTTCTTAATGTGAAGATATATTAGCTTGTAAACTTGAAAGGCAGCCTGTGGTGTTGAATGCATGGGTCTTTAAAAATCATGGGCTAGTAATTCATTACATGTAAAAATTGCTTTATTTTGATCAAAACATTGTGTTGCCATTGCAGTTCTCCTCCACCCTTTAAATTTATTACTCTGGCTGCTCTTCAGATTTTTTCTAAATACTGTTGATACACCACCCTTTCACTGGCATTCCTTCTGGTTTCCCATGTATTATTTATTTAAAAGATTAGTTATCTCAGGTCCAGTGCTCTTCTTGCAAGACATACAGGAGCTTGAGTTGCAGTGTGAAATTATTGCGGTGGCTTAATTAATGTAATTGATTTAATAGAGGCAAGCAATGCCCTACCGAAATCTCTCAGATTACAATATCATTACTACACACTGTACTACATCTCTATATACTATGCAGAAATAGATCCAGTGTGTATGCACAGACTATGTGTATACACACAATGGGTGCATGCATGTATGTTTGTATTGTGTACATATGGTGGGTGCTGTATAGTATATATAGCCTATTTATGGTCACACTCAGTCATGCAGGGATTAGCAGTGTTACCTGATAATATAAAAACACAGACAATAAAAACCTGTTTAAATTAAGGCCAGCAGGGAAGACTGGAGTAAGGAAAGAAACATGGATCACTGACACTGCTGACAAAGCAGAAGCAGCAATTTCCTGAGCCAATAAGCCAGCATAGCACATGGAAGTACTGTTCATGGGGAACTGGTTGGAAGTTTCAGCTTCTGGACAACAGGGCGAAAGAAATACCAATTTTTTCCACCACTGAGAGTTACTTCCAGATCAGAAGAATGCTAGCACTCATTTTCTGTTTTTCCAAACACAGGAAAAGCTAGTCGATTATAAAAAGCCTCCCCTCCCATTTTAATATACAGTCTTTGACGTACAAGCTTCTATGTATTGCATTAGTGAATGCTGAATTAGAAATCATCTTTCAGCTGTTTCTGTGACATACATTCCCCACTGGTACCTAGCTGTATCTGATGCTTACATACACTCCACTGCCATACAACCTTGACTAGCTATTGCTTGCTACACAATAGAGAGGTCTACAGAACAGTAAGATGAATCACTGTACCTAGAGAATACCAATTTCACTATTACACCAGAAAAAAACAAATAATGAGTGTCTCTGAATCTTTATAGGTTTCTAAACTGTTGGGAAATTCCAGGGAATTCATGAGATCTCTTGAACTGACTTCAGTAGAAGCCAGATCAGGTCTATTTAGCATTGCAGAAACACTTGGTTAGATATTGTTATTAAAAGCAGGTCTCCACTGAAGTTCATTAGCTTTAGTAGGCCAAAAGTATGACTTATTTCTTATGGTCAGTGGCATATAATATAAACACAGACAATAAGTTTGGCATATATCACAGTGTTCTTAAAGTATGTAGTCTTTTAGCAGTCTGTGCTTGGAATTTTTAAGGGAGTAGCAAACAACTGTATGGTTGGATCTTGGCATTCAGCACTGAATTTGGGCATAGGTATTAAAAGCAGAAGTAGTCAGGAGCTTGTGTTGCTCTATTACAAGGAAGTTTCTACTTTTTGTTATATTATTTTGTAGATAGTCTGAATTGGTCCCAAACCACTTGAAGTATTTTTCAGGATGCAAGTTACTAAAATACTGAATTTGACAGTTTCTCTGCTAATAGGAGCAGACACTTTAAGAAGCCTGCAAGCTGCCTGAGCAGCTAGAAGGGCCCCAGCTATCAGGGATAAATGCTGCCGAGTCAGGGATCCCAGACCTTAGGGCACCCCTTGCCACCGGGGCAAGTGGAAGAGCAGACTGGGCAAACCTCCCCATAAGCAGCATCACGAGTCTCCTGACAAACCCAGCAGGTACCACAGAGAATGCTGCCTTAATTTCAGCAAAAGCTCTTCAGGCTATTAGGTTTCAGACAAAGCAGTCAGGCTCAATGAACCAGAATTTTTTCTGATCAGTTCTACTTACAGATGAGTTCCCCAAAGGCGGGAAAGTCACCCTTTCACTCTCCTGCTGTTGAGGTTTTTTCTTCCTTTTCTTTTCAAATCTTGTTGTTTACAGCCCATTTACACCATTTTGTACTAAGCCTGGCCATTCTGAGTCAGCACTAGGCAGGAGACAATCAATCAGCGTTGCCCTAGACCTGCAAGCAGACTGAAAGCGGCAGTCGCCTTCCCAGAAGGAGAAAGAGCCTGCAACCACCTCTTTTCTCTGCGTACCCGGCATCCGAGCTGAATGGGAGTCTTGTTTTCGCCCTTCAGAGTCACAAAATCCAAAGGCGAATCTGACCGTAGTGACTAGCCAGCAAACAAACCATATGGCAATATTGGTTTGCACAACTTTCTCTTCAAGCAATCCTGACTAACGACCAAATAGCAGAAGAGCCCCAACTTCCCTTTGTTAATTCTCCAGTGAAGGCATAGCTCCCCTCAGACAAATCCTTGTAAAAACTCATTCAAGCAGCTCTAATTAGCCTTTTTGGGAGAAGTTTTTAAGAAACCTAGATATAGCAAAATGTAAGCATGATGGGTCATTAAATATCTCTTAATTTGAGGAGACACTCAATTTGACATTCAGGAACAATATCCTGAGACAGTATTTTCTTTTTAGAGAGATGTGAAACTGAGGTTTTGACTCCCATGTGCACAGGAAATCCTACAGCAGCTTCTATACAAGTAGAATCATTGCCAAGTGCTTGGTGTTAAAAATTACCAGGATTAAAAAAGCTCAGAGAATTGCTTTAAGAATCACAGTGTTTCAAAAACATAAACTTATGTCTTTTTATATTCTCCTATTTATTTTCTGCTTCTGGGGTTCCTGCTTTCAAGCTTTTTCCAACCACGGTTCTTGCCTTAGTGAGCCAAGATTGTTGCAAGATCCCATTATAC
The DNA here is from genome assembly GCF_018139145.2 of Gymnogyps californianus. Taxonomy (NCBI): domain Eukaryota; kingdom Metazoa; phylum Chordata; class Aves; order Accipitriformes; family Cathartidae; genus Gymnogyps; species Gymnogyps californianus. The sequence continues at coordinate 73,207,263 of NC_059471.1, read as the reverse complement.
AAGGATATGGAGTTTTAAGAACAGCAACAAATATTGTGAGCCTCACCATAAAATAGGAGGAGTTGGCAGCGCCGCAGTAAGGATATTAACTTTCGTGTCCTCCCAAACTGAAGTTTCTATAAATAGCATCTGTCTGCTTTTACTCCTGCAGTTAATTACATAGATTTTCCTGCATTTCCTCTTCTGCAGTATCCCTGTGAATTGGTATGTTAGCTGATGGACTGAAGCAATGCTTATGGATGTTCCCCAGTAAACACCTTGGACATTAAGGACTAATACAAAAAAAAGTATTTCTGTAAGTGGGGAGGTTAAGTGGGTAAGGAGCTGTCTCTGCTTTCCCACTGCAGAAGGGGGCAACTTGCCACTGTGTATTATATTTTTTGGCAGGTGTGCCAGGCCCAGCTGAGTGGCCACAGGATCATGACATGGCTGGGACTTCTCCTGCATGCATCTCCTATTGTGTGTGCCCCATCCGGTTTAACCTTGTCTTTCACAGTGGAGAGCTGGTTGTTCCGTACTCTGGACTGGCTTGGGCAAGACATTAAGGGGGAAATTCACCTCACCCAGCTTTGGACACCACCAGGGAAACACCTTCCTCTGCACTAGTCACTTATGACTTCTTCTACAGTCAATGGAAAGTGGTAAGTGCTTTTGAGCATGGGCTTCACCTGACCTGTTTACCTACTGACCCACTTCAGGATGTTCTTGGTGCCCTAGAAGTGCTGGTCTCTCTCCACCAACTGTGATGGCACTTTTTCAGTTATTTGAGATCATTAGAGCAAAGTTCCAGATTTGAAAGCTCTAAATGTTTGATCAATGACTCTATATGGTTAGTCCTTACAACTCAAATATTACTGGTCATTAAGTATCTGCAGAGTGTTATTTTCCACAAGTATCATGCCTATAAGCTAACTACAGCTGCCTGAATGCTTTATTTCTTTACTTTCCAGCCTCTGCTACACCTTGACTAGTTTCTTACCTAGTTTATTATACAGTAGTACAGATTTTCAAATCCTTTGTCACCAGTCCCTGTGGCTCCACAGGGGCCAGCCGGCTGATTTGCCAGGGGCGTGCATGCAAACAGGGTCATAGAGGGGACGTGGCCGTTCAGCTGGTGGAGGAAAAGACGTGGCACCCCTCTGCTTTCTGGGCACGCTTCTTTCCACACAAGACACCGATCAAAGGTACATATTCCACAGTGCTGTAGCCTCCTTCGCACTCCAGGACCCCATGTGCCAGACATAGCCTTTTTGTGAATCACAGATCAGGCCGAACAGCTGGGTCGGGCTCATGGCGTGGTGGAGCAGGAGATCCTGCAACACGTAGCTGGCAGGATGCGAGATGCAGGTGCCCTCAGGGCACGGTAGACAGGAAAAACATTTCAGTGAAACGCATGCAGAATGTGAGAGACTTGCTAGGTCCCCGTAACATTGCTCTCACTTCTGAAGGGCAGAAGCTGTTCCTCAATAATGTCTTACCATTGCACTGAAAAGGTCTAGCAGGGCTGCTCAAGCCCTGCACAAGATCCACTTCCCTTAATGCTGCAACACTGAACATCCCTTTTTGTCTTTCACACATGGCTCCTGCTCACCTTAAGACCCAAATCTCCCCTCTCTGAAAAAGAGAAACTAAGGAACTCAGGAACGGGATTTGGAGGCTGCTTGTGGTACATACACATATGTGCCTCTGTGTGTGCATGCGCATCTGTGTGTGTCTATGTATCTCCTGCAGAATAGAAGGAAATGAGGAATGATGCCATTTTGGCTGTTGTCTCTCCTCATCCAATTCTGGCATTTTTAGCAGGCTGTTCGCACTGAAAGCCTCTTGCCTTCTTTCTGCTAGTTCAAAACATGTATGCCTGTCCCCTTTATGGAGAGCCAGATGGGATATGTCTCATCTGCAAAGGGCAGAACAGATTTTGTCTGATGTGTGGTACCATGTCTTTACAGCTATTTTTATAGTTCCTAAAGTCCTAGATTCTGACTGAGGCCTCTGGGTAGTTCCATAATATTAAGCATATTAATATTAAAATAAGTCCTTTGGAACAAAGGTGATTCTTTATGAGAATCAGGGGTAATTTGATAGATGTTTCTGGCAATATCCAACATGAGAAATCTTTATTTTAGGATCATATAAATATTACAAAAGTGGCCTAGTAAATTAGACAATGTGTTAAAATTAGATTTGCTTCACCTTCTTATGATAGGAAGAAGTTAATTGTTAAAATGGAATAATGGTAACTCCAAGCATTCAAAAACCATGACAAGTCAAATCATGAGTTATTATATCAGTAATGTATTTGGGATCCTTTCTCCTTGCCTATGGGGTTTTCCATCCTTAGGGTTCAGGTGGATGCCATTTTCAAACTGTTCCACACAACCATCAGGCCAAAGGCATTTTTTGGTCGATGTTATGATGCTCACATACATACCCACAAAACCCCAAACCATAGAAAATACTTCAAATGTAATCAGAGTTGACGACTGTGAGAGGATGAAAAAAATGGGTATATCTCATCTCTAAGCAACCAGCCTGCTCACATAATAAGAACTCAATAATGATTTCAAGCTGTAGAGTGTGTGGCATCTAAAAGGTCAAGTTAATAGAGTATCTTGGGCCGGACAATCCCGTAGCTCCTTCTAGCCTTAAAAGCAGTGTCATACCTAAAGACTCAGCTTTTAATGGCCTAGGCTATCAAAGATGAGCTCATTAGGCATATTATCAGCATAACTGATGCTTAGAACCTCTCTCTTTTTCAACTTTAGTCCTTGATCTGAAGAAAATCTGTACAGTTGAAGAAAAGAATCAGACATTGGGAAAGGCTCTGGGGAGAGCTTGAAATTCAAGAGATAGGAGGCTGGATTCAGGTTAATGGCAGGAGAAATCAGAGAGCAGATACCCAGCAAAATGCAGAGTGGTTTGGCCAGTGAGATGGAGGACGGTCAGAAGCAGCCATGTGACAACAAAGGAAGAGCTCTGCACAGGAAGGAGACATCAATGGATGGCAGGGATTGCTCAAATGGAGCACAGAATAATCCTCAGACATTCCCCAGTTTTAGTGCTTTACTCCAACTCCTGAAAAATAGTAAAGGGCCTACATTTTAGTTCAGGTTATCCAGTAAATCTAGTGCTCGGCTCTTGGCTCCTCAGGCTTTTCCAGTTAGCTCACATTTCTAGAGGGTGATACCTTGTAGGGACCATGCGTCATCTGGACTGATTTAAAGCCAATATCTACTTCACCCCCTTTCCTCCAGAAGACCCCATAAAAAGGAGATGCAGGTGTAGTGCAGTTAACAACAAAAGCAACCTACTTGTTATTTTGCAATCCAAAAGCTAGGGCCAGCCTTGTGCATGTGTGTTTTGTACCAGTTGGAAGCTGAATTTGCTGCCTGCCTCTTCTTTGCAACCTCGCACACTTGGACTGTGTGGGCAGGGAGGGCTCAGATATGAGTTCAGATACAAACATTTATGCTTTCTCAAACCTTATGTGCACAGTTTTACTTAGAAAGGGAAAGGAAAGACTAAATTCTTGGGAGCATCTACATTGTCAAAATCTTTGGCTAGCAAAGCCTGGCAAACACTAGATTTTACAGGCTTTTTAAAATAAGGCTAACTCTTGTTTTTATTTATCATGGATTATATGTCCTCAGGTTTTAATATAAATATTCAGGACTCTGGATTCCTCGTGTGACTGAGAGGTTGTTATAGTCAATGGAAAAATTTTCACTGCCTTGCGACACTCTAGCTTGCCTATATTAATAAAAAAGCAGTTTACTAGCAACAGAGAAAGTCCCAGTCCATATGAGAACAAGAGTTTTTCAGCTTTTGACCAGTGGGGTGTTGCATACTTTATACTCCTTTTTTATAGTGAAGCTTTGCAAGGGTGGCCCTTGACTCTGGTGCACTCAAATACAAAGGCTTTAAACTGTTTTGGAATTAAGGATTTAGCAAACAAACACAAGAGTCTTCAGAGGCTCACACCCAACCGTTTGTTATCTTTCTGCTGCTGTATCTATTTGTAAAACTCAGCTATGTGAGCTGGGGATTTCGTAAGAACTTTCAGCTTCTGTTTAATATCTTTAAACTAAGTTTCTCTCCTGTTACTCCTTTGTGGAAGAAAGCTTGTTAATATGAACCCTGAGCACTCCAAAACAGACTGCAAGTAAAACAGGTTTTAAAATATAGCCCACTGACTTATAGACGATTTCTCATAATCGTGGGGTTGTAACTGACAATTTTGGGATATCTGGTGTCACAGGTTCAGCCAATATCACTAAGTGTAAGCACAATTCATCCCAGGTTAGGCTCTCCAAACTTGCCAATACACAGGCGTTTTCCTTAAACCTTAAACAAGTAGCTTAAGGGTTATGTGAGCCTTTGTCTTTTCTTACCTTGCCTTGAGCACTGTGATTGAAAGTTTAACGTTACTACATATCCAATCCTTAATTCACTTTCAGTTACTGTTTGCTGAACACGCAGTGCAAAACCTGATCTACATACCATTTCTTATATGGCATCAGCGTGTGGTGGAGTCACCTGTTTCTCAGTGGCTCAGCAACTGGCTCGCTTCCCCTCCCAGCACGGGCTCACGCGACCCGCAGCATTAGTGTCTGCACCATCTTTCTGCTCAGACATGCCGTACTTGAGCCGCTCGTGAGTCTCCTGGCACCGATAAAAGATATGAACAGTTTGCTCTGAGAGGCGATGCGCTTTGACATCAGAAAAGAGCAAAGATTACTGCTGCTTCTCCTCTAACCACCAACCGTTGCGTAAACAAGCTAGAGGGCTGTCCAGAGAAAAGATGAAGCCTGAACGGTGCTTGAACTCCTGGGGGCCAGGGGTGAACCAGAGCCCCACAAAACAGTGGGTTGCAGAAGCCAGCAGGCAAGTGGCAAAAAATCCAGCAACCCGCTTTTTGGAGTATCCGCAGCTGCCTGCAAGGAGCCCTTGGGTGGGTGAAGCTTGGTGTCTGGGAACATTGCAGAGTGATACTGTGTCCTCCTTATCCCATTTTGGCATTTCTGAAGCCAGGAAAAGGATTTTTGTTCATTCCAGCTTACCCTTGAAGTTAACCCCAAGTGTAAGCAAGTCGGGAGCTGGTTAACCAAGGCAAAAAACAAACACAGAAAATTAAAATTGGGAAGTTTTTTTAATTTGTCTCCTTTTTCTGTGTGGGATAACATTTTTGTACTTCCCTTATCAACAAAGGAGCAGACCTAGCAAAGAAACCTAGGCCAATTCTCCCTTTTCTCCTTGCACAAAGTAAAGCCTTGTTGTTTCCATATTCCAAGAGCTGGGAAACCCAGGAAATCCCTGCTAAGTTTGCAGTAGCATCAAAAGAGTTGACAGCAGGATTGGTAAAGGGTTTGTGGCTTCACACAGTACCAATATCAGGCCATGTGCTGAACTAGCACTCACCTAGGGTCTGAAAGGGGTTCATAATTATCTACACACTTTTAAAAGCAACTACAAACATATTGCAAATGGGGGAAGGCAGGATGAAGACACAGCACCACATTATAACTACAGGCTGTGAGACTCAGAGGTAATGGCTTTCACTTCTTGGGTTTTCAGGGATTTTGTCATGGCAGCATCTGAACTGTGGGACCCAGGTACTCTCCCCAGAAGATGACCCAGTCCTGTTCTGACCTCGTATCAAGACTAGATGTGTATACTTTATGCCTATTTTCCATGATAACAAGAAACCCGCTAACAAGTATCAGGGGCTTGCTATTGTACTCAATATGATCCCACCTTGGGATATCACAGGATCAGGACCAAGGGTCACACCACTAAATGCATCTGTGCTGCAGTTTAGACACAGCCTGGAGTGACCTGTGGCAGCCTTTTATGCTGCTTGAGGAATCCCATATTGAAAGGGTCTGCTCTTAAACCCCAAGCTAAAGTGATGCTGCACAGTCTCATGTCATGCCCAGTAGCAATAATCTTCATTATTCTCATATTATTTTTTCTTTAAACATCTGCATACATTTATTTGCTTGTGACTTTAGACTAGCTCTTTTGATCTGGATTATTCTGTCTTCTGTATTTCAAGTCTATCTATTGGGCTTTCTGTCTTCACCGGCAACTGCACTTCTCTCCAGAAAGCGCGGAGCGCAAACCTCTGAGCGAGAGGTAGGCATTTTCCATCCCTCACTGGAAAGACCTACCACAAGGGAATAGAAAAATCTACATAAAACCGAACACACGTTATAGCATACCGCCGCCTGGACGTGCGTAGGGCTGGCGGCACCTAACGCTTTCCATCAGAAACCTCATTTTTGGTTGCCACCTTTGGGGTTGCCCCAAGCGCCGCGTCCGCCACCGACTGAACTGGCGCACCAGACAGGAGCAGGGAGCCAGGAGACGTCACGCTGTATCGCCCATGCTGAGCGCAGAGGCGGCCACAATCGTGGCACACGGTTTCAGTCAGAAAGTGGAGTATTTTGACATGAGTCAGCTGGTAAAAACTCCCGCCGGCCGCTGCTTGGGGACCTTGGATAAAGGCCGGTGCGGAGCTGCGAACACTTCAGTGGAATTTTTTTCTTTCTACACCCAAACCTCCTCCTCCTCCCCACATGTAACGGGAAGTCAAAAGCAGCCGATAAAGTGTCACCCGCGGGTCCGTATCCCGGGGCGGGGGGCCCGTACCCGAGGGCGCCGGCTGCCCGCCGGGGGGAGCGGGGCGGCGGCGCGGCCGTTGGGGCAGGCTGCGCGCGGAAGCGCCGCTCCCCGTTTCCCGCTCGCGGCCCCCGCCGCCCCCGCCCCCGCGCCCCGCCAGCGGCCGCGCCATGGCGTACGGGACGGCGGCCGGCGCATCCCCCGCGCCCTGGGCCGGCCCGGGGCCCGGCCCGCCAGCGGGACGGGGCGAGGCCCGCGGGAGGAGGGCTCGGCTCGTCGCCTGCCCACGTCCCCTCCCCGGCCGAGGAGGAGGAGGAGGAGAAAGCGAGCGAGGTCTCGGTTGGACCTAAGCGGTTAAGAGAGGGTTTGAGAGAGCCCTCCTCCCCCCCCGGAGGGGAAGAGGAAAGGAGAGCCGTGGCGGGCGGCGGAGGATGATAACTTAGGGCCGTGCCTGGCGGTGGGAGCTGCCCGCGCTGCCCGGGCCAGGGCGGCTGGGAGGGCGGCAGCGATGTCCCAGGGCACGGCAGGAGGAGAGGGAGCGCCCCAGGTGCTGCCGGAGGGGAAGGAAAGGCAGAGGAAGAGGAGGCGGAGGAAGAAGAAGGAGAGTAAGACGCGGCTGGTGCGCTCCAACTTGCTGTTACCTGAGGCCGAGGCAGAGAAGTCCAAGGGGACGGTCCTGGCCAGCAACCGCCTCAAGACCACCAAGTACACGGCGCTCTCCTTCCTGCCCAAGAACCTCTTCGAGCAGTTCCACCGCCTGGCCAACGTCTACTTTGTGTTCATCGCGCTCCTCAACTTCGTGCCGGCCGTCAACGCCTTCCAGCCGGAGCTGGCCTTGGCCCCCGTGCTCTTCATCTTGGCGGTCACTGCCATCAAGGACCTGTGGGAGGATTACAGCCGCTACCGCTCCGACAAGGAGATCAACCACATGGAGTGCCTGGTGTACAGCAGGTGAGGCGGGGCAGGTGGGTGCCAGGGACGGGGAGCGCTGTGGTGGCAGCCGGCGGTAGGGCCCGCCGGGCACAGAGACTCGGGCGAGCGGAGGTGTGGAAGCAGGGCAGCGAGCAGGTAGGTTGTAGAGGGCTTTCGTTTCCACTCCAAGCGCAAAGAAACTTCCAGTTGCCCCTGGAACTGGTGTCTCCCATCTCTTTACTCAGAACTGTGGGAGTTCCTACAGTCCTGTACCTTCAGGTGAAAGCAAATCCACTGTGATCGGTGGGGTCCTGCAGTAAATCACTGATTTATGAGTAAGCAACATTTTTTATGGGTCTACACATACGCTCCAGGCTTGTTAGTGTTTTATGCTTTAAAGGAAGGACAGTGCATGGCAAAGTGAATGTAAGCATCACAAGCAGTGTTTGACTTGCAAGCCTTTATGCGAACACTTCCCAGTGCGAGTGGTAAATTACACCAGTGTATAGTTTCAGGCATTAATTTGGTTTTAGCAATATGAGACCTCACGCAAGTAGTCTGCTATTAATTCTTCCTGAGTGAAGGAAGGATAGAGGCCGGAGGCTTCTGCATTTGAGTTAGGTCTGTGAGGTTTCATGACATGCGAATTCGCCAGCCTAAGCTATGTTTGCTTTTCTAAAGAATGAGGCAGTCTTTCCATTGAACATTTAAGTGAATGCTTTTTATTTATCGTCTCAAGTGTCATCATTCCCTGTGACTTTGCTATTTCCCAGTGCTCGTGGATGGAGCATTAGGTCATTTATTTCCTTCAGAATTTTTTTTTTTTAAAAACTATCTGGGCTATACATTTAGAGCACAACCTTGGTATCCATAAATCAGACTGAAATATCTTTTGCACCAACATTTATGTGCTCAGAATCCAGCTTTACCAAATTTTTGTTTTGTTTTTCTCTCAGTACCAGATAGTCATCTCGTAGTACCTAAGGCTAAGGTTTTCTGGGCACTGAAAGAAGAATATATTTTCCGAGAGAGCAGGTTTTAGTTCTGTTTCTGATGCTTCTAAGTCTAACAGAAACGAAACACGTGCCAAGAAGCTTACACTGATTCCACAGGCTGTCTGGGAGGGGTCCTCTGGGCTGACGTAAGCACCGAGGCAGAGAGCAATTCTCCTATTGCAAGAAAGGCATGTGGAAAAAAAAAATAAAATGCTAAAAGGAACTCAGAATAGGCTGTATTTTCAACATCAGCAGACTCAGCTTGTTACTTCACAAACTCGTATCACACACGAAATCTCACCCTGGGATATTCCCCCACCAGTAGATATGCATGCATGGGAACACAAGTAAAATGGCCTTATTTCTGTAAACTAAACCTAAAATAACGTAGCCAAATCACACACATAGGTATCGCTAACCTAAGGCTGTGCCTAGCACCTTGCTTGCCTGTAGTTGTCCTTAACTCTGAACACTTCTGGCATTGAGGGAGATGGGTGGCAGGAGGGCTAGTAAGGGACTATTCTTGCAGTAAAGTAAAATAGTGCTAATGAGGACGGTTAATCTAGCCTTTACCAAACAAAATCAGTTTAGAAATAAGCTCTCCTGTCTCCTAGGTTGAAAAGAAAGAAGAAGTACCTGTTGCAGAAGCTGTTCAAAATATTAACGAATACCAGTACTGGGATATTAATTCTGGAATGTTTCTCCCCCCTGCAATTTTCCATATCCCTCTCTGCTGCCAAAAAAGTACACATGACTATGAGAAAAGGTGTACCTTTGGTGTTAATATCACTTGTGCTCTTTTGGGAGTCCCAGCTAAGTGCATTGCCCTTTGTAATGCTTGTGCCGTTCCAGAGTAAAAGTCAGAATTGTTCCTTTTACTGCAGAGTTTAGATTACTGTTCAGTGACACACAGATTAATTTGGGAGTAGTTTGCCTTTGCATTTCCATCAAAGGCACATGTGGGCCTAGTCCCTGTGGGGCAGTGAATGTAGAAGCTTAGGAGCTCCGTCACCTATTCAGGCACAGCTTTCTGGCTGGGAGCAGAGCTGAACAATGCGTCCTTACAGCCCACTGCAGAAGCCTGGTCGCCAGTAGCAGCTCACCTATTTCCACCTTCCAGCAGTCCCTAGGAAAAGCTTCCTTCCCACAATTAAAAACTAAAAACAAAACAGGAGGTTAAAATAATTTGCTTGTATGTTTTTAATCTGCCCACTTTTTCTTCTTTTTTAGCCTTTTTTAAACTTCACCAAGTCACCTTTTTGAACATCCTCCAGCCCCAGTGAGCAAGATGGGACTAGAAACTTGCTATTTTTAGAGATAAAACCTAAGATTCTCACTAACTCGAGTGACAGGGAACCAAGATTAAGAGATTTGTATCAAGGTCATGAAAGTTGCTGGGCGTCAGTTCAGAAAAGCTGTTTTCTCAGAAAGGTGTCATGCCGGGAGAAACACAAGCGTTTGGACGTGACTTTTACTTTGTTTCCTTAGTATCTTTGTTTCTGGAAAAATGTTGACGTATAAATGTCACGTAAGGAAGTAATAAATGACAGCTTTTCTCCCCGCATCCGTTTTATGCTCATCACTTTATCAGTTTTACCACCTTTTGACCAAGCCAGACTCTCTCTCTCTCCCCTCCCCACTCTGCCACTTCCTTGTGGGGCTGTGGAGGCAGACTTTGATGCAAATGCTGTCCTCGGTAGAGATGCTACTGTAGGTAGGGCAGGTTAATGAACATAAGCTGCAGTTGTGTGCTCCCTTAGGGCTGCCAAAGAGCAGCGACTCCTCTTGCTGGTCAGTACTTCGTAGTTCTGAAAGAGGCCGCCTGAGAGACGGGATGTGTTTGAGTGCCAGGGCGTCCTCTGTGCAGTGATGGGCTTCCTTTCCTGCTAGCCTCCCACACAGGTGCAAGAGAGCCACCTCAAACAGGGACTACAGCATTCAAACACAGACTACAGCAAATGACAGTCAGCAACTTGAGACAGGGACTTTTGCTTCACAGTGGCAGAGAAAAGACCTCTATCTCATGTTATATACTGTTTAGTGACCAAGTAAAGATTCAAGTCGGATCCTGTGTATTCTGTCATATATCCTCCTTGTGCTGCTTTCCTTGCTGCTGAAGTACCCGTCCCCTGTTAGATACAAGCAGCAAATAATGATGCAAGTTGTACAGGACAGAGAGAAAGTGGGGGTAGGCAGAGCCTACTGCTACTCAGGCCAGCTCATGAGGAGGTTCGACAGCATGCAAGCAGTGTCCACTGTGAGGTCCTCTGGAACAGCCTACGCAGGCAGATCATGTCAGTAATCTGATGTGGGGGAAAATACTATTCTCCTGCTATGCTGACTGCCTGACAGCTGGTATGCAGACTAGGCCTTCTTCCTCCCGCCTGCCCAGTGGTGTGGACTCAGATGACCCATTCTCATACAGGCACTGCTGAATCAATGACTCAGTGGCTCATAGTTGGCAACACTTATCAGACGATAGAACAGCAAAGGATGATGCAACCTAAAGTAAAAAGTTGAAGAGAGATGCAGCTTGTTTTCGCAGAAAGAGGACAGCTTTCATTTAGAAACTCTGGATGTTTTGGAGAGTCCCTCAAAAGATACTGCTTTCTAGAGTCAGATGGTGGAAAGGGAAAAGACCTGATTCTTTGAATAAATTGAAAGAAGCTGTTGAGTTTGAATTGGCAGCATATGTCGAGGAATGAAACACGCTGGAGAATTGCAGACTTGTGTTGCTCTGTGATGGAGTTTGCAGGTCTGCCTGTAAGAGCAGCCAGGGTCTTGACAGGCAAAGCGGGAAGGTTTCTTAGCCAAGAGAAGTTAATAGGGCCTCTCTCTGGAGGCCTTTAAGGGCACCTCTCCTGTTTGGCAATACAGAGGAAATTAGGCCCTTACTTTAGGAGGACAGTTTCACAGGTCATCTAGAATTTAGATTCCGTGCAGGTGCTTAAGTTAGGAATGCTGGAGCACAGCCAAAACTCTTTCTTAGTTGGTTTAAATGGAGGGAAGTTACAAAGGCCTTAGAGCCCAGCCTGCAGAAAATTGTTTTGTGTGCATAACCTTTGCAAACCTGTGATCATCTTAAACTCCTCTCTTTGTTCCTCTTCCTCATTTCCGTCACCCAGGGATGGAGGTTGAAGACTGGAGATTACAAATTCTCAATCTTAATGGTGAAAACTTGTTTGGATAGTTACTTTTCTGCATTATTATCTTGGACTTGGAGGATGGGAGGGTGTTTTTTTTCTTTGCAGTTACTGTCCTCCAGTGCTCACCAGCTCTGGCTGGAGTTGTGGATCGCACGTGTAAATGTTTGGTCCAAATCATTCCAGGATGCACACATTGCTGCCGCTGTTAAATATTTGATAGAACTAAATTTGTCACTGGAGCAGAAGTGTTAAAACTCTTCTAAGCAGGGGCTTTGTTTTCAGTGTGCTGTTAGAAAGTATGGTGTACATTTACATGGTATGTAAATAGAAGATGAATAGTGATAACTACAATCACAACAAATAATGGCACTTGTCCAGCAGGGAATTACATTTTGTTACTAACTCAGTGCTGTGTTGGTGAAGTAATCTCTGCTAAAATTTTTCTAGGAGCCTTATGTTCAAAACCAAAGGGCTTTGCTTTTTAAATCTACTCTCTAATTCTTGCTGTGTCCATTGAAGAGTATTGCTAAAGAGTGTAATGGTCTCTGCATACTGATCAGAGAGTGATAACTGCTTCTTCTGTCAACCTGTGACTTAGAAAATCCATGACAAATTGGAATTTATGACTGGATATTTGTCTCCCCTGAGGTGTGGAAAATGTTTAATGGGGCACTCAGGCAGCTATCAAAGCAGGCTGTTTTACATTAAATGTTAATTTCTTTCTGCAAAACTCAAGAGGAGGAGAGAAGAGAGTTTGATGTGGGCAATGTGTTTCATACAGTTTCCAAAATACACTCCCTTCTTCCTCCCCTCTGTCAACCTGCCACTGAAAGCAATTCCAGCCTTGGAGAAAGAAGATAGAGCAGTGTTACCAAATCCTCACAAGGGCACAGCAGATCCCGCTCATGGCCTCTAAAATAGCCACATGATGACTTGCCCTGCAACCACTTCACTTCTTAGGTGCCTTATTTTGCTGGCAACACCAGTCTCTGGGGAGTTGGGTTATGATTATCTCTCACTACTACCCGAATAGACCAGAGTAGCTTCTTGTCCCAAAATGTGCTGGCAGGGTAAGACATTTCTCACCAGAAGAAATAACCTTGTCTCATCCCTTCCAGAACACAAATGTCACTAGATGTGATTCAAAAGGAAACTACCTGGGATTACTCAGTTTCCTCTGTGAGTGAGCTTGGTACCCAGAAAGCTGAAAGCAGAAAGTAGCAGTCTGAATCTGTTGGTGAAGTCAGTGTTCCCTTGAGTTTCAGAGAGGTGCAGCTCTGTTCATCTTACAGTGTCTTTCTCCTTCACTTCAGTTTGGGCTGGGCTGGCAGTGAGTAAACTCACTGGGAGATGTCGTAGAGGCTCTTCTGTTAGACTGATAGGGAACAATTTCATTCTGCAGTAGAGTTTATCCTACTAGCAACGGATGTCTGTGCTCGTCTTCCGAGATGGAGCCAGCTGCAATGCACAGGAGAACCCATCTGTCTGTCCAACTATATGTATGCAGTTTATTTGCTATTCAGTGTAGGGCAAATTTTCTAAGTGCCTGAGCTTCACTACTGGAAAAGAAAAATGCTTGCCTCTATACTAAGTTCTTTCATTTGTATAGGATGTCATGAGAGCAGTTGTAGGCTGTTTCACATGCCTCTGGCTAACTGCCAAAGAAGATGCTGTTAATCTGCACTGAAAGACCTAGTGATGTCCCCAAATTAATTTTTGCAGATACGTGCTGCACTCTGGAGAGACGCCATAGCTTGTGCTAAGCAGACCGCAGCCCAGAAGTATAGGTGGCCACCTTGCGCACAGATCTACTTGCTCTCGTGTGTCAGTATTATCTTGAGACCATGGTTATTGCTAGAGGTGGCTGAAAGAATAACAAACCTACTTGATTCTGTCAGAGTACATTTCCAAAGAAACTATACAAGAGGAAAGAATTGCATGTATTGTTCAACTCTGCCTGATACTGTGATTCCAGATTCCACCTTCCATGTGTCATCTAGTCAGCAGAACTGAAAACCAGAATTGAAAACCCTGACAACCATGCTATAGATCAATGTTTTATGAAATTGCTTATTAGCTAGCGTGGCATAACTAAGCCAGGGCATTCCTCCCGCTAGCAGACCAGTCCTCCAGAAGTACTTATTAGAGTAGTGCTCTCAAGCTCTGCCTGGGAGGCCTTAATTTTACTATGGGAGTGTTGGAGGACTCCAGGGAATGAAGAATATTTAAACAGCTTCTTGTGATTTTTCCTCCTCCTTCTGACTAATCTTGTCTGATAAGGAAGATGAAAATAGAGAAAGAAGGAGGGTCCCTGCCACTGGGCAGGACTTACTCAGATGCCTCATCCAGGCTTACACAACCCTTATGGATGGACAGGCTGCCTACCTTGACGCAGCAGCAGGAGAAGTCCGAGTGCCAAATGTCCCCTTGCCATGCAATCCAGCATGCTCCCCATTTGCAAGGTAGTCGCTCTGCCCAAGAGCAGTCTAAAAGGTGCCTCTTGTCTCCCCCTGCAACACTAGGCCTTTTGGGTGTGTGGAGCTTTTGTGTATATATACAGTAAGGGCAATGCAGCTGGCAAGCCAAATGCATGGCTTCAGAGTTATGCCCAATTTGCAGGATTTACGCTGTGCAGGCTTGGTTTTAGCAACCACATATATTGAGAGCAATTAAGTTCATGAAAAGCAGAACAATTTGTTTCGCTTCACATAGTTGGGGAGGCGAACCAGTTTCCACGGTTTACCTTCAGCCTCAGTGTTTTCACTTGGGAGTTGGCACTAATGCAACTATGTTAGTGGCCAGTCATGTTTGTACACAGAAGACATCCACAGCAGAAACACTAACCCTGCTGCTACCCTGAAGCAGTACACTCTGCCTCACCTTGTCTCACCAGGATGTGGAAGAAAGACAGTGGGAGTCTCCACACACTGGGCCAGGGAGAGTGCATTTCAGTGAATGGCTTAATCATAAAGTGTGGAGCTGACTCGATGCTAAAAGCCAGGACACTGACTTCTTACTGATAAATTTGCATAGGTATGGGCAGCGGCTTCCTCTGATGTATGTCAAGCACAAAAGTTAACCCACACCCAAAATCCAGCCACAACGCAAATGTGTGAAAGATGCTAGCTTACAGCTTTTCCTAGGTAGGTGCTTGTGGTGGTGTGGAGGGGAGAGGAGGTGCAAAGGACGTGACAGTGACATCCTGTCCCAGGAGCTTGAGTGGCCTTAATATTGAGCTCAGCTGAGGAAATGTACATATACAAATATTTCTTTGATTCTGAAAGATTTGATAAAGCAAGCCTCAGATTTAGTTTGAGGAAGATGACCTGCATGTTTCTGAATGAGTTGGTTTAATCTTTGCTGTGCGTCCAGGAAGTGGGAATGAGGGGGGTTCAAACTAAGAGCTTACAGTGCCTGCAAGATGTGAGCTGAGAGGAACAACTTTCTCTCTTTTGCTGTTTCTAGGATATAGGTACACAGCCTGTCCATAGAAAGCTGCTAGCCACCCCGCTAATAGGGTGTACTGTCGTGTGACTGCTGAGGATATCTAACCCTTATGAGCTGGCAAACTACCACCTAGTTTTTTGCTCCAACAGGAGCAATGTTTTATTCTGTTTTGAGACTGTTGCAGGTGAAGATCTCTGCCATGGTCAGCCTACATCTTTAAGGCCATGTTGGTCAAAGGACAGTCTTGAACTGGCAAGGCGTGTGTTTTCAGGGGCAAGGCATGCATTTTAGGGGTGGGAAACATCTGCCATCTCCTCTGCTATTTTGTTACAAATTTATTCTTGTTTGAGCACAATTTCTCTAGAGTGACAAACAGGCCAGTCTCTCCAGTGCAGCAGCCAACATTTGCATCATGCCCAGTCATTTCATAAACCCAGACTCTGCTGGAGATTTGTTATAACAGACATGGAGGTCACTTGTTTTGTTTTTATGTTCTGGTTGCCTGGAAATACTGACCTACTTCAAGGAAGAGTTTAAAAGTTTGACTGACAACTGCACTCCAGTTCTTATGTATCTGTGCTGCTATTGTATTAACATTGAGGGTGTGAGCACTATTGCAGAATATTTGGTATTTCTGTAGTTTCAATGGAGGTTTTAGTTTTGACCTTTTGGAGAGAAAGAAAGTCCATTATGAAGTGACAGCATTTGTAACCATAGCTCTTTTACCTTTGTATGTTATCTTATGCTTGCTAGGCTTTTTCTAGGTTGCACAACCATACACCTATATGCTTGCCCCTTGTCTGTTTACCTTCCTGCCTTCCAGTAACAAGCTGAATATGCCTGTTTTGGCTATGTTAGCTGATTTTGTTTGTTCACTAACAAGTTGTTGGGCAAGTTGCTGTGAAATCTCCCAAAATACTGAGGCCAACACAGGAAGTGCTGAACAGCAGTCACCTAAATACAACTGTGAACATGTTCAGGATCTCTCAAAATCCAGACAGGGAGTAAGATGCCTCAGAAGAGATGCCAGTGAACAAATTCTAGCAGGCAGATTTAGCAGCCAAACCATTAAAGATGTAGGAGTTCATTAAGTTCATTAGAAAGACGTAATCTATTTTGGGCAAAAGTAGATTATAAGAAATCAAATCTAATCCACCTAAGTCTGATCTTGCAGTTGTAGTGCATTATTTTTGTGTGGGCCCACACTTGTATTTGGGAGTTCAGATGCTTTCTATATTTTCTTTTTCTCCCTTTTTAGAATTCCCATGTTCTCATTTTCAGCTTACCCTTGCTATACTTTCCTCTGGTGTACACCTGCAAAGCTGTGAAGCAAAAGCTTGGTCTTATACAGTTTACCAGAATAAAGACATGTATTGTTTTTATCTGCACACTTGAGAGCATTTTGATCTTCCTTCCTTCACTATCATATGTTCATATTTTATCAGAGATGCTTGGATAGCGGTGCCTGTCTCCTGATAGACAGGCTGATTTGCATCTTAACTCTTCTGCATATGCCATTAGTTGTCTTCCCTGTAAACAGCAGAGAGCCGCTGATTGTAGCTGGCTGGCAGAAAGTCCTCTCAAGTGCTAATTAGGTTCTCTCTGACCTGACAAGGGTGTTTCCTGAAGGAGTTTGTCAGGTTCTTTCTGGGACATGAGGTGAGATTTATTTCACGTTGCTTTTAGCTAAAAGGTATGTGTCCAGTCTGACCAAGTCATCTACACTTGTGCCACAATCAGCAGAGAGCATTGAATAGTTCGGGGGGGAGGGGGAAATCCTTCCAGTTTATTTGAGACACTTACCTTAGGTTAGTTTGAATCAGGAGGTCCTTACCTCTCTCCAGTGATGATACAGCTGAAGCTGAACTAGATGACTTGCTTATACAGCTAAGTTCAGGTAAGATGAATCCCGTTAGTAAACTCAGAGGGGATGGATTTTAATTCCTGTTGATACTCCTTGTGATTTTTGGACTGTAGAAGAGTAGCCTGTCCTGCTCAGTATATTTAATGATTTATTTAAGAACTACACTTTGAGAATCACAGGTGTAAGTATGTTTACCTGTCAGGTGAAGGGGATAACCCAGTATCCACTGTTTCATCTCCTGCCACATTCTGCCTTCAGCATTAGCCATTAACATATTGTTCATACTTGTGAAATGTATTTATTTCATTTATCTCAGTGCTGAGAAACAATGTAAGAGATGAGTTGTTATCAATAAATAATTTTCCTCTGTGAATAACTGATTAGATTTGCATTTCTGTGGAGTTTTTCAGGCTGCCCACATAATGTGAGGAATCTTGGTATTTTGGGATGTTATTTGCTCTTTAACCTCAGATGCAGCTTTTGGGGAGGAGTGTTGAAACATAAGGTAGGAGGATCCTAATTCTGCTTTTTTCTGTTTGTCTGGATGTACCTAAATATTAGGTCAACTAAAACCACTTTGCAAGCTGTGTCTCTTAAAATGCAGAGGGCAGTTGTGTGCTTGACATAATCGTGGCTGTTACAAGAGTGAAAGAGGGGCTTCGCTGTCAGGCATCTCACAAATACCACATATGGCTATTGGGCTTATGTTTAAGTCCAGTAGGATCAGATGTTAAAACCTGCAAGCAAGATTGCTAGGTGATCAGGGATTGAATCAGAGAGATCAATGGTGAAATTATTCTGCTGATTTTGAGTATCACTGATTTACCCTTGGTTGCCAATTCTATGCTGGAATTCTAGTGCCTGTCCGTATGGGAGCATAGGCACATGCAGACGTACCATGTAGCTGTATAAGAGGTGCAGCACCATAAGATGTCACGCCACTGTTTGCTATCTTGAAAGTCCTAAATTCTGTTCATCTGATTGCAGCATTTGACACTCTGCTCTTCCTGATCGTTCAGGCTTAAATGTACTGTCTCCTATCGGGTTTTTCTTACATATCTCTCTCATTTATTTTTGGTGCAGTTCCCTGTGCCTGTCTGCTTTTTGTGACGGGATCATGGCTGTGTGTGGGAGCTCCTATTTCTGTCAGATCCTGTGGGAGCTTTCCAAAATGCAAGTTCAACAGAAAAGCTGTACCACAGCTGAGCCAACCATCAGTCTAGTAGTGCTGATGTTCAGTCTGCTGCACCCATTTTCCAAGAGTCCAATTTAAAGTCCGTAATAGCCCTTGTCATGGACTGAACAATCCATGATATCCCTTCAATTTGAGGAATACCACAGCGGACTCCATTTTTTAAGTCCTACCATGTTATATAATAAACTTGACTTATTAGCAGTGAAATAGCTTTTCTTCCTGGAGTGGGACATCTGCCAGCTCATGCCAGAAAAATGTGTGTAAAACCAGTAAGACCCATCTGCCGAAGAATATTGCAGCATAGGATCCCCAGCCTGACAGTGTATCACTATATGTAGAGCTAACAAAGCTAGCACTGAATTGTAGTCTAGGATGAAAAGTCAACAACCAGTGGATTTTGTGTATTTGCCAAGTGTTTTGTTGTTGATACGGTTTTTATTTGGGGTTTTTTTTGTGCTTGGTTTTTCTTCCAGTTAATAAGCCAGGTAGAAATTATCAGTTATTGCCCTAGTTTCAAAACTGTTAAAGAATCAGTCTGATCATTACCAATCTCACTAAAGATAAAACTCATGAGAAAACTTAAGTCCAAAATATTTATTCCTTTTTCAAACAGAAACACTGAAGAAGAATGTAGCATGATAAAGACAGAAATAGTGTCTTTGAAACACATACAGTATCTCTACCTTTTAAAGCCTTTGTTCAGCATTTTAGTGTAAGATTTCTCTAAAATTCCCCATGGTTATTCTAAATTCAATCCTCCTTGGAATGCAGGGAGCAGAAGAGGAGGAGAGTTCCTGAGTTTATTTTCAATGGTATTTGGTTTGGCTTGCAGGATTTTTATAATGCTAATTTGGTCCTTGCATATTAATTCATGTTCTTCCTCTGCTGCTCCTAAATTGGAAACTTTCCATTTTACATCTGGCAATCTTGTCCTCAGTTGTTTAACCTTTATGCTTTATCACTAGAAATAGCTGGTTTGTGCAGTGAATCCAGCCTCTTAGTCGTAATAATATTGCCTTCAGCTGTCCTAACTGGCAACTTCTAGAAAGGTTTTTTGGTTTGTTTTTTTGTTTTGTTTTTTAACCACTATTCACATTTACAGAAAGTATACCTGAGTTGATGGTGCTGCACCCTACCAAAAGTTTTAAACAAGAAAAATATCATACGTGTTCTTTACTCTTTACCACTGGAAGAAAGTTTAGAAACACAACCACATCTACAGTAGTTAAGACCAATGGTGCATTGCCCCAGCTAGTCGAGCAGTGTTCAAACGAGATGCAGACCCGATTGCTGATCATTTGGGAACAGAGTTCTTACTTTTCCAGTTACTGAATATACATCCAGATGTCCAACACTTCTGTGGGATGTCTCCTCATCCATGTCTAACTCTTTTCTGACCTGCTTTTGTAACTCATTAGTTCCAGTTAGATTCCACAGCAGTTCGTTCCACAGAGGTCATACACAATATGAAAATATCGTTTGCAAAGGAAGGGTCCCCAGTCAGTGTTCCCTGTAACTTTTATTACTGTGCTACACACCTGTACATATTTCGTGGGAGCTCTAAGGTGGTATGCAGTACACAGTGAGAAACTATGCGCCGTGTATTTACAAAGCTTAGTCTGTTCATCTTTTTGCTCAAGTATAACTCAAATAAGAGGCAAAGCACAGAAAAAGAGAATTTTTTTTTTTTTTTTAAGTGGGACTTACTACGCAGTTGGTTACATGAATGCCAGTCCTTAAAACTCTCAGCTGCAAAAAGTGTGTTTATATGGCACCCATTCAGCATGAAGCAAGGCTGTCCCAGCTGGTGTATCTAAACACCTTCAGAGCACCATGCAGAGGTGCTTGCTGCTCTGGAAGCAATATGGGCCATTGCTGCTGTGCTGTCTCTTAGCAGGGCTTGTCGGCTCGAACGCGGCCAAGTTCACATGACTAACAGTTTTCTGTTTGTGGATGGGGCACAGCTGGTGGGAGTTTGGGACCGTGCACCCTGCTCTAATTTATTGTCCTTAGACTGAAAAAAGCTAGTAAGAATGTTCAGTAAATGCAGATGGAAATTGCATGACTACGCTTAATTTTGGGGAGTTATTTCAGTTTAACTGTGACCAAATGGATGGTAAACCATGATTCTCATTACTGGCAGTTAATGCAGCAGTGTTTTGTTAATAACTTTGGATGAGGAAGTAAATTGTAAAAAATAGAACCCTGTCAAAACACTTTTTTTTTTTAAGAGACGTGTATATAATAGGTGGGATTTACCACATCAGCACAGATCAAATTACCAGAAGACTCATGATTCAGGGTTGAAAAGGAAATTAAACAAGCTGGATATAGGCTTAAGATATTCAAGTGAAGCAGATGTAAACAAGTGCAAGTTGTTGTCCTTCTGCCATATTTCTGCCATCTGAATCCAGTTTTACTGAGAACTTAAATGAAGTGAAAAATCTGCTTTTGAATTCTTAGGAAGGGAGCACAACATTCTTAGGAGTTTTGCGAAGCTTCAAAAAAGTAACCTGTCGGTGCCACAGCAGTGTAGGCAGTTCATGTTCCAGAGTAATGTTTACCCTGCTTGAAGTCAGCAGGAGAACTCTCTTTGAGCCATGAGTTTTCCCCTGGCTTTCTAAAATAAGAGCCTTTTTGCAAGTCAGACCTTCCTTTGGTCAATCTGACGCCCTCTGTATGATGTACGGGATCACCTCCCATGGCCGTAAACTTCACTGGCTTTCATACTTGATGTCTGTCTGCATCTGTCCCTGTCATAAGGGCAATCCTTGGTGATTTGTGTAGGGAATTCAAAGGCACATTTATGCCGCCCAGCAAGGAGGTCTGTGTTGGCACTGCGACAGGCTGGTGTGTTGGTATGGGCAGAGCCCAATGCAGCATTACGCAGATTAGTGTCTCTGAGCTGCTCAGCAAGGCTTGTAGCTAGTCTGCGTGAGGCACGTAATGCTTCGTTACGGTCATACTGCTTTGAGAGGAAAGCTGGCTGTACGGCAGTTGGTTCAAATGTCTCCAACTTGAGTTTCAAGATTATTTTGCACCTCGGAGGACTCTGTGATCCTGATTTACATACACGTTCTAATCAAGAAGAAATATTGAGGTTAAAATGTTTACAGCTGTAGACAGCACCATCAAATGTTCAGTCCTTGGACTGGGAAAGTATTAAAAAGATGATTGGGAGCTTAATAAGTCTTAAAATGTGTACAAGTGGAGTCATAGCTGTTTCTCTGTAAGGAAGCAGAGGGCATTTTGTAAACATCAGTCAGTTTGCTTTACAAGCGAAGGGTGGGTACAAGGAGAAAATGGCCAGGGTGACAGTTTTGCTGTCTTGTCAAGAGAAAGTGTGACTTCACAGTTAGCAAGGTAACAGTTTGTATGCTGGGACAGCTGTCTATTTTGCATAGCTGTGCTGCTTATCAAGAAACCTCTGAATGATATACAGCGAATAGCCACCAAATGGGTAGCCGTTACAAAAGCAGAGGTAGGTCTTTTTCCGCAGGCCTCCAAAGAGTCCAGAAACTGATGGCCAAAATAACCACAGTGTTTTCATGGTACTAAAAGCAGGCAATGCACAATAGTCAAGAAAGTGGAAATCCAGTCTTTTCACCATGACCTGGGATTATGCTTTGGCCAGCTCAAACTTTTGGTCCTGGTTTTACATTTCCAGGAGAGGTGCTTTACTTCTGAAGTTGTGCTTTGAACTCCTCTGGCACAGAGAGGGCTGATGGTTGACAAAAAGATCAGGCTGCAAGGGTGGTACAAGCAGTCCTTAATTCAGCCTGCTAGGAGAGGGGAGAACAGAGCCAGACTTCATGCATCAGTAGCACTGGGTCTGTCTCCTGTTTCAAGTTATTAAAATTACACTTCACTGGTTTTTTAAAAGGTTTTTTCCTAAATGCTCTCTAATGCCCATAACAATTTAGATGCTGGGAAGTAAATATTTTTCTTCTACCAGTGTGTTTTGGGTTTTTTTCCCACTTGGCAAGCACTGGTATTTGGGGGTTTTGTGTTTTGTTTTGGTTATTCTTCTATAATATTTAGGATGAAGTAGAAATTAGCTTTGCTACCAACACCTTGCAGATATACACACACAAAATACTTGAACTTGCCAAAACAAGTTATTTTTTGCATCAGCATTCTTGAGTTTATTTTCTGCTTGCATGTTTTCAGAAAAAGAGTGCTTCTTACCAGCTGCTGTGGACAAAACATTGTGTCTGCAAGATTGACAAACTGATGGCTTTTTAGTTAGTACTGTAGAGGTCAGCTATGGGAGAGACAGTTGGAGAAAAATACTCAAGATTTGATTATTAGAAGGCCGCTTAAGATAAGACCAATGTTGAGATAAATTAAAAAATAAGGCAAAAGACAAATGTGGTTCTGACCTCTAATGTCAGAAAAATGAACTGTTAGTGCTTATAACTGGGCCTTGAAATGAGCCCTGGGAGTAGACTATGGCTCTGTGATGGTTTTGATTTACACCTAGCCCTTGATTTCTTTTTTTGATGGACAGTTTTCTATATCATGACAGACTAATTTTGCTTCACAAGCACATGAACTCTCCCTGCAGCAAGATGGGAACATCACCTGTAAGAGAAGGTCGGCAGTCCCAAGGCAAGCTATATCCTCCCCAAGTCAGGGCTTTAAGGGTGTCAGTGAATGAAGATGTGCTTACCGTATCCTTCCTGTTCATTCACAGCACTGTTAAATATCCCATCTACGCTAGAGTCATGTTCCTTCCTCCTCCCTTTTTCCTTTTCTTGTTTGGTCTAGCGTCTTGTTGAATTGCTGAAAGGCCTTCAAGCATTTTGGGAAAGAGGATGGTGTTGAATCTTAAACACACTTATGGGGAGTCAGCAGATCTCCACTAGGGTCTTCAATGGGATTTTGAGCAAGTTTCATAACCCCTTCTGTGTGTGAAAGTCATAGTCTACAAAATGGGAACAGCATGATTTATCTCACAGGGTTTTTGAGGATTGAACTGGGGCTTCTAAAAGAGGTCTTTGTTGTCATTTGATTCCCCTTAAAACTGATTGGGAGTTCAGTGTCTTGATTTTCTCATTTCAGGGATTTTCAAAGCAGCTATCTTATGTGGAAAAGCTTAATTTTTTATTTTTTCCGTTGGATTTTTGGGTTATTAGTGATCTGATTTCAAAATCTCTTTAAATGGAGTAACAAATAGGTTATGGGAAAACTACAGTCCCAGTTACAAAGAAGTCTGTATCTACCATCTGTAAGGACCTGACTAGTCCCAACACTACTGTGGTAAATGGATTATAATTACTCTACTTATCCCACGATTCTCAGGGAGACTCTGAAATAAAAAAGATTTTAAAGGGGCATTGTCAAGCACCCCAGAAAAAAAGTGGGCATTTAGTTAAGACAAAGCAAAACATCTGGAGGTGCTATGTACAGAAATAACCACTTTCAGAAATGCCTCTTTACTGAAAAAATGTTACTGCACAATAACAGTTGCCAGCTGGTAGAGGTGGAAGAATTTAGAAGGAAAGGAACAACGCAGAATAAAAATGTGTGTACAGTAACAAATTATGGGCAGAAAGAGAGAATATTTCAGGTTCTCCATCATGTTCCTTAGCTACAAATAATCCTGTGAAATATTTGTTCCAAAGGTCAAATAAAAAAAGACTTCAAAGCAAAAAAGGGTAATACTGAAACTGTCTCTAGCAGGTTTACTCTGAAAAGAATTCCGAAGGTGAGAAACTTTTCTCATGCAACAGTCTTACAGGTTTTTACTGCAGGTAATGAGTTCTGCAAACACCTAGACTTGAGGATCACTTACGTCATCAGACTAAAAATGGGGGGGTGTGTTTTTGGAAAACTTGTTTGGAGGAAGTGCTGATAAGCAAGGGAAACATTAAGCCCAATTCTGTGTTCACTTACCTTCCCTAGGACTGGACTATGCAACAGTTTTAAACTCAAAGATTTAGATTGCACATTAAGAAGAAATTTTTTATGATGAGGGTGGTGAGACACTGGAACAGGTTGCCCAGAGAAGCTGTGGATGCCCCATCCCTGGAAGTGTTCAAGGTCAGGTTGGATGGGGCTTTGAGCGACCTGATCTAATGAAAGATGTCCCTGCCCATGGCTGAGGGGTTGGACTAGATAATCCTTGAAGATTCCTTCTAGCCTAAACCATTCTGTGATTCTGTGATTCTATGCAGCAAAATAAAGCACTTCCACATGAATATCTGATCAGAGGGAAAGCTGGGATTCCCAGAAAGGGTGAGAGTAAGGCATTAATTACCCTCTCTGTCCACCAGCCAAACTTCCTTTAAACTGCTGAAGTTGCTTTTTGTTCTCTGAAACCATTTAGAGCAGCATGAGATTTTTCTTGCTTGACTTCAGCTATTTGGATATTAGGCATTCAGTCCCACCAAACTCTTAGACCTCCTCACTAGCCTGAGCAGAAAGACGGGCATCTCCAGAGAGCTGTTGGTCCCATCCATCTTCTGCTGGGAAGAATCACCCACCAGAAGTGCCCTCGCCCCCCTTGCCATCTGCTGTGGAGATATGTAGGCAAGTAGAGCAGATGAGATCCCTCATATCTGGACAGCTGAAATAAGGTGAGATGAAAATCTTGTCTCACCAGGAGGGTGGATGTAGATGTGGGTAAAGGTGGTCTTAACAGGAAAGTATTTTACATTTGTACCGATGATAAGAAAATTGAATCATACTAACAGACCCATCACCTGGTTGTTTGGCTTTGTTGTAAATGTCAAACTTTGTTACAAATTTTAGCCTAAAAGTTATCGAGTTTAGGCCTAATTACTGCTGTTCTCTTGCTTTATACAAGCCAGGGATGTGCTCTCTCAGAAGCAGTTCTTCTCATCGTCCTGAGTGTATCACTAAGCTGCTTATCAGCACCAAATCCCGTGCTCCATTACAGGCCAAATTTTGTCAAAACTCCTGTGATTTTGTTCGTGCACCTGCTGTTTTTCTAACAATTGTCATGCTTCATTTCTCACTGGAGAAACTTTGCTTTCCCTGTCAAGTGTGATTGAAGCTAGCAAACCCAGCAGCAAGCCAGAAGTCCAGACCCAGGCCATCCCCAGCCCTGCGCCAGCATGGTGCCAAGGGAGCCCTCTAATGTCAACCTCGTATTGCTAGCGGATGGAGCCTTTCTGCCCATGTACCTCTGCCACCACTCTCACCCGACAAACGCAGGCTTTCAAAAGCTGTGGGCGTATCTGAGTCCACTCAGATCTACTGCCAAAAGAAAAATGTTAGGTTAATCCTTTATGGTATCCTTTTAAAAAATGACTTGGGAGACCTTCTTACATTTCCTGAATAGTACTCAGGTTTTCTTATATAAACTGGGATACCAAAATGCTATTTATGGTCATCCGTAATTAAGAAGTTGAAATTTATAAACAGTGAGTGCTAAAGTCTTTCTGGCAAAGACTTTGATGATGCTACAGGAGGCTTTCCCCTATCAGATATATAGGCATTTTAAATGTTTTTCCATTTTCAGTAGCATTGACATCTCTGCAGAATGGTATCCTCCATAAAATGGGGAAATGTCTGAAAATGTCACGTACTTCTAAGAGTCTGCCCATTGCCCCTGCTGTCATATATACCTCTATAATAATTTTGTAAACATTAGGCCATTTCGAGGAATGCAAATGTTCTGCTTTATGTAGAAGGGAGAGATTGCTGAAGCGCTGATAGAGACATATTGCTTTGTGAAGAAATATAGAAATGGAAAATTTACATCCAGTGTGACTTTCTCTAGATTCTGTCTTTTTGCCTCTTTCCAAACCTTCAGTTTTCTCCTTCTCTTTTGGTCTTCATGGCAGGGGGGAGAACACAGGGGGGACGAGGGCAAGTTTATAAATAAAATGGGGAAAGAAGGAGCAGTTTTATTTTTCAGAAAGGAATATTCATATTATTCACTGACACAGAAAAATGAGCCACATACACAAGATTTAAACTTTAAAAATGAAGGACATCTTTCCTACCAGGCCTATAGAAGAGCTTTGAACTGTAGCAATTCAGGTATAGGAGTGAATGCTGGGACTCAGCAGTGTTGGAGTCTGTTCCCTTCCCCAGCTCTTGGACAGTCTGCCTATGTGCTCTTGGACATTTTCTCCTGAAGTGCACCCAGCAGTAGTTTTCCACCTGCATCTACAAATCCTAGGAGATGCGGGAGGCATTACGCATAGGTTCTGTGAAAGGTAAAAACAAGCTTATTGTCAGTAGGCTTTAAATGCTGGATCTGTACTTCACTAGAAGAATGCTTGCATGTAAAAAATAAGACAAACCTCTGCTATCATGTATGCAAAGGGGAATGGTAAATTTTCTGACGTCTGGTGTTTGGAACTGAAGCCTGCTTCGAACTGCAAAGACTACAAGACAGTCTGCTTATTTGAACCTGTCCAGTTCAGCTGTTTTGATCCATCTCAGCTGTGTTGTTGCCCTAGCACCTTTTTGTGCAATTTTGGAACATTACAAATATAACAAGTGGACAAAATCTAATTTAGTGCACTCTACTAAAAAAAAAAAATGTGCTCAATCGTTCTGTTATCACACTTACTACTGTCACCCCATTGTTTATTTCCAGACTGTGCAATGATGAACAAAAGAGGTTTTTGGTGTTTCTTCAGGGTGAGAAACTGTAAGTTTATTCTATAAATACAACCTGCGCAGACTTGTAGGAAGGGCTGAGGTGCATGTTTTCTTCAAGGAGGGCTGTGCAGCATGCCTCAAATAGAGAGATCCTTACTCAACAGGTAAGGATGATGAGTAAAGCCTCTTTCCTCCAAAGAGTACTTAATTGCTTTCTCTTGGGGGGAAAAAAGAAGAAGCCAAACAAACAAACAGAAAATGGAAGTGTTCCAACTATCTGTAGAAGTTTTGTTTTCACACTGTGCTTCAGTCTCATTACAGCTTTTGAGGAATAACAGTGATAGTCAGACATTCCTCAGATGGGAAGTGATTAGGGCGTGAATTGCTGTAAAAAGTACTATTTCCAGTAATAACATGGCAGGTGTTTTGAAAGAAAGCTGTTCTAACCTTTCAGATTGCAGAGGCATCCCAGTAATTCTAAGAATCACAATGTGCAAACGCCTAATTTCGATATCACTTTGCTAATTAAGAGGGGAAAAAAGGTATGAGGAAGCTGAATTTTGAAAGACATTCTCCTGCAGATTAGCAGCTTCCTATTTCTGATCTGTCACTAGAAATAAGGTCATTTACCTGTAATTTCAGGACCTCCATGCCGGGGAGCAGTGTTGCTAGCATTGATGGGCACTCCAGGTACAAAAACTTATGCTTTGATCAAAGCCTAAAAAATTTAAAGGCATTGCACCATGGA
The DNA here is from genome assembly GCF_018139145.2 of Gymnogyps californianus. Classification (NCBI taxonomy): domain Eukaryota; kingdom Metazoa; phylum Chordata; class Aves; order Accipitriformes; family Cathartidae; genus Gymnogyps; species Gymnogyps californianus. The sequence continues at coordinate 73,179,752 of NC_059471.1, read as the reverse complement.
AAATAGATTACAGTTAGTGATACCAAGATAATTGTTGTCTGAGAATTATGGTGTCTTCATGGCACAGGATGCAACTTCTTTAAAAGATTTCTGCATGATGTTGCTGTTCGATGCACAAAATCTTGCCTTAAAGATTTCATCTGAATGCAAATACACCACATCCCTTTTGAAATCGTCCTGATGGTACAATGAAAAAATTGCACATCATTTTCTCTCTGAACTTTGTTTAGATTTAGATCTTAGCCAGTGAATCTTGTTCTTTCCGTGCCTGATCACCTCTCTCAGAAAACCTTGCCCTGAGTAGCTGTTAACAAATTTTGATCAGGTCATTTCTCATCCTTCTCTTTCTTAATTAATTAAATTGACCCCTGGTGTAGAAACCCAGTATCATCCCTGTCATTCACGGTATACCACAAGCTCAAGATTTGGTTAGATTTTCTTTCCACGTAGTTGTACAGTATCTATTCAGTTTACAAACCAAAGTTCTTCATTTAAATGTTAATCCATTCTTGACAACCCAAATTATGAATAGCATCAAAAGAATCTAGGGTCTTCTCCTATTTGGACTAAATAGCACAAGTCCCATTACTTCTAATGGATGCAAAATTAGTTCCCTCTTTTTGCACGGTAGAAGTGTAAGAATCAGAAGTAATGTGGACAGTTAGAGTAAATAAAATGAATCTATTTGTCCTATTTTCAGACCATGGATTGCATGTTGCTTTATTACTTTAGCACAGTATTCTGTTTTTCACTACTCGCTAAGGACTATATTTTGCCTTTAGTTTTCATTCAAATCAGCTATTAATATAGGGGGAAATTTGCAGTGTGAAACACTGTGCAAGATATTCTGAGCACAGTGAGAATCAAACCCATTCCCACCCATCCTAGCATACGAGTGTAGGGGTTAGTTCAAAGCCTTTTACTTGGCAGAAATCTGAATGCATCAGAGACCTGTTCCAAAGCACACGGAAATCACTGCAGAAAACCTCAGTGACTTCAGTGAGTTTGGGATAAAGCACTGGGACTTTCCTGAAAGGAAAAAAAATGGCAAATATTTCTAATTGTAAGTAATTTTAAAGCAGACCGCTTTGTTCTCCAAAATCACTTTTAAGGAGCTACTAGAGACCAAAACCATGTATAATTTGATTAGTTTGATGTCTAGGATTTTTTTTTCCTGCTTACTCTTTTTAGCTGATGGAAAAAAAAAGGTATTTTCTTACAAGCTTACCCCAGGTTGATCACAGATAAATTAAAGAGCTTTGATGTGGCCAGCAAAGCATACTTACTGATCTAATAACAAATACAAGTGTTCTTGGAAAAAAACTCTCGGGCGTATACTGAAATTTCATGTTTGTTTTTCTCCCCTTTTTTGAATAATAAAAAAATGAAACCCATTTATTTTTTTTTTAGGAATGTTTCTTCAAGCTGATTGTTCTGCTTCAGCTAAGCACACACTCTATGGCAGAAAGGATAAACAAGTACAGCTTTGTACTTGGTCCAGAACAAGAGACCCTACATTCAAAACTCTCATCATAAAAGCCACTGAGAACTTAACCTGGCTTACATTGCTGTTGCTTGGCTTTTGTTGCATGTAAGGCCTGCTTACTGATACCAGGCCTATTTGCTCTTACAGTTGCCAATATTAAGAAAGAATATATAGAGATTAGAAAATTCTCTTGTTTGTCCTAAAATTCAAGGGTAAAAGAACAAATTTCCATTCCTCTGGTTGTTGTTAGCCTTTCTTCTTTAGAGGGGGGAGCTGTGAATTACAGCAATGCCTGATGATAAGCTCCTATGTGCTGTTTTAGCTGACTGTATGATGGTGCATTTTCAAATTGCTGGTGCTCAGCATATTGAAAATAAGGACGCTTGCTTACACACTGGAAAGACATAGGTGTCAATGCCTTACTGAGCTCAGTGGGGACAGAAACTTGCCTGCCAGTAGAAGCACAGGGCTGCATAGGGTTCACTATCATGTCAGGGTCTTCGTTTTCAGAAACTATGTTACTGCGTGGCTGAGGTGGAACTGGCTCATGATGCCCTGTCCCTGCTACCTGTAGAATAGCCTCCTTCATGTGTGCACCACACTCTGCCTTAAATGCCTACGCTGCTTGTCCAGACTACTGCTATGAGAAGGGTGCCCTACTGTATCTTTCTCCGGTCCTTAGAAATCCCATTCTTTCTAGCCTTAGTTTTTCATGGACAGTTTTATACCTGCTTGATCTTGTCCAAGGATTTCCGTCGTGGTTAAATAGCCATTCTCCTCCTCTCATGTTTGCTCTCATGGAAGCAATCGAGCCACTCTCTGGGCTTTGTTTTGTATGCCAAGAAAACCAAGCAGAGGTAGGTGAAAAGGAACGTTTCTTTGATTTACCTTTAGATCATTTTAAAAGCTCAAAATGAAACCAAAAGCTTTTTGATGGACACAAAATGATCTTTTTTTCCTACAATTTGATCACTGAAAACCTTGAAGCTGTTCTTCATTCTGGATGAAACACTTTTAAATTCTATAATCATTAGGGAACAACAGTTTGAAACAAAAATTGTTGTAAACCAGAAAAACATCAAGCTTCTGAAAAAGGCAATTCTCTCCTTGCCTTTGACACAGCAGCCTTTTGGAGCCCTGCGCTTTGGAAGGATAAGGCTTCTCTAATATTCAATTTCTAATTAATTGTCAGTTGTTTTTGAAAATGCAAACTCCTGGCTTCCAGGGGTTAAGTTCCATTTGGAGATTCTTGTTTTTAGTTTGTTCCAGTGGTTATTTTTGTTGAGGAAAAAACTTACCTTAAAATGTGTGCTGTGCCTAGCTACTGAGTTAACAGAGGCTGGTTCTATTGAAAACTAGAAGCCCAAGGGGGTTTTTTTGTTCTTTTGGTGTTTCTATTTTTTTAATCCCCTGAAGCTATCTAGTAGATTTCTGTCGTGGCTGACTCCAGAACTCCTAATGAAAACCAGAACAGAACAAAGTTGTTGGGAGACACATAAACCTAATATTAGTTTGGAAGGAGTAAATATTTATCCAGGGAGAAGGAGATGACTTATTTAAAGACTGACCTAATTTATTATTTAGGAAAACCACCTTTTGGTATCCACCCTGCAGCCAAGAATTGTCCTTCTTTTTCCTAGGGAATATTATAGTTTAAGAAATGAACCACACAACCCAGAATATACTGGCAGGGGCAGTCTCCCAGAATGGAACTACTCATTAAACTCGTCTGTCCTCCTAACAGACCATTCTGAAGGTATTGCAGCGCATTAGGGACAAAGCTGGATCGCTGACAGGTCATGGGTCTCAGAGACAGTAGGTATAGTGGGAGGCACTCTGGTCAGGTTTGGGTTTGTGCTAGCAGTTTCACGGGACGCTTGTCCATGACAGACATCTTCACTCAGCAGTTCTGTTTAATACCTCATTTTTAAGCTACATGCCAAGTAAACCCCCAGAAAAATAAGTCTTGGAGAGTGTGAAGGGGTCAGGGAGGTTGTTTTTGTTTTCCTCATTTCATATTCGGTTAAGGTAAAATACTGGATGAGGCAGGGGATCATAAACATGGTAGAGTTTCTTATTTGAGGTTGATTGATTTTTTTAATTTTTTTTTTTTAATCCTGTGCGGACTAGTAACAATAAGGAACATTTCATATTTGCTGATAGCGATTGAAGTGTCAGATAGTTTGTGGTCCTAGCTTAGTGGGCAGTGGACAGGCCACCACAATTATTGGCAACTGTGATGCTTTCTCAGCCAAGAGGGCTTGAACAGGCTTGGAGAAAGAACTGCTTTTCTCCAGCAGAAACATCCTCTCTGACATAGAGCAGACGATAGCAGTGTGGTTACATATCCTGTTCTAGCTGCAGCTGAGCCCTGCAGATGTGGTTACCCCCAGGACCCTCTTCCACCCCCTCAGCTGCTCAGCTTAACTGCTTTTAAGGTCTTTTCCTGGCTCAGTTGAGTCAAAATGATCCAGATGAGCTCCAGCACTTCTAATAGTGGGATTCTTTTTTTTTTTTTTTTAACTGACCTGACCTAAGAAGCAGCCACACCGGCAGTTGTGCCAGCAATTGGAGTGATCAGTCACCTATTACAGGAAGGCAATAGTGAGCAGTCTGCGGTGAGCTGCAGAGGGTAACCATTCAACTTGGCCCAGCACTACTCAGAACAGGCGAAGCCATTGCAGTGTCTTCCTAGAGCAGCACAGGGAAAACATGACGTACCACTGCCTCTGCTGTGCTAGTGCTCGGGATGAGCCATGGGGCTATCCAGGCTTTCCGTTCCTCAAGCGTGAATAAAATACAAATTTCTATCAGCATGTGTGGATGTTGTGCTGCTTGGGCACAACAGTAGTCCTGGTCTAGTAGTCCCAGTGTAGTAGTCTGTGTTAGTGTATTTGCTGCCCAGATGTAAAACACCTGATGGATTTTCATTCTTTTGCTCTGTCTGTGCCCCTTTGTACCACACTAAATATGCTTTCCCTCTTTCACATGACAGCTCCCAGTATTTGTAAGGTTATCACATCTCTGCAGATGATTTGAATGCACGGTACAACATACTTAGTTATTTTTGTATTTCCTCATAAAGGCCTTTCCATGTTTGTGTTCTCTGAACTCTGCCCAGATTCTCATCCCTTTCATTCCACTGTTGAGGTCCCTGGCAGTATTTCAAACTGCAGAGTGGTAAGAGGAGTAGAAATCCCTGCTAGATGATGGGATCATCTCTGTGTATAGCTACAAATTGTGCTACCTTCAACTGTTGTGTTTCAAGATAACATTGCCATCCACACCCTCATCTAGCATGAGTGGGACTCATGCTTCAGCGTGTTCTCACGTCCTAATCTCTATGTCATCTAGACCTGTGACTTGACCAGAGGATATCACAGCCCTCTTCCACCCACACTCTACAAGCCCATGCTTATGTGTTGTATTTAGTTGCTCACTTCGTTTCTTCTTCATACACATAATTTCCAGAGGGTTTTCAGGAGAGGGGTTCTTTAGTGCTGCTTACAGTGATAAGAAATCTTATACTTAAGCTGAGTATCTTGCATCTTTCCGCAAGCACTGAATTAGAAATCTCTCTCTGAAATGAGGAGCTGTCTTAAAAACTGACTGAATACAGCCTAGTGCTAATAAAACCATCAGTTTAATTTAACATGGCTATGCCTGTGTAATAAAGCAGATGATAGGAGATAACTTACCTCAGTAGGTCCTGTACTCTATGTATTTGATGTGTCTAGTTTACCATGGTGCATACCACTGCCTACAGATCATTAGCTTTGATGGTGACTAAAACTGGAGTTAATCAAGCGCTCCTCTGTGACTCTCTCTTGCTACTCCATATGCTGTCGTTTATTATTAACCTATGTCAACAGCCCTTCCATTAATTTATAAGCCATATTACACTGCCCTTTACACCTGATACTATTAAAAGTAACATTTCCAGAAAGCTTTCGTGAAATACTATATTGATGACAGCACTTACAGTCAGACTGTACTGTATATGTACATTATGTACTCTCTTTTCTTCTTGTACTTTCAAGCTTTTGGAAATGCAATCACATTTAGAATTACGTCCTTGTAGGTGTTTTTCTGCAGCTGTTTATTGCCAGAGAGGCCAGCCAAAAATCTGCAATTGTCATCAGTGAGAATTTTGACACGTAACTCTTTGAGAGGTCTGTGATTCTTTTGTCGTTATTCACTCTGGCGCTTAATGTATTTCTTCACATATTATGCCATCACCCTAAAAATATGATTGCAAGTTTTGAAACTCATAGTACCCACTTCTTTTTTAAAGTTAAAAAAAAAAAAAGTGAGGATTTTGAGTATATCTGTATAATCCCGTCACACTGGTGACAAAATCCAGACTCATGTCTCTCATCGTGCCACTTCAATTAAGAAACCACCATAATAGTCCACATATTTCCATAAACTCCAGAGTTTCTCATAGACTGCAACAGAATTTTTTTTTCAGTTAAAAACTGGCTAAATATTATCAAATAATAATCAGTACAATACAATCAGTAGTTTTCTTTACTGAGAGTTATTCCTCCATACAAAGACATATACAGTGACCTTGGTAAGCGATCTATCTTAGGCATAGAGTTGAATGAGGCACATGAGCAGTTAAAATAGTCACGGTCCCCAGACAGTTATATCTTTTCTCATTTTTCCACTAAGCTATTTTAGAAAAATATAAAAGCATGTAATTCTGCTTGAAGAAAGGAGTGCATGTCTTTGTATAAAAAGGAGCCATAGGCTTTTACTGTAAAGGAATGGGAGAATTCACCTCCATAGATTGTAGACATTATTATTGGACTTTAACTTTGGCTAATTTCTTGGATTTGCTCAAAGTAATTGATTAACCTTAGAGGAACACTTTTTTGTATTTTCTCATCTATATGCAATAGGTTATGTTAGACCAGGAATAACAGATTTAGTGATACTTAGAGATGGTATTCCATCTTCTGTTGAAATACAGACATTCTGTCTATTCTGAGGCCTTAAGACAAGTTTCCATTGAAAGCAAAATCACAGCAACATCATTAAAATGTCCTAGCTTTTTTGAGATAAGGAGGTCTGACACTTGGGGAGAATACGCAAACCAACTACCTACTTCTGCAGATTTCTTGAAAGTGAGATTACATGATTTTAAAATACTTTATTTCAGTGTTTTATGATCTGGCAACTTTGATTGTTTTCTACTGTATCATACTTTTTTCCTTTTAGAAAACAAGGAGTCATCTTTGTTCATTTTCTCTGGATTTCAGATGATGATGGTGTTGACCTCATGCCAAACACAACTTGCCTTGGTTTAGGCTCACCGGTCAGTTCTAACCAGCAGTCTGTCACTAGTTTGACACTTAGCATTTGTGTAAATTTGTAGCTGGTAGATGCTGGAATTTGGCTAAGGCTCTCTCAGTTTCAGTGCCTTGCTGGACAGATTCACAGTCTGTGGTAAACCTAAGATTGCCTGACTCCCACACCCATATTTAAAACCTTTCATTTTGAAGCTGTACTGTGCATGCTAGCTCAAGTAAATAATCACTTGATATAAACCGGTTTTGAAGTCCAATCCGGGCTTCCATGGCTTGAAATGTCTTGTAATGTTTTGCTGGGGAAATAATGAGTCCAGCTGGAGCCCCAAGCACCTGAGTCCAGCTAAATATTGGATAACTTTAGTGATGGCTGTCAGCAGACAGAGCTCTGCTGAGCTCAATGTTGAAGTTTAAAGTTGTTAAACTGAGTGCAGAATATTCAGTCCACTGCAAGATTAAATCATTTGAGGCTTTCTGACTCAAAGATAGCTATCAGTATGTGCATGTGAAAAGATAAAATATTTTCACTGAAAATTGGGATCCTGCTGGATTCCTGCTTTCCCATCTGCTGCTGTGCTTCACTTACCTCTCTGTTAAGGGTTGAAGGAGACACAAAGACTACTGTACCTGCGTTGACCAGCTAGAATGATACAGTCTGCTCTTCAGTTTTCAATTGCTGGATTTCTTTACATAAAATTCACTCTAGTAAGAAACAGAAAGAGTCTATTGATAAACTGTACTAATCATAAAATCCCAATCTATGGATTATATCATTTTACCTTTATCCTTCAACACTTTTCAGTCTCACCATCCTCAGTTTCCAGATTGATTTAAAAAAAAAAAAAAGTTCAAATGAATTCTAATCAAACCAGGAGAAATGCATCTATACAGTTTCTGTAATGTTTCCCAAATGAACTGACATGGAAGCAAAGTGTGATTGATAACAAAGTGTAATAGGATATATTGCACATATCGTACATACAAAAATATTACTGGTTCCTTTAGTTTTATATGTCGTTAAATGTACAGAACTCAAGATGCTTTACCAAGTGAACTAAGGCTGGCTGTGAAAGACACAAATAAGGAAATTTATTTTCCCTCCCTAGGTTTCTTGGGAGAAACTGAGCAAGTCTAGCTGCTCTGAGGTGGATTTTTGCAACACTGACAATAAAATACAACATTTTGCTGTAGCCTCTCTCTGAAAACTAGTATGCCTCGTGTATGAAACGGAATGTGAATAGTCCATTGAGATTCTCTTTAATGTCTCCTGTCTGCTTTGCTGAAAGTCACTTGAAGAGCGCAGCCCTCAACATATATTCAGCATGTGAATTTATTTCGCAGTCTACACCTCCAAAGACCATTGTGACCCACAAACTGGCAGGGTCTCAAAACTCATGTGGCAGATCCAGAAGACAGAGCTGCACAGTACTGCCCTGTTTTGCAGTCTTAGCAATAAAGCTTAGGAGTCCCCAGCAAAAGCAGAGTCACAGAAGCAACAACCTTTTATTACCAGCCAGCCTTAGTTTCTCCCCATTTTCAAATTCCGAACTGAATTTTTCCAAAAACAGAACTTCTGCTCTCTTGCTTAAGTTAAAGGAAGTTTTCCTTAACAGCCCTTGCTCTATGTTTTCAAATGGCCTTTAGTTCCCTTTCTCTGCTTTCAATCTTCTTTACAGGCTTGCCTCCATGTATACCTCACACTTTCCTCTTCTGTATGTATGTATCTCATGTACCTCTTCCCACATCTTATGTACTTCTTCTCATCTCTCTGTCCCCATCCAGCAGACTCTTCTGCTGTCTGTCCCTTCATCAGTGTCTGAGATATATGTGTAAAATCAGGGTTCTCCTAAAAGGATGTAGACCCAGCCTGGAAGGGATCTGCTTACTGATATAAAGATGGTAAGGAAGGAGAGAAATTTTTCATATTCCTTGTCAAAAATGAATTTATAGACTGGCAAATGCTTAAGGTTAGAAGCCCTCTTTTAGTCTGAATTAAAAATTAGTTGCATTGTAACTAAGCTGGTATGATTCCACAGGTACTTTTCCCAAATGTAGCTCCATTGCACAAAGTGCCAAATGGAGTTTCTTGCGGGAGTCTCATTTGGTCCTGCCTCAGACTAAGGCGGATGAACCGTGTGTTACAAACAGTGGCCTGGTCTTCTCCACTGGGTTGCCAGCTGTGATGGAGTAGCATATGGGCAGTAGCATAGGCTGTAGAAACCTGTTTGCTAGAGAATGCCACCCTTTCTCATGGTTCATTTGACAGTCTCCAGAGACTAAATATCCACATCATTAATATCTCATAGTAAACTGTATGTTAGAAATTAATATATATGTGACACTTTTACCCTTGCATAACACAGTGGTTTCCATTTATTTTTTAAATTTATCAGGTTGGATTTTTTGAAGGCATGCTCTGTAGTCCCAGGAAGAATTTGGAGCTGCCTACAGCATTGCCTCTCAGATTAAGATCATGTCACTGTTTCTGCTGTGTCCTATTGTTTGAAAAGATGAAGGAAAATAAAGTTTTGTACATAGAGTTCTCAAACAAAGTTTTGGGCCAATAGCGATTTTTTTCCTAATTTTAAACAAAAAATGACTGAAGATGCCTTCCTGTCCTCCATAAAACATTCTGCTTATTTTTATGCGGAATAAATGAATATAAGTTTAAAAATGTCAAGGAAACATATTTGTTTGGATTATGCTAAAAAAAAAAATTACAATATTTAGTTTAACCCTGAAGAATTTATACATCTTTCTCACACCACTGTCTTGCTCTAATACCACAGCTCAACTAGCAGAGTGGGTCAGGGGTTTCTGAAAGTGCCAGTGGTGTATGGCTTTTGTCTCCATAGACAGACCAAGCTGTAGGCGGCACACAAGCTGGCAGCGTGCTGATGGAGCTACCTGCTGTATGTTGGAAGGCGTCTAGACTGAATTTCTGTCCTGGTGACATGAGTAACTCTTGACATATGTTTACAGAAGAAATGGATTGTTTTGAGGATAGTCAGGAAAGCATTTTCAGAATTGGTACTATGCGTTTACAAAGCAGCTTGGTCTAAATTAGTGCCTGCAAATAAAAGATTATTTTCCTTTGATGAGTAAGACCCATATCACAGGGGGATTGCAACCGTGACTTTCAGTTTTAGGAGTTTTGCAAGCTGAGGTGTCTTCCTTACAAAGAATTCTCCTTAGTTAACCTCACAGTTATGGAACTAAATACAATCCATTTAATGTCTGGAAAAGTGTTTTATCCATTAGAGGAGTACTGAAAAAAGGTACATAATCAATCATGAGGTGCCAACAAAAAAGATCACCATCTACAGAGGTGTAGCAAAAGCTAGATAAGGAGGAGGAAGGTGCTTTGGAGAGGATTTAGCTTTTAACTGGATGTAACAAAGAGGAGCCATTGGGTTCAAAGTCATTAATTGCTGAGGACAGAGAAGGAAAGTGATTGTAGCAAAACCAGTGTGGAAAAAGGACGGAGGCAAGACTGGAAATGAGTGTCTTGATAAGAGTTTGGCATTAGGGAGAGAAAGAAAGGCACACATTTAAGATGTGGTGGTTTTTTATGATGGGGAGAGAAGGAGTGAAAAATAACCCTCAGTTATGGGTTTGAGTAATAGAGATGAAGATGGTGATGTACAAGGGAGAGAGAAAAGTCTGCAAAGGAAGTTTAAGAATTGGACTTTGAATGTGTTAAAATTCAGCTAATTTGAAGACCTGTGTGCTCTCTAAAAAGCTCTGATTTACATTTTTTAATTTCTTTTTTAATTTCTTACAGACTTGTGGGAGAAGGGGTCAGGGTAAAAAATTCTTTTGTTAGGTCTGCAACTTTTATCTGCAGGACTAGATTGGTTTAATTTGGAATAGCACATTGAGAGATTCAAATTGAAGTTCAGTTTTAAAACTGATGTTCCTGCCTTTCTAAGCTAGCTTCTGCCTAGAGGTTGTGACAGAAATGTTGTAGTCTCAGTATATGCCAGCCTGCTGAGTGCTGCTTTTTCTGCCCACGACCAGGGTGGCCTGCCACCTGCTGAGGTGTTTCAGATCTCACAAGCTCTTTTAGGCTGTTTGTTCGCCCTCCATGATTCAAACCCTTTCAATAAATGGTCTCTTTGTAATTGCTTGCTCTAAGCTCAGTTTTGGGGCGTTTCAAAAGTGGAGTTGTTTGCAGCCAGTCACTTTCTTCTTTCAGCTGCAGTAAAGACCTTGAAATTTATTTTTTTCTAGGGTATTGAATTTCAATGTTTTATCATTTTTCCCCCAAGGAAGGTATGAATGCGAACTACAGAGAAGTTTTCTTTCTGGAGTTTGGCCAGAAAGAGTGCTTTTCCGCCTGAGTTTAGACATATATTTAGGTACCTTACTGAATGTGGGCCAAGATTGTAGCCTGGTTTTGGAGTTCAGTGAACAATAAGTGAAAATCATGCGTGAACATTTTTTTCTAATTGTGAGAATAATATTTGCAAATAATTTATTTAGTAGTTACCAAGAAAGCTTGAGCTTGATGAGGTAACCCTTTCATGTAAAAAAAATCAAAACACAATATCCATTCCTATTAGTTGGCCCACTTAGATTTTAAATTCTTCAAAATGAATTAAAAAAGTTTCCATGAAGCAAATGACACTATTCCTTTATAATAGGGCAATTGTGAAGAAGAGTTTAAATTTGTAAGTGTGCATGTTTTTGTTTAAATATGTACAAATATGTACACATCTGACAACCAACAAGCTCTTGAAAATATTCAGGTTATAACTGCCTCAATGATTTTTAAAAAGTGTGAATAATTATTATGGAAATTATTATGGAAAGATATACTTTGTTGTGAAAATGTATTGTCTAGTAAACAGGCTATCAAAATTTATATTGATAGTGTGTCATTCTTTATAAATTGCCCTTTTTATTGATGATAGTTCAGTACTTGTGGACAAGTGGCAAAGATGACTTGCTTCCCTCCAGAGCTCTTTAATTACAAGGTCTTTGAATAACTGTGTTAACAGGTTGAGATGTACTGGCTGCATTAGCTGACTGTATCTCGTAATTTCATTGGGCTGATTATAATTCATAGTCATTTTGATTGTAGATCAGTAGGACAGGAAAGGAGTGCATTTATCTCTGTGAAAACAAGAGTATTATTCTAGCTTGGTATTTCACATTCAACTGCCCTCATTGACTGGCTCCAGTAAGTTTTGAATATTAATGAGATGAAGACCAACATCTTTAATTCAGGGGAAGCAACAGATAGTGTGAAAACAGGGGCTCTCAGGGTAGTCAAATTAACATTGAAAGTATTAAATGAATTCTTATCCTGAATTTTTTATGTGTAGGTACCAACAGTAGTCACGTTGTTGAATGTGAACTACTCAGATGTTACTAAAGGCATCCTGCATTTCCTTTAAATAGTAGAATTTTGCATTTTGTGGTTCTCACTTCTTGAATATGGATCTCTATTATTTACTTTCACCAAGAATTTTGAATATAAAATTTGCATCCATAGACATACTTGTTTTGACTCAAACCTTCAAAGATTCATATCACTGCATATGATTTGCATGGAGTTTGGTCTTCTCATTCTTCTCTGATGGAAGTGAGGAACATTTTTATATTCTGTGAATTTATGTAAAACAGCCTTATATAAGGCTGAATTCAAACTGCATCAGGACCTAGAGCATAGCAAATTGAGGCTTACGCACACCTTGTGTGTGTACTCAGTCAGGAATATTAGGAAGTGCTCCCAGGTCCCAGTTTAGATGTGGCCCTATCCATCTTCATTAAGAAAGCATTCTTGGGAAACACCTTGTTATTATTTTATACCAGAATTTTAGAGATTTTCAGATTTTTATGTTGTTTTGAGAACAATATAGCAATTTAAACATCTCTTAGTACTAAGATATAGCCTGAGGCTGTTTGCTTTTCCTTGCATTAATATTCTTGTCTTGTTGGGGCAAGCAGTGATCCAGAAACGTAAAGACAGGCTACATAACCTGTGAGAGCAGCTAAATATAGAGAAATTGGCTACATACAGCCTAAGACAAGTCACTATGTTTAAAACTTCAGCTGTGCTTTTCAGATCAGCCTGAAGTACAAGTTAAGGCCTATTCTCCTGCCAGCTACATGGAAGAATTAGGATTCTTCTGAGTTGTAATGCCTTTTACCGCTCCTTCACTCTTGGGAATGTACTGATGCTGGAGATAGATGTTTATGCTTCGGATCAGGGGCTCCCCAGGGATTTATACTGATACTGCTTCTCACAAAGTGACTTTGTAGATCTAAATTAAAAATGTCGGGCAGTTCTTCCACTCTGGCTACCAGTACAAGCACTAGTGAGAGCACTGCAGCAACCTCCAGCTCCTCCGTGTTTGGTTCAGTTACTGTGATAGAGATGTCTCTTCTGAGAAGTCTCATAGCTCTTGTGTTTAAGAAGCTGCATGGAGAAATAGCAACAAAGAAGAGATAATAATAGTAAATACAAAAAAAGGCTTTAAATAAAAATCTCTTTATGTTCATATTTCACGTCCTTAGCTGACCCTTCTGTTCTTCCAGATTAGGAAGAAACTTCTGAGAACCCAGTTACCCCAAAATTGCTGACCTCCTTTCTGCTGAGCCATAGCCAGTTAGGAAGACATAAGTGTGATGGGGCACAAGCAGTGGCTTACAAGTAAAGCATTGTCTCACCCCACTGGAAATTTGTATGAGGGCACAGAGCAGCCAGTCATACCAGTGACAGGGCTCTAAAAGCAGCATACAGCATCTGATCAACAGAAGTTTGCCAGATGCTACTGTGATACACATTTTGGCTGACTTGAATATTCTGGGGCCTCTTATTCGCAAGTTGGCATTCAAGGTAAGGTCAATGTTTGCATACAAATCCTGCCAAACCTTTCTTCCATCACCATCACAAAAGCACACAGATGTGTCCAGTTTGCTTTGCCTGCCAGCCAGTAGGCATCCATGATTGCCAGGTAAAACTGCCCACTTTGCTGTACCAGCCTGTGGGTGTTTGGTGCAGGCATCTAACTGAATAAATGTGGAGATAGACCACAGTTTTATCCAGGATAGGACCTTAAATCTCCCTTTGTACCTTTCAGTGTCAACAGAGGTGTGCCTGAGTGTGCCTGAGTTTGAGGTTTCCCTGTTTATGCAATCTCCATTGAATGCACGTCCTCAGAGAAGAAAGTAATTCCTTAGTAACTCTAGAGTTAAATAAAATTCATAAGAATTGACAAATGAATACAATGAAACATGCTTCCAATATCCTTGCAAATCAGTAACCCACATATTACAGTTTCGTAGCTTAGTTTCAGAGTAAAAGAACTGTTCACGTGTTCTGCAAATTTATAGTGGCATCCAACTTTGTTTTCTTCTGCAAGATTCTTCCAATAACATTACAGCCAAAATGTTTTTTTCTACTTTTTTAAAAATCATTACCAGTTCTTTAAGCATTTTAATTTTGTGTGGCACTGGAAGTAGAAAAGTCTGGTGTATGGGCTAAAGCTATTTTCTGGAATTGCAACCAGAAGAAATTTAGAGACAACATGCAAAGCATCATCTCAGTTGTTCTGAACGTGAGCATTGCACCCTGGGACCCATTGAGATCTCAGCTGGTATTCAGATAGGTAAATATTTTTCCTGTCCTCAACCTGAACTTTAGATTGTCCAGATGAGAACAGATGAGAACATCCAGATGAGATGGATGTCATGGATGGATGTTACCCAGACAAGAACAGAAATGGAAGGAAAATTTAAAACTTTGTAATTTTCAGGAGGAACTGGAGAAGATCGAACACTTCAGTCTGAGACATTGATTTTGCCTGTTAAATGTGAAAGTGGTGAATTATTAACATTCTTTTCACTAATTGTCTTGTTAACATAAAATAGCTGAACTATGTTAACTTCTAGAGTGCTTTTGTACAGTGATTAGATAACGTGAGCTTTAAAGCTTTAGAGGAGACATGTTTCTATGGCACAGTTATGTGGAGAAAAATAGTCTCCCAAACTGAGTATCAGTGAACAACTCCATCAGGGCTGTGCACATAATTAGCAGTAAATACCTTTCCTGATAAAAATTCTTTCAACTGTTACATGTTTAGCTAAAAGAACTGGAATGATTTTTCAAATAAAAGCTGTTGCACTTGGGAAGCATCTTTCTTCAGTAGTTCTTTACAAATGGCTTTTTGTGTATATGTAGTGAATATATTAATGCATTTTTATGGCCTGGGTCAGGTGGTCCTGAGATCAAATGAGGCAGGTGTGTAGAACCAGAGGAATAAGAAGGAAAAAAATTTCCATTGAAGTGTCTGAATCTGTTAAAGAATGGGATTTTCCTCACTAACTCTGCAGAGCCATGCTAAATTTACCTTTTAAGACATACCATTAAGATATGAAGAGCTCCCTTGGAATGGTCACCTGATTGTACTTGCTTAAATGCAATAGGAGAGCACCAAATGGAGGATTTAGTCCACTGGATTTATGCGTCTGGCTCGCACCTGAATTTTAGGCACTCAGACAGTTTTCTGGAAGGCTTCTACATAGAGCTCATGTCTTAACAAAATTTGGCACCTGAGATCTCCCTTGGAAGAGTTCCTGCTTTTTCTTTAATTGTTTAGGAAGCAGGCACAGATACAGGAGATTTGTGTCATTAGGTATCTATTATTTGGGTGGGTTCCCTTCAGGCAGGGGATTGTTTCTCCTTCCATGTTTGCAGAACACCAAGCTCAGCTCAATCTTTTTGCAGTGGCTTGGAGCAGCACTGCAATGTAAATATTCAATCTTAATATCTGTGATGGCTCTGAAATTCAGGATGAGAACCTTACCTGGCTGTGGGCCCTCTGCTGTGGTAGCTGTCTCCTTTGCATCTGTGTTTTTTTGCTCTAGGTACCAGTAAGCAGTGTTGTGAAGTGCAAGGGTTGTGTTTGGTGATGCTCAGAAGAAGACATATGAAGACGAGCACTTGTTGCATTACTTTGTTCAGGAGAGAAGTTCTCATATCTCAAGCTATCAAAAGCTTTGTGGCTTTAGTATGGAGGTGACTGACTCGTGGGTTTTAATGTCTGTAGGACTGGATGCAAATTACATCCAGGCCGTTCTTCTACTTCTTCCACCTCCTTGTGTGATATCCATTTAGGAAGCCTCAATACTAACCATTACCTATCCATCCTGCTAAGTATAAGCGACTGATAGTCTTCTTTCCCAATATATCTGTTTACTGGAAGAGTTACAGCAGTTTATTAGCATTTCTGGCAGTAAACATAGGAGTGTTGAGAATCACACCACTTAAAAAAAATTAATACTAAATGTCTCTCTGAAACAGTCTTGGAGTTTTAAGATCAAGTTCTAGAAGACAGCTTTTTCTTTCTTCAGTTTGTGTAAAGTTTCACTACATGTTCTGCTTTTATGTTTCATGTTGTTATCACAACAAGTTTCTTGGCTGAAAAATCTTTTATTCCAGGTAGCAAGTGTTTCCTTATAGTGAAAAATAGTGAGGTTTCTTTCAACATGAGGTATAATGGAGATAGTATTGCCAAGAGAAGTTAAATTATTACTTCCACATTATAAACCTGAATCACTGAGGTTTCCTAGGTACGTTTTTTTTCATAGCAAGTTTGACTTGTAACAGAAAGATTAGCAGTTTTCAGAAAGTGTGAATTTAATAAAAGGCATCTTTATGCCTTGTCATTGCTATACACACACATTTACTTCTACCAACTGTAACATACATTTGCACTTGCTAATCCTCCAAAAAAGAAAAAAAGAATATTTGAAGTCCATGAAAACAAAAAGACTTTTAAGTGCCCTTAAAATAATGTGAAGATTAAGGGGTCTATTTAGAAACTTCGGTCATGGAGAGATTTTGTTCTCTTCAACGTTTCTCAAGAACACACTCTGTTAATCTGTTTTGTCTGATTAATATCAGATTCAGAGCCTCTTCATGATTTATTTTCATAGAAACAGATGTTATCGTTTGTGGTGGAATGGAGACATATTCTGGGCATTATGTAACCTCCTTTGGCATTAACTTATGCTACATGTTTTTCCTTCATTCTGCCACAACATTGTAATTGTACCCAAATGGTTCTCAACATGTTTCCATAGATACTTAGCGTGATCAGACTTTGTGTAATATATTGTATTGGGTTTGCGTGGCAAGGTTTTGGTAGCAGAAGGGCTACAGGGGTGGCTTCTGTAAGAAGATGCCAGAAGCTCCCCCTATGTCCGATAAAGCCAATGCCAGCCGGCTCCAAGACAGACCCACCGCTGGCCAAGGCCAAGCCCATCAGCGACGGTGGTAGCGCCTCTGGGATAACATATTTAAGAAGGGGGAAAAACTGCTGTGCAACAGCAGCCAAGAGACAGGAGTGAGAATATATGAGAGAAACAACTCTGCAGACACCAAAATGAGTGAAGAAGGAGGGGGAGGAGGTGCTCCAAGCACCAGAGCAGAGATTCCCCTGCAGCCTGTGGTGAAGACCCTGGTGAGGCAGGCTGTCCCCCTGCAGCCCATGGAGGTCCACGGTGGAGCAGATCTCCACCTGCAGCCCGTGGAGGACCCCACACTGGAGCAGGTGGAGGCCCAAAGGAGCCTGTGGCCCCATGGGAAGCCCACGCTGGAGCAGGCTCCTGGCAGGACCTGTGGCCCCGTGGAAAGAGAAGCCCACGCTGAAGCAGGTTTGCTGGCAGGGCTTGTGACCCCGCAGGGGACCCATGCTGGAGCAGTCTGTTCGTGAAGGACTGCACCCCGTGGAAGGGACCCACACTGGAGCAGTTTGTGAAGAACTGCAGCCCATGGGAAGGACTCATGTTGGAGAAGTTCATGAAGGACTGTCTCCCATGGGAGGGTCCCCACGCTGAAGCAGGGGAAGAGTGTGAGGAGTCCTCCCCCTGGGGAGGAAGGAGCGGCAGAGACAACGTGTGATGAACTGACCGCAACCCCCATTCCCGTCCCCCTGCACCGTTCGGGGGGAGGAGGTAGAGAATTCAGGAGTAAAGTTAAGCCGGGAAGAAGGGAGGGGTGGGGGGAAGGTGTTTTTAAGATATGGTTTTATTTCTCATTATCCTACTCTGATTTGACTGGTAATAAATCAATTTTTTTTTCCAAGTCAAGTCTGTTTTGCCCGTGACAGTAATTGGTGAGTGATCTCCCTGTCCTTATCTCGACCCATGAGCCTTTTGTTATATTTTCTCTCCCCTGTCCACCTGAGGAGGGGAGTGATAGAGCAGCTTTGGTGGGCACCTGGCATCCAGCCAGGGTCAACGCACCACATATATGCCTTGGTCTCGTAGATAACTCTTGTTTTTAAACACTGAGATCTGCTACACCTGCAGTTTTCAAATCGTAATTGGTACTGGTTATAACACAGCAGTTTTGAGCACATATTTCAGTGCTGTCCACCAGCTCTGCTTTTGTAGCCTGTGATGTGTTATGCAAAATCTCTACTTGCCACCGAAGTGTTAATAGAGTGCTATGGGCTCAGTTAGTGTGAACACTCTCCACATCTTCAGGAGTGTCAGGAGGAGTGGTGGAGGATTGAAGGCGAGCACTCCAGCCCAGGCGAGGGAAAGAACAGACAATTTGGGAAAACTGTATGAGCATGAAGGACCTGTTGAGAAACAGCTAGATGCTGGAGCCTCCCTAAGGATAGTTTGGCCTAATGTGACAGTTCTGTGTTTGCATTACAGTTTGAGGTTCTCCTTCAGGAGCTGCTGTTCTGCTTGGGCCCTGCCAATTAGCCTCAAGTTTTTTTAGTTAGCTTGATCCTAACCGGCAGACTTGTCATGGCACTTGTAGCCAACTGATTTGAACATGTTTTAAGTCACTGGGAGCAGAGATGTACCTGATACATTCTTTTGCAATACCCCACTCTATTTCTGCCTCCTGAAATGGAAAGGAAGGACCTGGCTGACACCAAGAACAGCTCCAAAGTATGCCTTGTACATACACAACAACTCTTTCACCTGTCTTTTGTGGAGGGCTTTTCCTCTTCCACAGACTTAATTTCTTGCTGTGTTTCTTTTAAAGCCTACTGGTTCAATGACCAACCTCAGCTGGCAGGGAAGGCAAAGGAGTCTGATTTCTTTTGAAGTGAAGATGATTGTTACTTCAAAAGCCAGTCAGCGGATGGGCTTGGACTGGGAAACAACATTTCATTTGGATGTTTTGAGAGGTTTAAAAACCTCTGGGTTGCAGCCGCAACCTGTGTAGGAAGTGATATGCTGTGTAAGCCAGACTGAACAGACTGAACACTCCAAAAGGTACCAGAGAACATCCTCTGTCTTTTGCTAAATGTATTTTAGAAGCCCTGCTGAAATGAATATAGGAGCCTATGTTGGGACCAAGCTAGGGCAGTGTTACACAGAAGCACAGGTGACCCAACCACTCACTGGAATTGGTGGAGCAAATCTGCGTCAGCCGTTCCCACTCATTAACTAATTTTTGTCAGTGGAGAAGTATAGGAAGTAAGAAATTATTACTTAGTAGTCCCATCTTCTTGATTTAATGTATAAAATTTCTAGGATGCAGGCCTTGCACAAGTGGAACAGATTACAGCTGCATGGCCTTCACATTTCCTTACCAAGTATTGCTTGTGATACTTTCCCCGGGCTTTAAAAAAACAAAGAGAGAAGAGGGAAGATTCCTCTTAAATTTTATGTGTGTGTAGTTTTGTTACTTCCCTTTAAGTCATTTTGAATAATTCCTTATTATACCAAAACAGTTAAAAGCTATTCAAAAGAAGGAAGCAGTTATTTTTGTAATGTTTAAATAGAGACAGTTTGAAATCTTCAGCCTTTTGTAGATACAAACTGATGTCTACAGGGCCAGAAAAGCAAAATTATGGCATGATGTTTATCAGCTCATGCTGCAAAGGAGACCAGAAGAGGGAAGAGCATGGTTAATAGGAAAAGAAAATGTAATTTCTGAGTTTCTGTGTTTCTAAATTTAAAACAGACATTTAAAGAAAAAAAACATCAATATTTTTCATTTTGTTTAGTTTTTGCTGTTAACCAAAGCCAATCTCAAATTTGGCACAAACCTGCAGGCTATTCTGCTTCAAAACAGAGCATAGGCCAAATATATGCAGTAGGTAGACTAATACAAATATTTGATAGCAATTAAAGTAATTTTCTGTATGTTCATACACTTGAAAGGATGTTGCAGACTTTCCCTTGTATGTTTGAAAGCGGATATGCTGGGATAATCGCACTTCATTGTTGCAAAAGAACATTAACCTCTAGAGGAGTTTGACTCCTGCCAGGGCCACATTTGCTGTTGGCTAACAACAGTGTTGATGTCAATGCAGCTGCGCCGGCTGACTTCTTAGCCATCCATCTTTAGATTTCAATCAATGTCTACCTGTAAAGATATGCTTAGAAAAGTGAAAGCACTGGCAAGTTCTGCTTCTGATTGTGGCAGAGAGGAGCATGAAGATTTACGTGACTATGGGTTTAAACCACAGCTGAAAGATACATGCTTTGCATGCAAATGTGTCGATAAAGATTAGCTTGTGTGCAGGAGGATGGACATTTTTAATATGTGAGCCCAACACAACACATTACAGTAGCTGGGCATAGCTGTCTGAAATTAATAGTTCATCATGGTGATTTAACTAGACAGTAACAACAGTATCTATGTATTCCTTTTGCAGAATGGCAGTAGTTCGTGACAGCATATTGATTTGGAAGACTTTTATCTAACTCTCCAGGTTTGAAAGATAAGAATTAGTATCTCTGACCTTTTCCTGTGGTTCATCGTGGTTTGCAGCTTTGGTTTCTTGCAGCATCAACCTTAAGTTTATTATAGGTACTAAAATGTATCTTCAGGCTGGTGATAATTGAGGGCAGAACTAGAGTTGTGAGGTGTTAGCTTCTGGCCTAAACATCCATGTCAGGGTTTCCTGCGACCATGCGAAGGGGATGGACCCACTAACTGAGATGCTGCCTCCCAGTCCTGTGTTCCTGCCAGAATTCTTTGAGCCTTTCAACAAAATATTCCAGGAGGTCGGATGATGTTTACTTAAACTTGCTGAAAGCTTTTGTTGAAGAGTCCCTTGCAAGCAGTGCCTGAAGCCTTGTGCTGAGACTGCAGAGGACTGTCATCGACCACGCAGTAGCAATGGAGTCAGGACAAAGCAAGAATAAATGGCAAAGTTTCAGATAAATAGACCAAGGCATCTGTGTTTGAAACATTGATTTCTTGGCTGGGTAATTATGAAAGGAAAGACAGCCAAATTTGCAGATGATTTTAGGACATTAAGGACCAGAGACAGGAAGGCCTTTCAGAAGCACCTACAAGGTAAGTGGACAGACAGGACTCTGCAAGGAAAAATCGTGGTGGCTGTTGGATGAGTGTCATACAATCATAGAATCACAGAATGGTTTGGGTTGGAAGGGACCTTTAAAGGTCATCTAATCCAAGCCCCCTGCAATGACCAGGGACATCTTCAACTACATCAGGTTGCTCAGAGCCCCGTCCAGCCTGACCTTGAATGTTTCCAGGGATGGGGCATCTGCCACCTCTCTGGGCAACCTGTTCCAGTGTTTCACCACCCTCATTGTGAAAAATTGCTTCCTTATATCTAGTCTAAATCTACCCTCTTTCAGTTTAAAGCCATTATCCCTTTGTCCTATCGCAACAGGCCCTACCAAAAAGTGTGTCCCCATCTTTCTTATAAGCCCCCTTTAAGTATTGAAAGCTGCAATAAGGTCTCCCTGCAGCCTTCTCTTCTCCAGGCTGAACAACCCCAACTCTCTCAGCCTTTCTTCATAGGAGAGGTGTTCCAGCCCTCTGATCATTTTTTGTGGCCCTCCTCTGGACCCGCTCTAACAGGTCCGTGTCTTTCCTGTGCTGAGGACTCCAGAGCTGGATGCAGTACTCTAGGTGGGGTCCCACCAGAGCAGAGTAGAGGGGCAGAATCAACTCCCTCGACCTGCTTGCCACACTTCTTTTTATTCACCCCAGGCTACAGTTGGCTTTCTGGGCTGCGAGGACACGTTGCTGGGTCATGTCCAGCTTTTCATCCACCATGTGAGTAACAAGTACCCATATTGCTGTATTTTGTTGATGTTCTGTAAGAGTGCATAGGATGTGGTCTCCATTACCTAAATGCCTGCAAGTGCAAAGAGGTGGTCCCTGGGATCTGGTATTCATTCCAGTCCTGTGTGTTGAACTGTTGGTGTCCTCCAAGCCTGGCCATTACTGTGAAGAGCTCAGCTGAAGCATCTGCTTAAATGTTATGTTTGCTCTGAAGTTGAAAAGTGTACTGAACTGTTTGAAAACACCACCAAACACGTAATGATGCACATATGCCCACCCATGGATATACTGTGTTTAATTCAGGTTTTCTATCACAGCAGGCCAATGCAATGTACATCATTAGAGACGTGGAAGGGGCCCATTCTGAAGAGGGACTGGAAGAATAACGTCTGTGAGGACACACTGAGGCAAAACTGCTTAAATCCCTGAACTTCAAATAAACTTAAAATCAAGCATTCTTGTATGCCACACCTTACAAACACAAAGGAGAACTTAAATTTTGAAGACAGCCTTTCTCTTATAAGAAGTCTGGCATTCCTCTCTATATCATATAACTTCTGCAATTTACTGGCACAATATAACAGCAAGAATAAACATTTAGTAGGTGATATAAAACTTGGGTGACAAAGACCTGTCTCTGCAGAAGTCAATGGCAAAATTGTAACCGTATCAACGGGGTCACTTGGTGTGTTTGTACTGGCTAGAGGTATGACAGTTGTCTCGAGGTGAGCTAACCTGCGTGTTCAGAAGAGTAGGCTGAGCATGTTAAAGGAATGCTCCTAAAGGACTGATGTATTTATAGTGCATCTAGTATCTGAACTGCCCCATCTGAAGACAGTATCGTGCCATACTCTGCAGAGAACACTCGCAGTGACTACTCACTGGCTGCAATGAGACAAGTCTGAGTTCAGAGCTGTGTTAGAGGACATAGAGCAACCCTGGCTGAAGAGGATTAGGAAGTAATTTTCCATCCACTACTGGCCCTTGTTAGCAGAGAGCTGATCAAGTGGAATACTGGGCCAATTTGTTCCCATGTGTCTGATGAAGGGGGCTCTGCCCTGGGGCCCTGGTGCATGTGCAGGAGGTCTTGCATTCATAGATTCACTGAATCACAGAACGTTTTGGGTTGGGAGGGACCTTTAAAGATCACCTGGTCCAATCCCCCTGCCATGGGCTGGGACATCCTTCACTAGATCAGGTTACTCAAAGCCCCATCCAACCTGACCTTGAACACTTCCAATGATGGGGCATTCAGAACTTCTCTGGGCAACCTGTTCCAGTGTCCCACTACCCTCATCATAAAAAATTTCTTCCTTATGTCTCATCTACATCTACCCTCTTTCAGTTTAAAACCATTACCCTTGTCATGTCACTACAGGCCCTGGTAAAAAGTGTCTCTCTGTCTTTCTTATAAGCCCCCTTTATATACTGAAAGGCCTCAGTAAGGTCTCCCTGCAGCCTTTTCTTCAGGCTGAACAACTTCATTTATGCCAGCAGAGCCATTTGGCCTTGTGTTGCTCGATATCCACCCTTCCTGCCACAGTGTATACAGTTGTGGCAGTTGCTAAGCATGTGAGAGATGAGGAAATGCTAAAATAGCAATGCTTTTCAAACAATAGAAGTTAAATAAAAAATTGTAGTGCTTATAGCATAGTATGGGACTACTTGCTATTTTTAGACTGATCATACTTCTATACTGCTACTCACTGTACATGCATTTGAACATCACCCAGTTTCACAGTTAAATTAAAAAGGATGAAGAGCAACGGCCACATGTGAAGGGATTTGGAGTTACAGATTGTATGGCTAACAAACCCTTCAGATCTGCGGTGCGGTGATTTGTACTACGTTATGGCACACTGGGTTTCAAAGCAATTCATACTCATTAGCAGGAAAAGTTAAGTGTTGGTGTCCTGGTTTCGGCTAGGACAGAGTTAATTTTCTTCCTAGTAGCTGGTATAGTGCAGTGTTTTGGATTTAGTAGGAAAATAATGTTGATAACACACTGATCTTTTTAGTTGTTGCTAAGTAGTGTTTATACTAAGTCAAGGATTTTTCAGCTTCTCATGCCCAGCCAGCAAGAAGGCTGGAGGGGCACAAGAAGTTGAGAGGGGACACAGCCAGGACAGCTGACCCAAACTGGCCAAAGAGCTATTCCATACCATATGACATCATGCCCAGTGTATAAATTGAGGGAGTTGGCTGGGAGGGGCGGATCGCGGCTCGGGAACTAACTGGGCATCAGTCAACGAGTGATGAGCAATTGCATTGTGCACCACTTGCTTTGTATAGTTTAATTCTTTTAGTATTACTATTGTCATATTATTATTATCATTATCATTGTTTTTCCTTCCTTTCTGTCCTATTAAACTGTCTTTATCTCAACTCACGAGGGTTTTTTTTCTGATTCTCTCCCCCATCCCAGGGGTGGGAGGGGAGTGAGCGAGCGGCTGCATGGTGCTTAGTTGCTGGCTGGGGTTAAACCGCGACAGTTGGTTTCGGCCTGAGTGTGATGGGAATGGGTAATTTCAGCACCTAGTATGTATATTACCTGCCCTTGTTAGACTATCGTGTTTTACACTTGGCTTTTATTAATCCTTTTCAGGCTTTAGCAAAATAGAAATCACAGCCATAATTTTCATTCCTCCCTTTATAAACTGGATGTTAGGAAAGAACAATGAAGAAATTCTGGGAGGTAAAACCTGATTTGATACATCCTTGTTGTGCTACCTGACACATTACTGTTCAGGATTTAGGCTAAATACATGAATAAAAGCCAATTAAGTTACTAATTCCTGTAACACCAGTGAAGGCATGACAAGGATGAATTAGGCATGGCTATCAGTAACTCCAAAGTAACAATATTGGCAGGACTTGCATGTTTCCACTTGGTTACAAATCTATTCACGTTACTAC
Organism: Gymnogyps californianus; assembly: GCF_018139145.2. Lineage (NCBI taxonomy): Eukaryota > Metazoa > Chordata > Aves > Accipitriformes > Cathartidae > Gymnogyps > Gymnogyps californianus. Next base: position 73,155,004 of record NC_059471.1, on the reverse strand, counting down.
TGAAAGTGATGTATTTTAAAATAATATACTTTAAAGAACATAAAATAGCTGCCACCACTCCCCACCCCCCATCAGAATCCCATTCTGCCAGTTAAAGTGCTGTCACAGGAGACTGTCTCTGTTGACAGTGACAGTGCCAGCGCTGACAGCCATCTAGGTGTTCACATGGCAAAAGGCCTTCTGACAGCTTAGAAAGGTGTCAGAATAGCAGCTTCCCATTTTCAGGAGGTATTTTATCAAGTTAGTATTGTGGCTGTTTTGAAATTAATTTCTTTCAAAAACACAACAGAAGAAAGCAATTTACACGAATGCCAAGAAAGCACATGAGTGTGTGCGTGTCATGAAACTAAACCCTTGAATTTTAGCTAGAATTAATTAAGCAATCACCTGTTCCTTTTTCCTCTTGCTCTCAAGAAAAATTAAAAAGTAAAAAAATAGCAAACTAGCATGACCTTTAAAACTAGCAAGGTTTAGTGGTTGTATCTAAGTGAACAACGTACACATCACTGTTTCAGGTGGGTAAGTCTTGGAATTGACAAAGAAATTACACTCCAAAATAAAAGGTTCAGCGTAACTAAGCAGAAATTAGCTATGTAACAGACAGCGCTATGGCTAGAACAGAAATACTGCAGAAATATTTAAAAGAAATGACAGTGTCCTTTCCCAGTAGAGCAGTTGGGACTGTGTTTTTCCACATGACATGTCCTTGTAATTCTAGGTTTAGTGACGAATAGTGGAAATTCCTTTCAGGTAGGGATTTTTGGCTCCTTCATCCAAATATCACATGCAGCACTATACAAAGTTTGTCCCTGTTGGAAAGAGGGAACAAGGGGAAGCTATCTGAAGGTGCATCAGAGGGTGGTACGTGATGGAGGACGTTCAGGAGCTGTGCCAAGCAGGTGTCCTGCGCCCAAGCCTGTTTCAGTTCCCCCCTTGCCCTGAAAGTGACTCTTTTTCACCCGGTACAGACAGCGGCCCGCTCCCCTTCATGGGGTCAGACAGATGGCTCGGAGCATGGAGGGAGGGAAAGGAGAGTGTGTGAAGCTCCTGCTTACCCTGCTTAGCCAGGTCTAACATCAACATGTTGTCCTCTGGGCCTTAAGAGTGTCTTGGGAACTCGGACCTGGCTCTGAGTCAGTGGGAAGCGGCCTGGTACTCTGCATTGCCTTTTCCCAGTGTAACTTGAGAGTACCTGAGGACCTTCCAAAGGCACTGTGCTCCTGTTACAAATCAAACCAGATCTTATCGGAAGCACCCCAGTCTGTGCATTTTTTTTAATGTATGTCCTGTAAATGTCTTTTTTTTCCAGAAATGAGAAGAAATATATAAGCAGATACTGGAAAGAAGTGAAAGTTGGAGACTTTGTGCAGCTTCGCTGTAATGAAATTATACCTGCTGACATATTGCTGCTCTCCTCAAGTGATCCCGATGGGCTGTGCCATATAGAAACAGCTAACCTGGATGGTGAAACTAACTTAAAACAAAGACAGGTGGTGAGGAGGTTCTTAGAGCTGGTAAGTCACTATTCCTAACTCTAATTAAGATAAGAATTTGTTTCAGGTAGGTAAACTGTTCACCAATCCACTCCACACCAGCTAAATCTGCTTGTTCTAGTAGTGCTAATGAATTACCGTTATGGTTGTCATTAAAATACTAGCACTCGCCAACAGCTGACCTCATCATAGTATCAGAAGTTTTACCATAGTTTTTCCATGAATTTGAATAGGAATTATTTGGGGCAATTGTGTGCGGTTGGAAAATGTTGGGGGTTTTTAATGGCTTCTATTGTAGCTTGATTTTTGAAAACACATTTTAACTACCCAGTGAGAAGATATTTAAATATAAACAACTGCTTTTCCTGCCTGCAAACGAGATCAGTTTCAATTAGGAATTTTGCCTGAAACTCCATGTTGCAGAATACCCCTCCAGCACTTGGAGCATTAAAGCTTGTAAGATTTAAAGGGACAGCGTACATGCATTCTGGAGGTGTCTGTGCTGAAAAACTGTTTTACTGTTCTCTCACTGTGCTTATCTCTCCTCAACAGCACTATTTTGAAACAAAACAAAATCCACATCATTTACTGTCAGCAGGATTAGAGGAAATTACCTGAAGTTTTACTTGCTTTAATAATCTTATTGAAGTAGTATTTATTTGTATGCCCTCCTCTCCCATCCTTCTTGCCAGCTAACCCCAGTTTCCTGTATTTTGTCAGGAAAAAAATAAATTATTTTCTAGAACTCAGCTGCATCTTTTTTCCTAGTAGCTCTTTTCATTTGAGAGATTTTGCGAACAATGGGAGCTGCTGCCCTTACCATTGTCATCAAAGCCTATAGTTGTGCTGAGGTAGATCAGCATTAATGAAGTTGCAATCCAACCGATAGGATAAAAATCAATGCGGCTTCCAAATAATTCTTTATGGTAGATAGAGCCTTTCTCTGAATAGCTTGTAAAAATGTGAGATAAAGACTTGTTTAATCATCAGTGATTTCCACATAGAATTTAGACATGACACGACAGCTACTGCCACGGCAAGAAGCTTAATCAACCACAGGCCAGATGTTTCAAAAACTCTGATTGTTTCAAAGAAGCTAATTGAATTGCTGCTCAAACGTCCCATCCTGTTCCCACTGAGAGGAAATTTCTCCCAGTGGGTAGAGCTCCAGGGAGGCACTCAGATGATGTATCCCAGTTCTCTGCCAGCATAGACTTCCTGCATGACCTCAGGCACGTTATGTAGGACAAAACCTATAGATTGCATATAGACTACTGAATACAGGGATGCTTTCGTGTTTGTGGGTACAGTTACAAGCTAAGGGCACGTCCCACCTCTATCTCAAAGGAAGACCCGGGAAAGTACCAGTTCCTCCACTCATCCACAGCAGATGGTTGGATTTCTGTGATCCAAGACCATCTGACACGCAGCAGGAGGTGCTGGTAAATACAGTGAAAGGAACTGATGTGTCCAAGTACAGATCATCACAAGACTGGCTTTCAAGAGCCTTGCTGCCCAGAGGAGTCCCTTATACTGCGTCAGGATCCCTGGCTTCGTGGTGGCAGAGTCGCGATTCAGCACTACGAGTGTGATTCCTGGAAGCTTGTGGGCTGAGAGGGGACCGTCTGACCCTACACAATCCCCTGCTCCTGGGAGCTGTGATGCCTAGATGTGTGCCTGAGCCATCAGTTGTGGAGTCACTCTTCTGTCTTCAACCAGCGAACACATGCATGCATTAATACAGCAGGAAAACCAGGAGGGAGTGCCCCTGCAATCTCGTGTTTGGCATACTCATTGAGGTTTAAATTGCTGATCCAAACCAGGCAGCTAAAGACTTCAAGTCTGGGTTTTGTACAGTTTGGCAAGACCTATAACCTTTAGACTGTTGTGTGGGAGTGTCAGTGCCATTTCCTCCCCAAACAGGTTAAAAGTTATTGGAGGCTGAATTGGGCCCTGTTAGGGAAGAAAGCTGAGGAAACAATGCCTGCCTAGGGAAGCAAAGCTAGGTTTGTGGGTCAAGCAACTCAGCACATCAGGGTATACGTGGCGTGGCTTGCTCAGCATACCCTGCTTTACTGAGGAAATCGGTTATCATATAGATACTTAGAGTCAGCTTTGTATACACCTAACGCACTTTGCATTTCCAGCCCATCCTCCTTCCGTGTCTTAGTTCTCTGTGTTGTAAGATGATTATGGAACTTTCTATTTCAGAAGTGTGCTCCCAAATATGTGGATAAATAATTTTTAAAAATAAATTGTAGATCACAAGATGCCTAGCTACAATAGCAGTGAGGTCCATAATAAATTGTCAGGGGTTAAACTGGGGTCAATGACAGAAAGCTCATTCATTCCAATGAAAACAGGTCTGGGCCCGAAGAAGTCAAGTATTGAAAGAGAGCTTGTAAGAAAACCACATGTGACTACCTCCCCTCTCTTAAAATAGCTGAGAAAGCAGGAAATATCCAAGCCTGGGTTCCTGCGTCAACTAAGTTGTAGGCAAAGTGCACACCTGCAAGTACCAAGTCCTCAGCAGCTGCAGCATCACAGAGCCTCTCTGTAACAGCATCCCATAAGTTATGCAGCAGAATACTTGTCATCCTCATTAAAGTCTTGGCCAAAACCTGTCTGAGCACACTGTTAATTCATGCAGCAGCATTAGCTTCCTCACCCCATACTAGTAGGGATAGATTCTTACTAGTTCTTGAAGGTGTTGCCCTGCTGAGAGACACTCAGCAGTGGGATAGAGGGAGCTGCTTGGGAAGTGTTGGATGAATAGTAGGCCCACAGCCAAGTAGCATGGAACAGCGAGGTGATGCCCGTTTTTTGGAGTGAAGTTCAGTTCCTATCTGGGTATGTCTTAAGTTGCCACAACTGGAGAGAGCTTATTGTTACATCTCATAAAATACTTTGGAAGACCAAAATTTTCTTGCACCAAATGCTGACCATCCTTTTACCAAACCTCAGAGAAGTTCGTTCCCAAATCTCTTATAGGATCTGCATCACAACCTGTTCATGCATTGGACAAGAATGCTTTTACATTTTTACGTTACCATTGTACTCAGCAGAACAACTCTCAGTTATGTTTATAGCTGTTTGGTTCTGTGTCATTCTGCAGCCCTGTTGTTCAAGCAGGAAAACAAACAAATAGATTATGTAGTCCTGACCCTCTCTTTCCCACACTGCTAAACTCTTCCCCCACCCCCCTTACAGAATGACGTGGCTGGTCATGTGGCTTATCATAGGACAAGAAACACAGATTTTTTGGAAGCTTCTTAAAATATCAGCTGCCCATAGCTGTCTTTGAATAATGTCTCTGTAGCAGTATCTCAAGCATTTAAAAGAAGCTGTGTTACAAAGCTTGGCATTTCTGTGTTTCTTACATGAACTGATAACTTCTGAGCATGTGCCTGTGAAGCAGGTCGATGAAGGATAGCGATTTCTACCCATCACTCTGCTGGGCATGGGAAAGGAGTGGGGGTAGGAACAGTTCTTTTAAGCCACTTTTATGCTTTTCTTATTCTGTCCCTGCCCTGTGCCCATCCATGCAATTTACAGTGCCACAGGTCTGCGCCGAGCTGCTTGCTGTAGAGAGCCTGATTGCCAATTTGGAGTTGCAGAAGTAGGGTGTGAGCTGGGCAGTTCTCTTGCAACCGCAGCGTTCTCTCCAAATGCCCTCTCCAGAGGCCAGCAAGCCTGTTACGTTGGGTAGAGCTGTCCTCTGGAAAGGCAGCTGTTCTGCCAGCATGCCCTGAAGGATCTGTGTGCATCTCTCTTCAGCATTAACAGCATGTAAGGTCCATAGTCTCAGAGAGTAAAAGGTCTTACAGTTTCCCTCTTCCAAACCTTTGCTCAGAAAAGTACCACTCTGATCTCTTTTTAGCCCAACTCTTGAAGCAGCAATAAGCAATTATAGAAGCAGTTCTGTATCCTTGTTTCCAGTGCTTTGCAGGCATTATTATACTCTAAACATATGCTCAGAAGATCCAAGATCAGCATTTGTGGGCTTGGATTGGACCTCTCTGCTTGTGAATTCCAAGAAACTGTCTTCCTTTATAGTGCAAGTGACCAGAAATATTGCTTATTTTAGTGCTGCTTTCATTTGTCTGAGTAATTTATAGTAGACTGGGAACATACTGCTTCTTAGCTTTGCATGTTTGTTAACGAATGTGATCTGACACAAACCTTTACTTTCTGTATATGATTCTACAACCTATCAATAGACAAACTGTGAGAAGTCACTGATATATTCCTCTGTGGCTTGTACATCTGAAGATACCAGTTTTAATGTATACCTTGTTGTTGTACACTCACAACAGTTAGTCAAGAAAAAAATAAATCTCTCAGTGAGTAGGTTAAAAAAGAAAAAAGGAAACAGGAGATTTTTCAAAGGCCTTAACATTTTTTCCTCTGAGACTTGAAATACTGTGGTCTTGTTATCCAGCTACTACAGCAACAGGATGTGCTAGAAATGTTTAAAATAGTCAGAAATGTACTTCTGTATGCTCTGTCTTTAAAGTGAAAAGGATAGTGGACTGTCTTCACACTGAAACGCGGATCAGATCCATGTGTGCAGCATGACACGCTGGCGAGCGCAGCTGGGAGAAAGCACTGTGCTAAATCCCACTGTGAGTGATCTAATGGTGTTAGCCGTGACCAGTAAGCATCGCTTGGAAAAAACGAGTGTTTCTTGGTATTCCACCAGTTTCCTTCTAATTTCTAACCCACCCTCACTGCTGCTGAGTCACAGCAGCCATTTCTGGTGCACTAGATCTGATAGAAGACACAGTAGGCAGGAGGAATCAATGTGTTTTCTGTGCTACTCTGCAGGCTGCTGTGCCACCACACCCTCCGCAGTTGCTTATGGAATGTTTTCCGTCCATCTGAGACATCGTGTCAGCCGCTCTTCAGAGAGCGGATAAGCAGATACAGCTTGGGCTGCAAAAGCTCAAAACTCCCTTTCAGGTTTCATAAACTTGATTTAGGATATTTTGATAGTATGAATCTAGACTCATGAAAAACATTTACATTTTCTTGCTGCCTTGTAGTACGAAACAAACAAAATACTCCACTGTTTTTACTCAGTATGCCTTTTAACAAAATCCACAAAGACCCACTGTGGATTCTGGAGCAGCTTATGGTTTATTAACCACTGGCCATGTCCTGGATGTTTATGTGGAAAGCTTCAGTTCAGCTGAAAGCTAAGCTAAATCTAGCAGCTGCCATCCCCTGTGAGAAGGTGCGTATATCCCTCTGTGAGCTGGTGGGGATAGGGGATGGATTTTTTTTCCCTCTCATTTTCTCCTAAGAGTAGACCTTTGTTCAAAACAAGCTTGTACTAGCATGATTAAACAGGTTTAGGTAAGTCTTGCAAATTACTTTGGGGCTGCCTATTTACTTTGTCTAAAAAGCACATCTGAATTTGGTGTCTGCCTGTTTGGGAGGGTTCATTTGAATGTAGACTAGCACCAAAATAACTCATCAGTCTAATTTCCTCACAAGTCAGTATGTGAACCCTTCTGGAATATGTATAAACTCAGAGCCTATGCTTACTGCAGGCACGTTTGCTCATCTGTCCCAGCCTGGAAGCTGGGCTGAATTGTCAGATCCAGCTTTCATTCCAGCTCTACCTGTTCTTGCACAGTGCTGGAAGCATACAGGGTACAGCTGGACTTAGAGGAACAGTCCCACAGCTCCCTGTTCCAAGCATTAAGCCATTTATACCATCTCTTTCTTTCCCTGTGAGTCCTAGGCAGAAACTGGTCCGGAAGAGAAGACAAGACTGCTTTCTAGAAGGGCTGCACTGTAAGCCTGACTGTTGGTGGCTGCAGGCTGCTCTATGTATGAGGTATGTTGGGAAGGGCAACTCATGCTAATTGCATGAAAACAACACACAGGGCAGCCTTGGTATCTCAGTGTAGATGTTCCTTTTGCATTCAGTTTTTCTCCCTCAAAAAAATTAAAAAAAAAAAGGAAAGAAAGCAATTTTCAAATTTTGGTTTAACCTAAACTGAGCTAAGATTTCTTGTGTAGCCGTCTGCATTGGTTAAAGTATCCCAGTTTGAGAGAATAGCTGAAGTTAAACCCGCACAACTCCCAGGTGGACTAGTTTTCAACTCACCTGCTGATATCAGCTTCTTATCTCAAAGAGTCTGATTGACTCTTCTAAAGCAACACAAGAATGGGCATAGCTATACTCTCCCTGTCGCTCCTTGTCCCACTACTACCCTCAGGCTATCATCCACCTGAAATTAGTGGGAATAGTACACTATTATAATCAAGTACATGTGAACTAGTCAACATACTCAGTGTTGTTTAGACTGTAAGTACTTTAACAGGGTAGAATCAGGCCACAAGAACAGTGAATGTCTCTCTAGAACGTTTTGGGGGTTATCCCTTGTGCCTTTCTTTTTTGCAGTATTTTGAGAAGGTTCACAAGGCTAGGAAAAGTGGCTCGAAAATTCCAGATACACACATGTTAAAACAGCAGATTAGTGCTCCATCCCACACATGTTGCCAAAATTAGATTTCCCTGAGGGAAAAGAGAGTTAAAAAAAATAACCAAACAAGCAAAAGAAAACAATGTTTTTCCCTATGCACTACCAGAATATTAAATTAAAAACTATTTTTTTAGTTTTACAGTCTAGCTGAAGATTTTAGTGAAACAAGTCTTCTAAGAAGACCTGTGTTTGTCGGTGCAAAATGTGAGCATGTCACACCCCGTGAAGACCTTTGTCCGAGGTCATGCCTTGAATGTTCAGTAGACTTCTTTGATGAGGGTTGAATTGCTATGAAAAGCCCTACACCTATATTGTTGTATCTTTTTTTGGATAGTACCATGTTCAGAGATGACTTGTGTGGAAACTGTGGACATGTCTAGTTACAGAGGAAGCAACCACTGTCTCTCTAACAGAGAAACAAACGTATAGCAGCTGCGTGCAGAATGGCCTGGTGCAGAGCAGGACGCAAGTCAGTGCTGTGGCAAACTCTTGTGCGAGCTAAAAGTCCTAAAGGAAGGCTAAGAACATTTTTCACTCTACCATTTTACTATGGCATTTAGTCAGCAATCTCACACTGGGAGGTATGGGGAAATAAAAAACTCAAGAATGATGGTTCACTTCCTCCTTGGTCAGCTTTGAGCAAGGTTATAGTCTCTTTCTAGTTTCCGTTGTGCAGGTGTCCAGGCCGCAAGTTTGACTGTCGAGAGAGCTTCATTAGAGGGACAAAGAATTTGAATAACTGTAAGAGCAAATTTTGGATGTCTTAATCTAAGCAGAGGGGGGGAAGTGGAGGAAGAGTCCAGTTCTGAAGAGTGCAGAGTACTTGACTTTTATCATTGGCATTGGCTGTTTGTTTTTGTGTTTAAATATAGGTTAAAGGGGCTAAATTGATGAATCTAAGTTTGAATGTCTTGGCTGCGAAGGAGCTCCCATCCCTAGGGTAATCCTTCCAGCACCGGTGGAACAGTGGTAAACCCATGTAAGGAAATGTATTATGCCAGTGCTCATGCTGCATCTGATCTCCAGAGAGGCAGGACATTTCATTCTCTGTATCGATAGTCCAGCATGTCTCCGTTCTGCTGTTTCTCTGAAAAAGCATTAGAAAACAAGAGAGCATTTCAAGTCCGTAGAGAAAGTAAAATGCTATACTGCTTTCCTTTTATAGAGAAGTAAACATGTACATTTAAAGCAAGTTAAGGAGAGATTTTCCAATTAATTTTTTTTTGGTTTTTGATCATGACTTTTCTGATCTCCTAGCCTAATTCAGTTTTACTGAACAAAAGTTTATTTCTGGAACTGTTTATTCCTTAGGCATACATTGGCCTGTCAGCTGGGAACAGGACATATCTGGAGTATCTGTTCTGAGAAATGAGATTTTGTAATATAATGCTGAGAACTCCTGATTTTAGGACCAGGATTTTTGAGCTGGAAACATGTCACACTACACTTGTCTCTGATACCACAACCCCAGTTGGCAGTATCAGTGGTTAGGAAAGGATGAAAAGGCCTTCTTTTCCAGAGCAGGAGGGTTCACAGTATTAAGCCACGTGTAACCCCAGCTATGATGGTATGGTCTCACTTTCCTTTGGAAGCACTGAGGTGGAGAAGGGGTCTGCTTTTCTGCCAGAAAAGGCAGAGCAACAGAATGAGGAACTCCTGTATTTATCTCAGCATCCAGGATGTGAAACCTCATTCCACTTCTCTTTTCTCCACCTGCTACCCTCCAAGTCTTTTACACATTTTAGTACTGATAAGGCCACGGAGGCCAGTAGAAATTTGCATTAAAATGTCACTTACTTGGGAAGTGGCTGGCTGTACGTCTCAAAAGTTTGCTTCAATAAACTCATGAAAATTTCCATTCATCGGTTATACTCAGGTTCATGCTTTCAAGCTCTGCTATGACTCTGTGATGGTCAGACACTTTACATACGTGTATGTGCTTATGAGAGAGAAAGTTACGATTGTCCTGTAGGTACGTGACTGGAGAAGATACTGTTCTCCACACAGAACTATAGTGCTTATACTTCCATTTGGTTTGGATTAAAAACATCGGTAGTGCATGGAGATTTATAGACAGCAGTGCTAATACACTAATTCAGCTTTTTTAATGACACAGTAATGGACTGGTTTACATCAAAGCAGGGAACACTTAGCCTTTTGGCTTCTAAGAGAAAGAGAATTTGATGTTTAACAAGCAACATGATTAGAAAGCGCATATAAGTTGTCATAAGCATTTACCAGCCTCTACTTAACTTTTCCAAGCTTGTTTGCTTATTATACTTTTGGCCTGACTTGATTAAATACCAGATTCAAAACCATACCCCAGATGGCTAAGTATACTCATATACCTGAATAGCAATGTGGCCTGTATGGCTGAGATCACAGGGATCTGACTTACAGGCTGTTGCAGTGTAACAGGAAGGGATAAAAATGACTTTGTCCTGCTGTTGACTACATGGAGGTGGGTCATGTCAGCTATTAAGAAACAAAAAGCAATAGAGTATCTCCTGGTGCTCCACAGGAAGCTGTTTCACCCGTCTTTGATTAAGGTAGATAACTGATAATGACATGGAAGAAAAATTACACAAACTATTTTATTAATTGATGTTCTCCCTGTTGGTCTTATTCCTGACATTTGTTCTCTTTGATTGCACTTCCACATCTCACATTTATTGAATGCTTATAACAGTGAATATTTGCATAAGAGTCATATAATCATAGAATAGTTTGGGTTGGAAAGGAACCTTTAAAGACCATCTAATCCAACACCCCTGCCGTAGGCAGGGACATCTTTCATTAGATCAGGTTGCTCAAAGCCCCATCCAACCTGACTCTGAACACTTCAGTGACGGGGCATCCACAATGTCTCTGGGCAACCTGTTTCAGTGTCTTACCACCCTCATAGTAAAAAATTAATCCTTATATCCAATCTAAATCTACTCTCAGTTTAAAACTGTTGCCCCTTGTCCTGTCACAGCAGGCCTTGGTAAAGTGTCTCTCTCCGTCTTTCTTATAAGCCCCCTTTATATATTGAAAGGCCTCAATAAGGTATCCCTGGAGCCTTCTCTTCTCCAGGCTGAACCCCAACTCTCTCAACCTTTCTTCATAGAAGAGGTGTTCCAGCCCTCAGATCATTTTTGTGGCCCTCCTCTGGACCCGCTTTAACCAGGTCCATGTCTTTCTTGTACCAGGGACCCCAGAGCTGGATGCAGTACTCCAGGTGGGATCTCACCAGAGTGGAATAGAGGGGCAGAATCAACTCCCTCGACCTGCTGCTGGCCATGCTGCTTTTTATGCAGCCCAGGATATGGTTGGCTTTCTGGGCTGCAAGTGCATATTGCTGGCACATATCCAATTTTTCATCCATGGGAATCCCCAAGTCCTAGTCTACAGGGCTGCTCTCAATCCATTCATCCCAGTCTGTATTGATATTGGGGATTGCCCCGACCCAAGTGCAGGATCTTGCACTTGGCCTTGTTGAACTTCATGAAGTTCACATGGGTTCATTCCTCAAGCCTGCCAAGGTCCCTCTGGATGGCATCCCTTCCCTCAAGCGTTATCAACTGCACCACTCAGCTTGGTGTCATCTGCAAACTTGCTGAGCGTGCACTCAGTCCCACTGTCTACTGGTCCCAGTACAGACCCTTGAGGGACACCACTCATGACTGGTTTCCACTTTGACATCGAACCATTGACTGTAACTCTTCGGACACGGCCATCCAGCCAATTCCTTATCCATCTAACAGTCCATCCATCAAACCCACATCTCTCCGATTTAGCATCAAGAATGTTGTGGAGGAGCATATCAAAGGCCTTGCAGAAGTCCAAGTAGATGACATCTGCCCAGAGGATAAGATAGCTGATGAGGGAAGCCTGCACAAGGGTAATAGACTCTGCTGTTCTGCTGTGCTCTGATTCAACAGGTCATATTCATGTATGTTTAATTCCACACTTAACTGAACGAAGCACACAGATTACTGAAGACAAGACTATGCAGGAACTTTGTAACCATTGTGCATGCCTGAAGCATGAGGCTAGCTAGAGTGCTGAACAGGGAAGCGAACCTCAGTCCCTGCCCCAGCGATACATGTTCGTCCCCCTCAGCTCATTTCTCAGCTCTGCTCTCCGGTTTCGGAACTGGCAAGGCCATCGTGAATTTCTTTTCATAAAATCTGTGCAATCAGCTGGTGTCTGAAAAAGGTCACCCTCGAATTCCTTGAGTTTTTGAAAAGGTGTTTTTCACTTTGCTACTGGAGTCTTTAGCGTGTTGATTGAAAAGGAACTTGTTCAGTAAAATAGATAGTAGATGAGAATAGACAGACCAGAGAGCGAAGCTATTAGCCAAAGTGTTCTGCAGCCATCCCAACTTCCCACGTGTACTGTACATGCCAGCCACAGCCCTGCTGCCCTCAGATTGACTGCTAATGTTCACAGCTGCCCCTCCACCCTCTCCACCCTCTACACAGGGCTATGAGGGAAGAACAGCTGGGGTTAAGCAGAGAAGCTGCACTCTGAATGCCGTGTTTGCCTTAGAAACATTAGTCGGGCAGGCATGTGATGGCGTATGTTGATACAAGATAAAATTCCAAGCAAAGATGATGTGCCAGCATCCAGTTTAGGGAGTTTTTACTTGGTTATATAGCCTTCTCACACTGGAGATGCTCGTGGAAAGGCTGACAAACCTGTGATAGTGCTGATATGAATGCTGCCTTGTGATATTTGGAATAAAAGGTGTCTTTTCATTAGGACTGCTTCTTTCCCTCTGTGCTCTCCTGCAGCTGGCAGGGGCTGGAGTCTCTCAGTTCCTTGGGCGGTTGCTGTATGTTACAGGTTTCCCTCACATCCTAGAAACATTTCTTAAACATAATGCCTTGCAAGGTAAAGCTGCTTTTATCCAGATTCCCTGTCTTCAGGTTGAGATGGGCTCATCAAGCTTTGGTGTGTTTAACTGCATCCTGACACTACAGCTGCTACTGTTAGGTTTTACCATTCATAAGGAAAACCCTTCATTACCAGCCACTCGCTCTCCTGTCAGGACTGTGATGTTCTGGTTTTTATTTGTGGAATGATGTAAGAGAGGTGCTTGGCATTTCCCTCGTCTGGTTGAAGGGTCTTAGTCCTTCCCATTCCCATTTCTTCTGGCAGAACTTCATCCCACAAGAAGTCAGACTGGCCAGCAGCCCAGACTAGAGCAGGAGTAGGCCAAGGTATATTCGGAAGCTGACCTGAGCTGTTGTGCTACTAAATTAAAATGACTGTGCAATGCTTCTGCCACTAATCAAGTGAAGTTTTCTTCCAGCAGTTACGAAATGCAGCAGGAAGACTGCTAGAAATCTCTCCAGAAAGGGAAAGCACTGGAGAGTGGGAAGGGTTACATCTTACTGGGTGTCTGTGAACATGAAGCAAAAAGCCTCTGGAGGAGCAGTGTGGATTGTACGCAGAGTTTTGCGAGCCCTTGAGAGGCTTGGTTTGTGGTTTAGTTGAAGCACTGAGCTAATGCTGAGGTTGGTTATTACAGACTATGAACCCATTCATTTATTTCAGTGGCTAGCTTTTGGAACAGGCAGGTACCACTTTCTTAATTGTCCAGGTCTGGGTCCATATTTGAGCCTTGACATACTCTGTTCCCTTACCACTCTCCAGTGCTACTATGGTCCATGAACAAATTCATTCACACCATTGTAATTTTCAGTGTGTTGCTAAGGATGGCCATCATCCCAAGGGACATTAGAACGTGCATGTGTGTATTTTCAGCATGGTTGACATTTTTTTTGGTACTTTTGTCCCATGATTGACTAACAGCAGTTTCTTCAGCTGGCTCTCACAGAATTATTGGTCTTCCTAGGCCTTGCAAGCAACACATTTCTTTTCCTGCAGGCTGGATATTGTGCTGTTCCCTCATATTATTTTCTACAAAGGGGAAAACTTTTACTTAGGTCAACCAAAGGAAGATCAGCACCCTAACATGTATTTGGCTTGATCAGCTGTTCCAGTGTTTCTGAGCACTGAACATCTCTGTTCCATTTAAACAAACAGTACTGAAAAAAATCCAATAGAGTAGTAGTTGTCAGTGTGGAAAACAAAGCTATTGAATTCTGATGTACAGCTGGATCTGTTTAGTTCCTAAATAGCACAGATCAAACTGTTTCTTCCTTTTCTTGTGAATTAGTGGCACAGATAAATTCTGCCAGAGAGACTAATGCAGTTTAGACATTAAAACATTTCACTTCTTTAGTATATAAACAGTCTGCATGCTTTGGATACATAAAATCAATATGTAATTCCAGTTGCACATTAATAAAAGGTCAGATTAATTTTATATGGTAAGTGCAGGGTACTGCTATATAAAGCAATAATAGGATGGACTGATGCATTAGGAGGATGCATTCTTATTGCACTTAAAAGCTTTTAAACTGGAAAGCTATTTTTCTGGCTGAGGCAGATTTTTGTCTGTTAAATATTTCCTTTGAGTTGTCCCCATGACTCCATTTCTCCCTTTTTGTTTCCTCCAGACACACACGCCAAAACAAATCCCAGAGCCCTCATCCAGCAATTGTACTGCAGGGAGAAGTCTGGATAAGATCCCTGGCATAGCCAGTAAACACAATGTGATAAGCGGGTAACTGTCACTGTCACCCAAGGGCATCCTGGGGTACTCATGCTGTCCTATTGGAAGGAAGGACTGAACATCAAACTCAGGTTTCTGCAGCAGTAAAGTAGGGCAGATGAATAAAGGAAAACATTTTAATAACTATGCATTATTAATATCACTAGCAGCAGGCCATTAAATCACCCTTACAACACGCTTTTAATGAAGGGGAATATGTTGTTTGAACACTGTGTAATTGTCAAACGAACTCATCGGGCAGAGCGGCATGCTTTGCTTCTTGAGCTATGACAGTTTCGTGAGGTTGCCAGCAGAGTCAGAAAGGTTGGCATTTCACTGTAGAGATTCAGAATTATCTTACACGTGAAGCTCCAAAGTCTTGTTGGAGAGAGCTAAATTCAGTCTCCTTTTTTTGTGACAGATCTCTATAGTTCCTTCATCTCTCTACCTGTTGGTATCCCACTCTGTAGAGGCATTGTAACATTTACTTCCCCTCAACACTTTGCCTTTTTAGAATGTTTTTCAGAGGGTGATACATCAATAGTCACCTGAGAGATAAGGGACAGTGGTTTATTTTAAGGACAATTGCAAAGAAAACACCTTTCATTGTATTTTCTTCTCCTGTGTACGTTTGTGCTTCCCCCCAGAGACACAGCCCGATTATTGTTTTAAATGCAGCTCTTTATCAGGTTTAATAGGTAGAGCATTGTTAAAGCCTAGTCACAAACCCCTTTACATCTGCAATTAAACTTTAATTTGAAATTCAGCTTTGAAGGAATCAATGTTTAGCAGGTTTTTGCAATCTAAGTCTGCTTACGTAAGGAAAATAAGCCTTCCCATTGCTGCATTTAGAGTAAGAATGAATTTCCCTAAGTTTTAAGAAATTGGAAGTAGGATTTATGGATAGGATGTTAAAGATTTTCCTAGCAAGAAGACTCCTGAAGAAATGAAATATATTCTGTGGAATCCCTGAGTACATAAAATACCTAATATAAGTATCACTGTGTGTCCTTTTGACAAGTTTCAAGCTTTCAGAAATACCTGTGAGTTCCTAATAAGTCAGCAATTTTTTCAGAGGAAGGCAGTGAACTAAGGCTATTTTGGCAAAATCAAAATGTGAAGTCAGGTATTTGAGGAAAATCGGTTTCTTATTATTGAATTAAATCCTTTCTTTTTTTTCCTCTTGGTGGGTTTTTTTTTTCATTTTGATATGACATAATATGGCAGAAGAGTGAAGCAAGAAGTGGTCTTCACTCCTCCGATGTGTCTTGTGCATCATTTCATACATGCAGAAACCTTCAAGACCTGTTTTTAAAATTATATTGGTAAGAAAGAATTCTTACCACTAGAGTGAAGTGGATAACATTTAGTCACTGAAGGCTTCTGAATGCAGGATATGAACAACCCCAATGTGGGGATATACCTGAATGTTTCTATGCATTCATGGTTGACAAAATGATGCATTTATTGATTTCTGTGTTTCTGAAACTCTCACACTGTATGGGAAGAAATGGCTGAAACCTCCATTTCACATCTTTCAAGATGTTGTTATGACTTACCCACAGAAAAAGAATTGTGTTGTGCCGTGGTGGTCACAGCAGCAGGTTCCTGGTGTCTTGCTAGGCCACACAGCACTGGACAAGGCGTGCCACCAGTTTTACCTTCTCATCCCCTGTGTGCAGGCCTGTGGTCATTCAGTTTTTCAGACAGTGTTTACCAACCATCCAACCATTCCCTACATTCTCCAGAGCAAAGGCAACCAGACATATTTTGTGTTTTTACTCTTTGAAGTAACTTGCATCCTGTTGCCATTGTGCAGACAGTACAGCTTTGGAGCCCTGTTGTAGAGTGACATTGCTGTGATATCATGATGGTGATGTGAAATTCAAACCCAAACAGGAAGAACAGCATCCGTCTGAAAGGCTAGCAGAGAACCAAATTGGCGCCCGCATAGATGGTGCTTATAGCCATGCTCACTGTGTCAAAAAGCAGGGGCAATACCTAACATTTGGAAAAGGCCAGGTTGGATGGGGCTTTGAGCAACCTGATCTAGCAGAAGGTGTCCCTGCCCATGGCAGGGGTTTGGAACTAGATGATCTTTAAGGTCCCTTCCAACCCAAGCCATTCTATGATTCTATGAAAAGAATGGAAGTACTAATTTTTTAGAGCCTGCAAGTGCTAAGATAGTGTGACTAGCATGGGCAGAGGGTTATACACTAGTCCCATTTGCTCAAGACAAAGGGAAACAAGGATTCAGTTCCCTTTTCAGCTTCATGGAAGCCAAATCTGCGTTTCTTGACTCCTAAATATCGTCCATCTCTCATACTGTTGCTCTTTCACTGTTTCAAAGAGAATTCGAGATTGATTGGCCTGGAGGGAGAGAAGCACAACTGGGAATATGATTGTGTGCAGCCTTAGAGTGTTAATGCAGGAGTAAAAACTTTTGAGTTCTGGTTGCTGTTTCTTTTTTTCTGTTAAAATAATTGACTGTGCTTGACTTTGCTTAGACTTTGACATACGTGGTGCTCAGATTGACTTTTTTCAAAGTCGGCACTCACTGAAACTAG
This sequence comes from Gymnogyps californianus, assembly GCF_018139145.2. Classification (NCBI taxonomy): domain Eukaryota; kingdom Metazoa; phylum Chordata; class Aves; order Accipitriformes; family Cathartidae; genus Gymnogyps; species Gymnogyps californianus. The sequence continues at coordinate 73,137,840 of NC_059471.1, read as the reverse complement.
TATAATAATTTCTGGCCCTTCTTCTAGATTTCTTGTTTCTCCAAGTGACCTTCACGTATCCTTTCAAGCACAGTTTCTCTGTAACGTCTTAGTGACCAGTCTGTGCTCCAAATCAAGCACTACCTGGTAGTAAGACATCTGCCTTAAGCGTAACCAAGATATTTTGCCTTACTTTATTTTACAGGGACTTATCCTTAGAATTAGTGATGGCAAGTAAAATGTACATTGTAGCAAAAGGAGAACAGGTTGTTTAACAGAATTACATGACTGATGTGAACAGAATTTAGCCCTGGCCTTTGCCATCCAACAGTTTTGTGAAATACTCTGGGGAGCTTATTTGCAATCAGTGAATCCCTCCCAGGTTTCTGTCAACCATAAAGTCAGTTGCTCAAATCAGTGGTGCACAAGGTGCAAGTTTGGGACACTGTGTACAGAGGTACCGTATAATAAATATGATACATACCTTCAGAAAAGAAAAAAAATGCCTGCAGCTGCTTTTTCTGAGTGACCTGGCCTTGTTGATGTGCACTGGGTGACCATGAGAACACCAAGTAAGTCAAGTTTTCAGGGAAATTAGGCACTGAAAAGCCTCAATTCAGATTGCGGTCTGTCTAGGCATGGAGCTTTTCGTCCCTCTTGAGGCTGGGACAACTTTAATGCCCAGCAGTTCTGTAAGTGGGACGTAAGACACTGAAAATCAGACACATCAGATAACTGCTGCACAAAGGTCTGGGGAAGCGCTATTTTTGACCATATTTTGATCTTGTTTTCTGTGTCTTAACAGTGATGCAGAAATTCACTGTAAGAGAAAAATTAAAGGTAGTGGTAGAGAATTTAATTTTTTCATGGACTTTTACCCAGAAAACAGCACAAATCATGATTTGTACACTGTAAAAGCAACACTTCTGGATTTAGCTTCTGTCTAGCTGCAGCTTCTCTTAGCTGTTAATACATGAGAACGTCATCACAGTTTATGTTTCATTTGCTGCTGAAGTGTGAGTATCAGCATAAAAAGGAACAAAACTTTGATCATTGTGAAATCTTATGTTAACTTTGTGCTTCTTTATAACCACTGAAAGCAGTCACATGGAGGCAGTGTTTAACGTATTTGTTCATTCATTTACCAAAAGGCATTTTCACATCTAAACAGTGTCATCAGCTGTAATATACAGTGTATATCTACCCTTCCATTTCACGGGGAAGAGATGGAGCTATTTGATTTTTAATAAACCAGAGAGTTTTTGCCATAAATCAGAATTCAGCAGCTTTGTTTCCTTACATAAACTACTATTCTAATTGGATTTTCTCTCCTCCCAGATATTATCTGGTTAAAGACTATTAATCACATATTTCAAGTTAATTGTAACAGAACACAAATACACAGACAGTTAGATTTAATGATAAAGGACTTTTAGTTCCAAAACTGAGTCATAAATGAAAAGAATCCAACAAACAAAGGAGGGAGAAAGACTGTGTTGCATGGTAGCGATGGGGAAGTCGGGTAGGTTTAGTCCTCTCTGATCTTGACAAGATCTTTCTTTTTTGTGAAGACTTTAGCTCTAGATTTTAAGTACATTTTTTCTTCTTATTTGTAAAGTCGCTGGCTTTGCTGGCAGGCTTTCTTAGCAGAAAGGGAATTCAGTCTGCAAACTTCAATTGCTCTGGAAGTTAATGTGTCTGTACAGCACTGAAACCATACTCTCTTCTGAGTTCAGCAGCCATAGCAAACCTGCATTTGATTACGTTGGGTTTTATTATTAGATATCTCTAGGATTCCCTCAGGGGCATTCATCAAAGATGTTGAGATTTCTTTCTTTTCTTTTTTTAAGACCACTGAATGAAAATTTGTGCTAAATTAACTGTATTATATATAGTATGTTATAATAAAAAGACAAAAAATGTTTCACTTTCCAGTCTTTTCCCTCCAATTTACAAATGCAATTTAAGCTACAGTGATGACTCTTCTTTAACACAATCTTTAGACAGACAGACAGTGTATTATTGAAACACCTTGAGCAATGTTTGTAGATTATTTTTCCTGATCTTTTTTATTTTTTTCCTGCCAAGGAACATACTGGGGCAAGGAAGCAAAAGATCACGTTCTGGGGCAGCAGAGCAGGTGTTACATAGACAACACGGGCTTTCCCAGCACAACAAGCTTTGGTATGACTTGGGAGAACTTCACCTTCTCCAACAAGCTGAAGTAAAGCCAGGTGCCAGGTAGCACTGGCTGCTAGTATAGTGTCTCTGTAACATGAACCTTTGAGTGCTGGAGGCAAGAACACAGGCAGAGTGTGTATAATTTAGGAGCTGTACTAACAGATTTCAGGTGTCAAGGCCTGAAAGCTTCATGATGGCTGTTGTAGCCAGTGATTCCTTCCTTGTGACTGCTGGTGTCTGTCCCTGTCTGAAGTGGGCAGCTGAGGAACGAGGGTAAAAGGGGATGAACGTGTGGCTTTGCAATATCTGCCCCATTCTACAGCCTAATGATGTCTTAGCTGCCTCTGTAGAACTAGGCACTTCAGAGCATTCCCAGCATCAAACTTCAGTCACCTAGAGAAATTTAAGGCTGACCAGGAGAAATATCTAATGAGCTTAAATACCAACAGTATTTGGTGCTGAGAAGATCATCCGGATTTCTTGCTAAGGCTCAGGTACTCGACTGCCAACTTTGACATAATTTAGGGAGTCTGATTCTCAGCATAGCAATCTTCTTCTTTGCTCAGAGCTGTCCTTTGTTTTACTCCTTTTCCCCCCCTTGTTTACAAGCTGAATTCTGCATATAAAAGTGATTCTTTCCTTCAGTGGGCTGTAGCTGTCTCTAAGTGACAGCCCATCTTCACAGTTCTCTTTATCTTTTGTTTCTTGAAAGTACAGGAAAGGTTTCCAAAAGTGTCAGGCATGGGTGGTTTGAATTGTCTCCTATATACTGTAAGTCTGTCTTTCTTCCAGGGGTAACTGGTAGAAAAATGAAGGAGAGCGTTGATGGTGATGCTGACATATCCTCTGGTTTCTTTTATCTCTTATTTAAAATCTAGTTTCTTTCACCTCTTCTGAGTAGAGTCAATATAAAAAAGAGACACCTGTGTGTTTCAGAGAAGCTGGCAGTAAGATTGTGTCCTTTCATTACTGATTCGCAGTCAGCTATTCCCATAGTGTGTTCTAAAAAGTAGTGGTTGGGGTCTACAGCTACTCAGCAAAACCATTATAAAACATAACATTTGCAGTGTTATCACTGTTGAAAACTTAATGATATGATAATTCACAATTGGTCCTTTCATTCAAATGGTGTGCAAACCAGTTTTCTAAAGGTGGTCCTCATTGACGGAGACAAACAGCCTTCTCGGCAGCACCAGGACCAGGTATCTCTGATTTCACTGCATAGTTTGTTTGGTCTGGCAAAGAAGGGAGAACCTTGATTTTTATTTAACAAAATCAAGTAATAATGCTGTGATAGGATGTTTTTCCTCAGACACAACAAGGTGCTAACTACAGGTAAACATATATAGTCAGCAAAAATACCAGCTTCAGACTAATGAGCTAGAGAATCAAGAAGGTTTTTAAGTGTTGATTAGGGAAAAGTTGTCCTGCTATATGTGTGTAATTTACTGTAGTAGGTTAATTTATCTGTGTTGGCATAAAGCAATTAAGAAGTCTTGCTAATATTTCAAAAGCTCATATTAGCTTTTTCATAATTGGCAGTATATTGACTTATGTTGTCCTAGATTTTCAGTAGCTTCACTGAACATGAAGTATAGTGATACTATTGAATATTTTGAGCCTTCCTAGATAAATTTCATTTTTCCACTCCAGACCAAATTCATTTGACTTCTGGGCTCGGCATCTTTTATCTAATGCTTTTAGAAACTCACATTCTTTCACTTGCAGAACAAAAAAGTCATCCTTATAAGGGAGATTTTGGAAGGTATCTAAGGAATTTTGGTGCCCAGGTCCCTTTCATTTTCAGTGCCAGTGGTCAGTGTCATTCAATTGATTGCCTTTGAAAAAAACTGGACTTGAACATATTATGAAAGCTAGAAAAGAAGGCTATTTTGGCTATAATATGCAAGTCTTTGCCCTAAGTAATTAACACTTTTATTATTCCAGGACTCAGAATTTGACCCCTTGAAGTTCACCAGTGTCATTGAATGCGAGAAGCCAAACAATGACTTAAGTAGGTTTCGAGGTTACATGTGAGTATTTCATACAATATCCTTCAGTATACACTCCTTTTCTCTAATATGGAATAGAATAATGCTGGTTTGTTTTGGGCTGTGTTCTGTAGGTTGCATCATCATTACATCTAAATAGGGGTGCATATTTAAGGCTCTTTTAGAGGATCCTCACTTCAGGGTGAGATGGGAGCCTCACGTTTCCATTCCTTAGGATGGATTTAGTTGTTAGCTTGATCAGTTTACACTCCAGAAATGACTGCATGAAGCAGTGTGGTCACAGACACTCTTCTCCCTTTCCTTCCCTCCATGGATCCAAAAAGCCCATCTGGAAATGGGAGGAAATAGAAAACCAGTCCAAGAGAGCCAACAAACAAACACAATCTGTTGTACACTGCTTTTATGAAGATGGGTCTGTTTGATGTTTCTTTTAATAGAAGTATCATTGAGGAAAATCAGAAGGCGAAACTTCTACAGCTATGGCAGTATTCCTTTCCTCTCATTCAGACAAAATAAAACAATTGGCTCACACGATGGGTGTGCTTGTACATTACCACACAGAATCACCTATGGCCACTTGACTTAATTCTAAACAAACATTTGTTTAGAATGCTTAGGTGTTTGTTTAGGTGTTAATGCACCTGCATTAACAGGGTGCTCATCTCTGGCCAATCAGTCCTGCGCAGAAGCGAATGTTTTAGTATGTGTAAAGCACTTTGCTTGTAACATAGACAGGACTGTAGTGTGTAGGCATGCCGATAGTAGTGACTTAGGAGATGCACTCTTGCATGACTTATTTTCCTACAGTCTGTAATCACATGGAGGGTGAGAGCCCAGGATATTTAATTTTTATCTAAATTTTAATGAAGAGAGCTAAACAGATACTAATTCTGTTTAGAATACAATGATTTATCACCCATATTGATTAGGAGTGATAAGCAGTATTGAATTGCGTAAATGGCACAAGGTAAATTGCTGGAGCTTGGGGAGTTTTTTATAGTGATGCTATTTACCATCTCAGTTACTACTCTCAGATGTCACAGATTGTGTAGGATGTACTGGCAACTGGTGTAAATCAGGACAGTTTTTTTGAAACTACATCAAGTTGTAGTGTGGGAAAATGTGTTCCCTTATTTAGCAGCACAAAGCCCTACAGTTCATTTAAAGATAAAAGTTTAGTATTAGACATTACTTTATGAGGGTGTGTAACTGTCTACATTAACAGAGAGCCTACTCTACTGCAGAAATGACATTTCCAGATATGGAAATGGGAAGTTTGGCAGCTTTTCTAGCACACTTCATGTGTGTGAATCTTAGTCCCCAAAATACTGAGCAGAGGTTGAATACTGTAGAAGATATGCATAAATTTGTCTTTCATTATATATTTACTTAGGTACTCCATGTGGAAAATGTCTGTAGCATGTAAGTTACAGAACCGTTTGAATTATGTAGCAGAAAACATGGCAGTACCTTTTGGAAGACTGTTGTTCAATATTGATTCTATTTAATCTTCTTTATATTTTAATGTTTCACAAATGATGTGAATATATTTTGACACAGCAAAAAGCCAAGACATCAGTTTTGAATCTGGCAGAAAGCATCAGGTGATTTCTAGGTCTCAGCAGCTATGCTGCAAGATATTTACAACGAAAGGACCATGGGGCGTTTGAAGTAAAGAGTGGGGACCAACCCCTCAACAAATAAACTCTCAGTCTCCTAACTTATCACGAGAGAAGGCTTTTTTCCCCTCTTTTTAGATTTCCTTCATTAGTATCATGAAATCATGGATCTATTTAAAATCATACATTAGCAAGATGAATAGTAATTAGCACATCTGAATTGAAAAATGTCATTGCCATGTCAAACTCAGATCCTAACTCCTGTTCAAAATCTTACCAGTAGTCACTGCTTGAAAGAAAGGTTCAGATAGCTCCCAGCTCATAATAGTGCAACTGAAAAGAAATGTTACTGAGATATTTAAATAGGGATGCTATGAAATAATAGACTTTCAAGAGATCCATATGTAAAAGCTGTGCTGAGACGTTACTATCAAAGTTTGCTTGAAGTTTTGACCACATAGTAGGTTTCCAGTTTTGATTAAGAATATTTTTTTCTGTTTGAAATATGAAGAGCTCCTTTGGTTCTAATGTCTGTGCTGACAAATCTTTTGAGCAATAGAAATATTTGTGTGCATGTGTGTGTTGTAAACGTGTAAAAAGTCTGTGCCCCACAGTTATTCTGAAATGTGATCACTATAGGTAACCAATGTAGCACAGACAGCCCAGGGTAAAAGGAGACATAATAATAAAAAATGACAAAAATATTGCAAAGTACATTGAGACGGGCCTGGCCCTATCCTATATCTGCAGAAGTGTGGCGTGCACATTACTACATGTGACTTCTTCAGTTATATTGGCACAATCTGCATTGAACACACTCTGGGTGTGCAGACGGACAGGCAGACTAGTGGTTCTACTCAGGTGCTTGCTTTAATACGGTTTTGCAGTTTCTGCACCCTCAGATAACCCAAGCGTATTTCCTCATTTGTATTTCCCCTATAAGAAGTCTTCGGTGTAAGAAGAATAGAATAAAACCTAACATGCCCCCAGCCTGTATGGGTCTAACCAGATTATGTACAGTATGCATGGCAAACATTCAAAAATCCCATGCCAAGTTCCAAAAATAACAAAATTGGCTTTAAAATCTTGCTTCTAGCTTTTTGTGTGTATATGGGCAAGGGAAAAGGAGTAGTAGTTGTTGGCATTCTGGCTTTTCAGCTTTTCTCTGAAACTAAAAATTTTATTATTAGACAAGAACAGAAAACTTTATCTGATCATACCAAAATAAGTACAGCAAGGAATTATAATATGAATACATGAGTGTATTTCTATTTCAAAGCTTGTCATAAGATAACAAAACCAAATTAATATAAAAATCACGTTACAATTTTTTTAAGGGGAAAAAAGTATAAATCTATACAGTGATGTCTCTTTAATGTGCTATAGTGACACCACCTCTCCTGGAAAAAAAAAGCCTAGACTAAGTTTCATCAGAATTGAGAGTCGGGAAGATTCTGACTGATGATGTGCACTGAGACTATGTTTAAGATTGTTGAATATTTTCTTTGGGAGTGTCAAGCCTTGGAAAGCAATGCCAGCTCTACCATTTGTTTTGTAAGACACTTGAGAAACCAGAGAGTTAAAGAAAATACTCTTTTGAATACAGTTTTGATACATCACCTTGTTATTTAATGCTGGTAAACATGTAACAAGGAAAAATATAATAGAAGGCTGAAGTGAGCTACCATCGGACTTATTTTTGCGTTGCTGTATTAAACCAGGAGGCTTATTTTTACACAAACACTTTCAGAGTGCTGTAGTGGAGTAGTAGCTAACTGCATCTGGTCTGCCCATTTCTCCTAATTCGTGGTGCATATGTATTTTAGATGTTTAGATACTGCATATTTGCGGTGTCATCTGTGTGAGAAATTGCAGAGAAAAAGGGCGTTGCACCTGCACTTGCCAGTGCATTTCCTCGTGGGCTCGCCTTCGCGTTCCAGGCGTCTGACTGGCTTCAGCCGGCCACTGTTTTAAATACTGACAGAGAAAAGTTTCCTTCTTTACCTCCAAAGTTATACTGGCCTGAATCCAGAAAGGGGAAAAACAGACTATTCAGCCTCTGTAACAAGCTTAAGGTTTATAACTCTGCAGGGCTAGAAATGGGATCTAAGCCATCTTTCCACCCGAACATAAAGTTATAGCCTTGGCAGGTTTGTTATCAAAGTGAGCAGTTTTATCTAACTCTAGTTTTCATTATTTTTTAATCCAGACCTTTATGTCCGTAATTTTTTCTTCTTTTTATCATCAGTGCCCAGTTGCCTTATATGTATGTTCTGTTAGTAAGGCACTGGGAGTGAGTGCAGACAAGAAGGAAACAGTGAGTTTCCTCCAGCCCCTGCCAGCTTCTTTCTCCCAGATTCTTATTTCATCCATGTTTTCTAAAGGTCTGGTGAGCAACAGGTGAGTTGATTGACTTCATTTGGATATGGAAAAGTGAAAAGCAGTACCAAACACATGTAAGGATGAGTTGTGGTGAGAAGGCTCAGCCTGCGGGTGAGGGCAGTAGATTGGGGTCTTGGCACATATAGGTTAACTTCAGATGTTGCACCATAGCTTTGGAGCACTTGTATAAGCTAAGATAGTAAGAACAAATATGTAATTGTATAGAACAAATACACAAGTAATTGTATATAAAGGTTGCCATGTCAATATACCTGTCACAGTCCACTGTTACTGTGAAGTGTTAAAAATTGATGAAGGCTATAAAATCATAAGCCAGAGCAATTACTTACTTAAGTAGGTTTATCTTTGAAAAGTCCCATTTATTAACAGAAATCATAACTATCGTTTGGAGACTTTATTGGAAATTCAAACTAACATCCTCATGATTTATGAGAAAGGCTAATGTAGAATTCAGCCTTAAAAAGCAGAGGAATGGCAGAATCCTGGTAGTAGTGTAATTTCTACAGTATGGAATCATTAAGAAATTATTTCCCATAGTGTAAGCCCAGCCAAATTTGGGTAATTCTCCAGCTGGCAATCAGTGCTTACACTTATTGGCATACTGCAAGAGGGCTGTTGGGCAGCCCCCAGTTTTTGAAGCTCCTTTGGCAAAAGGTGAGGCAGTGGGTTAAGGAGGTTTGCTGCAGAGGACAGAAGCAAAACCTCTGTTCTTGTATCTGAGGCTGGCAGGGAGGATGGACTGAGCAGGGGAAGTTCTCTCCTGATGAAAAAACCAACTTCATTTTTGTGTCAGAATCGCAAACTTGTTGTTGTCTACTTCTTTCCTTCTCCATTTATTTCTGGTCTGTAGTCAGATGTTATCACTGCTGCAGCTACCTCAGCTGTCAAACGCACCACTTTTTCTCCATCCCTACAATGAAAAGCTAAGCATACCTGTTGAAACACCAATGCTTTTAATTTATATTTTTGAGCAGGGAGTGGGTATAATATATTATACTGAACTAAAAAGGACTGTGTATATGTGTCTGTGTATATATATGTACATATGAATATATATATATATTATTTATGGGTATGTTCTACTCACTAAGCATTGACTAGAGGCTACACAGCATAACCAGCATAACAGCATAATCTGCAAGTAGTCCTACTAGACTGGGGAAGAGTACAAAAGATTCACTAATGTGAACCTTTTCTTCTTGCAGATCTCAGGATATTTGATATAGTTCTTCAGGCCTGAGATCCTAAAAGCTTATGCTAAAATTAGAATTTTGGTCCTCATTTAGAAAAAGAAAAGATTCTAACAGTCAGAGAAAAGCATGAAGACATAACCCAGGTGTGAAGGCTTAGAAAATAGGAAGCAAATAAAAAGAACTCCACCTTTTTATAAAGGCACAATTTTAAGCCAGTTTGCAGATTTCGGGGGACGCAGGATTTTAAATGCTCAAATCCAGGTAGCCATAAAAGTCAACATTGCAACAGCACAATGTTAATTTTAGTATAGCACATGTGCTTTCCCAGGATGTCTCTTGAACTCCCAGCTTTTACTAGTTTTTTATTGCAGTCCGTTTTTTAGACTTTGGAAGTGTGATGGTTTTGATGCTCTGAAAGTGAAGGCAGAATATTTAAACATTTCAGACTTTGCTTTAATCTTCTCTAAGGCATTGGGATACTGCAATTGATTAAGTTTTACTCATTTAGAAAAGGTTTGAAATGATTATTTGGTGTGTCTTTTTTACCTAATAAAACAGTCTAATGCTATTTTTTAATTGTTGTTATTATTGTTCAGCATTTCCCTGGTAACTATTAATTCTCATAAGACTGTTTTCTGTATTTCTCTGTCAGCTGAAATTTGAGTCAGTCCATACACAGCAGACAATAAGTTGTAGTGGAAACGTTACTTTATTCCATTTTTTTCATGTGTTTTGGTGCTAGTCAACAAGAATCATCAGGGCGCCGGCCATTTCGTCTTTCTTAGAGAGACAGTGAGACACTTCTGAAAGGAATTTCTCTTGTTCTCACTGATGAACACATGGAATTTTTTTCCTTCCTTTTTCCTGGCACATCTTCCTTAGTATCACTGCTTCTGAAGCACAGTCCTTTCCCAAGTTCACCATATTTCTTCCAGGATTTCTTTGATAAGAACATGTGAATAGTGGGTTAATCATATGCACTACACAGCTTCTCTTAGGTGGACTGGATTAACTGTGATTGCACAGTCAATTTGCACATGCACAGAAAGTCCAATGCATTTTCAAAGCATTAGATAGGCTGCACGCATGCTGTAGATTTGGCCTGCATATCTCTAGTGAGCGTTTGTCCGGTACATTTGTATATCCAACAGCAACTGGTACTGCTCCAGCTGGGCTGCTGCATGTCTGGAATTCTTGGGTAGGTATTCTCAGTTTTCAAAGTCTGGCAGAGAATCTTCCCAGGAGGAAGAACTAAGGAAATATTTCACCATCAGGTTGACAAAACTTCTTAAACTTTGAAGATGTTTCCTGGGCTTGTTATGTTACAGAGTAGTATGATTTAACAAGCTTAATGTTTTGACATGCTGTGCTTTGTTCTGTTTTTAAATTTTCTGCAGTGTACATAAAAGTGGAAAAAAGGATGGACTGTTCAAAGAAAATCTTTTGTTACGTGGATGTACCATTAGAAATACAGAAGAGGTTGCAGGAATAGTAATCTATGCAGGTAAGAGCTGTTTTTCTGTCTGATGAGGCATACTGCCTTTTTATAGTTTCCTTAAAATAATAACAAAAATCCATATGACATCATTTGATGTAATTGCTTCTGCAGGGCATGAGACCAAAGCTTTGTTAAATAATAATGGACCCCGTTACAAACGCAGTAAGCTTGAAAGACAGATGAACGCCGATGTCCTTTGGTGTGTCCTCATACTTCTAATCATGTGTCTGTTTTCTGCCATCGGTAAGTGCTCTTTAAAAGTAGAAACTTAAGTATCAGACTCTCTTGGGTTCAGGCGCTTAGCTTTATCAAAAACATATGTATGTGCCAAAACATGAAATCCATAAAGCTGCCTCCATACTGTCTAATTTTTGTTGTGTTTTCTTCTTTGAAATCAAGATGTCTTGCTAGATAAGCTCATCTAAGTAGCTTCTTAGTGTCAATCAAATATATGCTATTAGTACCAGAGATCTGATGGCTTAGATTCTACTACCCTTGATAGCATCCAAAAATGTCAAGTCCCAAAGAAGCCACTTTATATGTAGTCCTCTCAAAATTACAGACAGTAGAGTGTAACATGCCATGAATCAGTCAACAAAGTAATTTATGAGCAAGAGAATAAACATAATTAGCACAGTGCTATTCCCCAGTACTATTTCTTAAATCAAGGGCACAGTGCACAACATTGACACACTGTCCCTAAGGTTTCAGCTTTAACATAGAAGAAATAAATAAAAGTCTAAATCTGCATAAATCCAAGTAGAAGACTCTCTAGACTTCATGGATTGTTTAAGGAAGTGCTGAGGTTCAGGTTGATGCTCTTCAGGCCTTTTTTCTATTCATTTGTGAGAAAGAATTGAGTTTTACGTTTGGCACCCAAAATGATTATTTATATATGGCATATGAATTCCATATCCTTAATGTTTGTGTGTTCTGTAATGTTTGTGTGTGAGTCATAAGGCATAAACACCAGAATGTTTCCTAACAACCATGGTGTAGTTTAATAACAATCTTATGCCATTTTAATAGGTCTCTGTGTGCCGTTTTCCAGGTATTGTTAAATGCTGCTTAAAGATGAGCATTTCCAGCTGTGAATCAGCCAGCATATTTGTTTCCACTGAGTTCATGATGCTCTCTGGTAGTGTCTCAGTGTTGGGGAGCCCAGTCCTCAGGGCCGAAGTGCCGCGGCGGGCTTAATTGCAAGGAGTCACTGCCTGCGGCTGTCCCCTCTGCCACTGCATCCGAGGTGTTGCCCCCAGAGCCGCGGCAGCGGGGTGCGCGCTGCACCGGCTTCAGCTCGGCTGAAACTCCTGCGGTGCACGACCTGAACGGGAGGAGGTGGCACACAGTAGGTGACACGGATCGCCTTCCCTCCAAGGCTAGAAACCACCAGCAGAGGGCCCGAGCAAACTGCTGGAGGTGGTAACAACCGGGAGCAGCTGGGAAGAAATTTGCTTGAGCCCTTGGAAACCAGAGGTGCCTGGTACTTCGAGGCGTGCAAAGCCGTGTTCTGTAAGAGTCAGGCAGTTTTTGTACCTTCTGTCGAGAGAGTATAAGTTGGAGGTACAACACTTAACTAATTCTTTCGAAAATCTGAGTCAGGATATTTATGAAGCAAGTCTTGATGTAGGTCATTCTCAGTGTGGGCCTTCCAATTTTTGCTCTCAAGAATCAAAATATAGACATCAATAAAGACATCAGTATGGTGATATGCTCATATTGGTAGTACAGGGACAAAATAATTTGCTCACTTGGCATGAGTATTGGTTTTATTTTTCAAGAGTTCAATGCTGGGTTTATGTATCAAGATGTAAAGGACCTTGTTAGATGTGGCTTACAAAAGACTACTTTTAAAGTAGACCTTTGTCCTTTTTTTCTAATTTCTGACATATAGTGAAGATAGTCTGAATGCTTCTTATCGTGGGGGAATTCTTCCTTTTTTTTAACCTTAAAAACATCAGGCATACCATTTTAGGTCTTTTAGGACTGCAAATCCTAGCACTGTGCTTAAAAAGGCAACTTTCTGTCTCTTTAACAAGAATGTCATTTTCCCATAATAATAATAACCACCTTATCTTTATTTAGTTATCAGCACAATCAATAGAAAAAACGTTTTGAGCAAGGCTTAGAATTTCTTCTGTTCTTAGTTTCTCAGCTTCCGTGCTGTTGACTCTGCTGATACTGTCATTTCATTAGTTCTGTAGATGTGGTGGGTACGATTTACACAGTAAGATTAAAGTCTCTTCTGAGTTTATCCAGGTGAAACTAGTTTAGTGATAGCTGGCTAGTGATATACCTAGTGCAGTCAATGGAGTTCTTTCATTTTAACACATCAAATATCACTGAAATTAATCACTTTCTGAAGAAGTCTGGTTTTCTCTGCTGATTACAGAAAGAGCCTAAACTACTAGTTTAGACTAGTCAGCTCTCTTAATTTGGATAAAGTTATGTGAAATAACTCTTGCATGCTGTCCTTAAGGCCAGACAAACCCCTTTCTCACACCCCAAATGCCAAGGCAGAAAAAAACATGGGTTTGGGGCCTTTTTCAAAAGTCATGCAGAATAATTGAAAACAAATACCACTTTCCCACGTAACTCAGCTCTAAGAACAAATTCATACCATAAGCACTTTTGCTTGGAGTTAATTTGCATTTTTCTCTCTTTTAACTCTTCTGCAGGTCATGGCCTATGGGTATGGCAATATGGTGAGAAGAAGAAACCAATTTTTGATGTTCCAGGGCCTGATGGCAAATATTTGTCTCCTGTTTTAGCTTCAGTATATTTATTTCTGACAGTGATCATAGTTTTCCAGGTAATCGAGTTGTACGTGCTGTCACCTCTGTTCATAGCTTGCTGTAATAAAGCTATAAATGTGCAGTATGTGTAGTACCCCTTCTACCACTAAGGCATGTAAGAAGCTAATGAAGCACTAAAAAGAAGTACATTTAGTCACTTTAAAATTAAATTTTAACTATAGGGAATGTGATAATATATAACCAGAAAGCTAAATTAAATAAAAGAAGTGGTCTACCCAGTGGCAAAAAGATGATAACTTCTCTGAAAAATAAACCAACTGATGCACGCAGTAAGCTGTCAGAGCTCCCTTGGTGTTGGAGAAGATAATCATCTGAGAACCTTCCCCAAAAGACTCAGGTATTTTATTTTATGTTAAACAAGTAGGAAGAGATAGGTTGCAGTGGGCCCTGCTGGGAGAAAACAAGCTTTATGCTTCATGTTCACCCACTGTGGAACAACACCTCAAAGACTGTGGGTGCCACTTTGGGTACAGTGTCCTGGTAGGAACGTAAGTTGTATACTTTTTTAACTGCTTTCCAAAGATACTGCTCTTAACAGCTCCATCTCTCAGCTAGATAACAAACTCTGTTAGAAGTTTTTTGGTCTTGAAGAGAAATGTATTGAATGGTGAAGGTGGCGGTAAGTTAAGAGAGGTAACAGAGACTCATGTCACTGGGACATGTGGAAGTATGCCCAGTGGGACACTAGAGGAGGTTGCATTACTGGAGGCAGCAACTCCTTTATAAAAAGGAATGAAAAAGGATGTTAAATTACTTTTTACTGTAAGGTATTGGGTTATAATACTGGTTAAAAAAATTCACCACAGAATTCTTTAAACACCAACCTTTAACTGTAGTTTTTGTTTAAATAACCGCATTTGCCACTTACATACATGCTATAATTTATCCCTCATATCTAATTCATCAAGCTAAATAATGTATGCAGTCAGGAATTTCTGTCCTGAAAAACATCTGCAGAGAAAAACTCAGGTACAAATTAGGTATTTCATGGAGTTTTGACTATCCTCAAGAAACAGTTTAAAATCTTTTCTGGAGAAACTTCTTCTCACATCTCTTTCTTCAGCAATTATAAAATGTGTTCTTCATTCACATAATCTGCACTGCAAAAGCCAAGGCCAAAAAGATTGTTCCTGTGGAGAGGTTAACAGTTCTCATTTTGTTTCTCATATTCCTGCAAAGTGAATTTGTAAACAGCCTATTATTTATGCAGAATAAATTTATCCCATTCTTTCACATTTACAGGATTCTGACTGTACTGTCTGTTTTGAGTTGGTTTTTTTCCTTTTCTTTTCCCAGCTAGTTTCAAGCTCACCGTACTAGCCTAAAAAAGATTTGCTTCTGTCCAAGTTTTGATAATCACCCTTCTAGACATAATAATGCATTTCACCTCTGCGATTCACCATACATTTTCCTCATCTAACACAGTAAACAAACTTTACAGTAGATGCTTAAAGTACCTAACCTCTTTATGTTCTAGTCTAGTACCAAGTTAACTAGATTTTACTAATTCATTATATCCTTGCTTCTGTTTTCTCCTAATTCTCTTTCTTTTTGTGTATTCTAGGTTATGATTCCAATATCTTTGTATGTATCCATTGAAATAGTTAAAATCTGCCAAGTATACTTTATTCATCAAGATAAAGATTTATATGATGAAGAAACAGACTCTCAGCTGCAGTGTCGAGCTTTAAATATCACAGAAGACTTAGGTCAGGTGCAGTTTATCTTTTCAGACAAGACTGGGACACTTACTGAAAACAAGATGGTGTTCCGAAGATGCACTGTTTCTGGAATAGAGTATTCCCATGATGATAACGGTGAGCTCATGGTCTTGTTTTCTATCTAACAGTTGTACTTTGGGCAATCTGAAGTAGATATAAGAATTACTGTAATCTTAAATCAAAAAGAAAAACAAAAGAAATTGCATGTATCCACTCAGCAAACTCGGTAATAGCTGTTTTAGTATAATTTGATGGCTGTGTTCAGCTAGCAATGACAATCTTACCAAAATGTTCTGTAACATCTATAGTATGTTGTCAAGACAGTTAAAGCTTCTGGCTTTAGCTCCCGATATGGTAAAGCACTTGAGCACATGACTAATTTAAGCAGATTGAATAGTGCTACTGGTATCACAATTGTTTGGTGTATTTGAAGTATACTATGTAAAATATCAGTTTTAAGCATACAGCCAGATTAGTGTCTGATTGAGTACCTGAAATGAGATTATCCTTTTGTGCTGAGAAATAAATGTAAACAAAGATGCTAGTTTTCATATTAACAAGAAACATAATCTGATCTAATAGCATATTTTGTGTTACCTTTGTCAGATTCTTTTCAGCGCTCCTGTGTGACAGGTGTCTGTGTAAAGTATCTTCACTGCTGTGCGAACACTGCAGTTGAGAGAATGTCCCCAAGTATCAGGTTCTTGAAACACTAAAAAGTCACTCTTTGTCACAAGGGAATGTGAGGGTTGTCGTCCCTGTGTCATCTCATCACCCTTTTAAAATTATGAAGTGATTTCCTGTTTTGTGATTTGTTTGTAAGTTGTGTTATTTTCCTCTAACATTTTGTTGTTATCATTTTTGACGTAACAGATCTTAACTCTTCAAATTGTACTCTGTCTGTATGCAGGAAAATATTGATAGCTGCAGTATTGCATTCCTATTTGCAAAAAATAAGTTTCTTAATCTACATAACATATAAAGATCACTGATTAGAAAGTTTTCTCAAAAACTATTACAAAAGTTCAGCTTACAAATAAGATAATTATATATATTTTTTTATATATATAATTATATATTCTCTTATAAGAATAAGAGAAATAATCAAAACAGACTGGAAAATCTAAAACATGCTTTAGAGAGTTCATAATATTCCGAATTGGAAAAAGGTATTTTGAAGTTTTCGATTATGCAAGGACTGTTCTTTTCTCTCCTACTTTAAAGTAGTACTGAGACCTTACATTTAAAGCACTCTTTTTCAAGAAATTAGGTGTTTGGGTAGTGTTATTATCCAGTGTTACAGAAAGAAGAACTTAAACAGGGAGAGGTTGTGACTTCCTACCTCTGTACTATAGGTAAGAAAGAGAGAAGAATTAGAATTAAGAGTATGTTTCTGGACTACTAATTCTGCTTGTGACACTCTGATTATTCATTCTTTTTTTCTTCTTCCTTGCCATTGGTCGTTTGCTTGTTTATACTAATTTCAGAGTGTACTCTGTTCCTTGCAGGAATGATGATGGTACTGCCAACTAAAACAGTGCAGAAAGGGTATTTTTATGATCTTGGTATCATCAGCTAATATGTAGGCTGAACTCAGGCTCCTGAATTTGAGTATTGAGTTTCAGATCTTTTTTCTTCAAATGTAATGTATTTAACAGAAATCTTAAGTTTGTGCATGCTTTCCTCTTCTCATTTCAGATTACAATATAAATGTTAATGAAAGCAGAGTGAATTTCACTACAAACAGGTGTCAAATAAATACATAAACTGATTCTTTTTTCAGTCATTCTCACGTATGGCTATGTTTGGGCTTTCTTGTAACTCCAGTCAGTGTAAAATTTCTGACAAATATGATTTTTAAATTGACACAGAATTTATACACAATATTTTATACACAGTATTTTATTCTTTTTTTTCCTCCCCTACAGAAAATAGGTCTTTCTCTGTCATTCCATATAAATGGTGATAATTTCTATTGATTTTGTTTCCTATAAACAGGATTAATAACACAATAAAAACTATTCTTCATTCAAATCTTTTGTTAGCTCTATTCTCCCATCTGATTTTCTAACCATCTCTTATATTTTCTGCTGCTCAAACCTTCTTGTTTAGATGTGGTAAAATGTCTGTCACAGCTCTTTCGGGTTTTAGGGAGTGCATCAACAACATTTCATTGCTGTGTGCTTACTTGCAAATGATTTGTCAGCCACTTTTCTATGTCTTATACCAGAGTATCTGAATTCCCCTCGGAGGTTTTGGGGTATATGTTATAATTGATGCCGTCCTGCTCTGCACCTCAGGTTTTGCTGAAGATTTCATGAATTAGAAAATTCTAAAATCTTTCACTTGGCAAGTGATCTGAGGCTGCCATGTATGCAAGAAAACCAAGTAAAATGCATCTGCCTTTTCTTATCTATTTCAAACATTATCTGTGTCTTTCTGCGCTTATCTGAGTAGTTTTTCAGGCATAGTGGTTTGTTACTCAGAATCAAACTCTGAGCAGCACTTTAGATGAAGAAATGAGTTTAAAATTGTACACGGGTCAAGATTCAAAAGCTGAAGATAACAGGTCATTTTCTACTGTAAAAGCAGATAGCGCAGGATGGAAATATCCTTGTTCTGAACTCTTTGGCCTAAGTTTGTTATTCTACTGTGGCTGGGTAGCAGTGCCTGTTATTCCAGTTGCTTGACCCTTCTCATGATAAGATTCTGTTTTCAGTTATGGATAGTTTTACAAAACTTTAACTATTTGGTTCAAGTTTTCCATGCCAGATGTTTGCCTCAGGCATGAATTCTGGGGGAGAAATTTCAGTCAGAACAGCTCCATTCAGCCATATCCAAGAACAAGGCTAAGATGTAACACACTTTTTTCCCATGCTAAGAAGTTCTGGCAAATTTTCCTCTGAAGTCATGTAGAGGCCCTATATCCTGGGGCTCAGCCATGCACACACACAGAGGGGGAAGGTTATGCCTACAGTGGCAGATTGAGGTCTGAAATTTCCTCACTTTGGAACTTTAATTTTCTGTTGAAGCATTTTTTCTGCATAATCTAGGACTGCTGCATATCTGTTAATTACTCAATCAACAGATTGTGCATAGCCTTCATAAATTTTCTCTATGCTGCATTATAAGCTTTTCTCCCTAAAGTGTGTTCACAGTTATGAGCAGTTATCCCATTCTTTTCTGTTCTACAGGGGTTGTTATACTGCATTTGTCATCATCATATCGGAGTTCCTTCCACTAGTGCATTAAGCAATATGTGTTACTTTCCTCATGTGTAGCTTGGTCTTTCCCCTTCTTCCTCTCCCTAAGCGTGCAGTGCACAATTTGTTTGGGTTTGGGGGCTACTTAAAAGGCATACGCTACGCTGTGTTAGGTTTGGCATATTTCAGGGGCATGTCTTTTTCTTGAGTGGTGCGAGTGCCCTTATTTTCCTTGGAAATTTGTTCCACAAAGCCATGTAAATTCCCCATGCGAAAGGTGAGCTTTATGATTATGAGGGAGAGTTCTGTTTTGCATCAGACGTGGACATGTAAATCATGGTTTTCATCACAGAGGCTTATGTGGACCTTATGCAGGGTTGAAGCAATTAAATGCTTCTAAAATAAAAACTGAAACCCTGAACAAGACTTAATACTTTTTTTTAGGTAGTATAGGGAGTAAGGGGCAGTTTTCCTGAATTTGCTGGAGAAAACATTTTCCTCCAGAATTCTCTATTAGCTCTAAGTTTCTTATGAGGCTGATGGCACTACGCCCAGGAGTATTGCATTGTTTTAGTCTAGACAAGAGGTGGCAAAAACATGAATAATAGAGGCCAATAAATTGCACCAGCGTGGGACAGAATCTCTTGGCCAACTGGAGGTAGTACAAAGTATTACTCATGGGTACTGCTATGCAAGAGCTTAGCACCGAAGAGGAATCCAGGAACGCTTGTGAAGGCTGTGAAGGAAAGTGCGAGCGTGCTCAGCAACAGTTCCATGATGCAAGCTCTAGCAAATATTCATCATTATTGAGGTCACCTATAATATTTTGGTGATAGATTATGCACTAATTGGGATCAAACTACGGGAATTCACGCTGCCTGTTTGGGCCCTGTGGAGACTATGTTGATCAGGATGGGATTCTTGTTACCTAATTTTAGATATTTGTATGGAAGATAGTCATCTAGTGGCTTTACAGTTACTGGAGAAAGTTAAGCATTTGTGGGATGTAATTCATCAGACCTGTTTTAGACATCTACATTTGTTGTCTAATGTGTGCCTATTTCTCTGTGGTTTAGCATTCTAAATACAGGTGAAGAGAATTCCCACCTCACATCTGTGACCTGTGTTCTTAAATCTGTTCTGTTGTCTCCTTCAAAGGTTCTTGATTCGCAGAGTGTTAATTCAGGAGCAGGGTATGTCATGGACCACTCCAAATGGAAGAATGATTGTCCCATTCATAAATGTCCTGGGCATTTATGAAATACCCATTGGCACTATACTCTGGTTAAATCCCAGAATTATTCTTCCAATCAGTACTTCTTCCTAGCCCAAAAGAATGTTAGCACCAAAAAAAAAAGGAATTGTTTCCTTATATGTAAAATTACATTGCCATACCATAGCTCTTCCCTTCAGGCTAGTAGCCGGCTTCTAACAATTCTTGGAACTGGCCGTGCCCCAAGGCTATGTGCTAAACCCAGAGGTAGTAGGTGACCAAAGCTGACCGTGTTTCTGAAAGTCGTTATATGATTTAGCTACAACCAGATACTCTTGGCCTGACATTTGTCCTAGTTGTTTTCCAAATGCTGAATTAATCGCACTCTTGCCTATAGGGTGTGATCTCTGTTTTTCTAGTTTTAGCCACCCATTGTATGGAACTTTTGACAAAACACAAGTTGAATCTCCATGAATGCAACCCCACAAATCTGAAAAATCTGAATTTTTCATTCTTTGCATTTCTCCCCTTTCCTTCCAATGTCTGTGAAAAAAATTCTAGACAACATAAGAATAAGAGAAGTTTATGGGGGTGAAGGCAGATGAAAACCTCAGTGATTTTCTCTTGCCTAGCAAAGTTTCGTAATCGCTAAATCTGAGAAAGAAGGAATTTCTGTTTTTTCTTGCTGAAGATTGGCCAGCAACTACTTTTTCATAGGAAAGTGCATTATATTAAAAAAATCTCTTTCTTAGTTTGGGAGGCTGCTTTGCAGTGGAACTTTCTTACTCTTTTTGTATGTAGTCAAGAGAACATAGACTGCACATTCCAGCTACATTGGAGAACTGGATTTACTAAAAAAAAAAAAGGCATGAAAATCAATAAAACCTTTTCCATAAATGCCGCTGTTTCTTCCAAAGGGACTTCTCATCTGCCACCTTTACAATTTGACAATCTTCAGGAGTCAGGACAGTCCTTTAGGCCTTCCCCGGAAAGATCAAAACCTTTAGCAGAACTGGGTGCTTCAGGCACTCTGTGTAGCTTGTGTAGCTTCTCTTTACATTTGTTACTGCTTTTTGAAAAATTTTAATTAGTGACTGAGGAGAGAACCAGTGCCAGCAGATGTAGAACTTAGTACATTGGGAGTGCCCCATTTTAAATCCTATAGAAGACAGAATAACTCATATTTAGAGACAGGTAATACTTTTTTCTGAGCATATACCTACACTCACAATTGCTCTGGAAAAACTCCAGAAAAGTAGGAATGATCTCCATTTCTAAGTGGAGTAAAGAGTTCTTAATGAAGGACTTAAGGGTATTCATTGTAAGCCCCTGGGGATGCCAAGGGGGGAGAGGAAGGAAAATCTTGGTGTTTTCTAATCTCAAGACTTGTCCTTATGGGGAAGTTCTTGCAAAGTAAATTAAGTTAAGATTATGTTAGCACACTTGTACAAATTTATAGCATGCTAGCTGCTTGACTGACTCTTTACGTAGACACTAGAGTGCACTTCGAAGTGAAATAAGCTTGCACTCATAAAATAATAAGGAAATAAGGTGGTGTGGCGGTGTGACTAAGTAAGTACTGCACATCTAGTTTTACTTCGTGATAGTTCAGTAACAGCTTTATTCAATGGTTTGGGGCAAAATGGAATTATCCCATGGTGAAATCAGGGCTCACACACTGACAGCTGAATTATTCTAGTTTAAGGGGTCTGCAGTTCTATTCTGCTTGAAGGGAAGTTCTTTAGTTTCCTGATCCTACTTTTGTAGTTAGTGGAACATCCAGGTGTGTGGCAACAGTGTCTCCATCAACCTGCAAAATGGATGCCTCATCGTAGAACATCAATAGCATGGAAGGTAAAACAAAAACAAGCAAAACCAAAAAATAATGAAATAAAAGGTTTTTTAAAATAAAAGAATGTCTCTTCAAATACTAAGCAGCTACTACAGGAGTTTTATTTATAGCTTACTGTTGTCTTCTGAAAGATGGAAGAGCTTTCATGGAATAAGTATTAATTATTGTTTCTTCTTTGTGCCGTAAATATAAAATGAACTAGAGGGTAGTGAAATTTGACTTTCATGAATTGCATTGCTGTGTTTCTCGAAGTTGTTTGTGTCTTTGCCATTAATAAAAAACTCTCTATCAGACAAAAGATCAAGGCCATCAATTTTCAGTGCTGAAACTGGAAAGCATCCCACAACAATGTCTTTCAGGTTATAATGTTCACAGGAAAAGGGTCTGAATCAGAGAGGGCTGAGTGGGTGGAGAGAACAGCGTGTTCCCAAAGCAGCACGCTTTGCACAGCTGAAGCAATGTGAACCTTAGCCATAACATGACAATTGAACTGGGTTTCATTATTTCTTCAAAATTCTTAATTCTTGCTACATAATATGTAAGACTGCACTTGTGAAAATGTTGAAAGGTGCTAAGGCCTGTTTTTTATTATCAAGCTTACCTTGGTATAAACTGAAATAACACCGTTTGTATAAAAAGAATTACATTTGACTTGGTTAAATGAGATTCTAGTCTTGTATCTACTTTGCCTTTTTCTCCTTTTTCTCAGTGGCAGGAACAATTAAATGAATGTGCTACAATGAAAACTTGTATAGAGAGCAAGAGATAGCTAAAATTACATAGTCTAGAAAGGACTGTGCTATTGGTATAATACTAAAGAATAAGCTGAGTGCTGCATTAGGAAACAGCTTTTGCTATGTTGAATAAAGAAAATATTTTTAGATGTAATGTAAGAAAGAAGAAAGAGCAATGAAGAATACAGAGATATGGTATGCAAGCATAACTGTGTATTGTGCATGAAATGCATTCTCTGCTTAACCATAGAGTTTTTGTACATGGAATAAAATGATAATCAGTTCAGGGTCTTTGGAGTCCTGTATTTCAAGATGTATTTTCAGAGCAGAAGCTTAAATTAGGTATGATTATTAAAAAAAATGTGTCCTTTTTAAAAAAACTCTGCTCAGAAGGGAGTTGGACCAACTGAGTAGCACATTTTGCAAAGCTGAAAAGAATAATTGTAGCCAGTCCTTTCCCTGTCAAGGAATATTACTTGTTACGAGAAGAAGTACAGCGTTCTGTCAGTCTACGATTCAAATGCCCAGCATCCACAGTGAGGAAGATTATCCCTATGGCAAATCCAAGCTTTTCTTATGCTTTTCCTGAGAGAGGCTGTGTCCACATGTCGCGCCAACTCTCCTTGAGACTGGGTTTGCTGCTAAGAGCCTTAGTGAAGATGAGGCACAAAAATATGCTTCTTATGATTGATTTAAGTCTTAAACTTCAGTAAAGTGCAGAAAACCTTACTGGTGTGTCATCTTGAGCAATGGTTTTTCAGCCTTGGGTTTGCAGCGTGTAACTAGGAGCCTGCAGAAGATAATTAAGGCAGAGTTTGCACTGTAAGGCTGGTGGGCCCTGCCCTCCAGAGGCCTCATCCCAGGATGTGCACTCCATCATACCTCCCCAGTGCAGAGAAGGACAGAAGTCCCTCAGTGTGCTGCTCCATTCTGGTACTTGAGACATCCTCTTAAAGTGACACACTGTGATGTCCACATGGCTCCTTCGTTCCTCTCATGCCTGGGTTTCCTTCGGAAGGAAACGGGGATGCTGGGGGGGGGAACAGTGAGCAGCCTGATTCACATCTTGATCGAGGGCCTGGATCAGTGCTTACAACACGCTGCAGATCACTTTGGGCCCTCAGTGTAGACTCCTTCTGATATAGACAAACCTATGATCAGCTGAATTAAATTCACAGTATAGGGATCTGCATTTCCACTGGGAAAATGCATAGAGACTTAGAGAGCAGAAGAAAGTGGGAATTAGTGGGCAAGAGTGATGGGACAGGTTAGAACTGTGCTGTCCCAAAGCATGTGCAACAAGTTGCAGGAAGCAGACCTGTGCAGGTGAAGTGAACTTTATTTCCTTGCAACTCATTGCCATGCAACAGAAGGGCGAAGGAGACCAGTGACCTCCCTAATTTTTTGAGCTGTCTTCTAGGTTCTGTCATATGAATCAAAGGACAAGGTAGACACTGAAAGGAGAAGGCAACGGTGCTGTGCTGTTCTGTTCGCAGCTGTGTGGCTCAAGGAACAGCTGCCCTCACAGCGCTGAACATGCCATTGCTCAACCTCTTTCCGACTACATAACACAGAGGAGCATGAATCACACCAAATAATGCTAATGAAGGAAACTCCTCAGTCATCCGCAGTTAGTCTACATCAGCCTCAGGGCCTGGGCTGCAGGTCTGTATTCGAGCTATGGGGCAGAAGGCATCTGCAGTGTGCCCTGCAGTCTCTGCTCCATGTCTCCAAACGCACTATGGCCCTTTCTACCTCCATGGCCTGAATTTTCTTGCAGCAAGAGCCAGAGTGCAGCACAGGGTGTTGCATACCTGGGCATGCAGTTAGAGCAACGACCAGGTGTGCATTCACAGCCAGGACTGGGAAGCTCTCCCAGCTCCCACATTTCAGACAGAGCCTGTACATGTTCCAAATGGAGTTGAAAAAACCTCTGATGTACGATACTGTACTGATAGACCTATCACCATGTACTGTGTGTGGTCTGATTTCAACTCCTCCGACTGCTTTCTGACAGCTAAAACATGTTTGAAAATTGCAGCGGATGGCGAGAATGGGTTTTTCTTTGATCATAAAGCTAGCTACGTTAAAAGTGATCCCATGCCAAACTAACTATATGTAACGCAAGATTTTTCTCAGGAAGTATTTTGGAAGAAAAATCTTTTTTCTTTTTTTTTTTTTTGTTGTTGTTAAATGCCTGAATAATTAACTTACATGCTAGTGATTTATCATTTGACATTAGGAAAATCTAATTTGTTACACCAGAGAACCGAAACAAAGCCGAGCCACCAAGTATGTAACTTGTACTGTATATCTGGATAGTGTGGATTATTTTGAGAGTATAATGAAAAGCCTTTCAATGAATACCTAATGAAGGAATAAATAGATTCCTGTTAGCATGGCATGTACCTGCCTAATGAATAACCCAGATTATTAAATGCCCATGGTCTTTAGGAATGGAAAAATATGTTATACATCAGTTAGAGCTAAACAGAGCCTGTCATTAGAGGGGCTGGATTCCACGGCTGTTTCACACCTCTTCTTTCTGTTTCCTTTCTAACTTCTGTATATCAAACTGCCAGGACTGGTTTCTAACATTAATTGTTGTAGCTGGATTCTTGACTGGGGAAGCATTCATCTAAAATATATAATTTGGAAAAACTCTTTCATTCTGTAAACTAGGTATTGCTCACTGCAGCAAATAGTGATAGAAACAAGTATTGCAGCAGGTGAGGGAACCCTGGTTTTGATACTGCATGCTGCATTGTCCTGCCTATCATGCTGTCCAGAGAGGAGGGGACGGACTCCAGGGTGGTTTTAGCACTAGACTAGGAGTCAAGAATCTGGGTTCATGTCTCCACTCTGCAGCAGATGGCCCTGACCTTGAGCGAGGCTTTTACACTGTATATGTACCTCATCTCTCTATATAAAATAAGGGCAGTAGTGCTCTGTAGGTGTGTTGTTCTGAAGACATTTCAGATGTCAGTTAACTGGTACTGGGTAGTTGTGACATTTTTGCTGGAAAATGCTTTCTGTGAAATTTCTGTATTCTGTTGGAAAGGACAAGAAAGCTTTCTGGATTGTTTATTTCGTTCTCAGACTGCAAGTGAAGACCAAATTATTTGGTTGATTTCATCAGGCTGAGCTGTGGAATAGTCTTCAGGAATGCAGTGAGTTACTGCAGAGTCTAACTGCCTTTCAGAGAGAGTGCGATGATGAGGGAGGCAGTGTATTGCATTACATTTCTAATTATGTTATCTGCATCCTCCGTTAGATACTACCATTCAATTAAGACTAGACTTTGTTATCTCCTGATAATGGAATCATTCATTATTACCATGAAAGCACAGTATAATATTAAAACCAGATCACTTGAACAAAGTCATCGTGTCCCTCTCCCTCTTTCTCAGCCACGTTTAACATATGCAACATTTCTCCTTCTGTATTTTTGCTGATAGCCAAACGCTTAGCGATGTACCAAGAACCTGATTCTGAGGAGGACGAGGCAGCCCCAAAAGGAGGAACTCTATCCCAGCGTGATAGTATCTGCAGCCATCAGAGCATCAAAGTAATCCACAGAAGCCAGAGCACCAAAACCCACCGGCGCACAGGTAGCAGAGCTGAAGCAAAAAGAGCAAGCATACTCTCGAAGCACACTGCATTCAGTAGCCCAATGGTAAGTCATGAGAACTAAATGCACACTGTCCTGTATCTTTTACTAGAACCAACGTCCTGAAAAGGGAAAGGTAAAGAAATCTGTAGCACATTGTGTACCTCTTATAGACTTCATTTTGGCATTTTTTCTTCTGTAGTCACAGCTGTTTGTACAAAAGCAATCAAGTGTTGGCATAGATCTTATCTAAATACCTTCTCTGTGGGAACAAGCTAAAGGTAAAGACAATCTGAAACCTTTGTTTTAGTTATACCTTGATTTTGAAAAGAAAATGTATGCCTTCCCTTTATCTACAGAAGCTGAGAGTAGCATAAGGTTTGAGGTCAAGGATTCTAATTACTCTGCATATGCCTCTTCTCTTTTGTCAGAGGATTTTAAAACTAGTAAGTGCTGGGCTGGACACTGTGTATTCCAATTCTTAGACACTGTTGACATACACCATAGCATAATTTTTAGTCTGATTCAGGGTTGTCAGGGGATTGCATGTGTAGTATTTTAAAAAAATAAAAACCTTTACATTTCAAAATGTTGGTGAATTTATGTCCTTACAACTTTGCTTTGTTTAATTTATTTTATACTATTGTAATTCCATGGAAGTTTTACATGAGCTGAATGGTAATAAGAGAGCAGAGAAGCCAAGTCTTGTCTATCTAGGGATTTTGCATTGTTGCACTGTTGACACAAATTCACCCTTAAAACAAATTGCAAATATAGACACAGAAAGATGCTGTTTGCGCTGGTGGAACTTCTTGATTTCGGTCAAGAGTAAGCTTTTTTGGTGCAATTCCAAGCTGCAGTTTTCACACACGGGGTTCTGTGGTTGCTCAGATTCATCAGCTGCTGAGCATCAGCAGATAAAATTCTACTGAAGAAAGAGCCTTAGATCAGTTTATCTTTTAATCTTTTGTATCCTTGCATCCTCCTATCTTAAGAAATACCAGAGTTTGCTCTGACAAGAAATAGGTTAAGTAAGTGGAAAGTACTGATGAAACAGAGTGGAAAGTGCTTTGTGTTTCAATGTAAAAAACCACATGAATTACCATGTGGTTGGTGTGGCAAATGGTGGCAATGTGTGGATGGTGGTTGTTCTCTAACAAACAATCCAAGACGGTTTCATTTTATTGTGCTGATGTAAGGCCGAGCTTTGAATGTCATTGCTGTCTAATTTTTCCACTCTTTTGATCTCTGTAGTGTACCACCCTTTCGTAATAGATAGTAAATATCTTGAATTAGACAGGAGAGAGGGAGGAATATTAGTATGTAACTCTTCTCCTATCCACTACCCCCGAAGAAGATGAATATTGCCACTATAATTATCTGTAGTGAAAAAGTTGATAACAATTACTCACATTTCCATTTCTATCTGTAGGCTCATTGTTAACTGTTTATTGTCTAGAACGGGTGTCTTACAGTCCTCTCCACCTCCACTCTGTGGTGTAAGGCCACCGTAAAACTCTTGATATTGACACTGCTTTGGATGCTTTGATTGCTTGTTGCTGCTTTGGAAATTTGCAGAATCACAGATACTAATCACTGCTATTTATTACTAGGAGAAGGACATCACACCTGACCCGAACTTGTTAGAAAAGGTGAATGAATGTGCAAAGCATCTGGAGGTCATGAGGAGCCACGAACAGCCATTATCTCATCTGAGTCCAGAACTATGTGACATTTTTGACTTCTTCATCGCTTTGACTATATGTAATACAGTGGTGGTTACTGCACCAAATCAGCCCCGACAGAAGGTGGGTTAAAGAAACAGCAAAAGAGAGTTTAAGCCTCTTTTGCATTGATACTAATTTATCTTGTAAATTGAGGAAATGAAAACCTCCTGTTCTAGTGAGAAACAACTAGAACTAGTTGTGAGACAACTCTTAGAACTGCTATGTGATTGAACGGGTTTAGTTAAGCATTAGTTAAATGGAGTATGTCAGCTATTTCACTTACCTTCAAGGTAAGATATGCTTTCATCAACAATTTCAAGATACTTCTGAAACTTTCCCGATTTCTTGTACTGTAACTTATTCATTTAATAAATGTAAATATGTGTGGAAGTATGTGTGGAAACTAATTTGTAAATGTGCAAGACTTCCCAGAAAAGAATATAAGCTGTTTGTGAATATTTTGTACATATGGATTAAATTAAGAAAAGACTGAAACATTTTTTAAAAGTTTAAAAAGAGAATATACTTGAAAAGCATCACTTAAAATTTTCAAATTATGTAGAAGATGCATCTTAAGCTCATTATGAGAAATAATGGTCATTACTGCTTAAATCAGCCTAAACCAGTGTCATTGATGCATGAGAATTTCAAAAACGCAATCACAAGATGATCTGCAAGACAAAAATATAATGGAATGCAGTATTAAAGCTAGCCAGTAGCTGGAATTTCCATTCTGGAGAAAATTCTGAGAGTTGTTTCTGTTCCAGATTGGAATAAAAAGTGAACTAGCCTGCAAAATGACATAGTTTTGTGCCAGGGAAACATTTGGAGAATGCTCAGTTCTGCTGTTTCAGGAATGCTACACCATTATACAATAATTTAATATATATTACTGTGAATATGCTATTACTATTAATAACATTGTATCTGTAAAAAAGATTTAAGTAAACGGAGATGAGTGATAAAACTGAAGCAAAATGCTTTGATGCTGAAAGAGAAGACAGCGGAAATTATTTATTTCAACATGTTCTTATTGAGAATGTTGTTGACTGGCATATTCTCATAAAACTCTTCTGATACTACATTCTCAATAGAAAACTCTTTCATTAACTTTTTTTTTACTACCTTCACTAAATATGCACAAAGAATGCCGATGTTTCCTATTAATGATAGGTTTTAGTATGCACTACTGGTGGTGGTGCAACATTGATAGTCTATCCATTAGTCATATCTGAGGAGGTGAAAGAAGAAAAAATGTTTTTGCTACAAACATACGTGCTTTCACACAGAGGCACAATTCTGAAGTTCTAGTAAGTTTTTTGCTGTTGAGTCAGTTTTGTCCATTTACTTTCTCAAAATACAAATGCCATTACTTTTTGTTCTCAAAGAAATTCTCCTCTTTAGTTGGAGCTGCTTAGACTGAATATCAGTGTCAGAATTCTTGTATGGCTTTTCTTCAGTTTTTGTTCATTGGTTTGTTTTTTACTTCTCAAGGTTAGAGATCGATTTGAATTAAA
The DNA here is from genome assembly GCF_018139145.2 of Gymnogyps californianus. Classification (NCBI taxonomy): domain Eukaryota; kingdom Metazoa; phylum Chordata; class Aves; order Accipitriformes; family Cathartidae; genus Gymnogyps; species Gymnogyps californianus. The sequence continues at coordinate 73,108,562 of NC_059471.1, read as the reverse complement.
ATCCCCAGTAAAAACCATAGAAGACTTCATACGAAGATTCACTCCAAGTCGCTTGACCTCTGGATCTAACAGCAGCAGTTCATCTAGTCTAGCTACAAGCAAATCAATGCACAGATTTGGTTTAAGTGTGCTTTCATCTACATCTACGGATAGCACTTTATTAAAACTGGAAGAGAAGCTGGCATACTCTGCGCAGATAAATAACAACGGCTACAGCTCCCAGCAAGGCCGGACAGCTGTGGGGAGTGGACCTGAGGAAGGAGAACTCCGTTATGAAGCAGAGTCTCCAGATGAAGCTGCTCTCGTCTATGCAGCAAGGGCATATAACTGTTCTCTGGTTGGAAGGCTGTCTGACCAGGTATCAGTGGAGCTACCTCACCTGGGAACATTAAGCTTTGAAGTATTACATACATTGGGCTTTGATTCCGTCAGGAAGAGGATGTCAGTAGTCGTCAGACATCCTCTCACAGATGAAATAAATGTTTACACTAAAGGAGCGGATTCAGTTATTATGGATCTTCTTCTACCCTGCTCTTCAGGTACACCTCTTACTTAGCTTTGTGGGAGTAGGGGTGGGAGGCAGGCAGTTCTGGTTAACTGCTGAAAAACTCATCATACATTATTGCCTTCTCTAGCAAGTAGACCTGCCTGCTTTTGTTGTGAATATAAGGAATGGTAGAATGGCAGCTGTCTCTTCTTTTATAATACTTTGTTATTATAGCAGATTTTCTGTAACGAATTACTGGTTCCTCACCTTACAAGAATGAGTTAAATTAATTTCTGTACAAGATCTTCTACTAGCAAACTTTATTTTGAAGGAATTTCTTGAAACTCTGCCAAAGCAATTTACATTTCTTCAGGAAAACCTGCCTGGCAGTGCTTGGCTATTTGCGTATTTTATATGAAACCCAAGCACTTCCTATTGCAGTTCCCCTCTCTGTTTCATTCGTGAATCTTTACGTCCTTTTGCTGCAATATGTTTGCATAAATCAACGCATTTATGTTGGTTTGACTATGACGCTAAAGGGCACTGTGAATCAATCAGCCATCAAAACAGAAAGGTTGTGGCAAAAGAAGGAGAGATGCTGTTCAGACAAGAAATCTTGGCTTCAGATACGTAGTTGACTAGCAGGGAACAGACATGTAGCTGTGAACATGGAGTACTTCCCTAAAGCATGGAGAACTTCTCCAGCACCCAGATGTCGCATGAAACAGGGACAACTTTAAATAGCTGCTAATTGTAATCAGTTGGATTCAAGAAGAACCCTGTAAGCTTTCAGAAGTTAGAGGAGACACATGGGATTCAGTTTGCATGAATCAGTTTGCATCTAATTTACTGTATTTTCAACACTGAATTTAATCCAGTGTTTAAAGGTTACCCCAGTATGAATGGACAGAGCCCGAAAGTGCTAGAGGTAGTTCCCATGTTTCACTAATGCATTGACTTTGTGGTTACTTTGACATTAGTTGGAGTAAACAATTGTGAAAGACTTATAGTATGTAATTTTAGTTTAATGAAATACAGAAAAATGTTGGCATTCGTTTTCTGTTTACAGCCATATAAATCAAAGCTGAGCCAAAAAAATTAAGAACAACTTGTCCTTAACTAACAACAAAGTATTCATGAATAATTTTGTAGTAAAGATCTGATATCACAGAAGGTACATAGAGCATCTGTGGAAACTTGTTTCCCTCCGAAGTACTAACAGAGAGTTTGTAGTACTGAGAATTTCTAATAACATACCTAGAAAATAATGTTTGGAAATGAGTTCTCAGAATGAGAACTGAGCACTAAAAAGAAAAGAAAAGATTATTTTATGCCAAGTCTCAAATATTTTGTCACCATATAACAGACTATGTTGGCAGCTGCTGTGTCTGTTCACAGCAGACTCAATGGATCAAGGAATTTTCAGGCAAATTTCAGGCAGATCTAGGACCCACCTGGGTAAAACCAACAAGGCCAGTTAGAAACCAAACGGCAGCATTACCAAAGGTGTTGTATATCAGAGAAGGGGGAGCGAAGTTCCTGGGGATCGGTGCTAGCAGTGAGCAGATTCTGTAGCTGGGCAAATACAGCCATTCCACCGTCTTTACAGGCAAGCAAATTGAATGTGGCTTTGAAATTGTGCCTTTTTTTTTTTTTAGTTTTTTAGCCCAAATTGAACTATGAGTTTTAGTATATTTTGCTTTTGCAAGCAATGTAAAGTGAAGCTACTAGAACCTCATAAGCAGTTTCCCTTGTTTTCTAGCCCTCTAAGCCACTGCTGGCTTCAGTAATTCTGTATGTTTCAGCAAACCTGTCTGAAAAACGTTTGACATTTCTCTTGAGCAGCTTCACTCTTGGAACTGAATTTGCAGTCTCTGCCTGCAGTATCCTAATGTCAGTGGATACGTTGTCATTTCCTGAGGGAACAGCATCTTTTTCCTGTTACCGGGAGGTATTCCCCAGGTAGAGGGAGCCTCAGAAGATTTATGCTGTGGCTATTATCTATATTGTGGGATCTGTCGGTGGTTTCATCCTGTTCTCTGATGATGGTGGAACATGAGTGTGAGAGGAGATGTAATGCTATGAGAATTCAGGCATTTATCGTTTCAAGGAATTGACCAATAAGTGAATTGACATGACAGCTAATCCCAGTGCTCGCTTTTTGCTATCTTGGTGCCTCAGGGAGATGTAAATTGTACACCAGTCAAGCGTGCATCTTGAGACTTTGTGGTACTTGTGCTCTTAGATTGAAAGACCAAGGCAACACCGTGTCCCTCATCTCCCAACTCTAACATCACATTGCATGACTGCGTCCTATCAGACACAAAGGTCCTGTTTGTTTGGGAGGAAGAGCATTTTGAAATATGACATGAGGAACAGCCAGAAGCAAATGTATTATGTTGTAGCTTCATTTGTGTCTTATAGACAATCAGAAATCACCATAAGCTTCGAAACTTAAAAAGTTTCTGAATTGACTCCATTTTTTCTGCCTGTATATCTAGTTGAGACTGTGAAACCTGACGTTTTCTGATAGCGTACAGATATTTCCAAAAGCCTTGAAATGATTCCCAAGAGTGTATTGTTTTTACTTTATCTCAACAGTCACCATGTTCATAAATAAGAAAGTTACTGTTTGAGTCAATACCCAACTCACACAGGAACTGTGAACATAAGTCATTGAGAAAACAATGACTGGGCTGGCTTTCTGCAGCTTGCGATTATGGGAGGAAATGAAGCAAGCAGCATGCCACTAGCTCTCCATCATTCTTCTGGTGAAGACTTATTTGCTGCTTTTCATTGACATGTTTTCACACTGCTCAGCATAGACACTGCATCCCAGCTAAAAAGAATCTCCACAACTGGGTTTCGTCTGCAAGAGATTCCTTCCCCCTTCTAACTTCTGAGCACAAGATGAATCTCAGGGTAGGACTGATGAGGCACATGAAGAGCCAGGAGGGGGTTTAACTGTCGTTAGTATGCTGGTGGAGGAGGGAGATGCAGTCTTCCGCACTGGAATTGAGAATTCGCACAGAAAATGGTGTGCACATCTCTACTTGTAGAGAATTACTGTCTTTGTTCATTGAAGGTGGTATAAGCATTTGACATTATGATCACTGCATTAGCGCCCATGGTATTCAGACAGATCTGAAGTGATTAACAACACTTAACCTTAAAGGGATAGAAACAACTTTTGATGTGTTTAAGCACCTATTCAAGTTTGCACCATTTGAAATCAGTGAGTGATTGAAATAGCCACTCCCATAAGACAATATCATGAGGGATATGCAAAAAACATGGCATTTCTTTCTAGAATAGTAATGTATCACAATGAATTAGGAAGAATGCTTGCCTACTTTATTCTTTTAAAGTTAAAAAAGCTGACTCACTAATACAAGAAGCCTCCAAGAAGGTTTGCTGCAGTACTTCTCCCAGAAAAAAAAATTCTTATGTTACACAGCCAAGTCACATATGCCAAAAAGATTATCATGCACAAATAGAAAAGAAGCTAAATGAAACTGTGTTAGGCTGCCAGTTCAGTATATGCATATTTCCATTTTATGTTGCAGCTGTATCTAGTTGTGAGCTGTTTTAATAGCTTCTGAAGGAACCTGGTGGTGTGTGTGTCAGAGCCACAAGCTATAGTGTAAGAAAGGGCTTTCCAATTACAAATAATATTTGTAGGAATGTTCTTCCGGAATAATATATCTGTATTGTCCCTTTGAGAAAATCAATAGTGATAGCATAGGTAGCATTAATAGATAAATGGACAGGCCCACCAGAATATTCCTACCAGTATTAACCACACGACCTTAATCAGAGATGGAACTGAAGTGAAGGTGTGCATGAAATACCACAATCTTCATGGAGTCCTTTAGGGACAGCTGGGTATGTACACTCCCAGCTTTACAGACCTAGAGAGGGTAGGACAGTCTTTAAAGGTGAGAAAATAGCTATACAGTGAGTAAAATGTGCTGATACATGGTTGAGATAACGGGAACAAAAAACAGAATATTGGGATTCCAAGCTCCCAGCTCCTTCCTTCCTACAACAGCAGTACTTGTATGTGTTTGTGCTGGAGCCTCTGAACACCCGGTGAGACACTGTGCTGCTGTATAAATATGAAAGTACTGAATGCTATGTAAGTTTATAGACAGACAGATAGACATGTATATACATGGTCACACATAGCAAGATCAAATTGCGTATGAATGCACACTGGGAAAATGGGCACTGAAAACTGTAAACAGTAAGATATTTGTGTCATCTAATTTACATACCTGTATTAAGTGCTTAATATAAGGGTATAGTGCCTGTAGATTCTCAGTATGGTCAGTTGAGGGAGGTGAGCACATCCAGTGGTGAACTGAGGTCATATGCACTAGGTCTCTTCAGGTGCTGAGACTTCTGGTGATGAGTGGCGTTCACCTGACTCTGTGACTGGTTACTGTATAAGTACCAGTAACACAAATATTGCATTAAGGAACAGCTCCAATTACAAAATTATAATCCTGAAATGATTCTACACCCCCAAAAAACATGCAGACTTTAGGAAAAGATTAGATGACATCAGGGAATAGGAAAACCTGCCATAAGGTACCAGTCATTCTCACTCAATGGTTCCAATCTAAAAACTTACCAGCTTGTACATTTACTTTAGTACTAACCCTGCAATTCATATTATCTAAGATTGCTACTACAGTACATTGTACATGAACCTGTCTTCATCCTAGATGATAAAAAAGATGCATATCACCTGTTTTTAACTTTTGAAGACATCATTTCAGGTAATGAGATGGAACAAAATGTGTTACCATCATATTCATTACCCTTTTTTGATCACAGTGTGGGCACATTGAACCAATCCCAGCTAAAGAGAGAAAAGGAGCAGATGCTCAGTCCTGATTTTAAGTTCTTACACATGGCTTTAAGTGAAGAGTAAAGCTAAGTGGAAGTTGTGCTGCTGCATTCAAGGTAGAAGCTAGCTGTGAGGTCTACACAAGTGTAAACTCTCTTCTAAATGAAATCACAGTCATGCCCAGAACTTCTTGCATTGACTCAGTCCGATAGGTAGTATCAGTACAGCAGTAACAGCAGTACCTTCATACACGTAGGTATACAAAACAGAGCACTGTTTCTGGTTCTTTTGAGATACTAACCTTGGTGGAAAACTAAGTGCTGTTTTTAAGTTGTGTCATTTTTCTGCACATGATGAGATGTGGAGAAGCAGTTGCTAGTAGTGTATTTGAAATCATACTTCTCTTTCTGACATTATTGTTGGCTGTGAAGATTGTCATGATTTCTTAAAGTATTCAGGCCAAACAAATACTTAAGGAGTAAGAAAAAGAAGGTCTTTCTAACACACATTCACAATGACTTTTGAAGAGAGAAGACAGAAAAGGTAGAACAAAAAGACAAGATTTTTTTTTTCTAAATGGAATCTTTTACTTGAGTTTCCCAGGAGACGTCAGCCGCTCTTTAAAAGTATCAGTTATAAAGTGCCGGTACAGTGAGTACTGTAGACAAGTTTTTATTCTCTGAGGCCATTCAGCTGCCGTTATTTTTCAATCACTAATTTCTTTTTTTATTCTTATCTAGATGACCCTCGGGGCAAACATCAAAAAAAAATCCAAAGCAAAACCCAGAATTACCTTAATCTGTATGCTGTAGACGGGCTGCGGACCCTCTGTATTGCAAAAAGGGTAAGTAAATGCAGACTCTTAGTTTGCTTTTAAGGAGAGTCTTGACAAAGATTACTGAAGGCATTTATTAATTTATTGTTCTTGATTCATAACTTCTTTTTCATTTTATTCCGTAAAGTATGAATGCTTCTGCATCACATTGACTGTGCCCTCACATACTCTTTTTAATAGGTTCTCAGCAAGGAAGAGTATGCCTGTTGGTTAAAAAGTCATTTAGAAGCAGAATCCTCTATTGAAAATCGTGAAGAACTTCTGTTTCAGTCAGCACTACGGATAGAGAAGAATCTGCATCTGCTAGGTAATGAAATGAGAGCTGGACATGAAATCAAAATGTGTTAAAAAATCTGAAAGCTTGGCTATGAAATCCGTTCTTTCCCTTAAATGGTTTCTGACAGTACAGAAATTGGCTTCTTTTGGACTTTGTCATGGCTGTCATGTGCAGCACCACAAAGGAATGGGATATAATTAACATAACAGACATACCCTGTTTTCCTTGCTTCTGCCATCGTTTTATCACTAGTGAAATCAGTGGAGTAATACCAGGGATGAATTTCACTCAATATCATAAATGGGAACTGCTGCTCTAAACAGGAGGAGGACTTGGCCCAAACTGTCTACAGAATTTCATTAGCTTAGTGCCACTTCAACATGTCAGAGACTTCCATGACTCCAGGGGCACCAGAGACGCTCATAAAGCAAAGCTCATAAACTGCATTTGTGAGAGGCATCAACTCTCATATACATCAGGTTCAGCTCATGCACTCAGGGCCCGTGTATTCTCTGGAAGGGGATTGCAGTACTTCATAATGATGCAGTTAAAATCAGTGTATGTAAAATGTATTCCAAGAACTAAGTCATACTCTTCCTCTGCTGAGTTGAGATGTTGAAAGCACTGAGATTCTAAAATGTATATATATATTCACTATTACTCCAAGCATCCAACTGCTTTCTCTGGCAAAGAAACTGGGACAGCCATAACGCTGTTGGAGATAACAGCCTTCACTAATTGCCAACATGCCTGTCTCTGGGAGACGAGATCCACCTCACCCAACTTCTGACGTATCTACTACAGATCTCTGAGGCTCCCCATGTAACCAATGGAAAGACAAAAAAGAAAGTGCAATTCGTTTGGTCTGTCTTACATACATACCCACTTTAGGATTAGATGAGTGCCGTGGTTTAACCCCAGCCAGCAACTCAGCACCACGCAGCCGCTTCCCCCTCCCCCCTCCCAGTGGGGTGGGGAGGAGGAAAAAAAGTAAAACTCGTGGGTTGAGATAAGAACAGTTTAATAACTAAAGTAAAATATAATACACTACTACTACTACTAATAATAATAATAATAATAATAATTGTAATGAAAAAGAATATAACAAAAACAAAGAAATAACACCCAAGAAAAGACAAGTGATGCACAATGCAATTGCTCACCACCCACTGACCGATGCCTGAGCAGCGATCCGCCCCTCCCGGCCAACTCCCCCCTCTTTATATACTGGGCATGACGTTCCATGGTATGGAATACCCCTTTGGCTAGTTCAGGTCAGCTGTCCTGGCCGTGCTCCCTCCCAGCTTCTTGCACACCTGCTTGCTGGCAGAGCATGGGAAACTGAAAAATCCTTGACTTAAGATAAGCGCTACTTAGCAACAACTAAAACATCAGTGTGTTATCAACATTATTCTCACACTAAATCCAAAACATAGCACTATACCAGCTACTACGAAGAAAATTAACTCTATCCTAGCTGAAACCAGGACAATGAATCATGCCCTTGAAGTGTCTGTTTCTCTCCTCTGACTTAAAGGGGAACGTGAGGTGACTAATTCGGACCACATTAATCAGGAGGATCCCACCATGGTTGTGCCTGTTGGCTCTGGCTGCACTCGGGGGGGGGGGAAGGTGAAATTGAACTGCCAGACAAGTAAGTGAGCTCTAGCCAGAAGTAAACTACCCATTCAGTCATTCCCCAAGAACCTCATACTGTGGTTTGTATCTTGCAATGATCAGTTATGATTAGGTTGTAGGAATAAAAAAGTGAGTCTGGAAAAGGAGTCTTTTCCTTTGTACACTGTTTGGATAATAATAGCTTTCCCAACATTGCCCTAAGAATGTGTTTCCACCTACATGACTGGTGCTCAGACTTCAGGTGGACTTCTGTTGCTAAAATGTTTTTTTCAAGGAACAACCATAGGAATAAAAAATAGCTAAAAAAGGTTTACTTTGCTTTTCCTGTTATTCCAGGTAACTTGCATGTCTGTCACCTCCTCATTCTCTAGTAGTAAGGACTTACATTTCCTCATATTGAAGCCTCTCTGAAACTCAGTGGAGCACTGATCTATCAGTGGTGACACTGAACTTGGTCCTGAGTGGCTTTTGCTACAGCATTTGAAAATCTTGTCTCTGTCAATTGATTTATGAAAGCATAGGAAAGATAAATCAGTCTCTTATAAACAGGTAGAAAGATACATTGGAAGCATGAAAAAGCCACATTTTACTTTCACATCATGGTCAACAGATTTATGATTTATTCTCTGCTATATCTCATTTGGCAACCAGTGTCTTTCTGCAAGAGCAAAGAGCAGCAACTAGGCAGGAAAAGGTTTATGTCTGCAGCCTAATGTGCTGTTGCCAAGCTGCACTCCTGCTGTCATTCCCCCTTCAAAAGGGAGAAATCTCTAGTGACCCAGGCTCTTCCGGTTGAGGAAGGGCAGTTAAGACCCTTAAGAACAGAAATCGTCTCCTAGAAGCAACAATATATTCTCTAGCAACATTCAGAAGAAATGGTGAAGATACAGAGCAGAGAGACAGTAAGAAAAGATATATCAGCCTTGTGAACCTCTGAGACTAGAAGTGGCATCAGATTGCTTTTGAAGTTTTGAATTCTGGATTTGTTGTTGACTGTTGATGCAGATGATTACCCCAGCTACTTTCTGCTCCTCTTTCTCGATGCCCAAAAAAAGCTGCCCGAATCTTGCAACCATTGGTAGTTTAGCTATTTCCCAATAAAAGTGATGGCTGGTTTTTTTTGAAAAATCCAAACTTACAATTTGAGGTGAACCCTAAGTGTTTATTTAATGTGCAATATTTTGCTTTCTCTGTGTGCTTAGGTGCAACTGGCATTGAAGACCGTTTACAGGATGGTGTTCCAGAAACGATTGCAAACTTGCGCAAAGCTGGGTTGCAGATTTGGGTTCTTACTGGAGACAAGCAAGAAACAGCTGTTAATATTGCATATGCCTGCAAGCTACTAGATCACGATGAAGAAATTATCACTTTGAATGCTGAATCACCAGTAAGCAGATCCAATACACAAGTTTACTTGTGAACTAGCTTTGCTTTATTTTCAACTTGTACAATTAAAAGTTTGATGGCTTTTTTCCCCTTTCCCTCTTTTTCTTCTTTTCCTGCTTCCTCCATAATTTTCAGGTAGGACATGTCTGTGATTATTTTTCAGTGAATCATGCTTCTAAGTCATAGTGTCATGTATCATAAACTTACTGAAGACATGTAACTCTGTGTAGTGGGCTCCACCATGAATGAAAATATGCCATAGCAGCATAAATGCCTTTCTTTGGTATGCATTCTCAAAACTTCTCTAGTTTTGCTTATTGGCACTAATGGGTCTCCAAAAGCAACCTGTTATTAAACATGTGTTGAGAAAGAAAACAATTGGTTACCTATTGAGAATTTGTGCTTTATTTTACACCACTGAAATGTAGTATTTGGATAACTCAGTTATTCATGTTTTCTCAGGTGGCTTTTTCTCTGGAGATAGAAGCAATACTTAATTTTCGATGCTAACACTGAGAGTCAGAAAACCACATCTACAGTAATGCCTTGCTTCCTAACAGACCTTTTCTAATTCTTCTGAATTACTGATCTTTCCTGTGCTCAACTTGTTGCAAGCAGACAGTCACAAAGAGTTTACTGATACGGTCTAACATACAAGGAACCAGACTGATAGTGCTATAGTCCTTTAATGGGGTGATAAAATTGGACTTCAGATCAGCAGAGGAGAGGTAGGCCAGCAGTATCCAGCTCCAATTTCTTTTGAAAAGGAAGAAAAGATAACAGCATTTTCCGTTCTTGAGTGTATCAGCTGAACTGGTAAATTGATTTTCCATGATCTTTCTTTTTTGTCATACTTTGCTGTAAGACCAATAGCATTTCATTTTAAAAGTTCATATGTTCTCAATAACATCTTTTAGTTGAGTATGGCTAGGAGAGAGAATTCAGCTTAAATAACCTTTAATTGGCCTTTAACAATGCGTAACTATTTGATCTGAGTTGTAGGCGTGTACATGGTGTTCATCACCATACTTAACTTGGTACTGATACTGATTATATCATTTCCCAGCACTGTTATTCTGAGAAGGAGCTAAAAGAAATTAGTTTAGCATACAATACTGCATGTTAAAGAGGAATTAGATTTTAAGCCTTTCGAGTCCTCATTGCTGTCATATCTTCTGCAAGAATTAAGTGTGTTTAGAGCGAATAGAAAAGAAGATTATTAGAAATTAAAACTTTAACAGTGCAGCAAATATAACACATTCCCCTTATTCCTTATGCCTAAATATACAGCAAACACAAACATTTGAATACATGTTCTTTTCTCTCAAGCGTATTTATTTTGAATTTTTTTTCAGGAGACATGTGCTGTCTTGCTGGAACAGTGTCTACAATGCGTAGAGTCTAAATTTTCAAACAACACAATAGACGAAGCTACTGGAAACATGACTGTTGGGTTCACCCCTCTCTATCCACCCTCTTCCCCTGTGCTTTCCAGCTTGGGCCTAGTGATTGATGGAAGGACTCTAGCTTATGCCCTGGAGCCTACACTAGAAGATAAATTTCTTGCGCTAGCCAAGCGATGCCGTTCAGTACTGTGTTGTCGCTCTACCCCACTCCAAAAGAGCATGGTAGTGAAACTAGTCAGAGACAAACTCAAAGCAATGACCTTGGCAATAGGTAAATATCTCAGTTTAAACTAGCCTGCTTTGATGTATGCTGTGCCTTGAGAATTTTTTTTTTTCACTTGCAATAGGACCCATCCAGCTGCCTCACAACTCAAACAGCCTTCCAGTTTTTTCTGAAAATGTGTCGGACAACTCTAACGTATTTACTCTAACATACTTACTCAAAACCAAGTTAGAACTCTGGAGTAGTATTTGGGATTTCTTCCTGCAGAAGTTAGGTAATCGGGACCCAGGTATGCTATGAGGTTTTGGCATGTCTGAACACAGCTGTGAAGAATTGGGTTAGCTGATGCTGTGCAGAACACCATTTTGCAATCACTGTATTACACAGAACAACATTGTGCTCAGTGTTGTTTCATCCAATCATGTTTAAACTCAAGGTTCTGCGTTTTTCATCACAAGTCGGCCATACAGGACAGGATATGAGTTGGCCTTGTCAGTATAGAGAATGGATTTATGACTGGCATCATGCCAGCACTTACACTTATTCCCAGCTAATCACTCAGTTGGTGAAGGGGAGATTTTGTCGGTCACCCTATTTTAAATCTGGCAGCATCTTCCATGTTTGCATGATTTTTACATAAGAAAAGTCAACCAGCTCTTCTTTCCCTATCTCAAGTTTAGGCTCGTGTTGCATTAGAAGATATGATTGCAGCATATATTGTCACAAACACACTAGCTTTCATCTACCTGTCTTGGTTAATCATAGCAGCAACACATGTGAGTTGGACCTACCCATGAGAAACTCTACGTGCATCTAATAATTGCCAGACTCCTGTGACATTCACAACACCAAATGTGTGCTGATTATAATAATCCTCACGCTCACTATATTATATCTAGCTCAAATATGCCCTCCTCATACTGAATTTATATCTTTGGCTGACTGACTGTGGACATGATCATTTGCATATGTTGTCAAAAATGTCTGGCTGGTTAACTTGAATTATCCATAATGCTTAAAAACACTAGTGGAGACTGGGCAGCTTGTGTTTTCATTCGTTCTGAGCATCTTGAGCCTGTGAGTTGAACTCAAGCTCCTGCTCTGGCTTAAAAGCCTAGCTGTATACGTCCTCCCTTTTAACCAACATGAGCTAACTTGGGGTTGCGTTGCACAGTCAAAAAACATCAGCTTTGTCAGGTGAGCAGATACCACTCTCATATGTGCCAACAGCAGGGAAACTGGAGTGAGATGTGAATGTATGTCTCGGCCACTGAAGTTTAAAACCAAGTGTCTTGTCATCAGCTAATACAGTTTCATTTTCCACTAGCACACTGGCTGTAAATTTAAGAGGTTAAGAAGTAGATACATGTCCCATTCTGGTATCCTTTCTATGGCACCTATCACTTGTGGTATCATGACGGGAAGCAGAGCAGGAGATGGTGACTGTGCAACCATTGCAGTTAAATCTACCTGTGATGGGTGTATTAAAGATCTCGCACTGGTCAACCCAAGTCAAGAATTCATCTACTTTTTAACTTTATTGTACTTTTTACTGTGTAGACATTCTCATTGGCTTTAGGCCTCCATGCACATTTCATTCTTAGTCATACCTGATTGCAGGCAGACAGTTAATCAGGAAACAGAAGTATTGGGAAGCTCATTTTCAGCCTTCCAGTGTTTTAGTATTTGTGCCATTCAGGCCAGATACTTGAATTTTAGGTCTTACTAAAAAGAGAGGGATTTGGTTTATTTTCACTTTTCCATGATAAAAAAAGTCTACAAAGATCAGAATGTCTTGGCAGCTTTGCCAAGCGTTGAACTTTATATTCCAAAGATGGATCCTTTCCTACCCCACATCTCCCTTACTATACTCAGCCAACACTCAGTACACATCTCCCTTAATAAACTCAGCCAACACTCAGTAACAACTGGTTTTCCTTTGCTTTGCTGCTGCTAACTGTTCCTGGTCTACTAGTGACAACAAAACTGTATCTTGTCATCTTTAGGTGATGGTGCTAATGATGTCAGCATGATCCAGGTGGCAGATGTTGGCGTGGGGATCTCTGGTCAAGAAGGCATGCAGGTAATGATGTTGCTCGTTCACTGAAAAGCACTCCCATGAAAGGGTGAAATAGGCACTTCCCATATGTCAGCTTGACCAAGCTGTCTTTGGATAGCCAGCACAAATAAAGGAGAAGCAGCAAGTTGTTCTCAGGAGTGCCAGTTGCACATCATAAGGATGCTTTCAGCTTGAGTTTGAGCTTGTGTTTGTTCTCAGATCTGTGGTGAGTTTAAACATGCTACCTTCTCAGAAAATTCAACTGATCAGGTCCCTCTAAGCAATATCTTTTAAGAAATCATTTATTAAATACTTATTTAAAGGACAAAAAAAGCTCAGCTATGCATTATTTAGGAAATAAAGGTTCACCTTATTCTGGCTTCTATTCTCCTCTCTCCTGTATTGCTTTGGTATACTTCTCCTGTGGAGCAGCTGCACAAGCCCATCCAGCTGATGCAGTTTATTTGCATGGTGTGGTGGTGACCCTTAGCCCAGCCACCCACACATCTCGCTCACTCAGCCTATTCAGACAGCAGAACAGTGAAGAAAGAGAAGATTGCAGCCCTTTGCAGAACCACTGCTCCCTACGCACTATTCCAAGTCTTCATTTTCTCCCCCTTTCCTGCCACAGGGAACAGCAAGATATGGGGACTTGCCCTGTAGTCTTTTGGATGTGTTCAGCCTGTGATTACTGTGTTTACCACTGTATAAGAGGCACTTCTCCCATCCCCAGAAGAGAGGATGTATATGTACAGGATGTATTACCTACTGTATTACCTATTACCTCTGCCTCCTCTGCTGCTAGGGCGGTTCAGTTGCAGTGTTAGCACCAGACATGGCAGTCAGACACAGAGATGAGCATGCTCCTTAACTTAGTTACTGGCGGGTGGCTCTCTGACCCACATTGCATTCTTTGCAACGGTGGCTGGATGTTTTGCTCAAAAGGGAGGAAGGGCCTCCTTCACACAGTGCACAAGTTGGCTATAGAATTTTATTCCATGGGATTTCATGAATGCCGTAATTTATTTGGGTCAACACACAAATTTATGAAACAAAAATTTAACTGAGCTATGAACTTGGATGTCAGCTTTGTGCATTTTCTGACATGCAGATCACCAGAAGCTAGGACAGTACTCTGGGAAAAAGTCAGTAGATGTTTTTCTTATTTATTCATATACTCTTCCAAAGGCATCCTCTCTTGGCTGTTGTTGGAAGCTGGATACTAGGGAAGACGGGCTTCAGCCTGACCCAGCAGAGCTATTACACTTGTTCTCCTTCTTGTAGTCATCCAGTGGGTTCAGTCAAAGTGGTCTCCAGGGCAAATGGATGTCCATCAGCGCTCTTCAAACAGACAGACTGCAGGCCTGCAATCCATTAAAAATGCTTCTCCAAACATGTTAGCAGCTGTAAATTAAGCTGGAAAGAAGCTACCACAAAAATATTCAGATATTCATTGTGCCTATGGCATCCCAGCCATAGAGCCTATGAGTCTGACTTTGATGGCCGGAGAGGGCAGGAGAAAAGGAAGTCTTGGATTAAGCTGATACCAAATGTATTTGTTGTTCCACAGCCTTCACCAGGCTCTGAGAGCTTTGCATAACTTCTGCAGGCAGTCCGGGCTCCAGAGAGCCCAGAGGAGACTGTTTTTGTGGGGTCCCCTCCAAGCGTATCAATTCAAAAAAGTCTGCCCCAAACTCCTTGGGTCTTATCATCTCTTATGAACTTATCAGCTCCTATCACCTATGTATTAATTCAGATCACTTTTTTCCCTAATGCAGACATATAGCGCTCATAGCTTTTTTTTTAGTCCTCTCCCAATTATGCCACTTTCAGTTGAGCTCATACACTTACAATAACCAGTCCTCAAATGCTCCTGGCTTTTGCAGTGTATTCAAATCTGAAAGCTATTTGCTCATTAACCCATTAAACTACCTGTTTTTTTCTAAATGAAAGTTCAGCAGAGTGGAAAATGTTTACAGATCCCTTCCTTTACTGCAAGGTCCTAAGGAACCATGCAGGCCTCTTTACTATAAACAAGTGTCAGAATCTTACACATGCAGGTACTCAGAAGGCGTTGAGCATTTAGATGTCTAAAACAGCAGTGCTCTCTGATTTATTTTCTTTCCACATTCTATGGAAGCACATGGAGCATGAATCACTTTTTCCTGTGAAAAAGCTGGAAGAAAAAATAAAAATGTGAAAATCAAGGGGATATTTTGAGACGAAATAAACATGCAAATGTAATTGGATAACACTGTCTTCCTCACTATGTTCCTCACTGTAATCAAAATGGAATAAAAAAGAAAAAAACCCCGACACTTATCACAATGTGTGGTGAAGTACTATGTTAGAAGCACAACTGAAAAGAAGCTAGCGGTTTTGTTTTGACATTGGAATAGGCTGAGATGGGGTGGAGGACAAGGAAGCAGACATAGCACAGCTCTATTGTCCTCAAACTGCAAGACAGCTGTATGTCTGCAAGACAAATCAGACTGTTCTGTGCAGGGAGGTTATAACAAGTGTATCTCAGTACCTGAGAAATCCCAGGATGTGTCAACATATTAAAAAATGTCCCAGTGCTTATATACATCTACAGCTTAAATTACAATGCATTATTACACCTTCTCTTGCATACTGTTTTAGAGTTTATTTTAATAGCTTCTACAAGCACTTACTTCGGCACACTGAGCCCTTTTGATAATTTACCAAGAAAGGGAATTAGGAAAAATTAAAAGGAAAGATGTCTCTCATTTAAAAATACAGCCAAAATATACCCTGCAGAGTGTGAGGAAGACATTGTTCCTTTGGAGGTTTTCACCTTTCCTCATGTTTTTACTGAACTGTGAGAAGAAAGGTGATACCAAAATAGAAAATGAAATGTAAAATAATATTAAATAAAATCTTAGTGTGATCCTGGGGATAAGGAAAATAGTGAAACAACTGTGATAACACCATCATTTACAAGAAGGTCTCATCTAGATGTACAGTACCCTGAATTTTAGTCAGAAGTAGAGAGAAACGGGGTGATTCATTTTGTCAATGTGATTTGGCAGTCTGCACAGTCCCAGAGGAGTCTCATCTAGTGTGATTTTTTTCATAGACAGTTCTAGAAAACATGTGATTTTAAAAGTCCCTCAAAATACTGATATCTCAGGACAGCTGAGTAAACTTTATAAGCCAGGATTGCAAATTTAATTAAAACTAATATTTTTATTGTTTTGTCTTTCAAAGTCCAATAATTGTGATGCAACCACTTAATTGTGCTTTTCTTATTTTATTCTCTGGAAATTCATTTTGCCCTGTAAGTACCCTGTAGTTTTTACAGAGAAAGATGTTACAGCCACCAAGATGTTCACACGCGGGCTGTGAGCCTTCATGCTCATGCAACTGCCATTGCCAGCCATTCTCCCACCTCTCGCTTTTTGCTGCTGCTTGGCACCATCTGAGACGTAGCCTGTAATCTCCTTTGGGTGAGGACCGGGTCACCTTGCATGTTCTGCCAAGCTGCCGGGTTTGCTGCCGGGTATTCCAAATCAATGCAGCAATAGCTGCATTTCAGATGCACTGTAATGGATTTCGTTCTTCATCAGTACAATTTCCATTGACTGTATGAGTTGAGAAGATGACTAGATTCACTGTTGGTGTTGAAAGTGACGCTTTACAATAATGATTCCAACTTTTCTTTCATTAAAGGCGGTGATGGCAAGCGACTTTGCAATCCCAAGGTTCCGGCATTTGGAGAAGCTCTTGCTTGTTCATGGCCACTGGTGTTATTCCCGACTCGCCAACATGGTGCTGTATTTCTTCTACAAAAATGCCGTAAGTGTTTGACTTGGCAGCTTTATGCCACCACATGTTTCCAGGGTTTATTTTGTGCTAAGTGAGCATTAGGTCAGCCTTCAAATGGTTTATAAATAAGCTGCAAAGAAATTTGCAGAGTTGAAAGACAGCTGGCTGCCATTTGCAGAAATACAGGACCCTCTCCATAACAGCTACAGTGTGCTGCTGGATGTGCAAATTAGGTAACAGAAATAACAAGCACTGCTTAAGAAAAGTTTCTTTATAGAGCAGTTTTGCAGAATTTAGCTGGCTAGACACAGGAGTCTTTAATGCCAAAGCCATCCAGCATTGGTCCAAAGTAGCAGTTGAGCATGTTTTCTCCTGACCCTATCTCATCATTGCTTATGAATCACTGTACTTATTCCCTAGTGAACTGAGATAATTTGAGTCCTCTCTGTGTCTCAGATGCAGAGATTGGGAAGGTTTTTTTCTTGATTTATCTTACTCCCTACTAACCAAAGGAGTTCATTAGAAAGGAAGCACACCGTGGTAAAGAACAGACTACAGGTCTGCGTTTCCTCCCTGGTGTATGAAATGGGAGTTAGTCCAGTACTGGGCACTGAGCCAGTAGCAGCTCGACTCCTTGGCCCTAACAAAGGCCCTTTGCATTGATCCTGGAGTACAAAGATGATTGATTGAAAACTGCCTAACAAGACAACCAAGAATTCCATCAGCTGGGTGGGAGTCACTGGCAGGACACAGATCTGCTCACTTGCAACAGCTACAAATCACCTTGGGAACAAGGGATATGAAGAAGCAGGAAAAAGAGGAGAGCCAGAGCTCTCAGACCTCTCTTTGCTCCAGAGGGCAATGTGTGAACTGTGAGCAGGAGACTGGATTTTATCCTCAATATCAGAAAAAAAGTAGCTCTCAATTTTGTAAAAGTTGTTTTCCAAATTCAATCTAATCCTCAATTTTTTTAATCAGTGGCAACTTTTTAATGCAAATTTCTCTTGGCCTGACTAATCCCCATCTGATCTCAGTCTGAAGGTAGGTATTTTCTCAGGAGAAGACCATCATTTGCTCAAAATTTTGATCATCATGGGGATACCTAAGGGAGCTAAAGAATTAATAAAGCGTCTTTGTGTTAACACAAGCGTGTTAAAGTACCTTCTGTGGTCTGATCAGAAACTGCATGCAAGCACCCTTCCAGACACAAAAGAAAGAAGGGACTTGGATGGTCTGAACTGCTGCCTGAATCTGAAATAGCAAGCAGATTTAAATAATGCTGCACTGAGTGGAGAGCCACGTGTGGAAGCACAACAGTGAAACATGTGCTGGTGTTCAAATGCCTGAGTTTTAAGGCTTGATCCTGAATGATGCTGAACATCTGTACTCCCACCCCCAGTGCTGTATGTTTCCAGGATACCCTTTGGCTTGACAGTGTCGAATCTGAACTTCCAAGAACTGTATGCAGAGCCATCTTACATTAAAATAAGAAAAAAAGAAGTAATACACATAAGACATTCCAGCAATCAGCAGCCAGAGATGCTGTTTATACATCTACATTTTTGTTCAGCTCTTGTAAATTCTTCCATTTCCTTTGATACAACTCCCCTTGATTACGAGTATTGTTTATCATGCCATTTTTAGTAAGACATTTTCAGAAGCTGCTGCCTCAAGGCTAGAATATAACTGAAGAAATCTCTTTGTGTTGGCTCTGCTTTGGCAGCCTTGAGAGCTTTCTGAGCATTACTTGTTGCTACTGACTCTAAAACTGTAGTGGGGTATCCAGCATATAGACATGAATATGTCTGACACAGTGCCTGCCCTTAAGGAAAGAATATTCAAAAATGAAAGATGTGAGCACCTGATCCTTTTGCAAGGAGACTATTCTGGATGATTCTCCACAGAGAGTCAAGATAGCTACACTGCAAACGTTCTGCAAGTTTTCTGTTTCCTCAAGTGTTTTTTTCCCCATTTGCTCATATTACAAAATTTTCCATTCTCCGCTAGAACCTATCTAACTCAAAGTTTAAACTCCAAATTTCTGCAAAAGCCATTTGGAAACTCAGATGACTTATCCAAGAAGATGTTTGGCTTGGTGGAGATAATAAAAATGCAAGTAAAATACAAACTAAAACATAGCGTGACTGGAAATATCTGAGCTTGATGAAAAGGGATTTCATGTAAACAAAATTCTAACTGTACAAGCATGCACTGCTTCTTCCCCTTTATACATTATCTCTGCAACACAACACTGGACATTTTTTGACATATACTTCATTCACCGAGAAATTGTTTGGGGCCACATTCGTAAAACAGTCTCATCTGGGGGGAAAAAAGGAAACCTTTTTTATTTAAAATCTAATTCAATTTTTATGTAAATTTGTTTTGACTTTTTCAGGGGGGTAATGCACAGAAGCAGGAGGAAACATTATATATGAAATTAAATTAAACACTTGTTTAATCCAAAATAAAATTTCAGGGGAAAAGAATCTGATTTAAGCTTGGTTACTGAAATATCATCTATTTGTACAGCTTTCTTTGACAGCACTACTGAGACCTGTAGTAGAGGTGGTAGGAAAATTTTCAGCTGACTGTATTTTCATCAAACTACCCATTTTTGTCAGAGCCAAACTGTTTCCAAGACAGGTTAATTTTAGCAAGGCTCTAGAGAGGAAAATTTCTTAGGTCCAGGATTAGCTGGATTTTGTTTATTTCAAATGAGTGAGAGAAAAGTATCTAAATTCACATATTTATTGCACTACCGTTTTGAGAAAAGACTCAGGAAGTTTTCTTGGGTTTTGGGTGTGGAAAGGAAATAAATTTCAAAATCTGTTCAATTTTGAAATTAAATTGCCATTTCCCAGCCAACTGTACTGAAGAGGGTAAGCTCTGGTAACTCGGTCTTGTTTTGGCCAGAGGAAGATATTTTTCCATAAATGTATTTACAGAAACATTTCTAGAGGTGATCCTTAAAAAAATACTGCCATTTAACTTTTAATAGGTTAGTTTATAGTATGGGCTCACAGTGAGACGTATGTTGGTGCGGATATACAAGCCACTTCAACATAGTATGCAAACATTGCCTGAACATATATATACTATATATATATATACATTTACATACAGCAGACTGACCCTCATTCTGTGGCAATTGCCCTTCACAGGATAGGCTTACTCTCCTTATAGCAGTTTTCACTGCCTAAGCAGACCATAGCTTTTTTCTTTCTCCTATGTTTAAATTTCAACCACATTTTGGTGTACAGATAGAACAGATCTATATTTTCCTCTGTATATCTAAAAATGATGAAGGGTTAATATAGTCCAGCTGGCTGAAAGCTTTTGAGAACAGAATACAAAAAGAAGAGGAAGTCAAAGGAGAGATCATGACATTTCCCTTCTTCATGGTTAAAATGGGGAAAACCCTCGAGAGACAGTTGCCAAGGTTTTTCTGGTTGCCTTCCGTTTAGTGTTAATCACTTGACAAAGAATAATAAAAATTGCAGTTTTAGGGGGACCAAGAGTGGGGATTTATTTCCTTCCTAGGAAGCTGCCCGTCTTTTTCTAGGCCTCAAATCCCCCCTCACCAGGTGAGATCAACACCTCTCCTGAGCCCTAAAAACCTGTGGATTCTCCATGCTGCAGAGATTGTAGAAGAAATGAGTTGTGTGGTTTGTCCCTTTTTGGGTGATTCCAACCCAACTACATGAACAATCCCACTGCAGTTGTGTATGCAGCTGATTTCTTTATACAGCTGAAGAGTAAGGGAGACACTGAGGAATCTTTACAGCACTGCTGATTTGCTGAATTTCAAAGCACGGAGATAGAATAGTTAAGACAACTTTGCTAGACCTTACAGTTTCACCTCCCTTGCTGCTGCTAGTCTCATGTTGGTCTTGCAAAAAAGCTCTGCATTTACCTGTTGTAGACCAGCAGAGCCTTCCAAAACATGTCAAGCCAGCAGAGGATATTATTGTGGAAATGCTTATTCTTATGATAGTAATGTAAGTGCTATCAGATCAGTACTGATATACCTAGAGGTCAGCGTTGGCTGGGAGAGCTTTTTACGGTTAGTTAAATTGCACCTCAGAGTTTCACTTGAACTGAAAGTTAATTTTGTGTGAAGTCATCCCTGACACCTGAGATCTGAGGTTCCAGCAGCACAAAGACTTGCAGGCGTGCCAAATGTTTGCAGCTTAGCTAAGTGGTTCAGGCATCAGGAACAGCGAGTTAAAGACTAGGTATCCTTAGAAGGATTGCTCACGTGTTTAGTGTTCATAGATAAGTCCTTGCAGAACTGCAATCAGAATGGTTTCAGAACACAATGGGATGATGATTCTGCTTATCTTCTCATATTTACAGCATTGCTCGTTCTGTTTCAGATGTTTGTGGCCCTTCTCTTCTGGTACCAGTTCTACTGCGGGTTCTCTGGCTCATCGATGGTTGATCAGTGGTATCTCATCTTCTTTAATTTACTCTTCTCTTCTCTTCCACAACTGATTACTGGTGTGCTGGATAAGGACGTGCCAGCTGAAGTGTTAATTGCTGTACCTCAGCTTTATAAAAGTGGCCAAAATATGGAGGTAAAAACGTCTTGCTTTTTGTAATTTTTTTCCTAAACATCTTTAGTTTCAGCTGAAAACGAACCCTGCTCCCAAAGGGCGGATGACTGATAAAAACAGTCTGAGAAGTCACTATTATTATTTCGTTATATTTCTCATCTGAGTCAAAGTATCTAAATGCCAAAAGTACATTTAAAACAAACAAACAAACAAACAAAACAGCTATATTTTGAAATATGTAACAGGAGAGAAGCCGGATGCTTTAAGTCAGTGTCCTGGTTTCAGCTAGGATGGAGTTAATTTTCTTCTTAGTAGCTGGTACAGTGCTATGTTTTGGATTTAGTGTGAGGATGATGTTGATAACACACTGATATGTTAGTTGTTGCTAAGTAGTGCTTATCTTAAGTTAAGGACTTTTCAGTTTCCCATGCTCTGCCAGCAAGCAGGTGTGCAAGAAGCTGGGAGGGAGCACAGCCGGGGCAGCTGACCTGAACTAGCCAAAGGGATATTCTATATGATGGAATGTCATGCCCAGTATATAAACTGAGGGGAGTTGGCCGGGGGGGCGGATCGGGGCTCTGGCATTGGTCAGTGGGTGGTGAGCAATTGCATTGTGCATCACTGTTTTTGTCTTTTTTTTTCTTTTTCCCCCCCTCTCCTTTTCTTTTGTTATATTCCTTTTCATTACATATTATTATTATTATATTTTGTTATTATTATTGTTAGTATTATATTTTACTTTAGTTATTAAACTGTTCTTATCTCAACCCACGAGTTTTACTTTTTTTTTTCCGATCTTCCTCCCAGTCCCACTGGGAGCGGGCAGGGGGAGTGAGGGAGCAGCTGCGTGGTGCTTAGCTGCTGGCTGGGGTTAAACCATGACAGTCAGCCTAAGCTGAACACCTCCCTCATGGTCCAGGCTCACAAATAACCACAAAAGTAAAGCGGATTATACCTTGTAGACTAGTGTGGACTTTCACAGAATAACGTCACAGTACTTACTCAAAACTTCAGGCCCCAGCCCTTTACAAACAGTCAGAAGAGAAAGATGGCTTTAGGAGTAAGCACGGAGGTTGATAGACTTAGACTCTGAGGGGAGTAGTCACCAGCAGATGACAGATTCAGCTGAAATGTCTGTTGAAAACACCTTGTCCCCATCTGCTTGAATTGTACAACGAAAACAGAAGGAATTGCAGGAGGGATTCGAGCCAAACCATTTCTGGTAATTACAGCTACAGTGGGAAAATCTTTCTGCTTGGCAAAACTATCCATATTGAGACATTGCTTCCAAGGCAAAAGCCTTTCTTAAAAGTATCTGACATTGTGCCCTCTGAGAGGAGACAGTGAGTGTTTTTTGCCTCTAACTGTACAGCTGCATTTGGTACCCCACACATCTAGTGACATTGCTAGACACTGTCCTGGAAAGATGAAAGGAGAATTTTAGTGTAACTTATTTTTAGTGCTTCAGTCCAAATTCTCTCTTTTTCACCCAGCTGTTGTTTTCCATTCTCTACATTTCTTCTGTTCCAGTGCATTGCACTTTAAAGATCTGTAACATTAATACCTTCCTTTCTTGCACATTTTTAAGGTGATAGAAATCTTGTAATGGCTTAAGCTTGTTGGGGAGTTGTGTCTGCCTGTCTTCAGCTGGCAAACTGAGGGGAAGTCTCCCAGGTTCACAGTACGGTTATTTCTCATAGGCAAGCCCAGGGACCGTTCTAAGTTTGTTTGAAATCTAATGAGCATATTCTCACTAGGCAAAAAAAGGCATTTTAAAAACTTGCCAAAAATCCTGCTTCAGGTAGGATCTCTTTCAAAAAGATATCACCAATTCAAACCCTGTAGAATTATCTGGAGGCCATCAGATCCAGACCTCTGGTCAAAACAGCTTCAAAGCTAGATGAGGTTGCTCGGGTCTTTATCTAGTCCGGTTTTAAATGTCTCCAGCAATGGAGATTCCACAGTCCCTCTGAGCAAACTGTTCCAGTGCTTAACCACATGTTATTTCAGTAGGCCAAAGAACACCGTAATTCTTTCTAAGCATCTTTCAGTTCCCATTTTTAGGCTGCAGTGATATTCTCCATAGAGGGAAGGAGCCCTGATGAACGCAGTGGTTGGAGATGTAGCCTATATCCCAAAATTAAATAAATATTTTGCCATTTACAAACTATTATTCCCTATGTCTAGGTCTTTTACATGACCATCCATACCCCTGCAACTGTATATTTCTTTAAACCAAAATGTTAGTTTAATATTGTTTCTTAGCAAGCAATTTTGTGTGCGCACACAGATATATGTATATATATGTTTTATATACGTATTTATAACAGCGTATGTTTTACATATGTATTTATAATATAGCATACATTGCTGCATGAATTACTGCTAAAAATCATTGTTGTGGATGTTCTTGTCTAAGTATGTGTGCATTTTCTATTTTCTCTCTTGTGAATAAATACCCTGTGCTTGTATGTACGTGATATAAACCCCATTTACTCACGTGCTTACACCCAGAGAACTTCTCCTGAAATCAGTGGTCTAACTGTAGTGCATAAAGTTGGGCACCTTCATAAATGTTTGCTGGCCTGAGTGTCAGATTCAAATTACACCCTCTGCCAGGGAAAAAAAAAAGAAGAGTCTCCTCCCAGAACAGAGTGACTTGAAGGTAGACTCTTCATACTTCATCCCTGAGGGTATTTAACTGATTGGCCAAAGTTGTGAAGCTATTTGCACAAGCCCTTAAAAGTGCCCATTGGAATATCCCCCTCAAAACACCTATCCCAGCAAATAGCATTTTCATTAGGCTCTGATTTTCTTAATTTTTTTTATGCCACAGGAGTACCAACCCCACATGTTTTGGATGAACATGATTGATGCTATGTATCAAAGCCTGGTTTGCTTCTTCATCCCCTATTTCGTAAGTGTTTGGTTTAAGTCGTTCTATTTCAAGCATTTTGAGGAGAACTGGCAACACAGCTTGGGCTAAATTCTGTCTCCTTCTTTACAGACTTACTATGATTCGGAGGTGGATATCTTCTCCTGGGGAACTCCCATCACCACAATAGCTCTTTTCACCATCATACTACATTTGGCTATTGAAACCAAAACTTGGGTAAGGTACCCACAGCCTACATAGCAACTAGCTGGCATATATGTAATTCTTTTCTTAGTGCCATACTTCAAAAACAGAAGATGGTCGTTTCGTTCCCTCAGCACATTCTATTTTTAGCAAGCATTTTAAGCAAACATGAAAAAGGTTTTAAACTGTGATCTGCTAACAGCTTTGTAGTATTGTATCTATAATAAGAATTTTTGAAAATACAAGGCTCTAAACTCTTTGCTGTGCATGGATTTGACTCCAGAAATTAAGAAGTTTTAATTCAGAATCACAGCAAATTTCTGAGAATATAAAGAATCATTATTCTTTTGTTGGTTTTTTGTTCTAGACTTTCCTCCACTGGTCGTCTTGCATCTTCAGTATCCTTTTATTTTTCTTTGTGGCTCTGGTTTACAATGCTTCCTGCCCAGTATGCCATCCTCCATCCAATCCCTACTGGACTATGGAAAGGCTGATGGGAGAACCTATGTTCTATTTCACTTGCATTATATCACCAGTCGTTGCATTGCTGCCCAGGTATTGTATCTTCTCTCATATCTTTTCTCATATATGAAAGCACTTTATGCATATGGTTGGGAGGGCAAGAAACGTTTCTTTTTCCACTCCCCCTCTTTCTTTTTGCCTTACCAGCCAAGTCAATTTTTTTCAGCGGCTGATTATATGAAGTCAGGTTGTCTAACCTCTTCTGTGCTCCTGACCACAGGAACAGACCACAGGTCCTGGCCATAGACCACAGGAGTGGGATAACTGTAGACTGTTGGTTGAACCTCCTGGCCATGCAGAGATTTGCTACCCTGTGAGGTTTCCTGTGATGCTTCCAGATTCAACCCATCCTCCCATAACATGCACAGTACAGAAATTCTGATAGTATGTTGTGGACTTACTTGCCTACTTATGGATGTAGGAGGCCTGCTCTGCAGACTGATCCCATTGCCTTTGATTCCTCGTCAGGAAAGATGAAAGACCGTGTGTAATCACAAGGTGGATCACTGGCTAAAGGCGCAGATTTATGACACTGCTTGTTATTAGTCAAAATATTAGCACAGCATTCAGAGCTTTTAATCTGCAAGCTTTCTTGTGTCAAACATAAGAAAGGCACATAAAACTCTCTTACTTTTCTGTGTTGTACTTCTGTCTTGGATATTTTGTCTTACTAATATCTTGGGTACGTCCTTCTTTCAGTTCTTTTCATGTGTGCATTCTCCTCTTGCAGATTTCTGTACAGAACCCTTCAGGGAACACTATTCCCCACCCAGCTTCAGCTTGGACGCCAGCTGAGTAAACTATCCCCAGAGATTCGGACCCAGCTTCTGACCAAGTTGAATGTAAAGGAAACAATACGTCAGACACAACCCTTTGCAGGCAGCTTCTCACCAAGCCTTGGCTCAAATGCTAGTGATTGTTATAAGGCTTATAACCAAAGCACACCTTTGCCAACATCTCCTCAAACAAGTGAGTCACTTTTCCAAGAGCACACAAAGGCAGAACATACAACAGATCAGACTGTGGCTGCCTCTCCCCAGGGTGCTGTGTTGTATGGGGAAAACGAGGTCCCCTCATCAGCAAGTAGTCTGGAAAGGTCCATGGGATTTCATGAAGTTGGACACAGCACTTCGGAGATGGAGTCGTTGCCTGTGGGAACAGCGTTCCCGTGGAGCTCAGCAATTGACCAAGCAGACTTCAGTTTGTTGAAGTGGATCACATCAACTCCGCTGTTCAGTCGCATTGGGACTGTTCTACAGGTGTCATCAAGCAGTTTACAAAATGAAACACAGGACAGTATGTGTGTGCTTGGCTCTTCTTTGCATGTGGACTTCAAAGGCTTAAAAGAACACAGCTCAAATAACTTTCAGGACAAAATGAAAGGGACCCCAGCTGATCATTGTAAAAGTGACAATTCCGAGACCACCTTTTTATGACATGGGCCTTAAATATATTTATATATTTTCTATTTGCACACATTTATGGTGAGATTACTCTATTTGTTTCCAAAGATGAAACAGAAAATCAAAGGTACAGAATGATTATTTAAGAATGTTTAAATACAGTATATTGAAATGAGAGCTTTAAATATAAAAAGAAACACTTGAAAGTTCCATTTATATTGTTTTATTTTTTCATCTCATTTTGTAAGGAAATGCCGTCTCTTTATTTTTCAGATGCTTCTCTTCTATTCTGACACATACTGTAAAAGCAAAGGACCTATCTACCATATTCAAAAGGATTAGATTCAGTAAGAATTATTGATATCATTATAGACCATTCAGTAATCAAGGCAGAAAAAACATGGTAATAAATAGGCACTGTATTCCATCCATCATCTGCTTGCCAGGGTGTTTTGTCACTGGAGCAACCATTAGGCAAGACTATCAAATTACAATACACCTCTCTGTAAATGTTAACAGTATCTTACCACCGCATTAATAATACCGGTATTTTTTAAGTGACACCATATTTTGGTATTGCAGCCATAGCATTTTACGTGTCATGATAAAACAATAAATAAATGACCATCCATATTGCAAAGTGACTTCCCAGTCTGGCATTAATAGTAATTCAGCCCTTCGCTTGGAGTAGCTAGCATTTGGCCGCATGGCCTTACATCAGGCTGTTCAACTTCTGATGAAAAGCTGCTGCTTGTTTGCGAGGAGTGATTTGGTGGCAAAGAGCTGGTGCATTGTGTCTGCTGTAGAGCTTGCGCTGAGAGGGTCTGTGATCTTCTGTGCTGGGGCACTACCACGAGGAGGCTGGTTTTGCTGAAGAAGTCAGTCCTGCTTGCTAGTGGGGGGTGGAGGACAGGCAGGGTGGAGTTTTGTTAGGCACCTTCACTGTTGTTTCAGCCAGGTTAAATCAAGTCCTTGGTGATCAGGAAGGGGCATGACCAGCTGCGAGGGTGCAGTGCTATGCAGAGGTACTTGAGCCTGGTCTAAGACAGGCTAGCTCCAGTCCCGAAAGTAGGGAGCTGCACTGCTTTCTGAGGTTATGCCTGAGCCGACCTTATGTGGTTTGTACATCACAAACTGCCACTGGTACGTGGGTGTGCGACTGCGCTGTGCCGGCCTGCCGGATCCCGGGGGGGGTTTAGCCTTGGCAGGCTGCTTGGTTCTTTCATATCTAGTCACCATGACCATGTATGCACTAGCTGCTGCACTTCTTCGTTTCCTCATCACAGATTTTCAGACGGCCTTTGCCTTGCTTGCCGCCAGTTGCGTAAGGCCAGAACTTGTTCGTGCCACGGTCTGTGCCAGGCGACCTGCCTCCTGCATGGATTGCCTCAACCCGTTAAGCCACAGTGCCTCCCATGTGTCACTTGCTAATCCACTCGGGATCTTTTTTTTCAAAGGTTTGTACACTGGCCTCCTTCCCAAAGACAGAATTGATAATATGAAACTGTAAAATGCCAATGAAAGGAAGAGATGAAAGCAAGCTAAATAAGAGCTGTCAGCCTGTAAATATGTTACCCTCATGAAACATGACACACCTACATGTAGCTAAACTGCATTTGGGGATTAGAATTGACTAGGGACAGGGCAAAGACGCTCAGGGACTCTTTCAGTCTCCTGTGAACAGCTTTAAGCATGAGATTGATTAAAAAAAAAATGCACCTGAAGCACAACTTCCTTTTAGCCTCTGGTTAAAGGGGAACTTGGGTTTATGTGTGTAGATTTTAGCGGAGGAAAGCACACCTATTGGCTCATTTCTTACTGGCTGAAAATATCTTGACATTTCTCTGCTTTATACTAATTATGATAGAAATGGGGCAGTAAGGGTGGGCACTCAGTTTCCATGAAGGTAGGTGGGCATCTGCCCTGTGGGTGCCAACGCAAGCCGGCAGCCGCTGGGGTGTGCGTCCTGACACACACCTCTAAAGCAGGGCAGAGTCCCACGCCCTCGGAGCACTTGTTTCTGCTCTCCAGAAAGGGAACCTGTGGGACTTGGCTCAGGTGGAGAAACCTCCTTTGCAAGTGTCTCTAGTCGGGTGAGACAACTCTGAGTTTAGACATCTTTACTTGCGCTACCAGCCTTTTCGATCTTGATAGTAACTCTGTTGGGATGACTTTGCAGGTAATTTTTTGCAAGGGTAGCTGGCTGTATTTAACACAAACTGTGCAGAGATTACCATTGTAAATAACTCGCCTGCGTGGAGCTGCAGTGTCTTTTAATGTCAGAGGGGAAATCGAATGACACTTTGAAATGTGTAAATGTTGCCATCTGGTTAGAAACCTTCCTCTGCTTGTAAAACAGGATCTCACAGAAGGACACATTATCGGATACCAGGTGGGCAGAGTTCATAGGTTTGCAAGACGTTAAATTCAGTCTAAGAGTGTTGTGGGGTTGTAGCAGGAGCTTGCCATGGATGTCACGTGTGTGTGCCCTCTCTCAGTTACTGCAGCAGCCCCAGCAGGCAGGTGAGGTTGTCTCGAGCTTATTGACCCCTCTGCATCTTTCCACAGCACATTTCGTGTCCCGCAGGCCTTCACGGGACTTGCCTGGTGCTGGCAGCAGAAAGGGCTGGAACATCACTGGGCTTTGGCTCAGAGCTGTATTTGATGATATTCTCATCAAAAAGAACCTAAATTCCTCGCTAGCTGTGCCTTTGTGATACAAGATTTGTGTTTTCAGTGTTTCAAAAAAAAAAAATCCTTAGAGATATATTTTGAAATGCCTGAAGTGTAAATGCTCCCTTCGTACTAAAAGATAAAATATCTTTATTATGGCGGCAGTCCTGCAAACATGTATGAGTTTAATCTTAAATAAACCAAATAATCCCTCTGACCTTAATGGAGCAGTGACCTCAGCAGGATTGCTTGCGTGCTTGCAGATAGATAGGAAGATGTGCCACACTGAGGCCTCTGTGTGCCAAAACTACACAGCGAGATACCTAGGGGCACTGAACCAGGTCAGTAGGATGTCAGTAAGCAAGATGTCTCCATTTTCTTTTGGGAGATAAATTGTAAAATAATATAAATAAAATGTAATTTAAACCACAGTTTGGAGAAAAAAAACTAACAGATTTCACATTTGGAAAGAAAATATTAAGCAAGCTGATTCTTTTCATTTCAAATCAGTTCTCTCTTCAGCTGCCAGAAGACAAACACATCAAAGCATGTTACTTGCTGGGCTTTAGGGCTTGTCAACATTTTGAAGCTGCTATTAATATTTGAAGCATTTTAACTAAACAAATACTAATAGCTTTTTGAAGCTGTATACATTGATTTCAGTAAAACAGAAATAAACTTTTTAAGTTACTCTTGTCGGTGCAGGTGAGCAGTTGTCATATCAGGCAAAACAAAGCTTTAAATTCATGAGGCCAATGCTCAAAAAGCATGCAACTGTTTATTAAAAGATTCCACAAGGCGATTAAAACAATGCCCAGTTTCAGTCTATTACCAACAACAGCTCCCTGTACACTCTTTCAAATGCTTGCACTGAACTCTGCAAGCACTGCTACATCTGCTTGAGGTTGCCGGCTGAAGCAGTCTGGCTGAAATTAATGACTGAGAAGAAGAGAGCTGTGACTTAAGCATCACAGCATTCCATATTTCTTACTCCTATTTATGTGATAATTAGTGATTTATCCATTTTATAAATTTCTCTTGGATGTGTAAAGGTCTTTGAGTAACAGCCAGAACTCTTCTATCAGGTTAGCACTCTAATCTGACATTGTATCTCCCATATATGCCAGTGCACTGGAACCGGGCATATAAATGTCAAAACAGGAACAAAACAACGCTCCAGTATTTTTTCCAAGATTTTCCAGCTACACATCACCGCTCTGTGTGCTCAGACAGTCGTGCACCTGTTTGCCATCCTCCTGCGTCGGCTGTGGAACCACGGCCCTACCCCCTGATGGCCATTAAATGATCTTCTGTGCTTTTCATGAACTGGAAAGCTGATGACAGTGCTGACTTCTCACTGTGGCCAAATCCAGTGGCACCCTGTATTGATTTAAGTGCTTCCTTGATGGGGAGAGCCCATCGTTTAACTAGTAAAATTTCCTCAGGCCCTTTCAAATTATTCAACCAGAGACTGCTCTTGCTTCCATTATGTGACTCTCTCAACTACCTTGCATTGAACCTTGACTCATCATTTATTCACACCCGATACTGCCTCGGGCCACAGTCTGCGCTTGCTCCCAGTACATCTCCTGCAGGCCCTACCCACTTAATCAACGAGTGCCGCTTCATTATGTCTTGGGCCAGCTTTCTAAGCGTCATGCTCACATTTGGCTCCACTCAAGGCTTATACAGCCTAAATGCTGTAGGCAGATCACCCGATCCACATACAGCAGATACGGAGGATTTGAGGAGGTTTGTCCATCACAGGTGTTACCTAAAAGGGTTTTGCATGAATACTGGTTGCAGTATGTGGAGATATTCAGCTTAAAATAAACTCCGTCAGAACTGCATATGGTTGAGTCATCTGGGAGTGACAATTCCTGCCCTAATCATAAAATCTGCATCAAAACCTGAACTAAAAAAAAATAAATAGCCAGATGTTTTTGTAGCAGCTAGTTCTTGATCCAGACTGCTCAGCACCTCGGGCATTATTCAGTCCAGCATTAAATTCAGCAGTGTGTTTTGTAACTGAGTGCACGTGGCAGTTCAGAAAAATGATGCTGATGATACAATAGGCCATGTGCTGTGAGGGAGCAGTAGCAGATATGCATCAAAGACACTGTGGAAGCTGCTAGAGACAGGGTTATGCAGATGTAGCAAAGTGGGGAAGGAAAGGCGCTGCTAGATGCTATTTGGAAGTCCCAAGGTAGGTAGAGAGAGGAGGGGACCTTCAGAGCTTTCCAGCCACTTCGGTTTTGCAAAGTGGTTCTGCACATCTCCCTCTCTGCCTGCTGGCGGGCTTACTTGCACCGACCTTAAACTTCACTAGAGCTACACCATGACTGAATGTGGCTTGTTGTCTGCAGCTGAGCACAGATAACAGGGACTGATGCCCGGCTGACATCAAGCAACGCAGCTGTACTGACTCACATGAAGGTAGGTTGGCGCTTGCTTTGCAAACATGACCGTGCTGGCTATGCGCCGGTCAGAAGCACTCCTTAGCTGGTACCTGTGACCAGGGCAGGTCCCACTACCAGTCCCAAGGATCCTCCCTGTGTCAAAAATCAGAGTGGGAGCCAGAACAGGGTAGACCCCGGTGTCGTCCCATGCACACAGGACACAAGCAGCGCTCCACTGCTCACTAGACTGAGGCCGCACAGTTGTTTGCAGTGTCCAGGACAACTTTGGGCTGTTAGCAACCTCTAAGAGAAGCAACAGATAACGTGGCAGGGAAACTCTTCCTTCTCCATCAGGAATCTCCTGCGCCATTGCATAAATGCCTCCATGTTTTTCTCCCATGCTTTCCAGTATGAATCCTGGCCATCGGAAAGCCCCTGGGATGGCTGCGCTTCCTGCAGTTGAAGACGCTATGGGGAGGCCGATGTTGCCATCAGAAGCGACCCCTTGAAGCACCCGCACCCAAGGCCGCTGCACCGGGGGTGACGGGCACCTTCGCCATTAGCAGTAGCTCCATCAGTCACCACGTGTGCCACTCGCTGAGGCTCCTTCACACTGAAGGGGACACTGCACGGTAACAGCCCATGTATCTTCAGTTAAAATAAACAACAGCAAAATGCTTTTGCCCTGACTTAAGAGGTTCATGATAGGGAAAGATTTACAAATGTCTCTAGTTCTGGACACCCAGATCAAGACGAGTGTTTTCCAGCTGTCCTGGCTGTGAAACCCTGTAGTGCACCACACATTCGGAGGGATCTCCGGTGCTTTATGTGCTTCAGAATTTCCTGGGGTTTCCCGGGGGCTGGTCACCTCCAAATCCCCAAATCTAGACTTAGAAGCCACTATTGAAAATGGTAACTGTGCCACATGGACAGTGTTTAATTTACATGGAAAATGAGCAGTTAAAAGAAAGGACTAACTTTTAAGGAAGGTTTTTCTATATAGCTGCATGAGGAATTATCTTTATTTTGAGCAGCAGCTTCCATGTGGTTTTAAGTCTGGCTGTTTGCTCTGTGCAATAACGTCTCCCTTGATACATGAAGTGCAGCACTACATAAATCCTTCCAAGAGGAGGTTTAGCATATCCTAGCCAGGGCGGGCAAAGACAGCCAGGTCCTGCAGCCAGCTCTGCTGCTGGAAGGGCTTTAGCTGGGTCAGCTCTCAAAGTCCTGTTTCGTCAGCTTGTCTTGCATAACGCCCGCCTGCGAGGTAGCCTCGTGAGAGGTATGACTAAACAAGAACCTTGTTAAAAGTGGATTAAAGACTCCAACATTCAGCGTGGTCATTGGTGTTGCTGCAGCATGCATAGCACATGCATGGAAATAGTCTCTTAGTGAACACAAAACGCTTGAAAGAGCCTTTTGAGAGACTGGAAAAGGTGTCAACGAAGAGCTGGTACAAGGCAAATAAAAGCTGCTCAAACCAGGTGGAGTGCCTGGTTCCCTCTGCAGGGAGATGTCCCGGGACTTTAACTCCTCTTTATTATCTGGGCAGTTGCCCCAAGCTGGGGCAGGGTGCGGGTTTCCAGAGGCAGTGTTGACTCGGAGCTGGAGCAAGGGGCCTCTCACTCCGGCCCCACAGCCCTTCAGGTGCTAAAACCAGGCACTGCACTGTTGTTAGCTAAGGTTAGTAGTTCCTGGCCCGAAATTCCCATTGGTATATTGCTTGTGCTTGTTCATCGCGTTTTTCAAAACCTGTAGGTTTTAAAGTCTCCAGTTTATTCCCAGATGGCCCGTTTTACGTGCATGAAGTCACCGAACCATCCCTGCGGACAGGCTTGCATGGATGCAGTTCCCGCCTTTCCGCCCTTCCCCGCTTTCCTCCCCAAAACATGGAGGCCACAAAGAGCCACTGGGACTTTCAGAAACCCAAACCACGGCAGAGATATTGCTCACCACTTACATGCCTGGAAACAAAAGATGAGTGTGGCCTCCAGGGCCCTTTTGTTAATGAAAACAGCAGAGATGCCTCTGGTTTAAGTAGCGTCTTGGCGGATACGTCCTTCGCATCCTGCACAACTGCCCGCTGAAGGGGTTCAGCGACCTCTGACGCTGCTCTTGTCCTATTCTTTACGTGCAAATGCTCCAAAACTTGGGAGCGAGAAGGGGGGATATTGAGCTTTTCACCGTAAAAACCCAAAAATGCAAAGCTCTTTTTTTTTTTAATCAAATTGCTGATGAAAATGTGGGGGTTATATTTACTAAAAACCCAACTTTCTGACAAACTCTTTCAATCAGCTGTGTGTACTGTTAGAGCTACATGAACCAATTTTATCTGGAGTGGGCTGGGTGTTCACAGTTTGTAAGATCCCTGTCATTTTGCAGACACAATTAACTTCGTAGCTGATTTGTTTTGCTAAACCCCCAAGAACTCAATAAAACCATTATAGCTGAAAGAAATTCAATCTTCAGCTCCACGTAAGATGATGGAAATAGAAAGTTTGAGTTGGCGTCATCTGGAAACCAAGGGCAAATGATGATACCACGGGAGGCATTGCAGGCAAAGGCTCCTCTCCCCTGGTTGCTTATGGAAATAATCAAGATCAACGAAGGTACCGAGAGCTGCAGTTCATCTGAAGTTGTCTGAATTTTGAAGCTTAAAAGTGAATTAATTCATTTATATCCCAACGTACTGATGATGTGTGCAACTGTCAAATCCAGGCGGCAGCATTTTCTGCCCATTGAGTGTTGCTTGAAGTGGCAGCCCAAGGCCCACAGCGCAAGAAAGCCAGGTTTTTGGATTATTCAGTGCTAGAGAGAGAGAGAGAGATGCCGGCTTTTCTAAAGCAATACCCCATGGGGTTTTATTGCATTCAGTTGGCTGCTGTTGTAGCCCACCAGCGACCACCCCCTTGCCAGATGGCTCCTGCTCACCCGGGACTGAAGTCAAGCGATGTCTCCTATCATGAGGTTTTGGGGACACATCAAATACTGAGAGGTTTCAGTGGACACCTCTGCCCCCACCTGCCCCCACAGAAAAGGGGTGACAGTGGCGGGGGGGAGGGTCCCAGCCCTCTCCCAGCCCTCTCCCAGCCTCTGGCAGATCTGCACCTTCCCGATTGCATGGGGCACCTCTAGCCCCTCCGCATCCCCCTCCAGGGGCGGCAGCGCAAGCAGAGGAAACACATTTCCGTACTCATTTCCAAACCAGCACCCATGGACCCTTCTCCGCCTCCCAGCTCCCTGTTCTCCTCTCAGTCTGATATAACCATTCACTGGGATCTTGCTCCAGCCAATTTTACCTCTCTGCGTAGCACTACCGCAATTTCATCTCACGTACTGCAGCCGGGGTTCGTTCTTTGTCCCAGAGGTCCATTATAAAAATAAAATACAAAATATCACGTTTTTGTAAGCGGGAGGGCAGCTGACAAGGCACAGTTCTGGGACACGAGTCCTCCTAAGGCTGTGTGCACCAGGAGGTGCTTCACCACATAAATAATTTTACACATAGGTGCACCACCAGCATTTTCCATCCCCTGGCACCACGGGATGGAGGGAAATGCTGCTTAAAAAAAAATTAAAATTCAGCTTGTCCCCTTCTCTCCTCCATCGCTGCTCTCTGAGTGCGGGGTTCCTCCTGCCCAGCAGCCCTGTGCTGGGGACAGCTATTCAGCTCATCATCATCCTCGTCCATCCTCAAGGACGGGGTCTGCAGTGGGCACCTCCAGCGCAGCTCAGAGGTCACCGCCTCTGGCCGGGCCGGGCCAGGGGCAGCTCTGCTCTCGGGAGCCATCGGAGCCCACTGGCTGGGTTTTGAAGAGGAGGAAACTTTTATTTTTCAAAGCAAGCAGAAGGAAGCATGCAGACTTCTTCAGGTTTAAATAATAGGCTCTTGAACACTTCTTAGAGGTATATTTAGTGTTGTCTGAAGAGAGAAGCAATTTACATTTTCTGTTGTTTGCTGGGAGCAGGGAAAAAAAAAACAAGGAGAAATATAAGTGGCTGTATTACCACAGTGTGGACTTCTTTTTTTTTTTAATCAACTGCTTGAAGTCCAAAAAAGCCCTTGTATCCCGCTATTGTCGGCACTGGCCTTTGTTTTCAGCTACTTGTTACCTACAAACAGAAAGTGCTTCTGCACAGAGGGAGGAAAAAAAAAGTTAATTAAAAGCAAAAACTGTATCATTTATTTGAAAGCAATGTGGAGATTTTAAACCTGTAACAAGGTGCCTTGAGATGAAAGCTCAGCTTCAAGGGTCTCCAAGTAGGAAAACCACATTTTGCTCCTTACAAAACTAAAAAAGAAAGTGTGAACTAAAATCTGGACTATTTTCAATTATATTTGCTTCAGATTCATGTGAGGCTTATCCTTAAGAAACCTGTTTGAGACAGGTTTATGAAGACATTTTAAAAGGTCAGGATATTTTTAAACCACTGTTAATCCGGAAAAATGCCCCTATTATATTGAAAATTGTTTTTCATGCCTCCCAAAAAAGCACGCACACTGCTAGCTAACCCTGTACCTAATCACTACTTTTTCCCCCCAGTTTTCAAGGGGGTGGGTTTCTGGGAAAGCTGTCCCCAGCCCGAAGGCACCGAGGGTCCCCGGGGTCCCTGCAGGGCGCCGGAGTTCAATGGGGGCTGGGTGGTGCCTGCGCACAGCGGGAGCTCGTGTGTGTCAGGCTGTGACAAACCTCCAAAACAAACCATCGCACAAAGGCAAACTTGTCTGCTCCCTCACCTCCCTCCCTCCTGTGATTAACAGTTTCCCATGCAGGGCTGGTCTTTTCTAGAGCTTTTCCCAGGCAGTGCAGGGTCAGCAGCCGGGCTTTAGACCCAATAAAGAAACAACACACAAGCCAGCAGAGAAAGAGTAATAGTGGGGGGAACTAATTTTGTTTCTAGCATTAAAAAATAAAAAGATGCCACAATGCTGCTTAGTTTTAGTAAGGCGTTTTCTTTCTTTTCCTCTCCTTGATAACACATGTGGCTCCATAAACGTTGGCATTCAGCGTCCCTCCCTCCGGTCCTTTGCAACCAAAATGGAGATGTGTTTATAGACTGGCTGGGGAGCAAGCCACCTCCCTGGCCTAAATTTCTCAGTGGCACATGTTCAGTCAAAGGGCATAAACTGAATAAACCACACCGCTTGCATTTAGGTGCCATCTCTATATGAGCCAGGGAAGGCTGGTCACGAAGGCAGTATGTTTCCCCTGGACCAGCACAGCTGGAAAGAGTAAATGAGCTCTCCTTCGGTGACAGGGCAGCGGGATGCAGTGGGACATGGCAGGATGCAGCAGGATGCAGCGGGATGCAGCAGGATGCACCAGGACCCAGCAGGGCACGAGATGTGCTTGTGCCGCAGACGCTGCTGTGGGCTCGCTGGGCTGCTGGCTGGGACGGGAGGTCACCCATAAGGAGGCAGCTGCCAGCTTCCTCCTGCAAATTCCCAGTGCGCAGATCAAAGCCCTGCGTACGTGTAGAGGAGCTGGGCATGCCCGTGTTTGAGAGTCTGCTCAACAAACAGCCGTCAGGTTTATTCCCTTGTAGGAAAACCCAGGGCATTTGCAGGCAGGCCTCTGAGATGAATGCGATAATGTCCGAGGCGTGTTTCTCACCTCACTCAAAAGGGCAGAGCAACTTGACATCTCATTTTGGCACCAACTGTGGCTGTATCTTGTATTCACAGGCCAGAGCAAATTGCCTCAAGGGCCATGTAAGAATTACAGACTGAACTGATCATCTATCAGACTACCAGGACGGAGGCTCCCTGCTTGTTTCGGCCATTGGCCCGGGAGGAAAATCAACTGACAGCTCCTGTTCAAACTGTGAAATGAAACCCAGCGGGCACAAAGCAGCTCTCCTGGCTGTCGTGCCGCCTCCCACCCCACCGCCAAAAAGCCCCAACCACCTCTGCAGTCAGAAGTTCCCCTCCGGGAAGCACCCGCCACCGGCCCCTTCGTGTTTCTTCCACACATGCTTGCTCCAAGAAGGTGACAAGGTTGGTATCAAAGCAGATCCTGGACCCGCCACTGACAGTCACCTTGGGATTTGGCACAAATAAAAAAAAGAAAGGCTGACTACACATGCAGATTGAGACTACCCTAAAATTGAAGTTTTTACGCTCAGCATCTGCGGAGACAGGCAGCTCCAGACACTCACCCCCACCTCTTTTTAATACCCCTGTTTTCACCCTGTTTGCACAACCATTTGTCACTTTCCACCAGCCTGAGAATGGACATTGCTTAAACGATGCAGCTAAGGCTAGCGGTAGCTGGGAAAAGCTCAACCCCTCATTTTCCTGTTACTCCACAGGCTGCCTTCACTTGGGGGCACTCCACAAGTTTCTTCCACAACTCATAAAAAGCTGTATGACTTTTGTTATTAAACTACCAGCACTTTAATTTGCCTCTCCTCAAGTGCATTGATTAATTCTGGAACGCAGCCTGTTTATCTAGGAACAAGCCAGGTTTCTTTTTATTTATTCATCTACTCAGTAAAAGACCATCAAGTTTTTAAAGCATTTGTTTCCCTAAAAAATATCAAAAAGCAATTAAGGCAAAATCAAATACTTTCTCTTTCCCATAATTTGATCGCTGTCATCTGTATTGATTTAGGAAGGTGCTAGCTGATTTCTGTGCTCTTTTTTATTATTGTTATTATTATTTTCTAGCTGTGGTACTTCTGGAGTTACTGGCCATAAAACACTCGGGATGTAGATCAAGAACCCAGAACATGGCTGTGCGTGACTGCAACACAGCCTACCCCAATATTGCTTTTAAGTCTGGCTGCTCCCTTCTTTTTCCCTTTTTTGTTTTGTTTTGGGTCTGTTCTCAGGCTCAGTTATTGAAGGAAAACCTCTGCCTGAGGAATGGGTCCTTCATCATGCTCTCAAAAAATTAGAGCCCTGTTTTATTATGTCCTCTCACAGTAGGAAGCTGTAGTCCGAGCCTTGCTCCACAGGGAAATTCCCATCCCTCCGGATAGCACTCTGCATCTCTGGGGAAATATTTACTAAAATTTGGGATCTTTTTTGCATTCCCTTACCAGAGCTGCCATTATTCTTATGCACCTCTCATCCTCCTGGGCAGCATCACTATTTGGGGATGCCCTGGCAGCATGACAAAGGCCAGGATCACCTGATGCTGAGTAGATTAAAGAGGTATTTTGCTATCAGTAATTTTGACAAGAAGGGTTTTTCAGAGTATGGTCACTTGTGGCCGGTGAATCATCCGAGTGACAACCGATAAAGGATTTAGGAGGCTTGAGCTGAAGCGCTGCCACTCCTGATGTCTGGGTTTGTCCTATTTCCTTCAGCCACCGCCAGAGCAGGGTCCTTTGTGCCAAGAAAAATCCTTTAATTAGCGTACGCGCTTACTTGAAGCTCTGAAAATGCTGCCTGGGGTATTTTGATCACAACTACGTCATGCAGCTGGGGAAATCGGTAGGAAACACTGCTTTTTGCCTTTTTTTTTTTTTTTTACAGTATGCTGGTGACACAATACAGCCAGGAATTCCCCTTGCCGGGAGGGTGAGGTGCTGGGATGGGCTGAGAAGTGTTCCAGTCCCACGGGGAGCTGGAGGTAGCTCCGGGGCTGTGGGAGGGAGGCGAAGCCCCTTGTCCTTGCCCCCTGCAAAGCCACCGTGGGCCATAAGAGCAGAGGAACTGCACAGCCTTTGAGAAACCTCACCAAAAATATCTCCTTCCTGGGGAAAGGGCAGGGTCTGCACCCGCCCCGGGCAGCTGCAGGGTGACGGGTGCTGGGAGTCCCACGCCCAGACTGAGAAGTCTCTTTCCTCCCCTTCTCCTGAACCTGAAGTGCCTCAAAAAAACATCTACACCAGCTGAGTATCACATTGTATTGCTTTTTTTCCACACGAGGAGCAGCCTGAGATGTGTCAGGGCTTTGCAGAGCCTGGAAGGGCAGGGGATGCACCAGGTTGTCCCAGTGCAA
Organism: Gymnogyps californianus; assembly: GCF_018139145.2. Lineage (NCBI taxonomy): Eukaryota > Metazoa > Chordata > Aves > Accipitriformes > Cathartidae > Gymnogyps > Gymnogyps californianus. The sequence continues at coordinate 73,069,020 of NC_059471.1, read as the reverse complement.
AAGCACAGCCTGCATTAGGAAACCTGGGAGGGTGTCTGCTCTGCACCCGAGGGAAAGTCCTGCGGTGACCAGCAATGTCCAAGGGCCTGGGCCTATGCCTGCTTGCACCACCACAAACTTGCCACAAAGGCCTGGGGGTCAGCAGAAGTTTGGGGTCTCATTTTTCTGTGCTCTTTTAAGATGGAGGACTACTTGGCTTGGATGAAGTTAAGGCCAGCGGTGGGGAACCTGCTGGCTCTCTGGGTTACGCACCCAGGTTAGTCCTGCCCTGGAGGCTTGGGTCGAGCCTTGGCAAAGAGCCGGCTGCTGAGGAGACCAATGATGGCATGGGAAATTTTTCTGTACAATACTTGTCAAGAAAATGCATACAGCCTTTTCTCTCTTCACCTTCCTTCATGCCCACACCCTCCCACTCTCACCTGGGAAAATACCTCCACCAACAGGGCTTTGATGTATTTTCTTTCCTGAATCATAGAATCATAGAATCACAGCGAATGGTTTGGGTTGGAAAGGACCTTTAAAGGCCATGTAGTTCAACCCCCCTGCAATGAGCAGGGACATCTTCAACTAGATCAGGTTGCTCAGAGCCCCATCCAACCTGACCTTAAATGTTTCCAGGGATGGGGCATCTACCACCTCTCTGGGCAACCTGTTCCAGTGCCTCACCACCATCACTGTAAAAAATTTCTGCCTTATATTTGGCCTGAATCTATCCTCTTTTCATTTAAAACCATTACGCCTTGTCCTATTGCTACAGGCCCTACTAAAAAGTCTGTCCCTATCTTTCTTATAAACCCCCTTTAAGTACTGAAAGGCTGCAATAAGGTCTCCCCGGAGCCTTCTCTTCTCCAGGCTAAACAATTCCAACTTTCTCAGCCTTTCTTTAATGTATTTTCTTTTTGCGTCCAGACTTAATTCGTCTTCATCTAGCTATAAAGATTACTGGAGGGATTAGGTGCATCTAGAGACAGCGATCAGATACATCCTTGGTATCAATACGGACTGTGCAAAATTTTACGCTCTGCCTTTGGAAAAAGTCTAGTGGAAAGCACAGTGAGGAGAAAGAGGAAAATTAACCCTGTCTGTTGCTTACAGTATTTCTGAAGCTTTCCAAGGGATTTGGCTTCGCTGCAGCATCCACCCAGCTGCCTGCTCCAGCGAGAGCAGGGACCCCACGGCCCCCAGGCAGGGCTGCCTCGGTGCCAGGAATCACTCGGGGTCCCATCAGAGCCATTCTGGGAATCGCTGTCTTTTTTCTGGCAAAAGGTGGGAAAAATGGAGCTGCCCTTCCTGAGAGCAAGGGTTTTTTAAACCCCGAAACATCACCCTGGCAATGTTTCAGCAGGCATGTCTGAACGCAGGGCTGAGGGTGCTCCCCAGCGCCCTGTGCAAATGTGACTGTTTCAGTTCAGCCCGTGGGAGAAGTCAGGATGAGGCCCGAAGCCATACGCCAGGCAGAAAGCCTGCAGCTGAGCCAAGAAAGGAAGCTGTGCTTTCTGTAGGCCAGCACCTCACCTCCCCCCAAATGAGCCTCTCTTTCTGGCAGAAATTGTCCTGGATTTGTTTTCATGAAGTGGTACAGAAAGGGCTTATTGAGTCATTTATTCTGCAGGTAGGTTAGGAATAGAAACAATCCTGCGCTTTAGTTTGGGCTAAAAAAGCAGATTTTTTCCAGGTTTCACAACTTTCTGGTTGAGGTTTTGGACTGAGCGCATCACTCAGGTGTGAGGAGACCCAGCTCTACCCGTACTGCTCCTGTCACTGGTACCAGATAGCAGTTTCCCTATAAGGTTGTTGCCATACCCCGAAAAGGCTGGAGTGCTTGTGAAACGCCAAAAAGCATGACCTCTTTGTTGTTTGTGTTAACTGGCAGCACAAATTCCCCTTCTGCACGCGGAGCCGGGCGGAGCTCGGCTCCTCACCTTCACATTCCATCCCTGCTCGTCCAAAGTGCATCCCCCCATTGCCATCTCTACCGCAGCAGCAATACCGTGTCCTTTGCTTTTGCATCTCAACCCTCCTCAAAAAGCTGCTAAGGAGAGGACAGTAGAAAACCTCTGCGTTTCCTTTTTTCCTTTTTTTCTCCTTCGGCATTAAATTGTGCACAAACAAAAAAACAGATTAAATAACATGCCTTTCAGGGCATATGTTTCATAATACTATAGAGAGTATAAGCTTTTAAAGCAATTCTCTCCACTAAAATTAAAACAAACTGCTCTGAATAGCATTTGCTAGGCTCAGCGGGGGCAGGGGGATGCTGATTTCCATGCTACTCCTCTACAGCTTGTTAGCAGGCGTTGCGAAACATATGCACTTCCCTTAAAAATGCAGTTAGGAAGTTATTATCCATCCTTCAAATTATTTGACAACGTGAGCACTTGCATCACCGTGGCAAAGAAATCCTGCAACCGCTTGCACGCAGGTGTACAGAAAACCAATAAATCGGAGTCCTTCAGGGAACTGTCCCATCTCCCAGCACCTGGCCCTTGGCCCAAGGTACAGATGGGGAGGTTGGTCCAGAAGCTGCATTTTTGTGGTACCATACAGTTATTTATCAGTGGGGCTTGTTTTCATCCCTGCAGGGGCAATAATATAAAAAGCCACATCAAGGCTGAGAGGAGATAAGAAACTGCAGAGGGCTTGGAGCCTTAGGGAGGCAGATGGGACATTAACAGCTGGAAATGGCATGGGTTTTTTCCAATATCCACATGTTCCTACTAGATTTTTGCAAACCATGCACATCTGTCAGAAGAACCCTTCCCCCCCAAAAAATAAGATCTTAAAAGTTTACAGTGTTAAAGCACTGTTGAACACTTCCTTCCATTTTTTTTCGTTCTGAAAAGTTGGTATCATGGTACCACAAATCCAAGTGCAAGTATCCCAAGGAGAGAAGAAAATCATAATTAATAGATGTTATTTTCAAAAACAACCTGCTTTTAGGGCTCAATAACATCTTGACTTTATAATCCTGTGTCTTGAGACCTAGCAGGACCTGAAGCAAATGCTATGCCTGACTTCCATTGCCTTGTATCCCTGGACCAGCAAACACAAAAGAAAAGCTGAACGACTTTCAGAGGCAGCCCAGTACCCTCAGCATCAGCATTTCTCTAACCTCTCCCTCAGTTAGAGAGCAAACAAAGCCCAATGTGAAATCCTAGACAGAGTAATTTTCATTACAGCCATCTTCCAGCAGAGACCCTGTGTGATTTCAAAGAGCAGTATTGATCTAGATATATATTTTGATAACAAAAGTATGCATTATGTTTGCCCAACTAAAGCACTTTTGAAACCCGGCTGCTTTAAATCATGTTTTGACTGCGTGGAGAGACCCACGTTTTCTGCATTTAACTACTGCATTTTCACCCAGGGGGCATTTTGTTCTATAGCAATCCTTTAACACCGTTAGTAGCATTTAACTCAGCATGGAGCATAATCATAACAGCCATCTATTTGTTTGATGGAGCTGGTAAACTGGAAGAAACACATACACAAAAGACAGGAGAAGAAAGGGGCTGAGCCCAGAGAAGTACAGGGGCTACCAGCTGTGGTCTGAAATCACAGACTTTTGCTGGTAAAATGTAAGAAGCAGGATACTGGATTTCACTAACAAACTCTTTCAGGGACAAAAATATGACGAAGAGATTTTTTTTTTGAGCTTTGAGGTTACAAGTTCTGCAAAGATGGAGAGATGATTGCCTTTAGCAATGAGCAGCAGAAAGCTTTCATGTAAAAGCCCGGCAGGAATTCCTTTTGGTACCTATTCGGTTTGCACACGTAATTCAGAGGCTTTTTACATGGTTAAACCAGAGACACTTGCTCTTGCAGATTGAAAATAATTAAAACTGGACCCGAATATCATGTGATGCTCTGGGGACCAGCCAGACCTCCCCAGCCTGCCCTGTTTGCAGACCAAGCTCTGTTAGATAGATTTTAATTCACTGCAGCTTTCGTTGTGCCATAATCTTTAAGGCGGACAAGAAGAGACATGAGAAAGCAGCCTGCTGTCGAGGGGCGAGTGCGGATGGTCAGCACATCATTGCTTCTCAGCCCTGGGAGTTTCCTGAGGGGCTGCAAATGTCCAGCCTCCAGCACTCTGCTGGCTGGACCTCCTGGCTGAGCAACTAAGAGCAGACCCAAGGCACTCACTCAATAGGACCAGGGTTTCTTATTACAAGTGCACCGTTCCCAGTTCCATACAGAGTTCTTCATCCTTTGTAGCAAGGTCTACATGACGAGTATTACTCCCCACAGTGAGCTCAGAGGTTTTCCTGGAGAGGGTTTCCTCATTTGGGAAATGAGATGGTCACAGGCTTCACTCTGAGGCTGGAGGACGTCCCTTGGGCTGGCTGTGAGGTGCTTTCAGGCTCTGCACCAGGGGGCTATCAAGAGTCCTTGAAAGGCTCTCAAGGAAAATGCTGCGCGCCCAGGAGACCACCACAGCAGCGGTTTGGCTCCCGCCCACGCTTGGATGTGCGAATTGCTCCACGCAACTATTTCCAACAGAGGAGTCTTTGGCTGTTGTCAGGCGGTATAGATACTGGAAAGAGGCAGACACTTCTCCCTTCATTATAGAGGAAATCTCCACCGATCTTGTAGAGGGATAAAGTGAGGCTTTGAGGAAAACTCTGTATTTTCTAAAGATTTTTCCATTCATTTGAAAAGTTGATAATGCAAGGCCCAACAGCCCAGAGCAATTTGGCTGCGCTCGGGAATTGCAGAGGTCAGCGTGTCTATCCTGAAGCGTCTGAACTCTCGCGTATATCACACGCCTGCGACAGGCTTGGAAAAAAAGACAGTCAGAAATGCCTGTTGGTTTTGAGGTAGCTGCATGTGCCCCAGTGTAATGGCTGCCATACCTTACGCTGGTCCCGCTTGGTTGTAGTTAATACCAGCAAGAACACAGCTCTCCAGCCAGAAGCCACAAAGTGGGCTTTGACCCCACAGCTTACCCTCTTGGGAAGTGCTTCATTGCCTCATAAAAATACAACAGCGAGAGCGTTACTCCTTCAGCAAATGTGCTGCGGCGCCGCGCTCGCTGTCACCACACAAGTGACATGAGCAGTTCCTCCCTCTCGCAGGGCGTGCGCGTGGCTGCAACGCCCTCAGAGCGAGGACCTTCACCTGCAGCCTTGGGCTTTTTCGTGGCTTTTTTGCATTCATGGTGCAGAACTGTTTTGAGAGCAAAGGATGGATTTTAGGTTTGTTCATTTTGCTTATTGTTTCTACCTTGCTTTTTTCTTTTTCTTTTTGGTTGTGGTTAACACAAAGAGGGGAACAAATGATGAAAGGAGAACTGAAGTGCCCCCTCCTTCTCCACGGGGCTAATTTCGAAACATAATCAGCTTTGCAACTACTCTCCCAGGAATATGTGCACAAGAGGCTCTAATTAAGGTGAGACCGCGATGGCTGCAGCTGCCCTTGCTGTGGCGACAGGTAGCAGGCAGCGGAGTTCATGCAGCCATGAGCAGTGGCAGCAGCTCTTTCCTCGTGGCTTTGCTTGGTCCCAGCCCAGGCAATGCAAGCACACAGTGGTCACCCAGGGGGTCTGACAGCTCTGCAATTAGGGGCCTTCACAGTTTTTCCCCAGTGCCTGGCACATGAAAGCTTCACCAGCGCAGCTAATGGTTGCAGAGGAGGTGTGATGTACTTTTCCTGTGGCCAACACAGGTAAGCCAGAGCAGCAATATAGTAGTGTTGCTGCTGTACATCCCTCCATCCAACAGCAGCTTAGGGTTTTTTTAGCCAAAAAACCCCATCTTCCAGCACGAGTACTTTTTTCTACTGGCACCGCTACATCACCACAGGAGGAGCTCTCCTGCTTTACCCATATGGAGTTTTGTAGCAAAATGCATAGGTATCAATATGGTCTCTGTGATCATTTACGCAGGAGAGACGTTTGGAGACAGAGGCAGCCCCAGCGCAGGCGTAAGGGAGCAGCCGCCCCGGGCGAGCAGGTGAGCGGCAGCTCCCTCAGGGGGTGATCGCTCCCACAGCTCGGTTACACGGCCCGTGGCTACAGACGTAAGGACTCGAGCTGCAACAACCACCTCCAGGGATGTGTTTTTTAAGCTTCCTTGAACTCATTCTTGTTTTCGGCCTGCCGCAGCCTTTGGCAAGAGATGATACCCTGCCGCTGTTGATGTTGCTGCTGTCACCAGACCCAGGCTGTCCATCCATCCATCCTGCCATGCGAGCCCCTGTTTGCTGGCTCTAATATAGATTTTCAAAGTACTGAAGAGGGTTATTACTATGTAACGCACTCAGTCTAATTATAGGGACATGGTAGAGCTGAAAAGGGGTTGACAGAGCTTCCCCAGGGGAAAGTCACCTACTTGGACCTGGCCTTACAAGCAAGGAGTGATATTTATTCACTCTATTACAAGCCAAGAATAAGCTGTCTGGAGCAGATCCAAGATGACCTGCTTCACCACTGAAGAAAACGCATCAAAACAAACTGATGCTTGTGCCTCTGCTCTCAACCATTAGTGGGAATTAGTATTTCTCATGCAACCTCCTCCTGGCATTTTATCTTCATACACCGGCACTGGCTGGTGAGCTGATCCTGCTAGCCGGGCTGGAGGTTGCGTCTCCTGGCTTGTTTTACACTGGGGGAGTGCTCTGCTGCAAATGCGGGAAGCGAGGACCGCTTCCTAATGGCAGAGTGAACTAGCCAAAGTAGGCAGATAGAAAGTGCACCGCAACGCCTGCTCTTTGACTTTCCTTCACTTTTTCATAACTATCGTTGCAACGCTTTCCCTCCCCAAACGTCCTGTGTTGCACCCAGGTGAGCAGCCCCAGAGGTGAGTCCCACATATTGGAGGAAAGCAGGCAGTACGTGTTGTAGCTTACACCTCTGATTTTGTTACAGGAGAGAAAAATGCCTTCATTGCTCTACTCTCAGTAGTCTGGCACCTGGCTTTCTTGCCCGTTGTTTTCACCAAACACATTTTTTCAGTGTGCTGGGTCTCACACACATCAAAGCTTAAACACTGTTAAAGTGTGTTTCACAAAATATGCTTTCCCTACTGCTCGCAAAAAATGGGAAGGGGTTAGTGTTGCCCTGGCACATAATAAAAATGTCAATTTTTTTCCCCAAAAAAATGCAAACTAAACTTGTTTTCCAGTCAACCCTTCTTTCTGAAGATCAAAAGCCTTCCTCTTTCCAAAAGAAATTCAAGGCCACTAAACCCTAGTGTATTTTAAGCTGGAAATAATGTTTCCCATAAGGAGACTGGAAAACTAGTCACAAGGCATACATCCCTTCTTCCTTCTGGGGTACTTACAGACCTATGTACAACGTACATTTTAGGTGCAGGTAGCCAGAAGGCTACACTGCCTAACACATCTTCATGGACATGTCTGTGACTACGGGGGTAGACTGGGCACGCAGTCTCCCTCCGAGCATCTCAAGTTGCAGAAGGCTTGAGTCCATGTAAGAGTGCCTGAGGTAAGGATCCCACCAATGCATTGCATGTGTGAAGCAGAGCCCTTGATACATGATTTAATTTCAAATCCAAGATTAAATATTGTCTTTCTGTCCCTTTCACACAAGCTTATTTCTATTTTTCTGTGTGTGTGGAGAGAGAGAGAGATATATAAACCCACAAGGTTGCCTTTTTTTATAGTAAGATACACTATTCAACTTAGGGCATATATAAATGTATCCAGGGATGCCTGACTATACCAAGCTCCAGAGAAATATATATGTATTCACACAAACACATACACTCACACGTCGGCCATGTGTAGTATTATAGGAAGCTTAGTTTCAAACTTCCTCTAGTTGTTTCATAAGTGCCTCAGCAGAATTGCATAAATAAGCACAATACAAGGATATAAAGGGTGGGGGAGTAATTTTTTATAACATACGGTAGTACAAGTAGCTGATAACAGCAAAAATAAGTGATTGCCTCAGAAACTGGAAATCTCTATAGCTGAATGGTGCATTTTCTCCCTTTTGACCTCAAGAGCATTCAGGAGTAAAAGGTGATTGTCCTACTTTGCTGTCTCATTCAAATCTGGTGCTGCAGCTGAATTTGAGCACCGAACGTGCACTCAAGGACACATTTTTCTCCCATTTCTGCTCTTGTTGCAGACATTCACAGAGTACCAAGTATTAAAAAAAAGGATGCCAAAATTAAATTCCCGGAGGAAGGCATTTTTCAAAGATTTCTCCTCATTGACAATAATTTTGTCTACTAATATTCAGAAAAAAAAAAAATCTGAAGCCTTTCAGCTGGTACCTGATTGCCACGAATGCTCAAATTAAGGAAGCTCGGAACTGAAGGGTGCATTATCAATAGTAATCATGTTAATAGATAAGATTGCTGAGGGAGGTGTCTGACAGCCTTGCAAATATTGACTACAGTCCCCTCTTTTTTTTCGTTATGTATTGCTTGGCATGGCTATCACTCTCATTTTTCTGAACACATTTCAGAGCAAAGTGGTCTCTGTGACATTGCCGTGGTGTAATAAGGCCAATGTAGCTTCAACAGATTAAGCTGCCCTCAGTAAAGCACCTCCCACAGCACATCTTGCTGTCCTGCACCTAATACCCCTTAGTAATGCCTGATCCACCACAAGAGAACTGCCCACCAGATGATGTCTGTTATAAGTGCTCCTTACAGCCCATGCTAAGCCTGGTGTGGGATTTGGGTCTGTCCTCCCACTTCACAATGTCACAAGAACGTAGGTAACGAATGTGGAGGGGACGGGAAAGTGCCCCTTGGCCTGTGTGAAGGAACCACGCAAACAGCAGCACTCAGGTAAGTAGGAACGAAAAGAAAGGTCAGCTTCACATTTTGGTAGACGTGCAATGAGCTGAGTCTGTTCGTTAGCCGCTAAAGGCACTCTAGATGACTGTGCAAGATCTGAACTTAATGAGATAAATCCCACCCTTGGGAAGTCCAAAGCTTTTTCTGGGTTGCCACCGCTTAGGCTTATGACTTGGGGGTTTTGTGCTGCAAGTGTAGCCCACTCTTCTCTAGCACCTGGTTCCCTGCATTCTGCCCTGGGTACTCCACCTGCAAACAGTATATCCCCCCCAAATCTGTCTTGTTCAAATATTTTGTTTTATAGTGCATCAAAGTGCCATTTACAAACAACCTGTGAGTTCTGCTATTTACAGGATCTTATTCTAAAGAGTCATTTTAAGATACAACTAAACATATCTTTTCACTTTCACAAACAACATACACTTAAGAAAAATCATTCCTCCCCAGCTCTGAAGTGTGATAACACAAATTGTAACGATGCAAACTGAGCTCATTTCATTAGGAAGATGAGTCATATCCATCTCTCTTTTTTCAGCACTCTGAATTACTTTAGCACAGCAAAGAGGTACTTTTCTCCCTCCTTCCTCCACTCCAGTCACCAAGTATTCAACAGACTAGAGCTAGATCAAAGGCAGCCAGAAGTTTCAAAGATTTATAGTATTACTTAGTAAGGGCAAGTGCGAAAGTCAAATGGTAACTTCCCAAGAGAGATTGATTACTCTGAACTGCAGCTAATACAATTCACTGACAGAGAGTTATGAAGATGTTAGTTCACATGGGGGCAAAGGAAAACTGCCACGTGGACTCTGGTGTTCCTACAAAACCCATTCAGCACACTGCTGGCAAGTTACCGTTCAGAAACACCGCTGTTTCAGGCACCCATGGGCCCCAGCATAGTCCCCCTAAGGTTTCTAGAAAACTGCGTTTTCCAGTGTATTTTGTTCAATGGCACTGTGTTTTCACAACTTGAATGCCAGAGCTCGAGTGGAGAGCTCTGTTTGCCATCACATGGCCATTTTACCCCCTCCAAAGCCCTTATGCAGTTTCACTGCTCACACCTCCATCTAATCGCCATGGAGGCAAACTCACCCCATGTTTCCAGGAAGCCGACTTATCTCCATGGCATTTCTCTTCATTGCACCATGGATGGAGCCAACCTGAGTGCATCTACCTTCAGTAAACGGCCAACTCGAGCCTTTCCTCAAACTGTTGGTGGACACACTGCCTGCACGCAGGCCTGCACCCAGAGGTGGCCTGGGGCTGTGCTCCAAAAAGGAGACACATGCCTCGTTCCCTGTTGTCCACCAGCTATCCCTGGGGCTCAGCATCCCCGCACCCACTTCTGAGACTGCTTCTCCTTTCTTGGTCAGTCCCAGTTGAAGGATGGATGGTCCCACCACTTGCACCAGGTCTCAGCTTGGTCTTTGTCTTTAGTTAGCAAAACAGGAAACTCCTACCTTTTTCTATTTCAGTTTTATGATTTTTTTTTTTTTTAACAGGCCAACTGGGGAGGGAAATAACAGGGAAGGATTGAACATTTGTTTTCATTTAATGAGTTTTGCACTTGCCCTGAGAGGCTGCTCAAGAGAAAAATCCTTGCAAGCTTTAATTTATAGAGCAGTGATGAAGGAAGTTACGGGGGGCGGGGGGAGGGTGAATAATTCTACTGGAGCCTTTCTTCCACTTACAGAAATAAAACGTATTGAGGCCGTGGGAATGGCCATTGTCTTCTGGGAGCTTTAATTCTCTGCAGTACCACTCAGTCCCGGGAAGACTAATAGCTGAAGGAGTCCTCCACAGATCACCTCATTACCCTCCAAAGACCATCAAGGGAATAAGAAACGCTGGAGGAGTGTGAGCCACCATTTCTGGGGAGACCTGGGGAGTTTCACTTCCCCACCATGCGGGTTTTCTATTTTCTTACAATAAAAAAAAAAAGTTGGATTTGTGGAGACCTCCCTGTAGTTTTCTTCCACAAGAACTGCAGGTGCTCCTCTCAGCACAAACCCACTTTGATCCATGTACCTGTCTCCTCATTTATTGTGGCCAAACTTCACCAGCAGACTTCTTGCTGTGTGTCAAATCCTGCCTGCTCAAGCTTAGAGCAGTGATTTTTACATCCAGCAATGAGGCAAAAAAGGAGGCTTATCACTGAATATGTTTGCTCTAGCCCTGTCTCCCTGGATAAGAGCTATGCGAAACAGATACCTATTTATTCCCTGTTGCTGCTATATAATCTTTACCCTACTTTGTATCTTGCCTGAGAGAGTGAGTCACAAAGATGGCACCTCCCATTCATTCCTGAATTCCCCCACAAATCATACCCCACTTTCTGAAGCAGAATGTATTGGATTTGCATGGCAAGGTTTTGGTAGCGGGGGGCTACAGGGGTGGCTTCTGTGAGAAGCTGCTAGAAGCTTCCCCTATGTCCGATAAAGTCAACACCAGCGGGTTCCAGGACGGACCCGCCGCTGGCCAAGGCCGAGCCCATCAGCAACAGTGGTACCGCCGCTGGGATAACATATTTAAGAAAGGGAAAAGAAGTTATAGGGGAGTAGCAGTTGCAGCGAGAGAGAGGATATGTGAGAGAATATCTGAGAGAAACAACTCCGCAGACACCAAGGTCAGTGAAGAAGGAGGGGGAGGAGGTGCTCCAGGCATCAGAGCAGAGATTCCCCTGCAGCCTGTGGTGAAGACCATGGTGAGGCAGGCTGTCCCCCTGCAGCCCATGGAGGTCCACGGTGGAGCAGATATCCACCTGCAGCCCATGGAGGACCCCATGCCGGAGCAGGTGGAGGCCCGAAGGAGGCTGTGACCCTGTGGGAAGCCCATGCTGGAGCAGGCTCCTGGCAGGACCTGTGGCCCCGTGGAGAGAGGAGCCCACGCTGGAGCAGGTTTGCTGGCAGGGCTTGTGACCCCGTGGGGGACCCACGCTGGAGCAGTCTGTTCCTGAAGGACTGCACCCCATGGAAGGGACCCACACTGGAGCAGTTCGTGAAGAACTGCAGCCCGTGGGAAGGACTCATGTCGGAGAAGTTCGTGAAGGACTGTCTCCCGTGGGAGGGACCCCACGCTGGAGCAGGGGAAGAGTGTGAGGAGTCCTCCCCCTGAGGAGGAAGGAGCGGCAGAGACAGCATGTGATGAACTGACCAAAACACCCCTTCCCCATCCCCCTGCGCTGCTCGGGGAAGGGGGGAGGTAGAATGTTCAGGAGTAAAGTTAAGCCCAGGAAGAAGGGAGGGGTGGGGGGAAGGTGTTTTTAAGATTTGGTTTTATTTCTCATTATCCTGTTCTAATTTGACTAGTAATAAATTAAACTAATTTTTCCCCAAGTCGAGTCTGTTTTGCCCCTGACGGTAATTGCTGAGTGATCTCCCTGTCCTTATCTCGACCTATGAGCCTTTCATTTTATTTTCTCTCTCCTGTCCAGTTGAGGAGGGGAGTGATAGAGTGGCTTTGGTGGGCACCTGGCATCCAGCCAGGGTCACCCCACCACACAGAAGCAGATTTCCACCTTGGCAAACCAGACAATTTAATGTCCTGAGGTGATGGTTTGCATCCACGCAGAGAGCCGGCACACGAACAAAGGGGCCCCTTAAGCCTTCAGAAGGGACTTGAGAAAGACTTGAACTGTCAGAGGAAAAACCTGTTGGACATAAGCACTGGGTCTTTTTCCCCACATCCAAGACATCAAGCTTGAATCCCCTCTCACAAGTCCTTTTGCCAGAAGAAAGGAATTAGCACTGAGGAGCTCAGTTAAGGATACCCTTAAATTTAATCCTGACCTTACTGAGCAGGGTTAGGCCATAAGTGAAGACTTTTCAATTAGCATGTCATTAATGGATTGGGTGATGCTGATAAAGGGAGGACCAAGGGCTTTTCACGTGGTCTTCCATGGTTAGCTGGGCTGTTTTACAGAAAGGAACAGAGTCGCAGCAAGACAAAGCCCTGTATCTGTGACATTAATGCTGAAAGACAGCAGCATGTCACAGGGACATTCATATAGCAGGGATAACCTTGCAGAAGGAAAGACAGCAAATGGGAAAAATAAATGAATGTTCCAAGTACAAGCAAAAATTAAGGATTAATTTGTAAGAACCAGGTTGTATACCATTTTTTCTGTTAAACACTCAGCGGTGACTTCTCAATGTGACCTCAGCCAAAGACATACATGGCAAAACACAGGCAGGATTACTAATTTTTCGGAGGCTACTCTTCATGACAGGTTAAGCCATAATTTTGCTGTAACTCATTCCATCACTGAAGTTGCTGACATTTATGACTGTGCTTTGAAACATTGATATAGCCAAGGATTTCGCAACATTAGCTTTGACATGCCAAATTAGTCCATCGTTTCCTTCCAAAGCGAATCCGCCGTGCAGTGGATGAGGACATGGCAGCTGAGGGCTGTGTGGCATCAACACAAGGCCTGCCCTCAAAATGAGCCACCCGAAGTCTCATATTCTGTTAGCAGGTGCATTAGGAGCCCCCCCATTAGCAGTGCCCCATGCATTAAAGGAGGAAAAACATTACCTGCCATTCATCAAAAATTACATCTAACTGCAACACAACAGAGATGTGGCAGGTGTAAGACATCAGCATTAATACTACTGTAGATGTGAGTCTTAAGAGGAGACCTCAAGGAATTCCCACCCATGTAGATGATGCTCTGCACCATCCCTGGGAGAGGTGAGCACCCAAAGAAAGAAAAATAAAAGGCCAAGGAGTGAGCAGACAGTGGTTTCTGTGAGCGAATAGGGAACAGAAGAGGCATGGCCTGCCCTTTGCAGGTTCTCACATGGAGAGCAGCAGAGACTCTTCCATGTCAGTCAGGTCATGGTCAGGGAAACCCGCTTCCAGCAGCCGCTCTGAGTGCACAGGCTGGCTGCCCCAGTCCTGCCCCCAAAGGGAAGAGAGACTGAAAAATATGGTGAGGGTGGCCCCAGACCTGCTGGCCTGATGCAAGAGAGCAGTCCCAGGTGTGTTTAACTCAGCTGTAACATCAATGTCCTACCCTGTTAGCAGATTAGGAATATCAGTGGCATGCAAGGCTTGAGTCCAGGTGACTTGGGAATTTATCCTGATGTGCCTCTGCTGAATGAGGAGGCCTTTAGAAAAATAAACTTCTGGCCGTGCTGCAAACTGTGTACTTTCACTGTACCTTTAATAGGATATTTTAAAACATCATGACTGATGGTTTATTTGCCCCGAATCTGGTTTTGCATTTCTTAATTGGCAGCTAGAATCCTACATCTCTCCAATGAGCCCAGCACGCAGGCAAATGGAAACGCTGCCAGGTAACGTCATGGTGTGGATAAAGTCTTTTATTGGACCTGCAATTAGCCCTCAAGTGAAAAAGAAGCTTTCCCAGTGCTCCCCCAATGTAAATTCCAATGCTACATTTTATTCAGTACAAAAGAAAACACAGAGGATTATCTTGGTAAACTCATCTGGCTTTATCAGCAGTAAATTTGTTGTTCAAGCCACTTAGGGTCTAGTTACTGTAAATTCCTGTTTGATTATAATCCAGATGTTCTCAAGGCCCTCTTACCCTCCGGCACGCCTTGACAAGCACTGCGCAGAGGAAATGCAGCTCTGCAGTTTTCAGGGTTAAGATGCTCTTTGGAGAACACACCAGGAGAGCTGCTCCGCACCGAGGGGCAGTGGGGCAGATCCTAGGTGATCCACAGGGGCTGTTTTAATCAAGGTGAGCTGTAATCTTGAGCCAAGCGGTAATTGCCAGAGGGGGGAGGAGAGGCAGCTTCCCAGCCCCTCTCTGGTGTTTGCCCATGTCAGCTGCCGCTGCCTGCTGAAACACTGCTCCAGCATGGCACCTGCCGAGACGTGGGAAGATCCCCAGTTCATTGCAACATAAGCGGCATCCCCCACCCCTCTGGAGACGTTGACGTGGCTTTTGTTTTGTTCGCATTCATACTCCCCTGCTTACTGTCTCTTTTACTTTTTCTGGAATAGCCTATATATTTTGTTGCTGAGAAAGCGACTCAAAAGCACATTTCAGTTCCTATCATCAGTCTAAATGCTATTTTGGCTCTTTTAAGCTAAAATCCCTTCAACAAAAAGGTGTAGCTTAGACATTCATAAATGACCTGGAAAGAAGGGGGTAAAAATAACATGAACAAAGACTTCTAAAGAAATACTCTGTAAAAAGTATGTAATGAAGTCATTGAACTCATTGGCACAGGATGCTGCAGAAGTCAAAGATATGAAGAAGTGGAAGTTTCATGCACTGAAACAACTTAGGTTATGTCACACTTTGATTTTTATCCTTTCTGATCTATCCACAAACTTTTTGTTTTCTATATAAAGGCTAACCATTTGGGGAAAGTTTTTCATTTGAACATTTAAAAAATGTCCTTTTAAAATAATGATTGCCAAGTGTTACAAGATTTGCTTCATTTTGAATGTTACTCAAACCTCTGTGAAAATCTTCACATGAATATACAATCCCATGGAAGCAGGTCTTAGAAAAGAATCAGTTTTAGATTCTTAACAATACTCAGAATTAATTAATGGTCTCTGCTAATAGAAACTAATAGTCTCTGCGTGATAGAAACTAATACTAAACCCTCTAAGGTTAAGGGCAAAGTTTGTCTTCCCACTCGGCAATGGTGAAGTCTTAGCTCATTTCCTTATTCTCCTTTTGCTCAGGCACAGTCCAATGAAGCTGCTCAATGTATACTGTAAGTAAAAGAAGAAATGGTGGATTTAGACATTCATTTTTCCCTATTTAAAAGTAACTCCTGAAAAGTTCCAACAATGATTTAAAAATACCACATCTTCTCAACAGAAATTCAATATATATTTTTTCTTTTAAAATATTGCCATTGCTGGTCCAATCACTATATTACTTGAGCTTTAGCACTTGTACCTACTATTATGTTTGTATTTTTAAGAGGTTATAATATTTCCAACTACAGCATCTTTCTAAACACATCTCCCAAGTGTGTGGTGATTTCTGTAATTCAGACATTTAGTTGTGACACAATATGGGATTCAAGAGAGAAAATACTCAGTATAGAGGTAAGCATCACATTGACAAGGTGGGCAATGTTGGGGGACGCTGACAAATCTGCAGAAGAAGTGCCCTGGAATTGATGTGAACAGGACAGATATTAAAAGGTCAGATGTTATAGTCAGAAAGGAGTTTCTAAAAAACATAACTTTTGCCTCTGCAATTGCATTTCCAGTAGATCCTTCCACTTTGATCAGACGCCGGATTGATTATGACAGTTCCAATTTTGCTTCAATTTTAGCAAATTGTTCTGCTATTAGATTGTTAGACCAGAGGAAGATTCTGCCATCCAGTGGTGAAAAATCGCTCTTTTACTTTAAGGCCAGAGTTTATACTAAAACCATGTTATACCTTTAATCAAATGGGCATGTTTGGGCGACTGTAAGAATTTCTCTTTCTTTTGTTCCTGGACCAACAAAGACGACAATTTTACAGGGGAGTACACGTACACTGGTAAAACTCGTAGGGATGGAACGTGTACTCAGACTGTGCCTGTTGTTGATACTTGGGTTTGTTCTCTCGTTAGCGCATTTGGTCTTGTTACCCAGTACAGCTTAGGACACTTGTGTGCCATATTTATCATGTGCCAGCAGTGCATGTGTTCTGGTTTTGGCTGGGATAGAGTTAACTTTCTTCTTAGTAGCTGGTACAGTGCTATGTTTTGGATTTAGTGTGAGAATACTGTTGATAACATGCTGATGTTTTAGTTGTTGCTAAGTAGCACTTATCCTAAGTTAAGGATTTTTCAGTTTCCCATGCTCTGCCAGCAAGCAGGTGTGCAAGAAGCTGGGAGGGAGCACGGCCAGGACAGCTGACCTGAACTAGCCAAAGGGGTGTTCCATACCATGGAACATCATGCCCAGTATATAAACCAGGGGGGAGTTGGCCGGAGGAGCAGATAGCTGCTGGGGCATCGGTCAGTGGGTGGTGAGCAATTGCATTGTGCACCACTTGTCTTTTCTTGGGTTTTATTTCTCTCTTTTTTTTTGTTATATTCCTTTTCTTTACTATTATTATTATTATTATAATATTTCATTATTATTATTGTTAGTATTATATTTTACTTTAGTTATTAAACCATTCTTATCTCAACCCACGAGTTTTACCTTCTTTCCTGATCCTCCTCCCCATCCCACTGCGAGCGGGGCAGGGGGAGTGAGGGAGCAGCTGCGTGGTGCTTAGCTGCTGGCTGGGGTTAAACCACGACAGCATGTTTGGACGAGTTGTGGGCTGGCATCGTCCTGCCACCAGCCTGTGCTGCAGGCCTCAGGACAGAGAGGAGATCACGTGTGGAAATGTCTTCTCCCTAGGCAGGGGAGAACGGGGCAGCATGCTGGGCCTGACTCAGCTCTGCCTGAGGCTGTTAGCTGCTCGACCACGTTCGTCGTCTTCCTACTGCAGCAGGCAATGATGTCAGGAGGTGGTCTTGGACCATTTATAAAAAAGACACTTAACAACATGCAAACACATATCACAGTTTCCGAATAATTTACCACTGCATCCCCATTTAGTAACGTCCATAACCAAAGGCAGAGCTGGACCTTCGCCGCTTTGGGCGCTGAAGGGGGGTGGATGAGTGGTGACTCCCCTCCTCTCAGCCTATTCACACCCCTCACCTCCTTCTGTCCAACTTCTTGGAGCTGTACAGCGCTGCACCAGGAACATGGATCCCTGTTGTACCCTGTGCTGAAAGGGCATGGTGGCTTTACTATTCAGTCTACGTTATTTAAGGAAATAGCTGTTTTTAGAAAGTAGTGAGCAGCATTTCTGGAGGTGAGCACTGACTACTCGTGGTGCCTGCGGTGGGTGAACCACCCATGAGCCACATGGGGTGGGTGCCCAGCAGAGCGGTAAAACAGCCCTGCGGAGTCCTAGGGTGAAACATGGCAAAACGCTGCATGCAAGTCTACCCCACCACAGATCAGGTGTAAAATGTGTCACTCTGTGGAGCAGAGCATGGCTGGGTAGGTCACGTTTTTCGTGTGAGAGATGGCGGCTTTCTTGCTGAGCAGCCATCTCCTGAAGTAGGCCAAGCAGGAAAAGGGGACGAGAAGAGCTGAAAGAATCAATGCAGGAGGTGACAACAGCATTAATCAGAGCTGCCATGGTGCCCAACGCCAGAAGAAGGCCCAGATCCCAGCTCGATCCTGTCAGCAGGAGCAAACTGGGAGAAGGGCACCATCCCACTCAGCCAGATGCACGGGCTCCAGGAGCACAGCACAGCCCTTCCGGGGGGCTGCCGTGCACAACATTTCCCTTGGCAACAAACACGATTAATTGCTCCTCCAATTAGTCCCCACAAGTCTGCTGGAGTTTTCTTTGAGCCCCAGAGCAGAAGGGGATTGCCCACACCTTCTTAGGACATGGTGTAGCAGCCGAGGGACACACAGAAGACCAGCGAGACCATGTTATGACAGTGCTGGTGGCAGGCAAGGAACTTGAATTTCTGCCTGGTACCAGTGCTGTCATGGTCCTAAATACACTTACCAGGCCTGGAAAAGCGATTTGTTTTACCAGATCTGGCCTAGTAGGTTCACTCATTTTGGATATCCCCAAGAGCTAGGTGAGCTAGCCCTGGGCCTAACGTTCTTGAGCAAATGATTGACAGAAACATACATTTAATACCCTTAAATGTATGAACCCCTAGTATTTTGAATATTGCATTCACTTATCATTTGCTTCTCATCCTAAGAGCAATGACGAGGCGTCTGCACTCTTCTGCCTGCCTACTTGTAAGAAATAGCTTTGAGTATCCTCTTGATGTCCAAAATTATGTTGGAAAAGTACTCAGAGGCATTTTGGGGTGGTAGACACCAGCAGCACGGGAGCACAGACTGCTCAAATATCTCCTTCCCTCTGGTGGGACACAGACCTGCACCAGCTTTTGCGGGAAGGGACAGCCCTGGTGTCCCTGCACTGGGAGCAGGAGCCATGGCAGCAGCCTGCCCTCTACCAGTGCCACCACAGCCAGTACGTACCTCGCAGATTAACACACCTAAATTTAGGTGTTTTCATATAGGTCTGAAGAGCAGTTGCACTGACCAGATGTAGACATCTCTTTTAGGGTGCGCTGGACAGCCCTCAGACTGCCATGAGGAGATCTCTGTTGACAACAAGAGGCGCTGAGCTGCCACCCTTGCAGGAGGCACCTGCGTGTGGGCACATAAACGTACATGTCCAAGTTTGGATCCCGACAGGGATCCCAAGAGCCAACAGGGCTGGAGGGCATAAATGCATCAGGCAGACCTCCACCTGCAGGGCTCCAGAGGGGGGAACCCATCAACCGAATGAGACATAGGTGATACAACACTATTCAGCCTTTCCGAGGCAGGGCTGAGAGGCAGCCCTCATCATCGGGACTGCGCCTATGGACTTGTTAAGCCTCCAAGTTAACAGCCCATGCTCCACTTTGCAAGAGCTTTCTGAGGCTTTCTTTTCGCATGCAGTCTCTTGAAATATTGATTGGGGGAGTGCTGAATTTGCTCACCTGTCAGTAGGAGAGCTGTAGGTGGGTGGACTGAAGACTGCTTGGCACTCTCAGGCAATACCTGTCAAAGAAACTATTTTTCAAGCCAAAATCGTACATTCATGTTGACTTTTACATGTGTGTGTGTAAAAGAAAATTGTTCCTTGGACTGAATTTGCTTTAGAGGTGGTAAACTGCCCTGGCAGAAAATTGATAGCACTTACTTACCTTAAAAAAATGAGATGATTGTGAAACTTCAGCATGGCAGAGGTTTTCCCCTTCTAATGTACTGTATCCAAGTGTTTGGCTCGGTTTTATTTTGTATTCAGGGTTTAGCTGATATCTTCACTGCAGGGAGAAAAAAGTATTATGAGCAAAGATGTAACTAGTCAAAGAGAAAACACAATTGACCCATCTTTCCCATCTAGTATCCAGGTAGATAAACAATAAATATATGAAGAAATCAATTTTTAGATAGATGAAATCCCTGCCTCTACCATGCTTTGTTGGGAGCCAGTTTCATTTACAGAAAGATAGGCAAGTATGAGCTCTTTCTCTGCACAGAAGCAAATATTCCTGCAGCATATATGCTTTAAAAGAGAACTGCACCTCCCAAAGACATTTTTGGCTATGGGATTCATATTTTCCACAAGGTGCTGTTCTTACTGAGCCTTATTCCTGCAACTTTATGCTCACAAGACAAGTTCTTTTGACTAAAGTTATACACGTGCTTAATCCAGTACAGAATAAGACAGCATTTATTCACTATTTTTATAAAGCAATTATGAATGACTCACTTGCATGTGATTTGTTCAGTAAGAATTATGAGCCTTTTACCTCTCTTCTGGTAACGTGAGAGAGCTTTGCTTTTTGATTTATAGTCGTTTTCTTGGGAGGACTGGTTCCATATGAAAATGATCAAATGGATTGTCTTTTTCCATACCCAATATTTTTGAGGGATACCCTCTCCCTCCTCTGTGAGTGATGACCCCACTAACCAGAGTAGTTCAACCCCTGTCAGACCAGCATCAGATCTGCCTGAATGCTGGGCACAGCCTGAGAAAAGCACAGCAAAAGACACTCATGGCTGGGTTTGAACCTACTTCATGCAGCTTTCCTTATCAGGCAAAGGGCAATGCAGCTCACAGAAGAAATTGCAGAACCAGAGTTTCTGCTGGCAGATGCCACCAGTGTCAGCAGAATTACACCCTCAGGGAACTTAAACCTTTCAAAAGTGGCAGATATTTTAAAGACTATTTTAAGAAGGTTTCAAAGGGAAACATTACTCAGAACGCTTGATACTCCCTGTTTCCAAGAAGTCAGGAAAATTTGAATTCCAGAAATGGGTTATTTCCTCTTTGAGGAAAAAAAAGCTGGCAAAGATGCTGGATACCAGGGAGGAAAAGCAGACAAATATTCGTATTATTTTGTCTGAATAGCATTCATGCCCCAAGGAATTGCTTTATTTCTGGCCTACTCGCAGTGGAGTTAGATCAAATGGAATTTTTAAAGGAACCAAGTAGGAAATGTGAAACAATGGCCTGCTTAACACTCCAACAAAAGCTTAAACCCTCATCCTGCTAGCGTTGGTGACATTGCTGTTTTACCAAGGGTGAGATGCTGGAGATCAAAGCATTCATTCTATAAACTGCCTTACTGGGAGCAAGGAGGAGGCTGAGCTCTCAGTGGAGCCGCTCTACCAGTGGTCCAAATGAAGTCACTGAGATTTCTAGTGAAGTAATAGTCTGCTCATCCCCAATAAGGATATGACAATCTAGTATAAAAACATGACATTCTGTAAAGCTGCTGTAGAGCTAAGTGACATTTGGTTGTCACTCATTAGCAGTATAAAATGATACATACAGTCATAACAAAATGTATCACCAAAGTCTAAAAAGAAAAGCGAGAGGAAGCCTGCTCCTTCAGAAGGGTGAAGTATGCTCAGAGACAATGCAGATTAATCTGCCAATGACTGGGGGCTACCCTTTCCCCACACACCAGTAACTAGTTTCAAAGACTAGCAAGGAGACAGAGGAAGGGCAAGAGAGTAGAAAAGCTACAGAAATAATGGGAAGAATGCCTCTTGATCAACCACTAAAGGGAAAACTCTCGACTGCTCAAAGTTTCTGCTGGTTTCCACAAAGCGCTGACAGGACTGTGCTTTCTGCTCCTCTTCATTCCAAGCTCATCAGCACTGGACTGTCTTCCCTAATTTGCTTTTCTAGTGTAACCACCTGGAAACGTGGGATAGGATATAACACAGAATGACAAGTGCTTGCACCTTGCTGAATTTTTCTTTTCAGGATATGTTTCAATAGATGGACACAAACAAATGCTGCCGCTGCTTTCCTTTTAGAAAGGGTTAGTTACTGTTTACACAGAAATCCACTCTCAGCACCATTGCAACAGGCATCCTCTGAAACATGTTTATTCTCATGACTGTAACACATAAGCCTGTGCTGA
Source organism: Gymnogyps californianus (assembly GCF_018139145.2). Taxonomy (NCBI): domain Eukaryota; kingdom Metazoa; phylum Chordata; class Aves; order Accipitriformes; family Cathartidae; genus Gymnogyps; species Gymnogyps californianus. The sequence continues at coordinate 73,047,284 of NC_059471.1, read as the reverse complement.
GAATCAAACATTTCTGCAACCTTCTTTGTCATTAGTGAGAGGCCTCAACTGCAAATTCCAAATTTGATCTAAATATCCACAAAATCTGAAGCTGCTTAAATCTATTCTTTTGTTCAAATCAGTTTTATATAGCAAATCTCAGATAAGCTAGTCGATATGACTTTTCCTAGCTGGAGAATGGTGTTTTCATTTCAGTCCATCCATTCTGTGGCAAGTAGCTCTACAACTCTGTCATTTGCCAAAAGTAATGTACATCCATAAAGAAGCCAGTCTATGTCTTCTGTTGCTTTCGATTACAGAGGCAGATAATGTGGAGTCCCTTCAAGTTCTTCCACTTAAATTTGGCATACAAGCTCCAAAATACAGTGAAACAATCAATGAATTCTTCCCTCCAAATCCAATGACAACTTTTACCTGCTTGTGAGACCAGGACATGAAGATCTCTAAAAAAAAAAGGCACCATGCAAACCCAAATAACTCTTTTAGGTTACAGATAGTTCTAGTGACCATAAAGGAAAGGCCCTCCCTTGCGTGTGGCCCTGCATGTCTTTGCTTTATTATTTACCCACCCCAAATTTTCACTGATTGAAGGACTCACTCCTGTGCAGGCAAAAATAGAAAGTCCTTGGTGAAAAGAAGCAGATCTGCTAGCCAACATCAGTATTCTCAAGGATGGATGGGCCCACAAAACATGCTCTACATGCTTTTCAACCATTTGAACCAAAAGAGGAAAGAACACTTTCTCTGCAAGTGAACAAGATGCTGACACACCAGCTAAACAATAAAAAACCCCCACTACACAGCAACAAGCGTGATTCAAGGTCTGTAAAATCTAGCTCTTCCATCAAACATGAGGGAGCTCATTCTGGTTAGTCTGCAGGATAAGAGGAGGAAATTATTTGTTTATGGGTATGAGCTGATCAGTTGCGAGAAGAGCTTGGATGTGAGAAGACTCTTTCCAGAGCAGACAGATGTGTATTACAGTTATGACAAACTCATGATAGAAGTGGGCAAAATATTGTAACAGTGAAAGTAATTACTCATTGGAAAAAAAAACAAATACCACAGTATGTCTTTAAATCTTGAATTGTTGAAGTGAGACCAGCTATCGTTTCAAAATGATTGGGTTTAGCTAAGGTGGGTGAGAATTTTTAAGTAAAAGTCTATGGATTATGTTATACAAGAGGTCATATTGCGCATTCACAATGTCCTTTCTGGATTTAAAATCTATAAATTTCTATTAGGAACATTGGCTTTCACAGGCTGCTGACTTTATGATAAACTCTCTGCTGGGTCTCAAATTCTTCATGTTTGGTCTCAGGGAACAACATTGTCCATACATTAATTTTGAAAGAAAACTTTCAGCTGACTAGAAATTGAAGGGATAAAATATGCTTTCAGCTTTAAAAAAAAAAAAACACCACACACACAAAACAATAATTCAGTTTCCTCTGTTGAGACTCTTTGCTCAGCCAAAAAGACACTGAACAAAAAATGGCTAATTCATGTAGCAGAGACTGTGTCACCACAGAGAGTCAGATTATTCATTTCCATAAGAGAAGATACATCACGCGAGGAAGTTAGGTGGGAACAGCTAAGCAGGCACCCAGGGTATATCCAGAGTACCCTGGTGCAGCTACACTACACAGGCTGTCCTGGGACCCCACCTCTCTACCCCTCATCCTGATTTTCACACACTTGCACCAGTTGCAGCCCTTGACCACAAACGCAAGGTCACTGGTGACGTTATCCACCAGCATCTCAGTGTACAGAGAGAAGGGGGAAAGCCAAGCCAGAGACCAGACCCCTGAGCTGGCTGCCTCCCAGTCTCAGGACAGTTACTGGGATGGACCAGCTAGTCCCAGCAGGGACAGACCCCCAAGGAAGAGGGATGCTGAAACCACAGAGAAAACCTGGCAGTACTGCTCCCCTTTGGCCAAGACAGAGCTGCGGGAGACCTGAAATGCTGGAGTATGGCCAGGTTTGTAACCAGACTGCACCCACGTCAGGTAGGTCCTTTGTGGTGAACAATGAACACCATCCACCCTTCTCTTCAGAGGCTTTGCAGCAGTTGAAACATAAAAAAATATTAGTTTGTAAAACCACCTACGTTGCTAAAATAGTAATGCCAAACACAGTGCAGCAGAGCCTGCTTTAACCTTCTCTTCTCAAATGTTCTTCATTTATTAGGTCTCCGCTTTTTCATCTTCATGAGAAATATCCCCATCTGTTTGGTGGCAATAATTCTAAGTTTCAGTGTTTCGCTCCAAGGTGAAGCAAAAAGCAAACTATTATTCTGTTCAGTGAAGACCAGAAAAATGGCAAAGCTTGTAACAAACTCTAAGATTGAGATGGGACAGAATCAGTTTCCCTCTACGTAAAAGATCGATTGGAAAAATAATCTCCTTAAAAGACTATGTCTGACACTTGCTTTTTTCATTTTCTGGAGTTGTCTTCATAGACTGATTGGGACTGTGGTTGCTTTAGGTACAAGGACAGTGTCATTTGCCACAGACTAGCAACCTCGTTTATTCAAAGCAAATACAGTCTGTGTAAATGGATACATCTCCCTTTTTCTTTTCTTATTTTTTTCCTGCTGCCAACATGCCTGCTTACTGCAGGACTGCACTTGGCCCTTTGTCTTTATGAGGCCACTTGCTTGACTGATTGCCTACGAATTTATGTACATATTAAAAAAGCCATTTCACTTTATATGGGTTAGCTGGTAATGTCCAGATGGGAATTGAACACCTCCTTAGCCATCATCTACTAGCATCTTCTTTTCTTTATTCTCTCCCAACCCTGTTGTCCACTACATTTAACATTAAAAAGGACCACCCATTTCACCAAGCACTGTACAAATACATAGACAGTCCTTATGTCCACAATTCCCACAGGATTTGTAAGGCTAAGCAGATGCACAGGGAGGTGAAGAGGCTTCTCCAGCACAACATGGCTGGAAAATGCACGCAGCGATCCGTCTCCGTGGCCGTGCTCTTGCTCCACAGACACGGTGAACCTTGGAGAGCTTCAGTCTCCTGGTTAGGTGCTTCAAGATCTGACCACAGTGAGAGATTGACCGTTTCTTGTGATTTGGGGAAGATTTAGTTAGGATTGCTGGGGAGTTGTCTCCCAGCTGTTCAGGATTAGAGACGTTTTGCTACCCCGAATGAGTGGAACCATTCACCTATCTGTTGGAAGCGTTTAATGGAAATTTGGACCCAGTGTTCCAGGAGTAGGCTGCTCCTGACAGACATGCACTGAGAAATTGCATTGTAGCAATTGCCTTGTTATCCATCATGTTGAGTTTCCATTACCTATAATTTGTAGAGATAAATATAAGGAAGATGCAGAGATTTTATAAATAATGACAGCAGTTCTCCTGAAGCCAGACAGGTGCAGATAATTCTTCATGACCCAGGCAAAAGAAAATGAGGTGATCAGTATGAATGCTGAAATACAAGGGCAGGAGCGCATGTGCTGTATCTCACAACAGTATATATTTAAACACTAAATATAATTTGTGGCCAAATTTGGCATTTTTTTTACATAGAAGACTCTCTTTTCCAAAATCTAAGAAAGAGCAACCACTTGAAATTAAAGTTACCAACGTGGTTTCTCAAAACTTTTCTGAAAAGAAAAAAAAAGATTTACTGGTGTAAGGGATCATTCTTATTTCTAGATTTCTTCTCATGAATGCAATGTAAGCTGTTATATACTTGAAGCATATAAAAAGTCCAAAAAATTGTTTCTGTATACCGTTCCTTTTGTTCTAGTTCAGTCAGCAATCATTTTTTTTTCCTTTAATTTCTTTACATAGATTTTCTCAAAGTAGCATCTGTTTTGCCTTTTAAAAATTAACTGTGTAAGCACAACAAAATCAGAGAGATGTCAAAGCTGTGGAATTTTCCCTTGCAACCACACAAAGCCAAGTTTTGTATGACTCTGTTGCGAGACGATGAATCAACTCAAGTTATGGAATTTGGGTTCAGGTTCACTAAGGTAGCTATTGTGAAGCTCAGCAAATCTATATCCACCTCTGATCTGTTGTTGTTGTGCTTTTCGGGTTTTGGAGGGGGAGGAGTATGTGGGAACTTCTAATATCATTATCCAAACTTAAACTTTGCCAGTTACATATTTCAAAGCCTTCCTTAAATGAACCAGAAGTCCTGTCCTAAATCTTTGACAACGCTGATCAATAAATCCAAACAGAGCAAACCCAAAAATTTAGGAAAAAATGTTCTCAAAGACAAGTGTTTGCAGTCAGCAAAAGAGCTCTTAGATACAGTTCTCTGGGTAAATCCTGGCAGATGAACTTAATTAAGAGATGAAAACAATTAAATAGCAATGTGCGACAAAAATTGGCTAAACTAAAATTCTCTGTAAAATCTCCTTATTAGGAAACAAGAGAATTATCGTTTTGCTGTTTCCCACAGAAGGAAGGACGGCCTCTTTCTGTCTGTGCTCATGGGACAATATCAGCCTCTATTCACAGTGGTCCAGCTGGCAGCCCCACAGATCACGGGATATTTCCATGTGCCCCCTGCCTTCCCCCAAAGAGCCTGACAACATCAGGAAAACGACGTTTCGGCAGCCAACGCGTCCTCCTGCGCGTGCAGCGCCAGGCATGGAGCTGGCCAGGAGCTATTGCTCCAGCTCCTGGGGGAAGAGGGGTGCAGGACACCGGTGTGCATGCTCACGGCTCAGCACAGAGACAATCATTGGCTGCTTTTGTCGATCCTGAGCATGAGAAAAGGCTGTCTCAAAAGCAGCTCCAGCCACCACATCCCCTCAGCTTTTGACCAGCTTATGACTCATTGGCTGATAGGCAGATGTGTAGCAAGAAACAAAACCCCAATTTAATCCTGTCCATTTTTCTCCAGCGTGACTGCCCCAAAGAAACGCGCATCTGTTCTGATCCACATCATGCAATGACGCCTGGCTTTCATTTTGGAAAGGATACTACCTTTCGAAGATAAATTAGATGGAAGAGTCCTCCAGAAAACTTCTGGTACAAGTTTTTTGGAGGATTGCTAGGCTTAGGGCAGTCCTGAGCCATGTCCTCCTCAGAGGGCTGGTTGCCAAGAAACCATGCCAGGAAGCATCCCTGTGGGAAGCCCCTCAGCTATGAGTGGCTGCAGATCAGATAAAATGTCCAATATGTCCTGTTCCTCCTCCCAAGGCATGCAGGATTAGCCATGCTTGAGGAATAATTGCTGTCCATGAAGGTCTGACCCAAAATGGTCATTTTTTAATGTTCGTAAAGCAATAAGTAGTCAATGGTCACTGAAAGCAGCTTACTTAAATGGCCAATGAAATTGGAAAATTCAGATAGACTTCTGTGGATATCGGGTAGTCTTAGAATTCTTTGTGGTTATCATTGTGGTTTTACCAAGATAGGAATTAATTTAAAAAATCAGAGAATTTAAAAGTTCCAGAAATAGACAGTGAGAAGTATCCTTGAAAAAATAAACTATTGGATTTCAAATATCATTGTTGTCGTTATTGTCATCATTTTAAAATCTGGCAGGGAATTCAAGACATAGTGTCTAATACACTGAAGTCAGAAAGAAAAATTCCAGAATCTGCAAGAATATGAAAACTTCAGGGTGTTAATGTTTAAAAGAAGATAAGGAATATCCTCACTCTCCTCCCCCGAAAAAGAGAAAGAGAATTTACAGCAAGTGCCAAGCAATCTTTTTGGCTCCCAAATCTTCCATGTAGCATGTATAATAGGATTAACTTTAATTGCTTCCAGCCTATATCTAAAGATGAAGAACAGGATACCAGCTGGTTGGAATAGAGCTACCTCACCAGTTATTATCTATTAAAAAACTGTCTGGCTCACACACCAATTGCACATAAATTGGGTACTTCTTGAGGTCAACTTTTTTACCTCACCAGCTGTCTTAGCATTTCATAAACCTCTGTCATGCCCAGAAGCCATGCTCAGGTTATTTCTTCTCATTTGGGCCTGTATCCTGCAGGATCTGGGGTGTCTTGCTCTTGCATTGTGCCTAAGCAAGTGCTTGACAGTACAGACACACTTAGGTCCGCAGTTTTCAAACTGAGGGCCATGGTGGATCAGTGCCAGACTGCTAAGCATCTCTCAGGACTGAGCCTTTTGTTAGAGCTCTGCCACTTTTTCACTGAATTATCTCTTCCTCCACAAAGGAGACTGTTTCAGCTGGGCTGCTTTTGTCATTAAATACTGCTCAGATTTAGCAGATAGCAGAACTACACCTTTGCCTATACATAGTATGCAAACCAAAGAGAAAAGTAATTCTAGTGAATGAGTTCTCTTAGCCTGAAACTATTCTCTGCACTAAAAAATATTTAAAAGAAGAAAAAACTGTGGAATGTAAATGGGTAACATTTTCTACTGCTGAAAATGTTTCATATGACCTTATAAAAGGTCCTTTTTTCTCCTGGATGAACACCAATCTCACATATGCAATACAATACTCATCCCTCTTAGAGTAATTTCTTTCTCAAAGAAATTTATCTTTTAATATTGCACTACAGATTCCTTTTCAGTAATAGAACTGCTGTTTTTTTTCTGAGACTAGCAATAGATTGCAATCCGTCCCCCTGCTTTTATTTCTTCCCTTTTCTCCAAAAGTGTTTTAGACCATAGCTGCTTCCATCTTTTTAAAAAAAACAACAACAAAACAAGGAGCAAGAAATATGGGAAGTGACTGGAGGATTAGAAGAGGATGCCAGATGTCAAAAGCTCCTACATGATATTAGAGTGAAAAATCCCAGTCAGGTAAATGAACCTTGTGATCCTAAGTCCCTTGGACATCTCTTGGAAGGGGCATCCCACCCCACGCTTTCCTGCATCTTCCAATTTTGCCATTTGGGGAAGAGAGGGTGTCTGTCAGCACAGCATTTCTCTGGCTCAGCCTGTGTGATTGTCCCTTTTCCATCCAGACTGAGTCAATGTATTGCTCAGGACAGATCCCTCCACATTCCAGTTTGTGGGATCGGTGTGCAGTCCGGGGAGCTACCGCAGGCACCCTTGCACAGTGGATATAAAAGCAGAGCCTTTCTAGGCATGAGGGATGATCTCTTTGCTCAGCAGTTGGCACAGCAGCAATGGATACTGCCTTCTGCTCTCTGCAGCTCTGAAAGATGGAAATTGTTGCCTCACATTAGAGTGATGGTTCGACAGCCCTCTGCACCGCTCAGTTAGGCATCTCATAGCAGGGTGAAACAACCCAGCTTCCTAGTTGCAGCTGAAGCCCTCATGCAGAGAGGCTGATGGGGAAAGAAACACTTTAGGACTTGCAGGGATCCTCAGGGATCTCCAAGAGCAGAGGGTATCACATATTTGCACAGCATGATGTATGCTGTGATTGCCTCTTTACCCCACCTGCAAAGCAGCTCTTCTGGAGCAAGCAAATTCACACACCACAATGGGGTCTTAGTCTGGCTCCAGAATTTCTGCAGGAGGGAACAAATTCCTGCGGGTCTGTATCATGAGCTTGCCCCAGGCAGCTATCACCCCAATGCCATATCAATGCAACAACAAGTGATTACTGCTATCTGGAACCCAGTTAGCCTTTGGTACCTGGATAACTGATGTAGTGATGCAAGCTACCAGTTGAGGCCCTGCTAGCGGAATTTGGCAATGGCATTATGGAAGTAATATATCTATGGGTAATCAGCATTGCAGATATACTTGAAATTCTAGTGAGGTTCAAGAAAATGGGATTCTCAGCTTGTGCTGGGAACACTGATGGCACACACAGGCCTCTCTTGTTCTCTCTTGCAGGTGCCAATAAATGAGCTCTCCACAAGAATGCTCCTCCTGCGTTCTGCAGGGCTCACTTGGGATCGGTCTCATGCAGAATGTGACTTTGAAATATGGCTCCTTCTCTCGAAACTACAGTGTTTGCTGTATTCCTCCTGTTCAACTTGAGGATGGGACTGTACTTAACTGCCACCTAACTAGGTATCAGCCGGACACCATGAAAACATGGAGGTAGAAGCAAAGTAGGAGTAGAAGGCAGCCCTAGGCAAATACAAATGCTTCTTGCAGGCTGTAGACATTCGCAAGGCACAGGAGGTATTACGATGTCCTGCTCAGCTCCCTGGTAGTACAGGGAGGAAACTTCTGCAGAATGATGGGCAGATAGGAAGAGAGCGTTGTGGGATCACGCCTGAAGGACTTCACCAGTGAACATACTGTAATTCATGGCAAAGCAGTGACCAGACCGCAAATTGGGTGTATGAAAAAGCTGAAGCAAAGCTTATGTATTCAGAGGCTAAGAGGAGCTCTTGTGATCTGGATGTATGCTAGGGCAAAAGGGGAGGGAGCTGTGTAGATATCTCTGCCCAGTTTAGTATCCCTAGCTGCCTTGAGAGAAAAAAAAGAAAAAAGAAAATGAACAGCTCTAGAGCATGATTCACTTCAGCCTTAAGTAGATGTTAAGATATGTCAGATGAGTCACAGCCTAAAATTGCCTATTTCACTCCATTGATTATAAAAGGGAGCCCAGAGTGATTAGTTCAGATGAAGACACCTACAATTATGAATATGTTAGAAGAGCTAAATCTACCCCCAAAAGTTCTCAGTAAGGATGCAGGTATGGACACAGGGTTTGGTACACACCAGTTCAGCAGTGCAGAGATACCCTCTGGAGGCTTTACCCTGAGAGCCATCCAGGAAAAGCCTTGCAGCTGGCTCAGCCACGAAAAGCAGAATTTGTACTTGTCCATTTCATCTCCTCATTTAAACACTGAGTCTTAAGTCTACCCTATCAGTTATTCAAAGAGCTCTTATCTCTGAGAGAAAACATGTGATTTCTGAGTAAAAAATACACCTGACATTAGTCGTGTAGGTTTATGGATCACAGTTTCCACATAAAAGCTTTGTGGAGTCTGCTATTTGAACATCTAAGTCTATACTTGGATACACAAACTGGATTTCTACAGTGAACTGAGCTAATGCAGAAGTAGGAGTTATATGTCTTTCTATTACACAGATATTTGAAATTTGGCCTATTGCTACTAATACAACAGAGTCTGTGAGAACGGGAATGATTCAACTGTGATTCTCTAGTGGAATGAGCCTAGTGGAAGACTGTAGCTGGAAGAGCTACAGCCTGGCAGAGGATCAGAGGCAAGACAGGACATGGGGGCAAGCAGTAGGTCCATTGCTCCAGAGGAAAAGTTGGCTCTGAATCTACACCAGGACCTCCTCTGATGTGAGCTGCCCTTTCAGACCTCTGCAGATAGGGTGTGTTGGCAGAAACTGCTTCCCTAGCCTTTCCTCCAATCCAGCTCTGGAAGAAGATAGAAATGGCAAGAGAATAGGCGCCCTGCCAGTGGGACCAAAGTGCTGTAAGCAAAATTTTCAATTTAATTTAATTGTTTAATTACAAAACATTATTTGTACAGCTAGGTTTGCCTTATCCACAGGTAGCTTATCTGGCTTACGGAGAAGCAACACCAAGGGGCAGAAATACCCATTCTGCTCTCCTCAACAGTCCATCCCATGTCCAGCAACACATACTCATTTTTATGCTGCACCTGTGCAAAGATACCTCCATGAACTTACATGGGCCTGCAACAATGAAGAAGTTTCTTGAAACTGGGACTTTGGTGCAGAAACCCCCAACCAGCACTGAGGGAATTAGCTCAGGGCCAGTAGTATCATCCTGGAAGTAAACTGCTACTTCCTGACCCCTCACTCCACATGGTAATGAGTTGACTGCACGGACAGAAAGCTGTCTATAGTCACTGACACGATGCAAGTCTATGGCAGATTTATTTGTATTCTCGAAAGGAATGCTTTGTGCAGAGGTGGTCCAGCCCTTGGGTCCTTGCAAAGCTCAGGTTACAGATCTGCTTTCAGGACTTTGTACCTCATTATGCCCAGCCATTCAGATGGGAAGAGCTGGAGCCAACAAAGAGAGGTGATTAAAAGTCTGAAAGTTCTTTATGAAGAAATACTTCTTACATTTCCAGCTAATTGGAGATAATCGTGTAAGCTTTCCCCCACCCCCAGTTTAACAGACTGGTGACATTTGCACGTCTGGCTCATGGTAGCCTTATGGGCTTGACATCTGCGCATGGCAAAAGCATTTACCTTCAGAGCTACATTCCCAGAGAGTGCTATCAGTGTGGAACAAATTCTGTTCACTTACTAAATGTGCCGTATAGTCTTGGGGGCTCCATAATATTTGAAAAACAGGGAGAGCAAGGCTACTCTTAGAAGCATCAGAAGAGCAATCAAAATGGGACTTAGCACAGACAGCCCCTATGACTGTGAACCACACATTGGTTAATATGATATGGCTGTGCAGATGCTCTTCTGTGCAGGTGAAATAAAAACTTCAGGCCAATAAGCCATGGGCCTGAGACACAGAGACAGCCGAGACACCCTGCAGCGTGAGGAGGCAGACAGCGTGGCTCTCTGAAGGAAGGCAGCTGCTCGACAGAAGATGTTAATGCGTACTTCTCAGCACTGTGCCGCAAGTGCCAGCCTTATACCCCTGTGGGCATGCCGCTCCTTCCGCACCATGCCCTTCAGCAGGGGAATGCGTGTCTCAAGTGTGTTAGCTGGCTTGGTTCAGGATGTGACCCTTCACCCTGGTAGGATTTCAACTGCCTCATGATCTGGAGCATGACAGTGCCTTTGTTTGGGGGTGGCCGTAAGTGAGGATTTTGTTTTTCTCAGTGAAAATGTAGCTCAGAAGTAGTATCCAATAGCAAAAGAATATCTTCCTTTGGTCTTTCATGTTTCCTCTGTGGCTTATTTGTAAGAAGTAGGTGCAACAGAGAGAGAGATCAGGAAGTGTTTAATAACCTCCTGGTTATTTAATCTGTAAATACCAAGCTTTGAGAGGACTTTGATGTGAAAGTACATCAAAAGACAAGGTTAGAATTCAAAATTATCTCGACAAACAGGAGATGTAGGCTGAAAAAATAGCACAAAACTCAGTGAGATAAATGTAAGTTAGTTCAGGTATACGAAAATAATCAACTAGAGACCTACTGGGTGGGGAAAAAATCAGTAGGAGTTGTGCAGGAAAAGATGTAGGGGTTGCAATGCACCCATCATAGGCTGAATGTGAGGCAGAACTGTTATGTGAAGATAATACTGACGTGTATGAACAGGATTATAAAGCATCCAAAATAACTTTTGTTCAAAGCCCAGCTGTAGTTCAATGTCTGAGTATGTACACTGTGTTTCAGGAAAGATGGAAACCGTCTGGGCAGAATCTCCGGCAGAGAAAAATGTATTAACTGGGAAATTTAGCTTGAAGGGGACTTCTAGAGGTCATCTAGTCCAAACTGCTGCTCCAAACAAGGTTAACTTCAAAACATTGTTCAAGGTCTTGTCCAGACCAGTTTTGAAAATTTCCAATTCTACAGTCTCTCTGGGATATGAGAAAGACTCAAGAAATTGGATTTTTTTCTCTGAAGGACTCCAGTTCAGTGGGATTCATTTGTGATTTGTAGGATTTAGATTAACTCTTAGGAGAAGCTTGGGTCTTCAGTGAAGGCAGGCTAGCACCCCCATAATCTTCAGACAATCCCATTTCCTGCACCTGATGGAAAATGCCCGGGATGGAAGTCTTCCCTTCCATTGCCACCTTATGAGTGGTTAAGTTGGTCCTGTAGCCAGTCCATGCTATTGGAAAGGTCTGAAGCAGCCTGGTCCTGACTTGCATAAGAATTTAGTTCTAAACATCTATTTGCTAGAATCTATAAAAGAAAAAGGTTTATGAACACCTGTATTTTTACTTATCAAATTGTCTAAGCATATTTAAATGTCAGGATAACCAGAAATCGTAAGAATCACTTATGAGGGCAGAAGGATTATTTTAGAATCCATTTCCATCTTTACCCTGATCATATATCTTCACTGCAGATTCAGCCTGGATGACCACAACTAGCCTTGCCAGAGTGTGGGCTTTTCCATTGCAAATACCATGTCTTCACTCTAGTCATGCATCTAGCCACATGTATTTGGGTCCTTTCTGCAGGGACCTTTACCCTTTCCTGGCCAGTGCTAACAGAGTTCACCTGCCCAGGACGAATGGTGGACAGGCTCCAAAAGACCACCAACATTTGACTGGGCTTTAAGTGCCTCCTCAACTATTTGTAGAACAGAGGGTCTCCACTTCAATTTGGAAAAGAGTCAAGTCAGTAGTAGACTGAAGATATACTCTTTTTTGATGGCTGGTACACGTTAATGCCCTGCACACACACATAAACACACCCACATCTCTTTTTGTTTTGAAGTGATGAATTCACCACCTTATAGCAATTATCCAATTCAGAAATGAGTCATATTAACTACCAGAAGAGTGAAATCTGTCCACGCAGTAACTTTCGGCATTATAAATCTCTTTGTATTGAACTATTTGTTCCTGCCTTTTCGGGGAAAATGGAGGGGCTGGTTGAGTTTGGCAGCATAGAAGTTACCCATGCAAGGAGAGGCAAGAGGCAGGCGATCCAGGCAGAACCAAAATCAAGCGAGGTCTGAAAACCTATTAATGCAAATTTCAGCTCAGTGCTGGAATCCAGTGAAACCTTCAAACTCATTGTTATTCATTAAGCAGATTGAAGGAGTGAAATGAAATTCAGGAAATTGTCCGCCTCTGCAGAGTACAATATGTTCATTTTGAAGGGAAACCAATGTATGGATGGAAGGTGAAGCATAAGCTACACTTACCAAAGGGGGAGGAGTGGGGGGTCAAAAATCCACGTCCCTCTCTCAATGCACTTTTACACGTATCTCACTGGCCTGTCTGCCCCCTTCAATAGGCACTGGTGATAAAGTCCACCTGTCCATCCTCACCTGCTGCGTGCGCTGATGCCAGGGCACCAAAGGTTCACAAGTGGCAGTCCCACCGAGGTCCCTTAGGAGCCAGACTCTTGACTGATCCTTTATTAATACCAGCCTCTGGTTCAACCCGGCTCCCGTAGCATTTTGTGGGAGGTAATTCAAATTTTCTGTGTGGCCTGCTTGATTGAAATACAAAGCTAAAAGTGAGCAGGGAAGACTCTTCCTCCAGCCATTGTGCATGTTACCTTCTTCCTGCCATTTGAAGGACTCATTTTGTTGTAATTACCCAGACAGACCAGTTTATTATTTGCTCTGTGACAGTCTCCATCAGAGACTACAAGAATTTTTTTGTGGAGATCCACAGAAAGAGACAGTGTGCAACAAAGGACTGTGTTACTAGACAGGACCAACACAGCAGGAGGAGAACCAAAGGAACATTTTCTCCTGTGTTATGGGGGAGCTGGGGTAGCTTGCTCAGGTAGTCAGAGCTCAGCACCCTCTGCCCCCACTTATTCCTTTTGTTTATCTCATGCTATGCTACCCCAAGCATTCGAGCCTGACCTCCCTTCAGGGAACCACAGTGATCGTGGCTGGGTTTCAGCCTTGCCTGCCTGTCTGCCACGCTGCTTCTCTGCTGATCTGGAGGGTGAGACCTGTCGCATCTAAGCTTAGAAATGCTCAGTTCAGACCGTCCCCACCCCCACTCGTGGCACCAGCTCCACTTGGGAAAGAGGGAGGGGAACAGACACTTGTCACATTCGTCAGAGAGAGGTTAGATGTCTGCCTCGAGATGAGAGGAACGACTGTGTCTCTCAACTACAAAGGGAACCTGGAAAAAGTAGCTGAAATGAATATGCTAAATGAGATGTAGACACTGACGTTAAATGGGATGACTCTCACCCCAGGTAATTAGAGGCTAGCAGAGTTAGGGGGTAAGAAGTTTAAAGCAGAAGACTTTTTCCATCATCTATTTTTTTATTTCCTGAAGTAGAAATGGTAAGAAAACCAGTTCTTCAAGGTCCTAGAGGCTAAAGATTGTGGCATGCTGCTTCAGAGCTTGCTTGATTGGTATTTAATTTCAGTCAGTCATCCTCTCCTAATGAAATGTCTCACCTACCACATTTCTCTGAGCTCTGGCAGTTTATTTTCCATAGAAAATTATCTTTTAACAGGAATAACACTTTGTACAACTAAAGTTCCTTTCTTCCAGTGGGTGCACAGCACTCTGTAGTTGTTAGCTGCACCTCTCACCGCATCATAGCCCTCTCCTGTTGCCAGAGATACACTGATAAACAGGGATTTCTCTCCAGGGCAAGTGTCTCTTTCTTGATGTATGCAATGCCTGGCAAGATGGGGCACCGATCAATGATTAAGGTCAATCTGTCATATCCCTGTATGCGGTGCTCTCATAACAAAGTAGTAGCTGAGCCAAGAAGGAGGTCTGGGTGCTTATTACACCACACACGCTCTCTAGTTCGTTAATTGTGTTTGAACAATGAAAAGTCATTCTGGAATTAAATCTGGCGTGGAAGTCCTCAGCCAAAATGTGCATTTGCTTGGGACATTTGGAAGCAAGGCGGTGGGAGTAGATTGCCTGCATCTTACTGCACTGACGGTCACATGGCCCCTGGGCACTTTGGGGTGGATTCGGACCACCTACAAGGGTACCTCGGGAAGGTTTAGGCACCAGCGAACAAATTCAGGGAAACGGTGAGCGCTTTAAAAAGCCTACAGCTGCCTAACCGTGACCCATACCTCTGGCCACGAGAGGGGACAGGCTGCAAACAGGAGCAGCCCTGCTGCAGCACAAGGCATCAGGGCAGCCTGGGCTGGCGGGGCCCCAAAGGCACACTCAGCTCCCGCAGACCCGCGCACCCAGAAGCACGGGCAAGCAGCCCAAACACAACCTGCTGGCAAGAAGATTCCCAACCAGCATCATTTGTTCAATTGAGGGTCGCTCCAAAATTGTTTAAGAAGTTAAATGACCCATCTTTCGGATGGGGAAACAGTGAGGCGAAGTCTCGAGCCCCCTGGCAGCCCCCAGCAGAGCCCCCTCACTGCTGTGTTTGCTCTGTACATCTTTGCTGCCGCTGATATACATGCGAAGTTCAATTGCCATAGCAACAGCATCAGGCAGGTGCAAAACGCTATATTTTCTCCACTAGATGTAAAGGAAAACCTTTCTGCTCCAGGGAAAGGGATTGTCACTTGTAATGAAGATTGTCCTCTCTTCTCTTACCTGGAAACATAGCAAGGAAAACTCTTCATTGATTTTCCGTGAGGGAACTGGGGCTCCAGGATTAATTATCTTCCGCTGTTTATTTTTGCTACACAATAGGTATCCGTATAGGTACAGGCAATAAGCATTTGGGCTATATATAACACCATTTACAAAGCAGCCGAGGGAATTTCTTTCTGCAGCAGACAGGGGCAATGAGGAGGTGAAGTTGCACGGAAAATGATGCTGCTTTTCCCAGTGGCCCTGTGAGTGTCCTGGCCAGAGCGCAGGTCAGTTCTGACAAGGCAGAGGTGGCAGAGGTGGCCCAGGGAACTTACTCCCTCCTTTTCAAGGCTGCCAGGTGCTAGTACTTGGGCCAGACATGTAGGGCATGCCTCCCTGTTTGAGACAGACCCAGTTTCCCCCCGCTGTGCCTCTGGAGCAGCTTTTTCCAGCAGGCATGGGGTTGGGATGCTCCCAGAGCTCAGGGCTGGGCCAGCAGGAGGTGGCACCGCATCCGCTGAGACATCCTCCATCGCCTTGCCTTTAAACCTGGCACACCATGGGAAAGCTGGAGGAGAGGGGTGTCCGACAGCACAGGCCAAAAGCACATGTGTTTTCATTACATTACACACCTGAAACCTCGACGACGGGGTCACCCAGCTCAGGGGGACTGTGCCCTGAAGAGGAAGAGGGGGATGTGTTTGGCCACATGTGTCCGCATAGCCATCAGCCAGGGTACTTTGTAATTTGTCATTCAATGTAATTATTTGAGGGCTGTCCCTCATTATTTTGAAGTGGCCCCCATTCCACACAAATGCTCTATTTTACTGTTGAAAATACCAGAAGTAAATAACCCTGGGACAGAGATCAGAGAAACGTTAATTACAACAAAGGGCCGAATCCCACAGCATCCTAAGTTTCTAAATCATGGGTACTGATTTTTGTGTCCTTCTCTTTGGGTTTTGTCACAATTTTTGTCCTGTCGTTGTTCCTGGTGGTTTAAAACAAATTACTCCTAGTTCCCATTAACTTTGCAGCCACAATTACATTACCAGAGGGGAGCCTGGCGTGCAGACTTCATTCCTTTCAAAGTGGCAGCCTTGGTGGCCGAGAGCTCTCCTCCACCCGAAACATCTCCTAACCCACAGCTGACACATACAGCCACCTGGTGGCATTTGTGTGGGAAATTAAGGGCACACTTCTACGGTCAGCAATGCCAGCAGAAAAGGGGAGAGTATGGCGTACGGATAGCTGCCAGCCGTCCGTCCTACCGTGTTGCAGAAGAGTATTAAACAAACAAGCCCTCTGTAATAGTTTCTCAACATTTTCCACCTTTTTTTCCCTATACATACATATCTCAAAATTAATTTTGATTTGAAGAATGAGGTCCAGGAACGAGCTGGCATCACAGCTTTTGATCCACGTTTTTGTATTGTAACATTATCACTCAAGTAAGAAAGTGTACAGGTAAACCATGAGACAGGTGAGCAGTGTCAGTTTGTCTTCTGAGGATGAATAGCTCTGTGATGCTGCATAATAAATACTAATTATTAAATGTGTACTTCCATGCTACACAGTCTTTCCTTCTGTTTCTTAGGGAGTCAAATCCAAGGTAACTATTTTGTTTATTTACCAGTGTTATTAACGATATCGAATATGTTACAGATCAAAAGTGGCCAAACCCAACATTATTTCGTTGACAGAAATAACTTTGACCTGTCAAGGGAGTCCATAAAAGAGCAACAGAAAAGCAGCAAGGCCGTCTCCTTCAAAGGTGCTGAAGGCTGCAGTTAACTCTATTCTGAATCACAAAAAGCACAAATTCAAAGTAACACATGCTAACAGCCCTCTCCGATGCAACTTTCTAGCTGGAAACAATACATCTAAAAATACACCCGCTGATGAGGTCAGTAGGTTTATCCCCAGCAAGAGTCGGAAGGGCAGGAACTAAATAATAATGCAGAATCAGAAAAAAAAAAGGCTACAGTAGTGGGAAAATATCAAACTCTTTGTTCGTAGTTTCAGCTTTCCTGACCAGCTCCAGTATGTGATGTCTTTCCTGCTGCTGAAACTTCAAGTTCAAATGATCATCGCCCACAGTGCAGCATAATTATTATAACAAAAATGTGTTGAAAAACAACACAAACAGCTACTAAATAAAAAATATTTTGTGGTAGAATATTCCCCAACCCCACATCCCTGAGTAAAGACACAGATTTAGTGTCATTATGGCTGACAGTGACCAATTTACTCATCACTAGACAACAGTGTCCACTAGACTCTGTGTGTGTAGGTGAAGACAGGATGGTCAAACTGTACTCATAGAATCCTCTTCCCCTGCAGTTATGGGTTTCCTGAGAGCCTGGTTCATGCCTGGCACATAAGATATTTCCCTGCTCCCACAGAAGCTTTCTGTGAAGAAGATGTGGTGGCTTTTAGTCCTGTGAGCATGCTCTTCAAGCCATCACCACATTCAAGCTGCTAGAAACTTCCAGAAATAGCAAGAGGTGGCAGAGCTTTAGGGCAGTCAAGGGTTTTTCCAATGAGTGAATAAAAGACAAAAGTTAAAATCTGCAATTGCTTTGAGGGGAAGCAAAAGAGTTTCTTGAAGAGCCTGACACAGGACTGCCAGGGCCACCGCAGAACAGCAAGCAGAGGTGGAAAAAAGCATTGGCCGGCTCAGTAGCTACAGACATTCACTGCAATGCATTCCAGTGAAGGAATCCAAACCATTTCCGGCTTAAAAGCAGTAGCCTATTTTAAAAGACTCATAGGAAGAAGAGAAAAAAAAAAGAAAGAAAAAAAAATTTAAAATAATAATTAAAAAAAAAAAAACCTTGGCTTTATACTTCTGCCACACTGTCTGCTTGCTGCTAAGGCATAACCTGCAGATGTGTGCTGGGCTTGCAAATCATACTAAAGCATCTGTGCCTGGGGACCAGTCCTGCTCCTAAGTCAGCGTTTTCTCCCCTGACATCCCAGAACAACAAGAGTTGACCTTACTGACACTGCTGCTCTAGAAGAAATGGAAGGGACCATTTGCATCACTAAAGCAACTCCATGGAGGCGAAAGCGCCACAGCACCCAAGGCAAGCCCTGCTGAACCACAAGGTCCCCAAACAAAACTCTGTGTGAGTCTGCATCTGCTCCCATCGCAACGAGTGCCAAAAATGCCCTTGACTTCAGCTACAGCAGGATGAGATGCCCTCTCATGGGAAAGGCAGAGCCATCCTAGCAGAGAAAATCAGAGCCTATCAAATGGGACAAAATACAGCAATTGTGAAGGAATCCTTCAGGGGGATTTTGGGGGGAAAGCACCCATGTATTTCCATTATTGCTACTGGAGTCCCTTGATGAGACAGAGGTAGCTGTGAAACTCCAAGTCTGCCCCTGTAGGGACAGGGCTGGCAGGTTAAGACGCAGTTATTTTATAGCCAGAGTGGTTGTTCTGGTTTTTAAGCTCCCTGAATCTCTCTGGATAGCTGAGCAAAACTGACAAGGTTAATAAAATCCAGGCGGCTAAGAGGCAGCTGTAACATTGCTATTTGAGGGGCATCAAACCATGAGGTCAAGCATGCTGACTTCAGCCATGTTGCACTTGGGATAAATGGGACCCATGAGATTTTTGCTCAGTTCACAACTGCACAACAGCACAGTGTTTAAAAGCTCAGGGCGTCTTAGTCCTGGTACACCCCCCAGCTGAGCACGCTCCTGCCGCTGCTTTCGGCCCGGCACCCGTGCTTCGAGGCACAGCAGCATCCAGGCACTGCTTCGGGCTCGTCTCTCCGGGCTCATCCAGAGGTGCGCTGAGCTGTGCCGTACCCCAGCAAAGGGCTGGCACTCCAGCAGCGCTGACCGGGTCCCAGGCACATCCTTGCCAGCCTGCCACACCTCACAGCCACCTTTTCCTGTAACACAGCCCTCGTGGGGCTGGCTAAGCGGCTCACGGCTTATCCCTCCAGGGACCTTGGACTTGCAGCCCATACAGCCCATAACACACAACTCCTGCCAGAGTGGGGTTTTTGGTCTTTTTTTTTAAGTCATTTGCTTTAGACCACACAAGAAATGCACAGATCCAGCCCAAAGAAGAAATCATCTATATGCTGTGCCATCCTCGCTTTGCCTCACCACCCTAAATTGTTTTTTGAAATTGAGGGAAATTAATCTCGGGAGAGGAGCGTCTGTTTGCTCTCCAGGCGTCAGGAGCACGGCTGACCTTTGGAGGATGGAGGTTCTCTGATTTTGCTGTCTGTGTCTTTCAAACGGGCCCATGAGACAGTTATACTCTCTTTTTTCTACCATGATGTAACTCCATGTCTGCTTTTGTCAGGTGATCAGGGTCCCTCACAGCACAAGCCGATTCTTAGGGAATAAAATGTCTTTTCCAAATAATCACATACGACATCAACAAAATAAAGCTTATTTACAGCATGCACTAGCAGACTTTTATTTACCCTTGGAATTGTTTTCACACATAGAAAGTAAATTTTATTTGAAGCAATCATTATTGTAGATGAGGGGTACAAGGCTGTATTTGTTCAGAAAAAAATCCCACTATTGGAGTTACAAATGCTAAACGCAAGGCAGAGGAAATTTCTTGACTGATAAAACAAAAATTAAATCAGCAGTTTTAAAATATTTTTTAAATATGTCTTATTCTAATCTGAAGACTTTGACATGTCTAATATATGTGGAATTCCAGTTTAAGCCTAAGTTTTATCAGCTGTTTAAAAGAAACTGCAAAGTTCTCCTCTCAAAGATAGACCACCCTTTGTAGAGCAAAGAGCAGCCATGTACCAGGTTCTGCAAATTCCTTGTCCTCTGCTTATCATTAGACACAAAAACACTAGTCAAGTGTACAGCATTAATCACATACGTAAGTATTTGCAGCACAGAGCCACCATTTGATCCCGCTGCACTGCTGAAGACAGGCAGTGTTAGAGCCAGGAAACAAATCGCAAAGTCAGGGCATCCTCTTTCAGCTATATCTGCTCAATAAAAAACTCTCTGCATGGAAATGAATGGAGTGCTGCCTAATCAGGCAGACTGGACCAGACCTGACATCCGGTGAATCTTTTGGGGGAAACTGGATCTGGGTACGGGTTGTGATTACATGTTTCTGACATTGGCTGCTGCTGGAGGGAGAACACCAGATGAGATGTACTGCTCCAGCAAGTGCTAAGTTCTTAATTTAGGCACTTTATGGAAATTGTTGAAAAACATTCTAATTGGAAGCAACTTCTGCTTCTCCAGCATATAATTTTCCCCATTTTTTAGCACTGAGGCATTTGCATGAAAACAAGCTCTTTGTTTTTAAAATTCCACTGCTCTTGTTGTTTATTCCCCACTGGAATTCATAATCCTGTGTTTGCACAAAGCACTATAATTGGTTGCTGTGGAAGTGTTTCTATCAAAAGGAAATGATTATTAATAATCAAGAATGAACAGTTGCATAATAGAGATTAGTAAAATAAGCCCCATTCTAATAATAATGCTAATCTCCATGAAACCAATCTCTTCAAATGCTTTGAAACATAAACATATCCTGGTGATAAAAATAATCTTTACACATGAAGAGCAGTAAGAACCATAGGAGCAAGTACAGGTGGAGGTTGGCTGTATCATCAGGAGTGGTGCATTTTGCAGCTGGCAATAAGTTCAAAATTCCACTGTGAGCTGAATGTGTCCCAGACTAATATTTATGACTCAACTGGCAATTAATGACTTTATATAGGCAATTCCTGTGGCCCAAAATACATGTAATAATGAACTAATACAAAGGGCGAGTTTCTCCATGTCACCTATTTCTAAAATTCTTGAGAGAAGGAGAGGCTTTGCTGGCAGTTTACATTATTTCTGATATGCTTACTGAAGACATGGAAGGCTTCATTTTCTGATTCCTGAGACTCAGAGGTCTGGCACAGGAGATTCTGTTTCTAAATATCCCATGGAATCAGCGAAGAGAGTCCTCCAAAGGGTTTTTGACCAGATCACAATCTTGAGACAGTTTTTGAAGTCCACAAGAGTCTGCTGGTACAGTACTAACTCCCTGCAGACCGTCAGGGCTAAAGCATCTTCCTCCTTACCAAAGAACCTCCTATTTTTCCCTTGTAAAACACATTTCTTCTTTTCCAGCCCACTGTGACTCCAACTTTTAACCCAGAGCCATGCTACTTGTATGGAGCAACCCTTGTTTTGGAGCAATGCTGCAGGGACCTGGACGGTTAGCCAGGGCTCCCAGTCCCTGGGTTTACCTGTGCCAGACCTCCAGAGAAGTGCCCTCCTGCCTGCTGAGTCACTCCGAGGAAGGTTTCACACAAGTCAGGATTTAAGAATAAAATGTTTACTTTAAAACAGCAATATGCAATCATGGAACAATGTTATAAAAAGATAAAATAAATTGCCTTAACAAGGGCATATTTAACAATAAAGATCCTCCTCCATAGCAGCTAGCGTCTACCGTTTTTTGTTCTAGGTTAAACAATAGTATCTCCCAAATAATTGAGTTCTTTTTTCTTTTGAGATTGTTTCTGCCTCCCCTTGCATCTTTTCCTCAATCCTCCCACCTCCCCTCTCCCTGGGAGGCAGTGAACAGAGCGGCAGAGGGGAGCACTCAGATCATTCCTCCACGCCAGCCCCAGCTGGGATGTTCAAAGCTTGCTTGTTTCTCACCTGCAAAACCTCCCTCTTTGTTGCCTGTGCCTGGGCATTAGACACCACTTGGTGCTCTGTGTCTAGTAAGGAGACGAAAAAGTCACTTTTTTCCTTTCCTTTTCTTCTACATAGGTGGTTCTACAAACTTTTCAACAGCTGAAGTTAAATGTCATGTTCCTGGCTTCAGGTTGCTTGTCTGTTACAATGTCCTGAGGAAACATTGATAAATCTTATTCATGATATTATGATAAGTATTAACGTTCAGTTCTTCTCCCTATATTCATAACTAGTTTTATTATATGAGTATCATGTAAGTTTAAACATGTTACTTCAGAGACCACAACTGGGAATGATTGCTTTATCATCTGCAGCTCCCTAAGACACAGTCTCAGTTAACAGAGCCTTTTGGGGGTGACACTAGGAAAGCAAACTGATAGCCTGAACACCTGGTCCACTATTGCAATGGAAAATGGGGTACAGAGTAACAAGGGTACGTCACCTCCTCACTGGAGCAGGCTGTGGCGGTGCCTCTGCCTCTCTCCTTGCCACCCCACAGCTTTCATGCAGAGAGCAGCCTGGAGCTGAGGCTGACTGTACCGGGCGCAGACTTTTTCTCAGGTCTGCCTATCACCTGCCTTATATGACTAAGCAAAACAGCCACGCAGTTAAAGATTGTCCTGCTCTCTCTACCTAACAATTCAGTTTGGTTAAGTGACCAATAAAAGACAAAACTGGAGATATGATCCAAAACCAGCCCTATCCTGAGTGGCCATGTTTCAAATGAAGTTAGGGCTTCTGTTTTTAAAGAAGGGCAAGCTCTATTGCTTCAGATGAATATGCATCCTAATAATTGCTTTGATTTAGGATTTACCTCAACACACATCCAAGATTTGTGCATATCGCCCTTAAATAAAATTATAGAATTTACTTCTTAGTAAATCATATTTTTGTGTAATAGGAAAAACAGTGAAGCAATGAACAAGTGAGAAGTCTTTGTAATAGCAGTCATCTTCAATTGCCTTCCTGTCTGGCTCCTGGCAGACTGAGGGACATTTGAGTTTTAAAGGTGTGGCACAAAGGTGTTTCCAAAGCAAACATCATTCTGACACATAATGTCCCTAATATGGACTCTAAATTACTTCATGCATGCATGACAAAGATGAATCTGAAATATTAATATAATCGCCTTTTGTTACAAGGTTTGCCAAAGCCTGCAATCTGCCCTTTTATTAAGTGAAAGGACTGTGTCTTGTCTGCTCGTAATGGCATCTTTGGCATGGGCTGGAGGTGCTTATTTCTCTGTTTTGACAGAGAGTTCAAGGTCCAGGTACCACTTCTTTGGGTGCAGCCTTTGTCACTAAGTGAATTGTTCGGTGGCAATATGACACAGGAGGGCTTGGAAATATCCTTTGCCTTGCGCTCTTCATCAAGAAGCTACCTCTCTGATAAAAACACACATTATCAGACAGCGAAGGTGAAGTGGAATATCTCTCTCTCCCGTTGGCCAAATAACCTGTGTTGATGTAATTAACTAAATTCAAAGCCAACTGATGTGGGTTAACTTAAACTTGTTCAGTAAATAGACGTATAGCTGTAGTTACTCTTTGCCAATGATATTCTCTGGCATTTATACATGAGTAACGGCCCTCAAACCCTACATAGGCACGCAGGAATCCTTCTAGAGCTTGCATAAGATGAGAAATATTCAGTTCAAACCAAAGAAATGAGACATTAGTATGCAAGCAAAGGGATAGTATCTTGGAGGTGTACATGTTTGGATTTTCAAAAGGCTTTGAACAAGCTCCTTGACAAAGACTGTTAAGCATCTGAGTTGTCAGGATATGTGTGGGAATACACTCTTCTGAATTAGTAACTAGTGAGAAAATACAACACAAAGGACACAGATATGGTCCAAGTTCACAGTGAAGTGAATTTCCCAGCAGGATCCAGCAAGGATTTGAGAGACCTGTATTAAATAGCGTATTTGTGTATGACCTGGAAAGGGGAAGGGGGGTAATTGAAGCGACAAAGTTCACAGGGGGTGCAGAGTGATTCAGAGCAGCCAGACCCAACTGCGAGGAAAAGCTGAAGTCAAGCTGATGGTGCACAGCTGCAGAGGGATTACACAACATGGAGATAATGGCAGGCAAATTTCAGTGTCAGTAACTGCAAAGTAATGCACATGGGGAAAAAACATAACTTTAAACTATATCTGACGGAGTCTAAAGAAGGTATAATCAGTCAGGAAAGAAATCTTGAAACCATGTGTTATTTCTCTGGAAGTTACTCAGTGTTCAACAGTAGTTAAAAACGTGTTTTGGGAATTACTAGCACAAGAATAGAGAAAACAGCAGAAAATACTGTTATGCTATTGTATAAATCCCCAGAGCATATATTCATTGAATATTGAGTACCACTCTGGTCATGCCATCTCAAAAGGAATATAATAAAATTGGAAGCAGCGCCGGTGGAACAGCAGGATGATATGACTTCCGTATGAGGAAATGACTAAACAGACTAGGAGTTCACTTTGGAAATGGTGTGATTGAAGGGGTATATAACACAGGGCTCCACAATCAACGCGCTGTTGCTAAAGCGAATAGGGGATGCCTGTTCCCTACTTGCTATTTATCTGGGAAGAGTGACATGGTCTGGTACCAGGTTTAAACAAAGAATAGGAAGAACTTTTTCACCCAGCACATAATTGTATCGCTGAACTCCGTGACACAGGATAATGCGGAGTGCAGAAACAGCAATCATTTCAAAAGGGGATTAGATCAGTTCATGAAATGCCACCAAAGGCTATTAAACATGATGGTCTGTCTGCAACTACTTACTGAGGAAAATCGCTCAACCACAGAGAGTGAAGCTGGAAAAGTACGCCAGGTAATACCACATATATCCTCTATATCTGTCCGTGGCATCGGCTGCTGGCCACTGGCAAGAGCATGCAAAGGGCACTGGGTCTAACCTCTTATGGCAACTCTCACCCTCATGCATTTACAATGACTACAGTTTCCATACTGGTAATATGGGGTCCAGTTCACAGTTCATTGGAATTAGAGATTCAGTTTCCTGACGTACAGCTACATGAAATTCAGTGAATATCAGCCTATCAAATCATTATGAATAAGTTCATTTTACCAGTGTCAGAGAAGGAGGCAAATGCACAAGTATTATTTGGCTCCCGGGGTTTCCTTTGGAGTCAATTGATTATTTTCTCCTGAAACAAAGCCATGGTAACCTCATAGGGATACTGCACCCCAGATTTTGCTGAAAAAAGACAGAAAGGACAAGGCCAACCCAGGTTTGGCTCTCTCCAGCCCACGCAGCCCTCTTGCACTACCCCAGCTGCCTTTGTGCCCGCAAACTCTTGTGCTGTTCCCCAGAGCCTGCGACACAGGCACCAGTTTCATGCTCTAAAAGCATCACTCTGTTGGGCTTCAGCATGGCCTCTGCTTCCCCAGACACTTTAAGGGGGGACGGGACGGGACAGGACACAACACCCACACAAGCACAGCCACAGGAGTACCCCATGCGGCTCAAGGAAAACCCAGGGCCAAATAGTATATAATGTGAATGGAAGCAGCTTGCTTTACCAGAGGGGACCACCACTGAGTTGGGTTGGCACATGTTGGCTTTGCCCCGCTGGCAAAATGATCCTGAGGTCTCTGAGTTGAAAGCTGGGGAAATCCGAGGGGACAAAATGAAAGAGTGTGTGATGAGAAGGGGATGCTGAGAAACAGAGAGCAGGTCCACATAAGGTAAGGAATAATACGTGAAGGCTTAAGGCCATCTTGTGGGATGTTCTGCCTATGGGAAGCTCAGTGAAAGACCGTGAAAGCATCAGGGAGCTCTGGGGCCACAGAAATCATCACCAGCAATTACTCTCGCCAGAATTTTCCCTGCAAACACTTCCACATCTCTGATCGCCAAAGGAAGATTTCTGCTTTGCTACTTCAGCTTATCTGGGAGTCCTTGTCCCAGGCAATGCACTTACATTATTTTTAGCATACACAGTAAAATTCCATTTTGTTTCTGAAACATCCAGTTCTCCCAGCCTTCACTACCATGCTTTTGCTGAGGCCACACTGTTTTACAGGATTATAACCTCTGCAGTTTAGCAGAGTCAGATTTATCAGATTTATCAGATACCATGATGGGTAAAACTGCAGAGTCCAAAGGAAATTATGAAAATCTCAGTCAAAATAAGAAATTGTAGTTAACATAGGAGCTCTTTTTTCTCAGCTTAAGCAAGCAAGATATGCACCTGAGCATTTAGACTTTAGAGGCTGTAGAAGCCAAGTTCACCAGTAAGTCTGACAGTACATCATTATGACTACGGGAGTAACTGAGTTACTGTAAATCACACCTTCTACTTTTGTGACACTTCATGTATCATCTGATGCATAGGAAGTTTTCTGGAAAAATCACAGGACTATGTGGTAAATAAACCCCAGGAACAAAACACATATATTTATTTTCACTAGTTTTAAAAGCCTGAAAAATCACAGAACCTCATGCATGTTAAATTAATGAAGCATTGAAGTATCGGAACAGTTACCAGGGCGATATATTTATGTACAATTATAAGAAATTAAACAGTACGGATATTCAGCATATAATGAGGAAGAAAAGCACACAACAGAAGATAAAGGAAAGTGCTGACAGCGTAAACTTCAGTCAGTAGAACGGTGGAAGAAAAATATAAAACCCACTGAAAACTGGTACTTTCATGGAGAAAAAATACTTCCCTAAAGGTAGTACTTCTGAGATAGCAGCTAGAATGTACCATCTGAGGTCAGCTTAATGAAGGTGAGAGTATATGAATAGCTAATTAGACCTATAACTTCCGTAGCTTTATACTTTTATATGACTTTTTCTCACTGGTTGAATTTTGTTAAAATTAAAATTGTACTTGATAAGTCTGAGAATTTGTTCTGATTTTCTTTCTTCTTTTTATGTCCACAGTTTTTACACTTGAAGCAGTTTTTGTAGCTAACCGAGTGAATGCAAGACTTAGATAGCTTCAAAAGGTGTACAAATATTGCTAATTTATTGTAATTACATCAGTAACCCCCTAAGGGATGGGGTCCCAGGTTATTATTTTCCCTCCTTTGGAAAACTAGCCCACCTCTCACCTCCTAATTCCCCTGGCATGGTCCCTCTGGGGCAGTGGTGCCGAGGAAGGGTTTCCTCTCCACAGCCTCGGCTTTGCCTAGCAAAGATTCTTCAGGAAGAGAGATGACAGAAGAGGGTTTGACTTTGTGTCCTAGCAGCTAGATGCTTATCTTGGACATGAAAGTCATAAGCCTGCTCCAGAACTATCTAGATAGATGGATAGATAGATAGATAGATAGATGGATAGATAGATCCCTGCTCCAGAACTATATGTATTTTTTATACAGTCATTGCTTAAAAGCTTAAAATGCATAAAATTCATTAAAATAAAGGGACCAGAATTCCCTCACCTTACACTGAATCCCTCGCCCTAGGCTGCGGAGCCAGACTAGGTTTACAGTGTGTGTTTGAGGCAGGCAGGACCCCCAAACTTAGGGCACTCAAATAAGGACATAGTGAAGCAGAGGTCCCCACTGTGAGGGCACAGCCAGCAGACAGCACTGCCCTCAGCTGAGCCAAGCACCTGGACGTGTGGCTTTTGCCTGCAGTGCTGAACAACCTCACCTCCTGCCCGGGAGCTGCTCTCTGCCGAGCAGCAATGGTTGCCGGCACCTCCGGTTCCCTCGGAGCAAGACCCTCCTGCAGGACCAGCTCCTGTAGTACAGCTCCTTGCAGCAGCGGTCTGGATGCAGGGCACCCATGATCTCATCCTGTTCAGGAATTTTGATAAATCCCCAAAGGCACCTGGTGGTATCTTTAGATGCCTAAATAGCCTTATTAATCTGATCAATGAATAAGGACAGCTTGCTGTCTGTACGAGTAATGTAAAAGAATGGCGTCTCTTAGCGCATTAAGCATTACTGAGTGTTCCTTGTCCTAACATCTGAAATGCCCAACAGGAAAACCTGACGGGACAGGTTCACCCACCCAATTCCAGCTACCTCTGGCCTTGTCCTGGAAAGGGACAAGGAAAAGACCAGCTTTCTGATGTCAAACATGAGTGCTGTTGGAGGAGGAAAATTTTCAGGTGGGTCACTGAGGTTCTGTGAAAACTAAGAAAGGAAAAAAATGTAACAGCAAATCCCTACAAGAATAGGTTTAATGATCTTGTTTCTCAGGCTATTCATAGACCGAGTCATTAAAAACCCCAGCTTGAGGCTCTATTCCCCCAGCCCTCTCCTGGAGGCTCTCCTCTGCTTTCTGGATCCTGTGTAAGGAGTATGTATTTTGGTCGAGGATAGTGCTGACACAGTGGCACCTACCAGCTGTCCAAATGCTGGCATGGGCAGATGAGCAAGCCAACAGCCCTCGAGCTGTGCAGCTTCAGCTGGGGGTCTGGCACAGATGGAGAAGCAGAGTAACTAACACTGGTTTAAAGGAGAAAAAGTTCTTCTGAATTGATTCCCTGTTGTTTTTAATCACAAGCAGCATTTGCCTTTGGTTTTGCTTTCTCTTCCCTATCCCTTTTAAGGCCCAAGACTGTTGTCATGGCCCCTACTGAGGGCCAGCATAGTTTACAGTAAAACTTAACCTTTCAATTCATCACTGGCAATACAGTGGTTAAAATCTCAAACACCCAATCAGAAAGTCACACAAAGGCTGGAAGCTTTTGAAGTTGTTGGCAGAATGCTGTGCTGATAAGATGTAGTGGGTTCACCCTGGCTGGCTGCCAGATGCCCACCCAGCCATTCTCTCACTCCCCCTCCTCAGCAGGACAGGGGGAGAAAATAAGATGGAAAAGCTCATGGGTTGAGATAAAGACAGTTTAATAAGAAAAGCAAAAGCTGTGCGCGGAAGCAAGACAAAAAGAGGAATGTATTTGCTACTTCCCATTAGCAGGCAGGGGTCCAGCCACTCCTTAGGAAGCAGGGCCTGTACCTGTACCTGTGGCAATTGCTTGAGAAGACAAATGTCATGGCCACAGTGTCTCCTCATTCTCCCCCTTTGCCTCAGCTTTTATTGCTGAGTACAATGTCATATGATATGCAATATACCTTTGGTCAGCTGTCTCTCCCAGCCTCTTGCCCACTCCCAGCCTACTGGCCTTTTTTGGGTGAGAGGGTTGGAGAGGCAGCCTTGATGCTATGCAGTCACTGCTCAGCAGTAGCCAAAACCCTGGTGTCTTATCAGTACTGTTTTAGCCACAAATGTAAATCCCAGCATCATACAGGCTGGTGTGAAGAAAGCTAACTTCATCCCAGCCAGACCCAGTAGGTAAAAGTTGAAAGAATCTAATTGGCTATATTACAAAAGAAAAGAAAAAAAAAAAAATACAAACCAAAAAAACCTTGCCTGTTCTAGAAACAAGCTTACTACAGACAACCATACTCCTACAACTAATCCAACTTCATAGGTGGCTACTCTTCCAGCACCAACTTATTCACTTGCAATTTAGGCAATAAAGAAGCACAAGCTCCATAGCTGAGATTTACACATCCTCTGTCATGGACACATGGAAGTTGAAAAAGATCTTTTATTAGTCTGTGGGATAATGGTTCTTCTTGGTTCATGTAGTACACTCAAAAATATAGGTGAATTCTTTTCCTGTCATTTCTTTATGCAACAACAATTACGAGCTGATGATACTTTCATTTTGGAAAGGATGTCCAGTTGGAGAAATTATATGGAAAGGCTTAAACCCTACAGACTGTCACCGATTCCTTTTTCGCTCTGGAAGCATGAGTACCTGCAGAGCTGGATGAGCTGGAAAAGTGATCGGATGCTGTGCATTGGCTGTAGCCAGCTTGCCAGACAAGACCTCAGGAGCACTACCTCTGCTCTATGTGCTCAGATGTGATTTTGCACTGGGAAGCTGCAGATGGAACAAAACCCAGCACCTTTCCCTGGAACGGGGGAAAAAAAATCTCCTCTCAGATGTAGTAAGCACTGAGGACTTCGGTCTTAGTATAAATTTAGCAAAGACTGGCACAATTTTCTAAACAGCAAAGCCTAGCTGAAGCCAGGTGGAGTACCAACAATGAGGAAAAAAGGCTGAACAGGGAACAAGCCTGAAAACCAGAGCAAGCAAGGCATGGTTTCACCTCACTTAGCACAGTCCTGCTGGAAACACAGCATGCCCAGGTCCCACTGTAGCCACCAGAGAGGCACTTCTGAAAGCCATTCAGACCTTACGTTGGTTGATTTCCCTTTTGGGTTTGCCTATCGCTCTCCATTGATGACGGAAACAGTCTAGCAGGGCAGCGGCGCTGCCCATGGAGTCTGTCTCACTCAGGCACCTAATTTTAAGGCATGCCGAGTTGGAGCCAGTCCTCTGAGCAGTTTTTTTCTCGTGCTTCGTTTCATCTTGATGACTAACAAATGAAAGCATAAGAGTCTTAAATTATAGCTGCTCTCCTTTGAACTTGGCTAATACTGGGGTCTGCAATGAGCAAAGAAATTACATGTGGATGGACAGAGGAAAAGCAGCAGCTCAAATTGAGGGCACTGCACCGAGGGCACGCTACACTGCTATGACATTCGCACACTGGAAGGTAATCATTAAAAGTCGTCTTAATCATTTATCTTTTGTGGCCCTCTCAAAGCTGAATAAATGTTCATTCACTGCCTGGTAATAGCTGACAAAGCCCTGGATACTGGAACAAAGCATTCTGTCCTATTTAGTCATGTTCTGGAAAGCTATTTATGTCTATTTTTCCTTTTTTTATTATTATTAACACTGCCCCATTAAGAAGCATGATAATCATTTACAAACTAAAAAAGTGGTAAATATGTCTGGGTGCAAAATTTATTAGTGAGAGGCTATTGCCTGATGTGACAGAGATTGGCGTAATCCCTAATTTTTCACACAAAACCTTGCTTCCAATAGGGAATTTTTGAAAATGTTGGTAAATCTTTGCTATGATATATTTAAAGGCTGCTGGTGAACACTGCAAGACATAAATCACAGAAGGTGGCATTTTTAACTAGTAAATAAAAAGTAAATGAAAATATCATCACATAGATTTAGAGGGTGTTTGACAACAAGGACCTATGAGTGATTTTTTTTTACTGGTAAGAGCTCTAAATGGGAAACAACAAATACTGGAAGTCCGTATTGCAACCCTGCATTTCTAAGGCAACACCCTGTCACCAAAACTTGAATTGTGACTACCTCCAACTGAGAAAAATGACAGAATCTGGCCCACAGCGTGTATCAACATCCACTCTGCTCAATTGTGAAAGAATCTGGAGGACAAAGCACAAAGTGGTTTGGAGGGATGGGATCAGACGGACCCATTCAGAGAGCTTAGAGTCTGTCCTAAGCAAAGGGGAAATCTTACACTTATGTGAACAAAAGAAAACAAAGCAAATAAATGAAAACAAAGCCTGGGACATGCTGGCTGGAAAGCACCAAGCTCAAGCTGTAAGCAGAAATAAGAAGAAGCTGCAATTTGCCACTATCGGCGAGTAGTTCCCATATTATTTTTGGATGTGCAGGGTAAGAATTATCTAATCTAGAATTTCCCCTCCTACCAGTAAAATGCAGATTTGACTCAACATGCGTAACCCTCAGAACGAGCACTGTGTTTTTTGCACATGTTGCAAATTGGGATGTAACAGCACAGGGTCAAGGTGCCCAAAGGTGACCATCTCGAACCTCCCTTTCTTTTCTGTTACCGGCGTTAAATGCTGGAGCGACACGGCTCTGCAGCCCCTCTCTGATACAGCTCCTTCCAGGGCACGGAACTGTTGGGAGAGGAAGACACAGGACAACATCCTCCTACCATCGCTCAGTCTGCACGCGTGGCCACGGCACGTGTGGTTACAGTCAGTGTGCAGTCAAAACCTGTCAAGCAAGTCATTTTTACTCTTTAAAGAGATGCAAGGCAGCTTTCTCTGGTTTGGACCATGCACAACTGACTTTCCAGTTTCTTAAAGTTCACTGAGTTCTGCTGGAGTGTACCCAAGCTACGGAAGTAATTTCATGAACATGTTGCCCTATGGGCTATTTAAGAAGTTTTGAAACTAATGTGAAATGTTAAGCTTTTCTATCTTAAAGTTTCTTCTCAGGTCTGGTACTTCCTATGTTAAGTTGTTCCTCACTAGCAGGAACATCAGAAAGCATTTTCTGGAAGAAGAGTTACCTAGAACAGCTTAGCCTTTTGGTTCAATAGTCCCATAAGCATTAGACTAAGCCTAGGTTTTCTGCCAGGAAACTTCTTATATCTGAGACATATGTGTATCATGATACATATACTACATTCCAGAGCCTACAGTGAAAAGTAAAGTTTGCCCTTGTCTGTGGAAGAAGGTGGATTCCAGGCAAATTCCATGTTATTGCAGTTTTGAAAGGGTCCAATTCCCACTTTTTCTACTGCCATGCATTGAATTAACCAGCTTTTGTGGTTCGAAATCAAATTCTTCACGTGGAATGGTGAACAACTGTGCGAGTGTGGATTCCACTGGATGGAAAAAACTAATAAATCGCGCATTTTTAGTAAGTCAGCCCAGATTTTTACTGCACAGTTCTTTAATAGCGCCAAGGAAGGGTATAAGGTCATTAAGTCCATGGAGCTGTATCTTCAGTTCTATTTTCTTCATTTGGTTTAAACGGTGTTGCCAACATTTCTCCTTTTTAAAATAAACACAGATAGGCTTTTTTATTAGCACTGAGTTTCTAGCTGGGGGAAAGGATGGGGGAAAGTTAAATTGAGTTTGCTTCATTAGAATGTTGTTTGCATAATTACTGAGATTATGCAGCTGTTACTATCTGCAGGTGTTAAATGCTGGGCAAGACTTGTGTGTCACTACTATGAAAATTTTAAAAGCAAATTTTTAGTAGCAACACTGTGCACTTTTAAGTATTTTAGGTAAGCTTCCATTTCTGATTATTTTGGTCTACTTACAGGTTCACATGTTTGTAAAACTGAGTGTCACACAACCAAAATACTTCTTGTACTGTGACGCAGCGGTCACTGCAGGAGAGCAAGGGACATTAATTCCCTCAATCTGCCCCTGAACAATGCATGACCTTTCTCTGTCTCTCCACATCCTTTGTAAAAAAGACTTTTAAACTATCACTTCGAGAGACTGTGACTTGGTTTGACTTCTTAGCATCCACAAGGCACGGCATAGTCCAGTGGAAGGCTCAGCAGGGGCCGTCTATTCACGTGAACATTACAGGCTTGCTATGAGCCTGTGCGCTGAAGGAAACAAGCCTAATGCGATCAGACGGTCTGCCTGTATGTCCATTTTTTCTTAGCAACTTCTGAACACATTGGGCAATTTCCACTGGACTGAGGCGGTAGTAGTCTGAGCTGTACTTCAAAGATATTTCATCAAGACAGGTGGTAAAGAAAAAGAGAGAAATCCTATTAATGATCCCACAGAGGAATGGCAGGAAGAATTCAGCCATTTTTTCTTTCATTTGGTAGCTTTCCCTTGATTTTCTCAGTCTCCTTCACATCTATAGCTTTAAAAAAACATTGTGCATATTCTCGCAGAAAGTTTCTTTGTGAACCCTGTCATTCACTTTTCCAAGCCTCTCAAAGGCCATTTCTCCCCCCATTAGTTCATTCTAGCTCTGCTTAGAGCCACCTGTTAAAAGATGCTGTCTTGCCTCCCCTGCGAGGCCAACCTCTGGGCTTCCCCCTCTGCCTGATGTTCATAATCCCCCCCTGTAACTCCAGGTTGGATGCCGATGACCGCCGCCATCTGAAACACACCATTGCTCCTGCCTTCTGCCCTTTGCTGAACACCCCTGAGCTGGAGTCCTTGCCTCTCCCAGGATAGTCCTCCCTAAGGCTGGCCAGAAAACAAACTCATTTCTCAATCAAAATGTAAAGAAACGAAAAGGTTTTATGGGTATTTCCATGGAAATGTTCGACTTACAGACAAAACATGAGATTTTCTCTGAAAGTTTTGCTGTGAGTATTGCTGCGTTTCACGACAGTGCTGATCCAAGAGCCTCTTGTTTCTGCTTCTGCTATGGTGTGAGCAGCCAGCTAAGATGATCCCACAAGACAACCCAGCGCCCCACGTGAAGAAGTCCTTGCACCCTGGCTGTGTGTGACCATTATTTAGAACCTGCCTTTTGACAACAAAAATCTGCATTTTGCTGTGAGGAGGTGGCATTTTTCATGAAATAGTATAATTTAGCAAAGTACAAGCTTTCCATCAATAACAGCTTAAATACATTTTTTTTACACCAATTTCCTAGTCCCCAAACCTTTCCCTTGGGTCATTTTGAGGGAAAAGCATGAGGATGCACAGGAGCCCCAGGCGTGCGCTGACAGACTTCTTCCAGTCTAACCCACTAACAGAGCCTGCAGCACTTCAGAATGGTTCAACCCACCACCACTTGCTTTAATTGAGTAGGTATCCAGAAAAGGTTTTTTTTAAGATGCAGCAATGGCCTTGTTTCACTGTATTTTGATTACACTGTGGGTGAGAATCCTCCATCCAGGTACCTAAATGTGAGTTAGGGTGGGGTTAGTGCCAATGCCAGCCAGGGCCACTTGAGATGCCTTCAGCTGCCGCTCCAGAAGGACCTGGGTCTCCCACTGGTCCCGTGCCATATCTGCCAGTGAAGGTATCTCAGATACCTCTACTGAGGGGCCTGAATGAAGCCCTTGAACTCTGCTGAGTAGAAGAGGGCTTGGACACCTGGTTCACGGCCAGGTGTCCACATGTACACTTCTAACTACAAATCAGTAAACTTTGGAGCTGAAGCCCATACTATGACTTTAGTCCGATGCTATTTAAACCCGATCTGACAACATTGCTAATGCCCGTGATGCTCTATTTTGGGTGACGTTAGGGTCGCAGCACCCAATAGCAAATCACAGTCCAGCCTCTTTGGGAAGCCAAACTCTTCCCGGCACTGCTGGAGGAGCACACACTGCACCAGCATGATGTGCAGATGCTGAGGAGCACACACTGCACCAGCGTGATGTGCAGATGCTGAGCTTGCCCTCTCCTCTTACTCCAGGTCTGCAGCGCACCTAATTTATACCCCCAACACTGATAAATTTCTCTCCCAAACAAGGTGCTCTCCGGGAACTGATCTATTCACTGCAGTGTATTTCAGTCACAGCAAAATTCAAAGAACAGAATATGTGTTCTCTAACTCTGCCAGACAAGCATTCACCACCTTGCATGGACCCAGCCCTGGCCTCCCATCCCGCTTCAGCTCCTTCCCCTTCGGCAGTGTCTCATGGACATCTCCTCCCCGGGCCCAAAATGATCTGCCTCAAATATTTCCTCTAACAAACTCTTCCCACTAACCCATATGAGTTAGTTAGAGGGAAGGTCAGAGCCCGTGGCAGGAACCCAGCCCTGTGGGTGAACACAGGCTCTACAGGGTTTGGGTACCCGCGACTCTTTTGCTTAAACCAATTTTTTTTTATATTGAGGCTTCATGAAAACAGAAAAAACAGCAATGGGTTCAACCCACCCATGGTATGTTTTGCACATCCCGTCTTCCACACAGAGTCACCCTCATTGCTGTTTCATAATGTCGGAACTCAAGTTTACTGTCAGGACATGCCAAGTAGATGAAGCACAATTTGGAGGGATGTGCTGGTTTTGGCTGGGATAGAGTTAATTTTCTTCATAGTGGCTAGTATGGGCTATGTTTTGGATTTGCGCTGGAAACAGTGTTGATAATGCAGAGATATTTTTGTTATTGCTGAGCAGTGCTTACACAGAGTCAAGGCCTTTTCTGCCTCTCACACCACCCCACCAGCGAGTAGGCTGGGGGTGCACAAGAAGTTGGGAGGGGACACAGCCGGGACAGCTGACCCCAACTGACCAAAGGGATATTCCATACCATATGACATCATGCTCAGCATATAAAGCTGGGGGAAGAAGGAGGAAGGGAAAAGACTTTCAGAGTGATGGTTTTGTCTTCCCAAGTAACCATTACGCGTGATGGAGCCCTGCTTTCCTGGAGATGGCTGAACACCTGCCTGCCGATGGGAAGTGGTGAATTAATTCCTTATTTGCTTTGCTTGTGTGCATGGCTTTTGCTTTACCTATTAAACTGTCTTTATCTCAGCCCACGAGTGTTCTCACTTTTACTCTTCCAATTCTCTCCCCCATCCCACTGAGGGGGAGTGAGCGAGCAGCTGTGTGGTGCTTAGTTGCCAGCTGGGGTTAAACCACGACAAGGGGAAACTGAAGTGGCTCCATAAGGAGAGCTCTCAGGCTAAGAGGAAATCACCAGTGAGGTTCCTCACGGAAATCAGGTTTGGGACAACCTCGGGGAGTATCTTAGCAATGGCCTTCAGTCTGAACACAGACACTTGCTTTCGGACGTCAGCAACAGCTCAAACTTTCCCATCATGAGCTCCTTAGAGGAATAAAAAAATGCCTGGTCCAAGTAATGTACAAGGTGCCAGTGAGCATCATCCAGCACAGCACCCCTCTTCTGCTCACCCCCCTTCACAAGGAGGAACATGAAACGCCCAGATCCCATTCAGGGCTGCCAGGAGGGCCAGTGATGGGGAGCCAGCCCGAGAAGTGGAGACCCAGAGAGCACGACTTCTTTATCCCAGGGAGGAGAGGCAGAGGGGGATGCAATTGCTTTCCTGGAAATGCCTGCCAGAGGGCAGAGGAGTGCCTCACCCCAAAAGCCAATGCTGGCACAAGGCTAAATGCCTATGAATAATTCAGTCTGGAAACTCGATCGGATCGAGAGGGGGGGTTCAGCATCAGATTTCCCGTAGGATAACAGAGGAAACAGTCTAAACTTCTTCTTGGTTGGAGCCTGCTGTGGTTGTGAAAGCACAAGTGTGTCAGTGGGGTGAGCAGACAAGTGAGGTTAGGCTGGCACGAAAAGCCAGGATTTTGGAATGGAAAAAAATGAACACGTTTTGAGGTGGAGAAGCCCTTCTTCAAGGCATTTTGTAATGTCAGGAGTGCTCTGCACGCCGAGGGGCTGAGATAAGCAGGGTAGCGTGCAGCTTTGCCCTTTCCCAGTCTGTGCTGTGTGCCCCTACCTGTGTCAGCATGTTATGGGCTAATGATATCCCAGCAGTAAGATGATTACTTTTCCCTTCATGCACTCTTTCTCACCTGTTTTAAAATGCAAAATCACCAAGGATGAAATTTGCAACTATACAGTTGTGGATATTTCTGATGTCCCACGTTGAACGCGCCCATTATCCCATTTACATCCCCATCATAAGGCCAGCAAGATCCCCAGCTACCCATCATCTCCTGCGTGCAGTGCAGCATTTCTGCTCGCCTGTCACTCTGGTGTCTGAGCTTCTTTATCGTAGTATCTGCATATCTCTGCAGTGATACTTCGGTTGCATGCCAGGCACAGCTTTGCCATACCGCATGGAAAACAAAGCCCTCCTATAGCCTTTCTCCAGACTGAAGAGTATCCCTGAAATTCTCTACAAGGGAATAAGGATGTAACTTGCTTCTAGTAGAAATTGCCTAGTTTCAAATTGCTCATGGCTGATTTATGAACTGAGGGAAAAAATGTTCAGCTCCTCCGATATTTAATATGAATTTTGTATCTATATAACATCATAAGGACCTATATATTGAATAAATAAAACGTGGGCAGGGCTAGTCATGATTTAATCCCACAAAATTATGTCATGATTAAATCACTAAATTATTAGTCATGATTAAATCCTACTAAACCCTGCAGTGCAGGAACATTAGTGAGACCAGCTAAAGCTTGCCTCCTCCACCCTCAGAGGTGCCCATCCACCCCTGTCACCCACCCTAAAGCTGTGTGCCAGGTACGGCGGTGTGGGGCCGGGGGGCTGCTGCAGGTACAGCTCCTGCAGTAACGCTCTCGTCCAGGTTTACAGCAAATTTCCGTCCCCTGCCACCTTTATAAAAATAAACCGCTCTCACTCTTATTCCCAAGTGGAAATGTTTTTCTGAGGCAGT
This sequence comes from Gymnogyps californianus, assembly GCF_018139145.2. Taxonomy (NCBI): domain Eukaryota; kingdom Metazoa; phylum Chordata; class Aves; order Accipitriformes; family Cathartidae; genus Gymnogyps; species Gymnogyps californianus. The sequence continues at coordinate 73,009,629 of NC_059471.1, read as the reverse complement.
GTATTTCATTTTTAAGTAATAGCCTGCGGTGGCTTTTTCCAAGGGCCCTTTACTGCCTGGGAGTGGTTTTATTTGATGGGTGAACAGTGACATCTGCTGGGAAAGTCCCCGGGAGGAGGACTGGGCCTGCAACGTGGCAAGCTGTGCACTTTCTTGGCTTCTTTGAGGCATTAGCGATACACCTCTCCAATATATTATTATGAAGTTAAAATGCACAAATGCAGGATCCAGACGCCGTATAGGACCTTCATTATGGTCAGCAGCCCTCTGACTGTATGGCGGTGGTTAGGTGATTTTGCAAGAGCTCTGTCTCCCAGTTTTCCGTTTTATGTTCAAAATGCCCAAGGAGAGAGGCGTGTGGGTGCGAGCCCAGCACTAGGCACCAGAGATACACCTTGTATGTATCATTTAACTCTTCTGACTGAGTTTTCCCATGTTATTGATAACACAAGAGCTATTGTATTTTAGGAGTATCAGCTCATGCTGATCATTATATAACTTTAAAAAAGAAAATCACTTATGGCTTGAGCCTAAGCACATCCTGCTGCAGGGAAACTGGGCTGCTCACCAAACTGGACTGCTCCTTCTGGCATAGAAATACAGTGGTGCAAGAAGCACTCACCTTCAGCCAGAGGAAGAGGAAAATGCAGTGCACCTGAACTTGCTTCACTGCAGGAACACATGTGGTACCAGCAGCTAAGCCCAAATTTGCCCTCAGCTCAAGCTGTCTTGCTCCCACTGCAGAGCCCCCATCGTCCAGCCCTTCCTCTCTGGAGGTCCCCGCACTCCCTGTCCTCCCACCCCAAGGCTCAGCTTCCCCCATTACAACCCCAGCAGCGATTTCTGATCCAGAGCTCCCATGCCTCAGCCTCTCCTCCCTGAGAGCCCTGCTAACATCACCCCATTAAAATATTTCCAGGAATCATGTTTCTTTCCCTCTTCTGCATGTGCCTGCTGCCCAAGGAAACGTGGTCCAAAATAAATACGCTGTTCAAAGAGAAGAGAAGGCCTTACCAAGTGCATAACTCAGCAAGTAATTTATATACTTCCCCCTGCAAAATCAAATAATGCCTTACAAAACTCAGGGCGTGAAGCTGGAGCCGTTCGCTGGGCCACAAATCACGGGAGCAGAAGAGGAAGCAATGGCAGATTGTGTGCGTGTGCCACATGGGCAATTGCCACCCTGCGGCTCCCTCCCACACCTGAGCGTGCTCACAGTCGGCACCCACAGCACCCACAGCCGACGATGGGTGGCATCCCCTAGTCCCCAGGGGCTGAAGCGAGTGGCAGACGCTCCCTGACGCCGAGGAGGAAGAAGCAGGCAATCCCCCATGGGCTCCCCGGCAGAGGACTTGGGCAGCGTGCCGCTGCCAGCCCAGGAGGAATACAGCCTTTCCCAGCACGCATATGCTTCGTCCAGATATGTATATAGGTAATGTATTCCGAACGATGCTCTGTCCCTGTGCTGCTGTCCACCTCCTTCCCATGCTGGTTGGGTTCATTGTGTAGGGTGTTGCTCATGAGGCTCTGGTCTTGTGGAGGATACAGGCAAAGCACGAATTTTGAATAAGAGTTTTCTGAGGAAGGTAGGTCTGAATGACTCTGCCCACTGTAGCCCCCAAGCCTTGTGACTTGAAGATATGATCACATAAGACAACCTAGTTTCTTGCTCTGTTATCAAAACCCAAGCTAAAGAAAGATCCAGAGATGTCTCAAGAAAGCTGAGAAACATCCTCAGAGAAGCTATCAAGAAAGGTCTGCAACAAGGCAAACACCACAAGGTGGGGTGAAATGTTCAAAGCTGGGAAGAAGCAGATGGGAAGCAAGTGAGGGACTTTGGGAGAGGCAGAGAGATGGAGGGGTGAGGAAGATCTTGGAGACACTGGGGAACAGAGAGACTGTGAAGGAAAGAAATACTAAAATAGGGGCCAGTCTAAAAGCTCATTTTTTATTTTCTTAACTTGGCAGGGGGCTTTTCACCTGAAATTACACACGAAACCATAATTTTTAGCTGGGGAAAAAAAAATAAACAAACCCATCTGGCTTTCTGTTTGTGATTTGGAGAAGGAAATCAAAGATTTCCAAAGAAATCAAAGTAAAACCTTGCAAACGATTCTTTGGGAAAAAACCCTTCATTTTCGTATTACTCCTCTGTGACTCTTCCCACATAGCTGAGCACATTCATATGAATCACCAGTTTACTCAGAGGAGTAAACACCCAGCTCACAGCACTGAGAGGGAAAGCTGGGACAGCCAGAGCCACAGCCTTGCTTGTTTTAGACCACAAAGCTGGAGCTGCCACAGGGGGTGTCAGGAAGCCCTTTCGCGCTCATGCACTGATACAGGGGAAAATCTGATGGGGACTCACAAGGAAAAGACAACTGAACGAAGCAGTTAGTTAAGAAAACACCAGTCAATACATGTTTTTGCACAGGCAGGACTAACTTCTCTTGCTGCGAAGCAATCACCATGCGTCTGCCAGGCAAAAGCTGGAGTTTAAATCAAGCAGAACGATTGCTGAACAGCCGTGCACCAAGAAGGAGGCTGAGTAACTGAGCCCCAAAGAACTGTGTATGTATGCATGTGTTTGGGTGTGTGTTCAAATTTAGCATACTGGCAATAGCACTACTGCCAAGCAGTCAAAATCTTGAAGTTAGCACCAAAAAAGTGAGGTTCAAAAAACAGCCTGGGGAGTCTTTCTGCTCTTTGCGCCATTACCATACACACCTTCTTCACGTTTTCAAGCTTTTCCCACCAGCTAGGCAGGGTCGACTCTTTCTTACACTGAAACAAGAGATATTCTGGTGTTTCCTTTGATTCTAGCAGCTTTATAAAGACTGAGCACTGTAAGCTGGTGACCAGAGAGTAAGAAATGGCAGGCTTTACTCCTTCTTAGAGCAGGAGCAACTTCACCTAAGGACCAGACTGAAACAGAAGCAATAAACAGCCTCCTCTGATCGCAGACAAGAAGAAAACCCAAAGCAACATCATGAGGAAAGTGAAGTGGAAGGATAAAATGCTGCACTTCTGAAACATGGTGTGAAATAGGGACTAAATCTTTCTCCACTCCTCTGTCTTAATTAGCAGCTCCTGAAGAGAAACCCCTGGTCAGCCTCTCCAGGCTATGTTGTGAAAGGAGCAACCTCTAAGGATTTACATGAGGCAGCTGTGCTATCTGCAGAATCCCAATTACATCCAACTTTCAATACAGCTTGGTCATGTTCTATTTTATGTTCTGCTTCAGCATGTTTGAAGTCCAGAAACTAGAAATAGAAGTATATATGCTGGGATTGTAACAGGCTCGCTCTCTACTCTAAATTTCAGAGCTACTCTACTGCTGATAAGCACTCAGGAGACTGCTTGGTTGAAATGAAAGCTCAAAGCTTTTTTTAAATTTGTGAGCGTTATCTGTACTCACACCGAGTCTCCTTGTCCATAGTTCACCATACTAAGAATACCTTGTCCCTTGAGTATTGTCCCTAATAGTAGCTTGACATGAGTCCTGCATGTGACACCTTCATTGCTCCCAAGGGGTTGCATTCTCCCAGATAGCCATGATAAATAATGCAAAACAAGCCTTGAAAGTACCAAAAGAAAAGCTTCCCAGCATGCCCAGCTCACATAGACGCAGCACAGGCATGATGCTTCCACGATCTTCACAGCTACGAGCACCTCAGCATTGCCTCTCGGTGTACTACACTCAGCACTATGGCCTTCTGAAGTACAGGGATTTTATCCTTCCCACAAGGAGAGGTTAGATAATGAGCTGCGGTCTTACAGTGAATTACTCCCACTGCAACAACTGCTGTTAGAAATGTTAACCCTGTCTAAGCGGAGTGGATAAAGGGAAATGAGGTAAGTATTGGCAAGGCACGGAGTCAAGCCTGGCTTTTGCACTAACAAGTTCATTTTCTTCCTCTCCTCTCTTCTGCAGCCTCCCTTCATAAGCGAATGGCCCGGCTGGGCCAGCTTTCTTCTCTTCTTCAAAGTGAAGTTCTTCTGTTGTTGACATCCAAGCTGCTTTTTTTCCCCTTAAACTATGGGGCCAATGCACACAGAACATACTAAAGGAGTGGCAAACACTCTCCATTTTCTTCTTGACCTAACTTCAGAAGAAACTGCAGGCACAAGGACCTGCATTGGTATCAGCATCTAAGATCTGATAACCTTCTTTCAAGGGAAGGGAAGGAAGGGAAGGGAAGGGAAGGGAAGGGAAGGGAAGGGAAGGGAAGGGAAAGACCTCATTAAGGGTCATTCTGTTTGAATTTGACAAGTATGGCAAAGTCTCATTGATCTCTCTGCCGCTATCAAACACCCACTTTATGTCTTCAAACTCTCCCCAGTAAACAGGCAGGGTAGACTCTTTCTTAAAATGAAACAACAGATACTCAGGCATTTGCTTTGATTCTAGCAACTTCTAAGACCAAACTTTTTTTTAAAAAACAACCAAGAGCAGGCAGGCTCCTGTTTTCCTTAGGCCAGGAGGATGGCATGGTTTCACCAAAGGACGAGAAAGAAGCAGAAGCATCAAGCAGTCCCCTCTGATCATGTTTCTGTATCTTGTTTCTGCTACCTCCAAGCAGTTCAACTGGTGGATTCAACTTCCAGTGCTCATGAGCAGATGGTACTTAGGTAGGGAAACATTGCTGTTGTAACAGCCTATATGCTTTTCAACAGCTTTCATAGTATGTGATGCAGAGTGACACGGAGCTGCACGGGGAAGAAGACTACCAAGCTAAAGGCAAAAGCATATGTGTAAGTGTGAGTTGTGGCTATCCGTACGTAATGAAACAACATGGGGGTGTTATCCTTTCTCTTCCTCCACTCCCACTCAGGTGTCCAAGCGCAGCCATATGTGGTATGCCTGGATGTTCTCATGGCTTTCCAACTCTGGAGGTATCTCCAGAATCATACTTAGGTACATATCCTTACCACAGTTGGGACAGGAGTGAGAAACTACTGGCAGATATTCTTAAAAAATAAGAATAACTTTTAAAAGTGCTTTCATACTCAGGTAATGAAATATAAACTCACAATAACTAGAAATATACATGGTAAGAGCTTGCCTCTTATTAGCAGTGAGTGATCACTTCTACAACGAAATAGAAAAAAATCAAAATGCAGGAAGATTACATTTCAAGTTCACTATCAATGTGATAGAGATGAAAAATTCAGTCTATTAATTATATCATGCTTCTGGTGGATGAGGCAACTACTTCATCTTAAGTAAAGCAATTCCTGTGTCTTTGACTATAGCTATTTCCAGGATAAGTCCTTTTTAAAACTGTTAACCATCCACTGACTGTAGAAAGATGGTTTGTATTTCAATAACAATCTTTCATCAGCAAAACAATGAGAAGGAGTTGAATTATATTTGCTCAGTGCAATGCCATAAAATAAATGCAGAAGAAAACATTTTTAAAAAACAGAGCAACTTGGAACAAATTAGGGTAAGTTTTCCTTCAGGAAATCCCATGAAGTTCAAAATGAGTGTGAGATGGCACACTTTTGTAACATCATCTATCGATCCAAGACTGGAAAGAGAGTCCTATAGATCTTACCTTCTGTGATGGGAATAAAGGTCAACTTTGAGTAGCATATAACCAAAATATGTCACCTCTCTTTCCCTTTTTCACCCTGGAGTCCAGTAACAGGACATAGCTTGATATGTTTATTCCTGTTGGATATATAACTCACTGCAAGCTCCATGACTTCTTATCAGTTTTGCAACTAGTGCAACTAGCATGTCTCTTTTAATGACTGGATGGATGGTTTTACTGTGTCTTTCAAGAAATATTACTTTTATGAATCACAAAAGAAGATACTGTCTCTTTAAAAATCTAAAAAATTCTTTTAAGATCTTTTAAATATATATTGGCATTGCAATACTTAGAGGCTGGTCTTTACTTGAAGATGTATTTTTAAGATCAGACTCTATGTCAACCAACTAATGACACAAGGTTCTGCTATCCCTGCCTGGTCTAAATGCTAAAACTTCTTAGCTAACATATTGAACATGTTTTCAAAAATGCACTTTTATCCTTATTTAGACAATCCTGAAGAAAAAGCATATCACTAAAGCAACAAATAGTACTAGGAAATTCAGCAATGTTACCATTCATAATTGATTCTAGAGTCACACTCCCATGGGATCCAGTTCTTCAAATGTGGGAATGAAGCTAACCATGAAATAGTTCATGGGTTTGGCTCCAGTAAAACCATGAGGCTGAGGACTGTGACTAATAAATGTACAAATTGCTAGCTCCTTCTATGCTAAGATGGTGTGTTAGCACAGGTATAAAACAGAGAATATATAGGGGATCACAACGGCAAGGAAACAGCAACTGTTCTACTCATGCTTTTTTATTCTAAATGATAATAATATCAGAGTGACGACAGTGTCTCAGGAAGAAGTGCAGCCTTTTTAGGTCTGAATTCCTTTCTCCACTTCAAGGTGTAGTCATTCAGCATGGCACCAGCTGGAAAGTGCTGGTGTGTACAACACAAGAACTGTCTTTGCCATCAGTTAAAAGAAGATGAACAAGGATATGGCACTTAAGATTCACGATGGAAAGGTTTACCGCCTCTCTTGACTTCCTGTAGCAGTGCATCACCTATTTAGGCTTAAGGATAACTATTTCAGATTTAGTTTTGCAAGCTCCTAGAATAGTTCTTATTCAAGATGCATGTAACATGTTCTGAAAATTGCTTGGTTTTAATTAAAAGGAGAAATTCCACCAGGACTGTAAAACTAGTCACCCTGAAAAACCATCTCGCTGAAGCTTTGGTTCACTGAACCAAGTTGACTCTGTTATATTCCCAAACTTTGTTTCCTCATCCCGCAAAGTAAAAGAAATAATTTCTTAGAATTGTCAAATTATATGAAAACATTTATGGTCTTTTAGGAAAAAGGAATTTTCACATATTTCTTGCACACGGAATTGAGCTAATTGGAATGATAAAATGGCTGCATTCAAGCAGGAAGGACCCACTGTGAGCTCTCACAAAATGCTGCCAGTAACTGGAGCTGCAAACTAGGGGTGCAGTCATGCCATTTTGGACATCCCACAAGAAGAGACAATACTCAGATATGCAACGTCCATCAGTCTTGAGGAGGAAACTGAGAAATACGTGCTTGCTTCTGTCCCTGTTTACTGATATTCACAGTGCCGAGACTCCCAATGAGCCACTGAAAGGCAGGTCAGGACAGTTGTCAGTCTTCGAGGAAGTCTCCGGCACACTTGGCAGAAATGCTGGGGACAGGCGACACAGTGCTGCACCCCTGAGCATCAGCCCTGAAGGCCCTGAGGACATAAGAAGTTGCAGGGCTGGGGCTTCATGAATGCTAGTTTAAACCCCGAGGGTACCTCTGCTCTCAAATAACTCAGTTCTCCAGTTCAGCCCTGGCCTCTGATCATCTTCTACACTGGATAAATATTTGTTCGCTCCTGGCTTCAGGCGACAGTAGGCTCCAGGAGCAGCTCCCGCCAGGCAGTCTGGAAGCAGTCACACCAGCTTTGCGTCTCTCAACCCACTGCCACCCTCCAGCACGACCCCAGCCCGCTCTTGACCTTCACACGCGCCACAGGCTTTGACGCCACAGCCCCGGGCACGAAGCTTGCATCCTCAATTTCCTTCCATTAAAGCATTGCTGTGGGAGGTTAGAGCAGAGCCTTCAGACTGTTTTGGAGGTTGGAAGCTCAAAAAGTCACAAATCATCATCATCATCACAATAGCAATAATAGTAAGAGCAGCAACAACAACAACAGTCACAGAGCCAGAGGGCAGCACATGATGTCCAGCTGTGCCACGGGGCTGCCTCCAGCCTGCCATAGAGGCAGCCAGCCCCCAGCCGTCTGAACAGGACTGCTTTGCACAGCCCGACCTGCTATGGGAGCATCCTGCCTTGGAGCAGCCAGGGCACATTTAATCACTTAGGAGTCACCTATTAGTTTGTCTGCACCAGTAAAATAGCACAGGCCACGGCTGTGCTCTGACACTGAGGACAAACAGCAGAGCCCAGCTCTCCCCTGCATGGCAAATTCCTCTCCTCCCAAAAACAGGGTGGTCGTATCCAGACTGCCTGGCAGGAAGGGTCCTTGGCATATGCCGCTCTCCTCATGGAGCCCAGTGTCCGCAGCTGGTAGTCGGTACTGGCCAAAACCATGCCGGCAGCTGGGCTAACCCAGCCAAACAGTGTAGGAAACCCCAGGGCAGTGCTCAAACCTATACCCCGACCCTTACGAGCACAGACGTAGCTCAGATGCCCAGCTAACGGGCACCTCGTGCAGTGCCCCCTTGCCCGAGCTGTGCCAGGGACCCTCGGACCCATTGTCTCACTTTATAAGAGTATAAAACTCAAAAGCCATCAGAAAGACAGGGCTGCCTCAGGACCACTGACCAGAAGCCTGAGCTTGTGAGCTGGTGGGAAACCAGGCAGATTTCCACTGGAGCTAGGCTTTCCAACAGCTTAATGGTCCAGGAATTGCAAGCACTTGGCATTGCTAAAATATACATCCAGAACAGCCAGGCATTGCCTATACCTCTCCATAGAGGTATATGTTGCACTGGAGGGAGTGCTCCAGAGGGGAATGCAATAGGAAAGGAAACAACCTGACAGGTTTGTAGGAAAAAAAATAGATTGACCTTGAAGGTCCGGAGAGGTAAGGGAAGCAGTGAAGAAAGTTCTCCAGATATCTTGAATCAACAACCATAAATTGTTAGACCGAAGTGCTGCGGCACTGCTCTTGATGTAAAATCTGGCAGCCTGTTGCCATATCAACACAGTGCAGGAGGCTCAGAGGGAACAGCTTGAGCCATCAGCACAGAAGAAAGGCTGAATGTGCTGCTTGTGAGAAGTGCCACGAATGACAGCTCCAGAAGCTGAAGGGCTTTATGTCTCTTTTCCAGTACCTGGCGTTAGCAACAGTGGGACACATGTCACCAAACCCACCCCACACTGGTGAACGAAGAGACCCCTGAACTGGAGTCTATACACTATGATAAGTCTTAAATCTAACAGCACTGAGGTTAACAAATGTTGGAGAAAAAGGTCTGAGAGGAAAGGCGATCCCTGCGGCTCTTTCAAGCTGCTCACTCCAACACGTGGGAATAATGGAGCCAAACCCAAATTTTCCAAGAGCTGTTCCATTCATCCCAAGCTTCTCAAAGGGCAAACTGCTCTTACACACATTACCCTAGAAAATGTTATTCATGTTGTCCTGAAGGAATGCCCAAAAAGCCGAGGCGGGAATTAGGTCTCCATGCCTACACAGGTCTTAGTCATTTTTTTACTCAGCAGAATTTTCTAATGTCTTAGATATGAGCCAACGATAACTGACTTTTTGTGATGTAGGCTACAATCCCCACTGTAATCACGTACTTTGAATGAAAAAGAAGTAAAGAAGTATTTTTGAAGAAAAACAGGAAAACTTTTAATATAAATAATCTGACAGCCATGAGGTAGGAGGGATCTTAGTCCATCTGCCCTGCTACGATCAACCCCAGGTGTTCAGGTATTTCCCATATCCCTTCTCCATGGCAAAACTGTCATAAGCTGGGACATCAGCAGCTGTTGTGTTCTGTAAAAAATATTCTCCTAGCATCGGTCATTTCACCTCTACTAGTCAGTGCTGTGTAGCCATCAAACCAGCTACTACTGTACGGTTTTCCCCTTAGCCACAGCTGGAGAGCCTTGCAGGGGGCCTGCTTCCAAGCCTTGCTATGGCTGCCTGTGGATACTGAATGATCATCAACCCTGAGATGTGCCCATGAAATACTCTGGGTTCAAATAACCATTTTTTATCAGAAGCATGCTTCACTGGAAAATGCCTGGCCAGCTGAAGGGAAGCACATGGACCATTGCTATCGTTTGTCCAGTCACTCTAAGCCCCTCCATTAGTACTTCTATCTTAAAGCCCTAATGTGCTATGTTTTTCTTTTCCCACTTTTCAGTCTTGTGTATGACATCAGTCAACAACACACAGAGAAATTATTTTTCAAATAATGTGGTGTATACTCATCCCATTATAATCCCATTATAACTGACACTGAATCATTGTTCCACAAACAGGGAATCACAGGAGGGAGCAGGGGCTCAAATAGTCCCAGAATCCAATAACTTTTAAAATTCCTAAAGTCTGAGTCACATTACCCCATGGCTTACCAGAGGAGCAAAACTGGAACGTCCATGAGGTGTCTGCTTGACCTGATATACTCTTTATGTATTTAACATCAGCTTAACATAGCACTTTAGCTAGAGAGTGAGAAAAGCTGTTATTTAAATAGTGATTAAAGGTTTTTTCTGGTCTCAAGAATTAACTCCAGAAGTAACCACCAAAGCCTACCTCTTCTGTTGAAAGTTGGCACGTTTTGACGGCCAGACCCATCGAGCTCCTGGTTAAGGTGGAGCAGAGCATTTGCAATTTCTAACATAGCCTCAGGGGGTAACTGAGTGCTGGGACAAGTTTTGTACTGGAGGAAAGTGGTTTTACAACGTAGAAAAGAGAGCTGCTCCAACAAAAGGTGGTTACTTAATTATAGCACTTTAATAGAGCCATTTTATCCTTAATAAACAAAGTATGTGCACATAATTGCATCATTTAGAATATCAGCTACCTGTGCAGTGCAAAAATATTGCTCTCAATTGCTTAATTAAAATACAGCTCAGCTCACATGTATGTGGTTTGTCTGCTCTCCAGTGCATGGACCTACTCCCTGAAAAATCAGATTAATATGCACAGGAGACAGGACCAAATTTCCCCAGGTCTTTCACAGAGCAAAAATGCCAAACAAGCTGCATTTTCATCAGCTGATATATGTACATAAATACACTGGCATCTCTCCAATGCTAAGTGAAGTCTCTAAGAGCTTTCTGCCAAATTTGATGAGCTCCACGTTGAGTCACTTACCCACTCCTCTGTCAGTAACCACATCTCTAAACCAGGGAGAGTAAGAAAGTGTTGCTTACCTGTATAAAGCAGAACATCTTTAAGCTATAAAAAACCATATCATTATGTTTATCCATTACTGATGTTTCCATTTACCAACACAGGGAGGCTGAGAAACAGAGGTTCAGTGAGTTACCAGGGCTTACCTAGAGCTATAGTTTCTAACCAGTGATGTGGGCTTCAGAGGTGAGGAACAAGCATATTACACCTGAACCATAGCCCAGTGCCCAAGCTAGCAGACTCACCAGTCCAGTGCAGGCTCCACAGTGACTTGTTGGGCTCGGGGACATAGCTATGAAAACTGGGAGTCACTGCTCCAGTGGAGCGTATGGACCTCTAGGTCCATGTGTCAGAAGACCTTAAGTCTAAGGTGGTTATTTTGGTTTAAAAAACCAAAAGTTATTTTCCTCACTAAAAAACCAACAGGTATTTCAAGCAGTTATTATCTGAAGTCAGGTTTTCAGCAGATTTCTCTTAACTGAAATTCTTCTCTTCTTTCTTTTGACACCACAGCAAGGGATGATGTGTGTTATGCTATTTTGGTTCTACACGTGGCCAAAAGGCACATGTATTTTGACCAGCCACCTGCCACCTACAACCATGGATAATAGTCCATTTCTCTCCCATACTATTTTTGGATTTCCTTCCCTACCCAACCACCAAACGACAGACTGATTGACAAACAGGCTTTTCACTGGGAAGTCAGATTAAAAAATATTTCACCAAGCTCTGTGTAGTCTAAAACTCCAAAGAGAGCTTGAGGTTGCCATGCTAAATTTTCAGGCTATCTGTCAGCCAGGGCCAATCATAGCCCAAAGTTAGGGAGAAGAACAGCAATTTCAGAAATTAGCAAGCAAAGAGTTGCCTCTGACACCCAAAAAGAAATACCAACTGGACACATGCTGCCTGATCCTTATCCCCAAAAGTATTTGAACCCCTCACTCTGGTCAGTATTCCCAGCCAAGATATTTCTGCTGGAGTTACACACATAACCCAGGTCAGCCTTTTCCCATGAAAAAACAGGGAGGAAAAAGGACTTTTCTCAATCCTGTTTAGCAAATAGATAAGTGGCCTTTCTTCTAATCTAAGTTTTGAGTCTCTCTATTATTGACATACCGCTTAACACAAAGAATGAAATCTTTATTGGAAGAAAGGTTCCAAACTGGTTTGCACAGACCCGAGGTTCGCACTGCAAGCCAAAGGCAGAGGCAGACTCACCTCCCTTCGCTCACCTCCCTCTCTCCCTTCCTCCCTCACCTGGGAGCGCAACTGAGGGCGAATCTATCCCACGATAATCTGCTGGTTCTCACCAAAAGAATCAGTAAGCATGAGGATTTTGAATGAAGCAAATGAAACGGAACACAGATTTTAAAACTGCTCATGGGTGCAAGAGGGTACTTGGGTAACTTCATTCTTGCCCTTTCCTGGCTCTTTTTTTTGCATGAGAACTGATGTGGCAGACGTGTTGTGAGAAGACCCAGAGGCTGGAGTGACTTGGTTTGCAGGAACTACAGTCTATTCTGAGAATCCCTTGGGGCTTGGATAGGAGTGGGAGCCCGATTAGCTCAGCAGGCTCCCCGTGCTTGTACATAAACCCAAAATAGCTCCAGGCAATCCTGGCTTGTTTCGGGCAGGTACAGACAAACCTGGACCCGTTCCACCCACTGGGGTGCTGGGAAGGGAAGGACAGGAGCATGGTGTGGATGGGAGCTGGCTCGGAGACACCAAATCACTGCATTAACCTGGAGTTGAACCCGAGGTCTGCTCCGAAAATACTTGGCTTTGCTCTGTACTAACACAGGTTTACGGCTTCCAGAGCTAAGCCGGTAAATCCATATGGGGCGGGACACTTTGCGGATTGACAAACGCAGGTCTCCAGCAGTTTGGGAATCTCTTTGCTATTTTCTGTCTCACACTGTAGGTGCCTAGAAACTGAGACGAGGTTTTGAGCAATGCCTAAATTGTGAAGGTAGCCCCAGAAAACTACCTGCTGAGTAAGAGCCGTGCAGCCCAACTGGCATTTTACAGGCGTGTATATAGGGAAGGGACATTTTAAGGCAAGTCCAAGAGGGCGGCTGTTTTCATCCTGTTACTGCTCAACTGTGGGACTGCTGAGCATTTTCTATAACATTATCTGAGCAGAGGCCAGGATCCACCAAGATTAATATAGCTTGTTTCTTGGCTTTTCTGAACCACGGCTTAATGAAATAAATTGGAATAGATTGGACAGAGTTGGCTAAGTGCCGAACTCAAGCCCGTCATCACTGGGGGAAGAGTAGCGTGCATCAGTATGAGAGGCTACAGGCTTTTCCTGCCAAGGGTTTTATTATATCACTCCTGATTTACGGGGGTCAGACTTGGTAGGTGGCTGGCTCTGCAGCTCCATCTCTTGGCAAGCATCAGGTAACAAACATACTGCAAAGGCTCTTCGTACTTCAGGCAGAGATGCGTGATAAATACTTTTCAGTGCAAAACGCTCCTCATTTCCTTAGCAATAAGGGAGGGACATAACTCTCACCTAAAATAGAAGAGGGAATTCTCTCGTGTACTTCCTTCAGTGTTTGTTATGTTATCAACTGTTGCCCTGGAAACAGAGTCCCCAAGTCAGAAACCGGCAATTCAGAGAGAAGAAACTGGGGTTTGTGGGGTTTTTTTCCAAATGTTCTAAAAATACATAATTACATTTTTTAATCTGTTACTATTTTTCGGTCATGAGAATTGCTTAAGCAATTCCTGGATAAGAATTTTTATTTAAAAAAAAAAAAGCTTGGAATCTTCTTTTCTGATCAGCCAATTTGCCCCTGTGGTGGCTGATGTAACCATGAAATGCACAGCTACACTGTTCTCCTTGTTTGTAGGTCAGTATGTCTAATGAAAAAGAAAAGCCCACAAATTATCAATCAATTATGATTATTTGCTGCACCATGGCCTTCTGCAGCCTGTATGACTGATGAGCTGATCGGCGCCTGTGCTTCCAAGTGAACCTTAGTGATTTATCCTAGTTGATGAAGTGGTTTTGCCACAAGTCCAGACTAGTCAAGTCAAAGATTTTCAGACCCACTAATAAATCATGGTAATGCCTTGATCTGACCTGGATTTAAAGTATTTTAAAAACGGACAGTACTAAAATGTACAAGATAACTCAAGTTATCTTGTAATAAGTACAGATAAACTCAGGCTCTGGGAACAGAGAGGAATAAAATGCAGATACAAAACAGTCCTTGGCAGTCAAGTGACAAAAGATTTTTTGCCGAGAAAGTTTGAAAATTAATAAAGAAACAGGAGAGTGAAAATGGTGGAAGGCAAAAACTTTTAAGTAAACTGAGAGGAGCTTGGATGAGATACCAGCAAAGCAAGATGCCATCACAGATGAATGCAGCATTTTCAAACAGAAGATGCCTTCTGAGAGGAAGAATATGAACTACATCTTCTGGCTTCTAAATTTAACTGTCAAAAGTCAGAAAAACACTTGGGTGTCACTGTAGGCATTTTTTCAGAGATGTCTTGCAGTGCTAAAAAAAGGAATAGTTAGGAAGGAAAAAGAATGGAACAGAGAAGTGATACTGAAAATACTTTTTATTACCCCAACTTAGCGCATCGCGATCAGATCCTTAAGAAGGACAAAGCAGAAATGAAATGAGTTCAGAAATGACAATGAAAATAATTAGAGGCATGAACAGCTTCCAGATGAATAGTAAAATCAAACCTGTTCGCTTCAGAGAAGGGAAAAGATAAAGGTGTTCAAAATAATGAATGGCACCAAAGAAAGTGAGTCCTGTTCATCATTTCCCATCATACACGAGCAGGAGGGCATCTGCTGAAAATGAAAGGCAAAGGGTGAAAAGCAATCCTTTCCCACAGCATACAACTGCCTGGTGCAGTTCCATCCCACCAGAGGCAACCGAGGCCAGGAGTTTTGCGAATTAAAAGGGAAGGGAAACGTGCATGGAAAAAAGAGAATACGTTAAGTGCTAAAAATAAAGTTGTGATTTGATTTTAATGGAGCTTATCTTCCAGCATAGGCTGCAGGACATAAAGCAGTCTTTGACAGTGGGCAAGAGCAAATTTTTTTCCCCTCAGAGGAGATTCTTTTTAACTACCTTGCTCCAGCTTTTCTCAGACCTTTCACTGCCAGACCCAGCACTTTCCGCTGTCCCAGAGCGGATGCTGGAGCAGATGCAGGAGTGGCTGGTTATGGAGCAGCAGGTCTTGTTCTACTGCACCAGCAAATAGGAAAAAGCTGGGAGAAGCTAAATGTGGCCACAGGGAGACAAAAAGAGACGGAGTTTGCAAGAGCGCAAAAATGAAAACCAGCCCCACAGTTCAGCTCAGTTCCTAAACAGCCAAACTTTCAGAGAGTGATGCTCCCACTTGGAAACTAGCAGAGGAAAACAGAGAAGCTCTGAGCACAGTGCTTTTCAGGAAAGATTATTAACCTGACACAAACCACTGAGAGAAAATTTCAGCAGCTGTGCAAAGCAGAAGAGCTGTGAGTAACCCGGGAAGCACTGAGGGCAGCAGGAGACGGCAGCTGTACAAGTGAAAACTGGAGATGGTGTCTTCGCTCCTAGAGAGGAACAAAGATACCCTGTATTTCCCTAACCAGTCTCACTTTCACCCCTGTATGATCCCACATGGTAACTCATACTGACTCAATTTATTGCTTTTATTGACAGTTTTCCTGTGTTGTTGCTATAATTGAAACACACTGTAAGAACAGATACATGCTTTTCATTTTTTCTTAGTGGCTTGGCTAAAACTGAATCTTTTTTGGGGTTTTTTTTGAAGATATGAAATAGAAAAATAAGACCAGTTTTGGCAAGTGCCCACTTCTTTCAGCATACTCTGTGTTAAAATTTTCAGTAAGGCCCACTGTGTTGCTCTCAGGGATTTTATGAGCAAGCAGGGATACTTTACCACTTTTGGAGATGCGAAGCAGGAGTCCCTCTCTCTCTGCTGCCTATTGAGGTACTCGAGGTCGGCCAAACAGCTAACCTAGGAACAAAGGTTTGTGACCGAAAAGAGATGGTATAAAACACAAGTTTTCAGTATTTCAGAAACATTCCACTTTCTTCCTTGTTTCAGCGTGGTTTTAGAGATGTTCTGTCTCTTCCAAAGTAGCAAAGGTTCTGAAGTCTTCTATGACTTGAATTTAAAATGCAACAGATACTCCTTTGTGCGTGCGGATGGCAGTTTCTAGCATTAGTTCTGCCCCACAGTTCTTATTTTTCTGCTATTTTAACTCTGCTTCTCTCACCTGATCTTCTAATGTGGCATCCTCCCCAACTAGCGCGCTTAATTACGCAGTCATTCTGCTTGCAGAGTTAAGTGTGACATAGGTTTTTACACAACTAATTTTTTCTTGGGTAGCATTTTCCAAAAGCCCAGGTGAAAAGATTCACTTGATGCCTCTATCCACGCATTATGTGCGTTTCTTTTTGCTTAGTAACTTGAAATTCCATTGCATATAAAATCATTCATTTGCAAGTAGTTTTCCTTTCCCTTAAAGACATGTAAATCATTACTCGCTAGAAGTTCTTTCTTCTATAAAGGACAAGCTACTGTTTTGAGGGCCGTGCACTCTCTCTGAGATCTTCCTCATTTCTGCACAAGAGTTCATCCTCTGAGCACAGCCAAAGGGGAGAGCCAGGCAGAGCAGCAGGGAAACACAGCCACGTATGGCCTGGGAAGAATTTCACACACCTCTTTCCTTTGGTCCCTCAACACGTACTGACAGAAACAAATACGGCTGAGAACACCATCAACCTGATCTGCTCTTTGATTTTTATTTTTTATATAGCGGGGCTGTTCCAGTACACAGATAATTATCAGAAAGTTGATGAGGTTTTGCAATAAGTAATGTAAGCTTTGAACCAGTGCTTAGAATGGTTAGCGTTTAAATACATACAGGGATATTTTGCTGTCCAACACCAGGTAGGGAACATAAACCAGCTGAAATACTTATTCACAGACCTTTCACAATCCAGTTCTGTGTCTGCATAAGACTTCTCAAGCCAGTCAGAGATAGGTACAAGGAATTCAGGGAAAAAAACTGTGAAGTCAAAAGTCTTTAAGCAGCTCAGAGCGTATAAAACTTTTTGAACAGATGGTGAAAGTCAATGAAACAGAAAGGACAAGCTTGTCTATGTGATCATCTCCAGCTCAAGCTTCTCTGCTGACACCAGCAGGATACAGTGTAAATATAAAACAAAAAAATGAAACAAGATGAGTCTGATATCTTCAGCCTCTGCAATGGCATCAGCTGGAATTGCACAGGTGCTCTCATATCACTTGGTTCTGCATCCCTGCTGCCTTTAACCAGATGATGTGCTTTCCTGGGTTTTTTGAAGTGCAGCTGAGATGGGCAGCTTGAGTTAAAAACTTAATCCAGGGAAGACCAAAGCGATTGTGGCAGAGTGTGAGCATGTGTGTGAATCCTGAAAGAAAAAGCAGAGGTAAGATCCCTTCCATCACTGCTCATCCTTAGGCTTGCCCTGCAGGCACCCCACCCAAAGACTTGGACTTGGCCTTGGATACACAGGCAACATGGGGGGAAAAAACTTTCTTCCCTACCCATGCCGTTACAAGTAGCAACCCCTCCAGCTGGACAGCTTTGCATCTGTGTCAATAAATGCAGCTCAGCAGTTAGGGGACTGTGTATCATCTTGTGAACTAAGATTTCAGTGAAACCCCTCTCATCTTGAAGGAAACGAATTTGTTTTGCCAAGCCAACTTGACTTTTCTAAAATAGAAAAATAAACCAGCTAAGCCAGAATGTAAATTTACAAAGTGATTTGGAGAAACTAGAAAGTACTTTTGAAAACCAGAAGGAAAATAAGAGGGAAAATTATAATGTACCAATTAGAGTGGAATGCGAGTCATCCATGCTAATGCAGGATTCTTTTTATTTTGTTTTCCAGGAGCGTCTCCAAAAATATTGAAATTTAGCATCAATACCTCAGACTGGCAGAAAGAATGACAACAATAATAATAAACCACCAAATTTCAAATAGGCAAGAGAAAAGCTAGGTATTTTAGGTTTTATTCACTGTCTTAATAGCTCGTATCCATTAAAATTCATAGAAATTTCAATGGGATCATAACTTCATTGCATTTTTGAAAATCAACAACCAGTAGAGTCCTGTGACAGTGCTTTAGGCTCATGAAAAAGCCTGACGGGAGTAAAAAATACGCTTGCATTTTGTCAATGTTAGTTGCCATCACTTGCACTTCTGAATCAAAACTAGCATGTGTGCACACGTGCACGCATGGATATACATCTTCACATCTTTTTCATAATGATTTCCTTCCTCCCACAAAAAAAAAGGTGGTTTTGTATTGGTTTACCAATGCAGAATATTAGTAACACTGAATTGGTTCACCCCTCAGCCTTGGCAAGGTCCATTAAGATCCAGTGGAAGAAAGAGAAGTGCTTTAAAGTGACAGTTTGTAAGAAAGAGAATCATGTGCAGTCTGTTCACAGATCCTAAAACAGGCTTTTGGGATCTCAAGGTTATGTACATATTTTGACAACAAAGAATTCAGCTCTGAAAAAGAAAGTCCACACCCTTTAAAAATTAAAGAAAATCTTACAGCTCCGTTCCTACAAAACTGTTTAAAATGGTTAAATAAATAAAAACAAAAATGAAGAGAAAGGCTCAAGCTTCCCAGCGCAACTGCAGCCAGCCCAGTCGTGGGGCCAGACCTGGCAGGACATACCGCCGGCTCAAAACTCAGAGGGAAACAAGGCGAGCCTGGCATCGTTCACCTCGGAGCTTTCAGCTGGCCCCTTGGCCCCTCGCCTGCTCCTTCACCTCACTGCGCCCTTCAGACCCACCGCAACAAGCCACCCCCCAGCAAAAGTTCAAAGCCTTATCACCTCCCTGCACCGGGCAGAAACTGCAGCCCTGGGGCTTTGAGGAAGCGGCGGCAGCCAGGGGAAATGGGAGGAAGGGGGGAAAAGCTGCTGCGTCACTGTGTAACGCTTGGCACCCAGTTGCAGGGAGTGAGACAGCAAAGTCAGCTGCAGCCGAGCCTAATCCTCACCAGCAAGGGGGAGAGCAGCAAAGGAAAAGCTGAGGAGGAAACAGCGGGGATTTCCCCTCAGCAACAGTGATATTTGAAAGCATAAAGATATAAATTATTTTTGGACTGTACGGGCACTTAGTAGGAGCCGGGGATTATTTGTGCAGAGGCGTTCAGAAGAGGCTGTAAGCGCTTTGGGAGGATCCTAAACTGCATGTAAACTGAGTAAATCTCTGGTCAGCTGTGAGAGGGAAGCTGCGGTGATTTATTTTAGCTGAAAAGTGTTTTTATAAGCTTATAGGCTTCCTGGGACCTTTGCTTACTGCAATGACCATCATTGCGGCAGTGTTCAAGGCACCTGCTGTCTTCACCTCCTGCTTCTCTCCACGGAGGGTATGACACAGGCACTCTTATTTTCAATGCTAATGATAATTTTCCCTGGGAAATTCAGTGCAAGGGGACTTAAATCCTCTTTTGGGAGCCTCTCAGCCCAAAAGAAATACACATAATAGCAAAATACACCAACTGAAGCTATCAGAACGGCCTCTACCATTTCTACCTGTACTTTCTGAGGGTCCAAGGCACCGTGGGCTCAAATGTGCATGCTCATTTGGTGGGACAGCCCGGTCCCAAAGTCAGGACCCAGCTGGTAACCATCAGCGAACAAGGGAAACAGAAATGACAGGCTCAAAGAGAGGAATCTAGAGCAGGGGCCCCAAAACACTCACATATCGCCTATTACACTGCAAAGACGTCCAGCAGACGCCACCAGCAGGAACCCTGCCCAGATGTGTTAAGCAATTCCCTACTGATACAGATTGCATCAGCTCTCTGGATACAGCTAAATCACGCCAGTAATTTTTGCTGTCCTTGAAACTCTTTAAAATACACAGTAAAAGCTTTTTTTTTTTTAACCATTGTTAAAAATCAGATTGCCTCATATGTTTTATATTTTCAGTTCATTTGCTGGGACGGAGAATATCTTTGGAAAAAGTCTTTATTTCCTTAAACTTAACTCAGCTGTACTACCCATACAGATGAACAGTTTTCAGAAGTAAGGTACAGATAAGTCCAGCAATAACTACAGACTACAGTTTCTTTGCTGTGTAGATGGTGTCTTTCCTTGTTACTGCACAGCCTTTTCAGTTTCAGTGTGCTTTGTCCTCAGTTAATGCACTGGTTCCCCGCTTCTTCAGCCCTTATCAACGTCGAAATTAGGGTTAGGCAGCAGCTAAGCTGGAAGACTGCTCTGACCACCCCTGCTTGCACACTTTGCTTCAAATAATCTCCTGCGTAGAAAAATCTCTCCCAGTCGGAGGGCGGCTTCCCTCCAGCAGCAGCTCGTGCAAACGAATTTTGTGATGGGCCAGAGTATCCTTTCCTCCTCCCCACGAAACCCTAGCCAGATCCCACCACTGTGCATCAAAACAAGGGAGCAAGGTCAAAACGGCACCCGCCTCGTGCCACCTTTCCACCCGAGAGAGGAGGCAGCCCCGTGCATGGAGGGCGCCGGGTCGGGGAGAGTGAAGGAGGCAGGTGCCAGCGGCCGGGTCACGCAGGCATGCCAAGGCCTTTGGCCATGTCCAGCTGCCACCCTCTGTGCTAACTCTTGCTCCTCAGAGGGGACGGGAAAAGCAAACCCTGGAGAGGAGCCGGCAATAACGGGGCTATCCAAAAGGCCACCTTGGAGGAACGGGGTGGTCTCCCACCTCCGCCCCCTGCCTGCCACCCACGCTCCCTCCCCACTACCCCTCTGCCCCCCGCATCCTCCCCAGGCCTGCTGAAGGATCCTGTTTTTCACATCCTGCTCATCCACGAGCAGCCTTACCGATGTCCACAGCCCCTCTGGCTCCAGAAAGGTCTCCTCAAAGTGACTGACAGTGCTGTCACATGCTGAATCTGCTCCCTTTTGCCCAGAGCCGTACTTCCACGGCTCTGGGATGCTCCAGGCTGAGCAGCAGCCAAAACAGAAGAGCACTGACGCCATCCAAGCACCCTGTATGAAGACACCTGATTCAGATGTGGAGTGGATGGGGATCAGCGTAGTCTGCAGGGTTTGGGGAAGGCAGGGAGTGGATGAGGACCAGCAGTTGGAGCGGGAAAAGGCAAAGAAAATCAGGAGGGCAAAATGGGGGACACACAGGTTTGGACGCTGGCAAGAACACGAGGAAAAAAGCATGTAGGGGGAGTAGAAAGGGAAAACTGGGGCTGGCTGAGTAGTGAGAGCATGAAAGAGCAAAGCAGGGACTGGTGTTCAGCAAGGCAGCAGGAATAGCTCTGTATAAATAAAACATCGTACAAGAAGCACAGAAGCCTGGGGAGAACCAGGAATGTGGAGAAAGGCAACCACGTGGCATCAGGAGAGAGCGAGAGGTGCAAAGCAGCATGCAAAGAGAAAGTAGAAAGATTAAAGCAAAAGGTTCTGTGCTCAGGAGCTGAGAGGCATTGAGACTCTCCTTTTTTAATTTTTCTGTCCAGAAATGCCTATGAAAGTCTCTGACAAAGCACCCCAGCTCTCCTGAAAGCCTCAGCCACCCCACACAGGGCAGCTGGCAGCTGCTCTCTGCCACCTTCTTTATTGCGCACCTGGTACCGGTCCTGCAGGGAAACTCGCATTTTTGTCGTGGCTGTTGGCATGTCTGCAGGTATCAACAACATGATAAATCCTGTGTTTTCTTTGCTTTTTAGAAGCCCAGGCTCCCAATCTCAATTCCACCTGCCACGGCACGCAGCATCATGTAACCCCTGTACAGAGAATACGCATTAGGAGACACAATCCACCAAGGACTCTGCTCCACTGACCGAGTTTATTTCTTTTTAAGAGAAGAGATTTCAAATGAAGTATTTGGAGCCCGTGCAAAAACCCCAAATGCCTTCCTCTTAAATTCAAGCACGTGGAAGGAAAACATTTTATTTTTCTGGAGGGAAATAAAAAACATCACACTTCCAGAGTGACACAATCACACTTCCAGGAAGGGTTTCCAGCTAAAAGGAAAACCCATCAATGGACAATTTAGTTTTCTTGAAATGGCATTCTCCCTCAATAAATGAATAAACTTACTTCATTTTTTACCTCAAACTTTCTATTGTTAATCTGTAAAGCGCAGTAATGCTACCTATTCATCTCTTTGAGATGTTATGAAAATAAAGCCATGTAAAGCACTCAG
The DNA here is from genome assembly GCF_018139145.2 of Gymnogyps californianus. NCBI lineage: Eukaryota > Metazoa > Chordata > Aves > Accipitriformes > Cathartidae > Gymnogyps > Gymnogyps californianus. The sequence goes on along the minus strand of NC_059471.1, from coordinate 72,987,488 downwards.
TTGCTATAGTAATTAGCATCACAGGAAAAGGCCAATGAGGAAACAAAGGACATCATTGTCTCCAGAACAGGGTTTAAATCATGCATGAACTGTATGTTAACCTTAAGACCCACATAAAACGATGAGGAGGAAAAAACATACTGAGGCAAAAATCCTGCAAGAATAAATATGCTGTGTGCTGATATAATTAAAGGCTCCATGGCTCACAGAGGCACCTTCCTTCTGACATTTCCTGGGAGACTTTTAGGCGACCTGGCAACCAGAAGAATGTTTGTATTAGTTAATGGTTTTTGTGTCAAACTCTATTTGATTTGCCTTGTATGCGTAATTTAGTCTCTCGCTGGGATACTTGAGGAAATTTTGAATTTGTAAGTTCTTTTTCCATTAGACTTGGTACCTCATAAATATATCTAAACCATACCATACATATATTTAAAAATACTTAAGATAAAACCCCTCAATTTCTGTTCTAACCTTTGCCCACAATCTATTTTTTTGCTCTGGAAGACTTTCCTTTTATCAGCTTTTTGTTCCACTCTATCTTCAATAAAAAAAGAAATGCTTCCTAATCACAAGGCATGACAGGGCTTGCTACGTTTTGAAACAGCAGTATGCTCGGGTGCTTAAGAGCATTTGGCTTTGTGCTTTGCATCTAACCAACAACACACCCAGGTAAGCTGCTATTGGACAGGGACTTAATCCCTGTCATGTTTAATCACTACATTAAAAGATTTAAAGACTAATGTTAAAGGCCATTCAGTTTGGGCACCATAGACTTAAATGATGGAGTTGGGAAAAGCCACTTGGTTTATCCAGGCAAAACCTGTTTTAAATCTTTAAGAACAGAAGCCAGGAGAGCTGAGAAGGACACTACTTCTCTGTGGCCCCCCTTCCCCATGGCTCAGACATCCACCCCAATGCCCTCAGACTTCCTGCAAGTTTCACATACGAGGTGTTACTTGCACCATTTACTTAAGTAGCTGCAATAAACGGTTAGCTCTGGCCCGCTTCTGTTCTGCAGGACACCAATAAGAAAGTTATTAGGTCAGTACTGAATCCACTGAAAAACCCCATCCCTGCTCGGTGCATAAGTCTCTGCAGCAAGGATGACGCATCTGTTCCCCAGTGCAGAAGACATGAGGAGGCCGTTTTACACTCCCTCAAGAATTTGACCCCCAAATGTAAAGTCTCCTCCTTGAATCCCACATTGTTTCGGGATGTGATTGCTAGCAGCAGTAGCCAGGGCTGTTTCTGCCTGTCCAGTTGGCTAAGGAGTTAGAAGGCTCTCTTGGAGGTGTGGACTTTGCTACAGTTCCCCAAGTGGTGTTACCCTGTGCTTAACTCAGATCTCAGGCAGCTGCACATCCAGGTTTGTCCCCTGGGGCCACATGATTCCCATGTTGCATAAACTCCGTTGGCTTCCAAATTCAGTTCTCCAGTCCAAATCCAGTACTAGACATTTTCAGCCTAGCCATTTTCAGCCGGAGGACTCTGATGCTACACATGAACTATGGGGCAAATGCAATGCCTTCTGCACTGTGTCCCAAAGTCTCAGTCCCTCAATGTCCAGATGAGGGGACTGATGGAGGCCACCACGGATTCTTCCTTGAGTTTCTTACAGGTTTTCTTCCAGTGGAAACCAGGGTAGGCAGTGGTGGAGGAGTGATGCACGCCGGCTTTCTCTCTAATGTGCTGTCAGGGTGCAGGTACCACAGCTCAGAGGCATCCTCATGGTTGCCCAGATAGATGCCTCATGTCTCAGAGGATATACCATTCGAAGTCCCTTTCCCTGGCAAAGACCAAGTTTAATCAACTTCAGAGGATGCTTTGAGGATAATTAGTTGTTTAACCAGACCATTTCCAGAGTGTTATTGAGAAGACCAGAGAGCTTGAAGGGTATTTTAGTCCTTTAGTTCGTACTTCCTTACATGTTGTGCTAGTTAACTTTGCTGCTCAGTTTATATCTGTGTTAAGTGTATCTGGAGGTGGTATATAGATGCATCAAATAAAAGAACAAAGTACTAAAATTAATCATCACATTAATTTTAACCATATTCCTACAACATAAATGGAAGCTGAAATTCCAGGTGAGATGGACACCTGAGATGACTTCCATTGAGTAGGGAAAAAATACAACATTCTAAGACCATCGTAATGAACTCTACTGAAGATACAAGATCTTTTTAATTGTATTCATGAATTCATATATGAAAAATCAGGTTTCAGAACTCAAATCATGAGACAGTTGATAGAGAATTTGGGTCTACAGCAAGGTTTCCCCACATTACAATCCCTCTTCTTGCAAAGAAGGGTACAAAGGACTGAACCTGCAAAACCTGCCTCATATGACCTTCCTTGTGAACAACAGGGGCTGTCCAAAGCCTCTCACATTACTTTCCCAAGTGGGTAATAAATTAGTATTGTGATAGCAGTGCATATGGTACCTTTATAATTGCTTTATCTACAGATAAAATTTAGTTTTTCACAGACAACTCTACAGTAATCATCACTCTCGCCAGCTACCAGAACCTGGCACAAACTTCCAGGGAGCAACTCTGTTTCAATAATCAGCTTCTGCCAGCACCCGTGGAGCAAAGACATCCCTCCCTGATGCTTTCCCTGCAGCCCTTTTATCTGTGCTGCCTTGGCTGAAAACACTTTCACAGCCACAAAGCTAACAATATCACACATCTTTTCACACATCAAGTCTTCCTCATACGGTAAAAAAAAAAGAAATTGTAAAACAGCAGACTACACAATGATAACCACTGATGTAGAATCATATAAGGGTCTTATCAGTAAGGTCATTCCTTATGAATGCTCATTTAGATTTACAATGCCTCTATAGAAACAATTAGCAATTTATTCCATTTATCCCCATTTTAAGTTAACAATATGTGGAGTCATTCAAACTATGCAACTTTTTTTTCAATTAAAAATAAGCCACTTGTTTTCCCACCAATTCCTTATCAGGGTAATAAAAATTGTGTTTGTCATAGGTGTATGACATCCCAATACAGGCAGGTTTTAATACTGCAGACCAACTTTTTCAAATGTTAGGCTTTATCATACGTTTGCCTTGTCTTTTCATGCATCAACGTGCACACGCACACACGCACAGATAAATACAAACAGAAAAGCTAAGGAAAATAAAATACTTTCTAGCCCAACCACTGCTAGCAACAGACACTTGAAAATGAGACAAATCATGATCTCCGTACACAAAAGAATTATTTGCTCAAGTAGGTCAGGGAAGATTTGGCCTAGGATGTTGTTTAATGGAAATGCAATGTAAAAGACTTTGCAGTTCGAATATTCCATCATTCACATGACTTGCATACAGTCTGTGGCATAAACAGCATGGAAAGTGGGCTCCTCTTGTGCTAAGTATTTTTTTTTTTTAATTTAAGAGAATGGAAACTGAAATATGAGCACAAAGGAGTCGTCAATGGGTGTCACTCTGTGAGGTGGCCTCTCCAGTTCTCCCTCACCATAAACACGTGTGTCTGTGGAAGGAAGATAAAGGTTGCATGCCCTCTGTGTCTGTGATGGGACAACATGAGAGGTGTTTTCTTCTTCTAAGGAAAGTTCAACATGAAGTATAGAGCTGTTGTTCCTTATGTATTCCTCACCCAAATATTTGCACATTGCCACAGTAAGACAGAGGATCAGAACTTCACCTGGTGTTAAACTTCAGAGCTCATATCTAGTCCTGAGTGTTTTGACACTAATTTTGATATTATTTTCAACTACTTTCAGTTCATGATTTTACAGATTTGGCATCACTTTATTCTGGGGGGGGGGGGGGGGAAAGAAGATTTACGCATGATAGCTAATGTTTCAGCTAATTATGTCTTAATTAGTAATTAAGCATATGATGCGCTTATGACACACTGTGTGAAAGTACTATTTCCAGCATTACAAGCATTATAGCATTAGAAATCACTCTACAACTCTAATTCTAGTTCATAAATTATTACAAGCACTTACTATGCTATATAACTCTTAGCTGAGGATCCTACATGCTTATAACTAAGCTTTTGAGAAGCCTGGAGTCTTGGCAGAAAAATCAAACCACAGTATTCACTCTCAGGGCAAAGATTTTCTTGTGTAAATCTTCCTTTCAGGTTCAGTAGGAGTGTTTTTATGGAGAAGGGAAAAAAAAAAGCAGGGGGGGGCTACTTGCTACATTTAGGAGCTCATTTGTGTAATTGAAGAGTGGAGAGCATAACGGTGTCTGTAAGCATGGAATTAACAAAAATTGTAAGATGAAAACGGAAGGATGTTACTTCTGGAGTGTAACATGCCAGTCTTAGAAACATCAGTGTGGACACTTTAATGAAAGATAAACCCCCATCCTACACAATGCATCTTACCACATTTCCCCTCATTCTGAGGGACAGAGCCGTCAGCAATTTCCAGCTGTTCACTCCAGGCTGGAGGGGGTAATTTGTGCCTTAAAGGAAAACTTCCCATTCCAACACGGAAGTTCGCACTGGTGATTGAGTCTCAAAGATGCAATTCTTATGACTTTGGCTCCAACAGCACACCAATTTAAATTTACTGTACCTTTTCACCTCCTTTATTGTCATTACAGATAAGAAGTCCTAAATAACAGACAAGCATCTAGTCTTGCTCATACAGTAAGAACAAGAAACCAAAAACCAGCAGACTATGCTGTGATGTCCGCTGTTACAAAATCTACATTGTATAAGGCTCTTACCCTTGAAGTTATGCCTTGCAAGTGCTCATCCAGCTTTACAACACCTTTATGTCTGTAATGACATCAATTTTGATCAATTTAGAAGTGTGAGATTGTATTAATTTTCAATATCCTCCTAGAATGGTGAGGATACCAGGTGAGGTACTTCTTAAATCAGACGTCACTTGTGAAAAAGCATATAGGCACTCACCTGCTGCTTCCTTTTGCAAAAGCAGTGTCAGTTCAACCTTTCAGGGTTACAGAATAATCCCTGGGCATAGAATCACATCTCCTCTGTGATTTTTTTTTTAGGATTTCTTTCCGTAATTGCAAGGCTGTCAGGGAACTTGTAGGCTTACAAAGGAAAACCTGACAAGAAGTCAAAATTAACATTTATTGTATCTGTTTGAATCTGATTCTCATGTGCATGAAGAGCACTGTATTTCTTCTTCAATGTCTCTAACAGTGTGAAGTAGCTGGTTTTTATTTTTAAGTGCCTGCAATAAATGATCCCTGTAGGTTAGTAAAGAAACTACTTAAAGGACCTTGCCTGATCTTTAGCAACACAATAATTTGCTCACAAGCTTGGCCTTTTCCATATAAGTAAAGTAAAATCAGTATTTCACAGTTCACACAGATTAAACACCAGCCTAGAAAATCAGCAATATACTGTTTCATACCTGAGCAGACTTTCTGAGAGACCAGAGAATGAAGATCCTGTTTTAAAAGATACTTATTTTCAGTTCAAATGAGTTCTGCATCCAGACAGCTCCAGTCATCATATTTGAAAGAGAAAAGCAATGGGAACAAGGAGCTCTGAAGCACCTTGGTAAAACTCCAAGGTGTATTTCCATCCCAAGAGCCAAACCTTTCAGTACTTATTCAGGCAAAACTCCCACGTATTTCAACTGGATTTTCCTCTGTCATGTAGGATTTCATTTTCTCAGTGAAAATATCTGTATTTCTTCAGCATGCCAGATGATAGAAAGTATTATTTTCTAATATTACAAAATGTAAAATTAGGAAAGCAAAACTGTGAAAGGAAAAGCACAAATGCAAAGAAGACCCCTTACCGTAGATCTATGTTTGGGCAGTGGTGGATTGACATGTATGGGATAGATGTTCAATGCTTTTCCAGACAAAACACTTACTGAATGCATTTGCTGGGTACATAATGGCCTGGATGATCTCTTTTGCAATACGGGCATTACCAGTCCAGAGTATATTTCAGCTCTGGGGTCAAGAGGTGTGACATGGCCACATGCCAATGTCACATGGGGCTGAGACGGGGATTATATAGTAGTTTCCATAGAAAGGCAATGCAGGCACATGGGTCAGATGCAGCCTGCAACACGCTCTAGCAGGACCCCAAGCATAAAACTACATCCTCCAGGAGATATCTGTATGGTGTCTTCCAATCCTACACTTCTGTGGTGAGCCCATCACTGGGGATAGTAGTTGTCTCAGGAGACAAACAAGCTATAGGACTTTTAACCTCTGGGTTCAAACACAATTCATCCCCACTTTGGTAATAAATTAACATTTTCATCCCCTTCTCCCCAGCTACACTCTTCAATGGTCAATGCCTCCCACGTCCTTGTCCTTCTGCCCCCTCCTCTGATGTTCCTTGGAAGTAAGGCAGGGAGCAAGACCCAAAACACAGGAATTAAATTTCCACCTAATACTAAAACCAGGCAATTCATTGGGACAAGGCATGTGAGGCAGCTTAAACTCTCCTTCTCCCCCACGCCCTCTTACTTCTGTGCTTTGCTGCAAGGGGCAGTCAGCCAAGCATCTGGTGTTTATATACTGATGAAAAAACATTGTGACTTGTATATTCTACCTTTTGGGTAAGGACATACTGCAGGGTAGGTCCCAGTAGCTACATGAGGTTGAACGTGGTATAGCTGTCTCTGCAGCAGCAAGAGCTACAGTAAAATAAGTACTGCTGCTGAGGAAAGGAGGGGAGCCGAGCTTCTCTTCTAACATCTTCTAGCACCTGAGCCAAGAGAGGTTGGATCTGTGACTGATGCTTTTTCTACTCAAGCTAAATAAGGTTTCATCTTCAAGCAGACACCCCTCGGGAGTGCCCTCCTTTTCAAATTAAAACCTCCCCAGACAACAGTATTACTAATGCAACTGTATAAAAATACAGGGTGTGGAAAGCTGCATATTGTATGCTAATTACTTGAGCCTTCAACTTTTCAATTATGTCATGATGACCTTTTAAAAATCATTTATTGACTGGAAAAAATACGGATAGCTGGTTGGACCTGATTTCACCAAGGTGCTGCTGCAGTGCTAATAACCAAACCATGCTTTGTATTCAAGGAATGAGCTGTTTAAATAGGAAAGTAATTATGACATTAAAATGCCAAAGAAAAAAAAATTGTAAATTGAATTTGTCACTGTGTAGTATAACCCAAGGGTAAAGTGAGTTTCTGGCATGACACAAGTTTCTCTTGGAAAAATAGAGTGTCTTGTCTCAAAAGCAGTATTACCAATTGGGCATTGTGCGATCCCTTGTTTTAGAAAAACATGTGCTGTGTTTGCACTGGGATTGCTTGTCAGATTTTTTTTTTAGCCATGGCAGGTTGTTAAATGCAGATGCCTGCACCCTTCCAAGCATTATTAAGCATGTCACATTAATTGCACAAAGTCATTTTGCTCTGCTCAGCAAGTCAGACTTCTATATATATCTTGGAAAAATAATGTAGGCATGTGGTCAGAAAAACAGCTGTCAGTCAGGCTTCTCTTTTACAACTGAAACAACAGTTAACCCAAACCTGCATAGCTATGTGATGTAAGGCCGTTTCAGCTGCGCTGTGTGCTGCAGAACATACCAAGACGTCCCCATGAAATCTCTGAGTAAACAAAAGCATTGCTCCTAAGCACCTTTCACAACTACAGCAACTGCTCGAGACTTCTTTCTGAAACCAGACACCATGTCAGGAACCAGGGCCAGGCTGTGAATGTAGAAAAGTGCATGATACAGCACAGCAGAGAGCAAAAAGGCAGAAAAAAATGGGTTGAAAATCCCTGCAGTGCTGGCATCCTCACAGTACAGAACCAGAAAGAATGCAGAATGGCCAAAAGAAAGAGCATTTCCAGTTCATCTGCAAAGGTGACCAAAGGAAATAACATGGGGACCTGCAGCAAAGCACAAATGTCTATATTCTGCTCCCTCAGGATGACTGCAGGAGGTAAGTGCAAGGCTGGCAGAAAGATGGTACATGAGACTCAGAGACGAAGGGGTGTGCATGAGCTGCTTCTCCTTTCACCCGATTTCTTTTCAGAGGCCGCTGTGCCGGGCGAAGCATTCAGGGAAACAAGACTCTCCCTGGACAGGCTCACTTCAGCGAAATGCAGCGGGAAATCTCCCTCAGCTCGCAGGGAGGAACGAAAACACCCTCACTCGATCGTCTTCGGGCCAGAAGTGGGAACTGCTTCAAGATAACATGAACCTCCACATCACACCTTAACCAAGAGACCAGTTCATCTCTTCATGTGGGGAAAGGGGAGAACAAGTGTGCTTTTCAGGACTCAGAAGCATGCACGGCGCTTCAGAAATGCCCATGGCAAAGTTCCATCTTTCAGGTTAAAATGAAGAACTGGAGGTAAGTAGCTCAGATCCTAGAATGAAATATTGAAAACCACTCTCGATAGTATGTTCACTGATCACTCATCACCTTTTCCTTCTCTGGTGGGAATTTAAGTTAATTGGAGGCATACCTGACAAAAGTGAATGTCAAGTTTAGTCAAGTTTAGTCAAGGAATGAAATAAACTTTTCTGAGTACTGCTTGCATTTTGCTTCTGTATTTTTCAAACTAATGTTTCTGTCTTGTGAATAAAAAGAGCAGTAATTTGGTAGAGTTTAAACATTCTCCTTGCTGTTCCTACACACCAAACCAATAACAAAAGCTAAGACTTGTTTTCAGACATCAAAAATCAACATTGGCAAAAAACCACACCTGTATAAAAACATATGGGAGGTGGGGTGGAATCATATCTGGCCCATCTCCAGAGGACTTTGAAAAGTGAAGTGCCTGTTTCCCTATTTCCACTTGCTTCACTCATGTCTGACTCCACTATGAGTTTTATCACAGCTCTCAATACAAGGAGGGACACCTTTACCTTAAGTGGCAAGGGGTGGAGTGGCCAGAAGGGGCTGGACAGGTTTTACGATTTTAGGAGCACATTACTAAACACTTCAAATTAGTTAACTCCTCACCGTCATGACAGGAATGAGAGGAGAAAAGGCTAGAAGCAACGCCCACTTTAGTTGTGACCTGCCTTCTCCTACAGCCAGGGCTCCAGCTCAAAGCATCTCGCTTGCCTGCCGAGGCCTGGCCATGCAGCCTCCACCACACTGTCTTAGCTTCACCACCTGCTTAAGATAAGGATTACACTCTGTTAAGCCAACTGACTTGCAGTCCCCTATAGACAGCCTTAAGAGCTCAAGTCCCCCTGCCTGCGTCAAAAATGAGGAGATCTGAGTTACGAGTGTTATCCCCACCTCCAGATCTCTACCAGGGAAAAAGAGAGGAACAGATGAGAGGACAGACCACCACAGTCCATCATCATCACCCAGTCACTACGGGGACTTTTTATCTCTCAGTTGCCCAGACTAAGCTCTAACTCAGAACTTCAGTATTTCATTATATTGCTGATGCTCTTTTCCCCTTCCTTATCTTTTTATCTGCAAAGAGAGGCATAAAGGCTTCAGCTATCAGCAAGTCAAAGCATTTGGCTTGGCTCCCAAAGGCTCATAACACTTCAGTGTACTCCTGTCCAAAGATGAAGTAAGGTAGATGGTTCACAAAAAGATGCTATCATCTAAGGGGTTACACTTACAGAGCTTCACAATCTAATTTTCACTCACATAATTATTTGAAATCAACACAAAAAAAGTATTATCAGGTCATTTGTATTGGGGTTTTCACATGAAATGAGAACAGGACACACTCACTGTTCTGTGAGTGTTTACAAAGACATCTCCAGAGGAAACTATTTTCTACAAAGCTCTGAAGTGAGACGTCAACATCTACTGAAATTAATATGCAGCAGACTTGGTTCACGATGGCACTTCTCCAGCATCACAAGTAAATGGCGAACTAGGCTTGGGATTCTATTTTTAATGTCCTTTTCCTCCCGCTGGAAACCGCTGCCTATTCCATAAAACTTGTGTATGAGGCAAGTTGTATTTGTTCCCCTTCAGCAGTTAAAAAAAGACACTTGTTTCCAAGTGTTCAGATGCTAAGCTTAGATTTTCTGCAGGGCTTCTACTTAGCGACCAGGTTATTAGCTATAATTGTTGTTTTTTACTTTTTTACCAAGAATTACTTCAGTCACGCAATTGAAGCATCTCACTGGAGCCTGCTCTGTGGAGGGGACTGCTGCAAAATACAGTCTAACCACTTGTTCTCCTCAGCTGCAGTCCACACCCAGGCCCTAGAGCTGCAGCAGGGATTAGTGAGGAAGCAGCGAGGGAGTGGTGGCTTTTCCACAGGAATTCCAATCAGATTTCTCCAAATTCCGAGTCTGCTCAGCTGGGCAGATCCAGTTGCTTTCCAGCAGCTGGCTATACCAATGTAAAGTAGCTAAAAGCACTCAAGGCAGCAAAAGCATTTCTGTACCCCAATATCCGAGCACTTCAGAATATGTAACATACTTAAATGAGGCGGGAAAGTACAATTATCCCCTTTGTAACAGAAACAACTTGGGCACACCAATGCCCACAGTTAATCTATGGCTAGTCAAGCTACTTCAGTGTAAAAAAAAGTTGCAAGCACATGATATAAAACCTAAAAGTGATTTAGTACTTCCCTCAAAACAGCAATTTATCTCTAGCAGAATCAAAGTGAAATCCATCACGCAGCTTGGTCATCCATGCACCACTGCTATAGAGCAAATTGCTCTGGGTATATTCCTTAACGTATCATTCTTTGCATGTCCACAGCCAATATGATTTGTCCCACACCTCCTCAAACAGAAGGAAGGCTGAGTCTTTTCATACCTGTGTCCTATTCAGAGAAGTCTCCTTCCCATACCTCTGCATCCAGCCAGTGCAATACATAAACCCCAGCATCCACCTCAGCTGGATCCATCCTGCACATTTCCTCTATCTCCTACCATCTGCCTCTTCCTCACAATTGCATTGGTTTCTTCAGAGGAAAACCTGTGACATGTCTAAGCAGTATTACCTCAGAGCAGTGATGGGCCACGAGCTGACCATTACTAACCAGGGACAAGATCTCAGGATTGCAAACAATAGTTTGGAAAAAAATGCACTTGATGCTCTGCAAGGCCCAAAAACCCAACTCTGAACCAAGTGTCAGCTGTTTGGAAACAAAGAGGGGTAAAAAAAGACCATCATCGTATAAATCCATGGTGTCCCTATCTTGGATATTTTGAGCAGTCCTTGTCCTTCCTGCTGTAAGGATGCAAGAAGATGACCAAATGTCCTGATAAAGGTTATGGCGACAGCTTCCATGCAATGATTGACTGGGATATATTCCAGGAAGGGCTTTAGGAGCATCATCTCAGCATGCAGGGATGAAATTGTGAAGGCCTAAGCTAGGCCGGAGTTGAAACTGGTGAGGGATGTGAAGGACAATAAGAGCATCTGTAGGTACATCAGCAACAAAAGGACTAAGGAAATTGTGGCGCTGCTGCTTAATGGGGCAGAGCACCTAGTGGCACAGGACACAGAAAAGACTATGTCAGTGCCGTCGCTACTGGCAAGGTGTGGTCTTGGGGATCCCAGATCCCTATGGGTAGCAGCAAAGCCTGGGGGAGAAAGGTGCTGCTCACAGAAGAGGAGGATGACATTATGCACTACTTAGATAAACTGGACATATGTAAGCTCATGGGATCAGATGGGAAGCAACCAAGCACACTGAGAGCTGGCCAGTGTCATTGTGAGGCCACCTTCTGTCATCTCTGAATGATCGTGGTGTTCATGGGAGGTCCCCAACAGCCAGAGGCAAGGAGGATGTGGGGAAGTCATGGCTGACCAGCTTCATCTGAAACTCTGGGAGGTTATTTCCAGATGCAGTAAGAGCAAGAAGGTGACTGGGAACAGCCAGCATGGATTTACCAATAGCAAATTATGCCTGACCGGCCTGAGCACCTCTGTGATGAGAAGACTGGCTCTGTAGGCAAGGGGAGAGCAGAAGATGTTGTTTACTTGGACTTTAGCCTGTGACATGCTTCCCCATAGCATCCTTATAGCCAAGCAGGAGATAGGGACTGGACATGTGGGCTCTGCAACAGAGCAAGGGAAAAGCAGCAAGAGAGTGCATCTTCCAGATCCAGTTTTCTCAATATTATTATTTCTGAGGTAACAGGAAATTCTGAGGTAACATGGCACAATAAACTTTGTCCTGAATCTGAAATTTTAATACATCAAAGTTGGCAGGTTTTGCTACTGTGTGGGAGAGAGCCTCCAGATGCAGAAGTCTGTGTTCATTTCAGTGATTATTTTTAGATGAACACCTATGTCCATCTGAGCAATGTACCCTGCTTTCAGACCACACTGAAGTACAAGAATACTTCATCCAGTCTTAATATTTCAATTATACATCTGCCCACCATCTTCTTTGTGAGTACCAGGACTCTGTGCGCTGATTTGTAAAGACGCAGTTTAAGCCCATTGGTCTTACCACCTATTACCCTGTAACATACATTAGGTCTTCCAAAATTGGGCTAAAAACTGTAACATATCCATGTCTTCTTAAAGATCTTAAACACACATTTCCTGGCTCAGAACAAATACTTGGCTTCAGTATCATGCTTTTGTGAATTTATGTTTATGGTTTTAACAGCTTATTCTAACATTTAAGAACTTCTCATGCTTCTAGATTACACTTTAAAAAAAAAAAAGAGTAAACTCTTTGCTAGGGTAGAACGACCCCTATTTAATTGCCTTTATTAAGGCATAATGCAAAAAAGATTCAGATCTGTTTTCCTTTTTTCTTTCTACTTACTCCTTCGCCCCCACCATGCTTGCAGCTCCACATATTTAATGCCTAAAAAAAGTCAAAACCCCAAAGTCAAATTTTGCACACGTTGCCCAATTTTGAAATTATTTGATCAACCTGCTTTCAACACTGACCTGCCAAAACCTCAATTTTGCTTGTGTTCTTAAAATCCCTCAAAAAGCATACTTGCAATGCATAGGCCTCAGGGTAGGTAGGAAAGGAAAGAAATGACCCAAAAGGCAACAGAAAAATTATTTGTAGGGGCAGACAAATGAGCCAGGCTTCAGGCAGGGCTGTGCAGGACCAGAGGGTTTCTCGCCAACCCTTAGGGCCGCATGCCCAGGCCTTGCTGCTCCCTGACCCTCCCAGCCCTGCCAGCCAGTTCTGTGCTCTGCGCCCCTCAGGGTTTGGGGTTTGAGTAACACCGGGCTTTTGGTGACCTAAATTTACACCATGGCGGCCCTCTGCCCACCCGCCCGATGCTCCGGGCTGCGACGGCAAGGCCCTCCCTGCGCCTCGCCATGAGCTGGGCACCCAGCCCTTGCTCTCCCCGTCCTCTCCTCCCTCGCCTGCCGAGGGGCCCGACACAGCTAGGGTGGCCAGGCCAGGCGCTGCCTGTCCTCGTGTGCCTGGGCCGGCAGCAGCAGGGGCATATGGCTTCAGCACAGGCTCCCTTCCAGAGGTCACCGGCCGTTCCCCTTCCTGCGCTCCCTGCCACCGGCCAGCCCTGGCACCCAGCCCAGGTTAAACTTGATAAACCCCGGGGCGGGCTGCCATGGAGCCCGCCAGACGGGCCTGACACTGCAGCAGGGCTCGGCGGTGGCGGGGCTCGACGGTGGCCGGGCTCGGTGGGGGGACCTCGCCGAGGGGTGAGAAGGCGGCGGCAGCAGCGGCTGCTCTCCTCGCCCGCAGCAGCGATGGCCCCTCGCTGTGCCACGGCCCCTCGCTGTGCCACCGCCCCTGGGCTGCGTGCGTGCCTCGATGGCTGCGAGCCTGCCTGCCTGCAGCTGGGCGTGTGTGTGAGCAAGGGGGGTGTGTGGGGGTGTGTGTGCGTGCACATGCGAAGGTATGTATGTATGTGCGTGTGCATACGTGTGTGCCTGTGCGCATAGTATCAATGTGCATGCACGTATGTGTGCATACGTGTATAATGTATGCACGCGCATACATGTCTCCATAGGTGTGTTTATGTGTATGTCCCCTGCTATGTACGCCTGTATGCACCTGTATAAGTACCTCTGTGTACCTGTCAATGCGCACACGTATATGCGGTTATGTGTGTACGTGCCCGTATGTGTACACTTACGTATGTGCGCGTGGGCGCGTGCCCCCGGCGCCGCCGCGCTCCCCGCCAACGGCCGCCCTTCTCCCTCCCCCACCCCGCCTAGGGACTGCCCCCGGAGCCTGCGGACGCGCATGCGCGACTCCGAGCTCCGCCCCGCCCGTCGCGTCACCACCCCGCGCGCTGGACTGACCGCCGCCACATAGGGAGGGAGCCCCCGCCCCCGCCCCCGCCCCATCGCTCCCTTGCCCTCTTCCAACATGGCAGCCCTCGCCTCACGCAGGCAGGCACGCAGGCGCCGCCTCGGCTCCCTTCCGCCGGGCGCCGCGGGTGAAAAAGGCAGGAAGGAACCAGCCCGGGAACTCTATGGTTTCCCGCGGTGGGTAGCGTGGCGCAGCCGCCTCGTCCGCCCGCCCCCGCCCGCGTTGCACGCCGGGACACAGTGGGTCCTCCTTCCTGCCCCCCACCCCCCACCCCCGCCCGCCGCGAGTCCTCCGAGCTTGCGCCGCGCCGATATCCGCGTTGCTCCCAAGATGGTGGCGCGGGGCTCGGGCTGAGAGCGAGCGAGTCCGCGAGAGGAGGCGCACCCGCGGGCCCGGCCTGCCCTCCCGCCCCTGCGCGCCGCGCCGCCGGCCTCGCCAGGCCGCTCGCCTCTCCCTTCCCCGCTCCGCCAGGCCGCGGCCCCGTCTCCTCCGCCCCGGGGCCCCGACGACTCCACCGGCAGCAGCAGCAGCAGCGGCGGCGGCGCCTCCTCGCCTGCGGCCCGGCCCCGAGCGCAGCGCGGCCCCCGCATGAGCCCGGGCGGCGGCGGCGGCGGGAGTGACCGGGAGCAGCAGGCCGCGGCGCCCAGGTCGGTAGGCGCTGCGCAGCGCCCGGCCCGGGGGAGGGCCGGGAGGGGGATGGCGCCCGTCTCACGCCGGCCCTGAAGGGGAGGGAGCCGGGAGGCGGCCCTGCCCGCTTCCCTCCGCCGGGGAGGTCCCCCACCCCAGGTGGGGAAGGCGGGCGGGAGGCGCCGGCGGCAGGCGTGCGTGGCCTCGGTGGTCCTCTCCCTTCTCCCCGTGAGGCACATGGGTGCGGGGCCGCCCCGTCCCTCCCCAGAAGCGGGAAGGCCGGGCGGGCGGGTGGCTCCGGGCTTCAGCCCGCCCCCCCGGGGAGACCGGGCTTGCTGGGCGACCTTGGGTGAACCCAGCCTGCCCCTGCCTCAGTTTCCCGGCTCGGCCGAGCGGCGCAGCGGCGGTGCCCGCTCCGCGGGGCTGCTGTGGGCATGGGGCACCTCGGTGCCTTCGGCCCGGTCCGCTGTGGTAGCCGGGGAGGTACGGGTATGTGAAGTACTGCGAGGGTGCATAACTACTGTGCAAGGCCTTCTTAACAAAGTAGGTATGTTCACTTGCTCGTGTTACCTTCTGTCCAGTCTGAAGAGTTGGATCTGCTAACCTGTGAACAGGCTGCTTTGCTGATAAATGTGATCTATCACTGCTGACTGCAGGACTTTCTGAGTTTCAGGTTTTAAGCATACCTGCAGTATTTCTTTTAAAGGAACTCTATGGTTTGTTATGGTTCACAGTTGATTTGTAAATCAGATGTCTAAGATGATGTGATGTGGTCATTCAGAAGTTACTACTGCTTAGGAAACAAGACATGTTCCACAACTCTCCTTTAAGTGGCAAGAACCTGTAATCTATAAACTTGTAGTTATGCCTTTTTTTCCTCCAGTTAGTGGAAATACTTGTTTATGCTTCCTTCTGCATAAGCAATGTTCTAATTCTGGGACAAAGCCTGTGTCTTGCACATCACTTCGGGTATGGTCCCTCTGTGTCTGTATGGAGACTTCCCTACCTCAGGAGTCTGTGCAAACCTGAGGCTCGGTGAGAATGAGCTTGACAGATTAGTTTTATCATGCATCTTGCATGTCTACCAAAAAGTTCCTCAGTGGGAAATTGTACCTGATTTTAGCTTTGATTTCCTGTCAAAGACCTATGTGATTGTATTGTCAGTTTATCTTTTTCTTTTTTTTTTTTTAACTGGTTTGAAAGGGGGAGGTCTAAAAGACAATCTTAAGTTCCCAATTCATGCAAATAGCATCCAGTTAGAGAGAGATTCCCTGCTAAGGGAGAAGCTACACTCTAAGTTTGACTGCATTGTTAGACATCTATGACAGGGAGGGAGAATAATGGAGGTGGTGAGAGGTACCTATTGATAAGAATGAAAACTGCTGGAAAACAGGCTTTACAGTTCTCACAAGCTGCTTGGTTTGGATGGTGGCACTAAATACTCTGTGCCCTTTCATCTTGGAAACAGTTGAAGGTACTTTTTTTTAAAAAAATTCATATTTTTTAAAATTTGAAAATACTGTGAAACTCAGAGTTTAATGAATGTGTTGAATTGAAAATATGAAGTGTGCATTACCAAATTGCTATGGATATTCAATAGTTTTCCTCACATACATTTGTCTTTTAAAACAGATGCAGTTTGCAGTGCTTATCACTTGTCTTTGTAACAGTAATGTTCTGTTAGTTCAATACAGACAAACCTTGGAAGCTAGACCACTGCTTAGGTTTACAGGGCTGAAAAATACCTTTAACTGAAATTATTTCTGTGCAACGTTACAGATACTTCATCTCTCTTTTATGAATACCTTCCATTCCACTCTAAATGTTTGCGACTTAATGTTGCATCTTTCATACTGGAATTAACAAGTTCTTTTTCTGTTTACCAGAGTTGCTTGCTATTTTTCCTCACTGGAGTATCCTGAGTATCTCCCAAGAATTTAGAAATAAAAGCACCAAGCTAGACGGCAAATTAAATAGTTTGATTTGTTTGAGGTTTTTTAGGGTTATGATTGGGTGACTGAAGGAAAGGCAGGCTTGAAAAAGCAGAGGTGTTTAACTTTTTCACAGCAGTGTGTTTCACAGCCTAGATCTCTCAGTCCAGGTCCCCTTCAGAATTCTAACATTGTGTGGGTTTGATCCTTTTTTTAATAGTAAACAAAACTTTTAGTCTTTTTTTAATTGCTGCCGCTGCTTAAAGACATATGCAAATGATGATTCTTTTGTGAATGGAATTTAAAACTGTGTGTATATGTTAAATACATATAGGGATGTTCTCAGCTTGTTAGAGTCCCTGTTGGAGCACCTTGAGATTGTACCTGTTCTAATCGACTTGAGAAGATAAAACAGGTTCTCTTTCTTTTCATTTAACTTCACTTTTTGTAGGAGAAAACCTGCTTCGGAAATAGGAAATGACATACGTACCCCAGTATAAAATCATGCTTATTTCATTATGAATATGTGTTTTGTTGACGTGTTCTTTGTTAGTTCTGTATGAATTCACAGGTTCTACTTAACCAAATACCTAATTGGGGGGGGATATCTTTCAGTCAAATAGTAATAAACATGTTTAATTGTGAACATGTTGAAGCTTATAACATTTTGTATAAACAGTAATTAGTATAGTACATGATATGACACTTATGGAATGAATTTAGTGTTTACATTTTTGTAAATATGCATCATCTTAGTTCTTGCTATACAGGGAAGACTTATATTTTTTTTTCCCTCTGCTGCTTTTGGTTTCAGTTTACTTAGTGAATGTCCAGAGAGAATTCATCTTTTTTTAAATGCAGGAAATATCTTTCTCCCTCCCCACACCAGTGTATTCATACACTGGAAGATAAAAGTCACTAATTCTTAAAAATAGAACATGCAATTGAGGGACAAGGGGAGAGAATTCCTAAAGTATGTAGGCATACATCTTATTTCCAGTGTCAATCTTACATTCTGGTACTGTGGGCCAGGTCTTTGCATCACTTCAGTTAATGAATTGATACTGATTTGTAAACAAAGCAGGTATGTTTTACACTTTTTCTGAAGTATCCAGTATATTTAAGGTAGCTATGAGTTTTGTAGAGAAGCAATGTTGAAAGATTTTCTGTCATTAATCAAATTCTGATTTGTACACGGAAGCAGAGGGGTAATACATTTGCTATCAGGGTCTGTAACAAATAATTTAGAATATAATGTTTACTTTTTTGAAATATAATCTTCTCCCCCCCCCCAGGAGAGTGCTGTAAGCTTTGCTAAATAGTTGGTTCCCAGAGACAACAGCAATGAGCAAATCGCATGTTTGAAATGACTTTTGTCACCTTAAATACTTTGACCTTAACATTTACTGCATTAACTTCCTGTATTTACAGGCAGTGCCTGACAGCCTTGTAAGACTGTATTGCCCATGAATAAAAGTTTGGAAAAAAACCTGGTTCTTACGAATAGTAACGTGTGTAATGTATCTGGTTGGTTAGCAGAAAGTCAGCAAATACAGTGTAAAGGTAATATTTTGTAACAAAGCAACACTTCAGCAGCTATACCAGCTGGTGAGACATTTCTTCAGGAAAATAACCTCGTAGGAGAAATATAAAAAAGATAAAATCAAATAGTGTTGAGATCCAGGATTCATGCTTGGCAATGTAACACGTGACCTAATAGCAGTTTAAATTGCTATTTTTGAATAGTTCCACCTTCTTGTGGCTAGGAGTGACAGAACTTATTGACAAAATAACTTACTGGTTGCAAAATTACACTATAAATTAAATATTACCATAGTGTTCTGTCTCACAAATACTCTTATGAATGAATCTCTTAAAGGAAGTATTAACTACTTCTTACTTCTAATAGGTTGAGCCTGCTTCCCTGTATTATGCAAACTGCTGAATGGAGGAAGGGGGTGGAAGTCAGTCTTTACCGATACTCTTTCTGTTACCATCCTGCATGGTTCTTTACCCATGTTTTACAGAGTGGTGAAGAATTAGGAGAAGCTGCAGTTGTTCAGCTGAGTGGAACTAAATGGGTGGCTTCCCTCTGGACCCTCACTTCACTGTCTTAGGTAAGAGAGGTGACCTGCTTCTTTTGAAGCAACTTGCATTTCCTTAGAACAGAGATATATGTGTTTTAAGAGAAACTTCTAGTTAGCGAGGCAGAGGTTTGGACTCTTCTGTTTTTTGTTTGGTTTTTTGTAATCTGATGGCTTGAAAAGGATATTCACAGTATGTAGCTGTTCAAGACTTTTCATCAAAAAGCATTACGGTTTGCATCCATCTAAATAGCTTTAAAAACATGCTCTATGTTCACATACTTTATCTCTTAGAATCATGCTTATCTTGTGTAGTATGTCAACAGTGGGACTGTCCCGGAGGTGAATTACAGCGGTGATGGTTTAGCACAAACTTGAACTGATGTACTAGGTGGCTGCTTGATACAGAGGGTACCACTTTTTTTCATAGAATCATAGAATAGTTTGGGTTGGAAGGGACCTTTAAAGGTCATCTAGTCCAACCCCCCTGCAGTGAGCAGGGACATTTTCAACTAGACCAGGTTGCTCAGAGCCCTGTCCAGCCTGACCTTGAATGTTTCCAGGGATGGGGCATCTGCCACCTCTGGGCAACCTGTTCCAGTGTTTCACCACCCTCATCGTAAAAAATTTCTTCCTTGTATCTAGTCTGAATCTACCCTCCTTTAGGTTAAAACCATTACCCCTTGTCCTATTGCAGCAGGCCCTGCTAAAATGTTTGTCCCCATCTTTCTTATAAGCCCCCTTTAAGTATTGAAAAGCCACCATAAGGTCTCCCCAGAGCCTTCTTTTCTCCAGGCTGAACAGCCCCAACTCTCTCAGGCTTTTTTCAGAGGAGAGGTGTTCCATCCCTCTGATCATTTTTGTGGCCCTCCTCTGGACCCGCTCCAACAGGTCCGTGTCTTTCCTGTGCTGAGGACTCCCGCGCTGGACGCAGTACTGCAGGTGAGGTCCCACCAGAGCAGAGCAGAGGGGCGGAATCACCTCCTTCGACCTGCTGGCCATGCTGCTTTTCATGCAGCCCAGGATACAGTTGGCTTTCTGGCCTGCGAGTGCACATTGCTGGCTCATGTCCAGCTTTTCATCCACCAGTACCCCCAAGTCCTTCTCTGCAGGGCTGATCTCAATCCCTTCATCCCCCAGCCTGTATTGATACCAGGGGTTGCCCTGACCCAGGTGCAGGACCTTGCACTTGGCCTTGTTGAACCTCATGAGGTTCACATGGGCCCACTTCTCGAGCTTGTCCAGGTACTTCTGGATGGCATCCTGTCTCTTAGGCATGTCAACCGCACCACTCAGCTTGGTGTCACCTGCAAACTTGTTGAGGGTGCACTCAATCCCACTGTCATGTCATTGATGAAGATATTAAACAGTACTGGTCCCAATATGGACCCCTGAGGGACACCACTTGTCACTGATCTCCATCTGGACATTGAGCCATTGACCACTGCCCTCTGGATGCGACCATCCAACCAATTCCTCACCCACCGAACAGTTCACCCATCAAATCCATATCTCTCCAATTTAGAGAGAAGGATGTTGTGGGGCACTGTGTCAAAGGCCTTACAGAAGTCCAGATAGATGACATTCGTAGCTCTTCCCTTGTCCACTGATGTAGTCACTCCATCAGAGAAGGCCACTAGGTTGGTCAGGTAAGACTTGCCCTTGGTGAAGCCATGCTGGCTGTCTCGAATTACCTCCCTGTCTTCCATGTGCCTTTATGTTCAATCCTTATGTGACATAATTTCAAAGCTGTGACCTAAGTAACTAAATAAGACAAAATTAAGTTGTATCAAAAACTGTAAGGTACAACATCTCAGTTTGAAACCCAGTGGAAATTTGGTCTTGGTGGACCTTGCATCAACCAGTGGGATCACAAGCAGAAAATCATGGAACCTGTATTTGGGTTTGGTGGTAGTTGCATAACTGTCTGGCAGCGATTAGTCCACATGGTTTGCTTTTCATTCTGGTGTCCTGTGAGGACTGTGGCACGACTTCTGCTGTTTTGACCGAGCTAGAGTTCTAGGGGTGAAGCTACTTCTTCATCTCTCCATAGAGGAGATGACGCTCTTAGTCCCTGTGGTGGATGCCTTTTTGGACTTGTTGATGCTTCCTTGATCGTCATTCACCTTCCTTGATAATCAAAGAAAATGGTGAAATGAGGAGACTAGAATAACAAATAAACACCCGCTCTCCCTTACCTTTAGGAGCCGTGTGCAGGGGAGGTACGAAGAGCTATCTGTAACATGTTGCCAAGCTTGCATGGTGCTGAGAGATGCCAGACTTGTCCAGGCAGCCAGGCTCTGGCACTGCTTGTGTACTCCTGCTCTGGTATGCTCTGTGGGTCCCAGGTTGCAGCAGCTGCTGTTCAGCAGGCTTGGGGTGTTAGAGGGTGGTGGAGTGGCGTTTAAAGGAGCTGAACTTCTAAAATGGGCTGCAGGTCAAAATACTTCAGGAAGTGCTACCATAGTTGTAGACAAGGAGGTTTTTTTGCATTATGGTTAGTTGTGTGTTTGAGCTGATTACTTGAATGCTTAAAATACTTTGATTTTACAGTACAATATTTTTCATTTTCTTAAAAGGTATCAAAAACTTTTACAAAGCTAGATAATA
The DNA here is from genome assembly GCF_018139145.2 of Gymnogyps californianus. Lineage (NCBI taxonomy): Eukaryota > Metazoa > Chordata > Aves > Accipitriformes > Cathartidae > Gymnogyps > Gymnogyps californianus. The sequence goes on along the minus strand of NC_059471.1, from coordinate 72,966,066 downwards.
CTGAAGAGGTCTATCACTACTTCAGAATTTCTATTTCCAATACGATGTTTTCATCTTTCTTATTTGTATAGCCATATTCAGATAATGATTACTTTTTATTTCATAGTGAAATCTCATGGTGAGAGATTTCCTATATATATTTCCTATATATTCCTAGTATATACCCTATTTTATTTTTAGAAAGTCCAAGGTATACTAGCATACACTGGCTGTACTAGCAGCACCTAGATGTTTCAGCTGTTGTAGCAAAACTTGCCTATTGTGGACCATAGAAGTACATACTTATAGTCCACGCAACCTGCAGGTCCTATCAGAGTTCAAGGACACGGGACCTCCTAAGAGAGTGTATCACATCTGTGAAATACTGGTATTTCTTGGTTGCAAAGGTTGAGCCCTTTACGTTGTAAGGTGGTGATAAATACTCTCTTTGCATGGTTCCTATGACTTGAGTATCTTATTGAAAGAAGGATGTTTGTGAATACTTGTTTTTTATTTGGCTAACGTTATATTAAGAATGTCAGTTATGGAAGAAAATGATTCTTATTTGAACTTATATATTTGAAATTGTGTGAGAGAATCTATAATACTAGGTAAAATACCTGCCATTTTCTTTAGGGTAGCGCTCAGAATTTTTTCTTCTGCTCCTGTCTTGTGACAGGTATTGCAAAAAAAAAAAACCCAAAAAACCAAACAAGTGGAAAACATCATTTAAGCACCTGATAGAGGCGATTTCATGATGTCTTTCATCAAGCCGGACATGAGAGTTGCAAAGTATTTTTTGTAATTTATAATTAATTTCTTAAATATTTTGCAGTTCTGTACGCTACAGTTTGGTTAATTCAGTAGCTTACCATCTTTGTTAGTATCATTCAGTGTGCCTTGAAGTCTCTTTTTCATATTGAAAATGTATGACGTAGTTGTAAACGAGCAGCTCTTGGCTCTGGTCATGTGACAGATCAAGATTTCTTTATGTTGAGTGGAAGCAATGGTGTTAACCATGCTTTTAGTCACATTTGCCATTTGCATTTTTTTAGGCAGATGTGGCTTAATGTAATTAATAGGTATTCTAAAGGTGAATGTTAAAGCACGTCTGACTTCATGAAATTATTTTCATTCCTTTTAGACAAGCATTGCAGATTCGGTATTTCATTTTGTTGTTGGTCGTGTAGCCTTTGAGCAGATTTTTTTTAGTAGACTGCTGAAGTCCTGCTCTGCCTTGGTGGTAGCTGGTGGGGGGAGACAGAGGAAAGAGAACTTGAAGTCCAGGAGCTTCAGTTTTGTGCTGTTGGAATTACTTGCTCTTCTGCTGCTAGCTACGTGTTATTAAGCAAATCCGTTGTCTCCATCTCCTCCACTGTGGTCTTGTTTCTTCTGTAAATTGTACTGTCTTAAACTACATAGCTTCAGTTATGTTGGGAACCTTTGTTTTGTTTTCTTCTATTGCTGGGCAATAATCATAAGATCCCTGATAGATGTATTTGTGATACTTTTTCATGCTGTACTTTGTGCTCTGCTCGTACTCTGTGCACACTGAAAGTTGGTGCATTTGTACCTTAGAGGAGAGTGAGTGAATTTTATGTAGTGACATTGCTCTATGTGTGTACATGAACAAATATATACGTTGGAGTTTAAGCTGGAAGTCCTGTGATATTGGTCACATTTGCCAGAATACTTTTAACTGAGTTTGCCTAATGGTGTCACTGTGAATGAAGAATTATTCTTTAATAGAATATGAGAGAGATATTCTGGATTTCTGCTGTTGATATGGAGTGGAAGCACCACCTGCAAACAGGAAAATCATCAGTTACTGTCTCATATTTCCAGATAAATTTATTCTTTTTTTTTTCCTTGACACAGTTGCATAACATTAACTCATCCTAATTGTACATAAATCCACATAATTATCATAATTGTTTGTTGAAATAGCAATCTTCTTTCATGAAACAGGTAGGGTGCCCTATTTAACTTTTTTCTTTAAATACAAATAATTGTGTACAAACTGTTAATGCTGTAGAGCTTTACTGGCATGACTCTGTCAGTCCAGAATCACCCCATTTCACATCCCTGATAAAGAATTGAGCCTTTGGTACTGGATGGGTCCTCTGTGGTTTGACATCTTTTAAGACAAACCCGAATGTATTCTTAAGGTAACCAGATCAGGGTTTCCTTTGTGGGAACTCTGATCTATGTTGGACATCAGCCTAAATCAGCTGCATAGGATTTGTTTGTTCTTAACAGAATTTTAGAACCAAGAAATTAAGTATTAAATCTTCACGGTACTGAAAATGTGATACTCTGTGCCAAATGAGTAACTTTTTGGAAAGTAATTACTAGGCTTCTTTAGTTACATGCCTATATGCCTGTTTCTGTCACTTTTTCCCCTGAATTTGGTTGTGCTTTTAGGTACTTGTTAAAAATGTTTGGAGTGTGTTTTAGTCATGTGTCCCTTGTTAATTATGGCTTCCCTGAAAACGAACAATTTACAGAAAAGCTTATCAAACTCCAGTGGTCTTGTGCAGCCAGGACAAAGATGTGGTTCTATCTGTGACTTCTTTTGAGTGTTGGGTTTTTTCCTTACTATAAATACCAATTCTTTAAAAAAAAAAAAAAAAAAAAGGAGGGGGAGGGGGAGAGGAGAAACCTTGCCAGAATCTTCCAGAAGAAAGAAATGGATATTTGTAATGAACTGGATGAATGGAATTGTAAAACTCTATTGCATCACTATAGAGGAAAGAATAGGGAACTTTGTGTGTATGGACTTCCTACTTTTGTAGTTTCCCTAACATACAAAGTATTTTCTGTTGTGGTTTTTATGGGAAGTATGATTTAGTTTGGGCAGTCATATGATGAAGTTTTAGGTAGTCCTGCGAGGAGCAGGGAGTTGGACTCAATGATCCTTATGGGTCCCTTCCAACTTGAGATATTCTATGATTCTAAGTATATGTTTCCTTTAGTTGCAAACTTGTGACTAACTGAATGGCCATTCTTGAATGTATCATTTTGAAGTTGTATTGAGCTTCAGATTGATATGGAGCATAGTGCAAAAACTGAAATGTAACGTTTTGCATTATAGGTACAAGAACTGTAGAAGTCCATTTTAGAATTTGAAAGAAGTTGTTTCTGCAGCTCTGGAAAGATATGGTATGTTTATGTTTTCACTTATATTGTGTGTATGCTAATAAATATAATAACAAATAATTATACTTTTGTTCCCTGATTTTAAAAAAAAGTTGAAAATAAATTCAGGAAGAAACACATTCATTTTTTCCTTTTTTTTTTTTGACTGTGATGTCTATTACTTAGGCATAGTTCTCTAGAAAACTGAGTTATTTTTCTTGGAGAAAATAAATACTGATGATGCAACGTTGATGAATTCCCTTTTACAAGCTCAGCATCACGGTGCTACCATCCATCTATTTCACCATGGATTGGATAAGAATCAGTGCTGTTTCTGAAAGTTGTTTTTTCTTGCTGCTGAGCATATTTATAGTGAGGCTTGTACAGTTTTTAAGGTATGACTTGAAAAATAAGTTCAGAACTACTAGAAAACTTAAGCAAAGATCAGTGTAAGTCAAATTTGCAAATTGGAATGTTAGGAAAACCAGAAATGTAACCTTCATTAGCAGTGTTAACATGAGCTCATGGCACATGTTATCTCTTTTTGTCCAAGCACTTAAATGTCCAGCCAGCTTAAAAATATGCACATGTATTACAGCAAGGTTGGAACCTTAACTTGTAGTTATTTTAATTTTCATTTTCTAACTTTATTCTGGTGTAGTCCTGTGGAGATACCTGGTAGTACAGAACGGTGGTAGGCACCACTCTGTAGTGTCTCTTAAGTTCTGTAGTTCTGCAACTTGGTACGTAGAGAATTTTTGAAACTTTTTGCATTGCTGCACTCAGAAAAACAATTATAGTTTAACTTCATTTTTTTTTTACTGTATTAAATAGGTCTGTTAATGCATATATAAAATACGTAGTTACTTCAACAACTGCTTCTAAGCTATGTGTGTACCACTTAAAATGTGGGGAAGAACTCAGTAACTGCTGATACAAGTTTTATACACTGTGGGTTTATGTCTAGATTTTTCTTTTGAAGATACTTAACACAGGAACATATTTAAAGTTTTGAAATATCAACCTTGCAGAAGGGTTGTTGGGTGTCTTTTTTTTTTCTTTAAGTTCTGTTTCGTAGAAAGCTATAGACAGGAGCTAAAATGGTTAATTCTAAGCTGAAACTTTAAATGTAGTGTATGCTAATTAAAAAATGTAAATCTCTTAAAAAGCTATAATGTTACATTATCACAATCCAGATGTTCCTGAGAGAATTGTATAGATTGGTCCTTTACTCTAGCAGGCATCTGGCAGGTAGCGTATATTCATTTTTGCACCCACAGCACCACTGGGACCACCCAACCTGCTTTTTGCTCTCCAGTTTCAATACCAGTTGTGTGTATGATGACTCTTCTTCAAACCTAAGCCATTATTTCTTTATTGCTGCTATTTCTGCTGGCTGCTTTTTTCTGAATGTTTAACTGCTTGCCACTGTATATATGCATAGAGTCTTTGTAATCATATGCACTTCAGAAATGGATGGAGAATTCCCCTCTAATCCCTCACAACTTGAGAGTGATGAATACTAATGGCACATCAGAAAAGCTGGATGTTATGCTACAGAATTGCATGATTGCTTGGTCTTAGTGTAAACTATATATAAACAAACATGCTGGTGACACTGAAAAACTTGGTGAACAGAAAGGTACTTTACATGGAAGACTGCATGAAAGATGGGTTGCAAAAGAAAGCAAAATAACAAAGCATAAGCAAAAGGACAGATGGAATAAAAGTTTAAATATTAAAGCTGAAGTGAAGCTGTAAAACTTACCTGTTTGGAAAATAACTTGATACCTAGCCAGTAAAAGGAGAGCTACTAAAAGAAATTTAAATAGATGATTGGATTTCACCTTCTGATGTAGGAGGGGCTTTCCATTCATAACTGTATATCATTTTGGAGGGAGTCTGAAGTAGCAGGCATAACTGAGATAGAAACAAATGGTTGTGCTGCAAAAAATGAGTGTGTGTAGTGGAAAAAAAATCAGGTGTGGTCTAAGTGAAAAATGCAGAAACTAAAGATAATTTCAGGTCTTTACCTCTTTTACAAAGGTGAATAAAGTACGTGTATGATCTTACTGAAATACCAAACCAAAAACAAATGTTGAAGGGTAGATCTAGGGTCCAGAGTTGCAGGGACAGTTGTAGAAAATGAGAATAACACACAAACCTTTAGCTTTGGGGCGGAGGGAGGAAATGGAAGCAAACACTAGACCTTTTCCTGTTACTATGTGATTTGTGGAGTACTGACATCAAGGCAAAGTAAGTATACAGATATTATAGGATGAAGCTTATATATAAATCTATAGTTGATCTCTGTATATTGAGATGCACCAAATTCTACCTTTATTAAACTCAGTAACTTGTGTTTTTACTGAAGTCTAAATTCCAGAATGGCACCAGCTTTAATTTAAGGATAGTAGCAAATTCAGATCACCACCCCAAATAATTTATTCAAGTGTTAATTGTCCTTGCTATCCTGCATGCTTGTGTTCCTACTCTAATTTGAACTTGTCAGCCTTTAGTAATGTGGGGGGTTTATATGCTTTCTTTTAATTGGAGGATCTTTTTTACATATTTTTTCTGTGCTATGAGAGGACTTAGTTTCTTCCAGTATCCATATTGATTAGCTTGATTAACTTTGAACTTCTTGCATTATCTAATCACAAGGCACTTTCTCCTATCTTCATGCTGTCTTTGTGGCTCTTCTCTGCTACTTCTGGAACACTTTTGAAGAATATTGAATAATTGGAGAACTGGGCTCAAGTTTTGAACATGTCTGAAGTACTTTGTGCAGATGAACAGACACTTTTCCAGGAACCCTTCATGAGTCCTATCTGTTATTCTAGCTGTAATACTGGGAGCATGTGTGTGTTTGCTCATCAGTTGTGACCGTCTTAGTCACTTTAGGTTGACGTTTTCCAGGATAGAACCCAATTCTTTTGGTCTTCTATGTGCGTATTTGTTGTTATTAGTTGAATGGTTTATCAGGCAGTGGAAAAAAATTTGTATAGATGCCTTAGTACTGGTTTTTTGCAGCTCCATTAGGATTTATGTGATCAGGTTTTATTAGTGGCTGGTTTATTTTACTTTAGAATCATTGATAATTCAACCTGCTATTAGTTCCACGAAGAAAACTTCTGGAATCTTATGTCTTTTCATGTTTTCTGTGTTGGAAGCAGCATGCAGGCAACAAAAGTAATTGATGTTTGCAGCCTTATAAAGAAACTGTCTCAAACATGCCTGTTACTTTTTTTTTTTTTTTTTCCTGCAAGTGACAGTTAAGATTGAACTTAGGGATTTGATGAATATTCTACAGTTTCCTCCAGGACACTTGAATCAATCTCAAGTTCTAAAAGGCCAGCTTTCCTATTAGTTGTCAGTTCCTTTTTTGAAGTAGTGAGCTAGCTAGGGTGGTTCTGGGGGTACCTCTTACTGTATGGATGGTGACTGTCCATTTCATCATGGTACTCAAAGTCATTCTGGAAATATATCAAATTCATTCTTGGGGAATTCAGAGGGATTCCTGAGAAAACATACAAAAGCTGTCTTTAGTGGTATCTTCTTGAGAGGTGGTTATTTTTAATTAAGCAACTCAAATTCTGGCACTGGCAGGTAAGGAAGATCATGCTGCTACTTTGTACAGGTGAATTGCCCCATTTTCATTAGATTATCTGTCAAAAAGAGAATCTTAAAAAAAAATTTGGATGAAAGACTGCTTGGGTGGATACTTAAAATCCTTTTGTAAAGGAAACTTAAATTCTTAGAAATGCCACTTCCCAGGGCACCCATCCTTCAATAAGGTCAATAAGAAGTTATAGTTTAAATAAGAAAAGTGTTCCTCCTCTCAGGGATCTTCCTAGACCTCAGATACTGGATGTCAGCTGCCAGATTGCTGTGCTGTCACAGAAAATGAACATCAAATAACACAAAGAAAGTAATAGGTATAGGAAATCCATGTAAGTGACAACTTTCAATTAAATGCTTTGTAGCTGGAAGTTTTTTGGCTTTATTTTTGATTGCTCACGAATAGTTACTTATGTGCTCCATGGTGTGGCTTTAGGTTCTGTATGTTGAAGCTGGGGACCTCTTCTTGGCTCATGTTTGTGATTCCAGACTTTCAAGATTAAATGAAATATGCAAAGAGAAGATCTCATCAGGCCATGCAACAAAGTTGCTTTTAGCCCCTTTTGAGGCATCTGAACTTGGTTTCTGACTTCTTGCTCTTTCACTGATTTATTATTTATTTCCTCCCTCTTTTTGAGTTGATAGGAACATTCTTTTCAGAAAATCTGCACCTTTGTCACTTTGGAGAAATGGGTGTTGTCTCAAGCTACTGCATAAACGTTATTTATCCTGTTCCCTCTCGATGAGGGCTACTCCAAGCCACACGAGGTTCTTCAGATATATGATTTGAAGGCACGGATCTTATGTGTTGTCTTGCTAATTATAATAGGGGTCGTTGCAGTCCTGGTTGAATCTACCTCTTGTCAATAGTCACTAGGCAGGTATAGATGTGTCTGTACTGGAGCCTGCCCAGTCCCAAAGAGCCTAGCAGCCATCTCAGGTTTCTCGGACATACTCTGCAGGCACAAACTTCGTTTGATACCTTCAGCTGCTCTGTGTGTCTGTGAAAGCCGAAACTAAGCCATGCTAATCATGACAGTGAAGACCAGAGAAATCTGAGTAATAAGAATAAATATCTGCTATGGGGCTGCTGTTCCTACCTTCTAAGAGGTAAGTTACATCCAGAGGGGTTTTTTTTTGGTGAAGAAATTCCTGTGACAGAAAGCAGTTCGTTTAGGTCAGTTTCCTATTCTTCATAATGCCCTTTTCCAAGATGTTAGTGTATTCATCAGTGTGGTTTCCCTTTCCTGATCAAGTAGTGTCCTTTGACTCTCTTATCAGGTTTTTTTTCTGCCTTGTTTGGATCCAGCAGTCAAAATGTCCTTTGTTCAAACTAGATTCAGAATGAGGGATCTTTGATGGCAATTTCCTTCACCACCCACCCCATGTTTCAACATACTGGTCTCTTTGCCAGCAGACAGTATTCTGCTGATGCATGGATGAGTAAGGCTTTAGAAAAATGAATTCTTTCATCTGTGCTAGGGAATTCGTGCCAATCATATTCTGTCCCACAGGAGTGGCAGCAAGGATTGGTGGGGAAGGTAGGACAAGAAGGAGATGGAAGGGAAAATGATTCATTAAGAGTTCTTGCACCTGGATTGTTGAAAAGTAGCATGAAATTTTTAGACCCCAGTACAGTAAATCTAGTTTTAAGGTATCTTGTAACAGATTAGAAATGCTGCAACTACCTGATTCAAAGCTCTGATCCACGATAAATTCAATTTGTAGATACAAATTTCACTACAAAACTTAGATGAGCTAACTTCAGCTCGGTGAGATTTATGCCAGTTCAGATACTGTCTCTTCACAGAGCTGCTGTAGATACTATATTCGGTGGTGTGGTAAGTCTGACTAACAGAGTTGGATCTGTGTCAGGCCTGGGCACAAACTTGTCTTGGCCATGATTGTGGAGCTGCCACCTCAGTGCATATTCTTTAACATTCCAAAATCTGATGGTTTTTGAATCCAGCACCAACACTTCATGTGTTCCTTCACTGTTGACAATCATGTTCATGACCTCTCCCATATGAAACAGCCTCAGGAAAACCCTGTTTTACTAAGGTTGCTGTCAGCCTGTTGTTCTAACGTGCTTGCATTTGAATGGAAGACTACTGTAATTAGCTTTTGCCCATGGTCTGGGTGATACAGGACACAAGTCTAGGTAGGGAGTGATTGATTCGGTGCGCTCCAGAATGTGAGCTGGTACTTGCGGCAGTCAGACAGAATGCGGGTTTCCCAGCCGATAAGGCATTAGAGATTACACCGCTGTCCTCTTTGACCAGCATACTAGAAGTTACTTGGGCAAAGAGCTAGAAGCAGTGTTAATTTCTAAATGCATTTTTACAGAGCCATTTCACATCAGTTCAGAAAGCAGCAAGAATTTAGATTTAACTTTAGAAGAAAGCACTGCCTTAGAATAGGCATCTGTTTCTTTAAAGCTAAGGCTTGTCTGAAATTGGACATTGTCAGGTCTTAATCAGAATTCCATAAGCAGTGTTTTAGGGCTTCTTAGTTTTGCATCAGCATCTTGGTTTTTGCTGTTTGCTTTTCTGTACAACTGATGGTCAGCAAACATTAATTTGAAAATCTTTACCCTGTTTGTCATTTAATGTTGACAGATGAGGAACCTTTCCAACTGACTTTTATTCATTGTACTGTGTTCCTGGCATTGACTCAGTTAAACTTTGACAATTTACACCTGTAAAACATAGGTACTAGAGAACCTCTGTTTTGTTTCAGAGGTTTTCGGTAGCCTGCTTCTTTTTTACTTATATCAACTGCACTTGTGTTTAGATGAGAAGACTCAAGTATTACTGATGTTAAAATAATTAAATGGCACTTTTCCTACCTCAGAGAATGTACCCGATTAATAAGCACCATTCTGAAACTAATACAAATTTAGTTCTGTTGCAGAGTTTGCAGCAGAATGGCAAATTGTAGTAGAATGGCAAAAGTCAGCAGCTTTTCTGACAAACCTTAGAAAATCAAATCATGAGCCTTGCTTACTGATCAGTGATTTCATATCTCTGACAAGTCAACAGATACAAATTAGCATTGAGAATGCTTGATTGCTCATCAAACCTAAGACCTTACTGAAAGACTCTTGTAATAGGTTGGACTGAAGCACAAAAGCTTTCTTTACTGAAAGATTTAAAGTTGTCTGATGTGCTCTTTTAGTATTTGCACCAGATTGTTATGACTGCGGGTGTTGTAAAGAGCTGCAGGTGTGCCCTCAATAGCTCGCTAGCCTTTGTGCACCTTGCTTCTGTGTGAGGCTTCTGCTGCATGGCAACCTACAAATGTGGGGTTTCATCTGGGTTAGAGCCACAGGAATAAACTTCTCAGATACTGTACAGAGGTCTGTCTTCATAGCTGTTTAGAGAAAGTAAGATAACTTTTTATTTACTAAATACAGTAATAACATTTCAACTTTAATCAGAATTTTATATTAACAGAAAGTGAATAATGCAGTTTGTGATCTGACTCTCCATCAGAGGCCTTTTTTCTTTACAGTCTTTGTAAGGAGCTTGGGTGGGAGAGAGAATGGGGTGAATTGAGTGTTGAGGGTTATGTTTGGAAATATTTTATCAGTTAACTTTAGTTTAGAGTAGATAATAGCAGTAGGTAAGAGACTAACTGGTTCCTTTTCAGCCATGGAAGTAATCAGCTGGGGTGGTCCCAGGGCGCTCTGGGCACGAGTATTGCTGAGTGATCATTGGCTGCCACCTGCGTGACAAAGTAAAGGACCAACCCTTCAATTTATACCGGTGGAGCCAGATCACGGGAAACAATTGACAGGTAAAATACACTTTTGAAAATTTAAGGGAGAGGAGAGAGTACATGTGGCGTAAATGGAGCAAAGAACCTGAAAGATTGGCCACAGATAGCAAAGGTTGCTCCTCTGAAACTTTTACATAGCTTTAGCTTACTTCATTTTGGGGAGAGGCACACAGCAACATGCAAGTTACATGTTGCTTCCCCGGGAACACGGAGCCTTGTTAGGAAGCAGTATTTATTGAGTTGTAGCAGGGAAACAACTAACAGAATTTTATTGTAGTTAGAAATTACAGTTCATGTTTACACACATGCTTCCAAATCTTTGAATACTTGTTGTCTTGATGTCAGGTGCTTTCCACCTGTTCAAGATACGGGGTTTGGTTTTGGTTTTTTAGAGAGGCTAAAAACAAGTTGATGAATTTTCAAGTTCACAGTTCAGTGTACTGTAGTGAGTTATTCTAGAAGTCTTAGAATACCATTCAAAAATGAACTAATTTTTGTGCAGTAGGTCTTTAATCTCGCAGATAAAACAATGCTTAGCATCAATATTTTTCTTCTTTTATGGCTTTTATTTAGTGGACTGGCTGCAAATAATTTGTAAGGACTTTTAACTAAATTATTTTTACTTATTTAGAGTTGTTAAGCTTATGCTTAGCCCAACGTGATACAGGACTGGTGTGACAACTCATTTTTAATCAGTGACTCAAAATTGTGATCACCCTGATGTCACCGAATGGCCACAGCTTGTAAAAGGTAAGCATAAAGCATATTGTGTTTTTTCTCAGGATCATTTTTAGTATAATGTTTATTTTAAAAGTATTTCATTTGTATGGCTTGAAGTTAGTTTTATAAAGTGTTAAGGTATATTGTTTGTTTAAGATAAGTCAGCTGGCAAAGTTGACTTACCCTCTTGCTTAGAGTGATTTCAAAGCTTGCTTAGCTTGTCCCTGTCTGCTTTTTAAAATATGAGCACTGTGGTGCTCCACAGTATCCCTCTTAAGAGCAATACTATTACTTAAAAGTCTCTGGTGGTTTTTACTGTCATACTGAAATGCTGTATAAATTGTTTAGCATACTTATTTAAGCAATTTGTTCAATTTTTTAAGAGTATTTATCCAGGAGGCTTGATGATGTTAAAATTCGTAGGCTTGCATACCTTTACTTTTCTCTCCTAGGGAGGTACAGTGGAGGTAAAAGGAGTAGCATGCAGAATGGAGAAATTGCTCCCTGTGTTATTGGAAGTGAGCCACCATTTGAATTTGCTAGCTCATACTGCAGTATTCAGATTAGTTGGTGTCTTGTGATCAGTATCTACGATCTAATTCAAAGCTGAAATTTATAAGAGCATTTGCTCTGAGATTTTCTCTGAACAGAACTCTTGTTTCAGATTTTAAGCATGATGAAAGGATGTCTTGCCATACGATATAGTTGTTTTTCAGTACTGTTGCCTGCTCAGAGGAATAACAAGGTATCTTGTTTGTAAACAATTGGGTATTGCAGAATAAATAGCTTCTCAACAAACAACTACAATTCCTGTAATTAGATTGATCTTCCATGTTGTTTTAATGAGTACTGAAAGCTCATTTTATTTGGTGCTTACACTGTCATTTGAAACCTTTTAAAATCTGGTTAATAAGTGCATTACTAGTTCTGCAAATCATAGTTATGGTAGGTCTGCTCATGTTATAGAAAACAATAAGCTGAAGGAATTGGACCCCTGTTTTCTGTAGAACCACTTACCTTAGAGGACCAAACCTTTTTTTGACTCAGCTAGGTTTTTTTTTTTCTGAACTTTCCTGAAACTTTGTCTTATCTTATAAAAAAGTTTCTTCTATAAGATAATATCAGAATAGCATGTACTGAACTGCACTGTCTGTTCAAAGCCTAGTTAAAACTCACACAAATGATAAGGATACGAAAAGATTTTGAATATGCTGATAGCTGTGTTTACATGTTTGTACTGCAAATCATCAGGCTATTTTTTTTACATGCTAAGTTTAGATGTCAGTCTGCTCTTTTTCTGTAATTTGTCATACTGCTCTGTATTTTAAAGGATCAAAGTGATTAATATTCTTGATGTTTTTAACACCACTATTTCACTTGTATTTTCATAGCAACTTAAAGCACTGCTCTTACCCGAAGCTTCATTGTGTTGCATTTCCTATGACTAAAACAAAGATGGCAACTGCCTCAAACTTCCAAGCTCTTTGCTATCAGTTTCTGGATGTGAATAGAGGAGCTAGCCAGTATGAATATAAACACTCTTCTTTTCACTGCTCCACAGGTTGTATGGCTTCTAGCACTTAATGCTTAGATGAATAATTAGGGAAAAAAAATTGAGGTTCTTTTCTCTCTGCTGAGTATGTAGTGACTTGTTTTGGTCACTGGGTGTGAAGGGAAATGAAATTTTGATTTGTTTTGCTGTTGAGCTTTATTTTTGTCAGCAACTATCTCATCAGTCCTGAACTTTAATGAGTAAGGGAAACATCATTTGGAGGGAATAAATAGAGACCAAATTTTGAGATTGGGCAGTCTTTGTTATTTTCCAGTCAGAGGGTATTTGCATTTTAAGCATGAGGATAAAGTTAGTTGGATAGTAAGTTCAGAATTCCGTCTCTAGTGTCAGTTGAATTTTATAGCTTAGTGAAATATAAACAAATAGCTTCCTGTGTTCTGCATCATCTGTCACTGCATAGTATCCAGCTAGCCTAGGAATTTTAAATTGTCTGCCAGAAATGCTTTCTAGGCACTGGATCTGTTAATATAATACAGTTTGGTAAAATCCAGAAAGTTGCTAAGATCTGGTATGTCAGTAAAGGAACTAAGATTTTAGTAGAGAATTCGGAGAACAGTCCAGGCTTTAATAGGAGGGACCATCCAGTAAGGTAGCACAATGAAACATAGGAAAAAAGGAAATGTTTTAAGCTACAGGTGGAGGTTTCCAATAGCGTTTAGAATAGTATAGATAGTCATATAGTAAATAGAGAAATTCAGAAATTCTATTCCTATAAACAAAGATTTTCCCAGTAAAGCTGTGGCAAAGCCTGCTTAGCTGTGCTAACTGAAGTCCTCTAGCAAACTCTGTTGAAACCTACAAAGTGAGTTCTATTTGCAGATTTTAGCTCACTTCTGTTTTGAGAAATCTCTGTCATGAAAGACATTTTTGTTCATGTAAGCTACAGAGGTTTACTGTAATGGCTGTGCTCTATTTCCACTCCTCGTGCAATATATCCAGCGTGGCAGTTCTGGTCAACTGTACCAAAATCTATACCCAAGTGAAGGTTGGATAAAGTTCTTCAGGATATGATTTCAAGGCAGCTTAAGGTGAAGTCAAAACTGCTGCATTTGTACTGCCTTGTATCCTGGCTCATCTGGGTACAAACTCTCATCTGGGTACAAACTCACTGGGTAGGGGGAAGTCCCAAAGGGAGGAAAAAAATAATCTGTCTAAAAAAAAAATTAAATGTTAACTTCTTGAATCAGTGCTGGCATAAGGAAGAAGATGGGAATAAGGAGGAGCTAAACAGCTATAATTTAGCCTACTTAAGTTAATATGGAACTATACCCCTTAAATTACCCTGTAAAGTAAGTCAAGGGGGTTGGCAAGCTGAACACAGGTGCTGCTTGTGTGTTCAAAAATGCCAGGCAATAACACCTAATTCTGAATATTACTGGCTGACCTGTTGGCTGGAAGGAGGAAACAGAAAGCTGCCTGTGAGATTATGTTCGTAAATTCAAGTAGAGAGAGACATGAAATTTGTTTTGAGATTCTGTTGAGACCTGCTTCTGAGCTGCTGCTTCTTAGAGTCCAACTGTGCAGAGAATCTGTTTGTAACAGTTGATCGCTGATAAACTTTGAGTATACGTTTTGGTTACAGAAGTGGTTATGAAGAATTAGCCCAGAACTGGTGCACTATGCAACCTGAATATGGAAGTACTGCCAGCAGAACTCTTCTCTAATGGCTGCTGTTGCGTAAGCTGTGGGGAAAAAGTGCTGTCCTCCTTAGAGAAATTTGGCTTAATTATATTGTCAGTTTTATGTTTGGTCAAACAAATTAAATGTGCAAGTGCATAAATGTTGATGCTTTTAGCAGCAATAATACATTATCATCACTTTCCACCTTTCCTAACTCTTCATATTGTAATGACTTAAAATAACAAACAACGCTTAAGGTTTTGTATCTGTATTTGCAGATCACCAGGAGAACCTCACTCTGAAAACATTGAAACTAGCCGAATGTAAGTAAATGAGTGGATGAGTTTGGTATATCTTGTTTAAAAATGTTTTGAATATATGTAACAGTTACTCTTGCACCTGCTTAAAAAAAAAAGACAAAAGCTGAGTAGAACTGTGGAATTACCTTAGAAAATGTCAAGTTAGTATTTTGCTATGGAAAAATAATTTTAAGCCTCTGTAGAAACTGTGATTCTTTTTTCTTTTTTTTTTTTTGAGGGTGAATGAGTTGAAGGGAAAGTTCAGAGGTTTAATTTAATGTGAACCAGTAGATGGTAGCATTATACAGTGTCAGAAATCTTCAGGCCTGTAGTCAGACTTGACAGTAGGGGTGTAATTTCTACCTGCTATTCACTAACATCTTGCATGGGTTTGAAGACACTTCAGTACTAAGGCACAGTGCCTGCTAATATCTGTTGTGGCAGATGGATTGCTGAATTAAGAAGAAAAAAAAGTCTGACTTAATTTGGCAAATTTATATACTAGTTACTTCTACAAACAGAAAACTATCTTTCTTTCACTAAACAGTATTCATGTAGCATCTTGCTCACAGTTCTGAACCTTGTTTTGGTCTGGCTTCATTAGCCTAGAAGCCAAGATTAACTAGAAGCAAGATTGTGACAGGCTGAAATGGTTGTTTCAAGTTCAAAAGTGTTGCAGGAATGAGAGGACCATTTAAAAAAAGAAAAAAGTTATTTGAGACTTTATTCTTCTGTGAATTAGCAAAGATTCTTTTCTAGCTATTCAGACTGTCCTGTCATGGAACTCAAATAGGGAAACCACAAACTCTGCTTTTCTGGCTTACAGCACATGTTCCAAAATAATAGAGGGAGCATAGCGCAGTGGTTAGGGTACTGTCTGAGGCTTCAAAAGGTCTGAGTTCATTTCTCTTCTGCCACAAACTTCTTCTCTGACTTTAAACTGTCTCCTCCACACCCTCCCCCCAAGTGGTCTAGCATTTTACGCACTATGGGCTGAATGCCAGTTTCAGGGTGTTTTGCAGGCTAGGGACGTAGTGTGAATTGCTCAAGGACTTCTCTGCTGTGGCTGCCCAACTTGGGGAGGAGCAAAGCTGAGGTGAGCCCCTCCACATTGGACTGCATACCTAACCTTAAAAGTGATGAGAAGGAAACAAGGAACGCTTTTCCTATGTGTTTTTAGCAATTCACTGCAGTGAAGTCTTTTCCCGCACTAGGAGGAGCATTTCTCCTGGGACAACGAATTTGCTTTTCCCTCTCAAGCAATCTGTTACAGAAGTGCTGTCTAGCTGCTTTCTTAGGAGTACAGGTTTCAGGGATCCAGACCTGAGAGGTGACTGGCTGTCCTACGTGGACATGTCAGAGACAGAGGTTACAGGGCAAAAACCCTGCCATTTTCTCTTGTCCTGCTCCAGTAGCAGCCCCTGCTGCATTGTGTTTTATTGTTCCTGCAGCAAGTTGAGTTGTGTTGTTTTGTTTCCCTGGCCTAGCCAAATGGGGGAAATCAGGCTGTAGACTGGCTGTAGTCCACTCTGGATATTGTCAGTTGGACAACTGCTTTCTTACACATTGTAAGGAAAGATGTGTCAGAAAGAAGCATCTTGACTGGTGTGAAACAGACTCTATAAGGACCTATGATAAATCAGAGTGAAGAGGCAGTACAACTCTTTTTCCTTCTAGCAGTTTGACACTTCTTTTTCTGTGTGTGTTTTATCCTCTTTAAAACTGAACCTGAAAAAATAATCTACAGTAGCAAGCTTTTCTGTGTGAAAGCTGAATTATTTTTTTTGGTGCAGAATGATGATCAGGGTTGCCCTGACGATGTAGATTTCGGGTATCTGTCTAAAATAGATGTAAGCCAGTCAAGCTGTAGGGATTCACATATTTGTTTGAGTAGTAGTTATATGGTATTAATGCATGGTATACTTGCAAAACTAAATTTTTTAAAACTATATCACAATGTGATGTGTACATCACCTATTACAGAGAATTTCTGCAATCCTGCTGCATAGTTGCTCTTGCCACATAAGGTGGAATGGCAGGTTGGGTAACACAGTGTGACCAAAATAGTTACTATGTTATTTACATGCCTATAATTAATTAGTAAATCCAGGGACTTACACAAGTGTTTTGTTACTTGCACAATGAATGGTTAAGTTGTTTTTGCTCTGGTTGGCTGATATAATTGCTTTATTTGTTTCTGTGTTTTGCATTGCAAAGCTTTGTACCAAGAGCATAGTCACATATGTTTCACATGTGTGAATTAAATTTAAAAAAAAAAAAAAAAAAATCTGCTGACTCTTTCAGACTCTTATGCAGCAAATTCTTCCATGGATAAGTCTTGCTTATCCCAAGTTTTTCACCCAGGTTTTTCAAATTCTGGCTCTATGCGTGATGAACATCTTGGTGCTAGCTCAGAGTTAGGAGTCTTTTTTCCTTAGCATTCATTCAAGTCTTTGAATTTTTAAGATCAGCATCTTCTCCTATCTGCTCATGTCACAGGTCTGCATTAATTTTCGGCTTCAATTAGTATAACTTTCTTAAAACCTCTTTAGCACTGAATTACATAATTTTTAATTGTTTATTTTAACAATAACATGACTTCTTATCAGTTCATGTATTTTCACTCTCTGTACTGTATGTTGTCACATATCAAGGCAAAGGTTTGGGTATTTTGATATGATGGCTTTCTGTGCATTCATCTTTCCTTCTTTCTGTTTTTGAGGATGGGATGCTTTGCAATTTTGAAACTTCTCTCTCTTTTTAAAGTTGTTGAACACCCCCCCCAATTAGTGTTGTTACAGTTATAGTTGATGTATAGTCATCTCACATTGGAGTAATTTGATAGCTAGTTTATTTCCCTTGAAAGAATGGCAAAATAAAAATTCTGCAGCAGCCTCAAAATATGCCAGAAAAACAAATTACAACCATTGCAAATATATGCAGTAACTGTGTAAGTATTAGTGTTTCCTGATACATACTTTCAGATGCCATCCTAGTGCTTTCTAGACATAGAATGCCTTAAATTACTTTCCTCATAGCTGAAAACACAGGTGGGTTTGCATAACCTAACCGTAGGACATGCTGATCATGGCGTCTATAGCAAACCTTGCCACATACAGGTATTTTTGTGGCATTTGCTGCTTGTTTTATTGCCATTCTTGGAATGAAAAGATGTAAGAAGTGCCTTTATGTACACCTGCAGCCTTGCACTGTGTTATACTGTGATCTGTCTGGGATGAATTAATAAATTTCTTCTCAGAGCCTCTTGCAGTGCATCATTTAGCCAGGCAGCGATTCCCTTGAGGAAACTTCATCAGTTAATAAGATTGCATTGACTCTACTCAAGAATTATTACTTTAAGTTTAGCAACTGCTTAAGTTACAATTAAGTGTCTGTTTTACCTTTGCTTCCAAGAGCAAAAGTGCAGTAAGATAAGTTGACTGAATTTTATAATGATTTGAAAGAAAAGGAATTCCAGATTTTGCACTAGGAAATATAACTGAAGCAAATGTATTACAGACCTTGGTTCCCATGGAGCTTGGAGGATGCTGTAAATTTACCAGTTAAAAATAAACAAAAAGAAAGCTTAAAGAGGAGATATTTCTCTTTGGAGCTCCCTAATCCACAAATGCTAGACTGTTCTTAAACTGGAAACTCAGGTGTTTAAGTCTTATGATCCACGTTATTTGCACTTAGTTTTTGTGTGATCATGATCATCCTTCTGGGACAGTGTCATGCAGAATGAAGGCATAGTAAAAGAATGCTACCATGGAAACCTAACTTAAAAAAAGTGTTCTGGAGTTTTTAATAACTTGAAAACAGAGTTGTGTGATTGTCCCTTTCCTGTACTTGGCCTCTTTTCTTCAAGTTGTACAAGGAGAGTACAAGGTTGATCAGCACTTAGGTCTCTTCTCTGCAGGTTGGTCTTGCATGTTGCAGTGGTCAGTCCTCTTCTTATATCAGTATTTTTGTCTAAATATTTTGTCTCTTACATCATGCTTTCTACTGAAACACTCTAGTGGTTCGGAAGTAGACAATCAGAATCAGTGTCTCCAAGTTACTGTCTATACCTTTCGATATCTCACTGCAGTGCTAATATTAATCTCCTTTCTTTGGTTGGGCTGCTGATCAGAATAGTGTATAAATTTCATACTTGACAAATTTAAGCTTGTTCAGTACAGTACAATGTGAAGTTTAATTGTACTTGCTTGAGTGCCAGGACTACTTTAACCAAGGGAAAACAACATGGAAGGTACTAAAGAATATGTATTTTGCTTAGTATTTGATAAAATATTCATTATTTGGTTTGTTCTGAATATAAAAGACAGACTGAAGGATTCCTGCAAGTATGTGAAGTTACTGTCATTTCATTTCTTTCCAATAAAGACAGAGTTGGTCTTATTGTGGCCTCACAGCCAGTACAGAGTATTAGAGTTTAGGACTCCTTAGTTGATAATTTAAAACAAAATTTGGAGAACTGTTGAAATGTTTTGTGTGGTTAGATGTGATTATTCTCTGGAAGTTTAACAGCTGATAACAATTGTGTACTGTTTTCTTTAAAATATTAAGAATAACAAATTTGTTCAAAGAGAGTAAGATGTTGTAAGTTTATAGTCAGTCCTAAACTTAGTAATAAGTTTATTCTGGCAGTAATTAGTTACTTTTTTCTTTGTAGTTAAATAAATTTATGGGCTTTTTTTTATGAAGGCTATATTTCTCCCTGTCTTCTCAAAAGGCACTGATTCTGTGAACATGAGCATAGTATTTAAAACACAGTCAAGTATGCCTACAGTCATTACCATTTACATATGTTGATTGCTTACAATAATTGCCTAATAATTGTTTCCCCATAATCAGTTACTTAATGGCTTCAGGCCTGTAATGTTTGGGTTGGGGGGGGGGGGGTGTGCTGGGAGATTTTTCCTGAAATTGCTTGGGTTGAAAAGCCAAGGTATAATTGATGCATTATTCATCTCTCAACTTTATGGCTAATTGAATGTTGGAAGGATCACATAGGCGACAGGGCACTGAATGCCTTCTTAAGAAGGACAGATAGGAATCAGGGTATGAAACCAGTTGGTCTGTGGAATGACATTATCTCTGTAGAGTCCTGGAGCTAATAACCTGAAGAGGAAACGGCAGTAATGAAGGGTGCTTTTCTAATGGGACTATAGCAAGGTAATTTGTCTGTGAGACAAGATTGAGAGACATGCTGACCGTGTTCTTGACCCCGTCTCTCTAGCTGTCTTTGTACATTGCTCCATAAAGCCAGGACAACTCTACTCTTCTCAGGTTCGCCCTTCCTGAGGAAGTGCCGTGCCTGACTTTGTCAGCACGTGATGTTCCCGGAGGCACAGTGGCTCTAGAATATGTGGTGGGGAGGGAGGTCCCTTGGGTGAAGCCAGTATGGTCCAAGGGGGTTCACGGTCTGCACCGCAGCTATTGGGACCCACCACACTGGAAAGAATGAGGTTTGGAAAATGCGAGCTCCATGCGCGTGTGCGTTTGCGTACGTATGTTTGCTGGGGTGCCAGTGGCTGAGGCGGGCAAAAGGTGTTACAGCACTGCTGGAACAGAGGGCTTGGCTCCAACTCTGGGTGGAGCATTTGGCAGTTCAGTGTGCAGGCCACTTCGAAAGGGTCTGTGTGGGCAGTGCTTTTACTGGAAGCTTGTCTTCTCTAGCACTGCTGTTCTTACTCTAACTAAACAGAAGCAGGAAACCAACATGCAAGGTTTGAAACTGAAACTCTCAGAAACCAGTATTTAACTTCACAAAGATGTCCACTAACCCACACGGTTTTTTTAACAGTTTTTGATCTGCTGGTCATCTTATTTCCAAAGTGTAGTATAATTGTTGCAGATGTATAAGTCTCTTTATGCTCCTGTCTGTTGAGACATATACTGAATGTTTTTTTGCTATTAGTACTAAAAAACCGGTTCCCTGTTTTTTTCCTATCCAAAAGACAAACATAAAATTTCCTCTAGTTTCCATGCACATTAATACTTTTGTTGGGTTTTTTGCATTAAGAAAGAAAACAGCTTGTGAACATTTTGGCACTTCTGAATTCCTAATAGTTTTGTTAAAACAGGCCATTGTAAATTTCCACTTATTAAAATTGGCCATCTTGGAGCAATGTGAGACTTCTGTGTAGAAATAATATAAAAGTTGTTGTCTCCAGAGCAGAAACCATTCCAAAATACATCATTTCATACTGATATTTCCAGATAAGTATGAAACCTTCATGTATTTCTAAAATTTAGGTAAACTTAAAGCAAAAAATGATGCATTTATGCAGATATTTTTAACTTCAGGCAAGTTTTGAAACTTGGATGCAAATTCTTTGCTTTGTAGGTAAACTTTTTAGAACAATCTGAAGCATATAATTCTTTAATTCCTTAAATTTTACAAACTTCTTTACAAACTTCTATTCAGACTTTACAATCCAAAACTTCTGATTTTCTTGGTCACAAAAGTTTCCTTTATGTAGCATTTCTCTATTTAGTTTAAGATATTTGGGAAATGCAAATTAGATGCTGTTACATAGGAACTTTTGAACCAGTGCACTCAATTTCTTGTTTTGTATAGGTTTTAGACATTCAAAAATTACTTTATGACCCAAAATGCAGCCCAGTGCACCTTTGCGTAGGTATCTAGAAAGGCAGAGGCTCGGTGGTGCACGTTTATAGTGATACTCCACAGTTTTGGCAGCATTTAAATTACAAATGCAGAGTACTTATCTGGCTTTTTGTTAGTTAAAGAACAATTAAAAAGCCTAAAGGCATTCTTTTTTCTTTAAGTACTACGAAAATAAATCAGTGAATACTAATTTCTTTTAAAATGGAAAAATGTGCTTGTGAAATTGTTGGACTTTGGGGAAGGAAGATGACGTCTATTTTAGGTGCCTCTCCTCCTCACTGAAATAATGTGTATTGCTTGAGGAGGTTATACAAGACCCACTGTCTGGGAAGTTATCAGTAAGGCCTAAGGATATGCCTGTGATATGTCTGTGAAATGTTTACAACTGCAACCACACCAGTGCAGTTTCATACTTGGATGTGCAACAACAGTGTGAGTTTTTGCAAACATATATGCAAGTCAGTCACTGCAGCCTTGGCTACACTAGAAGGTGTCTGTGTCCTAATGTACACTAAACTAGTCATTGAGTTTATAAGGGACCAGTTACTCTTCACTAGATCCCTGTATAGAACTTAAAGGGAGCTGCGGTCTTCACTGTATAGCGTGAGCTAAGAATAGAGAGGGGTTTTGTGTTACCTCACTTGATGAAGCAGTTTTAATGCCTCAGGCTAAAAGTTCTCTGCATACTAAATGAGCAAGGGAATGTAGAAAGAGATCAAGTTTTCACCTCTGGAGAAAGTAGAAGGTATGCTACATTTTTTTTCTGAATAATATAGGAAATGTGGGCTGTTGGCACTGGACAGTGAAAATAATTCCTCAAGTACCACAATGGGAATGTGGTATGGAATATCTTACTGTTCTGTAAAATCACCCATTGGCTTACTCGGAACTGCATTCTCTGTAAGTGCTTTCATTGATGGATCTCAGTAAGGGTAGCTCTTGTGGAAGGCTCAGTAAATTCTGTTCTACCTTCTGAGGTCTGTACCCTCACTTTAAGTCACCACCTTTTTTTATTTACTTAAATAATTTATCTGAGGCCATGTCAAAAGTCTGCGGAATAGCCCCCAGGGAGAGGTGGGGGGAAACTCTAATACTGCGCTATTCTAGTATGGTTGTACATTGTATGGTTTGTTTCCACAGTTGATTTAAAAAAAAAAAAATATATATATATATAAAAAACAGTCAGTCAGACCTTCTGTCTCTAATAGAATTTCACAGAACTTGAGTCAGTGAGTCTGTGGCCATGAGTCAAAATGAAAATGTTTGTACAAACAGCATTATTGTAGGCATAGCACAGTTTGAGAAGTAATTGGTAGTTAACTATTGGAAGCAAAAAATCTTGAGTCCCTCAGAAGTTAACTGTTAGAGACAAGTCTAAGCTTAGCTTTGTCTCCTGGCATCTCAGATATGACCTGATTAAAGTGGAGTGTTGTCTAATATGATAAAATGTGTTGTTGATATATCAGTGTTTATACATTGAAATAACTTTATTCAAACTAGATGTTATGTAAGCTGGAAAGGTGTGCATGCCTCTAAGACTAACAATTTCTCCAGTTTGAAAACGTAAGTTCTCTCTTCTTAGGGAATTGGTCAGATTTTCACAGTATCAGCTTTTCACAATATATTTAATCTGAATAACAACTCCAGCTGCTTTCCGTAAATAAATACACAAACACCCCTAATATATATACACTTAGAACAGCTGTGAGAAATAATCCATATAACATTCATAGGTGTACTACATCGGTCAGAAAATTATGGCAAAAAACTTGTGATCTACATGTAGACTGCAATGGAGAAATAAGGTGGAAGGATAAAGTTAAAATGATAATGTATATAAGAAATAACCGCCATTTTGTATGCACTGTGGAAAACATGGTCAATGAGAGAGAGGGAAGAAAAATAAAGGAACAGTAAGTTTCAACTTGAGTTGGAAAGAGCTTTCATGAAGACATCAAGGTAATGCATAGGAGAGACTGCAAGAGGAGTAAATAAGGAGCATGTTGGTGAGACAGGTGGCCATAGCTCAGGTGTAAAAATTCAATATTAACAAAGAAAGGCTTTCACATGATATACTTACCTGCTTACAAATGACAATATTTCACACTGAATCAGAAGGTCTGGAATGACTGAAAGTCAAGAATGATCAAAGCATGAAATCTTGGCATTCAGAAATAGATGTCTGTGAAACCATGTACTGATCTAAGCTGTGTTAAAACACTGTTGGTTTTTTAAAGCCTCTATACTAAAAGCTGAAGAATGAAAGAAAAGATCAAAAGACCCATATTTTTATATGTACGTGGAGAGAGGCAGGTTTTCCTAAGTCTACATATAAAAACTGGAGAGGCTAGAACTCTTTCCTCGAATCAGAATACACCTATTCCCTGTTTATATACTAGTGGTTTTGATGGTATTGCTGGTGCTGCCTTTTTTTATGGTCTTTCATCTCCATCTCAAGGTGCCAGGGAAGCCTTTCTCTTAAATTTTTTTTTTTTTTTTTTTCCCCTTGGAATGCACTGGGGCATTTGGAAGGTCAAGTAGACATTGAGGTAATGGTTTTCTTTGTAAGAAATATTTTCTTACTCTAGGATCATGAGATCTTGAAGGGTGAAAAGGAAGAAGCAAAGGTGTTATTGCTGACTAATACACATCTCAATAGTTACTTTCAGAACTTGAGGACATTTTGCCTTCTGAAGCAGCTGCATTGAAACTGATACTTAACCAGCCAGTATTAACAGCTAGGTGCAGCAAGTGCTGAGTAGTACCAGTGGGTCTAGCACTTCAGTTCTCAAGTACTTGTTCTACGCAGAATCTGTGCATGCATCAACATGAGAAAAGGCAACTTTAAGTTAATATCACAATTTCTGATTAAAATCTTGCTTCCCATGTTCTAATCTTTATAGTACTGTATCACTAAAGTTAGGTAAAAAGTGTGCATGTTACACCTAATCAAAAAGTTTGAAATGTTTCATAGTTGATATTTTTCATTAATAACTCGTTTTCTTAAATGAAGTGAAGGTTTGGGGGTTTCTTTCCAAAATGCGGTCAAATATGGTGCTGCATGCAGCAGCTTCTGTCCCAATTACCTGCAGCTTTCTGGCAACTTCTTTACTGTTTGCATGTTTCTGTAAAAGTCTGTGACCTTATTAATTGGCCAGTTAAATTTTCTTGTGTGTGTTTATATAGTACTGAGCACATTGACTTGTATAGTGATACAGTTGTAATTCTTCAAAATACATACTTGTCCTGTATAATTGCAGGAGAAAGGGGAGGATTTGGCAAATAGCTTTTTTAGAGAACCATATACCTTATTAAGCTGAGGAGAAATATATTCAGCCTTGAGCTCATCTGTAATCGTGGTTTTGTCATCAGTTTAATTAACCAAGGAATATTTTTCCTACAGATTTCAATAGACAAAATATCTGATAACTTAGTTATCTGGAACCTTATTTAAAAAATGGTTTAGATTTTTAAAGGGTTTATATCCTATTGGTGTAGTATTGATAGTATTACTAAATAAATGCCTGGATCGTTTGTATTTCATGCCTCTTCCCTCTGTCAGTGGCAACCATACCTCAGTACTATACATCAGGCTCAGTCACCTGTATGAGATCCAGTTCTGTTTCACTTGCAGCCTTGCTTTGCATCTAAATTGCTCTCTTTCAGTGACAATTGAGATTGTTCAGAACTGAACAAGATTGTGTCCGCTGTAACACTAGAATGTAAAGCTGAAAACTGTGCATAAACAGGATTTACCTTTCACTTACATAGGACCCACAAATTAAATCATGTTAAGTATATTTGCATTTGTCAAGATGAGAATCCTGTATTTAAAAAAATCTCCTGATGTGTTCTCTCTGACACAGAAATCTTGTGTTTCAGTGCCTGACTAATCTCTGCCTTGCTGATGCTTTTGAATGAGCTTTGTATGTGAAAGCTCTACTAATCCTTGTACTTACTGTTTGAATGTTTGCTACAGGAAGCGAGCAGCTGCAAAGCATCTAATAGAGCGCTACTACCACCAGTTAACTGAGGGCTGTGGAAATGAAGCCTGCACGAATGAATTTTGTGCTTCCTGTCCAACTTTTCTCCGTATGGATAACAATGCAGCAGCCATTAAGGCCCTCGAGCTTTATAAGATTAATGCAAAACTCTGTGATCCTCATCCCTCCAAGAAAGGAACGAGCTCAGCTTACCTAGAAAACAATTCCAAAGGTGCCCATAACAATTCCTGCACTGACAGAAAAATGAACAAGAAGGAAATGCAAGGCCCAAGAGATGACTTTAAAGGTAAGATGTTATTTTAGAATTTTCCTAAAACAAAACACATCTAATATGCATGACTGTAAGCCTACAGAATTCACTGTGGTGGTGTTCTGCTGACTGTGGTGATGTTCTGCTGACTTCTTAAGTAAATATTGGGCAATCAAATATTTTAGTATGGATTCTGAAAAATGGCTGGATTAATGCTGAACACTGATTACAAATCTGGATCTTTACCACATCTCTGTTAAAATCCATGTGCATTTTTTGCTTTCTGAGATTACTGATTTTGCAAATATGGAGAGTTTTTTAAGGGCTGTTGTATGACTGCTTTAGTTTTGCTAGTTTTGTAACTCTTATGTACTTAATGAGTTATAAAAGTTATACTTTAACTAATTCCAGATTTTATGTTAAGAAACTTAACAGATGAACAAAAAATACAGTGGATGATAGGCAATACATCTACCAAGCCAAAAAAAGTTTAAGCAAAGTTATTTCTAAGCCAGTGTACAAAAATGAAATACTGTTCTGTATGTCTTTTCGAACTTCTGTTTAGCTTTTCAAACTCACTAGAATAGTAAATACATACTACAAGAATAATTTTAGTTGTCGCCAAAACCTGTGGTGCAAATAGAAATCACAAGCTAAATGAAATTAAAGCCGTTAACCTTTGAGCAGACCTTTTTTAAGTATCGTTGCAGTAAGTGGTATAAACACAGATGTTCAGATGCATTAATTTTAGCTAAAGAAGGTGAAACTCTTTACAGCAAAGAATTAAAAAGCCCTACGGAATCAGCAATAAAACATAATACTGTGTTATAAGGGACCTAAGATGCTCCAGTCAATAGCTGCATCAGTTTGTTCTTTATCTGATGCAAGGATAAATTCGTCCCCAAATTATTTATGATCTGAGTAAGCAAAGAGGCAAATAGTAGGGAGGGGAAAAGGGAGCCAGTGTAGTGTTAGATGAGCAAGAGGCACATTAGGTCTGTTTTGTGATTTGTCTCTTCGTTTTGTGTATTTTTAAGGGAGGTGTGCACATACAGAGTTTTCCTCCTTCTCTCCAACCTTACCGTCCTCTCTCCCCAACATAGATATCTAAGAGTCTTAACCTATCTCCAGAGTCAGTCTGTTGTCTAAACCAATGACTCGGACTTCATCTGTTGCAGCATCACAAGTATTCACCTGTCTTTGTAGCTGTTTGGACAGAGAGCGTTAATGCGTTCTTAAAGCTCATCTGAGACTTAGTTACCCTTGGAATTGGATGATGTCTAAGGAATCTAGTGCTCTGAAATTTTTTAAGGTCCATCTGCAGCAACAGTTACTGGGAAAACTGCAGTTAAGTTTTAAGAAAGCCAAGGAAGAAGATGTCCAGCTTGCTTTTATGCTTGATGCAGGATTGAAAGTTCTAAATAAATTGAAAGAAATGCCCTTCAGAAAGAATTATTTAAATTACCTTTCTGTAGTGCTAAGCCCTAAGACTATTACCTTTGGGGAAAAACATATCTGGAGGCAGTTGTCAGCATCTCAGTAATATCTTAGATGGCAATCCAAGAGGAAGGAAATAGAGAAATTGCAAATATATAAAAAGCATGGGTTACAAATGTAGTCATATATAGAGAGAGCAATTTCAAAATCAGTGTTATAATTACCTGGGACGCTATTTTCAACTTTGATCACCAAAACATTAAATTTGGAACAGAGAAGGTCAGTAGAGAGGCAGTGAGCACACAATCATAACAAAGGTTCCATAAAAGATAATGAAAAGATAATTAATTTGCTAATTAGGGAGTGTGTTGTTGGCAATATATAGATCACATGCAGTCTTTTTCACAGTCAAGGATCGCTGCTAAAGCTTGACTTCATGTACAGATTTGTTATGGAATATTGCTGAGAACAAGGTTTGAGAGGAGATACGTTTACTTTGCTGGATCACTTAGTTGCAACAGAAAGGGTGAGAGGAGAAGGCATGTAAAAACTCACATTCAGACACAAGTCAGCTAAAATTAACTTGAGTTAGAAAACTTCACTTACATTTGTTTTTCTCCAGCTGTTCTCACTGCTGTAAAGTAAAAATGGGGCAGACCCTTATGGCAGCTCAGTTAGAGGATGGTCACAGGATATGACTTAAACCTGTTACAAAACTGCTGATGATAATACTAAATATTTTAACTGGAAATAGCAGGTGGTTAGTTCCTTAAATACTAAAACCTTTAAAAGAATGACTGGGGAATTACTGCTGTAAGTATGGAAATCTGAAATGTGTTATATTGTTAAATTGTCAACTTTTGCTGATAATTTTTGTGCTATGAATAACCTCTGCAATCCAGAGTCTGTGAACTTGAGGCTGTGGACCTCATTTTGAGGAGCTGTGGCGTGGAACAGCATTTGTATCAGCAGTTAAATTTCTTTTAGGCAAGTTCGCTTCTTGAGCATGCACTGCAGCCGATAAAAGTAGGAGATGTTGCACTAAGCTTGAATCCTTTCATCATATTTTCAATGCCGTTGTTTTTTTAACAGGATGGATTTTACTTTTGAAGCTTTTTCACTGTCTTCAGATTGGTTGGAAGTCAATCTCAGTAGCATGACATAAGCTTAATCTTTCCTGTATTAGATGTGCTCAAAGAATGGCTTGGGGCTCTGCGAAAATCAATAGGTTGTCTGTCTTTGCATCATTTAGCTTGTATTTTTAATTTAATGACTGCTTGGAATGAATGTTAGTGTAGGCAATCTCATTTCAAAATACTTTAACATGTAACTGTCTTTAAAATGATACGCTTCCTTCTTTCTGCAGAGATAGTTGTTCTCACGTGGTTGGTGAATACAGTGTTTAGATCTCTAGAGATGCTATTGAACAGATTCAGTTTTAGTTCTGAATTATATGTCAGTTCAGAAGAATCTGCTTAAACTAGAACATCTTTTCAGGGTCTGATCATGTGGTAATCCTACTCTAAATCATCACTTGATGTGAAAGCATCTGTGGGTTCTGTTTGAGAAGTAGCATAGAAAGCTATAAATAATGTTTTCTCCTTCTCTTTTCTAAAGAGAAAGGAAGATTTCAAATAACAAATGGACCACCAAGTGACTTACTTCGTATCAGGGGTTTGCGAGGGAGGGGGAACAGACAGGTATTTGGAGTCCATGCAGATGTGTGTAAACCAGCTTGTTCATCTGAATAACATGTTGATGAATATACTTAAGTTGTTTATCTCAGTGAGGCCTAATGTGCAAAGAAATAACCCACATGCCCAACTATGTGTATAATTTAGAAGGCAGCATAAATTTCTGAGCACGTATTGTGGTTTTTTGGGAGGATATTCCGGCATCAGTTTAGTATAAAAACAGTTGCAGAAAGCATTAAAAATAGAAATAAGAAATCTTATATTCCCATTAACATACAACAAAACAAATTATTGAATCTTTTCTTCAAGATCTGTTTTTAAGGGAGAAAGAGTGTGCGAAGTCCATATGCATGTGCTATGTTTGAAAAAAGAGGTTGATACAGTTTAGTTTGTGTATAGTTTAATGACTTAAACGTTAACCATGCAGATTTACCAGAAGACTATATTGTCACACAGTCTTATTCATTAAGTCTTTTAAAGTTTAAACATCTTACTCATTGATTTAGTTGCTCTTGTTTAGACGATACAATACTGTTAACTACCAAATGTAGTTAATTGGCTGCAAAACAGTTTTACCATTGAGCATGTTCTCTGATCGACATCCATGAATAAAATATTTTACAAAATCAGTGAATGAAATCGTGATTCTTCATACTAACAAAATTATAAATTATCTGTCTTGAGTTTACCCCGCACTGACAGTTTTTTCCAGTGTTAATGATGATACGATACACAGATTTCTTGAGCAGAGCAAGTTAGAAGTATTTTGTCTTTTTAATTTTTATCTTAATAAAATTAATACTTTATCTTTTTATAGATGTGACTTTTCTAACAGAAGACAAGATATATGAAATTCTTGAACTATGTCGAGAGAAAGAGGATTATTCCCCTTTAATCCGGGTGATTGGGAGAGTATTTTCTAGTGCTGAAGCATTGGTACAGAGTTTCCGAAAAGCCAAGCAGCACACCAAGGAGGAGCTCAAGTCTCTTCAAGGAAAGGATGAAGACAAAGATGAAGATGAAAAGGAAAAAGCTGCCTGTTCAGCTGCTGCTATGGAAGAAGATTCAGGCGCATCATCATCTTCGTCGTCAAGAATAGGTGATAACACACAGGGAGATAATAACCTCCAAAAACTAGGCCCGGATGAAGTGTCTGTAGATATTGAAGCAGTCAGACGGGTCTATGATAGATTACTTTCTAATGAAAAAATAGAAACTGCCTTTTTAAATGCACTTGTGTACTTGTCACCTAATGTGGAATGTGACTTGACTTACCATAATGTGTACTCTCGGGATCCTAACTATCTGAATTTGTTTATTATCGTTATGGAGAATGGCAATCTTCATAGCCCAGAATATCTGGAAATGGCTCTACCATTGTTTTGCAAAGCAATGAGCAAACTACCCCTTGCAGCTCAAGCAAAACTGGTCAGATTGTGGTCTAAGTACAGAGCAGACCAAATTCGGAGAATGATGGAAACATTTCAGCAGCTTATTACTTACAAAGTCATAAGCAATGAGTTCAATAGTCGTAACCTAGTGAATGATGATGATGCTGTTGTTGCTGCTTCAAAGTGCTTGAAAATGGTTTACTATGCAAATGTAGTAGGAGGGGATGTGGATACAGATCATAATGAAGAGGAAGATGAAGAACCCATCCCAGAATCAAGTGAACTAACTCTTCAAGAGCTGTTGGGTGAGGAAAGACGAAATAAAAAAGGTCCTCGAGTGGACCCACTGGAAACTGAACTTGGTGTTAAAACTATAGATTGCAGAAAACCACTTATCCCTTTTGAAGAATTTATTAATGAACCACTGAATGATGTTCTAGAAATGGACAAAGACTACACTTTCTTCAAAGTAGAAACAGAAAATAAATTCTCTTTTATGACCTGTCCCTTCATATTGAATGCTGTTACCAAGAACCTGGGATTGTATTATGACAATAGAATCCGGATGTACAGTGAAAGACGCATAACTGTGCTCTACAGCTTAGTTCAAGGACAGCAGCTCAACCCCTATTTGCGACTTAAAGTGAGACGTGATCACATCATAGATGATGCGCTCGTCCGGGTAAGTGACGCAGCAACATGGAACTTAGGTTTGTTGGTTCTGACTAGTGCAAACTACGTGGGCTTTGACTAACTGAAAAGGACTGCGTGTGAGTGCAGTGTTTTATGTACTAGATTTCCTCTAGAACGAAACTCAAATAGCTTTACCATATTAAGTTTGAATTCTAAGCGTGCTGCTGAAGACTTGTATGTTCAGCAGAACCACTTCTACTCAGAGTGGCTGCAGACTTAGATGTTTTGAAGTGTCAAATAGTTCTTATTCCCCATTAACAGATTCTGCACTGTTACAGCTCTTAATGGTGAGAGTGACCAACTTGTTTCAGTACTTTTTCTTTGTCCTCTGGACTGTCTTGGATCACCTTCTGATAGCAGGGTTTTTCAGATGGAAGTTGGAATTAAAACCTTTCAGTTGTGTACTCTTCTTGTGGACTTCTGAACTTCTAGATAAAAGGTGTGCGGAGTGCCTGCACGATAAGTAGAACTTCTCACTTCTCTCTAAGCGTTGTTGCAATTTGGTGCAAAAGTGAGAAAGGAGAAGACAGACCTGTTAGTACCTGAGAACTGTGAGAACAGCATGTTTCTGAACATGCTGGCTTCTTAAAGTAAAACTTAAAGCCATTTGTTCACACATTTTTGGAAGATGGGAATTATACAGGATACAAACTACAAGGAGTATTTCACAGTAAACTATTTTCCATAAATATGTCCTTTAATTTTAGGACTCTTCCTCCCTTTACTTTTTGCTTAAAGCTGTTATTTTTCAGAAGCTCATTTTTCTGTGTTCTGTTATTAAAGCACAACAGTGTTTGCAAAATTTTAAATTTAACCATGGCTTTAAAGCTTGTTGCTGAAGAGCCAGACAGGTATTTGGAGAGACTCTGGGGAAAGTACCTGGTTTTGCCTCTCAATCCAGCTGTTACTTCCAGTTAAATTTGATGACTTTAACTGCTACTGAAGGTCAATTGTGAGAGCCCTAAATGAGCTCCCACCTTGATTTTTCTGTGTACCTATGAATTTCCAGATGGGTTAGCTGCTTCATGGGAATTGCTGATGATATGACTTAGCAGGGAAAACCTTTTGTCTCCAGTACCAATAGGAAAAATAAAATTGCAATGCAGAAATGGCTTCTGTCTGTAACCCCAATTTTATATTGGGCAAATGAGAAATATACTGTTTCAAGATTAAAGCCTAC
Organism: Gymnogyps californianus; assembly: GCF_018139145.2. Lineage (NCBI taxonomy): Eukaryota > Metazoa > Chordata > Aves > Accipitriformes > Cathartidae > Gymnogyps > Gymnogyps californianus. The sequence continues at coordinate 72,934,050 of NC_059471.1, read as the reverse complement.
TGTGTACCAGTTTTCTAATTAAAGAATATTCTTTGTAATTTCACTACGTATCAGACTACAGTTGTATCCAGTTATGTTTTGTCTCATTAATGCAATGGAGTTAATTTCCTTGACTGTTCAGCTTTGGGATACATAAATACTGGAAAAAAGGGAGGGACAGTGCTGTCTCTTTAGGAGAGGATGGGCTAAAAGAGCATGAGAGCTAGTTTTAGGGACATGTTCATTTTAATGTCAGTTCCAACAGAGAGGAAGCAGACCTTCCTCCTCATACTGATGTTGGGAAGGAAAATCTGTAAATATGAGAAAAGGCATTCTTCCACGTATTGCTTGTTGTGGAAGGAAGTTGAAATCTTGGAGGGCAAAAAAATGTTTAGTGTTGCTTAGAAAGCTTATGGGCAACGTCAAGTTGATGCAGCTGCTATATCACAATGGAGCCACAGCAGTCACCGCTGTGCACACTCTTGGTCTGTTGGAAATTTAGGTAATTTAAGTCAGATTAAGCTCAAACATACTAATTTAAATTGTGATGTGCTTGCAGCAGCCCTTGTACAGCCTAGCAGTTTACAAGTACATGCCTGGGCAGTTGCCATGGATCCTCTTATGGCTGTTAATTTAAGCTGTCAGAACATGCTAAATTATGGTGATCTGACTCTGTCAAAGCCCCAAGGAGAGTAAGAATTTTAAACTGTTTATTCTGGGACAGAAAATAAAGGCAAAAGATAAAATTGTTCTCAATTCAAGTAGTCTGAGTTGAACTGCAGTGTTAGTCCACAGGCATTTCTCAAAAGTGGAAAACAGATTATATTCAGTAAAATGGAGATGAATGAAGATTTACTATCCTAGCTGGAGGAAGGGAGTATGTGCCATTTCAAACAGATGCAACAAGGTAGCTGTTGTGAGATCATGTGGACTTAGAGAAAACTGTGTTGATAAATGTATGTAGTGGGTACAGAAGTCACCTTTTAACTATTGATGTGTTTTAACTGATGGTATGAAGTATCAGTGCTCAAGGAAGAGATTTTAAATATTCCTGAGGAAGTGTTAGGAGTTAAGGAGCGAATGGAACAATACAATGTCTCTGTTTACTATGGTGTGTCTATGTCTGTCTTTTTCATTTGTTTCTTCTCATTTTAATATCAAAAAGGATGCAATAGAAATACATTCGGAGAGTTCAGAGTCTCTTTAGAGAGACTGTAAATTCCTCTTAATGGTAAAAAAGATGATGGAGAGGAGACAAAAGATGGTATGGAGAAGTTGAATGGGAAGTATTGGTTTTCTCAACTGGTAGCACCCAGTCATATTATCAGGAAGCAGGCTTAACGTAAGCAAAAGGACATATTTTTTCCACACTGTGTACCTTAAAATAATGGATGTCTTTGCCCAGAACTTGTAGCTCTTCATGAAAGAAAGATCCATCAAAAGGTAGTGGGCATTACAGGCATTTTGATGTGACCCACACACAAACCTCAGGAAGTCTCTAAGCTCCAAGTCTGCTGGTAGCTGGAAAAGTATTGTAGGGAAAATACTGTTCCACACTGTCGTCTTGCAGTTTCTTCAGCGAGTGCCTGATCTGTTTAAGAATTGCATGCTGTTGTTACAGGTACTTCCTGTAACAGGTTAAGAAGTGATTTTAGTAATTTTCACAATTTGTTTCCACTTCCTAATTCATGTGAAGTAGGTCTGGAGGAAGATCTTCAGTCTTATATCCTAATCCTTAAAGTAACTTGCTCTGTCTCTGATTCTAGTCAAAGATGGGTACCATGTGCTTCTGTAGCAGCACTGACAGCATCAAAGCTAAGTGAAAGCAACGTTGTATGAGTTTGCATCAGTGATGATTGCAGTTTTGGGTGCAGTATTGAACTTGAAGGGTCTCACTGAAAACTATCAGAAAGATCTTGCCAAGATAATAGTCTTCAGTAGTAAAAGCATATTCTTAGATCTGTTCAGTGGCAAAATGTTTCCAAACATGCTTAAATTACAGGTAAGTAATTATGATTACTGATATTTTTACCCCTGAATTGCATTTTTTACTTCTGGAGCTTGAATACTTACAGACTTGTTTGAATTGTAAGTAATTACACACTCATGTTGCTAGACCTGTGTCTTTACAGAACAATCAGTGCAGACTTTTTTGATGATATATGGAATACCTATGATAACTTCCTGATAAAAGCATTTTCAGAAATATTGATTAGAATGAGGTTGAGATGATCTTATTCGTATTTTCCTTATTGATGTTGGATATTTTTCAAGCAAATATATCAATCAGCCTTCATAATTTCTTCTTGCAAACGGACTAAGTACTGGTCTTTCTCTGCTAATTAGTCGAGCTAATTAAGTTATCACCAACCTGTTTTTTCTCTTACCAATACTTAATATTTAAACTTTTAGAATTCAGTATGTACATCTTCTCACTTTTTGGACTTCATTAAAACAAATATGAGCACTGGTAAGTGATCTTTTTATTATTGTTACTGTAGGATTTTTTCTTTTATTGAGAATTTGAAGCAGTACCTTTTGAATACCTTTGAAGCAATAACTTGTTTAAAGTTGCTTATTAAGAGAATTGTAGTTCACCCTGGAACACATAACATCTAAGCAAAAATTTTATTTACAGATTCATTGTTCAATTTCTTTGCATGTATGAAACTTGCATCAGAAACTTATTTTTCATTTTTTTATTGAAATGGACTTAATGAAACATGCTTTCTTTGTATTATTGTATACTTATTTGTATGTATGTTAGTCTGAAAAGTCAGCGGGGGGCAGCCGGGAATGTTGGAATTGGTAAAGTGCTAGTCCCCCCTTTTATTAAGGAACCCTTACATTTGGGAGTTGGTAGCTCAGTTTGCAGTTCTTGAAAGCAGTTAACATGCTTTTTTGTGTCTAAAAGGTTTAAGAGGTTAGCTGTACTCCTGCTTAGTCATGTTATGTGGATGTGGTAGTAGATGAAAGGAAGTTTATCCTTAAATCCCCTCTTCTGCCTTTTCATCCCCCAACAGCTATTTCTTTCATCCTCTTCCTCTGAGTTTACTCTGCTCCCCTCCCCCCCACGTCCCAGATTGTGTGTGGATTTATTCTCAGGTAGCAGTAATTCAAAGGGTGTGAGTTATGACACGCAAGTTCTGCAAGTGAAAATGTGGTGGATTCCTTCAGCAGAGTCTGGCTGGTACTTGCTCGCACATTAGAAACTCACTTTGACAAATTTCACATTGAATGTAGACAGCTGGCAGGCAGTAAGCCTCTCTTGCCTGTAAATGACTCTGCTGCATATATTGATGAGCAAAAACTCCTATGTGACAACTGAAGCCAGTAGGCAGATTCTCTCGTAGTATATTAGCAAAAAAGTACTTCAGGAGCTTTGAGGTTCTTTTAGACTAGATCAATGTTTATGTGTGTTCAGTTGAAAATCTTGGCACTAGTATGCCTTGGTTGCATGCAGAATATGCGTGACTGTGTTGATGTATGCAAGCTCCACTGGCAAGCATATGCGTGAACTGTAAAGTACAGCTTGAGAGGATGCTTCTTAGTCACTTTTAAGTATTACTTCACATGCCGTTTTGCAGAAAAAGGTAATGACCAACTTATGATGTGTTGCTGGTACTTTCAAACTTGAATTAGTTGTGTTCATGTCATTTTTGCCTTCTAGTGTGGAAAGTATTCCTACCACTGCCTTAAAGAGAACTTTTATGTTACATTGCTAGAACGTGAGGGGGTGTTTGATCGTTTTTAACGGAATAGAGATTAGTTCAGTTACTATCAATTTGAAGAAGGTAGCCAAACTCTGGTGTTACATTAAGCTTTTAAATGTTGTCACATTTCTGTCATCCAATGGAAGATTCCTGTCTTTCAGGAAAGCACAATGTTGTTCTGTAAGCAAAGTAAATCATACAATCTCTTACGCTGTGGCACAATATTGTGTTTCAGCCAACAAAATACAGATATTCTTTATAATATTGTGTCTCAGCTTTCAGCTTTTCAATTCACAGATACTCAATTTTTGATGATGCTGCTTCAGACATGCTACACACATGCTTTTTGGGAAGTCCCTGGAAGATGTAGTGACGACTTCATCTGCTTGGCCAGTCAAACTATCACGACAGAAAACATACTAGCTTCTAAAACTTTGGGAATACACACACGGATTGGATTTTTCCAGCAGCATCTGTGTTGACATGACTGAGGCAGCTCTAATTATTTTAAAAAAACAAACAACTTTAAACTGAAGTTCATACTTCCTTGCTATAGAAACACGGCTGCAGTTCTGCTAAAATTCAGTGCCTCTCTCCTATCGTGACTAATGCTGTGTTTTCCACTGACTTCCGGTTTTCTTGTGAAGCATCAGTGTTGAGACATGGATGTTCAAAGGAGCCGCTAAACCCACAACCTTCAGTTGAGCAGCTTAGCAACATTGTCCTGGTTATAGAATCTACTTCAAGGAACATTAGACTTTGACTCAAAATACTGGCTTTTTGGTAATCCTTTATCTGACTCCCTCGCAGACATCCAGCACACCGTTCCCATCTGCCCAGCTGGCATTGCTCAACTAAGAGTGTTTCCTTCCCCTTTTTTTGATACTGCTTTTCTTTTACATCACTCATTGCAGTCTAGTTCTCAGCCAAAAAATCATTTTGAAATAATTTTTTTAATTGCTTTATACATATAAATATGAGCGCTCTCCTTAGTATAAGTGTATTTCTATGATGCAAGAGAGCCTTTACACTATGGCAAAGGGTTGCTGTCCCAAAAGAAGTGCAGAGACAATGCTTGCTTTCTCAGAAGTCATCAAAATTGATAAAACTTGCGAAACAGTAAATTGCTGGTGGTAAATACTACAAAGCCAACAAAGTCATGACTGGGGGGCAAAAAACAAAGCATTATTAGTGCCAGTTGTAAGTGGAAGGGATTCAAATAGGAGAACTTCTGTCTGTCCAGCTTGAATGTATAACCTCTACTTACGGTCTTAAAATAAATACTACTTCTCTGTTTTTAAGAAGTCTCAGTTGTATTTGGAACATGGCTGAAGCGCTGTTGTCCTCCTATTCAGGAACAAAAATTTTTTCACATCTGTAAGATGCATAATTTTAAGATTTACATGAAAGGCAAGGTGCAAAACTAGACTGTTATGGAAAGCATGTGATGAGAATACCAATGGGGGGGAACTGCAACATGTTTTTGCTGCAGAAGTATTGTTGATAAAATACAGTGAATTTCAAAGAATAAATGTTATTTGGTCTCCTTTAGGGGCAAAAAAGTTCATTGCAAATGGTATGCAATAGAATACCAAATGCTTTAGGTAGTACATAACTAAGTTTTCCAGATAATCTTGTAATTTAGTATATATCTCAATCAGCTAATCTGACTTGCTCTCATTATTGGGGTCTTCATGGCTTGCCTCCATTTTTTTAACTGAGCTTTATATGCTATGGAGCTACACTCTCTCTCTTCCTGATACTAGTTTTCAATACCGGTTAGTGCAATTCTTTCTCCATGTGCTCCTCTTGCATGAGGAGCTTCAAAGTCTTCAGACCCGTTATGCTAACCACCTTAGCTCTGTCACCCATCTGCCTCTGCCGTGCTGCTTGAAACATGGCTGGCTGACTTCGCAGTTACCAGGAAAAAATGTATCTTACTGGTGGTGTCATTTTATGAGTTGATAGTGTCATTTTTGCTGCCTTTATCCTCTCTGTTCTGTTCCTGTTTTCCTTTACATTTCCATAGTAAAAATCTGGGACATAAAGAATGTGTTGGCATGTGTGTGTGGATAAGGTAGGGTAGTGAAATAAAAGAAATGGTTCAGCATGTTAAGGACACCTGCTGGTAAGTACAGTTTGCGCTAGCCCGGATTAGAGGCAAATCTCACCAGTAATATGGTCTCGGTAGAGGAATGTACAGGTCCATCTGTGCCTTACTTTACTGCTGTTGAGTTTTCTTTGCCCCGTAGGTATGTTTAATGTAATCATGCTGCACAGGTTTAACCAATATGTTTATGCTTTTAAGCAGCATATTTCTTATCAGCTGCAAAATATTCTTGCATAACTTTTGATTTACTGAAAGGATACATTTTTATTGGAAGAAAGTGAAAGACCTGTAATGGCCTTTATATGGACATGAAAACCTTTCCTATGAAACATCACAACTTCTATTTGACCTTAACTGAATTTTCACTTTCCTGGAAGCAATGCGGTAGATCTGTTTAAAGTCACTGAAGAAATAAGAGCAAGAGATTTGTGAGACTTCTTCATTAAGGTCAAGAGGAAAGGGGATCAATTTGACTGTAATATTAGTGTCTTTTTATTTCTGGGATTTTTTTTCCCCCCCCAACTCTTTGTTTGTGAGATGCAACTACTAGTCAGTGGATTGTCTTCTGTCTTCCGCTGTAAACTATCACATGAAGGTTCTGAAAACATATCTGTGTAATCCCTTCACAAAGCCATTTGTTGTCAAACATGTAGATCAGATTGCAGTCTCTTTTCATTGTCAGATGAATTTAATTATCCCAGTAATACATCTTGTTTTCATACTGTTTTCTGTGAATTTTGTGCAACACAATGCTAACTTATTTTAAATAAGTGCTTAAAAGAATAGAAACGGAGAAGGCAACAGACTTAATTGGCTAACAGATCAGATCTGTGGGAATTTTCTTGCTGCATTAATCCCCGAATTCTAATACGTGCTTAGAGTGATTTAGCATTATTATTGGTTTCTAATATTTTACTGATGTGATTTATACTTGCTTTCTTAGGTTTGGAGGGTAGTTTTGATTTCATTATTTGATACTCAATTGACTCTTCTAGTAAACAGATTTACTAATGAAATACTTCTATCTGTTCACTCAATAGCTAGAGATGATTGCCATGGAAAATCCTGCAGACTTGAAGAAACAATTGTATGTTGAATTTGAAGGAGAGCAAGGGGTAGATGAAGGAGGTGTTTCCAAAGAATTTTTTCAACTGGTTGTGGAAGAAATCTTCAATCCAGATATTGGTATGTATTCTAATAATTTACTAATTTATCAGATTTTTCCCACGAAAGGTTGGACCAGATGATCTTTCAAGGTCCCTTCCAACCTGGGCTGTTTTATGTTTATGCAGTGCCTTTCTATATCTGCTGCTGCTTCTATCTGAAGCTCTCCAGATTTCTTGGTGATCATGAGAGTACTTGACCCATTGAGGCTCACTATGTCATCATCAGTCATCCTCCTAAGGAGGAATGATGAAAGGAATAACTGTGTATAGTTAGTGAAAGCTACCATTGCTTGTTGAGATATAAATCAGTAGTATAGGGTTTCTTTGCAGGGTTCCTTTGTTTGTTCTCTCACCTTTCTCCTCGCTTTGCTTTGTGATTAGCTTCTAGAATTAGTAATCAAACCAAAGAGGAAGAGCTTCTGCAATAAAACCAGAGTAGGACTATGGTGAGTTTTTTAGTTATTTCCTCCCCTTCCTCCAGCTTAAAAAATCTGATAGACTCAGTTTCTGATAGTTCTTGTAATGATTTCATCTAAAAGGGGTACAGATCCAAAGTGTGGCAGTAATGTCAAATTTGATTGTAGTTAGTTAAGAACTAGGAGTAATTTGATATATCGGAGCCAAAGTTTTATATTTGTGTTTTAACAGTCACATTTCCATCTTACTCTTTTTTTTTTTCCCTTGCTCCCTGCACCAGTCTTTTATGCTTCTGTGTTTATACATGCAAGGGCATGCTGCTTTTAATATGCAGCTTGTCTGCTGCTCTCAAAAGATTAAAATGTTTTAAAATGTTATGAATACTTTGTGTTAGAATACAAATGATACCTACCAGGTTCCTATACTAATTTCATAGTTTATGTGAAATATGATGTCACATTGTAGTTCCTGTAATGGCTTCCATTAAAGAAGCTCAACAGCTTATGGCCATTAGTTACTTTGGGTTCATTGAACGGTTTTAAAAAAAAAAAGCCCTTGTTCTTGGGTTTGTAGCTTAGAAAATTGATGAAGAAACACGGAAATTCATTTTGCCTGGGTTAAAGAGGAAGCCCCCAGAATCGGTAACAGAATCTGAACTTTGGCACTTGCCCTTCACCGTATACAAGCCAGTTCTTGTAACAAGTGATACAGATCCAGGGACAAGTCTTACTCACTCTGAAAACTGCTACTAACTTGGAGAGATTTGGAATCTGAATTAGCAAGGTTACTTGGAATAAATTAGAGTATGCCAAAATAAGGAAGTCTTAGTACTTTGACTGACAAAGTTGTATTTCCAATGTGAAATACATTTTTGACCTGAGTTTATCTAAACAGAAGTTGTGTGGGGTGCCTATATTGAAATTGGAGGTGCCTATTTAGTAATTGAAGTGTGATTCAGCTAAGATCCAGCCAGTGTATATACATTCCCTATGTGTAAAGATAAGTAATAGATCAGATCTGCATGCATGTTTTAAATTTTACTTCTGTATTCAAAATACAAAAAAGTATGTACACTTTTTGTATTCATATCAACTTTGGGGAAAAAAAGGCATTTATTGGCTTTTGGCATAAATGTGTAAAAGCAGAAAATGTAGCTTGCATTCACAGTCGTCTTTTCTTTTGCACCTATTAATATGCACTGCAGTATAACAGTTTACACACCATATATACCAAGTGTGACTTTTGTTGATTTGTAAACACTTTATTTACCAGAGACAATGAAGGAAATCCTTTAATTGGAATTTTAAATGTCTCTCCTCTGATAGATATGTGTGGAGTGATATTTATTGCTGTAACAGTTTCTTTGCCATTACATTTCAAGTGTTTTCATGTTAAACTACCTTAAAGTTTTACTCAAAGGAGGTGATAACTCGGACAAAATATTAGATTTATGACCAACAGTCACCAAAGGGAAGGAGGAATAACTTTATATAATATTCCTAGCAACACTATAAAATTGTTTTCCCCTATTGTAGCTTCCGGTTTCTTCTGGTGTTTTATGATGATTTTAATGTACTATAGTCTTAATTTTGATCACTGAATAAAATACTGTATTTCACATTAAAGTGTTTCCAGATGTGGATCTGGGTAAACTGTTAGTCCTTCTTTATTAGACATTTGTTGGAGTTGTTTTGACTGTTTAACTGTTCCATCATCTTCCAGAAGGTACAAGTTATTGCTTTTATTGTGCCAGTAATCCAGAAGTTACTCCAGTCAATTCAGAAAATGGAATGCAAGCTTCTATTTAATGTTTCTCCTATACATGCTTGTGTTGCTTATCCATTTCTGATTTCCAGTTGCCTTACCTCATGTGTTAGTCTGTTATTTGTGTGCTCCCCTAATAGCTGACCCTGTCCTAGTACCTTACTGAGATAAATAATCTTCAATTTGGGGAATAGCCAGAGTCTCTGAATGAGTTTGCAGTTCATTTCCTTACATTGAATGAGAATTCAGGCTTTATCTCTTCGCTGAAGGTGACATCTCATTTAAGAGCTGACAGGATAAATCCTTGTGGAAAATGTAGTTCATGTTCTTCACCACATGCATCTAACTCCTGGTGTGTTGGGAGGATGGAGCCTGGGCACTCTTCCTTAGGTTCTGCCTGGAAATCATGAGGCATAGCTGTACAAGCAACAGGTCACTGGGACTATACTTGTCCAGGGTGTTCTCTCTCTCTCCCCTTAAGTCTATGGGTTTTGCATTTATCTTGCTTTGGTATCGAGTCAGGTAAGCAATGGCTTTTACTGTGGGACTCATTTAAATAGTTTATAGCCTGTACACAAACCCTGGTTTCATAAACAAGAGCTAATTTAGTGGCTTGCTACAGCCAAAAGGGTAAGGGACTCTTTGCCCTTCTCTTGTCTGTACAGTCCTATCCACTCCCTCCAGCTCCTGGCGTGTGCCAGTTCAGCTGTTTGTTGAAGCCTTTTGTGAAGGTACTCAGCTTGTGAACTTGGCAGGAAATTGATCACCTGAAATAGTGAGCTGAATCAGATGCGGGGATAGGGAAACAAAGCAAAACCTCTCCCTTTCAGCAGTGACAAGCTGTTAAAATTGCAACCCCTCCTGTGAAACAACAGTCCCATGTTACATTTCCCCCTCAAGTTAGGATGTATGTGTGTCCTGGTTTTGGCTGGGATAGAGTTAATTTTCTTCTTAGTAGCTGGCACAGTGCTGGGGTTTGGATTTAGTGTGAGAATACTGTTGATAACACGCTGATGTTTTAGCTGTTGCTAAGTAGCGCTTATCCTAAGCCAAGGACTTTTGCAGTTTCCCATGCTCTGCCAGCAAGCAGGTGTGCAAGAAGCTGGGAGGGAGCAGAGCCGGGGCAGCTGACCCGAACTAGCCAAAGGGGTATTCCATACCATGGAACGTCATGCCCAGTATATAAACAGGGGGGAGTTGGCCGGGAGGGGCGGATCACTGAAACTGTTCTTATCTCAACGCATGAGTTTTACCTTCCCCCCGCCATCCCACTGGGAGGGGGAGGGGGAAGCGGCTGTGTGATGCTTAGTTGCTGGCTGGGGTTAAACCATGACAATGTGATAGCTGCAGCAACAGTGGACCTTGTCCAGTACCTTTAAACAAACAAACAAAAACATCTGTTGGGCATCTAACTCTAAGATGATGTGTGATGGTTAATCCCTGCTCCATCATCATAGCTTCCAGTTCAGTAATAGGGCTGCATCTAGTCCTGTTCCTTTGCTGGAAGTGGCCTGGAAAAGCCTGTGAGGAAAGGCTATCACTTTATAGCAATTTGAGTTCTTCAGGATTATTTCATCCATGTAGTTTTTGGTTGTGTTCTTTTCTTGTGCTGTTACATTTATCAAAGTTACAATCTATGTTGACAATGTGCTGCTGCTTCCTCAGTAATGGAAGGGGATGAAAGGTTGTGTACGTACAGCTTCAGTGGGCAGTGCAGGATGTTGTATCGCAGGTCTCCTGCATACTTTTCGTGGTAATGTGAGTAACGGTATTTTGAGCAGCTCCAACTACCCTAAGGTAAGCAGCTTCTCTTTGCCATTAAATTCAGTATAATGTTAAGTTAACCATGTTTTAGAGGCATTCTAATGCAAATGGGTTTATAATGGTATGTTTTATATGTCATTTTTATTGAAATGTAACCATAATTGTTCAACATCATTTTTTTTACAGGGATGTTCACATATGATGAATCTACAAAACTGTTTTGGTTTAATCCGTCCTCTTTTGAAACTGAGGGTCAGTTTACACTGATTGGCATAGTACTGGGTCTGGCTATTTACAATAACTGTATACTGGATGTACATTTTCCCATGGTTGTCTACAGGAAGCTAATGGGCAAAAAAGGAACTTTCCGTGATCTGGCAGACTCTCATCCTGTAAGTTCATTATGTTCTTTGAGTTTATTAATGCATTTTCCATGCAATAACTTAATCTAGATTTAAATTAAACACAAGATCGCTGCCAGAAGTGGAAGTGAAATAACCAGTGACTTGTGTGAAGAGTCTGTATTTGTTAAAATAATTTCATAAGCAATAAAACCTCTTAGTACATCTGGTTTGGAGGAGGCAGAATTGTCAAGTCAACAAATAGGGCTTGGGTATCAATAAAGGCCTAAATTGCTTCATATCACTAAGCACTATTAAGCATAAACTATTATTAATAGTATCTTCCCAAAGAGACTTCTAAAATTAGGCTGGTTTATATCTATTTGTAGAAGTAGATTTCTACAAAAAATGTGAAAGTAATAGTAGACATGCAAAGGTGTGATGCTTGAGACAGATGAGGCAGTTCATGAATATCCCTACAGTTTGGGAGCAGTCATTAGTGTCCATCTTCCCCCAGCCCTCCCCAGCCAGTGGCTATACAAAAATGCTAAGCCGTGCACATGCTTTAGTAGGTAGAGCATAGAAGCGTACATGCAGGATGTCTTGGCCCTGCTCCATCTTCAATCAAAGATCACCAGTAGCTTTCCCTCATGCTAGCTAATATGAGTTATTAGTATGCTTCATTTAATTTCAAATGGTGGGACACTTCCCTTTTCATAAGCGGTTACGCAAAATCTTCAGCTATTCAAAAAAGATGAGTAAAATGATACTGTTTAAAAAGAACTTGCTTTTTACTTTTGTTTAATCAGAAAATGAGGCATGTGTAATCAAAAAATAGGTTATTTAGTCTGCTTTGGATGGCTGCATACAACAGCATGCCAGCTTTGACCAGTTTCTCTGTAAAATGATGTTGAGAAATACAGTGCTCCCAGTTTCCTGTCATTTTTATTACATACTGAAAACTTTTTATGACAGAAAAAGTGGATTTATTTCTGTGGAACAAGGCAGGCAGGGCATTTCTTAATTTTTCTCCCCTACTTTTATGTTTCTCCTCTGACACCTACATTGACTTCTTTTAAAATAATCCTTTTTAAACTCTTTGTATTCTAATACAACTTAAACGCTTAACTTCAGAGCTTCTCAAACCAAAAATGAAATTTGCAGTAGTCAAGCCTCCCAGTGCTTTTTCTAATGTTGTAGAGCATGGAGGATAGGGTGTTCACCAGCCCTCACCACCAACAGTTCCAAGTCCGGTCATTTTCAATGCAAGATATTTTTAAAGGTGCTGTGGAAGAATCAAAAGGATACAGATAGTGAGAGGATGAGGCTCACATGTAAACTTTCAATAATTAAAACATTGAGGGGAAATTTATTACTTCTACTTCACTATAAAAATATAGTTGCATTCAGTTGTTGCTTTTACCTTCACTTTGCATTCTTGAGTCCTACGCCTCTCTCAGCCAAATAATTGTTCCTTTTCTGCATAGTCTTTGGTTTCCAAGAGTCTTGGGCTTTTCCTAAGGCATAGCAGGGAGGAAGGCTGGTTGTTCCTTTGAATAGAGCAAACTCTTACAGGTAATTTCAGATTCCACTTGGCAAATTCTGACCTAACTTGTGATTTTTTTTTTTTTTTTTTTTTTTTTGGTGCATAAATGTTTTCTTACTTTAATGACTGCCCCATCTGTGTTGCTTCAATGTTACTTCCTAGTTTGTTTTGGGTTTTAATTCAAGATGTAGGAGATAAAAGCCTGCAGCCTGAATTTTATCTGATACAAAATACAGCATTTTCTTTGATTTTTAACACATATATGTTCAACTTACTGGTGTAAGATTCTGGGTGCCAAAAGTAAATACAGTTTCAAAAGAGTTAAGAGGAAGAGGTAATCAATGTATCTTAAGCTACAGGTCTGACCATTGCATTTAGGAAGATTCCTGGGTACTGATAGGTTCTTCTAAGGGAGTTATCACTCATTGCTATGTTTCTTTTTCATCTTTCCTTAGTATCTGCTATTGGTTGTTTTTACAGACACTGAGCTTAATATACTTTTGGACTGTTATGGGAGATCTTAGGTGACTTGTGTCATAGAACGTAACAACCCTTTTTGAGGCAGATGATTTCATGACTCAGTGAAATCTATTGAAACTTATTTATGACAGACATGTATTTCTTATTCTGTTAGGTTCTTTACCAGAGTTTGAGAGACTTACTAGAGTATGAAGGAAGTGTGGAAGATGATATGATGATAACGTTTCAAATATCTCATACGGATCTCTTCGGCAATCCAATGATGCATGATTTAAAGGAAAATGGTGATAAAATTCCTATTACAAATGAAAATAGAAAGGTACACTCAATTTTTTTAACATAATCTGTAATTTTTAGATACTCTATGCAGAATTATGTAGCAGTCTATAAAGGTTTGATCTCACTTATAATTTAAGTTTAAAAGCCTTTTAAAATTGCCATAGCACAGTGTAGTCATAAGCAGAAAAGGCTTCTCTCAAAGAAAGCATCGATACATGCATACATAGCTTCTGGGTGTGGTGTTTGACCTGTTTGAGAAATATTTGAGACTTACTCTATTATTGCTGAGTAGAAGCTGAGCCCAGATAATCTACGTAGAACTATAGAATTAAATGTATTTTGGGGTCTTGTATTTTTGGGAGATGCTTCAAGTGGCATGTGTCGAAGTACTAAGGTTGTTTTGGGGATTGTTTCCTTACAGGAATTTGTCAATCTGTATGCTGACTATATACTCAATAAATCAGTAGAAAAACAGTTCAAGGCCTTTCGGAGAGGATTCCACATGGTGACCAATGAATCTCCTTTGAAATATTTATTTAGACCAGAGGAAATTGAATTACTTATTTGTGGAAGTAGGGTAAGAATCCTGAATGTACACCAGAAAGTGGAGCTTTTTTGATCCTCAGTATGTAATTAGTGGTCGTTTTTTAAAATATCATCTTCTTACAGAATTTAGATTTTCAAGCACTAGAAGAAACTACAGAATATGATGGTGGCTATACAAGAGACTCTCTTATTATTAGGTAATTTTTTCTAACTTCTGAAAGATTAAAAGCACTTTACATGCCTGCTTCTTCATAAGATTTAGTATTTTTCTAGTACGGGAGATGCAAGTGTCATGTATATAATTTCACTTTGCTCAAGTACTGTCATTAGAAAAGAGCAGATAGCGTAAGCATTGTCTTTAGCTTCCAGTGAACTTTGGTAAAGCTTAAAAGGGATTTTTCCCTGGGTTTTTTGTCTTATACCATATAGTTAAATAATCCCCAGTATGAACAGGGCTGTTTCAATAAATTACCACTGCTCTGCTGTTGTCTTAAAAAAAAAAAAAAAAAAAAAATCGCAAACACTGAATTGTTTGAATAGGTTGCATATGTAGAACTTTCTTCTCCAATTAGAAATCAAGTAAATTCAATGTTTTTAATGTTTTTACCTTCTTGTCCCCTTTGACTAGAGAACTCTGAAGACAAGGGTCAGAGAAGTGTGCGTCTTCGGTCCTCTAGACTTTGCCAACTACTTAACTAGTTCCTGCTAGGGTAGAAAACCTTTGACAGCAGCTGCATTTGTTTACTGTGGTGTTTAAGAAGGTGGTAGAAACGGACAGTGTAGTGGAACCAGTATAACTCCTTAGGAAATAGGAATAAATCAGCCAAATTAACATGTAAAAATGATTAAACTGCAGTGTTTTGGTAATATTTCTGATTGCTACTTCTGAATTTCATCGATTGGTAAATACATTACTGTTAGTTTTGGTTTATGAATGCAACTTGTAAAATTCATGTTAAGATTGATTAGTATTACTAAACCTTCAAAGTTCAATTACTTTTGAAAGTCTCATTTATACCAAAGAAAGTTTTCAGTTTACTTACTTTTTGATTTCTTCCTTGATAGGGAATTCTGGGAAATAGTTCACTCATTTACAGATGAACAGAAAAGACTATTCTTACAGTTTACAACAGGCACAGACAGAGCCCCTGTGGGAGGACTTGGAAAGTTAAAGATGATCATAGCCAAAAATGGCCCAGATACAGAGAGGTAAAAAAAAAAAAAAGAAATTAAAAATTGACATTTTGCTTGTTTGTTTATAAATGGAACCAAATTCTGTGCTTTTAATTAATTAACTTAGTTAAATCTGAAAGTTGAATCTTTAAGCAAAGTAGGTTCTCTTTCAATTCATTATTTTGGATTTGTGAAATAGCAATGTATTTCTTTGCATGTACTGCATGTTCCCAGATCTGAATTGGTTTTTTTGTTTTTGTTTTGTTTTCCCCACAGGTTACCTACATCTCACACATGCTTTAATGTACTTTTGCTTCCGGAGTACTCAAGCAAAGAAAAGCTTAAAGAAAGATTATTGAAGGCCATCACATATGCCAAAGGATTTGGCATGCTGTAATAGATATAACAAAAGGGATTAAAAAAATGATGGTGATGATGTCCCTGTCCAAAAAGGCCATAAGATAGTGAGCTACAGTAGTCACCTGTGTTTGTGCCTCCCTTCTTTACTGGGGACATTGGGCTGGAACAGCAGATTTCAGCTGCTTATATGAACAAAATCTTTATTTTTTCTTTTAGCGTGAAAGTGTTACATATTCTTTCACTTGTATGTACAGAGAGGTTTTCCTGAATATTTATTTTAAGGGTTAAATCACTTTTGCTTGTGTTTATTACTGCTTGAAGTTGAGCCTTTTTGAGTATTTACAAGAAAACAAACTGTACTCTCCCAAGGAAAATATTGCCATCATTTGTAGACCATGTAACCTTCAAGTATGTGCTATATTTTTGTCCCTGTATCTAATCAAATCAAGAACTGTACTTTTTGAAGAGTTTGCTTTTGAAACTTGAAGTCTTGGAAAACAGTGTGATGCAATTACTGCTGTTCTAGCCCCCAAAGAGTTTCTGTGCAAAATCTTAAGAATCAATAAAGATGGAAGGGAGAACTTGGAATGTTAAATTGCAGCCTTGAGAACTTTACTTTAGTCACAGCACAACAATTAAAATTCATTTCACTATATGTTGTCTTCACATGTCTTGTAATAAACTGTGTTTTTAATTAGGAAACATTTCTTAGCATATGAAAGGGTAGAAATTTTAGTTTTTTTAAAAAGAAGTTTACTGGGGAAAGTGCATTTTCAACTGAACAGCTTTAGAGTAGGGAGTGAAGTGTTTGGAAAAAAGATAGGAAGTTTTTGCTATATTATAAACAAAGCATGTGGAAGTGCACTTAAAATGAAGTTTTATTCTTAATTGCCTATTATGTTGACATTTTAAATAGACAATCCAAAGTCTTCCCTACATGTTATGTCATCACCATTTATTTAATGAATCATTGTTCCTATTTATCAAGGCACATGATCAGTGTTGCAACATAATCTAAAGGGATGGCTACTGTATTTTAATCTCATCTAACAATAAGCAAAATTGAACAATATTAAACGTAAGGCCTACTTCATGTTGTACACTTCCAACCATTAAATAAACTGTTAGAAAGTAAGTACTAAGGTTATGTTCCTCTACTACGTAAAGTATTCAGTAGGTTTTTAATTTAACTCTACAAATCATATCAGAAATAAATCCTTTACCTTTCTTAGTCTGTGTTTAATGTTAATTTCTCCTGTTGCAATATATGATAAAGGGATTATGCGTTTTTAAGTGAAGACGTAGCTGGCATATCTCTTTTATAATACAAGCTGCAGCAGATGTGCAGAGCTGAGCTTGTGCCTTGACAATTGCTATAACTGACTACTACCGATCAGACCCGTGACTGTGTGGAATTGGCATTAAAAGGCATAGTTTTGAAGTCATTGGAGAAAGAAAAGATGTCTTTTGGGACTATTTTAATAAATTCTTTCTAGTAATAGAAACAGACAACTGTTATGTAACTATGATGCTGAATAAAACAGTGACCTTTTTTCACCATGGTTCAGTGAAAAAGAAAACAAATGACTTCCTTACTTTGGTAAATCGGATATTAAATTATTTGATTAGAAAATGTTGTAGTACAGCATAATTTGAGGGTTACAGGTACGTAAAACTCTCCAGAAGTGAACTGTAGTGGTCCAGTGATGTTCCCCTCTCAAATCCAAGCCAATGCCAGATGGCCTGGACCAGGGGACTGAAACTTGCTGGGGAGGGAGAGGTGCTGGCTGTCTTCTCATCTTTGATCTCAAGGTGGCACTGAGGGCGTGCCGCCTTGAATGCTCACCTCATCGCGTGTCCTTGAAGAGGAAAACAGAAGATACCCTGCCTCTCAGTAGGGCAGTTTACAACAGCGCTTGCCGATTCCTTCAGGTTTGGGGCATCTTTTACTGTCAGTGGTGAGAACAAGATATGCTGAGTGCCTTGAGGTGTTTTGTTACAAGTATGAACGACATCGTGATACTGCTGCGTGGTATGTACTACGTCAATAGTCTATTACTGTTAAGCTATATCCTTATAACTTGTTCTATTCTGATGTAGTTGTGGATGGCGGTTATGCCCAGCTGACAAGTGTGTAAGGTTCATGTTGGGTTTTTTTATATAGGTCCGAAAGCTGGGCAGACAGTGTAGCTGGATAGCAATACAAAGTTCTTTAACTGAAGTGTTGACATTGTAAATATGCTTTTTCTGTCTTCCTTTAGCAATAAGATTAAAATAATACATAATCGTATTGGCCTTTAAAAGCACAAGTTGTTTTTCAAGGAATCATTTTCAGGTAAGATACAAGTACTTCATATTTGACAGATTTCCCATTTAAATATATACCACCTCCCCCAAAATGCCACTGTATTGAAACCTTATCTCCTTAGCGGTGTTATAAATGTGCTAATTGTCCAGCAGCAGCAGCTGATAAGGTTTAAAATAAATAAATCTTGAAGTCTTGTAGCTGCAGGCTGCTCTCCTGCCGTATAGAAGTTCCAGTCAGCCTTCTGTTGCTTGAAAGGTTTGTCAAAGTGGGGACAATGCCATTTTAAGTTCTTTTTTCCTGGGCTCCAGGCACACCCGGAATGTCTTTCACCCTCACTTGGTCTTTCAGCAGTGTTTAGCAAATTTTAGGCCTACAAAGCTTACCCCAGAAACTTGGGTGTACTTATGTGTCACTGAAATACCTCTCTCGAGTGAGACAGAAAACTCCTCTTCCAAGGTGGCAGTCTGATGCCAGTGTGCTGGTGTTCTCTCCTCAGGGTGTCCTTAATGTGTTAACAAGAAAGTATTTTGGGCATCTCAGCATTGTCTCATTTGACAAGTGACAAATGCCTCTGAGCATTGCCTTCTGCGCCCTAATAGACTGCCAAAATCTTGCCAGCCTTGGTGCGAAGGGGACATCGGGCTTTTATCTGTATTTTGTAGTATCATATGCCTCAAAAATGATAGTAATGCAAGATAGACTGAAAAGAATCATCTTAAGTACTGAACAAATATAGCACTTTTTCAGATTTCATTAGGAGTGAAGGAATAGTTTAGCTCTAAAGGTGTGTTAGCACATGACTCTGCATGAACACATCATTGCCTTTTAAAAGATGAAAGCTTTTGTTTGGTAAAAAGATTTCAGGAACAGCCATCAGGATTGCGCGCAGTTCAGGTAACTAAGGAGCAGAGTTTTGTGAACTTCTGACTGGGCTTATCTTCCCTTTGGCAGGCAGCAGCCTGGGACGGGACTGTGGCAGCCAAGGAGACCCTCTCTAGCCCTGGGCTTTGAGGAAAGCTGGCGCTGGAATGGGCTGGCGCTGAGCCCAGGGCTCCAAGCTGCTCTGTGTTAGGGTAGTCAATCCATGCCTCTCACCCAACAGTGGTCTTCACTGCTGAAGCAGGAGCTTCATACCATGTGTCATACCACGCAGGTGTGGTGTACCTGATGGGCTGAGCCTCCAGGTAGCCTGCAGTGTGGGCTACCCAGATGCTTGCCTGGGTTTCTGCTCTGTGGAGCAGGGAGTGGGGGACAGGTTTCCACACTGCTGATGTTCAGCAGGAGGACAACCCCCACAGCATCAGCTTTAAGGTGGTGTAGCCAATTACCTCCAGGTAAACTTTTAATCTCACCAGGGGATTAAAAATTTCCTGGTTGTCTCAAGAATTTTGAGGATGAAGATATTTCAGTCGGGCTGAATGTTTGAGCTGTGCCTTATTTTTTATGCAGAAAAACCAGCATTTCAGCATGCAAGATGGAGCAGGAACTTCTTCCAAGTTTAGCTATGCAAAATCAAGCCTTTCCTGACAAGAGCTTAGTTTTATTGTGGTTAGTCTCAGAATCACAAGGGTTTGTGATAAGCTACCTACAGTTCCCATTTGTACTTGTGCATAACTTTAAACTTTCAGAATTACTACAGTGATCGAAGTTGTTGTCACCAAATTCATAAGACCATCAGGGACTTGAAATGAATTTTATTAAGAAATTCAGTTTTATATCGTATGATAGAAGAGACATTGCTTTGGAAATAGAGTTGATACTGGCATTTGCCTTTAGACAGGTCACCTCTTATCCGGATGAATTCATTTGGAAAACCCATGAAATAATGGCATGTATTTTCCTCTAGTGCTCCATCTAAAGATGTCCTCAGCTGTTGATTTTTATTATTTTCCATTAACAAAATTGAAAATGGTGTCTGGCTGATGGATTTCTCTAAGCAGTAATTTTAAAAGTTATTTGCTAGGTGACTTCAACTATATGCTGCACAGCTATAAGGTTTCTGTCTTCATAGCTTTGCTGTCACTAAATCACCAAGTGAGGGGCCGGCCTGCAGTCGGAGGGCTTTCCTGCCACTGACATTGCATCCTGACGTACCGCCTTGTCACTGAATGTGGGAATCTCCCTCTTCCCGTTGTCCCAGAAGTTTCCAGTGCATCTCTGGTTCAGTTTCTGGTAAGTGGCATCGTGGCCAAGCCTGAAATGGGGCAGCTCATTCACAGCAACTGCAGACCTGGTGGACCAGGGCCTGACCAGCCTGTTGAAAGCTGCTGTGACGGAGTCCATGGGGAGCAGAAGAAGCAACGTTTTCC
This sequence comes from Gymnogyps californianus, assembly GCF_018139145.2. Taxonomy (NCBI): domain Eukaryota; kingdom Metazoa; phylum Chordata; class Aves; order Accipitriformes; family Cathartidae; genus Gymnogyps; species Gymnogyps californianus. The sequence goes on along the minus strand of NC_059471.1, from coordinate 72,913,795 downwards.
TTGATGTGTCCGTGGATTGTGCCTCCTGCGAGCTTTGCTCTCTGAAGAGCAGAAAGTGGGGTATGGTAGGTGTTGGTTTGGGATCCCACACTCTCCTTGAACAGAAGGAGGGAATTTCGCAGGCATAGGATGGCAAGTAGAGGAGGCTTTGTGATCTTTGAAAGCCACAATCAATCCTTTTTTTTTTTTTTTTTCTTTTTTCCCTTAGAAGAACGTAGTATTTCTTTCACTTGGATGCAAATTCTCATTTCTCTGAAACCTACTGTGTGAAACATCAGTCCCTCTTTTGCAATGGCTGGTTTACGGGATGGGCCTTGGGCAGGAACTGGGCTTGGCTGGAGAAGTCGCGTTGGCTGGTGGGGGGAGCAAGTGAAAGGGTGAGATGGGAGAGGAGGGGATGGGTTGGCAGAAAAAAGTAAGTAGGTGGGAAGAGAAGCAGTTGGAAAACAGATTTTGGTTGCGAAAGAGACTAGGGAGGGTGAAGGCAGTGGAGGTGTGTTTTGGTTTTATTTTTTTAACTGAAGGGAGGGTTGTAAAGGATCTTGGGAAGACAAGGGATGGTGGGAGGAAGGTGGTTTTAATTGCAGATGTGCCGCTTTGCGATACACAAGCATAGTTTTGTTGTGCAGTATTTGTAGAATATTTGTAGGATACATCCAGAGAGCAGTCCTGATAAATAATTGAAGTCTACCTAGTACGCTTGTGTTTATGGATGTCTGTTGCTCAATATGTATCCTGCTTCAGGATTTCTGTGTGGGGAAATTTCTAAGAGACAAGGACATCAGAGATACAAGTAGAGGGTGGGAATCGTTCTTCTATTTTAGGATAATAAAATGGCATTAGGAATTGCTACGTTATCTTCCTGTGTAGGTTTGTGCATAGTTTTGAGACTTAAAAATGAAACCAGAGCTGACTCTGAAAGTCAGCCAGTGATCGCTGGAGTCCGACTTCTGCCTTTGGAAGGACATGCAGCACAGCTAAACTATAAACAACTATGCGTACAGGGATGCTGCTGCTCCTACGGGCTTGGTTGACAGCTAGTACTGAGCAATGTCAAGTGAAGATAAAAACTGCAGCAGCTTGAAGATTTGTGACTGAACTGTTGTCATGTGCAAAGCTGATGTGAAGCCTTTCTTAATGTCGCCGAAAGCTCTGCCGTACGTTTCTGCTGTGCCAGTGGGTTCACATACAGAGAAAAATCCCTCAAAACCTGTCTTCCCACTGCATCCTTTTGCTTCCAGATCTGTATAGTACAGCAGTGCAAGCAAAAATGCTCACAAGTAACTGTCTATAAAATGGCAACTAGTTGAACATTTCTGTTCTAAGCTTTGAGCTGCCATACCTTATGTGCTGCTACATTTGATTTAGTTATTTCCTGTTGCAAGCACTCAGTGTTTGAGCAGCAAGGGGTAAAGATCAGGTGAGCTAATATGATACAATTAAGGGGGGTTTTATTATTTTCTAATATAATTGATTTTAATAAAAAAAGGGAAACTCAGCACAAGAATTTCCCAGATGAAAGCATGTCTTCAAAAGAATAATCTCCCTTCTGCTATGTACACTGATTTTTTTTAATTAATTTTTTAAATTGTCATCTGCGCATGAAGAATCCTATGAACTTTGTAGCAAGTCACCTAAAATAAAGCAGGTAACACTTTAGCCTCACCAATATGGATACTTTCTTTTCAAAACACAACACAAGGCTTCTTTATGAGCATCTGATAAGGGTTGCTCTGGGGCCAGTTTTTTTCACCTTTAATCTCTCTGGGGACAGTCTCGTATTCCCAAACTAAAATCCCCAAGTGGATATCCTTTCTAACAAAATTTCTGTCCAGCTGCTTTGGAGTAGGGCTGCAGCCATTGGGCTCTGCCCTTACCAGGCTCCGCTTTCTGCCCCAGCTGTATACCCTGCAGCCAGCCCAGGTGAGAGCATCACTCCTGCGCCAGGAGTTGTTCTGGACAGCGGACCTTGGGCCTGTCAGAGGCAATCTTGCTCCAGACCTGCAGCTTTTTGGATAAGCAGTTTGAGGTTATCATCCAAGCCAGTTTCCTTGCTGGCTTTGCTTTTGGAGAAGAGAGGCCTTCTCGGTGTCTCAGGCCTAGGAAAGGTTTCCTGGATTCAGGACTCTGTTTCTGGGACCACCCGCTGCTGTTGTTGCCACCTCCAGAGAATGGTTTTAGTCCCTTCTCTCTTTCGTGCTCTTGGCTTCTTCCGAAGGGACGGCGGGTGGTCTGGAGCCAGTGCTCTCAGCTGCCGCGTCCTGCTGCAGACCAGGAGTTGTAATGGGGGAAGCTGGAGGTGCAGAAGCAACAGTGATCTGCCTGGTGCCTCTGAGCCTTGCTACTGCAGGGCTGTGGGTGGTAAAAATGGGCTGTTTTGGCAGTTTCTTCCCAGCATCTGCAAGCTGGGAGCCTCCAGCAGCTGTATTCTGTTGTTTTTTCACCTTTCCTCTGGGAATCTCCCATCCCAAGGCTGGTTGCAGCCTCTGGAGTCTCCCAGTGGCTGACGGCAGCATCGGTTGGTCTCATCACCTTCTGAGTTTCCTCTGCAATTTTCTGCCCCCCCCCCCCCCCCCCCCCCCCCCCAAGTGAGAGTGAAACCCTGTAGAACTGAAACCAGTGTGGAGTAGGTAGCTCTGCTGTGCTGCACAACGCTTTTCCTGCCCTTGGCACCGGCGATGGCTGGGGAGGGGGAGCATGCTCCGCTGGAGATGTCCCTGTCACCCATCGGTCTGGCATGGGCCCCTTCTGGCCACCAAAGTTTAAGTGTAAATCAGTTGCAGAAAACTGCCTGGTCAATAGAAAGGGGCTTCTGCATCTGCTTTCTCCGGGGCTCCAGGTCACTGCATCTTTTCTGTAACAGCCTCTCTTCCCTGGTGGTGGCAAGTTGAGCTGCTTGGTGCTTCTCCCTTGCCCAGGACGGGTCCCTCGCCCCTGCTCTCGGCTGTAGTTTTGAACTGCCACCAGCTGCCCCGAGGTGCTGCATGGCTCTTTCCTTGCTCCTCTCCTTCCTCATCGTGCTCATCGTCCTTCAGCTGCCAGCGCTTGCGGCTGGTGCAGTTAGGTTACAGCAGGTGAAACCTTTTCAGAGCAGTTGGCCTTGAAACTCTGAACTGAAAGTGTTTCGCTTGGGGTAGCTCCTCTGTCAATCTACCTGGTAGCCAGGAGCCTCACCTGTACTGTCAGCGCTCTGGTCTGAACCATGCATGGAAAAGCCTGGCCATGGCTGACAGGATAAATGAGCTGTGGTGGCAACTGGTGTGTTTGGAAAGGCATGAGGCGCTTTCCTAGAAAAGCTCTGCAGCTTTTTGTTGCTAGACATAAGCTTTTTTCTAACCTTCATGCAAGTGTAGTCGGAGGCAGCTGTGTTATTGCAAGGAGATGAGGCATTGGGTTTTCAGTAGTCAGAATCCATTAAAAAAAACCCACCTTTAGATCATTTCCTTCACCATGGAGTGCCCAAAGTCACTGCTGTAAGAGAGGCTTCTTGTGCCAAGCATTGGACAAGTACCTGTGAACAAGCAGCCCCGAGGACTTGCTTTAAACAGCCTAAATCTGCAAATAGTTTGAAAATAGTGGGAATCCCACTGAAGCTTGTTGGATGAATTATCTGCACCGTTCTGCAAGGAAAATATTTGTACTTCTGTGGGGAACTGGCAATCGGTTCTCCTAAAAAGAGTGGAACTCTGCAGCATGGTTGGTTTGATTCATCAGCCCTGGAGGCAAGCTGTGCCAAAAAAAGAAAAATCCTTTTGTGCTTCTCTATCTCCTTCTCTGGAAAGGCAGGTAGTGCCCATTGCTTCTTGCTGTGCTACCCACCTGGAGGGGCTGCTCAGGGGTAGTGACTGCTGTGGGGTGGCTCCCCTTCCGGGCAATGGGGGGGAAATAACTGTTGGCAGTAAGAACAGAATGTTGGTTGGTTTTGGTTTTTTTTTTTTTTTCCTTGTCGGGAAACTAAAGAAATGACATGTCAAAACAGATAAAAAGCTGAGAAATTAATAGCTATTCATCAAGCTGCCCATCAGTCCGGAATACAGTTGTGCTTTCCCAATTTTCCATGTTACTGTTCTTCAGCTGCCCTGTTACAGAAGGGTTGATACCAGCCACTACAAACATTAAGGAAAGAAAAATGGAATGGCAACCATTAGTAAATTCCTTTCATGTTTCTGCACTTCTAGTAACCTACCCCCAATTTACCTATACAAATAAGACAAGTCTCTGTTAGAGCTGGGCGGTGTCCTCCTTGGCCTCTTGGGAGGACAGCCTTTGGCATGGGAGCTGTCGCCATTGGCACTGCAACCTGCACTCTCCCTGCAGAAGCCAAGGAGAAATGGTAGAGCTGATGAAGAAAAACCTCTTTGTGAGACCTGCTGCTGCTTCTGGAGTAAAGCTAATGTTTGTGTTCATCCTTGAAGCTGAGGACACCCTGCTGTCCTGCTCTTGATGTTGCAGAAACGAATTTTGCTTAAATAACGTAAGTCTTCCCTTCTCACTCCACTCTGAGGAGGATTTTGTGGGGAGGATTGCAAACACAGAACAGCAGAATTTTATTTTCCACAGTGAAGCTGCGAGGGCAGTTGGCAGCGGCAAGCCTCGGTCTTTGATTTGTGAGCTGGAAATGGTTGCAAAATCTCAATTTCAGAAACAAAAGGCCCAACCATTTTTAGCCCCAGAGGTTCTTCCTCAGGGCTTGCATGTGTTTCCCTCCCCATCTGCCCAAGGCAGAGGGGAAGGGAGCAGGGCTTCCCCATCCTCCCTGTAAGGACTCCCCAGGCAGCACCCTCCTCGGGCTCTGGACTGTGGATGGGTCTGGGGGGAGAGGGGGGGTTCCCAGATTGATGACTTCCCTCAGGAAAGCTGCCACAGCTGAAATCTTGTGCTTTAGCTGCCTGTACCATTGCCAGATCCATTTAGTGCATAATTCATTTTGCTCTCAGGGATACACAAAGGGTTTTTATGAATGCTAAGTTATGTAAACAAGGGTTTGATTCTTTCTGTCTGTTCCAGGATGGAAACATTAATAGAAGAGCTGGGGGACTTTGAAGCCAAGTACAAATGCTGTCATCTCACAAATCTTCAGGATGAAGAGCAGCTCTCCTCTAGTCAGCCTGACTGCATTACCTTGTCGGACAACCTGGACTAGGTTTGGCTGGTGAAACCCTCTCTCATCCTTGCCATCAGCAGCGATACAGAAACGAAGGTGTCTTCCAAACCAGTAACGTATGGACCAGCTCAGAGAAAGCACTAACGCTTTTGTAGGGGAAAGGAAAATGAGCAGTTTGTTTCTTAATGTAAAGCAGAGCCCTCTCTGGTTGTATGTTAATAAATATTTGGCAGGAATAAAACTGTAAAGCAGCTGCCTAAGAGAAAAGAATTAAATGCAGGGTTGTCCCTTCCCCGGGCTGTTTCTGCAGAAAAAGCTGCACAGTCAAGCTAATGCCAGCCCTCGGCTGTATGTGAGGGGGTCTGTACAAATACCTGTGCTGTTTTGCTGTCACCGCCATTTCTGTTGTCCAGTTCATTGAATTTTCCAGAGCAGAGCTTTCTACTGCAAAAGCTGTTTAAGTAAAGTAATAGTAGAGGATGAGGGGAAAAGGGGAAAAGCAAGGGTTGAATCATTTGCTGTTAGGGAGTGGGGCCCATGACTCGAGGCCCTTTCCCTGGAAAAGCTCACTCCAAGCAGCACTTGGTGCATGGTGGTGCTGCTCCATTCCCTTGGAGGGAGTTTTTCATAGGTGACATGTGCGTGCAAGTAGCAGAAAGCTGCAAACACTTTTATTTCTGCTGGGCAAGGCACCATCCCTGCTGTGCCGCCCTGCACAGAGCCAGGGAAGGGGAGGACAGGAGACGGGTGGCAGCAGCACGAGAAGCCCGGCAGGCTCTGCGCCCTACGAGGCCCGGCACTGCTGGGGAAGCGGGGTGCTGGTGAGGCTCGCATGCCTGTGTGGTGTCTGCAAAGACAGTGACAGTGTCAAAACCAGGCATGGGACCAAAGGTGAATGCCCGCTGCGCCACGGTGAGGGGAGAATGCTGCCATTCCCACTTGGTTTTCTGTCACTTCAGATCTCGGTTCCAGCTAACGATTTTCTGGGCCACGTAATATTGGCATGATCAAAGTCTGTCATGAAACACTAAAATCCAGAGGGATATGGATAAGAGAAAACACAAAGTTGCTTGAATGTTACTCAAAATATTTTAATGTACATGCTGTGGCCACATTAAAGAAGGGGAAAAAACATCTTACAGAGATGAAAGGCGTCAAAGGATGTGATTTCATCATGCCAAAAGCTGTATATTTCAAAGTGACTGAAGCCAACAGCATCAAAATAGCTCTTTTTCTGGCATGTGAAAACCAGACCAAGAGGCATGGAAAAGGGAAGAGCAAACGTATTTAACTGATAGATTAAGCTGTTCTGATCCATCAGGTAAAGAAGCATTCTTCTGTTTGTGGTTTTTTTTAACAGGTATAAATTTGGTATAAATAATACTTTAAACAGTTCTATTTGTATACACCTAGTAGGCTGGAACAGCTGTAGTATGTTGGGTAGATTGTTAGATATTTACAGAGAATGATGACTGATGCAGAACACGATGATAAGTATGAAACCCCTACCAGATACAGCCTTCGAGTAACACAACAGTGAACGTCAGCCACAGGCGAGTGCGGTACCTGCCTCTGTTACAAGGTGGGAGTTGCAAGTTCAGCAGCCTGTGACCGCACCGTCTGTGCTTACAGAGCTACACTGCAACTAGCCAACACTCGGCCCCACCTCAACCCTGCCTTCCTCAGTGTGGGAGCGAGGGCCCGAGACCCCTGCCAAAAGCAGCCTCTCCTACCTCCCCCATTTGTCTCAAGCCCTTGGAGAAAATAAGGACAAGATTCACCTGAAGGACCAAAACTCCTGAACTCCGCTGGCCGCATATAGGTCTCGGCTACTTTCCAAAGCCCTCGTTATAGTCAGTGGAAATCTCGCTAACAGAGGTCAAGCCCAGCCTACAGTAGATACCTAAGTCTAGTTGGCTTCTAGGCTGATGATAACAGGAGTTGAGACATGGGCCACGTGTGGACATCTACTACCTGGTGGTCCCTTTGCAAGTGTTGCTGGCAACGCCCCATTCCTTAGTCACGGTCAGATTTGTCTCCCTCACCAGGCTCAAAAGTGACAATAGGAGGGGGACAGCTGCTTGCCCAGAGATGAGTGCTTACTCTGAGCAGCTGTACTCAGTTTAGCAAAGCAACTGCCTCTTTTCATTTCACTACCATCTAGTTAAACCACCCTCTTCTCAGTGGGTTTCTCACCAATTTTCCAACAGGCCATCTATTCCCACATGCTGTCAGGGCTCCTAAGTCAGGGCTGAGGACAACGAAAAGGCAGAGCACTGCCCATGCCAATACCTAATGCCGCTGGAGGATCCAGCCCCCATGCCATAGATGCTGAACAGCCTCTGCTACTCCATACTCTTCTGAAGTCAGTGAGGTACTGGAGGATACAAGTAACACAGGGAAAGCTACACAACAAAAACACTGTACAGCAAAAAATGAAAGCTAGTATCTTCCCAGTGGGAGAATATTGGAGAAATCCCCTCAGTGGGAGGGAGGGAAGCCTGGAAAGAAACTGGAAGCAGCAAGGTGGAGAAGGCTAAGAGGGGTATGTAAGAGGCAAATCCTGATGTTGCAATGTGACAGAGGAAGAAACCTTCTCAGTACCGTTCTGCCCTGAATGTCACAGCAGGCTGAGTGGACTAGACCTGTGTATTCACCTCAGAGCCAGACTATTGGCAGAGACAACTCCTCTGCAGCACGCAGAAAAGCAACCAGCACAACTAGGCTCCTACCAGCAGGACCTGAACAAATGTGGCCTTCATTCTCCCTAACTAATGGAAACATGGTAGTGCGACAACTACTTCAGAGAAAAGCTGGCAATAAATAGCAAAGGGAGGTGGAGTAGGCATCCCTAAATGAAATAAAGAGGAAGAAAACATAGGCCTAGTGGCAGGAATGACTTTGCAACACAGGGCTTGTTCTCCCCGCCTCACAGAAACCCTGTTGCAGGAGAAAGCTGGCTGGCAGGCAGGGACAGCCTGTCCTGCCAGCCCACGCAGCTTCTCGGTAGCCTCCCCCTGGGACTGCCCACTTGCTGAGAGGGCATTCACTCAAGACCCTGCATATAGGAGCTGCACGCACCAGGGCCCTCTTTTCTCTTCCCAGGTTTAGTGAAGCCATATTCCCACAGCTGCCTTCCACCAGTGAGCTTTTGGGGACTCCCTTCCAAGTGAGGGTTTTACCAGTAGGGATGGGGCTGGGCTTAAAAAAAAAAAGGGGGGGGGGGATCTCCCACTCTCTCCCCAAGCAAAGCAGTTGCAGAGCAGCAAAGGCTGTCGTAGACCATGCCAGAAAGGACATGAATGAGCACTCCTACTCTGTCAGCATGGTCCTTTGTGCAGAGCCCAGCTCATTAGAAAGAATCAGACTAAAGCATCCAGATGCACGGCTATTATTTCATACACGTGCAGGGCTACACCACATAGGCCAGGTACGTGCTGCTGCTTAGCTGTAGTCCCAACTGTTTGCACAGACGCTTCACTGTGAAAGAACACAGATTTTGAGAAGCCCAGATGTGCGTCCATGCATTTAATCAGCTACTACGGCAGCAAGGTAGAGCATGTACCCTATAAATACTTTTTAAGCCCTTAAAAAAAACCCAATCCCTTCTACTTTAAGTACAATGCCTTCTTAATGCAACATGCGTGGGAAGAGACAATGTGTCAAGACCTACAGGTACCATACACAATAGATGTTCTGAGCATGACTTGTAAGAAACCCACTCCCAGTACAAAAAAGTACCCAAATGCCAGACCAAATCTCCCCCTAAGAAGAAGGTGACAATGTTCTATTTACATGAAAATACTGCTTCATTTAAAAATGCTAAAAACCATTCTCTTGAGTTCATATAAAAATAATCAATCATGTCTATGTATGCACACACATATTTACACACATTTATGGCTTTCACATACTTCAACCTTCTCCAATAAATGAGGAAATAGAAATACTCCATTACTGATTTTTCTCCTCCTCAGGTTTTTCAGCCTCTGCTTCTCCAACTGATAAGGTGCCACTACCATATTTTTTCACTCGGGTTTCTACTCTGGCAAGTCTCTGCTTCACCTTTTGTTGAGATGAGGTGTATTCTGCCAAGAGCCTCGCAAACCTAGTCTGCAGCGTATCCAGAGCTGTTTCAAGTCTTTCTACTTTTTCTTCCAAGTCTTTTGGGTCAGCTCCTGCTTTTGCTGCTTCCTCATCTATTAAATTGTCTTTCATCAGAATTTGTCGCCCTTTCTCTTCCAGAGCCTTTTTGGCTTCTGGATATTCTGTGAGGGCTTCCATTAAGTCATCTTTAGACAAGCAGAACAAATCAGAATAACCAATACTCCTTATGTTGGCTGTCCTCCTGTTGCCAGATTTGCTACCTTTGATGTTTAGGATGCTGATTTCACCAAAGTAGCTGCCATCGCTTAGGACTACAAATTGGGTTATGCCATCATCCGCCACCACAGCCAATTTTCCCTCTTTAATAATGTACATTTCTCTCCCAATATCTCCCTTTTTGCAAATGTAGTCCCCAGGACTGAAGACCGTAGGTTTCAGTTTCAGCACCAGCTCAATGAGAAGTCCAGCTTCACAATCCTGGAATATACGCACTTTCTTCAGTGTGTCCAAATGGACATTGATGGCAATTTCAGCCTTCAACTTGTCAGGCAGATTTTTGAGAACTTCCTTCTCATCCACTGTTTTCTTATTGGTCCAGAGGTAATCAAACCACTTAATAACCCTGGCTTCCAAATCCTTAGTCACTTTTCGGAAATGCATGTACTGTTTAATGGAATCCACTTTGGCCTGGAACTCTGCCCTGGAGGCATTCATGTTGGAAATCATGGAGCCCACGTTACCGACAATGGTAGCGAAGATCAGCACACCCACCAGGAAGTCAATGACCACAAAGAGATACTCTTCATCTTTCACTGGGGGAGGCGTTTCTCCAATGGTTGTCAGCGTCAGCGTTGACCAGTACAGACTGTAAATGTACTTTCTAGACAGGCGCCCATACTCTGGAATGGACACATTGGGGTAGACCCAAGAGTCGGTTCCAAATCCGATGAGCTTCGAAATCGCAAAGTATATACACGCGTTCCAGTGGATGATGATAAGAATGTATAAGACAAGATTTCCAATACGAAACATGTTTGGATAATTTGTCCTGGTTTCAGTACGGTCAAAAAACTCAAACAGACGAGAAATCCTCAGCAAGCGGTTAAATCGCAGTTCAGGGTAGTTCAAACCAAGCTTCAAATATGCCAGGTCTGTTGGCAGAAGAGACAGCACATCCAGTTTGAACTGCATAGTTTCGGTATAATGCTCTCGTAATTTCTTTTCATCCTGAACTAGCAAGCCTTGTTCAAGGAAGCCTTCAAAGAATAAAAATACATATTTTACTTGTTAGAATAAAAATACCATCAACAGTACTGAGTCACTTACATTTCAGATACCTGAGAACATTAAAATTTGTAGTTATGCACACAAACATTGATATACTGTGAGTTCATTTAATGAAAAATATTTAATTGCAAATTTAAATACTTCAGTTAAGTTTCAAAGCTGATAGATAATGATAAAGAGCAATGACTCTATTATTACCACAGTCTTCTGAGACAGCTGTATCTTTTTCTTTTAGGTATCTTTGCAAAAAGAAAGAGGAGATTCAAATGTCTCATTTTTCATGAATCATTGGCATGAGTCATAACTAAAGTTAAGCATTGTTAAGCAATTGTGTATAAAACTGGAGTGGAATATTTTTAAATAAATACCAAGAATAAGTAGGTTTAATGGATTGTTGGAAACTTTTTCCGAACAATATAGACACCCTTCAGATACAGAAATCCAGTTTTCTCCCCCTTTGAGCCATGCTTTTCCTCTTGTGTCCAACGTTAAAGCTGACAGGATTTTCCTTTTCATTTGGGCAAAATGGTTTGCACTTTTTTTGTGTTTCTAGTGAGAGAGCGACTAAGCAGAATTTTGTACATTGGTATTTCTTCATTCAAAAGACTTCGGAAAGTATTAGATTTTTAAAAATTATGAGAAGACATAAACTGCAGTAAGAGACCTTAAAGCAAACTGCATCTGCGTCAGAGTTCTCACAGAAAGGCTGCCTGAGCAGTAGAGCTGCAGTGCTGTTCTGTACCTCTGAAAGCTCAAGGCATTGACAATGTCGAGCAGGGAACAGCCTATGCACTGCAAAATACTTGCTGCAACTGCAAGTGGAGATGTCCAACTGTCTGCCCACCAGGCTAGTCAGGAGGAAAAGTCCACTGAGAGAAAAGTAAAACATTCCTTGTGTACCAGGGATTATCACATTTTGCTAATCCCTTAGCAATCTACAAGCAGCAGCTTCCTCAAGGAAGCATCTGCTGAGGAAGATCAAGCTGCATTTCTTTGTGCCCTACACAGCACAGCTGTATTTCTGGAATGTGTGCATATCTGTACAGTTGCCTCACGTATATGTGTGTATCTGTCTTCGGGTATCTGCAAACTGATGGCGACTACAAATGGAAGTAGTTCCTGTGCCATGAAAGCCTTACCTCCCAGAAAACTGCTGAAAAAGCTGGTCAAATATGCCCTTATTAACAGAGTTATGCAATGAAACAGAAAAGTTGGCCAGGCAGATGAATTTCTGACTCACAATTATTAAAAATAACTTTGAAAACCTTCCTCCTGAAGGGAGATAAAAGCCCCTCAGCTCTTTGTTGTCCCCTCACAGAACTGAAGTCCTATAGTAAAACCTTTTGAAAACATCAAAACGCAGGGTATGCTAAACACAACCAGCTGCTGAGAGACATGAATCTTTTCTGCTTCACAGTGCACAGTCACCAAATAGGCGAAATACAGTGAAACTGGCCCTGAGCTACAGAGGCATGCACCACAGAGAAGCTGATGTGGATCACAGTAGTTGCGGGGCTACCTAGATCCCAGTTCAAAGCCAGTCCCTGCCCTTAGACAGCGGGGAGTCACACTTTTCCCCAAAGGCTTCCAGGACCTCTGTCCCCAGGGCAGATGGACCTTGCAGACTCGCAGGAAAAGGCAGCAGGCACAGGCAGAGCCAGGAGGGGTTAAGAGCGTTGACAAAGATTGCAGCACCTAAAAGAAGCGACTTCCTTATTTGAGTGCCTGAAACTGCAGCAGACACCTGCACTGAAGCGTTCAGGAGATCTCTGCGGCAATTCTGCAGTTCCAATCCAGGCCTGCAAAGCTGACCTTCTAACCACACTTTAACAGCTGTACAATCATTATCAGGACAGCCCATGGAAGTTTTATAACTTGCATTGTCTGGACATGCCCAATTTCTGCTCGGTTCTTTCCCATTACAATAACAGATACAACTGCAGAAGAGAAATTTAGTTGGCGCGGTTGACATTTTAACTACATAAAGAAGATGAAGCCCCCCTCCCCTGCCCCAAATACAGCAGTCTTGTGGTTTAGGCTGCTATCTGAAATAGACTTTCCTGTTGAACAAGGTACTTGCTAAGTTTAAGAATTTGGCTTGCCATGAGTTGTGTGCTTCCCAACATGACAGCATTTTTAGCCTCTGTCTTGTAATTATGTTTACAACTTGTCACAAGCCATAATTAATGTCAAGCTGTAAGCATGATTAAAAAAAAAAAAAGAAGAAAAAAGAAAGTGTAAAAATCAAAGATTTAAAAGAACTCTCATTTTTATAACGATCAGTTTTGGGCCCTTTCAAGGGACATTTTGGGGCTGTGTTCATACCAGTAAATAGAACAAGCCCTGACACCGGCTACTGTGACAGCTTCTATTCACATGTAAGTTCTCCCAGCCCCCTCCAAAAATGACACCATGAACAACTCCCAACCTCTCCTGTCCTTCCAGCTGTGCCCAGACACTGCCTGAGAGAGTGCTAACTAGCACAGACCAAAGTGCATGCACCAAAGTACATCAAGGACTATTCTAGTAATTTAATGGTATGGATCACTGTATGTCATTGCTTAGGCCTATAGTATGACCTTGTTTAGTTTAAAACAGATATCCCTTTAAGGCTAGAATCTGTATCAGCTGGTCATGCTCAAATATGAAATCTTCTCAGCCTGTCTGGACTACAGAAACAGGGACAGGAAGCTGAAGAGAACCACTTCACGCATGACATGGCACAGTCCTCACATCCTTTAGGTTCACACTTCCTTCAGGAAGGCAGGACCTAAGCAGAGGTGCATGGGTTAATCCCATGCTACCAGTCTCCTGGGTTAACCCCATACCACCACCAGGCACTGGGAGGCCCAGCCGGGACCTCGCAGAGGCTGCAGGAAATACAGCTGGCGGCAGAGGGGCAGCACTGCGGGTTCCAGGTGGAACTCTGCAGACTGGAGGCTGAGATGGGTGCCAGGTCTTGCACTTGGCCAACTCGATCATCACTTCTGAGCAGGATGCTGCACAACTTGGCTAAGAAAGCAGCACTTGTGGGGTGCAGTTGGTTTCTTGCCCAATCTAATGAGCACAAGCAATATATCATGCACAGAGTGTCCATGACATGCAAAGTGCCTTATTCTCCCTTCCCCACGCAGCCTGTTACAGTGGCTATTCAGTTGGCGTCTGGCATGCCTATTAAGCACTGACAGAACTGAATTTAGAGACAAATGAAGTGCAGGTGTTGGGACGTCCAGCCTTAAAACAATCCAAGCTGGTCAGACACTTCATCTTCCCAAAACCTCCACTGTTGGGCTCTGCTGGAAACAGGATACTACACTGGTCAGACCCCACAGGGGAATTTCTGTTTCCAGCCTTTATATCCATGCTCTATCTGAAAACACTGTAAAATCCCAGAAAGACTCACCTGTTCTGAATCTGACAAACATGTCAAGAATGTAGATGATATCAGAGACATAATCCAAGAACAGCCATAATTTAATATGGTCAACTTGTAGCTCATCAAAGCAGGCTCTAAAGAAACAGAGATAAAAAAAAAAAAAAAAAAAAAAAAAATCACACCAACTGCAAAAGCAGAGTACTTGCAATGTGTGTCCTAGCAGCAAGCCAGTGCACATTACCGGCACTGAAAAATTACAGGCAGCATATCTCCATGCCTAGACCTCTGCACACTAGGGCTATGTCTAAACAGACACTAGGATCTTTCAGAATTCAAAGGCATTCAGGCCAGGAACAAAACTCAAACGCATATACGCCACACAAGTGCACTAACGGAGGAATACACATATCCCTACAATTAAACGTGCATCAGGTTTCATGTGATACACATCTCCATTACGATAATTCCCGAATACAAGATTTGTTTCCGAGTGGCAGGCCATCCTCATCTCTCCCTGCCATCTGACACAGCCTAAGTGAACCATTTCCACAGCACCCCATTCCTTTGACTCAAACCGATTTCCACATTTTACAAGGGAAAATACTCGAGTAAAATCTTCCTGCCCTTCAAGCATCTATAGATGCATGATATTAATTGAAGATGACCCAACACTGCCCACACCCCTCCCTTCTGTTCTCTACTGGGTGATTGGAAGAGCTCTCTCTAGCAGTGGGTACTGAGCCTACTGAGGCTACAGTGGCCAAGGCACATCTCTGCAGCTAGCCAGTAGGTGGCACACAAAGGCCACAGCCGGCGCTCATGAGGACGCTCATTGCAAGTTACTACAAACTGGTTTTAAACAAAAAGATAAAAAGAAACATGGGCCATCTATTCCCAGTGGTATGTACATCGTATATCCCTAAGGGTATATGAACTGTAAAGCTTCTAGGTAAGCCACCGAAAAAATATCGCAGGGAGATAAGAGGATGATTTACATAGGAAACGTAATGAGACACTAAATTTGAAACCTAAAATTATTATTAATTTAAATCCATACCTGCACACTAGCATACACCAGTTATAGAACACAGGTGCTGCAATTATGGTCAGCCAGTTGTAGTAAATATTGCTGGAAGGATCTATCACAAAGATCTCTTTTTTCTTCCTGGAAAGTAAAACGTGCAGATTTACACTGGAAATGTAATGAAGTGACCTGCTGGATCTCCCTCTTCTGGAGGCTGCTCATCTCACGATGAACTCACAGCTCCCTAAGAAGAGAAAGTTTCCATGCAGGCAGCTCCAGATGAGATACCAAATATTAGCTTCATCCCATCTGACATCTATTTATTTGCTTGACCCAACTTTGGAAAAAGTAAGAAAGAGTGGAAAGAAAAACACAGACATTCACATTGCCCAGGCTGAAAACCACAGCCTTTCTGCATATGACCCCCACTGAAAAAAAGTAAAACGTTAAATGTTTCTTATTATCATTCCAGCTAGAAGGCTATGGTCCATTGCTAGAGAAAGAGCCTTCCTTTGCAGATTAGTTTTGATGTTTTCGGCAAATCCTATTATAGAAATGACTGTATGAGCATGCATTTAAACAAGTAAAACACATATGTATTCAAATACTTGTTTATACAAGTAAGACTCTGTGTGTGCATACACACATATAGTGTGTGACTAGAACTAAAACATGTATTATTACATAAAAGCAAATCTCACGCATTCAGAGTCCTGGCTCCCTCCGTCTCACAACAATGAAGAGATGCTAAATGAAGCGTACAGGCCTGGAATTTAAAGAAGATTTACAGACCAGCATGGCTAATGGCACATGTGGAATATGCTCAGAAGTGCCTTTCCCCAGCACGAGAAAGGCTGATATGGAATAGACAGCAATTAGGCATGTTGTATGTAATCAGAGGAAATACGTATTAGCGGATTGTGAGGTCCACAGCTGCAGAAGTTATTCCGACAGTAACATGTGACAGTGTGATCTGTGAACTGTATAATAGTGTGGGGAATATGTGACCATATTGCTTGGATATGTATTTGTGTGACTTTTCCTAATCCCCAAGAATGCAAATATATTAAAATGTAATGAAAATTTATTTCATATTTGTGTGTATTTCTGGCATTATCCCTGCTGTCAGCTGAATGTCCAGATGATAATGTTAGTAAAGGAAGCAGTTTTAACCTAAAAAGTATTTACTTTGCCATCTTCACAACAGGTTTTGAGCCATTTCTTCTGAAAAACTGGTCACCACCTCAAAACTGGTGACCATGAAACATGGTCTTTATATGACAGAGTACACTACCTTCTAGACATTAAAACATTTATTTTCTTTGCTGAAATGTTTTAAAATGCTTTAGGCTACTGCAAAGCTCAGGCTCTTACTACATCGTAATTGAAGCCGAAAGAGAATCCTTAGAACAAAGGCTTTCTAATCAAACAAAACTTTGATTAAGAAAGTCAAGATCTTGAGATCAAGCAGATTCCATTTGGAAGCGATTCCTAACTACACGCCCCCATGTCTACATAGCACATGCCACCATATATACATACACATAAACTCGCAGTATATTACTGTAACATACTTCTTAACTGTGAAGTCCACTCAAATGCATTCTCTTTTTATCTGCTACCATTGTTATTTTTAATGACTGGCAATACTAAATTGTACTATGTTTGGGTCAGCTTTGGGGGAACAAAACAAGAGCAGGATCCACTTCTGTCAAAAGCATTCAAATGATCACATTTTGTTGCAGAAATACAGCATCTCCTAATCAGCAGAAGCAAACTTTAGTAGTAATGAACTGCACCATATTAAGTAACTAAATATGCTAGTCAGTGTAATAACTAAACTTATTAGTAAATCTGTAATTTTCTACATGTAAGATTCGTGCTCTTTGTCTAGAGCAAACCAGACTTTTGGTTCATCTGCTCTGAATCATTATGGACATTGTGGAACAATGAAAAGCCTGTGCAGATCCGCAAAGCAGGCTGCTATCCTAAAATGCCCTCATAGTAAAAAAGTGATCTTCAACAGCAAATCAAAGTGATCAGAGCTAGCTGAATTCCCTTTTACTGACCTAGGAAGCTGTTCGTGACAGGTCTAAACACAGGTCTTAAAGATGCAACAAGTTTGTTGAGCAGTTGCACCTTTCCAAAGGGGAAAACGTATTAAAGATTTGACAGGCTAACATTCTGCAGCCTACAGAACAGTAATAGTCGTGGAAGTGTTACGATGAAATGTCATACCATGCTTGTAGTCTAGGAGGTGTTACAAGCACACATTCATTCTTTATACTTACTCTTCTTTTTTTTTATCATCTTTTTTGTCATCTTTCTTTTCCTCTTTCTTTTCCTCCTTCTTTTCCTCTTTCTTTTCCTCTTTTTTCTCCTCTTTTTTCTCCTCTTTAACCTCCTTCTTTTCTTCCTTTTTGCTGTACAACATAATGTAAGGCTTAGCAATATTACTGATATTCTAGCAGTTAAGGGAGAGGGTGGATGTTGAGGTACAGGAAACTAAACTAAACTCCAGATAGAGCAGGACAGGGTTTCTCAGTGGAACCATTCATCCAACTGGTAAAAATGGTTTACAGGCTGAGGCCTCTCGAACTGACACCACGACACCATTACATCAGGTAACCAGCTGGCTGATTCTGTGCATTAGTCACCCATGCTTTCTTGACCTTTTCAGACGTCAGTGTACTAGGCTGATTTTAATTAAATGCTTCCAGTTTGTTTCACTCTTTAGAACTCAGGCATTTAAAAATAAATCTATCAAATGATAACAGAATGGCTTAAGCTTGAAATGGCTTAAACTGTCAACATTCTTTGCATATCCAAAACCTCACAGTGACTGTCTGAAGCTTTAATGGTAATTAAATGAAATGAGGCTGAATTTCCCCTCGCAGTTCTTTAAAACCAACAGAGCTATAATTAATTAATTACCTCTGGCTTCAACAATTGCCTTGGAGAAGAATCCCAGTCAGTATCTGAACAAAAGCAGCAAATGTAGAAAAAAGAGGTGTGTCTCACTTAACTACACAGTAGTCATTTTATAAATGCTTTATAGTCAACATGATTAAGCCAACCTATTTTAGATCTCTACAGTAGAGATCTGCTGTATCTACGAGACAGTCCATATCTCGTAGTCCATATCCACAAGATGACTTGTGCCCTAAAAGCATTTTTTTCTTTCCATCAACTGTAAAGGAAGAATGGGTTGCCTAGTTCAGATACAGGTGTCTATGTTTGGTCAGAGGAGCCATGCCCAAGTTGATCTGCCTGTATTCGATTGCCACTGTATTCAAAGGCTGAGCATTAAGCATGAAGTTCCATCCTTGCTAAAATCAACGGGAATTTTTCCTAGACTTAATGGAATCATGATTGTCCCCATGTTTATTAATTGCTTTTCCTGCAATAAAGTAAAATATGGACCATTTAACATAATTATATCCTACCATTCCATAGTATCCAGCACAGACCCAAGCTGCAAGATTTAATTCCAGATATAGATTTGCATGCTGTTCAAGTATGTACAGCCTTTAGCTCATTAGAATGTGATAAGCCAGATATAAAGATGGATCTGACTTCCCCCATTCTTAGGTTTGTCTGAACAGAAGAGTCTTGAGCTATGTTAACTTATGCAGATAGGCCCATGCATCCTCTTCAAAATGGCAGAAAGTTAACATCTTTCCTAGGATTCTGTCAATCTTAGAGCTAAATTTGCTACATGCATCGGTCAACAATCGTGTAAGCTGAAGAACGGCACTCATTTGCACAAGCAGAAAATCCATCATCTGAGATCTCCCTGTTCTGTATTTGAAATTTCTTTATTCCTTGAAGCAGAAAGTGTCCCCATTGGTTAGACAGAAAAGCCTAAATGTTCCTGACACTACAGTGTATGTGGATAACACATACATAAACATAACTCTCCACACATAAGGTCTGGTTTGGATGAAAGCCATGGACTCCTGCTCCCATGGGATCTACATGTTCTTCTCCGAACTGTCAAGATTGGGTCTGATTCTCCCCTTGCACTGGTGTCAATAAAGGACAAATTAGTTCAATGACAGCAACATCCCACAGTAAAGACAGAATACGTAATAACAGTTGAAAAAGTGCTGCTTACAGGATTTAAACCAACAGGTAAAAAGCTTAGTGAGCTCACTTGTGCTTTGCATGCATACCTGCTTGTATTACTGAGACCAGAAAAAGTCTACACTGTGAATGGCAGTCCTGTCTATGAATGTGCTTGTTACAGGGAGAAAGAAGCACTCCAAGTGAGAAGACAACAGTCACCAATTTTAAGATAAATATAATAGGTCTAGTAGCAGCTTTCACCTATCAGCAATGAGCACCTGTTTCAATTCTTACCCATAGACATTTCCATAGTGATGCAGCACCACAGTGTAATTCGGAAAAGGCCAGAGTCATTTGCTAAAAAATGCTGAGATCCTACACTCCTCCATGTCCAGGGAAATACCTACCAAGCTGACCAAAACCACTGAAACCTTTAAAATTATACACTGCAAGGGAGCATATCTGGAGGAGAAAAGAACCTTTGGGTTGACTGATCTTCTATTTATACATGCATTTGAACTCAAAGAAACAGTTTTTCATTTACCAAGGCTGATTTCTACACGGCAGTGGGAACTGCCACTCAAGTATTTATTTCTCTGCCACTGACCCCCCCTGGACTTCTATGGCTTCTTTTTCAAATCTGCCCCCAAAACTCCTTTCTATTTAAAAAACATGTCAGGATTTCACTGCACATTACTATACATGATGCCTGATCTAAAGCCCAATTCACAGTTGCTGTTGTTAGCATTTACATAGCTCCTCAATTCTTCAAAAGTCTGGCATTCTTACCAGAAGGGAAGAACTACGAGTAAACTTAATTTTCAAAAGGTAGGGCCGCTGTACATTTGTGGATGTTGTTATGCAGGAAAAAGTAAGTTGAGACAGAGAAACAATCAAAAAGTCTCAGCGGTGGTGAACTTTGGAGGGAATATTTTGACATTTCCAATTTCCTCCTACATTTTGTTTTAAAAAGGAGAAAAAAAACATTATTTCCCACAGCATCTAAGGCCAGTACTTCTTTTTCTCTGGCCTGAGATCTCCTACAAACTCATCTGTCAACTACAGGTATCTTTCATAAGTGAGATTCTTCCATTTCTGTGGCCTCTGTTCATGTCTCTATTGTGATAACTCCCAACTTATCATACTTCCATCTACTTGTAGTCTGGCGGTGGAAGTCACTCAGAGGAAACGGTTGGCCATAATCAAAGACTTGAAAGCATCACCTACAGTTCCCCTAGGGCAGGCACTCTTAGGTCTTTAACATAATGAAAAACCCAAAGCTTCAAAAAGATATACATCTTTTTTTCCTTTATCAGTGCTACTGAGTAAACTGCAATCCAGTAACTAATAAAACAGTTGTTTGCGCCTGTCCTCTTTCACAGCAATACAGTGGCATTCATTCTGTGTTTCCAGCACATGAAAAGGAGCATGCATCTTCAGACTTAGAAAACATGTCTTCATCAGCCCCTACAAAAACAGTCATAGTCTTTGAATGAGTCAAATATTTGCATTTCTCATCTGTCAAGTACTTTGCAAATCAAGTGTTTCAGACTGTCAGGCAGGTAGACAGCCAGGCGTTGTCTTCATTTAAAAATAATGAAACATTGGAAGGATGAAAGTGTTGCCCAAGGTACATGAGTCATTGTCAGAAACAGAGTAAGAAAGCAGTACTTCCATCCTAATCGGTCCTTTGGGCCCTGACTAGCAGGGTAGGCTCCAGGCCTTTAGCACTTTTTTTATACCAGTCTAAATAAAATTCTACGCTTTTCTGTCACTGTTCACTGCACACTGATTTTCCTTTTTAATAAAAGTTACGCAAACCAAACCAAAAAGTTGCTTCAGGAGCAGGAAGACCTCTTGTTCAGGTATGTGCACAAAGGTTTTGCAGCGTCCTTTAAAATGTACAGTTTGAGCTAGCCTGTGATGGAGCTATTTGGAGGAAAAAACCACAAGTTTCCTGAAAGTATTTCTGACATAATCAGAAACTGTCCTGATTATTTGCAATTTTTGTTTTCATCTGGAAAGCAATGACAAAAATTAACTATCATCACACATGAGAACAGATCTGCTGCTGGATGCTACAGTGCAGATATGTTGTCAGATAGCTGTGGTCTAAGACATGCAACAAACATTGGTGTTGAGTGATTTTAAATTACAGGAGCTCTTCATCTTTTCAAGAGATTTCTCTTTGGTGTAACACTGTGAAATATCGTGTCAAATATATAAACTAGACTCCAAAGGACAGTTTCTGTCAGAGCTTCTGTTGCAATGCAAGCCTTATTATGTTGCCTGTCACTCTCTCTACATCTACACCAACAATATCTACTGAACTGAAATACACATTCTAAAAAGATGGTTAGTTTTCATTTAGACTGCAGGCAAGTGTTTTCTTGGTACCCTGATTAGTATCCACTTCTCATTTGACAACCTGAAATTTTGGGGGCACTTGATTTGCAAAAGGGGACTAGTATGTTAAAAGAGGAAAATCACTATTACAAAATGAATATGTGAATCTCATTTAAAACCTGAAGAATTAATAAATCAATTGGCAATGCAGTAAAATCAGCCAGCTGAACTAGAGGAGGTAGGGACTAAATGCTTAATCAAATTCATTCCTTAAGAGGTAAGGGTAACTCCAGACAAAAAGAAGTTCACAAGGAGCATGAAGGACGCTTTTCATACTAAGAAAACTAGATCTTTCTTTATAATTAAACTATATTCTTAGGAAAGGCTTAGGAAGAGATAAGGAGTTTATACTGAAAATGTTATTAGGCTGGAAAGGGAAAAAGAGAGGAGCTAGTAGTAGAAAGGTGTTTGGAAGTTATCAGTACTTACTCTTCGTTGGTGTTGTTGCTATAGTTGACATTAAACCTGGCCAAGGGCCAGTCACTGCAGCACGTTAAATAAAACACATTAAAGAGTGTAAAGACTGTTAGTATTTCATACACGTGTTTACCGACATGACGGACTGACTTACTAGCTTCTCACATATGCACTGATAAGATTAAGAAGGTCAACTTTGACTGCAGTGATAAGCCCCTTTGCATAACTATTTCAAGGCACCAGTTTCATTTTACCATGTGCTTGGCATGGTCACACATTTGTGACCACATCTAATGTCTGAAGCTTGTTCTCAGGCGTATTAGTGCATGGCAACATGCATCTCACTATTTTTAGTCCTGTACTCATTTGGCTACTGTTTTAAGCTTTCTTCAATCCTTTCAAGTCCTCTTCACAGATGCAGTGTCAAGGCTTGTGGATAAGTAACAAGCATACCTACCATTGCTGCAGAATTAAGCCTTCATGATAGAACAACTGGGAGTTACTGTCACGTGGCAACAGCGTAAAACTGAGAAGGCAAGGATGGATACTCCCAAATTCACTTCTAATAGCCTTATATAGAGGTTTGTTGGCCCAGGATCAATGTTGTCCTCTCTAATTACTCTGAATCTGCAGTTGCTACTGATCCAGATGTCTGAAAAATCAGACAACAGTCTGGCTAACTCAACAAAATGTGCTTTTGAGCTGAATTTCTAAGTAGATCAAATGAAGATAATAAGGCTGTGCTGGACCACAACAAATCAAGGTAACCTGTATAATGCACAGCCCTTCAAAGGTTCTTGCTTTAATCTGAATTACTAGCTGAGATTTTGAAACAAATCAATTCATTACTCGCTTACCTACCAATCTTTAACTATGCGAAAAAACATGGGACTCTATGCTTCAAAGCATAATGCCAAACAGAAAGTCAACTTTTGTCTTGGGACTTCATTTTCCTCTTTTAGCTGGAGGCAGATTTAGAACACTGTATCATATATTTATAAAGTAATAATAATTCATCAAGTCAAAAGACTGTAAACACATAAAGGTTTCTCTTGCAAGCCTGTGTTCTTTTATTGGAAAAATTTTAAAATAAGACTGAACCTGCCTTCCATACCAAAGACTGAGTATATGCTAATAAGTTAAGTCAGCAGCCACAAGCTTTTTCATTTCTGCCTCAGAAGCCTTCTGTAATGTTAGCAGCTGAACTCCTGAGTAGGTATAACAAAGCAATGACACATTTTGCACAACTGCTTGTTTGGAGTTTCCTAACACTCGCAGATAATGTGCATAACATTAATGTCCTGAAAAGCCACAACTAGCAACATCCTAGATTCCTGAAATAGAAATTGCATTCATCCTCAGTAGAGAGGAGTTTAGCAACATCAAGTTGCACAGGTAGCATATGATAAAATTCCAGTTCTGAGAAACCATTCTGCCTGAAGCAGCATGACCAAAATTCTTTACTTCAAGATGTTTGCCACAGTGCGTTTGAGGGGGAAAGAGAAAGTCTGCTGAAAGCCATAATAGTTCAGTTATGTGAAGATTCCTGGGCAGCATTAGATACTTTGTTCATCTCCCATGCTAAGCTCTTTACCCTCTTCTTAAAATAAAACTTACACCAAGAAAGTACCATAACCTCAGCCGTCTTCATTTAAAGTATAAACACATCTTCTTACCTGTTTACTCCCCCAGGCCGCTCACGGATACCCAGAAAGGAGCGGATGTTACTTTGCCTACTGGACACCTCTATGAGCTCTGGCCCTCGGATACGTTCTAGGAAAGAATCAGGTCTTTGGTCTTCATGGTGCAAATGTCTTGTGGCCCATGACCTCACAGATATGACAAATCGTGATAGCCTGCATGGAACAGACATACAACATTGACTGAACCAGACAAGAACATCAGATGGCTTAAATCATCCCCACAAAGAGTAGCCCAGGAGGATTTTTCTCCACTTCTCCACCTGCCATGAAATTAAACTTGATGGATTAACTGTGTGAACCCAGTCACTTCCCACAGTTTCATACATCACCTTTTGCAGTTGATCAGGAAAGTATCTCACGCATCAATTCCTAGTCCACTGTACCAGCACCGCAGGAGCAACAGAAGAATATTTTTGCCAAGTGGGGGCAAACCAAGTGGTTGGGGTGGGGCAGTTGACTTCTGACAAACTTCTGACGTTATGTGATAATGGGGGAATCCTGGACTGACAGAATTAGGAGATATAAAATACCCACAGGATCACATGCTCAAGGGCCAGTACGCACAGTGGAAACAAAAGCGGAATAGTTGGTGAGGGAGGATGGACGTTGAAATAAGGAATGATACAAATTCAGCCACTTTCCCCGTGATTTTAAAGGGTCTGTCTGCAGACATATTAATTGCCTATCACATGTAAACCTGCCTACTGCATAGGTAGCACTATTTCCTCATCCTAAATTTCTAGCAGAGCAGTGAGATGAGACAAGCAAAAAATCATGACAATGTAATTGATTTATCACTGTATCATTATGTATCTTTTTCTCTACCCGCTAATTCACATTACGAATCCTTACAATGTTTTCTGTCAAAGTTCAAAAGGCAACATGTTTCTGAAAAATTGAAAATAATGGAGACTGAAATCTACAAAAGTGAGTATACTTATTACCCACACAATATATTGTATTATTTCCTATCAGCAGTCTAGTTGGGGCAAAAGTGGTGTTAATTCAGGTTTCCCAAACTTGGCCTTGAAAACAGCATAATGAAATCCTGAACAATGTCTAACTTCTTACAGAGACCTTGGGCTACTCAAGGAAAGCTCTTTACATTCTCTCTGCGTCAGCTAGTATTACATATGCTCAGAATCCACAAAGAGGTTGATATGAACAATTTAAATCTTATGGTAAAGTACATCTGCCTCTTGATTGCAGTTCTCAAGGGCCTAACTACACCTCCTCATAGATCTTGCCCAGGTTCTCTTACCCTGAAATAAAAAGGACAAAAAAGGCAGGAATAATCACATATCAGAAATTAGCAAAAGATATTTCTAGTTCTTTAGCACTATGCCAAGATAGCATCATATAAATCATCTACAATTGCCAACAATTAAGAGAATTCAAAGCCTACCGAGAATGCAAAAGAAAAGCTCCACATAAAAGTCTGAGATTATTTAATATATTCCTCACTCTATTCAAAAAACGCTGCATAAAATTAAGCTACAGAATTTTTCTCTTTGCCTGAGCAGAACTCAGCTTTCACATAAGGAGCGGTATGGAAAACTACTAATATGGATGTTCTTACTTACATTAGAAAATAAAGCATCTTGATGAGACCTGTTAGTTAAGGAACAAACAGATTTTACCAAGTAAGATTGAGAGCCTCTCTATTTGAACAAAGAAATAGAATATTCTGATTTCTGCCATGCTATCTTATTTTCACTTTTTTGTCCTTTACATCTCAAAGCAAGATTCTCAGCGAAGTCCATCAAATGCTGTTGCCGTAGGTCCTTGAGAATTTGCATTCAAGAGGCATGTTATGTTACCATAATATTTAAATTACTAAGCATTCATGTTTTCATCACGGGCTTCCTTGTATATTCAGAGCATAAGTAACTGTAGCTACACACGTGTAATTCAAACTATCCTGAAAAGGGTAAAGAACAATATAAACAAAGATTAAAAAGGAAGTTCTCAATATGAGTTTATATATTCATGTGCTTTATGTTCACACAAAACACATACCTATAAATGTTTTTCACCTAAAACCAACTTCTTGCAGACTTTGTAATCTACACGCAGTGGTGTCACTATCTGACAACGAAACAGGGAAATACAAGTTTATTCTCCACCATCCAAAAGGCTGAAGTGTAAACTCTAGTTTGACTCTAGTTGACCCTAGTATGACTCTAGTTTTAGAATAATTTTTTTCTTTGCTCTTTGAAACACACTATGCTTAAACTGAGTGTGGTCTGTATTGTGTGTAACAATGGTCTCTGCAGACAGAGCTCTGTAGTCTCAGCTGGAAATATTTAAAGCAGACACAGTAAGTTTTTCAAGCTCCACTTCAGGTTTATGTTTAAGTTGCAGTAAAGTAAATGACTTAAGCAAATGGTTGACTTCAATTTTGCTGACTAAGGCTCCCAATCCATTACAAACACAACTGGATTCTAAAAACTGAGAGAAACACTTGCACTCTCAACACAAGAGCCCCTGTCTCCTCCCTTGCCAAAGCCATCTACCAACAAGGGAACAATCATTATGTCTTTGATAGGAAACAAACATTGCATCAGCTATCAGCCAGTATTTACTTTACAGTCTGGCCTCATTTCATGCATTTCCTCAGTGTTCAATATATTTTCAGATCTGACCATGTAAAAATAATTTACTTTTTTGCATTCAGACTACTTTGTGTGAGCTCATTCAGCATCTCCAGGATTCTAAGGTTTTTATTAGCAACGAGTAAGTGATGAGTTCAGAATCAAGGTCAAAAGCAGTTTCTGTTACTTTTTATAGACTTTCTTCAGCTGGACTCCATCCATTTTCTTTGGAAAGTGATGGTTCTTCTTACTTTGCCTCCAAATTGTGATCAGTCTCTTTCAACAAGTTAAACTTAATACTGAAAATGGTATTAGTCAGCATGTTACCTTGCTATTGCTCCCCTGCCTGTGAATGAGCTTGTCTGGGATTCAGATACATGTCTTCCCTCCACAGAAATCACTCTCTGCAGTTCTGAAGACGCATCCTCACACAGTGAATGGGTTCTGCAAAAGCAAAATTTTTTTTAAGAATTCCATACAGCCTCCAGCAGACTTCCCCCCATCTGATTCTTTCCATCACTACATCAGGAAACAATGCAGCAACTTGTCCTCTTCCTAGTAATATGGCATACATTTGATAATCAGAGAGCTAAGCCTCTATTCCTACTTTTCTGGAGCGATCCAACACGAAATGAAGTCAGTGGAGGCTCTGCCATCCATTCCAGCAAGCTCAGAAGCTGATTCCTTACTAGTCAGTACTACTCTGGTGTGCAGATACACAATTATGGGAATCATGTTTTCTACTCTAACACCTCCTGTAAGGCATCAGCAGCTTTCCTTCAACATGTTCATCCCCAGGGAGCTTTAAAGTGACTGCCCACTGCTTTTTTCAGTGTTGTTCTAGACATTGTTTGGGTTTAACAGTCAGAAATTTCTACCAGTGTGCCTCCTATTTATGACTCAAAACAAATACATATCTCTCTTTGCTTTCACTCTTGCTTGGACTGAAAGGGAAAACAGTGATTTTACAGTAGTTAGGCCTGAGCAGCACCACTGCTGTTCTTACCAGCCCGCTGCTGCCAGCTGCACAACTGCAGGCCTAATGCTGCTCGCTTCGTAACTGAAACTTCACCTCTTGCACAGCAAAACAGGCTACAGATCTTCAGGGCTGCTCTGGCAGCAATGACATGAGGCACCTCAGGCTACTGCGACACATGGAACACACTGTAACAGCCCAGTTGCACACGACTGCAGGTAGTGATTATAACGTTAAGCTACGTGCAGTGTCTGCCAACTCCCACGAGTTCCTGCAACTGTAAGACTACTTATTAGCACTGAAATAATTAGCATTTGAGAAAAATAGATGAAATTTTAGCCTCATCTTTCAGTAATGGAGTTTTGAAATTTACTTCACTGGAAACTGGACTTCA
The DNA here is from genome assembly GCF_018139145.2 of Gymnogyps californianus. Classification (NCBI taxonomy): domain Eukaryota; kingdom Metazoa; phylum Chordata; class Aves; order Accipitriformes; family Cathartidae; genus Gymnogyps; species Gymnogyps californianus. The sequence continues at coordinate 72,886,339 of NC_059471.1, read as the reverse complement.
CCAGAGCTCACTCTGGATTTTTTTATGGGACTCCTAGGGTTTTCTCTGTGTTTTTCATTCTTTAGTATTCACTTTTACAAGACTTTGTCACATCCCTTAAGGATCACCTTTTTCCCCCTTTGTAATGCAAACAAGAACTCTCACATGAGTCTGTTAATCTGTATTGCCAGGAAAACACTGACTATAATGATACTTGCAGTATCTTCATAAGAACTGGCAACAGCATTTTGAATGCCACAAAAGGATAATTAGGAGCTCAATTCTGTGTGTACTCACAGCTGAGAAACTGACAAACAGAGAATTAAAACTTTATTATTTCTACACAAAGAACCATGTTAAAAAAGACAGGTCCGCACAGTCCCAGAATTCTCAACTTGTTAACTGTTCTCTTCTTCTCTTCTAATAAGAAGACACCAATAGACATCGCTTAGTATTGAAAAACTTATATAACCTAGTTTATGTTGTGGGTGCTGAGAATATTGCAGATGCCAAAGTTAACATGGCTTCTAGGGGAGAATGAACAAACTCATGGAACAGAAATCCATTACGGATTACCAGATACACAGAGCCCACATTCAGCTCAAGAAGTCTCCTGAGCTGGATGCTGGGAGAGTATTAGAGGAAAGTATGTTGCAGACACTTGCAGTTTGCCTGCTTTTTTTCCTTTTTCCTGGAGTGTTGCATTTCACTTTTACAAATACAGCTTATGTATATCTGCAACAGGATCAGAAAACAATACACAAACTACTCCACCAGGCAATTCTTACGAAAGCACCTGTCCGATATTACACAGCAATCACAAACATATTCCACTTTAATTCATGCAAATGCAAATCAAAAAGTAAATCTAAAATGAACTCTTCCTTCCATTATTATAACTCCCTATTATAAAACTCATATACTCATTCCTGACTTTTCTTAACCCTGTTCAGATAATACAAGAGGCCTAATTTGTCAGCTGGCTTTATATTGATGCAGAGGGACAGTTACAGATGGGGCTTTTGATGTAACACCTTCAATGCATGTGGCATAGCCTTTACTTTTTTTTTCACAAAGACAGGCTCATTCTCATCTGGACTCCATAAGTGTGTTTGCTATCTGCAGCAAAACAGTAACCACTGCCATTACTATCCAAGGGTGTTACATGGTCTGAAATCAACATGAGAGAAGAATACGCAGCATGCCAAGAAATAAAGAGCAGGTTACAAAGTAGAAACAGCAGCAGATGATTGTGCCTCCTCGGCTTACGCTGAAAAATATTTTATTTCCCCGGGGTAGCAATGTCACTATATCTTAGAGAAAACTCACTGACACTGAGGTTTCTGCTCCATGCCTCTTCAGCTCTCTAAAGGCCAATTTATTCCCATGCTTTCAAGGTATCTAGTGGAGTAAGCTCTGGGAAGGATATTTACATCAGCACCTGCTCTGTCCCTGTCCCTTGCCTTGACTTAATTTGGCTCTAAATTTGCACAAAGGTCTTCAAGCAAACCCTAGAAGACCATTTTCACCTAAAATGCATGCAAATAATCCAGAATTTTCATTCAGTAGTAATTGTTTTGAAGTTCTGATCAGTTAAACAGGAATTGCTGAAGCCCTTTTGAGTAATGACTATGAGCCAGACTTCAAGGGCAGGATTTGGTTTCAGATGGCAGTGACCTAAATTAGGGTATCTACTATAAGCTGAGTATCTAAGTTCCCATTACAGTCAATTGCCATCTTAGGGCTTGATTCAGTTGCCTCAATAGAGGAGTCTAGTACCATTTGGAATACCTCAAAATACTTTATCTGACCTCTCCAGAGCACACAGGTCTCACCTCATATCCACTAGCCCCAGCTAAATGCTTCAGATACTCTATGGTATCTCAAATAGCTTTAGATGCCTATTTTAGGTAAATAAATACCTCTCATAATCAACAGAGCCAAACAAGCCTGAAGAGCTATTCAACTTCAGGGTAAGCTGAACAGTTCCCTAGGCGCCACTGACTATTAGTATGACTACATCTCCACTGATGACAGCAGAAACTTAAGACACCTACTCACATAAAGACACTGAAATCCAGATGTCTGCAAGACACAGCTGAATCCTACTTCCAACTTTTAGATAGCCAAACTGTGTCTATAAGCTAATGTGCTACCTGTCCTATTTGAGCTGTTTCTATACAGAGGCTGGATTTTAAAAATGAAGACTCATTTGTTATTTTTTGTTTCGCTCATTTTTTTTTAACAAAATGGACCAACTTTACAGCGCACTACACTGTAAGAATATGGGCACACGAATCACCTACTTCAGCATAACTGAGAATGACAGTTTAAAGATCACTAGCAGCTTTCTGTTAACTGTTGCAGTGAATGCTTTTTCGTGATAATACCTCATTCCCCAGCAGAAAAGCACTTAAGCACATCCTTAGCATTAAGCATAAATTTAACACCCACTGACTTTAATGAGAACTAAGTAATGTACTTAATTGCTTTGTTGAACTATAGCCAACAGGAGTTGGAGGAAGATAAAGGCAAAGGAGAAATGCTGCTACTCTAGAAAACCTGAGGTTTTTCCAATGTCTACAGTTGTATATTTTGCTACAAGACAAAGAAGGGCTAAAATTTTGGATGGGATCTGTCTTTTGGTACAGACATATTCTAAAACAAATCTGAATTTAAAAAAAGTGTATCAGAATTCTTTGAGTGGTATTACAAAGGTATTGTATATACGTACTAGCAATCACTTCAGCAATCCAAAAACCTTAAATGAGATCTCTTTTACAGAGTAAGATTGTATCTTTTTACTCATCTACGAACTCCTGTAATTAATGCTGATAACAGCAAACTTTCTTTTAAATAAATGCCTCTTCAAGACCATCACCATCATGATAAAGTGCAATTCATATTTCAGTCCCTCTATCTGTCATATGCAAGTCATTGCCTCTGAAACTGCAGATGACTGCAGTGATTTAATTCTACATTTAAACCTTTGCAACCACACTCTCACATCCCTGCCAGTAATTCCATTCTCTGAGCTGCCAATCACTGATATCCTCTACAAAAAGGACTTTAAAAAAAGGAAAGGAAGAGGCTCACTTCGATCTGTATTTTCCCTGTTTCTCAGATATCACTGTAAACGGAGACAAAGGGACACAGCTCTTGCAAATCTCCCTAAGGAGACCATGGGGTAGTATAACTAAGTCAAGCTGGCCATACTGTGCAGAATAAAAGCAGCTCCATTTTCACTAGTGTAGGTACACCTACATGACAGAAGGTATCATGTAAGCAAAGCAGAAAGAAGAAAAAGGACCGATTCAAACAGGACAGGGATCACATCCATACTAGATGCTAGGGGCATGCAATCCAAAATTACCATAACGCAGGCAGTCCTGTCAGCCCAGCAGGATTTTGAGTGCTCTAGTCTGGGTACACATTTGAACAGCAAGAGACAGTCTGACAAGGTCCACATAGTGGAGGTGGCTGACCATAACAAGCCAAAAGCAGAACACCATTTCCAGTCTGTACAGGTGCTATGGATCATCAGACACTTTCCTGCAGGCCCAGCAGGGTTTGCCCAGACTAGACAAATGACTGGTACTGTGTAAAATGTAAGTGCAAGCTCACTGGCACATTTTAAACAGCCACTTTAAAACTATCAAAACAGAGAAAGGTGAATGTAAATAAACTGTTACAGTTCCACTGTACAGAGAGAGACTCTGAAAATCCAGTACAAAAATGTTGATATTCTTTATACACTACAAATGTTCCCTATCACAGGAACTAGGCGATTTGCAGAGGCTACTTTTAAAAAAAACTTCCTGAGGCTTTTCACTGCATGGCACTGGGAGGATCCCTTTTTCTCCAAATCCCACAGACTCTGTGGGAAGCACAGACCCTGCTATGTGCGTGGTGACTTGAGAAAGAGGTTTCTCCTTAATGAGTTGGTGTAATTCCCACTGATGTGAAAATGGGCTTTATTCCTGAGCTCATACAGATTCTGGTTCCAAAACTGCAAGCCATGACAACCTTCCTGTTGCTGTCTCTTCTGTGCCTTGGATATATATTAAGTCAGTTAAGTGCACTAAGTCAACAATATAATAATATAACACTCCCATAATGCAGAGCTAGAGGAGTGCCACAAATTATGCAGCAATCTGTCCTCTTGACTGTGATGAAAGGAATATATTACCTGATACAGCCATTTTCAATCCTTTCAATATCTTCATCAGTAGTTCTGACAGACAGTCTGTGCATACCAGGGTAGGAGTGCTGGGTGTTGATTTTTGCCATTTTGCTTTACATATCAACATCTAAATGACAGCTGAAACAGGAAAAAAACCAACACTTTGTGAAGGCTGCAAAAGAAATGCGCTCAGTACTTAAAAAAAGCAATTTATTAAAACAGTGGAACAGCAAAAAGCAAATTCAACCATTCAAAGAATAGCCAGCGATATTTACACACACAATATGATACCTGTTTCTTGATTTATTTGCACTAGACAGAAAAAAGTGCTAGTAAAAGCGTAACAAAGAAAATTCATCCTGACCAAAGAAAAGTTACATGACACTATACTCTTTTTAGTCTCTGGGCTTTCTGAATACCTACACTGTCATACCTATTACCCATAGTGAAATTACATTTAAAATCTCATTAGAAGAAGGTTACAGTTAGAAAGCCAATCAAAAAAAGCTAGGTAATACATGTGCTAGGACAACCCATTCCACTTTAAGTTGATCCCCTTGTGCTAATTTTATCTATTTTATGATTAAGGTTTTTATTCTGAAAATGCTTATTAACCAAGCAGATAAGTAATGAAATGTATCCCTCAGTTTAATATATGCCATGTATTAATTCTATATTATCTAAACTCTGCACTAAACACATACTAGGGTTTTCTTCCATTTATTTCCGTATGTCACTTTTCTTATACTGCTTCAAGACAAGCTCTGTTAAGATATTTAGCAGCCCAGCTCCTACAAGATTTAGGAAATTGACGTAAATTCCTTTCCAGATTTGACCTTCAATGCCTTACCAAATTCATATCACATCTATCACCTGCAAAACAGGTTTTAAGACTCAAGACAAGTGTCTTAAAAATGAGGGACTGAAAGACTTTCAGTGAAAGCTTTGAATTTTGAAATTTTTTTTTAAGTTTTGAAACTCCATTCAGGAACTTTGTTTGAGATATGACTAGAACGAAATTCTCTTGGTATCATTCAACTACCTCAGACCAGCTACTGTCCCTTTTTCACCTGTAACCCTCTGTCTCACTGACCATACAACATTCAGCTTTAGCACCAAATGAATTTTACAGATTTTACAGAAACTAACATTCTGCCCTTAATTATTCCTGAAGCAAAGCCCACAGTCCATGGTTAGGTCTATGTTATGCATTCGGTTTCTTAAAAACCAGATACCTGACTTACCCTCCATTCAACTCCCAGACAACTTTTAAAACTATTTAATATATTTCAAAATATAAAATAGATTAACTTCATTTTTTCATCCAGAAATAATGAAATCAGTCTAGAAATAGTCCTTGGGCATCATTTAACACATGAAAATCTGATTAGTATTTCCCATTACTAATTTTGCCGCAGGGCAGGTCAATTGATGTATAACTGTGTCTCACCTTAAACTGAGCCCTGTACATACTGGTTAACTTAAGTTTTATTGGGGAAAAAATTGACATTTCTATTACACAGTGATATAAAAAATAAAGAGAGTTCTCTCAACCCGCTCTCAGATTTGAATGTTCACTCAGAAGAATTAATTCCTAAAGTGCACATAATTTATGCTAAAAACATAACTACATATAAAAACGTTAACTGGAGCAGTCTCACAAAATGAATCAATTTTGTCTGTTCAAAAAACATCTGCCAAATTACTTATGTATATGTTAATGTATATCCATTATAAATAGCAATTAATATTTCTTTTAAAACAATTCAGCCTTTGAGAGACAAACATAGCTATTAATAAATTAACGAGTCAAATGAATAGGTTTCAAAATAGGTATGATGCCAAAAATATCTCACCTCTAGGAAAATTTTTCATAAATCATTTTTTAGGCATAATTACTGCTTCTACTACATACTTTGTAACACAGAATTAGATAGATGACATGCAATAGTGCTTTGGTGATTAGAACATTTATTTTGCTGTAACAGTGAATATTAAGGTAACTCCCATTTCTCATATATTAATTTGAACATAATTCAAGGTAAGAAGATGTGTTTTTCCTTATGTTGTTACTGATTTCTTCAAAGTTCAGCTTACCAAAATCTGCAAAAGTAGCCTACAATTTACACTCTGTCTCACTGCCCCGGTTCCAAGACTTGAAGTTACAATGGGAGGCTACAAGGCAGTAGCCAGGGTGTCAGAGCCACTTCATTTAAAATCAGAGCAGCACGTTTCCTGATGACAAATTGTTATGCACATACAGAAAGTAAGGCACAGTAGCAAATTGCTTCTTCCTACTGATAGTTGCTCTTGCTGCCTATTTCATTTCCACTGCTATGAGCTATACTAAGTCTCACGAAAGATAACTTTTAAGAGTAAAGTGGCATGAGCTGCTTGGATTTTACTGCTCTGTATAGACCCTGCTCTCCTTTAAAGCGCATCCAAATAATTTTATTGGTTTTTTAAATCATAATAGAACTCTCTATCACATTGCAGGAGGGAGGGAGGGAGGAGTTGTCACTCTTCCACTGAACAGTGTCATCTATTCCCCATGTACCCCCATTAAACTTCCACTTTATTCTAGTTCAAGGTTTTAAAAGCTGGTGGGAAAAGAAGAATGATTCACAAGATAAGTAACAAAGCATTAACTTTATTCTAAGGATGTATTTCCAGCACAAGGTTAGTACCGAGTTAAGATCTTGACTAGTTCTGCCACCTAACTCAACAATAACCCTGTCATTAGTTCTGGTGATTCACAATCAGATTGATGTCTATCTACAGCAGTTCTTAAACAAGGGTCACCTGGTTTATAATCTCCAACAAAATAAATAACTGTTCAAACAATAACAGTATGAGATAACAAAAACCTTCCAAAGTCTAAGGATGATGTAAATCATTCGCTACCAACAACATGTATTATCTCACTGAAAAGACACATGGCTTCTGAATCTGGAGAGTAGTGAACAATGCCTTTCTATATTTCAAATGCTGTAGGTGTGACATACAGATTTCCAGACCCGTCAGTTCTCCATGAGTTCCTGAAAGTTTTGTTAAAAAACATTAAGTACAGTATTTCTTTAAACTTCAAACTGAAATGGTTTCTCCACATGTTACTAATCTCCTGAAATTAGATATTACTAGTCTGGAATTAGATACTACTAATAGATACTGGAATTAGATATTCCAAATCTCCTGGAATGGTCTGAGTATGCCAGTGGAGCACTGAATACAGGAAACAGTTGTATACCTTATTTAGACTTCCAAAGCTGTGCCACTAAAGAAAGAAAACAAGTCATAGGATATGAAACCAAACACTATTTTGGATGAAAAACTAGCTTCTTAGAAGACAGAAAGCAAGAGCGGGATTAAACAGTCACCTTCACCACTGCAAAAGTTTAAGAACAATATTCCTCAGGGTTCCATAGGAAAACCTCTCATTAATGACGCTGACGAAAAGAAGGAGCAGTGAGACAAGAAGATCTCAGGATGGCAAAAAGTACTACGGGCAGGAGAAAAAAGTGGAGTGCAAGGAACTTCAGGGTGACCCACATCAACTAGATCAATTTCTCAATTTGACAGCAAGGGACGTGCAATGTAGGCAAATGGAAATCAATGAATACAGGTGAAAAGCATGTAAACTACTGCCTTATGTGCTTCCAAATTAACCATACGCTCTCCGAAAGGGTACCTGAACACTATATATGTACGGCTCAGTGAAACACCCTGCTCGGTGCAGGGCAGGCTTGTTGACACAATAGCTAACGATGTATACATGGAAAATGTTAATGACACAAAGAACGCTAAAACTGCTCCATGAAACATTAGTGAGGACTTATCTGGAATAGTCCTTCCCTTAAACAGAAAGATACTGCAGAATAAAAGCATGGCAAGAATGATTAAGGACATAGAAAAGGGAGAGAAAGAAAAATGGGGCTTGCTCACCCTAGAAAGGCAAAGAATAAGAAGCTATAAAATAAAAATACATAGGCAAAATTGGAGCTCAATTCAGAGCCCTTACAATGATTTCAGCTGTAGAATCCAAATTCAATATACAGTGTGGTCTGAACTCTTATTCTGCACTAGACTGGAGGGAAGGAAGAGGGAAAAATTTCACAGAAATACAACCCTACTATTAAGCAATAAAATACATTAATATATTTTTGGAAGGAGGTAGAGAGAGTGGATGAAGGTTCATTATTAAATTGTGCCATGCATGCCCAGCTGTGGTAGAGAGAGACAGACACAGGACTGGTAGAAATAAATAATGCAGCAATTTGGGTACAGCACAGGTGGTGAGACCTTCTGAAGCAACACGGTTTGGCCCTGCCTGAAGCACATCAAATTCTGACAAATCACTGGCTATCTGATAAAGGAGAAGTATTTGTTCCTTCTAGGCCTCCAAGATTCCTAATGATAAACGTGTTTAACGGTCTAGGGAGGAGATCAGCATTTCAAAACTGGATCCAAAATCTGGCAAGTAACTGATTAGGGAGCAGCGTAAAATGAGCATGGAGCTATCAGGAGTCAGCCAGCAGGAAAACGCTGCAGAGGCGTAAGACTCCGCAAACACCTTTTGCAGGGCCACAGAGAGACAGCTCCAGCTAGCTGGGATCTACAATCCTAAAACTGCCACTAAAAGCTGGTGCTTACAAGACAGTTTTAAGAACTGAGTAGAGCTCAGCTTTGTATTTAAAAACATAGTTATGACAGTAGTGTGGTGGCTTGGCCTTGGCTGGCTGCCAGACACCCACCCAGCCGCTCTCTCACTCCCCCTCCTCAGCAGTCCAGCAGGAGAAAGTAAGATGAGAAAGCTCATGGGTCAAGATAAGGACAGGAAAATCACTTACCAGTTATCATCACAGGCAAAACAGACTTGAATTGGGGAAAATTAGTTTAATTTATTGTCAATTAAAATAGAGCTGGATGATGAGAAACAAAGACAAAGCCACCTCCCTCCCTCTTTTTTCCCCCAGATTCAACTTCACTCCTACTTTCCCAACTCCTCCACCTCCTCCACCCCGCCCAGCTGCGCAGGGGGTGGGGAATGGGGGGTTGCGGTCAGTCCGTAATGCTTCCTCTCTGCTGCTCCTTCCTCCTCACACCGTTCCCCTGCTACAGCATGGGCCCTTCCCACAGGCTGCAGTCCTTCACGAACTGCTCCAGTGTATGTCCACTCCACAGGCTGCAGTCCTTCAGTATAAACCTGCTCCAGTGTGGGTCCTCCATGGGCCACAGTTCCTGTCAGGAGAACCTGTTCCTGCATGGGCTCCTCTCCACTGGCTGCAGTTTCCTTCAGGAGATAGCTACTTGCTCCACCGTGGGGTCCTCCACAGTGGATATCTGCTCCAGCATGGTCCTCTCCAAGGGATGCAGGGGAATCTCTGCTCCGGCACCTGGAACACCACCTCCCCTCCTTCTTCTCTGACCTTGGTGTCTGCAGAGCTGTTTCTCCCACTTTTTTCCCCTCACTCCTCACATGCTGCCTGTGCAGCATTTCACCCCTTCTTAAATACATTTTCCCTGAGGCCCCACCATGTTGGCTGAGGGGCTCAGCCATGCCCTGTGGTGGGTCTGTTGGAACTGTCTGGAAGTGGCTGTGTCTGGCACAGGCAGCCCCTGCCCTCTCTTCACAGAGGCCCCTGCAGCCCCCCTGCCAGCGCCTGGGCACCTGCACCCAATGCAAGTAAATATCTGCCTTTTATAAAATCTCTGTTATCTTTGAAGTATACTCTCTGCTCTGAATATTTAAAGCTAGTAATTACACTGAGGGTAAAACTTGATTACCTAGAGGCTGACAAGTCTGATAAATCCATGTTAGGCACTTCACACAGGTATTTAGCTCACGAGTGATTTAATAAGAGAGACAGACAGATAGATAGATAGTCCTCTGAGCCTGAATGTAGTTACCCAGTTGTAGGCAACCAAATTGGAGAACTGGATCCTTAAAGTACCCTTGTAATTTTTAGTTTTCCAGAACTAAGTGACTTACCTTTAAGCACACCAAGTCAAACTATGGAAAACAAAAACTGCCTCAGGTTGAAGAATTTTCCAGTGTCAGATAGCAAAACAAAACTTATCTGAAACAATCCTAGCTCCTGAAAGATTGACATCTTTACCAATGACTGAAGCAGAATTTTAACATGCTTTCTCACTTAGTATTTCTTTCTTTGCTACCAATTGTACTAACCTGAAAGAGATGAATAATAATTCCACACTCTAGAATATTGCTTTTCAGTGCATAAATCATTGAGACTGAAACTAGAGCTAAATGAGAAAGACACATTATCCTACTAAAAATATAACAAATTATACATTAGTGATAGCTCTCCCTACTCCAAATGCAAATAGTTCATGTACTCTTTTATCCTCTTCCTTTTGGATTCAAGAGCAACTGATGTCTTGTGTCAAATTATTTTATATGCACTGTCTGGTATAAAAGACCTGTTTTATCAAGACAGCCAGTTGTTTGACAACAAATACGAGTTCCAGTAACATATGAAAACTTGAGATTCATATAAGCATTTCCTAATTTTGAAAATCAGGTTCTACTTCTCTTTTTATAACATTAAAGACTTAGAACTAGAGGTACGAAGGCTACAGTATCTAAATTTTAGGAGCTGTATCATCCAGTCGATTTCCGACAGAAGGCATGCAGAAAATCAGGTACCCAGGAATAAGGCACTGAGAAGGAAGCTAGCCAATACAAAATGACTGAAGCTAAAACGGGAGACTGAAAATAACTGAGCATCTAACTCCAGGCCAAAAGGAGGTGACACCCAGTTCATAGCCATAACTCCCTCCTTTCTCAAGTCTATTCACCCATTTGCAGCAAATTGCGTTGTGCTTAGGAGCTGCACCTCAAAAATGAGAAACTTTTCAAGTCTGCTTCAAATTAAGCAAGCCAAAACCAGTTTTCCCCCTTTCTCCAGAGCCTCCTACCAATAGATTATGGGATACACTCACGCATACTTTCTCATGGGTTTGCAGTGCTCTGAGAACACTCAGAGCAGCAGCAGGAATGCCTGTTTTCAGCACCCACTGCAATCTGGACACAGTCAAGGCCTCTGAGCAGCTTCACGGCCTAGGTTTCAGACAATTTTGCACATGCTCAGTAGCAAAGAAAACCCAACACACAGGCACACATTTAAATATTACAAACTATATCAAATTTAGGAAGTTGCTGGCTATCAGCTAAGCCACCAAAATGAACTGTGTAGCCTGCCAAACATCTGTGAAAGAAGTCTGAATTACTATAGTCTCCCTCTTACGAGCATTGAGAGTTCACATTTGGGCTACTCTAGCAGTTCTCCTTTGGGGCAGAATATGTTATCTCACCCTAACTTAATTCAAAATTGTTAACGAAACAAATATTAATACTTCTGATATGAAGTAAATGTAGTTGTTTATCAAGTAATGATGGCAGATCAAGCTGTTTATATCACCACTTAATATTCTTAAAGCTTATTTATTTAGATTAAAAGGACTACAGACAAAAAATATGGCAGAATTCAAAAAACAGCTTTTCAAGGTGAAATATGTATCACTGTCACAACATAAAAGGTGACTTTACATACGATTTTATAATGGATCTTATGTATTTGTGTAGTTGGTAATATACTGTTGTTCTTGAGGCTTTCAACAACATTTTACTTATTGCTATGGAAGCAGTGATGAGCTGCATAGGATCACTTACATCATTTTAGTTAAGACACGTTCCAAATCCTCGCACAGCCTCTCAGGTTCAACCCCGGTAAATCTTTGGGATTTATTTTGGGATTTGACCTCCACCTACATGATCCTTGTTACATCATTTCATAATAGTTGTAGTTCAGTTGTACGTTATGCATGTTGTGTGTTACGTGTGACAGTCCGCAGTTCCAATGTGTCAAGCAGTACAGGCAACAAATGGACTTCAAAGACGGGACACTGGATCTTTAAATAACTATGTGATTTGAAGACAAAGTGCAACTTTTTTCTTCAATGATTTGGAGGTTTGTAAATTAACCTGCAGGTTTAACTCTGGCACACTCTCATGGAAATCAGCTTTGTATAAAGGTTACAGGATCAAGCCCAAGGGGTTGAAAAAATAATAAGTAGGCTGCATCACCTTACCCTCATGAACCATTATGCATAACAGTTTAAATCAACAATTCTTAAATCCTATGACCTCTTTTAAAAGTACAGTTTTCAAATTTTATTACTCTCTGCTACATTATATTGCATTTTCCATAGTCTATGGGCACTGATATCTCCTGAAAATGCACATAATTTATATGCATAGCCCAGTAACCTCAGTACTAAAGATTTGTCAAACAAATACGCTACCTCTCACAGGTACTCCAGGATGTGCATATACTACACACAACACTGCATATTCATATATGTATAATTTATGGTTTTAGAATGAAATGCATACGATTATCCTTGATCCATTTGACGGTTGAGTCCCTAGCACCTTGTAGTAGTAAAGCAATCTTTTAAATAAATTTAATTATTTGGACTGAGTTTCCCTTCCATATCTATGAATTACTAGTAATACAGTTCAATTTTCTAAGATTTACTAAATCTTTTTGCAGACCATTTTCTATGAATGTATTATTTTTTAGACTGGAAACTGCTCAGGGGAAACTAGCTGTGTATACTGAACATAACATTGTAAATTAAAACACAGTAAATTACAAATTACAGTTGACTGGACAACCAAGTCACATTGTGTTGTTTCTGTTGCTAGTATGCGTTAACATGATGCAGGTATCCATGTTTCTATACAGCAAATAAGCTCTGTGCAAGACCTCTGTAACCACCGTCTAAAATTCACCAGTTCTGCCAACATCTCTGCCAGTGCATTCATTTGCCAAGGTAACTCTTAAAAGTGAACTTAACAACGGCATTAATACAGCTAAAACACAGCAGGTTTACATTTCTGAATGAGTATCTATAAAATCTATATGTATATTTACATGTGTGCACGTGCATACATGTGAATGTTACCCATTCAAATTCACTCCCTGCCCACTTTATGTAAACTATCACAGCCTTCCCATTTGGCTAGGGAAGGAAAACATGAGAGGTAATTTGTGTCACGTTTCACATGCAGTAACGAGGCTTTTGACCAAAGAGGATTTAAGAGATGCTAATTAAAAGAGATGGCAACATTGGAGAAGGCTGCAGGGTAACGTGCTGAACCGAAATGACACAGCTTAGGTGCAAACTGGATGACAAAGGCTGGGATGCGCAGAGGTATACAGAAGGCAAAGCTGAGAGATGCTGACATGGAAGAATGGTGTATAATTTTTTAAAGCTGATGTGCTCTTCCCTCAAGTCGTTCACTGCTTGTTTACCATGATTACCCTTGCTGATCAGACATCCTGACAGTCCCATTATCATCTGCACCGTGTATTTTTCTAATCAGATGGTTTTAACATGCATACTCAAAGAAAACGACACAAAAAATATCAGAGAAAAAAAATAACTGTGCTGACTGAAGGCAAAGTTATCCTATTTCAAAAACCATAACATCTGAAACTACAATTTACTCAGTTGTAACAATGAAAATTACAGATTTTAAACACAACAGTCCTCTTACTACTTGCTTTGACTGTAACAACTCTGAATCTGGAAAACAAAATATAGTAAAAAGTGTCCACTACTAACCAGTACCAACATTTACATTTAACATAATTTCTTCAGAGATTTAAAGTAACGGTCATGCCATTTTTCCTTGTCTTCTTTTGCCTTTTTCCTCTTAGCAAGTGAGTGGACTGTGCATTAGAGGACACTGATTATAGTCATTATTGTATCTTGCACATTCTTAAGCACACTATGGCCTGGTTTACACTCCACAAGTTTTGCAAAAGATGTCATATTGCTAAAAACAACGTCAATTTAGCGGGAGCACCAGGAATCCCAGGAAAGTTATTTCCTTTCACTGCGCTTGCAGTATTTGCTAACATAATTTTCTTTACATAGGGTTTGACAACCTCATGCTTATAGCACAGGCACCGGACAGCAGAGGAGTTAAGAGACACATGGATCAAACTGGTAAAGCTAAACCTCAGTCAACAGGAGTGGGGTAATTCCCCTCGGCCCCACTTCTGTACGGATTTGTGTCCCGAATCCAATTTAACTGTGGATACACCCATCTCTGTGTCAATTAATCAAATTAACACTTTTCTTTAAAAAAAAAAAAGAGCTTCTAAGTTGCGTTTCCATTTCAAGCTTTTGAGTTAAGGTTTAGAACTGAAGTCAGATGCAGGACACGATCCCACTCTCACGGGCGTAACAGAAACGGAGGTTTACTGCTTCCTCTTTCAGACTCACCTTTCCACGCTTTCCTCCGCAGTATCCGAATTCAGAAACTCTGTCTGTCTGTCCGTCTGCCTGCCTGCCTGCCTGAGTGCAGGCGCTCCGGGGCCGTTATCCTTAAGCAACACCGACAGGCAGCGCTGCCCTTCCCCGACGCCGTTTCGGTCCGGACCCCGCTCCCGGCCGGCGGCGCCGGGAAGCGCCGGCAGCGGCAGCCCTCTCCGGCGGGGCGGCCCGGCCCGGCCCGGCGGGGGCGGCGGGGCAGGGCCCGCCGCGGCCGTCCCTCCGCGCGGCGCGGGCGGATTACAGCCGAAGCCCGCGCGCCTAAGCCCGGCTCACCGGGAAAAGCCGCTCGAAGGGCTTTGCGATCCTGTTAAGTTCTCGGAAGAGGATCAAGACGTCAAAGCAGCTCGGCGGCGCCCCGGCACATTGCTTGCCACGCCGAGGAAAGTTGGGAGCCCGCCGCGGGCCAGAGCAGGGCCGGCCCGGGGCGGCTGGCGGAGCGAGGACCCGCAGCCCCGGGCGGCGACGCCGTCGTCCGTCCTCCCCCCCGCCACGGAAAGAGACGTGACCCTGCGAGGCGGCTCCCCCCGACCCCGCGGCGGCCCCCGGCAGCGACACACACCCCGGCCCCCGAGGCACTCACGACCTGCGGGGCGGAGCTGCGCCCGGGCGGGCGCTCATCCCCTCCTCGCTGGGGAAGGTGGCGGGGTCGGGGTGGGAGCCGGCGCGCAACCCGCCTCAACCTCAGTCCCTCTCGGCCAGGCAGGGTCCCGTCGCCGACGCCATCCGGCTCCCGGCCGCGCTCACCGCTCCCGCCGGTGCCTCCGCGGCCGCCTCAGCCGCCGCCCCGCGGTCCATGCCGCGGGGAGAGGCCGGACGGAGTGGGGAGGCTCCGCGGCGTCCCCAGAGGGGCCGGCCGCCGCTCGAGAGGAGAGCTCCGGGCCGCCCGAGCAAGGCGGCTCCCCGCCGCCCTCCCCTGCCTCCGCGTCCTCGCACACGCCGCCGCCTGCGCCTTCATCTGCCGGGGCGGGCCCGGCGGGCTGCCCGCCGCACCATCCCCCCCCCCCCCCCAACCCCCGCCTCGCGCGCGGGGCCGTCCGTTGAGGGCGGCGGGGCTGGCGGGAGCGGGTTTGGTCGGGCGGGGAGGGGGGCCTCGTCAGGAAGGCGGGTGGGGGACGTGCCGCTGCCAACTGGAAGCGTGTCCCCCTCGACAGCCGTCAGGGAGGGGATTTGCCTGGGCGGGCGGCTGGCCTCTGCCCCGCCGTCGCTGCACGTCTTGCCTGAGGGGTACCGTGAGGAGATGATACCCCACAGCCGGTCACAGCACTACTGTTGCGACCGACACCTTCTCCTTGATGAGGAGGCGTTTCTCCTCGAGGTACCGCTGAACAGGTTTCTTCTTCAACACTTTGGCCTTCTCTCCCTGACCTCCTGGGGGGGGGAGCTCACCTTCACGCTGACTCCCAGCCTGCGCCAGGCAGCGTGCTTCCCTCATCTTGTTGTACTGAAGCTCCCTGAAGGCTTTCACACTCCCCTGAACTTCACCTGTTCAATTCTGATTCTGCTTTTCGCAGGGTCCAGAAAAGCTGGAAACAAAGACTGTGTATGAAAGCTCCATGAAATGATTCTTCAGCTGGAAAAAGAGTCAGCAAAAGCCATGTCATTCCTAACTGAGAGGCCACTGCACTGTGCTGCACAACGTCCGTTCAGCTGGATTGAACACAACATGACACTAGAAATGCATTTAAGTGCTTGGGTTTATGGAGAGGCAGAGTTACGCACTGCTCTCCCCTCGCTAAGAATTATTTTACATAAGACAGATGAACCACATCACACAACAAGCACTAAGGCGAGGAAAAGGCCACGTCTAAAACTCTTAAAACCCCATCCGAAACTTGAGGTCTCTTTCTCATGCAGCTATCACATCGGTCTTAAGAGTAACAAGTTTTTTTGGGATCGGAACAGAAAAGCCTGGGAAGGCAGAAAGCATTTGCAGAGCATGCTTTTTCACTTCCTTTCCTGCTGGATTGCCCTCCCCGGAAAACTCCGAGCAGTGTCCTGGAAGCGCTGGTAGGGGAGCTAGCCGACCAGGCGTGCACCAAGTGCCAGGTTGCTATTGTCCCTCAAAAGGCTCAAGCACTGGTGCACTTCCAGGTGCTACATGTAGATATGCGCCCTTTGCAGGTCCTGGCTTCCTCCTATGACAAGATCTAGTTGTACACCTTGCCCCCATGTTCTGGTTGCTATGTGAAGGAAGCCTGGGAAGGGAATCCAGGAAAAAGCTGTGGAGATTTCCAAAAGGTCCCAGATCTGGACAGTAAGGGGATCAGGCTGAATCAGCAAAAATGAATGTCCACATCTAGAATGCATCACTTTCCAAAGTCTGTCGTAATATTCAGTGGTACTGATGTAAGAAAATTTAGAGGAAATGCTATATTAAAGTTATAATACATCTTCACAGGACCTCAATTTACCTCCCTTAATCAAAGGATTAAGTCTCTTCCAATCTTTTATATCATAGAACTAAATCTCTGAGAGAAAAAAATGTTTCATAAAGGAAAACAGTGTTAATTAATTTATCTAAGCATTTATCATAACATGCATGTTTGTTTAAAAATACTGTTTTCTGTTCAAGGAAATAATGCCTTGTCAATATAACAACTTTTTTAAAAATATAGGATTATTTCTCAATTTTTAGATGAATCTGAATTACATAAATTTTAGAATAGGTAGTTGATTTCTCAGTGTATAAATATACAGACTGCACTGGTTGTTTTCCTTTCTCCTGGGTTCTTCCTGGAGTCATCATTCTCTGTAGAAATACTAAACCTACACTTACAGTTCTGTAGAGGGGTAGAAGCCTTAATTAAAACCTAAAATTCCAACACCAATATTCTTTGTTTTATGTAGGTTGTTAAAATATATACTGAAGACCTAAGCAATATTAAACTTTCCTGTTGCATTAGAACAAACAGCCCTTTCTGCACTAAAAGCTTTTGCATAGCAAATACATTAAAAAAAAACCTCTGCAAAAATATAGTTTGTAGTAGTACCAGGGAAAACAGTACCCACTCTTCAAATTCATGTGGAGCCCTTTTGTCCTCTTCAAGAAGTTGTACTCACTGAGAGACACTGCATGTTTCTCCCTTCAGACAAGGCGCGACCTGGAACGACGGAGCTATTACTGGTACCAAATCGCAACCACCGGTTCCCCATCACCACCGCCCTTCCCGCCCCCCTAGCATGGAACTGTGCTTAGCCAGCTCCTGCTTCCAGCTACGTGTTCCTCGTTGTAAAAAAAGCCAGAGGTCCTCCAGTCACAGATTCCACGTCAACTATTCCTATTGATTGTAAGCGTAGAAGAAAGAAGCTTGGTTAAGCTCCCGATAGCTCACTGACTGCTACCACATGCACCCCAATGAGTGGGTAGCATTTAAATGCTCCAGGGTACAACTTCACAGAGCACTAAACAGAACTGAGAGAGTCCAACTACCCTCCCGCTGAAGTGACAATTTGGGAGGAGAAGCTGCTCAGAGCAATTACTGTTGCTAGCACAGGATAGCTGGGTCAGGGTGCTCCATACTACTTCCCAGATAAATATGCCATAAAACCATTTGATGTCCAAATAGCAAGGCATGCCTCACTAAAGCAGCACGACAATAACAGAGGTGAACATGGAACAAAGTGGGGATGAAGCTGTTGGAGAGAGTAAGGAATGGTGAGGAAGAGAAGGGGAAGAAAATCAGGGACGGTGGGATTAGTTGGAAGTTCATGGAGAGAAGGACAAAGTGGTAGCAAAGCTCCTTACAGCAAGAAACAGAAACACTGTTAAAAAGGATGCAAGCATCATTCAGGCATTGAAAAACCCCCAAAAATGGCAACAGAAGGTTTAAACTTGATGCAATTTTAAGAAGGCTTATTATACATTACACGTCAAGTCAAACAAAAGAGCCCCTTTCCACCATACATACAAAGTGTGTGCTGGGGACATACACAAGGTGAGAGGAGACCAAAATGGCTCCAGCGCTCTCCGTGCTCTCGCATGGTGTGGTCAGCGTATGGGAGGGAGCTGCTGAACCAACTGCCCCTGCTTCTGGTCCTCTTGCATCATTTGCTTCTGAGGCACAGGTGCTGCTGAGGGCTTTGTACAACTCCTAAGCACCACAATGTTCAGCTAATTTACTAAAGATGCTGGAACAGGCTTTTAGTTGGCATAAATTTACCCAAATGAAAACCTGGTTTGCTAACTATACTGCTTTTCTAAATAGCGGTGACTGTTCCAAACATTGGTATTGGGACTATACCTCTTCAAAGGCAGCCTTAGTGATGTGGCTAATAATTATATTTGAAATTACGTCCGAAATGAAATGTAACTAGCTGCAAAGCTCACAGATTTAATTCTGCTAAAAAATCCCCCCAAAAGATCGAACAAACACATTTAAAATGTAGAGCTACACAGACAAAACGAAGAGAAGTGTTGATATGGAACCACTAACGCTCTAAACGTACTTGGCTAATAGCATGAAGTACGCACAGCAAACTGACAAAAAGGTTTAATTGCCATTTACTGTCATCAGTCATTGTCAAAGTAGTAGGCACTAAGAGGCAGAAAACCATCTTGAGTCCTGTAGTTAAATTTGGCAACATTTTCCAGTTTTCATATTTATTCCTATGTGCTAATTATCTTCTTATTCAAACCTATTTACTAGCAGGTTTCAACCTGCTAGTGGCAGAGTTTGGCCAGTTGCCTAGGTATTGAAGATGACAGGAAAAAAGAAATACCTTTTCACTTTTCCATTTTCTGAATTGTTAGATATAAGTGAAAACATGCTTATTCAGGGAACAAATATTCCTTCTTTCCAACATTTTCCTAGTTTCTATGACATTTTCTTTCCAAGTTTAGCTCTTGCTTCATTTATACGATCATTAAACCAGTCCTCTGAGAGCCATCAACAAGTAGGTTCAACATGCTGACAGCTGCAAGACGTCATCCATCTAAATAGTTATGTTCAGCAAGGCACTACTAATGATTTAACTCAGTGACCTAAAATTATTGTTCTCTGATAGACACCTCTTGAAAACACAACCATGAATTACCATGTCTAATTTCAACAAAGTATTTTGTAGTTTTATATGCAAATTAAATATCAATTTTGTTGCACTCTGTCTGCAATTAAGCAAAGCATCAGTGATAGTTTGCAGCTGGAAATTATAATTAATAAGAAAGGGAAAATCTGGAGTTTCAGCACCTCAAAACAGAAAAGAGAGGGGAAAAAAAGAAAGAAAAAGCAGCCCCTTATGTTACAGTCTTTCACACCTTGGTCCTCAGCTAACTGGTTATTAAACACAGTCCTCTCTCATAGCTTGCTCTCTTATTTTGTTCTTTTCCAGCTTATTTATAGCTTGCAAGTGAAACTCCTCAGCTGTCAGTCCACTCTCCAAATTCTTCCTCTTGTTTTCTTCCATCTTTCATGTCATGAACTTCTCATACTTATCCTCAAGACCCTGCTCAGCTGTGCCCGTCTACTTCTCTCTTTCATGTTTTCTTGTTTTGTTATTGTGCCAAGAATTCTATTTTCTAGATTTTTAGTCTGAATTCACTGTATATCTAGTTTTATCTTCACTTTAATAAAATCAGAACATAGCTGCCAATACCCACTTCTAGACTTTCCTACTTTATTTTGAAGTCCAGGAAAATGCTAACATTTAAGTAATACTTCATCAGTACCTTTCTGTCTAGAAATTTGTTTTATTAGACACTAGGCCTCTGCAGCTGTGTGGTGGGTTGACCTTGGCTGGATGCCAGGTGCCCACCAAGTCGGGCTGCAGGTGGATATCTGCTCCACCGTGGACCTCCATGGGCTGCAGGGGGACAGCCTGCCTCACCGTGGTCTTCACCACAGGCTGCAGGGGAATCTCTCTGCTCCGGCGCCTGGAGCACCTCCTCCCCCTCCTTCTTCACTGACCTGGGTATCTGCAGAGTTGTTTCTCTCAGATATTCTCACTCCTCTCTCTTGGCTGCTGTTGCACAGCAGTTTTTCCCCCTTCTTAAATGTGTTATCACAGAGCCGCTACCACCGTCGCTGATGGACTCAGCCTTGGCCAGGGGCAGGTCCATCTTGGAGCCACTGGCATTGGCTCTATCAGACATGGGGGAAGCTTCTAGCAGCTTCTCACAGAAGCCACCCCTGTAGCCCCCCCGCTACCAAAACCTTGCCACGCAAACCAAATACATTCCACCCCTCGCCTCTGTGAATCACATATTTAAGAATTATCATTAAAATACACATTCATCACACAATCTACAATCTTCACAAACTTCACTTACAGCAACAAAATGAATTCCCCAAACCAAAATCAAAATAACATCATCACAACACCAACAAAAGTGGACAATTTACACACGATCCACCCCTCATCCCTTCACCACAATTACAACCATCGAAATTCCCCAAGATCATTCTGCTCTTTGCTCTCTAGCTATGTTCAGTCCATGGTTTGCCTGTTTCCTCTCCCTATTACTATCCTTATCTTGAATTCCTCAGGCCCCATGTTGGGTGCCAAAAAGGACTGTGGTGGGTTGACCTTGGCTGGCCACCAGGTGCCCACCAAGCCACTCTATCACTCCTCTCCTTAGCAGGACAGGGGAGGAGAAAAAAAGATGGAAAAGAACTTGTGGGTCAAGATAAAGGTAGCTTAATAAAGCAAAAGCAAAGGCCACGTGCGGAAGCAAAGGAAAACAAAAGATTTATTCTCTACTTCCCATCAGCACATGATATCCAGCCGCTTCCCGGGAAGTAGGGCTTCAGTACACATAGCGGTTGCTCTGGAAGACAAATGTCATAATAACGAATGCCTCCCCTTCCTCCTCCTTTCTCTTAGCTTTTATTGCTGAGCAGATGTCATATGGTATGGAACATCCCTTTGGTCAGTTTGGGTCAGCTGTCCTGGCTATGTCCCCTCCCAAGACCTTGCCCACCCCCAGCCTACTGGTGAGAGGGGGGAACGTTGGAGAGAGAGCCTTGATGCCGTGCGAGCACTGCTCAGCAGTAGCCAGAACACTGGTGTGTTATCAACACCTTTCTAGCTACCAATACAGAGCACAGCACTGTGAGGGCTGCTATGGGGAAAATTAACTCCATCTCAGCCAGACCCAATACAAGCTGACACCTGCTGCCACTCAGGATTTGCTTCCTAGATGCCTTGGAGGAAGAAGAGACTTTTGAGTAAGGCACCAGCTGGACCACAGAGTGTGTATCACTTGTCTTTTCTTGGGGTTTATTTCTCTCTTTTTTTTTTGTTATATTCCTTTTCATTACAATTATTATTATATTATTATTAGTTAGTATTATATTTTATTTTACTTTAGTTATTAAACTGCTCTTATCTCAACCCATGAGGTTTACTTTTTTTTTTCCCAATCCTCCTCCCCATCCCACTGGGAGGGGGGAGCGGCTGTGTGGTGTTTAGTTGCTGGCTGGCGTTAAACCATGACACTGAGTTACTGTTTTTCAAGTGCGAATCATTTGCCAAATTAGAAATATTACCAGAACAGCTCTAGTAATGTCTATTCGTTGTTAGGAACAATGCTTCAGCTATTGAGCACAGGCAGCAACATAGCCCCGTGGTTAGGTGCACACTTTGCTCCCTACAGAAATGGCTCTGGTTTCTTCCTCTGCGAGAAGATTCTTGTGACCTGTGGCAAATCATTCAGGTCTGTCTCCACAATCAAATATGTGGGCATTGGACTCCTGTGGAAATCAAATACCTCTGTGGCTCTAACCCTCTAACCCTTAAGTACCCATAGGAGACATGAGTTAAGAAGGGCGTTCCTTCATAGAGGCAACTCATTTCTACCACTCTATGAAGTCGTCCCTCCTTCCTTTCCTTGCCCTGATATTAACATTTCAATTCTCTTTGCTCCACTCAGAGTTATTACCTTCAGCCACACTTCTGCAATCTCATATATGCTGCCTGCCCTCTGCCTCCCCATACCACCCAGGAGCAGCAGAAAAAATCCTTGATACTTTTTAACTTGGAATTTGTACTGTTCAGGCAATTTGAGGCGGGGCTTAAATTTCAATGAGATTGACTTTATAAATTTAGCTTGGCAGAAAAAGAAGTTAACGGAATCAGACTAGGTATCAAAGGTGTAAAGCATCACTCTACCAGCTTGCACTGGTGTAGTGACTATACAGGATGGAAAAGAAATTCTATAATCAAAGTATAGCAGTTCAATTAAATAGTAGCATATCTGGTAGCAGAAAAAATTAAGAGGCAGGAAAATGATAGCACTTGGATTGCTGTTAAAAAAGCAGGTGAAGAAATAAGCTTGCTGCACAAGCGAAAAATAAAACAGAAAATATCTGAGAGTTAAACAGCCAGGTTAGTAAAATGAAGAAAAATAGTTCATGTGCATTCATGCATATCACCAGTAATAAGATTAACTTCCACAGGGATCCACAAATTACTGATTTCTCAGCAGTCCACCTCAAAAACAAGCACTTCTCAGTCTTATTCAGCAGAGATTTGAGGAGCATGGGGCTAGCAATGGCTCCCTCAGGAGTGTCAGTGCAGTCTAATAACTTTTTAGTTCATTCTTATTCCATCCACTTTTCAGACCAGTTGGTTGTTGAGTTGGAGAACTGAGAAAATTTTCCTCCAACTGCACATGTATTTCTACAAATAACTACCATATCAGTCCATGTGTCCTGAAAACAGGGCCTTTCCTTGCTGGCAACCTCTGGTCAAAATACTTTGCCAAGATGAAATTTTTTTATCCTCTTATCAATCAGCAAAGCAGACGCTGCAGGAACATTCTGCACCAGCCCGAGGGATATGATGAAGGGTCCACATCCCTTTGGCTTCCCCTGAAAAGTTTTGCTTCTTAGAGCTCTCCCATTCTAGTTTTGCAGTATCCCCTTTCTTCCTTCAGAGCATAACACACAAAGTACAATCTCTCCAGCACCAATTCAGAGTGACTATCTGTGCTTTAAAAATCCTATAGCTGCTGGAAAATGGCTGGTGAGCTGAGGTGGTATGTCTCAAAATATTTTCTATTAATCTTTTTTTCCAAACAATACATTTTAGGAAATCTTTGTCTTCAGTAAGTTAGTTGTAGTGCATGGCTTAGACTATTTTCAGGAGAGAAAATGGGGAAACAGCCTTCCTCTTCTGTGTTTTGTGACGCTGCCTGTCTTCTTATTTGCCTTTACTTGCACGTAATGAAATTGCCTCTCATATCATGCTGTGGTCTTTAAATAGGTCCATTTTATTGTATTCATTAGATGCCTGTGAGTTAGAGAAATACCGCCAATAACACAATGGCTAAATGACCATAAGAATTATACATAATCTTGAGCTATTTTCTTTAAAATCAAAAAAAGAAACAAAACTGGGAAAAAAGTTTCACAATTATTGAGTCCATAAATTGCACTTTTTTATAACATGTACTTTGACAGTCTTCTGAGAAATAAAGAATTTCGCACAGATATCTTTCTGCAGCTGCTTTCCATTTCTCCAGAGTTAGTCTGTCAGGTTGAAGCTCCCTTTAACTGCAGGACCAGCTGGCTTGTGAGTTTTCAGGTTAATCATCAGGAGCCTCTGAGAATTAAAATAAAAAAAAAAGACAGATGATACAGCAGTAACTTCTCCCAAATGCACCAGAAAAACAGGAGTTAATTGCAACAGGAGTTTTCAGAGCTTTGACTTAGTCCATCATAGAATGAAATCCTGAGCCCATGATAGACTGGAAGCATTCAAAACTCATCAGTTACTGGAAGATACACTTCAGTGTCCTCCGGCATCCAGCAGCCGGGCAGCATTTTGAAGAATGTCTAATCTGTGAGGCAAAAAGTAGATCTGAGAAGAGGATCAAGCCAGCTGAGACTTGCGACCTTAGTTCTGTAAATCTGCCCTGCTCTCTGCCAGCTTGGGCTCAGAGCATCGATGCGGAGTTGAGTTTCACTGATTTCACTGAGTTGAATCAGGCCCCGAGCTGGAAGCAGACATTATGTCGGAGGTGTCCTTCCACATCTGAGACCAATTCCTGGCATTAGTCATCTGAGCATAAACCCCAGTTGTTCAGTCAGCTGAGGCAGTACACCTCACAGACCATGTGTTGTTATAATGAACAACCAAAACACGGAGAGAGTCAGGCCCTATGGGGAAGACGGTCAATAGCCAAAGTAGAAATTCTGGTGCATAATCATCCTTTGTTGTCAAAAACGAGTAAGTGTTTAGTGGCACTGCTAGAAGTCTCCTTCTGAATCTGTTAGGTGATTAATGATAACATATGTGGTGATATTAGCCAAGAAGAGATACCTCATCCTTTCACTCCAGTGAACTTCAGGTTCTCAGCTGCTCTGAACTGGTGTAGGTCCAGGGCAATTAACAGAGCTGAGCTTATTTACAGCAATCTGAGGTTTTGGCTATGCGGTTCTGTTGTGAGGGGCATTGACATTATTCTAATAGTTCTCTGAAGACTGCTATGCTCTGCAATAAAGCACCACCAGGATGCATGACAGAAAAATAAGGCTTTAAAAATAAATAAATAAATAAATAAATAAAGGCGTTGTTTAAAAATCTGATTTTCTTCAGGTTGAGAAATCATCATTTCCTGCTTGCACTGTAGTTCTGACCCATTTCTTCCGATTGTTCCACTTCAGAGGAATTAAATGAACAAAGATCTGTGAAATAATTGGGCTGAATTGCAAACCTGAGGAAAGCTTATTTGGTTTCGTTCCCAAGAGAAACACTGATTAGATATGCCTTAAAAAGCCACTCACATTTAAACAGCTTGAGTTATGATTTGGAGACGATCTGCAGAGTGGGAGCTCAGTTGAACAAAACCATGCAGTTCACACGTGCAAATGCAAGACAGAAAGATTCAAAAGACAGAAAAAACAGAAACAAGGAATAGAAACGTTCAAATGGGGCATGTGAAATCCACATCACAGGTATTTTCACAGTTTTGAAACAGCCTAACCCTGTGAGGAACTGACTACTGTAGAAAACTGAAGACGGCCAAGCCGTTTTCAGAAACTAGCCCCGCTAGAGCGAGAGATGTCCTGATAAATAAAAGCAAAAAGGCACACATACCTGTTTAGTGTTCCACCCTGTAATCTCCATGTTGCCCTAAATATAAGTGAATAAACTCTATTTATTTTACCTTAACCTGCACCACTGGGGGGAGGTACAGTAAGGGGGAAGGATAGGACTGTGTGCAATTCTTTTTTTAACCAACATGAATGACCTTTTCCTTGGTTTGCATAAAAATAAATGCTGAACACACAGCAGCTGCTGTGTCCCATTGAAATCAATGGAAAGCATCCCACACATTTTGGTGTAACAGGATTGGATCCTTGATATATAAACAAAAGCCTTAGCATCCACCTAAAGCCAGTCATTTTCACAAGCAAAATCACAATACAAGCCATTACAAGCTAAACTTTCCAAAGAATGAACGGTAAGCCTCTAATATTGTTTGGTGTTCCTGCCACGGCAAACAGAGGCATTTGCATAGGAGCAGACCAACGCACAGATGGATAAGGAACCTTCTTGCCTTTTGCCCGAGCGAGCACTCAGCTGTATGATTTATGTTGCACAGCCATTTTACAGAGCATTTCACAGAAAAGCACGTATGTGCCAGTGCCCGGTTCTCTGTCAGAAGAGAGCCCCGAGGGATGGGGAGCCCATGGTCACTGATCAGCAGGGACACGGCTCGTGGCCTAAGAAGAGAGATGTGGAAATTTCTGCTGACTGCAAGCCTACCTGTGAATTCACTTACCATTTTGTGTGAGTCAAACTGCCTGAAGACACAGGCTCGGTGAGCCGTGCAGAAGCACTACAGATGCTCAGGGAGCTGTGGAGATTTTTCTGTGAATTTTCATGCTGCTCTGTTTAAACAAACATGATTGCAAATGCAGCCTTGTTAATGTTTCCCAGGTGACTAGCTTGGGATAATAAGTGTACACAAGAACACTTATTTTTTTATGTTGCTTCTCAGGACAATCCTGTCTCTTAGTGAAAATAACACTATCCCGCTGTCTCTAAGGGCATTTCAGCAGAATGCTAGTCAGGCCTGAGGCACTGATAGGGATACAGCCCAACTCCTCCGAACAGAATAAATTGGCATTTTCAGTCACATAATGGTGGTCCATTAGCAGCAAGCACAAGGAAAGAGAGACACTTATGTGAAATATAAAGTAGGGCTTAAAAGCTTTTCTCATTGTGCTTTATGAAGGCAGTTGCTGTCATTGCTGGGCCTCACTAATGAGTCTGAGGAAACTCAGCTGACAGTCTGCAGCCAAATGTTGCTAATCACAGATTAAAGACGTCTCTTTCATGAAATCATAAATATCTTTATTTGGATCTAACAACAGTCTGCCCAGACTCCAAGATGGACTGCGTCCTGAGATACACGAGACAAATGATGAGTGGTAGGTCTCTAATTGCTTTCTGTAAGCACTCTGGCTGAGTTGTAAACTCAGAACTAAAGAAAGTGTATGGGAAAGCTACCAGGGGCTGACAGCTCCAAGTGTCCATGTGCTGACCTTCATTTCAACAGCACTTCGAGCAGCCTGATGCCTCCTATCAGAAAGCAGCGACTTACCTCAACCACTGAGCAAAGAGGAGAAGAAAAAATCCTATCCTCTTTATTTTGCTTTGGAGTTATTTTAGCCAACACCATTTATTCCCATTTACTGTATACAAGGCTCAAGGTGTAAAGTATGTCTCACTAATACTGGTGTTAGTAATAGCCATAAAAAACAAGCATTTGAAAATGTGACAGAAAGTTCAATATTTCAGTAAAGAGCGCTGAGTCCTGCTGAATCTTCATTTATCTGGCACTGTTAAATGTCTTTATATGACTTTCTGCAGGCCAGAGAGTAAAGCAGGGCAGCAGCAGTCTGACATGGTTCCATACGAACAACCCGCAGCCAGACATGCAGTACTCAGACTACAGCATCACTGGCAGATATGGCCAGCCCCACCTCACACAGTTTAGATGAGGCAAAGGTGAAATGCTGAAATAAGAAATGCTTTTGAAGAGCAAATATCACTGGGTGCAGCAGGTGGGAACTGTTGTCTTACGGTATCAAGATGACCACAGACAACAAAGGCAAAGACACCAGAAATCTTTGCCAATGAGAACATACTGTATACAAGCTTTGCATAAACAAACAAGCTGTCTGAGAGCTCGGGTCAGTGATTAATGTGCTCCCTCGCTGATTTACCTGAACTGAGCATGTTACTGGCTCTCACTGCTTTCTTGGTGGGAGAGACAGGTTCTTGTTAGATGGCTGTTCTGTCTCTCTTTGGGGGAGATATCTTCTTTTGTAATGTGAGCGCTAGGCTACCTATGCCCTAACTCCTTTTAACTTACACACACACACATGGTTAAGGCATGATAACTTATCATGGACTGGCATAGCCTATCATAGCTTATCAGGATGCATATATTCATGAAGACAGTGAAATCATCCTAGTTTCAGGCCAGCTTGTCCCAGTTCCATACCAACAGGAGTTTTATTTCAGCAAACTAATAACATACTTAAAAATTCTATACAATGACCAAAGACCCTCCATAGCAGTAACTATCAGCAAAACACAAGTTTGAAAGTTGATGCTGCCCATGCGCAAGGAATGAGGAGGACTATGCATCACCCTGTGCCTCTTGGCCTGAGTAGGCCTGTGGAATTGCCTTGGGGGTGTTACACCTATTTCAGGGGGGCTCAAGGCAGGGGTATCAGTATGTCTTTGCTAATATCACTGTAGCACCTATGTACACTGTTCTGTTTATTGTCTACTGAATGTCATATTCAGAGGGACAGCAAGGCACTGTAATACAGTGCTCTGGATTAGCAGCCTGCAAAGAGATTGCAACTAATCTTCTGATGCCTCTTGGAAAGTCAAATGAGAAATGGCAGCACAGCTGCCACTGGGAAAAGGGATTTCCCAGGATGATGCCTCTTTTTTTCAGCACAGAGGAAACTCAAGGAAAACTTTGGGTGGTCAGCAAACCTGAGGGCTAGAGACAGACCCAGAGAGTTTTTGGAAATAGCTTCAGAGGCTGGCAGTAAGACCAAAGAACTCATGGGATTAATCCTGCTAAAATCCTGTGTGGCTGATAAGAATTAACCATGCTTGCACCTGCCTACACACAGAACAACAAATACTGGCTGATTTGCTGCTGGTAATGGTGAGAGGGAAAGGAATGTTTTGGCAGATGATATTCATAAAGGTTAGCTCCCCATTTATTGCCTTACATATGGAGAATAGCACTGAAGGACAAGTTTCATCCCCCTAGAAAATAACATCCCTAAAGTCAGGTTATCCTTAACCCCTTTTCTTGCCAAGGGAGATGGAGATTGCTAGAAAGCACAATGTTCTAGGTGTTTTTATGCAGAAATAAGGAGACTAAAACTGAGCTTCGGACACTTGTGCCATGCTACTGAGAGACTGGGGTGGAGAGCTCAGCAGTTTCTTCTGCCTCTTCTGTTGCCATGTAGCTGTCTTTCATAGAGAAGAACTAGAAGTCCCTTTGCTTTTAGCACCCCTCTCCAAGTGACAAAAAATATTTCATTCTAGGGCTATTTCATTTGCCTTGACCTTATCCTCAAAGCGTGGGCTGATCAGCTGGTGAATGGTGTGTGCCTCTAATTCAGACGTAGGCAAGCCCAGGTGTCTGGTTTACACGGTAATTCGGAGTCTGATAACTCATTCACATGGAGTCTTTAAATGCAGAAAAGGAGTGTCTTCTCCAAAATCGAAACCTCTGAAATGTGAGCAATCACCATTCACAACGAAACTCCATTCAACTTTCATAACTACGTCCAATAAAAATATAGCATAAAAAATAAGAAAAATCAACTTCACAAACTTCTGATTGCTAAACTAAGGCCCCAACATTCAACAGCATCAAAGTGTGATCAGGCCATTCTTGGCACTGCAGGAATCACAGATATTTTCAAAAATAAATCCCAAAGTTGTATACTACATCAAAACTATTGAAAAGTGACATCATTACTGCATTTTACTTTTTCTGAAAGACGTACACGGTAGGTCAGGTGGCTAAATCACTGCTGTACTAGTTTCAAAGAACAACAAAAATAAAATCAGGACAGTACTCTAGAAATTGCTGTACCACACAGAAGTCAGTAGTCACTTAATGGTGGCTACATTTTGTTTATGCATAATATGCAGGAGTGAACAGTAGAGGGTGTTAGCTTAAAGGAAAACTTGAGTTCGCTATATGGAATACGTCCTGTTTGCTACAACTCACAACAAAAAAATCAGGTGCTGGGAAGCACAGCTGTGGCTGAGTGTAAATGGCACTGGGGCACCTGTCCCTCGCCTCAAGACCAAAGTAAAGAAATAAGAGAATTGCAAACAAACCCCTCTTCCCGCCTCAGATCTTACTCCACAAATTCTTTGTGCCCAAAGAGAGTCCAGCTGGGGTGGCTGGGGGTTTTTGTCCCCTCACATCATAATGATTCAGCAGGGCAAGCTCAGGCTTCAGCTGGGCTGGGGCAGCCAGCGCGGTCCTTGCAGCCTTGCTGCCGGGAAGGGCTTTGCCCAGCGGGGCCTGCCCAGAGCTCGGGGCTGGATCCTGCCGGCTGCTGGGCACTGCGCACACAGCATCAGCACCCTTGAGTCATATACCTCTGGAGGGAGCCCTGGGCCAGAGTTTTAGGGTTACCTACACATTTTGTGGGGTTTTCAGGAGCAGCAGCTACTTAAATCAGCAAGAAATAAGTAGTTTTGAATGTCTCCGTAAGTGCCTGTCTCTTCAGGCACCTTGATGCACCCCACGGCATGCAACTGCAAGCAAACAGTGCTCGCATATAAGAGACAAGCTCCTTTTCTCGTTTGCTTTGCCATGCTGGTAGGAGAAAAGAGCCATGGGGGCTTCTTTCTTCCGCTAGTGAAGTACTGTTTGAACAAACACAAAGAGCAAATGCGTCAAGTACAAAAGCAGGCCGGCGAGGGATAATGGCACTGACAGGGCCTGAAACTCTGTGCACAGCTGAACCCACCTGTAGGTTGCAACAGATTTAAAAAGGTGCTATTTCCTCAGCCGGGAAGCCTTCCTCTTTGCTGTCCGGCTAGAAGACCTGGCTTTGCCATCAGCAAGTTTCAGGATGGTAGGTATGTTAATGTTTTTATGTCATTTATGACTATTTTTTAGACTTGAATGATTTTTCAATGTACCTTGCAGAATGGATAAATGTTCTCTTGATGACTTTCCGGGCAGCAACTCAGAAAATGTTTTTAATGAGATTTTTTTGTGGCATGCCTTGGTATCAGTAGGTGTGCCTTTGTTTTCTAAAGCTTTCTAAGGGCAAAATGATTTCTTCCACTCTTCACATAATCAAGCAGATATAAATGGTAATGGATATAAACAGACAAACCTAAGCCTCTCCTGCAGTATTCACGAGAGGGAATGACTTCACTGACAGGGCTCAGTGCTATTTTAGGTGCTGTGGATTATCTCACTCAGCATCTAGCAGCCAGACCAAACGCGTCTTCCATAAGTCTTATGTCATATATGCCAGCCTGAACCAGATGTCTTGGAGACCCTTAGGCATCTCAGATAGCACTGGACAGATGTGTTTAGGCAGCTGGACTTCATCCTGTTTGTTTCAATTCTATGTGTCTGAAGAGAAAAAAACCAGAGATTTTTAAAGTTCCTTAATTTACTTAGACTTCCTCAGGAAGCACATTTGTGGCTGCAGTATTCATGAGCATCACATCTACATTCTGAATCACTGGGTTTTCCTCCCGCTCAACTCACATGCTAAATCTGTATCCTGGACTCATACGTACCCCTCACCAAGTGCTTGCATTTAGATTTCAACTCTCAGATGAAAATTGTCAAGTGTGGGTCTTACCACTGGCTTGGCTAACTTTCTTTTGTACATTTTAGTTCATAAAAACCCATTTAGGTCACAAATGAGACACATTTTTGAAGTATTATATAGTCATAAGTACCAGGTGAATATTATGGGAATTAACTGAAGTCATGTACATGGGTGTCTAGAGTGCCTGTAACAACAACCCCTTAAAGTTATCTGGGGCCACTGCTGGAAAGATCAAAACTGCAGTGCCATTGAGCTCAGTATTATATAGCTTGTAAGAAGACCCAAGCCCTTGTAGAAGTACTCATAATCTAATTCAAGAAAAAAAGGCAAAACAGCACTAGACGTGCCTGTAGATACAATGTATAATAAAAGAAAAATTTCTTTTTTATTACCTACTCCACGTGAGCTACTACATAAGTATTCTCAGATCTGTCTTTGCCAGTTTCTGTGAAGGAGTGGACCTGACCTCTCAGCTTCTCCCTGACTTCTTTGAAGTTAAAAAGTGCTTGCCAAAGCACATATAAACCACATATGCACAAGGTCACATATATACAGGAACAAAAGTTTCAGTGGGAGACACAGTCAATGGTGGGAGGTGAGGAATATTGTGTTCAGTGCTTTGGCATGCTGGGAACTTCAAGGATTTTGCAGTCAAATTGTACAGGTTATGGTTAAAACTGTCAGACTGGTCATTTGAATGCATTGATCTCTTTTTAAGCAATACAGGGTGGGTAGGCTTGGAAAAGGGAGAAAAATGGACCACGAGTTACTAGTCAGCCGCCAGCTTGTCACTAGGAAAGTTCCTCTCGGTAGACCAGATTCCACCCTGCACAAAGTGTCACACATTTGCAGGAGAAAGGATGCCCAAAATGCCCACCAACTACAGAAAATGATGGGGCTTTGCTCTTTTGTGCCATTTAAAAAGCACATCCTCTTAAGCTTTTCCCTTGAGTGTAACTCATTTCTCTGTGGCAGTAAAATATGCAGTCTCCTGCTGCTCTTAATTAGCCAGAATTAAGCTAAAGATTCCATGGTAAGAAAACAAGAAAGAGGCAGCAAAGAAAATTAATTTTCTCAAGGAAGACATGAAGGAAGTCTATGCGTAGCTTTTGTGCTTGGGATGAAAGCACATGGTGACGACGTGTAGCTGGTCTTTGACCACGAGGGCTGGCAGAGCTGCCTGGGACTAGCAAGCACATCACCACTTGTCCCAGCCAACGCTAACGTGGCTAAATGCATTGAGCCATATATTTAATTAAGAGAACAAACAGCCCAACACTCAGCTGCCAGCACTGCAGGCATACTCACAATGTAATTGTCTGAAAACATATTTTTAAATTCATGTGCCAAAAATATTTAAGCACTCAATACCAAGCTGTTAAGTTGAAGTGCTGCCTCTTGTTTGGCAAGGAAGGGTCTGAGTTTCCTTCATCTGTAAAGCAGCTGCATAAAAGAAAGGTTGATGGTAAATCTTGGCAGGAACTTTCTTGCAAAAGATTTTTTTCCTCCAGTGATATAACTCTTATAATTTATCCACAGGCAAATTACATACTGATTCCATGTCACCTGTCTTGATGTGAATGAAAAACTGGTCAGTAAGTACCAAAATATGCTTCTACTCAGGAAAAATGGATGCTAAAATAAATACTGAAAGGTATAACAGCCTGCCTTGGTGTCTAGTCTGCCACCATTCTATGAGTTACCTATTCAATCCAACGGCATCTTGCCTTTTCATGGACAACTCAGATTCAGTATCCATGACCTCCTACAACAGCAATCCCTACAAAAACTTGCCTAGCCCCTGTATTTTGTATGGTTATCTTTATATTTTTTAATACTTTGCCCTTGCCTAGCATGGGCAAAGCTCTTTCAGTTCAAGGTGACTTTCATGTTAGATCAATGACAACAACAGGAAAGAATAAACAGGCAGCATCTGTGGGTAGTAAATGAATGCAGTACGTGTGAAAAGACTTTCAGAACAAAGCCAGGCTCTGCAGACAGGCAGAGAAGATGAAAAACGTGAAGAATAGTAGAAAGAAAATAAAACATATTCAGCTATATTCCCCATCTGTATTCACTGCATTGCCTGAATTCACTCCCCCCCCCCCCCCCCCCCCCCCCCCCATTTCTTGGTAAAAGGTTTGGTTTTCCATTTTAGCCATGAAAAGTGAGTAGATTCACAGTATGTAGTATTAGAAAGAGCGTGGGGAGATGGTAATTCTACGAATTGCTGGTCTGTAAGGAGACTATCCCCCCTGAGAAATCCCCCTTCATGTTCCTAGTACACACAGTGCCACTTCGTCTCAGCAAGCAGGGAGACTAATGCCCCAAAGACCGAAGGGCCCCATACTGCAGAGCTAGTCCCTGCGATAGCTCCAGCCAGCACAGTACCTGGAGTGCAGGCGTGGTAGTGGCACTGTTGCACCACTGTCCTGGTTTCAGCTAGGATGGAGTTAATTTTCTTCCTAGTAGCTGGTACAGTGCTGGGTTTTGGATTTAGGAGGAGAATGATGTTGATAACACACTGATGTTTTTAGTTGTAGCTAAGTAGTGTTTATACTAAATCAAGGATTCTTCAGCTTCTCGTGCCCAGCCAGCAAGAAGGCTGGAGGGGCACAAGAAGTTGGGAGGGGACACAGCCAGGACAGCTGACCCAAACTGGCCAAAGGAATATTCCATACCATATGACATCATGCCCAGTATATAAACTGGGGGAGTTGGCCGGGAGGGGCAGATCGCAGCTCGGGAACTAACTGGGCATTGGTCGGCGAGTGGTGAGCAATTGCATTGTGCATTACTTGTTTTGTATAGTCTAATTCTTTTAGTATTATTATTGTAGTATGATTATTATCATTATCATTATTTTTCCTTCCTTTCTGTCCTGTTAAACTGTCTTTATCTCAACCCATGAGATTTTTTTTTTTCGATTCTCTCCCCCATCCCACTGGGTGGGGGGGAGTGAGCGAGCGGCTGCGTGGTGCTTAGGTGCTGGCTGGGGTTAAACCACGACAACCACGTGCTGCACCAGCTGCAGCTTCAAGTAGATGCTAACAGACAACCCAAGGAGGACATAAAGTTAGTGATTTAGTCTGAGGAGAAGGCTGAGCTTGAAAAGTCAGCGTCCACAAGTATTTATTACTTACTGCTGACCCAGATTTTGCTTTCAAGCACAAGCAACCAAGCTCTGCTTTATCTCTGAGCCTACTAGCAGCTGTGTAGCTCCAATAGTGCAGGGTGGATCTTAAATCAATGCAGGCTCCTTATCACCAGGGCTGATCAATGCAGGCTCAGTGCTGCAAAAGCCACCTTCATGTGGCTTCTGGTTGACTTAGGGCACTGACAAAGCTGTTTGCAGAAGAAATCTGCCTGGAAAAGTTAAAAAGGATAAGCAGGAGAGGCAAAAATATGGTAACCTGTATGTGAACTCAGATGTGCCATGCTGTGAACTCAAAGGAACTTCCAGGATTGGGGAAAGCTTGGCCGGAGCTTGTGAGCTCCTGGGAACAAAGCTTGGTGCAGGTGTGAACAAGTCTGGTCTGTACTGTATCTTTACAGCAAAACCAGGGAAGATCTGCCAAAGTGTTCAGGTTAACCTTGAGTTTTAGAGCTGAGCCTGAAACTCACAGCTTACCTCAGGGGAACTGAAGGTGTTGGAATTAGCCACAGTCCTAAAATCAAAAGCCTTCCATCTAATCCTGCCTTAACCACTCCTGTGAAATTCAATGACTGTAATTATTTTTTTAAACTACTGAAACCGAGGACAATAGTCCCAATGCAATGTCACAGAAGAACCACTCAGATACTGGGGAATAAATGTATCAATGAGATCAAAGGCAAGCTCTAGGAAGAAAAAAAAGACCACTTTGGCAAATGAGGCCCTGTAATACATCACTATACTTCTTTTTATGCTGAAACATACAATGGTTGCCTGGAAAACCTTGTATACCTATCCATAACTATTTCTCTCCAGATGAAAGGCTATTTCCAGAGGAAAAAGACATGAGCAGTCTGAGGAAAAGTTCTAAAATATCCCTGACTCATCAGCTTCCCTGAAAACTATGGCATCTCCTGTCCTAAATCTCCATCCCTCTTTGACCTTCTTTCCTCTCTGCTGGAGACACACAACAGAAAACAAAGACGAGGTGTGCAGGGATCTCCAGTCTCCTCATCACTGTCTGACATAGAGAAAAGTCAGCTTACAATCACAAAACTGGGCTCAAGTCCAGCGCATGCAGATAGCTGTGACTACATGTCGCAGCCTGTGTCCTGAATTTCCCAACATCCTTTCCACAAAAGCCTCAGGCAGCTAAAGATCATGTGGAAAACAGGGAGGCAGAGAGGCAGCTGCACAGACGCCGCAATGCTCAGCTCTGAGTTACCTGTGGAGGAAACTGTCTGGAGCAGGGAATGTCACTGGAGATGGACAATTACCTCTTCTAAACCTGCTAAGGACTGAGACGTGGGGCAACTTTCGGAGGAAGGGGTGGCACCGCCAGTGCTGAGGCCCCAACCTTAAGAGCTGGTCGGAGTGGAAGAACTGGGCAAAAAGAGCAGGTGTTCAGTTTAGGCCACAGACGTGTTTGTATTTGTTTGCTTCTTAACCTTTTCTTACAGCCCTGTAATTAGAAGACCGAGCTTACAATGTGCTGAAATCAACCCTCACACAGTTTTGCCCTTCAGCATGTTTTCTATTAAATTGGAACCTGGGTACTACTGAGCCGGTTTGAGGTGTGTCCCTCCAGAAGCAGTAAGGCTTCATCAGCAAACCTCATCTCGTGACTTGGTCAGGGACAGCACTTGCTTAGTGCTGTTGCCCTGGCTCCAGGGCCAGTGTGGGGAGGACTGGCATTGCTAACTGCTCAGTTTTCAAGAGCAGTCAGCATGAGCCTACACCCTTTTCTGCCAAGCACCCCCTCCTCCCAGGAGAAGCACCCCACAGCTGGGGGAAGACCTCAGGTTTGATGTTAACACCCTCATTTTATCAACAGGAGGTGGTTACAGGTGGCCCCAGATCCACTTGGAGCAGCGTGGATGTGTGGTTAAGAGCAGCTATGTGATCTCTCACAGTGTCGTTTATCAAAGGACTGAGCCCTTCGGAGCTCGGTTGTATTTATGCAGCAGTGAAGCTAGCAGTGTTCTCACTAGGCAAGAAAGGAAATAGCTGTGGAGGAAAAGGTCCTTTGCATACCTGTGCAGATTGAGTCAAAGTTGGCTATACGAACTTCTTCCATGAAGCTGCCCTTTTTCTTGGAAGATAGGACATTGATCTGATTTCATGGTTTCACAACTGCGTAGGAGGTTACTGATGACTTTCTAAAGGAATTCAATCTCAAACGCTTTTCCACAAGTTCTATCAGCTGGTCTCATAAAAGCCTTTACTCTCATTTCCCCTTTTATCCTTACTTCCCTTGGACCTCATGAGTTTCATGGCCACACTACCAATATGACAGCTAACTGGCAGGCGTTTTCTTCCTATGCCTTTCTTTTGCTCAGCCCAGCAGTCCAGTATGAAGTATTTCTTTTTTACCTTCTTGTGCAGCACCAATGAATGCATGCAATGCTGAATGCCAGGGGCTGAGTCCCAGCCCCTGGGGTCCAGAGTTTGATCCAGAATGACAAATACAGGTGGGGGTGAATATGACTTTTTTCTTTTTTTGCTTTTTTGTTTTGTAGGCTATCTTTCTTTATCAAAAAGAAACAGAAGTGGGGGGGAGAGGGAGTGAATAGAAAAAGTACCATCTTAGTAGTCGGAAAAGAATCACAAAGAAGAAGTCTGAGCATAGTCTTGGCCAGTCCCAAAGCCAGAGAGGCAACCCAAACCCCACCACTGCCAACTTTGTACGAGGCAGCGCAAGGAACCAGCAACCTGGATTTTCAGTGATCTGGTTATGCTCTATTGACAGAACCTGAAATTAGGCCGTCCTGGTCAAGCTCAGCCATCTGGCAAATCTAATTGGAAAATTCATCTTGTTGACAGACCACCATAATACTACTTGCCTCTTTAAAACAGATCAGTGGAAAGAAGCAAGCATATGAACACATAACCTCCTGTACATCTGCATCACGGTGTGGAACTGGGGACAGAGCTCACTTTGTGCAAACGGACCAACAGGAATGTTCGAATGAAAAGAATAAATCATCCTGACAATTCCCAGGCTTAATACAAAGCAATGCAACAAAATATTTAACCAAACTCAGGTAGGAAAAAGTCTTGTGGGCCGCAGTAGGGAAAATTAATAAATGTTATCCCATGACAGGTGCTTCTTGAGGTCAGACTGCGCACCCAGAAAGGAACAGTGACATGGATCCTTAATGACATGTGAAAAGGGAACTCATCCATCACCATCCGTATTTCTATAATAAATCATTTTTTAAACGTAGCTTGTCTAAAGAACCAACAGTGATTGATGATCACCCTTTATGCAGAAGAAGAATTCACCATTCAGACTACCTGTGCTGCCAGTTTTGATCCTGCGCTTGGTTAACAT
Organism: Gymnogyps californianus; assembly: GCF_018139145.2. Taxonomy (NCBI): domain Eukaryota; kingdom Metazoa; phylum Chordata; class Aves; order Accipitriformes; family Cathartidae; genus Gymnogyps; species Gymnogyps californianus. Next base: position 72,848,516 of record NC_059471.1, on the reverse strand, counting down.
TCCTGTTTGTATTTCTCACAAATTTGTATTGCACCCAGTGGAATACTAAGGTAAGTTTTCTTCAGCCATTTTTTTCAAGGGCATCCCAGTCTTTATCACTGTGGGGTGGCATACAATCCATCTGCACGTACTTAACAGTATGTCTTCTGTTCATTGCTCTGTTTCTTTTAGATTTCAGGGCCAAAAAGTCAAGGTTCTCGCCATGCTACTATGGTTGCATTGTGCTAAGTGAAATATTTAGTGCTTGGAAGAAGTGGACTGCATGAAAGAGAGATCCCTCACTCAAAGAATGCGCTTCCTCACTATTATTCTAAACAGACACAAACACACAGAAAGACCATAAGAGAAGCCATACCGTAAAATGCCTGGACTCCAGCCAACGCCAGCTTAGAATAACCTTTCTTGAGCAGAGGGATTGTCTTCTGTATTTCTGTCCCAATCCTTTTGCCACTGATGGAAATTATTGCCCCACATACGTATGCAAAAGCCTCTCTAACAACATGCAGAAATGTGTGCTCAGCTGCAGAGGTGTCCTTGGCTTACCACATCCCTGGCTCTGGCAGGGCCCTAGAGTCCCTGGGTACAGCTAGCACAGCACCCCTGTCACTGCCATTTGAAATCTGCAGTAGTGATGTCACACTCTAGGCATCCAGAAGAGCCAGAATGGCCAGACACCGTCTTGTAAGGTGAAATTGTCTCTATTCCTCTTTGTTTAATCATGCAGCAATCTTTAATATTTGCTAATTCATTCAGAAAGATATGTGGAATGTAATAATAATGTAATATTAATATAAGAATATTCTTCATCTGAGAAAGACATCAAAAATAGAAGAATCAAAGTGTAGAAGAGGTAATAAAGGAAAAGAAAAGACTTGAGATATTACTGCTACATCAAAGCAGAAGAATATCCTAGCAGTCAGACCCAGTTATAAATGTGTCATGTATCTGGCACACAAAAAAGGTCTGCGATTAAATTGGCTACCATAAAAGCTGGAATTCACCGAATATAAATGTACCACTGGGTTACAATATATACATGTGTATACTTTAATTGGCCACCTTCTGTTTCTTTCTACACTTTCTGTTAAGTGTATCTTTTCAACTCCACTTCAAATGTAAAGATGAATACATACATGTGCCTGGAAATTGCATAGCTATCTACAGTCAAGCCTGTGAGAATCTTTAAGGTCCATTCATCCTGACATGCCAAAAATATTAAGAATCAGTCTTCGCCTTCTTGACAGAAGGCCCTGGACAACCATGCAATTGTGTCACTACATCCACAAGCCGTACTTTGGTTGAGGTGAGGATCTTCAGTGCTAAACACACAACATCCCCCCAGCTGTGTGCCATTTCAAATGTCATGTCTTGGACAGTGAATATCACGTTACATTTGCTAGATAGAGAAAACGAATCTTTATTTGGATTTTTTTTTTTTTAACTGGGTTCAGTCACCTATCCATTATTTGGGAGCTAAGAGTAGAGATCCTCCTAAATGTGTCTAGGTGCAATTCCTGTTTTCATTTATAATGCCATAACACTGAAGCAATTCCTCTGCCTTCAAAGTAGGACTGGCTTTATATCAAACGTCACAGAGAAGAATTCAGCCCTTGATCTAAGTCTGTGTTACCAAGAGGTTAGTCTTCGAGGGCAAAGCACCTCATGTGTGTTCTCATGGGAGAGTCCCCATCAGTGGAAAAGCTTTAGGACAGATACGTGTAAAAGTCAGCACCAGTGGAAAACTGGGTAAGCTCCCTGCAGCAGGTCTTCCCAGATGCCTTACAGACTGCGTCTGTGAAAAAGGAGTTTTGGAAAAAGGCATTTTGTAAGAAAGACCCACACTTAAAAAATCAAATAGGTCTACTGCAAACAAAGGATACTCTGACAAATACAATTTTCCATTCTCTCTTCTCATATTGATACTTTTCAGCAGCACAGCTGAACCTCTGACACTGTTTCTCTTTCATACCTCCAAAGTAAGTCTGCAAAATCATAAATAATTTAGCATTAACTAGTCGGTTTATTTTTGATTCAAGGAATAAAATTTCACAGTTACAGGTGCTAAAAATCTTTCCTATCTGCATCCTCATCCATTCCTCACAAGCTCCTTCATCATGCACCCTTAACGTGGCTTCGTTTGCTCTGTGCAGTGGTGCTGAGTCTGTCTTGCCAATTTTTGCTGCTCCACGTTGACTCTAATAATTCTGGTGACGTTGCTTTTACCAGGCTCTGGAGACTTTTCTACAGCAGGACTGTGCAAGCAACAGGGATGCTTTGGTGAGCTGGGAGTTGAAGCGCTCGGCAACTGCAGAGTTTGACGTCTTGATGAACACCAGGATGATGAAATGGAGAATGAAGATGCTAGGAGAGAAAGGATACTCTTTAGCGAGAGAAAATGCTGACCTGTCATGAGCTTGGTTATGACAGTTCAACACCCCCCCAACACACACCTTGAGATTTATCATGGAACAAATGACTCCAGGACTATGGTACCAGAGCAACAGTCCTGTGTAAAGAGGCTTTTCACTGCTTTCCTTTTTGCTTTCATCCTCACAAATTCAAACCAGTCTGCTTTTTAAGTATTCTCATTTTCTAAGCTTGCAGCTCTTGTTATTCACATGCTAACCTTTGTTCTTACTCTTCCTCAGGAATCATCTTCTAGCCACGGCTGGGGACAGGGTCCGGGCTACATGGACCTTTGTCTGACCCAGTACAACCATGATTATCTTCTCTGGTTTGCTATTAACAATACTGTATCACTGAAAAGTCACTTTTTACAATCATATCAAATGAGACCACCAACTACTAGGCACCCTCCTGGCACAAAACGATGATAATGAATGAATGGCAAAAGACTGTAAGCTGGAGGAAAAATGAAAGAGAATAAAGAAGGAAGAAACAAAGTAAACAAAATCGTATACTCTATTTTGCTTCATATATTTCTTTAGGGGGGATTTTCTGGTTTTAAATGATCGTGTAAAAAACACTCGTGTAGTAGAAAACAAAACTGTGGGAGGCATCTGAAGAATAAAGTTATGATATAGAGGGTGGGGAAGCAACAGCACAGATTGAGTACATAGAGAGTACAAGATTTGAGTATGATTAGTTTTAGGAATGCCAATCATCCATAGCTACCACTGGAAACTCTGAAGCTGAGGGTTTAAAAATGAAAAGTGTGCCTTTGAAAATTGTCTTATAAATGCACAACATCAGCACTCAGATACACAAAAGGAACATTCTGATTCTTCTTGGGCACCCTAAGAGACAGGAGTCTGGAGTTCACCTGTGTGAGGGTCAGGAAATTTCTTGGCTGTATCCTACAAGCTGAGAGTATCTGTCTGCAGTACAAAAACACTGCCGGACTAAAATACCGAAAGGTATTGTGGCCATACTGCTACCTTGAATAAAATGAAAGATACACTGTTAAATGAGTGTTCCCCATCGCACACAATTCACAAACTGTTTATTTTCTTTACCCAGTGCATGTGCCCAGTATGTACCTTCCCAAGACGTTGAAAGAAACCATTCCGGTCTTGCTCCCAGAATCTCCCAGAATCTGGAGAGAACTGCCCTTCCTCTCCACCCTCAGATACCCCAACGCATGCCTCCTACACCAACGGAACTGCACTTTCTTCCCTTGCACATCTCCGTGTTTCATTCTTTATGGGGAAAGAGACGGGAAGTTTAACGCACTTTCCTCTTTCGATGAGCGGACAACCCTGACAGAAGAGAGAGTCGTTCCGGCCAAGTTGTAACATGCTATCAACAGAAAAACAAAAGCTAAATCTGGAGGCTGTTGGGGAGCCCTTAACAACACACAGCTGCAGTAAGTAACAGATGCAAGCATAGCTGAATTGACATCAACTGCTTATTAAACAAGCCATGACCAACAGATGGGAACACTGCTTTATTATGATAGCCTTCTCCAAATGCTGAATGAACTATCTGGAAAATGAGACTGGAAAACAAGTGGATGCTAAAAATGTGAAATCCGACTGTGGGAAATCCAGCCAATCCACGAGACTGCCAGGTGCCACAGCTGTTACACTCTTGAACCCAATTCAGAGGAACTAGATTTGCCGCAGAAAAGGACAGAAAATGATCATTTTCAAAGGTCTCCCACCTACCCCATATTGGCAGTTACAGTAATTATCAGTGTAATTGCTTCAAGTCACATCTCATTCTAAATTAAAAAGGAGATTTGGGCTCTGTTAGCTATGATTTGCTAATGCATCAGGCAATGCAGTCTATTACTGTGTATCATACCTGTACTTCACTCTGAATTGTTTTCTGATTTAGTTTTTTACTAGATCACCATTTTGGAAAATCAACAAGGAAATCACGTGTAATGAACATTGATTTTAGGCTTTACAGAACAGAGAGAAGACTAGAAGACAAGAAGAATTTTTCTATAGAAACAAATACATGTTTTTTAAAGTATCTATAAAAACAATTACTGCAATAACCAATGACGGAGTTAAGTATTTGTGGTCTTGTTCAATCAAATAGTATTATTTGAGTTACCTAGACAAAGAATCATTAGCCTACTAACAGTCAGCGGGAATTTGCCAGGACTTCATTCACTCTCTTATAAACATACAGAGCTAACTAACACAATAAGAGCAGAAAGCATACGTATTAAAATAATAACGTGTTAAATATAATAGTTCTGGAATAAATAAGACAAAATTACACATCAACACAATAATGAAGCTAATATACACTAAATAACTAACACAATTACTTAATCTTTATTCACTTCTGTTAATGTTGTTTCCCTGAGTGGGAACAACAGGAATGGGTTGTTGATTTCTCCTAACAATCAGGAATATTTTAGCTGAGCACAAACCAAACCACAAACATTCCAAAATGCTCCATTAATTCATACAGGACCCACAGCTCTGTGGAAATATAAGGCTTCATGGAAATACAAGGCTTCATCAACCACCTATATAAGAGCCATGTAGCTGAATCCACATTATCTTGGAGAGCACAAAAATCCATCTCTATATTGGGCAATGCTCATTCAAGTTCAGGAGAACTTACTTCCTCATATAACAGACGAATGTACACATGAAGTCAGCAGAACCGAAGTGTTGATTAACACATGGAGTAGTTACAAAACGCAGCCCAATCAGTTTATTAAAAAAATACATATGTATCTGGAGAGTTCATAAGAAGTGACAAGACAAACCTTTGGAAAGGAAATGTAGGAATTGCTGATGGCATTAAATGCTTTTAACGCATTACATACATACACACATAGGGAAAACTATTGTGTATAAATATGAAGAAAAAGCCTTTACTTCAGGCAAAGAGATCAGGACTATTGAGCTTTTTTGAAAGTTAAAAGCCAAATTATTCAGGTATTTGATATTATAAGGAAAAGAATATGTGGGAGGATTATGCATCTTTCAGATAAACCAGTTCCCAGTTTAACAGACTGCTTTTAGAAAACTTGAAAAAATAAGTATAACCTAGTTACTGTAGAAGATATTTAGCTACCAAAGTTATTAGCTTTAACTATTAATGGTATTTACAGGTATTCAAAACATTTCTCTGAGATGCTGACTCTATTTTTAAAAAATCTGCCTTTGTTATAAACAAACAAGAAATAATGAAGTATTGAAAACAACTGCTAGGAAAATCAGGTAAGGGATCATTCTGATGAACATTGGTGTGTCCAGTGTATGAAGGGCAACAATTGAGACTTCAGGGTTATACAGGTGTCTGAAGATGAAAACAGGGTGTTTCAGCTCATAAGTACTTTTGCAATTTAGGCTCCTGACTTGAATATCCAGCCTTATTTGAGCATTATGAAAACTCCATGAAGGGAAAGTGCATTGCTAGATACCTGATATTTTTAATATGTGGTCCACAGAGACGAACTGAACAATTCATTAGACCAGTAGAGCTTTCCAACACCTCACCCATGTTATTCAACACTTACTCATATCAATATAATTAAATATGACTACTTCTGAGGGTAAGTGTTAACCTGTATAGGTGAATCTCACATATCTGGTGCTCAGCACATATTGGACTGCCAAGCACTAAGTGTAAACTAATAGTTCATACTAGACCTGAACCTTGGGCAGAAGGAAAAAACAATGCCAGGCAGATTTGTTTTCTTTATTCTCTTCACTCTTTAAAATGAAATCCAGTATTAACACAGTTAAAATAGATATATATGTCGGGTCAAGTAACACATTTCATATAATTTACAAAATTATATACACAAAATGCTATGAAATCATTAGCATAGTTTGAAAATGGGACAAATATCTACACCCAAAGACGATAAATACACAATCACGTACAGAGATTGGATAAAGAGATATCTGATGAAACTCTGTGAGGATGACCATATAGTCTTATTTAACATCTTCATCAGCTCTCTGACCTTCCCCTTTCTGATAAAACACAGAAGGATATGTAAATGAAAATACATTTAAGCAAAAAAAAGCCATATCCAATGTCCGTGGTGTCATAAGAAGAGGACAGGGTACCATCTTTAGCATGTTCGACCTGCATACCACCTTGAAGTCTTGTTAGAGTCTTAATAGAGTACTATGAGATTATTTGGTAAGTCTAGGCAGGATTCCAGTGCATAGATAGCCACTGCTCTCATTTAATCTTTCCTTCAACTTGCATGGAATCAGTAACAGGACTTGCTGATCAGATTAGCATTATTTCACATTTACTCAGCATCTGCATCTCAAGATGTCCAAGAAGGAGGAGTCTGGGATAACTGAGCATTTCCAGTGAAGTAGCCTTACCTGTGGAAGCCGTGGCCTCTCACACAGCTACAGGACAAGCCCAGCACTTCTGCTCTCATATAATTCTGACCAGGCCACTCCGAAAATGCAGTGGCACCATAATACCCATTATAAGCAATGTAAATGGAATTTGCAGACAATCTTTAAGAGATGAGTGGGAACATAGAAGGAAAGTTCAGACGAGCCAAATCAAGTTGACTGACAACATGATGATTGAGTGAATCTATAACCCACTACTTCTGGATGTAAATAATTAATAAGGATGTTGAGAACATGTTTAAAATAGTACAAGAAGGTACAACTAGCAAGTATGGATAAAAATCCTCTTATCTTTCCACTGACAGTAGGATCTTTAAAATGAAGAGCTGACTGTGGCATGTAATGTCATACCTACACTAGCCCAGGTCTCTACTGCAGAGTGACAGGGAGTATAGATACTGATGTCAGCTTTAACGGAGCTAGCTCAGACACTAAAAGCAATTTAACCTCTGAAGCATTGAGCTCCATATGCAATAATTAAATGCCTGCAATATAGACATACCTTTAATCTAACGAGTAACAAACAGTAGAGGGACTGGAATATATACTCTGCTTACTAGCAGGTACTAAGGTTGGTGTTATTGCATCTTCACTGCTACTACAAATGTTAGGGAAATTAAGATAGCATATGCTGGAACATGCTTTATTCAGTTCTTCCCTTTGCTGTGGAAACACATGCTGAGAATGATCAGTATGAAGAATAGTTTCCAAAGGAGGTGAAAGAACCTCATCACATAGGACATGGGAAAGCAGGCTGGTCTAACACCCGGAGATGCAGAAACCTGGTTCCTTGTGTGGGGATTAACTAAAGGCCCAGCAGATCTGTTTAATCCCTAGTATTTATAATTTTCCAGAGCTACTTCTTTACCTCCAAATTCTTCTTCATTGCTAGGCAATGAGTTTCTTCCTCTCTGTTTTACTTCCCTTCTGGAGACAAAAAAAAGATCATCAGAGTCCAACATCCTCTCCCTGGGATGTCTTTTGTCTTCTGCTCTCCTCTTTTTCTTTTTTCCCCTATCTTCTTTCACAATATTTTGCTTTGCTTCTTCTCCTCCTTCATCTTCCACAGATGAGTGAGGATAGGGCTTTGCGGTCTCTCTGTCCAGGCTAGAAAATCAGACAAGGAAATTCACTAAGCTAAAAGCACACATATCGTATACTATTTTAAATCCTTTTTTACATGACATCATAGATTTCACCTTTTCCCACATCTCACAGTACTGACAAGAGAAGGACCTATCACACTCTTGACCATTTGCAGGGCTATAAATGTCTTACAATTCAGTTTCCCTTTTATTTATCAAATAAGTAAAGAATAGCCTAAAACAGGGCTCTGGCCCCTAATTCTTTCTACCTCTTATGACTCCAAAAAGGATTTGGGCAATAATTGTCTTTTATGGTGTGAGCCCAGAGCACATAGTGCTTTACTTTGCATATGGAATGTGTTAGTTACATTTGCAGAGTGCTTGTTCTGCCATAATTATTTCTTTCTACTGTGATGGCAGGAAAACACCCCAAACAGATGCTAGCATCTGATACTAAAATGATGAGAGCTATATTAGTACCTCTAAAGATTAGTGAATTAAGGATGACCCCTAGTACACACCACATAAACATCAAAAGACAATCCCAAAGAACCCAGAGCTGAAGAGTTAGCCAAGCTATTGTAATACATCTGTGTGCACTGTGGACCCCCTGTCAACAGGGGAGCCTGGGCCTTTTACTTTTTTCCCCTTACTTCTACAGGACTTAGCACACAAGGATTGTCTCTTTTTGAGCTTCTAATATTGTATGGCATTCAAACTTTTTTGTTTCCTTTCTGATTAAATTATGCTTCTACTTTGTTTGCTTCCATCAACAATGTCAGCATGTTCTCATTAGATCTGTGCGCACCCATGAGCAATACGCTGCACTGTTCCCCTCTGGTAAGTATGACTTGGGAGGTAGGCATCTATTTTAGAATATAATAAATAATAAGTTCCAGTGGGAAGCACACTTCCATGCCCTCTAAAAGGTAGAGGCTCTAATGGAAACTCCAACTCAATCTGGGCTGGAGCACTGCCATAGCATTGCTAATATTAGTAACTGATTAATGTGTAACTAATGAAATACAATTGTTTAATGGCTTTAAATGTACACCTCCTCATAAAAGGAAAACAATCGTTCAACACGGCACGGTGGTTACACAAAGAAACAAATATAAAGTAAAATCATGGCCAGTACCAGCTTTTTATGATGCAGCCACCAAGTTAATGTAGTCAATGCCCAGAAGAGGACATTATGTATGTTTATATGCTACTAAAGTGACATGTTAAGCAGCAAGAAAGGAATGAGATTTCACTTTACAAGTATGTGGCTTTACAGACGACTCAAAACCTAGCTGAGAACAAGCAAAAGACGAACATTCTGAATTAGTAAGTGCATTATCAGGGACTGTCTACTCAAATCTTACAAAGCAATTTACTGTAGAGAGTTATAGATCCAAGAAGTAGGAAACTTAAAAGACTCTTAACTATAAAAGCTCTATAGTACCAGGCTTCTATCGTTAATTCTTGGAAAAGAGACTAAAAATTCAGCAGAACCAGGTACGACACATAATGTGGAAAAAGATGGACAAAAATATATTGCAGTAGGTGATAAAGTTGGGAATGTGCAAAAGAAGGTGCTGTGATTCTGGCAGCAAATCGTGGAATATTGTGGATCAGTAGTGATCACCAAGGTTTTTATTGGCACACCAATGCACTTCCTCTGGGTACCTGGGGGTTAGGTCTATGTTACCTATATGCTAAAAATTACTATTTATGTACTTTATCCAATGCCAACAGAGGACCCTGGGAATCCCAAAGGCTCAAATATGTCTAGTTCAGGGCTGTAAGTGGGTATCTAAGTTAAGAGAGTCTCAGTTTCAGATGCTCAGCTCTCTTTGTCATTTCTTATTAGCTGCTTTACACATTTCACTGCACTCTGCGCTATAAATCTCGACATTCAATATACATCCATGGAGCTAAAGCACCTAAATTCCACTCTCAGAGCTGCCAAATGCTCAAGTGTTACGGCTCAGAGTCCCACAATGTCCCTTTGTGTATCTGGGCCTTGGTGTCTTTAAAACACTAGCAATCAGATGTAAGTAATAGCATTTGAAATAATATTGTTTGGAAGCACTTCTCGTGTTCCTTTAATGGGGGTAATTTGAGGACAATCTGATTAGTGCTATCCTCAAAAATAGAGACATTTTGCAGTAAAAACATTGTCATTTCAAATATGGTGGTTTGTTTCTAAAATCTACAACTGCTGCGAGAAAAAACAGAAATGATGTAGTGAAAACTTCAGACCTTAAAACAACTGTAAAACATTGGTGTGCTCAGTCATTATGCTTACAAAATTTATGCTCTATTCCCGGCCATGCTAAAAACTGTTTTAGTTTGGTTTAAAGGGGATAAAATGAATGCCTTAACTGAGAGTCCATTAGTTTGTGCTGTGGCAACAATATTGTTTGGAATATTTTATTTAGATTTCATTAATTTAATTTCAATCATCTGTTATACAAACTGGCCAGTGAATTTACAACCAAATCAGTGTTTACTAGCTGGAAACACTATATAGAAATTCACAATTAATATGACTTGAATATGCAGTTTCACATACTATTTTAACCAGAGATCTGCCAGATTTGATATCACTTCATCTAAAATGTAGATCTAATGAGTACACTTATTTCTTGTTTGCAAAAATTTAGTGCATTCATTTCAGTCAGTTCTCCAAAGAATTCCTCTGTTTGCCAGTGAATAACTCAATTTTCTCATCATTTGTACATAACAACAGCAAGTCAGCTTGCCAATAAAGTCTGTTTGGAGAATGAATATTAAAATTGATATTAAAGCACTCAGTCATGAAACAAAGTATGTAGAATGGAAGCCACTCTTATTGCTTATGCATTTAGCCACATCTTTTCTTAATAAGGTACCTCATTTAGAATATAATCCAACTCAGTGGAACAGAAAGACTTCCACTGATTTTGCTGGAACTCTGCTCAATTACATACCTGCCTCATTTCAACGGGTTGTATGCATTAAATAGGAAACTGTGGTGTTCAGGTTTACTTTTTGGTGAAAAGAGGCTACCATCATGTAGGTGATCTGGCCTGGAAAAAGGCATTGATGTATTTCGAGATTTGGAATTCTGCTCAGTGAAGTGGGGGTATTCATTTATTTATGTGCTGTGGCTGCAAGCTGGCAGAAGAGCAAGTTTCAAACTGTGCTGGAATCACTACTAGAAAATGTGTGGGAAACAGGGCTTGAATCAGTGTTGCTTTTTCGTTCCATCATTCTCAGGGAATCCATAGATCAGCCCACAAGTGGTACCCTCACCCATCATTTTTAGATGCAATTTTTAACACTGATCATCATATTAGAACATTTCAATAAAAATGAAGAACTTCTAAAATTGCCTTTAAGGGTGGGATTTGTCCTGTTCATGCAATCTCTTGGGAAGAAACCTCCCATGATGGACATTATACAATTCTTTGGCAGCAGTGCCCATACCACGTTGACATACACGGAAGAGGAAACCCTTCAGTCTAGAATTCCTATGGGATGTTGTTGTGGTTTAACCCCAGCCAGCAGCTAAGCACCACGCAGCTGCTCCCTCACTCCCCACCCCCTGCTCCCAGTGGGATATGGAAGAGAATCAGGGAAGAAGGTAAAACTCGTGGGTTGAGATAAGAACAGTTTAATAACTAAAGTAAATACAATACTACTACCAATAATGATCAAATATAATAATAATAATTGTAATGAAAAGCAATATAACAAAAAACGAAGAGGAAAAAAAAGGAAAAAAACCCCAGTGATGCACAATGCAATTGCTCACCACCCACTGACCGATGCCTGAGCCGCAATCCGCCCCTCCTGGCCAACTTCCCCGTGTTTATATACTGGGCATGACGTTCCATGGTATGGAATACCCTTTTGGCTAGTTCAGGTCAGCTGCCCCGGCTGTGCTCCCTCCCAGCTTCTGGCACACCTGCTTGCTGGCAGAGCATGGGAAACTGAAAAGTCCTTGGCTTAAGATAAGCGCTACTTAGCAACAACTAAAACATCAGCGTGTTATATCAACATTATTCTCACACTAAATCCAAAACACAGCACTGTACCAGCTACTAAGAAGAGAATTAACTCTATCCCAGCTGAAACCAGGACAGATGTCAAGGCAGATGGAAGATTGAAAACAAAAGTATATGTTTTCTCACACAAAATGTGAAACTGCACAGCTCCTTCTGGGAAAAGGCTATCGATGATAAAGGTTTACATGGGTTCAAAAAAGTAACCGCACAAATTCATGGAAGAAGGTAGGCTGTTTAATACAGATACTCCAATTCTGCTTCAGAAAATCCTTAAATCACAAGCTGCTGGAGGCTGGGAATGTATTCTGGAGAAATATCCATAAATGATTGTTCTGATCTTATTCTACTTCCTAAGATCTGTTGTTGCTAGCTGTCAGAGATTGTCGGTGCTCTGAAGATTATCACAATCCAATGCTATTTCAAATGGATTAAACTGGAACTTAATACAAGATGAAAAAGTAATCCACAATCACTTGGAACCACTGCACGTGCAGCGCACACTTCACACCAGAAAAATGCTACCCCTGCTGTACATAAGTTCTGCAGAACTTAAGTAGGGGCTCATATTCATCCTACACACTCTCTCCCCATCATTCCCCAGATTTAAGTCCAGTAGAAGATTCAGTATCTTAGAAACAACTTGCAGTTTAATGCATAGCTTTATATCACAATAAATATCTTAAAAGATATTTTTAGATAATATAGACAGTTTAGATATAAAATAGAAACTCCATCTCACCTTTCAGCAATCTTCTAACAGCTTCCTGGCGCTAAGCTTCAAACCATCACATCCCACCGATGTTTCCAAAATTAAAATAGGGCAATAAATTGCCAGATAATGAAATAGTAGGACAGACAGTTAATGCTCTTGATTGACATGCTTGTGGGTCAAATCACTTGGTTGCATGTGTAGAGCAAGCCAGTTCACAACAACTGTACTTAGAGTACTACTTATGGAAATCTGACAGCATAGTTGAACCCAAAGTGCAACATTTAGGATTCACATAAAATAACTTTTATATTTTTAGGTTCAAGCATACTCACGTCATGTAATCCACCCTCTGCATCATTCTTATGTACCGACAGGAAAAGGCATACTTCGTTTGGCTGATTTTAATAAGCCCGCTTCTTACACAGTGTTCCTGCAATAACACAATCAACATTCATCTAATTTAAATCTAAATCTTAGAAACAATGAAGATACATATGTATAAAAAGTCAACTGTTTTAATGTAACTGTAATCAGCCTCTAAATAATGAAGATAAAACTTTCAAGTACAAAGTACATTTTCTTAATATGCACTATGAAAAATGCAGCAAAATTATCATAATGGCTTACAAACAAACAAACAAAGATAATGAAATGAACTGAAGACTATACTGACTGTGATAAAACTCCCTATGTTTCTCATTTTAGCAGCATGGAGCTTGTGAAAGCCACCAAATGGATTATAGAGGACAGAACAGAGTATGATTTAAGAATAAATTATCCTACAGAATTTCTTGGTTCATGTCTATTACATGAGCTCTTCATTGAGCCCTGAAATCCGATTTACTTTGGTTAGCTGGAGACAGGGATTGGGACAGTGAGCTCATTAGCCTGGAAAATTGTATCTGCCTCATCAAAAATAGAACAAAGGTAATACCATTGCCAAATTGGTCTCATCTTCTAGGTTTACTTACTTTCCTGTTGTTGAACATCAGAACTGTGTAGAGTTTGTCACCCATTTCCACCCTCTTTGGTGTTGCTATGACAATGGCAGGCACATAATATTCATCTCCTGTCTGTGTCCCAGTTCTGGCAAACACATAGTCTCCAACCTGCACATCAGGAAAGCATCAGTTTGCAAGAACCGTGTAACTTGCGAGTTTTACATGACATAAAAGGTAAATACTAAGATATTTTTACATGAATCATCATTCTTACATGTTCCCATGCTTTAATATGGATCTTTAAAAGAAAAGAAGAACTTGGTACTTGCATGTACTGAACATTCACAATTTCCGCTGAATCAGGGAGAGAACACAAAGCAAAAATAAAGGACAGAGCCGTACTAAATGTACCAGGGCTTAACTAGCAAGTCAAACTGAATGAAGAAACTCTTATAACTCTTCATTCCCTTGGACTTCGTGCAAATTTATATGTTTTTAATAAGCTTTTAAACCAACCTTGGGAATTTTAGAGAATTCCATAGGCAACTGACTTATACAAAATGATTTTAAAAATGAACACAGAAGTCACAATTTTCTATCAAATTCTGCAGATCTTTTCTAGAGTTGGAAGTTCCCCTTACAGAACACCAGGAACTACCAGATCAGGATTTGCCTTCATTTCAAACTGAAAAAAAGGCATGTCTCTAGTTTTAAGTGTAACAAAGCAGTTACAAAAATGCTTCTTGTATTCAAAACAGCTGTATCCATTCTGTAGCCTTTCTGTATCCATCATCTCTCTCGTGTGTAAAATAAGAATCACCTGAAAAAACAACTGTGATTACAGATATTCAGCTGATAAATTTTAAATAAAAACAGAAATGGAAGAAATTTTTTTTTTTCATTACTGTTATTTGCCTTAGGATAAGGTTAGCTGCTGAATTTAAAATATGCTGTGAAAAACAAATGGTTATAACCTGCTGTACATCACATTATGTATAAAAGGCTCTCCTTGATTCGTAATCTATGTGCTAGGAAACTGCACATAGTTCTGCTGGTAAATAGCTCACCTTTCTTCTATAGGTGGGCAAATATTCATGTTTTATAAAGAAAATAATATAGAATTCTAATAAATAAAGGAATAGGATTACAAAGAAAACAAGCTCCAAACAAATGAAAAATAGCATGTTGAAAATAGCATGATATTACTATCACTAAAAATTCTTCTTTAAAATAAATAGATTTATTTAAAAGATTTTAAAAAATCTATCCTTTAGTCTACGTGTGACCAAATGAACAGAATTAAAAATGCATATTTGCTGTCATAAAAAAATACAATTTTTCACCTGCAGATATGGGCATGGCATAGCACCTCCCACAGGTATAGCAAACTTCACAGGTACAGTCCAGGACTCCCCATTGCTGAAGTCAACAAGTGCACAGGTAGAACTGATACTCTTTATCACAGTTCCTAAAAAACAACATAATAAAATATTCAAATTATTGTTCTTCTACCCTTTGTGGAAATTTTTTTTTAAATCCTATAGGCTGTCACACATCACTGAGGTCAAATGTGTCTATACTACACATTCGTCATTTTCATTTAGTTAGGGTAAGCTGTGCTAGGGCAATAGAGAAATTTGTACCTAAAAAAAATACAGTCTTAGTAACCACTCTTAATAATGCCATAAAAATAAAACGAAGAATAATTTTCAGGCCTATGCTGAAATTTGTAAGCTGATGATCAGGTGGATGATTGTTGACATAATGAAACTAGTACCACAGTTAAAAATATGTAATTTAAAAAAACCAAACAAGTAAATGTAACACAAAAATAAACACACATACACACACACACATACACACATTTTTTTTTATGAAACAACAGAACACAATTTTACCTACTAATCATTCTGGCTCAAAACTCAACAAAAAAGCAGAAGCATTTAGTGAATTCTTTGAACATATGCAAAAGCTCGGCTTTTGCCAAACACTCAACAGAAACATTCAAGGAAGACATCAAGGAGGGATAGGTTTATACTCTCGGATACTCAGTTACTTAAAAGGATTTCCTTCCATACTCTTCTTATATAAATGTATCATTGCTTTCTAACTTTACAAAAGTATGTCTTTTTATAAATGTATATATGTGCACACACAAAATATACATTCATTTTTCATGGGTATGCACATGTAATATTAAATCTGATTAAGGCAGAAGTAGCTAATTATGACCAAAACTAATGATTTAGCAGTATTAAGAAACTCTAAAAAATATTTAAAATGTGGACAAAAATATATACCTGGATAATAAAATCCTGTGACGTCTGATCTTGCAATCACCTTTTGGCTTTTGTGAGTCACAAATACTTGGCCTTTTTGTCTTTTTTTAGACTTTGACTTCACAGTTTCTTCTTCAAGTGTCTGTAATTTGATAAAATTATTTTTTCCACAACAGCTAAGCCAGTCAGCCTCAATCTATCCTTTGGAATTAATTAAAAATTTAGGCAATGTAATGTTATGACCTCTGCAGATAATTCACAGTAAACTGGAATTATATTAAACATTCAGAATAGTTATAAACAGAAGAAGCAATATTACAAGAAGTACTCATGGATAAGATCATCTAAGAGTTTTCACTATAAAATCCTGTTTTACATGGTCATAACAATACCTACATTTTCAAGTGTTCAGGTAGAAATTTACCGTGACGAATTATGGCTCTGCTGCCATTTTCCTAGAAAAAATTTTACAGAGTTGTACAATTCATATTCAGGGATGAGGTAAGGAAAAATCAGCTGATTTTGCAGAATAAGTGAAGGTGCGATACACATTTATTTTGTCCAGATAGATAGGTGAGTCTTCACAATAATCTTCTTTTCATTAAAAAAGTACCTCACTGTATGGAATGACTGATTAAAAACCTCAAATATAGAATCAAAAAAATTTAAAAAAAATCTTGAAGTGTCTGGAAAAAATGTTTATTTACAAACTATAAATTCAAAATTAAAATTTTCAGCAGTTTTAAAACATTCCAGCTTAGCAAAATATTATATCACATTTTCCAGAGCTGCCACTGTCCATCATTCTGCCCTGCTAGTTTGGGTTCTTCACACACCATTTCTCCTCTTGGGGGGCAGCTCCCCAGACTACAGCTCCTGTAACGTACCACAGCCACACAGAACACCAGAGCTTACTGCTGAATTGCTCATAAATAAGTCTGGGGGACCACGCACCAGATGGTGAGAAGAGAAATACCAATGGGGCTGGCTGGCTGTGGACCGACTCAACTCCTAGTTGAAGTCAGTGACTGCAATTAGTAGTAACTGAATGAAGAATGCAGAAAGCACAATGGATCTCACACAACAACTGAGGCAGGGGGCTGTGGGAAACCCAGTGTGTGAAAAATAGTCAAAGACTCACAAATCACAAGTGGCTCTATGTAAAAATATACTGTCGGGCTTTCCAAGCTTCTGCGTGCTTGACTTTACAGTCACCAAATTCCTTTACCTTGAAGCCTTTTTATCTCACATTAACATTTCATGGAGTCTCAGTGTTATTTGCCTTTAAAGTAAATCATGTTCCTGAATCCCTTTTTTTCTAGAGGAAAGAATTTCTTCCCATTCCAGGCATCTCTTTTACAGGAAGTTTTGAAAGAATCAGAGTATTATGTGGATATGTCAGAATGTGAAAGAACGCTTTACATTTTGCTTTCCTGAGAAAATTAAGAAAACTGATGATATAAAAACATTTTCTTTCTAATACTGAAAAGCCCATAATCCCAGTATTTTTATAAGTACATTTTAATAATCCTCAAGAATAACACTATAATTTATATTTACTACAACAATAGCAAATTAATTCTTGAAAAAGTCTATTATTTTCTCCATACTTCTCACAATAATGTTTCTAAATATAAATTATAAGCAAGTGCAAATTTAAATAAATCAGTTTTCCCATTAATTTTTAAAACACATATTTATTAGCCTACCTCATAAACAATTTGCAAGCATCCATCTCTTATACAGTTCCTTTGAATCATAAAAACACACAGCTTGAAATCTCAAACTTTTCCACAGATCTACACACTGTTCTGAAAAAACAACCGTAACTCACAGACTCCTAAAAACTCCTGCTTGCTAGGGTGTGTATGACCTGCTTTCTTGTCTGACGACATTTTTCTTCCTAAAAAGATATATTTGATTTTGATACTTGGTTTTTCCTAACAGTCAATAATGATGGAAATGATGGGAATTACTTCAACTAAATTGTTCGTTCTCAGTTTCACTATAACTATCACAAACTCTTTTTTCCAATCTCCCACACAAAAATCACAATCAATCCTAAAAAATAAGTCCTAAAAATAAGCAAAACATGCACAAAAAGGCAAAGAGATATTTTAAATGGGAGATATGCAGGGTTTTTCTAGTTTATTCTTTACCCCTATAGAATATAAATTATATCAACAGTTCTGTTTTTCAAACTCAGTCTAAACCAGAGGCTCTTCACAGCAGTTAACTGCCTGCTTGAAGTACAACCTAACAAAGGCTGATTTGAGTGCAAAGACTTACAGCTCCACAGACACAAAAAGGTATTTGGGTAAACCATTTACTTAATTCCTCAGGCTCCAAAGGGACAGCTGCTGCTGAATATTTATTATCAACTAATTTGTAATGCTTGACTAATAACTTGGGCAACTTCCAGGACTCTGCGTTAATCCAAATACTAAAGGCTGTGCAGGCATCCACAATTAGGACGCCAAGTCCTGCAGAATTCAGGTGGCTCAGAAATACTGTCCAAATTCAGATCCATCTCTCCCTCCTCTCACACAGCCTTTAGGTGTTCAGCGCGATTGACCCAGATGCTGTCAGAGTGCCCATTTCTGGGATATCATCCTCCAGTATTTTTATTACAAAAGAGCCCCATCTGATTCTCAGGGATTTTCACCCTGTTTAGCTCTGCTTCTGTTGAAGGTAATGCATTAAACCACATGAGGTGAAGGAGACTTTGTTTACTTCTGCCAATACCTGCTGCATTTTTAAATTCCCTTTCAAAGAGACAGTTTTTGCACTTTCCTACTAGAAGTGAGAATGGATAGGAAGACTACCCACAGATCTCCATGTATCTTGGCTCTAACTTTGGCTTTTCACAATCCTGACACCTCCAGAACCAAGCAACCACTGCTTTTCCCAGGCTGTCAGTGGCAACAAGCCCATTCTGTGTAGACCACAGTCCATTTTTATGAAAAAGCCTAACTTTTTGTAGCTACATGCTGTCTGTCCAGCAGGTTACTTCACTGATGACAATGGAAAATTTGACCAAACATTTCTAGGTACTTATAACTTTTTTGTTGTTGTGCTATTTGGGATGCCTGTTTTCCCTTGTCTCCCTAAAGAGATACAAGAACAAAGGCAGGGGATGCCAAGCTGTTTAGGAAACATATGAATGCAAAAAAGGTATCAACAGACAGCGATTAGTGATCCTTAAACAGTGAGGAAGAATGAGGAGTGTAAGAAATAGGACACCAGGAAATAGAAGAAACTGCCAAGGGAGATCCAGAATTTCCATTCTTGTAAAGAATCAAGTCTCAGCTATAAATATTTCATTAAGAATAATTAAATCAATCGTATGTGAAAAACATTTTTCAGAAAGAACAGACTCAATGAGCCACTAGAGGTCCCTTTCCACTCGAATAAACATGCTTTACAAAACACATTATGCTTATTAACTATTTTAAGTTATTTTTAATCACATGGTGACCATTCAGCAGGGTCACAAACAAGTGTAAGCCTTGCACGTTCGAGCTCATCCTAAGGGAAACACAGTACTTTAAAAAGTATATTCTTAATGAGAGTTAACCCTTAGCAATGAATGCAGCTTTATTTCTCTGCAGAATCTGAAGTCCATTCATATGCAGAAACATAAATATTTAGTATGAGAGGAAATGTGCTCCATCACTCTCAAAGGCCAGATTATAACACTGGGGAAAGAAATACTTCACATGAAAATGTTATGGCCATTAATGGAATGCACGAAACTGTCCTGGAAGCTATCACACTTGGAGAATAGTAACACCATGACCCCAGTAGACCTGAGGTTGTCTAATGAGAAGTGGTTGGGGATCCTGAACAATTCCTTTTACTAGGCGACATCATGTTGTAAACAGCTTTATAATTCAGTGAGAAAACAACATCATACAAAATGATGGCTGACTGTTATGCCTGACAAGTGCAAAATAGAAAACAGATATAGTATTTTAAGTCAAAGCAGTTACTTATTAGAAAAAAACGAAGTAAATGATACATTCCTCATTTTTGATATCTTTACATGAAAGCTGAGTGCCAGCCTGAAGAGGAAGACTTTTGTCAACCCATGCTGTAATCTGTACAGCAAAAGGAACTGAGTAAAATAGTCTACAATTAGCCCTCCAATTAGGTAATCATCAAGGTTCAGTGTTTTATATTTTGCCTGATAGTAATGAAATGCGTTTGCTCATTTCCCAAAGCATTTACTTCTTGCATCGCTAGAGGTCTTCAGTCATCTCATGGCCCTGTGCAGATGGATGTCTACTTCATCCTCCTCCAATAAGGCACTGGCATACCCTACCTTTCATGGATATGTGCAAACATAGCAGCCTGAACACAACTCCGAGAGAAGATCAGAGCACAGAGGGAGGATAACCAGACCATTAATTCAGTTGTAGGCTTAAACAGAAAGCTCTCGTAGCAAGGACATCCAAAAAGGATTACTAATTCTTTTAAGAAGTTGTGTAGGTAATTAGGAACCCTTAAAAGCTAAGAACTAAGGGGTTTTACTTTGAATTTAGTGAAAAAAATTAGCAGGATATTTAAAAGTCTGCTTTGTTGAGTAGACCTCCAGGATAATTGTGATTTTTCCACCATCTCGCAATGACAATTTTCATTCAGTGCCATATCAGCTATTTCCTTGCTGTAATGTATTTCAGATGGCAGTTTATTTTTTTATACCCATTTTGTAGACAGAGAGCACAGTTGGAAAAACCTCCAACAGCATTTTTAAAAGGCTCCCCAGGTTTTTTCTATTTTTTTTCACTGTTTTTTCCACCACATAAACAGAACTCTAATTACATCTGCATTTCTGCCTCTCACTCTTAAAGCCTTTCAGTTGCAGATTAGCAATTACTGAAGATGGTGCTCTGATTAGGCTCCTAAAGCAGGTTGACTCAGGATAAGTGATTGCACAATGTTAATCACATCATGTCTGAGAGCACACATTGGTTGTTCCAAGGCAACAGTAAAATTACAGTCAACAAATGAAACATGAACGTGTTTCTGCTGCTCTTGTATTTGGGACGTTATCTGGCAGAGGTAAATCAATAATCAAAATAGCTGTACTAGCAATGTAATATTTTCAGACTAATGTAAAATGAATCAAGATCATCTGTTTTTTGAAGACATTAAAATGTTTTCAAATGTACAGTCTTAATGGAAAAAAATTCTCAAAAACTACAGAAAACTGTTTATGATCCTTTCCATAATCACTTATTTTCATACATGGCCTGTGCTATCATAATATATTCTATTCAACTTAAAACAAATAATTTTTTATAACTTATGTCATAGTATGTAAAAAGCTACAGCTCATCATGAAAACTATCGTTGATCTCGATGAAAAGAGAGGTGTATCTCAGCCAAGGAATGTCAAATAAAACAAAATATTTTTGGTATACTCTGGTAAGCAGAGAATATGGATACTTGGCATAATTTACAGTTGTAAATTCCAATTGTACTTTCCCATTCATTGCTGAGAACTCACAGTATAGGTTTGTACTGTGCTCATTTGAGTTCCACTTAGCTTACCTCTTCAAACTGATGTATGTATGTGTGTATATATATATACACATATTTGTATATGTATACATGCATACGTCAGGACAAAAAAGACCTATTATGAACACTTGATTGTGCTCCCTACATAATACAAAGCATAGGGCTTTCCTCAGCATTCACTGCAACTAAGCCAACCACATCTTCAAGTTCAGTCAAAGAGTAGTTTCCCTCACTCGATATAAAACAATGAAAGAGAAAAGGAATATATTAGTATATGAGCTTCATGATTAATCCTCTATTTGTTTTTACTTATTCTCTATTAGAACTTAGAGGTCTGAGAAAATATTTTCTTTCTTATTAATTTCCTAGAGAGCTTATTTTAATATTATCATAGTACTACTCTACCTAGATAGCAGTTCTGCAGAGGCAGCAGCACTCCCAGTGAAGCACTGTTTGATGAAGCTTTTAGATGAAAAAACTTGAAACCAAACAAGAGAAATGGTTTGGTTTTTTCAGAGGTAAGTACTTTGAATTTCAAAGCATCAATAGTGTATACAGAAATCTTTCCATTGGGGAAGATTAAATTGCTTTTAAAAACTTAGAAGTCTGTTCTTCATTTCCCTGAGAATTCATACTCATATCTTGAAGGTAAAACCATTAAGGTAGAATTAATTCATTTTCAAGACTGTTCTGAAAGAGTGAAAATAATAATAGAAGAATACAACATTGTAACCTAAGATGTATTTTCTGACCATATATATCACCACAGAAAAAGCTAAAATGAAAAAGTGTATTCTCTCTTCCAATAGGGCAGCCTAAAATAACTTACTAGCCTTATTTTTATATTTATTTCTTCATATATTTCCATATGCATTTCATTAAACCTCTCAATAGCATTCCAAGTAAAATTAGAGGTTCATCTGGGGGACATATATATCTCTCTCTCGATCAAAAATCACAAATTTCAATCACAGTTTCAGAGTAGCTAGACTACTTTCTGCTAATGTATTAATGGAGTGGTAAGAGCACTCTGGCTCGCCAAAAGTAGGTGGACACTTCAGGATGAGCTCCAGATGCCACTGACTCCATTCATGACACTGTGAGATTAGCCACCAGTTCATGTGTGCCTACATTTTATGGACAACTAAATTTTAGTGTCTGAATATGGAGCTGAATCCCACCTCTTCTCTCCATCTTTTCTCTTGCAAGAAAGATACCATGGAAGATTACAGTGAATTATTCCAACATTACAAGATCTTTTAGTCCTGTTTATCAGATATTAACCCAACCACAAATCTTATATCATAATTGCCTTTAATATATCTCTTCTTTCATATATATCTCTGCTGTCGTTGCAGAGGAGATAAGGATACTTTGCTCAGATTTGTTTCTAAGAGGCTCTATTTCTGTGGCGCTCTCAGCTTCAGAACTTCTGCTTCCCCAGTACTTCAAAAAAGTCATTGAAAGCTTGCTCTCTTTTTAACTACCTTCTTTCCTCTATCCATTTATATAGCATCATGCTACATGCCTACTTTATCAGCTATAATCATGGAACAAAATTATTCCAGAAGCACACACTGAAGAGGAATATCTGGGGGGAAAAAATCGCTTCCAATCTATTACCTTTTTATTGTTGCTTATGTGTGATTCTGAGCTTTTCTCAGTTTCCTTTTTGACAGCCTCCTGAAGATCAGAGGCTTGTTGTATATAAGTTAATGCTGCCAGTATCTCATCTTCTAACAATATTACATCTTCATAGGAAATGGGCCATCCTAAATTCTCTAAAGCCTCCAGCAAAGCTTCTTTGTGCTGCATATATTGGACTGGCCCATTCTCTTCAAATCTAAAAAAAAAAATTTTTTTTAAAATTAGTAATCACAAGTAGGAAAATTTTTAATTTTGGTAGTACTTTACAAATAGAATCACAAAGCGTAAAGGCAGAATAAAACATCAGATTCATCCAATCTATCTTCTGTATGCCACAAGTTCTTGTGTTTCATCCAGCTACTGTTGTGTTTAGTCAAACAATCACCATCTGGCTTAATCATATCTCATAGAAAAACATCTACAGAGAAATTCAAGTGGCTAGGCATAGATGTCTGGTGCCATTTTAGATGTCCTAGAATATGTGAGGCATCAATAAAGAACTTGCAGATACGACTGAGAAATTATGGAAATCCCTGGCCCTTCTGGAGCAGCAGCTAGGGTGAAGCGGCAAGCATCTAGACAATCTAAAATGGCACCAGACACCTACTAAGTCCTGATTTGCCACATCAGTCTTGACTGTTCACATAAAAAAGAGACAATCTCCTGCTGTTTATTCCTCTGTCAGTCCTGCACTGCTCAATTTCACTCAGTGATCAGGAGTTTGCTTCCATCCATGGTTCAGATTATGTCAATGTCCACTAGACTAAAGAGCCAGTTTGAAGCTACACCTGAAGGTACTTATAAACAGAAAGCTAAATTAAATACAGTCATCTCGTTGATAAAAAACAAACAGACTGAACCCTCCAAAATCCAGAACAGGTAGAATTCTTTACATCTCCAATTGGAAGTAACGTACTTCTTTTTAGTACTCACAAAGTAGCTCTTCTTCTCCTGTGGCTCTTCTCTACAGCTTTGTCAACATTTAAAAAAACGTGAAACCTAGAACTGGGGAGAGTATTTAAGTATCTCTCTTACCAACACATACAACCATGGTGATGCTCACCACATTGCCCCACTCTTTGTCACTGCTTATCTCTCTGCTCCTCTAGGAACTGCTTTGTATTGAAATTAACCTGACCGGTATAGTTATTTACCTAGATTTTGTTCTCTGTTACCTGAATCCATTATTAATTTTTAATCAATGTCAAGCTAACTTAACTCCTGAGCTGGATCTCTCAACTGTTTTGAACACAAGCACAATATTACCACTTCTCTAGTAAATTTGAATTTCCCTAGTATCTGAGATAACATTTTAATACACACTAGCAAACCAGAAAGCTCCTCAACCAATTATTTTAGGACTCCTGTGACCAAGTTAGTAGACTTTGTTTATTACTCTCTCCTTCCAGATTACTAATTTCGAAAGTATGTTGTCATCCTTTTGTAATACATGAATGTGATCATTCAAATTGTAAATTTAGAAGAGAAATAGATCAAATATTTCAATTTCTATGCACCATTATTAACAATTTTAATATGCCCCTCTAGCAACAGACTGTACAATTGCTAGGACTGGTTTTTTTCCTTATATACATAATTGGCCATACATTACCAACAATAAAATATTTTGGATATCATCCTGTCAAATTTCTATACTCTACAACTCATTGTCTATGAACAAATATCTATTTCCTTTTTTTTAATTATATGCTGTTCTTTTGTTAATAGCCTTCACTTCCTCTCTGCACCAGAATGGGGTTTTAGTTCTTATTGACAATAGAACTGTGTATTTTTTGATCATTAGCTTAAGTCTTCTTAAAAACATTCTAGTTTTCATTCCCATTTTTCTGCCTAAGAATATTTCATGCCCACTCAGTTTTCATTAATTGATCTCCACTTTATTCTCTGAAGTAAACAGACGCTAACTTCACTGATGTCAGTCCTGTTTATACAATCACTATTTTTCTAAATCAATATACAGAAATAAGCTAGTTAAAGTAGTACAAACTTCCAGTGTGAGATACAGTTCCAGCACATGCTGCAAAGGTGCTTATTATACCTTTACAAACCAGCCACTGAAGTGTTCTTTACAGGATGAGAGATTTACCTTTATGCCAAAGGCAATGACATGCTGCCCTCCCAAGGCCCTGCCACTTGACACTGATTAAGAACAGACCAGCACCATTCAAATGGAATGCAAGTCCTTTCCTCTAAAAATAATATCAGCACTGCAAGAAGGAGGTCCAGAATTTAATATTACTCCACATCACATATACATTTTTGAAAGTAAGGTTAGTTACAGAAATAATGATTAAAAAGTATCAAATATTTATGACCAGCCTTTCACAGGTAAGTAAGTTAGAAAACCAAAAGGTGATACTTACTTGTCTCTTTCCTCCTGAGATAGTGCTCTCCAAATAACTAGGTTTAGGCGCCTGTTAAAGAAAGCAAAGCAGGTTTTGAGGGAATGCAGTTCCTTGTGCATCTGATCATCTCAAAACTAGCAAATAAACACAGTTTCTTAAGATATCTGCATTGATTTGTATTCCAAGAGCACTGTATCATCAAATTGTAACCTTATCACTCAGCTATGAAATTATCAACTGCAAGAGAAGATGGGAAAACAGCATCTTCCATCAAGTAGCAGCATGACTATTTCAGGGTCATAGAAGGATTAATGGCAATCACTGCTGCTTCCTGCCAGGATTTTCTATGGATGGTTCTCCTCAGCACCAGCAAGCTAAATCAAATAAAAAAACTGATTAAATGCCAGTTAAGCTAAGCACAGCTCCTCCAATTAAACAGTTTCAGAAAACTGTAGCCTGAAGACACATGGAGAACAATGCTAATTTTTTTTTTTCTGCTAAGATAACCCCTCAGTTTGTGCCATTCAGCTTTCTACTTCATTAAACTCTGGCTATGAAGAAAAACTACTGACAGGAAAACAGAAGTGATTATCCCAAAGCAATGCAGTTCTGAGATCACCACTAAACTTTCTGCTTTTGCTTCTTAGACGTAAATTATAAACTCTTATTAGGTCATCTAGCTTACAGTTTTCTCTATTAACATCTCAAACAATTAAGCCATCACTCAATTACTTCATTTCATACTACAGAAATAAACCTCTACCAATGATCCTAATTGCTGTAATTCTAGAAAAATTTCCGAACTTCCTTTGGAAATACAAGAACAAATTCATTGTTAGGAAAAATTCAGATTGTAACCATTAGACTTTTAACAGTTTTGCCAGATTTACTGGTGCATGTACAAAAAAGCTCATTAACACCAGATTTTGAATATTAATTTCTTGATGATTCATTTTATCTACTAGAAACTAAAGCCCAGCATTTTTAGAATGTAAATTACTTAGTTCGTTCACAATCTGCAGCCTCAGCATGCTCCACCGCCTATTTCATACTTTTAAATGTGCACACTCATAACTAACTTATTTGTAAAAGCTTCTGGCTATACAAGATGACACACATTTTGAAGCTTCCAGCATTCTTCTCCTTCAATACTGGATATTCTCTTTGTCAGAGCACAAAATTTCTGCCCTCGCCACTTTTTTCCCTCTAAATCTGATGCTGAGGTCAATCTACGTATGGGGAAGATATTGTCATGCTTGCTTCTGTTCTTGAAATCTGCATGCCCTGATGTATTGTCTCATCTATAGATGTCAGAATAAATTTGCGACCAATCACTATTCACAAAGCTGAACTGCAGCCTTTGCAAATTCAATTACTAGAAAAGTACTGTGGCATTTAGAGCAAAATAAATTTGACTGGGTTGCTGTTTCACATGTAGAGGAAAAGCAATGAGAACTCTTTTTTATATTGTGAATTATAAGGATCTTCAGGCAGATCTCTCTTCTATACATCTTTTTCACAGAAGTAAGGAACTCAATCCTACTATTGTAAATACACTGATTCATTGACCTCTATAGGTAAACATGTAAACAGTACTCCCAATCACCAAAGTTTTAGGGAGACTGTGAAAAAGCTGTCAGTAGAAGATCATCAGAGTTTAACTAGAAAACACTTTTCTTTCCCTCAAAACTGAAGTCAATAAATGTAAAATATTCAATGGTATGGCACAGCAATGAAAAACTTGAATTTTTTTTCAAAGTCACCATCAAAAATACACCACTTGAACCTTCTGTCAAAATGAGTGACAAATCCAGATTTCTGTGAGCTCTTCATCAGCCTGATAATAACAGTATTGTCTCAATGACAGAGCGCACAAAACCAACAGATTTTTTCTTCACTGAATTCCATTAATATTAGACATAGCAAGCAGCATTTGCAAATCATAATTCTTGATTTTTACCACAAAAGACGGGTAAGTTTAGAAATAGGCAATGGGAATGAAAAACAGAGCTATTACATGCTTTAAAAAGAACTGGTATGATCATAGAGCTACAGAGGAAAAAAAAAAACCTTAAAAGGCCTTAGTGGAATTAATCAAAAAACAAAGACTAAACACTTGTTATCAAGGGTTTTTTGGTCATATCAAATAATTACATCTGTAAATGTTATTACAATACAGCCTGAAAAAGATACCTTATTTATTAAAACAATTCTAGTCAAAGCTCTTATCAGGTTACTGAATGACATTAGTAGTCAAATAATTGCATTACTTCAAAAAAATGCACAAAGTTAGATCAAGGAAGGAAATAGCTTAGAGGTCTAATGTCTGTGTCCTGTTTAATTCTGATGTGCTTTTACCAACATTTAATTAATAAGCACAACACATCTCTCAAAAAAAAAAAAAAATTAAAATTGTCAGTATCTTATAGGTGCCTCAGTTATGTTCTTGCATCCATAGTTAGGTGCTAGACAGCTGGCAGCAAAAAGCATGCCACTAATTTAAATGTCAGTCTATGGATTTAGTAGCTTAATTGTAAGTTAGAAGTCTGGCTAGCACTGTATGTTTAGGGGAGATTCCTCCCCAGGGATGATTGCTTTCAGGTTTATTCCCAGAAAGTAAAAGATTTTTTTTTTTTTTTGTCATTGACCAAACATAATATGAGCAACATGTTATTTATTATCTCCTTGCCTATTATCTGTTTTTTTCATTCTGCATTTTTTTTGAAGAAAATAAACATTTCTCCTACAGGTTGATGGTGGATTAAAGTGTGCCAATGTGCAGAATTATCAGTATTGAGCAAAGCATGTGGGAGCAAATACACACTACATAAGAAAAATCTGAAATTAGACTGCAAACGTGATAAATTTCTGATGAGTAGACTTGCCTTTCATAGGATTTAATTGCTTGTTCCAGCTTCTTTTTATAGGCATCAAGATTCACTGCCTGAGGATTAATTAGTGTGATCCGCTTCTTGTCGTTGCTAACATGGGCCAACGGTAACATCTATTATACAATAAAAGAAAAAGACTTCATTTATCATACAACTTTTCCTCCACCAGAATAACTGAATGCCCATGACTCCATGTCCAAGGATCAGAGCAGCCAGAAGGAACACTGGAAGGCTGCAGAAAGAAAGATCTGAGCACCCCAAAGAAACGTCAGAATTAAGACATAGTTTCCAGCCTGTTAATAAAATCTTCTGAAATTATACAATCCCTTTATGCAGAAGTTGCAAATTAAGCTTCCTAACTACTAGTTAATTCTAACTAAATCAGTACTGTCAAATAACTCTAATAATAGAAGGGTAGGTCAGAAGGGAGACAAGCATGTCTAGATCATGACCATATTCCAGATTGTTTTGCTTTAAAACAACACTCCCTTATACTTATTAGCATCTAATTCTAGCATACAGGTGTGATAGTTACTTATTTAAGTGTATTTAATAATCTTATTCTGGAGGACCATATTTTTTAAGGAATTAGAGTACTAAAGACGGAGAGACACTTTTCACCATCGCACTGATCACCAAAGAGTGAACAAGGTGGATATTGCTCACTGAAACTAGTCTTAATTAACCACAATAAGGCTTAGGAACCTAATCAGGTTGATCAGAATCAGGAACTTCAATACCTTTCAAATCTCATAATACAGCACCTACATAAGTCAACTTCATTACAAAATAGAAAGTCATACACTTACAAGTAGATTTTCAAAAGGCAGAGAAAAGGGTAGAAAAGGATGACAGAGAGCAGGAAAGATGCCTTCCCATCTCTCAGTCCAAAGTCCCACCATCCTTCAGCCTCTTAAATTACTCAGCAGCTCGTATAAGAAGTTATTTTATATATCAATGTCCTGATGATGATTATAAACAGAAAAAATCCAAGAAAGAAATGGCAAAGACAGAGAATGTTACTCTCCCCAAAACTGTCTTCAGCACGTATGGTTGAGTGGGAAGCTTCTCCCAAGTGTCTGTCTGAGATCAGGATACAGATGACAAAAAGATGGATGAGGTTCAATTTAAATAAAACTAAAATCCTTGTTGGGGGAATAAGGCAAGCAATCAGAAAATAAAACAATAAAAAGACTTCTTTAATTGAGAACATTTTTCAGTGATGTTTTATTTGTGTTTGAATCATCACAGCATAGCTGGATTCCAAATTACTACTGTATGACCATTTTTTCAGGAGCAGTGGTATGACTTTATATTCTCTCTTTCTGAGGACGTCTCCTCTCTGATTAATAAATCTGTGTCACATCAGTGCCAGACCAAATCAAAGCTCCTAATATTAAATTAATCTTAAGATCATTTAGAAGCTAAAGTTAATGGGAACATGTCAGTGAAGTATCTTGCCAGAGACAGATGAAGTAAATCTCTGCCCAGAACTGTGAGCCATGAAATCTGGCTACCTGTCATTTCCAGGTGGAGTCTGAAAGCTTAAAGGCAAGGAGCTGAGAGTACCCCTCTTCCAGTTCCATACTGCCATGGTTGCTGTCTGCTATGTTACTCATGTTCACCATGTAGAAGCCCTCTCCTACATTCCCTTACAAATTCCCAGAGTAACTCCAAGTACACACAGCATTATTTGCAAAATGAATATTTAATACAGTTTATAAAACACTTTGAGTAGCATATGAGGGGCAGACAAACACATTATTACAGTATTGAAGAATAAAACCAGAATGGAATGTGTTCTTAGCAAACAGTAAACTTGAAATATTATGCATACTTTGAGAGCAATGAAAACTGCTCATGAAGTCAAGTGAAATTTGACAGATTCAGCTGAAAGAAATCACAGGGAAGCTTTTTTAGTGCCAAAATGTTTTGTCATTTTCTAAATTAAATACTTAACTTTCATATCAAAAGAATTCACTTGTTTCAAAATGGTTTTTATTTCAAAACCAAAATTTCAAATTTTTAAAGATAAAACCAAAGCACAATAACCCTAGAAAACTCTTTCTTATTTTAGACCAAACAAAGATGTTTTTGTTGGCTTAATCTGAACTTGATTCTTCTGAGCAAAGCATTAAGTTAAAACTCCATGATTTGCAAAGCTGTACTTAAGATGCCACAATCTGCAACAGATACTCACATAATTCTGTAGGGAAGGTTTGTTCCAGAACTACCATACCGTAATTTAGACAAGCCCCCAAGCCTTTTTTTTTTTTTTTTTTCTGGATATGAATCTGATGGGTAGTTTAATGAATTAACCTCTTTGAAATAACTCAGGTGAAACTGACAGGTCACACAGAACTGAAAACAACAGGTCAGCCTCTTGTTAATGAACAGTTGTCATGGAAACCTTTTGCTTGCTGCATCTCCAAGGTGAGAAAACCACTCATAGTTACTCCATCATCACTGCTAGCAAAGGCCAAAAATAAAAATTATACTATCCCTAGAGAAGCAAACAAGGATGTCTGCATTCCACACGAAGAAAATTAAGATCTCAGAAGGAAGAATGCAAAAATGTCTGTACATTTATTATCTTCAATTAATTCTTCTGAAGTACTGGAATAATCAAGATTCTTAATCAATTTGTTAATGTCTCCTAGTCAAGCTCTATGTCTAGTCTCAGAACCTATTTTCTGCTTTTCCTTAATATGCTGGCATGAAGCTTGGGGGAGAGTGGGTTCCATACCTCATAAATTCTACTGGTCCTGCCTCGTGTGCAACCCCCAACCTTGTTTTCCTTTCTATACTCTGCTTCAGACCCAGAAAAATCCATGCCTCTACACATAGAACAATAATTCTCCACTGCCTCAGAAACTGAGTGTCTCTATACAACTGATGGGGATTAGCAGGTACGAAAAAGTGGTAAAAATGACATATTATTTTGTGTTTATATCCCTGAATCTAAAGAAAGCCCATGGATCACTGTTTGGACTCTGTACAGCAGCTGTTCATTCTAAGAACACTGAACTTAATTCAGCCCTGAACTACCCTAAGCTCCCATGAACTGCCATTAAAAATTACCTGTACATAGCACTTGCTGAATCATAGTTTTGACTATTTTCAAAGACCATGGTTTTACAGACTACTGTTTTTGCAAATAGCAGTTCAAATGCAGCTCAGGATTTTCTGGAAAGGATTCAAAGGAGTCTTCATTTAGAAACATGGAAGAAAGAGGTCTACTTAGTAGGTGCATTCAGAAGAAGATGAGAAAAGAAGTGACTGCTCAGAAATCAGACATAAGAGTTATGAGAAAGTCACAATGTCTTTTGTTTGACATTTCACTTACAGTAGATTGTTTTGTACAGTTTTGTAATCATCGAATGTCTCAATTTTTTTGAAAAATGGCTATTTTACATCTGAAATATTAAAATGTACATTTTTAATGCTTTTGATACAAAAAGCCATCTTTTTATTGCATTAAAAAAAATCTCACACTTCAAAAAAAGATCTTGGTTTTGACTTGGTTTTACTAAAACAGAGGATCTAGTTTTGCTTCCACAATCTGCCTGCTATAGCAAAAATTCCCATTCCTAAATTTAAAAAACAAATATGCAAACTTTAAAATGTACAAATGTGTACATTTGTTATAAATATTTTACTTAGCTCCATATCACATCCTATTACAAAAACCCTTGCTCACCCCTTATTATTTAAACAGATGCTGTTTAGCTTTTTCTTTGAGTATTGTTTAAAGAAACAGTTTTATTAAACAGTTAAAACAAGCTGCAACATATTCATAGGACTTTCACAGGATGCATGACACAAGAAGAATAAGAGCAACTTGCCACAAAATGGATTTCCTTTAAGTGGAATGGCAATTAGAGCTTCATGATACACAATTCATCGTGAATTTTGCACAATCTCACAATTGTCTACACCTATCAGAATTAAATTTTAATAACTGAATTCCAATACTTTTCAAAAGGTCTTAGCGGACACACGTAAACCTTGAGAATGCACAAATCCACAAACTGTGCATCTGCACAGTTTTCCAAATGACTTTATGGACCTAAAATACATACTCCAGTGAATTAATATGTATCAGTAGAGGCTGTGGTGCTCAAGAAATTGCTGAACACCTGATGGCTGCACACTGCCATCAACTGGTAACTGTGAAAGAAAAATATATAACTAAAACTTAAGGGTAAAGTTTGCAAGAAATACTATTAACTGTCAGTTTTAACTTCTTATTGATGCATGAATGAACATTCAGATATGCATTATACCTTTAGTGCACATCAACCATCTACAATGAACACTAGAGAATGCAATTATGACATTTATAGAAATGAATTAAAAAATCCTTTTGAAAACAGTACCAAGTTTTATGTTTGCTTTGAAACAGCGTAAGAGTTTTACCTCATCAAATACTTTAGAAAATACATGCTTGTCCAGAACTGGGATGTATTTGCTACCATGAGGGACAGCAGTAGGAGCTAAGGCATCCATGATGGTGAGTCGCCTAGCAACCAAGCCATGGGTCTTCAACCAAAGAGCTGAAGAGACATCTAGAGAACTGGAAAAAAGAGACTGTAAGATGTAGCACAAGGTAGAAATAAATCTGAGAAGTTTGAAATTACTAAAGAAAAATATAAACTATAATTTTTGTGATGTATCTATATATGCACACACGTACCTTTTAGATGTCCTTTTCACAGCTTTCTGCATTTTCAGATCTAAGATAAAACATTTGCATTTCATTATCTCACAGTTTTTGTGCACACAAAAGTATATATAAATAAGCTGACATGTAACAACATCATTTTTTTAATTAAGCCTACTAGCAGTGTCACAAAGACTACACAATAATGTCTATTTCAGTTGCTAAATTTATCAATGAGAATTACGTTGCCTGTGTTTCTTGGTGCTTGATCAATAGTAACAGTGTTACTATATGCCTCATGAGTCCTAATTAAACAATGAGGAAATTTATAAAATAGGTGGGGAATAATTTTTTTTTTTTTAAATAAAAATTGAACTTTGTACATATTTATTTCTTATAACCCAAAAGGAAAGATTAACCAGTTTATTCCCCAGTTCAAGATGTGATACCAAGTACTATCTCTAATGAGAT
This sequence comes from Gymnogyps californianus, assembly GCF_018139145.2. NCBI lineage: Eukaryota > Metazoa > Chordata > Aves > Accipitriformes > Cathartidae > Gymnogyps > Gymnogyps californianus. Next base: position 72,815,080 of record NC_059471.1, on the reverse strand, counting down.
GGCCAGGAGTGGCTAATTTAAGGTATATGGCTATGAAAATCTGTAAAAAAGGTATATAAAGAATTAAAATAAGACACTGAAATGTAAAAAACTCAAACATCTTTAAGTATCATAGGTGAGGTTTTAGAACAACTTAGAGGACCTATCATAAAGTTCAGAGTTGCATGAATTACTGAGAGAAATGAAAACTATCTGGATGTATATCCAAGCCACGTTGGAAATACTTCTGTCTCTACATATGCATCTGTCCCAGCGAGCATGTTTTTTGCAAGTCTAAGCATATTAATAAGTGCAACCTCCTTTTACATTGGTATCACAGAATTAGAACCGCCACTCTCAGCTTTAACCTCAACATTGAACATAACTACAAATTAATGTATCACAACAACAATCTATAACTGTATAACAAGATTCTCAAGATCTATTTATTCTGTTGATAAGAAGCAACTGTGATATCCTTTCAGCAGTCTAAGGCGTAGCTGTATCACAGCTGCTGCATACTGTGGACATAACTAAGCTGTTGTAAACTGAATAGTTTGGGCACTGGCAGGAGTCTGGCTGCAGCTGTAAGGACCTTGTTACAATACCCTCCTGCATGTCCAGCTCTCTGCACCCCTGCTGCCTTCCAATCCTTTGTACTGCAGGTCTGCACAGTTTTGCCTCACATGAGGCGCCATTAGTTACAACTGCAGCAGGAGAAATGTTATTGTCTGCCCCACCCAGAGCTTCCTGTTCTGTCAACTTGCCTTTGAAAATGGTTGTACATTTCACACTCTTTTTGACAGAAAAACTCTTTTTTTCAGGAGATATTCCCTCCTCTGGGCTTTCTTCCCTAGATTTCACACTATGGCTCAGGATTCGCAGCAGACTCGTCTTTGTTTGCTCTGTAGGTGTTGAAAGGGAAAGAAAGGAAGAGCTAACTTACTGCTCAAACACATGCCTGGGATTTTTGAGTTGCTCTTTGGTATCCAGGCCCAATTTTTAAGGGACCGCCTACACAAGACCTCAAACACAAAATTACTTCAGCACTAATTTGCACTTTGTAGTTTTCCAAGGATGAAGACTTCTTCTACATCAGCTGGGTAAACTTGGTTTCAGACGGCATACAAAGGATACTTCAAAGAGAAACATAGTGTTACAGGTGTAGTAAGGAGAAATATTAGTCTAAGTAATGCTGTAACTAGTGAAACATAGAACAGCTCTTCATTCTTGCCAATGATGTACTTATTTAGAGTAAAAAGAGAAAAGGATTTAATATCTACTGTTAAAATATTTACAGAGCTTTCAAAACATTCTGTCAAAATGGTTAATTTGTCATTGCAGGGCCTGTGATGAAGCATAAATGAGCAGACATTTGTCTGTCTTTGGATCAAATGAGTAAGATGGCTGAAAAGTAAAAATGAAGAGAAGTTAGAATTTCAGAAAGAGGATTATTTAAATCATCAAAGGCTTCATTTGTTCCTACGACGAGGGATGCTTTTTGCTATTTTTAACAGAATCTTTTCAAGTTAGTGAATAAATTCTGCTAACAACTGCAGTTCATTTTAGTCTTACCTGCATATAATGCTTTCTTCCTTCGGGCTGGACTGTCAGCAGTGGTTTGCCAGATTTGCTGATGTGGTGTCAGTGCTGGCTCTTCTGAAACACAGCACAGCTTACTGCTAAGAGTAGTACTCAGCTCTTCAACATGTTTGGTTACAGAAGACACAGTATGTGTCTGCTTGTGATTACTGCTTGTAAGTGACAAAAAGAAGAAACAAGCAAGATATTACTTCATACATATAACACTGGTTTAAAAAACACTAAGCTGAAGTTTTCTGGTAATTTAAATAGTCATTTCAAATGCTTCTAGCAGTGCAAAATACTTTCTCTATTATTTCTCTAGTCTGCACTTCAAAGAGGAGTTCAAAGGAGGTTAAAATATTCCTAGTTTTTTAAACTATTTAAAAGTTGTTTCTTAGTCTATTTAAAAGATGTTCATTACTTTTAAGGCAACACCCTCGTATATTTTTAATAAGGTCAGAATGTTCTGTAAGTCACTTTGAATCCTGGGGGAAAGAGTAAACCTACCATCAGCAATGAAAATAACTGACACACACATATATGTATATGCATATATACATATACACACACACACACACGTATATACCCATGTCCCAGCATTAATAAAAAATAAAATATGCAAATTCAGAAATAAATACTTATCTACATTTTTATACTGGACATCCTGCCTGCCCATCCACACATATGAAATCATTCCACAGCACTCTCCACTTTTAATTTATTTACTTTAGTTTTAATACCTTTATTTTAATTTACTGGTTTTAATAGATTTCTGTCTTAAAAATCTGATTTTTTTTTTTATGTACTTTTTTGCTTTTGTACTATTACTGCACAGATAAATAGGGCACCGGGCAAGCTATCTTTTTATTAAGGCTGTGCTCCTGTAGAGATTACAAGTAACTTCATGTTTGAAGCTAGGTCTGTGTTTGTTCCCCAAACAGAAACTCAGTATAATCAGACATGCAGAAAACTTTTCCACAGTGGCTCAGGAGTCTGCCTTCAGTACGCTGTGGAAGGACCTCTTTTTGAACGGTCATTCTTGGCACCATGAGATTTTCAACATGTTTTTCAACTGATGTTGAACATGAAACTATTTTTAATGATGAGATTACTTATCTTTTGATAAAAAGCAAGGATAAATATGATATGAACATACAGACACACATTGTAAAATCAAAAATGTGAAAAGAAGTAAGCTGAATTTCATTCATGGTGTTTGCCATCTTTTAAACAAATACATTTATATGTAATTTATGTTTCATCAGCATACCCCAATGAGTGGCAATTTAGTCATGAAGTATCAAGCCAGCTCTACCTAAAGGACAATAATTTTTCATTAATTCTCTAGGTCAGAGGGAGCAACTTTACCATGTGCTGGAGACAGAAAAATATTTTCACCTCTTTGCTTTAATTATTCCTAATAATTTGAGACTATTGAGATATTTGAGATCATTTTGTTTCAGGCATCACAGTATTAGTGCATTTTTCCAGATTTTTCTTTTCCATTACTCTAACCATTTAAAAACAAACAAACAACAACCTTTCTTTTAAAAAGAGGAGAATGTCAGAGGTTAAAAATGCAAGACAATGAAAAAGGAGAAATGTAACAGATAGCTCCTATCTCTTATTAACATAATAGCAGTATGAGGACATACTTATTCTCTGGATCATTTTCTCCATTATAACAATCCATCATCAGACATTCAGCATGAAAGGTCTTCACTTTCTCTAGGTCTCTTTCTCCTTGTTCAACCTCTCTTTTCAAAAGATGTATGTCTTCACTCTAACAAAAAGAAAATAAAAGGTTTTATTACAATTATTCCTAAATGTGTTTCATTTCTGAACTGAAACTATGCAAGCTCTGATAATAATTTTGAATAATGACTGAGTTAGGACAGCTGCAAAATTTTGTATACTTTTTCAGATAGTCTCTTGTGCTTGGCAATACAGCCTTTCAAATTATTCTTCCTTTTTAGGAAAAGGACAAGCATTCCCTAACAAGCCAGTTACCCCTTGAGATATGAACAGCCATATTTCTGAATAATGTAATGAGGTCAGTAGCTCCCCTCATTCCAAGCAAGCAAGCAAATAAGTAAATAAATACAATACAGTACAAGCTATGTACATTACAACTGTTGTCCTGTCATTCTACAGATCATAGCTGTATCACATACCGTCCCTGAAAAATGGGAAGTAAAAACCATACTCTTCAAGTAAACATTGGAACTGACTGGGAATCATTTGGACTGCAGGAGGAAACAGGAAGGAAATTCCAGTGATGATCCCTTTACAACTCCCACAGGGCCAGAAGTCTGGAGGTGGACAACAGGGACTCTGGCCCTCATCTTTCTAACAAGCACAGTGTCACACAGGCCACATCAGCAGAATCACCAAAATTGCCCAGTACACTCTCTGATATCTTTCAAGAGCTGGAGTATTTTCACATCTTCCTTCTAATTGGTGTCTGCAAAGTTCTACATTTCCTGCTACTGTCTTGTTCCTGGTTGTTCTCATTGTTCCACTACCACCGTTTCTAAAATTTGTGGAACTAATTAAGTGAGTGTTAACTTTAATCAAAAACAAGAATATGCTTTAAATGGATGTTTCTGTTAGTCTATTCAGAAATTTCCTATTGGGGATTGTTAGATTGAGCTGCTTAGTCACACTTGATAGATCACTGCTATTCTAGTCATTTTATTCATTATAGATCTCTCCCCAGTGGCTACTGTAGAGCAAACTTTTAGCAAAATTCAAAGAATCGTTCATTCATCATCCTTCAAATTCAGCTCTGCATTCTCTCATTTATTAACAGGATACAAACCATAGTTTCATTTTAAACAGTAACTTATTTCTGAGACAGCAGAGATCACATGTGTTTCTTCCAGAGCTGAATTTGGTCTATATGTTTTTGGGGTTTTGGTTTTCGGGAGTTTTTTTGCAACAGTAGCACTACAAATGTACTTTGCATGATATTTGGGCTTTTTTGTTGTGGTCTAATAAAATTTAGTAACCAAAAAATGTCACCCTCATTGCTTTCACATCACTTCAAATCTGACTAGGATTAACCCTCTTTTTTTAATAATCTATTGTAATATGCAATCACAATAATGTGAGTCATGTGGTTCCTTCAATAGCATGAAGAAACAAACATTTATTTTCAGATACTCACAACAATAAACTCTGCAGCATCAGGATCAGTCAAATAAATGTTGTAATAATGAAACCGTCCCTCTGTTTCAGTAGATAGTTCATACAAAAATTTATTAGCTTCTATATCATCACAGTTAAAGGATACAGTATGGATGGGAATTTTACGATGAAGCTGGACTTGAGCCAAAATTATTTGAGGGGGCTGAAAATTGAAAAATACATATTAAACATGTGGTGTCTCAAAATGTATTTATCAAAACATGGAGAATTTGTAAGAATTTAATCAGTCATACTGTTGCTTAGAGACAGATATAGATCAGTTAAAAGCATACATTTTATATGGATTGCTATTTCATAATTATATAAAATAAGCTAATTTAAAACTGAATTTGAAACACTGATAATGCTTTAAGGCACAGGATACTCTAATAAAATAAAATGTAAATTATAATATAATCAGTACTCTTTGTATCTGAAGTCTTAAAGGAAATTACTAAAGTATAGGAAATTACTACATTGGTGTTTGGTATCACTGTATGTATATAACAATATTTTTGGATGTATATAAATGTTGATATTTTTATTAAGCTAAATTACTTCAATGAAAAGTTGATTCAATACCAGGAAACACAATAGAGGCTGAGAAAATAGGAAAGCTAGTGTTCCTCCTCCAATAAAGAAATAAAAATCAGGTGAGAAAGTAAAAGATCTACCATATGTAAAAATGTTGAAGGATCTGGTAGAAAGAAATTATTGACTCAGTTCTCTAACTTCTGATAACAATTTGGTTGTTCAGAATACTGTCATAAATCTTGATAAATTTAGCAATATTTGCAATGTAATTGTTTGTTGCACTTTAATAGTTAAAAGCAATCTTGGTCATTTCCCCTTTTTAATCTAAAAAAGTATAATATAAATCATAAAAGCCATTATTAACTAGGTAAAAAGAAATGAAGTATTCATTAATTTCTAACTTAGTAAGAATATTAAAATGAAGAATCCGAATAAGTGTACATTAAGCTAAATTATTATCTAATAAAATATTAATATATGCTCCAAGCTAGCAAAAGTGTGAAACAATGCAAATATTTTAATCAATTGTAAATTGAGTTTTAATGAGTGATAGCCAATAACAAACAACTTGTCCTTAGAAAATATCAAGGATTAAAACTAAAATTAAAAACAACATTAAAAGATGTGAGTCGAAGTTTCTCATGTGCTAATTTAAAATCAGGTTTACATTTTGATATTCAAATCATTTTGAAGCATATAAATCCACCCTTCCTTGTGGGCCACCTTCCTTTTATCAAGAAAAACAGAACAAAAAGAGAAGTGGGCTTTTAGCATTTTTCTTCCTTATCAAGGTATAAAGAAATTATTTCTGCAAGTTTATGATGCTTTCTGAATCCTAGATTTATTGAATATGCTTCAGTAATTAATTTCATGTGGCCTTCAGCCCAGCTATTTACCTAAGTAAAGTCGGGATTTTGCTGCATGTCTGCCATTACAACCAAGCTACATTTTCAAGGACAAATAAAGTATTTTAAAAATGTCATTCTCAGCATACGGGCTAGTTTTCACCATGCATTACAGCTTGAAAGTGGTTTTTTTTCCAGTTTTTAGTTGGTGTTATATAATGTGATACAACATGAAATAGCATCATTTTAAGTCACGGTAACAACACATTAAAAAATAAAAGCATACTTTTGATTTTGTTATCCACTTAAAACTAAACTTAAAGCAACTCCAGACTGCTGCTACTCCCGAACTGCACCTACATGAGATCAAATTTGACTCAGTAGAATAAAAATGGAATCATACAGAGACCTAATGGTAAAATCTTTATATTAAAATAATGTAAATTAATAATCAGGCCCTTACTCCTCAGACATGACATAGCCTTTGTGTAAGTTCTGCAACAGAATGTAAGAAGGTACCTACTTATGTATTTGATGTGTTCTTTGAGGAAAAATGTTGAACACAAACTTGGGGTTTTTTTATTTTGCTATCAATCATTTTCTTTTTAGGTTTTCAAGCCATCACACAAGATTGCAGTTAAATTAAACCATATCATGGGACCATCACTATTATTTTTTTTTTAATTCATGAGATATTTGTACTAAGTTAGGGAGACATTTTATTTAACACAAATCCTAACCTTGATACTAACATACAGCTTTAATGTTTAATCCATTACCAGATCCTTAAAACAACTCATGAGAAATGTCATGAGTTATCATGCACCAAAGACTGGACTGTGGGCAGAGAGTTCTAATCAAACCCCTTCACGAACAGTACATTTCTCAGATATACAATTCTTCAATATTATGACAACGTCCAAGAGACTCCAAGAGACTCCAAGAGACTCAGCTCTGCAGGTATGATATTCATCTCATACTTCAGCCTTCTGACACCACACTACTGCATTTTCTGTTTTCTCATTTCACAAATACCTGGTCAGGTCTCCCGTCAGTCAAGAGATAAATAGCCTGAGTGTCAGTATCAGCAAGAGCAATCTGGAGAGCTTTGAGTGTATTTGTGGAACTTCCAACCTAAGAAACCAAAAAGAAAAAGACAAAGAAACAGCTACAAATACTAACAGTTCTTTGCCTCTGTTCTTAAATTCATAATGACAGTGTACTAATTGAAGGGATATTACAGAACCGAAATGAGTAATAAAATGTTGAAAATATTTATGTCAAATAGCTAAAAAAATAAAAGCAAGTGTCACAGTAGCATAAATTGGTACCAAATCGGTATTCAGTGCTTATGCAAACACACATAAGCAAAATGCTGGCAATAGAAATACGAGCTGTAGAAGGAAAAGCAATCCCTAAAAGACTATAAACAGACAGGAAGATGTAAGATAAAAGATACATTCTATTATATTTTCCCACTGCTGCTCCTGATTGCCAACTCATCACACTCCCTTGAAATACATATTTTACTTAACCAAATAATTCAAAGGCTCCACAAAAGAGTTGCACAAGTTTATTTCTCAAAAATAGGTAAAGCATGTCCTGGTTTTCTGAACAATGCTTTTTCCAGACTATCTATCTCCCATCTACCCCCTTGGCACATCAATGTAAACATCATTTATTTTTTAGCACAAAAGTTAGCCATAACAACAAAACATACACAGTAAAGCAATACTGTGCCCCCTTAAAAATTCATATTTGAGCAATACTAGCACTTTTCCTGTGTCATTCACATACTTAGTGATCATGAGCTGTCTTTTTTCTTTTTAGACTAAATGCAACTCTAAACTCACTGAAATGCATTTCAGGGCTTGTAGGAACCTAAAAACTACAGTTTACATCTTCAGATTTCCACCTTTCAAACATTCAGTGTACAAAACCTTATAAATGTAAGGGGAAAGTAAGGTTTTATCAGTATGGAAAAGTGTTTCATCAAGTCTTAGTCCTAGTCTGTTAATGGGGCCAAAGCAAAATCCCTGAAAAGACATGAGTCTGTTTTATGCTAGTATAACACCTGAGTACCGCTCTGGAGGGCAGTGAGGATTGTAGTGGTGTAAGTAAGAAGAGACTCAGGATCCACATATATAATGCATTACAGAAGACAAATATAAAGCACTAACATTGACCCATACATGCAAAAATATGTTAACAGCATTATTTCTTCAGTCTTATTAATTGTGTTAAAACATCTTCCAGTCCTTCCCTCCAGCAAACAGTTCTATTAGAAAGGGCAAAGTAAGTAAATCAGGTGAAATGGAATAGGAGGTACACTCTGAGAGTAACTCTGTATGGCTGCGTAAGAGTGTATGGGCCAGGCAACAAGACAGCTCAGATGATACTTTATAATCCTATCTTCTAATTCACAAACAATCCTTACCAGTACCCACTCATAAGAAATAACTAGCCTGAGCCATTTTCTTTGTGTTAAATATATCTAATATTCCTAATGTTTTAGTAAGCATTATAAAGTTGTAGGCACACATCAGTCATTATTATGTGTAAATTGGCCATCCTGGCTCTTTTCAATAATGGTACATGGTTTTGATCTGATTTGAAACAAAACAACTTCTTCCACTATATCATGGGAACATACTGTGGATGCTGATGATGTGAGGGAAATAACTATGTACCTTATGGTAAAAGCTGTTAATTTTAGATTTCTCAGTTGCTACTATTACAAATGAACACTGTTTTTATCAGTGTTTGAACGAAGTTGACATGCTTCAGCTACATGGCATAATCACCCTCAAAATTTTAAATGTTATCAACTCTAAAGGCTTTTTAAGGAACAGTTACTGTTTATAGCTCAGCTTCCTTATTCAACATCCTGGGACCAAAGTGTATAAAATGAGATCAAAGGATCTACTCTGATTAATATTCTAGAGCAATCTTCTGTTCATTTCAGCTTCACTGTAAAGCCACCTTTCTGATCTCAGACTTAACGCCTGCACTGCTTTAAACAGACTAAAAGGTCAGCAGCAGATGTCATCCCCGAAAAAAAGTAGACTGTTCTTGTACCATTCCCTGTACCATTTCAGATATCTAGATCTGAACTTAGAAGGAAATTTATAATCAACAATTCACAGCTTCATGAATAATGATGAAAAAGGCCCTTCCCAAATGCATATACAGGATGGTATCAAATTATAGTAGTTCAAAGTATTATCGAACTTGCATGAAGCTGTAGCACATATACGGCTTAAACAGAGCCAACTTTTCAAGTCTGAAGGAAGGCAGTAAAATTAAGTTTACTAGCCTCAGTTATAAGTATCCACCAACTACTCAGTGAGGCCACACTAATAATTTCTTTTCTCCATGTGTTTGTCTGTTAGTATTTTCTGAGAATACCAAGTTATTTATCTTGCTTTGTAGTCTCAGAGGTATTATGTAGCTTCCCCAATTCCCTCATCCCCAGGAATTTCATGATTAAGTCTGAGGAAGAGCTGTCATAATGCTGAGGAGTTTTATTATATAAACAAATTTTTTGTGTTAGAAAACATAACATGGGATATATCTGTACTGTTGTATGACTGATTTTCAGTCCTGTGCTCATAACACTGCTGTGCACACTTGACACATTAACTGGTCCTAAAGCTGCTGACAGTTACAATCTGGTGGCTGACTGTGGCTGACTACAAGCATTTCTACTCTGTTTCAGGGAAAAATCCTCAGATTTTGGCCACTGTCAGAGAAAGAATACTGGGTAGATGATAGACAGATGTTTGGTCTGAGTATGGTTGCTCTCATGTTCCTATGAAGGCTAAAGTCAGCTGTCTATCCATGCACCAAAAGGGACTAGAAATGCTCGTCCAGCTTGCTGGCACCAGTTTCCTGTGTCACCTCTGAGCTGTAAGTCTGCCAGCGACAGCCCTCATCTGTGCAGCAGCCCTGCAGTAAGAGTGACAAATTTAGACACAGGGTCTGAGCACTGTCATGGCTTCTACAGAAATCAAATTGGCCGATGTTTGCATTGTGGCTACTAAACCTAGCAGGCTGCAAGTTGAATTAATATGATCTTATAAACAGGTCCACTGTTAAAGGATTATTATACCTGACACATAAGTTGTGCTCAGATCTACTAAAGTCTATACTTCATCTATATTTTTAGCTTACTCAAGTCAAATACTTAGTCAATCCAAAAATGCCCCAGCCATACAGAAAGGAAGACACAAATATAACTTTGTACAAACACGCTTTGTGGTAATTAGTTGCCATGTTACCTCAAGCCCTTTTATCCAAAGCCAAGCATCTTGCAAATTTTCCTCATTAACTTCAGCAAGTTTCTCTTGCCACGCCACTGCTTGGGCACTAAATTTCACAAAGTTAAATCTCTTTTTGTGTCTCAATTGTTCCTGCAAGAGACAGCATCTGAATTTTACTCAGTGTTAAAAGAAAGAATACTTGTATCCTGAAATACTGACTAGTAGGAGTTGTTTTAGTTAATATATAGTTGATTATATGGTTACAATAAATTATGATAATATTCAGTTATGGTGTACAGAGAGACATACAGAGACAGAGACAATTATTGCCTGCAATTATTAAGATTACGTGAACTTCCCAATGTAAGTCGCCATTTACTCATATTTCTCAAACTACTTGAACAGCAAATATCTAGGAGGGCAAGAAAGAGAGAGACAAAACTGGTTATGAACAGTGGTATAAGGAAGAGATTATGACTGCTTACCAAAGGAAACTGAAATCAGAAACAAAGTAAGACATCATTTAGAGGAGGAGAACAAGAATCAAATGTAGAGCACTGGCAAGGGGAACTAGGACAGCAAGAGAGAATTAAGTTAAAAATTTGCTGAAGTTGCTTTTGGACAGAGGTTATAAGGAAGGGAAGATTTGTGCAAGCTAGTACAAACTTTCAGAGCCTGGAATCTTTGCCTCCTTTTCATCACCGTTTTTGTGCAGCTGCCTGTGAAACCTTCTGGCACAGTATCTAATCATTTTCTAGTGCTGATCTGCCTAGAGGACCACATCATACTACGTCCTATCACTTGTGCACTTAGCTCAAAAACCTCTCTGTTATAGTTTTAAATTTTCTAGCCCTACTAATGATTGCTATCAATGCCAGACTGATGGAATTTTTATTTGTCAGTTACTCCTCTCAGGTCTAAAAAAGTTAAGATTAATCATGTTTTAACAGTGCCTGTTTCTCTCAAATATTAATGTAAGCTTACGTGACATCATTGTAGATTTCTAAAACTAGGTGAGACAAATCCTGTCTTAGCTGTGTCTCCCAGTACTCACTGCTTTTGAGGTACTTCTGCACTTTGCAAATCCCTTTGCAAAGTTCTGAGTCACTGTAAGATGCAAGCAAGTTCAAAATGTTTTACACCCTCTACTGTAGAAGTACGAAAGTGAATCTAGAGCACACATTACAAATCACAACATGCCAGTGGAATTGGATGACACTGTTTAAAAATAAAAATGCCAAAAGGTGTTTCATTGCATAGCTTTTTTGGTTTTTTCTTTTTTTTTCTTTTCTTTTTTTTAGGAGGGAGGTGGCTTGAGGGAAAGAACTACTTAAGCCTTTTTAATTTTTAACATTTTCTCCAGATTTTTTTCAAATGTTTGTACAAATGAGGAAAAAAAAATTTTAACTGAAAAATGAGCACACCAAGAAAAATAAAAAATTTCTATGAAGTTGCTAATTTAAAAAAATAAATAAAAATTAGAGTAACAACCATCCAGAAAAGATCAGCCTACTCTAAAATGCTCCTCAGTCTTCAGAATCATCACATTATCATACCTGTATAAGCTGAAATATTTTCTCCTTCACCAGTGGCAGCTTGTCCTTCATAGACTGGGATGTATCAATAAGAATATAGACGTCATCTTCAAACACATTCCCGAAGAGCCCTCTGCTTCCTTGTTGAAGCCACTTAATCCTGGGGGAGGAAAAAAGAAATCAAAACCTGGTCTGTAAGATCTTTGGAGCTTTGCGTATCAGAATCTAACAAACAGGAAGGATCTTTTCATCACTGCTGTACTTCTTATTCTCTTTCCCTAAGCACCTGTTACTAGTCACTGTCAGAAGCAGTATATTGGCCTTGATGAACCAATCCTCTGTCACTACATATAACAACACAAGGCATTTTTATTTTCTAATTTCAGCAGGAATCTGGAGACAGACAAAACAGACAAAGCAATACAGCACCTTTATAAAGTCAATTATCAGGTAGTTTGAGCTGGGAAATCCCATGTGGAAGTAACTATAACTATTGCCCCTGTAACAGTTCTCCAGACTGAACTCAGGAAATCATTTAAGCATATGCTAATATGCCTCCCTTTTCAGGAAACCACTTGAGAACCTATTCTGCAAGGAACTTGAGCACTTTCAAGAGTCTTAATATAACACAGATGCTTCAATGCTTTGCTGACCTTGAGCCTTAAATACAGACTTAGTTTTACATTTTAAACAGGATTGAACATGCCTGCCAGTTAAATACGTGCATACATACTGCTGTGTACAAGAACATTTCCTCAGTAATGGCTGCAGCAGGTCCAAATCTGATTTCCCTTGAGAGTCATAACCTACTTGTCTACTCTGAAACAGAGACATTTAGCAGATGGAACATAATGGCCCTGGGAAAAATATTAGTCATCTCCACAGAGGTTTAAAAAAATGGTATCATGCAAACTTAAAGGATCCTATTACATTTGCTACTGATAGATATTTTGCCATTAGTTATTTCTCCCAAAGTGTTTGATGAGGTCTACCAAGACTTTTTAACAATGAGATGAACCATTCAAAACAGCAAACCCATAATCTTGGCTTGGATTTCAAAAATATATACTCACCAAAACCCTTTACATCAAATTTTCCTTTCGCAGTATGTTAATGTTATCCTAAATACAGCAAAATGAAGATAAACTAAAACGAATAACAAAATTCTGTTTGACCTTGCTAAATGTAATCAGGCTGTTATACTTCTTGTAGAGAAGCAGCAATAAAATGAAAGTTCACATCCTGCTTTTTTCGGTGAGACATCTCATTGTCCTAATATACAAAACAGAGGGCAACATTTATTCTTTCTCTTGCTTCTACAACATCCATTTTTAAAGTTTCCTTCTTCTCCTAATGTAGATATAAAAGCCAATTTACTTTAGGGCATCTTTAGGACAGATGAATCAGACCCTCAGATTGCCTATTTTTTTGTAGATGTCCTACAAAATGTAAGAGTGTATCTGTATGGCTGCAGAAAAGTAAACTAGGGACCTAGCGTGAGCACTAAATTTCTGATTAAATGCATTACTTAATAGCTCATGCCCTGACTCTGATCTAGACTGTTCAAACCTGTCTTCAACACAAAATTGCAAAAAGGGCAAATAACCATTGTCAGTATGGGCACAAGCCAAGCTGTGCTGCTTGGTGTCAGAGGTATCACAAGGGATCCTAGGCACACAGGATGAATGTTTACCAAGTTTTATTGATGATTCTAGAAGTTCTCTGCCACCTTACGTCCCGATGCTTTTTGGCACTTTCAGCAGTATTTCAATAATGTGCAGACTGACTTTCACATTTGTGTTCCAGAAGAACAAAAGGTAAAACTGTTCATCGGTTTTCTTACATGGCTACTAAGAAATCCTACACACAAGATTCTGACCTAAAATGGTTTTCTGGCTTAGTATTGCTACTGGCAATTTACCAACCACTTCAGCTTATTATGACAGTAAATGTCAAACATTTCAACACCAATGTAAAATAATACAAACTGATTTTACGTGACAGAACACTAACCTTCCTTCCACTTGTCTGAGAGCTGTCCTCATTTTCTCTTCATACTGCTTATACTTTTCTGTACTAACATATATGTGAACTACAGATCCATCTTTCCAGAAGGTATGTACAAACTTGTCACAGTATTTTGCATGAATTACCTTCCTCTTTGTCTCCTACAGCCAAGAAAAACACGTTTCATGTTCCAAAACATATTATTTTGCACTGCCTTTAATATTTGGTGAACAAACTTCAAAGGTACATGCTTGTTGCACATGAACAGGTGCAGAAATAGACATAGGATAGGGTGATCACAGAATTTGCTCCTAGCAAAAGTCAATAGAAACTGTTATTATTATTGTAGCTAGCAAGAACAGAAGCTTACCAAACAGTGTAATGGTACAGCTTGACAAAACCAAATAGAAGACAAATGAATCCAAATTTGTTTAAGGACTTGCAAACACTGGAGCAGCTGAGACCAACACTTCCTCTAATGAAAAATAAAGATGACAAGCAATCTTTGCCCTACCCCACACAAATACATAGAAAACCAAGGCATTGCTTAAGTGAGTCCTGATTCTTCCTTGCAGATTATATGTGGACAAGGAAGGAGTCCTTGAAACACTCATTTTCAAATAGCCCTTTGAAACAATCTTATTTATAACCATCTTTGTCCCATTCCACTAATAAGCTGATTTTAACAAAAACTACAAAACAACGGACCATACACTTTATCATAAATTCATCTATCAGTCAAGTTTTCAAGCTTTAAAAGAAAAACCAAACAACTCACAGGACGTGAAGGAAAATTAACAATACTCACAGCATCAGTTTGTGAAGATTCATCCTCTGGTTTAGTTTTTATGTCAACAATCCCATCTGCGTGGCGAAAAGTACAATCAGCAAGTGCATCGAACAGTGTGAGCTTCTGAGCTTTCAAGCCATACTTCTGCAACCACTTCTCAGAAGTCAAATATTTGTCAGATGTATGCTTTTGTAATGGATGATCAGCTTTGGTTGCTAATAAAGAAAATAAAACAAAATCTCCTGTATAACATGGTTCATTTCGGATAAGCTATTTTCAAAAACAAGCTATGATACTGGAGTCAAAATTTTTGAACTTGTTCTGCTTACACTGACAGCATTGGAGTGAGCGGATATTTCTGACTGATTTTTAATATTCTCTACTTGGGTTGTGTTTTTTTTCTTATCAGACAATTCTTCGCAACAAATTCCTTTGTAACTGGAACAAAATCATCAGAAGACAGAGAGCGAAGAAGATAAATAGCTACAGGATCAACATATAAAAGGAATATTCTTAGTAGTATGAAGGTTGACTTAACCTTCATACTGGTTGAATTACAAAATGCCAGAAAAGGTTCCTGTATAAGATGTCTAACTTCAAGGAGAATCATTTGAGAAAACAAAACAACAGAAGATATAATTGAAAATACAGTCGAGAACATTGGTTAACATTGCTGTTGGTCTTTTTCAGAGAAGGCTATTTAAAGTAAAAGGCAAACTATAATGTCTTTGAAAGAGATTTTACTGTGTTTCTCTGCAATATTGCCTTTTTATAGGCTGAATATTGCACTGTGCATCCCAAGCCACAAATCACTTTCTCTAGTTCTACACCCTCCTTCTAGCATTTTTAATTGATACTGAAAGACATAAGATATTTTTTTTGTCTGATCTGGTATGACTGTTCTTATGTTCACCTTTTTATGTCATATTCTCTTAGAAATTTTCTAAGGACCATCTTAATGTTGCGCACTGCATGTCTCTGGATACTGGCAATAGGATACAGGGCTCTACACTCACTCATCACTAACTCAATAAACCACACCTAAACCAAATGACCTAACAGTGGGTCTCATAGCAGGGTGAATTTATTTTGTCACACTTTAATTTTGGTGGACCTAGGTGGTATAAATGTCTGGTCTGTTTAGATGCAGCTACAGTGACAACAGTGTTGAGATCCTGAGCCTGTAAACAAACCTATGGAGACATCTACTGCCTTAACACACACAGAGACCAGCCAGCATCAGGGCAGGTGCAGGGTCGGAGCCTGTTCATGTGGAAACATTTGCTTTCTGATTGCTTGTGGTCCTTAGAATAGCCAGTGTGGCAAGTGTCACAAATGCACTCACATAATTTTAAAAAGAAAACTGTAGTTTTCTTTCTTCCACATGCTTTATGTAAAAAGTCATGTCTCAGTTCAGGTAACTAGTGCATTATCTGCAGAGTCAGCAGAAAAATTGTCTCTTTTTCTCTGTTTCTTCTCCTGCAGAACATCGCAATCTTCAGAACAAACTACATTTTGTAGCAGAGCATTTTAAACAGATCAGGAAGGCAAAAACAGGAAGAAATGCAGGCAAACAGAAAGACTGCAGTTATTTGGATCAATGGGCAACAGTCAAATAATGCTGAAGAACTGACAAAATAAATCACACTGTAATTTCATTTCTTTTGATTTATTTATGAAGTGATTATGTATGAAGGCAAATACTAAAAGAACATTAAAGCTGCATAGTCAGGAACACATAAATAAACACTGAAATGAGGGCTGCCCTTGCAGCTTTATTGTGGTTTTTTTGTTCATATGCATTATGGTATAGCTGTTTATCTTCATATGGGAAGTCCTGTTAATTCAGAAGATGCTATTATCAGTATAAAGAACAGTATTATGCCTTCACAGAAGAAAAAACTCAATCTTAAGTCCTGCAGAGTTATGTTATTGGCAGATGTTCAAACCCAGTGCAGGCTGAGAAAGCTCCCAGCTTCAAATCTTCACCATCACCACCCTAGTCACACATCTCAACACACTGCTGAGAGTTCAAGTGACTGACCAACTGACTGTACAAAGCGTTCCTCGGCAGGTGATCCAGAAAAGGGCATCTGGCCCCAGCCTCCATCTAGCCAAAGCAAAAGCAATTGCACTGCAAAAACAATACTGGAGCTACACAAAATCACTGGTGACTTGTACTAATTCAACCTGAATCTTGTATCAACTTAGGCAAAAAATACCGTCAGACACCATGTAAGTATTTTAAAACCAGAGACTAATGCAGAATACAGGCACTGACAATCACAGTTATGATCCTGAAAACCCACCCCCTCAGTTGCAGTCCAACACTGAAGCTGCCTAGACTCTACAGATTCCCAAGTTTTCAGTATTTAAGTCTTGTCAGTGTGATCATTCTGCTCCAGAGCATCCCCAGAGCACCTCCATCTCAGCAGGACTGAGTAGCTTCTCACCATCCCCTGTTTAAGCCTTCCAGAGATTCAGAAACCAGCTATGCTTCTGTCTCCAATAGGGCTCAATCCAATCAATATGCACAGAACAACAAATGGATCATGTTCTAGGCCAAACGTAATGGTGGGAACTATTAGTTTAATGAACAAATGTGGGTGTTCCTCCATGTTTCTTAACACAAGAGAGTTGTCAGAGCACTCATCCAGAATCGGTTTCAGTCCTCTACCTTTGACTAAGAGAATTCAAACCCACACTTCTTCCCTTTTAGGGGAATGAACTAGCTACCAGGTTGGGGGCTATCCCAAGAAGGCCGTGATGGGAGAGAGATGAGGTACTTCCCCAGCACTGTGTACAATAAAATTAAAGATTTACTGGCCCAAGCAGAGAGGGAGAGACCACACAAAATGAATTTCAATATCTTGAAATCTAGGCAATTTCTAAACCTAGTCACTGGTGAACTAACAATGGTGTGTTTCAGCCTGAGATGTTGAAGTTCAGCAAGTTTCAGCAGTAGTAAACAGAGATTTGTAATGGAAAGTTTTAAGCAACCCTAAGTTTAGATGCCAAGTATAGGTGCTACCTGTATATAGACATTTCTAAGAAAATCATCTCCAAATTGACATGTAATCAAAAATGTTCACAAATAAAATATTGATCATTAATATAATGGTAACTCTCTTGAAAGAAACATAAATGATACCATCTCGAGAAGCAGGCTGGTCAGATTCTGATAAAATTTTCTGAACTTGTCTCACTGTACTCCTGGCTTCCTCCAATTCCTTCCAGATCAAAAAGACATCTTCACGGACACCAGCTACTGCAAAAGAAATCATAAATAGAACTTGACATTTTGAGACAACTTTTGCTTTTTCTAACTCCTCAATTACCACAAAGTCATTGGGTTCATCCAGATGTTGCCATATAACCTTGTTTTCTTGAGGTCCCATTGCAGTGACAAGTTCTGTTCTTTGATAGACTTCAAAAAAGGGCTCAAAGCTGGCACCAGGACATGAGAGGTGCTTAGCCTGGTGGAAGTAACCTCCAGAGTTGGCCACAGATTGTTCCCACAATGGAAGCAAATCCTTTTTAACACTCTCGGATAATAATAAGGAAACTCCACAAAGAAATTCACATGTTGTCCCCTGGACTTCATTGCAAAAGCTGGCTCCAAATATTAGACCCAACTTTGAAACTTTAAAGAGAAGATATTTTCAACTCTTTCAATTCCCTTAAAGTACACAAATACCTTTATTTAAAATTAAATCTTCTTTTCCTGAAGAGTATGTGATGAAATTTTGCTAAGATCAGTTTACTTTCATCCTAACAATTCTCAACAGTCATAAATAAATGCTAAAAAAAATAAAATGTTTTACTATCAGGCTATATTCTCAAAAAATTGGAAAAAACCAACGCTGGAGTTGATACAAGGTTTTCTTAATCTCAATAGATATGTTTGTCTTGATTAAAAAAATTAAAATATGCATTTATTTAGTAGAGTACAATTATTAAAATTGAGGCACCATGTATACCTAAGCAGTATGAACACTACTAAAAAATGTGTTAAATTAGGTTAGTCTCAGAGTTTAGATTGCAATATAGGACAATACAGAAAAACTATGTGTAGTGTTACAGTAAAAACATAAAATAAACTGAATCATGAGCTATCCTAACCACCAATGCAGACTACAGCCTATTGCAGATTACAACCTATTACTGAATTGCACATAAAGATGCTGAACAAGGCAAACTATATCCTATCATCTAGTGGTTCAGTTAATATACAGTGGTGGTTCACTCTATAAAAGATAAGACATGCAAACTTGTCTACTAAAGTATGCTATCAGTAAACATACAAACCTGATCATTTTGTTCTTTGATAAACTTCCCTGAAATAATAATATGAACGTTTTACAAAATAACAACTCAATTTTAATTGTGAAATGCTTTTAGTTTCCAAGAAATATTTTGAAATGTGTTATTGTACACTGCCATCTCCTGGGACCTTCCTGCATTTCAGAAACATCTGCTTCAGGCATTAGGACAAAGATCAACATTTCCTAAATCACAAAAAGCTTTAGTAAAGCAGATCATTCCACAACATAAAACACAAAAGGAAGAAAAAAACCTCAGTCTGTTATCATTACGTTTTAAGTCTAAGAAAAGTATTCTGTTCAAATACTTCAGAAGGAAGTCAACTTTTCTTTTGTAAACAATCTCTCCCCAGAAATGCAAAACATACAAAAACTGAGCATTGGCAAAATTCCAGCAAGTAGGGAGGTAGAGATTTTCTGATGAGTAGTCAGCCATTGAATATATATATACACACACCTGTTGTCACAGTTAAAACCGCAAAACACATGCATTCACAACACACATGCGCATATTTCTAAGTTTAAGACTGTTAAGAATGCAATTCCAGTGGACCTGTCTCCAACTAAATCTAGATATCCTCCATAAGCTATCAAATACTGGGATCCAGATTCAATTTTATGAACTTTTTTAACGTTATGTTTGAAAATATTGAAAGAAGTATGCATATTTCAACTACCTTTAAAACAATACTGATGATATCATTCTGTTGCTTTATTTCCCCTTAAATTGATGCTATGGACTCATCAAATATTTACAGGATTATTGTTACTGTCCCCAGTAAGATATGTGTATTGAATCAGTATTACACAAGAAGGTATTTTTTCCTTATCTATGCTGCAGCACAGCAAAGTAAAACTGCATGCACTCTCAAAGCAAGTACATTTGATGACTCTTATTATACAGGACAAATTCAGGCATCAACAACTGCACGTTGTGAAGGTCAAGTTGCTTAGAAAACCTTTCCTGTGGCAACAGTTTTTCCTGGATTCAACTGGGAGAGCAGGTTGCAAGCAGTGACAACTGTAGCAACTTTCTCTCTCTACACAGGAGGCTCACCTCCACCTCCACTTCGGCCTCTTTTGCTCTCCAGCTAAGGAGGAGTGGGAAGGAAAAAAGCTGTGCCTTTCGAAACTGAGCCCCCAAACTCAAAATACACACGCATATACAACGCATAGTATCTTCCAGGTGCGGTTCTCAACCTGCGGCCCGTCCCTCAAAGCACATCAGTGAAAAATGACCAAGAAAGCACGAACCTCTCTTGGGTTTAACTTCCCTGCACTCACACCTCAGCTGTGCCATTTTTGGGGGCCACCAACTGAAAAGCAGCTGAAAGTCAACCCCCTGGGGGGTGCAGCCCCCAACCGCTCCAGGCCCACTGGCTCTTGCACGCCTTCAGGCGCCCGCGTCCCAGGAAAGGCCTCGTCTTAAAAAAATTGCATTATCCCCAGAGGGAAAGGGCCCTCCCCGTCCCCCCCGCCGCCCTGGCTGGTGGTTTAACGGCCAGACCCCTGGGGACCCCCTGGTTCCGATTCAAAAACTGCCACACGGCAACGGCAAGAGGGTGGCCACCAGACACGCACGAGGGAACCAGCCCTGCTGCCTGCCGAGCGCAGTCGGTTGTTTTCAGCTCTCCTGGTGGCCATCGCGACCCTGCAGAGCTCCCTGCAGAGTACCCTGCAACGCTGGGTAACGTTTCAGACGTGCCCTGCCCTCAGTTAAATGGCATTTCTGCTCTGGAGGAGGGAGGCCCTGAAAAAGAGGAAGAGGATGGGGAAGGGTGCAGGGAGAGCCTGCAGCGAGGGGCAGAAGCATTTTGCTGACACCGGCGAATTGAGAAGCAAGATGGTAGGTCTAAGCGAAAACACAAACAGACTTGCACATGTACACGGAAACTCATAACCGCCCTAATTTCCATTTCCCAGTTATTTAACACTGTCAGGCAGTCTTAAAAGAAGCAGCTTTTCCACACCTACCTCCCAGCAGACAAACTCATCCAGTTTGACAAGTCACTGTAACCCATTTGATTTCATACTCAAGATACAAAACCTGCTGAGAAAAAAAGCCCATACAAAAAAAAAAAAGCCTGCAAAATCTACAATATCTTTGAAACATCAAGCAAATACCAATGCAAAAGCAACTCATGGAAAACAGAGGCATTTCTTACTTCTCTGATTATCTGACTTAGACCATGGAAGCAAGCAAATCCAAATATAATGGAATAAGATCTATTGTAAAGTTCATTTGCCTGCAAGGCAAGATGGGCAATTTCATTCTTTCACTGCTGGTCCCTTCCTCAGCCTCTACGTGGCAGCAGAACATAGCAATATTCCCTCAGGCGTTGATTTTTAAAATCCCCACTTAGAGGGGGATGAATGGAGGTACAAAGGAGCACAGGAGGGGAGTACGCAGCTTTACCTGCATACCGGCCGGGTCAAGCAGCACTGAAACTTACCGCAGCCTGACCCTGACCCTTTCCCACTGGGCAAATGGACAAAGCAAATGAACTTTGTATCCCATGTGGTATTGCAGAGCGGCTATCTGCATCACTCTCTACACATTAGCAAAGAGATTTGCCAGGCCAAGGTTAGGCTGCTAAGACTAGACAAAGCACATGCAAGGAAAAAGCAGAGGCAATGATCTTTGCTACAGCTTGTAGGCAAAGTAGCTCCTCTTAAGTCATTATCCTGGCTCTCCAAAGGGAGGGTTCGGTCTATCCCACGTCTGTGTACATAAACAGTGCAGAGTTCATTGACTTCAATGTCATATGGGAGGCTGATGCTCTTATGCTTCCCATTTTACACATAGGAACCTGAAATTTTCCATGTGACCATCAGGTAAATGTGGAAAATCAAGCACACCTAAGAATACCGCCTTACACTGTTCACAAGGAGGTCAGACATGTCCCTCTTTGGATTTGTCACATCAGTCAAATCCTGATTTCAGTCCATTTGCATTTTCTTTACACATCCTGGCTCATCTATTCCACCACACAGAAAAACACTGCGCAGAGATTTACTGTTGTTTTTATTTCAGCCAACGAGGACCCACTATTCATTTCAGGATATAGTTCAAAATGCCATTGCTTTTCAAGCCCTGTCTAGCACTTATCTCCCTGTCACTCCAAGCAGATGACACAACTGTGCCCCTTTTTGGCAAGAACCTTCTTCTCCACAGCTTCTACCATCTCTTGCCCTCTATGTCTTCAAGTTCCAACTTAAATTTCACCTCCCTTCCACTTATAATTTTAACTACATAACAGGATTGCTTAGTTCTGCAGCTTTTTGCAGATGAAGAAGCCACGCAAAGAATGTAGGCAGAAGTGATAACAGGAAAATCAGTGCTCGTTGAGGAGATATCACCACATTGGTGAAATTAGGCTTTATGTAAAAGCATTTCTCTGCCTTAAGTAAATCTGAGTCTGCCAACATAAGGACCTTAATTCTTTACTGGCTTACACCTGTTTTGATCTCAAGCACCCACTCAATATGAGTGTAAAAAAAAATTCAAATTTGGCAGTTTCTCATGCTTGCTTTCTAAATGACTGCTCAAGATGCAAAACAGGGGAGAATGGAGCTCTTATCTAAAGTTTTAAATAGTTCACTTCCGACTTGTTTTGGTTAAGCAGATGAAAAAGAGTGAACATGAAGACATCCTGTATTTGCAAAACGCTGTTATTCAGTGGATACCCAGAAAACTATCAGATGTCCTTAAAACAGTTTTTCCAGTCCATAAAACATAATGATGAGTTTCAGTTTCCAGCTGTTGCGTTTGTGGTGCAAAAAGAAACATAATCAGAATATTCCTGTGCCTCCCCTTATTTTGAAGAAACACCACATTTGGAAGATTAAATCTCTGGTTCATTCTCTATTTATTTCCTTGTATAGTTTATGCCACACATCCAAGAACCAGTTTCAGAGCCCATTAGTGAGTAATCGACACTTTTATTATTATTGCCTTCTACACCCTTGAAGGAGTCTCTGAAACAAGAGACATCAGACACAGACCAGAATAATGTCTCCAATGTGTTTTCTTTTCTGAAAGGACTTTAGATTCTGCATACGACTGAAACGCTCTGATTGGCTGCCAGTGATGTCACGACTGTGCTTATAATACCCAGTCAATGCAGAAAGCTAATTGTGTTCCTTTTTAATGTGTAAATTCTACTCCATAATAGCAATAAGACACAACAGACAATGCACTTCAAGGGGATTACTGCCCTTTTGAGCGATTAAAGCTATTAGGCTTTCAGCTTTAGAAACAGTGGTGAGGAAGTAATTTCAGTCATACAGGAGCTCTAGGCCCATCTATTGAAACAGGGTGACTGCCTGGGGGAAGAGGAAGCCAGCTCCCCCCATGCACACCCCCAGATGGGGTCCAGCAAGGAAGCACTCATAGCAGGCTGAAGGCGATCATTATACTGCTCTGAATTAGTACGAAATGAGAGATAGGGTTTTGAAGCCTACTCTGCTGTTGGTTTCTAAAGCTTGCGTGGGTGAGGCTTGAGTGTCCCTTCACAAAGCAAAAAAACAGGTAACACCTCACTGTCTCACTTCTGGCCCCCCACTATGGTTCTTTTGTACTGTTCTAATCATGGTGCTAGTGAAGAATAGGTTAGTACACAAGGAACTAGACTACAACCATAGTAAGATACAACCATAACAGACAACCAGATTAAGGTATCAGACTTGACATACACAGCCTCACTTCACACCACAAGCTGGTCTCCTCCCAAGCTGGCTGAAACCCAGTCCAGTCTCACTGAACAGTAAGGCTGACTTACCCAGAGGAAGTAGCACTGTGACTAATAAGAAACACACTGAGAGCTTTCTGCCCAGCTCCACCCCCAGTAAAATCGTTTCTTTCTGTTATTTGTTTCCTCCTGGGGTTTTTTTCATCAATTCTTCCCCCCCTCTTTGCACCTTCTTCTCTATGGTTATTTTACTCTGCTTGTTGCCTGTCTTTATGACAAATTCAGATCTTGAGAGAAGCAAGTCAACCTCATATGGATTTAATTCCCTTATATTACGTATGAACTTGGCCTGTATTGATACGGCTGTTGTATCAGGTGGTCTTCCACACTGTTCCTCTTCCTTTCTGCCATTTCTCTATACATTTCCACAAGGTCACTGGCATAAGCACACCAGTACTATTCTTCATCTCCCTAAATAAATGTTCTTCTTCTCCCTTTTTTCACTTCTCTTTCATTCTCACATGCACATCCTCTACACTCTTCACTTCTCTCTTTTTCTTTCCCTCTCCTTCCCACCCACAGAATTTCCATTTGACCAGTCTTGTCCTCACCCCACCATGCCTACAGAAGGCTTCTTTGATTTTACACTTAGCAAGTTCCCATATTACATTTCTATTTGAAACCTCACTGAGAAAATCAGTATCATCTTGGTTTTTATATTGTCTACCTAGTGGCATTCGCCCTTTCACTTTTCTGGAATTCAGGGCAATTAGACCTTTTCCATCCTCTTCCCATTTTAGTGCAGGTCCAGTCGCA
This sequence comes from Gymnogyps californianus, assembly GCF_018139145.2. Taxonomy (NCBI): domain Eukaryota; kingdom Metazoa; phylum Chordata; class Aves; order Accipitriformes; family Cathartidae; genus Gymnogyps; species Gymnogyps californianus. The sequence continues at coordinate 72,790,526 of NC_059471.1, read as the reverse complement.
TCTCTATAGTCATTCTTCTCAGCAAAAGCATGGAATCTGTAATACAAAATGAGTTTTCACCAGTACGTAAACTACATAAATACTTTTCTAATTTTAACGAGATACATGATGTCACACATGCAAGATCATAGTGGTGTACAACTTTGGAATTATTTGCTTATCTATTCAAGATATCTAAACCTGCAACTACAACACCACTATGAATATTATCAAACCTTTTATATACATTTATGTACATTCTGAAGTCTCCTCATGAAGAACATCCCTTCATTTTGGTATCATTTACTTTGAGGCACCTTCCTTTTCAATCTCCTGGAAATCTATTTTTAATTAATGCTTTTAACATGCCAAGCAAGCATGTCATTTGAGATGTCTGAGATGACGCTAACACCTTTTTATCAGATTATCCTCCCAGTTGAAAGCCCAACAGGAACATTTATTTCCTTATTGACACACAAATCAGGAAGTCAAGCAGACTTCATTTACCCTCATTGTCAAAACAGAAAAGCTCTCAGAGCAGGAAAAAGATGCATTTCTAAACCAGAACTACACTAGAAAGAGGCTCAAGCCATGAAAAGCCCATGAACTTGGCCATTCCTATGGGAAAGCTGGCTTAAACTTATAGACAGTTATTGGGCAAATACCCACCAGCAAGATATTAATTGGCCCAGTAAGTCTCTGCACCAAAGCTAGACTCATGTAAAAAGAAGATAGTGGGAATCATATCAAACAAAACGATTCCTCTCAGCTCCCTGCTACAACCCTTCTTGCCTCTTTCTCTACCATACAAGAAACATTCACTTTCCTTTTATAAAGGAGGTAAAAACACTGCCAGAAGAAAATGAAGGATGGTGACTGGCAATGTACCTGGTATCATGGAGGTACCACGATTCTAAATGACCACAATCATTTTAGACACACATCAGACCAGAGCAAACATAACACTTTCCCACAGTCTTGTTTTTTGGCAGATGCTCCATCTCTTAAAAGCTACTTCTAAACACAGATGGCTATAAAAGAGCTAAGCAGCTGCCATCTTACCAATTGCTCTGCTGTCATTTGGGAGATTTCTACTGTTGGAGGTCTTCCCACTCTTGCACAAACAACAGTGAAACAGAAAGAGCTAGCAGCCATTTCACAGCTCTGTAACTGTCCGGTGACTTCTGTTAAGCAGACAAACACCTACTGACTCCTACTGCCCTCCTGCTGTTCAGCATGGGTTTGGTATTGTGGGGGTTGGTGTTTGTTCATTTGTTTTCCTTATTTTGATATCAGAATCAAGATTAAAGTTTTATTATCCCTTTCTACTGAAGGCTGATTCCCACCACACGGCTGATTCCCAGGATAAAGTAGCCAGCAAGCCATGTGGAATATATCAGTTTCCACCAACCATACCGAATAGATGCTAGAGAGCGTGGTACAGAACTGCATTTCCACACAGTCAGGCCTGATGGATAACACCACATCAATTTTCTTTTGTTCCAGGAACTGCCCATTTAGGACAGGCATTACCTTTTCAGTACATGTCTGTATGGCACTTGATCCAACAAAACTCTAGATCCTTTGCTAGTGCCTGTGGGTATTACCAGAGTACAACGCAATACAATAAAAACTTGTTTCACTTTATGTTGTGACCCTTTCCCCTGAACAATTTTTCAGACTTCAAAAGAGGACCAGATGACAGACGATTTAGGATACAAAAAAGGAATGGCCTTTCTGCGAGCCAGTGAGCACATATGTGGAGAGAAGCTGGTCTGTTCGAGTAGGTCCTGCATTTTAGTCATATCTCTTAGACTATTTCCCCAGTTTCCCCAGATCGCTTACTGAACTGCTTTGTCTCATTTTCCTCATGAATAAAACAGGGATTATATTCAGATATCTTCCAATATCATTCCTAGCAGCAAAGCACTTCACAAGTACTGAAATCATTACTGTGCTGCTTCTTTGTCATACCTGCCAGAGGCCAAGCGGCTCAACTCTTTCAGAAAAATAATAGTTTCATCTTCCCTAGCATTGAAAGATACAGTGTTGACTGGACAGGGGCCATCAGAAACCTTCTCAAGGAGTAGCTGCTTTGTGTCCACTGGAACATCACCCACAGCAAAGTAATAAACAGCTTCAACCTGTCATTAAACAGAAAAAAATTGGGAATTGGAAGACATTGTTTTACATGGGTGCCTGGTACTTACTCAAGCACTGTCCTGTACTGAGTACTGGTACAAAAATTTGGTAGAACTGACGCATTACTTGGGCTGTAAGATTTTCAGATCATTGGTTCTCCCTCTCATTTACGCTAGTAATTCAAATGAAGTGCACATAAAATGTCCTGAAGTGAGAAGAGCCCACAGCCCCTGGGTCTGATTCTGCCCAATGCAAGCCCCTTTCCACAGAAGTTAACTGAAACCAAAGAGAGGCGTAAGGAAGGACAAAGTATTACTAGTCAGGACAAGGCTCTGTGCCACATTCCACTTTTATGAAGAGAGATGTTATGTTGGTGCCTTGCCAGGGCTGAAAATCAGTAGGAACTTTTGTACCAGACATACTTTTACCGGCAGCATGTATTTTGAGGGTAGGAAAGATGCATCATCCTTTGAATGCTACTGCTGGTATTTACAGATAATTCATATTTTTTATACTTCCCAAGGCAGAAGGAGCTTGGCAGGTTCATTATGACCACACACACTTATATTCTGAAAATTTTATTGCAAGAAGAGAGAGAAGCTGAAGAAACGTCCTTCAGTTATTGCTTGAGTATTACATTATGAGGGATTTGATGTTACCTGCGCTTACCCATGCTAACAATCCTCATGGTAAGTATGCTTCTTGAATTTTCTCCATCATTAAAAACAAATGTAACAACAGCTATCCCATGATGATGTTCAAGACAATAAGTATAGCATATCAGTCCTATGGCATGGTACATACCAACAGATAAATATCTGATAAATAGTTTTTTAACTGAAAAAATACACTCGAATATGACTAGGAATCCTGGGACATGCACCACAAAAGAGAAGACAACTATTTGAGTCTGGGATGGCACTGATGAAATGTTTCTGCACCCACATAATTTAATGCAGTAGTAAAGCAAATTCAGTGTCACCTGTAAGTGTGTTCATGCATTTCTACTACTGCCTTTGATACTGATTGATATTTCAGCTCCCCAAGTCAACAGACTGGCACATGAACGTCTTTTGTCCAGTTTGTACTCGAAGCTTCCAGGCTGTAGGATCCCTGTACGTCCCACATCATAAACATGTTGATATAAACTGACATGGATTTCTGGATTTCAAGCTTTCTCCCTCCTCTACCTTTTGCCACAAATACTTGGGCTAATCCTCAGCACTGGAACACATCTCTCCCAAGCAGCAACCCAATCTCAGGCTAGACCAGGCAAATTAATGAAGCAGCACCTTGCCACCTTGGGCTTCCCTTGGATCTTGTAGAGGGTGCGAGACACTCCATGTGGGAGGCAGGGCCCATAGTTACAGACCACACTTGCTTGGGAGCAAGCAGCTCTGTGGTCAGCCAGGTGTCCTGGCGTCACTGTTAATGCTAGACAAATACTAAGGCTAAAGAGAAGAATGAATGTGTTTCATTAAAGTGCAAGATTAATAAAATACTTACTAGCTTTAGAAAAAGGTGCACAGAAACAAAATGAAAGAACTCTTGCACCTATCTGTGCTTTAGTTCAGTTTTACAAGGTTCCCTCTGTGTTTCATCCAGCTAAAAAGCTATCCAAGCATGCGCACAGCTCTCCCAGCTGAGACCCAGTCCTTGGACAACACCTTGCTCCTATTCCTTTTGCTGAAGAGGCTCCTGACCTGGGGGAATGCCTGCATGAACAACCACTTTTCCCTGTGTTCCTTCAGATTCACATCTTCTCCCCCTCCCTCCTAAGACTGCCAATAATTCATAAACTTGATATTCAACAAGGATATCTATTTTCACACTTCCTCCAAAGGATTTGCTGCCTGCCTCTGCAACTTTTAAAATGCTAACATTTCTTGGGCATAGCTGATGCAGAACGAACTCCTCCCAAGAAAATAAACAAAATTGCTAACCACAGACAATTCACTCTACTTAACTACGAATCCAGCAATACCATACCACAAAGGAAATGTTCCTTACAGATTAGTGGGGAAAGGTTAAAACCTTTCCATTTAGTCCTTCATATTTTGAAAATTATAATTTATGCAGCCATCTAAACAAGCAAACAAACTTCATACAAGAACAGGAAGGAGACCAACATGAACAGTTCCTCACAGTCTTTACCTTGGTGGAGAGGTGTATTTTGGATGGGTCACCCACACTTTGCAGAGTGGCACCTGTACAGAACCGCAAATTAAACACTGCGGAAGCATCTGCGGCAGGTAGAGCTCAAAGGATTGCAACCTTACAGCAGCGTGATCTTGAGCTTGGGACTGACAGGTCATGAGGAAAGGAAATCTAGGGAGTCACCACACATGGGAAGAAAAGCTCAGCTAAAGGAATGACAGGAAGAGCCAAGTCTAGCGAAAAAAGAGCTATTGTTTTGGAGCAACTTCTGTTGATGAAGCCAGTTCGGAGGAATGAGTCATTTATGACTGTTCAGTGAGTATGCAGCTTTTGCCTAGGACTGAATGGGGTCTCTCCCAGCCTGCAGTACAGTGAAGCTTGCGCTCAAGTGAACTGTCAGTTATGAATGATAATGACTGTATTTAGGAGCAATTGAAGTTTGTTTTATGTTGAGCACCTGCCACAACTGACTCCCCCAGATTACCCATTAGCCCACCAATGTCCAGAAAAAAATAACAGATGTCTCACTGTTGGACGGATTTTAATTTCTGTTTATTCATACGTAGACCCACCAGGTCCAACAAGCCTTTTTTTCATCCAGACAATACTAAAATCTAAATATGAGCTTTTTTGTTTCCCACCAGGAAATCAGTAATATACTGCAAATTGAAAATGTTAATAAAATTTATGGATGCATTTAAAAAAGCAGTCATAAAAAATCTCACTGTTGCACAATTTTTTCCTCACCCAGTTCCTTTTTAATATCAGTTTCCAAACATCTAGGTTCATCTGGATGAGAATCCACCAGCACAGGGAACCAGAAGGAAAGTCAAGCCAAATTTACCTTCTCCTTCAAACAATGTCTCAGAATGAGATTTACAAATGAGTTAGGATTGGATCTGTGCACAAGGATGGATCTTAATGGCAGTGAAAACCAATGATTCTAGTCCACACACAGTAGGCCCAATTTTCCATTAAATTTGGGTGCTAGGGAACTGGAACAATGTACATTGTAAGCAAATTTCATAAAATATGTCTTTAACAACACAAGTTTTAAGTGACTAGCTCAAATGATGGCATGTATGATTTACGTTTTGTGACTCTGCTATAATGAATAAAGTAATACGGTACTTTTAGAAACAGACAGAATTTAATTGCAGCAATACCTCTGCATGCTTTGTCTTTTTGTCCTGGAAGAAACTGTAGCTATAACCTGGCCAATGAAAAAGGATTTGCATACTCCTACCATGAGTTAATGCTTAAATAAATCCCTGTACTTACTATTTTGGATTTTAAATATAATTTTTCATGAGCACTTTGGATACATAACAAAACAAAAATGGTTTCCTTGTCTTCAATAATGTTGATACTAGCAATTTTCTCATAAACTTGAAGCCCTGAAAAACATATATGGCAAAGAAAGTGGAAGGGAAGATGTTTTCTCTTTCCCTTAGTGATTGAATATGTTATTTATTCTGTGTACTCTAGAAAAGAAAATAAACAAGTTTCTGCATTCAAAATACAGTACATTTACATTAACAGGCCATCAGTAAACATAGTATGCAGCTACACTTGGGGGAAAAAAACTTTCCAAATGCCATCATTAATATTTATCTTTGCAATACTCATCAGGGCAAATCACAGTAGCCAGTCTGGCACCGACTATACTTGGATTTATTTGAGGCTTCTGAAAAGATGTATGAGCTTACCGCCTCATCACTCATGGCTTCCAGCAGGGCTTCAGCAGAGTTGGTATGGCTGGCAGCTGTCATATGGTCCAGCTTCCAGAGCCACGTAACAGCAGACTTTACAGTATGCTCAGACACAGGAATAGATTTCTGTTGCCACTTCGTAAGATCCTGAGCAGCCCTGAAAATGACATTAACTATAAATCAGAAATAGTGAGAATAATGCTGGCAGAGCAAAGGAGTGGAGCTCTGCTATTGTTACTATTCTTTTATATTCTTAAGTAATAATTACAATAAACCATAGATACTAAATCTAGACTTGCAATAAAGGAAGTAGAGGAAAAATAAAACCCTTTCCTGGGTTCAGCTGGGATAGAGTTCATTTTCACAAGAAGCTGGGAGGGGACACAGTCAGGACAGCTGACCTGGACTGGCCAGGGGGATATTCAATACCATGTGGCATCATGCTCAGTATATAAACTGGGGGAGCTGGGTGGCGGGGGGGAGGGAGGAGGAGGGATCGCGGCTCAGGAACGGGCTGGGCATCGGGTTCCGGTTGGTGGGCAATTTCATTGTGCATCACTCACCTCATATATTCTTTTATTAGTATTATTGTTATTATTATTTCTTCTCTCCTTGTGTTTTCCTACTGTCCTTATCTCAACCCACGAGCTTTTTACCTTTTTCTTCCAATTCTCCACCCCGTCCCACCGTGGGGGGGAGGAGTGAGCGAGCAGCCGTGTGGTGCTTAGTTGCTGGCTGGGCCTAAACCACAACAAACCCTTAGAAAAATACTGTAATTTTTGTAAGAATTTTTTTTTGAGACAACTGTTTCCAAAGTAGGGTCAAGAGAGCTAAAGTACTTTAAAAACAGTTCCTAATTCACATCTCCCCTTAACATAAAAACACAATCAGGTTTTTAAAATATGTGTATGAAAAAAAATCTGGCTTCCACAGGTCTCTTTCCACAACTTGCTGCATGAGCTTTCTGTCAGACCATTTTAACTGACACGCTTTTTTTGCAGTAGGGCTGATCTTTATCTACCCATCAAAATAAAACTTGTGATGCTAAGCTTTTTGATATTTTAATTGATCAAAGGCCTTAGTCTTAATGCCAGTACAGAAATACAAAGTACATGAGCATGCATGCCTGTGCATTTGTACATAAAAAGACAGAAAGCAAGATAAAAACCCAACTGGTTCCAGTATCTGTGACGTTCCATCAAGCACTATTTTGAAGAGTTTCCTGCAAATCTAAAAGACAAGTATGCTTCCCAAGATTCTTTTAAAGTAATACTTTATATGCTATATTGTCCTTTGTCTCCCTCCTGCGCAAACAAATCAATGAACACAATTATTGTGCCTCAATTTTGACTTGGCTTTGCAGATCATTTTTAAAGAAAATGTTTTATGTGCTTCTCAAAAGCTATGGAAGTTATCTTCTACTTTTCAAATCTCAGTTGTATCACAAGCTAGAGAATTAAGAATTAAGGGCACCAGAATCAAATCTGTAGGACAAAGCTTGGGTAAAACAACTTTAAGAATCACAGTTTAGTTGCAAGTTATCATTGTGGAACCAATTTTAAAATTATATGACCTAATTTATGCATCTTTTTTTTCATAGTCACAAAATTCCACTCATCTATCCAAACCTAAGCTTACGCATTCAAACCTTTATGCATATATGAGAATTTGTGCAGAGATACATAAATTTGAATAGCTGCTTCTATTCTTCTATTTTTAACTAAACCCAAATTCATTTACTCATGTTAGGGAACAAGCACTTGTCTTTTGTTATGGAAATATAGTATTGTTTCCTAGTTCTGCTACTGATTTCTGTGACCATGGAAATCTATAGAAATACAAATGACTATGCCTGTGCCTATGGCACTTGGCGGAGTGTACATAAGCTGTAAGGCAGAAACCTGTAATGCCTAAAGACACAAGAATGCCTTGGCAGTCAGATGGGACCTCACTGTTTCACTCTGTAACACTTAGATGCCTGAAGAGCATTCCTGCTATTGCAAAGTCCCCCTTATCTTCCTGTTTTTCTGTGCTACATTTGTAGAAGGCATATATCAGTATTTGGGTTCTGTCAGTCTTTATCTGTTCTTCAGGGTAACAATGATCTTCTGTTAAATGGAAGTAGCAAGGTCAGCATGACTGTGGGTGAAACTTGGTGGAAAATCTATAGATTACATGAATCAGGACAATTTCCACTACAGAAAGCGCATTATCCAAACACATGTCTATATGATATGTGACTCCTTTTTATTCTCCAGCAATGGGCAGACATGGACTTCTTTGTTTAGCCTGGAGAAGAGAAGGCTCCAGGGAGACCTGATTGCAGCCTTTCAATACTTAAAGGGGGCTCATATGAAAGACGGGGACACACTTTTTAGTAGGGCCTGTAGTGATAGGACAAGGAGTAATGGTTTTAAACTAAAAGAAGGTAGATTCAGACTAGATATAAGGAAGAAATTTTTTACAATGAGGGTGGTGAAACACTGGAACAGGTTGCCCAGAGAGGCTGTAGATACCCCATCCCTGCAAACATTCAAGGTCAGGCTGGATGGGGCTCTGAGCAACCTGATCTAAAGATGTCCCTGCTGATTGCAGGGTGGTTGGACTAGACCTTTAAAGGTCCCTTCCAACCCAAACCATTCTATGACTCTATGATTCTATGATTCTTTCTGCTTACCGAATGAGGTTGAATTTGGCAATTTGGGTCACCTGTTCCACAAGTACCATAGAAAGTGCATCCCGACATAGATCAAATTCAGTTGGAGCTGCAGTGCCAAAATCCAAAACAATCACAATGCACCGTTCTTGAATCACTCCAAATATCTGCCGGCTCTCACTGGTTAACCATTCCATTCGCTGCTTATATAGCTCAATAGCTCCCATTAGACAATCCACAAAATGAAGAATCAGTTCTTTTTTGGCTGTCAGCTTTATTTAAATGAGGGAGAGAAAGAAATTGAACATCAAAACAAATAATACAAATGCAGCCCCAAGCTTAGCACAGCTGCAGTAGCTGGTTTGCAAGTGCCAGATATGCCAGCCAAGGTAGCAGTGAAAACAACCCATTTTTCTTCCACTATTTCAAGAGCAAACACTTGACAAATGCATCTAAGCTATAAAGAAAAGACACTGCATTTTGTCCTAATTGCTTTTCATAATCTTTTTATATGAACATGGGACAGTGCCAGTGGGTTGTCTGACTTGTCTGTCTCAAGACTGGAGCAATTAGAATGAGCTGAACACAGGCTAAGATGTAGAAAGGGCTGCAGAGCAGATGGGTGAACAAACAAGGACACAGAAACTTTGTACCTTCTTAGACTAGAATTTTGACTGGCTCTTAAAATTTTGTACAGCGATACAAGGGAGCTTAAGGTTTGGTTCTGGAGCACTTCAATCTCCACCTTGTCTTTAGCATTTGAAAGGAAATTGTAAAATGTTTCCTGTTTGTACTATTATTTCACTAACAATGCCCAGCATTACAGATATTAACTATTTGTGGGTAGGTGCTTAGGCAAATTTAGTTCAGACAACTGCAATCAACAGCTAAAAATTCCCATACCATATAAGTAAAATAAGAAAAACCTAGATTCAGTATTAAAATTAAAAACAGCAGACCCTCCCTATGAATACATGTATACACGTTCACCATGCGAAATGATCTCTGGGTTTAAAAATTCACTGCAAGTTCCAGTAAAGACATTCCCCCAATATCTCTGACCCATGTAAGCTAATTTACTGGCTACCTTCTACCTCCAACTACCTTTCCAGGACTAAGTACAAAACCCTGGAGATACAAATGTTTTTAAACAAGAACATTTCTCAGGGAGAAGATATTTTGTGTGTCTGCACACTTCTTCCTCTCATTTGTATTTTTCTCTGTTCTTTATGTCAGCTAGGGCCCTGTAATGTGCCTCCCAGATATAGAGTCTCAGGCTGTTTGCCAAAGGAATGTAGGCCTGGGAAGGAGCACTTAGAAAATCCAGTTTCCTCCTATGACAGCCAGACTCATACAAAGAAGCTTACTGCACTACACCGATCAAACTCCATCTTAAAATACAGCAGTTTCCTTGCACCACCCCTTCACTTGTAGTTGACCAGTTCAGATTCCCATTTCTCTGAGGGCTAGAAAACTTCTGACTGTCCAGCCTAAATTTATTCACGGCAGTTCGTACCCATTTATTCTTGGACTAGCACGCCTTTTAGCATAGAAAACTATAGCTTTTCCCTATCCCCGTAATTTGCCTTTCTGTATGCATTCAAGGGCAGTAATGCTACCCTTTGTCAGTCTTCTTCAGCCTTACATACATCAACATCAACCAAGCCCTCTTATAAGATCAGCAGTCCATTGCAGTTCATCCTACTAGCTCTTCCCCGTACCTGCTCTGGTTTGAATTGCTTGTTCTCAACCTGTGGTAACTGTACACAATATTGTACACAATATCCTAAATGAGATCTCACCAGATGTTGTATAGTGGCATTGCTACCTTAATGTTACCAGAAATGTCTTTCCTACTGCTCGCAACATGTCCTAAGATTAAAAGACATTATGTAGGTATTTCATGTGGAATTAATTGGAAAAAATGATGGGAAAAAGCTCACTGAAATTATTCTTTTCCCATTTTTAAGCCTTGTGCCTCAGAAGTGACTCTAGTTATCAGAAAAAATGACAAACCGTTTGCTTTTGTAAAATCCTTTATAAATTAATTCTCTCCCCTCCTCGCTCACATGCGTATTTCTTCAATCAGAATCCATCCTCTTAACAATGGGGCCGCCAGCAGCTGTTGCTAAGACATTCCTTAGAACATGAGCCTGGGCAGAGATCCAGCTAGCTGTCTCTATAGAGTAGGCTGAGCCTTTTGTGACCCGCTGGCACTAAGCAAAGCAGCACTTTGCATCGGCAATGACAGTGCATTATGTCTTCTTATTTCAGCATCCCCATTTGTTTTATTGACTACAATTTTATTTTTTTTAACTCTGCTGAGCATCTTCTTTTTACGTGTTCCCTCCTTCTAGACAGGGTAAATGTTGCTTAGAAACTGCAGTCTTGTCTGGAAAGATTTACTGCAATGCTGCACCAAGGCAAGAACATAAGACTTTGCAAGGAAAAAAAGAAAAAGATTTCTAGCTTCTCTACCACTGATTTTTATCACTACCAGTTTGACAAAACAGAAAAAAAAATGATCAAAAGATAAAGTTCTCACAAAGAATATAAGTATTTCATGCCATAGGGAGACATTTTAGTCACATCATTCTGCTACAGTGATAATAACTTCCAAGGGCACAGGGAAATTACCACAAGTCAGTCACACTTACATTATACACGCTGCCATCTTGTGCTGTCTTGTATTGAGGAAACAGACCATCTGCATACCGAGAAGCCACAAGTTTCCCCAAGGTGGTCACATAATCTACAGTAAAGGTTACAAAAGATCAAGTTGCTAATCATAAGGATTACTTCAAACAGATATTTTTCAGGTTGATATGCATACCATCCATGTGTGAGGTACAAACATCTGTATTGAACTCTTGACATTAAGAAATTTGAGAGAAATTCTAATTATGTTTTTGTTTTACAATTTTTCCTGGCTATGTCTACGATGGGGCCCTGAGGGCACCAACAGGCCTTGATTGCCCTGATCAGCCTCACCTGGGGTGCTCAGGCCTGGGCACCCAGTCTTTGCTTTAGCCATGTTGTAGGTGTACCTGTCTCAAGTTCTGCTAGTGGACCTCTCCCCTGGATGGACCTCTCAGCCCTGTATTATAGCCTTGTCTCCAGTTCTGTCTCCTGGATGTGGCTCTAAGACCTATGTTGAGGCCTTGTCTCCAGTCTTGTCTCTGGCTCCATCTCCTGCTGCTCCTGGCTGCACTCCCTGGCTGGACCCTAGACATGGTTCATCACCTCACCCTGTCTGGGACTGCCTGTGGACACTGTTAGCAGCACCCTGCTCTGCCTGCGGTGCTTAGATGCTGCAGGACTGCATCCTGGTCAGTGAGGGCACTGCCTGGGCTGCGGTCCCCTTTGGCTCCTGGCTCATTTTCCCCCCATGGAGCAGCCCTGCTCTTGCTGCTCCCTGCCAGTTTAGTCAGAAGTGGGGACAAACCCCACATTTAATTATTTATACACCAAAAAGCTACATGGGACTTTAATAAGTGAAAGGTTTAGGCAATTAAACTTCTGTATTATCCATTTACCTCACAACAGGACTTGCAAATATTTGTCCATCAAACAAAATACAAAATCTGGTACAGATAATGCTGTTCTCTTACACAACTAAATGGGTGCAGAAGTGGGTGCAACTAAGGAAAAGGTTGCACTCCGCTCTTTCAGTAGCTAGAAATCTTCTGTAGGATCTCCACTGATAGGAAAACAGTAGGGGTGGGAGTATTTAACATCACAAAGCAGCTGTTCTGCACAGCATGCTGGCCTGGTAAGCTAGTACGTTCTGCTCCTAAAATTACACTGTAACAACATTAACCCTGCTTAACAGCTTCATTTTCATCTACAGCATACAGGATTTCAGGATCTGCACTGTTGATCTTTGAATGCCCCATGGACAAAAGCCAGCCAAAATCTTAAATTATGCAACCTAGAACAATTGCAACACATTACAATTCCTACTTCTCAGGCAGCAAGCTCTTCAAAGAAAAGAATATCTTACCATGCTCTGCAAAGCACTATTATGGCAGTGATTAATAATTATTAGCAAACTCTTCCCCTCCAGCTGTCAGATAACTGCAAAGGAACATTTTTCTATAGCCTGACTTTGCATGAAAAGCAGCCTGAATTCTAATAAAATTTAACTGCTTCCTTAAAGCTGGATCCCTGGAAATAATATACTATTCCCAAGCAGGTTGGCTAGCCCTGATGATCAACTAGTAGATCGCAGATTATGGCATAGCATACGTTATATTTGCCATCTAAAAATGGACAGAGATCTTATGGTGTATTATTTGCAGGAAAAAGACTAACAGCTTGTCGTGGTTTAACCCCAGTCAGCAACACAGCACTGTACCAGCTACTAAGAAGAGAGTTAACTCTGTCCCAGCCGAAACCAGGACACAGCTTCAGCATCACAACTTATTTCCCAGCTATAGCTAAATTGGAGAGGATTTGAACTGGAGCCTAGGGTAAAGCAACAGTACAGTTGCGTAAGGAAAGCCCTTCTCGGATCTTAAGTCCTTCTCAGATCAAAAGGAGATGGAGTTCCTCAGTTCTCTGAACTGGCAATGTCAGCAACTGTGGATACAGCTTCCCTTTCCACCGTTACCATAAGAGAAGAGATAACATGAAAATCTCCTCTCTGTACACTGGGGTGCAAAATGAGTGCGACCCTATAGACTATTCAAAGTCAGGGGGGTTATTATTATTCTATTATTGATTTGTCTTATACCTTTCTTGTGCTGGAATCCAATCTGTGACAAAATCTGGGATAGGGACAATTTGTTTCTTTTGAGTCCATGAATTTGAAGCCATTTAGAAGACGAAATGAGGGGTTGTACATCCATGTCCCACTGACTGACTGCCAGTGTCCTTTCCTTCACTTTTGATTTCTTCTTGTGGGCCTCATGGGAATCTTCAGGATCTTGTCTCTGCTTTGAATCAAAGACATCTGTTGTAAAGAGAAATGAGGGAAACACGACATTTATACTTTAACCAAACGATTCACTTGAATTGTCTCCTTTCTTTACTTGTATTCCCTGGTACTCTGTACACATATAGCTCACCTCTTGTTTTCTTTTGTTATACTGAACAATGTTCTTAATCCGGAAGGCTGCTCTCAGTCCTACATATCTACTTGCTGTTATGTCTTTTTATTCATCCATATACATTTACCTTCAATTTATTAAAGAAAATGTCTCTTGTATGCTGAAATCCAAGCCCTGAAATCTAAGTCCAATTTGCCAAATGGTAATTCTTCCAGCTCCTAAGACATCTCTCCTAAGTCTTGGGAATCAGAACTCATAATAGGCATTCAAAGATTGTCAGACAATCACTACCTACACATTAGAAGCATTATGCAATAAACAAGGATTTCTTAACAATTATATGTCGAACTCCTACCATAAGCAATAGCAGCGCCAGCAACAGATCCTGACTTTATTGCAGGGCTGGTGAAACTCCCTCTCCTCACATCATTTACCTCAAGTGTAAATGATGGTTCTGGCAGTATCTGCTCCAGGCTGTGATGGATCACGTGCATGCACAGGAAATCATGGACATGAGGGTCCAGTTTCATTTTAAGTTCTACAGAACAACGAACATATCTCAGCACCGATGTATAGTTGGCTGGGCTAGCTTCACTTGCAACTGGCAGCAGAGGCAGTCCAGAGCCTAGAGTGGTTGAGTCAGAAATGGAAGCGGTGACAACAGTAATGCCTCTGTTCCTCAGCACAGAGGTTCCAGGAGGACTTTGGTATTTCCTGTTCATTCCCAAAATACTCTGCATGAGCTAAGCTGGCTCTAGTTGATTAAATACCCTTGCTGTATCTGAGTTTACTTTCTGTGGACTTTTGAAATTTCTGTCCATTTTCCCCAGCATCAACATTATCTGGAGTATCCCAGTCCTCCATTGCCCATATACTGTAAGCTGACTGTAAATGTACCGCACAGATCAAACTGGTCTAAAACACAAAGAAGGGTACTTCTGTCTTTAATGACTGAAAAATAACCTTCAGTCTAGTATGGAATATGATCAGAACTCTCTGCTAAGATCAAATATTACAACTGACCTGGTTACGCAGGTTTATTAGATAGACTGTTCCTCAGTTAATAATACATAAAGGAAATGAGACTATATGTTCAGAAATCATCTTTCAGTGACAGTAGGCTTCTATATGGTGCAGACTGGCACCAGCTCTTTCAGTCACCAGTCCTACAAGCAGGGCGCTGGGCTGGCATGCCTGTAGAGGTTGGCATTTTACCAGCCCTCCTCCTCCACTCAATACAGAAGCAGCAGTGACAGATGTTAAGTCTAGAGAGAGACAGGTGAAGGTTTGCAGCTGTTTGAGCTTTGTATATAGTCAGGCACTGTTTATAGTCACTTGAACAGTCATTCCCAGTTTCCTCCTCCGAAAACACAGAAAAGCCAGCACAGCACCTCATATACAGCACAGGCGAGAGTGACACAGCTTCAGAATGGCTTGTACACAGCTAGCAGCATGCACACCGCAATGCTGCAAACAAAACTGGAAGTTATCCAGGAAAACATGGAATCTATGCAAAAATAGTCCTGAAATACTCACAGTCATTCCAGGCAAGTCTCTTACATGGGTTGCCAGTCATGACAGATCTCTTGATTGGCAGCTCCTCTTTGCTTTCTTCTTAAAAACCTGAGGAATTATTATGTTTTAAAAAAATTAAAATATTGCCATGCACAGGTCAATATGAACTGCAGACCAGCTCCACAGGCCCAGCCAATAATAAACAGCAGAAGGTTGAGATAAAGATTTTCCTCAAGGAAAATAATATTATAAATTAAAAAGGATAGCTACTCCCCATGTCAAGAAAGGCTGAAGTCAGATTTGACAGGGAGCCCCACACTCAGAAATGGGAAAGTGGGAAACTGGTAATATGGTTTCCCTGCTTTCCCTCTAAATTATCATAAAAAAGAGCCAATGTGGAAGTTTCCACATAGATATGCTAGAAAAATGAGTGTGGTGTTTTGGCCTGCTGTTAGCCAGTTGCATTATATTCTATTATTGCTTTGCATTATACCTTACCTTTGCTATAATCCAATTTATGACTAAACCTGTGAGTATCTGAGATGCAATTTTGTGAAGAGATTCATAACTTTGCCTATAAGACTACAAGATGATTCACAAAGAATTATGCGTGTATACATGTATGTTTATGTGGTATAAGGCCCAACTGTGAGTAAGACACAACATATGAATAGAAAAGACGAAGCAAGGTAGCATATATTGGCTGAGTGTATCACTTTGAGACATTGTGTTTTGCCATTTACTTGGTTCTTCTTTTAATAAGATGAATGAATGAGGGATATTTATGAATCACTAGCAGGCCAGCTGCTAACTATTGTCATCAAGCAGTTTTTCCTATGGGAAAAGCAAAAATGGGTTAAAATAATAACCCAATGACTTAGCCTCCTCCCTCTTTCTTCATTGCAGAACTGAACATGCTATTTATTCCTCTTATATGGGTTTAAATACCCATATGGAAACATATAAACCATTCCAGTCTTTGTCCTGCTCATGCAGAAAGATATGAACAGTGTGAAAGGCAGGGAGGACTTTAAAAAAAACAGGACTCCGTTCTGCACCTTAACACCCCAGGCGTTGCGCAGATGTCCCCCAGCAGCACAACCCCTCACTAGCCTGGACTTGGTGTCAGCACAAGAGGAGCCCTTGCCACGGGGGAGGCATGGCAGACAATGCCCAGAGTGAATGGCCATACCGAGCCACCAGATTTGTGCCATTTCTCTCTCAGGCTGCAGAAATAGTTCCACAGCGGTGCTCACAGTAATAGCTGAGACACGTTTCAAGCAGCAGCCTGCATCAGAGAACAAATCCCAGGTGCCATCTCATGTTCCAGATGCCCAGGGGTGTGGCAACAGGTTTTCCCTTGCGTTAGCCTCCAGCACCACCCCCAGCTGCTTGAACAGCAGCTAGACGTGAAATGCTGGTGCCGTATGAAAGGGAGCATTTGAAAGAAAATGAAGCGACTTCCAACGGAAACAGCAAGTTTACCTCAAGTCTTGGAAAGGCAAGCGAGTTCAAAAACTACGACAGCGGGATAACCTGCAGCCCAAAGTCTGGATCAAAACAGGTTATTTTTGAAAGGTGAACAAGAGTTCATCTGGGCACCTCTACCCTTCCGCTCTGGCCAGCGCAAACAATCTGCTAAACCTTCACCCACCACGCGCTTCAAGTTTTTGACAGATGCAGTAGTGTTTGCCGAGGCCGTACGACCAGGCTGCCCCTCACACACGGGAACACCTCGGGAAAGCCCACGTGCGTTAGAGCCCGAGAAGCCGCCCCACGCCACCCGAAGGGCCGAACCCCAGATGAAAGGTGTGCGGAGGGCTGAGGCGGGCAGCCGCCTGTTGCGCAAACGGGGCAGAGGGTGTCACAGCAAAACCACAGCGCGGCCTGAGGAAGAGGGGGAGTGCCGGGCAAGGCCTGACTGGCCACCGGGGCCACCCAGGGTGAGGCACGGCCATGTCACTTGCCAGCGTTGGCAAGTGAAGTGGTAGCTGCGCGACGCCCTCGCGGCCACCCTCACAGCCGCCACCTGAGGTAACCGACCGCGTCCCCAGATACACCGCATGGAAACGGGCGGGGAAGGGAAGCCGAGGCCTCTGGGGTGAAGGACTCCAGGTCGGCATCACACCCCGCGAACCTGCCCGCCAGCGCCGGGGCTGGGCAGCCCTCTGCCCTGCGGCGGGACCTGCGGACCCGCCGCGCTGGGGGCTCCGCCGCTGCCTCTCCCCCCGCAGCAACACGGGTGCGGAGCCGCCCCCGCCCCGCGGCGCCCCCTGCCGGCGGCGGCCCCCGCCCGCTCTCACCTGCCTCCGGCCGCGCCGCCGCCGCCGCCGCCGCCCTCCCCGCCCGCCCTGAGGCGGCGTCGCCGCCGTCCCGCTGTTGACCTGGAGACCGCCCGGTTGCTACGGCAAGGCCTCACCGCCCCACCCCCCCTCCCCACCCCCCCCCGCCGGGCCCGCGCCCCAAGCAAAAAGTGTGGGAGGAGGAAAAGCGAGAGGACAGAGCTGCCCCAGGGCGGCAAATGGGCAGGACGCGGGGATGGGCGAGGGCTTCTACCGGGGAGCGCTGTGCGGGAGCGCTGCCGTGCGCCACTGCTGCGGGGAAACAAATGCGGAATAAATTCATTGTCAACAGGCGCCACAACAACGACGTGCATTCGTTTCTTTGGGAGCCAAAAATACACGGGCCAACTTGGAGAAATCTATATATAGTGGATTCGAGTCTTCTCGTCTTGTTAATTCTTAATTTAGACTAAGCCATTGACAATATTTATACTAAGAGCAGCCGCGTGTCCTTTGTGTAAGTCAGAGGAACAATACACGCTGCTGGGGAATTGCCATGCTGCTGGAGAAGCCTACCTAAAAATTACTCTAGTGTAGTAAAATATACAAAAAGATGTGCATCATAAACCTGAACTTGATATTAAAAAGCTCCCGTTGATGTCAGACAGCCAGAAACCCAGGTTTGTATTTGCAGTATTTGGGCTGTAAATGTAAGCATAGTTTCCAGCTAAGAGACAGATAGTGCTGAGCTCTGCACTTTCTCTGTTTTGCTTTGGTTTACTACGCAATCACAAGTAATAAAAGATCGGTTGCATTACAGGATCAGCGGATCAGTCTTATCTACATATTGATGTTCAGATGGAAATACACACCCACAGGCACAGACCGGGCCGTGCTGCGGCACGCCAAAGCATTGGCTTCAGCTCTCCAAGATGGTTTGGTAAACAGCGATAGGAAAGAAAAGTTCCTTATAAGGCATGCGGTTGGGATGGGAACGTGGCTTTCTGGAGCTCCAGCTTCTTGTACAGTTGGAACCAAGGGTTTAAAGACTAGCCTAGGCATGGCAAGTCATTCGGGATTGCACAACTCTTCCCCTGAGGTATAGAAAAGGCATTTATTTCTCAGGCATGAAACAGTTTCCCATCATATCATTAAAAATAGTAGGTACTGAATGTTCTCTGGATCCTTTCAGACATCACAACTGCCATAGCCCAAGCTTCTTTAGAGACCCATATTTTGGGGGGGGCTTTTAACATTTCTCTTGAAAGTGCAAGTGCAATGGATTTATAAGTAGATGCCCAAAAATCAAACTAGTCAATCTCTTGATTTGTTTTGCTGCTTCCAGCAACAGAATTTTTTTATCAAACACCCAAAATGCCTCACTCAGGTAGATTTTTCTGCACTATACAGAAGAGTCCATCTATTCTCGTGCCTCAATGTCTGCAAATGTAGTAATTACAAGTTCAAAAGAAAAGTGATTATATGTGCTGTAACTTTCTATGCATAGAGTCTGCCAGAAACCTTCACTCTAGGCTTGGCTATGCTAAACAAAAAGTGTTGCAAGAAAACATTCCTTACAATGCTTTGAATTGCAGGGCTTGTACAACCGCCTGACAAGCCCAGGGGCAAAGGCTGGCAAATGCAAAGCTGCTTCTAGCTCCCACAGGCTTCATGATCAACTGGCTGTCATCTCTTCGGTAAAGTTCTTAGGAAAATAAAATGCTCTCTGCACATCAAATAAACATTGTTCCTTGCTCACATGGAAGGCCTGCCTTGGACACTGCCCGCCCTGCAACTCGCGTGGAAAACGAGGAATGTACTCTCCAGATGCTGCCTGCTGAATGAGGCAAGGCTGACTAATAAAGGAGGCGGGGATCCAAGTAACTGGGAAGTGGGAATTCACTCCTTGTACAGGGATGATAAAAATAAATCTTGAGCCATTCTGTCATCTGACCTTTAGACTGAATGACGAAGTGATATTTATGGGTGGAAAGCATGTAATTATGTCATTCATTAGAGAATGTATTGTAACACAGGACTGAGATTGGATTAGCAAGCATGACTTTGTCCGGACTCTAGAATATTTCACCTATCAATAAATATATTTGATCACTTTTTCTGATGGCTAAAATTCAGCATTGTCAGCATTTCCTCTATATTGGTGCTTACAACATGAAACCGTTGGCTTGGTTTTTATGATGATTCTTTTTCAAGCAAAATAAAAACATAATCCACTCTTTTTCTGTCTTCCATTTTAAAAAAATACAACTTTTTAGCATTTTTTTTTTTTAGATAATTAAAACCACATTTAACATAAATTTGCAAAATTTCTTTATCCATGCAGAGCATTGTGCATGGTGCATCTAATCTACCTGCTATTGTTTTAAGAAAGAGACAGTCTCTTATAGTGATACACGGGATCAGTAAGTAAGGATACTTATGGCACTGATGCTTATGGCTATGACAGTACAAAGAATGGAGCTTCACCAGGAAGTTTAATGCTGTCACACATCCTGCCCCGCAGTGTCATGCTTCCTGTTGACTCCCTCTCAGAGAGACAGGAATCGGTTGCAAGGGGTAAGGAAAAATACAAAAGCAAGCTGGATTGAAGCTGAGTTAATGCTGTCCTTACTAGACACATTGTTTACAGTGATTGTCTACAAAAAAAATGCATACGCCTAAAAAAGCATAAAAAGCAAGTCAAAGAAGTGAAATATTTTAAATACTCCTTTCATGTGTATGTTGTGCTCACCCTTCAAGAGCCTCGTACAAAAATTTCTTCATAGTATGTCTGCAAAAGTCAGAGGTAAATGAGCTAGCCGTAGAAGAGCTGATCCTGGTATCAGTGGTGGTAGAGCAACATGAGTGTGGGATTTCGCCTGTTCCCGCCTAGAAGGCAGGCAACAAGGCAGGACAGAGCATTGGGCAGAAGAGCTGGATTTAGAGCAGGCTCAGTCATATCTGTATGGCATTGCACTGTACAGTTACCCAAATAGAAGCATTTTAAGTTTCTAGACATTCCTTAAATTGTTCCTTCAGTTTTTTAAGATATTCCTTAAGTTCTGCATGTCAGAACTGTGCAGCCTACAGCCTATGACTGACTTAGAGCCCATGGGCACCTTAGTCTGTCTAACGTGAACTCAGAAAGAAGTAATCACATTTTTGGGTGAGGACATTGTAGGGAGGTGGCATAAAATGAAAAAATAAGTGTAGTGGGAGAGTGGAGGATGAAGGGAGGCATGGGAAAGGGCAAATGGGGATAAACTAAAACTTTAGGGGAAAAGCTAGAGACAGGAGGGGAACTAAGGGGTATGTGACTGATGTGCGATGGCAGGGAGAAGCAAGAATTCAAGCTGCAGAAGTGGGATCCACATTAAAGACATGGATACACGTAATAGGAAAATGAGGAAGGGCTGGACTGGCATGGTGGAAGTGATGTGTGTAGGGGCTTTCTACCCCTTGCCCCACAATCTGCATAACAAACTGGATGCACTGGATAAACTGTGAGTCCCATGCTGTAGGAGCACTGGACTGGAGGAGGAAGGCATGGGAGTAGGAGGCTAATGTCACTGCACATATAGGTCTAACCAAACTGTAATAGCTGTAGGACTACACTGTTAGCCATAGAATAATAATAAAAAGCTGGGCACCTCCTGTGAATGTCTAGGGCCCATGTTGAAAAATCTAGTTTCAGGCCTTGAGGAAAGAGAGTCATGTTTCCAACAGAAGCCAGCAACTGGTTGTCTTCAATAGCCCACCCGTGTTTTTGAGTTGTGCATGTCTTCTCTACATAGTCATCCTCTGCTGCTTCCCGAATCTGCCATGTGCAGTCTTGCAAGAAGGATGGTTGCTGAAGATGCACATACTATTCTGTGACTTTTATTGTTTTCTCTTCTTTTTACTTTTCTTTAGATCTATACTTAACTAGAAGTGTTTCCAAACTGACAGGAGCAAACAGAAACTTCTCCATCCCTGCAAATTTCTGTCTTCCAG
Source organism: Gymnogyps californianus (assembly GCF_018139145.2). NCBI lineage: Eukaryota > Metazoa > Chordata > Aves > Accipitriformes > Cathartidae > Gymnogyps > Gymnogyps californianus. Next base: position 72,769,039 of record NC_059471.1, on the reverse strand, counting down.
TTACCACATGTAGCATGACCAGGTACTAACGGAGGTGAGCTTGTCACTGAAGAAGCAATGCTACTTGGAACAGTGCATAACAGATCGATCAGAATTTAAAATAAAAAATTTAAAAAAAAGATAGCAGTGCTCCGTGACCGTTGTGTTTAAGAAGACAGGCACTGCACATCAAGGTTTGCCACTCCCTAGTACCCACACGGTGTTTGTGTCTTCTGGAACAGAGGATGAAAGATAGAAACGCTGCTGATTCCTCACTGCCCTGGGGTGATATTGCCTTACCTGTATCACATGAATTTCTTTCCAGGTAGCCTGCTTGCACAAGCACAAAAGCATGCTAGCAGGCCATCGTGCCCGTACTGGAGAGACTATACTGAAAGGAGGAGTATGAGGCATAAGCTGCATGGAAGCGCTGCCTGTCCTCCTCAGCAAATAAAGGAGAGGCTCCCACAGCTCTTGTTCTTCCCCAAGTCCACTGCCAATGATGTGCTTCTTCCCCTTTCTGGAAGTCTCTCTTGTTTACAGCTTGTCCTTGAACTGAGGGGTTCTTTTTAAGGGGAGTGGAAGGAAGGGAACTGGTTTCTTATTCCAGTGAGGAATTGTCTTATTTGCTGTGGTATCTCTCCCCATCGTTTTCCCATCCGTGTCTTGCCGTCACAGGATGATTCTAGTTAACATGAGTAGAAAGTCCCTGCCTGCTTCCACTAACATCTGCCCACTAATATCCTTTGGGCTGTGAACCCCCAGGACAGGACATATCCACCCTGGAAGATACGGAAAGTGCTTTGTACATCATAGGCACTGGTAGTCTAGAAATAGTTTAGTGAGAAATGAGGAAAGCCAGAACAGGTGAAGAGGCTGGGAACCATATAGAGCAAAAGTGAGAAAGTAAGCGGTGGGGTTTTTTTCCAATGCTGGTACAACAGGCAAACGAAGGAGACTAAGCTAGCCATTAATAATTCTAGTTTAGAAAACAGAACAAAGTTCTTAAATGTGAGAACAGTGAGGACCTGGAACAGACTTAAAGCTGGAGTATTGGTGGGACACAAACAGCTTAAAAAATAGAGGTTAATATACAAAGTGACCAAGAAGGTCCTGCCCATTCATCTGTTCTTAGGAGTAGGAATACAAAAATGCTAAATGCAAGATATAAAATGAAAGAGGATAAAGAGGCATAAATGGAGAGAGAGGAGGAGTGAGAGAAGGAATGAATGAGTAGATTAATTTGCACTGGAGGGGAAATTTTCAATGGAGTATTTGAAATAAGACCAAGTAAAACATTTATTAAAATTTGCTTTGGGTTCAAACACTCATTTTACACCATCATAAAAACACTGAATGTGGAGAGACATTTGGGGCACACCTCATATACACATAATGACAGAAGTTTATACTGAAGATGCTTTGATTGTTTGGGTGCCAGAAGAGTTCAAAAATCTAACAAATATTCTGCAGAAACATTTAAAAGTAAATAACTTAGCAAGCTGAATACACTAGGATAAGCCAAAGCTAAAAGTTCATTCTTCCAAGGCAGGATGGAGAATGAACAGTTTCCTCCAGTAAGGGAAGGTTTGGCTTATCATAAGCACTAGGGAGCAACAGCGGTAAGTCATGCAGTGGTTTGTGGAAACCAACAGATTCAGTGTTCGTTCAGTAATAAATGACAATTGTGGAAATGAAGTGAGTATCATCAAAAACACTGAAATCTTTCTGGCAGCAGCTGGTGTGAAAGGGTAGAGAGAGATCATGTATGACAAAGTCATCAAGATACATCAGACTCCCTGGGATTCCAGCCAGGTTGGAGGCAATTTTTTGATAGTATCTAGAGGCTGAATCCAACTCAAAGGACATTAATTTATAATGAAAACAGCCTTTATGAAAGTCAGGTTGTTTTATTTATAAATATCTAAGGCCACACTGCATCCACAGTAATCTAGCTGTGCTGTGACCCTACTGTTCATACTCAAATCAAACCATCAATGCATGCACAAGGAGTTCTGTCATTGCATTTTATTTTCTGAAGTGCTTGCCAGGGTGTTACATGTATTTCTGTCATGTTGTCTGCCTTCTATAGAGAAATGTGCATTCACTAGAAATCCTTGTTACAGTGACTAAGCCTATGAGAGCAGGGAATGTTGGGAATGCCAGAAAAAAGACCACTAATTGTTAAAAATAAATATTTTTTTAAGAAGTTGCCCATCTTGTATAGCAGATAACAGAGGAACTTCACTGCAACAGCAAATCAAAGTGGGTATGTTAAGATTTCTAATCAAGCCTAGACAAGAGATATTGTCATATTATTGTATTACTGCCAAAACTATAGCAAAGGTGGGGTAAGAGAGGCACCAACTGAGGAAAATAGGTCCAAGTCCCTGAAGCGATGGCTGCTGCAGGTGGAGGCGGCGTGAGGGTAAGCAGGAGGCAGCTACAGATGAAAGCAAGCACAGCAGGAGACAGAGGAGAGGAATCCAGAGGAACGGGAGCTGCCCCAAAATATCCCGCTAGTGTTCTGCAAGGTATATAGTATTACGTAACAATAAATTCAACAGTTTAATGTACAAATAAAAAGCCTACATCAGTAAGCTGCTCCAGTATAGACCAGGTTGGGTATTTTACTGTGGACAACTGTGAAAGCAGCTTTTTCCATTTTAGGTAAAGTTGATCTGGACTAATCCGCTCTTCAACCATTAAACATACAGCAAAGGGCAGTACATCAGCTTGAAAAATTATTTAAGTTAAATAGTATTACTTTCTTTCATGTAGAGTATAGTATCGTGGTGTTATCAAAAGGGATAACTGGAGATGAGAATTGCAGGTGGCATGCTGCTGGTCACTTAGGCCCACAGAAAGGGATTTGCCTCATGTGACTTCAGTCATCTATGAAATGGGTGATTAATCAACGCTAGTCTCCTGCCCTGCTTGACGAGCCAGTGGAGAAACATGGGTAGCCATCTCCCCATACCCACGTACGCTCTGGCTGCCCAGGCTGAGCATGCCAGCTTGCACCTCTGCCAAGTAGGAAACATTCACGGTCTCTCCAACTTTAGAAATGATGTGAATGATGGGCAGGTGTGGTCCCGCCAGCGGGCTCCAACCTGTGCGAGTGGCCGAGACAGACGCACCTTTGTGTGTCTCAGTGAGAGAGGAGCCTGCTTTCAGATGCAGCGGTCTGTGCTCCGGCAGCAGAGAGCTCGCTGTTTGCCACGCTCCCACCGTTCACATCTGTACCAACCCTCCATAAGGCAGCAGGGCAGACAGGACCGAGAGTGTGGGTGAGGGCCTTGCAGCTCTCCCGAGCCCGAGCTGCTGGGGGTTATGTGCCAAAAGCAAAGGTCTCAAAGCTGACTCCTAAATCTTAAGCTGACATTGCAAGGCTGGCCATTAAAAAGGGGTAACCCTTTGTTTGCATTTGTAAATGCGGCATCAGTCCAACAACAGTCACTGAGAGATGACAAATATCGATCCTGAAAGCAACATTTATACCCGCTGTGTTTATACCAAGACCTGTGTTTTGAACAATAAATGCATTACTCTACATTCATTCATGCTAAGGGTTATTTGGCCAAAAGAAATAAATCATAGATGACAATTTTTCACCCAGCAGGATGTACACTGGACAGTTATTTCATATAGAAAAAATATCTAGTGTATAATTTGCAAAATGTAGAAGAATATTTAAGGATTGGCTTTCTCTTCATTGGCAGATGAAGAGTCTTTTCACAGTCTTTTCACATTATATGAGTTACATCAGGTTCTACAGGAGACATTAAACCTATTAATGCTATATTTTAAAACATTTTACTGTCTTTTAACAATGTAAAATAGATTTGGTGTTGATAAAATCCTGCGCAACATTTTGATAATACAGGAAAAGAAATGTGTTAAGCAATTAAGACATGTTTTTCACCTTTTAGTTTTCATATATTTCCATATTACATTTGTGATGGACATGTTGCTTAGAATACTTTTAGTCAGGACTTTGTGTTTAAATAACTTCAGCTCTCTCCTCACTTTAAAGCATTTTTAAATATTTTACTACCACTGAGCTCATTCAGAAGAGATTAGTAACCTCAGTGCATTGTAATTATTTTTCCAGTCTAAGCACGATTAAGATAGTAATTCTCAAGTCTGAATAACTCTTTACAGCATATTTTCATAAACACGGAGTTATGAAATAATTCATAGATAACAACTTTCACAAAGTACTTGCTGACATTTTAATCCCAAGTTGTTACTATAGGCAGGACATGCCTCTTAGAGACAGCGCACTTGGGACGCTGCCCAGGTGATTTATAACTTGGCCCTGGTTCCTCCTGCTGGGATTGTCATATGACGTCCATGAAAAGGGCAGTGACACACATCATTCTGTAGTAACCACCAAAGAAGCTGTATTTAGTGACATCTGCACCCACAGTCCTCCAGGTGAGGATTTCGAGTGCACATGGGTTTAGAACGAGGAAGGAGCCAGAGAACCAATGCTGGAGGGGATGTTTTATATCATCAGGGAAGTGCATTTTGTAAGGGCTTTGAAAGGCAATTAATAGCATTAAGGCAAAAAAAAAAAATACTTATTATGTACTGATCGCAGAACCTGCTGACTAGGCTTTTTGTTTTAATCAGTGCCTTTTGTTTCCTTCCACCCTGGCTGCCAGCTTCATCCTGCGGAGCAGGAGCCAGGATGTCTGCTCACGGCTGTCTCACTGCATGGCTGGCAGGAGGTGCTGATACCGAGCTGAAACCAATTCGCACCCTACTTTTGGAAACCAGATGCATGGATGTAATTATGCTAATCAGTGGAGTTATGCCCCTCCCACTTTCCCCATCACTTCCAGCTGCAGTACTTTTATTGTAATTGAAGTAGTATTATGTCACATTAATTTTAATTTCCCGTAATACCCCCCACAGTTGATATGTGTCTTCATAACTCAAGGCCCATTTTACAGATGACTCACGTAATAGTCAAAGTTATTAATTTATTACAAGACTGCCTGCAATCCCAATTTTTACAGTGTTCCTACATTGCTCACAGACTTAAAATCTGGAGCCACTCATATTACTCATTAGTCGAGAAAAATAATTGGAAGCGTTAGTGTAACTATTGTTTTATAGGGCCCCGGGCCATGGCATTGCATGCTGGAGAGTCAGTGGAGCCTCTTGTCCCATCTGGGTGGCTCGGAGCATCCCAACCAGCCTTTGTCTGGGCCAGGAAGCTCCTTTCTTCATGAGCAGTCCCACAGGCTGCCGTGGAGTGACTCTGAGGTATGCCTCCGTGCCACATGAGTCAGGACACCAGAATGTGCCCCTTAGGTGCTAATTAAAGTCCACTTCACACACAGGAATATACTTCCAATTAACATAGCCACCCTGGAATGCATTGTGGGAGGTGGAGAAGAGCAGAAGCTATTGCAGAGAAAAAGTAATTGGAGCGTTTAAATGACAAGGCCCTCATGATTAGTCTATGTCGTCGTATAAATTATCCCACAATAACCCAACTCCAGGTTGCAAAACAGATGCTCATGTGAAGGTTTATCCAGGATTTCCAAGAGCTGGGCTTCTCAGCAGTCCAAAAATCTGAGGAAATCGGGCTTTTTCAGTTTCCTCACTCCTGAGCTTCCCACGTCACTGCATGGTAAAGAGCCAGAGCTATTAGCTGTTCAAAGACCTTGAGGAAGAATTTGTAAAGCACAAACAAATATGTCATTCAGAATGCTGTCCCGGAAAAATATCCAAAAATCTCCTTCCATGGGAAATCTCAAAGTTTTTTCTTTGTTTTGGAATGACTTCTTATTTTGGAATTTCACTTGGAATAGAGATTCAAAGAGTCTGCCAATTCAAGTCTCAGTTGTGATTCAGCTGTTACTCATCCATAAAATTAATAACTTTATGTCCTGTTTCTTAATTCATAGAAGTTTATCATCAATTTATCATTACCCTTCCTCATCCTTCCTCAAATACTATCCAAGCACTATTCAGGAGAGAAATAAGGAGGAGACAATCTATCTGAAAGACTGTGCTGAAGCCCAGGATGCTTATTTTTCTACAGAGAGTTAGTATATTTTGCTTTTTATTCTACTTAGCTTAAGGAAATACTGTAACAAGCCCTTCCACCATTTTGCACCTAAAAGCTGTGAATCCTGTACCAAAGATCTGCTTCAACAAGAAAACCTCTGCCATCAAGTGTTCCCCGGTGTGCCCAGGACGTTTGCAAGCAATAATCACATCAGACTCCATTTCCTGCAGCTACCTACACTGGCTTCAGATGCACTTAAATTCTGTCTGTCTTGCAGTGGTCTTGCAATGAATATTTATATAAAGCTGTGATTGCACACTGTGTCTCCACAGTTTGTGGTCTGTGCCAGCAAAATAAAGGGTCTCAACACCAAAGAAGGTTTTAAGTTTTGAGTTTAGCCACAAAAGCAAGCACAAAAAGCAGTTTAAGATGTAGCCAACTAGCAAAAGGGTGTTGGCATTTACAGTTCATATTCTTTTTACTAAATCATTTACTTTTACAAGTATTTAAACAAGCACATGGTGACAGATACACAACAACTTTTGAGTAGCTTTGTGTTTCTGATATTGTTTGTCATCATGTGACAATGGTAAACATAGCAAATGCTGTTGCCTGGAACAGCAAACAAGGAACTTTTTGAGTAAGCTGCTACAGAAAGCTCTGCTCTCCCTCTTTTGACTTCTTGGTAAAGACTCCTCCCAGAGACTCCATCAGCCTTCCCCTTTCAGGTCCTCTCGGAGCAGACTTCGAAGAAACAGAACAAATCTCACTGCCGTAACACTTTTGGACGCAAAGTGGACACAAGCAGCACCAGAATCTTGCCCAAAAGTATCTGGTTTTGAAAAGTATTATCAGCATCCTGGAAACCAGAAGCCAGGATGACCCAGTCTTTAGCCTCGGTTAAACACGTTGAACTGAGGGATCACAACTGATGGGCTGAATGAGAACAGCCCATGAGCCCAGAGCAAGACAGAAGCACGTTTCACCCCCTCTGCAGCCCACATACTTGGATGGATCTGCATGTGTAGCAAGTAAAACAGAATTATTTTGCACTGCTCCAACACAGTCTTCTCTTTTGCTTATTTTGATACTACATTTGCTTTGTTTTAGCTTGTCCTGTGATTTCCATCACTCTGAAGAAATTCATACTTGGAATACACAACTATATCATTGGAATTTTCTGGGAAAGGAAGAGATTGAGGCAGCTGGCTGAGGAGGGCTAATGTTTTTGACAGACAGAAAAATGCAGAAGTCAGCACAGCTTATTAGCATCTTCAGGAGAAAAGGGCACACTTCATTTCTTCCTCCCTGTTGTTGCTTGTTATTCAGTAAAATATTCTTGTAATAACAAAAAAGGTCCTCAGCATATGCTTCACTAAGAGTATACATGAATCCCTTGAGCACATATGTAAAAACTTTCCAAATAGAGATGGACTTTTCTTAAACAGGTCTGTGAAAGCAAGGAAAAGTCACTGTAATTCTGTACATGAAATTTAGGTAGTCTGAAAATACAACCTGGAATGACGATAAGGATTTCCCTGTCTCCAAAAGGAACTCAGACTTTCTCCACTGTGTTTTTCACACTCTGTTCCTTTTAGAGTCAAATCCCGGTGTCTTATCTACACTACAGAGGTGTAAATGTTTAACTGGTCAATATATAGTAGTGATAAACAATCAACTTTGTAATTTAGTTGCTAATAAAAGATGAAAGTTGACCCTTTCACTTTTCCGAATTTACCTTTTGGGGGGTCAACTGCTAAGTACGAGCATTCAGTCTAGGTATGCAAAAAGGATCCAATCTTTTACTGAAAGAGAGTGTATTATTTTTCTGGTTGAAGATTAACTCAGTCATAAGCGCTTTCTTCCCTGAGAGAAATAGCTTTCAGACTTTTGAAGACATGCAAAATAAAGCTCAGCAGCTATTCCTCTATATGAACATCTGCTTTACTTTTCCTGAAGCTAAAGATTATTTTGCTCTGTAAGAAGAAAGTATCGTTGTTGTGACAGTCATATATATATAGCATTTAAATAATTTTGATTTGATTTAATTTTTATTATAATTTTGATTTGATTACTCAAATCAAAATTTGAGTAATTGTTATCTTTTTCATTGCATGTTTTCCTTTCTCACAGATATGTTTGGTAAATATATAAACATGCTGTAGTTTGAAATATAACAGAAAAGCAGGCTATTACTTCATACTTCTGCATATATAAAAATAACATTATATGCATGGCCTGGTGTATAGCTTGACTGGTGCTAACGTTCAGAAAAAACCAGTGCACAGACAAACACGTGATGTACATGCAGGTGCCATTCAGACATTATTTTTCAGCTCATTGTTAACACCACATAGAAAGGAAAAGAAAGAGCATGAGGACATTTCTATGCAGATCACCCAATCCCTCTGTGTTTCTCAATCCCTCTCACTAACACGGAATGAAACACACTTACATTCATCTCAGGCTGATGTCAGGTTTACTCTCCAGTTAATATTTGCAAAGCACAGTAAAATGGAATATGCTAGACTAGGGACCTGTGGAATAGTCTTATTTATTCATTGCCACATCTGTGGCAGCCTTTTTGAAAACTACTCATCAAATCATACATTTATAATTAAATGATTATTAATTACAATGGTATAGACCTGCATGTTCTCTTTTGTTATATTTTTGTAGAAATGTAAAAAACCCATGTCTTATTTTTTATTATTTCCTTTTCCATTGGTGTTAATGTTAATGGTTTTCTTATGCTATTGCTCTCTCTCATCTCCATATACTCAGTAAAACTAACATAAAAATACACAGCTCTGGGAATTAACACTGATAACTAAGCCCACAAAAACACTTCTCAGGCAAAACTTTAAGGAGCACAGTAATAGGTTCATTTAGCAAATACCTAAGGAACTTCCGAGATATTATTATTAAGATGTTATTATATTTTTAAGCTAGCTAAAATTCACTTGTGTGCTCTTTGCTGCTGTCCCTTTTGATTTTTTTTAATGATGCACACTCAATCTATCAGACCTACAGAAGTGATAAAAGAAAGCTTTAGAAGAGATTAACATCTGAGAATGAAGAACCTAACTATTACAAACACACAACACATATTATCTATTCCTGAAAACCTGCCTAATTGATCAGTCTGCTGAAAAACATGAAAATGTAAACAGGAGTGACTGCCAGCATCCCCATGACATGCAATAACAGCGGTAAGATATGTAAGAGTCTGCTCTGAGGTAAGGCATTGTGTTTGGAGGATGATTCCTGGTTTAATTTTGAGAGGGGAAGCTGGGTCCACAGCCCATTTCATTATATTGTTATGAGCAGCTCACCCTTCTTTATTCTTTACAGAGGGTTTGTCCTCTACCACCATCAGTTTCATGAATGGAGGGCTGTAGGAACTGCATTCATTTCTGAGACTCCCTACTGAGGGCAGGAGATCATGACAGCTGATAGAAACAGCTGGAGAAAATGGCCAAGATGTAGCAATTTAATAGATTTTATATAAAAAATAGCATGGCACTTAAGAGCTCCAGCTCTTGGCAATTAGTGAAAGTGCGAGGTGATTATAGCTGCGTTATGGCAGAGGTCTTCCCCTCACAGTACTCCCAGGTTACCATTCAGTGCTTTCACATACCTGCAGCGCTGCGCAAATTACCATCCTTTGCTAGGAAATCCCTTTCATTTGCATCGAATTAGGTCATTGCCCAGTTGCCTTTCCCACAAGCGCAGGAAAATGCATAGATGCTTAGAAAAAAAGAGAAAGGATGCTTCCCATTTCCCAAAGAAGCAGAGGCGGGCAAGTAAAACGTCTGAGAAATGACACTAAGTGTAAAACAATCCTGCTTTTCTACTTCTAACATGTTTTCTTATTCCCACTGATCTGCACCTCTGCTCAAAAGATAATCCCGCTCAATATAAGTATAAGCACAGAACCAAGCAAAGACAACAAAATATATACAGCTGCATATTAAAAATGACAGGCAGAGCAAATTAAGTCATAATTAAAGCACAGCATAGCCTCACAAAGGTGGCTTCCTATGTTAATATGGGTGGAAGAGCAGCTACGGCGGAGGCTGCTCGCGTCCCTCTGCCGCCAGCTTGCACCGGGCGCCTCTGCCGCCTGCGAAGCCCTGGATGTTAAGGCAGGAGCATAGGGCTCCCAAATAACACTTAGCTCCTAATCTTGCCAAAGTGTTTTACAAACATGAAGGTGGGGAGGTAGGTGTTAACTCCTTCTGCCCAAAGTCAAATGACTTGTGTAGCCACACGTGGAGTCACCAGGGCAGTGCCAGAGAGAGAATACAGAAATAGCTGATTTTTTGCCTTATCCTAATTTTTCTCTATTAAAATCACCCCTAACTGCAGACCCCATTTCTTTCCTCAAAAACTGAATGGCAAAATTTGCCCTGAACATCGTGAATGCCAGGCAGTGCCTTAAACGCAGCCCCTTCAATCCAACACTGAGGAACATCTAGCATTTGAGGATTATTTTATTGCCAGTCAGGGCTTGTTGCCTACTATGGCTTCAACCAGGCTTTCCATCTCAGATTGTAAAACTGGATTCATTTGACTATCTAAAACTGGCAGTGGCACAAGATAGTTTTACAAATCAGAAAAACCTATTTTCCAGCTATTTTTGCCAAGCAGCGAAGAAAGTCCACCAGCAGCAAAATGGCTGCTTATGTAACCACCCTCAGTCAACTGGGGCTGGGTGTACATATTATTATTTTTAAATATTTAATTAATGTTTATAAGAACTTCGCACAGGTTCTTAATGCTCCATGCTGCACTTGAGTTGCCCTTCGTAGAAGAGACTCTAAGAGAACAAGCTGCATACCCGTTTTGGAGAGGGGGAGACTGACAAATGTAACAAAAACCTGTATCACAGTTTCTTATGCTTTTAATGTAGCTCCTGTTTTACAAGTGCCTCCCTCAAGCTGTTAAACAGCAGCTGTTTTCTTACAGGCACCACAGCCGAAGAGGGACTTGAAAAGGCATTACAGGAAGATGAGATGACCTCAGGGGGCTTCTTCCATACAGAAGAGGATGCCACGGAGGAACGTGTTATGCAGGGAAAGGAGAGAATAAGGTATCATCACAGACATCACAGATAAAAGGGCTGCAAGAAATGTAATCTATTGACATTACATCTTGGTCTTTCTGACGGGTGTTTGCCTAGTAAGACACGAACATTTGTTGATTTTCAGTTCAGTTTAGAGTTGGTGAGGTCTTCTTAACACAAGCTGTAAAACTTACTCGAATTAATGCATTCCCCAGCCCAGTAGCTGTAGCTGAAGCAGAAAATATCTCTTGGAAAAGTCTTTCATTTGGATTTTGAAGTTACTTGTGAAGGAGAAGCAATCTTTGGCAAATTGTCCAGGTGTTATTTTCCTTCCCAGTTAAGACAGTTTAAAAAATCTATCAGGACAACTCTGGGAAGCTTGTGTTGTCCTTTAAAGTTGTTTTTCACGCCGTGTCCTCCTCCTTACTTATTACTCTAATGGCGTTTTCATAAACATTGCATTTCTTTCTGCGTATTCTCAGCCTGTAAACACCTGTGCTGCACGAACTATGCAACTGTCATAAATGACAGGACTGCAACTGAAGACAGCAGCGATAACATCAGGCTCTGCATACAGAGTCCTGTTTTTAAATTTTTGCTTTGTTGAGAGGGGAGGGGGTTTCCTGTGAGTATAATGAAGTGGTGGTTAGCTGCGTGCTACAAATAATTTCTTATGCAAATTTTACCCAAGGTTGTGCTTAAGGTTCTCTTATAGCCCTGAATGGAGAAAATAAAGTCAGCCATACAGGGAAAACAGTTCATTTAAAAAAAAAAAAAAAATAGTGATATGTCATCTTCATGACGAAAAGGATAAAATAACTTTGTCCAGAGAAACAGGCATATGAAAATAATGTACTAACTGCAATTTGTGCAACACAGCTCTAATCCGTCTAATCCACAATCTATAGGAATCTGTGGGAACCTCCCTGTAGCCATCAGTGTGCACTGGGCCAGGCTTGGGGGTTTCTGAGCAACAGCTACTGAGAACCTCAACTCTAATCCTGCTCCCGTACCGAAGGAGAGCAAAATTTCTGTAGTTTATTACAGCACAGCAGTGAGATGTTCATGTCTTCAAAGTCCTGCAACAAGCTTCCCAAGACCTTATTATGCAACTCAAGAAACAGTGGGAAAAAATACTCTAAAATAATGCTTAATTTTATCATTGAATCTTTCTGATGAATGCAATGAGGATTCAGTCATTCATTATTTACTCCAAAAGTGCATTAAAATGTTCCTACCACTGAAATCAAAACAAAGCTTTTAAGCTAATCTCAGTAATAAACAGTCCAGTCATTTCTTTCAGGTCTGAAAATATACGTGCTGCAGTCAAAAAAATTATTATAAAAGTTAATTAGCTCAGTACGGTTAATTGATGTGTTCTGTAGCGTCCTTAGAATTTAAATTCTGTAATTTTAAGTCATAAATTAAATAAAATGAAGAAACTTTTTAATTAACAATTAAAATTAACAATTTATTAAAATTAACGATTTATTAAACATGCACTGTATTTTAAGCATGAGGGAGCCTGAAATTCACAGTAGACATTTAATGAATAATCAGATCTGGAAGATATAATTTGTCATAGCCACAGAAAGAGCTTGGTAAAAACCAAGCCTGAGAAGTTAATTAAATAAGTCTGAATATACTGGGTGGTAAGAATATTTGCTGGCATTTATGTATTAGTTTTTTGCATTTATTTTGGCATACAGAAAAAAGAGACAAATAAGAAAGTCTACAGCATATAGAATTACAAATCTTGACAAAAAATGTATTTAAATATTTAGTACCTACTGGATGCAATTCTTCATGCTTTTTATACAAAATTTCCCCTCAGAAAACTCAGCCAATACGTAAAAGCGTATTTTCATGAATGCTTGCCCTTACAACCCTTTAACCTGATGAGTCATTCCAGATCATGCTAAAGCTTACTCATGAGGAAGAATGTAATTTTTGGATCCTTAGCTTCTGACCTCACCAAGCATGATGCAAACTTCACTACCACGAGTGCGAAAACTAAGTGCAGTATCAGGGTGCTGGAATCTCTTGCTGGAAGAGACAGAGCTCTTGTGCTTCTTCATGGGTAGCTCCTGCTCCCCGCTGACTACCACCTCCATCCACGTGAAAGGCTGCTCAAGTGGATCAAGTGCTTGCAAGACCCAGCCATAAGTGTGCTGTCTCCTAAAGGGCCTAGTCTGGCAGTGTGCTGAGTCTTCTCCAAACTGGCTATGTACATCCAAACTTTCATTAATGTTTTTTTTAGAGGGTTGGCATTGCCAGTGACTGCCTTCCAAAAACTGAAATCCTTGCCTTCACAAAGATCATGAGATGTTTATGTCTCTTTCTCCCTCCCTCCTTCCATACAGACAGATAAACATTGATGCACTCATCCATACCATATATACATATATCTATGCGTGTATACATGTGTATGTATATACACATTAAAGGTGGGCTTGTTTGCTTTCTCTTTTTTCAGGCTTCAGGAAGCCTGCAGTTTCAAATACTTCCATGATGGCTGCCAACATCATCCTTTGACAGGAGGGGAAGGACAAGAGGCAAGAATCTCACAAAATCCCATGACTCATGAAGCTGGGATTCAAGATAAAACCTTGTCACTCAAAAAGAACCTGTGAACATTGGCAGCAACTGAACCAAGCCCACAGCACAAGTCAGCAATGCTTACATGGTTTCCCATTTTGAACTTTTGTATTTTGAGGTATATTTTTGCTACTACAAAAGAGCAGCTAATAAGAAACTTGGTATTTCTGTGACATTAAGAAACTGTCATCATTTAAGTATTATTGATCTTTCAGAGTAATAATTAACTACCCACTATTTCACTGAAAATAATATTTTGGTGCTATTGCAGGTAAAGGTTTGACCCCTGGCTGGTGGTTTGTTGCTGTACAGCAAAAGGTATGTTTTGTAGGAGTTGTCCCAAGTCAATATCTTCTGACACCAGAGGGACGCGTCTCTAGTAGAACCACATGGCCATAAAACCTCCCTGCAGCTGTTGCCTTTGCAGTTGACCCTGTCCAGATCCTCCCTCCCAGCACAGAGAACGTAACAGAAGATATATTGCAGCCTGGGAAGCTCTATTCTATAGATAATTTTTCTGCTAGGATCAAAGCTGACAGTGAACTCCAATTCCTTTTCATGCTCTTTCCTTCTAATAGCTCCCTTACTGCAGATGAGGGCTCTTGCTGCTGTTTCGGAGGAGAGACTACGATGCTGGGGAGACGAGTGGTACTTTCTTCGCTCACACATATGCTCCCAAGGCAGAGCATTTACCCCCACTCTTCCGCCACATAACAACTAGGGGCTGCATTAGTAAATAAAGCAAGCGCCGAGCCTGGAATGGGAGGTTAAACTTCCTGCTGGAAAGTCAGCAGTTTTAGTCATAGTGTAAAATCTCCCGTGACGGCATTCCTTTCTGAAACCTGATCCTGGAGAGAACGGCTTACAGAGCTGAAGAGATGCCAGGCAATGATCTGCGGCCCTGGCCTTCCTGAAATGTATTCCTCCCCAGCATCTGTAAGCTGTCAAGTCATCTGTGTAGTCCTCACGTATGTGTAATACATCCTTGAGCCATGACTTTTCTCCTGTGGTTCAAAGCCATGTTTTCATGTGGCTCTGAGCACTTTAACTATGAGCAACGTTGGGATACAGGTCCAAACAAAATAATTTTATATCAGCTTTCCTGTTTTTAGAGGATAGCTTATGTCCTGCTTGGCTGAGTGAATGGAAATGTTTGGGAATCACCCCCAACAAACTTCTTGTAAGCTGGAAGTCTGAATGCTACAGCTAAATCTGGGCAATCACATGATTATGAGCGTAATCAGGACCATACATCTGAAGGATGTCTTCAGCAGTTTCCGGGAAGGTTGGATCTGTCACAAGAATTGCAAAATTTTTAAAAACTGAGTACTCTTTCTGTTCAAACCTGTTATTACATACAGTAAAATTGTTTCTAGCTAAATAAATCTATAAAACTTTAATGATTTGGGGGCTTTTCTTCCAGATTTTGGAACCAGGGGCGGGGGAAGGAGGGAGAGAGAGGACTTCTCGTTGGAAACTTGGGCATTTAGACTTTTACTAGCATTAATCTGATTCCCAAAGAAATTGTAGCCTAAATCATAAATCAACTAAAGTAAATGAAATCATTTTCATAAGAAATTCCAGTGCTGAAACGTTCAGTCTGTGTAGAGTTTGGGATGGATGTACCATGTTTAGGACTTTTAGCCAATCTCTGGAATTAATGTGCACTTTTTCTGTTTGAGCTGTTGTGCCACAAATTCAATCTCACCGTTGCAATCACAAATTGCACAGATTGCAAAGCAGCGCTCAGAAACAGAAGGCAGCTCTTCGGCATGGGATCTGGCTGGCTGCATACAGGAAAGGCATGACTGTCTCCAGGTGCCTTATTTCCTGGATAAAGTTAGACAAAAATGTAATTACTTTTGTGACTTTATCAAATGTTTCAAAAAGATCTCTAAGGGTAGTACTGCTTATTATAGCATCCTGAAATGCCAGCTGAAGGCACTGCTGCTAGCAAGGAATATCTGTAGCTCATGGTTCCTTCTTTTACAGTCTGGTTACCAAACCCAATACTGAACCTACTGTGGTTTCCTACAGTTGTTGATCCTAGGATCTAGACATAAGGTATACCTTTAATTACAGATATAATTATTTCCACCAGTGTATGGCTTATGTTGTAGAATCCCATAAACTACGTAATTGCCTACAGGTAGCATTCATGTCATTATCCATGTATCATAGGCACAAAATCACATGCTCTTTACTGAAGAAGTCTTTACTGTCATTTCTGTACACTTCTTTCCAGAAATTCTCCTGGAAATACCCTTCAAGATTTAAAGAGGTACAACTTTTATTTGCTGGCTTTTTCTTGACTTCACGTGGAACCAGCAACTGTCTCGTCTAAGAACAAGCCCAGCCCTTACAACCAGCATACTTCCTGCTCCACATTCATTCTCTTGTCTCCATCAGGCATTAGGGGTGGCTTGTAGACGTAGGATCATTCTGGGTTGCAATGATAATTCAGGGAATTTTCAGCACACGATGATATTTGATTTTTTTTTTTCCTACTAAAACAGACAGTGAGAGGTCGCCTTACATTCAAGGTTGCCCTACACTTTGGTAAATATGGTGCTCCGCAAAAAAATCAGCTAAAGCTGATTAAAGCTGCAGGCAGTTTTCTACTGAAGAGCATATTTTCAGTTTGATTGGCATGTTGGCCTCCCAGGACAGATAACTTATACTACTTGCTATTTACATTAGGATCTTCCTTTTCTCCTTCTGAGATTACTGAAAACTTGACATGTCCACAACATTCTCTGTAGTCTTTGAAAATTATTTACAGATGGCAGGAAGGGATCTGGTGGCCTCTCATATTTGTCTTGAGTCTTTTCCAACTCAAGAATTCAGGCAGCATGAAAACTTCAGCTGTATCTGCTCAGTCCAAAGAAGCCCATGACCAAAAGCTGTTCAGCAGTCAAGCACAAAAAGCGGTGGGACAATAGAGATACAGAAAATCATCAGAGGAAGACAAGCAGAAAGCACAACTTTGTGAACACTCAGAAAAAGTCGATCTCCCTGTTGTAGCTAGTATCCTTTCCTCCACTTCAAATAGTTGTATTTAAGTGATTTCTTTTAGCATTTTAAAAATATAGGTGGTTTTGTTCTTCATTCCTGGCTTCATAGGGATGGAACAGATTGAAGAACTGAAACATGCACATATCAATTCTTCAGCAACATGAAGCATTTAGCTGCTCATTGGTTTTATATAGTACTCGCAGAAGTGTCGAGTAGCTGGAAGAATGAGTAAGAGGAACAGTCTATGACTGATCTCTTGATCACCTTAGAAAATAAGTGCTTTTATAGTTGGGTCTTTTTTTTCTTCATATAACCTGCTGGGTTCCTCTTTCATCAGAGACTTTTACTGATAAGAAAAAGTTTACAGTATGCTAGGTAAGCGGAAGGCAGTCAGATTACCAGGTATGATGGGACCAGAGCTGGAGGCTGCCAAAGGACCATCTCCTTCCTCTGCGAAAGGAAAGCACTGGAGTCACGCCGCAGAGACAAGAGGCACAGCATCACAGTCCCAGAGGAACAGCAGATGGCTAGGCAGATCTCAGATATCTTTGGCAACGGTGGATCAATAACTGTCATGGTCAGAATGATGGAAAAAAATTAAGAAAATCGGCCTTCCTTCAGCCAGAAGGAGACAGGCACAGATACAGGGGTCTCAGCCACGTGTCCAGTATTTCTGTTCATGAGCCCAGAAGGCCCTGCTTACTAAGCAATTTCCCCTTCAGGGAAAGAAAAAAGGCAGAGCCTTCAGCATAGAGCCTGTTAGACCACACTCATTGTTTAGAGCCATCTGATACCCTGGGAGAAGGAGAAAGAATTCAAGTATCTGAAACCATCAGAGTGAGGACTGTACAAGAGAACAACTAAGTTATCTGATGACGGCACGTGCTATAATTGCTAGATCGTATGGAAATAACATTCAGCAGCTGTTATTTTACCAGCATTACTAACTCTAGTTCCCCCACAGACATATATGAATAAAAAAGCTGTCTGCTGCCTACAAATCTGAGATCACAAGCCACGGGCCTCAGAAAGGACTTTTGCCCTAAATGTCTTCATTTTATTACAGTGGTAGATATACACCATAAATAAAATGAACTAAAATATTCATTTGCTTGGTAACTAAAACAAATTTCCCTACCCATCAATATGCTCCTCAAAGTATGAATAAATGTAGACTGATGTCAAGTGAGTCACAGAAATAATAAAATAATGCTGTTTATCTTTAAACATCAGCTTTTGTGCTATATGAAACTCATTCTATATTACAGAGCTTATAAAGTTAAATGAGATTGTACTGCCACAGTAAGAAATTATTCTAGGCCTTTCTCTTCTGTGAAGAAGTAAAAAAAAGATAACAAAAAACCATTACATACGATTCTAATGTTAATCTTTATAAGAACATCTATTTTACTTGAGACAAAGTCTTAAATGTTTTATTGCAAAGGTATTGGTAACCCACCTGGATCTGTGCCTTAGATCACTCTACTAATCTTTGACCACACAGCAACCATAAACCAAACTGGCAGAGGTATGGGTCAATGAGGACAAGACAGTTTGGCAAACTGCCTCAGTTGCTGTTCGTTTACCGAAAAGTATATTAGCAGCAAGCCTGGTCACTTAAAAGCAGGACACTGCAGGTCTAGCTCCCAGTTCAAGAGCCAGATTCAGGCTCAGAAGAGTCTTGTGAGTCTCTCGTCGTTGCCTTGACTTGACTTAAGCCTTCCTCTGCACAAAAACTGTGCATGGCTTTAATTCAAGCATTACCTTTCTGGCAGCTCAGTTGCCTCTAGGTTGCAGACCCCAGTCCCTGCTGTCTCCCAGATAGGTGAGAGAATATGTAGTTTAAAATTATTAGGCCAGACAGCACCTCCTCCAAAAGATGGTGCTGTATTTTATTAATAACACACTCTACAGCTTTATACTGTAATTGCTGCCTCTGAGCCAGCAGCAGTAAAGGAAGGCAATGCTGCTCTCCACGCTGGGCACGTTACTGCCTTTCCCTGGTAGCCTTTGAGTACTTTGCACCCATGGCAGTGGGCTCAAAACAGAAAAACCATTTCTTCTAAGAAGAAATCTGTTAGCCTTGAGTAGGAGGGCTTTCCAGTCACTGAGTTAATATTCTCTGAGGGTAAAGGGAAAGCAGGCCAGCATCTTGACAGTGCTTCTGGATGGCAAGGCCAGAGCCTTTTCCCACAATTTTTAATATGTAGGCTGTGCATCTTGCAAAGCAGAGCCTTATATAACTTTTCTTGAAGTGCAGGAAGGAAAAAAGCAGAAATGTGGCTCCTTGGAAATGCCAAATAAACAGCAAACCACAAAGCAGCAATAGGACAACCTCCACAGAGGCGGTTATTTGCATTGAGGAAGCTTTTGCTGGGGGTTTCCCTCTACTTTTGGTCAGAAGATGGTTTAAGTGAGGCAGAACTTTTAGTGTATTGAATTCGGAATGACTAATACAGGGAGACTGCGTGCCTAGGGGCAGGCCATCAGAAACTCTTGTATTAACATTTACTTTGAAAATAGTTTGCACAAAGGCAACTCATAGTTTGTTAGCTGAGGAAGATAACGTCACTGATAATGCCATGGACAGGCTACAATCGAGCTATAAACACTGAGACAGAAATTTAGGGTGTTTTTTTAAAGGTATCATCAGCTGTGAATTCCCAGCCTCAGGGTGAATCATTTAGACCAGATGCAGCATTTCAAGGAATCATTTCTAGTGAAGTGACTGAAGAGTTGGAGGAGGCCCAAGTGCAATGCATTCATAGGCATCCCATGGGTCAGATGAAAGAAGCTGTTTCTTAAGGGGGCCCCAGGCCAGATGGTATTTGCCGATGATGTAGAGACAAAGGCCAAAGGAGGTGGAGTTGCCCAAACGGAGGGAAGCCTCATCCAGGAAAGCAGGAGCTGCAGAGATGTCGGCACACAATGACTGGAGCAACACGTGTGAAGAGCTGTCCAGGCACCTGCTGCTTTCTGCAGAAATCAACAGCTGAAAAGGGTTGTGATTTGGTGAAAATATAATCCATGAAAAATACTTAGGAGCTGAAGGGGAAGAAAACGTACCGCCGGAATAACACTGGGAGCTACTAATGACCGGCTGATGCAGATACCGAAAGAAATTAATCTCCCATCAAATTTGGTGTGTGTGAAAACTCAGTGGATTATGTAGTGTGATCAGTATTTCTATTGCTATTGTACTGAGACTTGCCTTCGTCTAGGGACCCTGTAGGGGTTCTGGGCTACTGAAGCGAGTAAGCGTGCTCTGGAGCAGAACTGAACCCCTCCACAGAAAGCTGGCAGGAAGAGATGTGACTCCAGGGAGTTCTCCAGGCTTCAGGTGCTTCTAGAATGAGTATGGAGTGACAAAGATTAATTGCTCCCCGTGATAGCTCTAAACTAGGTCATTGTGCAATAATACACCTGTCGTGGTTTAACCCCAGCCAGCAACTAAGCACCACGCAGCCGCTCGCTCACTCCCCCCCCACCCGGTGGGATGGGGGAGAGAATCGAAAAAAAAACCTTGTGGGTTGAGATAAAGACAGTTTAATAGGACAGAAAGGAAGGAAAATAATTATAATGATAATAATAAAATTATAATAATAATACTAAAAGAATTAGAATATACAAAACAAGTAATGCACAATGCAATGCTCACCACTCGCCGACCGATGCCCAGTTAGTTCCTGAGCAGCAGTCCACCCCTCCAAACCAACTCTCCCCAGTTTATATACTGGGCATGACGTCATATGTTATGGAATATTCCTTTGGCCAGTTTGGGTCAGCTGTCCTGGCTGTGTCCCCTCCCAACTTCTTGTGCCCCTCCAGCCTTCTTGCTGGCTGGGCATGAGAAGCTGAAAAATCCTTGACTTGGTATAAACACTACTTAGCAACAACTAAAAACATCAGTGTGTTATCAACATTATTTTCCTACTAAATCCAAAACGCTGCACTATACCAGCTACTAGGAAGAAAATTAACTCTATCCCAGCTGAAACCAGGACAATGCCTAAAGGTACCTGTTGGAGTATTTGAAACTACAGCTGTGCCATCAGGTTTTCTCCTTGTCAGGACACTGCCTCACATGGCATCAAAAGTTGAGCTCTAAGTAAGAATAAAAAATGTGATTGACGTTACCGGACGCTAAGGACAATAGCCAAATGTTTCACAGCATGTTATGGCAAAGAAGTGTGAAACATCCCACTTTATCTAGAAATTAGAGAAACATTCACGGAAGACAAAGAATAGAAGCTAATGCTCTAATACAACCCATTTTCCTTAAATTTGCAAGGATTTGAGCAATGCAACTGGGTGTAGTATCAGGTGACATGACATACCACAATGTGCCCTTGCATCTTTTTTTTTCTTGTCGCAGTGGATAACTGTGAGGGATTACATTGGGGGGTGGAAAATGGCCTGACCGTGTGTATATCATCTTGAACTTCTCATACTGCAACTATTAAAGAAAAAAAAACCCTCAACGACTTCCCCAACAACTGAGTCAAAACTTTGCAATAACTACAAGAAACGCGATTCAAAATAGCGGCACACTTTTCTGCAGTCAAGAGCAGAATGTCTTATTGGTTTTGACTGGGAGTCTGGGTCATCCAATTACATTGACACTGACAAATTAAGACAGAGCACAAATCACTGCAAGTTCTGCCGAGTACCTTTCATATTCATGCATACGCCAGAGATATTTCAGAGGATGAGAAATTACCTAACTCAACATATGAAAACTGAAGACACCCAAGAAAACCCACAGGAGGAAGATCCAGCCCAGGCCAAAAGATCTCTGAAGCTTTTTTGGAAGATCAGTTAAGAAGGTTTAACTCGCTAGGGATGTCATTGGCTTCTGCACTGAAGCCTTCAAGAGACAAATTGCACGCAATGGATGGGCGTGGTCGGCAGAACAAACACTTCTGTCTCACTGATAATCTAGAATGAAAATGTGGGGTATCCTCCAGACTTGAGCAGGCAGTCTCATGCTGGAGCCTGCAAGGACTGGTGGGCTTCTCGCAACCATGGAGATCACAGCAGTGATCAAACTGTTAATGCTTTCAAATTCTTGCTAAACAAAATAGGGAGAAGTTGCAGAGAGCGCCTGGCAGTGATGCTGTATGGTTGTCTTAGTGGGAAATTGCTGTGTTTGTATTATAGTATGCTTTTTGTGTTTGATGGGTGAGGAGAGGCAAATGGAAGTTGGGCCAGAGCTTTTACTCAGAGTGCTCCTCTAAGTCTTAGGCTTCTACATGTGAATGATAAAACAACCTGGTAGAAAACAGCTTTACATAGATAAAACTATACCTATCATAAAGTCTTCAATACTAAAAATATTCCTAAGATACTTGCTTTATTCCACATCTGATCCCAGCTGACTGAGAAGAGCAACAACAGGAATTTCACAGTACTGCACCCAGACTCTCTTCAGGAAGATCAGTCCTGTAAACTATAGGATGTGTGCGTGCAGAGATTATACTTTATGATCGTATAACTACACAGATTTTAAAAAAAAAAAAAAGTTCAGACTACAAATTGACACTTGTATAAATAAACAGCCACCTGAAATAAGGCCTTATCTGTCACCACTTGTTCAGTGAGGGAAAGCAGCACATCTGGTCTCCAGTCCTGTAGCTGCCTGGCTAAGCAGGGCTTAGGAGCACTGAGGAGCTACCGCTGCCTAGGAGGAAGGGTGTGCCTGACATTAGTCACCAGAAACCAGGACTGAATCAGTTTATGGAGTCCTGATTCAGCAAGTTAAACATTGGTGTGAAACAGCAGATGGGTCCTCAGCACTCTGCACTGAAGTGGAAAACTGCTGGGAAACCCGAGGGGACGCCAGTGACATGGCTCTGGAGATCCAGTGGGACCTGGGACCGGGACAGGCCACCTGGGTCTCCATGGGCTTGGACCCAGGCGTGGGACATCAGTGTGCTGCGGGGAAGATATCCTATCTCTGGGGAGGGCAGTGACCACGAAAGGTGTATGAGGTGGCCCTGGGAGCCCATGGCAATGTTCAGAGTTTGCTTTTGCCCATCTAGTTTTGCTCACCCCGAGCAGAAGATACAAAGGCTTACACTTAGGCCTCCTGCGCCTGAGAACGACTGCCCACAATTACACAAAGCAAATGTGTGCTTGGGGAATGCCACATCAGCAGTCCTCCTAGGGTGCACAGAGGATTAGTGCCAGCCCCGTATGATGTTTACGTAAGAGGATTTGATCTGTGCTTCCTAGTGTGATTCACAGGGCTCTGCCCTGCTGGAGTGGCTAAAAGTTAATTCCTGTGCTTCTGTACCTGGTCCCAGTACTCTGCTTTCTACAGCAACTTCATCGGTAACAGTAACATTGCAGCAGGTGTTACGGTCCAATTTTAACACAGATATTTTTAATTGGCATTTTTGTATTTCCACATATTTTTTCTAACCATGTTTTTTGAGCTTACAAACTTAATTTTCAACTGCAAATCCTGCTTGCTTTATTTAGCTGAAAACCAGAACACTAACATTTAGAAATACAAAGTTGCCAGCACTGTTTAAACACCCTCCTTTAAATACGTAGGTTTGCAAAAACGAAACTGGTGCCCCTGTATTTTGAAGAGCTAAAAATGACACTGGTTTCAAAGATATGAAGCATGAAAAGAAATGAAATGTTAAACTATAAATAACTCAGTTTTCACTCGTGCTCCAGAAATTTGCACAGCTTTCTATATAAGTAGCCACCGGGGTACCAACTTATTTATCAATGACCAAATGCAGTAACAAGTTTGAGAATTTCACAGAATGTCACTGTAGCCCTAGGTGGTTGTTGTTGTTGGTTTTTTTTATTAGGGACAGTAGTTTCAAAAATATGCTTTCTCATCTCTTTTCTTATATAGTTTTTCTATTCAAAGCCTTGGTGTTCCCTCTTTCTGCCTTTCAGTCAGTCCACCCATGTTGTATCTCAGTTTTCTGACTTTAAACAGATCACAAGACTTACGAACCAGATAAGAATCTAACAAAGCTTCACTTACCAATATTTTTAAGTGTTTTGCCTTCCCCATATTTTAGGAGTGATGTGCAGGTAAACCAGAAGGGATAGTAAATAACCATGTTTCAAGCAGGATCGAGAGTTTAATACCAGCAAGTTCTGGACATGACCAGCCCTTGTTGGGCTCAGACTCTTGATTACGATACTGAATGATCTTTGCTCTCTATCTGGCATGACTGCTGCTATGCAACATTTTCATGCAGCTTTATTGTTAAAATGCAGGTTATCACGGCAAGTATGTACTTTGGCAGCTAATTTATCTTGGTTTGTTCTTCTTCTTGCAGATTTATTTGTTTCATTTTTAAGTGTGGTGTGGCTTTCTGCATACTTCCAACACCAGCAGATGTTGCTTGAGGGAGAAGCTGGACTCCCCAGATCCATCTGTCGTCGTTGTTTGCCCAAATGGTTCTCTGGGGATGTTTCTGTTACCAGTGTTTCCATGAAAGCAGGCTGATGGCTGGCTGCACAATCCCCAGCCAGGAAGTCCCCTTGGCTGCTTCTCATCCAGTCCCTTTCTTCTGACACGTCCAGCTTTGGTGGCCTACAAGGAGTGAGGCCTCCTCCTGGAAGAGCTATTGAGTTCACTTGAGACACTGATGCAATCACGCTGTGTCAAAGTACAATGAGAAGCAGAAGAATGTTGGCAAGAGAAAATCCTGTGTAAGCTATGATTAAGACATTAACAGAACCGTTGTTTATTACTCAATTTTCCATCACAGCAACCAAGATCAGAGGTTTTGTCTTTTATCCCCCTATGAAAACCTTATCTGGATCAAGTTGAGTCATAGTCAGTTTACAGATTTTCCGCGGGACTCCCTCCCACGTGGGTTTTTCAAGAACTTGCAAATCTACTTTATTCAGCTCAGCCCTCTATGACCACCTCCTCCCCATTCACCACCTAAATCATTTCTGCGCAAGTAAGTCTGGATTTTGTTGCTTACTGTTTGTTTTGGAGCCACAAGAAACACATTTGTCTTCGAAAAGCTTAATTTCATTTCAGAGTAATTTTAAGTATGTCAATTTAGAGCTGCTCTGGTTTTATTTTTTTTCTTTGGTTTCAATATATTGTCATTTTTACATGTTCTTGAACAATCCAAAGGGATTATATACTATGAAATATGAAATTATATACTAAGAATGTTGTTGTCACAAGAACAGTTTGCTTCCACTGTGCGATGACTGGCAATTCGCTCTGTATCTGTTTACAACTGCTGCAGAAGCCATTGAGAGAGCTGACTACTGCAACTAAAAGTGTCTGTGCAGAGTGGTGCATGCAGTTGCTTGTGGTCTGAGCTATCTGGATGTAAGCCAGACTGGTCTGGATATCAGGTAGCTGCATTAACCAAAAGCTCAGAGCTGTGTTGGTAAGTCCTGCAGAGAGAGTGGTTATGGTAAGCATGAGCACAGCGTCACACTGCTGCGGTTTCAGTTTTCATATCAGAGCCGGCCTGCATCCTGGCAGCTCAAAGTGTAAGAGTAGGCAAGCAACTCTCCACACCCATCCATGTAGACATAACCCTTGAGGTATGTATAAGGTCTTTTAATATTCCAGACAGGGCATCAGTTCCCAAATGCTCTGTCTTCTCTGGGTTCTCAATTCTCCCCCCTGTTCTTTCTGTTAGATGGAATTCCACCTCCATCCTGATGCGTGCCCAGAAATCTATACCTCAGTTTGGACAGGCAAGGCTGATAGCTCTTGTGTCGCTGAGGGAGAGCAGCACCTGGAAAAAGAGCAGCTGGTTCTTATTAGAAACAAACTTCTTCAAGAAAATCAACTACTTATTCAGGAGCCTCAGCTCAGGCTTCCTTGGCCCTCCAACCTACCGCAGCTCCTCATCCAAGGCAGCGCTTCATCCTTTGAATCTTTTTGTACTCTGGTGTGTAACAAAAGACTGGGATGTCTCACACTCAGCCATATGCAGACTGGGATTTGATAGACACTAGATACAATTTTGCAGGACAGTAAGACATGCTAGCACCGTTAGGATAAGCCGGCATTGGGAGCTGCAGCCAATTCCTGAAGCACCGGCTATATCCCATTTGTGGGACTTCTCAGCCTCACGCTGTTACTGAAGCCTCTTGCAGGAGCTGTGTTACTCCTGTCCCACTCAGCTGGTGCCACTTCTCTTTTTTTCTGCCCTGACAGATCTGGTATCTCCTCTGAAGAGTGAAAGGGAGGAGACAACACTCATGAGCTCCGTACCTCAGCTCTGCAGACCCCGCTCTTTCCCCCAGAGCCTATAGCACAAAAAAGGACAGCACAGCACATTTTAAAAGGTGGGGAGGTCACAAATAAACATGGAAGCTGAGGGAACAGAGCCTTGAACAATTATACTAATACAGTCTATAGACCTTGGGGCTAACCCTTACCCGTAAATATCTCTGTATTGCTTCTTGGGAGCCTTTATTTCCCAGTGTGAGAGATGAGATAATAAGCACTTGGAGACATGTTAAAGTGATGTCAATCAGTCCACAGCAATAAAATACCAGGGAAGGTCTTTGCAAAGCTACAAAGCTGCACCATGAGAGTCTACCCTAGCTTTTGGTCTCATCTTTTTTTTTTTTCTATTTTAACATGCAGAACCGAAAGAGATGCTTACCCACAGCAGCAAAGGGGAAGTCGGACAACAGTGAAGAGCCATCATTTATACAATCCAACCCAGAAACAGAAATGAAAGAGACAGAAGACGACCAAAAAAGAAGAAGTGCACACCCGAGAGCCTGTACCCAGAATGCCAGTGCTAATGATAAGATAGGCTACCTGAAAGGACAGGAAAATCCAGACATCCACCTACACAGTCTTCATATCATGTAGCATATGTCTCAGTTAAAATGGAGAAAATATCTAGAGCTGTCTGAAGGGCAAAGAGAAGAAGCTAATCATCAAACTATTCAAGCTTCTCCAGAAGAGAGATTTTTAAAAGTTGGAGAAGACGACACACCACAAGCACATAGAGCAGGAAGAAACGGATGGAGCTACTTTCAAATTTTAAGGCATTTAATCGAATTCTACCATCAGAATTTCATCCTGCCTCATCTCGCAAGTTGATCTCTGTGTGCAGATGTCTCTGACTTCGGTCTCCTTCTTTGAGGATCAGGGCCCCAGGCAGCAACTGGAATCCACAGCCCCTGACGTGTGCCCTCTTTGCATGCTTCATCTATTGCTCTGTTCAGCTCGTGAGTTGAAATCAACAGCACCTCACAAAAATGCCTTCCTATGCCATAGGGATATCTGGGTTCCACGTGCATTGGCAGGTAACCTGGGACTGAATAAACTCTGGCCAAGAATTTCAGATGGAGGTGTCTGTGGCTGGGCTTCTAAATCTGCATGGAGACAACTGGATAAATGATCAAGCATGCTGATCATTTTCAAATTGCCATGAAAATCACTCGTACTTCACCAGTCTGAGTATTAACTAACATCTTTTCACCCAGGCATGGATAGCCTTTGGCACTGGCACATTATTGCAATGTTGTTGGATGTGCTCATCAGAAAAGATACACATAGCTGAGTATATCACCATTTTGGCAGAATCCCATTTAACTGAAAGAACGTTTACAATGAAGTTTCAACACTCAGAAAAGCTTTACGAACTTAAGAATGTAGTCTGTGTATCTTTGGGCTGAACAGGGTATTTGGTTGGTCAGCACCCTGTTCGGGCCCATTCATTTTCCATTTCTTCCTCTTTTCTCTGCTTTCTAATGCATCAGTGGATAGCTTCTGCAGACAAGGGTGTTTTTGCACCAGATGCCTCCTCTTCCAGCAGAAAAATCAACATACGGAATTTACAACACAATTAGCAGCTATCTAGCATGATTCTGAGGGTACCACACTACGATACCATGTCAGCAGTCTTGGTTTTCTACCAGACTATCATTGAGAGGAGTCCTGTGTCACAAAGTTCCAGCGTTGCTGAATCAGTGTGGAGTACAGGGGGAATAAATATCACACATCTTGCTGTCACACCAAAATACCTATCAGCTACAGCAGAAATTTTACCAGGTTGCCAGACACTGAGGAGGCAATACTACTGTGCTGGCAGCAAAAGGGGGCTGTATTGCTGTACCCTTGGGGAATGAATCTGGAAAGTCTGGAGCATACTAGCAAGGCATCTAACAAACACATGGTCGAACAGGAGCCGTTCCCTTCACTGACAGTACTCTTATGCACAGAACTAACCTGGTGTTGAAGTCTTCTGCCATGTTGGACTTTGCGGGGGGACTGAGCCCTTCGTGCTGTATCTCCCAAGTTCGCTATGTCCCAGTGCATAGCACCACACGGGACAGGGCATGAGGACACTGATAGTGCATTAGGTCAAGTAACAGCGGTCTGTCACTCAGCACGGAGAGCTCGTATCACTATGCTACAGCCGTACAACACCCATTTCTAGCCAGCCGCCTCTGGGTGCCTTCACCTTTTTTATATATCAAACCTGTATGCCAGACACAACTAATTAGGTCATCCCAGATCAGACCAGCCCACTCTGTCTGGTGCCAAGATCACAGTAGGAGAGAGGGGCTATGATATGGCAATTGCATGACACTGATGTAGCAGTAGGGAAACATGAAATGGCGGTCAAATGAACAAGGCTAATACTTATTGCATGCAACTTTCCAGGTACGTGTCCACAGCAACAGTTCATGTCGTAGTTCACAATAGTGATACTACAGCTAGCACTATTGCCAGCAAAATACTGCATAATTTCTTTCATTAGAGGAAACCGGTAAACCAAAATCACAGTGTGTCATGGTTTTTATCATGGCAAAGCTGAAAGCAGGCTCTCATTGGGCAAGTGTGTATCATAAATGACGAGCCTGATCAGGTGGTGATCACCCCTTTCTCTGAGAAAGTAACTTCTGGATCGTTACATTTAGTTCATAAAATGTAGAATTCTTAAAGAAATGAAGGATATTTTTCTCAATGGGTTAGGAAAAATTATATGACATATCTTGGATTTTAATTTAGGTGTATGATCACATGAGTGATTAAGTGAACAGAAAATAGAAGTAAAACAAATAATAAAAAGGCAAATTTACCACTGTTTATCTAGAAAATAAAGTCATTAAGTAAAAAGTAACAAGGGTTCACTGAAAATAAATGTTATAGACAATCTTGAATATTAAAACCCCAACATATTATATCTACTCTGTTTTCTTCATGCACAAGTTTCACAATGCCATAAATGAAATGTTGGAAACAAAGCCCTCCAATGACTTGAAGCTGGCACAGACAATGAAGTGGGGGGGGAGCCCTCAGCCATTTGTCCTCACTGCAGGGTCGCCTTCAGCACACAGGTCCAGCCGAGTACCAGAGGTGCAAAGTATCGGCAAGTAAAAGACACACCACAGATCCAGAGGGTGGTAAACCCAGTTTTAGGGTGCTCAAAAATGTAACCAAGTGATGAAAGCGCTGAAGTGATGCAAACTCATTTTGGCAGCTCAAGCTTATTGAAACATTTCTAAAAGGACAACTTTTCCCTAGCAGACTCAATGCTGGTATGTGCATTGTTTCTGTGTAATCCATCATAACGTCAAGGCAAATGAGGCAGTTTAAGGAACAGCAGCAAGAATTATCTGGAAGAGTGGTTTTATAGAGAAAGGTTAAAAGAGCTTAATACATCTAGTTTTGTTAAAGCAGAGGTAGATGGAGGCATGTCTCCAGCCAGCAAATACTTAAGTAATGCAAACCTTAAGGATGGGGAGGAAATACTTGGGCTTATACATATGGGAACAAGTAGGAGTAAATGAAAAGAGGGTGGGAAAAGACTGAATATCAGAAAATCTTGTTGGCAGTGAAAAGCAGAGCTTGTACAAACTTTTCAGGGGAAGTGGTGGGAATTCTTTAAGTTACTTAAAAAAGAATTTGAAAAATACTAATAAACAAGCTACCAGGAGTAAGTCTGTACTAGCAGAAAAGTTGACTGGATGACCCAACGGCCTCCTCTCCCCATTTCTTTCTTTGCTTGGTTTATTTTCAACCAATTGACAATGTAGAACATTTGGTAAAAGCAAAGAGAAAGTAACCTGGGGCACATTCACAACAGAATGCCAATTTAAGAGACTGTATTTCCAACTGTGAGTTCCTGTTCTCCCAGCAGAACCTGAGAAAGGGACCCCACGAACATTTCTCATTTATTCAAGTGCAACATCACCTGGATTTGATCCATGTCCCACAGAAGAGGTAACCCCCTGCAGGAGAGACAAGGCAGTTCAAACATTGGATTATTGCTTTGGGAGTCTGTCAGGCAGATAACGTCTAATGAGTACCAGCAGTTGAAGAGGTGACAGCTTCTAACTAACCGCTCTGCCACTCCCCCAGAAGTTTCTGCCTCCACAGCAAAGGTGGCAGGACAGAAACCACACATCTGTATTTTAGCAGTTCTGGTTCCTTGCCCAGAAAAAGAGTATAAACTATCAACGAAAGTAACTTCCATGACAGTTGGATGCTGACACTTGGGTGTGTTTAGGAGGAATACTTTAAACTACCATAGCTCGGTAAATGTTGCAGTCTTTAAGTACACACCTTCCCACTGAAGGTAGGCAAGACTGAAGGTAGACCAACCATACCTCTTCTGGTGTTAAAGTTACTCTGTTTTAGCAATCAAGCTAACAAAGCTGACAATGGCTGCAGAATTCAGAATACGGCTCCCCATTTCTGATGTGTTCTCCAGTAGAACAGGGCATTTCTTCACCTGATGAGTCAGCTGTTGAACTTTAGTGTCTAAGTATTCGTGCAATTTCTGTTTATCAACACAAGTACATTTCCATAAGAACTATATTCTATGTCTCGTCATAGTTTCTTATAAGTTTTTTTTTTAGTAAAGGAACTGTTTTTGAAAAAACTGTTCAATAGGCTCAAGCAATACTGCAATATCCAAATGTTAATATTTATATGCACTGCATGCATAAACCAAGCAACTTGAAGAGCCTCAAACATGTATGAAATAATATAACCCAGATTAATTCAGAAATAAATTAACAGAATGCTTTTTGCTTTATCATTTACAGACATTGAACCATATTGTATTGTTTTTCCTGCACAGAAAACAGTGGGAGTTCTGGACAAAGATGAAAGGGAGAATGTGTACTGCAAGCTATTTGTTTTCTACACATCTAATAATATCTTCTGAAAAAGACATTCTGTATATAGAACAATTAAAAACTGCCCATATTTTAATGCTGTAAGGTTTAAGATTCATACCATACCATAATGGTAGGACTTACAGTTGTTCTCTCATTTATACCACGGCCTTTTTTTTTTTTTTAATAGCACAGTTGGCATTTCCATTTTTACTCCGAGGCAGATTTTGCCATCCTTACATCTTAGTTTCATTAGAGTTCCCATTCATTTTAGTGGGTAGGATGCTCTACAGCATGAATTACAGTGAGAAAGTCTGGCTGCTCCGTTGTGCAACACTGGATTTCAAATACAAGAAATAGAAAATAGTTGACTTCTTTTTCCAGAAAAGTAATGCGCATACAGCAGAAGCCTAGTTAAAAAGGTAAAATCAAGACCATACAGGGTCCACTGTAATAAAGAAGCAGCACTAACTGCCATTTGTCTTTGAGCTCTTTACTTAGATTTGATTGTGCTCTTTAATGTACATACCTATCCCCCCCAGACATCAACATGTAGGCTTCTGCTCCCAGATCAGGCTTTATATTTACTGTGGTTTGGGCGGTTCTGAGAACTGTGAACAGAGACTCATGCTCCTAAGTCACTGATTCATGTACATCCTTTTTCAATGCAGCGGTCAAAAGATCATGCAAGTTTGAAAGATTAGTAATTACACAGAAGCCTTTAACTTGATTCCTTATGCATCTTCTAGAAATGATCGCTGTTGCTGGGGAAGGCTTCGACCCAATGTTTCTAACTTCCCATTTCTCCCTTGAAAATAAACCTAGTTGATGCTGTGGCCATAGTTCAACAAAACAACAGTATCCACAATTTCAAGGTATCTTTCGGGTGTTTGAGAATAAAGAACCATGTATGTTATGATTGTGCAAGAGCCATAACAAATGTTACTATTTTTAGTTAGGCTGTGCATTAGTCAGTCCCTTAGAGACTCTGCATCTATTACACTATCCAAATCTATTATGCTGTTGTGACAGCTGAAATTCAACCACGTGTTCAAGCACTTCAAACCCAATGTAACATGTTGATCACACACATAGGGAAATGAATGATTAAGGAATGGAGCATGGGTGCATACAGCTTTTTACTCTAAAAAGCTAAGCCAGTTCATCAGTGAACAGAGACTATTTGTACTACAGACTTTTCCCTCTGCTGCTTTATCCAAGATTACTTTGGCAGTATCAGTCTTGATCTTGGACAGCGAATACCCAGAGCAAGCTATGGCTGCGGTTCCCATCTCTTACTGGCAGCCTCGCTACACCGCACGCCTGGTATCACAGCTCCTTTCAGCATTGGTGAAACGTACCCATTTGCCAGTGCAAATGTTGCACCCGCTTGACAGATACCAACCTCGTACTTGTAACAACGTGCCTTCTCCCCCACTGCAAATTCACTTCATGCATTTCGCAAAGGCCCTATGGCCACCCGTGTCGCTGAAACGGACGGTGACAGGTACGCGTCTTTCCTCAACGGCGGCAGACGCGCGGTATCACGCCCTTGCTCTAGCACAGAGCCTCACACTACGCCTCAGGCGTGCAATACCTCGCTGTCCTCTGATTTTATTGCTGGCGAGAGTGCTGCGCGGCCAGGCCCGGCCCGGCAGCGACGGGGCGGATTCCCTCACTGACAAGGGCTAGCGACATCCCTGCCCCGCGACATCCCGGGCCTCCAGCAGCGCGGCCGCGGGGCGGGAAGGTAAGGCACGGGAAAAGGACATAAACACCGGAGAAAAACGTCCCCGCCGAGATGCCGTTGCCCCCCCTGGGGGGGGGGGGGGGGGGGGGGGGGAGGGGGGCCGCCCCCGCCCCGCCAGCGAGGCCGCAGGGCGCCGCGCACAGGCCGCCCCGCGCACCATAGGAAACGGACCTCCCACCGCCGCGGCTGGCCAGCGCGCCGCAGCCCTACGCGCAGTCACCCTCCCGCCACCATCTTGAATGTGGGCAGGAGAAGCCCCGGTGCCCTCCGTAGGGAAACAGTAAGAGCGACAACCCCACCCCTTCAAGAGAGGGGGAGGAGAGAGCACTAAAGAGGCGGGATGACCCCACCACGAACAGTCAGCACCTGCAGAAGACCTGAAGTCACATTTAAAAAAAACCAAACCAAACCAAACCAAACCAAAACAACCCACTCCCCGAACTCTCTGCCCTGGATGGGGGAAAGGGGCGGCTTGCCCGCACTTAAAATGGCACCTGCTTCCGCCCTCCCCCGCTAACCCCGCCCCCTCAGGCAGGGGGCGGGGCGGCGCGGCAGCAGGTATGCGCCTCTGTGTGCGTGTCTCCGCGGGCGCGCGCGCGGCGCTGGCCAGCCACCTCCCCCTCCCCCTCCTTTTCCCTTCCCGCCCCGCCCGCCCGTGACACACGCGTCAGGAGACGCAGCGCGCTGCGGGGTGCCCTCCCCTCCCCGGCCCCGCCCCGCCCCCTCCCCCGCCCCTCCCCGAGCTCCTCCGCGCGCGCGCCGCGGCCCGGCCGGAGACACGGCGGACCCGCACCGGCTGCGGCAGCGCGATGACGGCGCGGCGGGAGGCGGCGGCGGCGGCGCCCGGCTGCCCCGGCTCCCCCTTCCCTCGCGCCGGCAGCTGGGCGGCTGCCTGGCGGGGCGCGGCGCTGCGCTTCGCCCTGGCGGTGCTCCTCCACACGGCCCGGGCCGAGAAGGAAGGTGAGACCCAGATTTCCCTTCCTTTCTTGTCCTTCTCCTCCTCCTCCTCCTCTTCCTCCGGCGGCGGTTGCGGGGCCGCGGCCCGCGCGCTGCCCGGCGGCGGTTGCGGCGGGGGGGAGGGGTCCCGGCGCGGGTGCCTGCCGGGGGGCGGCTGGTGAGGCTCCCGGCCTCGCCGCCCTTTCCCCCTCGGCGGGGCCGCCGGGGCCGGCTGCCCGCCGTGTGGCCGCCGCGCGGGGAGTCGCTGGCGCTGCCCCCCCCCCCCGCCGCGGCTGCCGAGGTGCGCCGGCGGGTCTGCGGGTGTGTGTCTGTGTGGTGGCGGGGGGGAGTCGCTGCCGTTGGGGCGAACTTGGTGGGGTTTTTCCTCCCTGACAGCGGCGGGGATGGAGCTGGAGCTGCCCTTTAAAAAGGAGAGAGGGGAAAGGGGGGGGGGGAAGGCTTTCTCGCGTTGAGCTGGTTTCCCTGCGGCAGGCTTCCAGCAGGAGACCAAGCCAAGCCAAACAGATGGGCAAACCTGCCTGAGAAAGGGCAAAAATGCACGCTCGGAAGTGACAGCGAGACCCCCTTCGCCTCCCCGAACTTTTGACAGGTGTCTGACACCTTCGCGAGGTCGATGGCGTTGTCTCCAAACTTTAGTGAAAGTCAGACGGGGACTTTTTAACTTCTAGTGGCTTTGATTTTGGCACATTGTCTTTTCATTGTGGTTTAACAAGGAAAAAAAGCCCCGAGCGAAACACCTAAGCATATTCTGTAGCATTGCTGAGAACGGCTTTCAAGCATTTCCAAGGTGCAGACTCATGGTCTACTTAAAAGTGTGGCTGTGTGGCGGTGTTAAAAAGCAGCAGATAAATGTAATGCATTAGACAAGTAGGTGAAACAGATTTACTTCAGCTGACAGTAGAATTTACTTTTCAAGCAAGTTGCTGCACTGGAGGAGGGTATATTGGAAGGAGATTGAAATGTATCAGGCCAGATGAGGTCTGAGAGGATGAAACAGAACAAGAATAAAAAAGAGTAAGAAGGGTATGGAACAGGAGTTTAGCAAGGAGGTTTTAGTCATGTCTCTAGACCAGACCTGAGGGAAGAAATGCGTCCTAATAATGCATGTATCAGAATAAATGTAGATATGCCCTTCATTTTCTCACGAAGGGCTCAATTTGAGTAATTTCCTGGTAACTTGTTTTTACAAATATGATGATGTTGATATTAAGGTGATAAAAAAAATCAGTTTTGCATCACAGCCACTCTTGTTCACTTGACTTTGTCTTCGGAGAATTTAACATTTAGAAGACACTGTGAAGAAGATACAGTATCCTTAGAGTGATGAGAATTTGTAAGGCTGTCAGTTCAGTCTGTAGTGTCTGGAGGGACTAGAAAAGTTCAAATGCTTCAGAAATACCTATTTTTAACTCTGATTTTGATTGCATTCCTTTACAAGTAATAGCTTATGTGAGTTTATAAGCTTTATTAGTGATGTCATATACTGGTATGGTGGAATTGATTCATGCCCTAACAGTTGTGACAGTTGGGGCCATGGTCTGGCTTTGTTCATTTGTGAAGGAGATACTGTTTTTTCTCTATGGACTTCCTTGGCATTCCTAGATAAACAAAGGCGGGTTTAGATTCACAGATTTTGAATGGATATGATTGATGTCCTTCAAGGAATAGTTTGTACTGATACCATTTCCTTCTATTGATACAGTCTATTACTTGAAACTTATCCCAGCAACACTTCTGTCATTTTCAAAAAGTGAATTTGATTCTCGTACAGAACATAGATTTTTTTTCAGTCTTTTCTGATTTCTGACACTCATTTTTCTTCCCAAGTTTTCTGCTGCTTGAGTGTAGTCTGTGAGTGGTACATTTAAGCTCACTAACAAGTCTTGGTTTGCTGTTTTGGGTTTTTGTTGGGTTTTTTTAAATTCATCTTTTATGGACTCCGTAAAAGAATTCCTTGACGATCTGCATTTGTGGGTCACCGTTGAAAACTGTTGTCTTGGAGTCTTTTCCTTTTGCTGAGTGCAATGCCCGTTTATACCCTGGATAAAAGAAAGTGGAGTTTTAAAGCAAGACAAAGTCGAAAGTGACTTGTGAGATCCGGTCCCACTGATCTTAAACTACAATCTAAGTGCCGGTCTGCAAGGGGCAGTAAATGAGCATAGGAGAAGGAGGACCAGCTTGGACAGTGGGCATTTAGACCAAGGTAGGAGCTCAAAATGAAACAGTAGTTCAGAAGAAAAGAGGGGAGGGTGTTTCAGGCTCTGTTCTTCAGTGCCTTAGCCTCTGCCAGGTTTTGTCAAGTTAAACAGAGTAAGACACAGTTTAAAAAAAAAAAAGTGGAACTAGGGAAATAGCTAGGAATATCCTTTCTGTCTCCCAAATGTGGACATACGTGTTTCGCTACAGGAAGGAAGCTGTGGAGAGGGATTAGAACTGAGGTTGTGCATTCTTGCTCCTGTACTATTTCTACACTGCTGAGTCGAAGGTGGCTGTAGTAAGACACAGTGCAGTATATATTCCAGGGAGGTTGCTCTGGAAAAAAAATTGATAGAAGCAGGTGCTCAGATGAATGATAGGAGTGAGAGAAGAATAGATCAGCATATCACAAAATAAAGTGAAAAATAGAGGTGGAGGACACTATTTTCCTCTTACCTTGCATGTACACGAGGAGAAACTGGGGGAAGGATGGAGCTGATGCACAGAAGAGTATGCTGGCTTCATCCTTCTCTGGAGAAGGAGCAGCAAGCAGTTCTTTATGGAGCTGTCACAAGTAGGAAGAAGATTGATGCTGGAGTATTCCAGATTGACATGACTGCTTCTAGTCCCCAATCTTAGTTAAAGAGTTTGGGGGTAAAAATGTAACATAAACAGCTTTGCCATTTGTCTAAAAGCAAAAAGCAGAACTGAAATCCTCTGTGTATACAAGCTGTAAATCAAACTCATGGGGAACAGTGATATTGCTGTACACTCTCTCTGTGCTAGAGAAATAGAACTTGTGGAAGATATCTGGTATCTGAACAAATATGAGAGCAGAGAAAACTGCATGTGGACCAGCCAAAAAAACTTAAATGTCAATTTCAGACTAAACACTGATGTGTGACTTTTCTCTTTTCTTTTTTGTCTAGCTGGGTCCTCAGTGCCCAGTTATTGCTGAGGAATGAGTAAGACTGAGAAGGTTGTAAAATTTTTTGTTTGGTTTTTTTCACTTAGGAAATCTGTGAACCCATAGTAAAAGAATGACATGGCAAGAAAAAAATTCTGCATTCAGTCTCAAAGAGCCTCTTGCCATTTAGGAGGGGCAAAAATAACTTAAGTGTTTCTTTTGCAAATACATATGATTTTCAGGCTTTTTGTAGGCTCATCCTTTCCTAGTGTAATTATCACGTTCTGTATTGCCACATGGATTGAGGACAACTTTCGGTTTATATTTGAGTGTGTGCGGTTTTTGTTTTCGGTTTCGTTTATTTGTTTTGGGGTTCGTTTCTATTTTCTAGTTGTTGTGCTTTTGGGGGGGACACACAACAGCCTTCTGGGTTTCAGGTTGAAGGAAGCCATAGTAATGCCATAAAACCCATGGTCAGTAAAATGTTTTGAAGACAAATGTCTAACATCAGCATGCTTTTTTACCTGAAAATTGTTTCGTGTTTGTTCCTTTATTTATATTAATTTATATTAATTTATATTAAAAAAGAAAACCTTCATTTTATACAACAGCGATTTTTAAATTTTTTTTTTAAATCACTTTTTATTTGGCCAGCTGACTGAAAGCCTGTTTAGACTATTTTGATAGTTCTCTTACCTACCCACCTGCTCACGAGATTGGTGCACTTAGAGCAAGGTTGATATTTAGGCTAGGTTCGATCCCTAACTGTAACTTTTGAAGTTACATCTTAGTGCTGGATCTGGGAAAAATTTCTATTTAAACACCTAAGAACTGATACCAGATAGGTCAGTGAAAATGTGAAATGTTCTTTTTTTTTCTGAAGCTTGACATATTCTCTGCTAGCATCCTAGAAACTAAGATAGTTACTGAGTGTAAATGATAGATAAAATAATCACAGAAGAGTGGTAGGGAGGTGTTGTCATTAGAACAGTGCACTGGGATGCTGGAGTTCTGGTTCCATTTTTGTCATTCTGTCTAATCTCAGGCAAGTAGCTTTTCCTTTTTGCTTTTTGCCAGTATCCAAAATGGCAATCCAGGATACTTCATATGAGTATTGAAAGTAGACTAATGCTGGAAAGTGATGTGGGAGAAAGCTTATAAAATAACATTATAAAAAAACCTCTTCACATTTACTGCTTGTTTGTCATATCCTGCTGTCAGAACTAATATATAGCATGCTACCATTTATTTTAATGCTAATGTTTTGACCCTGAGTTAAATCAAAATGTGATCCAGAAAGAATGACCTCAATCAAACTGAAAACACTCTAACAGCTGAAGTAGCACATCGAAATCATGAACAGTGTCAGGAAAACACAGTGAATAAAAATTGACCATGCTGTCTCACTGTGGTTTTGAAACTTAAGTATGGGAGAACTGATTAGGTTTGCGCTATGTCTTTGCTCTCATGAACGATAAATATTAACCATGTGCTTGGATTGAAAGGTCTCATACTTGTCTGCAGAATCTTTGGGCTAAATTAAATATAAGGAAAAATTGTAACGCAATGGACAGGAAGTTGAGACCCCGTGTTCTCCATGACCTTCTGTGTAATCTTGAAATGGTTGCTGTTCCCTCCTCTGCATCTCTTTCTCCCTCACCAGTGTCCAGTTATATTGCACATGTGAGGCAGACTGAGGTACCCTCACCTATAGAGGTCGATTGAAGGATAGTGTGCTGCAGTTCAGGGCCTTGGATTGTAAACTCCTTAAGGAACTTGCTTTGTATTTGTATAGTGCCTAACATGATGAAGCCCCTCCAAAGTTTGCAGAAGTCTAGAGGCATTACTTTAAATAAAGCTTTCAGTTGTGATTTTTGTGATTGATTGCCAGTATTGCAATATGGGTTGAGTCATTTGGATACATTTGTGCATGTTAAAATTTCAGCTGTTTGCAGTAAAGCTTGGACATTTGCTGTGTGTCACTGTTTCAAAACCTACCCAGTTTTGCTCTGCTTAAAGCGGTACGTGTTATGATTCCGTGGTGTGATTTACTAAGTTTATAAGTATAAAGAATCTTTCAAACTGTAACCTTGGTAAATCACCTGGGAGTTTGACAGTGAATGGTGGATGTTGTGGTTCATGCATAACCAGCAGTAAAAATTGTGTGACTGAAGTGCAAGCTAGAACCAGTTTGGTTTGTTCCTGTGTTTGTGGGTTCGGCAAGAACAAAAGTCAGTAAAGATCCGTTTGATTTCTCTTGCTAGTAACTGCTATCCAGTGTGGTGCCTCTGACTTTGTCAGTCTACAGCGTGAACTTATCTGGGTGTAACAGGAGCTGCAAGAAGGTGTCTTTTTTTTACTCTAAAAGACAGTATTTGAAGTAAATCTACACTCTTCATGGAATAAGTGGAGGTACTCAGAACTGGACTGGGTAATACCTTGAGCAGCCTGCTCTAGCTGGACCTGCTCTGACCAGGTGGCTGGGCTGGAGGCCTGTGGGGTCACTTCCAGCCTGCATTACCCTGTAGTGCCACCTACCCTGTAGGTGAGTGTGCTGGGTGCTTATTAGGGAAGCAACTGATTCGATCCATTCACCTGTGGTAGTCACCAAATTTGAGTTTAAACTACAGTTATTTTAAAAATCCTTTCTGTTTTTTCTAAAAATTTGTGTTAGTATTTCAGCATTTTTAATTATTAATGCCAAGGTAGAGGATGCAGAATTTCTTCTTGCATAGGGAGTATATCAGTGCATTGCTGGAATGGTCTTTATTTTGTGATTGACTTATTTAGCATTAGTAATCTAGCTTGTTAATTTGGAAATAGGAACATAGTTCAACTTAGTTTGCTCACTGTTGCCCACCTTTCTTAGATGGAGTAATTGTTAACAAACAGCCTGGATACGGAGGCAGTAATTCTTGCTGCCAGCTTCCCTTTTTCCATTTCGTAAAGCTTGTAAACTGAAAATGTAGATGCCTGATTTAAGAAACCAAAGGAACCAATGAACATGAGAGTTAAAGGGGAGGTATTTCTCTTTCTAGTCATAAGTACAGGCAAAGAATAATCCTGTGTCAGATGTGGGTTTGTTAGAGGCAGCTGGTAAAATTTTAACATGCGATGCAGGAATGTTGGGTATTTCTGTTTTCTGAACTGTCTACATGGAATAATTAGTGATTTACTGACTGTAGCAAGGATGTGATGCAGCATCTGCATTTAATGCTTTTTAAATCTGTTTTTAACATTTTCTGATAAGCAGGCTTGAATAACTTGTGCTTTGGAATATTAAAAGGACTAAACCAGGATCGTGCACACTTGCACCCTCTCTCTCGTTTTAAAAACCTTGGATGTAATGGGGAAATAGCAAAGAGCTGAAGGATTGCAATGAATTCCACTCTCTGAAAAGGAGAAAAAAATTGAGTTTTACACTAGTTTGAGATTTTCCTGCTACACTTACCAGATCTATCTTCTCACTAAGACTATCATAGAGGCATTTTTAATACCTCTCCTCCTACTGCCTGGCATGCATAGCAGTAGAGAACCAACCGAGAACAACTGGAGTTTTATGGTATTTATTGAACTGGTTTTAAGGATACCTGAATGAAATTTAATGGAAGGAGGTGTACAGGAAATGAAACGATGTACCTAACAGCTCCTTCTGTCTACGTACTGTATGAAGTTACAAAATGTTATTTGATAGAACTGTTTACGTGATTCTAATACAACATGCTGAGGTTTTTAAAGTTATTTGATCAATGTATCCATTAACTATGCTTCATAAAGCAATCTGTCTTAACAGTGGTGTCTTAAGGCTTATCTGAGGGTTTTTTCAGTTGAACATCTAGATCTATGTTGGACTGTACAGTTTTGGTGTAATAGAATGTGCACAGACCTTTTAAAGTTACTTATACTTAAAAAAATCCCAAACAACCCTTGGCTATAGGGTTTTTTTAAAGTTGTTCAAGTCAGGAAGTACACCTAATAGTGGTGTTAAACAGATTAAATCACCATTTGAGGGAGTGATGATATAGTAGGAGACGAAGTTGTAGACAAGTATGGTACTGACTGAAATAATTTGAAACACTTGTTTCCACTAAACCTCATATACCCATTGTTCATGAACTTGACTTTTTAGATCCATAGATCTGCAGTAGAATGGGGTCCTTGTAGAGAAGGGTGGTAGTGAAGAAGAAAGTGGCTGAGAAAAGTCCTCAAAGAGGAGGTTTTTAAAGAGGGAATTTTAGCTTTTGAAAATGGAAAGCTTTCTCATTTCCTTACAGGCATACTCTGTTGGAAACATCTCAAGGTAGTTTCCTCACTGTGAAATTGGATAGCTTCAGTATAGTTTGATGTGACTGGCTTATGAAATTTATTTATTTTTGTAATAGATAAGCTGCAGCCTGAAAATGTCTGGCTCAGATTGAAAATGATAGAAGATACTGATATTGAGATAAAGAAATCAGCTATTTTTCATGACATCTGCTTTCACTAAGGGATTTTTGGGTCCCCCATTTGAGATGTTGAAATAGTATGTTAAATTAATTTAAAAATTGGTTACCTGAAGCTTGTAAATATGAAATCATCTAGCAATACAGAACAAGTCTTAATGAATCGGTGATTTACACCAAAATACTGTACAAATATTTGCAGGTGGAATTTGTAGTTAATGATAAAAACTATCCAGGCAGCTAGATAAACTGCAGGGTGTTTGGTTTTGGTTTATTCCCAGCTGTGGTTTGTGCTCTACCTTGGAGGCTGGTTACAAGGAATTCCTCCTGGCTCTATTCTGGGACCTGTTCTGCTTAATATCTTTGTCACTGATCTGGAGTTGGAGTGTACCAAATCTGGGGAGCAGTCAGTATGCTCAAGGGCAGGGCTGCACTTCAGAGAGATCTAAACAGGACAGAGCAATGAGCTGACAGGACCTTCGTGAAATGCAAAAAAGACAGATGGAAAGTCCTTCATATGGGACAGAATAACCACTTGCAGGGGATACAAGCTGGAAATGCTGTACATGAGTGAGCAATGTACCCTGGCAGCACACAGGAGCGTAGCCACTAGACTGAACAAAGTGATTATTCCTGTTTACTCAGCACTTAATAGACCACACCTAAACCACTGCATCCAATTTTGCTCTCTACTGTCCCACTGGAAGGCCGCAAAGATGGTCGGTGGACGCATGACCTATGAAGAGAGGCTGAGGGACCCAAAGCTGCATGGAGATGAGGCTTTGGAGGGACCTCATGGCAGCCTGCCAATATCAAAGTAGAGGTTATGAAGAAAATGGAGTCAGACTCCTCAGAGATGCATGGCAGGAGCCTGAGAGACAATGGTCATAAAGTGAAACAGGGGAAGTTTGTTTTGCACCAGGAGGTGCTGGTCTGTGATGATCCGAGTAAGAAAGGCACTCAGACACTGTAAAATATCATTGAAAATGCTATTTATTAGAGCTAACACTATAAAGAGAGAATAATATAGATAATCTTACATCTGTTTTGATGCTGGGAACCCTGAATTGTGCAGCATCAAACAGGCCTCCAGTCTGTGTGCAACATGCTGTGCAGACCCATAGAAAG
The DNA here is from genome assembly GCF_018139145.2 of Gymnogyps californianus. Lineage (NCBI taxonomy): Eukaryota > Metazoa > Chordata > Aves > Accipitriformes > Cathartidae > Gymnogyps > Gymnogyps californianus. The sequence continues at coordinate 72,726,865 of NC_059471.1, read as the reverse complement.
GGTTACCCCCTGTTGGTCCTTTGAGCTGTTGTTGGATTTCCTTACAAGAAAACAACTCTATTCGTAATTTCAACTGCCAAGCAGAGAGGATGCTCACATGAGAACTTCTAGTTGCACTTTTAGATAAAAGCAAGGCCACCCAGGTGGCATAATTGCCGATACCAAGTGGGAGCTCCCTGCAGGCTCCTGTGTTACAGTGAGCTGGCTGAGCTCATCCTGCAGCCAGGGGGTATGTGCAGCACAGCAGGGGCCTGAAAGCCAGCCTGTACAGGCAGCACAGCACAGGCATGGGCCTACTCAGCTTAGCTCTTGTGTGGATCACTAACTCCTCGATGTATTATGGTCTTCTGGTCAGGATCACTACAATGTTCTGGCTTGACATAATGAGAACATATTTCACCATGAGGATAGTCAGGCATTGAAACAGATTCCCTGGAGAGGTTGTGTAATCTCTGACCGTGGAGGTTTTCAAAGCCCAGCTAAACAAAAGCCTAAGCAACATCATCCAAATTCGGCATGCACCGTGCTTCAGGAGAAGGTTGAGCTAGATGACTTCTTAAGGTCCATTCCACCCTGAATTGCTCTGTCTCTGTGTTTTGTGTCTCCCTCGTGATCTTAAAAACTTGGTTGGAAGTTGCAATAACTTTGTCGCGACTGATGGGAATATCCATAAGACAGGAGAATTCTGGGTTTCTGTGTAACTCCATGGTGAAATCAGTGCTAAGGTAATAGTAATTTAGATGTAATTTAGATAGAAGTGGAGTTGTAATTGGATCAAGGAAGTTTCATGTGTCACTGCATCACTAAAGAAATGTGATCATAGAATAAAAAAAAGACCCTGTCGGCCATTCCTTGTTTCTATATTCATGCATCACATAGGCTTTATTTATCCCCTAGTTTTCATTCTTTCTCTTGAAAAATTTGTTTCAACAGGAATATTTGTATGCCACCTTTCATGCAAAGGATAATATAGCCATTAGTTTCCATCTTTGCTAGCTGCTGGTAATATGACAATAAATTGGATTGTGGTTGACAAGTTAATATACAAGATGTATTAAAGTAATACATAACAATCTGTTCAACTTGTATATCTGAGAAAATACTGAGAGATCTGGATATTGAATGTTGCCAAGTTTGGCTGTTCCTTTCTTGCATCAGGGGACATGGAGTATTTGATCCTCATTGGAAACCATTTCCTTCTTGTATGTTTGCTTTGGTGTTCTGGACCTGTGTGTAACTTCAGTCTGGGGAGCCATCAATGGGCATAAATGACCATTATCTAGTGAGACCCTTGCCCCCAGGCATCTTGCTACTTAATGTGGTGATAGAAGGCACTGAGACACTTCTTGCCCTCTAAATTGTTGCTCCTAAATATAAGATAATAAGGAAGGTGTGTGGTGAACTTTTATATTATGATATAGCTGCTTTTCTATTATCATATAGCTTGTCAGTTGCCTTCCATATAGCTTAACTAGGTCATGATCTACCCAAATAGCTTTGGCTAAACTGTATCTTCCGAAATAATGAAAAGATTAATAAATTCCTTGGTTTTGGGGAAACCTGGTTATGTCTGATGCTGAAGGAAAGATTGTTTTCATTGACAGAGACTGAATCTTTACAGGTGAAGTTACTCTGCCAATTAGTACTACTGAATGTCATTATCTGATGGAGAAAAGCCTGAAACTTCCAGTTCATCAGGGAAAATTTGATCAGAGTTCCAGTACTTGATGAGTCCCATGAATTCTTCCTTTGATTAAATTGAATTTCTCTAGGGAAAAAGACATTAGAGTAAGGAACTCACAAATTGAATTAAAAATTTATTTATTTAGCATGATTTAATTGTGCTTTAAAAGTACCTGTACTGGGAAAAAGAAATTCTAATGCTGAAGGACCATTTAATCTAGCAAAGGTGTGCATATTTAGGTTGAAACTTGGTGCTAGGCAGTAGAAACGAGAGATATTTTTGAGTGACGATAATTGACTGTTACCTTAGTTAAGGGGCAACTTAGAGTTGTGGGTTATTTGCAATCTTTAAAGCAGAATTAGATGTTTCTTCAAAACATATTCTGTAACTAAGCCTAAGGGTTTGGAATTATTGGGTGAAATTGCAATCTGTGTTGCTCAGGTTGTCAACGTAGGTCATCATAGCAGTTTCTGAAAGTCTGACCAGAAGAGATTATTTACTTCTGAGGGGTAACTGCTTCCAAGGTACTTTGGGTAGGTGAATTGAATTCCTGCAGTTAAACATACTTAAGCATTTCATTTCCATATGCCTACTTGCACCTTTAATTTTTTATTAACGTTTTCAGATTTTTTCCCCAAAACTGGAATTCTCTTATGTTGTTACACTCTTCTTGCCCTATATTTTATCTTCTTTCAAAACTTGCTGCAGTTGTTCTTCTCCACCCATTTCTTTTCTGGCTTTATCAGACATTGCGGGCAGCTTTTTCCTGCTGGTCTGTGTTCCCACATGGCAAGTCAGCAAACCGCTTTGCTAAACAATCAGTAAATAGCATTACTGCTACATCATTAACACTAGGGCTTTAACATTAGGCTTTTCCTACCTTTTCTTGACCTTCGATCATTGTATTTATAGACTTCGTATGGCAGCTGATTAAGCATTATCTTGCTGCTCTTTTACTTGTCCTCCAGGCTTAATAGCTGTTTCCAGTGGACACTTGAGTAACAGTTGCCACATGAACACCAAGAGGGTGGAGATGCTGTGCTCCTCCCTCCCAATGATTCTTCTCTCCAGTTGTAATTTAGTCTTAAACAAGCTGCAAGTGTTATGGAGCAAAATCTAAATTGATGTGTTGTCCAAGTTCCCTTGTTGTTCTGCAAATTCATGCAGTTCCACCCTGATAAGTGACAAAAAAAAGGGGGGGGAAGGAGGATCAGGGCAGGGAGGGGAGCAGAACCCTGTCACTCAGTAGGCCACTGTTTCTGTGTTGTAACATTGGTTAAGATGAGGGATACAAAGCATCCTCTGTAGCAGGTAGCAAGGTAGGAGTAGGAATTGAAAACTGAGCATTGTCCGCAGAGCATAAGCTGTAGCTTTTACCTGATTGCATTCACATTGCCAGCAAGACACTTAGGTGTTGGGAAGTATTTGTCTGGTGCTGTCGTCTTCCTGTTCTGTGGGGTTTTTTGGAAACTCTGAAAATCCCATCCTCCTTCCTCTTTTCTACAGTGTAGAGAACAATTCTTGCTCTCTGTGTAAGTTTATCAAGGTCATTAATCAGCCTGGATATACCTTTTAAGTAGGTCTTTGCACTGTGTTGACACAATCCATTTTTTTGAGTAAGTGGGTTTTGTGGGTCTGTTCAGTGGCTAATTTCATAAGAGTGCGCGTCTGGAAGGCTGACATTAATGGTAATAGTTACAATTGTTGTCAGTTAATGCATTGTTCTCCTGAGGCTGCAGAATCTATGAACTGACTGTAATTTCTTGTAAACTACATATTAAATGTTTCTATATGCTGAGAAGGTTAGAATTCCCATAAGTCCATGTTATCTGTGCACACATCAATTTGCAGTGCTACATGAGTAGCACTTATTGCCACAATTAGAAGTTTCTGATCTAAAATTTGAGAAGTGAAGTGTGATGAAGATTTAAGAATAGTTTGGAGGAGCTGCTGCTTTCCCCCTCTCTCATTGCAGGACAAGTTATCTTATTTTTGAGGCTAGTTCCAATTATTTTTTGTCTGTACAAGCTCAATAATGACGAATTTATAGAGGTATAACCTAATTTAGCATATTGAAATTTTAAAATATTTAAAATCGCCATCATTAGAAAGAATAAAAAGCTGTAATTTATATGGCCCAAAGCCAGAAAAAAGGATGCTATTTGCAGATGTTGGGTTTCTCTTTAACTTCCTTTTAAATTTTTCCCTCTCTTAAATGATGTATGAGAAGTTTCCGTGAGTGTCAGAAGTATTGTCCTCTTTGGCTTAAAAATAATGTGCGCTAAAGTCTTTCTCCAGATGAGAGAATTATTTCTCCTTTCTTTTTTTTTTTTTTTAATTTATTTAAAAATGAATGTTCTCATTCATACCCCCCTATGAAATCTTCATGAAAAAACAGAGTTGGATATTATTTCCTGAGAAGCATTTTGGAGCCAGCAAGTAGATGTTTTTGGAGGAATAAATGAAATTATTGAAATGTTTAAAAGTAAAGCACCAACTTAAAGTAAATGTTTTTAGTAGGTATTTTAGAGTGTCTAGCAACTTTTAAAGTAGTATTTGATTTTTTTTTTTAAGTGAAATTTTATTATATTTGTTGCTACTATCTGAAAAAGACCATTTTGGTCAATGGCAGATAACTTTTTAAACTTCTTAAACTTATTACAAAAAAGCCAGATTAAAATAAAAATTGCTCTAGCTGAAGTGGATGAAAATGCAAATTTCTGTAAGGTAGAAATACAGGCTGAGTACAGAATAAGCATCTGAGAATAAAGGTATTTGAATAATGTGTGATTCTTTTTTTCTGACCATCTAAAATCATCTGAAGTAATTTTCTTAGAAAAATAACTAAATAAAAGCAGACTGCTAGGTGTAGTACGTGTTTCTTTCAGTGAGCTTTTTTGTTTCTCGGTATGTTTCTGTAGTTTTATTGCAAGGATATATCTATTACACAACACATCCAATCAGTGCAAACTCTGTAAAAGAAACCTTCAAGCAGCGGCACCATCTTCTGAAGTGTGAAACAAATGTCATGAGCCAGATGTGTGAACTGTGTCTTTAGGACAGAGACTGGCTTTCTTCCTTTCTCAGACTAAGCGGTAGCTTCATTGTCTGTCTGGGGCCTGTGTTCTGAATCAGAATTGTTGCTGTCACTTTCTGTTTTGTGGCTGGCTTTAAAAACTGAATTGATCACTGAATTCCTAAAAATCTCCATCAGCCTTAACTAAGGGGAAGAGATGAGTGGATGAACGCAATGTGACAGCTCTCCTTACTAGGAAAGGGCCTTGCTGTGTAAAGAAGCTTGTCTTGTATCTAAAGTCAGAAATGACACGAGTAAGTTAGCAAAAGATTATATGCAGACTTAGTTGGGTAACAGTGTATACACTCAAATTTGTGCTGTTGTGTGCTGTAAAACACAAATTATTTGACCTTTTTTCCCCCTCACTGTGGAATAGTGAGTTGTGCGCTCAGGTATTGCAGTGCAAGTGATCTACTGTCTCTGTTTAGCTTTTATTAACTTGGGCATAGGTTGGTGCATATGAACTTATTTGAGTATGTGTTGTGTAAAGTCATAAAAATAATTTTTTATAATCAGTAGTACAAAATGAGGTTTTTAGTGAAAATTCTATCTTTGTTATTTAGCTTAGTATATTGCTTTTTCGTTTCACATGATGATTAAACTGCATTATCTAGGAATGTTTCTGTTTCAACTCTAATATGTAAACAGAAAATAAAAATTTGGCAAGTTGGCTTTTTGATGGATGGTAATTAGGGGTTTTAATAAAGAAAAAAGAATGAATATGTTTCTATGTAAAAAAACTTCAAAGTGACTTATTTTTGCATGTGGTCTTTACTACTTTGTGTGTATTTACTGTCTTGGCTGTGATGGCTCTTCCTGAGGTCTGTTGGAAAAATTATTGATTTGCCTTTGTTATGGACTACTGGTAAAGAAACAAGCAAATTGGCTATGTAAGTGCAAGAGGATTTAGCTGGAAAGGAAGCCTGCTGGCTGGTGATTCTCTCTTGGCGCCTCTTGCCTGAGATTCACTGGCTTGTAAGAGAATGATCTTTTACATTTCCAGTGAACAGTCACCTGTTGGGACGTAGGCAGAAATTCAAGCTGATAGCTACACCGACTCTTCTGTCTTGGAGAATAGGCCTTTCTTTAAACAGCTTTTATTGTGTTGAACACTGAACTGGGACATGTTTCTTGAGGCTCACCAGACTTTTGTATTCTTGAAGCCGATAAAAATGGTTGCTTGCATTACAGCATACTACTGTTTTTCTTTATCTGTGTGGTATTTAATTTTTTACAATGTAATTTTCCTTTCATAAGAATGTTATTTTATCATTCTGTGTCCACCTGCCGGTATTTCACATGCTGCTCAGTTTTCCACTGTTCAGGATGATTGAAATTGTGTGATTGCGCATAAGCAGTTAATTCATAGTCAAAGCTTTAAAACCAACTCATCCAGTTTTAGTTGTGCTGCTTAACCGGTAGTGATACAAATGTTGTAATTACAATTACATAGACAGAAGTGAATGACATTTAGCGCATTGTAATTGGCTCATGTGGTTATAGCTACCTTGAAGTGAGCTTAGTCATTAAGACAAAGGGTTAGAAACTGGACTTTTAAAAAAACTTAGTGTAAATTAGGAGATATTTAAATAATCGATCTGGCCCTATTTTTTAGTAAGTTGGGACACTATTTTCAGAATTCGGAGAAAATTCATAGACTAGATGATACCGGCTTGTATAAATACAGCTTGTAAGAAAATTAGAAAATTGGTTTAGACAAGAGTTAAGGGAGAAAACAGTTCTTACAAGCATGTAAGAGGATATGTAATGATGATTAACATAAAGATAAATGAAAGCACTGTGTTACGGAGTAGCTGTTCCAGAACTAACTAATATTTCAAAGTAGTGGTTTTTGTAAGTATATATGCCAGAATATACATTCCTATTGAAATGAAGAAATTGACAGTGGCTAAATGAAAGAAAAATTTGCAAAGCCACCTTAAAAACCAGATCTCAGTCAGAGTATGCCTCAACCTGTGAACCACGGAGAATTTTTTTTATCGTTGCATACCAAGAGTCTTGGCATATTCAGTGGTCTTGCATTACATGCAAATTTATTCTGTTATGTGTAATTCAGGCACATCTAAAGACTGGTGTTGGCTAAAGTGATTTTGATATTAAGTTCCGGTTTACTTTGGAGAAGTGTAGGATTTTAAAAGTTTCTTCTTGTTACTTGATGCTTTATAGGTCTGTACTTTTCTTATTTTAAGCTAAAATATAAAAAGCCTTGGACAAGAGAATTAAAATAGGAATGTGTTTGAGCAAAATTTGGCTGCTAGCTATGTAAACTTGTGAGAAGATGCTGCTTGAGCTTTGAGGAATATAAGTGAATTCAGTATCTCTTTAGGCCACTTGTTTCCATTTTTATTACTTTAGGTGTTTACCATCAAACACTGTGATGTTGTTGGAAAGGGCAGGGGAAAGCATTCAGAAATCTACTGGTAATAATGACTAGATAGTGTTTTCACTGTTCCAGAAAGCTGTGGTTTGGGGGGCAGAGGTTACGGCTGTGGTGGTGATTTTTGTTTTGCCATTTTTTAAAGAGTTTGGAAAAGCTTAGAAAATGCTCTCTGTAGAAAAAGGTGTTTTGGAGCAAGTGGAAAGACCTACATTCATAGTCTTTTTTTTGATACCTTTTATGGGCTTTTCATAGAAAAGCTGACTTAAGCAAAGAAGTTGCATTTTAAAGGCTGTAAATTGAAAACAAACAGAAAGTGAAACTTAAAGTATTTTTAGCATTTGCTGTTGCTTATATCACTTCTGTTGATAGTGACCTACTGTCTGAAAAGAGGAAACCAGGATACGCAAGCTAGAAGCTGGAAAAATTTGACCCTGAAATCACTTAATATCCTAGGCGTGAGAATGACTGAAATTGTCACAGATTCTCATGAATCTGGTAAATTTGCTTCTTGTGGGTGCTTGAAAGGATAAAGGTTTTCTGCTGAGAGGAATCTGTGTATACCTCTTAGAAGAAAATATTCTGTTTAGCATAGGTGAGGAGGAGAGGAGACTGATTCTTCCGGCCTTGAAATCTGTGGATATGAATCTTCATCCTTTTCCTTCTTTGGGCTTTGAACATGCTAATAACATTTAAAGTTTGACTAGTAACTATTATAATCAACCTTCAGGGCTTCAATTGCCTGTAGGGTCAGGAAGAAATTATTTTCCTAATGTGTAATTTGGCTTCTTGGCTGCTGATTTGTGCAGTAGCAGATCACACTGTGACAGCTGAAATGCTTCCTACCCCAAATGTTTTGTTGTGCCCCTCTTGTAGCAGTTGCCAGTCATGTGGCAGGGGTGACCGAAATGCCACAGTCAGCAGTTTTTAATTTGCTGCAGTTTACTATTCCAGAGTATTAAAGTGTTGGCTACAGTATTAGACTGATAATGGAGCATGATGGTATCAGCCTGGACTTTGGGAAGAAGTTTTTCCAGGAGAAATTGTTAGGAACTTTGCAGAAACAGTCATCTTCCTCTGTAGCATGGGGAATGGTTCACCTAATACAGCATGCCTAAGTGATCTCATACTTAATTGCTTGCAGAGTCTTTTGGCATTGGTAATAACCTGTTCTCTAGTGGTGACATACATATTTTGTGTAAAGGGACAGAAAAGACTATTTTTGGACTTGCACTGCAGAAGCTTGTGAACTTACTTAGCTCAGGTAGTACAAGTGCAAATAGTGAGCAACTGCTTCTAATTTTGGAATGGGCAAATACCCAGAAGGAAGCATTCTGCTCTTCGGGCACCATCTGCATTTCACTTTGAAGAAGCCTTTGTCCTCTCTGTGGTCCATATTGGACAGTTTGAGAGCTGCTTTTACAGGGATTTGGGTGATTCTTTATGACTCATCAGTGGAGCTTTTTTAAAATGTAATTGGCTTTGCCTCATTTGAATGAGGTGACTCGTTGCTTCATCCTGAATTGAGAGTCTGAGAAGTCAGTTGCAAAAACAAGCTTTCATCTCATGAAGGTGTAGGTATTTACTTGTCATTTCCTTGCTTTGATGAAATAACCGATAAAGTAGAAACAAAGGCTTGAAAGTTAGTCTAAAACAAAGTAAAAAGTATAACCACAGAAACTTCATCACAGTCTCAGTTGAGATGCGACTGCTGCGAAATGGCCAGCAGCCAAGCTTTGCAGTGCATCTGACATCACCTGGCACTAACTGTCATCTGCTCTCTGAAAACATTTCTTAAATGATATAATGATGAATGGCACTTCTATTTAACAGTGTCATCCACTCAAAATGTTCTGTAACATCTGTTGCTTTGTTCATAAGTTGCAACAAAGATGAAATAACTGAAGAGTGGCTGAGAAAGTGTTTGGGGTTTACAGAATGGCTGCCTGCATTCAAGCTGCTTGGGTGGAAAGCTTTGGCTAGTTTCTGTGAGCTTCTGTGTGTGTTATCCTTGTGGAAGAATTGTTGCTACTTTCTGCTCTTTGTACCGACAGGGTGTCATATTTAAAACAGGGAAAAAAGCCTCAGGAAAATGCTAAGAATTTGTAATTTGATGAAATACCCTTTTATGTTTTACTGGTTGTTGATAGATTATGAATATAAAAAGCTGTTTTCTAATGAATTTTTTGTTTGTGCCTGATGTCACAGTCAAGTGCTGTGTATTCTTTGTTTCCAAAGCAGAAAGCTAGAAAACGAAAGGACGCCAAAAAGCCCAGCCTCAGCGGTGCAATTCCTTTTGACTATTAGGAAGGTGTGCTCGTATTGATAAATTCTTTTATTAAGTTGTGACTGTTAAACTTGCAATAAATCAAATACATGAGAAAATGTAATTTCATTCTGGATTTCTCCCTAAGTTAAAATTTGAGACTTTCCCCTCCATATCAGCTAATCTGTAATTTAATTTTTTTTTTTTTTGCACAGAGGATAGGCATGACATTTCTATGAAATTGTGATTAACTGTCATACTTTGCTTTTTAACCTAACATGTCAAAGGTTCATTTTCTTATGTCTTGCGCTGCAATTCACTTACAGATTTTTTGAGTAGTTTTAAAGACAAAATTAAGACTTGATATGTCTTACATATGTATTGCCAGTTAAATTGACAAGAATCCACTTGTTCTTTGTTTCTAGGATTAAACTTCAAAATGATAGCCCTAATCCAGTAATTTAAGTTTTAAAAGCCCAAATCTTCATAAGCTATAGGACTTGATCTCGTAACAGCTGTTTAAATGCTGTTTTGGTTTTGTTTTGGTTTTTTTATTCTCTTGCCCTATGTTCTGTATAGTTCTTCAATATAAATGATTGACCAAACCCCCAATTCTTGGATTAAAGATGACTTTTGTTTGTTTTGGAAATCATAACAATAAATACACAAAAAAAAAAATATTCTTGACATGACTGACTAGTACCACTCATGCCACTGTTAATATTGCAGGACATGCATATTGTTTCTAACCTGAGCCTCCCCTTCCCTTCTGTGGTGATTTTCACACTTCCACATGAGCTGGGCTGCTTTCTCAGCCTGTGTGACTAAACGTTAGAATTCTGAGGTATGGTAGCTTGGAAAGTAATTGTAAACAATTTTGTTGTTTGGGGGTTTTGTTTATTTGTTTGGGGTTTTTGCATACCAAAAGAGACTTTTGGAGATGACAGCAGCAATCTTTGTTTTATGTTAACTTTTACTTTTGGTCATATGAAAGCAAGGTTGTGGAGTTTGTACCTTTTAGGAGAAGGTACCAAAACATGAGGGGAGTCAGGGATGCAGAATGGGATGTGCAAACAGTGATATGTTAAGTAGCAGATTGAATTTTGGGTGCTGAGTGAGGTGTCACTAAAGCAGCCAGTGAGGAAATGCTTGGGAAAAATATGTGTCAAAAATAGTGTTTCTCTGTGTGGTAGGTGCCTTTACTCCTGTCTGCCAAGAGTGCTTTTTTCTTATTTTTGCTTTCTGAAGGTAATGTCACTTTTTTTTTTTTTTAAAACGTCATAGAGACAAGTGGCAATGTTGGTGACCTTATAATAATTGTTCTTGCTAGAACACTGACCTTCAAAGTGGGAGATGAAGGTTTAAATCTCCTTGTTCAGACTGGGATTCAGATTCCATCTTGCAGAAGCGCACACTATACTTCTGTGTGCTGGGAAATCTCTAACTTCTTCCTGTTGAAGTTGTTCCTCTTTGTGGAAAGAGGGGTGTGTTATCACCCTCTCAACTTCATCTAGCTGAATGGTAAAGGCAGTCATGGAAAAAGATCGTAGGGTAGGGGAGGAGTTATTTATAGGGATTTTTTTTTTTTTTTTTTTGGATACAATTTTCTGGTTTGAGGTTGTTACTGTATTTTATCCTGAAGACCTGCATTTGTGTGTGTGTGTGAATAGTCTTTTGGGGAGTAAAATTTAGACCTCTCTGAACTTTTCTTTCCTCTTTAACTCATGTTCATTCTTGTACAGATTATTATATTTTACAGCAAGGGCAATGCCCTTATTTCTTTGTCTTTAAAAGAAAGTAACATTCCCTACATTTTGAGAGGAATTGAAGAACAATTGCCTGACCAAACATTTAGAGGAAATGAGTGGAGGAGGAGAGCTTAATTTGAGGATCCTATATGTGACTGAGGCATGAACTTTTCATTGAGTTTAGTCATATGGTGCAAACACTTCTAAACTGTTTCAAATTTTATTATGTTACTGTGAAGATGGAGAGAGTTGTTGCCACGCTGAGGATTAGGGAACAAGTGTGAACAGGGCTTTCCAGAAGTACAGTTAAGATTTTAGGTGTATAAATGAAACTGAAATTCCGTTTGTAAGTGTTGGAATTCTTTGTGCGCTTAGATGTATTAAACTCAGTTGTTTAGGTACCCAGTCAGTCATATTGGTTGAAGTACTGAGTTAGCTTGGCACAGCCAGTTTTGTTAGGGAACCTAGAAGAAGTTGTTCACTTTGGAGTTAAACATTTTTGTGCCAAAAGACTGATTTGCAAAGTGTGGTACTTAGTAATATGAACAGCTTGGAATTGGAGCTCTCAAAGGAAAATTAATATCACAGATTTGTGTTTGGTATTTTGTTAGACTCTGCATTGTTATTTTGGTTTGTCATAGCTCTATCTACAAAACGAGGTACAGCAGATTTTAGATGTTTAAGTTGCTCTTTTTCATTTAATAACAAAATGTTTTTCTGTTAAGTTACTTAGTTTTTTGTTTTTCTTTGCAGCTTTCATTCAGTCGGATGGCATAATAGAAATGCTACGTTTTGATGAAGGAGACCTATTGCAGGTATGTAGTCTGAGTAAATAATCTGAACTAGCAATGTTTCATCATCTTTTTGATAGCTGCTTTTTGAAACTCATGGGTGAGTGGATTTTTGAAAATAAGCAAGCATCAAACTTAAGTCCAAAAAACTTTTGGACCTTCTAGAGTTATTTTCAACAGTATGCCTTGGTGTGTCCTGAGGTTCTCGTTCCCTCATCTTTTGTGTTGGGAAACTGGTGGAGTTTACCACAGGTTCTGTTTGACCTGTTTGCCCAGTTGTTTTTTTTTTTCCTCAGAAAAGCTGGGAGATGCTTTGTGTTTAAGACTCATCTTGATGTAGAGTTGGGATGCAATTGGATAGCGCAGCTAGAGGAACTGGCAAGTGTTGCAAGATTGTGAAATGTAAAGGCAGCCCTTGGGACCAAGTCACCACTGGGTTTAAAGAAAGTTCAAATTACTGCAGTGAGGTAATTGCTGTTGCAAATACGGACTTTTCAGGTATAATGTTGCCATTCTTGTCAGCTTTCTTTTGGCGTGAGTCAAAACAGATGAAAAGTTAACTTTAAAGAATATGTGCTGATATTTTGAGATGGTGGTAGTAGTTGGGATGAAATACATAGCAACATGGTTTTGATACTTTAGAGCTATGTAGTTCTAAAGTTCTGTTGACTAGAATTTCATACACATATATTTTGTGGATTGTATTTATGTTGAGAATATCTTTTGTTAAAATTCCTTGATGATGTTAGTACTGATAGTTGAGAGGGAGGAGAGGAGAAAGCAAGCAATTGATTGTTTAAATGATTAGAACACATGGCATATGACTGTGTTTAACTTCATTGGTTACCAGTGCAGTGCTTGATTTAAAATTCCTACCTCCTATCTAGTCTAGAAGAGTCAACAAATGTAAAAGCTGTATAGTTCTGGGCTTCTGATAATATTATTTGTTTCAGATTTATGAAGGTGTTTTTTCTTTTTTCCCCCACCCACCTAAGTTGTTTGGGTTTTTTGTTTGGCTGTTTAGGGTTTTTTTTTTTTTTTCCTTCTTCCATTGCTTGGTCCTTAATGTAAATCAAGAATAACTTAGTATAGATTTTTAAGATTATAATGTACAAGGATAACATCCTTGAAAATTATCTAAACTGGTGACAGAAAAGCTTGCAGTTAAAAACAAACAAAAAACCCCAACAACCTCCCCCCCCCAAAAACAAGCAACCCACCAAACAAGCAAACAAAAAAGCCCCAGGTTACTCTTTAAATAGTTGTTTTGATGTCATGTGCTAAACACATTCTCATAATAGATATCTATGTAGGCTTATTTTTGGACATGTAGAGTAGAATGGTGGAAGTTTTCAGTGTAGTGGTTACAGTCTCAATTATTGCAGTTTTTGACTCAGAATATTTCTTCAACTTGCATGGAAATACCATATATCAATATAAATATAAGAGAAAAAAATCACTTGGCTTAGTTTCTTTTCTTTTACATACTCTGTTAGAATATATTTTGTTCGACAAGAGTGGTTTAATAAAAATGACAGACAGGTGTTAGCCCAATTTTTAAGATAAAAATGGTGTAGTCAAATTCACTTACGTACATTTTAGGTGTTTTTTTTTTTTTCCCCAGGATTTCCCCCCCCAACTAATTAAAATTAATCTTACAAATCTGAGATTATTTATTTATTTTAGCACTCTATTAATCACTATAGTTCTCAGGACTAGAAAGTAATGGTGCTGCTGTGAACCACCTCAATAATTCATATAAAGATGGAAAAGTAAAATGGATTGTTAATCATTCCAACTTTATTGCAAGATGCAACAGACAGGAAAATTAGTTTAAATATTATGGTGGGACAAAGTCAAGCAGTTTTGGGTGTTGCACTGTAAACTTTGCAGTGCTTTGAATTGCATTTGGCTGCCACTTATCCTAGTACACTGCTGAATATTTATTTAAAACAAAGCAAGAGAGACAAAATTTCTAATAAATGGTTTATATGTTTTATATTACGGTTGTGGCTCTTAAGCCAAAAATACCTACATAAGTGAAACCAGTTCCTTTTAATCAGAATGATACAGCATGTTTTCTCTAGCTTACAATTTATTTGGTTTTTTTCCTGTAGATTTTAATATGGTGACCTCTTGTGACTACTTACTGCAATTAAAAAATAAAACCAAAGCAAATACATTGTAAAAACAGATTTACATCTTGTGAACAGCAGTTACTAAAGTTTTAAACCTACTGTAGTGTCATTCAATGTTTCTCTTTCAGGCTCTCTGTAAGTTTTCGCAAATGTTTGTTGATTGTAGGTCATCCATCATTACAGCACAAATACGATGATGTAGTAGTAACTCAGTATTGTCTAATGTTATGTCACCTTCAGGTGATTTTTTTTTTTTTTTTTTTTTTAGTATAAAAAATAACCAGTTCGGTGCATAAAGTGATTAATAATCAGTGAAGTGTCAAAGCCATCTCCAGTCTTGGTTTATTTTTCCCCCCTCAGAGAATTTGATATCTTTACAGTGGAAGCAAGCCCTTTTCTTGTTTGAAGGAGTTGCTTTCCAAGTAAGGCAAATCAAATGCCGAGTCTTAGATAATTTAATCATTAGGGATTCCTGCCACCTCCCTCCAGTTAGAGTATATCCTCGTGGTACTGCTTTTTGTACTTATTTGGACTACATACTTTTGGTGAAACACTCCTTATGTGTTTCAATCACATTTTAGGACTTTTGTTGTAAAAAGTAAATGAAATGTGTTGGAAAATTGGGTTTGACCAGACTGACTTAAAACAGTTATTTATTGAAAGAGCATAAATCTTTAAATATTTAAGTAAAAAACCCTTACATTTAGTAAAAATAAACTGGCAATGGAAATTTCATTATTTCATGCTAGTGGATAACAGTAGTGAAGTAGAGACTGAACTTTTTGGGTGTGGACTTCTGGTATGTGGATTAGAAAGTGCTACACCATGTAGCTTTGCCCTCTGTCTTAAGAGAGCAAAAGTGAGAATTTTATTCTTTAGCATACATGTTTAGATTAAAGGTTTATGTCTGAATAAATTTATGCTACTTCTGCCTATGGATTAAATTACAATAATGAGAGAATTTCCTAATTCTGTCTATTCTTCACATCAATCAGTCCCGTTAAGGACTCAACAGCTTTTTGAACTCTTCAAGTAGTTTATTTAGATCCTGAATGTAGGGTAAGAATTGTATTAATGTAAATTGTCCATTGCTCAATGTAATATAGGGTTTGGGTTTTTTTCTTCAATAACAGGCAATTTGCAGATGTCTATATTATTGGTTGGCACTTCAGAGTCATAGATTTGTTTGGTTGGAATGGACCTCAGGAGATCACCTAGTACTTTCTTTAAGTAGTGTTGTGTGTAGGTGGACTACCCTTGGCAGATGCTTGACTCTTCTGTTCTTAAAACCTCTAGAGAAGTAACTTCCACAAGTTTCCTTAAGTACATATTTGTTTCATGCCTAAGCTGGTTTTGCTGCTGCTTTTTTCTCCAATATATATTCAGATGGGGTTTTGTTAGGGTTTTTTGCCCTCTTCATAATGATAATTTTGTACTAAAAGACACCTATAGCTTCTTCATGCAAATTTTTAAAAACACACTGTAACTTTCTTTACTGGATTTTTATTTATCTACATGCTACTTAAAGCGTAGCATTTAATGGGGACATTAGTATTCTGAGGCTTTGAGAAAGGGCAGAGTAGTTGCTTCCCTGTGTAATAACACTTGTTTTAGTAATTCCAAAATGACTTGTTAATTTTTGTCAGCATTTTGTTTGCTCATATAGTTTGTATTTCACTATGCTGTCCAGACACATTCTTTTCTTTAGTGTACTACCGCTTAGTCGGTTATTCCCAGTTTTAGATTTGAGCTCTCCTTCAGCTGAACTTCGCCTTGTCAGTGTCAGGCCGTCTCCTCCGTGTGTCCTGATTATTTGAACCCTTGTCCAGACCTGACAGATGCTTCAAGCCCTTGACAATGATGTCATCTGCAAATATTAGGAGTGCTGAAATAAACTACAACTGTTGCTTTTAATAATTTGTCCTTTCATGTTAAGCCAACATACTGTCTCACTTTTTGAGGACTTTATTTTGAAAAATGAACAGTAAAGTAAAATTTATTTTTCAGAGCAAAGTTTTCATTTGCTTTTAGTTCATAAAGGACTATTTCCCAGGTCATTCTATTTATTGTGAGAGCTCTTGCCTTGGGTATCTAATGTTTTCCTGCACAATGTTGGTGGGACCACTATTTTCCAGAGTGAGTGATCTTCTGTTCAGACTAAGTGTTTGGAAAGTACTTCTGGTTATGCAGTAGTACTCTTAAAGTGGCTTATTCCGACGATGAAAAAGAAAAATGGTAAGACTCTTCAGTCAAATTCTCTTAACGTAAATCACTACACTTACCCTTGCTGCAATAATCTTAAGTGTATGAAATGCCTTTTTACAGGCAAATGCCTAGAAATTGTTTTACTGATACTACGGGTTTGCAGAATAGCTAAAATAAGGGAAAAAGACAACCTGTGTGGTTATATATACTTAATGCGTATTTGCTGTCTTTGTTCATAAACTGCTGTAAACTGCTAGTCACAAAAGGTGGTAATGAGAATTACAATGGTCCTAAATGTCAAATAGACGGAACCTTAAGATGATTTGCAGTGGCTTTGCAACGAGGAAGCTACGGGACTGAGTTACATGCATGGGAATCAGCAATGCTTATCTCTTACTGGAAGAATTTTAGTATTTTCTGCATGATCTGTACTTCATTCTGTATGGCACAGTAAAGAAGTATCTTAACAGAAGTGGCAACCATTCAGTTCTGGTGTATCAGTGATAGTGTTTTCAGGGTGTAAAGTTTAAATGTATTTTTTTTATACATTTGACTGGCTAGACAGCAGCACTGCAGAAAAGACCTGGGGGGTCCTGGTAGTCAACAAGTTGAACATAAGTTAGCCATGTGCCCTTGTAGCAAAGAAGGCTGCCAGCCTACTGAACTGTATGAACAAATGCAGAGCCAGAAGATAAGGGGTGTGATTTCCCCCCCACTTAAGCACTTGTGGGGCTGCAGTTAGAGTACTGTGTCCAGTCTGGGCTACCCAGTACAAGGAAGGCACTGACATACTGGAGCAAGCACCACAGAGGGATACCAGGATGATCAAAGGGCTGGAATGCCTCTCATGTTAGGTGGTGTTTTGTCAGCCTTTAGAAGAGAAGACCAAGGGGAAACTAATTGCTGTGGGCAGCGTAGAGTTGACAAGAGCCAGATTTTTCATTATGCGCAGTGGAAGGATAAGAGGCTTTGGACACAAATTTCAGCATGAGACGTTCCAAACCCATGTAAGAAAAAAAAAAAAACTTTTAAACTTGAGGGTGATCAAGCACTGGACCAGGTTACTCAAAGAAGTTGTAGAATTTCTGTCTTTGGAGATATCTGGAACTTGGTGGCCCAAAGCTTTGAGCGACCTGCACTAACTAGACCTCACATGAGCAAGGATTGACTAGATGGCCTCTGGAGCTTTCTTCCAATGTGTGTGATTTTTATAAAAGAATAAAAGCCATCTCAGTTCATTGCCATTGCTTGTGAGCAGCTGAAGTCCTTCTGCTGCTCAGAAAAAAATTGCAGTTTCTTCTTCTTGTACAGGAAGAATTGCCATCCCCAGGCTTTAGTTTAAAAATAATTAATTGATGCCCAGGAGTAAGTGACTGTTGCAAAGCCAACGTCAATAGCATGTGTTGCATCAGCTGAAGTCAACTGATGTTTTTGTTTCCTAATGTGAGTGTGGGTCATGAAAGAGCATGGCAAGAATGACTCAGTTCAGTCCACTTTCAGCTACCTTTCAGATTACAGCATCCATTTTTTTCATTACCTTAAGCAAGATATTCATCATTAATTGTGTTTCTTTTAATTATCCTACTTGTTAGCATACAGCTCATGAATGCAGCAATGAAGAGTTAAGCTGCCATCTACGTATCAGTTTTGTAGCTGTCTCTCAACATTTAGTTGCAAGTGGCACGTAGCTTTTCTACAAGAAGGAACCAGCCTTACTATAAAATAACAATATGTAAAATGTTCTGAAAGAGTCTTTTAAATTAGTGTGGATGGTCTTGTGTAGGAATACAGAAAGCTTTGGTTGTTGAGAAGTTTGGTAACGTTAAATGTTGGGGCTGTCCCGGACACTTACGTGGACCTGGCAGATATGGCACAGGGCATAGGAGAAACTGTGTGCCCTTCTGGATGTCAGTCTGAGACCAGGCAGGTTGCCCTAGGACATTAATCTCAAGTGGCAGCAGATGCCTATGTTTAGATGACTGAATATAGTGCTAGGTAATATGACCTCTTACCAAGAAGTGAAGAATAGTTATTATAACAAACTGGTGAGACATTAAAATTAACCTTTTTTTTGGTTGTTGATTGGTTTTTTGGCAGGATTTTTTTGTTTTTGTTTTCTGGCTAAAGTTAACAACCACGGATATATCTTTAGAGACAGCCTTCGGACTGTAAGGTGTGATTTTTGATTCTCCGGGTGCTCAAGATTGTTGTCTGGTATTGTTCCACAATAGTACTGAGTCTGTAAGGTGTGCTTTTAGGTACAGATTCTCTGTGAAATCTTTCTTGAGGATATGAGCCTCTGAAGAGAAGTTGTTGTAAGTCCTGAAACCGGTGCTGGCTGACTGCCTTCAAATTTTCTAACTCACTGTGTGCAAGTTGTCTCAAGATCTTTATTCTGAAATCCCTTTGATTTATAGTTTAATCCTTCTAAGGTTATATATGAGATAAATTAAGGCATGCAACTATTAGTAGCAACAGCCTAAATGCATATGCTGTCTTTAAATTAAAATAAATACATAAATAAATAAAATAATCTATCTCCAAGACTTGAATACAGCCTTTTGCATGGAAGGATTGTAAACCCCCAGTACTGGTAAAAAGGGTGATTTTTCCCTCTCCCGCTTCTTTTTCCCACTCAGTTGTATATTTCTACTGTTTCTTTTGTGCTAACCTTAGTTTTTGTTGTTAGGCAGTCAGTTGGATCAGGAAACTAATCCAACTGAATTTTTTTTTGCTGTAACTTAGCTTATTATATCTCTTGAAATATTAATAGTGTGCACGTGCAGCCTTCTGCGTGATCTGTACATTGCAAGGTAGTATTTTGTTATTTGTAATACTTCTCCCATACAGATAAGATTTAATAAATTTTTCCTATAAATCATATTTTGCTAATGCTGCTCTATTACAGATGTATCCTTTACAGGAGAAAAAAATAAACTGTATTTATTAAAGAGCATAATTTTATTTCTCTTTATGTGATAAACCGGCAGTATTCAACAAAACCTACACTTTAAATAGTGGCTTGATCTGGTGCATGGTTTTAGTACTTGGCATTTATGTTTGACAGTTTTGTGCAGTCACACAGGAAAAATAGCATGCCAGAATGCAGCACAGTAGGTCCACAATTTTACTTGAAGATCAAATTTAAAAAAAAGTATTTAGAACATGTAACTGAACACATTTGTATGTTTTTGTTTACTGCACGACTCTAAAGATTGACGTGTAATAAAAATGAGTGGTAATTATAGAAACTGCCACATGAGATTTATTTTTGGTTTAGTTCCATGATGCTATGGTTGATGAGCTGCTGAAGTTGGTATGCTATTTCTTTGCTCTTGGTCGACCCTGATTTTAAAAAAAACCAACCAAACAACCTAAAAAAACCAAAACAAAACCCACACAACAAAATACCCACAAAAAACCCCCAAACAAACCAAAAAGCAAACAACCCCCTGCTCAAAACACAAGAAGTGTCATTGAAATTAATTTGTCATTTTGCTTGTATTTAACAGACAACTGAAAGCAAAAACCAGGCTTGTCCTTATAAGCGTGAATCTTTGATGGATTTTTGCTCTTAAATATATTTCAGACCTATGATGTCCTACCAAAGTGATTTGTGATTTTAAACTTTATGTACAGATATTAGACTAATATTTTCATAGCAAATCTGTAATTTCAGAACATAGGAGGGAAAACTTGAGTATATGATCAGCCAGAGAATTTAACTCCCAACAGTTAACTACAGCCATGGCTACATAGTAGTTCAGCTGTTGTCAATGATGTGTATTTCCATTTGTTTCTGTATTTTTCTGGAGTTAAATTTGATCTCCACTGCCCTCTGTCTAAAAGTTGGCCTGGGTGGGGTCTTAGACTAAGACTAGTATTAGGGGTATTGACTGCCAGTTATGATGCTTAAAAGCGTAGTTAACAAACAACCTTCTCTAAAACTTAATAAAACATGCTGTCTTGTTAGAGCCAAAGCTAGTTGTCAAGGATGGGACAGTGTTAGTAATGACTATTTTGATTGCCCTGTTGTAGGATCTGAACCTGTTAGCTCCATCATCTGACTGTCAGGTAACTGCTGGTAATTTAATTATGTGCTTTAGTTATGTTCCTAAAGAAAAATCAACTACTGAAAGGAAGGTTGTATTTAATTGTAGTGAATAATGCACTTTCAAGGACATTGGTAAGGAATACAGGGTGTTTATACATCTGTTAACTTCATAGAGTAAGTTTGGTGGTTGTCATGGTTTAACCCCAGCCGGCAGCTCAGCCCCACCCAGCCGCTCACTCACTCACCCCACCATGGGATGGGGGAGAGAATCGGAAGGGTAAAAGTGAGAAAACTCATGGGTTGAGATAAAGACAGTTAAACAGGTAAAGCAAAAGCCGTGCATGCAAGCAAAGCAAAACAAGGAATTCATTCACCACTTCCCATCGGCAGGCAGGTGTTCAGCCATTTCCAGGAAAGCAGGGCTCCATCACATGTAACGGTTACTTGGGAAGACAAATGCCATCACTCCCAACGCCGCCCCCTTCCTCCTTCTTCCCCCAGCTTTATATGCTGAGCATGATGTCATATGGTATGGAATATCCCTTTGGTCAGTTGGGGTCAGCTGTCCTGGCTGTGTCGCCTCACGCCCCCAGCCTGCTCGCTGGTGGGGTGGTGTGAGAAGCAGAAAAGGCCTTGACTCTGTGCAAGCACTGCTCAGCAATAACGAAAACATCCCTGAATAATCAACACTGTTTCCAGCACAAATCCAAAACACAGCCCCATACTAGCTACTATGGAGAAAATTAACTGTATCCCAGCCCAAACCAGTACAGTTGTATAACAATATTTCACAGGAACAGTGTCTCAGCAATTTTTCGTTGTCTCCCTCCAGTAGGCAGGAAAGTCAGTGGTGTGAATGCACGGCATGGAAGAATGGATCTGGTGAAATCAAGAGAAGAATGGCTTTAAATGACTGTGCTGTAGTAAAAAAGAGAGGGATATACGCAGTTGTTTGATAGGGAGGAATAGCAGCTGATTTCAGTTAGTAGAGAAAACATTCAAAATGGATTTGGGTCATTTCTGGGTACATCTGCATTACTGATTGTATTGCATAGATCTTCAGATCCAAAACTTCCTCATTATCAACACTTGGAGCATACCACGTACTACACGCATCAGAGATGTGCACAAAGCTCATAAATGCTGAGACTTATAGAGCAATTTGTCTGTTAGCCTAGATCAGTGGTAGCTGGCTGTGGTGAAGATCGGTGTGCCTCTCAGCTGCAGTCAAATAACTGAGGCTGTTTAGTCCTTATAAGCAAGTGCTAGTCTGTTTCTACTGAGTAGGCTGTGCAGCATCTCTTGCAGAGCCCTCAGAGCCAGGTGTAGTCTGATGTGCTTTTAGAGAGAATGGGTACATCTGCAAGCTGTAGGCAATAGTTACATAGTTTAAAATAAAAAATAAAAAAAGAGAAAAAAAATTGGAAAGGCAGACAGTGATTCGTGGTTGTCAGATTTATGATAGAAAAGTAGATAATAAGAATAAGCATATGTAATTATAAGTAGCTGTTTGAAGCTTATTAAAACCATTTTTAAAATACTCAAGCAATACATATTTTCTGCAGAGCTTATAAAATCATGCTGTTGTGAACTAGAGGAAATCACTGGCTTAATGTTTTGAACAAGTGCTTGTATGAAGTGTTAAACCAGCTTTTGACACCACAAGTCCTTTTTGGATGGAGAGAACATATTTTCAGCTGATTCACTTTGATTCAGTTTCTTACCTATTTTTTAAGTTGAGAAATTAATGGGTGGCAGTTTAAAACTGGAAGGTTTGCTCTCACCTTCCCAGTCTGAGGAAAAAATAAGGTATGGAAGGTAGAGATCTGTTTTTTCTGATTAAATTCTTTAGATTTCAGAGCTAATCAATTAACTTGTTAGGCAGTACTTCCTAGGAAGTTTTAGATACAAAACATTTTGTATCTTAAGCATTCATCAATTAACTAAAACTGATGTTAAATTTCTTCTTCCTTCATTTTAATTGAATTTCTCTTACTGTTCTGAAACAATTCACTACAGGTTGTAAGTATTTACTTACTTCTTACTGGAAATAGAAAATGGAGGGTGACATCAGAAATTAAGAAGCTGAACTAAAAGCTTATCAGTATGTGAGTAGTATACCTTAGCTAGGAAAACTTAATGGAAACATTTGCAAGCCAGTGTATTTTAATGAAAAATAAGAAATGCCCTGTTTTCTTAATTACAGTGCAAATGTAATACGTAAGTTTTTAAATGAAAGCCTGCTGAGTTTAAATGAAAACTTGCTAATTTTTAAATTATAATAAAATTGGCAATATAAAACAACTTACCTTGTCTCTTAGCATTCTGTTCAGTGAGGAAAAACTGCACTGATCATGCTGTACTGCAAAGCGTAATTCTTGCGTTCCTCTTGCAATGTCCCTTTAGCAAGGCAGTCTGCCCCTCTATTTCAGAGGTTTTAAAACAAAAAAGCTAATTGATGCTCTGCCTAGACATTTAAAATTGCAAATAAATCCTCAAGTTAGAAACGGCTTTGTTTTACAATGGTAAATAATACACTTTCAGCTTTCTTTAGTTTGATACAAATTGGAGGGTCAATAAACCAAATAATTTCATTTTAAATCTGAAACATTACTTAGATTTACAGTCCAGAATTGATCCTTGACATGAATCAAACATTAATGTTTGTGGATTAAGTGATTTAATAGTAGTAATTATAAAATTTCAAAGAAGTGTCTCCAAAAAGCAAAATAAAATATAGAGTCTTTTATTAGAGGAATTTTTAAGTAAAGGTAATTTTTAAAGAATTATTTTAAGAAAAATACTTTTATCTTAGGAAAAACAAGGAAAGAAAGTGTAATTTGTAGGTGAAATAAAAATCGGTGAAGTGCCCAACCATGGGACTTGATTTTAATTCTGAACTGAGATATGAAAAATTCACATTCCCCTTGCAAACAAACGGCATCCTTATACTAGAGATGAGCTGTGTCAGATGCGCCAAGGTGCACCATAGACTTTATCAGACCTGTAAGCTTTCTTCCCACTCCCAGAAGATAAATACTCATCTTGGCCATGAAATGCCTTTAAGAGAAGGACTGAAATCCTCAGTTTGATCCCCAAATCCTGTGGGAAGACAGAAGTTTTCGAAATCACGTATGTTTTAACGTTAACTGCATCAGGAGGACATTCCATACGCAGCCTTCTAAACCAGTTGGGATTTCTTAGACAAGAGTAAACTAGTTGGAATTTCCTAGACAACCTAACCTCCTTGTTTTCAGGTAATTAACTGTAATGTCCAGCAGAGTGGTAGTAAAGGTATGAATAACAGAGGCTAGAAGATCATTAGCAGGGAAGGAGATGAAGTTTCCTAAACAAATGGAGATTATAGTGTTTTTTGTTTTCTAGTTCGTTAAATTACACCGGTGAGATAACTGCTTGACTGTTAATTGTTTTATATGCTTTTCTTTGTAATTTGTTTCTGACATATATGCTAGGTTTTTCTTTTGCTCCCTACAATGTTATAATTTCCTGGACTTTTTTCCGCCTCTCAATTTTTAAGTTGTTAAGTTGCTGCTTGTGTTACAGTTTGTAGGATTTCCTACCACTGGAACTGACTGCAGTTCTTGTCCAGGGCCAAACAGTCTTTCGGTAGAGGCTTAATTTCTTTAAGTAAGTGGAAAAAACCAATTTGCATTTTCTGCTCCAGATCAGAACTTCTCCTTTTGTCTTTCAAGATCTGATCTACTAACTTGTTACAGTTGCGGGGTTTTTTTTCCCCACAGGAAGTATAATGCTGTCAGTGTCTTAAATTTAAAATTATTTTTTTCTTTTACAGACTGAGACAACTATAGGCCTCAGTTCATATCAACAGAAGAGGTAAGCATGATTTTCTAGAAGTTTAATACAGCCATCCTATTGTGAGATTTGTGATATTTTTCATAAGAATAATAAAGTTTTAGTGTAAACAAGATCAAATACAAATTGTGTAATTTTTCAATTATTTGTCTCATACAAAGAAAAACTAAAATGTAAACCAATTTTTAATATTGGGCAGCTAAATCACTTCACATATGGAATAAGAAATGGAAGAACTGTTTAATTCACTTTGTAATGTATACCACAGAGTAATTCTGTGTAGATAAAGAGGGGGTAAACTGAGACTCTGTAGATTATTTTATCATTTTACTGAAGTTTTATTGGGAAAGGAGTGGTTTTGTTTACCTGCTTCAAAAGTTCTTGGTGTCCTTTTGAAGAAAAACTTTATGATGTTACTTTGGATAGATTCTTCCCCACCCCCCATCTGTCCGTTACATTCTCTTTGCAACAAGTTTTGAAAAAAATCTCTGAAAAAAGCAACGTTTTTCATTTTACACTTAAGAGCCTTGTTCCTATTTGTATCACTTGCCACCAGTCTCTGCTGCCTTCTGATTAGATACGGACCTAAATCTTGCAATGTAAATCTCCTGAATTGTATGAAAATACTGTAGACTTCGGCTTACCTAGTACTAGGTTTCTAAGTATACTTGGAATTCAGGGTTTCAGGGGGAAAGAGTGAACATGAAGGTGCTGAAGAATCTTATGAGGATGTGGCAGGTCTTTCACTCCAGGTGAAATTAAAACATAAATTCACATTATCTTTATTGTGATAATGTAATAGAGAAGAGTTAATATTATGTATTGAAATAAGGCAGTTACTTCATATTTTGATCTGAAGCTTGAGGCAATTTGTGTATTATGGTAATGTGAATTTTGTCAAACTTGTGTTATACAAACTTCTCAGTTGCTTTTTAATTAAAAAAGTTTTTAGCTTAGTCGTTCTGCGTAGAACTTGAAACTTTGTGGTGCTGTACATTCCCTGAATCTGTCATCTTTCCCCTTCCCCAGCCATGGAGGCTTCTCTTTGCCCTTCAGGTCTTCTGCCCATTTATTTCTTATCTATGAAGTCCCTCAAATTAAACTTTCCACCTGGTGCTTTTACTAAACTATTTGATTTCTGTTTGCCTGTTAACATTGGATTAAGCAAGCAGAATATGCATTTCACTAAACTGCTCCCATAAATAATCACTTCCAAAGATGTATTCAGTACTGGTTTCTCTGTTAACCACTTACATATACTGTATATACACCTCTGTGTGTGTAACTGTACTGTGATAGGAGAATGAATTACCACATGTAAAGTTACCATGCATTTAGAGTTACTTGAATTTAATTTTCCTGGTGGCTGTAATCATACAAATCATAACATTTTGGTCAAGATAAAATACAAATAGTTTTTTAAAGATCAAACCGAAGTGATGCACTTTAAATAATTTGTTTACTAGGTTTTCCCCATTTTGCTATCTTAAACTGCTTGTGTAAAGCCCTGTGCTCATTACCCTGTAGTGGACTCAGAGTTTGCACAGCAGTAAAAGAATCTCTTAAATTTCATTATTGAACTTGTCTTCTATGTTGAAAGATAAATAAGATGATCCTTAATGCTTCTGGAAGAACACAATCAAAGCAAATAGGTTACAGAGCGTTATAACTAGTATTAACTTCCAAAACTTCCATTTCCGTAAGCCAGGTAGCTTAAGCTAAGTGATCATCGTGTTCTTCCCTGTGATGGTTTGTAATATTAAATCAACTGGACTTCTGGTCATTCATAACTGACAAACAACATGAGTGGTTTAAGAAGCTAGTACCCCAGTTGTTGTTTACCTGTCCTTCCGGCCAAGGATTCTCTCTCCTGTGACAGAGAAAGCGAGTATGTGTGCCTGTGGCTCAGCTGCTGCAGTTCATGGTCCAGTGACTTATTTTACCCTGCCAGCGATGATGGGTTTGTACATGGATGGTGAACTGGAGCTGTTGTGCTGTGGGTATTTGTCGCATTCTTCCACAAGCTGTTAGGGGATTGCAAAATGGTAGGGGACACAGCTGTGGACAGGAACTTAAGCAGCTGTAGCTATGCGCTGCAGTATGTCAGTCAGATTGCAAGTACAAAAACATGAATTTAGGAATGACAATTGAACTTCTGAGAACCATGATTAGTGTATTTTATGTCTTGGGTAGAGTCAGACTTTATGGAGATAGTTTAAATGGGATAGTATCTTGTTTAAATCATTGAGTCTCAATGGCAGAAAGAAGGTGCCTTTATTGGGACTGAGGGATTATGTGCAATTTTTTTGTCTCCCAGGAAACAACTGAATTTGGTGGTCCTTGAGAATGAGACTGAGGCCATGGATTAGATATGCTCCCAGGATTTTTTATTTTAATTTCTCATCTAAGAAGATTGCTTTCTGTGTTTGAAATTTCAACGTTCTAGAGTGTGTTCTAATAAAACACCGGTTTACAAATTTGAAAAACCTCCAGGTTTGCCAGGAGAAATAGTCCATTCCACTTCAGAGCACTGGCCTATTTGGGGTTCAATCACAGTGTGATAAAGATCTGCATTGCAAACTCTTTGATGCCATATTACAAAGTAAATACCCAATTTGCTGTCTGTCTGTTTATTTCTCTCTGTGTTGTTACTGTTTTTACATGGATCTTTCTTTCAAGTATTTTTCTAGGTGATTTTTTTCAATGGCATTGCTAAAAACTCTGTTTCTAGTCCACATGCTTAACTTCTCTAGATGACTTGTCTTTCATTGTCCTTATTAGAGATTATGATATCTCCTTCTTGGCATAGCTTGCAGATATTTCTTCCCTATCTAGTTCTTTGATCTGCTTTTTAACCCTAATTGGAAGGAGGGAAATGAACTAGCCATTTAATTTGTTTTGTTCTTGCTCATGGTCAGGTTACAGTGCATCTATTCAAGCTTCTCCCTGTTCTTTCCCCACCCTTCCCCCAGACAACCCCCTCAGGAAGTGTTAGCTTTGAAGTTTAACATCTGATATCATGAGTATGTTTTCCCGATACAGGGTTAATGTTGGCATAACAGCCAACCAGTAGCTGGGTGTAGTTTATGAAAAACTTTTGTTGCTAGTCTTTTTATTAATCTGCACTTACAGCAGTGGCTACTGCCAGATACCGAAGTTGTCAAATGTTTTGTGGGAGTTCACTTTCTCACTGAGGCTGTGTTTAATACCCATATTTCTAAAATAATTTTAACTGTAAAAATTTAAATACATTTTCTGATATATGCAGCTCAGCCTTATTTTTAAATATTAACAAGTCATGGATGCACTCGGGGAAATATGATTAATTACTTACTTTTTTAGCCAAAAATGTTGTGTCTTTGAGGTGCCTCTTTCAAGAATGTTCTGGTACAAAAAGTACACACTGTGAGGTATTTGCCTGTTTGTCATTTTAAAAATTCACATGGTTATTTTTGGACACACTTTCATTTTATTTTGTGGTAATAAATAAAAAAGTAGTGGCTTTCTAAGAGTTTGAGTTGCTAAATTGTGAGATCTCTTGCTATTTGATGGTTTAATGCCGTTGTGTTTATTTCTTGACGATTTATGGCACAGGAGAGGAAATAAAACCCTCTAAACAACTGGTAAAGTAATGTGGGAAAAATACATGTAGAATAATGCTTAGATTTGAATTTTCCACAGTCGCAATTAAAGATGGTACAGATAAGATTCCACAGAGCACAGACCTCTTCCAGAAATCCCAGAACAGCTAGAAAGGTAAAGTGAGGATACAGAGAAACAGTTACTGCCCAACTTTGCAGAAATCTTTAAATACTATATTTGACAAGCATTTTCTTCATCTCCAAATGCAGAGATGTGCACGGATTATTTAATATTTTGAGTGCTTAGTACTCTGTGATGATAGCAAAACATTATAGAAGTGCTGCAAAATGTCCTTAGAAGAAAATTGTTTCTCAGCACAGATGGACATCCATATCACCTACAGTCTTTCCAGGCATTGATATTTTGGCCATCTTTATAACTGCATCTGTGACTAACCTTATTGAGATGTGAAGTTGCACTTCAGTGAATTGCAACTGGTAGTAGGTTGCTTCTGGGTAGTAGCAGTACAGTAGTTAGTAGTTGAGGTAAATGCCCTCTCACTTGGATGACAGAGTGGATGGTATGGCGAGGGTAATGGTCGCGTCAGGGACTGTGTGTAGTTCACTCTCAAGTCTCATTTTTAGAATCAAAATTCTTGCAGAAGGGAAAAAGTGTTGGGACTATCTTAAATCATTGCCAGGAACTAGTTATTCCTGAAACTTCATAGGTTCAGATGACTCCTGGCCAGTTCTTGGTCTGCTGGAGCTTGTTGGCAGATGTCAGTAGTCCTCTCTTTCAGATGCATCTTTTCCTTTTCATGTTCTTCTTCTTGACTTTAAAAGTTAGAAAACTTGGAGGGGTAGGGAAAGAAAAATGTTTAAATTCTGATATAAGACCGGGAGCCATAGCTCTACATGCATACAATAGCAATTAACTTAAATGTCATTATGCTGTAAAGTTGCCCTACCCATGGGTGTAGCCAGCCTTCAGTGAGCAAGCGCCCAGCAGAGCAGACATTATCATCATTTTGTAAGTCTGCTGCAAGTTGACTCATGTTGGGCCTTTCAGTAGGCAAAGTTGGGAATTCCAATATTGCTTGTTCCCATTTGAATCTTATTACAGTTGTTACTTTTATTATAATAGTTGGCATTCATTATGATGTAGCTGCCTTTACCAAACTTGAGCCATTTAAAAATTCTTTGTTGTCTAAATGGCTATCCAGGATAATATAGCTACGCAGCCTGGGAAAATTTTGCTTAAACTTTTCATGTATGTGGAGAATTGTGTATGTCCTGATTGTTCAAGTTAGGTCAAGTTACTCTTGACTGTATTTTCAATGCATTTGAAATGAAGATCTTCATTATTGTGTTTGTAAATACTGTAAATATTTATGATAACTTTTCCATAAAAGGAATTGTATGTCCTTTTACCAATAATTACCAATAAAAAAAGAGGTGCTGGCTGACTGTTCAGAGTTTTGAAATTGGAAGAAATTGACAGAACTATTTTAAAAATCATTATTGAAGAAGAGTAGTTTCTGTTTAGTATTATCTTGACAATGGAGGTACATGAGCTATTTGTCCTTTCTAGTTTAAAAATGCACTCTAAAAGTTTTTTAAAATTGGACCATAAACTTTGAAAAGTGAGATGATCACTTTGAAGTCTTACTATCAACTTGATTTATCCTTTCAAAATATCACTGCTAATGTAATTTTCCAACTTTATTCTCTTATGTCCAGTGTCTCTGTAAACTTTATTTTGTTGAGCACTTGTTCCATGAGGTTTGATTTTAGCCTGAGAAGGTATACCCAAGCTCTCTCTTATTTGACAACCGTAATGAGTCACAGCAGCACTCAATAGTAGCAAGAATTGTAATTTTCTGTAGATCTGAATGCAGTTCTTCCTATTAGTGGGTCTTACACCTTCACTTATATTGTTTTGTGATCTATATATACACACCAGTATACACATGCATGTGTGTGTGCACACACACGCGTATATAAGTATACACTAAAGCTGACTGTACTATGCCTACTCTCGCCCCAATAGTGTTTTGCTTTTATTACGTGGATAAAGCTATTTTTAACAACTAAGCTCTAAGTAGTATTGAAGACACTTTGACATCCAAACTTAGAGAGCTGTAAATCGATCAGCATGAACAGATCTCCCTATTACACATGTATTACACTTGAAGTGTGAAGACTCAGTTGTGAAGTACTGGAGTGAATCATTGAGACATTGTATTTTTATTAAAAAAGCTGTTGATTTGTTATACTGTTGTCATTGCCCAGATCTGTGCTATTGGAGAATACAGTTAAGATTTCATTCCCTGTTCATAAATTTTTACTCCTGTAAATAGCTTCCTTGTTGAAGTGGTTCTGGAGTATGGAAAGTTATTTGATCAATAATTAGTTTTCCTGGAAGTATGCTGGATGGAATTAGATTGATTGAGTTCAAGGCCTCAGCTTTCATAAGGTGAGCCACATGTGCTTGTCCAAGGGCATCTTCCATCTCCTGGCTTGTCCCTCTGTTGAGGCAGAACTGGGTGGTTCTGCTGCCCTGTCTGGGTTTGTGGAGCAGCTTTGCTTACCCAGGACACGTGGCTGCAGCTCTGTCTTTGGGCGTCTAGGATTGATACAAAGTCAGAAAACAAGGATCTAAAATGACTGCTATTTTAATATCAGTAACAAAAGCATTTAAAGAAAAAAGAAAGCCATTGGTCTTGAGCTGTTCAGGAGCCACTGATCTTGAGCCATTCTTTAGCCTTTCCAGCTTATTTCTTTTACGTTATTGTCTCCCTGTCTTATGTTTTATTGTATGAATATGATTTTTACTCAGCCCAAAATAAAGTGTTACTAAATTACAGAGATACTTAAGTGTGGTCACAATCACATCATTCTGAATAAGAAAATGTTTCAGTGAACAAAACTGCTTTGTGTTTTTTCTTGTAACTTATGTTGTGGGTTATTGATTGTGCTCTATTTAACTGTACTGGTAAAATAAGCAGTAGTAGAAAATGTTTCCAGATACTTCGTTGTCTTCACTGTTGGATTGTTTGGGTGGTATTTAAGTTTTAGTCTTCATCTACTAGCACTCTCCTAAAGAGTTCCCAGTGGGAGGTTAGTATAGGCAAAGCTAAGGGAAGTTTCTAGAGTAGAGACGCTGTCTTCTGGAGATTATGAGTTTTTAACAGTATAGACATGGGCTGTTTTCTCCCATGTGGTCTCAGTAGCATCAAATGGGTCCAAGATTGTTTATGTACTAGTATAGATGTAGCTAGAGAAACTCATGATGTGTATGTAAATTACTGTTATACATTGAGGAAGATGTTTGGATATTGCTATGAAAGTTGATATAAACCTATTTAGCTTACTGTTTCACTTAGCCATCACTATATAGAGGAAAACTAACACTTCAATTATGTCCATTTCCAAGATATGTACTCTTGAGTAATCTATCTTGGAGACACCCCATAATATGTAAGTGGCTGGTAAAATTATGGTATTCTGACTGGACAAGTTTGTCAGGCTGTTTCTTCCTTTGAATTAGTTGCTCTATTATTAGTATTAATAAACACTTTGCTAAGAAAGGGCAATTTGAGATGGGAAGGGAGCAAAAATGTATCATTTAACAGTATTTTTTACAGCATTTCAATTTTTCTTGCAGTGTATCCCTGTATCGGGGAAATTGCCGACCTCTCCGGTTTGAGCCACCAATGTTGGATTTCCATGAACAGTAAGTTGAAAAGTCTTTTGATCTGTTTAGTTAGACAAATAGGAAAAAGAAAACCCCAAACTCAAAAGCATTTAAAACTGATGCAGAAGGTTTACGTCGATAGATTCTCCGTAAGTGTAGTTGGCCTCCTTGTTCCAGAGAGCTGGTGTACTTGGTCTCAAACATCATGTAGCGACCTATCAGCTGCTACGGTTTTGGTAGTGTAGGTACTTGTACTTGCTTTTTAGGTACTTGTACAGCTGCTCTGCAGAGTAGAAACAGTTTTACGTCTAGAACTTAATGTACTGAGATGAGATTACCTTTCTGCTTGTATATAACCCACGTCAGAGAGCATCTACTCTAGCATGTCCGTTTTACTATTGCTTTGGTGGCAAAAAAAAACTTTGTCAGTGGATCTGCAGTTACTAGAACAGTAATGGAGAGTTGTGAAAATACAGCCTCAAGGAGAATAAACAGCCTCCAGGAACCTAGCTCCATGCTCCACCTTGCACCTGGTTGCAGTTTCAATTCTCAGTGGATGAATGTAATGGTTTCCAGCAAACTTACCTGTGACTTCTCTAAAAGATAAAAGAAAGGGAGAAGGAAGGAAGTTTAACAATTTCAACAATGTACCTGTTTGTTTTAAGTCGCTCTGAGAACTACTTCAGTCTTAACTTTTCTTACCAGTAACTGGTTGCTGTGTATAGGTAGCTACAATCATTCTTCTTGTTAACAGTCAAAATCAGTTCTGGAGTTGGTGTATGTGGATGCGGCCTCTGTGCATGATTGATACTTTGACACAATGTAAACTGCAGTGAGGACACTTCAAACATTTTGTTAACAGTTCAACCTGGAAGAAAGAAAATAGCCCAGGTGTGCCTTAGCTAGCGCAGTATTGCTTCCCCCATCCTCAGCCAGCACTGCTGCTGGATGAAAGACTGCTTTATTTACACATAAGCCACAGATTATTAATAAAAATGTAGTACCCCTTGTCTGTAGGAAAGACCATTGTACAGTGTAGTGACTACAGAGATGTGCAAGGAAGCTCCTGTGTATTGACATGGTGTATACTTCTGTGTTTCTGAAAGAGAGGCTGTAACTGTGTATTGTTTGCACAGAGTAGTTTTCCAGAAATAACCTTTATACAAAAAAACCAAACATAATGCCACTAAATAGCAAAGCTATATGAAAATGCCTCATTTTACAGAATTTATTTGTGCTCGGTCTAACAAAATTGTAAGTTTTACTTCTGAGTAAAGACATAATAAATCACTCTGTCCCCTCTTCCTTATTCCTTCAGAATTTCACAGTCTCTAGCTTTTGATGTGTGTGTTTTTGCTTTGTTTTTTGTAATGTCAGTAACTCGTCCTAGGTAAGAGGATATTGAGCTTCTAAATTGAATAGTAAAATACCTAGTGGTAAGCCCTGCTCTACTGCATCTCTGCTGTAACAAAATTAGGTTATAGTTAACAAATTATACTGGTGAGTGCAGTACAAACTCAAACTTGTAGAGCCGTTTGCTCTTTGTTAGAGTTACTGTAAGCTTCCCTATTGATTTGGTTTTAAGTGATTTTCTCTTAAAATTGTAAAACTTTTCAGTTCGTAGTAATTACAGAATTTGACATTTGAAGTGTATTTTATACACCTTTTTCTAATATGAATAAAGTGTTTTATTGATATGCTCTGAAATATCTTGTTTTTAAAGGTCATCTATAGTTTGCATGCTTGTCTGAAGAAAGCTACATGTGCTTTTTTGCTTTGTGAATTTCCAAAGATGCTTTTTTTTTTTCCTTACGAAAAATAGATCCCAGACAGTATCATAAATACTTTAAGCTGTTCTTCATTATATTTTGGCTTTTTATGTAAGCTATTCTTGTCAGAGCTGAAAGCATTGAGGAAATAGTGTAGATCTAGTACACTGTTAAAGTAGTGCAAATCTCTTACTTAAGAAGGGCTTTGTACAATAAATGCGGAACTGCACTGGGGGATCACTGCGTTCTATCAGTTAAAATAGGGAACCTGTGTGTTAGATCTTGGTTCATTATGTGTTTATTTTTTTTCTAACAGTGTATGATAATTAATTTATCTGTTGTAGTTTAGGTCATAATTTCAGGCAGAAATTGTATTCTGATTTATTGAAACTTCAGTAAGATGTCAAAAACAGTTTTAGAAAAGGTTTAGATATGGAACCCCAAAGTTCAGTTTAAAATCTGTATTTAGGCATTTAAATAAAAGTGAACTAACTCTGAGAAATGCTGAGTAACTCAACCTTATGGTGGGAACAAACTGCGGGTGCCAAGCACCTTGGAAGTCAAATAATGCAGATTTAAGCTTTTGGCTTTTTTGCCTTTTAAAATAGACAGGGTTTTCACATTCAAATTCTGGCTTTTCTTTCTTTGTTAATAATGGATTTTAGGAAAGGCATAAAATGCGTATTTAGTTTCTGAATAAGTATTGTACCTAAATGGTGTTTTGTTAATAGGTAGCATGTAGCATTTGGTAGAGCAAGCTTGTTCAAAGTTCATGTTTGTGCTGAGCTATCGACATATATCATTCCTACGCTAAAGAAAGTTGCAATATTTAATTTCAGTTGTAAGCGAACCCATTCTTCCTGTGACAGTTTTGGTCTGCTAAGAGTGTGTGGGTTTAATTAGATGTTTCAAAAAGATGCCAACTTGAGCAGGAATAATATTTATTAAAAGTTATTTTATCTAGAGATCTCAGAAAATCAAAGTCAGTATTAAGTTGATAAATAGGTGCTGTAGACACACTTCCTGTGTTCCACCTGGAGATGAGATTACAATGGCCTTATACTTCTGTTTTATAACAGTTGGGGGAGTTTTAATGCTGTTTTAATATAAAATAAACACTACCATATTCTACCACTTTGAAGGCAGTCCAGGTAATCTCACATTTATCAAAGGAAATATATGCTGTATGTTAGGATATGCAAATCTTTAGCTCACTTGAAGAGATCCCAAATGTTCTCTGTATACATTAAGCCTCTGGGAATGGAGTGGAACTGAGGCAGGTTCTCCCGTATCACTGCTCCAGGGGACTGCTTGGACTAAGTGGAATACTCATTTGGTTATTTAATGTGAAAACCTCCTTCTTGTGTTTCTGAAGCAACACCAGTCTTCCTCTGGAACAAATTCTGCAACATGTTGGATATCGGAGATTCAGGGCTTTGAAGAAAACAAACAAGCAAAAAAACCTCCACCCAAAACCAACTCCACAACTAGCTGCCTTTATTCTTAGCTACATTCTGTTCCTTGTAATCTCTCTTTTAATCTGTTACTCTCCCATGTTGTTAAATGGGAATGGACTAATTGAGGTGTTCTAACGTACAAACGGTCACCATTACATCGTCTTCCACAGCTTTGGGAGTTGGTTGCTCAGAGGCTATTTTGGCAGAACAGTCATCACCTATATGGCTTTCTGTGCTTGAGACAAATGTTCGTATTAGAGCTCTTGCAGGTGGCCCATCTGGGTGAAGACTGAAGGATACTGTTGCAGGGCAGTTTATATTCAGTTCCTGCACCTGCTTTGTGGGAGAACTTGAATCTTCATAGATCTTGATACATTGCCTTCATCTGTGTTAATTCAACTCTGGCTATCTCAAAAGTAAAGTTTGTAAGTTCTTCAAAAATTTTTGGTAGAAGTAACTTTTGGTCATGGAGCACTTGGGTATTGAGTATTTTAGGATACTAACACAATATAAGCTAGAACTGCTTACCATCAAAATTTTAAAAAGTGGAATTATTTCAAAGATGAAGTTGACATCTTACCCCTGCTTCATAGAAATGATTGTTAATGTATGGAATGATAATTTTAGCAGAAGTAATATTTTAATCCTTGATCAACATATGCTTTTGTGGTGAATGGAGGTTCTTGCTTCACTCAATTTGAGCAAGGTACCATTCTTGGTAGGACAGTATTCTGAAAATCTGTCTTTTGGTTTTCTGTTGATAAAGAATCTCACTTTGCATTTCCTTTGAAATGTTTTCCTTAGGGGATTTTTGTAACGTTTTCATGTTTCTTGTTTATGAGCTCAAGTATTTGGCAGGATATTCTATGAAAGCTTGAGCTGGCCTTGAAAGCAATTGCCTGGTAATGTTCAAATATTTGAGACCTTCTTGCAGATCTTGAGACCTTACGTTACTTCAAGTATTTTAGCAACTAGAGAGTTTATCCAAATTGCTAGTTTTCTTACATTTTAAACAGGTATATTTACAAGTGGTGAAAGGACCAATAAGGTAACTGTGATGTGCAGCCAAATGTTTACACAGTACATTTGATACACTTCTAATGTGTGAGAGTTTGAGATTGTTGGAATTTTTAAAAAATGTTGCAAAATGAAATTTTCATTTCCCTTTGAGTTTGTTAACATTACATTGACATTTAGTCCAGATCTACCTCTGTTTTTGTTCGTTTATCATGCTAGACTGCAAAATGCTGCCAAAGCAAATAATAGTTTATTACACTCTTAGATTCATTCAAATCACAGTTGGTGACATGATTGGATAAGACTCTGCTACTGGTGTTTTGTATATGGGGTTTTGCTAACTGTTTGGAAAAGGTATGATTTGTTGTATGGGATCTAAGTTAGATTCCTAACATGAAATGGGGAATTGGCTCCGTTTAGTATGTTACATGGACACTAACTTTTTGTCAAGTGTAATATAAAATAACTTTTTTGATTTGTTAAAAGCCAGTGAACTGTGGAAGCTGAGAAACGATTGGTCTGTAGGCTAGTACATATACAGAAACAAAACCCTTCTGTTTTCTTTTGCTTTTCTGAGTTAGAAATGCATTTGCATTCTCAAACTTATGTGCTTCGGTTACTCTAACTTCAGTTAAAGAAGCAACTTGCCTGTGTCACTCAACCAGTGACGCATACAGTTTCATGTGAAACAGGAAGAATGCTCTAGTTGCTAATTCTCTAGTCTTGTACCTCGTGCAGGCTTCCTTCACGTAAGGAGCTAGCGTTTTCTTCAGAATGGGGTACAAAAGGCATTCCCTGTCAGTCTCTAGAGGTAACCTTGTACGACCAGCTCATTTCATTTCGTTAAAAGTAGCTGGATACGTTACAAGTCAACACCCAAGTTCTTATTGTTGGAGCTCACTCTCTCTGATGTTCTGAGTGGAGAACCATCTGCATTGGTTCAGGAAGTTCCCAAGCTGCGTATATTTAGAGGCTAGGAGAGTTTTCTGGGCACCTGACTTTGTATGCTTTCCACATTATTACACTTTTGCCTTCTACGCATCTGCTATTCTCTCCTGTCTGACACAGGATACTGATTTAACCCATGTGAAACTTTTGATATGCTGTGCGACAACTGGTCTTACAATTGTTTCAGCAGTTGCCAAAGACGCTAAAAGAAAAAAATACTTAGGGGAAAACATATTTGTTGAACTCTCAAATTCATGAGGAATTTACCTGAATTTAATCTTGAGTATATTTATATATATTCCCAGCATTCCAAAATCTAAGTGGGAAGCTTTTGGTTGATTTCAGTTCTCTCCGGTCTCATTAGAAAGAATGGGAGATGGAAGAGGAAGAATGTATCTGCTGAATTTATATCCTTTGCTTTTCTGTAATAGATTTGTATCAGTTTTCAGCAATCAAACAAACATTTTACAGAGGTGTCTATATGCAGAAAGAAAAATGTAATTACCCTTTTAAAAGGGCATTTTCTCAATCCATATTTGCTTCACAGGGAGTAGCTAGATATTTTTGCAAGTTAAGTTTGAGCCAATAACTCAAGGACTCATCTCCCCAACTTTTTGCAGGAGCTGGTTTCCTTTGTTAAAAGAATCTACCTCTTGATACCTAGAGCAGCAACAAATTTCATTGCAAGGACATGCTTATGATACACTGCAGATACTAACTCGGACTTTGCAAAGAGTTGAGTTGCAGCAGTAAAGAACATGAACATAGGCTTCTGTACCCATTTGAACAGGCACCTCACCCTTGTTAATTACCATCTT
Organism: Gymnogyps californianus; assembly: GCF_018139145.2. Lineage (NCBI taxonomy): Eukaryota > Metazoa > Chordata > Aves > Accipitriformes > Cathartidae > Gymnogyps > Gymnogyps californianus. The sequence goes on along the minus strand of NC_059471.1, from coordinate 72,689,384 downwards.
CTCATCTAGGTTGTGGTATCTGATTTTTATCAGTGTAGGTGGACCTAGGATTATGCAGGGACAAAAGATCAGGAGCAAAATCTTAAGTGCTTCGACAGTTCATGTTTGCCTGAAGGTGTGTGTCTGTACCAGCTTCTTGCAAAGAAAAGTGCTAGCTGTGACTGCTCCAGGAAATTCTGCTGTAAAATTTGGCACTAGGTAACACTATACTTGTTCAGATCATTGTGGCTTGATAATCCGCAGCCTGGAGAGCATTCCTTATGTCATTATTGCTTGGGATGTAGGTTCATTAAAGGTGTCTGGTGCACACTGCTTTACCTGGATTTTACCGTGTCTGATGGCAGAAAAACCAAGTGAGGTTTGTCTTATTTCTGTAGTTTTGGCTAACATCGAGCTTAAAGAATATGAGGAAAGCTGTATCTCAGCAAAACATAATACTGGACTCATTGTTTCAAAATCAGAATGGTCAACAAAATAGTAAAATAAAACGTAGTCCTAGCAACAGAATTCCTTTTTAGTGACTTCTGCCTTTATCACCTATAATTATACTGTGGTGGTTTAGTCTGGAATCTGAAGTTAGTGAACTGTGATGTCTGTCATGGCTGCTTCCCTACTCACTGTTTTTATAGGCTTTTAGCCTCTCAAATATACTGTCTTATATTCCCCTCTTTTCAGAACTGGAAAAGCGTGAAGACCTTAAAAGATTGTTAACATTTGAAACATTTCGTGGGATAATGAGTTTTACTTCCAAACTACCTTTCTGACAGGAACAGGCTGGCACTTCAGTATTACCGGTTCATTCAACATAGTGTTCTTGGCTTTGTGGTGTTTCACACATTATGCATCATAAAAAGTGTCACTTAAGTCAGCTCTGATCTTAGGTTTTCAGTACACAGCTGGTTCTCTGTAGAGACCACAGATGATATGCTAGTTATGTCATTTGCTCACATGTAACACAGTGCTTAAAATCTACCTCATCGTGTCTCACTTCCTGCTGTTATGGTTGGTGGGAACTGTTCTGCTTGATTCTTGTTTTCAGCTCTTATGCTCCTCTTATGAAGACTGGTTGGAGTGCATTGTAATAGAGGAGGAGGATGGTTTCCCCTTCTTGGGGAGCTACTGAATGTGCTCTGGGGAAGAGAAGTATCCAGAAACTGCACTGTGGCAAGCAAAAGAGTTGCAACAAGGTGCTGGGAGCATGTCTTCCACTGAGGAGAAGGAGAAATTGCAGTGAGAACTAGGGAACAGACAGCTGATCCTCAGGAGATACTGAAAGAGCTTTTCAATGTTGGAGGAGTTAGACTACTTTCTGTCTGTCTGTCTGTCTGTCTGTCTGGTTTTTTTTTTTTTTGGCGTTGGTAGAATCAAGAGGGTACTTGTTTAAGGCATGACCACTTTCTCTAAACAGCAAATTCACTGTGAAATTGCTGACTGTTATAAAAGCTTGGTTATGCCTTTCACAGTTTCCAAGCAGATAAAATGCTCAAGCACATCTGTACTGATGTCAGTGAAGGAGTGTTTGAAGCAGTGGGTTCAGAATTCAGGCGGTGCTGGGTGACTCGGTATCAGCAGACACGCTTCTCAGTTGTGCTTTTGTGGGTGTGGGTGTTTTGGGGTTTTTTTTGTTTGGTTGGTTTGGTTTGGTTTGGTTTTTTTTTCTTCCCCTGGGGGTACAGATGGGGAACTTTGGAGGGCTGGCTCTCATTCAGATTCCTCTGGTCTGATAAGCTTTTCCCCAGCAAACGGAGAACAGTGTATGGGTTTACTGTTTGATTCCATTGATCAACAGTGTAGCAGTTACAGCAGTTGATGCAAAACATCACAGCTGATAAACCATTTCTTTCTAATATCCCCATGTATACTGGCAACAGATACGAATACTTTTATGTTATGGCTTAACCTGGATTTAGGTTTGGTATGGATTTTAAAAGGTGGGGAGACAAATTGTCATCTTCATTACTAGTTACGTTAGAGGAGTCAAAATGAGATTTTTTGACAGTGAAAGAGGAATCAAGAACAAGTGTTTGCTGATGGAGACATGAAATTAGGAGGACTCAGCAAGCGAAGCAAAGAGATTTACGGTAGTAGCATGCACATATATTCTACTGTTAATGATGATGCAGTTTATTGAAGGTTAATAATTGTGTCTTTGAATTAATATCATGGTCTCTAGCATCTATCTGGTTAGCTCATGTTTCACAAGTAGGAGGTTCTGTCTGTTACCGCAGTCACTTTGTAAATTGTGGTATAGTTTGATTACTGTCACTAAATCCTCCAGTCAATGCAACCTTTAATTTACAGCAAACTTATGTTGCTCTATCTATTGAGACACACCCTCCCCCCCCAAGTTGACACACTGTGCAACTACAATAGCGCTTATTAGTTTGGCCTGTTAACGTTAACTGAGGATGGCGGAACAACTGCCTGTTATTGGTCATCATCACTTCAGGTATTACAGGTAGTAATTCTTATCAATAGTTTTGCGGTTCTTGCTATGTTTGGAGCAGGTGACATGGGAGGGAGTGCTACATGGAATACATGTAGCCTGAAAGTTAGGAGTTAACTATTTTGAATTCCAAAATTTAATTTGGAGCAAATTGTAATCCACACACTTTATTAGTGCTTTGGTGCTGATGCTTAACACGTATGTGTTAAAAGGCATGAAAAAAATTCTGAAGAGGTACCGAAGTCTGAAAAATAATTGGTGAAACTGAAGCATTTATTGTCACGTCAGTTGTTGTAAGCAAAAAGGAACAAGCCTAAAGCTTGTGTGGAATAAATTGTTAGCATGTCTTGTTACTGAAAAAGTGTGCTGTTGTTTAACTGTTTGACTTCTGTGTTTTAGACTTCTTAAATTCTAGAATTTATCTCAAGCTTTTCTTATTTTTTTTCTTAAGGTATGAATTCAAATGCAGTATCCAAATAAAATAGTTGTTGCTGCACATGTCTGTGTACTTAATTCTGTTGAGCATATTATAAAATATAATACCAGAAAAATTCTGAGTTCTGGGTAAGGCTACTTACAATCTATCAGGAAAAACGTACAATCTATCAGGAAAAACATTGTGCTTAGACTTTTGTCTAGACTGTGTTCTGTTTATTTTAAGTTGCTGTGTGCAATCTTTCTTAAGATAATTATTTAGAGGTTCTAGCACAGAATCTTCTGATTCTGAAGTAAAAACCTGAAAAATAGAATTTCATTTTTGGATAGGTATCATTTTAGAGGATGATACGATGTTAGGTAAGCCTTCAGGAAAAGTAATCAATAAAATAACGGAAGAGATGTTAAGTAATTCTTCAAGGTAGAATTTATGTATGTTACTTGAAAAAACATTTAATGCAAAATTCTGTTGTCAGTGTTCATCTCTGTTATGTTCCTATCTGGTTTAATGGGACAAATTTTCTGTTTCGACAGGCCAGTTGGAATGCCAAAAATGGAAAAAGTTTACCTACATAACCCTAGCTCAGAAGAAACAATTACATTAGTATCAATATCTGCTACAACATCACATTTTCATGCATCATTTTTTCAAAATAGGGTAAGTTATTCTGCTTTCTCAAAATGAGTTTTTCCTTCCCCCTCCCCGCCCCGAATGAGAGCTTGATTTCCTTCCCTTCTTTAAATGAGCTACTTACTGCAGTAATTACATACATAAAAGTATTAGGATACTGCAGTTCTTGATCTCATATCAGTTACCAAGCAAATTTGAACTGAGCACGGAAACACACACAAACCCTACTAGAAGAGAAGGAATGAGATATTGCATAGGAGTTCTGACTACATTGGAATTGTATACTGTAACTGACAGTTTAACAGCAGATCTCCTTTGTTGCCTAAGTGACTAAGTGTACATTGCCTTAGAGCACATACAGGAACAAGCTGTTGTTATAATTTTTCTGAAAATTGTAAGTCCAGTAAAGTGGTGTTAGTGTGAAGCAGTCACTCCAATGCACTTACAACTACTGCAATCATTTTACAGGAACTTGCAAGTTAAAAAGCATGGTGTCAGCAGGGTTAACTCTTAACCACATTGCTGTCAGATATAGTCCTCCAGTTTCAGTTTTGTCTGCAGGGCCTGTGGCTTAGCAGGGGCCGTGTAAACACTAAAAACTTCAGAAAACCTTTCTATAAGCAACCTTTCTCACTTACAGAAGTCTTGCAGTAATTGCCTTTCTCCAAATGTTCTGTAAACTGTCAGTCCAAAATATTTTTGTGATAAGCTGAACTCTAAGTTCAGAATTCAACATAAAAATTCAATTAAATATGATCCTGCACTAGATAATAGTTGTGAAATATTGGTATTTTTATTATTTTGTTACACATTTTTATTTGTCTAAAACTTCTACTATTTTTTTCTAAATCTGCAGTAGACTTTCTAACTTCTTTATGGAAAACTGAACACATGGAGATCTTCTGTAGCACAAAAACTGTTGTTCATCTGCAGGGTGGAATGTCTTCAATAAACGGTTTTGCTTATTCCTCTGCTTGCTTGCTTTTATTTTTTCCAGAAAATTCTTCCAGGAGGGAATACGTCCTTTGATGTAGTTTTCCTCGCAAGAGTAGTGGGAAATGTAGAGAACACTTTATTTATTAACACTTCTAATCATGGGGTATTTACTTATCAGGTAAGAGAATTACACTCTTGCAGAAAAAGTTGTGAAGTGTGAATCAACCAGAGCGGTATCTATTATGGCATGCTTAACCATCCAAGGATATTTGCACAATAGTGGTTAGTTTTTTATCAGCCCAGTTGAAGAAGTTTCCATCCCTGCTTCTTGTTGTAACACAGAGGTATACCATTGTAAATATCTGTAGGGCAGTACTGTAAGCCAGATTGATGAAATTATGTAGGGTTTTAAATCCTCCCAACAACCTTTTTGTGTGTGTTATTTTAGTGGCTTATTGCAGTGATCTAGCTCATTCTTTAGCTCTGTACTCATCTGATCCAGTGACAAGACAATGTTATTCACTAAGCTGACAAAAAATTACTCACTTGAGATTCAGAAAGATAAACCAGACAGATGAGAGAGTCTGAAATGTCTGAAAAGTGGGAGAAATCCTCTTGTTGAAAGAAAATGACTCTTACAATGGCAATGTTTTGAAAACAACAACAAAAACGCTTCCCATATGGATAGTCTGTTCCATAATGGTATAATTAAAGGATATTTCACGTCTTTTTAACCTTTAGCTGGTATCTAATGTTTCAGAGTATGAGAAAACAAGATGGTATTTTGACTTCCTGTGTTCTAAATATGGCAGTGTAAGTAAGTAGTAGCTATGAGAAATACCTGTTAGCTGCAAACTAAACCAGTTTGTTTATTTCAGTGCTTTAGCATGATACTGGTTTTAAATGTTTGGTTAAAAGTATACTATAAAATTAATCAAAAAGAGTACTTGGTAGATTACTAAAATTGGCGCACATATGTTAGGCTCTGCAACAATTACATACAGCTGCTTATGCTTGTTTTTCTTTTTCTGAACCAGGTGTTTGGCATTGGAGTACCGAACCCGTATCGATTGCGCCCATTCATTGGGGCACGAGTTCCTGTAAATAGCAGTTTTTCTCCTATAATAAATATACATAACCCTCACAGTGAACCTTTGCAGGTGAGCCTAAGAGAGAACCATTAAATGCTTGTTTATGATATTAAACTGAAATTTTGTTTATTTTGGTGGTACTTAAAATTCTGTTTGAACTGTAAAGCTATTTGAGGCCACATCTTTCATATTATATAAATGTTGTTCTGTTTAAATGCAAATCAGTTGTTCTAGAAATTGTAGATTATGCTCACAGATCTCTTAATTTGCTAAATTGAGGTTTTACTGTGAAATTTCCATTTTTAAAATGGTCATAATTACTGCAAAATAAAGAATTAAACTTCACTGGTAATTAAGAAAAATACTGAAGCAAAGAAAGTAAAATAGATCTTGTGCTTTTAATCCAGGCATGCCTCTTAGCTTCCTTCTGCTTGTTTTGTACAGCGTAAGGTGTCTTTATGGTGTACCCCAGTATGCAACGTTGGCAAGCATTCTTATGTTAAGGCAGGATTGATGTCTGTACCTAACCAAACAAGTAAATGAATAGTCCACTGATAAACGTGATCTGATTCTGTTTAGTAAGCAATCCACAAACTGTGAAATGCTACAGAAAGCACATAAAGTGTAGCGCTGGCAAATGGCTGTATCATCATTAAAAGTGAATTTATAAGATACTCCAATGGTCAAATAGTTGCTAACTCATGCCATTGCACATTAGAATACCTGATAACTAAAACAGGATCCCTTTAAGGTTGAGTCGTAACATTTTCCTGTTATCAACCTCAGGTGGTAGAAATGTATTCCAGTGGAGGTGATCTCCATTTAGAGCTTCCAACAGGTCAGCAAGGAGGTACAAGGAAGCTATGGGTGAGTAGTCACGTCTTGCAGCATTCATTGTACTTGTTTGGGGAGGTTTTATTTTGATACGTTTTTAGGTTTTGGGGGTTTTTACCAACTTTCTTTCTTGTCATGTAATCGTTAAAAATACCCCATAAAAATTGAAATGGTAGCTGGGTCTGTTAATTGTGTGGCAATAGGAATTGAAGGAAAGGTTTAATTAAAAGAAGCCATCTGTATTGAGCTGTGCTTTTTTGAAATGGGACGAATAAGATGATTCCCAGTAGAATGAATTATACCTACCTAAGCATTCAGGACACTGTAGTCCTTCTGATGACCTGTGAGCTGGATCTAACCCACAGGAAAAATATACAGAATGTTTTTTACCTTTTTTTTTTTTTCTTTTTTTCTTTTTTTAACTGAGAAAGTCCTTCCTGCAAATCACTGTGAATGCATAGCTGGGTTGAAAAAGCAGCTGAACAAACTCAGGGTAGAAGAATCTATTAAGGACTTCTAAATTAAACAGCAGTGTGTCTAGCTGCAATAAATCCCTAGATCGTGAGTTGAGAGTAGCTGGAAACTGTTCTGGAAAATATTCCTACATGCATGCCCTGCAGTTACTCTTTACTCTTCATGTCTGCTGCTGGAGACGGGGTAGTGCGTTGGATGGACTCGCAGTCTTGGCCCATTAAATCTGTTTTGTTGTGTTCTTCCCTTAATGTAGTTTTGAAGTAAAACATACTGATATCTTTAAGTGAAATAAATTTTAGAAGTGTCCTGAAGGCAAAGTATTGGCTCTGTGTTGTATATCACACTGTTGGTAATGTCCATCTAGATACAAAACCTATTTTCCTCTTTAATTAGAATTATTCCTTTTTTTGATGACTGTTTTTTGTCTGGGAGAGACTTTAAAGTCGCTGGGCTCCAAAACTTGTCTCTTGCTCAAGTGTATCATTACTGTCACTGACTGTTACATCTGTTGTAATGAGTAAATCCAGGATATTTCCAAGTGAGCTAAGAAGGATGATCATAAAACTTAGTTCCTGGCTTTTCTGGAGAAAGTCCATGAGAATGGCAGTATCTTAGTTTTAGATCCAAAAGTTGCAAACAAGTGAGTATGAATACAGATCACAAGCATTTTAAAAAATGCAGAGGAAAGAATAAACAAATGCTGAGGGTTAGATGTAAACATTAAAATGGATTTTTAAAAAATGAAGGTCCTAATGTTTTGATACCGTGTCGTGGTTTGACCCTAGCCAGCAACTAAGCACCACGCAGCTGCCCCCCCTCCCTCCTCCCAGTGGGATGGGGAGGAGGATCGGGAAAAAAAAAGTAAAACTCGTGGTTGAGATAAGAACAGTTTAATAACTACAGTAAAATAAAATATAATACTAACTAATAATAATAAAAATATAATAATAATAATTGTAATGAAAAGGAATATAATTTAAAAAAGAGAGAGAAATAATACCCAAAAAAAGACAAGTGATGCACAATGCAGTTGCTCACCGTCCGATGTCTGAGCAGTGATCTGCCCCTCCCAGCCAACTGCCCCCCATTTATATACTGGGCATGACGTTCCATGGTATGGAATACCCCTTTGGCTAGTTCAGGTCAGCTGCCCCAGCTGTGCTCCCTCCCAGCTTCTTGCACACCTGCTTGCTGGCAGAGCATGGGAAACTGAAAAGTCCTTGGCTTAAGATAAGCGCTACTTAGCAACAACTAAAACATCAGCATGTTATCAACATTATTCTCATGCTAAAAAACACAGCAGTGTACCAGCTACTAAGAAGAAAATTAACTTTATCCTAGCCGAAACCAGGACACACCGTTTTAGTGAAATGGCATTGCTTCTAAAGATAGCCCCTTCCTTGTTGTTGGAGGAACTCAAGGGGATTGTTGAATTCTGTAGCCATTAGTAGGTATGTAATAAACATGTTAGAGCCACAAACAAAAGAATAGAAGATTTTTAAATGTCTAGTTTATTGCTAGTTCTGTTTCTTGAGCATGTAGCTTTTCAGAGCATGTAGCTTTTCACCTTCTCTAGGCCAGATTGCCAGTTAAAGCAATGATGACGTGCATGTGAAAGCTTCCAGTGTATTGCATGGAAAGGCAGTTTGGTTAATACTAGTCAGCACTAATCCTCTTGATCTTCGTATCAACCATTGGTATTTCAAAACAATAAGGCAACTAGAAGAAATTAAACCAGTAGGAGGAAACACTCGGATATATCACTGTATTGGCTACATCAAGAGCTGCACTGCAGTTAGAAAAAGCTGCAAAGTAGAAGATACTATTTGAACTATGGTGATGATACTTCGACATATGGATGTACATCGTTGTCTAAATTTGTTTTGATGCCAAATGTTTGGATGATTGAAGCAGTCTGCATATGCAGGAGTATTTTTGTAATCACTGCTCAGAGTTACTTCAGGGATCTGACAAACCTTGGATTCCTGGTTACACATATGGAAAAGTCAAATCACATCCTTTGAAACATTAATGAATGGCTGCATTATGATAGGTCTGTGAATAAGTGCGAAAACAGAACTTGAAGGCTTCCTGATTTAGGGACTCACCAAGTAGTAGCAGTTGAAACGAGTTACTTTGATATTCAACAGTTTTCAAAGAATACATCTACAGTCATTGTGCCATGGAAGATATGGCTTGACCTCCAGAATGGATTGGTATGAGGTTGTACTACAGAAAGCACAGAAGATGTGTAAGACAATCAGCACCTATATGGATTATGTCCTGTCCCGTTTCCTTCATCAAAAACACGAAAGAAAGAAGCTGTCAACTGAAACAACATCAGTTGATGCAAGGACTGCTCATCAAAAATTCCTATTTTCTCCTGTATTTATTTGCATTTAAAGTGGAAGAAGCTCCAAATTTCAAATCAAGGTTTTCATCTTCTATCTAAAAAAAAAAAAAAAAAGAAAAAAGAAAAAGATCCAGTTCCCCAGCCCCTCTGTAATGTGATGGGGAGGAATATGCAATGCGATGTTAGTAATTCAGCTGTGATGCTGCAGCTGTGTCCAGCAAATACAGAAAGAGTTGTCTTTCAAACCCTGAGTGCAGATTGGAACTGATGGAATAGGCTTGGTACAGAAACTAAAACACATTTTGAGTTGCTGTAAATTGCTTGGTGACTAATAAATGTGCAGCTCCACAAGCTTCTGGCTACTTGCAGTTCTGCACTATTTCAATTTGTGTTTAGCATTGAAACTGTATGCCTTGTGTCTGCTTTGGAGAAAAAACAATTAGAATATGCAAAACCAATATTTGATGTTACTGCATTCTAACATTTTTATGAATAGATTTTGTTTATTGTTAGATTCTGTCAATTTAGTCTACTGTCTTTTTACCACAATTTTAATACATAAAACTTAATCAAATGGGATGTGAAAGTCCTCTTGCATATACCTATTTTTAATCAGTGTCATATCAGATGATTACAACTATCCTTACTAAATGTAATGGCAATTTTAATAACATGCAGCCTATCTCTTACTGCTATTGCAGCTTCTTCTCTTACTACAATTATACTCAATGCTTCTATTGTAATTTTTTGGTGTGGCACCTTTTTTGTAATTACTGCACTCTTATAGATGTGCTTTGATTATTTATCAGGAAATACCTCCCTATGAAACAAAAGGAGTGATGAGAGCCAGCTTTTCTTCAAGAGAAGCAGATAATCATACAGCCTTCATTAGAATAAAAACAAATGCCTCAGACAACACAGAATTTATCATTCTCCCTGTTGAAGTAGAAGTTACAACAGGTTTGTAGAAAAGTGGTTGGTTGGTTTTGGTTTGTTGTTTTTTTTTTTTTTTTAGTTATTCAGCTTAATTAACTTCTAGTATAATAAGAAAATGGTAACTTTTCTTTTTATTTTTCTTAAAGCGCCAGGAATCTATTCATCAACAGAAATGCTAGATTTTGGTACACTACGAACGCAAGGTAAACTATATTTCACATCTCAAAGTATTTATGGGGAGTAGGGTGGGGAGGGGAAAGCCCAGTTATCTTTGTACTCTTCAGGGTTGCTTGTGGAATGATGCTTTTTAAAAGCCAGAGTTTCAAAAGCAGGATAACAATGTGTTACAACAGTGCACAAATGTATTCACCTGCAAGTATACTTGAGATGTGTACAAGCAAACAGTAGTTTGCACATCCAGTTATAAGTCTAGTAATAACATTAGTCTTACACAGTTGCACATGGCTTAGTCTGAAAAACCATTGTGAGTTTACTTAATTTGTGAACTTGTTTTGAAAGATTGCTTTACATCTGCGTAAGTTTTAATAATTTTTGGACACAGGGAATAATGAAAGTGTGCAAACTCAAATTTGTTACTTATGATAAGATCTTTTTTTTTTAAAGTGCCACTTACACATTTATGCCTAACACTTTACATTGTAAATGAATATTGTTTAGTGAAATAAAAAAAATATATATATGGCAGAAAGTAGTAAAACTGAAGGTATCTTTTGAAACTGTAAAAGGGACTCATTACTGAAGAAAAACAGTATATATCTTCTTTCACCTAAAAGAAGGTAGCTTCTGAAGTACTTTTCCTTGCAACTTACTTAATATTTAAAGATTTTAAAATAAGATTAGTTTCTGCTGAATATTGGTGCATCTGGCAAAATCATTCATTGTAGTATTTTTAGCCTGTTCATTTCTTAATGTGTTAGCAATACAAGTGGTTAGCTGAAGCATGTAATACCTACTAATACACAAAAATGCAGCTTTTAAGTATATCACATTCTAGGGACTAGCTATTTTGATTGGCTGTACTGTCATGTTAGTCTAACTTTTTAACACTGAACAACAGTGGATTTATATGAGAAACCAGCTAGTGCAGATGACTTTGTATAAGGTTCTTATGTTAAAATAGCCTAATAGCCAGGTGTGTTTTTTGTTCTTTAACAGATCTGCCAAAAATTTTAAATCTGCATTTATTAAATTCAGGAACAAAAGATGTGCCAATTACAGTAAGTTTTATTTTCTTTCAATTTGAAACTTTCTACTTGGATTTACTTTCTCTCATAAAAATTGATCATTCACAGGTTCACCATGTAGTGTTCAGAATTGGAAGCTAGGTGATGTGTGACTGAAAACGTAACTTAATAGTAAGACAAATAATCTATATGCATGGTAAAATTCATTTGCTTCATAGCCGCCTTTGAATGGCTGTTTCAGCATTTATAGGCTGCGCCTGCAATATCTGAGCCTCTGGAAGCTTTTATACTTGAGAACAGTAACTGCTGTTCGATGAACAAGAGATTAATGCAGTCTGTGGGATTCTTTGTCCTCATCACACACTCCATGAGAGTGTATAAAGTGGTTGCCCAACATAATCTTTTAAGATGAGCAAAGAGTAGCTTTCAAGAGCAGACTGTAAAATGACCCTTGTTTTCTTGAGGTTATCTGCTTTGTAGCTTGAAATAAGAAAAAAGCCTGCAAACACTCGAGAGCCCTTTCCAGTGAGATCACTGCAGCTGCACGTAAAGTGCAGCCAGCTTCAGAATTCTAGGTTTTGGATTTTCTACTTTCTATTTTTATTACAGAATGTTGGCTCTAGTCTGGTAGTCTGCCTTTGTTCATTCATACTTTTTCCCTGTGTAATTTTTCTCATTGCCCACTATTTTTCTCACTTCTTCCTTCTCCCCTTCCTGTCTTCCTTGTTTTCCAGATTTAGTTGTATAGCTAGCTATACCTTGTCCCAGTGCACTTCAAAAAGTGTTGAAGTGTTGAAAAGAAACCAGAGGAGCCAGAAGAATGACTGCAGGACTGGCAAAGGTTTCTTACTAGGCTCTTCGAGAAAATTTCTGTTTTTAAAGCTTATAGCTGTAACTGTAGGAAATAGTATTTTAATAGTAGAGGTCTAACAAAAACTTAAGATACTGGAAACTAAAGCTAGATGAATTTAAACTAGAAACAGGACACATTTTTAGTAACGAGGATAACTTTCCGCTGTGATAATAGTCCATTGCAATGCTTGCTAAGTTGTTCACTAATAATTTTCAAGTTGAGAGAAACTAGCAGTATAGTGCAAACAGAATTTAATTCATCAAAGTCCTGATGCTTATTGCATTAATGAGGTCAGCTGATCCTGTAAGGTCTCTCCTGGCCTTGTAAGCTATGAACGAGCTTCCATGGAGGGTTTTTATTTAAAAAAATACCTGTATATGATTTTTACAATCAGAAGGTTGGTAAATTTATTAAATTATTTTTCCAGCTATGTCTGCTGTCTTATATCATGTCCATCTTAGATTTGCCAGGTTTTTGGCATAGGGACAGTTTTTTGTGTTTTGTTTTGGTTTTTTTTTTAAGTGTGTAATATACTTCCTGAGTACAATGCAAATAACCATATATTCAAACCATCAGTATCCCTTCTAATATCTGGTAATGTAGTACCTCATTCATACTCCTCCATTTAAAAAAAAAAAAAAAAAGCTACCCTTTTTTTTTTTTTTTTTTTAAGCTATGGTCTTTGGACCATAGACTATGGACTGTAGACTGCAGTCTAATGGAAGGCTATCATTTGATAACCATTATACATGTCATGACAGAACTTTTCCAGATGAATTATTCTTTTACAGTGTATCAAAGCAGTAAATTTGGTGGTCTTAAAGCTTTTAGGACTCGCTTTCGCAATGATAAAGTTACCACAAGTCCAGATATGATGTATTTTTCAGTGTGTCACGTATGGCACATCAAGTCAATTGTTCTTCTCATTAAGGCACAGCTTTGTTGTGAAGTTTGTAACCTTTCTAGCATTTGAAGCACTGTGTGAATTTCTGCTGCTGTGCCAATCAAGGAATTTCAAAGTGGTAAGCAAGAGTAAAGACTTTTTGGAAGGAACCTGGTGAATAGCTTACTTCTAGGAAAGCTTGAGAAATGGATTTCTGACCCTTTAGAGCTAGGGTTTAAAAGCAGTGAGACAGAGCTCTGTGACAAATTTCATCTTAATGTCAGAAGAAAAGGCCAAGGCTATATTTAGCATATATTTAAGCCGGGTGCTGGAGGAACTAAATATCTTCAGGTCATCTGTGTATGAGAGACCGTTATTACTGTTGCCAGAGTTGTAGTTGTTCTGCCTTTAAGTACTTAGTCATGCTGTGGTCCAACAAATTGGTTGAGGAAAGTAAGAGCGAGTCACTTGACTTTCTTTTTGAGTTCTAAAACTCTTTATAAAAACTTCCTTAATTACATTGTGTAGGGTTTTCTCCATTATTAGGGAGAATTATGTTTATTTCGTGACTGGATGAACTGTTGTCATGCTGCAACAATTAAGCCATGCTGTTAAAAATCTAGTAAATGTAGATTGTTGAACACTTTCTTTTATCCCTTCTCTAGAATGAAAATTTTGTGTTTCCTTAAGGCGGTTTAAGCCCATTTGAGTGCTAAAAGCAAAGGCACACTTTAAAATTTGAGCTCCTGATCATGTTTGATGCATAAAGAACCAGGAACTTCAGGACAGCCGTATATTGAAGCTGAGTTCTATCAGTTAGAAAATAAAAGTGTTTGTATAAGGAAGTATTTACTTACTTCTGTCACAATTCACATACTTTAGAGTAGATTTTTTTTTCTCTTATCAACCTGCGAGAAGTAGTTTACTTCTGCGTTATGTTTTCAGTCTGCACATTTGAGTGCACGCATGTCAAAGTTACCAAGGGAAAGTTACCTTAAAGGATTAAAATCTAGCAGTAGTTTATTCCATGGCTCTTCTGGATGGTGCTTTATGGTGAAAGTGAACTTTAGTTAGTTAGGTGTGTCCCTCTTTAAACTGAAGGCCAAGTTATTACTGACAAAATAATTCTATCTGTAAAAGTGAATAAAACAGTACAGAGGTGGTTCTAACACTAATGGAACCAGCCTTAGACTGCTGCCTGTAGCCACAGGGCTTTTTCCTCTTGCAGCAGGGTAGCCGTGTCTTTATTATCTGTAAGCAAAAGTCTACAGCCTGCTCAGTCTTTAGAGCAATACGCTAGGTGGACAAGACAAAACTATGTTTGGGAGCCTGCTGACAGGTAAGCAGTGTGGATGAACGTGTGTCAGTGTTTCAACCCATACTCTTCTCCTCTTTAGTTTATTAGAATAGGTGTAGTCTAAAAGTCCTTAAGCCTTCGAAGTCTTTCCCAATAACTGCTGCAATAGCACAAAGCTTTCTCCCTTCTCTGTGTTCTCTAGAACATTTAAGGTCCTCATTTTCTGCTCTTACGCTTCTGCTCTTATGCTAAATATTGAATGTATCTTCATACAGCAGGGTCAAGAATCTTGACTGGGGCACTCCATGGGAGAGCCGTGTGTTACTGAAGTATGTCTATTTTAAATTCTTCTTCCCCACAGAATTTGCTGTTAGGAGATTTTCTGAGAAAATTGGTGGTATTAGATTCTTGATGGAACTTGTTTTGCATGTATTCTCATGACCTGTCCATATTTGATGATTCTTAAGGCACATCTCAAGACAAGTTCTGCTTGGGCTTTATTTGAAATAGGTTAAAATTTAAGGAAAGTGAAGTTGAAAGGATTCTGAAGGATGTTTGTTTTTCCTTTAGTTGTCTTAATTCTGTATTTCTTTCTATAGCATGTAATCAAGCAACAAACGAGAAATGTGCATGATGTAGTTAAGAAATTTTCAACAAAACAGTGTAAATTCCTTCCTTAACTAAATTCATTAGCTGTAGACATTTTGCTTAAATACATCTAGGTTTGTTACACTTGTGGTTTAAGAGATGCGCTTCTGAAACGTGCCATTTTTCTGGTAACAGACTGTCCTTTTAAATATTTCCGATTTGATCTACTAAATGAAATCAGCATAATTTCAAACTTCAATAATTAAAAACCAGCCTTTTGCATGAAAAGAGCTACTAGAAGTGGTTATCCTTTCTGCCATGCAAAAGTTGTGAACTTGATTACAGCTTTGGTTTTGTCTGCTTTAAGAGGTTCTTTTTTAAAGACACCTCAGGATCTCAGTTTTGTAATATGGATTTCATTAGAAGAAAATTGTGATCATTATGAATTGACTCCTGAAGAGAAATAGCAAATATCTGCAGCACATGTATTCAGATAGTTGACAAAGGTCAGTACTATAAATCCAAAATACAAAACTTCTAGTTGAGTTAACAGAGATTATTCATTAGCTGCAGGAGCAGTGCTGCTTGTTTCCTCTAAGGTTCACGTGGTCTGCAGAACTTAGTTATGCATACGCGATTTTATGGCTTTAATTTACAATCAAGGACAGCTTAGCTTGGAAGAACTGTAATTGGTTTGTACCATTAGCTGTCTGCCTTGCTCCTCTATGACCAAGAAAGGCTCAGCTGCTTATGAAGCAGGTGCTAAACCTCTGCAGCCCAGCATAAGGTAAACCAGCACTCATTTCAGTTTCCTTAATACAGTGTCCTGTAATTTGCAGTAGCTTAACAGCTGCTACATGAGCAGCTGAGCCGTTCTTACAGCAGGAGAAGACAGCTGGGGAGGAGGAATCATGGCAGCCATCCTAATTTTAAGCAAAACAAGAATAAGAGCATTTAAATGCTCCACGCCCGGTTTCTCTCCATGGAATCTAGATAAAGGGTTTGCTAGCAATCTTTATAGAGTCTTCAGATGATGACATGGAATCCATAATCCTGCTGCATAGCAATGAGTATCTCTACAAATCAGCTCTGGCTAATAACTGACACAATTGCTATTCCAGTAATGCCCAATTTACCTTTTCCATTTAGTTTAGAACAGTAATCCTCAGATACAAAAGGTGATCTTGTAAAATGTTGGTATAGAATGAGTGTCATCTCAGATTTACAAAACCGTTCTCTATACAGTTAATTTTTTTTTTCCTGTGGTAGCTCTGCAGACTTAGCATGGGGTCAGAGACAAGGTAGATGACTGTATCATCACCAGTAATTACACAAGTCAGTTAACAGCTTTGTTAATGAGTGCACCAGAAACAAATAGTCTAGCTATTGTAACCCTGCAGCATTAAGAATAAAAAATAAATCTTAATTTAAATAAAGCTTGTTTTCTATTTTATTAACATGTTTCTGGCCATACTGTGACTTTATCCAACATTCCCAAGGAGAACTGTCTGTTGCCCACTTTCCTGCATATACTGACTGAGTAATTTGCAGGACCTGAAAAAAATTCTAAAGCCTCTTATAATGCTGCTTTGTTATAGGAAAGACAGACCTGTAAGAACTCAGCCAAAACTAGTTGCAGTTGTATCACTTTGAAGGATACGTGAAGGCTGCACAGTGTGTTAACAAAGATAAATTTACAGGTGCTTCATATTTTGATTGTTTGCAGAGTGTTAGACCTACACCACAGAATGAAGCTATAACAGTACATTTCAAGCCAGTTACGTTAAAAGCCTCTGAAAGTAAATATACCAAAGTTGCAAGTATTAGCTTTGATGGTAAGTACTGCTCCTCTCTTCTTAGAACTTGTCAAGTGCTTCTTAAAACTTTTCTGAAACTTCATGAATTATTTTCACTCTCTTAACAAAATGGTATTTGTAATTTTGAGAAGGAAATGGAAATTTCCTAACTGGAAAAGGCTTACAGTTCTTCTAACTTCAGTTATTTCTGAAGGGATTGTTTCTGAACGGATTGTCTCTGATGATAATCAGCAAGTAACTTAGACTGGTAAATACTGGTGAGAAGAGAAGGAATTCTTAATTCTTCTATTAAACATAAGCATTATTCTTATGTTAAGACACTGATTATTTAAAATGTAAGTCTAAGTAGGTGTTTGTTTTTGAGAAATCCTAACAAACCAGGACGTGTTCCTCACAGTAATGTATATCAGAGGAGAGTACATCCCTTGGATTGCCCTTTGATCCTTCCAAAGTTTAAAAAAGAATCCAAAATCTTTTTCTAAAAAAGTTACTTTTTTTTTTTTTGTTCGAATGCCCATGGAAATAGGGCTCTGTCATGCTCTTGAGAACCTTACTATGAAAGTTGGCTTATTTTATTTTGCTATCTTGAATTCATATTAAAGGAAAAGGGAGGTGAAGGTGGAAACACCTTTTACTGGTACCTTTCCTACAAAGATATGTTACGTATGCTGATACTGACTTTCATTTATATCTTTATGAAAGGAGTGTTGGGTCATTTTCCTCCTACATAGTGTGACTGTAAATACTATGCTGACATTTTGTAGAAAGGCACCTCCATTTTTACTGAGATTTTAATCAACTGTCAGAATGCTGTTGACCTACTCAGATGTTACTGCTTTAAGATACTAGTTGGTGCTGTAAGTCTTTCTGCCTGGATTGCTTAAAAATAGAAGTTTATAGATGCAATGTTTTTTATTTCGGGTAGATGTAATTTTAGAAGTTGCATGGATAGAGAGGAGAGGATTGATTTTTATTATTGTTATTTATTGATTAGCACTTTAGATATTTAATAGCTTACGGTTTGTAGGATGAGCGAAGTATGTTTTTAGCCTATGAATAAATTCTGAAATAGCTGAACTCTGTCGACCTGAGGTGGTAATATGTTCAGATTTTGAAGCTGGAGGGAATTGTTATATGAGGACCTAGTGACTAACATGCGGTAGATCTTGGAAGGAATAGTAGTTGGGGAAAAACAGCCGCTCAAACTGCTTAATGTGTTTAAGGGATTGACTTGGTGAATTCTTTTCAGTGAAGCAGCCAGCCCTAAGTATTTGCTATTTCAGCTGTCCTAATACATGTAGGGGCTTTAGCAGCTGGTGGTTTCTCCTAACTAGTATTTGAATCCCTTGACTTTTCTGGCGATATTGCTACCAGGCTAACATTGCTTGTTCTGTCATCTTGGAGCAGACTGTGAGCATCATTCTTGGTGCTTGTGTAGTTTGGGTTCTTACATGGATTCTGACTCTATTTCTGTGAAGTTTAGCATGTCTTTGATTTCTTCATTATTAAAATGTTGCTGCATTCCTGGCCCAAAGTCCTGCTTGACCGGTAGTTCTAAGTGAGGAGCCCAGCCGTCTCAAGTTTCTGTACTGTTAGTGGAGCGACAGGTGTATTCCGTACTCTTAAGTGGGGAATTCAGCTCACCTGGGATTTGAATTATCCTCTGGACATGTCCAAGTTACTTATTTGACAAGAACAACCAGGCTTCCCTATCGTAGATAAGCTTACTAACTCAGGCAGGTCAACTAACTGGTGTTAAGGAGGAGGAATTCAGAACTCAGATCTCTTACTTCCTAGACTTGTCCATGTCAGTTGCTTATTGAAATTTCCTTAAGATCCATTTTTCTCTTCTGTGATACTTCATTTCTGGGCTAGCTCTATGCTTTTATTCTTCCACTCATGCTAGTCTAACCTAATGGACCATTTTTTTTGTCCGCTTTAACAAACTTCTTATATTCTTGTGTGTCCAGCATCAAAAGCAAAAAAAGCGTCACAATCTTCTGGGAAAATAACTGTTAAAGCGAAAGAGAAGAGCTACTCCAAACTTGAAATACCTTATCAAGCGGAAGTGTTGGATGGGTAAGCTTACAGTAATTGAACATAGTTCAAAAACTAAATTCTGTAAATTAGCTGATGTAGCAGGGAATTTAGCCTTTTTAGGGGGAGAGGGGATATAAAGAGGTGATACCGTGTGAATTTTTCTGTTTTTACACTAGTAGATGAGGTAGTCTTAGTAATGCATAAGCTGGTTTCAAGGCTTGGATTCAAAGTGACCTTAGTGAGTTGTTTTTCAGAGCAGTTGAAGGCTGCAGGTGAGACATTTTAAAAAAGGCAGTACTGGAAATTTTTCCGGTTTTGCGTTTGCTGTTCTATCACTACATGAAGTAAGGGTAGAGAAAATATTTTTGGTTTTAAGCAAAATTTTGGAAGAACTGTCAGTGCTTCCTTATTTGTTGTTATTTATTTACAAAGTATGGCTAAGTTGACTTTAAAATTATTGTTGAAATGAGATGCTACTTTATCAACAGAACTGACAGAGTATTTTAAAGGCAAACAAACTATACCTTACCTGTCAGAACTTTTGTGCTGCAGATGCCTGATTTGGTTAAGAAGGAATATGCATGATTTGCAAACTATCTTAATACTTGAACACTTCCTTTTAGTCCTCCTGATATGCTGATTCACATATTTTCTTATCTCGTTTGAATTACTTAATTATCAGTGTCCCTGTGGTGCTAATAATATAGTTTCAGCATACAACGGGATATGTACATTTTTTTGCTGTTGGATTGAATGAATTCTAGTCTTTTGTATAAGAAAAACACTTTATGTTTGAGGAAAGTCTTTATTTTTCTCATACTTTTTTCTTCTAATAGATATTTAGGATTTGATCATGCTGCCACACTGTTTCACATCCGTGACAGTGCTGCTGATTCTGTGGAAAGACTGATCTATCTAACAAACACATTCAGTTTTGCAGTCCTTATACATGATGTTGTGTTACCAGAAGAAGCAAAACCAATGTTTAAAGTAAGCACCATTTCAGTGAACGTTTTTACCTAATAGTAAATGTTTAAATGTGCTGCACTTCGTTAAATTGTAACATTGATCTTCATTGTTCACTGATCTAGGTCCAGAACTTCAGTAAACCAGTCTTAATTCCGCCTAATGAATCCAGATATATTTTTACACTTCATTTTATTCCTTCCACGTCATCTGTTCATATAGATAATAATATTTTACTTATCACCAATGCTTCTAAATTTCACCTACCTGTCCGAGCATACACAGGATTTTTAGATGTAAGTATTTTCCTTTTTTTTAGCTACTTCAGTCTAATTAGAGGCAGACTTCATAGGACTGTTTTTAATTCTTTATTCTACTTCTATGGGAGGATGGCTTTTTTAATTTCAAAATTATTTTACCAGTTCTTTCCTTAAACAGCTTTGGTTACTGTGCAAAATTTTTGTTCCCTTTAGTTTTACATAGAAAATGCATAGAATTTTGAGATTGTCACGGTACTGCTGTATTAGACTTATTAATGCATTTGTTAATGAGCTTAGAGTTTGAGCATGTTTTATATTTAACTTATGCTAAAATACCTTTATCATTCTTTCTAGTACTTTGTACTGCCTCCAAAAACTGAGGAACGATTTATAGATTTTGGCATATTGAGTGCAACAGAAGCTACCAGCATTTTATTTGCAGTCATCAACAGCAATCCGATAGAGGTAAGGATGGATTTATTTTTAGTTTGCCTTTTAAAAAATTTACGTCAGTGTTGTTACTGAAAACAGTACCTTTTGTTCTTTTTAAGCTGGCTATAAAAAGTTGGCATATTATAGGGGATGGTTTGGCCATAGAACTTCTAACGACTGAAAAGGGAAACAGAACAACGATAATTGCAAACCACCACGAACTACAAAATGCTAGTGCATCCGATCAGTCTTCAGTAAGTAATCCTTTGAATCCATTCTTAAAGCTAGATTTAGGAGGGGAAAAAGAGACAAATCTGTGCAACTTCTTGCAGTTTCATTTTAGCAGGGGGGAGGGAAGATAAGAATTCTTAATTTTTGTCTGAATTTGAATATGATAAAGCATGTAGAATTTTTAAAATTTATTTTAAGAAGCAGTATTATGTTCAGATTGGTTAGATTTTGAAAGGGGAAACTTCAGAAACAGTAACTTCCATGCCCTCAGATGATGCTCATCATTTATCTGGGAAAAGTGGAATTTATCACCTCAAGGAATAGATAATTCTTGTGTTAGTAACTTCTGCATTTGAAATTTTCTTTTTACCACTGACAGTTGTTTCAAATGGATTTTGATTCAGTTTAAAGAAATAAGAGGATGTTGGGTATGTTTTTAGTGAAATTTCTTTCCATTTAATGGAATACAATGGATGACTCTTTTTCAACCATTTACAGGTGATACTAGCATCAGGTTATTATGCTGTGTTTAGAGTAAAACTAATAGCGAAAGAACTTGAAGGAATTCATGATGGAGCTGTACAAATCACGACAGATTATGAGGTATATTTATTCTATATTCATGGGTGTTGCCCAAACAATACGTTAAATTTTTAAGCGTGAAGTTTTAAGAGTTGTATTAGTGGACAGATTGCAAGATCAGGGAGAAGTTGAGGTTGGAAGGGACCTCTGGAGGTCAAGTTGTCTCTGCAAGTTAACCCTGCATCAAACAACAGTAATGCTACTTACGCTGTGTCTTCTCTGAAGGAATGAAGAATGACTTTCATTATGATTTTCGTCTGGCTTTCAGAAATATCCATTTAAATCTGACCTAATGCTTTGAGGTATGGGTTCTTCAATGACTTGACATATCCTCAAAGCATCAATGCATGGATCTTTTGGCATAACGCACGCTGACAATGTGCTTTTTGATACATTATCAGTTACTGAAATTGAGCTATAATTTCAGAGGGTTTTTTGTCAAAACCCAGTGTGAAAGTTGTTTTGGAGAAATTGCAGTTTGTTGACAGTTGAAGAAACAGAGTTCTTACAGTAAGATTAGTAAGGGAGAGAAGAACAAGCAGTTAATTCTCAACTTCATATGCCTGTCCTGTTAATAAATTATTTTGCAGAAGAGATTCTAATACATAATGGAATCTGTATTTAATATCTTTGGGTGATATATGTAGGGGAAAAAAAAATCAATGTGACATACTGTGCATATGAAGTCGGGAAATTATATCGCTTATTGGGTGGCTCTGATGAAGCTACAGAAAATGGGAAATTCCTAATTTCTGCTAGTTATCTGAGATTTTAAGCTTTTTTTAATACATCCGTACATGTACATGACCCTTCAGTTATAGACTCTGAAGCGTTTTATTTTCTTGCTTGTTCTTACAAGTTACTCTACTTGTATTGGTAGCCTTAATAATACACAGAAAGGACCTCATTGCCATCCCTTCCACACTCCTTTTTCTAAGTCTATGTCTATCTCGAGGTCTTACCATGACTTGTAATGTTTTTTGAGAAGTTCAGTATATCCTCTTCCCTCATACTCATTTACTTTAAAGATGTTATCCTCCTGTTTTCCAACAAAGTAAGCCCCATTCAAGTGAGACCTATATAATGCCCCATTGGAGAGCTTGTATTTTAACTGTGCTTTTGTGTTCCATGTAGAATGGTGCTAAGTATGACTGAGCAAAGGTGTGCTTCCTGACAATATGGAGTGACTGTTCTGAATATGATGGTGTTGAAATCTTAATTCATGTCTCCATGTCTTAAATGTGTATATAAACCTAGACTACATTAATTGTAGAATTTCAGGGTGGTGTTGTTCTATGCAATTTAAAAGTGGAAGAGATATTTAAAGGCTGAAATTTAAGTATTTTTTCCTAAACTTTTCTTGTCCTTTTTTTCCAGATTTTAACGGTACCAGTGAAGGCAGTGATTGCTGTAGGCTCGCTGACCTGCTCCCCAAAACATGTTTTCCTTCCGCCTTCTTTTCCGGTAAGAGAGTTGAGTCATAGCATTAAATGTTTTCTTGCTGTGTTTTTTATTTATCTGTCCTTTTCAAGAGAAACCACTGTCTTGAATTGTGGCATGTCAAATCCCTGGAGAGATTGTGCTACTGAACTGTTATGATTCGCTTTGTCGCTGTTTTGGGTTTTTTTTTCCCTGACATGTCCCAAGCATGAGTTATCCCTACATCTCCCCTACTGCCCGCTTGAATGGGATCTTGGAATACTGATATGATCCCAAACATGATTCTTTGCAGCTTCATTCTAACGTAGCTGTGGTCACTTGGTTACTACCAATTCATGTGTTAGCACCAAGAGTGAGAGACACGAAATTACACAAATGCATTTTTCAAATTCCTGAAGTGTAATATGAAAAACAACAAAGTCAGCTAATACACTGACGTTTTAGTATAAGAACGTCTTGATCTCTGTAGAAGCATTATTGTACTGTTTCCATACTGAAAGTAGATCTTCTTGAGGGTACGTGGTGGAGTGCGTAAAAAGCAAGAAAGCTGTGTGGGTCTACAACTCTCTACAAAAGTATGTAATGGCTGTTTTCATCCTTGCTCCTGCAGTAGTGTTTATGCAGTGAGTGCTGAAAGCAGCTTCTTTGCTCAGGGCTACAGACTCAAGCAGCAAGCTATTAACCAGATAATACTTTCTTCTCAATGGGCATTCAGCATAACCATAGAAGCATGGGCAGTCAATGCATATTGGTATTTCACTGAAGTCTGAACTTAATGTGACTTTCTGATGAGCGAGGAATGTAATATGATGGAAAATCACAGGGAGAGAGATTGAAAACTGGGGGAAAAAAGTAGCAAAACAAGATAGAGATGGCAGTTTTCTGAAATGATAAAACTAACTCCATGCATGTTGGTGGAAATGGTTTTTATTTCCTTGTCTGTCCTGCATAGTCTCAATCTGTCATAAAGCACTGCCTGTTCTCACCTCCTCTTCCAATAGCTACTTAGTATCTCCTGCTTATCTTACAATTTGTGTGCTCTTAAGTAGTAATTTTTCACTGGCACTTTATCAAATGTTTTACCTCATGTCTAGTAGATAAATGATAATTTTTCTGAAAAAGTAATGCAATAAGTCTCATTGGAGGAAGATAGGAAGTCAGCAGGACTTCAGTAAGTCATTGCTACATTTGCCCCATTGTCTCCCTTCTGATCTCCTACTTCACAAAGTGTTCTGAAGTCTTTTGCTACTCTTGAGGTCAAACGGTCATGCCTACAGTTGCAAAGATCACTTGTTATTTTTTATCTTTAGGATCTATATTTCCTATTTGACTATATGGCCTCACCATTATATGGGTATTTATTACACTGACTACTGTATCTGTAACTTCATCTATGAACTGCTCCATAAGCCTTTGATAAACTGAAATAACTTAAAGGTCCGTTTCCCTTTCTTTCACCAAAGATAAAGCAATTTCTATATTCTGTATCCTAATTTATATATCCTAATTCCTGGCAAGATCATTGTCCCTCTTGAATGCCACATTAAAATATTTTGTTCCGTTTTGGGCCATAAAGAAGTAAATTTTTTTAATCTCCCTTTATTTTTTTCTAACTGGAATGGCTAAAGAGCTTCTCGATGTATCTTAGTATTCGCCCAAGGTCTTGGTCAGCTTGATATTTTTTTTTCTTTTTTTTTCCTTGTTTGCTTTTGTTTTGTTTTGGCAGGTACTACTTCTTGTAGCACCTGTGTTTCTCAGCCTCTAAGGCTGACTTCTTTGCTGTCATCATTCTTTCTCATCCCCAGACTGCTGTGATTTTTATTGACTTCATGCTCTTTTCTAGTAATGTTTTCACATAATTATTCATTCAGGGACCTTTGGACTCCTGCATTTTGTTTGAGAGTATAGATTCAGATAGAATTATCACCTTTGACAAGATTCTAGACTGTTTTCTGTGTTCAAGCCTGAAGCTTTTCAGAGCAGTCAGCTTCACTTACTACTACTGTTAGTCGATCACTTAGCTCTCTTGATATTTGAGAACATTGACAGCAGACTTACTTTTCCTTTTTCTTGGATTCATTTCAAACTAAACTTGTGATCACTGAATTCATGATACTCTTGCATCTAGTTGTTCTGTAATGCCTCCATTACTTATGAAAATAAGCCTAAAATAACATCAGTTCTTCTTGGTTCAGTGTCTGGTAGAGAAATTTGACAGCTATAACATCCAGGAATAACTAGGCACTACAATTTTAGTAACACTTGCTTTTCAGTTCATACCTAGGATCTAATTCTCCTGCAGCTGCCCGGTTCCCAGTGCTGTCTGTCTCTGTTTATAGTTTTAGTGTATTTCCACCTAAGTCTGATTTCTGGTATTCTGTCCAAGTTTGTCAGCAATACACTCACAGTGTATACAGGCCTTGTAAAGATCAGTGTCTTGATATAAACAGATCTCAGCTGTGTTGACTTCTGCTTCATAATGGCATTTTTAGCTCACAGTGCCACCTCTCAACTCTTCCCTGATCAAAGCTCATCTTTGAGGACCTGTATGCTAAATAGCATTGTTCTGTTTTTCTTATTGCTGATAGGCAAAGTCTTCTTCCCTTATCTGTTTCATGTCTAAATGCTATGTAAGGGTCTTAGTAAAATACTGTTCATTTGTTCTACAGAGTTTAACAAACCTTTATCTTGCCCAATTGATGACAGTTTGTTACTCATAGGGTTCCGTAGATGAAGCTCAGACATACCTCCTGTGCAGTTTAACAGGACTATACTGTTTAGAGATTTATTCTTGTAGTTTCTTTCCCTCTGCAGGTGCTACTATTGAGACTGTTATAGTATGTGACAATTTCCTTGAGGCCACAGTCAAATTTTGAGCCTACAAAAGTGCATCTCTCCCATCTCTCCACTTTGGTCCTTACCTTACAGAAATTTTTAAAAAGCTGAAAGTATTGATTTAAGGGGAACATGAAAAATCCTAGTCATCTTCATTAGAAGATAGTCTTGGGTATTTAAATTTGCTTGTATTTTTTTTTTTTTTTTTAATATAAATCTGAAATCTTGTCACCGGTCGCGAGTTGTGCGGTTTTGTTTGTTTGTTTTGGGGTTTGTTTATCATTTACTCTATACTTGTCAGGGTTGGGTTTTGAGATAAGGTGAAAAACATGGCCACGGAGTCATTGATTTACAAGTGAGAGCAGGGGGAGAGCTTGAGCATTGTAATGATTCCGATTGTGACAAACAAACTACATGTTCTATACTTAAAAGGTAAAATAATGTTTGGCTCAGAAGAGGAGGCAGGGTGTAAAGGTGTGGGGAAAGAACTTGCACTGTTTTCTTTATAAATGTTGAAATTTTAGTGCCTGGTGTCTTAATTTCATTGGGAGCGGGAAGGAGGGTTATACCTATGTTTTTAAATGCCCTCTGTCACCTGTAGTGTTTGTAATCTGCAGCTTCACTCTACTGTTCCTTTCAGGTTATTTCTAATTACTAGCAACTATGTACTAGATCTCTTACAAGAAGCTTGTTTCCCTTTTGTAATAGGAAGCTCAGAAAGCTGAAGTTTTCTCTTGCCTTTCCACCTCTAGTACTTTTTTAACATGATTTGATTAAGCAGAACTGTTGTCCTAGCTCTTCAAGACACTTAAGGTGTACTTAATTTTGAAAGAGGGATGAACTGTGGAAGCAGATGGAGGAAGGAATACAACTTCACAGAAACTTACCTTGAAGTGTTACAAGTGGCAATTTTTTAAGATAGCATAGTTAAAAATCTCAATTTAACATTTCAGCGCTGCTGTGGTCTTTGTCAACCTGCATAAATAAATACATATGCTAGGGAAGATGCATATCCTGCAGACTTTTTTCATCCTCTCTTTTCTTTAGGGGAAAGTAGTTCACCAGAGCCTGAACATTATGAACTCCTTTTCTCAGAAAGTGAAAATACAACACATACGCTCTCTGTCGGAAGATGTAAGGTTTTACTATAAGAGGCTAAGAAGTAATAAAGAAGATTTAGAGCCAGGAAAAAAATCAAAGGTTTGCTTATGCCTTATTTCTACATGTTTACAAGTTCTCTCTTATATATAGCATATGTTAAGTTTCTGTGGTCATCAGAAATATTTCTTTTTTTCTTTGGTCATTACATTTACAACATTGTTTCTTAATTGATCTGCTCTTATCTGTTTTGCAGATTGCAAATATTTATTTTGATCCTGGTTTACAATGTGGAGATCATTGTTATGTAGGATTGCCTTTTCTATCTAAATGTAAGTAACGTTCAACTTTATAATGAAAATCTTTTTTAAAAGAAAAAAATTTTCTCCTTAAGCAATGATTTTACATGGAGAGTTTAAAAACCACATTATTTCTTAAAGCGGAATCTAAAGTTCAGCACAGCATAGCAATGCAAGAAGATGCATGGGATTCTGACTGGGATTTGCATGAGAACTTATTCAAAGAATGGACAGAAATAAAAGAGAACTCAAGCCATAGGTAAGTATTTTATCCTTGTTACTTTCTCAGGCCTTAAATCACTAGATAATTCTGTGTTATGTGTGCTCTTATAAAATACAAGGTTTCTTAATATTGCAGTGCTCTTTGAGAGGGGGCCAGGGAGGAGTTACTTGGCCTTCTCTGCAAAACCTTAAAAGAGAACATTTTGAAAGTTAAAAACCAGTAATAATTTCCCCAAGTCAAACACAATACTCAAAGTTAGTATTCACTGGAGTATGCTGCAGTTCTTGAAAAGATGGCAACAGCAAGGCAGTCTCTACTCTGCAGAAATTTCCGAAAATAGATTATACTGTTTGTGCAGTTTCCCTGCTTAATCTGTTTTAAAGTAGTAACCTCAAGTATTCCTCTAAGATTTCATAAGGTTTTATAGTGCTACTGTTCTGAGATTATTGCATTTCACTGAAATATCAAGTTGTCTGGTATTTTTCCTTGAGATTTGCTAAATAGAAGGTGATTAATGATTGCTATTTAATCTTTAGAAAAAGTCGAACTCTGTAGGCTGCTATATACCTTTTAAACATCTGCCTTCTCATACATAAAGTGATTTAATCTCCAAGAGACATAAGTTAGCATTAACAGCAAGTGCATATGTCTTGTGTGATGATAGCATCCAGACTACCATTTCAAACAAGGTATGCATATTTGTGGAGAAACAAAATGACTGTATGTAGCTAAATAGAGTAACAAAAGCATACCTCCTTTATCACTTTTTTGTTATAATGCTGATAGATTAATAACTCTTGAACAAATTTGATCTGAACAGAATCCTCTATTTAGCCACACTGGTAACTTTCAAGAATGTTCTATCACCTACAGTAAGAGGACAGCAAAGGAAAGTTCTGTTAAAAACTACTTCTGAATAAGTAGCAGTTCTAGCTAGAATATACAATGCTTTAATATTATTTAATATAATATATAATCTAGAATATGTAATGCTTTTAAAGAGAGTTAAAATTAACCAGTTATCCAAGGTAGCATTCAGCAAAGGAGAGACTGCTCCTTCTGAGTACAGAGGGGTTCTGACTTGAGCATTTGGAGTCTCTCCAAAATACTTCTCTAGGTTTGAAGTCTAGCGTTTCATCTGTTTTGCTGACTGGAGAACTCAATACTGTTAGTCTTGTTTCAGCTTAGGTCAGGTGGTGAGCTTGTAGGAGAACAGGAATCAAGTCTGTTGCAGAGGTTGGTTAATAGCGAAGAACTTCATTCACTGATGGCAACAGTAGCTGGCCTCAAGTGTGACTAGTTCAGATTTGCTTTAGATTTGTTAGACACGAGTATAGGCACATACTCTGTGTATCCATTGCAGCTCGAGTACACATACAGATTTACTGTACATTACACATGTGCAGGCACAATACGTTTTCTGGATAGTGGATGTCTGAATGTTGTATTGGAAACAGACTGTAGCAGGACTCTCTTGTTTTTCCTTTCTACTGTTTATACCTTTGCAAATCATCAAATATATTTTGGGTTATTTTTCTTACTGATCTGGATCTCAGTTATACTCTCAAAATTTGTTTCTGCAAAGTAAGGGCTAGGCACTTCCTAATGAAGGGTAAAATTTGTGTGTGTCTGTCCAGAGAGCAGTGATTTAAGAGAAATGCAAGTATTAAAAGATTTGTGATGCATTGCATAAGTCCTACCACATTTTCTGCTCACCTTTATCCGTAAATAGGCCATAACACAACTTGGAATGGATGGATGTTGGCAACAATACTTAAATAGAGAACATCTTTAGAATCTTTGGGTTGGTCTCATATAGCATGTTTTCGTGGTTTCTGTTGCACTTTTTAATAGCAGTACATATGGGCAGACCTCAATGGGGTTTTTTAATTGCATGTAAATGTAATGTACTGTTCTATTTCTCAAACTAATGTTGTTTTCAGGGAGCTTTTAAGCACTCTGCTTTTTTCAGGCTTTTCCTATTTTACTCCTGTAAAGTAAGTTTTATAACTATTTCTCCAGACTGAATGCTGTATTTGAAGTAGACACAGATCTTCAGAAGGATGTCCAGTTGAAAATTACAGCAGAAATGGCCTGGCCTTCCATACTTAGTTCACCACGCCATCTAAGCTTCCCTCTTACCAACACAAACAGTTCATCAGTAAGTTATTTTGTTGATAGTATCATTTTGTAGGGACTGCATTTTTAATAACTATTTCCAATTACATTAAACCCAATGTAAACTTTACAAAAATTGTGTTTCTGAATAGGAAGAAGAAATTTTTCTAGAAAATCCAGCTGACGTTCCTGTGTATGTTCAGTTCCTTCCTGTAGCTCTGTATTCTAACCCATCCACCTTCGTTGATAAAATGTTAGAACAGTAAGTATTTTTTTTGAGTAGTTATACCATTCTCACTCTACAGCAAAATGCATTTTACAAAAAATGTATGCAGTATTTGGCAGCTGTGTTGGTAGTTACAGTTTTGGCCACTTCTAGAATTTGAATCATTAGGCCAGTTGAGAACTGAATCTAGGCTGATTGCCGTTGAACGCACATCTGTATTTTTTGCTAAGCTAAAATGATGTTTACATTTCTTCCTTAACTTGAAGTGTAAGGGGGAGCAATAAGAAAAATCGAATGATCCTTTCAGCTGCATATTGTTTGAGTTCTACCATGAGTTCTTGATTTGTGCTAAAATCCTTAAGTGCCCGTATGTCATTGTCTTCCCTGATCTGGGGAAAAAAAATTGCATGTCTGTTTCAGGTTTAATTTGAGTAAGCCACCTAATTTCAATCTGAGGACCCTCGAGTTCCAGGTCTTCAGAAATTGCGTAAGTATTTCAATACGTTCTTTAGATTTTTAAATTTAGATATTTTAATGTTT
Organism: Gymnogyps californianus; assembly: GCF_018139145.2. NCBI lineage: Eukaryota > Metazoa > Chordata > Aves > Accipitriformes > Cathartidae > Gymnogyps > Gymnogyps californianus. The sequence goes on along the minus strand of NC_059471.1, from coordinate 72,659,315 downwards.
TATTAGGAGTTTAGTTGTACATGTCTTCAAGTTTAGGTATTAGTATGTGTGAAAAATGCGATGCTTCTATTGGATATTTTCAGGGAATTGGGAAAAGTAGTATTTCTTCAAATGTAACAGTTAAAATGTCACTTTTTCTGTATGCTTATGATATAATAGGATTGTGGAAGTTACAGGAAAACTGCATTTATTCATTCTGTTACTGATACAGGATTATTTCCTTCGGTATAGTGGTTGGTAGTTCTAAAATTAGCAAAATATTGAGTTTTCCATTGCTTTGTTCTTTATTTTAAATGATTTGAGTTTTGTGGACATCTTTAAGTGTGTGCTTTTTCATATAGAGCATGCCACATCCTGAACACTTCCTTTTCTCATCCAATATATATGCCTTTTCCTCTCCATTTGCAGTTAGTTTTAGATTAGCAATTTGATCCTTGCACAGTATCTAAAGGCAAACTTAGCAAAATACACTTTTTTCAGTAGTTCTTCTATTTTAAGTTTGCTTTTTCCCCTTTTTTCCTTTACTTAGGAAAAACGATATTCTAAAAATGTTTTAACAATGGAACATTTTGAGGGTAGAAAATGTTACATAATGGCTTAATGCTAATTTAGTGTTTAAAATATACATTTAAAAAACTTCTGAACTCTTTCTTCTACTAGAGCTTTATGAATCCACATGTGTATAGTTTAGCTTAGTTCTGTCTTGCTGTGTTTTTCTGCTTCTTAATAAACACAGATGGTTTACTAATAAGTAGGGAAATTCTTGTGCTTTCAGACTTTCTGGTTAAAAAACCAGTATATATCATTGGGTAGTACACTTCTTTACGACAAGACCAATTTTCTAGCTAAAATAATATCATTTCTATCAAATATGTAAAAATTTCCAATTTTTAAAAGTGTTACTTTGGTTTTCCCACTCTCTTAAGGTCCAGCCACTACAGAGCACTGTAGGACTTACAAAGGGCCTGGCTCGTCATTCAGTTTTAAGCCTAATATTAAAACCTGGTGAGAGAAAGTCTGTCAAAGTAAAGTTCACTCCAGTTCTTAATAAAACTGTCTCATCATTAATTGTTATCAGGTATGATATGTATTTCCAAAACGAGTGTGAGTTTTTTCTGACGTTTTTTATTTATATATAATACCATACTTGTGATCAGCTGCCAATAAGAAACTATTGCTTTTACAAGAATAATTGTAGAATCGTATGTCTCTGGAGAAAGATTTAATTTAATGTAGTTGTGGTATGTTTTACAGTAGTTAAACTGTATTCAGTACATACTTCTAATATAAATACATAATCCACTGTTATACGTGGAGACTTGAATTCTTAAATACATACTACGCTATCTTGAAAGTAGGGACTCTAGTTATAGATGCCATTTGCAAGATCAAGCTGCAATGTAAATTCGATCTTTCTAGTAAAGAGCTCTGTTTGAATAACTATTTCACTTTTGTATCAGGTGTGATACATTAATATGATGATGAAAAAATATAAACTTGAACTAGTACCTCATTGGGGTTTTTATTTGTACGCTACGTTGTGATTTCTTAGGTTTTTGTCTTGCAAACACTATGTTTGAGACTCCCACTATTTACTTCCATATTGTGGGGAGTTATCTGTGGAACTGCTTATATTTCTGTCCTCCAGATTTGGGATATAACTTCATAGTCTCTAGAGAAGCTTTCAGGAACAACAGACTGCATAGCCCTTTTATGAATGTTTCCCCTTTTTCTTTGTACACAGAAATAATTTGACTGTAATAGATGCCATAATGGTACAAGGCCAAGGAACGACTGAGAACTTGAAGGTTGCAGGCAAACCTCCTGGTCAAGGAAGTTCTTTACGCTTTAAAATCACAGAGGCATTATTAAAAGACTGTTCAGAAAGTGAGTACTTCATGAGTTACTATGCTGAACAGAAAAGAAATTACATCTTTTCGTGTACAACTTGAAATGTGTGGAAATATTTTTTCCCCTACTCTAGTGCTCCAGAAGTTTAATTCCTTTAAATGCATTAAAATTGCTTCTTCATTTAGGCAGAGAATGAAATATTTTACCTTTTTCATTTTAATGTGAAAATTAGGAAAGATGAAACAAAAGCCCTTCATCCACTAAAATTCAAGATAGAGGAGGTGAAGATCCTAGTACATTTACTAGGATAATCTCTAATTCCTATATTTAAGTCAAATTGGATCACAGATGAAACTTTCTGTTGGGTTTTTTTGGTTTGGTTTTTTTTTTTTTCTTCACCTCCTTCAGAGGGGAAAATCTGTATGCACATAGACAACAGGGAAAAAGGTAGGGTATGTTCCTTGATGAAAATTAAATCCCAGCCAGATTCTGCTCTGGGGTCAGAGGTTTTCTGCTCTGTGGCCCCAGGCTTGCTTCTGAGAGGAGAGCTAAGAGTACCTGTATTACCAAAGGAACTGGTAAAAGAGGTTTAGTTGTATCTGGTATTAAAATCTGCTTTGTTACCTTTGCAGATTTCCAGACGTATTTGTAAGGTGCCATGTTAATTATTATCTGAGATTATTCTGCTTTTTTTGAGGGATGAGTAAGAAAACTTCAAGTAAAGCTTAGTCATTACCTCTTACATGTTGTCGTTCAGGGGGTTTTTTTGCTAATAAGATATGTGTAGCTCAGCCACAGATTTTATTTTTAAGACACAAAAAGTAATCTTTAATTGTCCTCATGCTGGGACTTTTCACAGAATACCACAACACTAAGCAGCATGTCAAAGAACTTTACAGCTTAGGTGATTTTTTGTGAGGCAGCAGTGCTATCAGAGGTTTGGGGGGTTGTGGTTTTTCCCTGATGAGTTAGAGTGCTCTGGAATTGTACAAGTGCCCTACCTTGACAGCGATGAGAATCTGGCTTCAGAGATCTGTTTCTGCAGGTTACGTAAAGATTTCAGTGAGCCTCGCTAGTCCCCTTTCCTGCTATAATACTGACAGAACTCTCTTCTACTGTAGAATATGAATATAGCAAAGGATAGCTGTTTAGCATAACACTAACCGCTTTCTGCTGTTTGTTTCTAGAGATGAAATACAAAGAACCGAATTTCACACTGAGAAGAACATTTAAAGTGGAAAATACAGGGCAGCTGCAGATTAATGTGAAAACTATGGAAATCAGTGGCTACACGTGTGAAGGATATGGATTTAAAGTAGTTAACTGTCATGAGTTTGCGCTAAGTGCCAATGCCTCTAAAGACATTGTCATATTGTAAGTGGTTTTTTCTTACATCTAAAAGGAGTCTTACATTAGGAATTCTGTACACCTAATTCTGTTTCGGAGGAAAACTCTGTTGGTTAAATTCTGATGTTTTTTACTTAAGCTTTGAGTGTGTTGGGGTTTTTTTAATACAACTTAAAACATGAAATTTTTTGCTCTTCTTGCAAACACTATTTGATTTTGAAATAACTTCAAGTTTTCATGATTGACTATATTATTACTTTTATTACTATCCAGTAAGTATAACTTACTGAGTTGGAATAGTGTTACTATATGGTTTTTTATACACTTCCTTCATTTGGGTTGTGAATGCACATGAGATCTAGATTTACATATGTTTTTGGTGCATTGCAGTATGTAGAAAACAGCCTTTAGACTAAGGTTTATTATCATGATGCACAGCATTTTAGTCTTGAACATTTTGTCTGTTGCCTTAATGATAATGATTGTTTAATTCTGTCAATTTTTATTGTAAAATATCTCTGCACCAAAACCTCATCTTTTAACACGGCTTGGATGTAAAGTTAACTATTCAGAATATGGTATCTAAAAAGTTCAGAAGATGTTTCTGTTCTGTAAGAGGGTGTACGAGATATTGCAGGCAGTGCAACTTCACTAGTATTTCTGCAACAATCTTAGTTTGTGATGAGACGGGAACATAGTGGTGATGTTTTTGAAAAGGCGTGCAGTTGTGACTTAAAGGTGAAGCGTTTAAAAACTTTATAGCTCATGTAATGGTCGCTTCCATTGCTTACTTACAGCTGCTGTTAATTTTTTACTGCCTTCGTAGCTTTCTTTTAACAGATTTGGTCAAAACTTAATTTCAGTTATTATATCTTTATATGGTGTATCAGGGGTAATCTAGTATCGAATTTATTAAGCATAGGTGTTTATGAACTTAGTCAAACACATCTTGAGATATTTGAAAGATACTCATGAGTATTTTTAGGCTAATTGCATGGATGATTATTAGTTGTACTACTAGGGCTATTTGTTATAAATGTTTGATTGGGATGCCAGTCATGGCAGTAATTGGTGGAGGTTTTGGTTTTGTTTTTTTTTTTTAAATTTATGAATAATATAAATTATCTCAAACTTTTGTGCTGTTCATATGAAAAGTTCTAACGTGCTTAACTTTTGTTTTCAGGTTTACACCTGATTTCACTGCTTCCAGAGTCATACGTGAATTAAAATTCATCACTGCGGGAGGCTCTGAATTCATATTTATCTTGAATGCATCCCTTCCATATCACATGTTAGCAACGTGTGCAGAAGCGCTACCCAGGCCCAACTGGGAATTGGCACTGTACATAATCATCTCAGGAATAATGAGGTAGAGTGTATATGTTTGTTCTTATCAGTATATGTGCACGAACTACCACTGCTTGAATACAGGTTACAGAGAAGTGTATATGTATTCAGTACATGCTGTAATTGGTGTAAAATAAAATAGGGTGCGGTGAAAAAGGAGAAAAAATGAATAAATGCTACTATGGATTGAGTGTGAACAGTTTAAGACTGGGGAATACTGACTTTCTGCTCAAACTGGGGACAAAATAATATACTTCTTGCTTGGGTGTATTTCCTTAAGTGAGATACATACTCCTGTTAACCCTAGTAATGTGTAGTTTTTTGATAAATAATTAAGCCTAACTTGAATCAAATTATGGTTAGCAGTGCTTTAATACCTGAATTCCCGTAGGCATCCTTCTGGAGTATTGTGCTTTAGAGAGATATGAGGCAGTGACTGTAATGAGCTTAGCAGATGCCTTGGATGAATTTAACTTTGCTGCCACTTGTATGTGACAGACAACTGGTGATACTAATAATGGGATTTCTGAGAACCTGAAGGGCATTGTTTGCAACGCTGCACACTCAGAGGTTACGCAGTAGCATATTAATGCGCTTTTTTCTCAGCAAACAGATGTGTGTTAGCTATGACTGGTTGAAATATGAGTTGAAAATTCCACTGCGTTTTCCTAGTCTAACCTCTACCTATCTTTATTTATTTGAAATCTGAGGTTATAGACAATGTATCCCTGCTCATCTCTTGGATGTGAGACACTCCCCCACTGCCTTTATCCAGAGAAAACCCTGGCACAGAAACTTATCAGTATAGGTTGTTACTTATCAGTAACAACAACTGCTGTTTTCCTTTTTCATTAGTGCTAAGCTTACATCTTAGTGTGAGATGGATTGCTGCTGTAGGTGCCTGTGATGAAAAAGTGGTCTTTCTGTGTGCTGCAAATCCAAAGCATTATCACAGATATGTAATATTCCTGCATTTTTTTTTCATATTAAGATACTAGCTCTTCCATTTTGCTGTACTATATTGCATAAATATTCGGTTAGGCTGTCTTTCCTTCTAGGGATTGATAAAAGAAGTAGAGAAGATAAAGTTAGAGCCTGCTTCATTTTCTTTTTTGACTCTTCAGCACTTTCCTAAATAATGCAGTGTTACTTAGGAAACTGCATTTTCCTGAGTAACAGGAGAATTTCTGTTACTCAGGAAATTTTGTTTCCAAATACTGCATTACTTAGGAAAGTGCTGAGTAAGTACTTAGGTGGTTTTCTTCTGTATGTTTGCTAGAAATTTATAAGCTTAGTTTCTCTTTAGTTTATTGACAAAGTGAATAATGCTTGTCAGCTCATAAGTGTAGTTTGCGTGGATAATTCTATATGTGCTGTATTTGTTAATTAGACTTTACAAAAGAATACAGAATACTAATCCTTTCCCTCACTATGTCTTTTTCCTACAAGTACAAAACACCCTTCTTAGCAGCAAACTAAGAAGAGTCCTAATGTAACCATTTCATAATATTCCAAGGATCCTGTGCACAGACAGCCTCTGAATTTTAGGATGCCACCACGTAGGGATTTGCTAGTTGTCACTAAAACAATACTTCCATATTGTTGCAAAGCTATCCTTAATTTCTAGGAATGAACAACTCTAGGAGTTTGTCTAGTTCATGTTTTTAATTTGATAAGGTGGTGTTTATTGTTGCCTTCCCTAAATCACTGTTGGTTTGGATTGTTCCCATACTTGTGGCTCCAAGTTTTTTGAAGTCCAACTTGACAGGATATGTACCAATGTGACAAAGGAGCCAGGCCTTTTTATGAAGAACTTACCAACTAGGCATATGTGTGCTCCAGGATAAAACCGTGAGGGGAAAGAGGGATGTACCAAGATCATTCTCGGGTGTCTAGACCGTGTTACTCCCCACTGCGTGGTGTTCCTCACACTAACTTGTTTTGTAATTTAAATGACATGACTGCTTTAAGCTAGTTATATTTTTCTCTTTTTTTAAATAATAATTTTTTTAAAAAGCGAAAAACCCAAACCACCACTGCTCCCACCACCACCACACCAAAACCAGAAAGTGCAGTTAAAAAGACCACAAAACAAGATTTGTTCTGTTTTTCATTTCAAAGCTGGTATTCGTTTATGAAAACACCAAAGTTGGCTTACGTAGAGGGAGCACAGTCCTTACCCAGAGAGTGGCAGAGGAGGAGAAGCCCTCAGGGTGACCTTTTGCTGCAGCCTCCCCTGTACAACCTCTGCGGAGCCCAGCATTGATACCGTGCGGGGAGTGCTGTGGGGTTGAGGGGGAAGAGTGCCACCCAGCCCACCAAAACCCAGTGCACTCCATCCCAAGTTTGTGTAGCACCATGGTGGTAGAGATGTGATGCTCCTGTTGGTATCAGTCTTGTGAAACTTTCAAATAGCATCATGGATTACAATTAACAGGTGAAAGAGATTATACTTTATTCCTTACATCCCAAAGGTAATTCGATTTTTGATGGCATGGCACCCAAGGCAAGTGTTACTCTTTTGCGTAACAGTTTGTGTAAGCTTGTCTGAAAAATTTCCCTATTTCTTTAACTTTTCTGTTGCTTGTTAACATCTTGGATGAAAATTATCTTTCCTGCCATCTGGTTATGCATCTAGAATCCTTTTTAATCCCTGGGGCAGGGAAAAAAGCACTGATAACCAGCTATCAACAGCTGACTTGGCCTGCAGAGTTGCTTGTATTTTTGGTGATAGTTGAAAGATAACTAGACTAGATTCTTTTAGCTAAAATTAAGCAAGAGGTATCTCATCCTTTTGTGTGAATTGATGCTGGTTTTCATACATTCGGCTTAGAAAAACTGGCAGTCGGAACAGGGGGGAGAACAGAAACTGAAGTTGCTAATTTAAAGTTCTTTTCTCATAAACTTTCTAGGGTAATAGGCAAGGCAAGCTTTAGTCATCGTGTCTCCTCCCCCCGAAACTCCCACCTGTTAGAAGATGAAATCGATAGCAGTGCGATGAAGGTCTCTGCAGTGGTTTTATTGCTTCATTCAAAAATATAGTTCACTGCAGTGCGTTATGTAAGTGGAGAACTCCTAAACACGGTATTGCAGCAGATGCAGTTAGTTGTAAAACTTGAAACAATGCTCTTAGATTTTACTTCTCTGAGCAGCAGTACAATTCTCTGCAGAGGGTCTCTGCTTTTAAAATGGAATTGCACCAACGACCTGAGGGAGCTGCTGACCACTTGGATGCCATTTTAATATTTTAATTATATCTCCTTTTTTTTCCTTTTGGGTTAATATTCTTGGCAACTGCGTGTCAGACTTGCATCTAGCTTCCATGCTCAGTGTTAGTGATGTGTATATCATGCTAGACTTGTGTATTTTATGTTTCTATCAGACAAAGTTGTGGTTTGGATGCAATTTTCAGCTTTTCAGTAGAAGATACAAACTTTTTGTCTTGTGTGATTAGATTCATTAACCTTAAAATGCTCAAAACTAAGAAATACTTAGATGACTGCCTCTCTTCTCTGCAGTGTGCTCTTTCTCTTGGTAATTGGAACAGCCTATCTAGAAGCTCAAGGAATTTGGGAGCCATTTAGGAGACGCTTGTCCTTTGAGGCCTCAAACCCTCCCTTTGATATGGGAAGGCCACTTGATCTCAGGAGAATAGTTGGAATTTCATCTGACGGAAAGTAAGTATATGTTTGGGGTTTTTGTGGGATGTTTTCCCCTTTTTTTCCTCTTTAGTTATAAGGCCAGTAAGAAAGTAATAGTGCTCTTTAGAACAGGTTAATGAATAAAGATCCTCCCAGTTACTTATAAAAAGATGGCTTGGATAAAAGGATGGATTTTGTGATTGTGAGGAATATTCATCTTTTGGGAAAAAAAGAAAGAAAGAAAAAAAACCCAACCAAAACCAAAGCCTGTCAAGTTTCCTGTTAACGTTCTCAAAAATGAAAGGTATAGACTGCAGAAAAATTGCAGGCCAGAAGTTCCTACCTTTGGTGTCTTCAGTTAAAAAAACTCTTCTCCTTTCAGTGTTCCCTCCAACATATATATTGACTGTCACTTTACTGTGTTTTTGTTCATATGTACAGCAAGCAAGTGAACAGGAAATGGTAAAGGCTACTGACTTGTCAAACAAGTTTTAGGCACTTTTGTTGGTTATATGCCAAGAACAGTGTAGTTCAAGGATTCTTTTGGACATAGTGATTCTTTTCTCATGTGGAAGAATGGAAACATTGTAGAGTATATTTAAACACTTGTTCTTCCAGCTTGAACGTGCTTGGATCAGATTCTAATCACAGTTCATCCAGAGGGATCTATGGAACAGGCAGTTCATCTTCGCGATCCAGTGCAGGGAATCACAAACAATGCAATGCAACAGCACACCTTCACAGCAATAGAAATGCACCTGATGTTGAAAACATCAAATCCAAAACCAGTTCAAGCATACCTAATAGGACTTCAGCACAAGCAGCTTCCGTGCAGTCGGTGAACAGAGCGGGCCCCTTCACCTTGGATTCGGGTGCCACAGCTCAGACTCATGCTGCGAGCAAAAGAGCCAAGGGGACGAGGCAGAACCAGCAGCCGACGCAGCAGCAGGCACCAGCTTTGGCAGAGCAGCCCCTCCAGCAACCCCCAGCATCCGGGCCCCAGCAGCAAGAGCAACAGACTGACAGTGCTTTGCCACAGCTACCGCTTCTCAGCCCGCCTCATGGCGAATGTGCCAGCAGCAGAAGGCACAGCTCGGAGGATTCAGATCTCACTGGGCTCATAGAAACTATGGAGAAAGACTTTGACCACCCAGAATCCCCTTCCCCAGATGTGTTTACAGAGCAGCCCCCATCTCCACTAGCAAAAAACAAAGGTAATACAATTCTGCTTTTTTTAACAGGATGATTCATTATGTAAGCCACAGAACAAGATTTAATCAACTGTAAAGGTCATGTTTTCATAGCGTGGAAAGCGATAGCTTCTCAGCTGTTCCCTACCCTGCTGTATGTGCCTGTGTCTTGAACACTTCCTTTATTCGTTTTATGGTAGTGAGGTTCTCCATGTAATGCAAGGTTGTGATTCTTCCTGCAAAATTTTTGGAACGTTTTGATGAAAGCAGGTGTGAATACTTAGACATCTGACCCTCTGAAGAAGAAAGATGCTTCTGGTTGCTACTCCTGTGCCTCTGGGCTAGCATCCATCCCTCCCGCCTCCATCATTTGTACTTGGGGCTGGGGGCTGAGGAAAGGAAAAGGAAGTTGTGCTAGTGTATTATGAAAACTGAGACGGGGAGAAAGGGAGGAGGGGGAGAGAGAGAGAGATGGGTAAACCCCTGTGGTATTGTTTGGGAATGGAATTCTTCATGCCCAGACTTGCAGTTGTAGAAAATCCCTGATGTCAGGTGGTCAGCAAATTAATATATGGCACCTGTGTTTATAAGTTGCATTCATCTTTGCATGAGGTTAGAGTTGAGTTTGAATTGTTTATGCATCTTTTCGATTGTCTAATGCTTAAAATAACTTACTGGATTTCATACATTAGATGCATTCAGGCTTTTGAAATTACATGTCAGTTATTTTCCTTCTTATAAAATCTTTGCTAGATTAGAACTTCTAATCATGTTTTTTGTATTAGCCATTTCAGTTGTGTCCCAGAGTTATGTGGTTATAAATTTAATCTTAATGTGTTGATTTCTAAATGATTTTTCACTTTTTTCTAACAACACTGTTGTACATAAACAGTACTGATACTGTGTTGCTTATTAGAGATAAAGTTAAGAAAATGAATGGTGGGAAGACAAACAAACCCTGAAACATCTGTATGAACACGCGCCACCAAAGAGGAAAGCTTCACTCTGTTAAGTAGCGATGAGCAGGAAGTTCTTAATTAGTTCAGAATGGATGTGATGATGCATCTGGACTTACAAAGTGGAAACTCTAAAGTGATAAGAGGTTTTGGGATCCTGCTGAAATATGCTACTTGATTTCTGGGCTTTTTTGTTTTTAGTTTAGACAAGGGGGTGTGGTTGGGGGAATTAATCTTAAGGGAATTTATGACCAGTTTGTCAGTTATTCATTTCATAAAGCCTAAATAGTACTCCAGCAAATGACATGACTGTAGGTAGGTAACACAGGCAGCGTCTATGTTAGCAAATATTACGGCATTGGAGCTCTGGAAAGCAAAATGGCCGGTAGCGAGGGTGCAACGTCCTCGTGGGGTGTGTCTGAGTGGATTTACAGTGAACTGATCCAGTCCGTGTGCTGAATGCCTGAAAGGGCTGGGAGCGCTTCTGGAGTGCATCTTCCATTTGTAGTTCAACCTAAAAAGAAACCAGCTCTTGCACTCCAGTCCGACTGTACGGTGCAGCTGCTACACAGCATGTGGGGACCATTGAGTCTGGTTTCAAAAGCATATTCCTGATCCAAATAATGTGGTGTACCTATGGTAACATTTTTGTACCAATAGTAATTTCTAGCAGTCTAGGTATTGGGAGCTTGTCTTAGCAAATAGCTGCTCCTAAGTGTTGACAGACCTTTGATTACATTTTTTCAACTGTATTTAAATGCATTTTCTTGAGACGGGTGCTTGTGTTGATTTGTCTATCAATTTCAAAAGCTGTTTAAACAGTGATAAAATACTTAGTTCCTAATCATTTACATGGGTTCCATTTTTTGGCATTACTTTCCTGTTTTGTAACTTCCTCCTGATTACAAATTCATTCAGATAAATTCACGTTTTTCCTCCTGCTACAGAGGCTTTGCATCATTTGTGCTTTGGCATGGTGGTATACTGAATATTTAAACATGTTCTGTATTGCAAAATATATTACGAATGTTATATTTTGCAAGCCAGATAGTTTTCTTGACCTCCTCATCGTCTCAGATCAATAAATCAGATTTATGCATGTAGACTTCTTTTTTGACAAGCTTTATTAAGAAAAACCAAAACCCAACATTATCTGTAAACTGTAACTTGACTCACAAAAGCTCAGCGCATCAAATAAAACTTGCCCGTTTCCATTTGCCCTCTTTAAAAATGTAAAACCATAGGGGAAGTTCCATTATCTATCTGGATCTACATACCCACACTGATATTTGTCTTTAGATAAATAGCTAGAGCTAGTCACAAACTTCTGCAGAAGCAGCAGCTTCTGGACTAAAACTGGCTGGCATAATATCCTGTGCGGGATTCCTGTCTTTATAGCCTTCTGTTTCAGCTTCCTAATACTTGGGTCCTAGCAGACTGCTGTGGAGGCTACGTCAGATTTTTATTAAACAGCTGCTTTACATTGTATTTTTATGTCATGATAACATTTTAAATAGATTTTCTAATGATGAACATTAAACTGTTTAGCAATCCTGAATGTAGACTAAATTTGAAGCAAATCTTAGAACGAGGCCTTCTGAGGCAAAACCAGAATAACCCCAATAAGCTGGAAGCCGACTTTTAGAAAATTTCCAAAGATCTACTTGTATTTACGCTTTTATATGCATTCACACTAAAAAGAATATTTTATCTCCAATATTTTTGTTGTTCTTGATACTGAAAACAGTAAGTCTGAAAAAAACCTGAAGTTTGAAGGCACTGCCTTTTGATATGTATCCGGTATTTGCCAAAACACTGAAGGCAAATTCATGTTTTGGTACAAACTTTCCCTGAGGAACGTTTTGCCAAATGAAATGAGACAGCTATCATTGTGCTTCCAGACTCAATTCTGACTTGAGCTGGTACAAATCCCAGTAGGGGCTGAATCCACTGATTCAGCACAGGTTAATTGAGTCTTTACTTGAGTGAACAATTACTTCCATCCTGGAAGCTGTATGCAGGCACTGTGCAGCTTATAAATGAGAATGCTTAGTCTGAAGGGCAGTATCTAAGAAAGATCTTGTTGGTAAAGGCGTGTGTTACATCTAATGAAAGACATAAGAATATTGTGAATGCTCTCATCCTGTAAGAGAGTAACAAGAGGCGATGGTAAGATAATGATGACTCCACACACACGCACGCACGGTTTCTCTGTATTGTTGCTTTTTTTGATAATTTTTTGCTCCCCAGGAGCCTAATCCTGCCTATTTTGCAAGCCAGGACCTCTGACTTGACTTTGAAGGTTCTTAAACCTCTACGTTTTGAACTTATACTATGCTACATTTCAGTTAGCCTGTAGAAATTACAAGGAAAGCGTAATCAATTGTTCGAGTAGCATTATTTATTTGTATGTGGATTGCTTCAAGAAAATTGATTAAACACCCCCTGGAGTGTTTAACACATTGTTTTCCCTACTTTGAGATGCAGTAACACTTTAATGTGTCAAGCCAAACTATTTTACAGTCAGCTTAGTCATACCTCTTAGAATAGTACACTCTGAAAGAATAAAATATGTAAAGGGGAGAAAGTACACTTGGGTGTGAGATTTCAGGTTTGGGAGGGTTGGGTTTTTTTACATCTTTGCTAGACAAATACTATTAGTGATTTTTTTTCTCATCCATTCTAGTCTTAGTGCAAGTTGTGGTTTTTTTGGTTTGTTTGTTTTTTAACTGACAAGCACGCTAATCATTTCTGTTCTTCGTTTGTTCGGATGATAAAGCTTGTACCAACTTCTGAAGTTCAAGTTTAAATCTAGTCTTACATGCTTAAACTGTGAAACTGGGTTCTAAGGTGTTTAAAAGGAATGACAGGAACAGAGCAGAGAAGAACTATAGGTATCCAGGTGCCCACCGTCTGCAGAGAGGCAGTGGAGGTAGGGCTCAGGAGCATAAATGCGATGGTGGAGATGAGGGTTCCACAGGTTTGACACTATTGCTCACATTTGGTGTGAAGTGGCTGTAAATGATTGGTGTATCATAACAGATGGCAAACTTCAGAGGCTTAATCATGTGGGTTAGCCTCTAAAATGAAGTGAACTAGCCCATCTCGGAGTACTACCGCTGAGAATCTGAAGCGTCCTTATCTCCCTAGGGAAAGGGAAAACACTTCAGCGCAAGGCTAAGCCACAGAAGAAGCGGGAAGAAAAGGATAGAAGAGGGAAAGGAAAGCAACAGGAGGATGAACTGAAGGATTCCTTGGCAGATGATGACAGTTCTTCAACCACAACTGAAACCTCCAACCCAGATACAGAACCACTTCTCAAAGAGGTACGGCACTGCTGATAAAAGGAGGCTGCTGTGTAGCTGGTGGGTCACCTGTTAGAGCAGGAATACACTCTTCACCCCACCCCCAGCTCTCATATACTATAATACCTAACAAAGGAAGAATGTTGATTAAAAAACATCTTTCCCAAACCTTGCCTTCACTTCTTCTCTATAAAATTTGCTCCTCTCTGAGTGTGAACACGCTTGAATCATGTAGTCTCAGGACTGAAAGTGCCTGTGGCTTGAATAAGCCACCAGTTATCGGCAGCGTTGTGGAAATTGCCTCTCTGCACGCTCCTAGCCTATTCTGTTTGCAGAATAAAACACCAAAGTATGGACACTAATTTTACTCGATAATTAAGGTGTATGCTAAAACCATGCATTTCATCAGTTACAAAGGGTCAGTTCACTGGTGGTAATTTGTCAGCAGGTAGTTAACTTAATTACCTTTGACAATACCCCTACCTTTATTTTACTCATTTGGCTTACATGCTTCTAGGTAATAAACAAAAGCTCTAACAATTTGTGTAATGGTCAGGTTGTCATAAATATTTTGTCCTAAAGCATGTGCTAGGGAACCAAACAAAGCAAAGGTAATCGCAAAGAGAAGAAAACCAAGCCTAAATTTTGACGTGTCTTAAATTTGAACTTTAGAAAAGATAGGGATTCTAGCTGGGGGGAAAAAAAAAGAAAAGAAATCCATCCAATACATTTTAAAAGTTACGGTTTAGTAAGTTTTCATTTGAAAATCACCTTTGATTTTTCAGGATGGCTATTTGACAGTATACTTGTATCCAGAAAGTCTTAGAAGTGTGGTTAATAATAAATAGAATGGTGAAGTTGCTCATATTCTTTATTTTGTCGAAGAGTCTGTTTTAGACGGCTGGGACTGCATACAGCAGATGCAGTATAGGTCTCAGTACAGAGCTAGCATCTTTTTAAGTAGACTCAGAGGCCGTGGCCTGAGGAGCTGTGTATTTGCAAACATCAGATCTGCTTGAAGCACATTCATTTCCTAGATATTTCAATTTTTACTTCTCCAAATAGGAAAAAATAGATACCACGTTTTATAGGTATACTCAAAGTAGTAAAAAGATACCTTCTGTGCTGCAAAAATGCTCATGTTTTCAAATAGCATTCTTTCCTCAGCCCTATTTATACTGTGTATGCTGTGATGCAAGAGGGACTTTACTTTTCATGAATATTAACATGTTATTATAATATCTTTTATAGGAACCTGAAAAACAAAAGGGAAAAGTTATACCAGAAAAACCTGAAAATGAAATAGTCCAAGTAAAACAGAAAACTAAAAAACTGCTAACAAGTATCAAGAAAGAAATCCCGGTAGATGTGAAAACCAGGTAAGCATAACAAAGGGTTTCTAGTAGGGAAGGCATCGTGCTTGAAGGGAAGATGGATTGATAAAAGTCTGTGTATTTGACTGTTGTGGCTGCCAGTCTGGCTAATGCCAGCAGCAGATACCTTTAAGCAGCTTCCTCTTCCTTCCTGATATCAAGGAATATCTGAAGCTTGTCAATAATAAATTATTTACTGGGAATACAGTGCATAAATGAGAACTAAATCCAGAGAAGAAAATCAGGTCAAGCAATGTTAAGGTTTTTGTAACCGGTATCACATACACAAAATAGGGTTAATGTTTCTGCAGGAGCTTCTAGTGGCAGCACAGTAAGCCGGCGCTAACGTGAGTGCCTTTAGTTGCCCTTGGTGAAATTACAGCCATGCAATTTCCTTTTTTGTATCCTAGAGTAAGATCAGAGTCTTGGGTATGTTATTAAAGGAGGCGGCTGCTGCTGCCGCCAGTCCCTTTCCCTTACTGGCAGGTGGTTGATTGCAGATGACAGAAAGGGGAAAAATGAAGAACCTTAGTCTTACAATATCTAGTTCATTCTGAAATAGTATTCTGAAATCAGATCGGTATCCAAGTGCCACAAAAGTAAACTTTACCAAACTGAGGCATGGTATATTGGCTGGTGTTTTCTCTGTTGCTGTAATTAATACTAGACTAACTGGGATTAGTAGTTAGTATAAATTAATTTTCTTCAAAATATTTCTGAAAACATTGCCTGGTAAAGTCTCCTCCTTATTTATTCTTACCATGATCTACTTTCCTTTATCATATAAATCACAAGTTCATTACATGTGACAGTATTCAAAGGCCACAATGAGCTGGTTTGGAATTCTTCTGCAAGAAGTGGGTAAAATAGTTCCTCCATAGAAAGTTTGAGAGACATAAATAGCTGGAGAAAAAGAACAATATATAGCGAAATGAATTTGGTGGTGGCTTTGAATAGTTTTATGTCGTCGACTAAAAGATGATCCTGTACAGTCAGGGCAATAGCATGTCAGGAGGATGTGATCTAACAAGAGTGTGTGGGGGCAGAGTAGAAAAACGGCAGTTGCCTTCTCTTGTTGCCTCTGTATAATCAAGCAGGTTTTGTAATCCTGGCGCTCCGGGATGAAAGCTTCTCCTGGAAGGTGAGTGAGCCCTAATAAACGTGTGAAGCAGTGTGGGTAGAAAATGAGCCAGGGCTAGGAAGGGTGGAGTTGCATGTAGGAGAAATACAAAACTCTGCTTATGAATAGCTTTGAAGATGAGCACAAGTTTGACGTAAGAAAGCCACAGGAGACCAGGCTTTTGTAAGACCGTATGGCATGCATATATATATATATACACACACACACATATATATATATAAAAAATCTCCTCTTCAGCACTTCAGAGAGCTTAAAAATAAATGGATCTCTGTTTTCATTTAGTTCCTTGGAATTGTCTTATACTCCCCCACTGGAAAACAAGCAGCGCAAAACCTTTCCATCCAAGATATCTACACAGCACCTTTTGACGAATGGGTCTAAATCAAGAAACCTCCCCAAAACGAGAGGTAGTGTGAGGCTATTTTTTATAAATACCTCAGGAGTTTTATTCGGTTGTTTGTCACCCCTCTTGAGTGCTTCATTCTAAGTCTGGTGTGCGAAGAAAGCTGTTCAGTTTACTATCCGCGGACTTGCTTTTCTTCTTTTGTTTTAATAGGTCCAAACAGTAAGTTAATGGAGAGCAGGCCATCAGTATTAGCAAAATTTCTCCCCAGTGGTTCTGGACAGGAGCTAGGAAACACCAGCAGCTCAGAAGGGGAAAAGGATTCTCCACCACCAGAGTGGGACTCTGTGCCTCTTCACAAAGCTGGCAGCTGTAAGTAGTCGCTAGAGGATGACAGAATTCGTCTTCTGCAATGAATAGCCGTAGGCTTGGTCTGTTTATAGATCTTCCTGTCTTTTTTTTCACTGCATAGTTGTGCTCCCGTTTTCTGCTGTAGGCCTCATATTGATAGTATCTGGTATGACTTGGGAAGTTTGAACACTGTGTGGGCAGAACATGGGCCATTCCGCAGTTCTTCAGTGATGGACAGGATTCAGAAGCTGCTGGGGAAATTGAGGAAATGAGAATTACCGCTTGAAAACAAAATGTATTTTCTACAGCAGATGGGGTTTTGCGTGGTCAAGTCTGCTGCAGCCGAAGTTGAAACTAATTAAATGATTTGTCCTTGAGAGGGAACACTGAAAACGCCTTAATGCAGTGGTTAGCGTGGGACACTATTATAAGCTTTTTGGTTGCATTCTAAGTCCCTTGTGTGGGAACCGAATCACCTTCCTCTTGGTTGCATGCAAACATAAAGTCGTCCCTCTCCACAGTGCTCGCTTAGAAAGGTTCTTTCTTCCGTACAAATCAGCTTATCTTGGTGCTTTTATTGCAATAAAATCTCTCTGAAAATAGGTAGTAAACCTGAATAATGATAGGTGAATATAGAGAAGGAGCTACTTCTTCGATCACTGGGAACAGCCTTTGTCATAATTCCTCAATTTGAACAGAAAGGATAGCAGAAGTTTGAGAAGCCTTTGTTGTAATGTAAATACTACAAGAAGATGTTTTGCATTTCTCTTTATAGCTACGGACAACCTTTATAAACTCTCTCTGCAAACCCTGAACGCAGATGCTTTCCTGAAACAGCGACAGCCCTCGCCGACACCCGCCTCTCCATCTCCTCCTCCTCCTCCCGCATCGTTTGCTTTTGGGCCTCGAGGAGGCACTTACAGCAGCATTGTGAACAGCAGCTGCAGCAAGTGAGTCCAAATCTCCACCTCCTACTGATTTCCCAAGCGCAGGGCACTTGTGGAACCCATGTGCTTCATACGGTGCATCTCCCTTCTCTCAGACCCATTTCCTCTTCCCATGGAAACTGCTTTTTTGCAGATATTACTGTGCATATCTTACCATGCTATTTATATTTTCCGGGGGTTTTTTACGACTTGGTAGATTGGAAAAATGTGCAATTACATGAACTGTTGAGCTGTTGTTAACATTTTCATGAATGCTAGCTTAAATTGCTGCTTTTTTTATCAAACTGCTGAAGTCCAAAACCTTACTCTTTTTTTTTTTTTCCCTTTTTTTTTTTTTTTTTTCCTCTCCTTTAAGTGAAACGAAAAGCAAGCAGCCTAATGGTACCAAACATAAGCTGGCAAAGGCAGCTTCTCTTCCAGGCAGGAATGGTAACCCCACTTTTGCTGCTGTAGCTGCAGGTTATGACAAGAGCCCAGGTACTAGAACCAGTTTGGAGTTCTAAATATTTCTGACTATTTCCTGAATATTCTGTTATTTTGTTATTTTTTATTTTACTCATTTTATATATATATATTCTTGCAGGTGGCAGTGGTTTACCAAAGGTTTCTCCAAGCAAGATGGATGTTTCCAGCAATAGCAATATCAACATTTCCCACACAGTTGTTGACAGTGATGGCTCTGACAGGTAATTTTTATATTCTCTAGGCAAATACCTAGGCCCCTAGAAAAGAAGATTTTAAGTTGTTAATGGCATTTTAAAGGTAGTGACAGAATTCATTCTGGTGCCTTTTTTTTTTTTTTTTTTAAAGACTTTTTAAAAGTCTGGGCACAGCATCTCTCACCTTGCAAAAAAATTTAGAACTTACAAGTTACTCAAAAGTAGAGAGAAGGATGTTCTGGATGTGATGGGGACTTTCCCCCCTCTCATTCCAAGTAACTCAACAATCTTGTGTTCCCCAGGTGTCCAAACAATGAGAAAACAGCTTGGCTCTTTCAGTACTGAGGAGTGTGTACCAAGGTCACTTGAAGTAGTTTACAGGCAGAATATCTTGCTGTACAGCAATATCTTTCACTCCCAGTTTTAACACGGAGACCAGAACTATCACTGGGCTTTGCATTATGGGTAGGAGCAGAATGCAGCTGCGCTCAGTCATGTTCCCCAAGGCACGCTGTCTTTTCTGACATGTTTTGGCAGTGCGCGTCTGTCTCAGTTGTAAAAAGCAGTGAGCATCTGGTAACCTTTCTGGAATAGGAAAGAGACTTGAATTCAAGTTTCAATACGCAAAGGAATTGCTTTTCTGAGCAAAGTTTGTGGGTGGGGTTTTGGTTTGGTTTTGTAAATGTTTATCACTGGTTCCAGTTAACTCAGCTGTATTTTCAAGAGGCTTGCCCACAAGCTAGAGTCTGAGCATGTGTATCCCTTCTGAGTGGCTCTAAATTTTATCTGCTTGTTGAAAAAACTGCGCTGTGTCTTAGACCCTATAAGTTTTGTGAAAAACTGATCAAAAGAGCTACTCTCAGGTTTGTGTTGGAGCTCAGTCTCCAGATTGAAGAGCATTATGTCTATAGCAGTGTGTTGCTCCAAGGTGGGTATATACACAGGAAAATGGTATTTCACTGAAATCTTTTGTTAAAACAAAAATAAGCTGATTTCCTAACTCCTGATCACCATTAAATATATATATAGTTAAATATACACACACACACACACACATTTGTATATAAATCAGTAAGTTAATATTGTTGGTAGTACTGTGTTAATAAGTTCTGTATTGCTTCCCCATTACTCCATAATATTTAGTTCGGGTTTGTGGAGTCCTATCAGCAATCCCAGCAGTCCCGACTTCACGCCTCTCAACTCATTCTCTGCATTTGGACATTCTTTTAACTTAACTGGAGGTGAGTTTTTTTGTTTTCAAATATTTTTCCATATTCAAATACAGGTAAAGAAATGGTATGTCTCCATTCCACTGGTCTAAGTACAGACAGTGTTCCCATCCCTGCCCCCAAAAAGGATGACTACGTAGGAAAGCATGTTAAAAATTTGGTGGTGTATTCTGTGTTTCAGCCCACAGAGAGTTAGTGGAAACTCTTAGAGTGCTTGTTGGGCTGGAAATACTTATTTTTTAATTTTCTCGGTTTCAGTAGAATTTCTTGATGTTTGTTTTTTCCTTAGTCTTCCTCCCCTCCATCCCTCCCCCTGAAGCTTTACTGTAGGTCTCAAAAGTGTGCCACTAGGCCTGTGGTTTCCTGAGCACTTTATGCCCGCATAAAACCATTGCTCTATAAATGAGGCAATGGCACATCCCTTGTGTGCTTTCCTCTTATGTTTTCCTCTAGTGTTTGTATAGCTGCATGATGAACTGTTGCATACTAAACCCAGCAATTAGTTCCTGTATTTAAATATTTAGCTAAACTTCCCATACGTGACTATTGAGATGGGCCTTGATGCAGGCAGGCTATATTGTAGGGCATGGATGCTCTGTGCACTTACGTAGATTCGCATACTGTGTTTGGGGATGCATGGTATTTTTCAAGGTGTCTGCAAAAGATGATAAGGAGAGCAAACTTTGTATGTGGCATTTGCAAAATGGATTGTATGTCTACTGAAAAATTCGTATGTCTACTGCAAAATGCCGGGGGTCTGCAATCGATAGCAGCTGCTGCTCTGGTGTTCTTTCATCGGTGACACTTGGCACCGGCGACCCTGAGGGACGGCAGTAAGATGCCTGGGATCAGTTCTGTGCGTGGGGACCAGGCGAACCATGAGCGCTGGTGCTGCCCTCCCCTTCTCATAGCAGAGATGGGGTCTGGGCTGGGGCACAGCCAGTGCCGCCTCCTGTACCAGGAGTTACCTGGGAAGGGAGCGCTGCAAGGCAAATGAGTGCTGCGATTACAAGAGGCTCCTTCAGCCCGGTCCCTTACTCCACCTGCAGTTAACTTGTTACGAGGAACTGCCAGGACTCTCCGTATTGCTGTGCTTCTGCCTGCTTCCCTGACTGCTTTCGGGTAAATAATACCAGGAACCACAAATCCCATGGGCTGATACTGAAATATACACAGTAAGCGTATAACTCTTCCCCCCCGATTCTAACTTTGTAGCCACTGTCTGATGTAGGGCACGTGAGATGAGATCTGTATTACTGTGTGACCTTTTCTAATCTCAGTTCTTGCACTGCAGCAGGACCTGCTAGAAAAATATGGGAAATAACAAGAGTATTAGTCTGCTGTGGCTCTTGGAAAAAGAGGAAGAGTAATGTACTCAGTTTTATTTCATTTTATTTTTAGAGGTTTTTAGCAAACTTGGTTTAGCTCGATCTGCTTATGGGCAGGATGTTCAGAGAAACTGGAGTGAATTCAGTAATGTTCCATCATCCATCTGGGATCCTTCAGCTACAGATTCTGTACCCTCCTGGCCAACAAGCTCGAGTTCCCCGACTCATACAACTGCAGTAAGTATTCAGTCCAAATACAGCGTTTTATTACTGTTACCAACCTGTTCTGTATCTGCCATGTAATTTCATTGAGAGGATTTTTAAATTTGGGTGAAAAAAATCAACTGAAGAATAAAGAAAAAGGGAAGTTAGACATATTCATCTTTCTGGGTAGTTAAGTTGACATGGTTGTTGGACAAATCCCGCTCACTTGCGGATGATGAATCCACATAAAGTGCTTCACATAAAAATACTGCTCACGAGAGCATCTTGCAGCACTTACAAACGTGTGTTCCATTCCCACGTGCTTCAGGATTGTGGAAAGAGCTGTTCTGCTCCTGTGCCATGGCTGGACACTGCCTCTGTCACTTCCTGTTTGATGGACAGTTGCAAAATAGCCAATATGGTAACTTTCAGACTTTGATTCTGCTTCCTGAATCCAGTGTTGCACCTACTTGTAAATTAACAAAAGGTCAAAAAAACCTTATCTAAAAGACCTCAAATGTATTCTTTTCAGCTTAGAAAAAACACTAAAGGACTGAGCATAAGGTGAAGCCTTTAAACTGACTACTAATTTTGATGGAGATCTTGAGTATAGCCAAAGAAGAAGAAAAAAAACCAACTTTTACACAGATTGTAGCACTGCTCTCATCCTTGTGCCTCTCTGTCTGTCAGAATAAAACTTACACCGCAACAGCTGTCTTCAGTGCCAGCTGAAATCGTTCTTCATCTTGTCTTCTGAAAATGTTTTTGTAGTGAGTAAGAGGCAGTGTTTACTTCACCTGGTAGCAGTTCAGATGGAGTGGGGGAAAGTGGGGGGCAGGGGAAGCCGAAGAAGGTCACACAGCTTCTTATAGACATGCACTCACTGATCCCGCCCTTGTCATGTGGTTACAACCGTAACTGTAACCTCACTAAAACTATGTAAGGAGAGATTGTTGCTTTTTGGTCATATGGAGGGCAGATTTCTCAGCATTTGATAGAAGGAGGGATTGAGGACAACTAGAAAAGTCTCTCTAGCTCCTAGCTCCTAACCTGTTTTCTGGCCGCTTCTGAAAAATATTTGGAAGTGTGCTTCAGGAAGCATCGAGATGGAAGCCAGACAGATGGTATAGAAGAATTGTCAGTCTCTCCCTTTAAATACTTTGATTTGGGGGGTGGGGGAGGAGAAGCATTTTAGGAGCTTATTCAAGGAGGAGATCACTTAATAAACAAGAAGCAGCAAACTGATTTTTTTTCAGGTGCTTATGGTGAGCCAGAACAGGAAAACTTGGCTATTCCTGTTACTGAACCTCCTTGCTCTAAGTGCTAGATAAGAGAGCAGGTACCAGGCCAGGGCCCTGTCCTTTTCTTCTTCCTGGCACTAGAGCCAAAGCCATTCTTGCAAGCAGTGCTTATATAGTGGCTTCTGTGTTACCCTCTTTTCTAGGAAGGTTTCTGGGGAGTTGATTTTCATCATCTTCCTTCCTTATTCCTCTTGCTTTCCCATATTATGCATAACTCTGCTTCTGTACTAAATAGCATTTGACTTCTGGGTCCCGTCTCCCCTCAGGCCTTGCTGCACTGCTGGTATACTTCTTCCCAAGTTTCTTTCTAACCATGGTCCCTTACTCCTCTTTCCTCCATTTTCCCTGCGTGTAGTTGTCTGCCGACCACTTTGTACCCCCTCCACCAGCCTTGAAAGGGAGTAGCAGTCTAATCTAAGGTACTCTTCTCTGCCACTCCTTTCCTGGTTGCTTCTACTTTATCAGCAATTGCCTTTCTATCAGGCTCTCCCAAACACTTTTGGGACACGTAGGAATAGATCCTGGCTCTTGCCCACAGGAGGAAATAGAGTGGACTTTTGGTGCATTAGGGTTGGTGTCTGACCAGTAGAAAGTGTTTCCTGCTGTAGGCTTAGTAGTCTAATGCTTGTATAGCTTAAATATAACCATTTAGTTATATAACAGTTATAAACTGTGACCCTAGTTGGCTCAACTTCTCAGTGACATTGGAGAGTCCTAATGACGTTGGCCTGGTTAACCCCTGAGTGTGCTCAAAACTCCTGTCCAACCCTCGGTATCAAATTCTTTGAGGACCCTTTGGTAATGTGTTAGTGTCCAACCAATTTCAGGTATAATTAGACTGAGCGTATCTTCTTCATTCCAGGGCAGAAAATAAAACCCTGAAATGAAGACATTTTCAGAGTTTACCTTGTTTACTTTTCTAAAGGGATTTTTATTTTAATCTTCAGATGCAGAGTACACTGATACTGGTTAACCTTTAGTGTGCACTATCTGAGGGCTGAGATCTTGGGAAGGGATGCCCTATCTCCACCCAGTAAATCCAAACATAAGGATGTTTGTACCTTACAGCACATACTCAACAAGTCCACTGCCTTTTGGATGTATCAAGTTTACTGTATATTTGCAAATTGAATTTACAGCATATGTACATTAAATCTATTGGCGCTGAGGTATGTAGTGCGTTAAGCCTACATGTAGCAGGTTCTGTACTAATATTAGCATGGAAGTTATGCTAACCTTTCTCATCTCCATCTTTGGCTGCTTCCGGGTATCACTTTCCACCACACCATGGGTTAGATTCCTCTGCTTGTTGCTTGCTGCTGTTTGGGCTTTAATAAAACATTTGACAAAACCTGGGCCTTGTTCCTTTCTGCATGTGTTCTCTAGGCTTGCTGTACCTGTCCTATGCATCCCAAATGCATTTGTGACATGTCTTGCAGCACACCTGCATCTGCACCATGACCATTTGTCAGAGACTTCCAGATGTCTTGAGCCAGGACAGACTTACTGGAACTCCATGACAAGTGGCCAGTTCTCCAGTCCACTCCCCCTTCATCTGGAGAAATTTTGGATGGGGGGAAAAAGTATATACTGGGAATATGGGGAGGTACAGTGGGGCTGAACACAGGTAGGTTCATCCAAATGTACAATTTATAACAGATATGTCTGAATACAAGGAGATAAGTTTGCAAACAGCCAAAAAAGGATCAAAGAATAGACTTCGCTGCTACCTTCCATTACAACTTGAATTTTGTTGTTTTTTCAAGACTTGAACCATGTTTATCTACCTCATTCTAACTAGTTTAATTAAGCTTGAGCTTTTTGGCCCTTGTGTGTTAAAGCTTGAATACTAGTAGTGCTTAAATTAGTAATGGTATGGGGATGTATAAGCTCCAATGAAAATAGCTTAAAAGCCTGTAATGTAATTGCAGTCTGCAGCCCATTCAGCTACCAGATGCATTCGGTGACCGTTAGTACTGTGGTTCCTCTGTGCAAGCTCTAGTAAAGGGAGTTCAAAACTCCCATGTTGCAGTGAAGACGGAAGGGGTCCCACAGCAGGCTTGCTGCTGCTTAGATACTTTTCTTTCAGGGGGGCTGTAAACAAGGTGAAAATAGAGGTTACCGAACCGCTACTTACCTGGCTCTGTCTTTACTGCAGTCGATCCTTGGCAACCCAAGTGGCCTGTGGTCCACCACTCCATTCAGCAGTTCCATTTGGTCAAGTAATCTCAACAGCAGCCTTCCCTTCACCACTCCCACAAACGCGTTGTCAGGCATTGATCTCATGGGTAGTGAAAACTCCTCCGCTGCTCCTCCTCCGCCCGCTGCTGCCACCGTTGCCAATCCTGCTGAAGACATGGGACAGACCTACAATCCTTGGAGAATTTGGAGCCCAACAATTGGAAGAAGAAGTTCAGATCCGTGGTCTAATTCACACTATCCTCACGAAAACTGAAGCTAAGCAAAAGGAAAGAACTCTGATCCAGGTCATGATACAATTCTGAATGCAAATTTTTGAAACATCATTTTCAGGCTGTTGCTGGTCATTGCTTCCCACCCCCACCCCCCCGCCAGTCATGCTTTCATCACTTGCTCCTTTTTAAAGTCTGTCCTGCAATATGGTAGTGTGAGATTGCAGATAAGCTTGAAAAAGTCTGGGTGTGGTCACAAATCCCAACTACAGCTGAAGCCTGTAAATCTGAACAATTTCACTGGTTTCATATTTTACCATCTGCCATCTTTATTTAGGAAACAATTTGAACTATAAAATGGTCCTGGCATGCACTACTTTCATGAAAAGTACCAGTTTGGGTTTTTAAATCTTTTCCAGTATTATCCTCCAAGTTCTAATTTAAAATCAAAAGGCACTTTGTGCTAAAATGCAGAGTATTTTTTTAAAACAAGGCTGTCTTTGTTAACACAGGTTCTAAGAATGTAAAAAAGAAAAAAAAATCAACAAAAAAACCCCAACAAAACCAACACAAAACCTTAAGAGCAAAATGGCTGAATGTAAGAGCATTCTATTGAGACTGTAATACACTTTCTGTGCTGTTTGTACATTTGTAAACCTGATGAATGCATTTTTAAGTTGAACGGAAATGCACACAGCCAAGACTTGTGGAAGAAACAAGATACCTTGTGCATTTCTTATGGATACAACTTTGGGTTGTACTTTAAAATAAATACTGCTTTTTTCAAGATCTGTCCGCTGTAATTCTGTTCTGGTATTTTCTGAACTTGTGCGCGCATGAATCCACTCGGCAGTGGTAGCCTTCAGGCCAAACTCTACTGTGCATAGGGCCTATATTAACAGAAACTTCACTGCAGATGAAACCTGGCTTCTGAGCAGCATGGCTTTGTATAGCAGTGGAGAATTAGAAATTGTTTTCAGGGTTACACAGTGCCACCCACTCGAAAATTTGCTGGATAGCAAAATGCTGGAAAAATGTCTACACTGTTAAGTTTCCAAGTATCAGGCATAGTAGCTGTTGTTTATGCTACGCCCATACCTTTGTAACACTGTTCTTGTATAGGTCTGAACAAGAACTATACTATTTTTAGATATGATTTATCGGTCCCTTTAAGGTGCCTGTTTCCCTTCATTAACAATAAGGTAAGCCCCAGTGACTACATATATTCATCTGAGCTAAAGCCAGGTAAAAATGAACCCTTCCATTACAAGAAAGCATTAACAGACACTAGCAACATAAATTTACTTATGACTCAGTGGCACTGCTTAAAATTTGCAGCAGCAGATTTTTATCAGAATCCATCCTTTAAAAGAATAAGAACTCTATATTTTAGTTAAAACCTTTATGCTACAAGGAATATTGTTTGCAACAAAATATGAGGGTTAAATAAATAATTGAGACTTAAGTGACCACTTTTGCAGCTTGCATTATGTAAACAAAATCTCTACAGTTGTCACATTTCTGTCTTCTTGCTGCCACCAGCAGAAGCTTGAAGATACAGATCTCTGAAATAGGAACCTGCTGGAACTCCTTTGTTCTTAAAATTTCTAGAACCAAGCAAGGTCATGAAATGTTCAACTTGGATTTGTATGCAATTTCCTTCTGAGTAACTGGGCAAACAAGTCTCTTCCTGCATGCAAACTAAAGAATAAGTAGTTAAGCTACTGACATGCCAGGGCCTGCTTCTTGGTAAATGGAACTTGGGAAGATAACTAGCAGTAACTTCAAGGTGAAAGGAGCTGCTTAAGGTACTGTGCCACCTCTTTTTCCCAGCAGGTGTTTGTATTAGAATTGGTTCCCTGGAGGATAGAAGCAGAAACAAATTCTGAGATACTAATAGTCCTCAGTGGTTTAAGCAGTTGTGAGGACAGGAAAAGTTTTCTGCTTTAAAAACATTTCCCTTTGAACAAGACAAGGCAACACACAAGTAATTTAGACTTTTTTCCCCCAAAATGCGAGCCATTCCCTTCTGTTAATGCAAATAACCTCTGCTGCCTTTAGAATATTGTCAGTTCTTGCTTTCGAAGTGTTTCCTCTTGAGCACGAATTAAATATTACTTAAGTTCCAGGGGTGAAACAACCTGAACTATCAAGATCTTTGACACACAGTTTTCAGTTTCCTAAGAGAGGAAAAAGCATGTCCTTTTCCCCAAATTTATAAGGAAAATGTCCTAGGCCTAAAGACTTTGTACTTCTGAGTGTCCTGTCTTCATTCCCTCTACTCAAAAGTTATTTTGGAGAGCACTTTGTTCTGCCTAGTTAAAGAAAGCAAAAGAGCTGCCTTAAAAAGAAGTCCTAATTGTAATTGACAGAATTTATGTGAAATAAAAGCTGGGCAAAAGTTAAGTATTTCTAAAGAAACCTCTGTGTATGGTAGGTACATGTACAACATGAGTTTTGCTGCCTTCTTCCTGAGGTGTCTACTTGCCAGCTTTTATGGTATAGTGACTCTTTACATGCATTGAAAATGCTTTTAAAATAGCTGAAAATTGGGGGGTGAGGGGTGGGGGGTGATGAGCCAGAAGCATCTGCAGACATCGCAGAGTAATAGGACAGGTCTCTTATGATGAGGTAAAAATAAAAGAAAGCAAGAGTTTTGGCAAAGCACATGTAAAGTCTTACATAAAAATCTAGATGGGGTTGAAAATGTTGCAGCCTGCTGGAAGGACAACTTAAGATAAAAGAACATGGGGAGAAGTAAGGTCAAAAGCTCGGAAGCAAGGGTGGACTGTGTTTTCAAAAGCAGAATGAACAAGACTGAAGCTCACACCACGAGGGAAGTTCCATCTTGAGTAAAAAGATCAGAGGAAAAAACAGCTTAAAGCACTCAGAAGATGGACTGTCCTGGAAACCGGGAAGCTCACAGCCCTTGGGATAATTTAAAACATTTCTTCAGAGCAGCATCAGGGCCAAACTACCATGAGTCAGCTCTTCTCTTCCAGACCTGGAAGCTACTGGGAATACAAAGTTCCCAGCAAGGAAGAGAAACAATTATTGTTAATTTTTGTAATTATTTTGGTGCTCCTAAAGGGCAGTTCTATTCTGCCAACTCTAACAAATAGACTTTAAAAGCCTGGAAAGTTTCTGGCCTGTTACTATAATCAGAAAGCCTGAAGTAGGTAAGTATGGCCCTAACATGTGAAATCAGTTTAATTAGCATGAGCTCTATTTCAAAAAGCTCTTGAAGGGCATTAGATATTTTGTTAAAGTATAAGACTGTATCAGAACAGGATATAAAATTCCAGCCAAAGGTCGGTTAGTGTTTATTTCAGGGATACAGACACTTGGAATGAACCAACATACCAATGAACAGGTCTGGGCCCAGCCCTGGCCACAGCTCTGTCAGCAGCAGTATGTACTGTAGCTTGGCCACTGCCCTGCGAGAGAAGTACCAAGCTGGGGAAAACTCTAGGACCGTGTAGGATGCAGAATATGAGTAAACAGCAGATTCTCAACACTGGAGCATCACAGTCAAATCGTACTGAAGTTGTCCACTGCACTCTAGCTGACCATGAACTGTCTGCCTGACCCAATGAGAGGTAAAATTAAGAGTGCACAAGTGTTTTACCTTCATGAGGTAAGAAGCTATCTTTCACTGAAACAATTTCACCCGGGGTGGTGTTTTACACTAAATACAGCTTTGACTGGGCCTTGTCTGTTTTCCCAAGCTGTAATTATGAGCAAGTTTTCTGAGCTTCAGTGTTTTGGCCTCATGAAACAATGACAACTTCAGCTCACGATGAGTCAGTTCGTTAGAAGAGAGCCACGCGCTGGGATTGGAAATAACCCAGCTTCTACTGTACGGTTGCTGCAACTGGAAGAGCGTTCAGTCACCTCATTTTAAACAGGTTCTGCTTCAAAACCGAGTCTTTTGCCCAGTGCCTGTTTTCATCTAACACCAGTCAAGGATGGACTTTATGTTCAACCGGTACTTTAGTCACATCAATACTAAAGCAGTCTTCAGGATGACTGGATGAGCACGCTCTTCAGCAGCCCTCTGAACATAACTGCTAGCCATACTTACTACTACTAGTTTGCTACTTAGATGTTGTGTGATCCAGCAGCAAGTGGAGCACGACTTTCTTTTTTATATATAGCAAAGAAGAAATCAAACAACTAGAAAGCAAAGCCACAAGCATCTGCAGGAGCCAGAGAAAATAGAATAAAGTGCTAGCCTAAACTCTGGGGGACTAATAAAAATTGAGAGTCTTAAGAAGCAACGAAAACCCTAATATCACTATATTTGCTGGAACATGAGGACTGTCCTGAACAAAACTTTTTTCAAGCAGAACTGTGTAAAGGTAGCTGCTAAGATCCAAAAGCATCAGTTGGCTCAGTTGACCTTAAACAGCAGATTACGTTGTACCAAGAGAAATGCAGAAAGTGGAAGGAAGTGTCAAGAAAGATTTTATGGCCACTTCCTAAGGAAACCCCCTTGAGATGTTTTTGTCAAGCTAGGATCACCAAATAGTGGTCCTTCAGGAAGGACCCTGTATCTGAGACCTGACTTCACTCTCTATCTGCCTACTGTGAAGCAAATGTTTGAGTGTCATTAACACTGGATAATATGGGATCTTCAGGAAGTATGCTCAGTCTCCCCTGAAGTGTTACAAGATAACACTCAAGTAGTCCTTGAGTGGCAGTGGGAAGTGAGTGGGCCCTTCTAGCACTGCGATAATGGGATTCACATGGGATACATGCCAGAGAGTACTTACAGGAGGTGAAGCAAACAGACTGTCCTGGAGTCTGAGCTGGACTCTCTTGCAAGCTGTGAAAAATCGCGGTTCAATTACTTGCCCTAAACAAGACAGGGGATCTGGAGTCTGGCATCCTACAAGAGACAAAAGGTACTGACTGGGGAGGAGGCGGGGGGGGGGGGGGGGGGGGGGGGGGGGGGGGGGGGGGGGGGGGGGAGGGGGGCAGGGAGAGATACCTCTAGGAAGGAGGTACAGGCTGTCCACTGTAACTCTGGGGCTAATAAAATATTCCCAAGGAAAAAAAATAACTTAGCTATTCTGGAAAGTTTCCTGGGCGTTTTTTGGTATGGGTCCATGGCAGGATGAAGTCACTTGTGGTGTTTTGGCTTAGTTACAAGGAACTTGCTGGGAAGCAAGTGTACCAGGAAAGCGAGCACCTGGAGCAGCTTCTGCCTTGCCCAGTATCACTCACGGGCCCATTCTGGAGTTATTGTCAGGGAAGACAATACTGGAGAGATGACGTTAACCTGCTTTATGGCAATGTAGAAGACAACAGAAGCTAGGGAGGATGGCTAACTTCCTCTCAAGAGGGAAATACACAGAAGCTGAAATCAGTCGAGAGACTAAAATGCTCCTTGGTATGCTCCTTCACTGGCTGCTGTTGGCTTTCTGAAAGGAAGGGGAAAGGACTTTTAGCCCCTTCAGCTTTACATCGCCCATCCTCCTGGTATAGCCTGTCCTTAGCAGTCAAGTTAGTTACCAGCAAAATTCTGCCAACACTGAAGAGTCTGGCAACAAAGAATGAAGAAAGTCCTGAAAAACTATGCAACATTCTGCATTAAACGAGTATGACAGCTTACGGCTTGCAGGGAAACTCCTGTTGTGCTGTATAAACTAGGAATCTTTCCGGACAACAGTAATTTCAAGGAATAATCACTTATGTCTCGTTCCAAACCAGCAACACAGAAGTTTCTTCCTATGAGCTTCTGGTGCAGGTCTAACTGCCAGACCTTGCTCACATTTGCCTGCCTGTCAAATTCTATTCTGTGGCTGAAGACTTGGCCTCCAATTCAAGGGAGAGGTGGGGTGTAAAAATCAACAGAGCTTAAGAAAACATCAATAATGCCTTAATGCGTCAGTCAGTTAGTTAAACTAAGCAAAGGCCATGGCAGAATGGCATATCTTAATACTTTGAAATACTGCAGGGGGGGGAAGACGCAAGGAATAAAACAGTTCAGCTACATTTAGAAAGTTAGTGACAAATTCAGATTTCATGTATGTGTGAGGAAGGGAGGGAGGAAAGGCAGGATAAAAGAGGGTTCCTTTCTTTGAAGCAGCTGAACTCAACGGTCTAAAGAAATGCTCCAAAAGGGTAACTCATCACAGCTCAAACAGAAAGCAAACATCCGTGCTACAAGCAGCACACAGAATGTCTCACTGTTATGCAGAGCTTAATTTCAGGTGTGCAAATGTGGGACCTGGGCACTGGCCATGAGTTTAACCCATGGTTCCAGGTACGTGGAATGAGACTGAGGCATGCTGTGTGCTGACTTAGTGTCCTTGCATCGATCAACTGCATGCAAAAATCCATATGATGCAGTTATTAGAACAATAAAAACTGAATATTGCTGAAGTCAGCAGGTTCAGCACCAGAGAGCTTCAGAAAATGGACAAGTATTTAACTGTGCTGGCTTTGTTTTTAAATGAAGCCTCCTTGTGAAAGAAGTCACTGATTTGGTCTATACAGCAATATTAACTCATGGGAAAAAAATCCCAGTAGGCTTTCAGGAATGCTGATTAAATCAGCAAACTGGAAAACACTTTCCCTAACTCAATAAATTTGAGTAATGCAATTTCCTCTCTCTGCACAGTGAATAATAAGAGTCCTACTACTTAGATAAACAGCACCCCTCTGTGGCTACAAACAGCATTCAGGTCATCACAGTGGTGCCAGCTGGCCATAAAATTTCCTCTCTGATTTCTCCTGAAACGTTGACAAAAAATCTCAGCTATAATAGTAGCATCTTGCTTTAACAAGTTGTACATTGGCAAAATTAACACTACTTTCTCCACCGCCAGTCTATACAACTATCATTCTCCAACAGGAATTTGCCAAAAATCCTAAACCAAGAGGAACTGGAAATTCTTGCAGTTCAATGGTGAAAGTCCACAAATTGGGGCACCCTGTTAGCCACATCAGGCTTTTACTTCCCTTCAAGCATAGTATAACAACATGCCAGACAAACCTAATGCAATCAAACTATTTATTTCCTACATTTAATATTGCTTTCATCAAACTATCAACAAATGAACCACTTTTCTTTCTTTCCCCTTCTACACGCTTTCAGTATCTTTTTTTCTCTATCATCATCTGTTCACCTAACAAAATTTTATTTCCCCAATATTGAGTCCTTTTAACCTGTGATGTTCTGTGTATGTTCAAGGCACTCAGCTCCTTCAATTCGAACAGAACTTTTTTTTACAACTCATTTCTACACCCCTACTTGAAGAATTCTATGCAGTTATTTTGTATTTTTGTTCAAATCCCCAACACATTGATTTCTGCCCTCTCCCCCGAGTCTTTCAGTCCAATTTATCCCTGTGAAAGACCTTAGCTGAGCTTTTTTCAAGGGCTCTGCGTTCTCTCCCCTTTTTGAGTATTATTTCAGTTCTTATTGTTCGTTCTGTCCCACTAACTAGTTCCAATATCAAAGCCCTGCCACAGCCCTGCTCTCTTCCAGGTTGTATTGGGAGCCTTGCAGAAGACGTTGTATTCGAGGAGTTAGTGATCTCGGGCAAGCCATGCCTGCCCTGCTGGGCCTCCTACTTCAGGCTTGAGAAGCCAGTACATTAGCACGAGTAACCGCTGTGTAACCCCAGGTACGCAGCACTGTAAGGGGACGTGCTGGAATGCCCTGTGCCCAACAGTGCTGCACTCTGGTGAACATCATGAAAGAGAGAACAGGACACTCCTACCTGTCAGGAGGAGATAGATGGGCCTGTTCCCTACACAAGACAAAAGGCACCACGGTGCGGGAGGGGACTGAACCTCGTCAGAGAAGGGATCTGCACAGCCTGCCATGGGAATCCATCTGGAGTCTGTCCGATGCTGCACGAAAGCAGGGTTCCCAGCACCTGACAGGACATGAGATTTACTTACTATCTGTATTCCTCTTTTTACTCTACATTATTAAAACCAGCAATGTTATTACACTATATGTGCCGTTGTGCCTTTCTTACTGAGATCCAAAAGACTCCCATGCAGAACTCAGGTCACCATAGGTCACCTACATATCAAGACTCATGAATAAATATTGATTAAAGAAAAGAGCAAATGTTTTAAAGCAAAACCCACCCTAGGTCTAAACGCCTTCAAAGCTTCCGCCCTTCTAAGTACCACTTCTGTACTCGGTTTTAGCCCTGACTCCCGGCTTAGCTCTTCAACCAACCGACAGCATTAACAGTGCTCTGCGTCTGCGAGACACTGAAGTGGCACTCGAGTATTAATACTGTGGATGACCCTGAACCGCCCCTGCATGCCCTCACATGGCCGTTCTCAAACTCTGCAAGTACAGACTTTGGGCTGCCACTGAATCTTTCATCAGGTTGGTAGAGTAAGTGGTGGGACCAGAACAGCAGTTGATTCCTCTCAGTCTTTTGAAACTACCACGAGTTCAAAAGTTTTCCTTCCTTGGAAAAGCTGCCCACTTTTTTAGTGTTGTGCTTTAGGCCCAGCTGGCAACAAAGCACCACGCAGCCACTCACTCACTCCTCCCCCCCCGGTGGGATGGGGAGGAGAAAATACAACGAAAGGCTCATGAGTCAAGACAAGGACAGGGAGGGATCACTCACCAATTATGGTCACA
Organism: Gymnogyps californianus; assembly: GCF_018139145.2. Lineage (NCBI taxonomy): Eukaryota > Metazoa > Chordata > Aves > Accipitriformes > Cathartidae > Gymnogyps > Gymnogyps californianus. The sequence continues at coordinate 72,625,768 of NC_059471.1, read as the reverse complement.
GGCAAAACAGACTCGACTTGGGAAAAAAAAAGAACTCCATTTAATTTTGTTACCAATAAAATCAGAGTAGGATAATGAGAAATAGAACCATACCTTAACAACGCACCTTCCTCCCACCCCTCCCTTCTTCCTGGGCTCAGCTTTGCTCCTGATTCCTCTACCTCCTCCCCCTCAGCAGTGCAGGGGGATGGGAATGGGGGTTGCCGTCAGTTCATCACACGCTGTTTCTACCACTCCTTCCTCCTTGGGGGGAGGACTCCTTACACTCTTCCCCTGCCCCAGCGTGGGGTCCCTCTCACGGGGGTCAGCCCTCCGCGATCTTCTCCAGTGCGAGTCCTTTCCACGGGCTGCAGTCCTCCATGAACTGCCCCAGTGTGGGCTTTCCCACAGAGTCACAGCCTTCTCCAGGCCCAGCCACCTGCTCCGGTGTGGGGTCCTCCATGGGCTGCAGGGGAATCCCTGCTCCGCCATTAACCTCCATGGGCTGCAGGGGGACAGCCTGCCGCCTCACCACGGGCTGCAGGGGAATCTCTGCTCCGGCGCACCTCCTCCCTCTCCTTCTTCACCGACCTCGGGGTCTGCATGGCTGTTTCTCTCACATCCCACCCCCCTCTTCGCTGCAGGTTTTTCAGCAGTTTTTCCCCCTTCTTAAATATGTTATCCCAGAGGCACTACCACCGTCGCTGATGGGCTCGGCCTTGGCCAGTGGTGGGTCCGTCTTGGAGCCAGGGAAGCTTCTAGCAGCTTTTCACAGGAGCCACCCCTGTAGCCCCTCTCCAGCTACCAAAACCCCGCCACACAAACCCAACACATTTAGTAACACTATTCAACAGTTCTGTATTCTTTAAATAACTATCAATCTTGATTTCCAATATGAAAACAAAAATAATGATCAGATTACTGTCTATCTAGATCCATAGTCTGACAGTAGACAGGAATGTATCAGTAAAATGCAAAAAAAAAAAAAAACCAGCTACAGTTTGTTGACAAGCCATCAACTTTCTAGTTAACTACCTCCACCATAAAGACAAACTCGTATTATAGGTTAATTCAGGTACTCCATGCACAACGTGCGTAAACCTCATAATCCTCATAATCCTCATTCTCTGAGGACTCAAATGATGAGAGCCCAAAAAGAAATAAAGAAATGAATACCCAGAGAAGGGGAAGTAGAGACGATGTGACACAATGGAAAGCACCATAACGGCACTATATAAATCGATTCAGAGCTAACACTTCTGACACAGACACTTCCGAAAATGCAAGTTGTAAAAAAAATTGTACAAACACACTTGGAAATCCCACACTATGTTTATTCTGTCCTTTCACAGTTACAAGGTTGAAGCCACTGTCAAAGACAGGACGAGGCTGGGCTGGTTTCTCCTATCACAAAGTACAGATGTTTTGAGGTTCCTAATTTAGGTTGGTAAGCCTCGAATCTTGCTTGCTGCCCAATCTTACCTATTAACTGCCTGTTTAATTAAGTAATTCTCAAGACACCTAGAACTACTTCTGTGTCTGCCCAAGCCCAAGCAGGACCCAGAAAACGCGCTTTTCTCTGGCCCCTGGGGAGCCCCACCAGTATGAGCATTCCCAGAGCAGACAAAACACCCGCAGAATGGCACTGCTCATGAAATGTAAGCCTAACTGTGAGAGCCCTGTACCCGGGGAACATTTGGGCCGTGGAATTACAAACAAGAGGCTGCTTCTTGCATTCACCCCAAACCGTGAAAAACAGGTAGCTAACCTAGGTTAAGTTCACTCCAGGAAACAGTTTGCACCTGGAAATGCCCCATGGCACTCGGCCTGCCTGCCACAGTGACAATCCCTCCTGGCGAGATGAGAAATCACTTTCCCATCTCTCCACTCAGTAAAATCCCCACCGAGTTGCCACAACCTAAACTAGCAGCACTTCACCACCTTACTGGAAAGGGCCATGCTGGATAACAACTCATGCACCAAAAAAACCATTTGGTGCTTCTGGAGTTGTCTTCTGAGGATGACTGGGGGAAAGGGAGAGAGGCACAGAAGAGAAAAAGAAGAAGAGCTCAGTTTCCAGCATCCTGTGCAACCAGCTTATGCAGTGGAGCTGCAACAGGGATCTGGAGGGGAAGAGCGGCGCACGCTGGTGACTGGGTTCCTCAGGGCTGCAAAGCAATGGAGAGCAGAGGGTGCAGGTGACAAACGAGGACCTTATCTACAAGCTGTGTTACTTAACTGGGTGTGACAAATGCAGCTGGGGTAAGGCTGTGGCTGTGCCTGCGAGGCTAGAGGTATAAAGCCCTGTCTCTTCTCCCAGCACTGGGGTAGGAGAAGGAGGCTCAGGCTGAGGTGAGTCTCAGTAGCAATTCCTACTATAGAAAGCCTCAGGAAGCTCAACACTGCATCAGGCAACAAAGAAGGATCCCTACAAGTTAGGCAAGCTATGGGTGGCAAGCATCCTTTGTAGAGTTAGTCTAAGTGGCTCTTGCAAAGCTTTGCTGATGGCAGCAGTGGAGACAGAATCTGTAATGTGTAACTCACTGCAGAACCAGCACACACAGCTGAGGATGAAATGTGGATTTTGCGTGCTGAGTCAGCCCACATTACAGTACAGAACCAATTTAGATACACATAGTAAAACCCAACATTGTCTGTTTTCCTTTTTTGCTCATGAGGGAAGAAGGCAGGACAAACAAATCTTCCATCCTCCTTTGACATGTCTTCCTCTTCCCCTTTGTAACATCTGATAGTTCTCATTTCCCTGCACTTGGCAGAGCGTCTTAAGACAAGTGTTCTCAAGTGCACAGGTACAAACACCTGGAGCTGAGTCACACTAGCCTGACACAGGGGGAAAACAAATCCCACACCTTCTCTTTGCATCAGCTCCTGGGGGCAAAAGTTGCAATCAATCAATATCAGCTCTGCAGGCAGCCTCTGACACTGTTGCCATGGACGAAGACAACTAAGGGGATGTCACTTTTCATGGTGACTTGGGAAATTCAACCAGTGCCTCGAGAAGCGGCTGCCAGTTGGCTGCACCACGCTGCTTTGCACCATGCCACAGGCTGCTCCTTCACGCTGACCTCCGGCAAGCGCTGCGGTGCTCACTGCCCCCCCCGGCAGATGAGGGAGTACGCCTGCGTTTTCTGAATTACTGCTGAGCTGATGAACCTTCTTAGAGGAAAGGGGCTGGGACTGAGGAAAATAAGCCAAATGAATTTTTAGTAGCACTGCTATATTTCAACTCAATAATTAAGCACTTCTACTGGCTGATATTTCTCAATAAGCTTTATTCTAGCTCCTGCCATGAGCCATGTCTCACAGTGGTGTTGCAGAGTTATCTACTTCCAGAGACTACTCCCACATAGGTATTGTAAAGCCTTATTTTTCATACAGAAAGTTCACTTTTTTGGAAGATCTAGAAGTTTCATGAAAGTATTCTAAATCTGACAAGGAACTGAGAAAAGTCAAAGATAGATACTCGTCTTCAGCCTTTTGCCTACAGATGATGAAGTTGTGGATACTGCCACGGCATTTCAAGGAATATCCACTCTCTCGTACAACATTTAAACTAAAGTTGATGATTGAAAATGTAACTTCGTGTGCTGTAACTGAAAGTCCTGTCAAGCTTAAGGGAAATTTGGTCAAAACACAATGTGAAGAACATGCAATAAAATCTCACAGTTAGAGGAACAAAATGGGGCAAGAATAACCCTGAATCAGAAAGTTCTGCAGTCAGAAAGAATTTCAGCGGCAATTTAATAAACAACACCTTGAAATATCTAAAAAAAGAGTAAATTATTTCAATCTTGCTTTTCAGGTCTGCTCAAATCTGCACTATTTGTGAACAGCAGTATTTCAAGACATGGCTACAATTTAAGCAATTTGTAGTCAAATATTAAAGGCACTAAGCTATCTTTCCTTCATATAAACATGTTTCATTGCTACAGTATTTTATGAACTCTAAAGATCAACTTGCCTCTATTTCAAAATGGAAGTTGCAAGTGTCACTAATATGCCAAGTCAATAGAAATCTAAAAGATAAGCATGCCTGACTATGATTTTTAGGAAGTTTCATTTAAGTGCAGGATCTAACAAATACTACAACAGGATTCTCAATCCTGCTGGATTAAAGAATACTACATTACTAGCATGTTTCTAAAAGAGATGCTGCAAACTGGGGAGAGGGGATCGTCCACACTGACGAGCAGTCCTTGCTTATGAGGAACAATAATTTGGAGTAACACGTATGTGAGGGGGGGACTCTACAACACCCGGCCGAAGGGATCAGCCAGGCTGCACCTTTCACAGCGGCCTCCCTCACTGGTGTCCTTCCCGAAAGGAAGACGGCAGCCACCACTGCGGGTCCCTTCGCTGGCTCTACCAACCGCCACCGCGGCCCAGCGGGGTATTTATTACCGCGCCGCAAACCAGCCGCCTCCGGCGACCCGCCCGCTGCTGCCTCCCGCTTAGCTCGGTCCCTTCGGGCCGCCCGTGGGGTCGCTCCCGCCGCCAACCCCACCTGAGGTAACTTCCTCCCTCCGCCCGGCTTCGGCCTCCTCGGGCGGGGAGTTACGAGCGGCCCCGGTACTGGGGTCTACCCCGCAGATGTCGGGAGAGCGTTCCCGTGAGGGCAGGGCCGCCGCCCCCGGGGCTCGCTGGGGCGCCAGGCGGCGGCCGTTGGGGCAGGGGGCTGACGCGCGCCCCTCCCGCCCCGTTCTAACCGGCCGCCGCGCGGGGGGAGGGTGGCGGTTGGGCGGGCGGGGCGCCTCGGGGGGCCGCGGCTGCTCTCGGGGCCCCCCCGTGGGGTGCGAGCGTGGCGGGGGTTGATGTACGTGGAAACGGGTGGCTGCGGGCGGAGCGGGCCCGGGAGGGGGCGGTTAGAAGGCCGCTGGCAGGGTAACGGCTCCTTCCACATGTTGAGTGCCACGGTGCTCCCAAACCTCCTGCGTGTGCCTGCCCGCACGCACACGCAGTTCCAGGGGAGTTTTCTGTGACTAACAGCGTTATGGTCGTTCCTGGCTTTGGGGAGGTGTAAAATACCCGCCAGGCCTCCCTGCTGCAGAAACTGCCTTTGGTCCCGGTTAATCATTTTGGTTATGTTAATCACTCCAGTTCTTGTTACTTACTCTTGTTATGCATGGATGGCTGGCTAATTACGTTATGAATAAATGGATAAGCTGGATCCATCCTGACTTGATTTAAATCATACGAGTTGGGCAGGCTTTCTCTGCATCATACTGGTACGTAAGCACAACTCGCGTAGGGCCTCGGCAGCAGCGAGGTTTTTATTGAGGCTTTGATGTGCATATTGAAAAAGCTTTATGAGCTTCTGTGAAGCAGCAGACTGAAGCAATTAAGCACACATTGTAGTTACCAGAATCAGGGCTGATCTGGAGGTCCTGTGGATAAGTAACTGCTTTATATTCCAGTTCTATATTCCTTATCATTAAAACTTCTATTTTAAATTAGGTTGAGAATTTTCTAAAACTTCCCCCCTTTTCCCCCCACCATCTGATTGGGACATACTTCCAAACTCCCTCCCAAAGTTTTTTGCCAGGAATCCCTGTGCAGTTTCAGCAGGAAAGGTTTCTAACGACCCCTGATGGGAGCCCTAAGCAAACAAAACCCTTCCCACCCCAGATCACTGACATCAGCCACAGTGTAATCCATTCATGTTCCAGGTAATGCCTTTCCCATTGGCCATTGTAATCTCTCTTCTTTTAACTTTTCAACTTTATGAATAATCAAACGGTCAGTGAGCCTGATGGGCAGTGACTGACTCCAGGCCTAGTGATCCAGTCTGGGGTTACAGCTGCTGTTACTGGTGGGGACGCTGGGAAGGCTTCTCCACCCTGCTCCCTCAGGAACAGTCAACAAGCATAGTGATTTGGGGTTAGGTACAAAATGATACACGTAAGTAATAAACAGCACATTATCACAAGTATTTTGACTGCAAGGACCAAAACTTGACAATAAATTACATAAGGGGATGTACAGTACCTTCCTTATGCTGTAAAATCTGTAAAATAGAGATTTGCAGAACTTTACATTCAGAATACTTTGGGTATATGCGCAAATACAATAGCCACCACAAAAACTAAGAACTTCTTCATGCTGAAGTCTGTGCGGAATACAGAAAACATCAGAAATTATAGGACCACACTGGCAAATAACATACAACTTAATATTGGCATGACTTAAGAAAAAAATGGTATGCTTGGCAGGGATACCAGGCTCTTAGAAACTGTGTTTTCATGCCATCAACCGATCATGTTGGACACTACTGAATAAAGTAGGACACAGCTCCACATGTCACCATCACACTGCCAAAGGGAGTCAGTTGCAACAGGAACTGTTTCATTAACTGGGAGCAGAAATTTTGCCTGACATTTAAAATAATGCGAGAAAGAGGTTGCTGTTAAGCCTTCCCATTCATAGCCTGAAAGTCTTGTCATTCATTAGGGAGAGCTATTTTAAACCCATATGCAGCTGGCAACAATAGATAGATACAAAATTTCTCAAGTGGGTCTTAGAAATGTTTAGGAATTCACAAACTGAAAAACACTGAAAAAGCTTACTCTTGGTCACCAAAATTACCTACAATTTCTTCTGATGAGGACTCTCTCTCTGGTTTGAACAAGTGTTTTGCTATTTTTTGTTGTATTCTTCTTGGTTTTCTATTTTCTCATGCATTTTTTGCGTTGCATCTATTAAAATTTCCCCTCTCTTGTCAGAGGACGTGTTTCAAACTTTACAACGTTACATTTGCGACATCAGGAAAGCCTTTCTGAGGCGCAGTTAGTGCCCGTACACAGAAGGGCTCTGTACCAGAGCTTCAAGTCCCGCCTGAAGGCTGTCGTACAGCAAAAGTCATGGCAAAGAGATGGAACGAGTTCTGGTTCCGCACCAAAGCCCGCAGTCATTGCTGCTCCCAGCAGCTCCCCGTAGCATCGTTTACAACCCGTGGACACGCGTATGCCCTTCATACGGCCACAGTTCCACAGGCAACCGGGGTTCATGGCCGCCTTGGGTTTTGCGTGCAGCAATCTTTATGGAGACATGTACGTCAGCTTCAAACAGGTGACGATTTCTCTAATAGCTCAGAATGCCTTTTAAAGATGTTAAACTTTCAACCATCTTTTAAACACCTCACCTTTTAAAATTAAAAAGAACACTGGTAGGTACTTTTTTGACACCAATTTAAAAATTTTGAAATACAGATATGCATATATACGCACATGTATGTATATGTATTTTGCATTTGCAATTTAGGAACTCCCACCTGTCAAGCATCTTCTCTTTCTGCATTTTGAATGAAAGCAGCATGGTTTTTTTCTGGTACTGTTTTTCTTTCTGTGTAACTAGAAAAACTAATTCATTGAGCTCCACCTGTGCTCCTCAATCTTCTTTCATGCAAATAAAATTGTATTTGGCAGTTCTCAAACATCCAGTGACAGCAGAATTACATTTCTATGTTCTATTCTTCGTATTTTATAGAAATCAGAATGCTCTGGATTATTGTCTGTTACACTATTATATAAAATTTATTTAATCTGAACTCAAAATGACAATCAACAATGACAACCTATCCCTGCTGAAAAGTAGCACAACTACTAAAGCTGCTGGAGGGATGAGTTGGCTGAAGGGGAAACAGCAGCAGAGAAGGAATTCTGTTAATGAAAGGAAGAGTGAAAAACAGAGAACAAAGCTCAGGAAGGTCTTACAGAAGATTCATGGAGAAGGTATATAAAATTAAGAAAAAAAAAAGATCCCATACTGCTGCTTTAACTGTTGTTGCTGAATGTATAGCACGTGGGACAAACTGGTGCCTGACTTAACTACAGAAAATTGATAGCAGCTGTACTTTAGCAGGGTTCAGGCATAACTACTTCCTGACTTGCATATCTGTGTAAAATATCTCCATCCACAACTTAGCTCCAACAGATAAAGCGTATCAAGTCAAGGAACCTGAAAATGTTTATTTTAATTTACCACAAACGCACTGAAAGTAAGCCAGCATTTGTTATTCTTGTCAGTTCTTTATTGGTTTTCATCCTAAAGACTAGCACATTTACAGCATACATGGATTGGATGAACTAGAATATATAAAAGAGTAGCCATATGTTTATGATATATTAATACTGCCCAAAAACAAATAAATAAAAATATTTCAATGCACAAAGCTTGGCAAATACAGTTGTGTTGGGACAAAACAGTGTTGTATTATACAATAATTTTACATGTATAAATGAAACAAAAGGCAACTGTGCTGTAGGTACTTTCACAGAACATACACAGAACATACTTGGCAACAGTTTTCTTTTTTCACCTCTGTATGTTTTATAATTTAAAAAATGTACTCAAAAAAGAACATTAGACAGAACTTCATTTTACAGTAATCCTTAAATTCGCCCCTCCTGTGCAACAGAAAAGCTTACTCCACCCTTGTGAAGCGTCCTATGTGGATTTCAAGTTTCACAGTTTTTCTTTTTTGATGAACTCCTCGAGATCTTACTGTTCATTACGCCCTTTAAACAAGCCTGTCGACGTGCATGTACTGACAATGGCGTATATATAAAATGTTAGCTGGACAACGATGTCTTACATGTAAGCATACTGAAATCAGAGTATTTTAAACAAAACAATGCAGTACTTGAGACCGGTATTCCACCACTTTAAAAAGGTGAGCAAAAACCATGCACATACAAAATTCGGCAATTTTTTCTGATTACATCGGTATACAAAATAAATAAAGGATTGCTAAGCTCTACAGTAGATCTAATGATTGTTGGCCACAGTCTAAGAGAGTGGCTCTGCTAATTGTTACAATAGACCTCTTGATATCTTCTTCTGAAGCTGAACATTGGAAGATTTTTAGTGTAACAATACAGGACTTAAAATATAATTAACTATGTTTGAAATATACAAAATAAAATTATCAACTCATAAAAACTAAGGGATATAAAGAGTATAGTTTATACAAAAATAAATGTAGCATTTAACAATGGGCCAGGGACTGAAGGTTGAGCAGAACTAATGGAATAACATGTCTAAAGAGATCCCATTGAAAAATTTTTCACCATACATTTGTTTACATATTAGCAATAAAATAAAAACAACACTAATTTATGAATTGGCGAACAGGGTTTGTAAAGTTTCCAAGGGACTGTTCTACTGTGGATGATTTGTTCAGACCTAGGATAGGTACTACAATACATTGATTTTGCACAGAATTCAGTGTTTTGTTATCCTAGAGAGACTGAAAGAATGGTAACAACCTAGTGCAGCAGAACTCTCTGACCTGGCTTTGTGACATGCTGCTCAGTGTTAAACTGCAAAAAGCAAAATGCAAAAACTGCTAGACCTGGAACCCCCAAACCTACATGGGAGCAGAATGAACATGACTGATTGATAGAGCAGTGACAGCACAGACAAACATCAGTGAGAGGGAGAAAGAAATCAGAAAACAGCCATATACTTACCTGGCTGTTGCTACTCTCACAAGAATAAATGAGCAGATTTTTCTATTCTAAAGCTTATATCCTTAGAAACCAAGAAGGAAAGGACATAGTGTGCTGAACGAAGCTAGCTAGAGATGACTTAATCCTGTTAAAATTTGGAAATTAATGTTTAGCTGCTTTATAAAAAGGTATCTTAGCTTCAAAGGCATTCTTTGGGAGATTATTTCTGAGGAGATCTGTTGAACATTTTTTCTCAAGTGCTATCAAACTGATCACCTTAGTCATAAGCTAGAACACATCTGCGATTCTCACACATCAGCAGTAGCACATGAGCAGTTCCTTTCTATCAGCATGGGGCATCGCTACCTTCCTCAGAAATACCCTGAAAACAGTCATACTTCCCCCCCACACACCCCCCCCGCCCCGGATTCTGAACATCTGCTCAGGTAAAATGCAAAGGTAAACAGAAACCAGTTTTGGTTATGGAGCAACGGGGATGCGTTGGGCACTTTGAGCATTTTTGTATTGACATACAAAATTGATATGGGAAAAAAAATCAAACACCAATCAAAAAAATGTAACCCCCCCCCCCGCGATGCTAATGCTTACAATCCAGAAGTGATATAAAAAGCCATGGGTAAAAATGTGTTAATTAATATACAATACCATGGAACATACTGAACATGTCACGTGCAACATCAGCAACTTGCTTGTTGCACTTGCCTTATAGTGGGGAAGGGCAGGGGGAACTGTTCCTGGCATTAATGGTTAGGCACCATTATGTTTCTGAAACACTTTTTAAAATCAGTTAAGATGTGTGCCCAAGTTCTTATCTGCCGAAGACGACAGGAATTCGTTTTATTTGGACAGAACTAGAAACTAGACCTCATATGCCTGGCCTTTTCTGTATTGTTAATTTCATATATGAAGATGGCATCCTATATGCAGTAAAACAATTTATACTCCTGGCTTTTATTGTGCTGATTTTTTTTTTAAAGTTAAACTTCTGTTTCTTGATTGTAACAATGCATTCTACAGTTATTAGACTGTCTAGGATCCATCCCTTTTTATTTACAACTTTTGAGTTTTACTCTCAGTTTTAAAAAGTTTATGAAAAGCTCAATCTCAAGTCAACTCAGTATAAAAAGATGTTATGTGAAACAGCTGCCTAAATGCCGTTCCTCGAGTCCTTGCCCATCCAGGAGGTACCTAGCTATTTGCATATAGGTAATTATTACGTAGCACAATATCTGTTCATCTTACATACACTGACGGCTATTTAAACGGGCAGAGAGTCATCACACTATTCTCAAGCTAAGGTGTCAGAATAATTGTTACTATAGATTCCAATTCTGTAAGTAACATGCTCTGTATAACCTAGCGAAACGTACAAAAAGGTTATTTATCTCTTCTGGATGACAAAATCATGTATTAATCTAGAGTGTATCCACATGTTTTAATGGAACAGCAATTAAAGGACATAGTATGCTTATGTTTCAACTTTTCCATAAGTTCCTTCTGGAGGCCTGTAATACTTTGGGAAAGCCTTCAGTTGCAGGGAATTAAATGCATACTTGCGACATCCAACATTCTTCATTGTATTTTCTCGCCGACAACCCTCACTGGGGAAAAAAAACAAGCACAAAAAATGACAGCAGTAAAAAGGAAAAAAAAAAAAAAAAGACTTAAACTAAGATGAAATGAACTGGTTACTTTATAGCATTAACAAAAAGTTGGTTATATTTAATGAGCGTTTAATTAATTTGCCACTGCAAATATTAAAAATGATGACTCATCATACAATGCTAGTAAGAAGCACACAGAATGGACACATGCTATGTCTGATTGCTAGTTTTGCATTTCTAAAAAGCAGCAGTGCATCTATTGAAAAAGTTCTTTCACGATGGTTTCATGTATTTCAGGGTACACTGTTGCGGAGTTCACATGCCGCTTCATTGCACAAGGGATCCCAAGAGATTGCTTAGAAGCAGTTCTGCTAATTTATTAGTATATTAAGCTGAAAAAGAAAAACTGCTGTTCTCTCAGTAAGAGCTTTAAAGTAATTTTATTGTTCCCTGTATGTCAGTATTATCAGTACTTACTTGAAGATTAGAGCTGATACAAAAATAATGACTTTCCAGTTATCTCTGCATGCATAAATTGACTTGAAAACCAACATAGTCTAAAAAAAAATCTTAATCATGAAATAGCAGCTTTGTGTGGGTGCAAAAAAGATTGGCTGCATTGACAGTCGTCACCCCAATGAACCAAAGCTGTGCAGAATTTAATTTTTACCCAATGTTTTGGTGCAACTGCCCCACATTACAAAGAGGTTCTGTGCTACAATAAAAAACTACTCCAGTTATAAGGCTTCTTTACACTTGTAAATCTACTTCAGAGTTCCTTTGATTATATCCAAAAACAGGCGTACAAAGAGGAAGCACTATCATTTAAATATATGTTATAAATCAATTTAGGCTTGCAGGAGAGTGTCTTTCCCTGATAGAGAACTGAAACCTAAACAACGAATACTAGAACTTCATGGCAAAGTGTACAGTACACCATCCTATGGTGGAAATGTCACGTTATTCCTGTCTTGGAGATGGCTGCAGCATTTACCAGGTAAACTGTGGTCATCTGATTCAAAAGGAGGGTTTGGATTCTGGTTCAGTTTGAAAGCTCTCTTGCTCTTACTGACCTCACCGTTCTTCTAATTTTTGTTAATTTGACTGTAACTGTGTTCTGTATATACCACCTAGTTTGACTTCATAAAACATTGCAACTTTTTGCTTTAAGAAACAGTTTAAGTAAGTTTGAAATTTGTCTCCAGAGCACATTCTGTGCCTGCCTTTTATAGAATGGATCATACATGATGACACTCTTTATGGCATTGGTTTGTATTTTACAGAACCCCCCCAAAGGCTGTTGCAGTCAAATAGATTCATCAAAAATTTGCACAAATTATAGTTCAGAGTACTAATAAAAACAATAACTTTAACTAGCAAATATGGGATGCCGGATGAGCATTTTCACTCCAAAGTGAATCATTCTCTTCATAATTCATTCCACTGCATCTGGTTATTGCACGTGTCCCTCTATGGCACAGGTGGGCCACAGAGATGGTGACAAAGGTGTATTTCACACACCATTTCATGTGCCATGTTTTCTTCTTCTGGAGGCACATAAGCAGTACGCACTACAGCATTTTAAATCTGAATGCCTGAACGAAAGCACAGACCAAGCGAAAAAAGGAAAAAAAGAAGAAAACTTGTCCCCACCAAAGTTTTAGGAAAAAAGAAAAAACCACCATCGTTTTCAAAGAACCTAGGCTTTCATTCTAGATGAATTTAAGGGTGGTCTTACTGCAACCCTAATGATAGTCATGAGCAAAGCCTTCACACTTTATTTAAACAGACTAATAATCTCAGGGAGTTCAGTGGAGATACACCTACTAAAGTTACTTTCACATCTTGTTAGACTGAACCCAGGACACTCATCACATTGCAAGAACAAGGCCACAGTCCAACCTGACATTTGTTCGCTCTGTAAAAAGGCAGATTTTGGTACCCATAGCAAATGAACCAGTGTTAATCGGAAAGAAGAGATGATTTGTACGGAGACACAGTGGTACTAGATATCAGCACAGGACATGGATATGTCCAATACCATCATACCATGATTTTAAATCTCATCAGCAGTAAGCATTTACCTAAATTCATTGCAACTAAAAATAAATAGGATATATGCTTAAATACATATATATCTATTAAAAATATATATATATATCTGTCTTTCTAGGTTCTTTTTCTTTTAAAAACAAAATTGGAAGAATAGTGAGGAAAAATACCAGGAGATAGTGTACTGTACAGTCTGATTTCATGAAGACACAAATATAACTACATACTTTTTTTTTAGTTAGAATATTCACCAAATTTAGGATTTTATTCTGATTTTTATTCTAACTGTGCTTTTTTCTTTTTTTAAGCTTACCTCTCTCAGAAGCTTTCAAATTCCATTAAAACTGATAATAAAAGCTATAGCTACCTATATTTTTTGAGCAAGTTAATAATAGTAGAAAATAGAAATCACAGTACTAGAAGAGTTCTCCTCATAAGCCCAATTTTCTGTCATCTCAGGCACCAAGCGAAGTAAATCCCTTCATGAATTTAGCAAACTACATTAAATGAGGTTAGGTTTTTTGATCAGCTATTGCTATTGACAAGCTCTGCCAGACCACTCCATCAACAAAATCGTTCAGTTTAAATAGGCCTCTCCCAGTTTGATGTTATATATAAATGATAAAATTTCATTTGCAATTATTCTGCGTGACTAAACTAGGCAAGACGCTTTAGTCTTACCATTTAAATAAATGTTAACTTACCATCATTCGTTTATCTCTAAGTCACTATCAACATCGTAATTTATTAAAGCTGTCCAACACTTAAAAATGCAAATAACAGTAATATTTAGTCTAGTGTAATTAAAACAAAGCCCAATGGAAAAACCTCAAACCCACCTACTAAAGGAGCTAACTGATACCTCCCTCTTCTTGCCTGAAATATTAAAGACCAATATCTTTAACTTCTCGGATGATAATGACCCTGTTTCAGAATAAGTTCTATAACAGAGCACCTGAAACAGATAATGGATCATTAGCAGGCTAATGCCAATTGCTTCTTCTTCCTACCCACAAGCCATTCTCTTTACGTCTTTAATACATTACAAAATGCAGATCTACAAATAGAATGAAATAATTCTGCATGCAGCGCACCGCAAGTTGTTTTCTGAGTGGGTACACTAGTCTATTAGAACATACTTAACCATGAGAAAGGAACAAGACTATGGTTCTACAAACTGTTCAGTAATGTAATTTGGATATTATGCTTTGAAATGAAGGTAGAAATTTGTTTATTTCTTTAAATAAATTTCTTACAATTTCTTATAAACCCCACCCGTGTTTTTATTTTTCTCTTCATACCTCGTAAAAATGAAAGGCAAGATTAGCATACACCTTAAATATACAAAAAGATACAAATTCTTTTCAGACAGAGTTCCTTTCTCTGGAATACACGAAACAAGTAACACAAAACTATATTTGGTAAGAGATCTTCAGGCCAGCTAAAGTAACGAGGTAACAGGCCAATGTCAGACTATGTTACAAGCACTGAAAGCAGAACAATAATTTAAAGTTTCAATACAATTCTTTTTGATAAAATAATTTGATGTATATTTACAGTTTAGTACAATAGAAACGTAAAATTGTAAGGCATAATAATAATTCTTGGCAGACAATGCTATGACACATTCCTTTGTCCAGCAGGTACCAAGTGGCAATACACATTCAAGCACGTTTTTGTTTTTTTTTAACCTTATCTTCACTTGCAACGTAATCTGGCCACCAGGTATGCTATGCTCAGAAACAGCCACACAATCAGTAAATTGGGGCTGAGAGCTAGTAAAGGAATAGAGTAGAGGAGGCTGGGATCTAGTCTGAAATCTCGGATGGGCACCAAGCCACTCAAGTTCTTCTGGGTGACTACCTCCCGTGTTCCAATGCTGTGAAAAGGAAGAAGGTTGGGAGGAGGGAAAATAAAACAGAAAGGAAGACGACATGCAAATGAATGTATAAAAAGAGATGGCAACACAAGGTGGTCAAGAAAATGAAAAAACATGGAAGAAAGCACAACAAAACCAGAAGATGAAGTAAAGAAAGAGTGGAAAAACATCTCAAAAATATGTATCAGCACAATTACAGAAATAAGGAGAGGGAAAGAGAATAAAAGAGAAAAATAAGAAAGAAGTACTGTAGTCTACTGAAAATAAACACATGTAGGTTGAACACAAATGGTTTTCCATGTTCATTCTTTCAGATTACCAAGCAATAATATCCCATGCAGCTCTGCCATGCTTCCGCATGCTGCAAAGAAGTGGAGCTCTGAAAAGCAAGCTGAACATGAATAACCATTGTAGTATTTGACCCTTTCAAACATCTTTCCATGTAGGCTGCAGTGAAATAATTTAACCTCTTAACTACCTGCTCAATATGTAAACAAAAAACCCCAAACCACCCACTTATTTTTCTGCTTCAACATGAATTCAAGTGTGTATCAATATACTTTCCAAAATGCATGTTTCTGAAGTGCCTCAAGAAATGCATGTGAGGGCAAGACATGCTGCACAGCCCATATCATTATGCCCCTGCTTCCTACATTGCTTTGAGCACCAAAGGCCTACAGTGGAGAACACCTCTTCAGGTAACCGGAGGCTTTGTAGTATGGTGTTTCATTTTGAATCACTTATACCCTGTGCAGTTCAACTCTATCTTTAGTTTACAAAGCAACAACTAAATGCAACCTGTGAGCCCGATCCTGTTAGAACAAGTGCACTCACTCCATCCATAAAAGGTGATACATAACCTTGCTGGTTGCGTAGCAAGGTTAGGTAACCAACAGACAATGTCTTGGAAGACATCAGAGATACCCTGGAGGTCGTGAAAGAGAAAAATAGCCTTCAGATGCTGGTGACACTTCAAGTCAAATGGAATTAGGCGGGCAGGGAACTAAACCAACTGTATTTCTGATCTAGATTAACACATCCAAATTGGTGATCAAAATATGTTTTCACTCCTGGTGGCTGCACTGGATAAGGGCAGATTGAATCTGTGATGCCTACAAATCCCAATTATCTTTGTAGCAGTTGGGAGGTGTGTATGTGTGATCAGGAGAATCAGTAAGTGGAAAGCTAATGTTGACTGGAAAGTGGTGGATAAAGGCTCAACAGAACAGTCTGGAGGAAGAAGTGTTTTAGGATATAGATAAGGAAGTAAAACAATGGGGGAGGTAAAGAAGGAAGAAAGGCTCAAAATGACAAGATGACGTTATGAACATCACATGCCACATCTCTACCATTAAAAATTAGTATCAAGCTACTCAATTTTACGCAAAGACATATGCACAGACACATACAGTGGAAAGGCAGGCAAGAGCTGGAAAGTGCTTTCCTTGTCACTGTTGGCCCATGTAGATGCTTCCACCCAAGGGGTGAAAAGTCACATTTTGGAAATACCAAATATACCAAATTGTACAGTGTCTTAAATCAAAACAGTCATCAGTAGACTACCTCTAGGAGAGGACCAGGGTAAAGAGACAAAGCAAATCCCCTGCTAATCCAGATTGCATATGGGAATCCTCTCTGTGAGGAGAGGCCAGGGCTGCTCTGTGCTGGACACAGCCGGTTCCAGCCGGCTCAAATGGACCCACTGCAGGCACAGCTGAGCCCCTCAGCCACGCTGGTGCTGCCTCGGGGAAAGCGCGTGTAACAAAGGGCAAAACACTGCATGTCAGTGAGGAGTGATGAGAAACGATGTGAGAAACAGCCCTGTGAACACCAAAGTCAGGGAAGGAGCGGAGGAGGTGCCCCAGGTGCTGGAGCAGGGATTCCCCTGCAGCTGTGGAGACGATCACGGTGGAGCAGATATCCACACTGCAGCCCATGGAGGACCCCATGGTGGAGCAGGTGAATACTTCCTGAAGGAAACTGAGCCCGTGGAAAGCCCATGCAGGAGCAGGTTTATCCTGAAGGACTGCAGCCCGTGGGAAGGACCCACGCTGGAGTTGGGGAAGAGTGCAAGGAGGAAGGAGCAGCAGAGAGGAGCTGTTATGGACTGACTGCAAACCCCTGTTCCCTATCCCCTGTGCACTGCTCAGTGTGGGGAGAAGGTAGAGGAACTGGGAACAAAGAAGTGAAGTACTTGGGCCTGGGACAAAAGGGGTTGTGGAAGGAAGGTGTTTTAATTTTTGTCTTTGTTTCTTACCATCCAAATCTACTGGCAATAAATTAATTTTCTCTAAGTTGAGTCTGTTTTGCATGTAACAGTAACTGGCAAGGGATCTCCCTGTCTTTATCTCAACCCATGAGCTTTTTCATCATATTTTCTCCCCCTGTCCTACTGAGGAGGGGGAGTGAGAGAGCAGCTGGGTGGGCGTCTGGCAGGTGGCTATGGTCAACTCACCATAATTTTATTCTTAAAGCAGGTTAACCAGTGAAGAAATCCAATCAAGCTTTTTATCATGGCTGTTTTATTGCAGTGAGTGGTCATATCTAAATGTGACCGTCAGGGCTTTATTATGTAGTCTTTTTAGTCAACACCGTGGCAACAGGAAGAGATTATTTCCCTCACCCCATTTCCAGCTGCTTCTCAAGAGCCCCTGTCAGAGACAGCTCTTCTCTGTTGGCTGAACTGCTTGTGTTGCAACTTCCTAATTAGTCTTACGAAAATGAGCTGGGCTACCTTAAACATGTAAAGAATTTTGCTACCCAGACTGATTTTGACTGAAACTGGATTGGAGCGTATTCACACAAAGAGCTCCGCTGGCGTATCTGACAGGACAGTAATCTGGCAGGGGGAGGGAGGGCAGGGAGTCATAGGTCTAGTGGGGAGTGTTGGCACTGCTGCGGATGGAAGAGGCTACGTGATCCAGTTGGACTTTGACTCTTGAGCTGCCTTTACTGGCCAGGTAGTCATTTCCTCTGTAACTGGATTTCCAGACATATCATCATGATTTTACTATTTGCAGGCTGTGAGTTACCATATATCTGATTTGGGACTGGAAAAGCTGCGACTTATTTACAGAAAAGTGAGTTTATTCTAACAGGATATTTGTTTCTAAGGTGAAAACCACGAACTTGTATCTGTGAATTTCTACAAGAATCTTCAATGAGCACCCAATGTTCTCTCCCTGATGTCCATGCTCACCGAACATAATTATCATGGATACATAATTATCACAGATACATAATTATCACAAGACGAGGAAGGAAAGGAAGTCCCTGAAGATGGGTAAGTGGGAACTAACACCTCTGAAGACCAACATCACATGGAAGAAGAGGGTGCTTTCTTAATTCTTCAAGAACAGTGTAAGCACAGATGCTTTTCTTCTCTGGAAAGTCACCAGTAGAGAAGAGATGAAATACTTTCTTTGAGTCCCACAACTTAATAGTACTTCCTACCCGTCCTTCCAACTGCCCCAGAAACTTCAGAAGTCTTCAAGACTGAACCAAGCCTTCCTTTTCCAGTACAGTTACACAAATAAAGGATCCAAGTTAAAAGAAAAAGCAAGTTTTCTGAATGCCCTGGAAGTAAGTTGCTACCCTTTCACTTCCTATGTCTGCCATCTAGGTCAGGTCATCCTGTCCAGGCTGAAATGGGTTTGGGCGGAGTTGGATTCCTACATATTTGTTCCATAATCCTATCTCTCTTGTTAAGCTTTGTTAACTCTGTGCCATTGTTCCTGAGCACAACTGGCAAATAATTTTAAAAAACACAACCACCTACCCCAAAGAACAATGAGATGTGAGGAAGAAAGAGTGATGGGCTTGAAGAATGGCCTAATCTTAGTATTCATTCAGGACTAGTCAGTATTTGTTCTGCACAATCTCTCTTAGTCAAAGATTTAACAGAAGAAGAGAAAGTCACGTTTTTCACCTGTCAGAGCAAGTCCCTGATGTTGCTAGAACACACGAGCCAAAGGTTTTGATTAAATTGGCCCTCTTTCAATAATCCTGTGTAGGTCAATATAAAGCAATGCGTTTCTTGGGTCAATTTTTTATCTGATTCTGTGTTATATTAAATTGATAGTCTGAAGGTCCAAAACAATGTTATTATTAACCTCTGTCTCTACTGTGTCCACAACTGCATTAAAAAAACCCATTAACTCAGTAACTAATTTAAAGAAAGTAACAAGATTCCTATATTATACTCGCTCAGTTTTTATTCTTACTAAATAAACTGTGCAACAAAGCTTTTTTTTCTTTCAGATGTCTAAGGTGACAAGTTGCATAATTTAAATAAAGATATTTGAGAGCCACTTTGCTCCATTTTAAGTTAATAACTTCTCCCTCACAAAGCTGTTCCAAGTTTTGTTTCTAATACCAAGGTTTAATTAGTCTCTGAGTGCAGTTTTCATGTACTGTACTAACTCTGTAACAAAGCAGCAAAAAGCGCAGCA
The DNA here is from genome assembly GCF_018139145.2 of Gymnogyps californianus. NCBI lineage: Eukaryota > Metazoa > Chordata > Aves > Accipitriformes > Cathartidae > Gymnogyps > Gymnogyps californianus. The sequence goes on along the minus strand of NC_059471.1, from coordinate 72,606,315 downwards.
AAAAAGTGAAAATAAAGAAGTCCAGTGACATCCAATTAGATGTAGATATAAAAACCAAATCATTAGTGTAAGAGGCTGCAAGTGTTATTTTCCTTCTAGGTAACTGAAGAGTAAGAAAGGGTCAAACAGCAAAAACATACAGAAAGGATAAGAGAATTGAACACTCTAGAGAATTTGGTGAGAAGACACACAGTACAGTACATTCAGTAAGAGTGAATGTTGAAAAACAGGACTGAACAGCATTGTTGAACTACATCGATAAAGACTAAAACTAGATTTCTTATCCTTTCTTTTGGTATGTGAGTTACGGAGTTTTCCAGCAGTGCTTGAAACAAGGCATTGAACAACAGTAAACAGATTTTCTTTTTTTTTTTTTTTTTTTTAGTACAGTATTTAAATCTGCAAACATCTCTGCTGCTTCAGAATACAGAACATCATTTTATTGATACGACAACAGCACACTGACACGTTGTGATGAAATTTGGTTGCTGTATTGTGAAACACTCATACTGACATTTCGCCCAGTGAGCAGTGTTTGACTGCTAAAGAATACACGTGGCACACCAGTGCAAACTGCAGGTGTCTATGTTTCCAAGAACAAAAGACACGTCATCCCTGAGAAATCTGCCTGATCTAGAACTAAGAAACCCAGTGCTATGACAGTTCAGGTAACCTCATCATTGAACAACTTTCAAAGAAGCACCAGTTTTCTGTTCTGTAAGCTCAGCATTAATTGAAAACACGTTTTTACATGCTTCTCTGAAAACTCCCGAGTCACTACTGAAAACTGAAGCCCATCAGATGCAAATCTGGTAACAATCAGCTTTAGCATATGCAACTCACTAATACATGCAAGGGAGGGATGAATTCTAGCAGTCAGTTTTGCAGTTTTCTGACTTTATTTTACTTTTTTTTTTCCTTTTGATAGAAACAGAGACCACTGCTCCTCTGCAGTTTGCATGGTTCCTCATTTAGGAATAAGTGACACAGTCAAACTCTTACCTCCTCATACACTCCAGAGCCTGGGTGAAGACCTGTGGAGCCATTCCATGTTCATGCTGTAGGATCAAACACTGCTCTAGGGTGACCGACATGGCAGTCCTATCCTTGGCACTTTTACAGCTTGTAAATCGAACACCATTTAGTCTGCGGCATATCTAGAAATGAGATATACAATTCATCATTCCTTCCTCATGCATAACCTTCTGTCAGAGAACACACCCGTACTTGTCCTTAGAGAGACACAAATGTTGTGTAGGACTTTGATGTCAAAAGTTGTCATCTTTGAGAGAGCAGAACTTCATTGCATGAGTTGTAGCGAAAATACTGACGTGGAAAATACATTTTATCTCCCCATGTCTCATTCTAGAGGAGGTTTAACCTGGCAGCATTTCCAAGTTACATGCAAGCAAATGAAGAAATTCGAACATATCAGTAATAAAAAAGGAGAAAACACATATGGATACAGAAAATCAGCTGAACTATGCGGAGATGCTTAGATTAATAAATACCTCAGCAGCTTGCCAAAGGATATCAACATTCTTATTTTTCCTTGCGTGTACATTTTGTCCCAGAAATCTTAACAGTTCAGGCAGGCACGTCTGACTACGAGATCGAGGTAGACCTATAAAACAGACAAATTCAACTCCACTTATTTATCTGTATTCAACACTTTTACAAAGATAAATTATGTGGAAAGTGTTCCTATATGCCTGTTGCAAACACAATCATGTTTTCTTGAAACTATCAAAGCTTACAACAATCCAATTCTTAATTACTTAGTACCACCAACAAAACAAATTCAAGTTTAATTAAACTCAACTGGAAATATACATTCAGGTTATTTAAAACTTCAGGGGCTCAGAATCTGACAGCAATATAAGAACAGAGTGAACAAAGGGAGCAAGACTGGTATAGTATCTTGGTTTGTGTGTCACAGATGTACTATCTTTCACACACTGTTCAGAACTGTATATAAACATGTAACCGCCTGTATTATCACCCCTCAGAGGTGACAGGATATCATGCATGTCTCCACAGAAACTCTGAAGATATTTTATATTCTGCTCACATGTTCAATTTTACATTTGCAAGCTGGCCAGTTTTCAGTTACAAGAAACACCCTCTGTGACAGGACACCCCACTGCCACTATCTGTTTATTAATACTTCACTAAGTGGAAATAAATCAGTTGAAATTTTTCAGTATTTCAGAATGCTTTCAGTAGTCATATGTTCAAAGTGTTACACATCATCTCTTACACATGTAGCAAGATACTCAAGACAATCAATGACAAGTATTAAATAGGTCATCTTTTTTGTTTTTTTTTTTTTTTAAAGGGGTAACTACAGAGGACACCAACTAAAGCTGTGACTGGATAAGTAAGGAGGTATGCACTGTTACAAAATGACTCTGTGACAAAAAGAACCCCACATGGGTGATATATGAGGTTTTATTTTTGGACCACATATCTTCTCACACCAAATAGTATGTTACACTAACCTGATTCCTTCTATGACAAGGTGACCCACTTAGTGGATGAGAGAAAGGCTGTGGATGTTGTTTACCTGGACTTTAGTAAAGCCTTTGACACCATTTCCCACAGCATGCTCCTGGAGAAACTGGCGGCTCATGGCTTGGACAGGCGTACTCTTTGCTGGGTAAAAAACTGGCTGGATGGCCAAGCCCAAAGAGTTGTGGTGAATGGAGTTAAATCCAGTTGGTGGCCGGTCACAAGTGGTATTCCCCAGGGCTCAGTATTGGGGCCAGTTCTGTTTAATATCTTTATCAACGATCTGGATGAGGGGATCGAGTGCACCCTCAGTAAGTTTGCAGATGACACCAAGTTGGGCGGGAGTGTTGATCTGCTTGAGGGTAGGAAGGCTCTACAGAGGGATCCGGACAGGCTGGATCGATGGGCCGAGGCCAACTGTATGAGATTTAACAAGGCTAAGTGCCGGGTCCTGCACTTGGGTCATAACAAGCCCATGCAACGCTACAGGCTTGGGGAAGAGTGGCTGGAAAGCTGCCTGGCGGAAAAGGACCTGGGGGTGTTGGTTGACAGCCGGCTGAATATGAGCCAGCAGAGTGCCCAGGTGGCCAAGAAGGTGACCAACAGCATCCTAGCTTGTATCAGAAATGGTGTGGCCAGCAGGACTAGGGAAGTGATCGTCCCCCTGTAATTGGCACTGGTGAGGCCGCACCTCGAATACTGTGTTCAGTTTTGGGCCCCTCACTACGAGAGAGACACTGAGGTGCTGGAGTGTGTCCAAAGAAGAGCAACGAAGCTGGTGAAGGGTCTGAAGAACAAGTCTTATGAGGAGCGGCTGAGGGAACTGGGGTTGTTTAGTCTGGAGAAAAGGAGGCTCAGGAGAGACCTTATCGCTCCCTACAAGTACCTGAAAGGAGGTTGTAGCGAGGTGGGTGTCAGTGTCTTCTCCCAAGTAACAAGTGATAGGATGACAGGAAATGGCCTCAAGTTGCACCAGGGGAGGTTTAGATTGGATATTAGGAAAAATTTCTTCACCGAAAGGGTTGTCAATCATTGGAACAGGCTGCCCAGGGAAGTGGTTGAGTCACCATCCCTGGAGGTATTTAAAAGATGTGTAGATGTGGCACTTAGGGACATGGTTTAGTGGTGGACTTGGCAGTGGTAGGTTTATGGTTGGACTCTATGATCTTAAAGGTCTTTTCCAACCTACATGATTCTATGGTTCTGTTTTATGATTAGCAATATTGTGCCTATCCTGGTCTGCTCTGCTTGAACTCTACACCTAGAAAGAAAGTAATAGCTGTAAACAAAAAGAGGGCACTAACCATCTCCCCAAGTATTTCTAAAGACAAAGAGAGCTAATGGAACAAGGACAAGGAGCTAATGAAGCTAAGACAGTAATTCACTTAGAAATTCTGCAGTGCTTCGAATTAAGAGCACAGGGACAAGGACAGTGGATCAGGAATCAACTTTCCTTGTGTATTGTTTTTGAAGGGAACATTTCCTACAAGCTCCCAGCAGATACTTCACTGGGCCTCTTGTCCCCTAGAATGACCTGTTTGGTTTTCCTTTTGCCTCTACTTACAACAGACTACACCACTGGCTGGCCATAACCACCACCTGGTTTACAGTTAAATGTAAAATGTTATTCTCTCTTGACAAGGGTTCATGGAAAAGTATGTTTCACTTTGTACATCCTAAATATCACCACAGAGGAGGTACAAAACACACCCTCAGACCCTCTTATGACAAGCACAGTCCCAGGTTTGTCCATATAGTCTCAGCTTTTCACAGAGCATCTCTAACACACCTGCTGGGACACCCGCAATATTTTTTTCACACTTCTAATAAAAACTTTTGCTTAATGTTTATAACCACAAACCATTTGTCCAAGCTGGATTGCAAAACCAGGTACAATATGTCTGCATTTACCCAGGACAAACAGTGAAGCAGAAGGAAGTTTTGGCAGAGGGCAGATTTTCCCCCTTTGTGGTATTCACTTCATGTGGCAGGAATCAATGTAATGACACGTAACCAGAGAAAGGGAGAAAAGGCAGGTGGACACAAGACTATTTCGCTTTCTTTCACTGTTAAGGTGCATGTTAATGCCACCTGTCCAACACTGCACACCAGCCTTATTCACAGCTTCAAGTTACTTGAAGAAAAACCTCTGGTATAAGGCATAAGTGTTACTGCTAAATAAGAAACTCAAGGTCGTGGCACTGGTGCTCTTTAAAAATAGAGAAGAATAAGTATAAAGTTAAAACAGAGTTCAAAAAACATGAAAAGAGAAGGAACAAATGACAGAACAGAAAACAGATTGCAGGATAAAAAAAAGTGTCAGGAAAAAAGGCAAAAGCTAAAAGATGATTGGATCAACATAAGAGGTTTGGGGATGAGGGAAGAGACTGAAGTAGTAAAAAAAGGAAGCAAAATCAAAGAGGAGAGGAAAGAGCTGAAAGGGAACTACTATGGAAGACTAGACAAAGACATGAAATAATAGGGAGAAAAGCAGAACAAAAATCACTTTAAATTGATTAACTTTTGAACTTTACAAGAAAGTCTGATGCTAGACTACTATATAACAAAAAATTAAAATTTTGCAGCTAAAATTCCAGAGAATTAATTATGCAGGATTATGAATGCCTGGAAGGAGGGAAACAGCTTCTGCTCTCAGCTGCATAAAAAAAAAAATCCAGGGTAACTAAAGTACCATAATGTACTTTAACAGACAGAATTCTTACTATCCTGTTACATGTTGCTGCATTTGTATTTCTGCAATAAAACTGCAATTGTGGGACCCATGAAATTAGCTTACAAGAGGTCTGATACTACTAATAATGAATCAATGAATTTTCACCATTTTTGTGGTCACATGTAAATAACATTTATGCCACTGCCTCCCCAAAAAACAGTAAAGCAAGAAATTTTCCTATACAACCAGTAAAATTCAAGCTTGTAGCTATTGTCTCTCTTCCAGGTGCTAGAATTCTTTGTTGGTGGCTGCAGATGCAACAATTATAGGAAAGTGCCAAAGGATAAACAGAGGGAAAGTGATGAAGTTCCTAAAAACTGGCAGTTGCTCTCTGTGCAGGTTATCATAAGTGCAGAGAACGTGACCAAAAACTGCACATAAAAGTGCTGCTGCTATAACCTGCCACTTTTATGCCTTCCCCTCATGGCAATCTAACTTCCTAGCTGCATGTTTATACAGTACATAAGGCCACTTAGAAAGAGATGTAAAGTAAAAGTAAATTAGAAAAGGAAAGTTAATCAGACTGACCTTTAAACCTCTTGAATCTGCTCTGCTTAGTAATAATGTATTAAAATAGAGTTGCATCATTTCTTGGAGGTTATTAATGCTGGTGTATCATCAACATTTAAAGAACTAACATGAAGCAAACACATGAAAAAATCAGCCTGAATTGTGCTGTTCAACCAAATTTGCTATTAATTACCAAATACTTACAATCATCAGGCAAAACTTCCTTGAACTGCTCAAAATACGAATTCAACCGCACTAAGCTTTCCATGTTAATTACTTCTTGCAGTGAGGTGTCTCCAAACCTTTAAAAGGTGAAGAAGGGAACAGTTAAGCCCAAGGTAAAAGGTTTCTCCTTTTCTTCAAAACAAGTGCACTTGGCAATATGACTACCAGAAAACAGTTTAAAGATTCATCCCATGAAATTCCTAACCACTCAAATGCAGAGTGAAGTGTAACCGAGAAGTGCTGTAGTGATTCATTACAGAAAAAGAAAATATATGTGAGGGGAACAGTGGGAAGGAAGGTGAAAGAAAAATCTTGTAGGAAATAGGATTTAAAATTTTTTGGCTTTTGTGTCTCTCTTTCAATATTAAATACCCATCTGGTAAATCATTTTGCCTGAATTCAAACTTTTAATAATGGATTTACTAGTTGAGTTCATAAGGTAATAATAACCATAACATCAGTAGATAGGCATTGAGAACTTTGACTTCAGATATGTAAATGAGAAATATGGATTTAGGAGTAACAAACCATGAATGTAATAAATATTGTCAACAATGCCATGATTCATCTCATCTAACTATATCTACATACATAGATACACACACACAGTGTTGACATCTGTAACTATGCTAGTCACCTTGGGCTTCCTTTATAGGCAACAGAGGACAACAGTAACTGCTGGAATGCCTTTGTTAGACTTTTTCTATCCACCATCATACTGTACACTCCAGTGTACTGTACACCCGGTACCAAGGCTGCTGTCACAACATGGATGTGCCTGACTCACTAGAGTTCTCTGTTACAGCAGTGCTTTGTCAAAGTATTCTTTACAGGATATGGCCATAACAGAGGGAAGCTCTGGTGGCTCTTCCAAAACTGAACAGTTTCCCTAGCAAATATAATTACATCATTATATTTTTCAGCTTTAGAAGAACAGTGTTGCATTACGGAAGTACTGCAAGGATACGTTAAAATGAAGGTCCGTCTAGCCCATTATCCTGGTTTTTGACAGTAGCCAGAAGAGGGAGTCTAGGGGACAGTGCAAAACCAAGAGGGCAAATACACAGCAATACTCAGAATGATCTCTCAGCCTCTAGTGATCTGTCACTCACAGAGGTCTCGAGTTACAAGCAGCACCTCTGTGTTAAATAGCCCATGACAGATTTCCTCTTCTGTAAATTCACTTCTGAACCACATAAACCTGCACTAGACTCAAACCCATGAGGTAAAGAGCTCCACAGCTACATGCCATATAAAGAAGGACCTCTTTTTTTGTTGTTTTGCATTTGACGGCTTCATTTAGTATTCCCTTGTCCGTGTTATTGGAGAAACTGAATCACTGTTAGTAATGCAACAGTGCAACTCCATAGAGACATACTTCCATCAGAACAGGAGATTGCTGAACTGCCATTAAGGTTGAGCTTGCATGACTGAATACATACTTCTCTGCTAGGGTTTGCTGCTCATTGATTCCCACATTGAAAAGAACAGGCTGAACCCTCAGTAACATGCCACTTTGAATCTCTCGCGGCAACAAATCAAACAAGGCGCTTGGCAAAGGTATTCTCACATTAAATCCATCACTGCAAAAAAATAAACAGCTATTAGACATAAAGATCAAAAAGCTACATTTCAAGAATGTGTTATTTATGTAAAGAGGGATAACATCTAGAACATAATACGACTATTAAAAAATAAGTATCAGTCAAAACTGAGGACTTTAAGGAACTGCCACAGCTTGCTCCTAATCAGAAAAGCTATTCCAGTTCAAAAAAAAAAACCTGCAGCAGCCTGTAATGTTGATTTTACATCCTTATGGACATTTCAATCAGATCTGCCAATTTCCTGACAAAAGCTGATTTTGCTCCAGTCATTAATACTGCAGCTCTTGTACAACTTGGGTAGAAAAAGCCAAATTTTGGCATGCCCCCATCTGATCAAGAGTAAAGTATATTTGATTTTAAAGTGATAAAGGCTAGTGATGATGCACATGCATAAAAGGATACATTTTTGGATACAGTAAGTAGTATTGACATATCTGAGCAGAATGATAGAGGCAATGACAGTAGCGACCCAAGCATAAATTGAAGGGGGACCTAACAAAAGCGCTTATACAGAAACTTATGACTCAGACCTACAAGCTGTTCCTGCAGCACAACAGGTTACCTTGGGTCAGCTGAGCTACAGCAAAGAGCACTGTGTATGCTTTATCTCATGGCAAATGTGAGGTAACGCAACTTATCTTATCCCCTAACATCAGTGCAGACTAAGGTATGTCATATTACCCTATGTTGGAACTGCCAAGACACAAGTTACTGTGGTTTGTGTGCTGTGCGTTAGCCTATTAGTAGCAATACCTTGGTGTTACATGCAAGTCTTTACAGTGCAGAACTCTCAAACACAGCATATACTCTCAAGTATAGCAAAAGAGCTCTGAGAAGTATATAATAAGGTAATCAAAATTGATCTGTCCCATATTTACATTGGATGGACATACAAATCCTATGCTATTTCTGGAAGCAAAAAACCTATTTTCACCTCTAAATGTAAAACTTCCAATAGTTTGCACCAAAATAAATACGCGTGACTCCTTTCTTCTCTTTCTTGACTAAAATCTAGACAGCAAAATAATAAGTAACACTATCAGACCCGAAGCTAATGAAAATTGGTTTCCTGCTGATTAGTGTCCTATAGCTGATTGGAATTTTCAACTAAAGATTTTCTTTTAAAGGAATTTTCTGTCAGCTGTCAGCCATTTCCAGAAGTCTCAGCAATTTCCATAACATACATGATTGTACTGCAGACCTCTTTCAGCCAAGGCACTTTTCATTGCATGTGAACTTTAACTTAACAAAGTTCCTCTAAATGTTTTTATCTTTGAGAATTCTAGCTCTTTTTCAGATGTAGATGAAGCTGGGGAAAGCTCCAGTGGAGCTTGGTACAGCACACTGTAATTGAATAAGACTTATCTCCTCCAGAAATCAGATTCGAAACGAAAAGATTCTAAAGACTCTGGAATACAGAAACATTAAAACACTGACTTTCGTGAGGCCTCTGTCCTTCCACAGCTTCATCCCCATCTGTGACCTGGCTCCCTCTGGGCAAGAACTCTAGTGCAGGGGCCCATCAGCCCCATGTCAGAAACCAGCGCAAGGCCAGCTGATAAGCAGGCTGAGGCACTGAAATTGAAGTGTGACTCTGTTGTAAATGCTTCCCATCGTAATAAAGCTGTAACAGATCACTCCCACTCCACTTTATGTGAGGATGTGAATGTTTGTTACTTCAGACTTTTAAAACAAAAATTGCTTTTAAGCTCAAACTTGAAAATATCTCTTTTCAGACAAGTGGCCAAACGACCAGCAGTCTGGTGTTTCACAAGCATCCATAAGTTAAAGCCAGCTTGGCCCTGATAGTTTGGAAATTGATCCTAAATAGGCCTCACCTCAGCAGCAGCCCAACTGCCTGATACATGTTCCGTGTCCCGTTGTGCTAACGGCGGCCCATTAGTCAATGGCATACAGTAAAGCACTGACCAACTGATCAGCAGCAGTGAATTTCAGACAATGAGATCAGCCTCAAAAGTCAGTCTGAGATTTAAAAAGAGCAGAAGTGCTTAAGAAAAGATTGAATACTTCTGGCTTATGATTGTGGAAGGCTAGGTCAAGATGATATTTATTCATAAACCAATACTGCCATGGTTTGAGCCTTGCCATATATCCCTTTTCAACTTAGCTCCCTGTAAAATGAAACATCATAAAAATGAGTAACTCCAAAACATTTCTTTGAAGCTCTGAGGAGAAAAACAGCACAGTACAAAAGCACATAATTCATTTCAAGTGCTGTATCACTGCTTCTCCCATCTGCAGTCCCACCCTAGTTCCTGCTCCCTCCCCTGCCTTTTTTTTTTTACCGATTTCCAGTGATGACTGGCAGCATGTCAGGAGATGTATTTGATGTGGCCTGAGTTACTTTAAAGGTTACATTCCTTAAGTCCATGATTCCCAAACTCATGTCCTCCAGCATTGCCAGCTCCTCACCTAAATCAAGGAGGAAAAAGTGAATCATAATTACTACTTGTTAGGTACGACTTCCCTTTATCAATTTGATGACAACCGTAGATCATTGCTCTCGTAAAGAAGTTCTATGGACGAAGAGAGTTTGGAGCCCAGGCCTTCACCTTGACCTACAGACCGCAGACAATGTCATGATTGACTTTATGAGTTTAGCAAGTTTAGAAAACACCAATTATCTAGCACAGTCCAAACTACTGTTCTTCAAGTAGATTATATGCTGATTTTCCAATTTAGACAATGCTAGTAAGTACTTCTCAGCATTGTCACAGCCATGATATCCTTTGTGTTGGAAAAGTGTGTTGGAAAAGTTACAAGGTATTCTGGATTTGTTCAGTAAAGCATTCTCTAACTGGCATCCAGATGGCTGTTCAGACAGAGGAGTGATACGCTTTCGAGTGAAGTACTTTCCCTTTTTGTATTCTCTCTTCAATCTCACTTTGTACTGTAGGATCACAGGAGGTCAAGAAAATTCAAAAAGCGTATTTTGGGCACAGTTTCTCCCAGCTTACCAGAACTTTAATCCATTTCTTTTCCGAAAAAATGATTGCTATGATACGTTTTGGCTTTTTTTAAACCTTTGACATTACATTATAAGGCAAGTACACTTTATATTTTAGAAGTAATTCAATTAAATGCGAAGAAATTCAGAGTTGTTAGCTAATTAAGTACTCCAGATATAATGTGGTTTTGCATTTCAGTTTTCAAAATCATTTTGTAGCTGTGCTGCAGATTGTCCCAAACACTCGTATTCTGCTGTAGTCAATTTAATGCAGAATTTGCTGACTCAACAGCTAATACCACCCACTTGTCCTGTGCTTTTACCGTAAGTGCTCAGCAGGCTCTCAAACTGCGCCAGCAAGCCAATGGTGTAGAGTTGTCTTAGAAATCCATCATCATGCAGGCAGTTCCTCAGCTTGATAATGAAACCACAAATGAGAGCTGTCAGCTGTGGGAGAGAAAACAGACAAGAGTGAAATGATTCAAGACAAAAAAGGCTCTTCAGCCCCAAACGGAAACAGTATCACATATAAAAGGTGCCATAAAATCTGTCAGACTGATGTTCTTTTCCCTTAAATGTCACTCTTTTTTTCCTTGCAGCTGAAGAGAGACAACCAACCAACAAAACCCCAAAACATTCACAAAATCAGATTTAGGGCACACTGCCTTCATCTTGCAAGCTCTTCCAAAATGGGACTGCTGTTGATCTTGCATCTATTTATTTTCTGGACACAATCACTTGTATTAGGGTCTACAACTTACGTATTACAAAAGAGTCTCCTTGGAGAATTGTTTTCCTTACAGATGGAAAAGCAACACAGCTAGTTCCAGCCCATGAATTTTGATAGTATGAATAAATGATTTTTTAAAAAACCCCAACATTTTAAGAAAGCTTAAAAATGCAATATCTGTTTGCATTATGCAAAGATTCAAACTCTAGTGTTACAAGATATTCAGGACAAGGTCCTGAAGACCTAGTACTAAGATCAGTACTAGTCTTAACTCACTCTGTCAACAAAGGAATTTCCCAGGTGATTGCCATATGCTATGTACACAGGTGTATGACTTACAGAATTAAACAGAAGGGAATAAAGTTCTGTTTATAATGGGTAAACATATTCAAAGCATTGAGTTTAAAAATTATCTGCAATATGAAGTGGGTTTTGTGAAGATAAATTCTCTGAATTTATCTCTATGAGATACTACATTTTGGTACAACAGCCCTACCAAGCAGTGTCCATGAGATAAGCTGTATGAAATAAATGAACGAGATACTGATTTCACAGGGAAGTAGACACACTACAGAAGTGTAGTGGACAGAAGAAATGTGGAAGGTTTTTTAGTGCAGACACCTGCTAGTCAGTGGCTGACACAAGCGACCCCAGCAGGCCCAGAAACAGAACTTCTGGGAAAAAAAACAGCACTCATTTCTCCCCCTGTAGCTGGACTTCTCTCCTTAGGTACCGCAGGTCCTGCTGGTTTTCTCAATGCAGAAAACAACAGAAGGTAACCGAGGGAGTACACTTTCTGCTCATGGGCTTTTTTTCCCCCCTCTTTCACATCCTTCTTCTGGTTTTATTTTGGTAGCATTGGAAGGCAAAGGTGGTTTCTGTAGACAGCAGTATATTTTCACTAATTCTGGAATATTTTTTTCTAAATAGTAAAATAATTTTTTTTTTTAAATAGTGAATGTATATCCAAGGGGACACTTATATATTGTCAAATGCATGTAAGTGACCAGTAAGGACAGGATAGCACAGCCTGTAAGAAGAGATCACAGTATTAAACCCGACAGTAGAATAGATCTGAAAAATTCTGAAAACAGTAATCTTTCATATTTCATATAAACCCCACCACATGTTGAAGTGCAATCAAATCACACATATTTGCTTGCTTACAGTTTGGCAGAAGACAACATCCCTGCGATACTGAAGGCTCAGGCAGAGCCCTATTGTCGGGGCGCTGTCCTGCATTAATAAAAACACCATGGCTTTCTTTGCCTTGTCACTCATCATGGCTACGCAGTCTGTGAGTGTTGTCAGCAAGGGATAAAGAGCTTCGCTCCATTCACCTGGTTAAAAGAAAAAAAATTAGCAGCACTGTAAGTACTTTATTTGAAACAAACAAACATGTATTAAGAAGAAACTTCTTGTTGCAAGTCAAAGTTGTTGATAATTCACATTTAGGGCTTGTTTTATTTTGGCTGGCTGGTTACTCCCTTCGTGTTATTAATTAAGTAATCTTACAGAGTGGTTATTGCATGAGAAAAATATGGAGAATTTTACTCTGTAAAGCTGTTATGACTTTCCCGACCATGTAATAGCTCCCAGATTTGTGCCCACAGAACACGCTATACAATAGCTGATTTGGAAAGTATAACAGAAAGACGAATATCTATATACACCACTGCACATATCACTGCATGTGCATGTTCAAACACACCCATTCACGGTGCATACATGGACAGACAGTATGGAGTCCGTATAACAGAAATAGTGAACATCTGCTTAGCCATTTCTGTCAATGAGATTTCTCCCAAATATCTTGCCTTTGAATCTTTTGTGGACTCATAGGTGTACCATTCAACTGCCTCACCATCTTATTGATCCTTGTTGCACCTCAGTGAGGTAAGACGATGCTTATCTCCCATTTGCAGCATAGGAATAACAAGGCAGAGAGGTGAAAAATTCATGTAGGTTTTTAAGTGTCCTCTGTCTGCTGAGTGGCTTTGAAGGCTTAGAGCTAGCTAGCAAGAAACAGTAAGTATAGTGATTTAGATGGGAGTCAGCCAGATCCTTGGAAGCAGTTCGGAGCTTCACTTCCACTGAAATACAGAAGATTTGTCCCAGAGGGACTCTGTTCAAGGTCCTACTCAGGAAGCACAAAAATGAAACTGGGTTGCCAAAGTCCTATTTTAGTAACCCAAACATTGTGCCTTCCTTCTCCCTAAGAGATTGCTCTGCCTTAAAATGGCCCATAAGCTCAGTTTCTTTTCTTTCCTTCTTCCATCTTTTGTCTTAATCAACCACCAATTTCAAAAACCCATTTCCATGACTGTATGAAAAATTATTCAGATGCTATACCAAAATCCATTCTCTCTGCAATATAAAAATAAAATAGAACAGTGCTTTGGTTTTGCCCTCCTTAATGTAAGGTTGAAACAGAAGAACACCCCTCTTTTTAAAGGGAAGGACAATGTGTTTTACTTTTAAAAAGCACGAGAGCTCACAAACGGAACACACACAACCTCCAGCCCAGTTGGCTGTATGGACAAGGCAACATACAGATCAGAATCTGCATGAATAGGGCACTTCAAGCCCCTGAAAGGAAGTTGTTTGGGATTTTGACTCAAAGGCAGGACTGAGAGCTAGTAGTAGTAAATGTTTCTTTGATAATCAGCCAAAGAGGGGAACTTTGGAATTCTGCTAACAGAAACATAACTGACAAGATTAACAGAACTATCCTTTTTGCTTTTGTTCTATGCGGTAGACAGATAACCTAATAAACTGCACAAAGGGGAAGTTGTTTGGCTCTGTTCCATTGCCATAAAAAAAGCAGGAAATGTCAAAAGAACAGGCAAGGAATTACAGCTTGTCTTTTATATTCCATTAAGTATTTTCTCTCAAAATAAATCAGATGCCATAACTGGCCCCGTGAACACTTAAAAAGCAAAACACAAATGATACTAACAGTGTTTCTCTTACTGCATTTAAGAGCTTTTCTATAAACAAATGAGAATGACAAAAAGAACTGAAAAGATCTTCCAGCACATCATCATCTCATTGCCTGGAAATACATACATGTATACAGTTATTAACTCAGCGGAGATTTAAAATTGTAGTGTGTCTGGCAGCACTTCATTTGAAAGATATGTTTATCTGTGGTAATCACAAAGTACACTTGTGGTATACCAGCCTGCCTGAAGATAAAGCAATTGTTAGATTTTTTTTTTTTTTTCTCCCAACACTCACATGCAATGCAGTGGCTTATCCAGGGTAATGAGCAAAAATCCTCCATGCTGTGTATTCTCTTGGTTTAAAATTTTGGCCATGAAAAAACAAACCCTTGTCAGTCTGCAAAATTCTAAAGGCTTTTTGCTACGTACTTCACAGAGGTGTCACCTGTGTTCTTTTAATTTTTTAGTAATGGTAGTTACTATTAACAGTAAACAGGAATAAAAGGAATTGCACTTCCAGGCTCAAATCAGGTTGGAATATTTCACTGGCAGCATTTAAATAAATGTGAAAGGACTGTAAGTGTTCAACTTTCACCTGGATTTTCCTGTCCTTCTGTCTTCCCCTCATTAATTTTCCTAACAGAACTTTATTACTGAAAGTATATTTTCTATCAAATCAATCAATGGCACCTTCAAACACCACGAGGCACTAATTCTAATGTGAAATCTACTCTGAGCTCTGCTGTTACCTTCTATGAGATGACCAGAACTTTTTAAAACTATTATAGACTGTTACAGATTTACAACAGCCGGAGACATAGTCCATCCTAGCTGTTGGTACGTCTGGGACACAAATCCCGCTTTTTAATCAGAGGTTTCTAGTTCATGTTAAAAGTTATTCCATTTAAAAACTGGCATTGTACAAACCAGCAGGATGCCTGGCATTTGCTTTAGGCGCTCTATATTGTACAGCAAGAGACAAATCCTGCAGTCTCCGCTCAGACAGCTACAACTGAATTCTGGCTGGTAAATAAGGGCCAGACTTGGCCCCATAAGTCTTTGCTATTTTACTTATGACTGCTGCCGACCAAAGTCATACCTTAATGTATGCTTTGAAATGTGTCATTTTGGAAGGGGGAGGGGGGAGAGGGGAACAGGGGGGAGGGAAGGGGGGAAGGAGGGAAGGATGCTGGGAAGGCCTATGAGTTCACATAGTGGATCTTCTCCGACTATACACTACCGACTATTTTATAAAAAAATAATGTCTTATTAAGAGAGCCTAATACATAAAGCCTGTATAAATCAAGGATGTAATGTCAGGTGGGAAAAGTTTTTGCTTTTTCCCCCCTAAGATTCTCTTTTCTCCAGAGCAATAAAAATATTATTAAAATAACTGTCATCCAGAGCCTTGAAAAGATATTTTTAGTCTTTTCATATTAAAAAACCCCTACCATCCATAAATCAAAGTACTGGGCACCCGCAGTTGCCCTTGGTTTAGGTCAGGGTTGCAAGGACTCATGATCTCTAAAAAAGAGATATATTAAATAAGTGGTAGTTGCTTAGCCCTGATCCAGTAAAGTATAATTGGCAACCCACTTAAGCACACAGCCATGTCACATTTGGCTTCAGAGGGAAGCAAGCATTAAGTGCTTCACTAAACTGCAGCTTCAGCCACTTAAGTTTAAGATGCAGTTTTGGGTATATCTGGGTACCCAGCTGGGGTGATCTGACTGCTGTTAATTACTCCCATCTTAAAAATAAATAAATAGCATTCATTTATGTACCACATCCATATTTTGCAAAAACTAAAGGGATGTTCCAAGAATTAAAAACTTGTGGAGTCTTCTATTGATTGAAAACATTTTCTCAGTGATAGAAGGAAACAGGGTGGATAGCTGAGAAAAACATTAATATATTTCTTGAATATGAAAATCAGACCTGCACTGGGGCTTTATTTCCCATTGGTTTCACTAAACCCAGGAGCCCATGCTGTAACAGTTCAAAGACTGAACCTTCACTGAACTCAGATTAAACTTCTCTCAAATGGGAGAAATTACAGCCATCTAGCTGGGAGAGAGTGGTATTACAGAGGCATATTATTCAGACTTTGTAAATGCAACACAAGTGCGCAGAAGTACAAGGACAAAGGAAAGAAGGCTAACAGTGGGATGAAAGTCTCCTAAATTCTGCATTCTGAAACATTAGATTTGCAGTGCCCAACACTGCTTGGTGTGTACCCACAACAGAGATTTTCCATCAGCCTTGTTGACTGCTCCATGTTCTGCTCGAGTTCTCATTCAGAAAGGCCAGCTCAACAGCACATATGAAAGGGCATGTCTGAAACGTCTGAAATGTCAGACTCCCACAGACTTCAACGACATTTGGAACAGGCCTCAAATCATTGTCACCTACAACAGTTTGCTAAAACACATCAACCGGAGAAACCAAAGAGACCATGAACAAGTGCTCTCCCATACCTGGACATGAGAAGTTACCAGATACCCCCTTGCACTATTATTTAGGAAATCGTAACTTCTTAATACGCTTGCGTAACTCACGTGATATTGCAGAGCATTACCATTTCAAAATCGTCAATCTTAACAGCAAGGCACTTGTTCAGTTGTTAATTATGAACAAACCCCTGCAATTTTCAGAAGAAGCAGAAGCCATGAATGCACATACCTGGGCCAGATTCTTCCGGAGCGGGGCTGCAATCTGCACAGAAATGGAGGGGCAACATGCATGATTAAGGAGCAGCAACACAGTCTAAACATAAGCAACTCAAATGCTCAATGCCAGGGTTCTCAAACACTTCCACTGAGAGAACAGGAGCTCAGCAGAGATACTCCTTTGCACCAAGGCCATGGGCCGTCTCCTCCACTCCACTGTTTCCGATCAGAGGAACACCTGGATGGGGACTTGGAGGAAAGCCAGTACCTGCTAGCTCAGGGGCTCTCTGTGGATTACCAGCGAGTGCACTGTCAATCCCCAGTGATCCACAGGGCACAATTTGAGAACCACTAGTTTAATGCAATTATAGATTAAGCTGGCAGTAAGGCTGCTAAACAGAATAGCAAAAGACTAGCAGTAAGTTCAATGCACTTAACAGAAAATGACATTAAGGCACCCACAAGGCAAGAGTAATAAAGAAACAGTACATTGCTATCTTAGACAAATTTCTGTTATATAATTTCTGAGATAGTTAACACAAGCATTAGGTTGTATATTAAGGGCTGAAACCTCACCAGTGAAGGCTGTGAGTGTTCCACACTCACTTCAGTGGGAGGAACAAGCTGTCAGATGAAAATACACTACAGTGCAGTGCAAACAGTAAAAAAATAATATACACCCTGTTATAGCAAGTCTTGCATTAATGAAAAGTAGTTTATTAAGCTAACAGGATTTAAACTTCTGTTGTTTATATCTAGATTCACTAGTCAATAAATTACAAATTTGAAAATAACAACAGAAAATATCAATTGTATGCATTAGGACAATCAGCTGAGCTAGACAATCCGAGATAAAAACCTCTCAGTAAATTGAAACTCATCATGTTCATTAAAGAAGCTATATGCCCCCATGCAATTTTAGTAATGAACACCTAAGTCTATAACAAAAATAAATTTTAAAATAATTTCTTAAGTCTCCCTCCTACTATTTCAGGCAGTATTTTCTTTCACAAACATTCATTTCTAGAGAGATTCTCTGAAGTCCTTCAATAACATTCTACTGTCTCTCTCTTACCAATTCTGGAACTATCTCGGTTTGCTGGGTTTTACATTGCTTTCAAAAAAATTTCTGGCCGCTGTCTGCTCAGTGTCATTTATTCAAAACTCAGAATTACTAACAGAAAAAGTACTAGTTCTTTGAATACATGACAAGGAAAAACTTTAAGATGTTGTGACTCTGAACTTAGAGAAAGGATCTTCTTTGTCCCTCAATTATTCCCGTGATCAGTTGCGGAAAGTGACAGTGAAAGGGAATTAATAGAATCATAGAATAGTTTGGGTTGGAAGGGACCTTTAAAGGTCATCTAGGCCAACCCCCCTGCAATGAGCAGGGACATCTTCAACTAGATCAGGTTGCTCAGAGCCCCATCCAACCTGACCTTGAATGTTTCCAGGGATGGGGCGTCTACCACCTCTCTGGGTAACCTGTTCCAGTGTTTTACCACCCTCAGCGTAAAAAATTTCTTCCTTATATGTAGTCTAAATCTACCCTCTTTTAGTTTGAAACCATTTAACAGGCCAGGTTTGGTGTGGAGTCAGGGAAAGTAACTCAATGGGAAAATTCCCACTGACTTCAGTAAGACCAGGTTTTTTTCATGGTATTGAACCTGTTCCTCTGTCAAAAATACTGACCATTACTTAGGAACTACATCTGATGAGAATGTGATCAAGTACTCAGCTTGCCCTGGCTTACAATAAATTTCCCAAGTGCAATTCAAATTGCTCATTAAGACCTACGAACAATGTTTGCACCAGATACCTAAGAAACAGGATTCCCTCTCCAGGATTTTTTAAGTTAAATTCACCCAACGCAACACTTCTTGATTTAATGTTTCTGTCCCAGGTTCTGTGGATTAAATGGAAAGATTTTTTTCCTATTTTGGAGGAACAGTAGGGAAAGGTTACAGAAACTCTTGGCACAACAAACCCTTTGGTAGGTAAATGAAGCTAATTCCTCTTTTATATGGCACAAGTGTCAAGATCCAGAGTAGATTCAAAAGATTGACTGAAAATGAAAAAAAATGATTGTTCTAAGATGCTTTCAGCATCAAATTGTCTTGGGAAAAGCTTCTGATATCACCCACCACAGATTTTTCCTATTCTTTTTAATATTAAAAATCCACAACTTTTAATCATTGATATGAAGGTGCATTGAATTTTACTGATAAAACTTTCATGTAAATACATATAAAAGTTCATGTAAACTAGCTAGCAAATAAAAACATTTAAAGGTATCAAACTGGTAGAAGAAATTTAGTCAAAGATCAATAGAGAACACATTCTGAAACAAGAACCAACTCTCCTGTTCCTTTATAATACACAAAAATGTCAGTCTAATCTAGAAAAACATGGTCATTTAAGATACTAAGCAAATCATATGTAACATGTACAAAGCTACACAAAAATATATTAACGTTTATTTTAAATTCCTTCTTGCTTTCTTTTTCTTAAGGTACTGCCTTCCACTGCAACATTAACAATGGGATGGACATGAAGTCACAGACACACGTAAGGGACAAAGGGCCATCAAACGATAAGACGGAACAGGAAAAAGGAAATGGAAACACAAATCAATCTTTCTAGAGCTTAGCTTGGCACACCTGCTCTACTAAGTGGCCAAATCATAGTGACCACATGTAAAGAATGTGAGAATAAGCCAAATAAGTACACATGTAAATGAAATAATTCTGAAATTTAATGCACAGCTGCAAAACTGTCAACCTAAACTGATAAGGATATCTTTCATTCACATGCTCATGGCATTATGCTGGATTCAATCCAGCACCCACTTTACCTCAAATTTTGATAGGATTATTCCACTGAGAGCTTGCACTGCCAATTCCTACCTTCCAGCTACAAGTCTAACTAATTGAGTGCCTCAGCACCACAGCTTTTGACAATTTGGATTAAAATTTGCTTTTAACTCCAGTAGGCTCATCCAAGTTCAGCTCAGTCTAATGGGACTGCTTGGCTCCCCTCCTATGCTTTGGCAGCCCAGCTGGGACCATTAGTGTTGCAGTAGTGCCTGCACTTCTCCCATGTTTTATTTATCTTTTATAGAGGTTCACTGTAATAAGTTTTGATTGCTGCAAAGAAGCTGAAGCCAACAGAAAAGCTACCAGAGGTGGTGTTTCACATATGCTAACCCAAACACCTGTTTTACCAGCTTAAAACACCCAGCGTGAAAACCAAATGCCACTGCCATCAATGGATTTGGCAATGATTTCAGTGGGAACAGGATTTCAAAATAAGTAATGGGCTTAGCAGCTCCCAGTACACCACCAGCCCTTTCTGCCTGACATCAGTGCTTAACACCACCACTGAACTAAAAACACATGGAAGGATGTAACGGAGGCTTAGGAATGATGCCAGCGCACAGCAAGAGAGCAGCAGTGAGAAGCAGTGTCTGGCATACGCACTTGTCCTTCTGAGAGAATGGCATGTACAGGATGGTGTGGATGAAGGTGGTGGTGAGGATGATGAAGGTGGTGAGGATGATGAGGTCTCATTTAAATCTTCTGGATTTATCCAGTAGGCACGAGTGTCTCGATTACCTTTCTTACTAGTACAGCTGATGTCGCACTGGAAAACATCTTCACAGCTGTCACTTTGCAAGCGCTCCTTCTGGAGAAGTTTGTCCACTCTCTGTATAATACACTCCAGACTTTTGTCAACATTCAACCAAACTTTCTCCTTAAAAGAAAACATTTCTTTCTCAATTTAAAAAGAAAAGAGACATTGGGTAACAAATCCCTTGGCAATATATTTCCTCCTGTGATTCTAGTCACAATTCCTCTGCAAAGTTTCCTCTGGGCTATGGCGTTTACATTTGTGCACACACAAACTCTGGATATATAAATAATGTATACCAGCATGTCAACAATATGTAGCCACATGACTTGTGTGGTAAATTGCAAAGCTATTTTCTAAGTAAATTTGCTGAACAATTTTAAGTGCCTCTTCCTGCACTATTATTCCAATTTCCAGTTGACACTATTGTTTATTCTTGACACTCATGTTTGACATAATAATTGTATACAATCACACATCTTTTTTCCTATATATCTCAGTGAATAACAGATAAAATTACTGTATTGTATTACTATCTAGATAACTGAATTGGCTTTATTCATATCTCATTACTGTGAGTTTGACTGTAAGCCAAAGTATGCCAAAACAGTTAAAACTACCAAGGATCCATTTCCAAAACGAATTGGATCTCATTTCTAAATTGATATTTCACAATATTAGTAATGGTTGTAATTAATCTTGACTATTTTTGAGATTTAATTCACTTCTGTTTATATTACACAATGACAGAATTTATACAGCCCAATTCTCATTTCAATTGGCTGTGTGGTAAGGAAAATCATTTAAATTCTTTGTGCAAACAGTTTTAAAATGCTGTTCATAATCAAAACAGAGATGAACTGCAAGTTCTAAATATTTAGATGAGAATAAAAGCCAGGAAGGCTGAATTGTATAGCTAACACATGCAAAATAAGCTTTATCTTGGAGAAGTGTAAGAGCCCTTCGTAGTATGGTCAGGTTTTTTACTTTAAAAGGTATTTACTTTCTGTTGGAACCAACTTCAGAAAAGCCATGCACCTACTGTAACGATCTCCGCTGTTTAGGAGATCTAGAAATATTTGTTAAGGCCCGTGTGTATCCCCATGCCAAGGAGTAACTGAGCATAGGATGGAGGGAGTGTCTTTGCTAGTTGACCAATACCTCTAAAATAGTCATCCTATGCATATATGGCAAGCAGTTACGGAGCTTATAAACAAAAGAACACAGCAAACAAAAACTAAAAAGAAAATATTCATTACTCCACTAAGCAAACGTACCCATTCCTCTTCATGCCAATCCACCTGCAGAGAAGATCGGCTATTTCTTCCTGTCCATCTAGCCACAAGTGTATCTTGATCATTCCTCAGCATCACTTGCTCGCCTTCTCCAGACGTTGGAGATGCTTTTGAAGCTATATAGTCTGGCCTTGCAGCATTCAGTCCATGTATTGAATTTGCCAACAGCTTGCAGTCACAGACTGTGACAAGTTGCCGGGTCTAAAAAGCAATAAACCCCCCACATTTTAACACCTTTTCATTATTCTGTACACAATTTATACTATATTCTTTCTCAGAAAGAACAAAAAACTAGTATTCTGTAAAAGAAACTAACCATTGTTTAGGAGTCTCTAAGGTGTCTTTAAAATCATTTTACAGAATGGCCTTAAAAAGCAATATAAGATACCAAAACACAAATGGTACATTTCCAAAGTCTGTACTACCATATTAGCCTTGCAGTTGTTGAAAACTTCACTAATATTTGTGTGATCCACCTTTATTTGCACTTCACTTTCCATTTGATGAAAGCTTAGAACAATGTGCAGAGATATTTATACCCAAAACAATAGCTGCCACACCAGAGAGACCATGCTTAACCTCCACCATCCTGTCTGAAATCGTAACAAGATTTAAAAGGACCGCTGAAGATACAATCCACTAATCAATGCAACTTGTCTTAGTTAGCGGTGTTGTAGTAAAGGATTTCTGTAAGTTATGTGAATATGGAAAGTATCTGGGCTGCGCGTCTATTAAAAAAAAAACCCAACAAACAAGCCCTTACTACATTCTATATATATGTTGTCCAGCTGTAGAAAATCCCACACATCAGTTATACACACTGTACTCATTTAGAGTGAATATTGTAATAAATAATACATTTATATGGGGTCACGTTATTTTTTGCACTCTACAAAGTTGTATGCATATCCCCTCTAGTGGGACAATTTATGGCAAGCTGATTGGCCATTACTGACATTTACAACCTTCAGATCTGCTTCAGGGACAGAAGAGGTCAGTAAAACTGTATTTGTTCTTTTGTCTGTAAATAAGATTGTGTTCAGCTGTGGGTCCAGTCTGGTTTCTGTTAGCACCCATCAAGAAATAACTGATTCACATCACTATAATTCAAGCAAAGGCTGTGGCACCATTATTGCTTATTTCACTAGTGCAAAAATACAGAATTGTTTCATTAACTGTTGCCCATTTGCTGCTATTGACAGATGACTCAGAGGAACATTAAAAAAACCCAGGTTGTTATGGAGAAAAGGGTAGAAAAGAAAGTGAAGAATGCACATTTCTGGAATATGATGAATGAATAGAGGGAACCAGAGGACATTGCTCTCCACTGCACTCTCAAGAGGAGGTGAAGGCAAGAATGTGAAAAGTATGAGACAACCTAAACAAAAAGCAGCAAATTTTAAAGGCTGGTCTGATTTTGCTTTTTCTTTAGGACTGTACACATTACAACACACTACTGAACAAGGTAAAATAGATGTTTCAAGAAAATCTGCTAAAGACAGAGACAGAGAAAAAAAAAATACACTGTGCTTCAGTGGGGAAATGTATTATTCTCCTACCTTGTCTGCTAGGATGGCAAGGGTTCTTTCAAGGCCATTAGCTGATCTATCCTTCGCAGCTCTTGAGAGCCTTTCTGCATAGTAACTGACTTGCGTTTTCAGAGTGTTGATTTGTGCAATAATTTCCTTTGCTCTAACAATGTCCTGTGGGATGTATATTATAGACTGGGAACTTGTTGAAGTGCTGCAAAAGAAAGACCGATTTTAGGGGGAGAATTGACCTAGAGGTACCTGCATTATAGTGGCATGCTGGGGAATTAATGACAGACAACAAAAATTTACCTAAGCTAGCAATCAACAGTGAAAGGCCAGTGGGCAATTGCACAGCAGGAACATGATCCTAGAGCCTTCTCTGCCTTTACTGAAAGCATTCAGTTGCAGATTTACTAATCCCTTATGGCAAGGGGCTGTGGGGAGAGCTTGTATACCAGAGGGACAGTTTTGCTGAGGAAAATGTGGGTGACAGATTTTGCCGTCAGATACAGAACCACTGTTTGCAGAGACAGCTTGCCCCTCTCTCCCTCTCCTTACGACACAGACACTTCACTGAGGCCTGGTTTACAAACCTGTTTTATCACATAGCTACCAGCACCATGAAAAGAAAATCTGCACTCCTAACACAGAAATGCCACCCAGATCGGTAATGCAAACACTGTGGTATTAACAAAAAAATCCTTCTGCTAGTATATCCTTTCCTCTAT
Organism: Gymnogyps californianus; assembly: GCF_018139145.2. Classification (NCBI taxonomy): domain Eukaryota; kingdom Metazoa; phylum Chordata; class Aves; order Accipitriformes; family Cathartidae; genus Gymnogyps; species Gymnogyps californianus. The sequence continues at coordinate 72,582,234 of NC_059471.1, read as the reverse complement.
TGCAGGCCTGATTGTTCAAGTTACACCAGCAAAAGCAATCTTATTATATATAAAACCCACAATATATCTCCAGGCTAATCCAAGGACTCTGTCCTTGGTGTAGCTTCTGTTAGCATACACTTACTATACTGAACTAGGGACATGATGCAACTCTCCCTATTATAAACTCAGCTGTAACAATATAAAGCAATACAAAATTTTGGCCTTTTCCAAATAGTCATGGAAATAAACTATACCAATAAAACATATCTTTATATTGGGCTACTGCAGCTCCACTAAGACTGCTTACTTGGCAGTGGAGGAGAACAGTTTATGTCCTCTAAGTTTAGATGTCTACAGAACTTGCTTATCCAGTCCAAGACAGATGCCTGGACTCCCTCTGCAACTGCTGGAGAGAGTATACCACTTCTAAAGGGTGATTTAATCCTACCTGAGAAGAGCCATTCACAAAAGCTGCCTTTTAGCTTAGAAAAATACTTTAAGCTGAAGTTGTGCTCTCAGTTAACTATTTGGAACCAACCTACCGCTACTCCCTTTGCCAGGCAATATGCTGTTTTTAACTCCCAGCAGGAAAGCTATACAAAGATCAGGCCTTTACATCAGCTCCAGCTGTGACAAGTGTGATACTTGTTCATGACGTGGCATCAAGCATGAGGTGACACCAATTGTATATTATCTTAATTTTATTCATTTTTTCCAGTCATGAATGGCTTCAGCATAGTAACAACACAGAAGAACCTACTGTTTGCATCAATCTCAGCACCGTTTGATGGACATAGCTATGCTGAGAGACTACAGAGAGATGAGTTTCTTTTCCAGGCACAGTTACCGCAGATCATGACCTCCGAGGAGTGTGAATTCCTCTGCTAGAGCAATGCTGTTAATTTCTGCACCGTGTCTGTGAGGTAAGACAGGAGGGTTGCATGGGGTGTACTTTAAAATCATTGCCACAAATACCAATTCTTGTCCCTTAACTGATATTAAGGCAAGGGGGGAGCTTAATCACAGTATCTGTCTGAGCTCCATTACAAGAAAAGATGGGGAATTTGTTTTCAAAGGATATAATGCAGAAGTGATTCTTGAACGAGTTTCCTTATTTGTGTCCCTCTGGTCACCCACCTGAGTGGAGCAGAGAACAACCACTCCCCAGTAGTGCTACGCCATATAGTAAATTAATCTCAGCTTTTAGGACTTTCCCTGTACATGATTTGTGCTCTCTATTGACCGATGATCTTAGTGACAATTCCTCTGAGCAATTTCTTTCCACGACAGTGTGGTTAACATGCATAAAGACGTATTTGGCAGGAAAGGCCATGCAGCATATTGAGATCTGATTCAGAATTATTACATTTTTAATCACAAACATTTGCTGGGATGATTGGGGGAAAAATTTATGGTGTAAAGTTCACATATATTTACTTTCCAACCTGCAATTGCTTTTTCAAATGAACAGCTCTCATTGTACTATATTAGCAAACTGTAACACAGCCTTAAACTCTCAGTGAATTAGGGGTTCAACCTTTACTATGAGTAATTTAGAGCAGAACTTCTGCGCTGTTGAACCATCAAGTATTGTTTCCTTTTCATAGCACTGAGCACCACAACATGAAGAGAAATAAACAAAAGTTAAGTGAAAATGTTTAAATGAAGACATGGGTTACAAAAATATAAACCATGCCCAATCTATCACCATAAAGATTTAAAAACACATAGAGTTATCTTAATTATCTTCCACCTCTGGCAGAAAGTTTCTCTCTCCAGGCCGTTTTCACTGGAAATAACAGAGGAAAAGATATAAAATTCTTGTGTTCTGATCCTCAGGTTTCTAACTTCTCATGATCAGAGAGAGCCAGGAAGCTAGCTGTTCATTACAAACAAACATTGCAGATGAAATGAAATTAATTCACACATCATGTTCTACAAAGCAGCTACGATTACTTAGAGCACAATTAGGGATGCCATGATGCATGACATTAAAAAGCCCTGCACACTTTAAAACGCACCAGATCTTTGCCAAAGAAAAGAAAGAAAAGAAAAATAAAACAACCCAAAGAACAGAAACCCTCTCTACAGAACTCTCAGAAACAGAAAACTCACCAACACTCCTCATAACTGCTAAAAAAACAAAAAACCAAAATAAAATTAGCAGATTGTTAGCAAATACCAAAAGCAGAAAACAAAACAAAGGATGTTTGGGGAAATAACTTATTTGAGTCATCTTTTCAACAAGGCGGGTACATAACGATTAAACTTGTAAGCAAAAAACCACAGATTGCCAGATGCCCATGTGTTGTTCTGGGGAAACGTTGTGGATGCACCAAGCACAGTTTTGCCAATGAAAGGAGAAAGAATTGAATGATATCTATGTAACAGTGAAACTGAGGAGATGGATCTCAGTTCTACTATACTGGCTTTTATGATAACAGAAGTACTTAAAAGGAAAGTTATTCTTCAAATGTTGAACCTGCAGTTTTCATGGACCCAGAAGGAACAGTTCTGTAAAGTTTAGAGGAAAAGTACCGGATAGAAATTAAGCTCTCCGATCAGCTTAACTATTGGGGGTGGGGTGGGGTGGGGGTGTGTGGAGGGGGCGGGGGGGGGGCGGGGGAAGACACAGGAACTTGGATATTGCAGGAGTGAGGCCCACTTCAGTAGCTAAGCTGACAGAAGGAGGTTATTTCAGAGAGCAATAGTGGTATCAAAAGAACAGAAAGGGTGAGCCTAGCATACCAGTGTTTCCAGGTTTACAGTATCCTCTAGTCCCATCCTAGTGCACTCTGTAAGTCAGCAATAATTACACTAGGCATATTTTTGCACCAATCTTTTTATCAGTACATATCTGACTGATGTTCACAGGATGCTGCTATTCACTTCTCCACTGCCAAAATTAATTCCGCAGTTGGCAGAGCCTGGTTCCCACATCACTCCCTCCTCCCATCAGCTCCAAATCCTACAAATCCTTTCTTTGGAAGGGCATTATCAAGGTCTCTTTTTCCCTGGCTACAATCACTCCTTGTCCTGTTGCCCTCATTGTTCCTTAAATTCTCCATACTGCAGCAAAAGTAATGCAGACCCAGACAGCATTATCTCTTCCTTGGGAGCTGGAGTAGGTGCCATGCAGGTCTCTCCCTTTAGCATATGTGACCTTCCCAATTTCTGCCCCTTCCTCTAGTACATATGGTTGCACTTCCAGAGAGGTCACTAGACAGTCCCTGAAGATAGGACTGTGGAGGTCAAGTACCCTGCCTGTAGAGCAGAATGAGGCCAGATTCAGAAGCCTAATCTGTGCATAAACCTTCAGGCAATGCAGAAAAGCCTCCAGCAATAGTCCCAGAACTAAACCCAAGTTGTCAACAAGGAATTTGCCTATCAGGCACAGCTGTTCTGTACTAAAGAGAGTTCAGCAACAGGACCTGGAAGCTATGAGAGGAGTGAAAGTCTCCTGAAAATAATGGGTTGAAAGCATGACGTAGTGCAGCTGAGGAGGTTCTACAGACAAATTTTCTAATCCACACTTAGGCAGAACCCAAACCCAACACCTAAAACAGCTAAACTAAATGAACCAACAAGTATTCAGGAAAATTAAAGATTTCACTAAAAAGACTATTAGAAAGGGCCCATCAGTAAACAAACAAATATGGTAATATAAAGGGGAAACTGGTTTCCCTCTCCTTCTTTGGAAAAAAACACAGAATAATCTTCACATTGTATAGTAGAACTATTGAATGAAGAGCAACAAAAACATAGAATGGAGCGATTTTTCAAATCACTGAGCATGGACCAGGAGGAAAAGGCACAACAACAGCTGACACAACAACATTTCTACTTACTGTTTCTTTGCCTCTTCAAATTTATGCAGCTTTTTCCGCAAGCCACCTGATTTAAAGCCTTGACAATGAGCTGCTGGTGCTCCTATGGTGACTATGTCGTAGTTCTGATCTGGGATGGACAAAAAGGACTTACAAATGAAAGCCTGTCATCTTTAATGTGGACAAACAATTGTGGAAATTCAAAAACTACTCTGAAAGTAATTTTTGTAAAACTTTGTGCCAGTGTTTTGAAGGACATGGAAAACTGAATTGTTTTAGAGGCCCTGGAAATCCATCAAGTACTTTCGAGGTGAAAGAACCATACTTGAATGTAGGTCCTCTGTTTCTTAATCTGGAAGACTGACAGTGAAAAAGAAGCCTTGAACATTGGTCTTTACACAAAACCTGCCATTACTGGAATCCCTCACATGGATACATGGGACAAGTGTGTGTCCATGGTTAGTGGGAATTACTGTTAAAAGAAGGGAAAGCCTAGGTTATTTATGAAGAAACAAGCTTGATGAGAACAAACTGGTGTGATTTTGCATAACCATACACGATGGTTCCAGAGAAAAAGCACACAAGCTTAACAACAAACAACAGTCAGAACCTTTGCTATTCTGCTACAATTCAAAATGACTGGAAAGGACATAGCAGCTTAATTCAATATATTCCCTAGTACAAAGGCTGACTTGTGTCACCTAGGGTACAGTTAACTCCAGAACCTAGTTTTGCCACCTGTAGAATAGTGATAATTATACTTACACCTCTTCTTTTGCAAAGAGATTTAGAATCTGAGGACAGAAGGTGCTACAAAAATGCCAAGGAGCACTAGTACTACAGAGCCGTAGTTTGTAGAAACTTGGCTATATGGTTGAGGATGGAAACCAAAAAATGGAGAGAAAAGTAACAGAATAAGGTGAAGAAAGAGAGAAAGAAACAAATACCTGATCCTCCATCATCCTGGACTCTCATTCTCTGTATATGTAAATTCGTAGGAACAAATTCCAATTTTTTATCAGCTTTCAAGCTACTGGCTTTAAATGAAGGACCTGAGAAATGCAGGAGAAAAGTAAGCATAAAACCCCTCTGCTTCTGCTTATGCTAAAACATTCAAGGAGCTTCATTCATCATTTGCTATGTGCTGAAAGTAGAGCAGAGGAAAGAAAAAAAAAAAGATATATCTTTCTGTTACTTTTCATAATTGTTCTCTACTTTCAGGGTGAAATGAATAAAGCAGACAAATATTCCCAGATCATTAGCAAACTCACAATAAATGTTAATAAAGAAATCTAATAATAGTATTTTTTTACTCAACAAACTAAAACATTCTGGGTTCCCAATTTCAGAGAAGCACTAACAATCACAGTTGAGAAGTATCACATTATTATGAAAAAGAAATCACCTTTATACTGGTGCAGGTCAGTTAGATTTTCCTGATAAGTTAAAATAATTGTTTGGTACTGAGTAACTATTTGTCGACGAAGGCTTTCCCAACAAGGAGACAGTTCTCCCAGTTCTTCTAGTTCACAAACCCTGGCGGGGGGGGGGGGGGGGAGGAAAAAAGAGAGGTGTTTAGCTCCATTGTCCACTTGACCAAGAATGAGTTTCACATTGCATCAATGTAGCACCATCCTCAGCTGACGCATTCTCAATTCACTCTGGTCTAACCTACTCACTAGACTGGGAATGCTTCCAAACATTCGTCCCAAAGCACAGCTGTTGAGCTCTACTCCAAGGTACATAGGCTCCTCACAGGCAGAATATACTGTGTTCTCCCCAGGAGCCTCAGGTGTTGGTCAAAACCAAAGCTTCCCACCTTTCTGCAGGAGCTCTCAAACTATATGACGATTTACAAATGATGGGCACTGTCATCATGTCAGGTGACTTGGGACAATGAGGACCTTTTTAGGCCACTCCACTGAACTTTGGTGGCTCTCAAATTAAATCAGGACTGTGACAGAGGTTAGGTGGAAGATTAGCACCTATCTGACATTAGGTACAAGGAGTATCTGCGCTGGCCAGGTATCTACACAACAGTTTTCGAGGCCAGGCAGGGAAGGCCTAAGAAGCGTAAGCATTAATAAGGGTTTGGAGAGACAAAAGATGAGCCAACAAAACCTTCATCTGAGATTCAGGATTTTAGGCACTCAAGTTTCACTGTACGTGGAATAAAGGATGACTGGATATCCCTAGATATGAACAGGAAAAACCCTGGCTTTCCCATTGCACCCTGACTGCTAGGTTTTCAGTCACACATGGCAATCCTGTGTTACATACTGTTCCCCAACAGCGCTGCTGAGAAAATATTCAGTGTATTTCATGTCATGCTTGCACTACTGTCTTCTTGGATTACGATATTATTTGGAATAAAGGAAGAAGGGGAAAAGTAAACAAGCCAACACCAGACACAATTCAACAACACACTACCCTAGAAAAGGTAGAACAATCATCTGTCAAAAGGATCCAGCAGTTCTTTTTGCAGTTCTCTCAATATCCCTAATCCATAGTTTTAATCAATTGTCTGTATATATGTTAAGACAGCATTTCACAGAACAATTCCCACTCCACAGTATTTAGGATATTATCAAAAGGAAGCAAATTTCCAAGAAAAACATCAGACTGATTTGCCAATAGGCAACAGCGTAAACTATATTTATCAGTAACTTGGAAAAAGACGCTTCCAATTCCATCTTGTAAACTGCTTTACGTAAGATGCTATTATGACTACCTTGTCAAACTCCCTGCTCAAAACTAGCCATGCATCTGAGCCCAGGTCTTCCTGAAGTAAATTCACAGCTTAACACTTCAATTTTATTTGTTTGTCCCATAGGGCTAAGACAGCAGGGGATGTGCATGCCATAAATAATTAGGTAATCAAAATATCCCCCCGGTTAGATGTTTCCTTTCAAAGAGCTCTGGCCCAGAAGAGCTTTATGTAAAAGACAGCAGTTGTGATTATCCAAGGACATTTTAAAAGTCACCAGGATGTTAAGACAGAAGCAGCTGTGCTTGTGTCGCTGTCCGGCATTCCTCTGGGCTGCAGCACATGGAACGGAGAAAAAAGCACTTGGCCAAATCTGAGAGATCCTATGAATACGAAGCGTGATTGTGCATATCACAATGCGAGAGAAGGGAGTCTTTCTCGCTAATTACACAAAAGTCTTATTTACCTTTGAGCCACGCAATTCAGAGCATACAAAATCGTATTAGCAATCACCTGGGCTGTTATTAACCCGTAACTGTATACAATATGTATCCATCGATCTCTATATGATTTTAGCAAGAGCCTCTGAACAGTCACATTTCATGGATAACACCTTAAGAAATTTCACTGTGCACAGACTTACAGAAAGCCACATCTTTTTTCCCCATTCACCCTAAATTCTCCTCTTATTATCTTCAAGTCCTTAAACTACACCCATCACAGATGGCACCTTATGGGTAAGCTTGCCAACTCTTTACATTATTATGGCTGTACCTCATAATGAATAGGTGCTTTTAAATGTATTGTGAGGAAAGCTGTAGAGAAACAAAGATATAAAATAAACAATTAATAACCCATGTCTAAATGTGTAATGGCATATCCCAAGCCCCCTCCATCATGGTTGTAGCAGGACAGCTAGGCAAGATACAGCATTCACTCTCTAGAATCTAAGATCTGACTACTCTTATTACGTGCATGTCACTAAAAAACAAAACTCAACAGCAGAAAAAAAAAAATCAATGTGAACTTTGGAAACTCAGTCATGTCATGCATTAGTTTTTCCATACGTTACAAAAAGTCACTGCCATCTTCCTGTGAGAATTTATCATTTTTGCAAAATATGAAAATACTTGAAAGCACCATACACTACTTCTGCCTGCTTATATGGATTAATACATGATTTTCTTTCACAATATCCCAAAGGAATTGAAAGGTATTAATATAAGATAATGAGAGCACTAGATAGTTTTGCTTTTAATTAAGGTCAGGCTTAGTTAGGTCTCTAGGAGTGGATTCAAACACAGCCAAAATAAAAACCCAATACTCAAAAATACAGCTAAAATTCTTTTACCATTGCAATATTGGCTTTTATAAAGAATACACAAACCATTACGTTTGCAAACCACAGCCTACAAATGTAGGGAAGTAAAGCTCATAAATGGGTATGTTGCCTCGAAAAGAGTTAATTGCTTCAAAAAGAAGCAAATTCAGAATAAACCTACAAAATGCTTAACAGATTTCCTTCTCCCTCCCACCTCCTAAAATGAGAAAGTCATTACTGTCCTACAGTGTCTCATTTTACTTGCTTTTATTCTGTTTGTTTTCCATTCAAAGCTACTCTTCTGACTCTCAAAGCCATCTCTTAACTCACTGAGTGGAGTCAGTGCTCCTGTCATCTATCTTTGCTTTGCCTTCATAGCACAGAAGTCAACTGACTTTTTCAAAGTTCACCTTCAAAGTGATTTGGATTTTTCTTCTCTGTCTGCTACTCTAATTACTCATTCCACTCAGCTGGTTTCTCTGTTGTCTCTGTTCCTTACTCAAAATTCTCAGCAGTTGGAGTTATTACGCTTTCATTTATGCTGTCTCATCTATCCAGACTTCCCCCCATCTATGAAGCATTGAGATATGTTTTATTTTTAATTCAACTTCATTTTTCTCTTTATATTAAAAACAAACTATGTTTAAAAAACAAAGTGTATTGAAGTGTATAAATGTTTATATATATAAAAATATAATGTATTCTAATGTGCTGGTCCTAATACGGTCACACGACTATGGAATAATATATTCTGTGGCCTTATCAATACTTTTGTGAGACGAATAGATAACCCCTAAGTGCAGCTAACTGCACTATGATCCTAAGTATTCACTATGGCAACAGTTCTCTCCCATCAGCACCTCTGCATGTCCATGTTAGCATACACTCAAGCCCAAACTCTATACTCCAACATGAAATCTTATTCACCGTAACTGTACAGTCAGCAACTTGCCACTTTTACTATTTTTTCTTCAGTGCCTCTGTGCATTAACACAGATACATTCCTTGGTAACTCAGTAACAGCCGTATCACTGCTGTATTACTGCACATGTAAACCGGCCCGAACTCACCTTGCTGCATCTTCTTCTAGAAGAAGCTTCACAAATTGCCTAGGGATGTGCAGCGACAGGACGCTCTCAGCCATCTGCTCCAAGATTCTCAAGTGGTTTCCATCAGTGGTTGGGAAGCGATACATTCGGCAAATGGCGCCACCAAACACTAAAGAATTAAAATCATGTTATTTAAGCATAGGGTTTGAGTTAAAAGTGTACAAAGTCTCTCCTTTTTTAAAGTAAATGGCTTCAATTCACTAACGTGCTGTAACACACTGCTGTAAAGATCTGGTTTAACCAGGCATCAGTCTAGCTTTTCCAAGCACGGTCATTCTGCAATGACCATTCTTCCATTGTTTGCAGGAAAAGCCTCCAAATTATTTAAAACACTGCTAAGGAGATGAAATACATATTCAACTTTTGAAATACTTTTTTTTTTTTTTAAATGTACTGTGCATTTTCCTCTCATGCAATCATTTGCTGGAAAACTAACCTTTCTTCAAGAAATTTTTTTTTAAAGCAACTGCTTTCCTCTGTCCCTCCCCTCACCCCCCAACAATTGCTTAGGAATAGACTAGCAAATTGCATGGAAAATTTTATACTACAGTCAACTTAATGACAAAAGTTCGCTTCTGCTGTTTTTACTATACAAAATAGTGCAGATGATAAAATTATTCTTGTATGACCCTCAAAGGGCTGCTCAATCAGCAGCCTGTTCCTATTCAAATGAAACATCTGCTTAAATGCCCTGGGGCCAGAAGCAGACAGCAAGAGATTAGCTTTTACTGATGCCTAAAGCTTACTTGTTACAGCCCACAGCAGCTTACCAGATTTCAGTAGTGCATCTTTCCGTAATGAAGCATATTTGGATCTGATTCCTAAAGATTCTGTTAAACTTTCATCAACTGGCAACACAGTCTAAAGAAAACAAAAACCACAAATAGTAAAGAATAAAACCTCAGTGCCAGGGCAGTATGCAGTGATGACCCTATTACACAGGCTTGAAAGGAATATTCAACACAACGCATGGTTAAAATAAATATTTCAAATATGTTTACTGTGGACAAAAAATACTGCAGGCTGAAATAATAAATTCACTTAAACCCTCTAATCTAAGCATTCCTGTTTACTTCTACTGCACAGTTCAAAATGCTGTAAAAATTTTCATCCAGCCCTTCAACTACTTTATGTTAGCACAGCTCCAGAGTCCTTAAACGTACTGCACCAATATGTGGCAGCTACAGGTGTGGCTGGATACAAAGTGGTACTAATCCACATTGTGACTGTGATACACAGATATGAGTGCAATTATTACCAGGATATTCAGAACACAAGGTTTACAGAATTAAACATATGTCTAGGCTGAGAAAGCACTATAAATATCTGCTCTCAGACAAATATTTGGGGATCAGAAAAAAAAATAAAATCCAGTATTCAAGTAACCTGTTCAGTTTTATTAAAATCTTTTAAATTGCCTGTGAAAATTCTGGAAATTCCCTGAGCATCCCCATTACAGCTTTGCTTAATGCCACCTTCCAATTCACAATGTGAACTGGAATACCACATCTTTGTGAAACTGGTTATCAATGCACCAAGTGCACCAACGTACAGTACTGCAAGCCTGTTCTGATGAAGGGCATGAGCACTTGAAGCTAAAGCTTAATCACTGTAAACTAAAATTTTCCCCAAGACTTTTAACCCCAAACATGAGCATCAGGAGCTCTGCAAAATACGAAACTGTTTCATCATCATTAGGCTGCTCTTTACAGTATTTTGAAATTGTAAAGCACTACTAAATATCAAGATGGACAGGAAAGTTGACAGCAGATGTCAACCTAGCTTATTTCAATGGTGGCAATAAATCTGCGTTTTTCTGAATTTGATACAATGCTCATACTCACCCTTCCATTAATTGTATCAGGTGACCTTGTCACTGGAGGCCTTTGGTCAGTTTTTTCCTCCATTTGCCATCCAATAACTGTAATGTTACCTACACGGTCACTTTCAGCCGACCTGCAACAAACACTCTGCGTTGAGATTTTTTTGGAGGTGGACCTGTTTATCAACAAGGGAACACTTATAAAAGGCTATTAATCTTCAAACTTAATGAACATTTTAAATAGGAAGCTTTTCGACTTCATTTTACATATTTTTATAATGCATTATTCCAACAGGAAAACGCCCCCCTCATTCTGCAGGGATGCTGTACAGACCTCCTAATTGAAGGCAACCTAAAACCATGCATGTGTTTCAATACTTCTGAAAAACCAGAAAGAGTTCAGATTTTACAATTAGCCTGTTGTAGGCAAAAGCAGCTAAAATTGTGAACGTTAACAGGGAGAAGATAATTGGATGTACGTGCACACACGTGTGTGTGCCTGTGCGTGTGAATGTCTGAAACTGAACTTTTTAACTCTCAATCAGAAGTCTGCTACTTGCTAGCTACAACTGGTACAGTTGCAACTGGTAAATTTTGATAATACATGGACCAAACAGAAGTAGCACATCCCAAATCTTCCACTTAATAGAGAAGTCAGTCAAGGCCACCAGTTAGGAGGCTGATCACATCTTGTGCTTCTGCAGATAGACTACTTAGATTGGGAAAACTGGGGGCCTGACATTCCAGAAAGAAAAGCTGATGCTAAAAAGAAGGATCTTGAAAAGAAGTAGTCTAGGGAAGAAGAAGGTGAAGATTCTCACTGGAGGAAAGATCCCTGAGGTGGAGGAAGATCCTGGAGATCAGGGAGTTGCATGGAAACAAATGCCAGAGGTCCCCAGGGACCTGGCCACTAACAGCTGAGACAGGTCACTAACAGCTGAGGAGCTGCACAGCACAGCTGCCACAACTTTCTGTCCCACCTTCCCAGACCAGCAGCCATCTCCTTGCTGGGGAGGGAAGCTGACATTGCATGAACACATGACTGAGGAGGGAGGAAGGGAGAGAGAGACAGAGAATCAAGCGGGATAAAAGCTCTAATCTTGCTGGTTTTTAAATACACACCAGTACCCAGATCTACCATGGCTGTCTTTTATTCTGTCTCACCCATGACACACGGTAATTTTGGCAGAGACTTTATTTTATTATTTTAAGATAGATTCTAAATGGTATTTTAAGATTGTTGTTTACATGTAAAAATATGCTGGGACAATGAAGACAAAAAAAAAAGTCTCTGGAACAGACAATACTGGGGAGGCAAAAGAAATAAGCACACAAGATGACCACAAGAAAAGGTTTAAGTATCCAAATCATGCAGCATGTTTATAGACATTGCTCAGCATCCAGCTTATACATCCGAGGGGTAACATGACAATGAGAAGACATGCATGTATTCACACACTTTGACAATCAGAATATACTTGATATCAAAACAAGAGAGTTTAATAAAATCCATTTTCAACTTAGTCATAAAAGAATAAACCTAACAGTGCCCATTGTGTGTGTCTAACACACAACCATGGAACTCCTGCCATCACATTCCTCCTCTTTTTCATCTCCCTCAAAACACCCTCATCTTCACACCCATGATAAATTAGACTATTTTACCCACCATCAATGTCATACCTTTGGTGCCTTTTCTGACTCATTTCCCTCATCTGCTCCTCCCTGTTAAATCATGTCAATTTTTTCTTTACAACACATTGTGGAAAAGCCAAAAACCTTACCCATCTCTTCTCTTAGCATGAAAAGCTTTGCCCATGTTTTGTTAGTTGTGTCTGGGCTAAGAAATTTCTGCAAGTTTATCACAGTCACTGTTTCTAGTGCTGATTATGCCAATACTACCAACACCATCTTCCTCAGTCTCTCTGATTATGCTTCCCCCCTTCAACTGACTTCCCCTTGCCTTCTCTGACAGGGATGCCTGTCCTACATACTACTACAATGTGCATTTACACATCAGAGCTCTCTTTCCTTAATCTCACTTTGCTTTCTTCATTCTTCCCCAACCCTCTACTTTACTTTGTCCCACACTGGCTTTCAAGAGTGTGGTTTGATTGGTATGATTAGAACTACTACCTTAACGATTGGTATTAGACTCACACCGTCTTTTTAATTCCCTCCTGAGTCACATTCCTTCCACGAAAGTTTCCAATATGAATTAAACTAGAAAACTACATCAATCAATGTTGCTGTAATGTGACTCCTCCTACTCCTAGTGCATTATATTGATAAACACACTATTTGGCAAAAAATACACAATTTAGCAACAGGTAGGTGTTGAAATAGTAAATAGAGCCTAGATTTATCTAAGCCAAGGTATTCCAAACAGCTAAGATAACCCTCTGTTTCAATGGGTTTCACTCTCCCCATCACAGGCTCTTTACACACCAGCACAGTTAAAAATACTTTATTTTGCCACTCTCCACAGACACGCTGAGGTGATAGGATGAAATGCACAAAAATGAAATTGGTCTTGACGATACTTTCTTGACTTGTACAACTAGAACCAACGTCTAATATTATTCACCACGTTGGAAAGGTCTTGTTCTACACGCTTTAATTATCATGCAATATAAAATAGTTTTTCCTTAATAGTGGCCTGGAACTAAAAAAAACCAACCAACCAAACAAAAGGTTTTTCATCACATCTCACAGGCAGTTTTCATCACATCTTAAGCATTCTTTCAAGAATTAAGAATTAATTCCTAAATGGAGGAGAATATTACAAACCTTAGTGTTAAGTGCAACCTGTGATTCTTCTCCTGAAGAAGTTCTTTTACAGTGAACATCCCGGAACCCAACAAATACATCTGAAAGAAGATGAGTACCAGAATTGTAATTATTTACCTTTACAACGAACAAAGGCTTTGTCAACAGCACTAAAGCCCAAAATACAATTATTATGCACAAAAGTCTGAGAACAAAAATATAATTACATATGGCCATATATAACTAATTAAAACCCTTTAGAATTTAATAGATTCGGTAATTTATCAAAAACCCTTTTTCTACTGGAGGACAATAAGCATTTTTCTTTCTCTAGGATTTGAGTGGAGGCACCTCAATACATAAAAGCTTAGGCCCAGCAATATAGGAACACTGAAACCAATGACTGAATGTGGCTCAGACTGACTAGGTCAACACTTCATAGTCCCTCCCTGACCCAAACTTAGCTCCTCCTGAAGAACTTACCCCCTCCAGAGGTATTCCTTTTTCCCCAGAGCCTCCCCATGAAGCACTGTACAGAGAGGGACAGCTCTGCTGCCCCTGAATAAGCCATGGAAAAGCAGACACGTGGGGCTGGAAACAGCATTCTGGGCAACAGTTTGAGAACAAATGGCCTGAGCTGCCCACAGATCCAAGTAGTTACATGGGAGGGCTGGCACTTAAACTTTTTTCAGTAAGGGAACAAATCTTACCCCTGAACAAAATCACTAAGGTATCAGGGCAGGGTGATTTCTGGAATTTAGCAGCTCTGTTCAAAAGGACTGTTTCATTATGGACCCAACAGGCCCAACATTTTGGCACAGGTTAGAGGCCTCAGTTAGGGGTGTTGGATCCCGTTCATTATCTAGTTCAGTAAAGAGGTCCACAACGTAAGAGAACAAGTGACAGGACCTCTTAATTTAAATCAGTAGTTCCCAAACTTGCTGCAGACAAGCCTTATTTCAGAAAACTGGCAATGCTCCCTACTCTGCCAAATCCATCTCATGGTATTTGTCCCTCCTTCCCCTACCCATCTTGCCTTCTCTAGGATCAATGCTGCTACCCCTTTGCTTTCTTCCACAAAAGTTAGTAGTTTTATCTCCTTGCCTCTCGTTTCCTTGCTCCATACTGACTGGGCAGGCAAGAGAATAAAGAAAACTTACTGTTCCCTGAGATCTATCTTTGACGTCGTACACGGAGAGTTTGATTTGTGTCATTTGATTGATCAGAGAGTCTTGGAAAAAGGCAATGCTGCTTAGAAAGATAGGATTACTTGTTCCCTGCAATCATAAACAAAAAAGGCAAAAATTAATGCAAGGTGATATTTGTTAGGAAGAAATGCTTCCAGTATTAGCTTCGATTTTAAATCTAATCCAGGAGTACCTCACCACTTACCTCAATAATTTCTGTCTGTGCATGCTTCGTCCAGAATGCCTGAGGAGGTGTAGTTACACTCACTGCTACAAAACTATTTGGTTTTCGATCTAGCGATGGAGTTAGCAGCTCACTGCAAGCTTTAGGTATGCAACAGATAAATAAATTTAGATTCAGGATCTTTTTCATATTGCTGTAAGAATCTACGTTTTTATAAAAGCATATTACATACCCTGAGCAATAAAGCCATGAAGGGCCTAATACTCATTCTACCGCCACACTATAAAGGCAGACATCACTCACCTTTGTGCATGCAAACAGTAAATGTGCAATCAGATCAGTTTGGCTCCAAGCTGTAGAGTTGTAATTTAAACTTGTTCTCTTCTAACACCTGCCTATCCACCCCCCCCGGCACAGCTCATTAGAACAGCATACATGTGTAGGTTTTCCTCTGGGAATCTCATGAGCATGGCTGCATTTGATTTGAAGTCACGCTCCATTAAGCCCATAACCAAACGGCATTTTGCCATGGAGAACCAATAAAAATGCTTGAATGTTGATCAAGCAGCACTACTATGAGAACTAGCTTGTAATTGTAAAAGGACAGCAATTTATTTCCTCCAAAATGCTATTGTGAGTTTAACTGCTGGGAAGGGACTATGGTGAGTAGGAAACAACTACCAAAAATTTCAGTGAGTGACTCTACACAACTACATTAAACTTCAGAGCCAAATTCTATCTAGCTAGATACAGGTAACTACAGTGTGGTCCAACTCTGCTTCAGCTAGATGCAGAAAGTTAATTCTGAAATTTACCTGGGCAAGCAAAATGTTCAAATGTACACTAAACAGCTTTGCAGTTCTAGATATTTTTAATTTATCTGAAAATATTTGAAGTACTTTATTCAGCTCTAAGGAGTTCTTAACATCATTATTCATAATACAATTACATACATGTGAGAAAATTTTCTGATTTTTCATTTCAAACATATTGTTAGGAGCATAACCTTCCAAACATTAGTCCACTATTAAGCCAAGAAAATTATGCTGCAGTTGAAAATGTGGACTGAATTTTCATGAAGAAAATATTTTTTTACTTGTTCAAGTGAGGTCACAAGCTTCTTGTCCAAATTTAAGCATCCCAGAAACTAGGTCACTTCCATTTCACATTATCACTTGACAGCAAAGACCACAGGAAAGAAGGTATGTGTAATAGTTAGTAACTCTTAGAAAATATTCTGTCCTAAAATGGTGTTTCCAGCAAATCTTCAGTTTGCTTGAAGTCCTGAACTGCTGGTATACTGAGACTGAAGACAGTTTCACTGTATCTTCACATAAACAAACATTTAAAAATAACATTCACATAGTAAACATTTAAAATTTTATAGGACAGATGTTTTAATTACAGACTTTTAAAAACATGGCAAAATCAAACTGCTGGCTGGTTATCAAAAGATACTGTACAGGCAGCAAGAAAACTGTACCACATCTCTACAAAAATCAAAGCAAAGTTTCAATCCTTACTATATGAAAGGCACTTCAAAATCAACAATTAAAAAAACGCACATACTCAATAGCATGTATCATCAAAATCAGCATAAAAATCACTAAGCCTACCTAAACTGAACTCTAAAATCGGCTCATCTGGATCCTGAATGTTTCCTGTAAATCAGAAAAATTAACACAAGATTAGCCAAACATTGCTGTCACGTGAATCCCTTCCTGAAACTGCAGTCATACAGAGAAAGAAATTAAATTTTATAGAAAAAATCAGTATTTTTAATTCAATGAGCCATGACTGGTATTTAAAATATTTATTAGCTAATCTTTGGTATCTAAAAATTATTTGAAAAACCTGAGATGATCTCATTTCATAGAACACGTTAAAATATGTAGAACTATGCAAGATTATATAGAATATGGGGATATAAAATGCCCAATCTCAGTAGAAAACAACAGGATTAAAGCCACTGAGTGTCTGAGCCACTATTAACCCTAAATTATTAAATCAGATAAGTCTCATCTGTGATCAGTAAATAGGGAGAAGTTTGAAAGTACCTGTCTCTCACTAATCAAAGAAAGCCTCTGGGGGTTACAATCCTAATTTATTCACCATAAAAGATGAACGAGATAATTCTCAGCTCCCTGAACTCTCTTGAAAATTTTATACAATGTCAAACAAGGAGGTTGCCAAGACTCTTCCTAGACCTTGACATTCTTTTGTTGTTTTCTCCCCCTCTTGCTTATTTTTGACTGATAAACATAACTGCACAAAATCTAGTTTAACTTCTTTTTCTTCTTCTGTCTCCATTTTTAATGTTTTGTCTATTTTAAAAATAGTAAGTTTAAGATTTTTTAATTTTTTAGTATAATTCCTTTATCTCATTCCCTCCAGACAACCAGACACATCTAAATCTTCTAGCAACTAAAAGAAAGAAACAATGTTAGTACAAGGTAGATTCCGAAAGGAGCAACAGAGCAACAGCTGACATGAAGGTACATACCTGCTAGAGAAAGGCCTAGCATGTCAGAGGTGACATCAATTGTGGAGGCCCGTTGCACGGTGCGGGATTTTGCACCATGGCGGGGACTGTGTTCTCTTGCTGTCATTTTGTCATGAAGAACCCTTCTTTCCTTGCTGCTTGGTTTTACTGATGTTTGTCTTACAGAGTAGCTGCGTGCAGCAGGTTGTCTCCAATTGCTATTCCTCTAACATTACCACGCTAAGCAATAAAGAGAGCAAAAACATACACCAAAAATTTAGGCCACTGTCAGCTACTGTTCTTTTTAACAGCAGCAAATCTACTGCCATAAAATTGCCTCAGGTCATACAAATAAAACGCTCAAGGCAGATCCAATGCACAGTAACTCAATTTGCATGAACCGTACATCTGTAGCATTTTACTGTAAATTGTTGAAGACTGTACCACATGCAAGAAAGGCTCTTCTGTCAGAGAATGGGGGTTGAGACTCGTTAACAGACCAGCTGCTCTTCTCCTTTGTCTAAGTTATTAAACCGTCCTTAATGAAGTTTCCTGGTTTTCATAATCCCTGGGGAGCACAAGTAAATTTGTCAGATGGGGCCTCTGTCTGCAGAGGTAGGACAAGGGATAAGGACAAAGGGACAATGGGTCAGCAGAACGCAGAACAAAAGGGCAGGAAATGTTGTTAGTGTCAGCACACCATGTCATTCCAGGCTCTACTGCTATGTGAAAGGCATATTGAAAACTATAAATAAAACCTACTGAGCCAGAGCGAGGCTGAAATTCTGGGATGGTGATGGAAAGAAAAAACGAAAGGGGATGCCTGCTGATGTGGCACATGGCAGCGTCTGTGCTTTTCCTTCACCCTACACTTTATTGGTCTACAGACATCCATGACAGTTGTTCTTCCCCTCACAATGCCTACAAAGTGAAACATTATGGTAGGAAAGAAACACACAGCCTATAGAAAATTTGGTTACATTGTCAAATGTGGTGCTTTTGGTTTGGCTGATAAATTTGAATGTTCCTTCCGTCAGCCACGTTAGCACTGCAGTTATGGAACTTTTGCATTCATTTCAACTATTATGACAAACTCCATTCATTTAGGAAGTGAGATGAGGAGTAAAATCTGATAAACCTGAAAGGTAGTAATACAGTGACTAATACCTTCACAGCAGCCCCTCATTCATTTTACAAAACATTTGAACCACATTGCATAATGAGAGCATATTTTTTTTCCTTTTAGGTTGACGGACCTAACAATGGGCAAGATGCATTCTAATTAAATAAAGCACCTAGCTTTTACTTGTGCTTTAAATAGGCATTTTAAAGCTGTCTGAAGGCCTCCAAAGGAACATTCAACCTGCCTAACTTAAGTCTCTGAATTTAACTAGTCAGCGTCTCCCTCTGAAGGATTTCAAAAGAATCTCCGTCTCTCCACAGGGAATGCAAGCATCTTCTTAACTAGCACTGGTTCACTGGACATCTAAAATTCAGATGCAAGTTAAGCATCTAAGACAACTGAATTGAACACAACCCTGGCCATCTACATGAACTTAGGAATGAGATTTTAAATGGGGAGCTCATTCTAGGCAGGAAGGAATTTCGGTCGTGTCCACCAGATGGGCCAGTCTGTTGCCACTCAGAACTAATAATTTGCCTTGGCGATTCAACTCAGGTTTATACAATATAATGTCATAAGCCAATTTCAAATAGGAAAAAAGGGAATTCTTGAGTAGAAGAAGCAGAAATTGAGAGCTCTGAACATCCCATCCCCAAAACCTTTGAAACTCAGTGACAGCATACAAAACAACACTCTGCTTATAATTTATGACAGCCAAAAATTAAAGCAGGTAGTTTTCCAATTCATACAGAATCACAGAATAGTTGAGGTTGGAAGGGATCTCTGGAGTTCATTTAATCCAACCCCTCTGCTCAAAAGCAGGGTCACCTAGAGCAAGTTGCTCAGGACTGTGTCCAGTTGGTTTTGGACAAGAATAGACCTCTCTGGCCAACCTGCTTGTTCCAAAGTTTGATCACTCACAGTAAAAAAGCTTTTTTTTTTTCCCCCCTTCCTTTTTTTTTTTTTTTTATGTTTAAGTGGTTAAGTGGCTAGTGAACCACCAGTCTTTCTCAAATAGTACTGAATGTCCTAAGATTTGGTCACATAAAACTTCCATCAAAATTCTTTCCCAGTTTCCAAGTCTTTCCATTCTCCTAATTTTTTTTCCCGTCTTTCAGCAATAGGTTTTCCTTGGTTTGTTCTTTATGTAATGTGACGTTTAATGGTTTATAAGTCCATTAAACCTAACTGCCTAATGAAACACACCACCTACAAAATGTGCTTGCAGAGATTTAGACAGGATGCCATAGCCCCTTCCCCCAAATCTTGCAAATACCTTATTAGAGAGTAACTAACATGTTCGCATAGGTACAGGTCAGACAGCAGTTAGGTTAAAGAGTCCAGTTGTTTTTCACATAAAATCTCTGTAGTTGCTGACATTCTTAAAAAGGACCAATCCTTGAGAAGTTTAAATAGGGTCAGGTATTTTCTTTGTTTTGAAACTATTTCTATTGAAATATTACTGAGCATAATAATTTTCCAAGGCTAAGTTCTCAAATATTCATTTAAATTGCAATATTAATTTCTCACCTAATGATACATTTTTAATTTACTTACTTACACTGATCATACTTATAGAGGGCTCTTTTCCTCATGTGTGGAGGGATTTTGCATATTGTAACATCAGTTAAGTCCACATCTAAAAAATTAACAAAATAATCAGCATAAATAATCCTTTTATATAGCATAAATCACAACCAACAAGCAGGTACCATTCTCAGATTAACTGTAAATTTAACTTCTGATTACTAGCTCTCACATTAAAGTTTACTGAAAATAGAAAAAGAGTATGATCCTCTGCTGGACCTCACCCAGCACTAGTCATAGCAATAGCCAGTCAGAGCAGGAGCACAAAGAAATAAGCTTATGCTGAAAAGGACTGACTTCAGGTCAGCATTTGGTGAGTGGGCAGAATAGTTGAAGAAACATATGTTAACATGTTTATTGAAAGGTTTGGTGCTATTAAGAAAAAGGTATGTATATGATATGTTGAGTACGAGACAGCATTTGTTACTACGCTTGCTTTTCTATAGTTAAACTTTGAAAATTTTGCTGTTTGGAAGAGTTATAACTGCCACTATCAGGAGAAAAGATCCTGTGTCAAAACACAGAACTTCAAAAGATCAGGACATAGGGCTCTTTTTCCATTGGGTGAAATGACTATGCAAGGTAGGCTTCTATGAACAGCTAGCAAAAAGCATATAGGAAAAGTGAATTGTTTTTAAAACTGCTACAGGTTAACTGAAGGTTTGTATTTGCTAGTGATACCATCTCATTCAAGTACATTTGCATTAACAGGATATGCCTTTTAAGACCTCCCATGTATGCCATACTACAATAAAAGAGATGGGGAAGGCCAGTCTAAGCTTTTTGATTTAATCGCCAGCCCTACCAATTACCCAAGACTGCTTAAGAACATAGGTATGAGCTCTTACCACTTATGGAAAGGGTTTTGTCTCACCTAAACTGCATAGGAGACATGTATCTGACCTCAACTCACTGTCCAGGTTCTCTACATAGTCAATGGTGAGACACAGGCACTTCCAGAGAATGAGTCACCATTTTCCAAGGTAGGTGGGATGAATCACCCTATGAAGATACCTCTCTCTCTCTCTCTCTCTCTAATTATAGAAAGAATTTAGATGACTAGCTTAGGCCTGATGCTGCAGCTGGGCAAACTGGATCCCTCCCACAGTTGTGCTAGCTCAGGCAGGGATGACTTCCCTCTATTCACTGCATAGCCTGACAGACCCAAATGACAGCTGCTCTGATCACTCTCTTTACAACCGTTTCAACAATTACAACTTTGCAATCATGTTTTTGATAAAAATCAATGGAGGTAGGATTCCTACCAAATTAAAGGTAGTATTAACACACCAGATAGTTTCCTTAGATGGTACCAAAGACTGGTACCACTCCTGCAGCCAGCAATCCCAAAGGCTGATGTAATTCATTTCCAAGCAGACCCTATCCTGAAGGTGGCATGATGCATCTACACATAGCCTTGGCTTTGCCCTTACTAATACTGCAGACAGTGGATGTTGGCAATACATGCAGCTTTGCATTTCATGAAGTTTTGCTGCAAGCCCAGTTTTCAACTGTGGCTTCAATAGAAGTATTAAAAGCTATTGTTGACCCCCAATACCAGCAATGGTCATTTCCACCATGCAGAAAAGGCTTCTGAACAAGCCTCCCTTCTGTTATGGGAATATTTATTTGGTGCTCTATTAGCACAAAAGCACATGACCAGAAGAAAAGATCTTCATCAGATGCCACTTCTGGCCTGCTGCCTTCAGTCCTGGCAGTTGGCCGTGGGACGCAAATGCCACTCTGCTGAGCTGCATGGCCTCACATCCTGTGGGCTTGAAACTTTCGGACATTTGGTCTCACTCTGACTGCTTGCAAGATCCCAAGCAAAAACGATGATCATCTCAGCCCCAAAGTAATCCTTTGATGATTAGCTTGTACAACTACAAGCTAATATTCTCCTTATCTCCACAATTGTTTTGGCAAAGTGCTTTGGTCTGTTCCCTTCTTGGGGAAAAAAAAAAAAAAAAATTGCCTACCAAACTACCCCTTGAAACAAACACGTGTCAGGTGAGATCAAGCCTTCTTTCACCCTAACACCTACTTTTTCACACTCATTACACAACTGTAAGAAACAGGATTTTTCCAATTCACACATCAATAAGCAGGAGAAAGAGGCTACTCCAATTATAGACTAAATCAAAATCTACTTTGAGACTGTACTTTTCTACAGCCGTAGTGCTCTGGGCTTATGGCATTTGATCGGGTAAAGAGGCGTGTAAGGCTAAATGTTACTGATATATCTACATGAAGAGAATAATAGAGAAGGGGAGAGTGTGACAGCTTCTTTAATGCTTTAAAAAAATGAGGATGCAATCCTACTAAAAGTTTACCACCATCTCCAAGAGGGAGTGAAAAAGTAGTTGTGGGGTAGTTACTGAACTGCAGTTAGTTCTACCACTCTCTGGAGTCTCTGCACTGTAAGGTCGACTCTCTGAACCTTACAAATTTGGGTTCATGTTCCTGAACAATCCGTTTTGAAACATGAAGAGGGCTCCTTCAGCCAACTGCATTCTTCAGATAACATCTTAGTAAAAAGTTTCTCTGGTTGAAAATGTTTTAGCAATACACAAAAAAGTGGAAATGAATACTGCCTGAAACAGTAAGTATTTTGGATCTGCAACATGGCCAGGTTTCCAAGTAACATCCTATTAACTGTATCATTATGGAAAAAATAATGGAAAGGATGAAATGCCAGACTATGCTAAGTTATGACTATGTTGCCTTCCATGTAAGAGCACCATCTCTAGTATAACTAGCATACAGAGAGATTTTTTATTTTTTTTTTTTTTTTTTTTACCTCCAACCATAGAAAACCTTGGTAGTGCAACAAGATTTGCCATGTTGGCTCAAGACCAATCTTCCAGCAACTCCAGCATTCCATCTCCAACAGCTGTTTCAAAGAAGATGCAAGGAACTTTATTAACCATGCTTCAGGGTCTGAGGTGAAGGTCTGGATCAACCCCATCACTCATGGCTGCAGAGGGAGCCCAAGAGCAGAACATCGGCTCCAAGGACAGCAGCTCCCAGTGAAAGCCTGCTAAGACCGACACCGACTAAGGGCTCTTTTTTTTTACAGTCTCACAAGCACTTCGCTCTTCTGTCTCATTTAATGAGACACTGAATGTCCTGAATCTCACACAGATCACAACAACAGGAAAAGTCAGAGCCATGAGCTTGACACCTTGAGTCAGATCCTCCCGTCTGGACAAATTTGTGGGGGCGGCAACACAGACTATGTCTATTGCAGATCCACAGGTTGACAACAGTTTCACTCCACTCACTCCATGATCTAGGACATCCCCCTTACCATGCTCCTTGGGAAGGCAAAAGAAAGCAAGTGGTGCCAGCATCCAATATGGACCTTTGCCTCCCACTGAAATTACTTCCCCACCAAAAACATACTCAGCAGGTGCTAGTCTGTCAGCTCCACAAAGAGGTTGTATTTCCCCCTCTCAGTCTACTCCTTAAGTCTAGGTTCCCATCACAAGCTGGTTCAATGTCCTCCTCTCCCACTGACCAGAATCTTGATTACCAAGGACAAAAAAATAAGTTTGCCCTGAAGAGTCTTCTTGTCACTCTCTGAAGCTCTCCTGAGGATTCTGAGCAAGTGGGTGACCTCAGCAAGAACAGGGAAAAGTCTTCCACAAGAAAATTAAATAAACGACTGCAAGATACAATGAATGCATTTGTGCAGTGTGGAAACCCCCCAAAATGCAACCTTTCAGTGATACTTAGATAAAAGGCCATTTCAGCAGCAGAAAGTAGTTTGCTTTCTCTTTGCTTTCCTGTCCACCCTCTCCCACTTACTTACAGGCAAATCTGTAAGTCACAAACTTTCTTCTTGATCCTTCCCCGCTATGAACTTCAGCAAACTCAATTAATCTAAAAACCTAATTTTATATCTTTAATATATTTGAGTACTTTTAATAGAAAACTGCAATTTAGGCCACTTAGTTCTTTGTGCAAATTAAGGCTATTTGTCTATATTCACAACTGAAATACAATTAGCAGTCTTCTTAACTTAATGAGATATTGTTTTAATTTCACTTGTCATCACAACACTTCTATTTCTTCAGTACTCCTTCTATGAGCCCAAAAATATGCACACCCACAGGTGGAAGTGAGCACTTGTAACACACACGTTTGCTAACTAAAAAGGAAAAAGCACAGCTCTGTTTCACTTTGCAGAACAGCTTTTATCAAGCTGAGCACAGCACAATGCCATGGAAAATGATGAGTCTTGCTACAGAGCAGTTTGAAGTCCAACCCTCTCAGCCTCCTCCGTTGTTTTACCAACAGAAACTGAAACGGCTTACATACGGTCTTTACCCTAAATTAGTCTTTACCCTCTTCACAAGAAATGTGCTGGGTACATTGTGGTCAAATTTCCTGTGCATGGGATGACTTCTCTCCTCATGACCCGGGGTTCTCGCACTACCTATACAGGCATGGAAAAGCCCATGAGAACAGGGGACATATTTTCTGTTGAGGAGTTTGGACTGGAAACACATTTCTGAATTTGATGGTCCTTTGGACACCCTCCTAAAGCCTGCCTCTTCTAAAGCAGTCTTTCATCATAACCATGACGCTCACAATGCAGAAGCAGCATTGCTCTAACTGGAAAAAACAAAGAGCTTAACCCCCTCTCTGAGCTCCTCCTGCTGCAGGAAAGGGTAGGGTAGGGGAACAAAGTCAGAAAAAAAACAAAAAAACCCCAACAGTTTATGACCTGAAATGGAGATGAACCAGACACACCTTAACATTTGCTTAGAGATTTCATATTGCTGTTGATTACAGACAGATGGCAGTAAAATATCCTCCAACTAACAGGCAATGAGAGGGGGGGACCGCAGAAGACACAGAGGGATAATAGCACTGAAACTAGATCTGTAATCAGAAGTTTTGGTCAAGCTTATCCAAGCTTATACAACAAAAAGTCTAGGGAACTATCTGATCTATCTGCCTATAATACTCATCCACTTCACAGACTAAAGTAGCACTAATTAAAGCTAGTGTATTCTGGTCAAAACAACCCAGGAATCACAGGCTACTGTTAGCACTGTCCTCTACGTGTTTGATGGGATCTCACATTCTGCTCTGAAACCATTGAGCTTCACCTGTGCAATGGGACTGCACTCCAGGGTCACAGTCTAAATGTCTGTTTACTTTCCCGACACTACGTTTTCCCACATGGAAGGAATGCTCCGTTAGGTCACAGGCACACAAGAAAAATCTCCCAAGCACTCTTCATTTTTACATGGCATTGCTCTGACTTGCTGTGACTCCTACGCTTACTGTTTAAAACATTTATATAAATTAAAAATACATAGCAGCATCCGAGGACAAACCAGAAATGCATGAATTCTTTCGCTAACATACAAGTTTTCAATAAGGCATAACTAATTGACTCAGGAAATGAAACAGTGGCAAGTATTTAGAAAATTTAAAATAAAGGTTAGTGTGGGAGTAATATTCTACAAAGGTTATTACCAGGATTTAGGCAGCATAGCAAAACCGGAGTCTTATGCTACTAATACAAATCTGCTGATGCATATTTTTCCATCAACATTTGTTTTGCACTCCTGAACTGTGTTTTGTGCGTGTATTTCTGATCCATGTATCTTTTTTTCTTGCACAGTGAATGCCTAGTCTATGCCTAATGGCCACGATACTGGATGTCTTTTCAAATGAAATAATTATTTTTTGGTTCCAGATATCTGATTCCTTTGTGCTGCTTTCATTTCTTCTTCCTGGAAAATAAAATGATTTGTTTGTTTACACTGATCTTTCTAAATCAATGGGAGAGAGGGTTGTTGTGGACCAAGATGCTGACTGCAAGGCTCTTTCCTGGATTCCTTTCTGGAGTCATGTAAACAAGTGGTGGGATGCTGGCAGTTTGGAAGCATAAGCATCCAACTCCACACAGGCCAACAACAGTCTATGCTTCCCACCACTGCTCCCATTTCAACGCCTCAGTGGGACAGCTGTCCCAGTGAAAGGAATCCTTTTTCATGCCAATCCTACCCTGTGGGTTAACAGTAAGATCACCCTGTAAGATATGATGGGGGGTGGGGGGGGTACTGCTTCAGTGTCTTGCCAGTTTCTGAAAATATTTTCCTTGACAGTCTATTTAGACAGCATGCAGACCCCACTTTGCTGGCCTTGTCAAAGACTTCAAACTCATCCAGAAAACCCTGTCCAGATTCCTAGGATCTGGGCCAAAGGCCCTCAACATTTGGTTTGCTTTCTTGCCCAAACTGTGAGGAGAAACTATGGAGTTTCACACAGGGTTCTCCACCAGCCAGATAAAGGCAGATGTGAGCTGAGACAACAGCCAAAAGGGAGTAGGGCTGGTAGGTTTGAGGAAGGATGGATTGCTGAGCTGCTCCTCAAGAAGTGGTAGGACTCAGGACTAAACGGAGCAAAAGGTACTGCTCATCATCTGTCAGCCATTAGCTATGCCTCAAGACAGACACTGAAAGAAGAAATAAACCTATTTCTGAGTGGGCCTTGAGCAAGATACAGCCTTTATACACTCAAAAATGTTTATACATTCAAAAATGATTCAGGAGCACAAGCACTGAGAAGGAGCAAGAGGAGACTCAGGGATGACTAAAGGGACCGTGTTATCCTGTGTTTGCATTACCCAATGCAGCAGGCACACTCTGGGTTGGTGGATGCACACGTGCTATCCCAGTTCC
Organism: Gymnogyps californianus; assembly: GCF_018139145.2. Taxonomy (NCBI): domain Eukaryota; kingdom Metazoa; phylum Chordata; class Aves; order Accipitriformes; family Cathartidae; genus Gymnogyps; species Gymnogyps californianus. Next base: position 72,555,430 of record NC_059471.1, on the reverse strand, counting down.
TCCCTGCGCCCCATGCCTCCCTCCCACAGGCACACACAAAACACATACACATCCTCCCTGCCCTTCACAACGCGGTTATGGCAGCTGTATTCTGATCAAGGCCAACGAGAAGGGGAAGTGGGAAATGAAGTGACAGGGTCTCAGATACACTAATTTGTCGAAGCTTTTCTGCTATAGGCAAGGAACTGCTGCAGACACCTCTCTTTCAGAAAAGGAAGCCACAATTTCATTTCCCAACAAAGCTAGAAAACATTAAAAAGTAATTTTTCAGAGGTCTCAGAATGTCACCATCTGCCCATTGCAGGTGACAAGGAAGGACACTGCTGATGCTCTGCAGAAAAAACAGGTTAAGGCAGTAACTTCAGAGAAATCAACATTTCTACACTTCAACATCAACAACAGTTTCATTTTAGTGACTGTGCTGATGAGAATTATCAGCAGTAGACAGTAGACTTAGAATTTACGTAAGAAAAAACAAATAGGAAGATGTAAGCAAGGCCCAGTGAAATAGTTCATAGAAAGCTGTAATTGTACCAGGAACATAATTAACTCTGCTGACCAACATATTTGCTTATGTGTTTTTAATATGGAATAAACTGCACCTTGATTTTAAGGGAAGGTACATTTCACCACATTTGCAAAAAGCAAAGTCCACGTCAAGTATAAACTGAACTGCTGCTAATAGGACCTGACAATATAATTTACTAAATGGATTCTTAACTTGTAGCAGAGCTACTGAAACACAACTGTGTGGGAAAGATTACATGTACTGACAGACATGGGTCATTCTAAAACATAGTGGAAAAATATGTGGAATATATTGAAACTTGCCATACTTGATTGCTGAATTTAAAAGGTCTAAATCAGTAGCACAAAACTGGAATAAATAAAGTATGCAACCCACAAAAAAAATAGGTAAGTGGCTTGCGTGTCTTTGAAGTGACCTCATAAGAGGAAATCAGACCAAATATCACTGAAATCTTTCTACGAATTTGATTACAAATCATTCTCTGACGTAAGATCAGCAGCTTTCTATTAGAATATCATATTTCAACAATTGTCCCCTACTTGTGAAAATTCCCCTGAGGTTTCCCAGCTTTGACTATCAGCCTTACTGAAATACTATATTCTTTGTTGAGGTGTGATTGAACAAAGGAGCTATTATAGAAAACGTATATCTTGTAGTGGATATTATGATGCTAGCTCTAAGACAGAAAAGACAAAGATAAAATAAAGTTTGGAAAGAGTAAGTAAAGGCATTTCTATTACTCTGATTGGTTTAATGTGTAAAATGAGCAAACATATGAACACCCATGGACAAATAAAAATGTTGCGGGTACTTACTTAGAAGGTTCATGTCCCCTCACTCCAACATATTACAGATTAAAAAGTGGTCTGTTCAGACAAAGAAGGTAGCAAGTACCTGTGTAGCTGCAGTATACGTTGTGCAACACTTTATTCTGCTACAACAACATTCTTTTCTTTTACTCTCATCTACTAACAGATGAAATGTAATAAACATTTCAGTCCAAAATTCAGAGAAAAATTAAGACTCCTATAGGGTATGGCCATGGATTTCTGCAGTCCAGGGCTTTTAAAAACAATTTTCAAATAATTGTAACTACAATCTACTAGTTTGTTTTCAGCAAATAGTACTGATCAGTCTTTAGAACTGATGTAGTTTAGTGGGCTTCAAAAATTTATTTAAAAAAATAACAACTGCAGCAGGGATGGTAGCAATGATCACAAAAAGATATAAATGCTATGCAAGGACAAAGGGCATATATTAGTGCTGAGTTCCTTGCAGCACTCAGTGCTCAAAAATATGAGCTTAAATGTCAGAGTTTTGTCAATTCTCCAAGCAGTAACATGCCTTATGAAACTGGCGTGTTACTACAGGCCAAGTTTATCTGTATCTCACTTTTTTTAAAAGCAAATTTCACATGGATACAGAAAAGCCTGAAAATGTGAAGGATGCATCCCAAATTACTTTCCTTTCTTAAAGTTAATGACTAACTCACTCTCACGACTCATACATTTGACTCTTAATTTTTGCATGCTAAAGGCAGGCAACAGTGACACCGGCTTCTCCTGCTAACTCCTGGTGCCTCCCACCACACCTTATCAGAAATTCATAAGCATGCTGCCTACCTCAGTAGTCAAACCTCCAAGGCAAGGCAGCAGAGATGATGTTTCTGCCCACAACTTGCTCTTCTGGCCCACATGAGAACAGGTACCTGCATTTCAGCCACACAAGTTTAAAGTCCACCATCTCGTCAAAGCCACTTTCAGCAACAGGTTAAACTAAGATACTGAACTGCATCTCAGTGTGGGCACACATTCCTTCATCCGCTGTCTGTGCTAGAGAGGCAGTACCTTCTGGAAAAAGGGCGGGACCAAAGGCTGAATATAAAGACTGGGTCAGAGCAAAAGGTTAATCAAGCCTGGGGTCCCCTCTGAGAGCAGGCAGCGCTAGAGACGGAGAAAAACAGTATAATGAGCAGTATGGGTATTTTGTGAGGCATCTCCAGGTTTGTACTCCCAGATTCAGCTGACAAGCACCCTAGGAACTTTCTGAGCTGGGCATCATGCCCAGACCTCCGTATTTAACGGTTGGTGGTAACATGACAGCTAATGTGTTACCAGAGTTCATTGTTGGCCCTGGCAGCACCATTACCCTGTAGCCCTGTAATACCGCATTGCCATCACTAGCGACTGGCCATGAGCCTTGTAGGGGGCCTTGCAAACTCTGAGGACTTCGGCTTTTCAGGCTTGCTTTGTCTGATCTTTTTTTGACCTGCCTGCAACTTTGTTTTAGCCTGCAATTAAACTTGGTTTAGTTGTAACAACAATTTTTCCAACTGCCCAGATGTCTGTGGCTAATTTGTTTTTACTTTTGTTGAACTTTGCATGGTACCATCATCATTTTATAACTCTAACACAATGATGTTGTGCAGAAAAATACAGGCCTGGTATGATAGCAGAGGCCTTGAGAAGTGGAGACACAGGATGGAGAGGAGTACAAGCATGGGATAAAAAGAGATAGGATACAGAGTTGACACTTGGACACATTGTGGCTATAGACAGCTCACCCATTGTCACTTAAAGAACTGCAGACTTGAGGCTGGACAAAACTGGTTTTAGGGGTAATAAACAGAACAAAGAAATAGTATCTAACATGTATGTAAGGTACCACATATAGTAAATTTGGATGTAACATGGTGCTGCAGACCAATGAAGAAAGAGCCAAGTTTAAAAGCTTGTTAGCAAACATAAAAATGACCCCAAGTGGATCCTAGAGTGGAGAAGAAGAAACTATCAACACAAACATCATATTCTTCCTGTCAGCATCTGAAGTCCCTTAGATGCTGACAACTGCTGAAACACCCTCACATCCCCACCACCAGAATGAAACCACCTTAGGACCCAGAGGAGCAGGGGAAGGGTGAGATTACAGCAGGATAAAGAGGTAGACACTTTGTGTGTTGAATGATTTTAACTGTATTGTTACTTACTGAGACTTTCCCCTGTACAGAAGCATTCTTTCTTTTCCTGTAATTATTAGATCCGAACAAGTAGATTCCTGGATTAGACCATAAAGACTTTAATTATAATAAAAACAATAACTTCTTGCCTTTAGATATAAGGTGTTTCATCTTTGCACGTAAAAAAGATTTTGAGTGTAATTCCACAGATGTGGAATGATTCTTCACTGTTTACTTGTACCAGCAGATGCTGTTGTCATCCAGTGTTTTAGGAGAGACATTTTTGAACAGTTGGGAGCACTAATTTTACTGTTTCCAGCTTTTTAAGGTCATGGAGATCTCATCTCTACAGCTTCATTTAGAGAGTTTTTATAGACTAAAGATGCAAGAATGAGAGCTAGACATAACATTATCAGGACAGTTTGTGATCACTGGGATAACATCTATGCTCCAAGCACAATCTATTTGCTTCCACTGAAAACATAAAATGATTGCCCACAGTGATATCACTGTGAATCACAGACATCAGGGTAATGCAACTTTGTCAAATAATTATTTTAAAACAGTACATGTCATAAAACTAAACTTTTTAACTGTTTGAAGTGAAAAAAGCTAGACCTATGACAAAATGAAATGGGACATTATTAAGCTTTTATATCAACAGGTTTCAATCTTTTCTGATTTGAAAACTCCCTGAAAATTTTCCAGTGGAAGAACCCTTTGGTACAAGCTAATTTAAAGCTACTGATCGTAGGCTTGCTTTCCTCAGTCACTTCCCACCACTTATTTGCATAGTTCATGGACAATTTAAAGCCACTGACTTAAACATTATAAGAACCAAACAGCTATGATTGTCAAGACTAATTTTTTTTCATTTTACATTGTTTCCATCTGCTCAGAACTACACAAATTATTCACCTAACATTCTAAATTTTTCCATGTTTGGTCTCAATTTAGAAGTAAATTTGTATTCGGAAAGTGTGAGCTAAAGCCTTTCTGGACATTTTCCAGTTCTGAAAAGGGAAAGTCTAATAATAACTTCTTTATCCAATTAAGAACAAAAAAAAAAAGAAAGTAATCTTTTTCAACAAAGAAAATAAAAACAAACTGTAACTGAAACTCTACATGGCAAATAGTTCTTTATGAGGTATACATTTACCAGAAAAACCCAAACAAGCAATTTGCTAACCCCAATAAAAGTGAGTTAATGAAAAATCAGAGTCTGGCATTACCTATGGGGAATGAAGCCAGGGACCACTGGTTGAAATGCAGGAGACTAGCACTCAACCCAAGCCCTGCGGATCTTTTAATACTGAAGCAACAACAGTGTCAAATCCTTATGAAAATTCAGGCTACTAAAGGATGATGCAGAAACAGCGGTATTAGTGTGCATTCAACAAGCACTTCGTTTAGTCTTCCATTCTGAACAGCTCTGCGGCTAAGTATCCGAGGGATGGCTCTGTGGTAATACAGACCCAGATTTTAAGGAGAACTCCACATGCAACGAGCTACTGAATCACATCCTTATCTTGGCTATGAAATTATCCAAGTGCTAGACAACCTCAGGTATGCAGCTTTCATTCACAATAAAGACTGTTAAAGCCACAAAAATTCTGTTCTCTACACTTCTGCTGTACTACAAGTTTTTACATGACCTAAGCCCCACAAGCAGTTTACCTAATTTAAATGATTGGTACTGTAAACTCCAATCTTACAAATGGATGAGTGTTTTCAGAGATCCAGAGGGGGTGAGAAGGTATAGAAGTTTGACTGTACAGTCAGGTAGAAGATGCAAAAGTTAACATATTTATTAACATTTCTGTCTCTAAAATATGACCACTACACAAATGGACAGTTTTGCTTGCAGTTAAACTGTCGTAAAAGCAAATGTCATGAAACTGCAGCTATATCTGCCTTTTAAAACTGTAGATAAAATGACATTGTCTAGGAGTGGACAATGGTGGCATCCAAATAACTGGTGTTAAAACATAGTCTGTCTGCCTCCCCAGTGACACCCCCAGGTCACTCCTGCATAAGTGAGAACAGAGTTTGCAAACACTTAACCAAATGGATTTTCCTAATGTGATCTGTCATATTATAAAAGGACTCTTTAATCTGCCAAGATTACAAATCAGACTGCAGGAGTCAATAGTGAAAAACAGACTATGAATTTCTCCTCAGTTCTGGGAAAGCCGTGACCATGTGGTAATTGCTGTGTCTGTTTTTCAGGTGCCTTTACAACCACAATCTTTTCAGCTCCCACGTTCAGATTTTCCTTTTTGATCACTAATATGGAAACTGACCTCAGGACAGAAGATATCTCACTCCTTTTGTGCTACACGATTTCAAAGCCAAAACATTAAGTTACAATATGCCAGTGCCATCTCTGTAGTGATAGATGCAGCTGGACATAGAAGGGATCTTTCCTATTCTGTGAGGCTCCTATTTAGCATACTGATTTTGTCTAGTCTAATTAAAGATGTTTTATAACGGCTGCCAAATACTTATTGGTACTTATTGGTGCTCCTGGGGAAGGGGAAAAATGACAGTTTTTAAACAAGACCCAGAAGAGCAGCTCCAGATGACTGGAGCTGCACTGGGAAATTACAAGCTGCTTTTACTTTAAGACTCAAAGAAAATCCATGAGAAATTTTTTGTCTGTGCTTGCCTCTTCCTTTCACTGCATAGCAAGATATCCAAGCTCTCAATTACAGAGAATCTTGAGTACCAACAAGTGCATTTCTCCATAAAGCTGAATAAATATCAGCAAACATATATGGTAAAATACAGTCACTTGGGACCGCTCATACCCAATGCTCTGGGCGTCTGTTTTGTCCATGGGGATCCATAACCACTGCTCCCCGAGTCACTTCTGCTTCCAGCTGTGTCTTCTGGAAAAATCAGTCATCAAGAATTTTTTCTTTCCATTTTTTCTCCTTCTGCATCAAATACTATCTGAAAGCATTGCTCTCCCAACTTTCCTTCTCAAAGAAATAAAAGACTGTGTGACAGGGTTATTTGACTTTATAAATCTTACTTAACCCATCAAAGCAAACGGGTTAACACATATAACCCATTGTTTGTCTGAGGATAAAATGCACCAACAGGCACCACACAAAACAAAGCCGATTTGTCATACTTATGAATCCAAAATAGAAAAGGCTTTTCTTCCTGTTATAGTATATGGATTTCAAAGCTGTTTCATACAGAAGCATCAGAGAAATAAACCAGAAAATATTAAAGTCTGTAATTCAGAAACGAAATGCTACCTTTCAAGCTATTACTAAGTGCTACATATGTCTGAAATGTTTACAAAAGACATTTTTTCAGAATTGCTCTTCAACAGTCGTTGAAGTATACTGTTAAAGAACTCACCCTTGAACTAGCAAAGAACTCATCTGTTTGAGAGTGCATCAGTTAACCTAGAATATTTTGTATTATCTCCTATCCTATTGTTCAAGAGATTAAAAATCTCCCAAAACTCTAATTTCTCTTTTTACTTGGTTCCTATTTATATAGCCTATGAACTATAAGACAATAACAAACAAAAGCAACAATAACATTTTTTTGTTCACTAACAATGAAAACATGAGAATCACTTATATTGATAAATAACTGCAATTCTATGCCAAGCTTAAACCTCTGTAGACTGGCATGTGAAAATACTCATAGCTTTTCTGCTAAAATGTTCAAAAAACATCAAAAAAATTCCAGAGAACTAAACTAAACTATTTTTATATATATACATATGTAATTAGAAAGCAAGAAACTCCTCTCCCAGTAACAATGGATAGAAGGAGGATTACATTAAAAATTGGCTTTTGCTGCAGAATATGGTATTGAGCCAAACAGAATGGAGTCTGATTATCATCTTTTCTCTATTCCCATTATCAACAGATTCTTACCATGATATTCCAATCACTAATTTGACACGCTTTCAACTTGGTTTTTACCAGTCTTCTTTCCTAACACTGTTACTTTATTTCTGTAAGGAAGGTGTTAATTTTTTTCCTTTCCTAAACGTTACTCATTTTCTTCATAGTAAAATCACAGACTTCCTTTATTAACCCGGGCTCATGCATTAAAAGAAACAGAATACAGGGAATCCCAGTTACTTAAGGGATAAAGGTGTTGAAAATATTTCAGCGAGTGTTTTCCTTTAGTTTCTGTGGCAGTTTAGCTAGAGAAAGTTTCCCCTGTCTCTATACTGAAGACAAGACCTTTACCCCACACCTTAAAGCACAATGACGACCTTTAAAAAAGGAAAATCAACAAAAGGTAGCTCATGGTGGCTGCTTTCCCTCCCACCACCCATAAAAATCACAGTTAGTGCCTTGGTTCAAACAGGTTTAGTTTCTAAAGTCAGGCCTTGTTCATCTAGTGCTAACAGTCTTCACTGAAGACTAAGGTACCTGTCTCTATTAACAGGCATGTTTATTAAATGGAGCCTGGCTCCACATGAGAGTGTCAGCTGAATAACAGAAAAAAACCAAACCAAACCAAAACCCAACACCTCAAGGTGGAGATCTCCAAGTTTATGGAATGAAGCTCCCAACCAAAGCAGTGGAAACCCCACTATCCAAGATGTTTCCAGGACACTATACCAAACCTGTAGGTTTACACAGCTGGAGTTTCCTCCATACAACCATTTTTCTCTACACCTCCACTTTGAATGTTTGAGAATATTTGGCAGCTGCCTGGGACAGCTCCAAAAATCACCTTATCACAAATCACAGCGGATTTGCCTAAAGGAAAGTTGCCAATGTGAACATGCACAACCACAGTGAAAATGCCCCCTTTCAGAAACACCAGATCAATGTTCAAATGTCCCACTAAAAATAGCTCAGTGTTAACAGCTGAGCAGCACTTTTTTATTCTTTTTCTTTGTTTGCTCATGTTAACATGGGCAAAAAGTCAACAATAAAGTACAATTTCAGACAGCTTATTTTTTAAATGCTTTCAAGGAGAGTAAGCTCTCACAAGGGCCTGAGCCACAATACATCTTTTAGACTATCTCATCTTTGTGTTCTAGGCATTTCTGGGGTTAAACTCTAGCAGGAGCTGCACTACGATTTTTTTTAATATGGAAATTACAGAAAAATCTGGAACATAAATATTCCCAAATGGATATATTTTTGTTTCAAAGCAAAATTAGCATAAACACATTTGAAGAAGAAATTAATATTCTCTCTGTCATGCTTGCCTACAAACCCCCAAAATACCTTGGCACATTTTATTTTTAGTTTTTATAGCATATAATCTATTCAAGCAGAAAACATACTATTAAAAGTATCATGACAGAAAGATCCAAATAAGTTGGAACAACCTTCTCTCTTGAACTGCATACAGTTCAGCAGAGATACAGTTCAAAAAGATGCCTTTTTCCTGAAGCTTACAGGCAGAAGTCCCTCAGACCTGATCATCTTATCTCCTCCAGAAACCTCTTCAAGTGATGTTCTTCCAGTTTTTCTGGGCATCCTTATAAGTGACAGCCATGCAGGCCTGAGATGCTGCAAGTGCTGTCTCTCAGGAAGAGGCTTACACAGATTTTCAAATTAAAAGCCCAGTTTACTAGCCAGAAAAACATGACTTGGTGCTAAATAAAACCCAGAATATAGAAAAAAGGCCAAACCTAAACTAGGACAGATTCTAAATCTAAGGGTGTTGACCATGACTCTAATAAACCTGGAAAAGCACTCACACATTTTCACTCTTATCTTCTCAGTCCTCCCTCCATGCCGTCCATCCTCTTGGACTGTCATTCAAAGCACTGTGTTTCCAACAGAACACCCCCCTTCCAAACTATTGACAATTCAGTCCATAAACAGTGTTTTTTCTTTACTGTGGCAATTTTCCAAGTAAGGACTGTGAGATCATCACACAATTGTTTTTACCACAGAACAATAACGACTTAGTACCACTATGTAATGATTAATTAGGAAGCAGGAAAAAGAAAAGAGAAGCCATACTATTCTCTCCTGATACTCTTCTAGGCACTTAAAAACCTCAGAAACACAGGCTAAGCACTTATTAATAAACAAATAACTAGGGAACTAAACATAGCATTGCCAGAAGTACATTAAAAAGGTTTCTTGCTGTGGCATTTTTCTCCTGCTATTTTATGGATAATTCTGCTAAAGAATGACCTGATCAATGTCTTAATAGCTGCTAAAGCCACTTAGAGCAACTCAGGATTTGCAACAGAGCAGAAAGCACACTACTCACCCTTGCTCAAAGAATTCAGCTCCTTTTTGAACCTGGTGTTGGGACAAACCAGCATCTAGGCAAAGGGCAGTTCTTCACCAACATACAGTTACAAGCTTAAGCATTTGTCAAACTAAGGAGATATCTGGGGCAAGGGCTGTCACTGACTGTAAGTACTGCACCCGTCATTTGTCACTACAGGCACATCAGGGATCTTCAACCACAATTTTCACTTCAGAGCAAGCTTTTCTCACACTGGTCATGAGTTTGCTGCTCAGCAGTCTGATTCTAAATGTATCTCTGTCACAGGCTAAACTTAACACACCTTTGTCCAGCCCTACAAATTCACTTGATGCCTGATTTACCACACAGCTTTCCCTGTGCAGTGCAGGGAAACTGCAGGGCAATACAGTAGAAAGCAAGTATCACACTGTATAGGAATGATCAAAAAGCACAAGCTGCCAAACGGCCCAAGTCCAAAGAATCCAAGCAATCATTGCCCTTCATAAATCTTTAAGCTCTTCCTCAAATGTACATCAAGCATTCTCCTACTGACTACTACCATATATTATGGGATTATCACTATGCATTTCTATGTTGGTTAAATATTTTACACATATGCTAGGTACACACACAAACTCCAATCACTAAGAAGCGCAATATATTCAGTTCACATCACCTCTAAATCATACGTCTGGACGTTTCTGTATCATAACCTTCCTACACTACCACACTGTTACGTGTAGACTTTCATTAGTCCTCTGATGGACTAGAGGCATCCTGTTTGTTAGGTATCACCTAGCTGGTATCAGCCACATTCCAAAGCTCCCCATGACTCCAGCAGCATAGCTGCAGCAATTATATTTCCCATTTTGCTAGTCTTCCTGACATATCCAACATAGCTGTTGAGACTCCTCTTGTAACATCATTCCTTTGGTCATCTCTGCAGCTTTTCTCTGTATCTGTTACATACCGAGCTGAGGTTTCTTAGATATTGCAAGAAGTGTTGCACACTTATTCCAGATCAGGTCCCAGCCCAGATGCACCCAACCCTGAGTTGCCCTCCCTCAACTGGAAACACCTCTCCTGACACTTTCCTGGATCCCATCCATCACTTTCATGGCGTCAAATTGACAGACTAGAGACAAACTTGAACCCACTCACCCTCACATAGGCCTTTCTCCTTCAAAGTCTTCCATTGTTGAACTCCCTGTTCACAGGAAAAGTTGTTGAACTACTTCCTAAGCTGAGGCTGTAGCACCATTCAATTTCAGGCATTCAGCACAGATGCCAGAGTCAGGTGCCTATGCTCTGTTAAGAGTCAAGAGAGAAAGGCAGGAGTTGGGTGCCTAATTAAAAATCTGCCTCTTTCTACTGATTATATAAGAGCTTAGACTGCTAATTTTGACACCAAGGTTAAACTCAGTAAGTGAATTCCTGCCAGTGTGTGGCCTGACACTTTGCTGCGTTGAATTCCATCCCTTTAGTATTACCTAATTGTACAATTAATTGTATAGTCATTCCATCTAAAACTGTGTACTGGAAATTAACATCCTCCTCCCATCAGCAAGTTTCAACAGCCTGCTTTCAATACAACATGACAACAAAATCAACTCAACAACAACAAAAAAAAGCCTCAAGAAAACTAGGCAACTCCCAAAGAATAGTTAATCTCCTATATCTACCTCCTGTTGTCTCCCCTTGCGCCAGTTCTTTGCGTGAGTTTACAGTTCTTACACTAATCTAATCCTCCTCCACCTTGAACAGTAATTTTGATGCAGCACCATGTTAAATGGTTCAGTAGAATCCAGAGAGACAAGATCTAGCACATTTTTTCTTTTTCCAGAAAACCTACTTTCTTATTAAAAAAAGATACTAGGTCAGTCTGACATGACCTATCTTAGCAAAACAGATCGTGTTTCATCCTCCTTCTGCTCAACTGCCGTGTCTTTAATTATTCATTCCTTCAAAAAATTTTCTAAGGTTATTAAGGTCAAATTAACAAGCCTGAAGTTGCCTAGATCACATTTTCCGTTTCCTTAGAGATATATATAATATTCAATAGTATCAAGTAACAAAAATCCTCTAAAAAATCTTAGTAACAGATCTATATTTTAATTACACGTTAAAAAAAGGTGCCTTTAAGAAATTCCCAATTTGGGAATTCCCAATACAGCAACTTAAAAAGTCACTCTGACAGCCAGAAAGTCTGATTGCTTTTAAAATGAGAGATGCAAAAACTGGATGCTTCTTCTGAGACTACAAAAAGCTATGTGAAATGATGAGTAAAATACCCAAGACTTCCTGAAAGCTCCTGAGACCCCAAAATCACAAGATATACAGGAAGATATAGCTAGGGCCCTTGTTTAACTTGATATGGGAAATCCCAGTGCGAATCTGAGATGCTTCTGGGTTCTCTGTTACACAAGCCTTTTTAAGAGCTGCACGTTACCTTAGATTCCCACCATTCAGTACAATTTCTTACAGTCACAAACTGTTGAATATGTTCATGTAGACTTTCTGATTTGTTGGGTCACTCAAGCATGCTACATCTGGAAAAGTTTTTGTGCTGAGGCATGATTTTCTTGATAGAATTTGAAGGCTTTTTAAAAGGATAAATACGTTATCCTGTTCAAGAAAACTGTTCAATAGGATGTAAGAACCTTTTTTCTTTTTTCCTTTTCTTGTTGTTTTAGCACTTTCGTATCTCTACCAACTTGCCATACACATGCAAAAAATTTGCAAAACATACCTTAAAACCACACGAAACATTCCCTTAGTCTGCAATTTTAAGCTTTTTTTTTGACCCAAATTGGCATTTCTATGCCTTGAGCTGAAAGCAATCATCTTGTTAGAAGGTGATATTTGTGTATGTTGCCTCCTTCAGACAAATTGGGCCTGAATTTTAAGACACCTACTTATTGATTCATTCTTCAAACAGCAGAAGTGTGAGTTGTGCATCCTGGTGCTTTAGAAGTAGGTTTGTAGCTGTCTGTACATGTCACACAATGTTCAAACAGGCAGCCAGTTAAGAGTTCTTCTGAATATCACGACTAAAGACTTCTACTTGGGCTCTGCCTAAATTAACACTTATGGGGCACCTCAGTAAACTCTGGTTCAGCAAGGCAACTCAGCTTAGGGGCAGCACACGAGCACATGCGTAACTATAAGCTTCAGTCCTACTGAAATGAGCAGAAAAGTTAAGATTTCTCCTGATGTAGACTTTAAGACTGACCTGACTTCCTGGGAGACCTCGGATCACTGACAACTGCTCCTGACTTCACCAAGGGCTGCAGGTGCTCAGTGTCTACAAAGGACTTTTATTAAGATGTCTGAGTTCAGATTAGAGATACGTATTTGAAAATTTGACCTCAGGCATTTAAAGCCCATCTGCCCTGCCCTCCCAAAAGTTGTGAAAAATCATGCACTAAAGCTAAAAATAACTAGGAGCCTTTTCTGCTACTTATTCTGCAGAGACTAGCATGCTAGCAATGCCCCAGTCTGAGGCATACTACCACTGCAGATTTTTGTCTTTTATTACAGTGCTTCAAGTTATTTTATTCCACCTAGACTTGGAGACCATATAGAGAGTTGGCAAGTGTTTGTACTGCACAGTCCAGACCTTTTGATGTATGGAGGTCTGGACTTGAGCACCCCCATGGTCACTTCCTATCTTATCTTCCTAGCTATATGGAAAATACCATTGGAAGTAGGAAACGATCCATATGCAAAGTTTCTAAGAACAAAAGTACTATGGTAGGCAGCTGATTTTGAGGGTTGGTTTAGATGGTTCAGATTAAGTGTTAATCCTCTCAGTATGTTTTAGTGAAACAATTATTCCCGAAATCCTCATAATGATTCTGTGGTAGTTCATCTATGTATCTCCCAAGGATAATGCTGAGATTATTAACAATTAGGTACTGGACATTTTGTAATTTAAACACTGTAACAGCTTTATAATTAAAATGCAAACACAGGAGTAAAATGAATATGTTATTGAATTGAATGTAAGCTTGGACAGGATAATGTTCCAAACACTTTAAATGCCTTGATGTAAGAGTAGCATTTAATTCCAGAAAACCCTTAATTTATTTTTGTGCTTGCGCAGAACATAATGTAGGTTAAATACCTGCAAAAAGAGACAGAAGTCATCATAGTAAAGAAACAAAGTAATAACCCACAGATCATTGTAGTCTCCAGACACTTAAAGCATCTGAAATTCTGCTGCCGCCTTCTCCCTGACTCTATGCCCTCTACAGCCGTCCTCATTAGCCATGTATCATCATGTCCTCTTACCCTTCTTTCTGTCCCTCTCCTTGCATTCAGGCTCTACTCAATCTGATTATGCCTTCATTTAAGATATTATTCAAACCCAGTCCTTCATCTCTGTCTTCACTGCTAAAAGTCATGGTTACCTCTGCAGACTAGAATCAGCAGAGTCAGAAAAACACCTAATGGAATATAGAACATTATTGAAAGGCCAAGTGCCTCACATTATGCAATAACTGCACATGTAGTTACTGCAATTATACATACCAGTCCAGCATGGTGCATGCAATCAATCTAGCACTAACAAGAGGATGATGAACATGATGGTCTAAGAAACAGGATCACTGCACATTTAACACAGCCGTGCATTCACACATGGCCTGCTCTGCATTTTAATATACTTTACAAACTGGCAAGAAGGGAAAAGCAAGAGGGGAAGGAACAAACTAGCAAATGCTGGTTTTTGTTAAAAAACTAACTGTAAAAGCAGATAGTAAACTTGCAGTAAAAGCTAACAACAGCAGCAATCATAAAGCAGCTTGCTGTGCTAATAACAATTACCTCTCCTTAGTCAGTCACTCATGCAGTTTGTCTGTTCGTCACCTATACCAGTATGTGCTTTAGCAGGGCATGTTTTATGGAGATGTCACCCAGAGAACTGACTGAAGAGAAAGCAGGGACTGCTACTTAAAAAGGATGCCACTGGAGATTAACTCTGTTTTATAAACACACATTAAGGAGCCTTAACCAAAAAAGCTATGCGGGGCTTTACATATTCAACACTGAGTTTGACTTGTAATGAAGAAGCCACTAAATCTAAATCAGTTGAAAGAAAACATGCACCAAAATACCAAGCAAGCAGGCAAACAGAAGTGGGTGGCATTCTCTTTTCTTTCTTTCCTATCTTCTCTCCAGACCTAATGTAACACAAAGCTTCAAATGAGTAGTGGGATCTGTCTATATGGAGTTGATTGCACAGCCAGGGCCATATTTGAGAAACACTTAATTAGGATGATATGCTGTCCCTGGGGGGGAGCCCCAAATGCTGGTTTTTAACTCTATTGTTATGGATTTCTTTGAAAGTGTGGAGACAGACCCCACAGGGGAGAAGACATAGCTGTCTTGGAGAAGAATGACAATTCTTTTTTAATTTCTTCAGCAAGAAGCAGCACTGAACTGGATGGAGATGCAGGATTGCCCCAGGCATATCTTTTCCAATGCAGACTGATTAATAGAAGAAAGCAAGCTGATACAAATGACTAGTATTACTGCAATTCTTTTTAAGTCACAGTAAAGCTAGCTACAGGGTCTGGCAATGCTAATTTGCTGCTGGCAACTTCATCCCTGCCTTCTTGGGATCGAGAAAGATCTGTAAGTGCATGCCTGATTCCCAAGTTATTCTTCACTGAATGGTTCAAAATAGTGAAAGGAAAAAATTACACATAAGCCCCTGGAGCATCCCGTTGTGCACTGTACTCCATTCTGCCCCAGTTAAACAACCCAGTCCATGGTATCGACCACTTGCTTTAATTCTAGATGTAGGCACAATCATGGCAGCACACCTCTCTAGACTTTTCAGTAATTGATCCTCAGTCTGCATTAAGACACACATCTGATACAAGAAAAGCAATGCTGCATGAAAAAGTGCATTTGCTGACTCTGTCTGCTTGATCTTACAAATGAGCTTGTTCTCCCTTAGCAGGAGTTGGGGAAAAAGATCTCTGAGAAGTCACTACTGTTCACCACTGACTCTACTCCAACATTCATTCTTTGCTGAACTCTGTAAAAGGGCACTGAGGGCATTACATGAGAGACGAGGAGACTGAGGGTTCCCCCTCAATTTCTGCACATGATTACCCATGTGACCGTGAGCATCACGTGACCATGAGCATCACATCTGACCGTGAGCATCACATTTGACCGTGAGCATCACATTTCACCTCTCGCTGCCTCCTATTCCCAGACCACCAAAACCTCCAGCCTCTACCAGAAGACTCAGACGATTGGCATCTGCTTCATACTGCCTCGCAGTTAAGGCCATATCCCACACATCACCAGCACGTGTGCCACAACTTCTCTTACTCTCTGAAATCCCAGAAGCCGGGTGCAGCTGGTCAGCCCAACACACAGCCCACCAACAGCTGCTCTGGCCCACAGGAAGCAAGAGGAGTCCTGTTACTGAACTTTGCTTGGAAACGAGTCGGGAAGAGTCTTCTCACAAGAGTCTTCTGCTAACAGGAACCCCACCAGGACACACATTCACTCTCAGGGCCTAGTAATGTGACCATCAGCCTCTGCACCTTGCCACGTCACAGGACATAAAGTAGCTCTTTCACTGTGGAGAACTAAATACTTGACAAATGTTTGTGAAGTGCCCAACAGGATTCAGTTCCCATCCTGAAGGATATTGCTCTATGCTACAGCAATATTCAATGACAACAGAGGCAGATCTGCCTTCCTCCATCTCTGTTGACCCAGGATGTTCAAGTGAGGAAAATTAAAGAACCACTAGTTTGTTCTTATGGTGGAAACAGGTGACAAATATCGGCCTTTCAGCACAGGCTGTACTTTGTATCTCACAAATCTCCAGAAACACATCACTTGTTCAAAGATGAACAAATCACACTGTCACTAGCTAATGACCCACCTGAGCTTCTGTGGACAATGCACCCAATGATAACAGAAAACCTCTGGCCACAGCGCAAAACATAGGGTAAGCATGCCACTGATGCCAGAATGTAGGATCTTGTCAGCACTTCATTATTTCTGAGGCTGAAGTTCCCTTTGCTTTGTCTGCCTCTAATTTATTTAATCTTTGAACCTTTGCATTCAGTGTCCACAGATCATCACACATTATAGTAGCAATCACTAAAATTATATTACCTTACTCCATCTTTCACAGATGAAATTCGGCATGTGTATCCAGTTCTTTTTTAATAAAGCCTGAAAGACACAAAAAGGACAAACTGTTTCTGACTGAATGGATCCAAATAAACAGGCTAGTAGCATAGGAAAAAAAATTCGGGGGAAAGCAATAAATACAGGAACAATTAAAAAAAAAAAATCACTAAAAACTTGTAAAAAATGCAGAGTGTTAACATTTTATAACATAGCTCCTTTACCATTTGAAACAGAATCCGGACTGTGGATCAGTTCTGAGGAAAGAGAACATAAGAATAAAGCCAAAAGAGAAATTTCAGAATTAGGTACTGTTACTGTAACATTTTACACTTAAGGACTGTGATGTATATCTCCCTTCCACTATATTAATGAAAATACAATGCATTTAACTACTTTTCTATTACGTCTGTAAAAGACTCAATGCAGTTACAGTATAAGAAGCTCAACAAAGTAGCTACTTCATGTCACTAGCAACAATCGAGCTCTCCCAGCATAGCTTCTTAACTCGGCTACCTTGTTCACTCTGCTCATTCCAGCTGCAGTCAGCATTGGGGTCACTACATGGCACTGCAACCACTCCCCCAAGAAGATGCTCCGCGAAACAGAAATGCTGAACCCAGCCCCCCAAGCAATTTTTACTTCCTGCAGGTCCAGACTGAATTCAAATGCTACTGGCAGAGAGATTCAAGAGTTTCATTTCTTGCTGCCAACACCCACAACTCTTCCACTGTGACAAGGAACATACTGTCCTTGGCCATACCAAGATCACTCACCACACCTAAGCAATAGGCATCTTAATGGGGTTTTTTCCCTTCCAGAAGTACAATCAAGACATTTCCTAGCACGTTTTATCCCATAAATCAGTCAGTCCAGAATCCTTATCCAAGTTCATTGTCAAACAGATACACAATCCACATGGCAGGAAAGTAAGGCAGCTAGACATGAAAGTTAACTTTAACCTGAGAAAGACACAGCCTTCCTAGGCTCCCTCTGTAGCCAGCCGAATCTAACATCTACATCGCTTAATCCACCAGCTATTGGGGTTAGCCCCTGAGCGAGGCCCCGAGGTGCAGGGGAGGCTCCCCATCACACTGCCTAGGGTTGCTTCTGTTCTGCCTAACACAGTTGTCACACACTATCCTAACATTTCACCCATGGTCTCTTCTCAGCCCCCATGGTGATCTTAAGACACGATCATTATTTTGTGAGGGTACTGTTCTGAATTTTCAGGTTTACAGTTTCCGAAATGATGCAAGGGCTGTGTTGCAACCTAACAGAATGGTGCTTTATAGCAGTAAACAAGGAGCAGGTGCCTCGCATCCTGGCATGAGGGCAGCTGGGGTGTTGGACAGTGCAAAACCTGCTGGGATGGAGAGCAAGGTGAGGTACATAGACAAACCTGACACAGTGCTGTCCATATGGGGAGCAGCCCATGGAGTGAATTATCTCTACCAACTCACTCACTCCAGAAGCAAACCCAGAAGCAAAGTAACACGCAGTATAAAAAAGTGGGGGATGAGGATGAGGGAGCAAACTGGAGAGCGAAATGTGGATGAATCTGATGGGAAATGGGCTGGGCTACAGGACAGTCCAAGACAGCAGCCAGTTGAATACTCTAGCTCACCTTCTCAGCCTTCGACCTTGAAGGCAAGAGACAGGTTTCCTCTAATGCCGTCCTACTGAAGTTACTATCTCCTGCTATAGCCCAGACATGACCACCTCAGATATATCCTTTTTTTTTCTTCTTCTTTTTTTCTAATGACAGGAAAATCCTGTCAGAATGAAAGAGAATTTATGCGAATCCATGCAGGCTAGCTGCACGATTGCCCCTTTGCAGCGTCACAGCATCTTGCAGGCTGAAACATTACAGAAGAGCAGAAGCCACACCCAGCAAAGCAACACCAGTGTGTTCAGCGCACACTGCTGAATGATTACTCCACTGCACATCTCTTTCCAAGAGGGAACCCGTTCCTTAGATGGTGGAATCTGACTTTACAGAATAATTCAGGCTGGAAAGGATAGTCCAGCTTTCTGCTCCAAGCACGGTCACCTCTCAGCTCAGACAAGGTTGCTCAGGGCTTTATCCAGTTGGGTCTTAAAAACCTCCAAGGACGGAAACTGTTCAACCTCTCTTGGCAAACTGTTCCACTGCTGGACTACCTGTTGTTACAGGTGCCACTGGAACCACTAGTACAGTTATTTCATGTTTCCAAAAGCATTACAGAAGGAAAACAATAATTTATAACCAATTACTTACTGCGCAACTGATGCACCACACAAATTGATCTTTCAGTTTCACACCTTCACCTGTCTATTTACGCTCAGAATTACAGAACAAAGACATTAATTGTGTACCAGGGAGTTAGCAAATGACTCTACGGATCACATTTTTTATCGTAAGGCCAAAACAAAAGCTCTGGAGAGCATACTAGTTGAAGGACAAGAACAAGTATGATTTTAAATCTGAAATATCTGCCATTTTGCTACAACAGTGCATGTTAGAAATCTGTGACCGTGGTAGCACAAAACTGTGGCAAGGCAACAGGTTCCTATGTGGAGAAGATACTTCTCTAGTAAAATATATAGATGGGGCAAATATATAAATATATACAGTAGGATGAAGAAAGCTAAAACTTTAATTCACAGAAAAATACACTGATCAGTTTAAGCAGTTTTAGTGCTTAAAACATTAAATTCAGGGAAGATTCATACATAAAGTAAACAGCGTTCAGATTTGTGATGCAGTAATTAAGACGCAATTCATCAGTTTACACTGCTATATGTAAATATTAGGCAAATCAAAACTATCAAAGAAGAGCCAGGACTGAAGTAAAAGAAATAAGATGAAGTTAAAAAGCACTAAGACAAAATGACACACTACAGGCTAACAAGAAGAACTTCCGCTACAAATTGGGATTTTATCAGCTGAGAGAAACCAAGAAGAAGGAAGACCTCAGTGTCAGACAATGCAGTCACAAAAAGGGCAGATACTGTGTTAGGTTGCACCAGCCAATGTGCTCTTGTCACTACAAAAAGCAGCAATGAGACTGAGTCAGGAACACTGGCTACAACAAGTTAAACACTGCCCACCTCAGTCTGTAATATGTCTAGGGAAAGGCTTATAAGGACAATGGAGAGTCAGCCTCCCCAGAGCAAACCAAAAAATTGTTAAGCTTGGCAAAGCAGAGGCTGAGATGAGTTACAATTTGCTCTCCAGAAACACATGACAAGGGCTAAACAGAAAGGTGAAAAAAACATTAAGATAAATAGGACATTAACATAATAACTAACCTAACTTGAATAATAGCAACCAAGAAAGCTAGTTTAGCCAAGGAAAAACTTGGTTTCCATATAAAAGGAGCATTATGCCACTGTTAAGACTAGACTCAACAACTCAGGAAATTCCATCCAGCCCTATGCTTCTATGCACTCATCAGCAAAGCACCTAAAATTTCTTACAAAATTATACCTCTTCACAGAAGTGGCCTATAAGGTGGCTCAAGTTTTCTTCTCTTTTTGTTGTTGAAGGTGAAGGCAGAACAAACTTGAGGTTCACTTCTACAACTGTCAGTTCAGATGAGAAGTTACAAAGCATTTTACTTACCCTGGCTTTTGGAGAGTTCCTCTATGAGGACAGAGACATCTGACATTATGTGGAGCTCTTTTCAGGGACAAATGTGATATGCAATAGTTTTTGGCAAAGTCATTTACTATTTTAAATCATTTTTATTTCGGTAAATTCAGTGCAGGCACACAAAGTTCCAATTTGGTATCCTTTATAACTTCCACTGTATTTATTTAGTATAGTTATTTTTTCTTTTTCCATTCGAAAAGCAGGGCACATACTGTGAAAGCTCCTAGACACCATGAAAGCTACTCACAAAGCAAGTCACAGCCAACCAGAGTCACAAGATCAAGGGCTGATACAATAGACCTGCTACATTATAACCCTGTAATGTACTGTACCACCATTCACTTTCAGGACATTTAATATAAATACTTGAACCTGGTCAGTTACTATTCATTTCACTTAAAATGAAGAAATGAAAACGGCAGAGATGATAAAGGAATCTAAAAATCCCATTTACAATACTACGACAAAAAATGACTAGTTCTGTGGCCACAGGCAAATCCCTTTCATCTCTGTGGCTTAGCTCACACATCGGTAAAATAGAGACAATGCGACCTAGTAACTACATCGAGTTTCTCTG
Source organism: Gymnogyps californianus (assembly GCF_018139145.2). NCBI lineage: Eukaryota > Metazoa > Chordata > Aves > Accipitriformes > Cathartidae > Gymnogyps > Gymnogyps californianus. The sequence goes on along the minus strand of NC_059471.1, from coordinate 72,534,360 downwards.
CTGGCAAGTTATATTCATACCTTGCTCACTACCATCAGGAAGTCACACCCGTTTTGCAGAGCAACACTGGAAATCACACATTCTAGAGTGACATGTTTTAAAATCAGTCCGTCAGTGAGATTTTTAGACAAAGTTGCAACTTCTGCAGAGAAGGCAAGTCCTACCTACTGATCTCCCAGCAAGTTCTGACCTCCTGCAGGTGCCCTCCTGCTCTGCACCCTATTCTAAAAGCAACTTTGGTTCTTCAACCACATTTCTAGAGTCTGCCTGTAAGTTCTCCTTGACATAATCACATTTTATAATTGCACTCCAATTCTGTTGCGCTTTGTACCTGATTAAGAACCACTGAAGTGCTAGCTTTAGCCATAACAACTAAATCGAACACCAGTAGTACATGCCCAGGTAGTAAGCCCAGAGAGTCCAATGTCACTTGCATATGAAAAATTCTAACTGGGCACCCACTCAAGCCCCTCTTTTTCACATCCTACATTGTACAGTTTTCAAATTACATTGCCCTGTAATAGCAGTAAGACCACGGCAGAGCGTGGTAATGCGCTACTGCAGACCACACCACAGCACCAGTTTCTTGGCATGTTCTGCCTCTGGCCTTCTGCATTAAGAAATTATGATGATGGAAAAAAAGATTCTTCAAAGACAGCAGCATGTTTTTGCTTAATTAAAACCATATAGAAATTGTTTTGCAATCGACTGATGACGGCAGTTCAAGCCTTAGTGCTTGCTGCCAGATTTTAAAAGCCATTCAGATCCTTCACTGTAAAGAAATGATATATAGTGAGATTTTTTTCCTCCCCAATTGCTTGTACTTGAAACCAGCGCTACCACAAAAACTGAGGAGAACACCAGTTCTCAATTAATTCTGCCACACCATTATTCCTAAATACTGCAGAAAGTGAAGCATATGACACCATTCCCTGTGCAGAAACCTAAAAGTGTGGTATAAAACAAACACAAAAACAAAAGGGAGTGTACGTGCTCCTATTGAAAATCCCTCACTTTCTCCTCTTCCTTCCCTTCTTCCCTCTTTCTAACTCACTGGACAGCAGCTAAATCACTCCAGGGAGGAACGAAACTAATGCTTTTCCTTTGCAATTAAATGTGGTGTCAACATCTCTGAAGGGTACCGGCAACCCATGACACCAGGTTTGATTTTGTCCGTTAGTTAAACAGAGAAAAACAGAGCTACTTTCCCCAGAGGCTAGCTTTGATAGCTTTTATCTGGGCACAGTCCAACAGACATGCTATTCCGATGGGAGTTGAGCCAATCTAAGCTACTGCCTCCTATTGCTCATACTCACTTTTCCCCTCCTCCACTGCTCGTACTCGCTTTTCCCCTCCTCCTTCAGCAAAACTACACATGTTGGTACAACCTAAACTTTAAAAAAAAAAAAAAAGAATACTTGGACAGAAAAAAAGAGCAAAACAGAACAGTCTGCAAAAGGTACAATTTAAACCAAAGCACTTTGACAGAACCAAGCTGGTGAATGACTATATTTGCTGTTTATGGTGGCAAATTTGAGGAGCAGGAACCTCTGCAGTAGACAAGCAGCTGAGGATGAACCACATGACACTAGAGCTGCAAACAAATGCTCAGTCAAAGCAAGTTGTCGGACCCAATGCAGCTCAGAAGACACTTCCTGTAAACATATTTTAAAGGCTCAAGTTTCCAATAATCAGCCTACAAACCCAGGCAGCACGTTCTTTTTCTAGGTCAAGATAGTTATGACCTCTGCTGCAGACCTCAAGCAGACAGAAGGTAGAATATACTGTGTGTCCTGCTGTGCTCTGTCTGATCTTCTCCTTTGCCTTGTGGCAAATAAAATGCAGCGTTCTTTAAACTCTTTTATAAACTATGTATGATTTCCTGAAGTCTTCCCTCATATTCCCCGTCTTGAAATATCAGTCTTCAGGATTTTAAAGAACATCAACTCTCTTCATTCTGAGCAAATTATTATTGTGATCACTGTGGCAGTGCTTTCTGCAGCACTAACTTACACAAGATGCTATCACCGTCATATCAAAATATGCCTTACATAAAAAGAGGAAACTTGCCTTGTCTTGATCTGACTTCCCCAGAATTATTTCAGATTTGCTTGCATTATGTATGCAACCTTTACTTTCACAGCATTAAAGTTTCAGCCATTTTCAGCTCCCGGTTGGGAAGAAATAAAACACACATCTGTGACTGTATCTGTATCACTGGTTGCAGCAGTGCTTTAGCATTCCTAATGCTAGGGCTGTGTTCCTGAACGAGTCACAACTTCTTGTCAGGCAGAAACACAGTCACAATTTACCTTGCTCTGCACCTGATTTTCATGGAAAGGAAATCATAATACATGCCAATACCTCCCCAGGTTGAACAAACATGGAGCCAGAACCCACAGGATGCCCTGACATTAGGTCTGTTCCTCAACATCATCACATACACACCTCCACAAGTCAGTGCTGTCCTGCAAAATGGGAAGTGAGGAAAAGAAGATTACAAAATACAGTCTCAAGGTCAAACTGGTTTGCACGAATGGATCCTGTATTTCACATTCTATTTTAAATATTAAGGAGGAGCCCTGGTTTGCTATTACAAGCATGATCAATCCAACCATTTACTACGTGCTTATGCAGCAGAGACGAGGTGTATGAAGAACACCCAGGACCATGGTGAATCAACCTGAACAGTTTTGTAATACTGATGACAATAAATGAATGGTGGTCAATACCTCACTCCCTTCTTTCATTTATTATATTAGTGTCACAGTAAGACACATTTTTCTTAGCTACCAGATGCCCACACGCCTGTCTCTCTTTTTATCACAGGAGGCTATGCTTTCAGGCTAAATAATATTCCATTGTAAAACTAAACATCCAAGTAGTAATGGGTGGAAATTATCTTCATGCAGTGTAACCAAATGATAATTTTCTGAGGGTGTTCAGTTTTACACAAATCCCTGAGATGTCAACATTAAGACTGGTTTTCCTTCTAGGGTAATCCATTGCACTGACCTTGTCATGCAGACGTATTTTATGGACCCCCAAATGCAACTTGAGAGCTGACGCAAATTGGAACATTGGGCACTCCAGCCATGAAATGTGCAGCACAATATGGGGGGTTGGCCTAGATGACCTTTAAAGGTCCCTTCCAACCCAAACTATTCTATGATTCTATGAAATCTAGGCTGCATTATTAATTTTTGCAACTAAATAGTCACATGTTTACTGTGAAGACATTGTTTTCTTGGGTCCCAGAAATATGAATCACAGAGGAATGGGGAAAAAAAGTGCAAGTTGTAGGGAAGTTGGGAAAGATGTCATACTTTCCAAAAAAAACCCCCAAAATGCTGCAAAATATTACACTCTCCATCAGCTACCACAGCCCTCCCAAATGCCTATTTGCCACCTCCCTTCTTTCTTTTAGAAGCCTTTTAGAGGTTTGCAAATGTTGTTAGTGACAAGTAAGCACTGTACTAGGAAGGAACTACTCTTCCCATTTATCCTGGATGTCTTGCTCATGACAGGAAGGGGTATCGAATCTTCACAGAAATTGAGTGAAATTACTAGCACGTTCCTGTCTGCTACTTATCACAAGTATAACATCAGCTAAGCAGATCTTCACTGATAAGTGTTAAGCCCTCCATTTGTCTTTCTGCTAAATTTTATGTAAAATTGGTATTTAAAGACACCCCCAGTTTTTAAAGAGACAATTGTTATGTGTGCGAAATTGTTTCTAGCCCTCAATAAAATCTTACCAGTGACCCCTTAGGACATTTTTTGATTTTCCATGAAATTAAAGGCTGTGGAGATGCCTACATATCTGAAATATAAATCCCACTAACAAGCACAGAAAAGAACGTTCAGTTCTTCTTGAGCTATTAGGAAATACTTGCATCCCACAAAAAAGGCAAAGCATTTACAAGGTAGTCAAAATTCAGACACCATGGGTGTTGAAGCCAAGCCCCTCCCTTCCTCAGTTCACGCACACACAAGCTGGCAGCCTCCCGTCACTTCCAAGCACAAAAGGAGCCGCTTCCCTCAAGCGCTCCCTGTGCAAATGGAAGTTTATCCTTCCACGTACCCAACCAGGTCCCCTCTCCCACTGCTCTCTGTACCCTGAAGGTGCTCAGCCCTTTCTGCTACTCCCATGCACTGAAATGACATGGCGTCTTCAAAAGGATCCTGTGAGAGAGCTCTTCTTCAAGGGGAAAAACAAAACACACCAACTGCCCCATGCAAACTGCCCCCACCTCCACCTCCCTCTCTGAGGCACAGAGCGGCTGGCAGAAATCGGGCTTTCACGGCAGAAGGGGAGGAGAAGGGGGCTGGATGGCAGGAGCCAGGAGGACGGCTGCTGCCTCAGCCTCCCGCCCGCAGGCATCTCTGCCCTTTGCAATCCAGTCTGCCCCACAGGCAGCAAAGCCACGTCTCACTCTGCCCATTCAGGCCCACCGAAGCTGACTGCTGGGCGGCATTTGCAGTTTCACTACGGAGAAGCCCTCAGATAACTGATTTGGTCTCTCTCAGGCCATATCAGCTAAAAGGGCAATAATACTCGTGTGCATTCAATTGCAAAAGATGCTGGTAAAAGGGAGGCAACAATAAAGGACGTAATTTCACCATACAGCAATAAGTGTGACAAATTAAGGTCATGGCATGGGAGACAATTCTGACTGTATTTCACCCTGATCCCTCCAGCCGTGGCTTTGTGGCGCTCACCAAAATAAGCCTCTTTAGCACCTCTTGCAATGGTAGTGGCGGTTTCGCTCCAGAGACCACAGGTCTGGATCCTCGGAGCATGGATTAAACACTGTCAAACACTATTCCCTTCAATTCAACTCCCATTTCTTACTTTAATCTATAACATTGCCCACACCCTTAAGTGGCTACTTCCATTCACCGTGCATTTTAGTGAAAGTGCTATAGATAAACTGATTGTACAAACTGTTTGTGAACATTCAGTAAAGATGGCAAAGCCCTGCAGGGCCTCTCATAGGATCCTGTATAAGACACCACATCGCTTCAAGACAAACTTAGGACTAAAACTTCATTTAATTTGCTTCTGCCCAGTAACAAGCAATACTAGTGTTGGGAAAAAGCAAATTACATGACAGTATGAATGCTTACTCACACAATGTTATAAATTCTAAATGGCCAATCTGCAAACATAAGCACTCGCAACTTACTTTCTGATATAAGATCACAAGCAATTTCTCTGAAATTCATAAATTTGAGATCAAACTTGACCCGGTTTCCTTGTATTCCCCAGTTGAACTGCAGACTTCATAGGACGGCAGCCAAGAAGAATCCCCTCTAATTCCCCATTAGTCTTTCTTTCCAAAGTCAATTTCTGGTCCAGCTTGCAAGTCTGTCTCACTGCATACGTACCGGCAAGAGAGTAGTCACTTTTCCATGCAAATTTTCTGTGTAAAAATCATTGTCCTGTAGAAGTATCAGTGTTTTTAATATCATGTTCTCACCAATGAGTCTACAAAGCTATGGGACAATAATTAGAAATCTTTCTTATGTAGGCAAAACCACAAAGGCCACATTCTTCCTATTACTCACTACCTCCTGTTTACCAAAATACAATTGAAAGTCATCCACTTATCTCAGGAACAGAGAATAATTTAATGAACTTTTCCCAGGCACCCACATTTGAGAGAGTTTACAACAGAAAGACCTCATTCTAGCCAGCTCAGCGGCATGCATTTTTATGTCATGTATTCACAGCCACAATACTAATATTTAGTGATAGTAATACTCAGGATGCAATCCTTTTCATACAAATCCTCCATATTAACATATAGAGCTCAAAAGAGCTCTTCTTGCAAGCTTTCCTGAAACAACAGAAGACACTGTCAGCATGGTATTATTTTTTTCACGTCCTTCTATGTGCATTAAAAGAATCAACATTTTACCATGTTTCTCCATATGTCCTCAGGAGAAGCCCTCCCAGTTGCCCAACAGAACTAACATCGATGCCAGGGAAAAAAATAAATCTTTTGCTTTAAAGTCAGACCATTAGTGTCTATTTCTGAAATGAGACAGAACAAATCTTTTATAACAGCTTGTATTTCAGGAATCTGGGGCTTAAAATACACTTACCTATCACACACAGGAACCCTGGTGAAGTTACCGGCTTTTTAGTGCAATCTAGAATATTGCAGTGTTGTCATCTTTTTTTTTTTTTTTTTAAATCAGATTTGCTGCCCAAATAACCTGCAGAAATGGACATGCTCTGTTATTCACCTCTGCCTGTAGCAGCTCTGCCATCTGGCACTAGCAAGGATTTATCTAAAAAGTAAACGTGAATTAAGGATCATGAACCCACTCCTTTTAAACTGTGTTTCACCTGAACACAGAAGGTCAATTCACAGCCATGTGAGACACCAAACCTACCTATTCATTACCGTTTATTTAAGCCCGCACGGCAGACTCAGAGGTACTCTGCTGCTTTAAAAGATGAAGCATCAAACTGAAACGAAAACTGAGCTAATCCCAGATTTCTGCGTCCCTATAAAATACAAGGAGAATTCAGCACAGAAATAACGTACCATCGCAGTCCAGACCATCATCTCATTTAACCAGAGCAAAATGAACTATACTCATCCTTACACTGGCTCCAACTCCAGAGCAGCGCAGGGGGATTATAGTCATGAAGGACTAGTCAAGTGGAAACTCAGACCCTGAAGGCAAATGAAAGGACCATCATTGCTATATTCACAGTATAGGCTGCACCCTTCACTCTTTACTTAAACTAGCACATGCTCAAGAATACACAAAGGTTTCAACAGGCAAAAATTGAGACTGTGACTTTTCCTGTGTGATACAAAACCTCACGCAATGCAATGAGGTGGGAGCCCCTCTAACAGTTTGGGCCTCCCAGGGCAAACAGGACGTGTTCACCGCCTCCCTCTGTGTCCCCCTGCTTGAACTGCTCCAAGATTAAGCGAAGAGCTTTTCAGGACACAGTATAAACAAAGATTTAACAGTGCTTCCCCCTTCCTCTTTAAAACCAGGCAAAAAATCTAATCCGAACAAGAAGACTTATTCAGAAAACAGGAAAAGGGACAAAGCAGATGCCCTCTAGATGCATACACATATACAAATAAAAGACCCTCAAAACAACTGATGTAAAAATTGTCATTTCTAAAAATTACACAAATAAAAAGATGAGTTCTCCAACAAACAAGATGGTTCAGTATTGCAAACAGTGCTATTCATACTGCTCACATGCAAAGATTTTATTCCAATATAACTCCAGTTTCCAGGGGCTTATTTCTAATATGCAAAAAAAGAAACAAAAACTTGTAAAAAAACCAACTCAAACTTTTTCCCTCCCTCCTTTTCAAATCTAATTTGAAAACAGAAATGCTGTGCTGTTCTGTGACACAAGGACATACTACACAAACACCGATATACTGCTGCTTTTTCATATACTGCAGAGTCCTCTTTCAGGAAGCCTAATGTCAAGTAGCAAATCATCATAGAAAATATGGCAACCATTTTTTGTGGGGGGGGGGGGAAATCATTATTCAGTACATGGACGATCTTCTACTCTGTGTAAAACTCAGCATCTGATACAGCAGTGTTCCAGTTTGGGTTGATCATTAGGTAAAACTGTAATACAACCAAAAAATCACCCATATTACAGATGATTCACGTAAATCCATTTCAGTAACATGACTGGATTTCCCCTAAGTTCTTCACTAGCCATTTAGCAAGGCTAGCTATAAATCATTGCTGACGTAGCTTTTGTGTAAAATAAGAGAGTAAATGCTTCCTCCCACTAAAGGTCTCAGAGCTTCAAGAATTTTGGAGAAATGCTTTATTTTCTCCATGCCCCTCATTTCTCCACTTACTACCCACAGCAACAGCTGTGTTTCCTGCAGAGTCATTTCCCCCTACCACAGCAAGGAGAGGTAGAACAGGATGCACAAGGACGATGCCACTGCCCATTTCGAAACTTCTGCTCAAGGACTGAGGAAGCAGAACATGTAAGAGATCAGAGCCAATCCAGCAGCATTGCTTCCCAAGTGCCAGGAAAGCAGATGAAGGGCTCAGAATAACGTGGTTAGGGCATGGCCACAAAGGAAGCCACAGAAAAAAGCAGCAGGTTTTACAAAGGAAGAAACAAATAAAAGGACAGCTGAACACCCCACCTGTCGTTCTCAACACAAGCGGCACAGGAGCAAAAGGGAAGAGCTGAATTACATGAGCTTTGCAGCTTTGCATCATTTAAGGTTTGCCTAAATGGAAAACCTACCAAGGGGAGAGAATCATTAATCAGGTTACAGCAGAGCAGCTGAAGTGAGAATCAAAAAAGGGGGCTTAAATTTCAGCAGGAAGTCCACAAAAGCTTCAGTGAGGGCAGAGATAACAAAACATGGCTCTAGAGTAATGCAGAGACGAGAAAACCAGCCATGCAAGTACCGGTGATGTCCTGTAGGTTAGGAACAGGAGGGGAGAAGAGTGAGCTGGGATCTTCTGCTTGTGTTCACTGGAGATAAATCTTTACTACAGAAAAGAAAGGCCAAGGAGATCATGAACTCTCACACTTCAACCCCTGCCAAAAGTACAGGTGAAATGGTCCCAACAGCTTCTGCCATTTGTTGCCTTTACAGCCTGATGCAAAGCCAACTTAAAGCAACAAAAACCAACTTTCAGGGTGCCTAGAGGGCAGACTTTGACAAGCCCTATTATACTTATTACAAAATCCCTGCATAGAAGGATCAAATGCAGCTGCTTCCTTCCCACTTACCACAAAGTTATGATCACTTCCTTGCACAAATCTCTCCTACCTTGGATATTTACGTTTTAGTTGTGACTTGTTAATATATCCAAAAGAAGGCATGTAATTATCAAGATAGTATCAAAACAAACAGCACTAAAATTGCTTTAGTTCTTCCCAGAAGCTTTCCAACTCACATAAAGCAAACTGCCTAGCTATCTTGTGAGGCTGGGCTTTTTGTTCTTTTTCAGCTGATGCTCTTTTTCACTTAGTGGCATTCCAGCGGCAGACAGAGGGACATAGCAGGCAGCACGAGAACGAGATGAATCGGAGGGAGTTCTCTCTGGTGGTCAGCACTTGCACAAAGAGTTTATGGACAAGTAGGATGGAGAGGCTGTCTTCAGGGCTGTGTTGACTCAGGGGCTGTCATCCTGTCTTTCAGATGTTAAGCATGTTCTTGAAATTTCTTTTCAAAATGTTAACTGTTAATTATTTAACTGCACCCACAATGCATCAATAAAGAAATTATGTAAACTCCATTGAAGATAATTGAGTTTTATTATAATAAATTATTTGTTCTGGTTTGACATAATACAGAATTCGTACTCTAAATGCATACATAAAGGCAGACACGAAGGCAAACACAACTCTGACACACAATCTCAGAAAACAATAATTCAGATACAAATCAGTGGAAAAAATTAAGACTGTAAAGACTGTTTTATTTGGACTTGCTTGGATTTGGGAGGGGAAGGAAAGACTGCCATGTGCTAGAACTTTGTTAGCGAGTACTCCTAAAACCAACCCCAACATTGTTTAAAGTAGCTTGCATTTATAATGCTGTAACATGAGAAATATTTTATATCAGAAACATAAATCATTAAAATTAGTCACCAAAATTTTGCTCTGGGAGATGGGTGTCCATGAGTGACATTGTTTTAAAAGCTTCTCTCACCCTATAGTTTTCTGAGTTGGATGCCACAAGAAGTGTAAAGATACTACAAATGCACTAACAAACCTTACTTTCCGTTTTATTAAGAAACCTAATCTTTTTTAAAAGAGGAAGTAACACCAAATCTAGTTAATTCATAGCAATGAAAACACTGGGCATCAGCAAATGCTATAAATTAGCAAATAGAAGAAGAACCTAAAGTATGCTGTCGTTTTTAAATGACCTTACTACAGCACCATATTTCTTTGACAGGAGAAGACAGTGGTTATTTATATGTAAATTCTACAAGGAAATGAGTGGTAGTTTCAAGCAGCTGAAAGTAAGCTAGTAAATGATCAGTTTTCAAAAACATCCTCATTCTCTCATTCTGAAAATAATACACAGAAGTGACCAGGCTCCCTTGTTACTAACAGCAGCTGCCAACCTCACTGTAAGATGCACTTTAAAAGGACACTGCCTTGCAAATCCAAAATAAATGGGGGGGCGGGGAAGGGAAAAAAAAAAAGGAAAGGAAAGAAAAGAAAAAAGAAATTAAGATAAATTCATTATTGCAGTTCAAAAACAGAGTCCCTAACTTAGAAAATCTCATGTGGGGAGTACAGCAAAGGCTGAAGACTCAGTGGATTCCACATGAGGATAATTAGCGATTCCAGTCTAGACTACATTAAAATTATAGCACCAGAGTGAATAAAATAGCAGCAAAGCCACTACAAAAAACTGTTTTACCCACTCTTCATATGTCAACACTAACTAGAATATGTCCCACTTTTTGCATATAACCAATTGTCAGGACAGGACATGTATATATACATGAGCTTTTAGTGGCACAAAATGAAAACCACCCCAATATCTGGAAGTATCATTTAAAGTATTTGAAGAAACTGTTTACATCCAGGCACTGCACGGATCACAGCGTGCACACACTCCCAGCCTGAATGCTGAAGGCAAAACAACACTGTGATTCTAAAGGTAAACAATTATTTTGCTATTTCTAATGCCACTGTTTTTTATTCTATTAACACAGAAATTCAGAAGTCAGTAAATTTAGTTTTAAGCAAGAACTACAGAAATTGCAGTGCTCTCCAAAGAACAGAGGGCTGCTTAAAAACTAGTTGTTTTCCTTGCCCTACCATCTAGCAGCACTTTTTCTTCGAAAGAGGTCTCCTGTCCTTAACATGGCTGCCATGCCTTACATAACATCAATGAATGAGAATATAGTTATTTTGTTTCCTAGGACATGCACTGCCCATTAGCCATATGATTCTCCATATGGCACTGCAAACAGTTGAGACAAAGCTTTGCAGCAACGCAGCTCCAAAGATCAGCATCCTCCGAGAATAAGCAGCAGCAGAAAGAGACTCAGCCTTCACAAGCTCTAAATTCCCTTTCATATCTTTCTCTAGTAAATAACAGGCATTCTTACCTTAAGAAAACAATAATAACGGTGCTCAGTACAGCCTCCTCTGTTTCATCTGTGCTCGTAAAAAAAAATCTTGGCGCAACTGTCTGCTGCAGCAGGTAATCAATAATATAACCTGCTTCTTCTGTTGCCAGAGCTGCTCCATCTGAACGCTAGCTAACGTGAACACTGTCAGTGTGAGTCATACCAGTGACTCAGAGCAGATGCAGAGCTGCAGGAGGAGTTTAAGTTTCAGGGCTTCCTCTCGCTCGCTCGCTCCTGCTCTCTGTCGCACAGGCACGCACACACTCGGCGCCCGTGTGCGTCTGTCTGTGCCTGCAGACTGCCCCAGCTTTTTCTTCAGCAGCAAGTTTGATTTCACCCTCTACATAATCGTTTGGATTTTTTTTTTCCAGGATGGCAATTCTGCTTCTTTCTTTACTGTAAACACATTTACCTTGAATGCAAAAGCTTGCTCTGCAAGCCAGGTCAATACTACAAGGTATCTGTGGGCTCACACCTCTCATCAAGACTAGGGGAAGAACTCGAATACCCAAGGAAAGATTCTAAAACAAAAGTATTGAGTTAGGGCAATATCCATTTATTCGTAATAAGTTTATAGCAAAGTGTCTCTGATTTCATTAAGTACTCTGGGGCGGACAAATTTGGTCTCAAATGCAGTGAGATAAAAGAACCATAGGAAGGATTATGGGATGCACATGAGCAGAACACCAGTGTGCCTGACACCAGTTTAGCAGGGAGAAGTGCCTATAGGAAAAGAGCACAGCTGCATTATAGAGAGGAGCAGCACATTTGGGTTTAGGGTTGAATTCTGGCAGCCTCCCCCAGAGCTATCCATCCCACTAGGCACCGATCACCACAGTCAAAGAAACAATTTGATCACCTATTTATTTCCCAGGCCTGCCAGACTCCCCACCACATACAACTGAGAACAGGCATCATGAAGCCAAAGTTAGGCACTTAAAGCTAGACAGTGTTGATATGCATTGCTGTATTGATTACTCTTTATTTCCGAAAGGCACATTATACTAATATATAATACAGTTGCAGTGTTGAGCAAATCCAGCCTTCAAAAGAGGCAGATGAAGCCCTCTACTACTGAGCCAGCAGGTCAACCACATGGAAACAAATTATGGTGGGATGAATCAAGAGAGTATTGTCAAAAGAAGCTGCTGGCCCAAGGAACAATGCCATTAAAATGGGTAGACCTGCTTAACAGCCATTCATATAAACATCCCAGATAGTTTGGGAAAAAGGCACTTGGTTTATGTCAAAGCATTTACAGCAGAACATCGTTCCTCATCCTTAGCAAATGTCCAGCTGGCTATCACCCAGATAAACAGATTTGTGTGGAGATTTCTCATGTAAAAGCTAATACCAAAGCATGACTTTCATGGTTCTGTGGTTTTTGTCTTTTTAAAGAAGTCCTTCTTTTGCAAAGCCCAATCAAATGAAAGGTACACCCACCCATCCAATCCAAGTATGTGCATGGCACTGTTCAGTACTGTATCTGGTTGTTATTAAAGCCACTGAACAAACATCATACTATTGATGGCAAATGTTTACTCTCTCCATGTATCTCAAAGCAGCCAAGAACACTGGCTTGGCAGGGATCAAGAGATGAGAAGGAATCAAGCTGAGCAAAACAATCCTTGAAGCATGGTCATAGAAATAACATAAACAAGGGGGATAAAGAATAGCTGGTGTCTATGAAGATACACTGAACTAAACTCTTTCCCCTAAAACCACTAGTATTCTATCTATCACTTGGAAAATCTTGTGTTGAATCCCATCCTCTCCCCCAATTTACTAATGACAGTGAAGCTTTGCTCCTGTCAAGCTTTCAAGGCTTTATTTTCGTGTCTTAAATGGCTGAATAGGCAAAAGAATGCTAAAATCCACAGCATGCCTGGGGGAAAAAAAAGAACAGCAGCAGCAACAAAAAAGCAAACCAAGACCCCTGAGATTTTAAACAGGAAAACTAACAGCAAGGCCGTGGTCCAAGTGGCATCTATGACACAGGCAGGGAGGAAGACAAAACTGAAGACAAAACTGGAAGGTACTTCAAATGTCTGGGGGTTTTGGAGATTTTTTTGGGAGGTGGTGGTGGTGTTTTTTGTTTGTCTGGTTTTAAATGTATGGCACACAATTGCATATCTACATTCAATTTTGTGCTGCTATCCACCTAAAAGCATAGATTTGGATCAAAGAGGAGTCAAAGAAAAGAGCTGTTAGAGGCCTCAGAGATAAAACACACCAAGAGCAAGCATGCACTGTGTAAAATGCACATACTTGCCTCAGCTGCAAATGACCTCAGCTACAAATCAGAAGTGATCTAGCTGCTGTAGGTAGCAGTTCCGTGTTGCCTAATTTATCAGTCTCCTTAACTGGACCTTCTGCAGTAGAAAGGGTTTGGATCGTGGGTCTAAAAGTGCAAAAACCTGAAGCTTCTTACCCCAGCAGAGGTAAAACCCCAAAAACTTACACTGATGTGGATGAAATCTTGAAAAGGAATTTAGTACAGCCTGCTAAACTAAACACTGCTGCAAGAGATTTTGCATTAAAAGGCAGTGTAGACTATTATACACTCTTTAAGGACTAGAGACAATAGTTTTTCCTTTTTCTCCTTTAGGAAATAAGCAAGCAAAGGCTTTTCTATAGTACCTATTCAACACGGTACCCCAGAACATGGTAGGCTAAAGAATCCTGTTCCTCCTCATCATCTCCCTGTCTCTGGGAATTTGTTTGTTTGGGATTTTTTTTTTAAAAGTCATCATTACGGCAACAATGGTGGAAATGGTTTCCCACAGCCTCTTCCAGGTTGTCAGATTCCATAATAAGCTGCTTTCTCGTGAAAGCTCAGTCTACAGTCAGATTGTCCTCACTGAGAACACCAACCTCTACTCCTGTTCTTGAACTTTTTTTTCTTCTCAGCTATACTGTCCCAGGGGAGAAAAAAAAAAAAAAAGCATTCATTTTCTTCAAGGACAGAGCTGGCTCCCAATGCAATAGAGTAACAGAAGCACACTGAGAACCACTGCCAGTATCCACAGTGATGCCTCCCCTCCTCCTTCCCCCTTCCCCCTCCTAGCCTTCCAGTCATCCTTCCATCAGCTGCATACTCTGCTGCATCCTAATGTTTTGTAGCCTTGTTTTTCTGAGCCCTGTGGAAAGGTGGGAGTTCAGAGATACTAATTTTTAAGGAGCACTGACACACGTTTTCAAGACGAAAAGCAGAGCTCATTTTCTGAACAGGCTCACACTCCTTTTATCGTTGTTATGGGCATTACAGTACTTTCCAAAGGTCCGCACCAGTGAGCAACCACACATGGAGGTGAGCATTATGCACACACACACAGCAGAAGAGACCACTGCAGGAGCACATATTTTGAAAAGACATATAGGCAAAAAGTTGAGAAGAGAAATATTTTTTACATCATCTTACAAAGCACAGCTAACTGACTTGACCAAGGTTGTTCCACATGTCCACATCAAAGCCAAATGCAGAAACTAGATTTCAGTGTCTTGCTCACTAGACCATCAGACTTCGCTTTCAGTGCATCTCAGTAGTAGGTTCATTTCTTCCAGCTAAGTACCTTTCATAGGTATTTTGATATGCTATGACAAAAGCACTGTTCGCTTCTCAGGAAAATTAAAGCTCCTGCTGGGAAAAGCATCAGCACCAGAAACTTTATCCTGCACAGAAAATGAGCAGAGGAAGCCACACATGAAAGCAGAGCTTTAGTGATTGGATATGGGAGGAAGGAAGGGGATGCACTTATTCATCACATTTATCTCAAGGCTTCTGAAGATAAATAACAGGACACATTACAGCGGTTGAACTTTTTACTGTCACTACATCATCCACCAATGTCTCAGTAGCATCTCGCACCCATCTCTACAAAAGCAGTTAGCAAAGCAACCTGCAGGAGGCTGTGGGAAACCGTTTCCACCACACCACACAAATACATCTCTTCACTGAGATCACCTCCTCAAGTTACTGCTATAGCTATGACCCAAGTAAAATATATTTTTTATTTCTCTCATAACAATCCAAAGTGACATATCCTGCACTGGAAACAGACTATAAAGTGCCAAGCTGCCTGTAACACACTGCACGCAGATCTCAGAGGGAAGTACTTCTGCGCATCTAGTGAAAATGCACAAGACGACCTAAATGCCCATTTCCTCTTTATGGTCTGTTCTCAGCAGATGAAACAAGAGACTCTGAGAGACTAAGATCAGAGAAATCAGCCAAAACAAGACAAGAAAAATATATCTCATAGCAACAAAGATGTACTGACCAGATGAGAGACTAGTTTACAGACACTGCTGCGGCTCCTGCGTATGCAAGACATTGATACATCTACTGCATGCAAAGGCTTGCTTGGATAAGGAGGACTCCCCAGATTGCACTTGATGTCAGCATAGGATCAGCTGATCTTTTGGCAGCTGGCCTGCTCTTATCTATCCACTTCTGTTCTCTTTTTCTCTTTAATGTCAACATCTGCCCATGTTTTGCACTGACAGAAAAGGTCAGCAAGATCCTAATGGTACATCAAACCTGATAATAATAAGTGATGCACCATTTGCAATTACTGCGTGCCCAATCTCACTCCCCTTATATTCAGAGCTCTGCTTTTTCCTAAAAAAACCTATACAGTGCAAGTGCGGAAGCATCTGTAATCTCAAATCTTACGTACATGCCGTAGAGATCACTTTGGATAACAGAGAAAGCATCTCAGAAAATACCTGGTCTCTCCAGGCTGTTCTATCAACAAGACACAAATTTCTTATTCCAAACAATCTTTATTTTTCTCTACAACACACAACTACCTCTCTGTTTCAAACCACTGTGCCCCATTTTCTGCACTCATACAATAATTTCAATTGAATATTGATCTGTGAATCCTAACAAAAGAGACACCCAAACCCAGATGTAAACTCATTTTGAGGCAAGCATATGTTACTGCGTGACTTAAACATCATGGTTCCTTGCATTGTCTAACAAAATGCTATACTCTGGTGGGAATTGTCTACAGCCATTCATTTTGCTCATTCAATACACTCTATACATTTTCTGAGTGACTTTTTTCCTGTTGTCTTCACAATGCAGGACTTGCAGATCTCATGCTGGTCTTCATGACCTATGACTGGTACGTTCTTCAAATGCCTCAGAAAGAACAATTGTCAATGCTGGAGAAAGTCGATGCAAAGACTTATTGTTTTCTCAGTACCATCTGCTGCACTGGGTAAACTAAATAAAAAAATAGTAAAACTGAATGTAAATCTGGACAATTTTGATGACTATTCTGCAACATTTCTTATAAAATTTACTCCTCGTGCATGAAGAAAGAACAGCTGTAATGGAAGACTTCTGTGTTTGCACAAAAGATTTCTAATGCTTTGTCTTGTTTTCTCAACTAATCTGTACTCCTTTGCAAGTTAACCAGCTGCTACTTTTAGCAGGGAAATAATTTTCTGATATGTTCCTCATTCGTAAGGTCATGAAAAGGAACTGCCTACCTAAACACGTTTAAGGGCCTCGTTCTCTTATTCCTATTCTTGGCATTCTTTGCCTTTGCCATGCAAAAAAAGTCCTCTTGTTAGTATAGTGTAATACAGCACTTCACAAAAAGCTAAGAGGGGCCCCAAATGTATGTTGACCAGTAAAAGATCTAATAAAAAGAAAAGCTGTAGTTAAACCATTTTTCTTCTTTCTCTCTCAAAATTCTTTACTTCTTCTTTCAAAATAAATTATGTAACAACCCAATCAGAAAGAGTTATCTACAAGCTCACAAATCTTAAGTCGCTGCGTGTCAATCCAACCTTTATTTGTGGTGCGCTGTAAATTATTCCCCAGATTAATGCCACCAAATATCAATGGGACCATTCGAAGATTTAGGTATTGTACACATTGGATTGTGTATCAGAATTCAGACCAGTGGGAGCCCAAGGTGGAAAAGCTTATTAAAAGTGTTGATAATGGAAGTGTTTCGTTCATGATTAATTTAAATTTTGACATTCAGAACTTAATTGACTTCAGATCATTTGGGATTTTTCCTAAAATTAGGCCATGGAAAAGGCTCACAAAAAGTAGCACCTCAGTGTTTTTAATGTGGTTTCAAAAAATCTTAATGTCAAAGGCTACATGTCTTATTCTAAGAACAGTCAACTACAAACCAGCAAACCTACACAGATAATAAGAGAAGGCAAAGAATAAAAAAAAAAAAAAAAAAAAAAAGAATAGGTTCAGAATCTCCTTATTAAATAAACCATTTTCTTTTTCTTCAGGTACATAAAAATACAGACTGCCCCAAACAGACCCCTGTGCACCATTTGCTGGCACTTCCACCAGTTATGACATCTTTTTCCATGTATCTGTTGGAAGATCAGGTGGTATATCAGAGCTGTGAGTGGTTGCTTTGGGTTTTTTTAATCAGTTTCATTTGTTTATGTATAATCCAGAAGTATGCATTGATATACTGCTATATATATTTCTAGATTATTTTCACTTCCTAGTATCGTAAAAGGTCTCATTGCATGGGATGTCTTGGGGACTAAAGGGAGACCAGAGATTACAGATGTTTGCATCATATAGTGGTTTGGGAAAAGACTTTGAGTCCTTGAATTTAAAGGGAATTAGACTGGGCAGATAATCATTGAAGACACTGCATCATTTGATTATCAGGTTTAATGCATTATTAGAGTCTCATCAACCTTCTCTAACAATGTTTGTGTGTATTAAGGAAGCATGATTAAGGAATTATGATTAAATGGAAAACATTGGTAACTGTGCTACTTAAAGGTAATTTTTTGACATCTATATCCTATGATTCTACAAAGCCTTCATCCCTCAGTTTCCCATCAAATGTACGGCATATATTCATTCAGTTGTTGAATGGATCCATCTAAGTCACCAAACAATTCCAGGTATGAAGAAAAGTGATGTGCATAGCTCCACATAAAACCTCTTGTTTATAGTTCAGTTCCACCAGCCTAAACTGGTAAGATTACTGGCATCAGCCTTTTATATTATAAAGGCAGTAAAACATATATTTTCTATTACCCTGCCCTCCCCTACTTCGACCTTCTTCTGTCTGTGATGTACTTCAGCTGTCTGGAATTGATGGCTACTCCTGCACCTGCCTGATGAGGCTCGCAGTGGTCACACACCACTGGTCCTGCAGCCCTGCACCACTGGGAGCTGCAGCTGTCCTTCCCAGCCTTGCCTGGGCCACAGACCCAAGGTTTCTTTGACATGGAGATTAGTTTGGTGAAAAACACAGGTCTGTTGGCATGCGTTTTGCATCTGAGACAGAGACAACGTGTGTACCCAGAGATCTGAGAAAGAACAGGTCATGTTATCCTCATTACCTGTTCTCCAGATCACCTCACAGTTTTTAACCCAAAACAGAGGAAGGCAAGGTTTCCCTCCTCCTCAGCTCATCAGTTCTGGGTTTTTTGGGGGGCGGGGGACTGGATGGTTGTGTTTTGTTGTTTTGGGTTTTTTTCAAATGGAAGAATAAAGCAGATAGAGTCTGAGGCTGAGAGGCACAAGTTTCTAGGGCCCACCTCACTTAGCTTGTAATGATTTTATTCATTACTTGCCTGACATTACCCAAAGAGTCTTGGGAACTGAATCTTAAGCTCTGATTAGTGCACTAAATATTGCACAAGCTTTCTTTCGAGGTATTATTAAGTAATTTTGGGATAATGCTTAGTTTTGGAAGGAAGATATCCATTTATCCCCCATTCAAATCTTGTGAGGTTGATTCTAATCAATGTAGAACTGTTTAAAGAACTATTTAATAAATGACAGTCACATTTCTAGAAAGGTGAACTCCAAAATACATTCACTTTTGCAAGCTGAGGATTTCAAACGCTCATGAAATCATTTTAGAGATAAAGAAGACATACTGGAAAGAGCTGGCTATAAATACGAAATCACCAATACAGGCGTAAGTCAGCAAGAGCCATAAAGACAGGTAGTGTAAAAATACTTTATCGATTGCTGTAGTCCAAAATAGCATTAATTCTCTGTTAATTTCTCTTGGGAAAAACAATTCTAATAACCCTCCATGAAAGGGCTTCTGAAGTAGAATACAGTTTATTAATCTTTGCTGATTATATCAAGATTGAACAGAGACACCAAGCTGAGCAAAGAGAAAGAAGACAGAGCATTTATCTGTGTCAGTGCTTCAACACAATCCGAATAAGAAATTCTCTAATACAAAGAATAGTAATTTACAGCTTCAGAACCATCCATTTCGCCTGAGAAGCACTGAACTATCTCCAGCTTGGTTAACTACTGCACAGTACTGGTTCAGTGAGGAAATCACAAGGGCAAATACCAGCACGGAGCTGCAGTTGCCTTGAGCCATGCAGAGCAGAGTATGGAAACTATGGGATCCACACCCATAACTATGGAAGGACTCTTAAAATACACAGGCTGTAATTCAGTGTAACAGCTGTAGTTAAGATGGAAAAGGAAACAGACACATTAAAATTAAAGGAAGACAAGTAAAAGCTATCCTCACATTAAACCAGTTTCAAAAGTATGGGTGTCTTTCTTTTCACAGTGGGTCTAAAAAAAGGGTAATATGCAAGCAGCACCTGTTAGGCAGTGTTTCTAAATAGCCTGCCTTTTTTAGGAATTCATATAATAGGCTGAAACCACACAAATACTGGCCAAACACTATTTCAAAAGGACCTGATGCTTTGTCAGCTTCATATAAATGAGCATAAAGTTTACTTTTATAGACCGTAATTTAGATAGCAGCTAATCAGTACAAGCCTTTTTTTGTACAAAAATGGTGCACATTTCTTCTACCCACTCTTTCCCCCCCCAGTTCTTCCTCGCCAAAAATAATTGATTGCAGGTTCAAAAAATATCATGGAGACCTGCCTGAGCTTTTTTACAAATAGTAACAAACTTTGCATGAAATTGGTAGCAATTATAGCTTATGTAAGAGAGTGAGAAGGAAATAATAATTTTTTAACCTGCATAAAAAGCTTTCCACACAGGAAAGCAAGATATTTTTGGTATCTTACTTGTGATCTTTTGGTTTGTTTGTTTTTAAGAAAAGCCTTTTCAGCTTTATTACTCCCATGTTTCATATCACTATGGGCTAAAAACCTGTAATTTAGGTACTAAAAAGAGGAAATGCATTGTCTGTAGAGTTAAGTTTTTCATTGAAAAATCTCCCATTAAGGGAAAAAAAAGGAAAAGGAAAAGGAAAAGTGGGAACTTCAAAAATTTCATTAAAGAAACAAATCTATTGATTCCTCCTACAGATGCAGCCTGCTAACCAGGAATAAAGGAATATTTAAGAACATAAATTAAAAAGTCGTGGCTTAAACTTCTGTAATGCCTCTGATCTCTTTAATAGGTTGAAAATTACTACAATCCATGCATATCCCTTATAGGCAATGTGGAGGCTGAAGAGACTATATTAACAAGAACGTCCAGAAGAGTCAGAAAATGCACTGAATTCCCTACTTTCTCAGAAACAAGACAGGCAGAGTGTGATTCAGAGCACCTAAGCTAAGCAGGGGCTAAGTTGCTAACTTAGGTGTCAGGAATCACCTCTCTGAAGGCACTCACTTCCCTCTAAAACCACAGAGGGGATTGAAGTCTGCTGGTGCTAATATGTCCCGATCAGGCCTACCAACAAATAAAAACATCCGCAGAAGATATACAGAAATGTTGCAGCGGCTTAAGTGCTACAGTTAAACAGGGAGACTATCCAGTAAAAGCAGAGCTCAAAATAGAACATAGATGAGAAGAATTTGGGTGTGAGGTATGAGATGTTTTTAGAAGATGACAGACAGAAACAGAGGAAATGTCAGAGCTGGGGAATCAAGACTCTCAGCAAAGTAAAGATTGATGTTACCATCAAGAGGATACGAGTTCCAGTTAATATACCAACCTGAGAGCAATTGCTAGCATATGGTCTTGAAAGGAGAGAAGTTAATGGCACTGTGATGGCTTGCTAATGGGGCAAACTGGTTTAGAGAACGGGAAATGGAGAAGTGATGGCAAAGTCATCTTGGGGGAAAGCATGGCAGGGCAAGTCAAACAGCACAGTTAACTGTATGATGGAGAAAGACCCAAGGAGGTGGAGTCAGGAGAGGAGTGATTCAGGCAGAGACACAGGCACACATTTGTAAGCTGCAAGAGTGAGCTGCCTGACTGACAGGCTGCACAGAAGCAAACACAGGAAAACGAGATGCCTGGGGAAGCTGTGACAGTAAAGGGAGAGAGAGGAGACAAAAGGACTTGGGAAGAGATCATCAGGAAAGCTTTATAAAAGTATTATTTGGCAAGAAAAACAATGTTTGTCAAGTCTCTGGAAAAAAAACCGAAACTTTTTTCAGCTCTGTTTCCCCTGTTTTGAATTTAGGCAGAAGAGTTTTAAGGCTGTTAAGACTTTGGCTGTACTTAACTGCGCTTATTCACAGCGGTAGGGCCTCTTCCACTGACACAGGTGTCTGAAGGGCCATGCAGACCTCTGCAGGTTTCAGTCTGGAAAAAGGTCCTAATCACATCTTGACCAAAGGCATTTTCCAATGTGAACCTATCACTCCCTGAAAGTTCAAGTCTGACTGGCAGCAACCCGAGTAAGACACTAAACCATACAACTCCATTATCAGAGGCTTCAAAAGTCATTCCCTGACTCAAGCCTCCCTTGTTCAGTGGACTAACCATTTACCATCACGCAAAAAATTATTCCATCAAAGCAAGTGCTACTTAACATGAAGTATTTAAGGTTTGCTTAGCCTCTTTAAGGCAATAAAGGCAATAATAATGAATAAAGGGAAAGCAATACCATGCAAGTTTCCACCGCTTCATGGACCACAGATCAGAAACTCCTGGTCTGCCATTAAGCAATGCTCAAAGGTTTGGCTACTGAAGCTGCAACACAGAGCTATGCAAATCCTCCGTGATTGCTAAGCATGCTGTAGCTCAGTTACACAAAACACATGACACGTTGAGCTTGGATGCTGTTTTGGGCCACCCGTCCCTGAAACTCCTGGGCTTTTGGCTCATGACAGAAATACGCCTTTATAGTCACTACAGCTTTCTCCAAGTGTCACATTGCCGATTGGCTCTAGTGCCATTTTTCAGAACTGTGTGGCACTGACAGAAAAACCAACAAGAAGAAAAATACTAGTAACTCCAGAAGAACTGCTGTGCAGAGCCTCCACAGGATATTTTACTGCACAGGCTGCAGGCCTGGAAAGGTACCATGGCAGGTTTGGCCTCTAATACTGCAGAAGCCACACATCCACAGAAAATGAAAAAATGGTACTGCAAAGTTTAAGCTTCCTATGATACTCTATTGCCAACACCCTGAAATTTATAACACAGCTGCCTGAAGCAGTTGCCTTTCATTGTCCTCTTTAAGTCCACACACTCCTTTTTGTACTATAAGGAGGAGCTATCAAGTACAGGCTCTTCTTGAGGAGATGGATGACACACAGGAGGAACGGATAACTAACAAGACCACTTCTTTACATCTTGGAAGTTTCAGAGGCTGCTCATCCTCCTTTTTCCTCAGAAATCTCTTACTCGTCAGTTTTCTCACAGTACAAAGAGCAGTGGAGGGAGGTGAGGAAAAGGTAGGTAGAGAGAGAGCAGTATTATGGTATTCCAGTCTCAGCCTAGTTTCTAAAAACTAAAGGCAGTAACAGCTGAAGTACAAGACAAATCTGGTTTAGATGCAGCATTGTGGAGAATAAAGCACCAGTCAGAATGAAAAACTGTCTTTAGCTCACATAACACTCAACATACCCCAATTTGTGTTGCAAAGCAGACCAGCCCTAGTTTTTCAAAATGGCCTAAAATTAATCCCAGCAAAACATGAGCCACTGGATAGCATCCTTAGCATACAATTTGGGAGAGCACTGAGAGCAGCTGGTGCAGAGCAGGATGTCTCTAAGCTAATCTCTAAACTGCTGTCAAGTCCCAGTGTGCTCCTACTATCATCTGCAAGCACAAAAATGAGACAATTCAGGAAATGACTGTTATTCCTTTTTCTCTCTCCTCAATCTCTCAAGCCTGAGAGCTAACAACCCTAATAAGAAAAAGAAAGAAAAAGAATAAAAAAGACAGAAACATTTTTTAGATAAGTAATTAAACTGGTATGTCTTATTTTAGACAGAGATTACACAGTTAAACATCCAAAGAGTATTCAATCTCCTGGAAAATTTTTATCATGTTGCCAGTTTGAATAAACAAAATATGATCTATTTTTGCAGCACACAGACTGACATATGGGTGCTAAAGAAGGGTGAGACTTGTACACTTGGGGCTGATTAAAGGTAATGCCCCACTCATGCACACATGCACCACAATCAAGCACTTACCTTTACTTGCAGGTGAAAACACAAAATCAATCAGCTAGTTTTTTAGTCATTTTGCTCTATTTTGCCAAGTCTATCTCCTTTGTCACCCTTCAAATGATTAAAACAGAGCTGCCACAAAGTCATTCAGACCTAATTACCTACTTCAAAGATAGGCCTATAGGCAGGTATAATTTTTAAAAGTAAAGGCAGGAACGGTTTTCTCCTGGCATTCTTTTAAGCAATGTAAAACTTGTGCCAAAGAAATAACTATTGTAGTTACAAGAAATCCTTTAATATATTTCTTGAAGACATGTCACTTAGAACATGAAGGTACACAGACTACAAAACTTGAATCCCTTTAGATTAAGTTCAGCAAATACAGAGAATACATTAAGATGACAGTACAGAAGTACAGACCTACCCATCTTACTGCACAGGTCCATATTCATCCACATGTGGCTTAATGCTGCACTGGGAGACTGAAGATCAAACCAAGGAAAGGTATGCTTGCAAAGAAAATTAAGGCATGTTTGCAAAGCAAATTAAGGCAGAAAAACACCTTAGGATGAAACTACTGGGAGAAGCATCATGTTGACAAGATACACCCTCTGTCATTGTGTTGTCCCAAGGCTGGGGCAGGGTCATAAGTTTTAAAGCAGCTGTGGACCTGTGCAGTGTATCAGGAATTATAAACTGTGTGATATTCAATGTTTTCCTTAAATGCCCAATTGCTAACATTGTAAGACTAGGTGAAAGTCTCAGGTCTGACTTCTAAAATTAAGTAACCATCACTGCAAATCTCTGCTCTTTCATGATTTAGCAGAGGGAAGTTTGAAGACATGAACCACAAAAGTTCAAGTGCTGGAACTCAGTTAGGACTTCCACCTCAGGATTATTTAAAACCTTGTCAATGTTTACACGTAGGTTGAATAGTGAGTTTTGACCACTGGCAGCAAGGCAGCTGCACCCAAACCAGCTTCCAGTTGCTTGGACTGGAATACTGCAGAAATACTTAGCCCAGGTTCAGTAGCAGAAAGGAGAATCCATGTTGTCACATGGATTATTCTGTTCCTTTTGAAATTCTGCTCCTTTTGAAAGGAAAGGGAGAGGAAATGCAGAAGAGCAGACACAGAGTAGCTGCCACAGGCAGCTGCTAGCTATCCTTCGTGAATTCATAGGAGACCCAGGAAACCTGCAGCCACAGCATTTCAGCCATGGGACCAGAAGAACCAGCTAGCCCAGTGAAAGACCATGACTTCTACTTGTCTGTTGTGAATCTCTTCAACAGGGCCATGACATCTGAAACAAGCTTGCATCTTGAGACATGAGAAAGTGAAGAACTCCTAACACTGCAACTTGCTCTTCACATGAAAATGCACGTGACAATTGAAACAGACATATAAAGACGTGCTCCTGCAGTCAGACTAGGGCCTAACCACAGAAATATGTTCTCTTTTTTTAAAATCCAGCAACCAAATAAAAGTAAGGCTTAGTTCAGTGTAGTAACGTTATAGTATTAACCTGTGTATGGGTGTTGTGGTTTAGGCCGAACCAGCAACAAAGCACCACATAGCTGCTTGCTCACTCCTCCCCCCGCCCCGGTGGGATGGGGAGGAGAAAATACAACGGAAGGCTCGAGGGTCGAGACCAGGACAGGAAGGGATCACTCACCAATTATGGTCACAGGCAAAACAGACTCAATTTGGGGAAAAAGAAATCAATTTAATTTGTTACCAATAAAATCAGAGTAGGATGATAAGGAATAGAACCATATCTTAACAACGCATCTTCCCCCCACCCCTCCCTTCTTCCTGGGCTCAGCTTTGCTCCTGATTCCTCTACCTCCTCCCTCCCAGCGGTGCAGGGGGATGGGAATGGGGGTTGTGGTCAGTTCGTCACACATTGTCTCTGCCGCTCCTTCCTCCTTGGGGGGAGGACTCCTCACACTCTTCCCCTGCTGAAGCGTGGGGTCCCTCTCACGGGGGTCAGCCCTCCACAAGCTTCTCCAGAGCAAGTCCTTTCCATGGGCTGCAGTCCTCCACAAACTGCCCCAGCGTGGGCTTTCCCATGGAGTCACGGCCTTCTCCGGGCCCAGCCACTTGCTCCAGTGTGGGGTCCTCCACGGGCTGCAGGGGAATCTCTGCTCCACCGTTAACCTCCATGGGCTGCAGGGGGACAGCCTGCCGCCTCACCACGGGCTGCAGGGGAATCTCTGCTCCGGCGCACCTCCTCCCTCTCCTTCTTCACCGACCTTGGTGTCTGCATGGCTGTTTCTCTCACATCCCACTCCTCTCTTCACTGTAGCTCTTCTTCTTCCTCCTCCTCCATCATCTTCTTCCTCCACCCTCTTTTTCAGCAGTCTTTTCCCCTTCTTAAATCTGTTATCACAGAGGCACTACCGCTGTCGCTGGTTGGCTCGGCCTTGGCCAGAGGCAGGTCCGGGTTGGAGCCAGGGAAGCTTCTAGCAGCTTCTCACAGGAGCCACCCCTGTAGCCCTTCTCCCGCTACACAAACCCAACACAATGGGGCAGAGTGAATTGCAGCTTATTCTTTCTAAAATATGTGATGCCTTTTAAAAGACTAGTAAGATTA
This sequence comes from Gymnogyps californianus, assembly GCF_018139145.2. NCBI lineage: Eukaryota > Metazoa > Chordata > Aves > Accipitriformes > Cathartidae > Gymnogyps > Gymnogyps californianus. The sequence continues at coordinate 72,508,308 of NC_059471.1, read as the reverse complement.
AGGGACTGATCAAGAATAGCAAATCTCAAAGAGCAGATACAACTAGTACTTTCTATCCAACCCAAATATTATTCTATAAAAACAACACTTTTAAAGCAGTTGCGGGTTTTTTTGGTTGGTTGGTCATTTTTTTTTTAAAGGCGTATTGGTTAGAATCAAAATAGCATAACACAATCTTAGACACATGAAAAGCACTGATGCAAAAGACAGAAATGCCATTCTTTAGCTCAGAAGACCTGCCTGTCACAATCAGATATTCTACATTTATGGCTATAAAGATAAAAGCTCAGGATCAAAGTACTGAAGTTATAACTTGTTAAACACATCAGCTGAACCACAGCAAACACAAAGCACAGTCACTTAGCTTAACTCACTCCACTGTGAACTACACAGATAAATAACCTTACATCTGCAGCGAGCTAAGAACATGCCTGCATAAGATTACTACTATATGCTGGCCTGTTAAACATCAGTAACAGGATAAGGAGTCTGGTCCTCAACTCACTGACGTGAATAGACAAAATCAGCCCAAATACATCTTTGACAAGCTAGATTGATTGCAGATCGAGGGCTGCTGAAGCCGTGCCGGAAGAACACCTTTTGACATGTCAGGCCATCCCCGCGAGAGACTGTTGCATGGTGAATATGATATAACAGTAACAAATGCAAAAGAAGTAAGGAGATAGGTCAGTCAAGGATAAAAATCAGGACTTATTACTCAGAGGTTTTCTTACGAAAATTATGATTGTTGTTCACTTCCACTAATCCACTACTAACACTAGGATCAGAGAGTTATCAAGATGACAGCTACGTAAATAAGGTGGAATTTTTCCCAATTAACAGTTCTGCAGACATATCAGTCATTCTTTGGGCTTCTCAAGTGGTTACGTTAAGTAAATTTCCTATGCTAAAAATTAGTAGATACTGAAATAAAAATCAGAGCAAGTACTGTGCTGACTTTTAACGTTATTTTAGGTAGTCTACACTGGACACCACCCTAAATTTTCTGTATGTCATCAATTCTAGCAATGTTTTTTTTGGCTCTTGGCAATGAACTTTTGCTTTTTCTTTTCCACAACCATGGAAAAAGTGAGCTAGTTCCCTCCATAAGGACAGTGCTTTTCTCTCAGAAGGACAGCACGAACATGAGACTTTCCCCTAACAAGACACAGGCACCTCCTGTGCATTGCTACATCGCAGGGTGCTCTCTGATCAATTACTTCTGCCCTCTGACTCTACAGCCACACATCCAGAAGCAAAGCCATCTCCCTTTCTCCCTCTAGTAACGCCCTTCAATATGTTTTTGAAAAATGCTCAAGGACAAACTGGTTTTCCCTATGGTTATAGGTAATTTCTTTAACAGAAGTTATTTAAAACACTGATTCCAGTCAGATAACTCCTTATTCTGCAAGTAACTTCACCGATGTCAGTAAAACCTACTCAGCACAAAAAAAGCACCAATGCTCGACTTCAAGCTGTTTTCAATATGTAGGACTGGGTGACACACAGGAAGAATTCAGTTTCCCAAGGCGGGAGTTTTGTGCCTCTGAGCACAGCTGCCAAACGAAGAGGAGAAATCCAATACACATTAGCAATCATGATTGTCTCAAGTGTCTTGTGCAAATTTGTCCCCTTTAGAAAATGGCTAGGAAGCACTAATCAATATCTATACATAACTCTGAATTGCTTCACTTTGTGTATGGCTGAAATATTCCATTTGGCAATGAATTAAAAAAAAAAAAAAAAGGCCAGAGAATCTGTGGGGACACAAAGCACATCAAAAGGAGAGATTAGCAAAACCTAACACATTTGTGATGCACATTTCTGGGTTTTTTTGACAGGTATAAACAAAAGTGACTGCAAAACTGGAGAACCTCTACTGTAAAATGTAGACTACTTAAGAAATCCTTCTTAGCAACTGTCTCCTTGTTTCATGCTTAATACAGGAAAACCACTTTAAATATTCTAGTGACACAAATTAAAAACATTAACAAAAAGCACTTAACTTTGCAGAGACCTCAGGTTCCTCTGACACATGTTGCCTTCAGATAGCAATCCCCAAGTCCCATCTGAAATCTGTCAGTGCTTTAGACCTCAACTTGCCTCTGGCTTGCACCTGTTATCCCCATAACCCTTCAGCAGAAAGAACTCATGCCACTAATATGTCATGCAATTTTTCACCTCTTTGCTACAAGACTTTCTAACGTGCCTACCTGTAGAAGCCCAAGCAACTTGGTTCAAGCCAGACTGGTGCTGGTTTCACCAGTAAAACCTGCAGAAAAAACAATCTGAGTCAGTCCTTCACTCCCATCCTACTTCCAACAGCAGGCTCACGTCCCTCAGAGTGCAGACTGGGTTGAAGCCCAGACAAATAGGAGTGTGCTTACAGCCTTTACAAAAACAGTAATACTGATGCAAACAAGCACATCCTGTTTCAGCTGGCTTCCAACAGTTACCTAAAAACCTCTTAACTTTGCTTAAACTACATTTAAGTACCAGCCTTGTATTTTGTCTTCCAATTAATCATTTCTCAGTTCCAAAGGTCTACAAGTAGAAAGGAGACACCGAAGCTAAAGCAGGGCTTCTCTATTCCCCAAAGAAGCAACATGCAGCCACCCCAACTCACCTGCAAGAGCTAAACCTTTCAGACTTTGTTGATGAACCAGAACATGATGTCATTTTGTTTAAAAGAAATTACTTTTTTCATCTAAAACCAAAGAGCTACAAGTTCTAGTAGTATTTCTGTTTTCTGTACATTGCTTGTTATCTTTCCTCATGTTTGCTTGTCCTATTTCAAACTTCTTGGGATTTACATTCCAGAAGGTAAGAACAGCTCAGTTTAAAATTACTTTCAGTGGTCCACTAGATTTTTTTTCATTTATGCACACTCTAAGAGAGAAATACACTTTTTAAAATAATTGTGAATGACATGTCCTCTGTCTGTTCACATGATTAATTACAAATTATTTCCTTCCTCCTCAGTCTGTTTCACTTTGAAGTTCTACCTTTGCAGGAGCAGTTATTACACAGTAAAATCATTCAGATGAGAAATTCAGGTAAAATGCAAATCCTGCAAAAAACCACTGTACTTAAAATAAAATAAACAGCAAAATGAGTATAAACAAGTACTATGACTTTTCATCATTCATAGCTATGGAGGTCTAAATGTACACTCTAAGGGTCAGATGTTCACTGTATACTTTCATTAGAGTGCATGGTTTTAGAGGCAGAAATGTAAGGTTACAGGACTGTGACTGAACACAAGAAGGTGGCCTTTTCCTGTACAACAGATGACATCTGCCTCCACCTAAAACTACAGCGAGTGTTGATCATGAGACTTTCAGGTTTAATTGCCTGTAACCACAAGCAGTACAAACCACAGTAGGAAGTCAGTTAATGAACTTGCAACAAATGTAACAATTGCTACCAAGACAAAATTATGAGGCTGTTTTAAGTAACAGTACTCCTTCCTTCCTGCATTACTTACATTTTCTCCTGCTACAAAAATTTAGAGATGCTTTTTTCACCTCCAGTGTCTAAGATTTTCACAGAAGTAAAGGTTTGATCCAACACCCACTGATGTCAGAGGAAGAGACAAATCAGACCATAAAGAGAGGGAAATATCCAGGTTGTAAAAGGCCTGTTCGACCAATTCAGTGTCTGGCTTCAGCCGTTTTTAATGACAGCAAGAAGAGCCAAGAACAAAGACTCCCTGAGCTGGAGACTTGGCAGGTATTATAAGCAAAGACGAGGATGGGTTTTGTGTAGTCTTCATTCTCTGTGTACTTACCATCATGAACTCCATTCACACACTGCGACCTATTTCAAAATAGAACTTGAAATTCTTTTTTAAAAAAGGAAAAAAAAAAAAAAGAAAAATATTGGAAAATACCACATCTCTTCATCCTATCTTCTGTTACCTACAAAAGTTTCTAGTGTTGTCCCTACTTACCTGAACATGCACCCTGTACAGTCATAAAGCCAAATTTAGGAGTTTGTGTGTATGTGTAATTTACATGCATGTGTAAGTTTGCATATTTGTAAATGTTTCTCACCCACCAATGTGTATACAAACACCTATTTCTGAGCAGAAAACCATCTACAGATGTCTCATTTATTTGCTCTCTCTGTGCCCCTAGCCAAAAAATAATAAATGTAGGTTCCCAGAACTTTATCTTAAGCAAATCTGTCATTATTAGGTCAAGTTCAAAGAGGAAAGCAGCCAACAGGTCAAAAGAAAATAACCCATAATATTTTGATTGGCCTTTTCATCGTTTTTGGTGAGCTCCTGAATAACACACTGTACAAGAGACAGCTACCAATTGTTTTCTGTTTCACTGAAATTAAAAGCCGGTTTCAAGGGCAGCAACAATTTTGTCCAGCAAATAAATTATCATAATAATTTACCGTCACGAGTTGTCTCCTTTTTTATACTTCATTTTCCTTGAGCGATAAGAAAGCACTCATTTTAATTTCTCATGCATTAAGAAATTCTCTGTCTTAAAGCCTACATTCACATTGCATGGGAAAGAATACATACTTTTTCCAAAGCAAGATCATTATTGATCGCACTGTAACAATCAGCAGCTGCCATACACTTCATATCCCTCTGTAAAACCAAACTTACATTCAAGACATACCTATCAAATTCAGGACCCCAGCCTCATTCAACTGTCCAAAGAGAGACAGCTGACTAAAAAAGCACCCGGCATAACAATCTAAGAAACCCACAGTCCATATGCAGCACAAGTTCATACGCTTGTGCTGCATATGTTAAGAACCAGGACTAAGGGAAATGCTGAACACTCAGCCCAGTACCACAGTGCTTTCTTGATGAGGCTGACAAGTCTCCTCTTGCACTGGAGGGGGTCCCAGACTGGGTTCTGTCTACCCACGGCTGCTCACCCCTGCTATCAGTGATCACTTTGGACAAAAACAGAGGTAGTAAAGGAGAGGAAAGCCTGCAGATTCTAATACAGATGGCGACTTGTACCGAAAAAATCAACAAAACCACCCCAAAACCTAAAGAACTACTACGATGCTTGTGCTTATACTTTTTCTTGGGATATTCTAAAAGGACTGGAACTGCCACCAGTCAACAGCCACATATAGCCTTTTATATCACCCTCCTATGAGCCATGTCGCATTTTTTCCCCCATGATGCAAGCAGCCATAAATAGATGTGGGAATCCAAAAATATTAAATGAGTTTTGTGGGATTTGTTTTCTTTACTTAAAAAGGGAGGAAGGATGAAAGAAAGAAAAAAAAAATCATACAATGCAATACATTTAATTACATTTAGAATTGTCTGGGGAAAAAAGAGAATGATCTGAACAAATTTAGCATCTGAAACAAAATCCAGAGTTTTACAGCACACCAAAATAAAAACACACAGACATACAGAACTGTCCCAAAGCCAGAGTACAGGATGTGTGTTTACTTTATGTAGAAACCATCATTGCACACAATAGACATTGATATCTATTAGTTACGACATGAGAATATAGTTTTTCCCTTCTATTTGATCTACAGTCACTCAGAAGAAAAAAACAAGGAATTTGACTAGCTTACAGATGCTGTTGTCCTGTGCTTGGTCTGAAATGGTTTGCTTTTCCTTCTCAAGTATATCTCAGTAAAATATAAACTCCAGAAACTTACTGTTTTTCTTGAATATTTTGTTTTTCACTAACTATAAGGTAAAAAAAAAAATCTGAAACCACAATCTGAAAACCAAAGATTCAGGAAATTTCTAAAAATATCTGTGAAAATGGTAACTTAAATCATGAAAAGAAATCTCTCCAGACAAATACTTTCTTCACAAAATAGAAATAAGCATCCTGCCATATTTACTGTTGGTTTGTTTGTCTTATAATTATAAATTTGAGCAGTGAAAATAAAAAATACAAAGCTTCCTACATCTGCTTTGTGAAGAAAGCTCCAGAGACAAAGAAAGACTTTTTCCGTCTTGAGATCTCCAAATATTTCTATTGTCCAAGACATTATACTTCGACTTAACATTTAGTGATTTTACAGAGTTTTTACTAAATAGATGATTTTTACTACTGTAACACAGGCAAAATAGTATTGAACTTCCATTTATTGGAGGTATATTAGAGAACAGAATTGGTGACACCCATGTCACCAGTTAGAGTTCAAGCTTTGCTGCAATTTTAGTTGAGAAAACATTTTTCTCCAAAATCTAGAGCATGCAATTACTAAAGAATTTGGAAAGTGTATGGTATCACAGGTATCACTGAAACTTTGATTCAAGGAAATATTGATATTTCATTGATATTGATCTTGAAACTTTGGCATACAAATGTAAAATTCTGTTTCTAACAATAAGACTGTTAGCTATCAGAAGAGTGAAACATTAAACAAAAATCCCAGAAAATATATGTCTGCACGTATAAAAGCAATCACTATTCAAAGTTTCCAGACAAAACACAAGGTGAAAAATAAGTGATGCATCATTGCTGCTAAAAGTAAAGCCTATTGTATCCTTTCTCTTACAACTTGAGTACATGTTCAGAAAAAAACGTACAGAATTTTTTCATGCAAACGTTTTCAAGTACAGAAAAAGTATATGCATAAGCATACAGAAAAAGCATATGCATAAGCATACAGAAAAGCAGAAGCATTCAATCCAAGCAGAAGACAAGTGCCTCATGTTCTTCAAACAAAGCTCTTAGTCTGAATAAAGGAAAAAGTTTAATCACTTTGCTCAGTTAAGCCTGTACATTTAAGAAATATTTCTGGATAGGAGCTTTGAAAATGATCTTTTAAATGTTTGTATGAAACCAAGGTGATCTAAACAAAGAGGCCTTTTTTCTCTGTAGGCATCTTTTTTCATTAAAAACAGGCCTTTCAGTCAAGACCTGCAGTGTGAAGGAAAATATACTGCTGTTGCTCAAACTTTATACACTATTTGTTTAAGATTTAATTCCTCTGAGCTGTCAAAACACAACCTTTCAGCAGTTCAAACCTTCAACCAAAAAAAAAGAAGACATTCACAAACACCTTTGGGCTCACAAGGGGAGACCTGGTTTGCATCAGAGCTGACACAAAAGCCTTTTGCAATGGACAATTCTCTCACACAGTTAATAGCCAGCCTAAAAACAACAACAACAACGTCCCCCAAGATACTCATTATGGACATAACACTGCAAGTTTGAAAGTCCTTGTGCATAAGCGTTTTTATTTTGGTTTAGTATCAAACATTTCTACTGTGCACTTTGGCTACAGCCAACACTGCCCTGGTACCTGTTCATGCTGTGAGTGGCAGAGCAGGGCTCTCCACTTGGAGCAGGCAGTGTCCTGCATTACCTCAACACACAAACAGCCCTTGCCCTTCCCCTTCCCCTCCTATTGTCAGCAAAGGAGGGACAGGGAAGATGAAGGTCCCCAGTACTGACCCCTACAACTAAAACGTATGTGCACACACAATCCAGGTCCATGCGCTCCCTCCCTGCCACACAGGTTGCTTTGTTCAGCTGGTGTTAGCGGGACCCCACAGTTGTGCAATTACCACCTCACCAGGATGTTGGGCTAAGTCACATTTCTCCACTCAGCTCTAGTCCCACAACTCCAACAGCTGATGCAACAACAGAAAAACAGCACCTGTACTGAGTTATAAATTGTCTTCAGCAGAGAGCATGGCATTCTAGATGCCAGCTACAAAGTACTATGTTGAGCAAATTACGTGAGAAGTTTCTTCTCATACATGCCCAAGAACCTAAAAATGGCTCCACCTTAGCTATACCGGAGCAGTTCCCCTTTTGCCCTGCACGGGCCCATTTGTGTCTGTAAAAAGTATCTTTTACAATCAGATCTAGACAACTACTGCTAATGACTCACTGAAGTACCATTACTAATCTAGGATTTATGCCATCATTTTTCAGTCAAGAGTGATTAAAGAGATTTGGCAATCCTGCAAACATAATTCAGCATCTCTGGCACTGTTTAGAAAACTGTGATCACAGCTTTGCATGTATTAAGACTGGTGGCCATCTGCAAAATTTCATGCTGATGCATCCAAAGAACATATATTCAGCCAGCCATTTGAACTGTGGGTGAAAAAGATGCGTGGGAAAAGAAGAAGATAAGATCCAACAGAGTATGATTAAGCAAATACCCTGTTCTAGAGAGGCTAAAACTCCACCATTAAAAACAGACCCTCTGTGCAATGCTGTATCAAGTGTTGCATACACATTTTATAAAACCAAAATATTTTTATATTAACAACAAATTAAAAACCAAGACTTCTACTAAAAATATAGACAACTGATTTTGATACATCACACCTTAAAACAGTAATTATTTAAACGTGTTATCAAACTGCAACAATGTTTCTCCCCCACACTTCCCCTTTCCTTTTGACTTTGTCTGAAATCAGTACTCTAACAACAGGAGCAAACCCACATTGCTTCAAGCATTCTTCTGGCACCAAGAAATGGAAGCAGGGTATAAAGTTAATTAAGAGTGCGATATTAGAAGCTGTGGTATCAGCAAAGTGAAGGTGCAGACAGCAGCAGATTTTCTGTGACTCTTTACTAGAGAACTCGTCTCCACTTCCATCTGAAAGCCAAGATCTAGTACTCTGAATATGGAAATTCAGTTAAAGCCTGGAGGTTGAACTGCTGCCAGCAACAGATTTCAGATTCAAGCAGATGGAAGACAGAAACTCCAGCTCTGACAGGTAGGGACTACTGCTGCTATGTGGGGCTACGCCTTCGTTTGGAGGGTTTTCACACAGTTGTTGGCAAATCCTTTTCAGAGGAAAAAGTAGGCCAGTCAGCCTGACAGTGCAAACAAATGACAGTATCACATTTCCAAAGCCTTTCAATGTGTTGCACGTCCTTCTGATCATTCCCCCCCCACCCCGCCATTTTCCAGTAGAAATCATGGGGACATCACATACCTCCCACTCCGGCTTCATGCCCCTCCTGTTCTCCAGAGGAGACCACTCCCTTCCTACTCAACTTAAAAACTTTGCTCATCATGCGTGTCATTTCAAGGATTTCCACACTGGCCATTGCTACCAGGGACACTTCTCTTCTTGGGTCTAAACCCTGCCCTCATTTCCACCCCTGCTAGCACCAGAGCGTTGCAGAGGAATTAAATACCCAATAAATGCAATGTCATACACACGCACCAGTACCAAAATACCACTTTCAAATGTGAATGTGACAGAAGAGGAGGTCTCTGGGAAAGGACTTTTTTGAGCATCTGAAGCACACTGAGCCAGAATATCAGGTCTGAACAGCATATGGCAGAGTTTCTTAGTGTAAAATCAGAGGCACAAGAGCAGGACACGTGTCTGAAAGGCAACATGGAAAATGGCTTTAGCTGGGCTGCCACAAGAACAGAAGGGCTATGAACCATTCTGGTATTTTGGTAAATATGGGCACATGCTATATACACATACAGGCACAGTCTCTTTTTCTCACACAAATCTTCACTAGATGTTATTTAAGAATATTCAAATGAATGCCCAAAACCATGCAAAAAACAACAAAATAAAACTACCCAGCCATAAAAAGGAAACACGTAGCTTTATCTTCCTTTTCAACCTTCAGCTACCTCTCCATTACCTTACTCACAGCGCCTGCTCTCAGACCTGTGCAACATGTCATTTAGGAGAAACCAGGTCTACACCCAGATTACTTCCAACCACACGTACCACAACAGGAAATCACAAATATATCCTGCATCATTATATCATCTCATTCCTGTCTGCAAACAATAACCTCAGACAAATGCAAGACCCTATTACAAAGTATCTCCACTAAAAACAGCAAACAAAAAAAACCTTTTCCCTACAGTTACCCAACTGCACAATGCTTTTAAACACTATTAACCAAACCCTTCCTCAACACACAACCATTCACCTTGTAAGGGGGTGCAACAGCTGCTCAAAAGTAAACAGGGAGGCAGGTGACCAGATGGGGAAGGGGGCTGATTTCCATTTGACAGCCTGAGAAGGCTTACACTTTAGGAAGGACAGGAACAGCTCTTCAGAAGCAGAAGCTGTTCCTCTGACCAGAACCAACTCTCATGCCACCTAGTCTGGAGGAGGATAGAGTTGTTTCTTACTCAAGGGATGTTACCCTCTCAATTTCGGTTCAGTAGGAAACAAAAACCCCTTTACATCCAATAAGCCATGGTACTCAGAGCTACCTGACAGAAAGGACTACAAGCCAACATTTTAGTAATGCATCAAAGTTCCAGCTTCAACACACAACAGCCACAACAGTCTCACCTTAAAAAATATTCTAACCAAGCATCCAGTCAGAAGTAAAAAGCTGTTCATTTGGGCCATGAGATAAGAAATTGGTATGTATCCTGGAGCTGATGGAAATGGGAAAGATGAGATCACGACTGCAGATTACTGACGATACGATAACAAGCCATTTCCTTAGTGTCAATGGCTTGTTGAAGACATAGTCAATTGAGCAACCATGGTTTTATTTTTAAGTCACCTTTCTTCCTCTCTGGAAATTAGCTACATTTGCATATTTCTTTCTACCCACAGGGTAACCATTAAAGAAGTTTTTATATTAGTAATCATCATCACTAAAATCAAAGCATCTGAGAGAGTATTTTAGGATAACCATGCAAAGTGAAATATTATTTCTATATGCATCGACTGCAATTAATAGTTTTCTCTAATTTAGGTATCTGTAGTAGTCAACGTGGGAACCTCATGTTTCACTTTCGGGTTTTCTTTTTTCCTGTTATGCTTTAGGAGGCTGATTCTGAAAGTATAGCAAATTCCTATCACTTAAAAATTCTACACGGCCTCTGTACTGGACCTTGTACCTCACACAGTGCCTTGAAGGTACTCCTTTCAAGCATTAGTTCAGTATTTTGAAAATTTATTGTGCAGTGGGCTGCTTCTCCTTTCATTTTCTTTCTGAGAAATGTGAATCTCCCAATTTTTAGACTTTTGGGTGCTTTCACTTTCTGACTGCTAATTCTGTTAATTCAGTAGTACCAAAGTTCCCTCAGAGTTCATAGTTCCCCTTCCTTGGTTTTTTTCTTTGCTTGCTTTTTCAAGTCTTGCTTCTTGCAGTTCTCTAAGTTATGCTCTCATGATCTTCAATCATAATTCTAGAGGGTCTTTCATTATCTCCTTCCCACCAACTACATCATAAAAATAATGACAGATAAATCATATTTTCCCTATCTTCTCCATAAATTAATGTCAAGGTCTTTTAAAGTCCGTTTCCCTAGAACTCATACATATGGCTTTTCCTAATCCTGCCAAACTTTTGCAGACAGCCCATGCCTCTCAACTTGTGCTCTTTAAGTACCTTTTCTATTCAGGTATATCTCTTGCCACCTTCATGGCTTCACTGTTTCAAATGGTCTCAATTCTAATCTAATCCTAATCTGCAAGCATAACTGCAGCAATGAGGAAAAAGGGGCCATCGAAAAAAATCCCCATTTCCTTCTACTTATGGAACCAACACTTATATTTTCTTTTTTATTCCCCAAGCTCCTGACACTTTTTAGGTGAACCGAAGCTCTCCTCCTTCCAGAGCCACACAACATTACCCTCCCTAGAGGCATATGTCTTCATGGGCTCTCCAACCTAGCTGCTAAACAATTAACCAAAAAATGGGCAAGAACATAGATGGATTTTTACCACTTCTTGCCTCCTCCAATCCTTAGACGTCACAGTTTAAATTAGACCAACGGTTCACAAGCTCTAATTTATAAATCTCAGTAGTAGGTCCCAGATGGAAATTACCGGGGTACACTGTGCTCTCAGAACCTCAGAATTCTTCTGGGAGGGCACTCATCATGACAGGGAGGGTCACAGTACTGGCTATGGGAGCAGGCTGCAATGAAATGCTTCCCATAAAACACCTGGCTCCAAACCTCTAGTTCAGAGACTGCATAGCTCCTGACACTGTTCTGCTGCAGAAATACCACAAAATGGACTTGTTTACATTTCACTAATTCTTCACTTTCTAAAAATTCCAGGTAGATGTAATACATATAGATACTGATGTTGGCATCAATCTGGCATCCTGTGCATAATTTTGCACCATGAATCCCTAAGACAATGAACCATATACAATTACACAGGTCCAGACATATTTAGAAGCCCATATAAAAGTGGGTTTTGCCCATCCTCATAACCACTGTGAAGGGCCTCAGAGAAACCCAGAAACACAAGAGACTTTGTAGAACCTCCAACAATTATTCCCTCAGGAATCACTGTTCCTTCTGACTTTTACCCACGTCTCACAATACTCAGCCTTTTCCTGAGAATCTCAGGTCCTTGAAGCATGTATTACACATAGGAAAGACAAAACCTTTCACCTTATCAGTAATCAGAATAGAGCTTGCAAACATGCCTTACAAGTCAACTTGTAAAGAGGGCACGACACATGTTAGTTCTTCAGCACCATTCACAGGCACAAAAAATTTAAAGACAGGAGGGTTTTCAGGAAGAGTGGAATATGAGGTGACCACACAGCATGCTATTTTACTCAGTATTATTGAACAGGGACCATCAAGATTGGGAGCTTTTAGACAGCTTTTAGCTGTCTCCCAAAGCTGGGAGACAAATATGAAGTCTATGGCAAAGATTATTTCAAAAACTCTCACAATTTTGAAGGCTTCCTGTGATTTCCAAATGCCCAAGGTTGATAATACTACTGCCACATACATTCCCGACACCCTTTTTTAACTGTGGCATGTAAAAGTTAGGCCTCACAACCTCCTTTGTTCAAGAGAGAATTACTCATGACCTTATTTTACGTGAGACATGACCACCATGGCTTCTCCTACGACAACCTTTCACTGATTTTCACAACCAGTTTCAAAGAACTGTTTCCGTTCCCCTCCTATCAACCTCACCCATAAAGCTCACCAGGTGCTTGTCCCAAGTGCAAATTTCCAGAGTAGGAAGTAGGAAATGGGAGGGGGAAAAAGGTGCACTTACAGCAAAATAAATTTCCGCCCTCAGACTGAAAGCTCTCAGGAGCACCCTTGCCGAAGAACTACTGTACCACTGTGTATCTCTCCAGCCCCTATGCGTCAGACATGGTGTGGAAGGGAAGACAGGTTCCAATGATAACTCCTGGGATGAACTATCCTGCTGATATACACGTCAGTGGAGAGGACTATGTTGTTTGCCTTCTTTCCTCACACAGCAGTGGATACCCCAGGAGGAAACACATTCTGGGGATTTTAATGCTCCCAAGCTAGACAGGAGATGTTCAAAGCAACCCTAGACTGCTACAGCAAGATGGTAATAAAACAGCGCTCTGCTGTTCCAAGAGTAAGAACATGTTACTTTCCGAGCTGCAGTACCCCGAGATAACTCTGAGGTAAGGGAAACCAGGGGGGAAAAGTGCTTTTGTCCCCTCAGAGCAACGGGACAGAAACAGAACAAGGAGGCAACATAAAAGAACCACAGAAATAAAGGATTTCTGTTCCTATGCCAGGTCTTTAGCCCCTGAAACATCTATGTGAGACATGACATTTACATAACAAAACACTAGAAGTTTTCAGTGCTCTTCCTGAGAAGGGAAATCTCACTAGGAAAACACTGATCCTCACAATTCGTTCCCCACTAATTGTCTCCCCACGTGCCTGCTTTCTGCTAGGACTGGAGAGCAGTGTTTTTAGAGCAGCTCTTGAAGTCTCCCTGTGCTTAGCAGCTAGTCTAATTGCTGAGCTGCCTCTACACAGCAGAGCAGAAGCCTCCACTCCACCAGCATCTCTTCTCCCAGGGCAATACTATCCTGCTGAGAAGTAACAGGCATTATGCACTCACTGAAAAGCAGCATAGTACACATACAAAGAGCTAACAGTGAGCCTGTGATGACTTCTAATGGCTTTATTTACATCTCACCAGTCCGTTTTTAGCAGCAGGCTCGTTTTACCTATGAGATTTTAATACAATTGTTCAGTTCACATCCAAGCCTGCAGGGTGCTGAAGTTCCCAGTTTCTGACAGCACCTGGACACTTATCGCTCTACTGTAACCGGGCTACTTCTGCTATACAACAGAACTGCTAAATATTTTATGTAGGCATGTTCATTCAATATATTAATTAGATATTTAATCTGAAATGTTCTCAAAATTGAGTAAAGCACACACATCCAAAACTCTCATTGCAGATTCACTCACTATAGGAGCTTTCACATAGATTTCTCGACTGACTGTATTTTGCTGTGCTCTCTTTTTATAGAGTATATAACCTTCTGGTCATAACAGATTGCTTGCTCCCAGCTGGAAAGCCTCTTGGGAACACAGAACTGTAACCTACCATTAATATATTAAGTACAGAACATTTCAGACACCATGACGCAGAAATCACAAAGATAGAAAGCTACGTGAGAACCTGATGTAGAATTAACAAGGCTTGTTCCATATTCATCTCTAGCTCAAGTGAAGCAGTAAACCTACAGTTCACATTGGAAGCCTGTGTCTCAGGCACTGCTACCGTAGCCATTAGTACTTCCAGCAGAAATACAGTTCTTACTGATACTTCTTGGAAAGGGTAATTTTACTAAATTATAGACTGGGTCAAACTAACAGGAAAAAAAAACTATTCTTGGGTAATCTGTTCTTGCCAAAAGAAACATATTGTAGAAAAGATTCAATCAGAGCATATGTAGTTTTCTCAAGTCTTATAAACTTGGTGAGATGAAGTCTGTCTATTACGTGATGAAAAAAACCCCTAAGTAATGCAGACAACTTAGATGGCAGCACCCATACGTTTTGAGTTAGTGCTCAACAAATGCTTCCTTGTAGTTGTTTGGGAAAGGTACGTTGCCTGGGGAGAGAAAGAGTTTTGGTATACATCAAAGCAAAGATGCGCTTCAACATTTCCACCATTCTTACCAAAGGGGAAGAGTAGGAAAGTCTCTGTTTATATTGAAAGCAGTTCCTTGCTACACAAGATTTCCCCCATTTTCTAATGGGCAAGTCATCTACATGCCATCACTAGTCCCGCATTGTTTTAAAAACCTCTTATATGCCACTGCATGCCAAACATTATGCTGTTGTGTCACTGCACAATAGCTGAGATACATAGGTTCACATGAAGTGAATGAAAAGTGCTGTAAAGCACTTTCTAATCCTTCACCAAGAGAGAAGCAATCAGAAGGTGGGCCTGGTAGCACCACTACCTGTAACTATGGCTGCCTAACATCACTTCTTATAAGGCTGCTGTTTTCAGTTGCTTACATTTTCCCAAAGTGTGTGCCCAGAAATTTTTCATGCTGAGTGTTTGTGTCAGACTGATTTTTAAAGAATAATCGTTAGTTTCAGCTAACACAGTTCAGCTACTGCCAAAAGTAAGGGCTAAAGGAAAAATGTTTTGCGTAAATTTAAAAAACAAAAACTGGCAGTCTTTCCTTTCTATCCTAATCCTTTAAAAAGTCACAGTAAACACAGATCCAGTAGAGATTCACTCACAACTGAAATCTCCAAAGATGCCAAAAAAATGAGTACTCTTCACTTCCACAGGTGACCTAACTGCACATGCACTGCCCTACAGGCAGACTCACTGCTCCAGCCCAAGGGGTTCGGAAAACAGTTCCTTTTAATAATCATTCAACCTCAGTTTGGCTGAACATTGAACTGGGCCAACAGAACCTGTATCTCTAGGACAAGCCTTCAGGAATAAGAAAGAAATATCAAATTCAAAAGCATGGGGAAAAAATGGCCAATCCGAAGGAGTAGGAGAAGTAGTAATAGATTCGAAGAGCAATACCGGCAAAGTTGGCTTAAAAAAATGAAGGTGTCAGAAGACCAGGACTGAGGTCTGGGTGTAGAAATAAGGTCAGAAATTACATGGCTGGGAGGAATCATTGCAATAAAGAGCTGGGGAGCAGACAGGTATGCGCAGACCAAAGAAACTGGACAAGTAGCATAAGGAGGAAAACCAAGGAGGGCAGCCTAAGCTGGCGCAAGGAGGCTGGGAACCAGCTGTGGGAACGGGAGAGATACTGGACACAGACTTCAAGGGAGAACCAGCCTTCTTCGGCAGAAACAATAAAGTATCAACTAACTTGGGGTGTCCAACTCGAGACATCCATGATTCAACTTTGGAAGTATACAGTCTTTTACATAATATATGCAGAAACAGCTGGGAGGGCTTAGCAGTTCTGTAAAACTGAAACTAGATCTTAAACGAGGCACCCCAAAACTGAGAAATATTGTATTGATCAATGGCAAAAGGACAATTTTTAAAGACTTGCCTCGCACCACACAGGAACTGTGGGGAGTGGTAGGGTTGCGTCCCAGGCCTCTGGAAGGATGCAGCTCTCAATCAGGAAACAACCTTGTCCTCCTCTTCCCTCAGTTCCCTGCTTTGATTGCTGTACAACTTCCAACCTCTGCAACAAATAAAGCTGTTGCACTCACCGATGTTCTTTACTGCACAGTTCATCCCCAGATTAGGCCCCTCCTGTGCATTAAATACAACACAGAAAAGTAGATCATCTAACTAAAGATTTAGCATAATTGGAATCCATGAGGCCAAACTGTGGTTACATGAATTGCTCTTCTAAGACAGCTATTTTGTCAGCAGTGTAAGTCATTTGTGGTTAAAAATGTTGTCTTCATGCCTATAGCTGTCCTGTTTGAATGGGGCAGCATTGCCTTCCATTCAGCATGGAACCAACAGTGCTGAACACTTCCCCTGATCCCAGAAATGGCAACAGATGGTCCACCCACACTTTAGGAGCAAAAGTTATGATCACTAGAAAACCTCAAGGACCATGTTCATCCATGTTTCTAGAAGTATGTGACTGGACAGCAGAACAAGTTCACGAGTCCACAGGGAGTTAAGTGTCACACGACACTACCGCCTAGCTTCCATCTGTGACACCAACTTTTAAACATGGCTAGACATACATGACTTTTCTACTGATATTATTATCTACTGGTCTCATATTAATTGTTGTTATATCTGTCTGTGTGATACTGTACAATTTTGAACTTAAAAAAGTGACCCATAAAAACTGGAAGGGATAAGATACCCACAATGTAATTCTCTTGTGCAGATAATGTCCATACTCACAAAGCACCCGAGGAATGCTCCACAGACTTCTGGACCTGGACAGGAAGACTTATCCCAGATTTTACATTTTATATGTAGCATCTCCCACAGACAATACACAAGCACCTTTTTTTAAACAAATGCTGTAATGTTCAATAAATTCTGATATTTACAGAACTGCTATCAGAATTAACAATGCACTAATACTTACTGCTTTATGGTAAAAATGTAACAGAAAAATGGCACACAGAGCTCAGCAAGTAGCTCTGGTGACTGAAGAAATTACCACGCTGCCGTTCAAGTTCACGGCCTCCCAAGCAAAGTCAATGGACCAGATCAAGTGAACACTCTTCAGAAATGTCAAACCAACAGTTTAAATTAAGCTGCTGAACTTTGCGCTAAAGTTGCTGAAGCGCAGGCACACATTTCGTTCCACCTGCCCTGCTGTGGGAGGCAGTAATTTCCAGCCTAGTGAATGTAAAAAGTAGCTACAGGATCAAAAGAACTGTTGGTAGCAAGACAAAATGCAGCAAGATGCACAGAGAAATCCAGGTGGGTAACAAAAAGAAAAAAAAAATCTTTAGAGGGTCTATCAATAACTACTTTATTCTGAGCAACACTGAAAAAAAACACAAGTTGTTTTTTGAAAGAGCACCATGAACAATTAGAGGCTTAGCAAACTATGAAAAACTATTCCCTTAACACTGGTCATCACAGAGAAAATGTAGAAAAAGAGCTGGAAAAAGAACAGAGGAGACTCCAAGCAGGCTAGTAGTTTTAAAACACCTTATACAAAGCAATTTAATTCTGATGTCTTACTATAACTCTTAAAGACTGGACAATTCTTGAAAAATTCTTCTAAAGCCTGACTCCCAAGCTTCAGACTGCCAAGGGTTAAGGCTTGAAACAAACACAAACCAGAATTATAGAAAGATCCAATGCCTAACCCTAGCAGTAAGCCTAGTACTGCACTTTCCCCAACACAATAGATTTAACAACAGAATGAGCGGAAGAACAAATTCTCAGCAAATCTAGTGTCCTCTGTGCCTCTGCTGTTAGCCATAATTTCTACTTTAGAGACTTGTCCTACTCATCGCAAGGAGAAATTCCAGGCATCAAATTATTTCTAAGCACAGTTCATTTTGC
This sequence comes from Gymnogyps californianus, assembly GCF_018139145.2. Lineage (NCBI taxonomy): Eukaryota > Metazoa > Chordata > Aves > Accipitriformes > Cathartidae > Gymnogyps > Gymnogyps californianus. The sequence continues at coordinate 72,490,130 of NC_059471.1, read as the reverse complement.
TTGTACATGCTTCTGTAGCAGGAAGGAAGTTACAGAAAACTCAGTGATACAGCAGGGTACTGCCAGGTAAAGCAGCTATTCAAGCACAGAGTTAATCTGGACTTCTTAGCCTTGTAAAAAAGGAAGGAACTCAGCATGTGCAGAGGCATTCGCAGGCACTGATTTTATTTGTAGAATTCTGTACAGTTTGCTACACTGCAGTAAGGGTACCTTAGCTATAAACTGCCCCAAGGAATTGAGGCGTGCTGTTTCCAAAGATTTGCAACATCTGTACATACACGCTTCCTATAATTAGCCATATGGTGGAAAGAATAATTGTTCTTATAAAAGTTTAGATGGGTGGTAAAATGTATTACTTTCTTAAGCAAGACGAAAATAGCCATGCTTGTGAGAGCACACGACCCCAGCTTCTCTAAAGCATCTTATCTAGCAATGGGAGTTAGCAGCATGCAAACCCTGTACCGGGCCTTTGTCTGCAGGTTCTCATTCAGAGTGGCACAGCTCCACTCGCTTCCCATATGCTCAGGTTCAGGATGCATCTGCCAGGGAAGCCCAGCGCTAAAGCCTAGCCCCTGCTTTTGCATTCTCCCCAAGTACACCCCAGCTGGAGCTACAGGTTCAGAGCTCCTCCAGTTTTTTGCAGAAACTACAACTTTAAAGTGCTCCACTGGCATATGCTATGAAACATAGATCAGAAACACATTGGATGCATTTTTGTATCACTCTCTCTCCTCTTTCCCGTGTGGGCCATCTACTCTCTCATCCTCCCTGCTCTTTTCCCTTCACTTTCCCCCTCTATATCCACACTCCTTTTCTCCCACGCTACTCCCTTTCACCTCGCTCAGTTATCTCCTCCACAAAATCTGTTCTGTCTGCAACAAACTGGAAGAACAGAGCTGTATTTAGAGAGCATCATCCCTCACACAACAGGCTTCTCTGTTAGCACGGCAGAGCAATAGGCCATGAACAAGGTGCAGACCTTTGTGAGAAATATAAGAACATCAAAGGGGTTATACTCTCATGAGTGGGCCAGGTCTACACGTAACAGCTCAAGAATGTCAATGTCTTTTTCAAAATATCCTGCTGATTTCATACAAGGTCTTAGCGATATCTCACTGCTGTATGTAATAAGTACTTTTAGTGAATACAGACGCACATTCACAAACCTCAGTTGCAGAGGAATTCCTGATCATGCATTATAAGCTGCACAGAAAGTCTCCTTCACCTAAGATCAAGATCTTAACTTGCCTGGAGATTAGGGGGAAAACTATGTTACTCTCTCGTATTTCATCAAGATGGTTTTAGCTAAGTTAGGATGTACCTTGGTACTTCAATTTCCCTATTTACTATTTATTCATATTTGGTAAAAATATCATAAATCCAAGAAACTCACACTTGGTGGAAGTCTAAATGGCCAGGGATAGCCTTCATGCTGAGTGAATACACTCTATTGCAGCTTTCAAATGTTGTTTTCAAGAAGTGCTAACATATTTCTGCAGTGCTGGCACCTCCCTTTCCTCTGCGAGGGACAGAAAAGTGGCTGGCTCAACGGGCTGACAGAAGCAGAAGCACAATGTCCACCTGTGCTGGCTGATGCACCGTCATTAACCCCAGTTTCTGAAACAGGGAAAATACAGCAGTAACTGCCAGGGAAGTCTCGGGTGTTTGCCTTCCATTATCTCGTACACACGTCCCTTACCGCGTACCATACAAACCACAAAAGCCAGCTGTGACCCTACCACTCCCCTGTGCAGCTGACACACACATCCTCCTCTCGGTCACGTCCTTAATTTACAAACATCCCTGTTATTTTCCTTACTTCACCTAGTCCGTGCTTCATTCTCAACCTGCCCTGCCTTGGTTGTTCTTTGGTTTTGCCTCGCACGCTGCCAATCTGTGGCAACGCTTCCCTTACAGTAAGCAGACCACTACAGAGAACAGAACGTGGGAAGCAAAGGAAGGAGAGCAGTGGCACTGGGAAGTGGCTGTGAAGCGGGAAAGGGAAAATCCTCCTTCTATCTGAAAGCCAGAAGAATCAACTTCATCTATATTAAAGAGCTTATCATATTACGTTAAGTAGCAATAGGTGTGATTTAAAGACATCTGAGGCTATGCCTATCTGTCTGACAGATGTGGACGAGGTAGATACACCCCAAAGCTTTCTTCTTCCAAGGTCAACATTTTCCAACAACGTTTCTGCAAAGGATGTCTGTTTGAGATTTAGGTAGATAATCCAACAATAGAGAGGAAATTCAGTTTGTCAGAAAAGAAACAGGAAGGGAAGTGACAAGCAGAAGCAAAGAGCGCGTAAGAGAGAGCTCTGAGCTATGCTGCCTGCATTATCTGATCTCCTATCTCTCTTCAAGGACAACAGGTAGAGATTTCAAACTTTGTCTCCAAGCAAGGCAATTGCTCTCCACATCCAGGTAAGAAATGGGGAAGTTTTTCCAACAAAGTAATCTACAAAGCAGGTCCAAGAGGTATTCTAACATTCTAAAGGTGCATCTTATGTACTAGCAATTAGGTAATTAAAATTTGCTGTAACAAAGCACATGCCAGAAGCCTGAATTAAATGTTAACAAGGAAACAAGAACCAAAAGGGGATCTTTGGCCTTCTTATTTTCCTTCCTAATTCCAGTACAATAATACAGAGATTAAGGAGCCCAGAACATATAGGAAACAGAGAAGCCATTTCTCCTAGCAGTCATTTCACTCCACAGGGAGAACTTCTTCCATTTAATACAGCATCTGTGCAACCAGACTGAACTTGGAGCAGGTCTAAGAGACGGCTGAGGATGTCCAACCTTCAATACATCTGAGATCATAAGACCGAAAATTCTACTACCCTAGTAGGGGTACAGCCTTCTGTCTCAGCTGACAGCAAGCAAGACAGCAGTAAATGAGTTTCTGCAGAGGTGTGATCACTGTCTTCAGTAACGGAGCCAAACACCCTCTGAAGATCACATGGCTCTTTTGCCACACTTTGGCAGGGTTCTTTGTTTCTCCATGGGTCCCTACAAGCTACCACTCACTACAGATTAAGTTAAAATCAGCTCGTTAAAAATAAATTAAATCACAAGCAAAGCTGTCATGTATCAAGAAAAATGCATACAGCCTAGATACGGATACTGGAAAACAGCACTGAAATCATGATTTGCTAACAAATCTGGTTACTGCCAGCAGGGAGCACTGAATAAAAGAGGTCACATCCACCCCAAAATTTTGGGAAGTGCCAGAACTTCTAAATTTAAGAATACTGAATTTCAAGTTCTTGCCAAAAATACATATGTGTCCGTCCACCCCATTTGCTCCCATCTAACATTTGCACTGAGAGTCAGAGAGACTTGTGAAAAAAATGGCAAGATACTGGCATTCTCTGAGTTCCTAGAAGCAAGGCAGCCCATTGAACTAAAACCTTCAGAAGCAGCAAAAAAACCTAGTAAGTTTTTAAATTAAGGACTTTTGAAAAAAGCATTAGCAAACGGTGGCTCCTCAAGGGGAAACAAATAATCTTGTTTCCAGGACAACAGGGTTCTGCTACCTCATCTCCCTTGCTTTAGAGTTTGAGGGCGTACAAACACAGAAGGATCTCTGCTTCTGTTGCTTAAAAAGTAACCCAGCAAGACCTTCCCAGCTAGCTCTCTACTGCCAACACAGACAACCTCAATACTACAGACTTCTGCAGAAAGAATGATATTGGCCTGCAGATGGAGAGCTACTGTCAACACAGAGTGCTTGACTGCCCAGGCAAAAGCCCTTCTACCATCTATGGAGCACATGCAGTCCATGCTGAGCTTTGACCAGCATATATTGACTTTGCTCACTGTATGGGGGAAAATGTATGCCACTGGGACAAAGCTACAGCTTCATTCTTAGCCTGTTCCGTCAAAGCCACGTGAAACGGATGATGGTGTACCAGTACTGCAAAGGCAGTGCAAAGGCATTTCTACTATATTTCACAACCATATTCTAGCTTAATAAATGGGAAAAAATCTGAAATATGCACCAAACTAAACATACAATCTGTTTCCTTTTAAGGCTTCTCGATATGGGAAAGGAATCATAAAAGCTGGTCTGGAATAAATTAAGGGAGGTTAAACGTTCTTAAACATCCTATCACTTTCCACAGCGCACCCTGCTCACTAAGCTCTGCTCTTCAATTCCTGTTCCCTGAACGATGGCATCGCTGCTGAAAAAGCGGAGCTCACCAAAGAGCATGGGTGCACCACGCGTCATCAGACAGCAATCACGAACGGACCCTCTGATCGTCACTTTTTCAAACTCCTGCTAGCAACCACGAACGGACAATCCCACCTCAGGACAGGGCCTCCTGCACACACCAGTGTTTCTGTGACTCTTTCTGAGCACGAAAGCGTGCAGGTGTGGAGGGCGTAGCGCTGCTTACAGTCCCGACCACACCACCTCACCCTGGGGCCACCCTACCACCGCAACACCAAACGCGGCAGATCACAAATTTCTCAGGGACGCGGGGCCTGCCAGCCCGCCCTTCTACGAACCCGCGCCGCGGCACAAAGCCATGAAAGCAGCATCCAGGCTAATACCGGAAAGCGCCAATCTCATAAAAATACCTGGAAACAGGAACGCACAGGAGCTTTCAAGCACCCCCTTAAATAACAAATTAAAAGGGACATCATGCCTTTTTTTGATGTCTCACTCTTGCACCTCTTCCCGAGACAGCTGTTTATACGCCCTTATTTATACACGACAGCCCGGCGCAGCTCACGTACACTCACGCAGACGCCCAGGACGAACCTTAATAAAAGATAAACGCAGTAACGCCGTCAAACGCAGCAGCGCGCTGCAGATGACAACAACGATGACCGAAACCACGACACGGCACGAACCAAACCCCGGGTGCCAGGGCCTCCCCAAGATGGGGACTCGGCGGGTGCCCGCCCGGGACGGACGGCAGGCGAGCGGGCGGTGCGCTCTCAGCGGCGGCAGGCGACGAAGCGCGGCGGCGCTGCCCCCCGCCCAACGGCCGCCCCCCGCGCGCGCTGCCACCGCTCCTGCGGCGGAGCGCCGCGCCGCCCCCACCCCCCGGAGCTGTCAGCGGCGCCTCCCGCCTCAGCCGTACGAGACCCGCCGGCCCCAACCGGGCCTGGCCCCCGCCCCGGAGGCGCACCTTCTCCCTCCGGCCCCCCTCCTCAGAGCGCGGCGGAGCAGCTCCCCGGCTGCCCTCGAGAGCCCGGCAGGCGCCCCTCGCTTACCTCCGCAGCCCCGGCTCGCCGGGCACCGCTCCGCGGCAGTCGCCGGTCTCGCGCCCCCAGCGGCTCCGGCGGCCCGACGCCCGTCCGCTCGTGACGGCACCGGGAGCGGCGGCCCCGCCCCGCCGCTGGGCCCGGCCCCCCGCGGCCGCCCGCCGCCGCCGCCGCCGCCGCCGCCGGGCCGCCCTGCTCCGCGCCGCGGGGGGCGGGCAGGTGGGGAAGGCGAGGGCGGCAAGTAACGGGGACGGACGGCGCGGCCACGGCAAGGCCGGCATCGGTGTCCCCCCCCCCCCCCCGCCCCGCCGGGGCTGAGCTAACCCTGTTTTCAGGATGCCTCCGGTTAGCCGAGGCTCGCCTTCCGGCCTGCGAGCGAGCCGCCTGCGATTTCGTGCTTTGTCATCTCCGACTCCAAAGGATCCCAAAATACAGAAACTGGGATTCTCTCTTGTATCACCATCTGCAGCCAGGAATTGGGGGATTTTGAGAAAGAAAATGTCACGGGTCTGAGAAGCACCCGCATTGCGGCTATGAAGCTTGGGCCAAATAATCCAGAGTGTTTCTTCTCTAATAAAAATGGCAGCATGTTTCCTCCGTTCATCCCTACTCATTGTCCACACTTGAAGTTGCTTGATAGCTGGCTCAACCAGCTGCATTTGTTGAAACTGCTGTATAGCTGGAGTCTGAGCTCTGTTTCTTAAATCAATTTCTATACCATGCTGCTATCAATGAGGGATTTAACTCACTCAAGCAACGTTAAGTGTAACTTGAAAGAAGACGACATCACAGTCCAGCTCTGGCTCATTCTATTATTTTTACACGGTGCAAAAATGCCATGGAGAAGACTGGTTACTCACAAGCTGCCCTGTGGGAACTCCCAGGAGGTACATGAGGGGCTCCTGCGCGCAGGAAACACGCTGAAGTGAGGAACTAGTGGGACACACACAGACACACTTGTCTGGATGCCTCCAGCCAACTGTGCATGATCTGCAGAGAACCGCTGCCAAGTACCAGCTGAGTCAGTCCCAACACCACTCTAGTGTAAGAATTTTAATTTGCCTGTTGCAGTTCCCCAGTGCTGGAAGCTGCCAGCTCAAGTCCTCAATATGATCCAAATTTGGATGGAGAAGCCAGGAGATGCAGCTTGAATTTTTCATTTTTCTTTCCACCTGTCGTTGGTGAAATTCCATGCAAGCACTTCTGCTTCAAAATCCACAGAACTTATAAATTTTCAATGCCTAGTCAAACATATGTGATTTTTAACATTCATCTCTGGTCATAGTTTAGCACAAAGCCAATGAACCATGCTATGTTTTTAAACAAAAAGGAGACAGAAAATAGGAATTCCTCTGCATACCATGCAAGTTTAAAGCCATCCTCTCATAAAAATACTAAATATGCTTGGCCAGAACAGGCTAGAAAGCAAGTAGACGCTGTCACTAGCACCCTTCAATTTGAATACAGAGTTCAACAGGGTTAAGAAGTACAAAACATTGTAGTTTATTTGTAGCTGATGACAATTTTTAATCATAATGAACCAAAATACAACCTTTTAAAAACAGCAGGCTTGGACAACTCCCCACCAAGGACCCTGGAAGAACGGTGTTTACTACTGATGTTCACTTAGCATCAGTGAACCGGAACAGCACTAAAACCCGACAGACCACAAGGGTGCTTATGTCGCACCAGTGCTGAAGGAGGATGTGGAGAACCACCATGTTATTTACAGGCAGAGCAGTCTGAGTTACCCACAGCAAAGTAAGAGAAAAGCCAGCAGGGTAGGAATAGATAGGGTAGGCAGGTTTATCATTTACCTGATTTTTTGGTAAGATTATAGATTTGTTTGATTAAGAAAATTCAAGTAACAAACCTCAAAAACTAATTGGCAGAGGGCAGTTGTATTTGAGTAGAGGCACTCGGAAAGCTGCCCTGGGACCATTACCAGGTTTAAGACTATTCAACATTCTCCTCAAAGATGTGGAAGCAAGTATGAACTCACTGCTGATTCTATTTGTAGACAACGCAAAAGCTGGCACTATGGTGAACAAAAGAACTGGACCATCACATTAAGAGTTCTGGAACAGCTGATACAGCAGACTGTTAAAAAAAAAATTTTTTTTTTTAAACAGCCAAATCTCAGGTTATACATCCAGGAAAAGAATACAAAGCCATACCTTGAACACTGGGAAAACAGCAGACTGAAAAACTATTGACTCTGAAAAAGGCATCAGGGTCATAACGGACAAGGAATTGAACACGAGATCCCAACTTAACACTGTGACAAAATGTGACGTGCATCTTGGAAGCACAATCAATAGCGTACAAGGAATAAGTGGATTTTACCCATATGTAGATCACTGAAAACACCCGTAACAGGGGTTTGTCTCCTTCTTAAAAGGAGATTACAAATTTGTGAGGGGACTAAGGAAGACAGGCATAACACAAGATTTTAGGAAGTCAATCCATGCTTTTCATCAAAAAATACTAAGAGCATGCTTATTTTTTTTTTAGTTTTAAATGCATTCAGCAGGAAAATACAAGCTACTACTGACCTCTTTTGCAGAGCCATCCCTCCCCTTCTCCTGTAAGTGAAAGCTGAAGCCAAATTCTAATCACAAGACAGACACACACTTTTAACAGAGGGATTACTAGCTATTGAAATACACTATCAAAAGAAAACATAGATTACATTTTATGCCCTTTTCAAGAGCCAATGCCTTTCTCTAGCATAAAAACCTTCACAGGAGGTCAGACTAGATGAAAGGTGTCAAAGTCTCTTAACTGCTAATACAAAGCAGGAAGGGACACCTCACTGGATGTCCCGTCTCAGCTGATAACGGGCTTTATGTAGTTTCTGCCTTTATATTGAGCAATGCAAAATTTTACACATCTGATAATCAATCCCCTCAGCACATTGCCTATTTACCCTCATCCTCCTCAGTATGCTAGCGATCCAACAACCTGTAAGATTTCTTCCCACTCAGATTTCCAGAAACCATCCTGCTATAGCCATTAGAGAGCTATGGCTGATACAGAATCAAAAGCCTGAGACAAGCAGTATCTATCAAATACTAGACCTCCGAGACCTACGTACCAGAAAGACTTCAAAACTTCCCCCACCAAAAAAGCCTCAAAAATTCCTGCCACAGATTGACAGAAAAAGTCTATATTCCTTATCCTTCATGATAATGAAGGACAACACAATAGAATTTTACAGTAGCACGGTTTATCATTAGAACTTATGAATTACAAGCCAATTTCCATATTCGCTGTTTTTCCCCAGCTCCTTTTAAAGTAATAGTAGCAATATTGCAAAAATAGTTTTGGATTCGCTTGTATCATTGCCTCTGTTACTAAAAATCTTTAAGAAATTATTCCCTTCCATGTCACTGCAGCCCAATAGTACCTACACGCAAAGAAAGAAAATGGCACATGAAAGCTTTCATCAGGGCAAACAAACCTCAGCTCGATATAAAAAATAATTTCAATGTTTCTCTACTAAAATACATTATTTGAAATGTATCACCTGCTACTGACATCATTAAGCAGCTATTAAAATGCTAATCTTGTTGCTCCTTCTCCTTTCAACGTTTAAGGACATTATTAATCAACCTACTGTAAATCTTGAAAATATAGTCCACTTCAAGAAGTTGCTCTCTATGTTTAGAGAGTTTTCTTCCTACAGAGAGTCAATCAAATCATCATGGAGTGTACCACTGACAGAAAAAAATGGTTAATAATTTTCTGAAGATATCTGCAGCAAAACCATGCCAGAGACAAACAATTCAGCATGCACATTTGGAAAAAGAAAAAGGAGAAAGGATCTTAAGGTTTCTGGTTACTATTCTGTCAACTACAGTTTATGACGGAATTTAAACTCTGTCATGCTCTTCAGCTTTAGACAATGAGATACATATTTAGAATAAATACACATATTCTAAATGACCACGTATCAACTGCTAAGGCAGCACGAGTACTTGTGAAATTCATCATGTCAACAAAGCTGCTACAGTTCTGTATTTCTGTTTTCCAACCAAAGGCTTAAACAACAGATACTGCTTACCACCTACATTCTGTGGCTGCATTTTTAGAAGATGATTTCACTTAGTGCTCTTCTTATGAGCAGAAGGTGTCAGTCTAGTTTGTTCCAGGCTTCCACTGAAATAATAGTATTATTTTAAAAGTTTACTTTGAAAAAAAGCCTATCATCCAACCTGCTACTCCCCAGAAACATGAAAGTGAAGAGAGAATACACAACCAATTTCTTACGGCAACCAGTGAATAACAAAGCTCTTTGTAATAAAAATGCACACATTCTGGAAGCATAATTACTTTCAAAAGTGTTATGTTTTTTTTTTTAAAGATGCTTTGTCTTTCCTTTTAAGAGGCATAACTTAAATAACAAATGCATGCATACTTGTTGAATGCCAAACCTTTTCTCTCACTTTTCAATATATGTACACATGGGCCTTCATTAAACAGATTCTGCTTAAACAATATGCTTATCACTTCATACTAACTTGAAAGAACAGAGTTAACAACCTAAAGAATTTTCAAACCAGAGTAAACTATTATGGCCTATTTTTTATCATAATAAACATGTGAGTAGTTCTGCAATATGTGTTTACAGCTATGTAAAAACAACCATGTTTGCAGGATTGGACCACAGAGAGAACATGTTAATTGATGAAACTAGATGTAGTAGCACAGACAGGTTCTAACACTGACGGGCCACAGTCTGCGACGTTAATCTCGAGAGCATTCAGCACCCTTTGACTCTGCCACCATGTAAAACAAATGGGAGAAATTCGAGTAGCAGCGAAAGGTTTTTGCAAACTGTGTCCTGTACTTATTCAATACAAATTATTAACACTGCATATATTTGTGATTCTAAAACCAGTAAGAGCCTTTTGGCGCCATTTCAACCTTTTGTCCTCAGCAGTCCAATTTCACAGATTCAAATACATTACACGTTCAATCTTGCAAAATCTACCATAGACTAGAAATACGTATTTTTTTACTAAAAGCCAGTGGTGTAGCACAAGGCATGAGACTTAAAAATATCAATATATTCAAATAAAAACATTTTTGAGTATTAGGAAAAATACTTAGGGCTTTCCATTAATGAAACAAATTCTTTTTCACACAAGAAACATTAACAGTTCTCAAGTAGGACAGTGCTCAAAGTCCCAAGGCAATTATATAATTAGTCATTTTTAGACAGAATATTATGTTACACAATATTGGCATTGAACAACGATAGTCTCTTGAGTGAGCCAGTATTTTGATACATATTATACGTATTTTTATACTGTCCTAGATAGCTTAGTAAACCATTAGGAAGTTTTGACACTAAGATTCTATTGGATCAAATAATATACGTATTCTGTTAAATTAATTAAATCCTTAAATGTCCAATAGCAAACACTGCATTTAATTTTAACACTTGATCTCCACTGGATCAAGCCAATTACTAAAAATAACTTTAACTAGTTATCTGTCTATGATCTGTTACCTGCCTGCGCCTTTCCAAAAGGAGTTTCTGCAGCACCATTAGGTGAGGCTCAGTGATTATGGCTGAGAAAGGAACTGACCACCTGAACCATCAAGCCCATAGTCCCCTGTGGCAGGGCAGACCATGGAAGAGTCCTTGACTATCAAAACCACATACCATTCCCACTCTTCTCTCTAACTGAGATTTAATTACCTGCCAAGTAGCTTTAGATTTATTTTTACTCCCTTTTTTAAATTTTTTTTTTCCCCATGGAGAAGGCTTCTGAGTAATACTTCGAAATCAGAGTGCTAAGTTAAGAATACTCTTATAGACATCACATCAATTTATCATTTTACTATACGTAAAGAGATAATATGGTAACTAGGCTGTGGAAAACAAAGGATGTTTACAGCACTTCAACAAATGAACTAGCTTTCACATGATCAACAGAACACGAAAATGTGAAATCGGCGTTGATTTATGATTGCAAAAATAAAATCCTACACATACAAGGAATATAAACATACTTTGACTGATCACAGAGCTGTTGCTTAAGACAGACAGAATTAAATAATCAACATGCACTCATTCACTGAATTCATCAATTTTACAAACAGTAAGTGTTGCATGCATCTGTTCAGACTAAGTGTAAATCAGCCACACGGCTATAAGCTTTAGCCGAGAAAAGAAGTTGCTATGACTCTCTCCCCTCTCACTGTTTCCTAATGTTGTTTCTAATCAGCTTGTCTGAAGTTATTTGTTTCCACATGTAAGAGTTATTTACTTCTTAAAGGCTTCAAAAGGCAGGGAAGGAGGTAGAGACACTGAAGGAAGGAAAAAGGAATATTCTTCAGAAACGAGTTCTTTAACAGAAGCAGTAAATATTGACCACAGTCACAGTTTAAGCACTACGTAATGCTTGTTACCCCCATAAATCCTGCTTCCTTACCAGGGTGGGGCAAGAGAGACTAACTGACAGATGTTATCTATGTCTCAAAGAACACTGTCATATTGCAGACAGATCTGCCACAGTCATCCTTGATCAAAGGAAAGCAAAACAATATTTTCCTCTATTAATTTCTTTGCTTTTTCACTACAGCTGTTTTATAACTTATGAAACTATATAAAATGTGACTAAGCACAGAAAAATTCTAAAGGAAGAGCAAGTTTTAAGAAGAATACAGCAGAAACTAGTTACAATTTAAATGAATGTGGATGGCAGTTTGAACATTTTACACCCATAAATGTGAACCAAAGAATTCAGAAAGAAATGACAAAGTAAAAACAAGAAAAATGCTCACAAAGTACAAAGTAAATTTGTGGAACACAACTTCCTATAAACGCAATAAAGTCCAGGTCATCATCTGTCATTTGTACATACGTTTGGATTAGTATTTATACACTTGCTTGGAAAATAATGCAGAAAGATCATTCAGGGTCATCTCAGAGGAACTTAAATACTGTTGTAAATACTTCTAGAACACAGTAATAGCAGCCATGGTCTCCTTAACGGTTGGCCTGAGGAACACCTTTCTCACTCATCCAAAGATACATAATTAGATACATCCTGGCATATAGCTTTCAAGTCATTGACTAGAATAATGCTATAGTTCTCTTGGACTTGTGTCAATACAATGAGAAGACAGATTACTGAAAGATAAATCAGACATCTTTTAATTTAGAATAACCAAATTTTAATCTAGTTGTCCAACAAGACTAGACTGTGCTAATAACTACGTACATCAATCATCACATTAAAAGGAATTTGTAGCAAGAGATGCCATCCTTGTATATGTGGGACTGCAAAAACATCGCCACTCCTACCTATTAGTGCAGGTTTATTGTGTAACAAACCTATTGGGGAGGAAGCAGCTTGCACATACATTTCACAACCTTGGTCAACTCATCACCTCTGGAAACAGGTCTATCCTGAGGTATCCTCTGGGATACCAGTCGAGTGAACTCCCAGTTTCATACCTTGTATTATTTGTAATAGTAAAACGTGATCAGAATTAGTAAAACCACAAAAGACAACTTCACTTCAAAACCCAATGATAACTTCTGCAGCTTATTCTGGATTTTACGTATTTTATTGCAAGTGCGTGACAAGCACCCATTCTGGCCAGAACTTGCAGTTTTATGCTTGCCTTCTTTTTAACATTTAAACGCACATCCAGGTCAATCTATCGGAATACTCAAGAGTAGATACCTTTCACAAAAATACTGCATGAAAGGATGCAGCAGATGATACAATCTTCTTACTTCAGTCTCGCTTTTGCTTAAAGCGCTGATGAACCCTGATTTCCCATGGCTCAGTCTCTTCACAAGGACTTCAGTATCCCTTCCTTCCTCTGAATCTTGCCCTGGTATCCAACTGAAAATTGAAGTCAATATATTAAAACCATACATTTTGCAAAAGAAATACTTTAGAGTGCTTGTGCTATCTTAGCACTTTGTAACATCAGAAGAAAGCACAGAATAAAGCAGAAGTCACTGTAAAGAAAATTAGTGATGTAGCCAACAAGTCATAAGGTTCTTCCAAGGAAACAGACGTTGTATTATCTTAAATCTCACACAAAATTAACATTATGTGATAAGCATCCTGTGCATTCTGAAATAAACAGTGTAACAACATAAATGACAGAACAGCATAGTGGGATGGCAAGGAACACATGAAAGCAAGGTACTGTAAATCTACTTAGATCTGTTTTTCCAAACTTAACTGATGAGCTGAAGGAGGAAAATTCAGATTGGGTTGAAGTGGGAGTCACTGCAAATGTCAGTGAGGAACTTAAATACAACAAGTGTCTGAAAAAAAATATCAGTAAAAACTGAAATAACATTCAGCTTCTAAAATATGCAAGTTTCTTCTTGGCAGTTACAAAAAAGCATTTAATGGAAGGCAAAAAATGGTGCCTTCCACCAAACAGCTACGGTGCAGCACTTAACCAAAACTAAATTGCAAGTTCTTTCCTAGTGCAGCAGAAAAACATACTTTGATCTTGGGAGAATTCTTCTCAATTTATATAGTCAGTCTTGAAGATGGCAGTTACAGATTGCAATTCAGCCGTATTCAGATATTAGACTGAGGACATATCTTTTCCCTCCCTTAACTAACCCTCTTTCAGGATTCAGAACTGCAGCAAAATTTGCAAGGAGCTAAACTGCAAGATGGCACAGCTTGTCCAATAACCTAGCAGCTTCCCCGTTAAACCTTGTTCCTACTTTAATATCTAAAGTGTACTAAAGTTTACTCCTCTGATAAGAGATTTCCTAACAAAGAAAATAGCATCTAGGAAAGATCCCTAATGATTTCAGTGTATTGCAAATTATATCTACAGTTAGTGTCTAACTTGTTTTTAAATACTCTTTAAGCCTCACTATTACATCAAGTAAGAAATTTGGCAGAGCACAATTATTGACATTTACAGAGTTAACAGGACAAGAAAAATGCCACTCTTCAGCCTTAGAATTTGGAGCAGTTAAACAGAATCATGTAAGAGCCAGGCCTCTTCCTGCGTGAAACTTAGTTTCATCAGGCTCCCTTAATGATCTACAGACAGAAATACAGGCCCATCATCTGGAGATACATACGTTGCTACTGCAGCATCAAATAGGTATTTCAAGCATTAAATACACAGCATTTTTTCCTATCCACAGAAATAATCATTTGTCACTTTATGGATTAATACAGTTCGTATAGGAGAGGTACAAAAAGCTGCTATGATTTAAGCAAAAATACAGAATGGAAGAAAAAATTTAAGTACGGTTTCAGCTGTATATTCTTCATTATGTATCACATCGGCTAAAAATAAAAATAAGCCCTGCACTACTCATGCTTAGAAAATTTTAATACCATCTTTGCCACACCTTAACTATTTTTTAAGTGTTATGGAAACACAAGCAAGATGTTTCTAGACGAAGAACTCCTATCAAAATTGGAGAAACTTTATCTAATTACATTTTTACAACTGGCTTCTCACTACCAAACTTGATAGCTCACTATATAAAAAACCCAAAACTGTTCTTTATCATGAATTCAAGCCCTCCAAGCAAATTAACAAATGCAAGAGCCTGCTTCAACAGTGGAAATCTCTTTCAGTAGGACATTCTTTTCACTTAAATGTTCTTTGTTCATAGACAAAAATTAGCTTATCCATATCTTATCTTACAACTACCTGATCTACTAATATTGTTTAAACCAAAGCTTTACTAAAAAAAAAAAAAATAGTAAAAATACCTACCTCATTTACATGTCACACACTAAGCCTAATTCAATTTAAATATGCTTTTTTCCCATCTTGTTCACACTCTACAACTTTTTCTTCATGAGAATAGTGTACAACATCTATATTTTAAATGGAATTCAAAGGCAAGACCCGTTCTGCTTAATGACACCAGTTTTACTGAATTAAAGTGGTTACGTGGTTTTCTTCAGAAAGCAGGGAAAAGGACAGAAGCAACCAGGCTGCTAGCAGAAGAAAAAAACACTACAAACACTTACCATTGATCTTTTGCATGCAAAAAATGTCATTTGCAAACTCCTACAGTGTCCTTCTCTCAAACATTGTTTAGGGCTTTTGTTTTCCTGTTAGACGAAAAATAAAGGATTAAGGACTTAATGGATTTCTGCAGTTTGTCAAGGAGACATCAAAATACTTCAGACAAGGTTTATTCGGGATTTTGCTATGGTACGGTGACTTGCGCTTTCTTCTGAAGTTATAATTTCTTAATCTGCTTAAAACACTAACTAACAGGCTTGAAAAGGACGAAATAACAGCTTCTCTCCCCCGAGGGTTCGTTCACGCCAGCGGGAGGCCGCCACTCCCCACTCAGAAGCGCACTCCGCACCCGGAGATGTCGGGACTGCGCGCCCCCCCGGCCCTAGCAGCAGCAGCAGCAGCAGCAGCTTTCCCCCGCCAGAAGACGCCCCTATGTCAGGAAGGGCCGCGGGTGCGGCGGGGCCCGCTTCAGACAGCGGTTTCCCGTGCGCCTAGCCAGCCGGGACGAAGGGTTTAACCGGGGCGAAGGCGAGCGCAGCAGCAGCGACGCGGGGCCGGAGGCTAGAGGGCTGTCTCCCGGGAAGGCGGCAGCGCTCACCTGCAGGACGCAGGGGCTCTCTAGCAGGCACTGCCGCAGGTCCTCCCTCACCCCCCCGCAGGCCCGCCCGTCCTCCTCCTTATCCTCGTAGTACTTGGGCATGGCGGCGAGGCCGGCTCTACGCCTCGCTGCGGCCTACCCAGACACCACTACCGACGGCCGCCGCCATCTTGGCGCCCCGAACCCTGCCACCGCTTCCGGCGGGGAGAGGAAGGGGCGGGGCGGCTCCGGGAAGGAAACCGGAGCGCCTGCGCCGCGGACGTTGCCGGAAGGCGGCGGGCGGGCGGTGGTGCCGGGTGAGGCGGGGGTCGCGCCGCGGGCCGGGGCAGCAGGTGAGGCCCCGCCCCTGCTCGCTAAGGGGCGAGCGGCGCGGAGCTCGGTGGTGCGAGCCCGTCCGTTGGGAGGGAGGGAGGGAGTTCGGCGCTTCCCGCCCCGGCGCTGAGGTGCGGGTCCTGCTGAGAGGGCGGCGGCTGTTTGTGGGGCGAGGGTCGGTCGCGGGGGTCGCTTCGGGCGATGCCGGGCTGGCGTGGGCTGAATAGCGAGCCGGGGAGGCGGCCGGTAATCTCTCCCCTGCTCCTGGGCTGCGCGCTCCGGCCTTTCGCCTCCCGCGAAGCCCGCCGGCCGTTAACGCCTTGAATCGCTTTTGCGATTGCCAGAAGGTGTGGTGCCGGGAGAGAGCCTGCTTCCCGGGCGCCGCCGCGCAGCCCCGCGGGGCTGAGGAGGTGGGGGCGCCGGCGTGGGGCTACGTGACAGGCAGTACTGGAAGCAGAGTTGCCTGCTCCTGGTTTCCCACTTGCCGCCTCCCCAGCAGTCAGCAAAGTGACTGCCGGGCCGTGGCAGGCTCGCCTGTGAATGTCATGGTTTATACTTGTGCGTCGTCTTTGTAACTTCGGTATTGCAGGTGTGGCCTGCACCGCGTGATTTTATTTTTAGTCCTCGTTATACACAAAACTAAATGCATCTTTTGAAATTCCTTCTTTAGCAAAATGCTGCCAACCACTTCAGTTAATTCTCGGAGCCAGGGCAACGGTGCACTGAGCCCCAGAGATGCAGCAAGGCATACAGCTGGGGCAAAACGCTACAAGTACCTGCGGAGGCTCTTCCACTTCCGACAGATGGACTTTGAGTTTGCTCTTTGGCAGATGCTTTACCTGTTTACTTCACCGCAGAGGGTTTATAGGAACTTTCACTACAGAAAACAGACAAAGGACCAATGGGCAAGAGATGATCCTGCTTTCTTAGTACTTCTCAGTATCTGGCTCTGCGGTGAGTGCAGGGGAATAGACAGCATAAAAGAGAGGGAGGGAAAGTTTAGGGATGAATATTCATGGCCCTTCTAATCACACACACACACACAAAGGACCAGTCCATATGGATTATGTTTTAATCAAAGTAGACTACAAGAAAATGGTCTAACCTTCTGGAAGTTAAGGTGGGAATTAGAAAACAGAGGAGGCGTAACTAATACTATGTAGTCCTGAATTAATCTCTCTATTGCAAGTCATTGTTTATTACATTTCAAACTATGTAGCTCTCTGTAACTTTACAGATAGTAATAAAAACCCATGCCACACAGGAATGCTTTAGTTAAAAAATACTGAACATTTGGTTTATCTGAATATTATGGATAAAATACTGTTTTTACAATAAAGGCCCTAGTGAGATTCAGTATATTGCAGAATTAAGCTATAAACAAAGCGTCTCATGTAATTTTTAGATTGAATTGAAAACACAGTAAGAAGAATTATCCTAGTCTTCTGTTATGTAGCACATTGCCGTTAGTAATGTCACCACACACATGGATTGGGTTAACAAGAAGCTTTTATAAAACAAAGCATATTCTATTGTAGCATTGTGTGAATTTCTAAAAAATAGTTTGGGCAAAGCAATACAATTTGCTGTTATATCGTTAAGCCCAAGTACAGATGAGTGTTCCCCAATCTGTGAAAGAGATTATATTATGAATACATTGCATTATACCTAGTATTTGGGGGGGGGGGGGGGGGGGGGGGAAGAGCTGTTGGACTGAAAATCTCAGGGAGAAAAATAATAAGGAAACTGGAGATTTCATAACAGTATACTCAAAAAAACCTACTGGTTTAAGATCTCATGCTTTCTTTTCCACAGCTAACTTTAATAACCTTTTTCTCCTTTCAGTGTCTACTGTAGGATTTGGATTTGTGCTGGACATGGGTTTTTTTGAAACAATAAAGCTGCTACTTTGGGTTGTATTCATAGACTGCGTAGGCGTTGGCCTCCTGATTGCAACTCTAATGTGGTAAGTAGTGATGTCTGAAACTGAGTTCAGTATTGCTGTTCAGACACGGATAGTCCTCTGCTGTTTGCAAGACACTTGTTTCTCTGGGGCAAAATTATAAAGTATGTGTTGACTATAGGTTTTGTGCTGTTGTGGTAATTGTTTCAAAATGTTGCTTTAAAAAAGAACCCATCTTTTTCTTTACTATTTCCTGCAAAAGATGAACGTTCAAAAAGTCTGTATTATGATGAACATTTCAGCTTGTTTTCTTTCTTCTTGAGCTGGTTAATCTTCAGCAATAATGCCAAATAAAAAATGTGGTGATCAAAAATAATATTCTTCATTCCTTATTTTGGTTGAACAGCTTAAGTAATGTAAGCCCGAGGATGATTATGTTTAAGTAGGGCAATATACAATTGGCCCATGCTTCTTGCTGAAGACTTTAGCTATTTCCACTACAAGCAATGTCTGTTCTATTTCACGCGTGTTGGCTGTGTTGCTTTGGTGGTGGTTGCTGCCAGTCTTATCCTGTAATGTCCAGAAGCTTACAGAAGGGGAGAGGCAATAGCGAGTCAGTTTTATAACCCAGGCCTCAGCACGATATAGATGTGTCCTGCACCAGCAAGGGAACCATGAACCAACAGGAAGTCACTGTTTCTGTGCTGTGGCAAGGGGAGGGCACCAAAGAAAGAATTTTTATTTTACCAAGAACTTAAGGAAGCAAGGGCACTTGAAGAGTTCCTAGTAATGGAGCTGACATCCTAAACGGATGCTGATTGGAAAAGGGATGGATTCCTTTTCAAACAGTGACCTCGGGAAGTCCGCTTGTAGTTGCAAAATTCAGGATGAGGCACATACAAGAACTGTAGCTGATAGATGAAAGGTCCATCTGACATACTCTCCTGTCTGGGACAGCAACCCATAAATTGCGTGGGGAAGAGCATATAGTAATGCTTCCCCCCCATCCTCCAGCAGTCTGTGACTCGGGATGCAGTCTCCTGAACCAGGAAGACTTCAGCATCTGCTGGTCTTCCTCTGGCCTTTAGTCCAGTGCAGGCTCACCTTCCCCGCCCCCCCTCCCCCCAAACCTCCCCCTGTTCCTGAGGAGTCTAAACTCCTTGTTGCCTCACTTCACCTTGCACCCAGGCTCTGCCTCTTTCTGACCCTGCCCTTGGCACAAAGAGTATGTCAGAGGAAGCTACCATGAAAGCTCTGGTCTCTTAACTTCGTATTTCTGAGCTTATATTGACTTCTTGTTCCTCTTCCAAATGGGAGAAATTTTCTGATGTCAGCAGAACTTCAGCTGAAGAAAACAAAGTCTCAAGGCTTGTTCCATAGTCTGTAACAGCAGGCAGCGCACCTGCTGTTAGCATTTCTTTTCACTAAGAAGAACGGGCTCATCTTAAAAGCGCTAGCCTGCCCTCTTTCTGTCCTTGCAGTGTGCCATTTCTGTAGAGATGAAATAAACCATCTCAGTGTGAGGTGTACTGATCATGTACAAGCACTTTTCTGAAGTCACCTCCGTGTGTGTACAAAGTGGCACACTGCCTGAGAACTCATAACTGCATTGATAAATTGTAGCACTGAGCCATTTAAAAAAAAAAAAAAGCTATGTTTCTGTATTACCAGCAGTGTATTTCAGCTGCTCATTGAATGCAAGGGAGTAATTATAGTTTTAACAAAAACATTTTAACGGTAGTCTGGTCTGCATAATTCTTGCTTATTTTCTCCCAGATACTTTGTCGGGGTAGAGAATTAAGATCACATATGGCTTACTAGCTCAAACCAACGTTTTGTCAGTCGGCCTTATAGATTCACATTAATGACATTCTCAAATATCTTTTCATGTAGGTTCATTTCTAATAAGTACTTGGTGAAGCAGCAGAACAGAGACTATGATGTGGAGTGGGGATATGCCTTTGATGTTCATCTGAATGCTTTCTATCCACTTCTAGTCATTTTGCATTTTATCCAGCTGTTTTTCATCAACTGTAAGTAGAATATTTTGTGCTCTCTGCTTCAAAATCATGCTCTGTCAAAACAGCTGAGAGCAGTTGTCTCTTTCAGATGTCATCATATCTGATTCTGTCATTGGGTATTTTGTTGGGAATACATTATGGCTGATTGCAATCGGCTATTACATCTATGTGACATTCCTAGGATACAGTGGTGAGTAATGGCAACTTCTCTTTGACTAAAAACAAGAGCAGGATTTCAGTCTATTAATTTGATCTTAGTCTATTAATTTGTAAAGCAGAGGCTCAGCTGGGTGTTGAAGTCGTTCTTTCATTGTGGTAAAAGAAGTTTGATAGAAATTTACCAATCCATGTTTCCAGTGGGGTGGACATCTTAACCAAAGAATTTATATTCTTCACCACACCAACTTCCCTTCTTGTATTAGACCTGTAGCACCACAACTTGTTTTTCTTGTTGCTCTGCAAATCCACTTCAAAATGTTTGCATTGCATAAAAATTCTGTAGTGAGTTTAAGACTATAGTTTTAGGTAAAACAGTTTCCCAGGCCATTACCTATACCAATTAACTCTTCAATGAATCTGTGATAATGGTAGGACTAGTAGGGCAGAGATGACAACGCTGCCCTTCTAAGACGGCTGGCAGAGCAGTGCTATTTTTTTCTTGCTATCTGTCTTCCCCCAAGGCCGTTCTACAGGAAGCACCTTTTTTGAAAGAGCACTACTTTATACTTGCTGCATTGTTGCTTCTGTTTCAGCACTGCCCTTTTTGAAGAACACAGCTATTCTTTTGTATCCGTTTGCACTTCTCATCGTGCTCTATTTGATCTCATTAGCATGTGGATGGAACTTCACCAAGATGCTTTGTTCCTTTTATAAATACAGAGTGAAATAAAACCAGGACTTCATGTATCTAGTGTTTATTTTGTTTTTATCTTTACTGTCAAGACAGCTAAGAAAAAGTTAAGAACATTTTGTAAATGGTTGTAAATTTCTCTTTATTGTAGATAATTGTGTAAAAAAGTTTGAAGTGTCCTTTTTTATTAAAATATTTACAACAGTAAACATGTTAGCAATTTTGTTCAAATACTTTTGCAGTACATTCTAAAAACAAGTTACTTGTACATCTCTAGCTTAAATTTAACTGCAACAAGTCTATTTAGCGTAACTCTTACTGCAGATATTTTGCACATACTGGCATAAGCTCTACATTATGAGGGTTTTAAGTGACACCAAAAAGCAGTTTTCTTTAAGAATAAGATTGGAATACCTTGCCTTGGGACTGTGTGAAAGTACGGATCTTAATAGTGTTGCGATGGTAAAGCAACGACTGTCTCTAGATACAGAACTGTCCCCTTCTTTTATGAAAGAACTTGAGAACAGATTTATTTTAATGACTACTTCAAATATACATGGACAACTCTGGCACACAGAAGAAACAGTGATGAAAGGCACAATTAACATGACCCATATCAGGTTTCCAAATATAGCAGCAAGTTTTTAAACCCAATCTCTAGAAGTCCAGTGGGTATTATTACATCCACCGTTACGAGTGGCAGGTCAATGAACACAGAAGGAAAGTACAAGTTTAGTTTGGCTACAAGGGTGGGCTCGTGGCAATGCCTGCAGCTGTAAAGTCCACAAGGCAGGAGTATAAACTGACCGTCACAAACAACACCTTCTGGAAAATGAAGATGACAACTTTCCAAAGCAGTGTTCAGTATGAAACATGAGCACTAGGATTCAGTTTCCAAAACAATGCAAGAGTAGACTGGTTACAGTAAGACTTAATATTTCAATACTAGAATTTGATCTCTAAGGAAAAACTATATTTATCTTAAAATACCAATATGCTGGCAGTGCATCTTACAGTACTGTGTGTTTCAGCCACTGTTAAGGCTTGGAGAGAATCGTGTTCCCCTCTCAGCAGATGCTGAGCAACGTTCCCCTTTTAACAAGGAAAGCACTGAACTGCTGATCCACGGAAGGCGAAGGATTCCAGTCAGGACCCGCTCCCACCCTGGCTAATGGCACGAGCTCCCGTCCTGCAGGCAGCTGCAGCCTAACTGTACACCTGTTCCCCAACAGGAATCCTAGCACCAGTGATCACCCACTTCAGTTCAACAGTAAAAATACTTCATATTTAGTGCCCTATGGTGCGATACCATTGAAATCAATGAAGGACTCAGGGCCTGTGTACCTTCTGTTTAGAGATATCAAAGTTTGTCCCCTTGAAAAAAGGCTTCACCGTTCTCAAAATTAAGCTACTTTAAGTTCTAGCAGCTCACTGTTTACAGCAGAAATCAGCAAAACCCTTAAGAGACCACTAAGGTCTGAAAAGTGACACTCAAATTCATCAGGTCTGTGTGGGGTGTGTTTTTTACGTTGGCAATCGATGCTAGCCTGAAAACACCAGTTGTTTAATAGCCTTTCAGCATTATGCTGGTGATTGTAAAGATGATTTAAAAACATAAGGGTTTTTTTCCCTTTCTACTACAGTTACTTGCTTTAGCTTCTTCAGAATACATCCTTCCTAGTAAGAACAAATATAGAACCTAGGGTTAATTTATCTCGGGAGCAAGGTTTAGAGAGATGTAATTCTCCCCCCCCCCCCCCCAAGATAAAAATAGTATTTTCCAAGTTGGAAGCAAACTGCAAATTATTACAATACTTTACCTGGAGCAAATATTTCCAACAAAAACCAGAGATTACTGAAATGATAATACACTTGGGAAAGTATGAAGGAAAAATGTTACACAGTTGTTCAATTTTGCCAAAGACTAATCACACTCCAGACCATTCAAGGAATCTTGTATCACATGGGCAAAGTATAAACTGCTTTGCTCTAAAGTAACTCAAGGTATTTAAAACCTGCTTTTGCAACACCTAGACAAGCAGCGATACAGTAGAAGAGTCCAGTCATTTATTGGTCCACGAATCATATGTTTATCTGTTTGAATTTTTCTAAGCCATCTTTCAGTTAAGAAAAAACAAATGTATCTATAGGAATATTTTCTATCAATGCAAATACATGGTTGAGATGCCTGCAAAAGCGCAAAGCCTTATACAGTGCTTCAGAAACACTCTTTAATTAAAAAAAAAAACCAAAAAGTGCTAATTTGGGATCACATCCTGTTCACATTACTTACAAATTTTTCAGTAGGACTACCCACTGAATAAGCAAAGCAAGATTACACTGACAGTCTTGTATTTCCTTGGTCCAGAGCAATCCTGATCAGCTCAGAAAAGCCAGTGCTCATATCAGCGGGGCTGTTTGGCATCCAGTATAAGAAGTTAAGAATAATTTGCCCAGATAATGAAGGTTTCTGGTAATGCCTTTGGTTTCACAAAAGTTCTCTTTTCTGAAGCTTCAACAGCATCAGAAGGAGCTAACAGAATCATAGGATAATGCAGTTTATTTTGAAACACTTTCCATTATTTGATTACTATAAGATTCAGTGGCCTAGAGGGGATTTTTAAGGCCACAACAAAAATAACTAGAAATAAGATACATGTAGGAAAAAACTCCCAAAAATCAGGTAACAGGTTTACGATGCTGAGGAACTCTTGTAATACTCTAACTTACAACTGAGACATGTAAGAGACACCAGCCCCTCTGGAGCATATCCAGTCATAAACGGTGCCCGAGCTAATGACTGTGGAGCCAAACAGCCGCAGCAGTCGTCTTTCACCATAATTCCAGGAAGGAGACTCGCACCACTTTAGCCTGACTTGGGGGCTGGAATTTGAAAGGTGGAAAGCCCAAAGTAGCTGTCTGCAGAAATAATTAGATATAGAAAAATATTTTCCCTGCTTTTTCTATTTCTCAGCAAAATTTCCAAGCAAATTTCCAGAACTCTCTGACTACACCAGGTCTGAATTTACCTGAAGCTATGGAACGTAATTTGTATTAATGTGGCACATTTATTTAGAGAGCATATAAGCTCAGGAACATTTAAAGCATTTAAGCAGCCCAGAGTATTTCCAACTCCTGCTAGTAGAATGTCATAAAAATGCAACTATCTTTAGAAAAAACCCCACATATTTTACCAAGCACTAGTTAACTTGTTGTCTTTGATAAATTTCATCTCAACATTTTTGAAAACAAAATATACTGTTAACCAGAGTCCTGCAATCAATGTGGTAAGGGTTCTATATATTTAAATATATTAGCAGTGATTCATCTTAACTACTGTGAAACATCAGGAACAGTCATGCTTTGAGAATAAGCACACAGCTTTCTTAAATAAGTGGTACCAGTAAACTTTTGAACTCATGGAAAAAGATGAATGTCACCGTCAGCAAAACTACTTATATTAAGAAACTGCAATATCTAACATATTTCTGCAATCTAAATTGTAATAAATAGCTATAGTTTAAATTACTTGCATCATTCATTCACAGGCACAGCTGAGAAGAAAACCTAAATACTTTCTTAGACCTTTGCTAGCTAATGTGTGATAAAAAGCCATTGCATGGCAATAATTTGATGGCATGGCATTATACATATAACGAACTGGGCTGTGGCACCACAATAGGCTAGATTCACCAGGATTCTGAGCCTATTCACCCATGTTCCTAAATCCAAGAATAAACTCCCATTTATGAGGCCAGTGCTTAGCTTATGCCCACAGTCTCTATGGGCAAGATGAGCTTTCCAGGTAACATTTTATTTACACCATCTGATGTGATCAGAAAAAAGTAAACAAGGCCCGCCTGGTAGCTTTCTACTCTTCTTCAACTTATACCAGTCAGTCTAAACAGAAGGTCTTATCTCTGTGTACAAATCTTCTCTTCCCTGTGTCCCCAGACAACATAGCTAAACCAAAATGACCGTGGTCTGCAGAAGTAGTTAAGCTCTTAAACTTGAATATCGCTGAACTGTCAAAGCTATGACACAATTTTCCAACAAGGCAGAAGAAAAGACTGGTTGACTCTATATCCCAGTGGTGATGGCTTGCAGTGCTGGAGAGTCAGGTTTAGGCTCCTGCTCCTTATAAATGTGTCATGAAAAAGAGGCCAAATCCGTTAGTCAGACTTTCATGCTGGAGATATGAATTCAAGATCCCCACTCCAGATCAGGGACCCCGCAACAGGTTTTGTGCATCTGTGCCCTGACCACAAAGGTGTTGGGGATAACGGAGTTTTTTTTCCACAGGGAAAACTGGGCCAGCTTTTGAGATGTTAGTTCAAGGAGGTTGGTTCACAGCTCAGCAGAGAACCCCCAAGCCAGGGTAGATGCCTCCCTCCAGTGTCCATCAGGCACTTTGTTCCTATTGAAGAGAGGAATTTCTGCCTCTCTTCTTCCTGACCATTTCTGACTGCGTAACTTAAATCTTCCCATGCCTGTGTCCTTACACATAAGCACCTAAGCAGAAGGACTCTTAAGAGCAGTGGCAGCATTAGTACTGCAAAAATTCCGCTCTGGCTTTAATCCAAACCACTTTCTGTTCCTGACCGAGTTTCTGATTCATTTAAGATCACTGTTGTTTCCCTTGAAACGAAAAGGCAGGGTACTAACTTGAGGCCAAATTCAGTTCCTATTAAAAGTTACTGCGAGTTACTACACTGATCAACAAAGGAGTCAAACTGAAACCTTGTTCTTGAACAATGGAAGAAAATAAAAATAAACCGTAACTACTCACTGTAATGTATCTAAAATAAACACTGCAATAACAGAACTTTTTAACAGGAGATCTCTGTAGATCAAATGTATCTAACTACTATTAATTCTTTTGATAAAAGGTAACCTCTGTCACTCCAAAGCAAAGCTGGAGAATGATTTTTTTCAGTACAGAAAATGAATTTGTCCAGGCTAGGAAATGTCTACAAAGATTTTTAGAAAGAACTGTTTGGAATCAAAAAAATTCTTCTAAAATGCAATGGATTAATCTAAAATCACTGCAGATTTAGTACATAATGTGAAACAAGACACTTCAGCATGCTTTTATGTGGCTACAAACTGTACATAGTGGAATTTCATAGCCCCAAAGAATAACGCTCTTCAGAACTCTGTTAATGCCTCTGAACATCATTCAGATTCTGTGTACAAAACTACATAATTTAGAAACTTAATCTAGTTTTTTTAAACATGGCAGTATATTTGAAATATGGTATTAGTTTATGTTTGCATCTCCAAAGAAAAATGTAGAAAGATAACTTAAACTAGAGAATTCATAAAAAAAACTATATCAATTTAAAATTTTACTGCATAAAAATATGTACTTTTCAAATTATTTTAATAAATTAAATATCCCTAACATTTTTAATATATATCCCTGACAGTCTATAAAAGAGGGTTCTTGTTATAGAAAATAAATGGAACTCCGAAAGTACCCCCTTCATAAAACATATTTAACAATAATTTTCTTTTTTTCTTCTTCAAGGAATGTAACAATATGTACAACTTCTCTGTATTACTATACTATCAAAATAGTACAGGTTAAGCGTAGCAGGGTTCTGTAACCATAAGATGGCAAAGTCACATTGAAGTGAAGGACAACTTAGGCCTCAGACGAACATTATCAGTGTGGAGCATCAGTTTCTGGATGGATCAGACAAGAAGGGGTAAATACAATCTTCTCATCTACAGTAGATTTCACAAGAGGTAGAGTCCAAGTGAAAATGAAAGAAATTTGGAATAAGGTGCATGCTCAGTATTTTCAATTTGTGACTTGCTAAGAATGTCAGATTTTATAGGAAAAGTTTTCAAGGATTCTTTCTTTTTCCTCTAAAGCAGATTTCCATGATCAGTTTGTAATCTTTTTAATATGAATCTGAAATAGAGAATCAGAAAAAAAGAAGTCATGTTTTAGGGTATTACATTTCTCAGTAATAAGAGGTAACTGTTTTCAGCGTTAGCCGAAATTTTGAGCTTCAACACACTGACAGAATGAAGAAATCTCACATTTGCCAGTTTTACTTTTAAAAGGTTATACCACCTCTCACCTCATTCAGAATTGCCCAGACTGCTGAATTTTGTATCACTGAAAGCCGGAATGATGAAATCGGGTTTAGGCTGGGATCAACTGTTCCTTCAGCTACACCGTTTTCAAATTTCCCTGCAAAAGAAGCAAAAGTATATCCTCAATTAACTCCTATTCAACAAACTAAAGTACAAAATCTGTGTCCAGAAAAATGTATCTGTAGTATCACAATCCACAGGTGAAACCTATTGCTGGTGGCTGTACGGTTGACTGGTATCATTCCCAAAACAAAAGACAGCGAGCGATTTTTGGTGTCAGATTCAGCTTTGCAGCAGCAAACAAGATGGGGTGTATCATCAGAGCACACCAATCTGAAGAGGATTACATGTAAGAATAAAAACTTTGGAACTGTCTAAGGGTAGGAGCATCTCAAACTCTGGGAAGATTTTGGCACGGATTTTCATTTAATATCATGGAACTAAACACGAAGCCCCTGCCTTATGTGTTTTCAAGGAGGATTAAGGACAAGGGATATCATTCATTCTTAATGTATTCCTATTTAAAGGATCTTCAATTATATTAGGATGAATAAGAATCCAATTTAAAAGCCCATTTAGACTTTACACCTAAAACATATACACAGCAACTGCAATTCATTAAGATGAAGAAATTTGCTTTCATTATAATAGGGATGCCCAACCTATGTCCAGCAAGCTAAATACAATCTATGAGCAAAATTTCTCTTCCTTGACAACAGGTATCCTGACACCTTCCCCACCAGCCGCTTGGCTACGGAAATGCCAGTCTCATCCCATGACAAGACAGCTGATTGTCTGTAGGGTGGGTTCAAATCCAGGCCAAGCACAACAGCTCACACAGAGGCACTTGTGCAGTCACAGGACAGACGAGGTGATCTTATACAACCTGGAAATGCCTCTACAATAATCTAGGTGATCGATCCTGGCAGAGAAGTTGGATGTAGCTGCACTACAACTAAGAGTCACACTAGATCTTTGTTTACTACATCACTCTCAGAAAAGAAATATTGGACACAATATTAAGTAAAGCCTACAAGGTCACTGTCCTGGTTTCGGATGGGACAGTGTTAACTCTCTTAGTAGCTGGCATAGTGCTGTGTTTTGGATTTAGTGTGAGAATGATGTTGATAACACTCTGATGTTTTAGTTGTTGCTAAGTAGCACTGATCTTAAGCCAAGGACTTTTCGGTTTCCCATGCTCTGCCAGCAAGCAGGTGTGCAAGAAACTGGGAGGGAGCATAGCCAGGACAGCTGACCCGAACTAGCCAAAGGGATATTCCATACCATGGAACGTCATGCCCAGTATATAAACAGGGGGGAGTTGGCCGGGGGGGGGGATCGCTCCTCGGGCATCAGTGAGCAGGTGGTCAGCAATTGCATTGTGCATCACTGGTTTTTTGACTTTTTTTTCCCCTCTTCTTTTTTTTTGTTATATTCCTTTTCATTACTATTATCATTATTATATTTCATTATTATTATTGTTAGTATTATATTTTACTTTGGTTATTAAACTGTTCTTATCTCAACCCATGAGTTCTACCTTCTTTCCCGATTCTCCTCCCCATCCCACTGGGAGCGGGGAGGGGCGGGGGGGGGTGAGGGAGCGGCTGCGTGGTGCTTAGCTGCTGACTGGGGTTAAACCACGACAGTCACGTACCCAGAAATGAATGATCAAACCTCAGTTTTAGGTTTGTTTTGGTTTTAATGAAAATGTCTTTGTGACATACCTATCCTGAAGTAACCATCCTCTAAGCGTTTGTCTTTGGTTTCTTTGCTTAATACTAGTTCTTCATTCTAGAACAACAAAGCATAAAGGAGATCATTTATTTTGACACATGACTTTGCCAGGGAAAGACAAATGTGTATGCACTCTTGTTATATATTCAGCATCCATCTTTTCTAAATAATTATGAACCAGCCTAGAATAGTTATTTATAGCCTTAGACAAACCAACACAAAAAAAGCAGCAGTGTTCCAGAACTGAACGGTATTTGGCTTCAACGTAGAAAAAAGAAGTACTTTAAGTGCCCCACATAACTCGCATGGTAACTGCCATGTGAACAGAATACATAGCAGATACTGGCATACACAGTAGAAGAAAAGCAAAGGCAGAATCTTGCCTTCTTCTCCTAGGTTGAACCAGAGATTTCTCTCAGGACAAATGAAACTTACAGCTTACTTTCTGATGTAAGAATTGGGCGAGATGAAAAGCCATCAGACCAGCGAGGGAAGCATGGCAATTGTCACTGCCTCACTAAAAAGGGATGGGTATCAGTAAGCTTCTTTAATAAGCACGGAAAAATTAAATTGTAGACCAGAGCTTCAAAAACAGCTGGAAAATTATAACCAGAATGACATGATCCAATACTAAGAGACCCACTGTAAGAACTTCCTAGGAATCAATTAAAAATGCTTGACAAAACAGGAGATTAAATCTATCAGTTTTGGTTTTGTTGGGTTTTTTTAAATTCCTACTTTTAAGGGGGGCTGCTGAAAAAGTGGTGGGTTTTTTTGGTTTTGGGGTTTTTTGGGGGGGAGGGTTGGGGTTTTTTGTTGCAGTTTGGTTTTGGGGGTTTGGGGTTTTTTTGAGTGTGTTGCTTGAGTCCCAGACAAATCCAGTCTGGGGGCACTCTAGTGTCTAAGGGTTGTTTTTTGTTTTTCTAAATTCTGCTTAGGGAGGATCAGGGTCAAAGTACCTGAATGGGCTTCCAGCTCTACTGAAGTGCATGCTGGAGAAATAGTTCCCTCAGGAGAGTACCTATCATTCTGCAGCTGCTGTCCTCATATTGGTGACATTTTTTGCTGACACCAATGGCTTAGGAACAGGCCAGATGCAGAATTTCCTGTTTACCTTTCCACAAAATTGTGTCAATAGCAATAGAAGCTCAGTAGCATTACTTCCTTAAGGGATGCTCCAGTTTGAGGGACATTTCACAGCCGAGTGTAGGCAAAAAAGAGATGCTTGACGCACATTTTTTTTCCTCATTATCTTGTGCATTCTTGCAGTATCTTGGGCCCAGATGAAGTGCGGGCTGCTGCTGGTTTTGTGGTTGAATATATTTCCAAAGGTCTTGAGAAACAAAACCCATAAATCTTATAATATGATATAATATCCCACAATATGATATAATATCCCCCATATTGTTTTGTATAATTAGAATCAAACTGACAAACTTCTTTTTAGGGGTGGGGGTGGTCAGGATTTCCTGTTTTTGCTCGCTCCCAGGAAGGCAGACTGCAAGAATGGAGAAGTGAATTCCTCTGTGATCATTTACTTTTTTTTTTTTTAATTCCCTATTTTTTAAATTTTCCTCACCCTGTTAAAGAAGTCAATAAAATTAGGAGGTTTTGCTTTTATCCTATAATGGAGAAGACACAAATCAATAAATTCATACCTGAAAAGGCAAAACTTCCACTGTTGTGTTTAGAAGTATGTCTCCTGGATGCTCTGGATTGCCACTGTGAAACAAGTACCTATAAATGAAAAGGGAAAAATAAAACAGTCTACATACATCAGTCAGAATTAGCTAAGTTACTACCTTACATGTTAATAGTCACAGAAGTTACAATGATAAACATAACTTTTATACTGGACCTACATCAGCTGGCGATAAGAAATGAAAGATGGTTTCACATACTGCTGTAATTGAAAGGGCTACAGTTTTGCATTTTCTAAAGAGTAGTTCCGCAATATTTTACTTAGAAAGGTAGTTTCCATGATCTGATCTTGATAGATTGCGTTACACAAAATGACCAACACTGCAGTCCTTATTTCCTGGCATGCACTGGCATCACCTCCAGAAGCAGGAGCCCTGCCTTCCCTCAGCCTCTCCCCATCGCTCCCCACCACGCAGGACGGTGCCCACAGGATGAACTCTGCAGATCCATTCTGAACCAGTTCTGGGAACCTATCCAAGTCAGCATTTTGCCAGGCTGGTTTTCCCCAACCCCAGCTCTCCACTCTGGTTCATTGCAAAGTCTCATTAATGACTGTGCCAGGAATTCCCAACCCATATCCACACCCTTAACGTTACCTGAATTCAAACTTCTATTCCAAAGACGGATTTTTTTTTTTTTAAACAAAAACATATGGTTTTGATGTGTTTACACACGCAGAAAAGGATCTTTTTTTTTCATACCTGTACAAACTCCCCGTTACCCTTATTCGGGTATGCATTTAATGAAATTTCTCTTTTCTTTTTTCAAATGGGACAGAGTAAATATGTTTAAAACTGTATCAAAACTATCCCTATACATATCAAGCAGTGAAGTACAAGTGTTCAAATTCTAGCTGCCCACTCTCAAACAGCTTTTGCAGTACTACGCATGTGTAGATAATGTTACAAAAGACACAGTTTAATTCCCCTTTCTTTATATACAGCACAAACTTCATATTCTTTTGAATACATATTATGTAAACAAGTAACAATATTTTTTACCACTAGGTGGTATCAATGCTTGAAAAATTGTTCATTACTTACCGTTTTTTCTAGTGGACCACAGACTTCATTCAGATTACTGTCAAAAACTACCTAGGTATTACACCTACTCAGATGCCACTTTTAACAAGCCTATTTTACTTTTAATACATTTAAATGAATATGTAAAAATCTATCAACACATTTCAAACCTTTCTTCAATTGGAACTTAGAGAAATTAACAGTAAGCACCATCTTCAACATTAAATACATCACCAGCCAGAGACAAAATTAGTTCAGAAATTATCACTTGATTAAAATTACAAACATTAGCTCAATTTGCAATTTATTAAGACATAATGGGAGATGTAAATTCCAGTTTGTCTTTATCCAGTATGTCTGAAGCCAGCTAAGTACCTGCCATTAATCCATACTCCATAGCTACAAGACAAGTAGAAGAAAACAGAGCTCTCTGACTCTGACTTAGAAATGTCTGTGATCCCAAAATGGTAGAAGTAATTTAAAAAAATACACACAGAGACAGACATACATATATAACATTTCTTTTATCAAGGCTCAGAAAAGGAGTAAAACCACACACTGTCATATAAGAAAGCTACACTGATCTCTATTGCACTGGTTTCAGCAGAACTGCACAGATTGAACTGCAAAACAAAACTGGATTCAGTAAGCTTCAGCATTTTATGTGCTTCAAGAAAAATAATTTCCCCACTGTAGTTTAATGTAAAGGTTAGTCAATTCTAGAGCACACAAGCTACCTAAAACATCCACAGTTCTTCCAAGAAAAATCTTGTGACCTTTTCTAAACATCAGTGACATCCAAAAAACCCCAAAGACTTAATTATCCTTTCTAGGAAGATGCTTTTATTGTATGTTTCAACAATAAGCAAAACAAAACTCTTGGCAAAGCTGACCAGATGACTAAAAGTATATTCTGCTGTCTTCTGACCTAGCAGATCTAACTTGCCATCCTTTAGTCTGTCAGATATCCTAATCGTCACTGGGAATTTTTCTCTTGAAAACACTGAAAATTCTAAGGAGACTTACTTTAAAATGCAAGTGATCAAACACTCACATCTAAGGTGCTGCCATCAAACGCTCCAACCAAACCACAGACTGATTGCTTTTCCTTAGTGCTTTCTAGTTCACAAATCTTATTTCTGAGAAGACACACCTAAAAAGCCACAAAGAAACTCCCCGTGATCTGCGATCACTGTGCTCTCAATGAATGATAATGGGTTTGGGATGTTTGGGTGGGGTTTTTTGGGGAGGCAGGCAGGGGGGAAGTGGTGGTGGTGGGTTATTTTTTTGTTTGTGGAGGGTTTTTGGGGGGGGGGTGTTATTTATTTGGGGTTTGTTTGTTTGTTTTTAAAAACAACTCTGCAACCATACAACCATAGCCAACCATTTCTCCTACTGTGCTATCAACTTTTGACACTGAAGTGTGGTTTCCTCCCCCAGCAGTGATCACTCCATTAGAGCAATGCACTCGAAAGTTGGCACAATGCCAAAATAATTTACAGAAGTAATAAAATCTGATTTCCAGATTTCCATGTAATCAAACCTGCTTTTTTAGTATGTTTTCTACAACTATCTGTCTACCCATATGCACACACAAATATAACACATGCATATGTCACATCTTATTTAAAATTATGTTTAGAAAGGGATATTTTTATATCTGAGCCTTGCTTGAACACTTGACAGATAACACCTACTTAGACATAAAAAGTTACACAGATTAAAAATAGAAGTATGAATACACATACACAGTCAATTCACATCTATGATGAATCTTTTGCTTAGAAATAAAATTTACAAATTAGAAAATTTAATTTGAAATAAAATTTAATTTACAAACAAACATATATTCTACAGCTCCTAAAATAAGCGTTATTAGCTATTCTTTCGTAAAACTTGCCTTCCTGACATACTGATAAATCACAACCTTTCAAGGTTTTCAGACTATGACAGGTATTTCTCAACACAGATACTGAAAGACTCGGAACTAGCTGTGCTTTCATCTGCTAAATTATTCTGACATCTGTCCTGGGATTTACATGTGACAGTCCATGTAAACAGTGAAAACATGCTTTTTTTCTTCCTAGTTAAGTGACTTTTTTCTTAGGATGGAATCACTAAGATATTCTTGTCTACCTGCTGCTTAAACATAACACCTTCTGAACCATTGTTTCAAATTAAAATTCTGAAAGCCTAATTCTGAATTCTAAAAATACTAATCCCAAACAAACACAAATTCACCTAAAGTTAAGAAAAAGTACTGCTATTACCTTATGGAATATTACTTCACAGCTTTTTTTATTACAAAATACAAACATGGACACATTTGGACATTCTTGATGGAAGTCATCAGAGAAAAGTAACTCTAACTTACGACTGGTAAATTAAATACTAATGTATCTGAATCTTAGAGAACCTTTTCCTCTGGCAGTGCCTTTTTAAAGAGTCACAGGTCAAAGATAATAATAGCTACTGTAGATATTCAAGAACAGAGACAACCTCCTCTCTGCCAGAAGTTACTAAATGTACGAACTAACTTACATTCTGCTCATGACCTCAATGTACTATGAGAGTAATAGAGGATGCTAAACATCAACACCTCATGTGGCATAGAAAATTACACAAAATTTCAAGAGCACTGAAGGTTTAAAAAAAAAAAAAAAAAAGGGAGCAAAGTCAAAGCTGCAAAGAAAACTTCAGTTTTCATATTCAGTGACTTGAGTATTTACCCACGTTGAGGGTTTGACTTCTTGCCACAGAGCTAGATACCCCTATAAAATCAAGCCAATTGGAGGGGAAAAAAAAAAAAAAAAACCAATAAGCTGAAACAAATATTCATATACATCCTAACACACAAAGGGAGGGGAGGGCAGAAGTATGATTATCATTAATACATTGACAAAAGATATCATTAGTTTGCCAATGCGGTTAACTGTTATGGTACTTTAAAAGCCTACACTCAGATTCAGAACTCCCCCAGTAGTGAGCACCTGGAAAGATTCTCATCTTTCGTAACATCCCCCGAAAGATGTGTATAAATTAATATCAATATTACTAATCTGCACTGTTAGCTTTAATATTCTTCTTTGAATAGCTAAACCTTTCCATCACCGGTACTTTAAAAAAAAAAAAAAAAAAAAAAAATCCCAACTACACACACCTCTTTACCCTCCTCCTATTTTGCTTATGAAGGGAATGTATCTTTCTTCTTTCCCTCACATCAAAGCATATTTAGGCCCAGAAAAGTGCTATTCTCTCTATTACCTAATTTGTTTTCTTTTAGGCATTAAAAAAAATCTGTCTTACTGTCTTTTGTATTTTATTTAAATAAATAGAAGTGACAATGATTTTTTTAATATATAGAAAGTGTGATTCTATGCATTTTCTATTTTGTTGAGCAATTAAAAATTAGAACAGAACACACAATAACTTTATCAGTAAATTATGGCAGCTTTATAAAAGGAAATAATATACAAAAATTCTTTAAAAAGCACAATTCACATCCACTGTCAATATATTTGGGTTTTGTTTTGAAGGAAACAAAAGACTTATCTCACTTGATGCAAAACAAATATTCTAAGAATCTATTTATGAACGGAGGCCTTTGTGCTCTGTAAACATCAAGAATCAAATCCTTTTCTCTATATATCCTCCTTACATCTCTTTTTAGCAATCTGATATATTTTAGTATATCCCATTTGCAGAAAAGGAAAAGAGGTAGGAAGGCAGAGAGGAAATGTTTCCTTCCATGTTTGAGCAAATTACCCATAGCAACATGCAGCATAACAGTTTTTAATTTGGCACAACATGAATTTCTATAAAAGCAACATTCAGTCAGCAAATTACTGGCTCTCTACAGATGCTGTCATCCACTGCAAGAGTCATTATTCACCAATTCTATCCAGTATTTTTGATCACTGGATGCAAATGTGGTAAAAGAAATCTAATCTACCTCCTCTCTGTCATTTTCCCAGAATCCTCATTGGGAAATGTATTTTACTGCCACTGGAAACTGGTATTAACCATGCATTATTTCCTCGTGCAAAATACAAATGGAAGATGAATAATTTCTTCTCCCTCTCTCAAGCTCAATTTCTTCTCCTATCCTTTATGCCTCTTACCCACTCTTTCGCAAAAATTGCTTATACTTCAAAAAAAAGCTTAATTCCTCAAGTCTATATATACACCCACCAACTACTCACAATAGGTAAGCAATCTAATGGGAGCTTTTCCATCTTGTTGTTGTAGTTCCCGATTTGGGGGTGGGGGGTGGGGTATGAAATTCCACCAAAACCACCCCATTAACTTCTATGCAAAATGCCTGGTAAGATTTCATTTCCTCTGCCAAAACCAGCCAGTATAACTGTCCATATTTAAACTGGGCTGCATGTTTGACAGCTGCAAGGGATGAATTCCCCATCTTTACAGAAGTGCCGAACCAGCACACCAAAAGGAGAGAACTTTCTCATGTTTGTCAAAGGACCACAAAGTAGCCTGACTGAAGGGGTGATGGAGGGATTTTGAGGAGTGGTCTGAGTCTTTTTTATCCAACATACACCTAAGAAATTCATTTTCTCACAACACTTTAAAAGTCAGTCTAAATCTTTTGATAAGGTTACCCATACCATTTCCTAACTTTCAACTGTGCAATATGTGTAGAAGGCATTTAGCTGGGTAAGAAAATCTCATTCCCAGGTCTACGCTTGCCTTCTGTTTCCCAGTGAGGACTACGAGATCAGCTTTCTAAACCTGCACTGTGCTCTCTGGAGTATACACACATCAACTGTAATAAAAAAAGAGTCTGACATTAATTTTAACTATTTTAATTTTTTGTTTTGGAGGTGGTTTAGGTTTTTTGGTGTTTTGTGGTTGAGTTTTTTGTTTGGGTTTGTTGTTGTTGTTTGTTTGTTTGTTTTTTAAGGGAGAGGCTGTTCTCTGTCTTGAAATCTCTGCTCTTCTCTAAGGAATTTACTCATTTTTCCACCACATCAATATTAATTAAAAGGCCCTTATGTTCTTTTGCAAGGTTACTTCTGCTGAATTTTTAATCCAGTGAAATGTAGAAAGGCTTTGGGGTTTGTTCTGTTTTGTTTTTTTAACATGTGTGTGTGTATACGTGTGTGTATGCACATAAACATTTTTTTTCCCCCAGCTTAATTCTCCAGAAGCACAGATAACAACTCCATTCAGTTTTCTTAAACATAGGCATTTGCCACCATTTGAGATGCACTTGGGTATGAAACCTCGTCACAGGCTGGCAAGATGCAATTATGACATCTCAGAGACTCAAGCCCTTCTGGAAATCAGGTGAAGTATTTTAGGGTATCTCAAGTGGCATTAGACATGTAACATTTAGGCAACAGCATTAAGCCTCTAAGATTTCTGACTAAGAACTGTAAACCCAGGAACACTGCCAAATACACAAATCTTGAATATTAGTGCCATTAAGGAGGAAGCAGCATGTCCTTGGCTCAGGCAGCTCTTTTCTTTTGTCTCTGATCCATACTTTGGTTTTTTCTCCCCTTTTCATATGAAGTTCTTGCCTCATTGTTATGGGCAGAGTTCCATGCCCGGAGCAAACAGCATCAGTGGCTGGGAGCCTGCCTGCCAAATCCCTGCTGTCAGTGCATCCATTTGAGGATGTTCTACTCATTAGTACAGAAGCTTATGTAAACACAGAAACCAAAGTCCTCAAATTGTCTTTTTTATACACACTGAAGATATTATCCCACCTGAAATACACTGACAAATACCAAAACATTTAAAATAATAAATTAAGAGACTTTCAAATATTTCCTATCAACTGACACACCATTAAAGCTTAATAAAATGAAGATTTTGTTAAACTTTAATAAACTATATTACATCTTTAGAATCAAAACAAAGATTATTTCTAAATCATGCACTCTGTGTGTGTGCACATATGTGGTTCTTCAGCTAAAATTGCCCAAGAAAAGTTGAATGTATTGCATTGCGCTGAAGGAGAGTTTCTACACTGACCAGTGATTATGAACAAAGAATAGCTTATACATCAGTCAAGTTACTGCTGTACTAATCTAAAACCCAAACAATTTTGCAGTTCCCTAGGTTTTAAGTGGTTGTTACTGCAAAAGCAAATGATGAGAAAGTTTCACTTCACTGCCAGTTTTGGAAAGCTGTTTGAAAGTCTTTTTTTCCTTTGTAATGCATTTGATCTTGTATCTCTCTACCCACAGGAGGACTTGCATCCCATAGGATGGATAATTAACTACATTTTAGACATGACCAACTGCTATAGAATCATAGAATCATTTAGGTTGGAAAACACCTTTAGGATCACAGAGTCCAACTGTTAACCTAACACTGCCAAGTCCACCACTAAACCATGTCCCTGAGCACCACACCTACAGGTCTTTTAAATACCTCCAGGAATAGTGACTGAACCACTTCCCTGGGCAGCCTGTTCCAGTGCTTGACAACCCTTTCAGTGAAGAAATTTTTCCTAATATCCAATCTAAACCTCCCATGGCGCAACTTGAGGCCATTTCCTCTTGTCCTATCAGTTGTTACTTGGGAGAAGAGACAGATACCCACCCTATACTTTGTTTTTGGTAACTTTGTTGTACTTAAAAAAAATTAAATTCCTTTTAAGTTTTCACTACTAGAGAACCTGTTTTAAAAGCTGCATTTATTTTCCTTTACAATGGTGTGACAGTAATAACAGGCAAGCAACTGTCACTTTTTTATGCAGGTATTTTTCAGCACTGTCACAATAATTTCAAAGCAGACAAAGTAATATATATGTTTAGTTAGCAGGAGCCCAACAAAATACTCTTCACACTCAATACATTGATTTTCTAGCTTAAATAGTCAAATATATATTTCTTGCATGAGTGGGAATTCTATGGTGTGAGAAGATGCCACAGGAAATACATGTGAGGTTAACATCACATGTTCCTTGGGATTCCAGGGTCAACAATATGGAAAATCAGATGATTAGTCTCAAATACTGCATATCCGGTATCTATGCCAATATCAGAACACAAAGTAGTAAATGTAATCTACAAGCTGGTTTGTCAAAGTATTAAGATTTCACTTTAAAGCTGAAATTCCAGTCAGCAAGTTCTACCTCATAAAATCACTTTATTAATAATCAATGTCACATTAGGATGACTACCTTGCTAAAACTTGCTAACTTGCTAAAAGAACACCACAACTATGGGGCAACTACAGAGTTAAAAGCAGTGCTGGGGGGGAAGGGGAAAAAAAAAAACAAACAAAAACCAAATACCCCCCTCAAAAACAAACTCTGATAATCCTTTTGAAAACATTCAAAGTAACACTACCAAGCAGTTACATACAAGAAAGGATGAGCCTCATATTTTAAAAATCTAAAGCAAACTTAGATATATATACTGTTGAGGTTGGGGTAGGTTTTGGTTTTTGGTTGTTTTTTTCCCTTTCCACAGTATAAAATACATCCTTGTCTTTTCCTGCAGCTTTTTTTTAAATAAAGATCAGCATTTGAAAGCAATTTATACTGAAACAAACCTGAAGCCTTTTTTATAAATATCCATTCTAAATTCCTATTGTAGAAAAGCTGACAAGTGTAAACATAATCTAATTAAAACAGCCATAGGTTATGTGCTTCCAAGGGCTTCCTTGATGTAATTAGTGCACATGTTCTTTGAAAACAATATCTGATTTGTGTCAATCACATCTATAGGGAGGACTCTGAAACTTACGCTGTCAAAAAAGAGATGGTTGTGATGACGATGGACACCAGCATCACTTAAGTGCTGCAATGGAATGTCTTTCTGGGATTTGTTTTGTTTTTTTTTAAACCAGGATCACATTCAAAGTTTATTACCTCTGTTCAAGATTCACTACTCATTCACCAATATTTCAGAGCTTCCTACATACAAATAACCCTCACGCAAAGCAATGTCTAAAGTCAAAAGCTCTTCACAATGAGCTGCTTGGGTACAACAGTCCTCACTGACATCTCTGAAGAAAAAGAGTAACTAGTGAAGAAGAAAAGTATCTTGAATCTGTTACTTATAGCGAGGAAAATGAATTTACATTCAGTACTAGCATTAAAGTAGTAATAATATATGCTTCATAAAGAAACTCTTAAATATAACTGTCAATTTTAATAATTGTGTGCTTGGAACAACAGTGTACATATCAAAATAGCAAAGTGGATTTCAGTAATTATATAACAACCTAAGGGAACAGAAATTCAGTATTTCTTATCTTTACGATGTAGGCAGTTTTGAGCATTTAGAAAACAGTCCATCCATTTATTTAAAAAAAAAAACAACAAACCGAAACCAAACCACACCTTCAACACTGCTGTGTAATTTGTTTTTGAGAGGAAAGTCAGTGGATCTACTTTCATTCTCAAGGATATGCTACTGAAAAAGAGGTATGTATCTTCTTATTGCAAAAATAAGAATGAGATCCTAGCTTACTATTAAGGCACTTCAGTGTTCTGGCTGGAGATCTTTTGCTTGGAAAAAAACTAAAAAGGTTCAGTACAAAAGCTGTTACTAAAATGAGCATTAGATAATTTCAATTTACACATCCCTGTTCTCCAGGTGTGGTTTAGAACAAGCACCACCTATTTGACTGTTCAATATTCAGCAGGGTTCTGCCAACCAGGTCTTGCACAAAATAACCACAAATGTTACTTTCTGCTCAGAGAAGTGAGCTCAGTTCTCACTTTAAACTATTAAGAGATCCTTGCCAAGTGTTATCCTTGACAATATTCTCAGATCTCAAAAATGAAATATTTAAAGACTTAATGAAAGCTAATTACTGAACTGCTATACTCAGCAGAAAATTTAAGTTCAGTTCAGCAAAACGTTTGGCATGGAAAAATAAACTATAGGAACAAGTTAGTGCTCTGTCATAGTGTAACAGACCCGCCATTCATTCAGAGTTGCGGTCAACATTTCCATTAAAAACTTGTTTATCAAGAATTTATTATGGGAGTTATTAAGCAGCTACACCTCAAACTGACTTGGCAGACAAAATTTTCTGTAAATTCAAAGAGCTTTTCTATTACTTTAAAAAAAAAAAAAGAAAAAAAGGAAAAACCTGTTGCATCCCTTCAACAAACACAAGATGGCTTTCAAAAGCATACTTTCTACTCTTAATTCCCACAATAAGATATATCTCCCCACCAGGTAAGTGTTCCTAATGCTCGGTCCATTTTCCCTTTTCTGTGTTTCAACCTGCAAGTCATAGTTTTATTTTTGACTGCCTCAGCAAGCATCCTTGAAATATCAGGGAACATCATTGCTCTGCTTGACCTTCACCTACCAAAATCTGCTGCTGCTGAAGTAAAGCAGACAAACAAAAACAAGTCCCCAACAATTTGAAATTACAACATCTGTAGCCCTAATCAGCCACTGACTTCAGAAAGGCGAAATACTGCATTTTTGAGGACACTGTGGCAATAGAAGCTAAAATCATAATAAACTTTGAAATGGCTTACAATGATAGCTCAAACAATGTTAAGTCTGAACAGGTAGCATCATTCTAATTGGTGGACTTCCTTTGAGGAAGCAACAGAATACAACATGTTCCCTTTCTTCTAAAACTAAAATGCATTTCTTCAATAAATAGAAACAACAACAACAACAAGATCATATCATCCTTGACTGCTGGGACTGTTCTTAACACAGCAGGTAGATGTAACTACCTTAGGCCCAGCTAGAATTTTCCAGGGCACAAAAATGAACACTACCTTCCCACCTTTTGCACAGATAATTAGTACTTACTCATTCCCCCAATTCCCTCACCATTAAGGTAATACATATCAAAAAATATCTTATTCAGACCTGTGCATGCCATTTTTTAAGTAACAGTGTTGACCTATGACACTTGCTAGCAATGCTTTCCAAAATTGCCATCGTGCATTTGACTCATCCTAATCTACCCCAGACCAACATTTGCTGCTTACAGTTACCCTATTCATAACGTAGATGCATATAATTTTTTTAAAAAACCCAAAACCAAACACACAAATTGGACAAAGTTTACTTCATAACTTCAAAAAGGAAAAGTTGATCAAAAAAGAAATCAATGAATTCATACATGTGAGTTGAAAAACATATATTTTTTTAAACTGTTGGCACAGGATAAAAAAGATTCTGTCTTTAATCCAAGGAGGTATGGCAATCATATTCCTCAACACATGCATCTTGGAAAGCTAACCAGGAAAGTCTTTTAAAGCGTAGCAATCAACTGAAAGAGTAATTTGACATCTCAAACGACAAACTTCAGTTTCATAGGTCAGACTAGTTTGGAACAACATAGTAACAAGGAAACTACTGATCCTCACTGTTGCACTAAGCCAAGGTGAAGACTTAGCCTTTGATTATGTACCAAGGCACAGAAGCTGACTAATTGGATTCAGTTCAGGACTGCAAAAAAGGCTGCTTCACAAGAAAAGCATCCAGTCAAATTGATCCAAAGAAACTTTGCTCTACCAGACTATAAGTACTGGCCTCAAAAGAACACACAAGGTATGTGAAGAAAGGAGAAAACGAATTCACTAACAGCAACACTTAAACCGCCACTAAATAAACAATTTATTTTATAAGTCTTGGACTACTGTGCTGGCAAGACAGTAAAAAACAAAGCAGCAAATGAGTCTTAACAAACTAAAGGACGACTACACTCTAAAGCGCAAACTCTATTATCCTTATTTAATCTGACTAGTAGCTAAAAAGAAGTCACCTTTAGTCCTCTAACAAGTCACGGATATTTGTATTTCAAGGGCACCCCCCTCTTTTTTTTTTTTTTTTTTGTTAAATCTTAATTTTTTTTAAATAGGTCAGCTTGGAGTCTTAGCACGGTGACTTTTTTCAAGCCCTAAAGCTACATCTAAAAACCATTACCCTTCAGAGTTCCCAGCTTTCGGATCTGGGGACATCGTGATACGCTCCAACAAGATTTCTGATCTGGACAATCACGGGACCGAGGCTGCAGGGCACAACATACTGTACCACACACCATGCTGTACAATTGCTCTGTAATTAGAAGCAGACCAACCAAATACAAATAGAATCAAATTGGCTTCTTTTAAATTCTCTTATGAACTGCCAGAGAAGCACCGGTTTTGAATTGCATTTATCAAAAAGGCTCCGGATTAAATTAAAAAAAAAAAAAAAAAAAGAGCAAGACAAAATTTACAGTAGTAAAAGAATTAGAGGGAAGACACTAATGATCATAGTTTCAGCTGAACTCCAAAGACCCTACGTCATTTCACTTTAGGTTATAATGACAGCCCCATATTCTATCTTCAAGCATTCTTGGCGAACAAGCAGCTTTAGATATGAGACCAAAGGCAAATAATTACTAACCTTTCTACATTGACTGGCTTGTCAAATTTAAATAGAATATAATCCCCAGCAACTGGTGTGACAGCCCAGAAAAAATCTTCCCCTACGTAGGTTTTTTCTAGCGTATGCCCCTGGTAGACTTTTAAAGATGTCGAAACCTCTGCAGGTGGATTCACGTGGATTTTGTGCAGTAATGGTTTCAGGAAGTCTTTATCCTAATTGAAAGAAAGACAAACATCATGCTGGTCAGACAACCTGTTTTATTATGTTCTTTTCCCAAGTGGTTACACTTAAAACAAACACTTGCATAAAATGGACAATCAATGCATTACTTATTTTCGGGTGTATCAGACCTTGTACTGATTAACAAGATGAACACACCGTTAAAGTGAAAAAATTAGAAAAAATATCCCCTAGCAAAAATCCACAAAAATAAGCTGGGATTAGCACTTCTTATACTTGATAGTAACCAGTTTAAATCAGATTTCATTCCAAATGGAGTAATATACAACATGCTTGAAAATGCTAGACAACAAGAAAATGCCTGTTTTCTCAAAGGCTACAAAGTTTTTCATTTAATCAGCCTGCTCTGGAAAGGAAGGAAAATTTTAGCTACTAACTGTGAGTTTCTGGATCTTCCCTGCTAGAGAGGAGTGGAGGCCAACATGCTGGAAAAGAGAAGGCCTGAAGCGTATCCGTAGGTTAGATTTCTGTCGATCACAATGTTTCTGAAAGGGGGGGAGGGTTTTAAAAAAAAAAAAAAAAAGTCACATTAGTAAAACCAACACAAGGTTGCTGAGTTTTTACTGCAATTATGTGATGTTACATGAACCAAAAAGACTCAACAAGAACACAGACCTATTTATCCAGTTGTTCTTGTTTTCATTCCAGAAATCTACCAAGACTGTTATGCAAATACAATACTGTTCAACGTTCTTGCACAGAACCTGTTTATTCAGTCTTTCAGCAAGGGTGCTACATGAGAAATGCAGGATGAAAATCCAAAGTTTATTCCCCATTCAGAACCTCCTCTATGACTGCTATCCAAGCAGTGACATTCT
Organism: Gymnogyps californianus; assembly: GCF_018139145.2. Taxonomy (NCBI): domain Eukaryota; kingdom Metazoa; phylum Chordata; class Aves; order Accipitriformes; family Cathartidae; genus Gymnogyps; species Gymnogyps californianus. The sequence goes on along the minus strand of NC_059471.1, from coordinate 72,446,263 downwards.
GCAGAGCCTCAGTGGGGGTTATGTGAATGAGTTTATTTTAGGACTGTTACACACAGAAACTAACTAGACTTTTGCTTTTCATCCTACTGCATCCATCTCCAAAATCTGAACAATAACAGTTATAATGTCTCTGGGAACTCTCTCTCTAAAGTTCTTTTTGAGATTAAAATCTTGGTAGGAAGAAAGACTTTCAGGACATGCAGTAACCATAATACACAGTATGCTAGCCTGCAGCTCACCAAAACCAACTCATTCACCATCATGAAAACATTTCTTCACTATATGGGTGGTGAGGCACTGGAAGAGGTTGCCCAGAGAGGCTGTGGATGCCCCATCTCTGGAAGTGTTCAAGGCCAGGTTGGATGGGGCTTTGAGCAACCTGGTCTAGTGGAAGGTGTCCCTGCCCATGGGAGGGGGGTTGGAACTAGATGATCTTTAAGGTCCCTTCCAACCCAAACTATTCTATGATTCTATGATGATTTTAGGAGCTTTATAATAAAAACAAACTTACAGCATCTTTCTCAGGGTTACACACTTTCACCCAGAGGATATGGTCCAGGAGCCAATCAATAGGTTTCTCCTTATAAAACATAAATATGAACTCTACAATAAGAGTGATATCTGGAGACTGGAACATTTTACCTGTGATGACATTAAGAATAACTGGAGTTATTTTACATTAAAGATAACATTGTCTTTTGAAATCAGTGAGACAATAGATGATAAGTTTGTGCCAAGACAAGAAATGTTAGTGATGAACAACTTGAAATCTCAATGTTATTAAAAGCTCTATACCTTTCAGCTATGCAAAACTAAATAAAACAACTACTCAAACAAGAACTTGTTGGAATGTATCTTGGTGCTATCAAAATATTCAATGTATACTACAACACAGTCTCCTTAAGAACAGAAATTGTCAGTCTGCAAAAATAGAGAAAGAAGAGTTATGGATTTGTGTATATTATTCTCCACGCCATGTGCAAGCTTCAAGCATCCGAGACAAGGAGCTGTTGTAAGTGTTATCTGCCCGGTCACACAATTTCAGCTTTTGCAGGTACAAAAAGCAGAGATGGAACACCTACCACTAACTCCAGATCCTTCTGTGTAGAAAAACAAAGGGAAAGAAGGAAGCTACTAGAACATAATCGGAGACAAGGCAACTTAAAAAGACAGACATCACATAGCAGCGACTGGAGTTTTTTTCTGAAATGCATAGGCGCATAGGCCATGAGTAAACTCATACTGAGCTCATTTCCAACTAGCCACACTCAAGGCAGTCAGCTGCCTAGTAGAAAGTCTAAGTCCCTCCCACAAACAAAAACTGCAGAACTTCTTCGCCAAGTACTGCCATGACTTTGGGGCTTCCAAGACAGCACACTGCTTGGTCAAGTACAGATGGACTTCTGGGTGGCACTGTGCTACAGGATTCTTGGGAACCCTGCAAACTGTGAGGCTTAAAAGAGGCCTTGGCAAAAGAAGGAAACTTACTGTTGATGAAGAAAGTCTATTTACTGTCAACAAGAGCAACTATTCACGTGGTTGTGGAATACACTTCACTGCCAGTACAGGTGTCTGAAGAGAAAGGTGGCCAATACACTGGGCTATTTTGCTAAACTGAATGCAGCACTTAAGAAAGGTGCCTTGTATGAAGACACTGCTACCAGGAGCAACATGTAACTGGGAGTACGGCAGTCCAAGGCTGAAGACAGACTGACAACAAGTGCTTGTACCAGAGAGTAAGTGCCAACTGAACTCCCAAAGGCAGCTCCAGATTTGAGGGCAGATTCAGAAAACATCATCAGGTTTGCAGATTAAGTCTGCCTCGACTTTGCTAGGCTACAATGGAGGAGGCAAGGGAGAAAGACATTACATGATGGTGAATCTCTTAGGAGGACACCAGCTGAAGTGATTCAGTTCTACAGATGGTGCTGAGATGTGGGCAGTGCTGACTTAGACAGGCATAGGCTCTTGGGGCACGTGTGCATTAATGGATCAGAGTCCAATAGAAGCTCTTCTCCAATGCAAGTCTTCTGTCTGTCCACACTTGGGAGTTCTGTACAACACACTAACATACAGCACTTAGGCATGTGAAATGTTTTTTTTTTCCACTTGTAATGTATGAGGCCTTCATAGGCTTTTTAAATAACAAGTTCCACAAGTGGTAGAGGTCCTAATATTTTCTCCTTCTACATTTAGGAAGAACAGCTGGAGCAGACGTTAAGAACAGGTTCTTCTCTGAGGTGGCAAAAACACTTCCCACACTCATCAGAAAATGGGATTTGGTTCTCTTCTACAAGAGGACAAAATTCTTTGGAAAGGCCACTAAGGAGCTGTATAGGCTAGTCTGGATGACAAACAAATAGGGAACAACGTTTTGTATGAAGCTTAAAAACTATCAGCAGTATAGCACTCCACTTGAGCAGGTGGCTGAGTGGAAATGAAGAAATGGTGCAAGCAGTCTACCTTATTTAGCCATTAAGGAGGATGTTCACATTTATAGAAACAGAAGAGAGAATATACCTGAAGTATCACCCTGAACTAGTACTATGCAAAGGTAAAAAGTTATCTAAAGTGATTAGGAACATACATTTCCACTGTGAATGTACATGTGGATTATCACTCAGAGCCAGACACCCAGTTACTTCTCTTTCTTTTGAGGCTCACTGAAGTCTGTAACTCACAGAAGATTATGGCAAGGCAGCATAAAAAAACCCCCAAGCAGCTGGGAGTTCAAATCCCTGTTGTAACAGGGATGGAAAATTTCTCTACTGAAACAGGTGACTGAGCCTGGCAGATTATACAATATCTCAGAGTAGATATAGAATGCCAGGTTGTTAGCTTACATATATTAGCAACAAGGATATTTTTAAGGGAAAGCATCAAAGTTGCAGTGGCCCTGTTATGTGTGCTCTGATACTGCCAGGTATCAGACTCTTACATATGGAGATTTGCTTTGAGAATGCCAGGATCTCAAATTGCACGATCCTTTATTTTCTCAAAAAGAGAATACATACTTAGGACATCACCTAAAGGGCCTCGTCCTTTCCAGAAAACAGGTCTGATGCGATCTCATTCCCTTATGACTTGTATGAAATTGGATAAGAACATAGCCAATGAAATAATACTTTAGTTTGGAATTCTGAGATGAGTTTGGAGGGGTCTGAGCGAGGCTACATCATGATGCAGTGCAATAAATACAGAAGAAGCATCTGACAAAAGTCCCAATTATTTCACCTGTTGGAATGATGCTATATTCATAAAGCAGACCATTCACACAGTGGAGTGGAGAAGTAAATGTGGTAAGACATTAACTGACCTGACATTGCTAAATCAAAGTTGTCCCTTACAAAAACCTTTAATTTGGCTGTTTATAAAGCAAAAACATTGACATCACTTGTAAGTGCTTGTTGCAATGAAGTCCTCAAATAGGCATCTCCACTTGAAAATACTCTGTAACTAAAACTTGAAGCTCCCACTAAACAAGGGACAACTCCTACTAAACTAGGGACAACTGCAAAGCTTTCTTCTTTAAAGATGTAAGAAAGGTGTTACGATTTTTTATTAGTATATTGTTATTATTTACACACTATACTGTTGTCATATTGTTTAACATTATTTGTGGAAGTAAATATTTAAAAATGGGTAGGAAACAATCATATGATTTATACAATGTTGTGTAAAATATTCATGAGGAATAACAGCTCTTTCAGCTTGTCACACTTCCAACTAAATGGGCTCCCAATTTTCCTTGTGATTCATCTCTGCCTACTGCTTTCAATAGCATATGGTAGGAGAAGAGAAAAATATGAGAAATCCTAATCAAATATCAGCTGAAAAATGGGACTAATGAGATGTTTCTGGTATGTTTATGGGACTGAAACCATCGTTTCTAGATGAGACCTGCTGAGCTAGTCTGTCAGCCACACCTGCTTCCATAGGAAGTGGACCTTTCCATGTGGTGTCAGAGAGATGCACAATACCACACAACTCAAGACAAAAACATCCCCACATTATTGCTCCAATCTCAATGGAAGCAGACTGACTAAAGAGACAGTTTATCCTCTTCCAGGAGGTACACACAGTCATGCTGCTCTGGAATCCTTTTCTGCTTCTACCCAAGGACAGAGCCACAGAACCACACTGCACATTTTTTCCTTTGACTAGCTGATCTTCTGAAGAGCACAAGGATTACAGTCTTCAGTTGTCATCTATGGTGAAAAGACACTCACAGACCACGTCACTTAAAACCTGAACGTTAAGGTACAGGATCCTTACCTACAATTAAATAAGCAGAGAACAAGACTGAAGGTAAGAGTAGGAATTTACTCTTTTCCCTAATTTAAGTTATCCTAATTTTACCTAAAATAGAAACAGGATATCAACAAATTATTTACTTCCATATGGCAAACTTTTCTAGGCCCAGAGGCACTTTCCTCTAGGCCTAGACTGGCATACTACTGTCAACCATGCAGTCAACCACCTCTGACTCAGGGAATAATCTAGTTAACATGATAATTTCAGAGGATGCACCAGGGAAAAAAAAACACAAAGCAAAAAAAACCCCAAAAAACCCCTGATACATCCAACTGCAACTAGTCAGAATATGTTAGGTAAGCATCAGCTGGCTGTACCTGCACTAGCATCTTCAGACCCAACTGGCCTCTCTATATTACACTGCCCAGCATTGTGGAAGGGTTCAACAGTGCAGGCAAAGCCTTCTCACTTTAATTCGTAATGAACACTGGAGCAAAGATGAACAGACAACACCCTGCTCCTGAGACAAGCCCTCGTCTCCCTTCAGTAACCAAGGACAGACATCCACACACTACTTGCTGAAACGCTGTCACCGCCTTCCACACCCAGCTTGGCACAGCTTTGCCCCAGCTCCTTGCCCTTCAGTATAACACAGCATCCCTCATCTGTCATTTCTGTCTCAGGATACCACCAGCACAGCACAGCAGTACTGCCATGGATCACTGTCCCCCTTTTCTCCCCTAGAACACTCTTCCTACACCAGCTCAAAAATAGGCCTCTGCAGTGAAGCCCCTGGTAAAACAGGTCTTCAGAGCTCTAGACCCTTGACTGTCCACAGCTACTCCTTGTGACGGAAAGCAGCCCATCACAACTCCTGCTCCACAGATCCGACACCCCCGCCCCTCTGAATCCAAACCAGCCAAGCCCTTGCCTAGCCTCTCCTGAGCGAGGGTAGCAGCAGCAGCCTGGCTTCCCTAGGGCATAGCCATAGCCCAAGAACAAGAAGTAGCATTTGCCAAGGTCCTGCAGTCCTGTGGCCTCCCATGCAGCTGCAGGTGAGGAAAGTGCTGTGAGCCATGGAGCCATTGAGATGCCATCCAAATCCAGCCTACAGACTGCCCACTGGCCATCCCCAATATGCAATCAAAAATCATCAAGCCAAAGAGACCTAAGCAAAAACTGCAGTCAAAATGCACTGCCTCAAAACCAAAGACAATGTGAAAGAATTGAAGCAATGGCTCATCTTGCACTGTGTTCATGCACTTGGTGACAAAATTTCAGAGGTTTCAGATCCTGGGTGCATACAACCTACCCTTGGAAAGAAACTTCAAAATCCAAAAGAATTAAGACTCAAAGGTAAAATCTTGCTCCATAAATCACTAGAGATTTACAAAATGTGGAAGACTTTCTCCATATTATTTATCTATATCAATAAAAACGAGAGCCAGGACTGAACAAAAAAATATATTGCGGAACATTTTCTGCTATTTATTGTGCCCTGCCAAGACTTCTATCTGATTTTCAGTCCATTTAAATGCTATCCTTAGTGAACTATTCTGGCCCTCTCAGTATTTTGTTGGCAAGTACAGAACACACACAAAATGAAAAACTTTGTTTTCTACAGTTCTCTGAACTGCAAGTATCTAAATCATTCATTTTCATTCTTCCACATAAGCATCATTAAATGTATTCAGTCTACACCAACAATAATTTTATACCTGCAAGCACATATTCTAACTATAGTTGAAGCTGTTCAATGCTTTCCCTGTTAATGATATGGAAATTACTGGCATTAAAACCAGAACCTCTTTGAAGTTATTTAAATCTCAAATATTTGATCTACTCTTCCCCAAACTTCAACTATGTGGACAGCTTGAGCAAAACTGTAATCAGAACAACTTAAAATAATCAGAACAACAAGCCTTAAAACATCAGGGCACAGTAAGATTCAGAGGACCTGTATACGACAACCAAAAGGCTGATTTCAGATGGCTCCATTAAAAGTTTGTGACAGCTGGCATTACCGCTACAGTGTAGAGTATTGCAGATCCTCTGGAAAACACTTCAGCTCACAGGTAGTTGGAAGACAAATCGATACTTCTCATAAAAAGCTAGTAGGACTTTCCTATGTTGTGTCAGGGACCGCAGTGCAAGCCAGAATCCAGAAGAGCAAAAGATGCATCTCCTTCCACAGAGCTTCTTACGGAAACAGCATATGTCTCACCCATTATTTATTAGATACTTGACAGCACTTAAGACTATGCTTTCAGTATTAAAAAAAACTAAAGGAAGCAACTTCTGCTCTGTGGTAGAGGTGACAGAATTCTATAATCCTGCTGTCAGCCTAAATAGCTGCATTTGCCTCTTCCTCACATAGTACTTGCATAAATTAGATTTTCAGTTCAGAAATACACTATGACAAAAAACATTTTTACCTAGCAAACTTGCAAGCTGATCAACGTTTCCAATAGCTTACAGTGAATCAGCCACATCTCTCTTTTTTAGAGATTATATCTAAATCAGTAGCATCTAGGCAATTCAGTGTTCTATTTTCTCTCTTAGACATCTACACACAGAACTCATCCCCAGTTACAAACAACTACTTTTGCTCTTCTCCATAGCTATCCGCATTACCAAATTACCATAGTATCAGTCTGCACCAAGATCCATAAAGGGATAGCAGAGATGAGGCAAATCTACATTACTTGCATAAAATTTCTATGCAATATATGGTTATAGCACACCAATGTGTCTCAAAGCCAGAAGTTTTAGTCACTTTCATGAATACTAATTTTTCTCTCAAAACTTAAAAGCAGGATAAGTAGTGAAATTGGGAGAAAAAAAATCTAATTTAATTTTCTCGGTAGAAAAGCAACATTAAGTTGTGTAGCCATAGCTAAATGCATCTGAAATTCTACTGATATTGTCTAATTAAAAGGAGGCAAGCAAATATGATACAAGGAATAAAGAACAGGGATGCAAGCAGCAGGAGCTAACAGCTACATTTAACTACAACTATTTTCAGAGCCTACACTTAAAAAAGTATATAGACAGTATAGAAAAACAACTTTAAAATAGTTTTAAACAGTTGTGCAGGTGATTAAGCCAAATCTCAGTATTAGGAACTATCTACCTACCCCTTATGACTTAGACACTGTGCCCTCTATAGCAGCACTCAGAACAGAAAGGGGTGTGAAATATACAAATAATAAGTGATATGAAATACATCTACATGGGGTAGACAGTGCATGTCCAAAACTGTCAGTTGGTTTTACACCCATTTTGACATGTCAGTCTTACAAAACTGCAATTTGTAAGCGAGTAAGCTCTACTACTAAATTAAGCAAATGTAGAATGAATGTAAATTACTTCGACAGCCCAGGAACTTCATACAGAATTTACGTTGAAGTGCAATTAGGACTGGGGCTAAAACTCAAATTGTGGGCTTAGTTGGGGTTAGAGTTTAACCAAAAGTAGAAACAAAGCCTAATCAGATGCTGGTATTCAACCAGTCTCTGCAGCCACAGAATCACAGAGACTTGCAAGGGGCTCCCCAAGAGAAGAGACAAGTCTATTTACAGCAAAAGTTCCAGTAAATTATTTAAATGCTTATTTCTCCATAATAGGCAGCTCCATCTCCTGTTTCTCTCTTCTACCTCTGAGGCCACAAAACCAGTCCCATAACTATTTCAGCAACAGTGCATCTTTGTTGGTAGCCCAAGGCAACCAAGCAGATCGGTTATGTGGTATCGGTTATAAGGAGACTTCCCTCTGCCCATTTCCTCTCCTCCTCTCCATTGTTTCTGTAGGTTAGACTGACAGGCAAATGTACAAAGTACCATTTTGTATCCTAAGATAGCATGTTTAGGAGACAACTACTGTTTTCGTTTCTACTCAGTGAATCTCTGAGACCCTGAAAGGCACGGAACTATTGCCTCAGCAGCACACCTGATGCTGAGCTGGAAACAGGGCAGGACTTGCCATTCACACAGTGCCAACATTCTCAGTTCTCAGTGCTACCATTATGGGTCACTGAGCTAAAAATGAATCCTTTCTCTGGAAAGTAGATCCAAAGTAAAAACAAGAGAACAACAAGAATTTCTGAAAGAAAGACAGAACTCAGGACTGCACTTTATCTGTTACATGTAGGATTTTCTTCCTGTTCTGGGCTCAACTTACAGCCTTTGCACCAGAATCATTTGTGTTGACTACATACACGAATCTCCACAGTCTGACTTAGCTTTTGATTTTTCCTCGCATATCTCCAGCTTAGTGCTTTTAAACAGATCATGACACATCACTGCAGTAATGAAATAACCTTTTGATTTGTAAAATCCCTTCAAAATTTCTTTCATTGCTTTTCTGTTAAGTCTAGTACCTTTCAATAAAAACATATTAGTGTAAGAGCAAAGAACCATAAAGTAATTTCAACAGCACCCTGGTAGTCAAGCCACAACAGCCCGAGAGGCTGCATTAGCTTCTCTCACTATTGTTCATTGCAAATGACAGATAGACTACACCTAAGAAGGAGCAGACTGTCATAACTTCTCCTTGAAGAAGTAGAAAGGTAGAGATAGAACAGGCTTTGCAACCAAGACAAACTGATGCCTGCTGATTCTTGGAAATTTTGGCACAAACACCAATGAAGTTATTTTAGGTGGAGTTAGTTTTCATGCTTTTTTCTTTTACTTCAGTCAGTTGTGTTTTAATGCCATTTGTGTTTTAACGGCACCTAAATTCAAAATAAGTCATTCCTTGCAGTTCTACTGTTAGTATTTTTATAAATTAATTAACTTTTGGTTATAAAAATGGCCTCTTTTCCAACAGTTTGAGCTTGCCTCAGTCATACGAAAGTATATGAAAATATATATGGAAAAAAAAACCAAAAAAAACCCCACGAGTTAAACCAGAGTTCCTAAAAAAGCTAATGAATTTCTACTTCCTGGTCTATTTCCAGTACAAAGAAGATAGCTTTCTTTGAAGTCAGATCACTATTAATTCACAGAGTCTGAGGATGAATGTGTTCTTTCAAACTACTAAAGTGAACATTTTCTTACCAATGAAACCCAGCTGAGAAAATTCTAGAATCATCCAATCTTCAGAAGCGAGCTGAAGTGCGAAATTTTTTATTGTGCTGAAATAATTCTGCTTGACAACGATGTCATCTTCAAGCTAAAGGAAGGTAGCAGTGATATTAACATAAATAAAAAAAAGCACCCGCGAAGCAATAGGAAAAAGTACAGCTAGGGAATACTGATTTATAATATATTGCTAACACATAGCCATATATTTCCAATGCAAGCACTGCTATAAAACCTAGACGCTATAGCCAAGAATAACTATTGTAGGGATCAGTCTGTCTATTTGTGAAGAACTAATCCAGAATCTTTCTGTAGTAAAAATCCACAAATGTATCTCAATTCATTACTTCAGAACATTGCTTTTCTAGCTTCTCTCTTCACAGAAAAATCACCCATGAAATAATGTTAGACTAAGTGACATCATCAGTAGAACAAGTAGAATATCTGTATTATTTGTACACAAACGTGACTGTTTACTCACGCACCTAACAGCACTGAAAGAATTTCTCCTCTGAGACAAGAAGCTAAGAGACGCTGTCTACAGAGGTGGGATTCATTTCATCTGGCTTTAGCTGTCCAACAGAGGAACAGGTGGATAGTCCAAGCCAATCAGCTAGTCCAGGCAGCAGAACTGCCAAGATGGGATGCTAGTTCATGTAATGGGATGCTAATTCATAGTAAGTGCAGGCCACTGCTTTAAGGATCCTGCTTCTCCTGTCCTTTCTCCCGGTGCATGCATGCTCTCCCCCTTGTGCTGGCACTAATATTTGTGCGACTGCCTAGTTTCAAGACGACTGTCTCATGTCATTGGCTGTGCAGCTTCCAGGAGAACTGAGTCTCCAACAGCTCTCAGGGAGCAGTCAGCCTAGCTTTGTAAAAACTAGATGAGATGAGTGGGGCTTTATACCCAAAGGACACAGTCCCAAAATTTAAATAAAGATCGTAAGCACAGTTACTCACTAAATCTGCAATACCTGCAGGTAAGGCTTCTACTTCAAAGCAGCAAGACATGATAGGAACAATTCTGAGCTAAATTAAACTTGAGAAGAATTGCTTAACTCTGTTCTTGAAAACCTCTTCAAAAAAGAAAAAAGAAAAGTCTAGCAACACATTGAAAATGTATCTATACACAACAGTCACATTAAAGTGATGCTGCACTTGCCTTCAAAAGAAAGTAAAAATTGATTTTAGCTTGATTTCCACTCAAAACTATGCTGGTTTATTTCGCCTAGGTGACTCAACAGTAACTCATTTGAGGGACAAGTTAAAAACAGTAGTTAAGCTGTCTGCATTCCTTCACTTTTTTTACTAAGCATCTTAAGACAAAATAAGTCACATAGGACAAATTACTTTCTTCTTCAGAGACAGTGTCCTCCACAAATTACTGCCTCATATACCATAACCTCCATACTTAATGCCCTCCTTCAACTATGGAATCAAGTTCTCTCTGTTCTGTGTAGGTCCTTCTGATGTGTCCAACAGCATAATTTCTGGAGACTCATTTGAAAACTTGTCTCAAAACAAAGAAGAGAAATTTACCTGAATGTAATAAACTCCCTTTTTCTGGGCATACATCATAAGAAAACAATAATCCAAGTTTTGTTTTGTTCTCCATCTGAAATTAAATTAAAAGCTTAAGGATTATTAAAAAAAGTTATTTCAATACACGCTGGCAATGCAAACTAAATCTCACTATGAAGAATGACACATATTAGTGAAATGTTAGGACAGCTGCTTTTGGCATTGTTCCCTCAGGAAATCCTCTGTGTGAAAAAAAGGAACAAAGCTTTTGCCTTATGCTTTAACACAGACATAAAACTGGTTTAACTTGAATCTGATTTTGTGAAAACTACCTGACATTTCACTAAAAACACATGTGCATTTTAAATGGTAATTCAGCAGGAATTACTGGGGTTTACACTGTATTTCAGGAAGAAAAACAGTAAACACAAAATTCTACATACAGGGGAAAAAAAAAAAAATCAAGTCTCAGTTCTCCTCCCAAAATTTAACACTAAATGAATTCAATCAAGCATAGCATTAGGGTCTGATCATGCACAGAACAGCACACAGATAGAAATGAGATGGATTCACAGAGCACTTTTAGCATCCCTACACTTTCAAGAATTACAGTAAGAAAACATTTCAAGAATTCACATCCCACTTGCCATTTCATAAACAACAAAAGTGTGGGTGTGGGAGGAGATGGGAAAAGATCTGGGGGAATAAACTAACCTCACTCTCTCTTTTGAGTCTCCAAATGTCTCTTTCAAGTTTGTCAAGTCAGGATAGTAAGTTGCAGGAGGGGCTATTACTTCCATCAAGCCAGAATTGATCTCTGTAGAAAACCTGTCAACAGAAATATCCTAAAGTCACATAAGAGATTCTGAGTTCTGTAGACTTCCTGCTTGCTTTCTGTTGGTTACAGTTATTACATCTGGTTACAACAATGACTTATTCAAATAAGGCATGTAAAATAAAAGCAGTATATAAAAAAGTATTGTTTTCCTTAGCATCTTCTTCAGAGCAATATAGCCTCTTGCCCAATAATCAGAATTCTAACTAGATTCTAAACAATTCTTTTGCCTTTCTTTTTTCAGAACCTAGTGATTTTTTTCTATAGTTCTCTTTGAACATATAGAATACAAGGCCCTAACACAGATGCCACAATTTTCCATTCATGTTAACACAATCCCATCTGTTTATGTTGCACCAAATAATTTAATCCCATTTATTGTTTTACAATTTAACTGACTTAATCACCGCCCCTTAATTTGTCATCTATTACTTTTTTGTTCAAAAGTCCAAACTCCCAAGAAACAAAAATGTATGATCTCATATATCCATAATACGTTTTATTACTTATCACAATCTGATTTAGGAAAAAACAAAAAGCAAACCCACCAACAAGCTAAGAAATCCCCCATTAAAACTACAACTTACTCTTTTTCCAGGCTTGCAACAACACTGTTAACATAATCAAGATCAGTCTGGAAAAAAAACAAACACAAAAACCAAATAGAATACTTAACAGTTTTGGAGCTACATTTTAAAAGAACCCAGTAAAATAAACATTGGAGGTAGCTGTACTTGAAAATCAATTTCAGCATGTAAGATATTTGAGTAATACAGGAACACATCACACATGTAACTATGTCTTATGTCTAATGGGAGAAGAAAACATTTTTTTTTGTGAACAGAAGGGAATAATATTTGCCTCATATCTTCACTTAACAGAGAGTTCTAATCCAGCTGTTGGTATTTTCTTGCAACCTCTCATGCTCTTAATGACAAAATGATCACTGAGCATTTGTGTAGGAAGAACTTCATATTATTGTTATATAATAATAATCCATATGAAAATATTACCAAGGAAAGCTTTCTGGAAAACAGGGCATTGAACACACATTCTTTTTTCAAAAATACATTTCCGAAACTTTGCATTTAAAGCATGGATGCCCAAACCACAGACAGCAATGAACATGCTGTGTTCCTAACTAGTGTTGCTTTTTTGCATCAGAGACTAAACTTGAGGGACTATCAATCCTATCAATCACCTGGTTCTTAAAGATGCACAGATTCTAAAAATTACTTGTTGGTTAAAATACAAATTGTGACATTCTGGAAAAGTCTAGATCATCTGACTTGTCAGAACTGGCCAATTATTCAACCTATTCACTTGGTCGTACACATGCATTCCAGGACAAGAGAGTTTGTGAACTCATAAATGTGACTGAAAACCCTGATCTTTGTTATACTTACTAATCTAATAATTTGACATACTATTTATCAGTTTTCAAAAGAAAATTTACAGTCTATAAATCAACCCACATTCTGGTGGCTCATGAGGATTCTGGAGAAATAGTTGCCTTTGAAATGCTGGAAACAAAGGAACAGTTCATACTTTTTCTGATGAATTTGTAATGCAGGTTTATCATTAAAGGATTATACACACAGAGAATAAATCCCTCCCAAGCATTTCTATAGAACCACTAATCTTGTTTGATAAAGTGCTTACCCTTTGATCTAAAAATTACCATTCCTATTTTTAAAGATTTATTTTTATAAAATCCAACATAACGCCAGTGACGCACACTTTTCCAAAAAGGACAACAGTGGGATTCTTCCAAAAGGAGGTTCTAAATACTACAAGAACGGGTGAGTAGAAAGCATTTGTCGTAAATTTTTCACACATATTTTCTTCGTAAGTGCTATGCCTAGTGCTGGACAGAAGTTCTAATAAGCAGATGAGGTGTTCACAATTTAAAAATCATCCTGCAGTGAGTTCCACACAAGGAGACTCACAAGTCCATATGGACCTTGATATATCACTAAGTCTCTAAATACACATATGGATTGTTCATGCACAGTTTATTACTGGAATGGAGTTTAAGACATAACTTTTTCTGCTGTGTATAACCGTTGCAAATCAGTGACCTGCTGACTACCTAAAAATAATTTTAGTATATCCACCTTTAACTGAAACATTTATTTTTTCTTTTTTTTTAAACATTAAAAACACAGAAATTGTTGTTTAGTCAGCATATGAAAGACAATCTGAATTTCCAGTTGGCATGCCAAACTTCAACTACCCAGTCTAGCATTAATAAATACTTGTTAAACAGTCCATACTGTAATTGCATAGAAAAATGCAAGATATTTATATAAATATATATATACATACACACAGAGAGTAGAAACATAGCTGGTTTCTATACAGTATTCCAGAGATTAAAATAAATGCCAAATTTCATCCCAACTGGAAGCATATATTTGGTCACAAGCCTGTGCCTTAGTGCAAGTCTCCTTAGAGTGAACATAGTTTTGACCTATTTTGCAGATACACCATGAAGCCTTGCTAGTGCTTTTAAAACCTTACACACTTAAACAGAATGCACCACAATCAGAAAAAAAAGAAAGTCTGGAATAAGAGGTTTTTTCCCTACGTCCCCTTATTTGTGTCCCTCATGCAAAAGGCTGGCAGTTTCCCAGTCAGAGCTGCAACAACAATAGCTTCACGTTAAAGAGATGTAACTTGTAGTCTTCCAATCTCATATTGTAACCTGTGGTGCTGTCACACAAAGTCAAGATGGTCTGGCCTAGCTGCACTGAACACGAGATACGGCAAATACCACTGCTGGTTTAGCAGGTAACCTTCCTTCTGAATCAACAATCACTGCATCCGCATAGTGCAAAAGGAGATGCCACTTTTAGAATGAAAAAGAACACTGAGATTAAAAAAGTTGATGCCATTTTTCACATGATCAAATGCATTAAAAACGTGATATCCTGCCATTATTTCTAAATAAGTAGTTGTATTTATATCTACCAGCAGCATCTGAGATTCAGAACCAGGATTTCAACATCAAACTCTTCCCCTCAGGATAGCAGGCTGACTGTCCTCTTTCTGCATCAGAACTTCCAGAGGCAACCAGCTCCTCTCATTACCCAGCTGAACACTAAGTCGGATCTTTACCAACACCCTTCAGCTGTGGACATGTCCCAGGAAGGTGGCACTTGTAAGTTATTTCACACAACCTCATGAAATAAATATGAGAATATGCAATAAATTTGATCAAGCTGTGACTATATCCAAGGGAAGAGTTAACTATACAGAAGACTTTGCAGGGTAGCAATGGAAGGAAATCTGGAATAGCCAGATAATTGCTCTAACCTAAGGATCTTCCAAGCAGTATCAATAAATTCAGCTAGTAACTGAAAAGCGACAGAAAAAAAAAAAAATCTATTCTTGACCAAAATCTATTCCCCATTTTTGAGGAAGAAAGCATTTACTACCTTGACAAAATAAGACCTAAGGTCCTCTTTATCAACCTGCAGGACATGAGACTGCTGAAAACAATTATGAATTATATATAACATGAAGGAGTAATACCCTCGTCTTCTCCAAGAACCTTAATCAGGACAAGACAAATCCAGATTAATCAAAAGGAAGTCACCCATGAAAGACAAAGTGTAACTGTTCTTTAGGCTTCCAGCGAACATCACCAAGTAGATACTAGGTTGACTTTGGAGCAGCTATGATGAACTTAAATTCTGTTTCATGGTGTCAGTGCTGCCTGCAACTATTGAAAGGAAATGTCACTGGTGATCCCAACCACTGCAGCACAACCTGTAAGATTACAGCTATGAATGTTTTTGTCTACCAAATCAGAAGGCAATAACAAAACCATTTTTTTTCCCTTAGTAAAACTCTTAAGGTTGAAGACTAAATAATCCCTAGGAGTTTGGGACCCAAGAAAGAGAAGCAAAAATGAACATTTTAAGAACTAATCCCTTTAAAGCTATTAAATGCAAAATTGTGATAGGCCACAACCAAAGAGTTAATAGTGCCAGCCACACAGATGCATTGTATCAATGAATCACATGAAGCCTTACAAACAAGTTTGTCCTGTTAGGTGGATCTCTGGGAACTAATGAAGGGCATAAGTAGGGGTGGTTAATTCAATATCAGCAGTTCAGATCTTTCTGCCTGTTCTTTCTTCCTAGTCATATGAAATTACTGATCTCTGAGAGAAAGCAAGAACAGTTGGAGCAAGACATCCTCCTTTTTTCATTCATACCAGATCAGACCAAAGATTGATTCAGCTCAGCATCTTGCTTCCAGCGGAGGCAGCCATGAACAGCTACATGGCAAAGAATAAGAACAGGACAAGCATACACAATACTCCCTCCTGCTACCATCCACACTCCAACTACCTTCAATTCAGGTTACCTCCTGAGACAGATGTGATTTTGTGTATTTAATATTCCTCAGTAGACTCCTCTTCAAGGTACCTTGCCAGTATCCACTTGAGCCTATCTAAACTTTCAGCAAGAAAAGAAGATTTTACCTTATGAGATCTATGGAGTTTCATAAGCCTGTGAACATGGCAACATCTAAGGTTTAGCTCCGTGCATCAGCAATGTTGATGAGACACATATATAGACTGCTTTGATGAATCTCTCTAAAAGAAAACTCAGAATCCATTGTGGAACAAACTAAAGTTTCAGACTGTCAGTGAAATAAGTTTTCACATCTCCTTCGTTTTTGTAAGACGCTGCCCTACAATTCTCTAAAGTACCTTCTCTAGGTGAGGTTGCATTTCAAATTTGCAATTATTCTAAGGTTTTTCTGAACAAATATTGTTATTCATAACAAACACACAAAGAACCAGAGCAGCAATGAACTTTCCAATCTTTTTTATTGATTTTTATGAGTGAGTGTGTGCATAGCAAAGTAGTAGACTATATTAGCTAGCAGACAAAACAAGAGGTTGGAAAGTTCTGATTAACAGCTAGCCAACTGTCAGACAAAACCCAGGATTTCTAGTTTTAAGAATCAACCCTTTCATACTGTTATATCCTACCTACTTTATACCTTCAAGAATGACAGAAGGTGGACTGTTTCTCAAAATGTAAGGAAAACCATGGCATTTTAGACTAAAGGTCTATTTACTGTCTTAGCCAGTAGCAGATGCATGGAGAAAAAAAGATGCAATCATAGAATATCTCAAGTTGGAAGGGACCCATAAGGATCATCAAGTTCAAGTCCCTGCTTCTCACAGGACTACCTAAAACTAAACCATATGACTAAGAGCATCATCCAGACACCCCTTGAACTCTGACAGGCTCGGTGCCGTGACCACTTCCCTGGGGAGCCTGTTCCAGTGACCAACCACGCTCTCAGTGAAGAACATTTTCCTCATGTCCAATCTGAACTTCCCCTGATGCAGCTTCATTCCATTTCCTTGTGTCCTATCACTGGTCACCAGAGAGAGGAGATCAGCACCTCCCCCTCTACTTCCCCCCTTGAGGAAGTTGTAGACTGCAATGAGGTCACCCCTCAGCCTTCTCTTCTCCAAGTTTAACAAACCAAGTGACCTCATTCACTCCTCATAAGTCTTGCCCTTGAGGCCTTTCACCGTCTTGGCTGCCCTCCTCTGGACACACTCTAATAGTCTTATGTCCTTCTTATATTGAGGCACCCAAAACTGCACACAATACTCAAGGTGGGGCCACAGTGCAGTGTAGAGTGCAATAAACAGGGTATGTAGAGAATGAATCTTCCTTCCGTTCATATACCTCCCAGTTCTTGGTAATCAACAGTTTATAATTCTTAGGCCTGACTGGTATCCATACCATTAGATTCAATAGCTCCTCCTGGATCTGGTCTTGTCAATTTGCCTGATTCATTTCAGAACCCATTTACTCACTCGTATTTCACAATATCCAGTAGCAACAAGGTCCACGATTTAGCTACATACCAAGTGAAAAATATTGTCTTTGTTTTAGATTTTACCTCTTAATTTCATTTAGCGGCACCTAGACTGCACCTGTATCACCACCTCAAACTGAGAATTGGTTCTAATCCACATATGTAAAATCTAAAGGAGCAAAACAGTGAGTCCAAACAGGGCTGGAGCCAGGCTGACACACAGGCAGAGCAAGTGCACAAACACTTTGCATCAGACCATACAAGACATGGTCTTGTACTCCAGCAGTACCAACAAGACATGGTACTGCCAGAAGAAACAAAAATAGCCTTGAAGATCAGACATCTGCCTTTCATTGTAAAGCATGGGATCCCTGTCCCCGCTTCTATTTCCTGTCTCACCCTTCCTGCAACAACTTATCTAGTGATACTGGACACATTATAAATTAAGTTTTCCTTAGTCTGCCACTAAGCACTACTCTTACTCCAATACCCACGACTTGTCTACTCAATGTGATCAGAAGCGCTAGATGCTGGACTTTGGCAATATGAAGTGCTACAGAATGGCATCTGCCATGAAAAATTAAACTGTACGCGTCAACACTGGCACATGGCTAGTGAAAAACTTCATTTTCACATTAGGTTCTCCAAAGGGGGTGGGAAAAAAAATCCAAACAAAAACCACAAAAAAACAAATAAAACATGATGGAATGCCATGATACAGTGCACAAGCAATGTAATTGTAGCATTTTCTTGTTCTGGAATTTTGACTTGCAACCTTACCTTTTTTTAAAGCTATAATTTTCAAGATGCATATTGAAATGCTCTGCAAAATGTACAAGTTTTCAGCAGTTGACTCTGCTTTGAGCACGGGGCTGGGACTAGATGATCTTCTAAAGGTCCCTTCCAATCTCAGCGATTCTCTGTGTCCTGGTTTCGGCTAGGACAGAGTTAATTTTCTTCCTAGTAGCTGGTATAGTGCTGTGTTTTGGATTTAGTAGGAAAAGAATGTTGATAACACACCGATGTTTTTAGTTGTTGCTAAGTAGTGTTTATACTAAGTCAAGGATTTTTCAGCTTCTCGTGCCCAGCCAGCAAGAAGGCTGGAGGGGCACAAGAAGCTGGGAGGGGACACCATCAGGACAGCTGACCCAAACTGGCCAAAGAGCTATTCCATACCATACGACATCATGCCCAGTATATAAACTGGGGGGAGTTAACTGGGAGGGCGGATCGCGGCTCGGGAACTAACTGGGCATCGGTCAATGAGTGGTGAGCAATTGCATTGTGCACCACTTACTTTGTATAGTTTAATTCTTTTAGTATTGCTATTGTCATATTATTATTATTATCATTATCATTGTTTTTCATTCCTTTCTGTCCTATTAAACTGTCTTTATCTCAACTCACGAGGTTTTTTTCCTGATTCTCTCCCCCATCCCAGGGGTGGGGGGGCAGTGAGCAAGCGGCTGCGTGGTGCTTAGCTGTCGGCTGGGGTTAAACCACGACACTCTGAATCTCAGATCTTGCCTTAACGGACTAAACCTCTGTTTGGATTAAATTTCTATTTCAGTTGTCAAAAAGAGTCATTTTTAAGAAGAGAAGCGCAAATAGAAGCAAAGTTGGCACTAAAATTCCAAAGATTTCTTTTCTCACAAGCCACTAGGAAAGGAAATTAAGATGCAGAATATGAAAATACTACAAATTCAAGAAGAGAAGCTACAGAGAAAGAGGGGGGGAATTCAGACATGAACTGTACAGTACATTCTAAACAATGTGGTTTACCTAGGCTGTTAGATTATCCAGACCTTAATTCTTAACTGAAATCTACTAGAAGTAAGTCTTAACTTATTCAAGAACATCTTTCAAAAAAATAAAAAAATCCCTGGGAAACAACCATGCTAATCTGCAAAGTGTGGTCATTTCATTGCTTACTAATTTCTACAATTTTATTTGATCTTTTGTAACCTCTGTAGAATAGGGGTGGAATAATTTTACAATGTATTTTAAATAATAACAAACAATGCAAAATTGAACAGCCTCCAGAAAAGGCAAAGCAAACATGTATTTGCCTTGAAATGGTGAAAATACGTATGAATATTGTTATCTATATACAAGGCATTAAAATTCACACAGGAAAAAGCAGCCACTAAAGTGGCATTTAGACCTATTTTTGGATACTTATGCAGTGAAGAAAAAGCCCTAAGGAATAAAAGTGCAGCAGTGGTTTCCAGTGGTTGCAATAGTGTACGGATATAAATAAAGCCTGCGGAAAAAGGTAGTATAATCTGTTGGAGTTCAACAAATGCAGCAGAAAAAAAATGATTTTCAGGAATACAGTATCTGCTTTCAGATCTGAAGCAGCAAGTTCAAGTTAAATACAGGGAACATGAGAACAAGATGCAAAGCAAAAAACAGGAATGCAGAATACTGTCGTAACATAGCTGTCTAATGATATACAGGCAAAATGTAGCCTCTGTGTCCTACATGAGCTAATGACTTCATCCTTCCCTTACTGAAAGTCCCCACTCTACCACACAGGTAAGAAATATCTTTCTCTCTCCAGTCATTTCTGTGATTAACCCAATTCAGTTCAGGACAGGGTTTCACAATGCAAAGCCTTTGGCAGCAATAGCAGGAATACAAGTCTATTCTTGTATCATGCCACTCTTGTTTCTCCCTACCCTTGCGCCCTGCATGTCAGCTCCTCGATCGTGAGGGCATACATCCATATGGACTGTGCTGTGAACCACAACACCACATCAGAGAACAAGTTTAGCTTTTAAGCAGGCCAGCCAGAACAAAAAAAAAAACAAAAAAAAAAAAAAAAAAGAAAAAAAGATCAAGGGACAATTCAGAACAGGACATTCAGATGCAAGTTACATTAGTGTTATACAGCCTTCTACTAGTTTTGTGCATATTACAGATGAAGCCTGGTTTGTATAGTCTGAAAGAAAGCAGCATATGTGCCCTGGCAACCTGGGGAAACCTTTTCTTGTCCTTGGGTGAGTCTGTAAATCGTTGAAAAGGTCTAGATGGTTTGTTTTCCAGAAGATAGGTAGTTGCTGTGTACAGTCAAAAGCATGTATGTGCTTCTATGATACGTGTTCTTTATTTGGAAGACAGAAGGAATTTGTCCTCATTATCTTTAGGCCAAGGCAGACCACAGTAGCAAAATTTGATAGTGTTGTCCAAAACTCAAAGTGTCAATTCAGTCAATCATCCAAGTATGAAGTCACCTGCTACAATGCTTCTGAAATAAGATTATTTGTGAGATGGAAGGTAACAGGAATATACTAGACGTTACCAAAGAGATCAGACACAACTCTGCCTATTAACAGTGATGTTCCCTTACCAGAAGCATCAGATAGTTACTGTGGCCCAGGTGCATCTCAGAAGGTATCTTATAGACAGAGAAGCACTTCAGTCATTCAAGTCTAGGGCTTGAGAAAAGAGCGCAATCCTGAATTTTATCTTTGTGCTGAGAAACTAAATTTGTCTCAGGTACATGGAAGTTTTCAAACCCTGTAAAGGATCTTTGCTTAGATCTAAGATAGATTTTTATTACTGGTTGAATCCCATATAAAAACTTTGCTAGTCACTGCCATGAAGAGAGGAGCGTAAAATCCTATGAAGGTCCTCAGTATCAGCAGTCCATCGTCTTTGGGTACCAAAGCTTAGGTGCCAAAGAAGCGGGGATTGCAACAGCAGCTTAAATATCTCAAAATTCTCACTGGCAGGCCAAGCTACCTTTCCAGATATAAGAGTTGGCAGCACATCTAGAAGTTGTGTTCATCCTGATCAGTTTTGAGTGAGATGTCCAGAACAAAGGCTACCATCTGTGTAGGCCTTTAAAATTACCTGGTGAAGATAACGTATCATTTGGCACAACAGCCTTGTCTAGCTTTGATTTTTTTAATATATATATATTACACACATACATGTGTATGTATATGCTAACATCTACTGGTCTTTCTCCAACTCAAGATGTGCAGTCAGATCTTCTGAGGACTAGAGAAATACACTCTCCAGGGCAGCTCCAGGAAGGGGTGGCTCTCAAGTTTTCAACAATTAGCAGAAAGCATGGAACATCTATGTAGCTGGGATGATGCTAATACATCCGGGTTAAGAGCAAGAGAGACAAAATACTCCTTTGTTTTCTATCAAGAGATCTGCTGATCAAAGACTTCTATAATTCAGGCCCAGAGCAAGAAGAGGTAAAAATAGAGGCTTGTTTATTTTGCTGGAGAAGTTTTCCATATTGCACTCCAATGTTAATACATCCAAAACAGGTTCAGCAAGGTTTGACCCAGTATGTGCACTCAGTGCTTAATTTGCTGAGGCTTTGTTCATACCAGCGCACAGGATGGTACCTTGCTGGGTGCTTGTATCACACTGACCCAATTAGTACAGAAACTTTTCCAAAGAAATAATAAAGAAAAAAAGATTCTCCACAAAAGGAGCACAGAGAAAACACTACTGAGGATCAACGTCTTTTAATTTAGCAGCCATGGTTTACACAGAGAGATGACCCGGCGACAGTAAAAGATAATCAAGACATTCAAGTTTTTCTAGCCTAACTGAATTGTATACACACGAACCATCAGAGTAAGATTTGAATAAGCAATGTGCAAGAAAGTGCAACATATGGCCTAGTGCTCCAAGAACAAATGGCTGGTCAATTATTGCTTAGTCAGATGTAATCAGTAATGTACAGAATTAGTAAAATGCTTTTGCATACCTGTAGTGTCTTCTGATTCTTACTGAAATGATTTGTCTTTCTGATATTTTTGGTCAAATCAAGGGCTTATAGTCTTTCCAATATACACTGATTACTGTTTGTACAGAAGACTGTGCTAAGTACAGTCACTGATTAATGAAGTGGACTGACAATAATTTGTGATATATTTAGAACAAGTCTAAGATGCATTTTCTTCATGGTAAATGAGATCTCCACACAGCAAAAAAAAATAAATTTGCTTAGATACCAGAAAAGTATTTTAATTTCTCTCATATTCAGTTGTGTGTGTGTGTATATATATGTCTGTTTTTCTACTATGATGATGTAAAGTACTTCAAAACCATGTTTCCCATGTTAATTACAAACCCTATTAAATAAAAATACTAGACAACAATTTTAATCTGGAGTTCATAGTTTCTTAAACCTAGAGCCTACAGTTTATTCTGAAAGCAAGTTCTCATACAGAGCAGGTTTATGAGATTTGAATCGCTTGTTTCAAGTCATCTGATGAGTCTATGAACTAGCTACATAGTGAAGGGGAATAAAAAGTTTTTTAAGTATAGAGGTATAATGAATCATGCCTATTTATTAGTCATCCTAATGAATACCTGCAAATTATTCTGCAGTAAAGTTATTTTAACAAATTGGAGAACAGACATATGTCAGTTACTGGGACAATTGCACAGTTTACTGTCAAGCAATTCTAGTAATTATTTAAATTGGTGATTAGATATCACATCAGTTGAGATATTTTAGAATTCCTTGAACTTCCAGTATGGAAATTTACTGTGTATAATTACATTACTGAGAAATATCCATACAGTAAATGAATATGCAGATCTCTTTATTTAGCAACCATAATGCATCTATATTTACTAGCTCATCTGTTTACACTGTTCATGCTGTTTGCACACGGCCATTAGCCTTAATTTTCAACTTGTTTTCTAGTAAAAAAGTCAAATTTACAAGAAAGGAGTGAGATTGAACTGCTAAAAAAAAAAATAGTAGTATTAAAAGAGTTTTTTAGGATGCTTAGCACAAAGAGATTACAGTCCATGACTATGGCTCCCAGCAATGCTTCTTAAACACTTGTCAATTTGATTTCTCAAATAAAGTCAGTAAGAAAATACTAAAATCCTTTTTAAAATACCATTTTTCATATAATTCTCTCATAAAAACATTTTTGTAAAGTCTTATGCTTTTTTTGTTGGTACAAGCTATAGACAAAGCACAGATAGTAATTTTAAGCTTATTAGCAAAATTACCTGACCTCACACTATGATCATTTCTTGCTGTACTTAAATTGCACAGATGTTGAGCAGAGGCCATACCTTTTTTCAGAAACTTTTAAATAGTTTTTAATACAAGCATAGTTGGTCAAAGTTCTAATGTATTTTTAAGTAAGCCTTCATTAATGCACACGTTAATGATAGCAACAGGCCAACGCATTGTAGGCAAGGAAACCCCACAGACAAAGCTGTTTTAAAAGCTAATGCCCTTCCTTTTGTTTAAGGAGAAACAGAAGTCCACCAGGGGAGTAGGCCTTCCTTCAAATAGCCAGAGAAAATGCTAAATAAACCTACACATTTCATCTTGCAGAAGGAAGCTGAAATATACAGCATAACTCACAAAAAACACAGCATAGTTCCGGATGAAGTATTTACTGTACCATATTAATCACTGAAAGAGTTCCCTGTAGCAATTACAAAACAAACTATAAGATATTGGAACTTAAGAAAATACAAAACATGGCCAAAGAAATAGTGAAGCAGGGAAGACATAAAATTGGATGGAGTAAAGAAAAAGAAATGCAAATCTAAGGAATTGTTATAACAGGACAAGAATTTAAATTTGGGTTCTTCAAATTCTTCACAGAAGCAATAGCTCCCATGTTAAAATTTTCAGTTCCTTCATAGTCACTTTTGTAGAATCATTCCCAAGATGAAAGAGAATTTCATATCACCTCAAAGGAAGAAAGTTATTTAGCTATGGAAAACTCAGGTATAGCAATATGGCTTGTCTAAGGCGACAAGAGAAACTTGTGCAGTTTGGGACACTTCACTCCTAAGTTTTGCAGAAGACAGAATCCAATGATAACACACAGTCTTCATAGCTCAGACCTCCTTAAGCAAAACAAAATGAAACTTCAGTTTTAAACCTTGAAAAGAAGCCACACTAAAAGGCAATAAAATTACTCCAACTAATACAGTGAAGAAAAACCCAGCATTCCAGTAATTCAGAATGAATTCTGTTCTCTTGATATTCTCAACCAACGGATGTTTTAAGAGCATTTTCTGCAGAAAAGCAGTATCTACCCAGACAGATAGTTTTTGACTGACTGTCAAGAAAAAGAAAACAGAGCAAATTACATTAGAAAACCATCAGTTCTCAGGTACAGGTAAAAAGTTTACAAACTTTTCAAGGAAAGCTTTAAAATGTGCCGATAATAGAACTAGAAGTATTAAAATGCCTATCTATTTTTCCACTGATTCATCCCTGAATGGACACTGGCTCACAGGATTAAAAGTGTTTTCAGTGATAACTAGAGGATTTGAATTTTCATCTGTGGGACTCATAAAACACTGTTTCAGTATAGCACTATATAGTTAAATGGATGAAGGTCAAACATATATATAAATTTCCCACTCTCCAAGTCAGACTTCTGAGAAAAACATATAGACCAAAATAAGTATATGCAATTCCCAGCAGCCAACAGAATTATTTCTGAAAGCACTCTATCATTTTCCTAAATTTGATTTCCACTAAATCGGAGCCAAACTGATCAAACAGTCCAACTGAACACTGTTTGAATTAATCCATGAAAAAGGTCCGGACTTACAATATCCACACTGTCCAGAAAATAAAATCAGTAACAATCTGTGCCTAACATCTCAAACTGCAGCATTCATTTGATGAAGGACTAAGCAGTAGCATGACGAGAATGCGAAGAATCCTCCCAACAACACCAGAGTCCCTTAGCCATCATTTTGATGTTGAAGGAATAAGGTAATTAGCACATCTCTGTCACTATGCATAAGCATCAGAAGATTTGCAAAATGATGAGTCCACTGAATTCATGTCCACTATTCCCTTGATAAACAGAAAAAGCTGGGCTCTTCAGGATCGTTTCTCTCAGAAACACAAGACTGACACTGTCTCCTTTTCATGGAAGAAGACAGTCATCTGTCTACACCTTGAAGAAAAAGTAGATCCTCATCAATTCCTGAAAGGAGTTGTACTTGTAATTAAGGTCAGGTTAGAAATTGTATAAAAATATTTAAGTGATTACCTCTCCTATGAAGACAACCATAACACAATCCAGTTTTTCTTCAGGGGACAGCTTATCAATAAGGGAGTGGAGAGTTTCTGTAAGGTAAGACTTGACTTTTCTTTTCACTGTAGGTATTCCCATTACAATGGAAACTGAAATCAAACAAATGAGAAATGTACTTTCAGTGATCGCATACAGAAGATAGAAAACAAAAATCTTATCTCGTAATAAAGCATTGCTTAAGAAATGCAGAGTTAAAAGATGGAGATAACAGTAATTAAAAATAGTTTAAAAATACACCACCCGTCATCAGGAGTATGATTAACATCATCACCACCAACGCTCAGAGCAACACAGTAAACAAAAAGTAATCCTAGACATGCCTCATTATTGCATAGGTGGGATGGGTTGACCCTGGCCGGACACCAGGTGTCCAAAGCCGCTCTATCACTCCCCCTCCTCAACTGAACAGGAGACAGAAAATATAACAAAAGGCTCATGGGTCAAGATAAGGACAGGGAGATCACTCACCAATTACTGTCACAGGCAAAACAGACTCCACTTGGGGAAAATTAATTTATTACCAACCAAATCAGAGTAGGATAATGAGAAATAAAAACTAAATCTTAAAAACACCTTCCCCCCACCCCTCCCTTCTTCCCGGGCTTAACTTCACTCTCAAGTTCTCTACCTCCTCCCCCTGCAGTGGCTCAGGGGGACGGGGAATGGGGGTTGCAGTCAGTTCATCACACGTTGTCTCTGCTGCTCCTTCCTCCTCAGGGGAAAACTCCTCACACTCTTCTCGTGCTCCAGCGTGGGGTCGCGCCCACAGGAGACAGTCCTCCATGAACTTCTCCAATGTGAGTCCTTCCCACGGGCAGCAGTTCTTCATGAACTGCTCCAGCATGGATCCCTTCCATGGGGTGCAGTCCTTCAGGAACAGACTGCTCCAGCGTGGGTCCCCCACGGGGTCACAAGTCCTGCCAGCAAACCTGCTTCAGCGTAGGCTCCTCTCTCCACGGGGCCACAGGTCCTGCCAGGAGCCTGCTCCAGCATGGGCTTCCCACAGGGTCACAGCCTCCTTCGGGCATCCACCTCCTCCAGTGTGGGGTCCTCCACAGGCTGCAGGTGGATATCTGCTCCACCATCAACCTCCATGGGCTGCAGGGGGACAGCCTGACTCACCAGGGTCTTCACCATGGGCTGCAGGGGAACCTCTGCTCCGGCGCCTGGAGCACCTCCTCCCCCTCCTTCTTCACTGACCTTGGTGTCTGCAGAGTTTTCTCTCACATATTCTCACTCCTCTCTCCCGGCTGCAATTGCGCAGGGTTGGTTTTTTTTTTCCCCTTCTTAAATATGTTATCACAGAGGCGCTACCATCGTCGCTGATGGACTCAGCCATGGCCAGCAGCAGGTCCGTCTTGGAGCCGGCTGGCATTGGCTCTATTGGACACAGTGGAAGCTTCTAGCAGCTTCTCACAGAAGCCACCCCTGTAGCCCCCCCGCTACCAAAACCTTGCCATGCAAAACCCAATACAATAGGCAATAATCAACAACCATGGTATTAATCAGATAAGATGCACCCAGACTTATAGAGTGATTAAACTCCCTAACTTAGTTTTATTTTCGAACTGGCATAACCATTCTTCACAACTCAAGTATTTAACTTCTCAGAAGTCATCTTTTAAAATGACACTGCTGAAAAACTCTATTACTTTCCTTGCACCTGATTTGGGTTCTTCTAGAAAAACAAGTCCACGTCATCAGGATTGCCTGGAAATTCCTCAGTGAAATCCCTTATCCCTGTTAAAAACGCCTCAAATGCAAAGCAATCTGGCCCCAGCTACAACGCTATTAACACCATCTTTCAACCGGCCATTTGAATCCCGTGTTCCTTAACCTTCCCATAGTCTTTCTTCTGTACCCCACCCCATACCCAGGGCTGGCTACCTACTAGGAACACAGCAGATAGCAGCAGGAACACAGTAAAAGGATAAAGCAGACTTCATAAAGCCAGCACCAGCATTCTGAGCCATCTATGTGAAATGATTTACCACATCATAAACATATAAAATGAAACAATTAAAAATGTTGTTTATCCTTCCTTATAGAGCCTGCTTCGCCTAGCAACTACACATTAACAAGCTCTGAATTTTTAAAACAAACACTCAAAAAGTACAGTGACCAGGAAAGGGGAATATGGGAAAATAATTTTAACTCAGAATTTCCTCCCTCTTTTCAATTAAACAAACCTGATTCCAATTTCTATACTGTAATTTCAAACTTCTGTCATATATTCCCAGTGGGATATAATACAGGCTTCACCTAAAACAATAAAGGAATATGAGCCTTTTCCTTCCTGAGTAACAACACTGAAATAAATGGTGTTTATAGTCAGAAAAATAACCCTATGGCTGGAGCCCACACATTTGTCACACAGGCATGTCTTCTGTTAAAAGAAGGAGCAATCAAACTTACTGAAGTAATGAAAAAAATACAGGCCAGGAATAACTAATGCTTCTTTCAAAAGCAAGGAGGGGGAGAAAAGAAAAAAAGAAATGTCTAGTGGACAATAACATGAGCCATTCAAGTCAGACGGCACACAGAGAAACAAGGATTCATCGGTGGGGCCTTCAAGCTTACAGGCACACACACACATGCTTTGAGGTATATCAGCTTGGTTGGGCTTTATGCTATGTATTTTCTAGAGCTCCAAGAGTGGGATTCCGTGGAGCTATCCTAATGACCAAAGCTCAGGATTTGTGAGGATTACGAAAAAAAGGGGATCAACAGTATTGCAGCACAACACTGATTTTTTTTTTTCCCTCCAATGAATGTCCACGTTTTATTGATGCAATTATATCTGATTATCCTAGTTCTCCCAAATCTAAGTTATACGTTGAAATACATTGTTCAAAAAAACAGAAACATCAACTCTAAAATAATTGTATCCATGCACAGTTGCCCCACAAATCTGAAAAGCCGAAGGGATATGTCCGTTAGCACTTCAGAATCTGTAACACTTGAGCTTTGTTCCCTTTTACTTAGTTACAAAAAAATTCATCCAAACTAAATGCTTCTTAATGTGTACCTTAACATAGCATGGGGTGTGATTGAGATTATGCAGAAAAGAGCAAAGCTGAAGCCAAACTCCCTTCATCTTGGATTCAGTGCAAATTCTAAGAGATATCAATATTACACAAGTTAAATGAGATGTCCTTGATCTACCAAGTAATGCAGTTAATTATATTACTAAAACTAGAAAGTCCTCCAGATATAAAACATAAAATAAACATCGTATTAGCATACCTCCTGTCCTTCCAAGGCCAACCTGCACAGAAGGTTGAAGGCTTCCTTCATTTTTCAACAAATGAGGCAAATGGTAATAGATATTTGGCACTTGAAGAGATTTTCTACTTGTTAGCTCTTTTAACAATTTCAGCGTCTCATCTGCAAATATACATGAAATCAGTAACGCAGAAAACAAATAATATGAAGTTTTATGCAGGGTAAATAGTACAAAATTCCAAGCTTGGTTCTAACTGAAAAACAGAACAAATGATGCATTTTACTGAGGCATTATATCTTGTGTACAAAGGAAGTCTTTTCTCATTTGAATTTTTTAAATAAACGATGGACAAGATTGTTTTCCCCTGAGTAACCTTGCTACAGATATAGTTAATACCTACCTGATCACATAAGACTTAGTGTGTAATCATAGAAGTAAAGAATGCTCCATTTATTTAGATGTTTGGGTTTGGGGTTTTTTTTCCCCCAATGAATCAAAATGGGAGGCTTATTTACCTAGATTATTTTTTACTTATGCTTACAGAGTGTACAGCACTATATCACCATGTAGTGATGCTACTGCAAATAACTTTTCAAAGCTACTAATGCATGTTGGAATACACTGCACATACAGACACGAAACAAAAAGAGCATTAAATATACAATTGATATTTTGAGTATTTCTGCAATAAAATAAATGCTAACGTGAATTTAATTTAGTCCATTAAAATAAAACTTAAAATAATTCTTGCTCTTTCTAGAGTAACTGCCTCTCAGGATGTCCAGGTGGCTCTCAAAGCTGCAAATAACAGTTTTTAAATTCCCCTGCTGTGCATGTTGATTTTCTTACATCGTATGAAAACAACTCTTATTTCAAATGACAAATATGATAGCATATGGACCTTTGAAAACTTATGGGCTTTATAATATCAAGTTAAGTAAAAAACTGTACTCAAAGTTTCAGAGATAAAATTGAATTGTGAAGAAGTGAGAAAAGTAATGCCATAAATGTCATTCCTCTCAGATTCTGAGTGTAGCTTCTACAAAGATAGAAGGGTTTTGGTTTGGTTTGTTTGGGTTTTTTCTAATATTTATTTTTGGGTGAAACGAAACTCCTAACCACTTAAAATCTTGAAAAAAGCTTTGTAAATAGATGCCGTATGTAAAGTTGCTTATTTTGATAGACTCCAATACAGGTACATTTTACTTTTCCTGCTAACATTTCCTTTAGCTTCAACTGCAAAAGCTGGACTAAAAATTCTGTCAAAGTATGACAGCTCTTCGTATGAATGAATAAAGATCTACATAAAAACAATCTGGAATTCTTTCAGCTTCAAAGACAGCAAATACTACATAGTATTATGTATACTTAGGTACATTAAACAATAAAAATCTATCTAATACTAAGTTCTGAGCACAAAAGTTCAGGAATTCAGACTTCAGCTGACTTCCCATCATGGCTCCACATGGAAAAAAGAGGATGTCCCAGTTGGGATCCAGACATGGTAGAATGTTAAAAATGTGAATTAGTAACTTCAGCTGCATCAGAAGAGAATAGCTCCGTATAACTATATTGTCTATAAGCAAGCTAACACATTTTTTAGAAATAAACATGGTAACAACTTAATTATAAATCCAGTATCAAAATTACTTGACTTCCTCTACGGTTGTTCGCTTTAACAGCAAAAAGATACACACAGAATAGGAAGACAAGAGTCACAGGGTATGTTAAATGTAACCTTTATCCATACCATTCCTGGAGATCCAGGGAACTACAGAGATCAGGTTGGATAGGCCATTAGTGTCAGAGTAATTCATCATTAATATCAGCACTGAGGGCCTATAATTATAACAACCACCCCCATCCCCCCCCCAAAAAAAAATTCTGTAGAAAGTAGTAACCCATAGCACAAATACAAGTAGACAACAGATTCAAAAAGCTTGATCCAGTTTTTTGATTTGCAAAACTCTTTGGGTTTATATTCCTTATTAGGCCAATACAGTGAAATTTCTGCAACGTACCAAATCAGACCTCTCACCAGAAAGTTTATCTTTATTTGTTATTCATTTTCCATCTAGAAAAATCAGAGTGACTAAAGCTGTAATAGTGTGATTTTAAAAGTTAACTTCAATAATCTGCTGAGTAGTGCAAAGGCATTCTCTAATATTGCCAAAGACAGCTCTCAGTAAACTTGAGCATCAGCCTCTGAAATGGGTAAAAACTTACGGAAGACTTTACCAGTTCACCATTTAATCACTAGTTATTAAAAAGGACTTTACCTGTACATTTTACAAACCCTAACCAATACCTTAGCCTGTATGTTTTTACATCTTCCAGCTAACTTTTAAACATATTTTAATTGCTTCAAGTTCATCCATTTCTTCTGTTTGCTCACCTTTTCTCTCAAGCTCTATTTAAAAAGTGATGTAAATTATTGTCAAAATATATTCAACATGTTAAATAAGTAACCAGAAGTTCCAAACTTTGGGAGCTACGTGTGGAATAAGTATTCAGTCCCTAAAGTCATAAGAATGAAGAGTAGGTGGATCATTAAGAATAGAAATTGGAAAAAAACAAAAACCAAAAAAATTCCCACCAGATATAACATATTACACATTCTTTATTCACACCACCGAACAGTTTCATTCAGCTTTCTTGGAATTAATTTCTTATTCTATCGTAATAAGAAGAGAAGTTGATATTGCAGAGTTATAAAAAAATAGCTCAATCACAGTACGTACCTGAAAAATTATTCATTGCATTCTTACTCCCATTTGTTTCTGCTACTGCACGCCTGAACTGCTCCAAGATAGCGTTCAGCTCAGAAGAGCGTTGCAGAGTGCGATGCTCAGCTATACGAAGACGTTCCTTCAAAGCATGAAATTCCCGTTGATATGCAATCAACTTTTCTAGAGAGAAAAAAGATTATTCTGGTTATTTTTGGAAAAAAACACCTACAGACAGATCCAACAAGGGTCAGGGACTGCTCAGCTATGCAGCATCTGAAATCCAACCAAGAAGGGCACAGCCCAGCACAATCCCACCTGAGTTAGAGACCTTAGCATTTACACAGCATTCAGAGGGAAGAGTGAGCTGCAGCAGACAGGGATGCAAAGCAGGCCTTGAGGTGGGTATGCCCCTCACCGTAGCCACAGACAGGGGCAACCTTTGAGTCCCCATTACTCAGCACCACAAGGCAATTCTGAATCCTTTCCTGGAACAGATGAAAGAAATCCTTTCTTTTAAGAAGGAGAATAGGAGCGGTGCCTTATAAAAGCACAGTTTATGCCTTTTGAAAGCCCCTCTGAATACTTTGTAAGAATGAGTGGAATTTGACAATATTTCAGACATACCAATTTCAAATCCAAGTTTTAACTTAATGATGTTGCCAGTGCCTGCAACAACAAAACTTTGATCAAACTCCTGCTAATGTAGATACATACATGTGTTCTTTGAAAGGAGACCAAAAGGGAGAGAGAAACACCAAACTCATTTGCTAGTATGTTGCCGATGCCCTTACCACCCAGCAAAGTAAGTATCTCTGGTTTCTCAACGTTTCCTTCTTCCTACTGGTCATTTCCTCAAATCTCCTGGTCACCGTCATGACTCTCCTTCAGCCAATCTACAGATACAGACTGGAGTATCTTAAGTGACTTTATACCTTGTAATCAATATTCCAGCTACACAGCTGTCATCCATAGACAGATCTTTTTTGTTGTTTACCTATCCATTCCTAACCTTTTAGCATTGCAATGGTAGGGAAGCAGAAGTTTTGCAAGCAGTTTGAATCTCTTCCTGTTGCTACATTACAGTAACACATGAGGTAAAAAAGGAATTACAGTCAACTTTCCCATTTTAATAATGCTGCATTTACTCCAACTTCTTTCAATTTACATTTATTTTCTTTTTTGTAGCTGGGATGTACTGTTCTGATTATGTTTAGAAAACATAATTAGCTAAAATGCCCTCTGTTTTGAAGACAGAAAAATAAAAATATAGTTCACTACCTCTTAAAAACATTTCCCTTGCCAGCTTTATTTTCCTTTTTTCATTAAAACCAAATGGCTATTGCTTTTGTGCCAACAAACCCAGAACACAGATGCTGGCCCACAATACAGTGCTAGGCACACTACACACTGACGACTGAATCCAGACTGCTATTTGAAACAGGACTTGGTGCTTTAGTCAGCAGTATTGAGAAGGTCAGGAAAATTTTCTGGAGTTTCTGGCATGAAGGACGTTCTTACTTGCCAATGATAAACCAAAGATATCAAAGATTGCTTGGAACCATGTCTACTAGTTACAGTAAGGTTACAAAACATTTTAACAGCTGAACAAATATAGAATTGTATTAGTGTAGATGCCACACTCAAGTATGCAAATGATATTCCTTCCCCAAAATGAACGGGTGATGGCAAGTTATATAGAACCTTGTTAATTTCTGTCTAAACAGGGAAGAACAGGTGAGCCACCAAAGGACATGCAAGGTTTTATTGAGGGCTTCTATAGCAGTGGATAGCCTCAGAAGCAGCCTGTAGCACCAGGTCTCCTTCTTGTCTGTCTTTGTGGTACAAGACAGCAGAC
The DNA here is from genome assembly GCF_018139145.2 of Gymnogyps californianus. Classification (NCBI taxonomy): domain Eukaryota; kingdom Metazoa; phylum Chordata; class Aves; order Accipitriformes; family Cathartidae; genus Gymnogyps; species Gymnogyps californianus. The sequence goes on along the minus strand of NC_059471.1, from coordinate 72,412,831 downwards.
AAACTTTAGCACTTCTTCCTACTTCGAAAAGGCTAAACTCATCTGTGGCAGAGTCTGTCTTTCTCCTGGGAAAATGGTCAGAACCCTATGGAACCTGTGGTTCAGACTCCAGCACCTCAAGTAGGATGAACTCAGGTCTTCCTCTCTTGACTTAGACAAATTCTTGGCAGAGACCATTTCTCTTCCTACACTTACTACAATATAGCAGCACATCACGCACAGTACTCCAATGACTCTGGTGCTCTAAGGGACAGCGGAGGCCTAGAGGGAATAATTTACTTAGGAATACATCAAAGAGTGGAGAACTGCGGTAGTTCCCTGCCACCTCCACCTAGCAAACTCCATAATGCAAAATCAGAAATATCTTATTCCTAAAGTCAGCTTGTAAACAGAGATTAAGATTTTTCTACCTCCCTAATTCAGGTAGGTAATACAAAAATGGGAATTACAGGACCCTTGTAATTCCACAGCAAATTAAAACTCTGTCGTAAAACCACAAGAAACTTAGAGCCCAACTGAAAAGGCAGTTTTATCACATGAAGAAATGAAAACTGTAGTTTCGTATTAAGAACTACCAATAAAAATCCCTTACTGAGGAGATGACACTTTTAGTCACCTTTAATTTACAATTAATATAATGTCAAAAATAAAAAAGGTAATTAGTTAATTTCTTTTAAAGAAATTTAAAATTATATATGTAGAAGTAAACTTTTATTTTCATAACTTATCATAGCAGTTTTTGAGCAGAGAACATATGTTCCCAACTGTGGCACTGTAAATTTTTTCCCAGTAGAAGTATTACAAAGTAGTTCAGTCCTGAGGCTCTCAGTGAACAGTACTGGTATTCCATTCTCAGTACTTGAGACCTCAAAAGCGTGAATTCCTTTAAGAAATACTAGTTGACTGGTTGAAAATAGTCAGCTTCTCACAGTTGCTTCAACCAGACGTATCTGGGTTAAGGAGGCTGCTCTAGAAGATATGTAAAATCCTGAAACTCATCCTTCAAAAATATATGACTGATTTTTTTTGTTAAGTCACAATATTATTCAGTCAAGTAAAACTAGAAAATGCTAACATTACAAATAGAACCATATTTTAAGTCCACTACTCTGAGTATTTTTCTAGTTATTTATGCAAAATGAAGCAAAAATCATTCTTTGCAAGAACTTAAGTAATTTAAAACATTTATATCTCTAACGCTACCAGAGCTAGCACTTTTCATGTATTTGGAGATTAACACGTAATTTGGCTTTTTGGTACTTGTTTTATAATATGACTGCCTGTACTTTGAAACAAAACAAATTAAATTTCTAACAGTTTTATCTTTGGCATACTCGCAGTACTTCAAAGCATTGATTAACTGCTCAGATACTTATTACTTAAAAACAAACAAACAAAAAACCACAACAGCAGCAACATCAAATTTCATCTCATACTGAAAGGCACTTGCAAAGGAGAAAATACTTCTTAGGCTCTTATAGTACCACCAACAGTGGTCACCATCTGTCCCAGACTTTAGAAAAGTAAGTGCCCCTTAAGGCATCAGGAGTTTATAAATATTCTGATTTTTCAGAGTTCTTGACTTCTAATCACTTGGGAATGAGCCTACAAGATTAAAATTAAATATCTATTTTTATTTAAACTTTGACTTAGCTCAAGTTTGGTATTTGCTTTCCCTCCCCAACCCCCTCCAAAATATGAAAGATTTAGCTTTCAAATTATTTTCACCAAAAAATTAGGACTTTTTGAGGAGAACATGTTACTGTATTACACAGAAATCCCACTTATATTTTAAATTTCACTTCTTCCCTCACAAGGAGGAAGGATTCAAAATTTGCAAGTGACCGTAGAAGCTTCTCCAGAAATTCAAAGTAGTCTTCCTGAAATGGGTATGTATGATGAAAGGCCAAAGCTCAGAGTTGAAACTGGCCAGTGCTGTATCTGACAACAATAAGGGCTTTGTTAAGTACATTAATAGCAAAAGTAGGTCTAAAGAAAACACTGGACCAGTACTTGTTGATTATGGTCACCTGACTAATAGGGACAAAGATAAAGCAGAGGCATTCTATGCGCTTTTTGCCTCAGTCTTTAATAATACTGGTAGACCTTGGGCTGCCCAGTCCTCCGAGTCGGAGGACCTCAAGGAACTTTCCATTTGTGGAGACTGAAATTGTAAGGGACCAGCTGTATCAGCTGAATGTTCACGAGTCCATGGGGCCTGATAGGATTCATCCCAGAATACTGAAGGAGCTAGCAGATGTTATGGCAGGACCCCTCTTGATCATCTACCAAAGGTCTTGGGAGTCCAGGGATGTCCCTGTGACTGGAAGCTAGCCAATGTTATTCCAATTTACAAAAAGGGCATGAGGGAAGACCCAGGGAACTACAGACCTGTTAGTCTAACCTCAGTTCCTGGAAAAATTATGAGAAGATTATACTCGGGACTACTGAAAGGCATTTAAAGAACAATGCAATCATCAGGCACAGTCAACATGGGTTCACAAAGGGAAAGTCCTGTTTAACTAATTTGATATCCTTCTATGATAAGGTCACCTGCCTAGTGGATGAAGGGAAGGCGGTGAATGCATTTTTTTTTTTTTTTATTTTAGTAAAGCTTTTGATACTGTCCCTCACAGCATCCTTCTGGACAAGTTGTCCAACTGTGAGATAAGCAGGCTCACAGTGCACTGGATGAAGAACTGGCTGAACAGCAGGGCTCAAAGGGTTGTAGTGAATGGGGCTACATCTGGCTGGCGACCGGTCACCAGCGGTGTTCCTCAGGGCTCAGTCCCAGGGCCAGTTCTGTTCAATACTTTTATCAATGATCTGGATGCAGGAGTTGAATGCACCATTAGCAAGTTTGCTGATGATACCAAACTGGGAGGTGCTGTTGACTCTCTTGAGGGAGGAGAGGCCTTGCAGAGGGATCGAGATAGATTGGAGCATTGGGCAATCATCAATGGCATGACATTTAACAAGAACAAATGCCAGATTCTGCACCTAGGACAGAGTAATGCCAGGCACAAGTATAAACTGGGAGAGGAGTGGCTGGAGAGCAGCCCTGCGGAAAGGGATCTGGGGGTGCTGGCTGACAGCAGGCTCAGTATGAGTCAGCAGTGCGCCCTGGCAGCCAAGAGGGCAAACCACATCCTGGGGTGCATCAAACACAGCATAACCAGCCAGTGAAAAGAGGTGATTATCCCGCTGTATTCAGCGTTGGTGCAGCCTCACCTTGAGTGCTGTGTGCAGTTCTGGGCCCCACGATTTAAGAAGGATGTGAAGGTCCTTGAATGTGTCCAGAGGAGGGCAACAAAGCCGGTGAAAGGCCTGGAAGGCATGTCCTATGAGGAGCAGCTGAGGTCTCTGGGTTTGTCTAGTTTGGAGAAGAGGAGGCTGCGGGGCGATCTCACTGCTCTCTCCAGCTTCCTGAGGAGGGGATGTGGAGAGGGAGATGCTGACCTCTTCTCCCTGCTATCCAGTGACAGGACGCGTGGGAATGGTTCAAAGCTGTGCTAGGGGAGGTTTAGACTGGACATTAGGAAGCACTTCTTTACCGAGAGGGTGGTCAAACACTGAAACAGGCTTCCTAGAGAGGTGGTTGATGCCCCATGCCTGTCAGTGTTTAAGAGGTATTTAGACAATGCCCTTAACATGCTTTAATTTTTGGTCAGCCCTGAAGTGGTCAGGCAGTTGGACTAGATGATTGTTGTAGGTCCCTTCCAACTGAAATATTCTATTCTATGACAAGCAGACTTGTAAACACTGTATATACAAAAAAGTCAGTGTAGCCTGTATTTTCAAAACACATTTGACCATACAAGTGTTTTATTGTTCCAAGGTTTCTCTAAAACCTAAAGAAATTGAATTGATTTTTTCTCAAAAAGTATCAAACCACTTTTTTTCATTGCTGTTACAGTAAAAAGAAAAATACTGAGCCTAAAACCATAAAGGAAACAGTCACAGGGATCAGTGGTCACCATCATTAAAAAAAGTTTCTGTTCCTCCAATATTATGACTTTTCTTCTTCTTATGCTGAAACCTAGAGTAATTTAAGAAAACAGAGGAAGGAATTCAGACAGTAAGTTATTGGCCTCATACAGCTGATGGAAGAACCCCAAACATATCTGTTCTCTGACAAATAAAACATCCCTCTAACAGCAGCTGTAGCCAATATCAAACACATTTGGTCTCCAATAGTTTCAGCATACAGTCATATTTTTATTTAAGAATAATATACTGTTTTACGTTGAAATGAGAAGGTGATGCTTTTCCATTTTTGGAAGCCAAAAGGATCAAATAAAAATAACTAGCCCTCATACTTCAAATGAAAATATCTTGTTAAGAAATGACTTGAGAACTGAAAGCATTAATTCTTCATCAGTTTCTCTTAAACTCTAGTAGTTTCAGCAAAACTCCAGAAGCTAAAACCTAAATATTTTAGCTGGCTTGATGCTGCGCACTTCTTGGAAAGTTAACACTATGTCAACTCACTCAGTAGTTTGTTTTCTCAACTTTTTTTCCCTTGTTGCAAGATGTTCTCCTAAAAATGCAGAACCTAGAATTTAGACAAGCTCACTTGAAAGTTGATGCAGCATTTTGAAAATTAAAAATTCAACTCAAACTGTGAAGGTTTGCAAGTTTTTGACCAGAGATGGAATCTCAGCTCTCAGCCTACTCTTCCTTCTCTGGGTTATTTATGATTCCCCTACTAAACAACTGTTTTAAAAAAAAAAAGTCATTCCAAAAAGACACCATTAGCCTAAGTTACAAACTCAGTCCATTCTCCTCTTAGCCACAGACAGTCTTGATTACATCATCTGATTTTTGCTCCAAATTTAGACAGCTCATAAGCGAAGTTTTAAACCAGATGCCAATTTCCTAAGCTCAACATGGAGCTTCTGAACATCTTAGCATACATCTAGTTTCTTAGTTTTGAGTTTTGTACTACTAGTCTAATCTGTTTACATACTTCAGCACATGATTTTTAAGAGCAAAGAGCTTTCCCTTGGGATAAAAAAAGGGCATCAAAGTAAAGGAACAAGAAAATATGGTATAGTTTGAATTTACAAAACCATTTTGCAGGTTATCTCAGCTCAACTAAAATAGCAAAAGAAGTCTGAATTGCAGGTAAATTACCTGCACTGGCAGAACACTCGCTGTATCATAATTCCAAATGAAACACATACTGAACAAAAAAATGGTAACAATACCTTGGAAACACAACCAAAGAAATTCTATGACTATTCAGCTTCAGTGCCATTAAAAATCATCAACAGCTCTTAGTTTTTTGTTCATGTTACTTTTTTAGCAAAATGAAATTTTTTAATGCCCCAAGCCTGTCAGTGTTTCAGAGGCATTTGGACAATGCCCTTAACATGCTTTAACTTTTGGTCAGCCCTGAAGTGGTCAGGCAGTTGGACTAGATGATCGTTGTAGGTCACTTGAATTGAAATAGTCAATTCTATTCTAATATGAAAACTATGTGCGGAAACTACTTCGGGTGCACTTTTAAATTGAGTGGAGCACAGACATCTATACAATCAGCAAAATTCTGCTGCCTCTGACTATTTTAAGTTTCACCGTAAACCACTCACAAAGGAAACGGAGATGGATTAGTATCAAAGAAAGAACCTAGGCATCTAACCTTCAATCACAATGCACTTTTGAAACCTGTATATATGTGTGTGTGTGTTGCCATTAATCTTAAAACACAGAAAGCACAGTTGAACACGATTCCTGGTCAAGATATTGGTATTATTAAAGCAACAATGACCAGAAAATACTCAATTCACTATTTAGAAGTCTGAAGAACTACTTAGATCCACCAATGAGGTTGCAGGTGCAATTTAATATTGTTGACAGCATGTAAGTACGGGCCAGTCTTGACCAAAGCTGTACATATATTGATACATGAGAATTCAGAAGATTTTATTTATATATCTTAGGCAGTAGCAGAAGAAGAACACAGAGGAGCACGTATTTAGATGATATGCATACACATCCATCTTTGTTAACACTGCACCAGGGAAGGGAGGTACAAGCATTACAGAATCAGAGATGTTTTGTCACCCTCTAGAGATGCCTCTCTCACGAAATGGGCCAAATAGTGGACAAAGAAAAAGGGTTAGAAACCATCTAAAAAGGGAAGTTTGCATTTCTGGCAATCTCTGCAAAGTTTCTGACTCCATGTAGCCTGCAACAGCCATACTATGATAGCCTATGACTCCAGTAAAAACTCTGCCACTCTCTACAAGAGAAAAAAAAGATCTGTGGCTGCTACGTAATATGCCCCCCTCTGCTTTTTTGGGGGGTGGGGGTGGGGGGCAGTGAGGGGGGTAGGGGAGGTAGAAGAAAACAGAATTGCATGAAGACTCTTACAAACCCCAAGAATGTTTCAGCGATTCTCAGTTAGTATTGCCATTCTCCCTCAAGGAAAGCCTTTTACTGTCTGCTAAGGAAGCACCATCTACAACATGAAAAGCAGTATGAAAGCTTTGCAAGCTGTTATTTATCTTATCAATTAAGCAGGTTCACAAGTATGTCAAATCACAGACCATTTCCACAACTGGAAACAGAACATACTGAACTAAGGTGACTGTATTTTTAAAAAAAAAAAAACAAGCTATAATTTACTCAAGAGCTCTATGGTGGTACTGCTCTTTGTCTCCAAAGGCAGATGCATCAGACAACAAGATCAGAAAAAGCCTTATGACCTTCCCATATCAACAGCAGGCAGTTGAGTCTTCCTTCAAACCACAAATCAGCTAAATGCCTGAAGTGATGGATCTGCCCCACAGAGAAAAAGGTAACCAGCCACAGACTTGGCACTCATAAAAGACAGCAAGGCAAGTACAGAGGGCTTAGCTTTACCACATTGTAGGCCTGATTTATATTTCCTGCTTTTACCCAACTGAACTGTTGAAACCTCTCGCCCCCTTTGTTCATTAAATAGGAACAGGAAGAATTGACTGCCATCCAACACGTAGACAGAAGGCTTTGGTTGGCAACAAAGCATTATACAAACATTCAATTAGTAAAACAGGTAAGAGCAGGAACAGATACCTGATGTGGCAGGACCTTTCCTCTGTCCAAGAGGGGGATATTCAAATTGTTATTCAAATGAACAGCATCTCACTGGCAACAGTACTAAATTCACCCATGTAACAGTTAAGTTTATGGCCCACCCTCGTGACAAACCTTTCAGTTTTCTTCTTCCAACCCCAGGGTTCCCTCTCCTTAGACCCTCACTCAAAACCAACACAGCCTGCACCTTCTCCAAAAAAAAAAAAAAAAAAAAAAAAAAAAAAAGGGCTTCAGCTGAAGCAAATCATGCTACAAGTTAAAGGTTCCACAGCAAATGTCTCATTTTTCTGTATACACTGTTGAAGAGTTATTAAAATGCCATTAAATAAATGTTTAAATCTGTGAGAATACACTGTAGTAAGTGCTAATTCAGGTACTTTTGTGATTAGTTATTCCACAACTCATTTACTCCCATTATAAAAACCCCACAGTAGTTACCATCATGCCACGGGTCAGAGACAGTAACAAGCTTCATGTATTAATTCATTACACTTGCATCAGGATGTTGATCAGTTTACAGGTTGACACAAAACAGAGGTCTTAATGGACAGAGAGCTTCCACACAGAGTTTTGTATAGAGTCAGTGGGTGTAGCAAGAGCAGGTCACTCTTCAATGAATTAGGGATTTGTCAACATGCCAGCCAATTCAATCTGGCATAGCTTTTACAGGAATGCTACTTAGGCTGAAAAAAATAAGTTCTGCACTTCCCCTAAAATCAGTTTAAATGCTTTATGTGATCCATGAAATCGTGGTATCAAGTACACTGGTATCCAGTAAGTCATGACAATACCTGCACTGACCTGCACTTCACTCCCACAAAGACGTATACAACATGTATTTTTTAGACCATGCTTGATACATAATACCTAAGTACCTTACAAGCTATCACATTTGTAGTATTACCTGATCAAATAGTCATCTTTGTCCCTCACAAACAGATATTCTTTTAAATTAAAATCCTGCTATGCTAATATGTGGCAGACTAAATTATTTCCAATGTCAGTTGTGCTGGTTTTGGCTGGGATAGTGTTATTTTTCTTCTTAGTAGCTGGTATGGGGCTGAGTTTCGGATTTGTGCTGGAAACAGTGTTGATAATACAGGGATGTTTTAGTTACTGCTGAGCAGTGCTTACACAGAGTCAAGGCCTTTTCTGCTTCTCACACCGCCCCACCAGCGAGTAGGCTGGGGGTGCACAGGAAGCTGGGAGGGGACACAGCCGGGACAGCTGACCCCAACTGACCAAAGGGATATTCCATACCATATGACATCATGCTCAGCATATACAGCTGGGGGAAGGAGGAAGGGGGGGACGTTGGGAGTGACGGTGTTTGTCTTCCTGTCACTGTTACATGTGATGGAGCCCTGCTTTCCTGGAAATGGCTGAACACCTGCCTGCCGATGGGAAGTGGTGAATGAATTCCTTGTTTTGCTTTGCTTGTGCGCGTGGCTTCTGCTTTACCTGTTAAACTGTCTTTATCTCAACCCATGAGTTTTCTCACTTTTACCCTTCCGATTCTCTCCCCCCCATCTCGACACGGGGGGCAGTGAGCGAGCGGCTGTGTGGTGCTTAGTTGCCAGCTGGCGTTAAACCACGACATCAGACAAAAAAAAAGACAGACTGAATTCCTCTAGTAAATCAAAAGAAATTCTTACTAGCACTCACTAGCACTTAAGTAATTTTCTTCTTCATCTTAAAACTGACACTTTTTTTGACAAAGGCTAGATATCCTATTTTGCATGGGTTTTGCAAAACGTAACTGTAAATACAGTAACCCAATACTGTGATACAAAATCCTGCTCTCACTGCACTGCACCATCATCCAGCATCCACATAAAGATGCACAGATGAGAAATACATAGTGGCATTTACTGAGGAAATACAAACATTGCTTCCATTGCCCTTTGGAAGTGACTCCGGAGCTCAGAAGATATTCACAAGGCACAAATAAAGCACTGCATTCTCAAATGTCCGACGGAGGAGAAGCGAGCAGAGGAATTGTCAAACCAATCACACAGGCATGGCCAAAAAGCTCTGTCCACAAAAAAGAGATATTAAAGATGTTCCAGAATCCACCTGTGACATTTAGGCTTATAAAAACGGCAAAACATTGTAACAAGCTGAGGTAATTATCAGGTGTCAAAACCTGTACCCAGGCAGAAATCATATTTATAACCAGCAATGTCAAACAGTGAAGAGTAAAGAACATTTTAACAAAATTTGCCCCCAAAAATTAAATCTCAAGTGTGCTTACAAATCAGACTCTGATTTTGTCTCCAAACTGCCTAAAAGCTGATATATGGTGTCCTCAAAATGTTACAATATATTACCATGGATGACTACTCCCCATAAGCTAATTAGCTTCCTTGCTCTTAAGTGAAATTAAAACCTTTTATAAGCAAGTTGTGATGAGTTATAAAATCTGAAGCAGAAAAGTAATCAACCATGCAAATACAGAATAAAGCAGTATACTGTAAATACTAACAACAGACATGCTATAAATAAAAGTTCTTAAGAAAACTGCTCAAGGTCAAATTTTATCAGTCCTCTTTGAACACTTGATCCTGTGGGCCTTTTTAGCTACAGAGTTTGCAGCTACGCCTATTCATAAAGCTATTTGTTTATTTTGAAGGGATTAGAGAATATGCAATTGTTTTATAAGTATATTATTTTGTGGAATTAAAGACAGTAAAGTAAGGTAGATGATTTACATATGAAAAATATATCCTACTAATCATGACAAAACATTTTCTGCTTCATGAAACAAACAAAAAAAGGTCTTGTATCAAGATTTAGGAAAACAAGTGGGCAACTCATTCTTTTATCCCTAATCTTGTTACTCAAATTGACAGGTCATTTCAGCAATCCGGTATTTCAATCTACCAAAACAATCCGGTAGAATTACTGTTTATTGCCCTTGTTTTCCACATAGAAATGTACTTATTAAGACTAGAAGTACTTAAAAAAATGCTTATTCAAGTAGCTTTCACTGTGAAGAACAGCTTATTTTTGAGTGAAGGTTCTGCAGGTTTTCCTCACTTCATTTTTTAAAAATAACTCAAGAATTATAATTACTTAATTTTTCATTGCAACTTGTTCACATTTTGCACTTCAAGGATCTGTATAAACAAATAATGTTTTTTGTTCTCTCCAATTCTAATGCACTAGCACAAGTCTGAAGTGTTTGCTTTGAAACTTTCAGAGCCTGATCCAACCTCAGTCCAGATACTTTTGTTTAAACATTCCTTTGCAGCAGGAGCTGAAGTTGTTTTCACTAAAATTTTTAAAGCAATCTGAATATGATCCTTTGTAATATCAACTGGTAAAACCTTCCTATTTTGAAATGTAAATTTCAGAATCAATTTAATTTTTCAAAAGAATGTCTACAAGTAAATTCCCCTGCTTTCTCATAGATTCCACATATACAAACAAAGCAGAAAAATGGGAGTACAAAACAGATCAGACTCTGAGAATCCGCTTCCTCCCCCATCTTTTATATCTTTAATATAAATACACTAAAAATGCTGCAGCTTACCAATCAAAATGGAAGCATGAAGCAGTACATCAGGCAGGTTTGATTTTGTTGGTTTTGGTTCCCCCCCCCCCCAAAGCTATAGAATAAAACATTTTCCTAGAGGAAAAACAATCCTAAGCAATCAGAAAGCCAAAGAAGCCAAACTAGAATTGTGACAACTGATGAATGATTTACTTCAGGGGTATTTTAATAGCTGGATAGAGCAGCCAGGAACAGTTTTAAATGTCTCCAGATGCAATTGCTCACCTTTGCCTCTATATACAAATTGCTCAATACAGAAAGGTCACAATTTAGAAAAATTCCTATACAGTTATAAACCCCACTATGACACCATTCTCAAATCTCCACTGATGAGGGCTGACAGAGGGTCTGAACGTTCCTTTGGACACAAGGAATAAAAAGAATAATATATCAGAAAATCCAGACACCCGCAACTAAGGAGGTCAAGTCAACAGAAGCATATGGTGTTCTGTCTGTGTATTGGCTTCAGACAATAAGAACAATTAAACACATGATTTGTTTGAGAAGAGTTATTGGCAGCACTTGAGCTGAAGGTCTTTTTTAAAACAAAGAACAGCAAGCTACAGTGATGGAAAAAAAAAATAAAAGAAATCTCACATTTGCAATTTATTTGTCCTGATCTGACTGTTAACTAGCATTCACACTTCTTTGCCTAGTAAACAAGACTGCCCAGGACTCTATGGATGAATATAATCCTCAGAGCTTTTAAGTTCCAGCTATTTGGTTTTTATTTTATTCCCAGTGCTAAGAAGCACTGTCAATTCTGCTGGCATTTCTTCTTTAAAGAGAAAGTGATATAAAAAGGTCACTGAAATCATATGCTAAATCAGTTCCACAATAAGCAATCAGCACTTAACACATCTCTAGCCCTGAATAGAAACACTAAGGAATAAATAAAAGCTTCATAGATTCTATTCCCAAAAAGCAAAGCTGTACAAGGAAAATTATTGCAACGTCTGTTGTAGACATACATAGCACAAAGAGTTCAGTTTAAGAAATTAATAAAAGAGCTCAGCTGAGTATGCAAATCATTGAATTCATGTAATTTGGACATTAACTCTTCACAGTGTCAGAAAAAGTTACCTTCAAACAACCTTCACTAAAACTGTCCACTTTGGTGTTTCTTACTTGTCTTGCACAAGACTCAAAGTGTACAACAGTGTAAAAGAAACTAGGAAATGGTCAACAATAACATCACAGTATTACCTCAAAAACAGGAACACAATTTCCAGTGACAGCTTTTACAAAAATCATTGTGTCACGACTATTTTTTCAAACTAACTGCCAATTAAAAAGCCACGCTATAACTCTGACTAAAATCTTATGCAGAAGACCTACTGCTCAAGCAAGCACAAAGCTCCAGTTTAGGCAAGTGTTATAATCACAGCACTGAAACACACTTTACTTTTAAGATAAAGGATAGGTCAATATCTAGCTTGCATTCTTGGCAACACTGAAGGACTAAAGCGCATTAGCTGAAAGAAAGCATTCCCACTGCATTTTTTTAACATACTAAAATAAAACAATCCATTCTACACTTCTGCAGAAATGCCTGTATTAAGCATACATATTGCATCCATTTATTATGTTTGCTTCCATCATTTACTTTATATGTGTGTGTATATACACACTTTATTGCTACCAATAAACAAGAATATCTTCTTAAAACTACATAATAGCTAATTACATTCATTTCTAACAAGATATATGAAAGAAGCCATAACCGCTTATGCTGATCCTAGCAGAGTGTGGCTTATAATATAACGATCAGCGTCTTTGTGCGGTATCGTAATTTCAACATTAAAAATAATACCAAAATCTAACCCTGGTAAAACACAATTGTTTCACATCTGTTCAAAGAGAACAAGAGACAACCGCTTCACCTGAAACACTTACAGATTTGCTGACAGTGTAAACAAATGTAATTACCCTTTAGGTAATTCAACCCCTTACAGTCAGTTTGACTACAAGTCATCTGTGACATCTCATGTTTCTCTTCAGACCTCAGTCAAGACAATATTTTCAGCTACGTTCTACAAAAAAGCACATACACCTATATTAAGATATCAAATCAAAATATTCATGCTATCTAGTGGCCTCAAATTCCTGGAGAGTTTTTTTTACTTTTTTTTTTAAATGAAAAATATTTCTCTGCATACCACCTTTTTATAAGCTACTGAACTTCTAATTCAATTTACTAAAATAGCGTTCTCTGCTGTAACAGAATTCATGAAAGTAGGGTCTTTGATTCTCCTTGTTATTGAGTTGATAAGTTAAAACTGGAAAAGGGATTTGAAAGAGAAAACAAGTTTCCATAAAAGCTCACAGTAAAAACATTTTTGTTGAAAATGTTTATTATCCAAACCAGGGTGCACAAACAGTAAACCAATTTTCCAAATCAATTTGGTAATCACTCAAGCTTTCTCTAATCCTGTCACTCACATCTTGCAAATAACCAGTCATTAACTGAACACACATTCTACACTTTTTTTAATCTTTTACATATCTGATGCCTCCACATCAACTTCCTGCTTTAACAGCTACAGTTATAGCTATATTTTAAAATTAAACAGATAAAGTTTTAGTTAAAGGTTACACACATTATTCCTTGTACTCATACACATAAGAAAATTCAAAAAACTAACTGATCTGAAATCAACTTACTTTTTTCCCTTCTCCAGCTCTTGTTACACCAGTAAACTGTGTTGTTAACATAACACAAGGTTAACTATACAGCTGGAACCAAAGCCAGCCGGTGCCTCCCATAGTGCCTAGTGTTGAGGGACCTCCTGATTCAAAGGATAAAATAAAAAATTCTTGGTTAAAAATTGAGAATAAGGTGCAAGTTTAGTCCTTTTTGTTCTGGAAGCACCCAAAAGTCTTAAATAATAACTATAATTCAGAGAATATTGATGACAGACTTAAATTCTAGTTAGGAGGAGCGTTATAATACACACAGATAGGTCTGCATTTGAAAAAACCCACAGATTCAGGTATGGTTTAGAGATGACCATCATGCTACTCAATATGCAATTGTGAGCACTGGTGTCTCTCTACCCTGTAATTGTGGCATTACATCAATTCAAAATTCAATCCTAGCCGGACACCTGAGACTAGTGTAATCTCAACTCTAACATGGTCTCTATGTATCATATTTGTTCTGTCATTGTTTCACAGACAACTTTCATATGAATAAAAAGGAGTAAAAGGTTAAGAAAAAAATCAAGGGGGGGACGGGACTAACACACATTTGTTTATGTCATATGGAAATACTAGAACAAATAATATACTTTAACAGATGAGAATCAAAATCATGGCAAACGAAGCCGTAAACAGGAAAAGAATGGTCTAGAAGCAACAACAAACATGTTTTCACAAGGTTAGAGAAGGCACTACTTGGTTTCTAGTTAGACTTGACTAAGGCCATTGGAATGTGTCACATGGTAGAAGCAGCTGAAATTTTTTATTTTTTTGGTGAGAAGTACAGTCTCTCCAAAATACTCAGTGCAGAAAATTAATATTTTGGTTTAACTTTCCCAAATCACTGTGTTAATTATATATTTTTAATTATTTTCCTGTTACACTACTCTTCATCAATATTATTGAACATTAGTTTGTGGTGCTACAATGCCACAGGGAAATGTGGTTCCATTTGTATTTCAAATGGGTTAAGGTTTCTGAGTAGAATTATAACTCTCATATTGATCCTTTCTGTAACAAGGAAGCAAAGAGTTTGTGGAAGAACTAGCACAGTGTAGGAATTATTCCCACAGAATAAGAGATCCAAGAAGCACCATGTGGCTATAAACCACATCTTAATAAAGATTAATTGAAATAAAGTATATTTTGATCTTCTCTTACAGGAAAGACTTTGGGTTTTGCTGAAGATTTGTTCAAAAAACTTTTTGCATTACAAAAATTGTACGTAAAATTCCATTTTTACTTTTGAAAGATGCAAATCAATACAGCTATAGAAGTTTCTATTAAGTGTCCCATTACTTCTATGCCATTATTGCAGTATATAAATCAATCTGCTATGAAGCTTTTTTTGAGAATGAAGGGTAGTCAACTGCATCAGCCACCAACTCTACAGTTTCACTTAAATACCACAAATGGCAACACCCCTTTAGCATAACAATCAGCCTCCTACATTTAATTTCCATTTGAAAAATGAATCTATAACACCTCAATAAACAACATAGCAAAGTAGCCATGAATGCCTTTTTCTTCTATGGCACATTTAACGATGACAGTAACCAGGTACAAACAGTAACTAAGACACACCACAAGATCAGATACAGATAAAAGCAAACAGCTTAAGCACAGATTCTTGCCAGACCCAGAAGTCTATTCTCCACTAATTCAAAAGAGGACCAAGTACAAAAATACACCCATGAACACTATCACAAGCAGTTTGTCCCACACTTTGAAGCAGGATTAAAACAGCAGTATCATGAACAATCAAAAACTAATATATACAATTTTTGTGTAAATGTCTGCTTGAGCTTTAAACAAAACAGCGCTCTCACCTGGTACTCCGGTAATTTTGTGTGCCTAGTGAGAGTCAAGATTGTGGGGCGGGGAGGGAACACCCAAACACAAACATAGATACTGCATCCACACAGGTTTCACAGATTTGTTTTCCTACAGCTGTTTCCACCCCTTCTCACTTACAGGGACTTCTATCCCAGTGGCCCCAGCTCTTCCTCAAGACTCCTGTCCAGACCCCAGGACCCTCTGGTTCCTCTGCCACTATCACCCCAGCCAGCAGAACCAGCGTTTGGCCCTTGGCACACAACTCCTCAATGTTGTCCCCCGTCTATGTCTTCCCGTACACATACTTCTTCCATGCATTAACAGCATCTGCCTTTAACCACCAGCAAAAGACAGCAGTGCTGCAGCAGACAGAGCTCTGCATCCATTGTGTGGTCAGAGGGAACGTGAGCAGCGGCTGCCCCGCTAGCAAAGCCCAACACTGCTGCTGAGCTCCAGCCCTTCTGTCCATGGGGCCAAGTGGAGGCTCTGTCCTGGTCCTAACAGCCAGTTTCCTCCACACTTACAGGAATACAGTGCTACTGACAACACCAAATTTGAACCAAGTGAGGAGGACAGACTAAAAAAGTATTATGAAGGAGTGACAGAGGGAAAAAGAGGATACAGCGGCATGTCTTAAGGCAAAAGAAGCTGCAGTGACATTTCAACTTTCAAAAAAAGTGAACGCAGGATGGCTGTGGTTAACTATCCGAGTCATTAGTTTATCATTATGACTGCACCAGAGAACAACTTAAAGCCAGTGGTACTGAATATACAAACATATTGTGAATGTCCTAGCATCAACTTTTTTCCTGCATGAGGACAAATTCTCAACTTCGCCCAATTCAAATCTTTGATCACTGCAATCTACACATAGCTAAAATACCACAAAACCCAATGCAACTCATCTCTGGATCCCCAAAATACAAGAGAAAGAAAAGTCTTTCATTCTGCTACAGGTCATCCCAAGTTAAAAACTTTATCAAACTAAGTTAAATAGTTATGTTTAAAGCAACATATTACAAATACAGGGCAAAGCATTAGTCTCTTTTTCAGTGTCTCCATATAATATAAAATTGCACATTTATTGTATACAACTGCCTTCTCAGTAAAGCAGTGTGGAGGAGGAGAGCAAGAGAAAATGAGCCCTGACCTAAAAAGGTCATCTCTACCTATGAATGCGTGTGTCCCATTTACATCAGAAGAGAAAACGGTTATTCTACCATCACACGTCTACACACGGGAGTTTCAGAAAGGTCTCCCCTAGTTCTATCTAAAGCCTCCCTGATCAACAGATACATTTGTGCACAGCAAAAATGTTTAACCCTGATGCTTCCATACAAACAAACTCTATAATGCATGCACCTCTACACATCCTCCAGAAAGTGACTCACAGCACATATGCCAACCAACTGGGCAGTAACCAAGTGGTTGTTCCCTCTCAGACATCCCAAAAGCATGTGGACTATTGTGCAATTGCTCAGCAACTACTTATCACAAATATGCACTTACATAAAACTTCCCAAAGGTGTCACTTACTGTGCACACTTAAACAATCTCTGTGTACACAACTGGGATTTCTGGTCATGCAGTAACCTGGTCAGAAACAGGATCCCTGTGCAGCAGCATCCACCCATCCAGAGCTCACAGGCTCTACATCTGAAGGATTTCTGCCCAGGCAAGATTTCCATGAATAAAAAGAAGTCATGTCCAGTAAAATCCAGGTGTACGTGTATCCCAAACCTTCTCCAAGAATCATCATATTATACGCTCACATACTGTTGAACATTCAGGGCTCAGATTTTGAGAGTTAAGATGCTGTATATTCTCAGATGGATTAGCTCAGCTACAGACCAATGTGGCAAGAAAACAAAACACACAGGAAAGTAGAACCTTGACACAGAAATAAAAAGCAACCATTCAGTTCTGACAACCTGAAAGCTTCTGAAAACTCTAGCATTATTTGTTTCTACCACAGAATTGTCAATAACTCTGTGAGTTTCTGTACATGTAAATGAAGATGCTCCTGCTTTAAACCATTCCTTTCCCTCCCCTCAGAAACCAACAAAACATACACATACAAGCCAGGAACTACAGCAAGAAAAGCTAGCTTCCTAAATTAAAATGAGATTAGTAATGGTAGATCCACAGCCAAATGTTTAACATTTTAATAGATTAGAAGAAACTTCATCTATTGAAAGATAACTGTTCAGAAGAGTGCTACCACCTCACAATTAACAACGCTGTTCTAAGAGCTGAAACTTTCAGAAATTCTTATTAGCTTGGGCACAAAATTCAAGCATTGCAGAAGTTTGATTATTGTTTCCACACATGCTAGTGGGTTGAGGTTGCTGATACTCCTTGTTTCTTTGTGCCTTGACAACTGTGTTGAACAAGCTCTGTTTCTGAGAACATATTCTTTCTAACTTGTTCTCCTTGCAAACAACTCCGGATCAAAGCTTCACCATGCTCCCACATTGCTGCAAATTAACAACCACCTTGAAAGTCAAATGTGATCCCATCACATCTGTTTTATTCAAATCTCTCTCCAACAGTACATCTACAGTTTGTCTCTAGGGGCTGTGCAACTAAGTATGAGGGCTGTTTATTTACACAACTACTTTACTAGTAATTTGTAATGGAAAAAAGATTTAGTTCAGCCCATCTCCAAATTGTCTGAGGAAACTTACATATTCATGGCATTGATATGTAAGACTATGATGTATCTGAGGACTATAATAGCAGCATTTATGCTTGATTAATTTAAAAATTTCCTATCTACTTTTGAGCATAAGATAGTAAAATTATATACTGCCACAAGCAAAAACAGAGTTTCTGTTGTTTACTGTTAGATAGATGGGTGGCACGTCTGTGGGAAGTATCCGCAGGAACAGACAGAAAGCTGTGTGAAAGCCAAGGAGACAACCAGAAAAGCAGCTGGAAGTACAGCTCTAAAATACTGTAGAGTAATTGCTTTTTAGGCAGAGACTAGCTGGAATAAAGCCTTGCACTGTGAGCAAGGAAACCACTTTCTATTCACTTTCTGCCATGTTCAGGAAAACAAAACATAGTGTGTTATAAACAAAACTAAACTATAGACTTACCAGTGTCTCATCCTAAAAAGAAACAACTTATAGGATTCTAATCCTAAAGATTGTATCAATAATGGAAAAAGCTTTTTTGTTATCCAGGCAGCAACTAAAGTCGTGACTACACAGCAGGAATAAGGTTACTGAATAAGATACTACTCTAAACCATGGGGGGGGGGGGGGGGGGGGGGGATCACACTTGAAAATAAAAACAAGTCACTTTTTGAGATTTTTCTAACACAATATTTTCATGGTTCCTAGCTATAGAAAGGGCTGGGGACATTAACAACAAATGATTAAGTGAATCTGCTAAAATACAGGCAAACATTTTATGTATTTTAAGGGATCAAATTTTATGATAATAAAGGGCAACTCACATATCTCGTGCAAACATCAATATTATTTAGTAATATACATCATATACAAACATCAATATTATTTAGTAGTGAAACGCGCTGGCATGACACTCTTGGCACAGAAGAGAGAAACTTGGCAAAGGTCAAGAATACCTAGTACAACTTAGGTTAGAAGGGACTTCTAGGGCTCATCTAGTCCAACCCCCCACTCAAAACTAATTTCAGCAAGATAGCTAGCTCAAAGTTAGATCATTCTTGCCAGCTGTAGGTCTTCCCTATCTAAGACTTATTTTGGGAGTGTCACACTGACTTTAAAAACCAGTGTAACTCACTCTTTTTCTGTTAGCCCAAATCTCTGTTGGTACCAAACATGGTATTGGTGTCTTTTACTTGTCATTGCTGGTTTAACCTGTTCTTGAAAATGCCTACATGGAAATTCTTCACCCCTCCCAATGATCTACTCCAGTATGCAACTATGCTTGCCATTACAAAAACTTTTTCCACTACCTAACCTTGCTCTCCCTTATATCCTGTTATTCACTATGGCCACAAACAATAGATTATGTCCCTTTCCCCCCCCCCCCCCCCAAGAACTTTTAAAATATTTAAAAATTATCCTCCTGTCTCTCTCCTCACACCTTTTCCTTTAAGCTAAGGAATGCCAGGACACTGACCCTTCCCTTACAGTGTAGGTTTTCTAGATCTTCGGTCACTTGTTGCTCCTTTGAACCCCACCTAATGAACCTATTTTCTTGGCAGTGCACCATCCAGAAGTGGACACAGTGCCAAGCAGAGCATAAATACGAGTTCCTGTGTCTTGCTGGAGTAGTAGCGCTCATACTTCTTTACTGCCTTGACATCCCTTTTCTGTTCAATTTCTTTTGTTTTCTGCGATAAGGTGATGACTCACACTTAGCATATGATTTACAGTAAACTGCCATTCCTAACTAGAATCCTAACACCAAATTTCTTCTCCATTCTTTATGCATACATTTGATTTTCTTCTGCTTTACCGCACCTGATGTTTTGTCTGGGGCACTTTCACCTACCTTCAACCCTCCATTCACCCACCCCCCCACCCCACCCCTTCCTGACTAGGTCTCCAATTTGCATAAGTTATTTTAAACTTCAATCTCTCTGCCTACCTTCGCTGCTCCTCCCAGCATGGTGCTGTTCGAAATTTAGTACAAAATCTCTCCCTCTCATCACCCAGATTCACTAAGGAAAATATCAACCACCACCAAAACCAGGACAGATCATTGCAAAGTCTCTCTTGCTCACTGTTAAAAATGTGACCGTGTATCTATTTGTCATGGTTTAACCCCAGCCAGCAACTAAGCACCATGCAGCCGCTTACCCCTCCCCCCTCCTAGTGGGGTGGGGAGGTGGAAGAAAAAAAAAAAGTAAAACTTGTGGGTTGAGATAAGAGCAGTTTAATAACTAACGTAAATAAAATACACTACTAACTAATAGTAATAATAATATAGTAATTGTAATGAAAAGGAATATAACAAAAAAAAGAAATAACACCCAAGAAAAGACAAGTGATGCACAATGCAATTGCTCACCACCTGCTGACCAATGCCCAAGAAGCAATCCGCCCCTCCCAGCCAACTCCCCCCTGTTTATATACTGGGCATGATGTTCGATGGTATGGAATACCCCTTTGGCTAGTTCGGGTCAGCTGCCCCAGCTGTGCTCCCTCCCAGCTTCTTGCACACCTGCTTGCTGGCAGAGCATGGGAAACTGAAAAGTCCTTGGCTTAAGATAAGCGCTACTTAGCAACAACTAAAACATCAGAGTGTTATCAACATTATTCTCACACTAAATCCAAAACACAACACTATACCAGCTACTAAGAAGAAAATTAACTCTATTCCAGCCGAAACCAGGACACTATTGTAACTACTCTAGGAAGACAGTTACTAGCAAGAAGATAAATACATGCTGGCTTACAATTCATTGCAAAGGTTTCTTAGTAGATACATCTCTTACAGGAGGGTAAGAGCAGCTGTGTCAGATGCAACTTTCTTTCCTAGGTTGGCTAAATTACTCACATGATGGTCTCTGCATGGGAGCAGCAGCCAGCGTTTTGGAGGAGTCATGCAAGCATAGAAGACTCAGGCTGAAGTATTAAGAGAAGCCACACTGAGAAAAAGTATTGCCTTTCCCCAACTCTGAGGACTGGGCCACAATCAAGAGCAGTATCTCAAGATGTTGGCTGAGTCTGGTCACATAAAACTTGGTTGCTATCAGATCATTTAAGAATCCCATAAACTGTTGAGCTAACCCAGCTAGCAGGCTACAAAAAAAGCATGGGGACAAGGTAGTGCTGCAAAAGCCTCTTTGGCTGTGATCCTTTCCACTGCAGCTCACCAAAATCACTGGTGTCAGAAGTTCTGCTGCAACAGGCACAAGACGGACACAAAGATACTGCAGACCTAAACACTGCCCACCTGAACAGCTGGGATATATATCTCTTCTGCTCGATTCACCTGGGACAGTGTGTTCACTATGTGCACAGGACTCTCCATTCCAAACCTACATTCCTGATTGGCTTTAATGAAATTCAACTTCTGTTTTTAATATCAATAAGCTATATGCCAATTTGTTAGTTTTGGAAACCAAGCTTGAAGTGTATTTTAGATAAAGACCAGAGTAACATTCATGTGCTGGTGTTAAAAAGAAAAAGGAAACTCGTATTTCCTTTAATTTCAGCTCCTGGAAGATTTGCAACAGAATTTCCAAAGGAAACCAATGCTTCCCTTCTATTTAACAGAAAAGAAAGAGACCTCTCTTCTCCAAACAAACTGGCATAAATTGTTATATGCACTTTCTACTTTAGCATCCTATCCTGTCCATTCCCTTCTCCTGCCTCCCCTCTTCCCAGTTTGTAGTCCATTTAACTTTTTTGGTAGGTCAGTCTTAATTCACATCAGTGGGAAATCAACACATAACTCTGAAAATCAGAACGTGCAGCCAGAAGATTGTAATCAGCATTTACTCAAATAACAGCTTCTCTTAGGATCAAAGCATAAACTAAGGTGGGTTATGGTTACAAAATACTAACAGGTATCTCTCAGATCTCTGATCTATTTTTAAAGAGAATATTTGCATAACCACTGCCAAAGAAAAGAAAAAAAAACAAAACCAAAACCATCTCTCTATCTCCTGTCCTCCTTGCCCTGTTTCCTCCATGGTTCTGTAGGACTCTTCTCCCTCTGGGAATTAACATTCCTGGTTCTTACTCCAAAATTTTCCACCACTGGCTGAGGCTTTTTGTTTTAGTCTCAGTTAGGTTTTCTTATGCTTGTTGTTAAGTTTAGATATTTTTCAGCACTTAATATTATTGTGGGTGAGAAACAGTGTGGTATTTCTAATTTTATGGAAACAGCCAGAGGAGAAAGAAGACAACGGTTTTATTATACAGCCCAGGCCATTTTCTCTCCAAACGAGAGAAAACGTCATGCTTAAAACAAAACAGTAGCTCCAACCATCATTACTTAAGTATGAGTGAATATCCAGCAAACTAGGAAGCTAGTTAAATATCTCAAAAGTAAAAGTCCTCTTGGAGGTCTTCCCATGTGAATTTCAATCAGTGTACCAAAATAAGCCATCCTCATACAGCGAGGAGATCCCACAGTTACGACACCACCCTTGGATGAACTGAAAAACAAAGGCTTTTTCAACTAATTCTTCATCGTTAAAGAAGAATACGTTTTACATGCAAAAAAGATAACATACACTACTAGTTTCAGATTGCTCTGAAAATTACATAGTTTAGACAATTCTGAAGGGTTAAGTTGCATCAGATTTTTACAATACATATTCCATACATGTCCTCACCACTTCAAGCAGCCAAATGCCTTCTAGAAGTGACACAAGACACTGTCAACTAGTCTGTCACTAAGAACAAAGCACGCTTACTTTAAACAAAAAGCTGTTTTGTTTTGTTTTTTTTTAATCAAAGGCAGCAGGATCAGAGTAGGACTTTAACATGGGAAGCAAGTGATGAGGTTGATGAATGCTTTGCTGAGGAATTTCATCCTACCACGCCTGCCCTAATTCAGTAAAGTTATTTACCTTCCTTCCCAGTTTCCATGCTGGTGACAGGCATCAGGAAGTTTGCTGACCAATGAAGAGGAGGAGGTTCTTGAGCATTATGGAGCATAACGCTCTTCCTGGAATATTACTTACGCAGACCACTAGTCACATGAAAGATCAAAGCATCAAGACTACGCTCTCTACATAGCGCACAGCTTTGATGTAATTTTTGTGACTGATGTAATAGGTACGCAGTACTGTTTTGTACAGTTAGATCTTCTTAAGAGCAGTGCCTTCAGAATAAAAAAACCCACTGCATTTCTGTAGCTCACAAATGAAGTGGTGAAGACCTGTGACCCTGCGCAGGACAGTAGTACCAGAAAGCATGGTTCAGTCAAAAGAGATGGTGTTAAGCATAAAGTTATCACTTGCATCAGAGTTCAGTTTTAGGAGGAATTCAAGGACATCTTACACTGAGCTGACTAACTGTGAATGTGAAGTGACTGCAGATCCTTTAAAAGTGGTCGTTCTGCGCACCAAAGTAATCAGCATTTTGGTAAGATCTGATTTCCAACATCTACTTCATTTGTGCTAACCATAGCACATTTTTAACTCCTAGAAAGCAGTCTTACAGCTCTTGTTCATGAATCCCACAGGAGATGTCTTTCCTAGGTGTATTCAGGGCTTGTACTGCTTCCTTACAACTCCAGTGCTTCTAAACATTGCATGGGATCCAGCAAGTGACAAAGATCTTGGCCTAATTTTGAAGGCTCTCTCCAACGACCAGAGGTATTTCAGTCAACCTTCTTCAAACATAGTTAAGTTTAAAACCAAAACCATGTAACTGGCCATTTCATCCAAATAGCAGTATCTGCCCCATGAAAGGTTATTTACGTAATCAGACCACTGGGTAAGCTAAAGCCATGCTGTTTCCAGTGATAGCACTTCAGAGCATTTCCTTCAGCTTCTGACAACTTTTCAGCATATCCTTAAAGTTTATAAAGCACTGTTCTGCAAAGACCAATTTTTGCACTTTAAACTAGTACCAAAGTGTATACCACTTTGAAGTGTCTAAATCCTATCCTGCATAGACTGGGACTAGGTATATTTACTAGAGGAAGACAGGATCTACAAAAATATCACATCATCCCAGTCTTGTTGCTATTCTACAAATGATTCTGCATCTTAAGTGACAATTATCCAAGATCTTAGTTCCTCAATTAAAATTAATCACTTGAAGACTGGATTAGGGTTGTTAGAAACAAGGCACTATGCTTCTACTTTCAAAAAGCAAAATTTGTTTTAGTTATCACTGAGAAGCTAGCAATTTGGGGGGTTGCTTTTTCTTTTAAAAAAATGTAAATAGTATTTTCTTTCCAAGTGTAGATTTACTTTGCTGTCCAAAGACTGACAAATACCTACAGGAATCTAGTGCATGCCATATAAATGTAATGAATAACAGAAGATGATGATCAGAGTATGTGACACCCCATAGCCTTTCAGTGAATGTGAACAGCAAGCACTGTACTTGCTTCTAAATGAGCCACTCAAAAATTTGTAATGAAAATGTTATCAATGAATTAAAATACCATCCCGCAAGGCTTACTAAATAAACATAAAATGATAAAGCTGGGAAAAAAAAATCTTAACAAATACATATAATCAGTTTCTGAACCTTTTCCATTGGTGCAGAAATGTCTCTGATTGATTGAAAACATGGTACCAAACGAACTCAAATCTGTTTTGGTTTTAGACAACCTGTGCAAATTAATAAAATGCTAAAAATAAGTTAAAAAGTAAAATAAAATTTAAAAACCAGCATTCTATGTATAAATTTCTCTTGAAGCAACACCTTAAGAGCAAGTTATCTAGACTGTAGTTTCATAACTGTGATTTATGATTAATTAACACATTACTGATGTCTTGCTACACTGATTTTTATTTAACAAATTACCATCTTAATGCTAAACAGCAAGATCTGGAAGAAGAAAAATGCAGAATTTTTATACCAACATTAAGAAAGCATTGATTCTAAGCATTCAGATGGGAAAAAAAGTCTAAAAAAAATAGAGCATTCTGACCAACAAAAGCTTAAACTGTCACCAAGTGCCATATATACTAGTACTCTCCAAAAAGCAGATTTAGTAATTTTTTTTAATGGATACTTTTCATTGTGTTACACTTTGACAAAAGAGAACAAGACTTGTAAATCATATGTCAAGTAAGAAAGAAGAAAAGCATGAGAAAGAATTTCATAGATATATATCTTTGCTGAAGTGAAAGCAAAATTCGTGTGAGGTTCTTCAGCAAGAAATGAATCAGTAACATAAAATGCAACTAGAGAACGTAGTATTAGTCAAAATGAAGAAAATACTACTTACAGTGCTCCTCAGATATCCTTTTCTTGTCAGTCTTTGCACATCTATACTTTTGTTGTCCAATTAAAAGATCCATATATTACCACAACCTTGAGAACCTGACATTTTTCCTGCTGCTTACATTCAGAAGGCTAGCCTACCGACCAACTGCTACAGCAAAGACCACACCACAAAGCATCTGCTTCTCCTACAAGTGCCCAATGGGAGGAAAAAAAAAAAACTTCAATATGCCACAGAACACATCTGCTTCTTTTATACTTAAATAAACGTTACAAGTTGGCTGTGCTACAACAGACGGTATTCCTGGAAAACCTCAGCTTCCTTTTATTGGACCTGAGGCACAACTGAAGATAATATTGTCAGCAGAACAGTCAGAACAAACCATGTATCAATCTCTCTTAAGACAGAATATGCGTTTCAAAATTACTTGATCTTTGAAGGACATAGTCCACTGTTTTTCAAGAGATCAGATGTTTATAAAGAAAAAAAAAAACCAACCCACAAACCAAAAACCTTTCTTCTTCTAGAAACCTTTGCTGAACAAGTTTATTTGCTTTACTGAAGGACAAAACCGAAACATCTTACTTGCAGTAAACAGTCCTGACCCTCAGAAAAAACGAATTTACCAAGGTTCACATGGAGTGCAGTAAGATCAACAAAGATAAATAAAAAGGTAAAAGTCTATTACACACAATAGTTACTTGATTATTTCATGAGATTGCTCATGTTATTATAACAGATGCATTGCCCATTACCTGGTCAATTTGCTCATATTACTTTATTTCTGATATTATACTCCAGCAAGAAATATTTTATATTTCATTGAAAGACAGCAAGAAAAGTCTTTCAACAATGTTGACTGGCAGTTTGCCATTGCTATCACTGAATCATTAGGGAAGACAGCAAGCAGTACCAAAAATAACATTCTCCAGCCGGGTCCATTGGCCATATGTTACATGGGCGAAAAAAAAAAAAAAGAAAAGAAAAAAACCATATGTTTTTCCAACAACCATAAACCAGGAAAAAAACCCAAAACACAATTATTCAGCCTGAACCAACCCCTTCCTCCAACAGCAGCATTTGTTTTTCTTCAGGTACATTTTTTTTTCTTTTTAAATCAGGATCACTCCAAGTTAATTTTCCTGAATCTACTAGCAGGTGTTTATTCCTCACCAAGGCAATACCTTCTGGAGCAGAGCTAGTCAACAACCAACTTACAGACTGCTAACATACAGCAGCAGCACACATGCCTGTACTATTCATTCCTCTGCCACACAGCCACATGAAGGTCAATTTGGTTTTGGAGCCTTTTACTTACCTTTCCCATTTTGCCATGCAGTATACCAGGACAAACTGAGGAAAGTAGTGATGAAAACTAACACGGTGGCCACAGTTCCATTTCGGAGCCTCATCTCATTTCAGCATCACACTTGTTTATGTTCTATTAGCGATGAGGACCTATCTGTTGGGCTTGTTGCAATGAAGTCAGCTGAAGTCCACCAGCAGCAGCTGGCCAACAGCGACACGAAATGTAGCTCTCACATATCAGAGGTATCATAAATCAATCCATTCCAAAATGTTGTAAGCTTTCTTACAGTTCTCATAAATTAAACTTCTCTTTATTCTTCTAGTCCTGTTTAAAGAAAACAAAATTTTAACAGATTATGCCAAAAATACTTACAAGAGTCCTCCATGTACCAAAATACAGAAAAGAAATACTACTATACGCTCATTACTGTGGCTTACATGCATCCCCCTCACGCTGCCTCAGTCTCAGCTCGGAGAATAGAACTTGTTAGATTAATTTGTCCTTTTTCTGTTAAGACTGCTCATATCTGGAGGAGCTGTATTTCACAAGAATTTGGTCATTAAAGAACAAACATACACATCACCAACATTACAATTTTGTCATAAACTCAAGGCAAGATCACGTGTCACTCTGGCAGGTGATGAACTGATACAGGAGTTGTTTTCAGGAAGCCAGCAACTCAAGGCCCCACTTCTAATTACTCACTTCGACAAAACCCCTCTGAAATCAGTGAGGCCTAATGTAACTGCAGCAGTAGAACCGCCCCCAGCAAACTGAGAGACCAGAGCTTTAAACAGCATCTACAAACCTACATCACTCATCTTCCTCTGCTCAGCGCAAGAGTATTTGATCCATCCACAACCATTTTTTCTCCTAGCTTAGCTGCAGCTAAAGCACAGACTCCAGTCACACATGCAGGGACAGCTCAATCTATACCAACTGGCAACAACCCAAAAGCCCCTCAAAATGCAATGATAGGACCATATCACTCCTCTGCCTCGGCCACACAGGCACAAGGACAAAACACAGAAATTACCTACAGTTCAATTTTATCCCAGAGGAAGGTTCCATATATCCTGTGATTAGAAAATCCTCAACTGGCCAAACACAGCCAGCATCTAACCACACTGTCCTAGCTGAGCAAGACAAAGAGAACAGGGAAATAAATTAACCAGCTTTAAAAGATGGGGGGGTAGATTTGTTTTTAAAGTGCTAAATCATCCTTTACAGTAGTTAAACGAATGTTAAATGTTAATGTTTCAAGTTACTGCCAGTTTTTCCCCACTATAAACTACATCCGATACAAGATGCTACCCGGCAATAAATAACTTGCTCTGGGAGCAAGGGAAAAAAATACTTTTTATTATTATGGTACCAAGAGATTCCAGTCAAATCTGAACTACTCTTTCCAAGCTTGTATTGCAGCACACACTACCTTTATCAAAGAGCTTGCAAAACAAGACATAACCAACAGGCATAGTTAACAAATGAACGGAAGAGAACAACAAAGTTGCAGAACTACATGCTCTTGTGTTCAAATCTTGGTCACAACATCCAGGTTACAGAAAGTGTTTACCTTCGGACTATGATTACCTCACATATAATGCTAGTAACATGCTTTGTTTTGAGGAACTTTACACACAGATAGGTTTGTGGCTTTAAACATTAACTCAGAAATCACATAGTACCTATGAGGAAGGGAAGAAATGCAAGTACACGAGAAGCAAAGTGGATGGTAAGATTCAGTAAGAAACAAAATAATGAGCAGGAATAGAAAAAACTGTGAAAAGCGTTATGACACGAGAAACCTGAATTCAACACAATGAAAGATAAAGGCAACCAAGAGACCTATAGAAAGCTAACATGGAGAGCAGGGCATGCCAGGAAATATCATCAGCACCAGCACTTTGAATAGGAGATGGACATAAGAAGAGCCAGAAGGGTAGGCAATAGTAATCAGGTAAGAAGATAAAAGTCTGAGTGAACTTTAATAGCAAGGAGAGGCAAAGATATCAAAACTCCAAGGTTTTATAAGGCCTGTCTGCATGAATTTAGTAAGTTCAGGTGATTCCCAGACTACCAGAATTAGTGACAAGGATACCGATAAGGTCAATGACACTAACACGGCTAAAGTGGCTCTGAAGCAAGGATGCCTGAACTGTAATCTACGTTTACCATTATTTTAGCAGCAGTCAGATCTCTCTGGAGCAGCTCAGGTGTGCACAAAGTACCAGGCTGCAAGCTAGACGGATTACCCCAGTGGGGGCAACAGACAGCTGGTCCCACATGCAAACAAGAGAGGGCAACCAGGAGAGTAAAAATACCATCTGATAATGCAAGGAAAGTGAACCGCCTGCCTTGCCAGAAAATGTGGGCATCATTTTTACATTTGCTTCAATAAAATCAAGATGTTGTGATCAGGGCTTCTCACTGTGCTATTTGAATCCACATAAAATACAGCCTGAAAGAATTCAGAAAGCAAAAAAATAAACAAAAAAACCAGTAGCAATGTGATTCAATTAGCAGTGAGTATGCACGAAATTGTGTCAAATTAATAATTATCATGGTTTTGAGTTGGCTGGTTCTGCTTTTATCCTTCTCTTCTGGTGTTGTAACCACTCCTCTTAGCACAGGCACCAGCAGCTCAGCTACAGCTCAGCAGTACTTAGATGATTATTCAAGCATTTCACTATATCAAACTGCATACATCAAGGCCATGCATGAACCAGAAGCGTTCCAGCTTTTAAAAATGCATATAGTTAAACCAGCAAAAACCCATGTGTAAATGCACATAAATTATGTAACCCCCAGGTGGTCACTTTAGGTTTGTTCAATAATTTACAATGCAAACTAAACAAATTTAACTGAGGGGTAATCCAGTTTGAGCCGACATTATGACAGGGTATAACTACATAGATGAAGCCTATGAAATTTTCCAGCACTGTTATGACCTGAACCTTTCCCACTGCAGACTGATGGGAACGACCCTGCTGGACGCTGAAGGCCATGGATACTGAAGGTACCTGGCACCTCTCAGGTGCTGAGCAGCACCCTACTGAATCACGCCTTAAATAAACCAAGAAGTTTCTGTACATATCCAGGCACTCCCAAAATACATACAAAGCATATTTCCAACTGCAAACCATAAAAATTGACACGCTTCAATGCCCCTGCAAAGGCTCTTTACCTAGTTGCTGAAGGGTTAGATGGTGCAGGATCAAAGCATGAAGAGTGCCAGACTTCTGAGAGGATGAGCCCAGACCCCATCCTGCCGGGAGGTGCAAAACCACCTACCGCGGCAGCAGTGCTGCATTTAAAAGGTTGTTCTTCAAGGCACGGGAGAACGGTCCACGATTAAAAGACAACAAGAAGGAGAAGGCGGAGGAGATTTGCTAAACTGGGGCTTTTCCACCTTATTTCCATCGAAACGCCTCAGTGAACCCCCCGGCGCGCGGCTGGGCGCCGTCACCCGCCGCCGCTAACGGCCGTTACCTCAGGCTCGCCGGCGCCCTGCCATTTCGCAGCCGAGTCCCCTCAAGCCCGGGCAAGGGGGATCCGCTGCCTTCGTGGAAACCGTCCTGAGTCAGTCGGGACCTTCCCCGGTGTCTCTGCCCCGGTCGCGGCTATTTAGTCGGGGAAGCGAAAAATCAGGCGGGGAGGTACGCACCGGCCGCCGCCAGCTCTGCCGTGCGGCAGAGGGCGAGAGCCGACGGAGATGGAGGGGAGGGAGAGCGCCGGTCCGGGGAGCTGCGCGGCGCCCGGTGCATCGGAGCGAGGTTGCGGGGGTAAGGAAGAAGGACAGGAAACTGCAAACTCTGCCGAACCCCCCTCGGGCTCCCGGCACGCAGGGAGGAGAAGGAGGAAGGGTGGAAAGAGGGGTCTCCCCCGGGCACCCCGGCCGGAGAAGGAGGGGGAGCAGCACCGCTTTGCCCCGGACTCCAGCGCTGCCCTCCACACGCCCCGCGGGCATCCCCAGCACAGGGCGAAGGGAGGGGGTGGCTGCAAGTCCTGCGAAGGAGCCGCAAGCGCTCCCTACGCCGCCGCCACCACCACCAGGCAGGTGCATGTGAGCGCGGAAGGGTGCACGCATGCAGATGGGGGAGCAGGACGGCCCCCAGCCTCCCGCCTGCCCTCCCTCCGGCGACACCGCAGAGTCCCGCGGCGCTGGGAAGGGAAGCGCGCTCCGGAGGGTGCGGAGAGGAGGGACGTCCGGCCCTAGCCTCCCAAAAAAGCCGAGTCGGCTGTAGCTGCCGCCACCCGGCTGCCGGCTCCGAGCCGGGTCCGAAGGCGGCAGCAGGGGCCCGGGGCGCGCAGGGGGAGCGGGACCCGCTGACGGCCGCTGCCATCCTCACCTGTGCGCTGCGCTCCGGCAGGGGGAGCCGCGGGCGGCGGGCGCGGCGGCGAGCGACTCCGTCGGCTCGCGCCGGGGCTCTCGCTCCACGCCCTTCCCTCGTCAGCGACGCGCCCGCCTCGCGCAACCGCCCCCCGCCCCGAGCGCCATGGAACCGCACGGCGCTCCGCCCCGCCCACCGGCGCGGAAACCCCTCGCACCGGCCAGGAGCCGTCCCCGCCGGCAGCCAATGGGCGCCGCGCCGGGGAGTGACGCTGATTGGCTAGGCGGCCTGTCGCTCTCTTCGGCCGCGGCTATAAATGCCTCAGTCTCGCGAGTTGTTGCTCAGTAGCTGTGAGGGGAGCGGGGGACGCGGGGATTTCTCAGCGCTCTGCTTTCCGCAGTGTTCCCCTTTTTAGGCTGTGCTTTTTGGGGTTTATTGTTCTGGAAGAGTCCCAAGAAAGGCTTAGCTGCCACAGCACTTGGTTACTTGTGCCCTGTGGTCAGCTGCAGGAGGTCCATCCTGAAGTTGGCTCTCCCTGGTTGCTTCAGGGTCAAGCCCCTGGCCTACTGTGTGAGGGTGCGTCTATGCTCCTGAAAGGAAGTTGAGCTCAGCAGAAGATTTCTCGAGCTGCCTGTCAGTGCCAAGGAAATCACATGGATTGGTGCCCTGCGTGATGTGCTTGCTCACCAGTGACAAGAAGTCACAGTCATGAATTTTACTGTTGAGTTCATACTTCTTCATAGCTTGTATGAAGAACTGTTTGAATTAAAGAGCAGCTTGTTGCTTCACACCAGTTAAATGAACCCTCTGTCCTTTGTATCGTTCACAAGCGTGGCTCTGGGGAGAACGTTCATGTTGCAACGGCATGTGTGCTGCCCAAGAGGCTGTTAAACAGGTACAGCTTTGGAGGTGTGAAAATGAACTCATTTTCCTCCAGAGGGTCGTTACTGCTGCGCTGTGCAACCAGTGAAAGAAAGTCAGTGGCAGCTTTACTCTATGGGTTCATTATTTAGGGTTGTGATGTTTCTGCTCTGTAAGTAATCCCTTATCTTCAGTGGTTCATTTCACGTGTTCCAGGAATTTCATGTGTGTTTTGGGGTCTGAAAGCTCCCATTAAAATCAAATAGCACCCTCAGCTTAGAGTAGGATCATATCTATGTCACAAGAGCCGTGCTCTTACCATGTAGTGCTAACTGGTTACCAGCGTTCAAATCTTTCGATTGACTCAATTGCTTCCCCTTTTTTTTCTTGTCTTCCACCTAATTTAGACAAAGTCCATAGTACACATTTTTATTCTCAGTTAAGGCTCTTATGCTGGGTATAGTGGGATAGTTCCCCACTAGAACTTTAGAAACTGTGGAAAAATCTTACTTAGTTATTCTGTCTGAAGAGTGACATTTAACAGTCTCCATAGATTTTTTTTTTTTTTTTACCAACACTTAAACACGTTACAGTATTTTTACACATTCGGGTACCTGCACGGTAGCCCTTGGTGATTTTGCTGGCTTTCTCAAAGCTGGCAAAGAGGGGCTGGTGGCAACTCAGGCAGAGCGCAAAAAAAGAAGCTCAGGAGAATTTTGCAAGGTCTTGACACCCAGGCTGTTTGTGATTTTATTCATTGAGTGGTGAGAATTTATTATGTAAATGTGTGCTTCAATCCTCCCTTTTATAAAGAAGTGGAATAAAGTGGATTTTTTATTGAGAAACAAATTCAGCACAATAACTTTCAAAGAAAAATTAGTGCATGCGCATCCTCACGCACGCACACACACACATCTATGGCAGACTTTTCTGTAGAGAGCCCAACAAGCTAAAAACATTAGAGCCACCATTGTTTGCCTCTAATAGATGAGTGTTGCTTAGGGATATGAATTTTTGCATTTCTGTGCTGGAAAAAAACCTGGTGGAGACATTTTCACGTAAAAGTCCTTTTGTCAGGAGAGCTTAGTCTGCTGAAGAAAAGACTCTGTTACAAGATGAGTTTAATGACAGTGATTTCACGAGGCCTGTCTGAGCCTTCCTACTTTTTGTTCTTTCACTGATCGTACGCTTGCATTAGGAAGGTTTATCGACTGGACCTTGACAGTATCCAATTAACTATTAACTTCCCCAACCAATAGAGCAAGTGTAATGTGGTTGTTTCTCAGTTCCTCTGACATCTTCCCCTGAAGTTAGTTTCCTGAGAAGGAAGGGGAAGTTCAAGACAGGAAAAAAAATATTCAACATTGCCCTCATCTGACCTACTACAGCAGTAATCAAATGCCTCTTGGCATATTCCACTGCTTGATGTGTGGAAAAAGTGCACGGTGAAGGAGAATGCTGCAGCTGCCAGAGAAAAGGAGTTGGGGCTGTTTGGCTGACATGCTAAAATGTCGCTTACTTCTGGTGAGGGTGTCAGCTCCCTTTTAGGCCTGAACAATATTTAATGCCGTCAAATTTCCGAATTCTTTCTTCCTGCTGAGTTATTCTTTCATCCTGCAGCCACTGCTGTTCAACTGGAGTATCAGTTTGAAATTGGAGAAGATTAAGCACTTCCAAACACTTTGTGTTTAAATGCAAATGTTAAGGTGCAGATGGTATAACAACCGTAATGGGGGAGACTTGGGGGGAGAAATTGTTTAAAAAATATGGGAAGTTTAAATCCTTAGTGTTCCAGCTTTGATTGCTAAAAAAAAAGCAAGGAGCTTGCTATTCTATACCAGCAGGAAAAAAAAAGCATGAGGAAAGAAATGCATAGTCATATTTCGACAGAGGGAATATTTCATGCTGGGAAATTTTTGCTAAGGTATTACCTGAATGTCAGAGTAAAGACAAAGTGGCGAAAGACGCTCCAGGCCTGCCATAATTTCACATATGCCGCAGTGACTGTTTCTGGCACACCTGAGCTGCCGACTTCTATAGGGCTGCGCGGTTGTTGCCATTCATCAGATTTGGAGCTCGCTTTATCCAGGCACTTTTCGTGACTCATTCAGAAGCACAACAGCGTTGTTGTCCTTGTGTTTCATGGTGCTCATGTTCTGGGTTTCCCAGGCACTAGGAAAGATGCAGAAAAGGTAGAGGTACTTGGCAGTGGCAGCAAAAGTCTTAACAGTTGCTCGGCTGAAAAATGGCTGTCTGAAAATTGTCTGTGTCTCCTGACTGACAATTGAGTCCTGTCTCAGAGACGGGATTTATTCCCAGCCTGCCACTAACCTTGTTTTTTAACAGAGCAGACACCTTGGGACTCTCAGTGCTTCTACCTCCATTTCACCTCAGTTTTGCTTTTTTCAACTGTAAGCCTTTCATGACAGAATCCTTTTTGCTATATGCTAGCTGAGCAGCCCGCTCAGTGAAGCTGTATTTCTGCTGGGCCTTTGCCACACTCCCATATCAACAGTGAAAATAAAGAAAGGCATGAATACACCCAGTGTGTATCGGGGAAGGATTGGCAATGGTTGCCCGCTGCCCCTGCAACCGGTCTGCCCCAGGCTGTCTCCTGCGTAAGGTTGCCTGCCAACCCTACAGCACACGGCTGGTGACAGGAAAAGCAAACTCCCCTTCAACCACCTTCTTAAATCTGGTGTGTCGAGGAGTCAGGCTTCAAGTCATGGTGCAGCACAGGGAAGACTTGAAGCCCTCACCTGGCACCATGGCAGGGCAGGAGGAGACAAGGCTAATGGGGAGAGGGAGGGGAGAGGGAGGGGAGAGGGAGGGGAGGGGAGAGAGAGGGGAGAGGGAGGGGAGGGGGAGGGAGGGGAGAGGGAGGGGAGGGAAGGGGAGGGAAGGGGAGGGAAGGGAGGGGAGGGAAGGGAAGGGAAGGGAAGGGAAGGGAAGGGAAGGGAAGGGAAGGGAAGGGAAGGGAAGGGAAGGGAAGGGAAGGGAAGGGAAGGGAAGGGAAGGGAAGGGAAGGGAAGGGAAGGGAAGCTTTCCCATCCCCTCCCTATGACTAGATAAAATGATGTGTGCATAACAATACAGAAGGTTTTCCCATCTCACAGCCAGGTTTGATGCTCATAGAAATTCAGATCTCATTGTGGTTTTGTAGATGTAAACTGAAACGAATGCTTCAGTGGCTGAGCTAGTTTGCAGAAGACAGTTTTTGTTTTGTAGTATTGTAAACTTATTTTATACACAAAGCTGCTAGATGTACAGTTCATGTATTAATGTGTGGCTTGTGTAGCACCTATTGTAGTGCTAATACTCAACAAATAAAGGGATGTAGAAAATTACATTAAAATATGATTGTAGATACAAATGCTTAGTAGCCAAAAAATGCCACATTTAGGTAATCTTTATTCTGCCTTTTCTGTGACTACATTATGAAATAATCTCTTGTTATATGTGGTGATGCCACTTCTCTGCACACAGCTGTGTCTCACTCAGAAGTCGAGTGTGATGGTGCCATCCTTTCCAGTAGGTAAATTGTTGGTCCACTTTAACAAGATAAAAACTGAGGTGGGAGAGAGCAAATAATCCGTCCAAGAAGTCTCTCAGGGAGGTAGGAACAGAGCTCAGCCTCCCAACTCATGTTTCTCTACCGTCACCCCCACATCACTGTCATTTCACTCGCTGTGGAGGTTCTGTCTGAGCCGCAAATGCCTCTGCCATACGCTCAGAGGTGATGAACATTTACATTTATTCATCTCCTTCTGAAGGCAGAGGCTTTTAAACACATTCCTACTGTTACATAAACATAAACCTGGAAACCATGAAGTTCATATTGTGCCAATATTGCTAACAGTAGCTGAGGTCCAATGCCTGGGTAAAGAACAGCCAGATACATTTACTATTGAAGAGAGAGTCCAAGTGAAAGGAAATCACGTTAAGAATTAAGGATTTTGATTGCCAGCTCATTTTCCATGTGCCTGCTTCATGGTACTCTCTCTCCTAATTTTAAAAGATGGAAAATTTTTCAGGGAAATTTTGAGAATTAGACTTTGTGAATTGGACATCTTCATTGTAAGCAAAATACACTGAGAAGATGTCTCCTTTCACTTACCTTGGGGTAACTTGGTGGTTGGTCCACTGATGGCAGGGAAGCTGCAGTTAAAGGGAAGTCTGAATCAGGCCCTCAGCAAGTATAGGTTTCTGAAGGTACCCTTTCCTAGCAAAAATAAGTACAGGTCCAGACAGCACGGGAAAAGAATCCGCGTCAACTTACATAGGCAAAAAATAAGATGTTTTAGAAGGAAGGGTCTCTCAAAATCTGGTACATTGTCTCATTGGTAGATGAAGCTTTGAGAGAGACTGTGACTCCTGTATAACTCTTAATTTATTTTGTGCAGAATTGCTACAAACTATAAAGATTTTCTAGCTCCGTCCACTACAAATGCCCAAATACCCACTTGAGTAATGCACAGTTAAGACTCTAGCATATTCTCCAAAGACATGGAGATTTGTAAAATGTGAGCTAAAATCTGCGAAAACAATGCAAATCTAAATTTCTGACTGCCAAGAAACACAGACTAAAACTTTATACTCCAGACTTCTGGCATAGGCTCCCCTGCCACAGAGGGGGCTGGTCGCACGTTAGTCTTTGCATCATTTTCTTTGTCTCACCTCTCTTCTTGTCTAGCCCAGCCTGGCTCTTCGTCTTTAATCCTCCTTCCCACAGGAAGGTGGGGTTGTGCAGGTCATGGTTCAATCCGCTTTGTTAGGATCAGACGTTCAGAGTCAAAACCAAGCACCAAACTGTTGGCTAAAACCCAACTCTGGGGCAAGTAGCTCCCTCCTACCAGGAGATGTCTGGTCAGTGGGTGTCTCCTCCTCCTCTTTCTTCCACAGCTGACTGAAGGTCAGATCTGGACATCCTCTGCAGACCAAACTGGAATAAAGCAAACATGCTGCCACATCCCTTCACTTTATCCTCTTTTTCTGATGGGGGTCAATAGCCTGCAAAGAGCCATGCTATGGCGAGGGCTCTGCAGATGGAGGAGCGGGGGAAAAGCTTCCTGTGCTTTCTTGCCCCAACCTGACATCTTTCTTTGTAGAAGGGGGAGCACTGGGTGAAGGATGAACTTGGTGCACGTTTTCTGCCACTACAGACAGCACGGGGCAGGGGATGAAAATTCCTTCTCCCATCAAAAGATGAACCGTGGGGTTGGTGGCCACAAGTTAATAGATGGGGTTGTTTACAAGGATGGAGCAGGCTGCCTCTCCGTGAATAACACTAGCTGTATGATCCTCTGCATTCATTATTGGCAAACTAATTGCCAGCCAAAACTGTATGTGGAACCTGATGCTGGAGACAATGGTCGGGTGAGCATTTGCACTAACTGCAGTCATCGGCTGTGGCCTACCAAGCCTGGAGTCAGCGTTGCCTCAACAGACGAAGAGGCATAGCCCTTGCTCTTGTATCTTCCTTACCCCAGCACCTCCTGCTTTGATCCTGTGCCACTCTCCTGTCTTCCTCGACTGCTTTGCCTTCACAATCCTGTACTAAAATTGTGAAGAACAACCAGAAATTGTTAAACCAGCTCACACTGGGATGAAGGGAAGAAGAAGCAGATTCATGAGTGCCTTGACAAAGCATGACCTTGCAACTTGTGTCCTTCTAATCATGTCCAGCCCCATTACATCAGACACGAGAAAAAAGTTCAAATCCTAGGTGCATCCCTAATCATTGGTAAGGGGGTTTTGGTCTCCCCATCAACCTGCCCGGTCTAACCTTTACCCTGAGAAGCGTATTCACTGTGCATGTCATTCTACACCGCAGCAGGGCCATGGACAAGCGGGCACAAATCTACTCTGTGGAGGATGAGAGCTGTCGTTTGAACCCAAGGTATGTGCCAACGTGATTCTGTCAGCAGCTGATTTGGGACAGGGGGGGAGAGAGAAGGAATAAGAGCATGATATCTTTAGACCCTCTTGCTCGAGTTACCTATAGTACGTATCATTAGCCTTAACTTGTATCCCTCCGAGACACGGCAAGTGTCAAGACAATCCTTGTGAGCGTGTGAACTCTGCAGCACTGAAAATAATTATCAAACCCACTCTCCATTTAAACTAGCAGAGCTGTTGCTCTGCTTTAATGAAAAGATCTCATGCTTTGCCCTATCGCAGCAGGGGTCCAGGCTGTATTAAGTCATTCTGACTGGCCTTAAAGGCTTTAGTGATGTTTCTTTCATTTGAGCGTTATCTTTCTGCCAATTTAGAATCCCATCTCCTCCCCACAAAGCAAACCTATAGTTATCCAAGCAGCAGTGGGAGGATGGTAGATAGCAAGGAAAACATAGATAGGACAGGAGCATTCTTCATGGCATTTAGAAATAATGAGTGCAATTTCCCACATCTTAGGACTTTTTAGACCAAGGTTTTAGGAAAAAGAGAAATGAACCTCAGTCAGACAGGAGCCTTACCAGTATATCTGGAATAACATGTAAGTAGCAACAAGCTAGGCACTGCTGCAGCTCCAACAGGCAACAAAAATAACAGTAAGAACATATGAGCTTTGGGACTATCAGACAGCTCCATCCCCCAGGAAGGACACCGAGGACATACATTTTTAAATGAAGCGGTGTATTCCTTTCTTCACAGATTCAAAAGAAGCTTTAGATTCCCATCTCCACATGCAAACTAGGTGTTCAGCCTCCTCTCAATTGTATGCAGATTACTCTCCTGGCACACAAAGGGAAACCAGCAGTTTAAGAGCAATATGTTGATATTGTATTTTATTCCCAAAAAGTACTTTTCAGAATGACAGCTCCTAGTGTGATCCCACATGCTGTGCAACCGCGTGGGCAAATGCTAATTCCACCCACCAAACACGCAGGTAATGAGAGTGAATGGGACAGGGGTCAGGAGCAGACACCAATCAAAGCCGTTAAGTACCGCTGGCAGCTGGAGACACTGAGCAATTAATAAACTCTTTCTGAAGTTTGTAACATGTCAGTGATGACAAGTTTGATAACTGCAATAGCTGTATCACTAGCATATTGCATGTTATGCATACTATTACTGTTATTCCTATCCTGAAACAGAGCTGTAACAAATTACAAGGCTGACACATGCAGAGTCTTTTGGGTTTTAAGGTGATTATACCTTAACCCTGGGTTACAGAGTTACGGCACATGTGTACGGACGTGTTCAAAGTCAGGCCTCAGGACGACTCCTGTTTATGGATAATTAAACCCTAAAACCATCAAGGGCTGAGTTTTGTCCCTGACCGCCAGAGCTGAAGGGGGAAAAATGCGAGGACAAGGGGGAGAGCGTCACGTTGGGCACGGGTGAAGTGGGTTTGTGTGGAAAGCAATGGCTTTCCTCACCATCTCTCCCGTGCTGCAGGCTGTGTTGCAGCCCACAGCCCTACCTCTTCCCGCCGCATGTAGGTGAGGTTGCCAGCTGCAGGAGGGTGAGCCCAGGGCTGGCCTTGCTCCCCAGGGAACACAACTGGGATGGTAGGGGCTTCTTGGCAGAAAACATCCCACCTTGTCCTCGCAGATTGTGACTGCAGCCTGGCCCTCAGCCTTACCCTCGTGCTCGTCCTGTTTCATCAGAACCTGTTTATATTTTTAAATCACAGTAATACCATATCTGCTGCTAATTACAGCCCAACAATACTCAGTGTGCAAACAAGGCCATCATCCAAGTATTGTTTTGCATAACCAGAGTGCTGGGGTTGTGAACATTTGCATAATGTTTAATTATTTAGTCAGAACATAAAATTTGTCTTCCTCTCAAAAACATTTTTATGAAATGTCTCAATAATTAAACACCACTATGTTTATTAACAGCAGGGAAGATTCATAAAATGTATTAGTCAGAAACAACCAAGTAACTACATCTTGCTACAGTAATCAAAATATGCCAGTCCAAAGTAGGTCCCCAAGCACGGCAAACACCAGCGTGAACACCTACATGCAACCAAGCAGAATATGATTAAAAGCGTAACAGTTCAGCGGCTGTACCTTGGAGGGGTCAGGGAGCGAGAATTCGGTGGCTTAATTCACTCATAAATCAATATATATAATTTTGAGAAGACTGGTTCAATTATATTAAGTCAGCTGAAGGGACCCCTGTGTCTATGAAAGGTAGAGTTTGGGGTCAGCGGGAAGGCGTCTGCAGGCTC
Source organism: Gymnogyps californianus (assembly GCF_018139145.2). Classification (NCBI taxonomy): domain Eukaryota; kingdom Metazoa; phylum Chordata; class Aves; order Accipitriformes; family Cathartidae; genus Gymnogyps; species Gymnogyps californianus. The sequence continues at coordinate 72,373,103 of NC_059471.1, read as the reverse complement.
CTGCTCCGGCACACTGCCTGTTGGAAGGCGGCGGGACCCACACACCAGGTGACAGGCCCACGTTTGCACGCCTTGTGTGGGACCTGGGAGCAGGGGGTGGTTCTTCATGGGGTTTCTCTAGGCAATTGCCTACCAGGCTGAAAAAAAAGTAAAAAAGGATCTAGGAAAGTAGCCAGAGGCACGATCTGCCTTGACAGCATAGGAAAGGGGTTCCTCCTGCAGTGTTTCTGCACCATCGCTTGCTGATAGGGAAGAGGGGCCAGCTCCAACCTCAGTTATTTTGGTGTGTAAATAGAAAAATTGCCCTAAAATTAATGGTCAGAGTCTGGGCTGAGGTTGCTGAATGTGTTGGGGATGTCCCAGCACCAGGCGAGACCCAGAGGTTCTTTTATGCAAGTAGAACTCACAGGCTGCAGAGGAAGAGACGGGCACTGGCTGTCACACACTGGACACCAGTTTGATCAAAATAGTTTCTGTGCCCAAGTGTAAAAGCTCCCAGTTGTACTAAGTTGTTTGAAGGGAAGGAAGAATTCAGGAACAGAAATTGTTTCTTGTTAAAGGAGTAGTGACCCACTAAGTTAGGAAGAAGAATGTCTTATGTCCTGGGAACAAGCGTTCGCCTCTAAAATCAAGTATTTTAATAATTTGAACTTATTAGCTTACATAGAAGAGAAGTGTAAAATTAAAAGGTTATTTTCTTTAGGCAAGATGGAGATTTTTATTCTCTGTTTTAAATTCAACTTTATACGTCAGTTGTATTTTAATAACGTTATGTAAGAAATTAAGCTTGTGTCCTTCTGCCCTCTCCAAAAGTCATCTGTTACTTGCTAACAAGGATTCCAAATTACTCAAACCAATTTCTGAGACACGCATGCAGTTAAGAGGCTCCCTTTTTGTCCATCAGTTACATAAAAGCAGCCAAGGAAACCACCTCTTCTCCTCCCGTATCCTTGGCGCAACTTCTAAGACTCAGTTTGAGCGTTATTGTTTTGCAGCACTGTGCCGGGGGGTCGTGTCAAACAGGAGCTGGTGAGGGTACGGCTTACTTTGGTAGGTAGATTTGAGGAGCTGTTTGTGCAACGGGGTAAAGCAAATCGGGGAAACCAGCACAAGTCCACCTGTTCGAATAACCACCCTCTTCTTTCCCCACATGAAAATGTAAGCCTGCATAAACAGGCTCTGGCAGCGAACGCTGCCTTCTCCTTAAGCCAAAGCAAAACCCTCCTTCCCATCCTGCTGTAGGGAAGTAGGTCACGGTAAAATCTGCCTCCCCTGATCTCCTGTCCACGATCACAAGGTAAGATAAATTACATCCTCACATTAATTGGGGAAATTGTGGCGTGAAAAGGCAATTCAAAAGCTCAGTGTCTCTCTGGAGAGCAGCTGACAGCATGATCCACCATCAAAAGTGCCTTGCAACCCGCTGCCCCAGGCTGCTCATGCCCTGCTCTCCGCTGACGGACCAAGCTCAGTAGCTGGATCTGATGTTGAAGAAATGCAGCCACCCTTCAGCGGCAGGCAGCCCACTGTGGGCTGCTTCAGCGCACCAGGAAAACAAACCAAAAATCACAGAGGAGGAGGAGGAAGCAGCAAAGAAACCGGGCAGTAGGAATTCCCTGCTGAGCAGGAAAGGTTGCCTCCGTTATCTCTAGCTCCAACTTCTTTTCTTTGCATTGCTTTTCTTCCTTCCAAGATTGTAACACCACAGTATGCAGACCGTGCCCACCAAATTACCGTGCCGCACAAAAGCACGTGCAGCACATCGAGTCCATGGTGAACGCACACTCACGTGCGTGTTGCACGCCCGTTAGTAAATGTGAATTTATGCTCGCCTTGTACTTCTATGCCAGCTTTATGCTGAGGCCTGATAACACGTGGTCCAGCATGACGCCTGCCAGCCGGGGTTCATGTGGCATCGTGCGGTGTACGGCTTGCAGCATGCCGGCAGGGCCTTGCCTCGGTTGGCCCTTGCGTTTCCCAACGGGTTCTGTGAGTGCTGGAGCTGGATGTACTGCGCCATTGAACCACCACGTAGCCCAGGGGTTTGCAAGAGCGTACGGGTGAGCTTTTCAATGCCACGAGGCTGGGGTGCAGGGAGTGACTCGCACCACAGCTCCCCTTACTTGGGAGTCTTTTTTGTGTGGTTCAAAATAAAGGCATGAACCAAACAAAAGACTTCATTAAGCAAAAAGCAATCCCTTTTGCATACTCGAGGCGAGTGCTGCAGGAGGAGGCAAAGGAGTTAAAAGAAGTCAACCCTTGTTTAAAGGAGTGGCCAGATGGGGAAGATGATGTCTGTTTTGCCGGAACAGGCTCAGGGCCTTATTCTTCTGCCTTGTCTGCAGGCAGCCTGCCCATCAAAATTATCTCCGGTGCTGAGTGCAGAGAGGACGAGCCAACTGCTTATTAAGGAGTCTCTGTTATTTCTGCTGAGAAAGGTGGCTTTTATTTTCCTGAAGGGTTATTAACTGAATTCTCCTCTTGTCATAACTCTGGGTGTTTTTCTCTGCTCTTTCCAGACAGTTCTCCTTGGTTCTTCAATGTAGGCAATGGTTTGGAGGGGTTTACTGATAGTCTTGTTAAATCTGGGGCAGGAGGAATAAAAATAACATGGGAATAGGATTTCTTTGGGAGACACGATCGCCAGAGCATGACTTTCAGACAAACTTGCCTCTGCAGTTCAGCGACTTCCAGTTTCTGATATGGTGTTGAAATCTTTACAGCACCTTGGGCCGTCACTCGCACAAATAGTCCCGTGAGTGGAGTTAGAGCCCAGAGACAAGTAAATACTGTTGCTTCACCTCAACGCGGTCTGATACCAACTGCTGGTTGGGGAGGGCAGCACGGGTGGTGGTTGGCAATAGGAGGGTCTTGCCAGATTCCTCTGCCTCCTCTCCATCTCTGATGGGGCCATGCTTTTCCGCAGTCTGGCCCAAGAGCAGCACAGGTGGCCCGGTTGCCTTGTCATCCTGGAGCTGCCGGCATGGGTGACAAGTGATAGCGTGGAAGCCATGCGCTGGTAATCGTTGCAGGACCCATTGATGCAAAGTGCCATTTTCCAGTAGACAGTGAATGGAGATTTCTTTCTTTTTCCTTTTTTTATTAAAGTGTTTCTCAGGCAGAGTTGACTTTCAAAGGCAGGGTAATAAATTACATGTCAATTCTAAACTTTAGAAATCAAACCATATTTGGGAAAAAATGGGGACTACTTGCTACAGTGAGTTAAGATACCATGGTACGTGGCTCAGCATCCTTGAGTAGACTTCAGTGGAATTATGAACCTGCAACATATACCATTTCATATGCAAATAAGTAAATAAACAAAGGAAAAAAAATCAACACTGAAAGTACTCAGTGTGAAGGTGTGTGAGATGGAAGGAAGGAAAATTGTCCTCTATCACTTTGCTTCAGTAATACCTTACACACTCTTAGCTGCATTCCTAACAGTTCTTAATAGAGCAATTTGGGATCCTGGGGAGGGAGATAGTTCAACATTTTCCTGAATGACCTCCATTTAAGCTGCCTCAGGTGTGCTAGAGACGTTTTCTTCTGGGAATACAGCCAGTGTACATAGAGAATCAGAATCTGCAGCAAAGGTGCTGCAAGATACTGCAAAGGAAGAAGATCTGAATGGACTATGAATATGTGTCCCATCAGCCTCCAGCTTCAAAGTGTAACATGATGCAGAGAATTATCTGGGAGTAATAACCCATAAAAATCTTCACATGGTATTTATTTTGTGAAGTCGGACAATAAAAGATGCCATGCTATAAAAACTCAACGGTTCCTGTTGCTTGTTGTGCATCTTGGCGAACATCGGGAGCATGCGAGCCTGAGACCTGTGCCCACTTGGAACTGAAATGCCTTCTCCTACAAGAGTTAATCCCGTGTAGCCACTCTGTGCTGGATCAACACAGGGTTACATTCCCCCCTGGGTTTTTATGAGACATGCAGCACTGCCCAGTGTTCAAAAATGGCTTTTTTTTTTTTGGACTCTGTAACAGCACAAAAGTTATCTTCTAACCGCAAACACAAAATCCTGTAATTAAACCTTTGTTACCCACAGCAGAGCGCTCATCATGTATACAAAGCAAACATTTTGGCAAGTTTATTATGCTCCTCGAGACTAAGAGGGAATTAATGGCATTGCAAAATTACAGCAAGCTTCTTGCTACGCTGCTGCTGGATATTTTCATGGTAACAAGATTTTATATTCCTCTTCATCTTGAAAAAAAATGCAACAGATTTAGTAAACGTTTTTACTGTCAAAGGCAACACAGTGCAAAACACCATATCAAAGTAAAGGCCAGAGGGATATTTTGGCCTTAAAAATTTACTACACTTCGCTGTACATTAAAAATCATTTAGTCGTAATTTTTTACTTAAAATTACTAAACATTAGGAGGTAACTAATTAGGATAATCCAACTAGTAAATTGCGTAAATCACCAAATCTAGAGTTTTTGTGCTGAAAGATGCCTCATACATGATTTCATTTGCATTGTGTGCTGTCCTTCACCGCTGGGAAGAAGAACGCTTGCAGACTGTCACCTTCCTTGTCAAACGGAAAGCCAAAGATGTCTCATGCAGCACTTCTGAGAGAGGAAACTTCCATTTTTCAAGTCCATTTTGTTATTATTCTTTGACTGTAATTCAAACTATGTTAGTTTATGTGCATGAGTCACGAACAAAGGGTGAATTTTTACATTTTATTTCCCTGTTAGAAGTTATACACCAACAATATATATTGCAGCTGCTTGAGCAAAATGGATCGGCCTGAGTCAGTCATATTGCTTCTCAGCTGGAAAAGTACAATGACGTCCTTAGGAAAGCTGATCAGATCTGAAAGGCTTTTCTGGTGGTATCGAGTGTGAAACATAAATCACTGCTCATACAGAGAAGAAAAATAGATTTGTATTTGCATCTTTCCATTGCCACAAATGAGCCATTTGACCAAAGAAGAATACACGGGCTCTATAACTATTTTCTGCCTACCTGTTGACAAGACAGCTATAGCAAGACCTACTTGCATGACCCTTTGACTTAGAATGAAGAAATCTGGGTACAGACCAACGCCGTGAGAAAATAAAGATTCCCCTAGCCGTCAGATCAGAGGTCCAGGTAGCCAAGTGTCTTCTCTTGCACAAAGGCCAGGGCCATTGGCAGTGGTAGGAGAATATGAAGAAAAGTCCACCAGTCACACCGCCTCCCAAAGCCTTTTGCAATCTCCCAAGCCAAGGCCCTGGCTTTCATGTTGAGCAGCACTTGATGGACTTTGTCTTCCACTGATTTCTCTAGCTGCTTTTTGAAGTCAGCTAAACCCTTGGTATCTATAACCTCCTATGGCAATCAGTTCCAGTGTAATTAGTCATTGTGTGAAAAGAAGCACATCATGTTATCGCTTCTCTGAAGCATATTTTGAGATACTTAAATTCTTCCATAATTATGGCAGAATTGATCAAGATCCTGAGCTTGTTTCACATAGGCCTGAGCAGCCTGCGGGGCTGCAGTCCCATTCCCTTGGAGGTCAGGTGAAGGTTGCTCATGGGCTCGTAGGGATCCACAAAGCTGGCTGTCACTGCTCACGGCAGTCATTTGCACCCACTCGACGCTAAAAACTGAAAGTGAGTCAAGCCAGCAGAAACCCTAAGGCCGCAATACCTGGACCACGTCGCAGTCAATGGCAAAACACTGATGTCCACCCCACACTTCCCGTCTCGGCATGCTCCCAAAATCAGATCCCAAATGCCACATGAGGAGTAGGGCTGTGCTCCATTAAGAGCTGGTTGCCCCCTCACCTCCTCTCCTTGACATGTCTGTAAGGGGGAAACACACACACAGGGCTTGTTCTCCTTGAGATTGCACAGGTTTTACCATGATACCTCCGCCTTTCATCGCTGTTATTCCTGAGCATCCGTCTATGAAACCAGGAGATAGTCCAAGAGATTTGTACTCTTCCCCATACAGCTGCACAGGTCATGGTCCAGGAATCCAGTCATGATTCAACACAGTTTTAATCATTTTAAACAGGGAGAGAATTGTAGGGAGACAGACCGTACCTTGAACTACATTTCTTGAAAACACTGTGCTCTCTGCATGGGGTGGCAATAATTAGAAAATACAAATTTGGTCTTTTTTTATATATTATATTCCTTTAATACAGAAACTGTTTTTTTTCAATATTGCTACAAAAGGTAATAGCGTATTTTAAAACTACACTTTATGCTAATTAGTTATTTATTACAGAATGGGTGTTTTGAAGAGAAAAGGAGTTAAGATGTTCTTTGTTGTGTCTGAAAAATGTACCTATTTCTACTGTAGGTCCTAGAGTATGATTTAAATACCAAAAAAAAAAAAATCATTTGAGATTAAGGACTGCACATGCTTGCTCATGGGGGAGCAAGGGGCAAGTTGTTTCCACAACCAACCTTCGGGCAACTGAGCCCAAGGTTGCGTGTCCTGTAATTAAGTTACTATTTCTGTTGTGGATCTGTTTAAGAGAGAGCTGTCTTGCCACTTCTGATTTCAGCGGGTATGCCCACACCGCCTTTTGTGATCTGCATAAAGGAAAAAACCCTGGGACAGCTGGCAGAAACCCATCTGCATCGGGACCGCTGACAGCCACTGTGATGGGCTGGAGCGGGTCTGTGCAGGGGCTGCATCAGGCCTTCAGCAGCCATGCAAGCTGATTTCAGCAGCAATGCAAGCTGATTTCAGCAGCGATGCAGGCTGACTGGCTTTATCCAAAGGCTTTGACAAATAGAAAACTTGTTTTTCCTCCTCCTGTTTTCGACGATGAAAGACAACCTGTCTGAAAACCGTTATCAGTCTTGGATATTCACATGTTCCAATGCCCTGTTTCTTTATTCATTACAGAACGCAGTTGTCATTACTGAAGGAGCTCAGGTTTTCCTCCCCACCTCCTTAGAGAAGACAAGATTTCAAAACTGCAAAAGCAGGTGTTTGTTAGGAAATCCTGGGTTTTCTGAAGGCTCCCTGCATTCTTCCGAAAAGAACGATAATGCAACAAGAAAAACAAAATCACAAATATAAACATAAACAAACCTAGGGAGCGCAGTGCTAAGGTAGTACTTCACACATACATACACAAAGTGAAATGCTTGCCTTAGCAGTGGGGCATTTAGTTTCAAAGAAATTCCCCAATTTGCTTCTTTAACTCACAGGGAGGTCTTAAAATATATTCAGAGTGATTTCCATCAATCAGCAGCAATGATTCCTCTTGTCAATCTTGTTAAACAGGTTAAGGTGAAGAGCCTAGGAGACTTCATGAGCAGGAGTCCCAAACTGGTGGGGGAGACTCAGGCCGATGAGCATGAGAATTTTATATAAACGTAGTAAAGTACAGAGATGCTGTATGTTACTATTTTTTAATGAGAATAATTAAGATTATGTAGGGGGTGATATGTGAAGCTGGCGCCGCAATGAAGTTCACAGTTTTTGCCAGCATTTCAGTTTGGACTCTAGCTCAAGGCTTTTCAGTTCTTATTTTTTAACTAAATTCATATTGTCCATTGCTACTAATACTGTCCTCCTAATTGAGAATGATGATTTCACATAAAGGAAAGCCAGTTGCAACCAGATAAATTCAGGTGGGAAAGCAACTGTGAATGCACTAATGAGCTTCCAACTGCAGTTCAGTTTTCTTACTGCTCGCCTGCTCGCAAACATTGTGCAACCAAGGTTGCTCGCAGAAGGAGCTGAGGAAGTTTTATTTGTGGTCATGCATAAATGTGCATAGTTGTGCCTCATAAAATGTAACCTAAGCCCAGAAACTGGACCACTTGGCTCAGCGAGGCAAACACGCAGCTCAAGCAGCACGTTTTCATAGAGTACTCACTAGCAGCTATTCATGAACACCTCCATGGGCCAAACAGTGTCAGGCGATTCCAGTGAAACACATCAATCAGGATGTTAGTGGACAATTTATAAATGTAAACAGAGAAAACCAGAACAAAGAGAAGTTTCCAGCAACAAAAAAAGTTCAGCAAAGTTTAGCAAAGATCCTGTTTTGATGCAAACGTCATTAAAAGCAGAAAACACAGGAAATACGTAAGGCAAAATTTTATTTTCCAAAGTGTAAGTATGTCCTTAGCATAATTTAAGTAATCCATTGCCATTGCAATCCTGATTGCTACAAAGTTGAAGGTAAACCTTTTGACTGCACCTATTGCACACTTTCTCCACAGCTGTATAATAAAACCCTTCTCCTGTATCAAGAGATTCTTCACTGTGATTAGCTGGGCTGTAAAAGTTCAGTTAAGTAGTTGACTTAATTATGAAAGATGCTATTTGTTTGCATCGTCTATTTTATAATCTGTGGCATATCACTCCAAGCTTGCGATTTCTTTTTGGCCAGTTCCATCCACGATGGCTGATCCGGAGCAGCATTACTGGCTTTCTTCAAGTGGCTTATTTCCTCTTTATCCACCAGTGCTGGTGATGGAGCTACTGTGAATAAAACACATGGACATTTTACGTTCGCTTGCTGTGCAGCTATACACCCTAGCTCTTTCATTAAAAACTTCCCATGCCTTGCCCTACGGTAGAAAATCTTTAGGTTTCACATGGAAGCTGCTTCTGCAATATGTTATTGAGGAAATAACCATTCTGTGCTCAAAAGAATACAATGTTTTTCTCATCACTAACATCTTTTGGTCCCTAAATTTACCAAAACCAACATGATGACCTGGATTCCTTGCCCTGCCCTGTGTTAACACCCAGGCCAAAGAAGAGAGAGTCTTTTCATTAGCAAGATCATTCATTTGCAAATTCCTCCTTTACCCAGCCCCCAGCTCACGGGAATTTTATTACCTTCAAAACTTCTGCCCTTCTTTTAAATTTGAATTTACCAAAGAGATTCCAAGTTATTGTGGCAGGACTGATGGGCAGACAGTTTGTGATCGCATCATTTCAGCTTGCTGAGGAAACCACATCAAAATTGAACGCTATTGAAAATAATTTTGCATGCATTTTACATTTTACACTGGGATAGTGCGTCTGGGACCCAGTCCTGTGAAATGGTCTAGCGCTCTCGATTCACATTTCTTTCCACACGAGTTTTGACTACTCTGTAATCAAAGTGGTCAAAAGAATGTGCCACCAAATAAAACCCCAGATGTGAGTGCTGAGAAAACAGTTTGCCCTTGCTGATGTGGGGCTGGGGAAGAAATTACTGTCTAGCCCCTACTCCTTTTCCAGCACACTCAAGCAGGATTTCTTCTGACAAGGTTGTGAGGTAACAGCCTACTTTTTAAGCATTTTACTTCCTACCAGGGACATAATGTGACAGTGAATTGGTTCTCAGCAGCGGCTCCTTCACTTCAGACTTTGTCTCTTTCCTCTGTTCTTCAGAAGTGGCTTTAGGTGCCAAGTGTGAAGGTTTGCTCCATTGCTGCTTCACTGACCCCTAGGCACAGAGAGGGATAAAATCCAAGTAACGCAGAGAGAATGAGACCAGTTTGGAAGAACACGAGCAGAGGGAGTGGATGTGGTGCCTGTCACGGTCCAAAGAACACGCACGCTCATCGCACATTGGTCCCAATCCTCTCACTTGAGCTGATACCTGTTCAGAAGGCTCCAGTGGTTTCACATTAGCGTCCATGATAATCTACAAATTAAAACTATCCCTCTGTATCTCTTATTCATAATGGTATCTATGACTAGGTTATTATAGTCTTCAATGCAAACTGTATTCCAAGCCCTTTGCACACCTCTACTAACATATATAGGATTTGGAAACAGCTTTGTTCTCTCATGTTTCCCTTCTGCCTCCCAAATTTTGTGGGTTAAGGCACTGTATTTTTGGATGGTTGACAGTAAATGGATTTTCCATAAAAAAGAAATCGAACACATCCTCCCATGGATTTTCTTGCCAGTATCAAAAACTACCTTGAAGTGATAGTGCCTGGTGCCATGTGGGAGAAGGAGAAAGTAGGAGTAGTACAGTGGCACCAAGCCTCACATGCTGCAGTCAGGAGCATCTTGGCATGTTTCTCTGTTAGCTGATATAGGGAAATAAAATGCATGGCATGAATTTTAGGGAACATTGCCAGCTAAAACCTGGAGTTTCCTATTCCGACACAGAAACTGTATTTTGGGATCATTTAAACCCTTGGTGTTTTAAGTGCTGTGACAATGTTGAGCATTACTGCAGTTCATAATCTTGCCTAGACATTTTATTAGGTATTATTTCTTGTTAATCTAACTACTGCTATTTTTCATCATCTAGAGATCTTCTCTTATTCCAGGATATAATACAGCTATCTGGGTTTCTAACAGTACCATCTGAAGCAAGAAAGTAGGCCATTTGCACTGGGAATGCTATACTGGTACAGGACACACAAGCTCCTGCATCAGTGCAGGGTTCTTACTGTGCAGGAGGTGATACAGGCAGCACTCGCACGCTGCTGCCTCTGTGAGCTAGCCCAGTACCGGGGAAGCCTTCGTAGTATTCTGGATTAATGCCAAGCGCTTCTACTGGCACAGCTTTGTCATCTGGGAAGATCACTTGCTACAGGTATCACCCTCTTTTGCATGGGATCTTTGAAGAGGCAGCGTCAGCCCATATACATATACATATACATATCCATATACAGAGAATTTATATCTTGGCACTGTCTGCAAGTGCAAAAGTTATTTTTATCCTATTTCACTTCTCAAGGCTCTAAAAATTGTTACCTAGGAGCTGCTGGGACCGAGCTGTTCATTCAGTGTTAAATCAGTCAGGAGGTATAGGAGGTTCAATGAAATGCTGTGCTTAGAAGGATAGTTAGAGAGAATGTATTCCCTCTATACTGAGAGAGATCTGAGACTGTACAATTTAGCACCTCATTTGGGTATTTTAGCATGCAATACGCACACTAGATCTGGTAAGTATGTATTGGGCACCCGAGAAATTTTACACACCTCGCATAGTTCCAGGATTTCCTGGAGATATAAAATTACATATCTGAACAATCAGAGAACTCTGAATCTGTAACACATTTCCGAGAGCAGTGTCTTTGTTACTTATGATTATACTCATTAAGTATCTGTAATCATTACGGCATGACTGGCAATATAGCAGTAGATCCAAAGAATACTACAGGAAGGTGATACGAAAGCATCACAAACTTGTACTCTAAGTACCTCTGTTCGTTCCTTCTCTTTATTCTGTTTCTCTGTATCTGACTTAACATCCAGAGCCACAAGTTTTTCTCTGTCAAGTTCCTGCTCCTGCTGCATGCCCCTCTGCTTTTGCCTTGCTATGGAAATCCAGGCTGGCTCTGCAGGAGTGTCGGGATCTCTTCCGGAGTCTCCAGCAGCCACAGGGGAAGGCACGCTTCTCTCTGTTGACAGATTATTTATGTACATGGTTATATGAAGGAGAGTTGTAATTAGCTTCAGCTCGCACTTGCTCGATACGCTGATTGGTCCCAGGATGTGTGACCAGCCTGGGTAAATAGGAATTCTGTTTAGTTTGGTCTCCAGAGAGCAATCTTCCTGTGCTCACTGTTTCAAGTTACCCTTCTACTGGTGAAAAACGCTTTGCATCTTTGTTCAGCTAGAGTCGCAGTGTCACTGCCCTCACGTGAGGGAGATGCAGAAACATGAATCAAGCTTCATTAATCTACCTATTTCCCAAGGTGTCCCCTTCTGCTGCCTCCTCCCATCTGCTTTGTGGCCTCTCAGAGACAAGCAGCAGCTGATTCAAAGCTGGACACAGCTGGACCGCTGTGTTGCAAAGGCAACCCCCTCCCCGCTGCGGCTGCCCTCGGCTCCCGCTCTTCCCATGCCCACGCAGCAGCGGCCGATGCCTTAGTCTGGTTCCTGCCTTCCTTCCACCCCTTTAGGAGCAGCCTCCCTCACGCAGCCTCTTGGTGCCCGCAGGTGTGGTAGGTGACTGTGAGCACAACAGCGTGTGGCATCTGATCACACCGAAATAGTGCTAAAACCACAAGGTTAATGCACGGTCTTTTGACGTGAGGTTTACTTTGACTTATCCCTGCTGACGCTGACCATGCTCTCCACTGGGACCAGTCACTTTCATCGTGCTCTACCAGAACTGAGATTTCAGTGAGACAAGAAAAAAAAAAGTGCTTCCCATAGTAAAGGGTCAAAAGTGCAACCCTGCTGTCCTCACAACTGCTACCCAGGGACGAGCAGTATCCAGAGGTATGGGGAAGTGAAATACCCTCTATTCAAATATTCTGTGAAGGGAAATCCTGTCTATACACTGAGCCGAACTGGATCAAGAGAAGATACTCAGCTCCTCTGTTTGCTCCAGCCCCCAGGGTTCTCCACTTCTTCATTGGCTGATGCACCCAAAATTCAGTTTTCCAACTAATGTGGAGCCTCTGTGTGGTTTAAAAGAGGAACAAGAACAGTACTAACACCCTTAGAGCCATGCTAGAGCCATAAGGAAAGACGATTTAACCTTTCCCAGCCTCTTTTGGCCACTAACGTACCCAAATTTACGGATGGCTATTTCAGAGCAGAAGTTAAGCTTCTCATCCTCAAATCACGCATGGTCCTGCCCCTAGGAAAAGTTTGCTACCTAGTTAGCATCCTGTTCAGGGACCCAGGAGGAGGCAGACCCAGCCAGGAAGCATTACTGCCCCGGAGTCCCTCAGGGCTCAACTGCTGTGCTGGTGTAGAGCTGGGCCACCCAGCACACGACCCATGGAGCTGTCAGATGTGTTTCTGGAGGGCTACAGTCTAATTTAGAGGAACGTGGCCCTGATCAGGAAAGCAGGCAAATGTCTCTGAAGGCACATTTGAGATGCCTCATAAAGGCATAGGAGATGAAAGGGATGACGCTCTCCCAAGAGCTGGAGTCTGCAAACTCAGGCACATTATGAAAGCCCACAAACTTGCTTTGTTCAGGGATTTTCTCAAGTCACTGTTGTACCTCATCAGAGACAGACTAGTTATTTGAGCAAGAAAATATTGTAAAGCCTATGTCACCTAAAAACCACAAAAAGAGAAAGCACAACTTTTGCTTTAAGGCCAAAGCAAGATGTTTTGCCAGCTGATGCCTGCATTTCCCTTCACATTTACCTCATGTGATCTTGCAGTGAAACCTCTAAAAGAAACAAGCCAGAAAGTCCAGCTGTGCAAATGCAGCACAGATAAAGCGGGGCCCTTGGACACTGAATGAGCTTCCCCCCCTCCTGCACGGCAAGCTACTTTCCAATTCTCTGCATCCTACCTACGCCCCGTCTTTCCATGCCAACAGCTGTTTCTCCCATAATCTTCTTCCCTTCTCTTCACTGGCTGCCCTCACTTCATTTTGTCTAATTTTACAGGATGATAGAGAGTAAGGCTGGGAGAGAGATCTCAAGATGTCATCCAGTCTATCCTTCAGCTGCAAGGCAAGATCAGTTACAAGATCAATTTCACATAAACTGTTTCCTGACAAATATGTGTCTAACCTGTTCTTAAAACCCTCCAAAGATGGGACAGATCTCAGACTCTCCCTAGACAACCTATCCTATGGCTTGGCTGTTCTTTTTCTACTTGATTTTTTCCCCATTCGGTAAGTTAAATCTTCCTTGCTCTAATTTGAATCCTTAACGTCTTCTCCTATACACTATGGATATGAGCAGATTACTCACAGCCTCCTTGTGGCAGCCTTCTATGCATTTGAAGACTTGGACCATGTTTTCCCTATTTTTTTAACTTTTCTGATTGGTCATATTCTCTAGATCACTCTTGCTTTTGTAGGAATTGTCCTAATTTGGTCCAAATCTTCTTCAAAATACAGTGCTCAAAAATGGCATACAGCACTTGAGATGAAATGGTGCGAGCATCAGGTGAAGTGGAAGGACTACCCCACTTCAACTGAGATGGTCTCCTGTACACATCAGTCAGTATGATGAGTTTCTTGCACAATTATGTTACTCCTGTTTTGTATTTAGCTTGTGAGCTCCAGATCGTGCTATTTCCCCTCTTCCATTCCCCATTTGTATTTTTGCATACATAACAGAACTTTCTACTTGTCTGTAATGAAAATATTATTTTCAAACTATGTCTCCACTTTCTCAAGATAACCCTGATTTCTATTCTTGTCCTCCAGTGTGCCCACAGGCTTTCTAGCTTGGTAATACGTGCAAACATAATAAGCACACATTTAGTTCTGTTACCCATGTCCTTAAATATACTGAATAGTGTCAGACCTAAGATGGCCACCATCTAATATGACAGTGAATCATTAGTTGGCACACTCAGTAGCTTTGCATCAAGCCAATGAATAGCTTCACCAAGGCTGCATTTATAGGAATGTCATGATATTTATAGGAATGCCCTATGATACCAGTTATCATTTGATTTGACGGCTCTTGACCAAGTCATGTTGGTTGGAACTAATCTGTTATCTTGTAGACATTTCAAAATAGCTCAATTATTCCTTTCAGTATTTCATATTAAGTTAAGTGGTATGTAATATCCTTTCTCCCTCTCTCTTCTTCATCTCACCTCCCTTTTCAAGATGTGCCACCTTCTGGAGCCTTCCCTTATCTTCCGCAGTTTGCCAAGATAACCACTGGCAGCTCAAGGACTGCTAACCCATCTTCTCTGAGTATCTTAGGACAAACTTCATTAGGAGCTTCATAAGTAAACCCACACAGTTGAATTGATGTGATGTCTGCTAATGCACCTGCCATCATATTCCCTCCTTTGCTTGTAGGCCATGCCCTTGAACCCATCTGCACCCACCTGTACCTTTTTAGGTTGTGAGCAATTTGGGCAGGACCTGTTAGTGCATTGCCCAGTAAAGCCAGGCACCACGCTTCATCAGTTCCCAAAGCACTACTGTGACACACAGATTGACTGCCACTACTGAAGGTGATGGTGATGTCTAGTGTTCCTCAGAGGTGAGGATCCCTCACGCGGTACATAAAGTAGCTTTTCACTTTAGTTACCTTCTGCCCAAATCAGTAAACTCGTTTTCCTAGCATCCTGTAATGAATACCCATCCAACAGTTACGCTCAATATTACGAAGATGTTTCCCCATTGAAGCCTCCCTGTGCCCTGCTGGACTCATCCTGTAAATTTATCCCATCAAACATACCCTTCCGCCCCAGGTACAGGCCTCTTCTCAGCCCAGAGAAGACTGGGCTGTTTCTCTGGCTGTACAGCTACAGACACACCACCACATGCATCCTTTTCCACCACCTTTTTACCTTCCTCACTGTCTGTAATATCTCGGTTCTCACAAACACCAACATCTTTACCCTGAAGGCCCTTTTCAATCCACCCACTAGCTTTCCCATGATACTGGGAACCTGGCTTCTGCCTTGACACTGCTAGTGATGGACTTCTTAGTCTCTGTGATTCAAAATCACCCTTTGTGTTTTGTCCCATTTTCCTTGTCACACCACAGGAACTTTCTGTAAACACCGACTGAACCGCACGTTGTTCCTTCTCTGCTCCCACCACACAATCAATACCGATAAAATGACTGCTATGCCCAGGCTCTATTTACTGCACCACATGTAATGGTCTTATTGCTACCTGTGCTCCTGTTTCTCTGTCATCCTCATGGATTTAGGATTCGTCTTTCTGTTATTTCGATCTGCATTGCCTAGCACAACAGGGTTCCCAGTCCTGCAGTGATATGTCTGGAGGCTGCTATTATAACTATGTTTTTCATAAGGCAGATAGATACTCTAACGAAGGCATCAAGCACTTTTGCTCTTCAGACAATTCTCCCTGATGAGACGCCAGACATCCTAGTCATGCCAATTAGAAGGCAGCCAAATTAGAGCCAAGTATCATCCCATAAGAGATGGTATCAGAATGCCCCTGTGACAGTAGGGAACAAAAGCTCTTTATCATCATCTTAAAGATTTTATATGTATCTGTACAGGCCTGACTTAGGACAGCAGAGTAGTATCACCTACAGAGGATCAAGAGCTGATCTGCTTCTGGGAGGGGCTTTCTTCTTTCTTTGAGCAATTACATTCTGCCCTTGTTCCTGTGAGAGTCTTTGCTGCAGAAAGCCAGGCAGGCAGGCAAGGCAGGGGAAATGCCTTCTCTTCAGCAAAAAAACATCAGATGCAACCCGTGCAGGATTTGCTACCTCATCTGTCAGCCAGAATTACTGTAAGGGGTAGAAGAGGCATATTCACTATTTATTATCTTTCCCATTGCCCAGAGGTCCTTTACATCCTCCCACCTCCAACTAGAGAAGGTTTCTTGGCAGTATACATGCGCTGTTGCTCTAGCCAGAAGGATGAAAGGTGGTGAAGTAATCCAGGAGATAGTACGGTGAAGTGAGTCAGCAGTTTAAGGTGATCTGAGACTCTCCTATGAAGTTCTTGGTACCCTGAGGGGCACCAAGAGGCCAAAAGCTTTCTCAGGAAGGGACTGTTCGCAAGAGAAGTGCTGCTTGCACATCTTCCTCAGTTCAGTGACTGTCTGATCACCTTGAACAAGCCCTCCCTGAAATCTGAATCATATTCTTCAGTTCTTATTACAACATGTTATTTTAAACAATATGCTATTCAACTTGTTACTTAATAACTTCATAAGCTAATAAAGGATATTGCTGGCAGCGATTAGTCTCTCGTTCACTCACAGTTTTAACCTCATGACGACATCTTTCCCTGGTTTCCTTGGAGCTGGCTTGGCCTCAGGCTTTTTGAAAGACAAGCGAGCCCCTTCTTCCCATCGGGATAAGTCACCAACAATGGGAAGATACCAGGTCAAAACTTGTCAAGCCGTCAAGCCACTCTGTGCATAATGTCACCATGTATTAAAACTAGCATTTAATGTAGGCTGCCGAGGTCTTCTGCTGCCACTTGAAAACACACCCAGAGGCTACTGAAGCCCTCCCTTCATGTCTTTCCCACAGCCACCAAACACACAGGGACAGTCGCAAGACCAGCTGCTCTGTCTGCGGTCTTCATCACTTCCGCAGCTTCCAGACTGACCACTGAGGACAAGCCCTGAAGCCAAGTGAACCATAGCCACCTTCTCAATTCCCTCCCGCAGATCAGAGTCACCCGAGTTCTTGTCCGCTGGGTCCGACAGCGGCAGGGCTGGTTGCCTCAGTTGTCCCTAAGGGGGGAAATTCCCCTGCTGCAGCCCCATTAAATGCAGGTATCTGTTTCCTTCAGTATCTTACTAAAGCAGCTTTTTTTTTTTTCCTCAGACTAAAGCTCTGATCTTATAGATGAAATTTCTTCTGCCTAAATATTGTGGAAATGAATGTGTACACTTCTCATTGATAGTTGGATATTATCCTTTAATGCGTGTCAGACTGGTTGTGTGAACAATAAGATGAAGATAAAACATTAATCTTTATGTACAAAAGGAGATCTATGATTGACTTGTTATTGTGCATTGGCTTATACACACACAGAAAGTGAAAGAGAAATACATACCTATTTCTGCCTATTGACAGACAGATATATTCAGTGTATCTGGGGGGGGTGTGCTGCTTATATAGATAACCACAGCAAAGACATATTTAAACACTACCCTGAGATTTAGGGATTGATTTTTTTTTTTAGAGATGGCCTCAGATACTGTACCCGTTTCCTTTAAATCTAAAAGGCTTTGTATGCACAAAATACAGCAAAGGCTCTTTATAACATTTAAATCTCGTACCTGAAAATGAACATCTTATGCCTGCAAGGACTGCAAAGAGTGGTTACTCTTGCCATACATCTGTGCAGGCGAAAGGTCGGAGGCAGAATATTAGAGCCTTTTGAAAGTCATACCTCTAACAGCAAGCAAAGCTAACTTGTGGATTCCCTGCGTATTTTAAAAGCAAACATACTCAAAACTAATCCAAACAACTTTACACAGGGAGATAACACCCCCTGTATACAACAGTGTCACTGTTTTATAACACTGCTTATGCATGCATAATTAATTCCACACTCTTGTATCTTTGCTCACTTATAAAACACCAGTTATTTTAAGACAGGCTTTACAAATGCATATGGCATTTAGTATGTGCTGGCCTACATATTTCCCTTTGTTTATTAAAGCACTACATGCATCTGTGTCAGTGTACACACCCAATTCCTTAATTTCAGACAAAGCTATTCTAAAAAATTTGGCTAAGTATTTCTGACATTTCTGTCCTCTCTAAGCTGCTCTGCGAGGTACTTGACTTTTGGTTGGATCTATACCACCGATGCCAGGAGAGTCTTTTTTACACAAGAAACTGCTATGTTTGCATCAAAGTCTATTTCGCTGCTGGAAAACAGCCATATTGCAAAATAGCCTGACACAACCGAAAAAGCAACTTCTTTTGGGGAAAAAAAAAGACAGCTTTCTTTTCAGCAGTAGCCAGGACAACACTAAAGCAATGTCTTTTTTAGGTAGAGAAACATTCTTCTTGTCATTTCAGAGCCTGTATTTGCCAGACAATACACACCAATTTCATTCACCATTATGTTCACTGTCCCTCCCTGAGCTCCTTTTCTCTGTTAGAGCATGTCTCCCCGCTACAGCTCCTCAGTTGCTGATTTTTATATATCATAATATGCACATTCGCACAGGTATTGCTTACGTTTTCTCTCTTGTAATAACCTGTTAGCGTATGTTAATTGTTTCTGCCCTTTACAGGATTTATAGCAAAGTGTATCAACCCCAAACAACACAGCTTAACCTTTTAATTCTTGCAAAAACTTGTGCCTTTAGCTCCAGAAACTTAAAAATTACTCCTCCTGGGGTGACTAATTTCACACAGCCATTAAAGAGCCACCTTGCAGCCCAACAGAGGCCAAGCAATCCCCTGCCAGTTCTGCAGAAAACCCTGGAGAGCAGGGGTGCTGCTTTTGCCTGGGGTGGTAAGCCAGCATCCCACCAGCCCTCCCATTGCCTTTGGTATCAGGAGCACTGAAAAGCTAAAAATTGAACTGAATGAACCAAATTGCTCCCGCTCACCCCATGACACAGCAAACTGACTTTTTCGAGATGAGTATACATGAGAAGGGAACTGCACCACCTTACATCACCATTTCACAGCTTGTCATCTTCTTCAGCACAGGGATTTCCTAACACGCAGTGGGAAGGAACTCCCTAACAGCATAAAGTGTCTCCTGACAGTGACCACAGCTCTTTGAAAGGGCTGATGAACTCAAGGACTAGGAGAGGCCTGGGTGCCAGCATTAAGGGCAGTTGGACGAAAAAAAAAGAAGTGGGTGTGCCAGCAGATCAGGAGGCCAGAGATGGCTAGTAAGCCACGCGATCCCCGAAGGGCCGTGCTGATGGTGCTTGTCAGATTTCTTCTGCTTACGGTTGCAAAGACACGCTCCCAGCTCACTGGGCTAAGGCAAACGTTTCAAAGAGCTTAAAATGATGTTTGGGCATGGTATTGCCCTGCTAAGCCCTCATTGCATCCCATGGCTCTCCTATGCCTCATGGAGGGGCATCGCTTCTGGGGTCACTGTGCAAATCCCCCCACCAAGGCTGGTGTGGTGCCAGGGCAATCAGAGGAGGTAGGCACACATTGTTCACCCATGACTTCAGGCGGCCAGCTCAGGCTGATGTGGCCACTTAGCACAAGGAGGTGCTTGGTCAGATGTCTAAGGAGAAAGGTCCGCAGGGGGGTGGGAAGGACCTCAGGTCAGTTTGGAGCAGACTGCTTTGTATTTAGAATTAAACTCTTTCTGAGTCCTGGCAAGCCCACATATCAGAACCCATTACCAAGCGACTCAAAGCTGGAAATACGTGGAAAACTATAGCAGCTTTGCTTAAGGTGATACAGTAAGATCAGTGGGGCAGTAGATAAGGAAGAAGACTAATTATTGTCACAGACCAATCTGAACCACCGTGTTAAACAACCCCAGGCCACACAGATTTGGTGCAATACTGTCAGGTGGAGAGGAACATGTCCAAAACAGGGCTCCTCGGCCTGCAGCCCCAGGTTCAAATTCCAGGTGTGTGCATCCCTGCCAGAGGAACAGGGGCATGGCTCTCACTTGCAGACCCTATTTTACAGAGGACAGTCCTGAGCCTGGGGGCAGGAGTCTCCTTCACCCCAGGGCTGAGGAGCCAGAGAAGCCTGGAGGAGAAACGTGCTCCCCAGCTCCATTTCCTCCCCTCCTCCCTGCTCCAGCACTCACTGTCTCCCGCCCCACTCCCACTGCAGGCACCCTGGGACTCAGCAAAAGGGATGTGAAAAAAGGCTGTGTGCAGGAGCACTGGTACTCCCGCTGCTTTCCTCTGTCCTCTGCCAGACCAACCCTACTGTGCTAGGTCTCCTCCTCGCTTGTTCCTGGTATGACCCTCCCCAAAATCTCAATCGATCAGAGATTTGGGCGTCACTACAAATAATCAACTACTCCTCAGGGCAGGGCACAGGGGAAAATGCCTTTAAAGGGAGTGTTGGGATTATACAAAGGGAGAGAGCCTTGCCCTCAGGGTGCAGGGATGCTCCGGCTGGACAGCTGTGGGAGCCTTGTCCGGCTGTGGAGGCAATGAATGTGGTCCTTTATGGCCACTGGGAGAGCAGAAAACCGTGTATGTGGCCAGAGTCCTGCAAAAATATCTGCGATGCTGCAGCAGATGACAACTGGAATCTGCTGTCACTCAGGGCGTCAGCAGGTTACCTCTGGGGCCGGGAAGAGGCTTTTGTCACCCTACAGGACAAGTGGCCTGCTGTGTCCTGAGGTCTTCTTTTGGCTTGGTGTTCCCCAACTCTGAAGCTCAGAGACTGATCCCAACTGGAGAAGAGCAACCATGGAGGGGAGCTCTGCAATGGCACAAAGAAACCTTTTCCTTTGCTTGGCCAGAATCTCCTCCTTACGTTCTTAACATCAAACTCAGGACCAGACAGATTCAGGGCAGGGAAGAAGTTTCTATATCAGAAGTCCTAAAGATTTTTTTCCCCTTTGGGCTGTTCTCTGAAGTGAAGACCAGACATCTCCTAGAATTGCTTGAGCGTACTTCACCTAACTTGTTTACTGTCGTTGCAAAGACCTCAGACAGGGATGCCACTTCCAGTCCTTTCTGTTCTCTGCCTGTAGCACACAATATATTAGTCTCCAGAGGACTGATTTTTTTTTAAACTCTAACCCAATTATATAATACAGACAACAGGGTGAAATTTAACAATCTGCAGTAGACACAATCTTACGGTCTCTCCTGGCTTTAAACTCCAGGAAGCTGCAGGGTAGTTAATTTTTGTTTTTAAACAAGGAATGAGTAATGATAAAGATGGATAAATGAACAAGCAAAGCACACAGGAGACAATAAATAAATGGCATGTTGAGCATGCCAGGCAGTTACTAGTATTTCTGCCTCGATTCTGTAGTGAAAAAGAAGGTCTAGAGGTCTGAGTCACTCATCCCACGCAGGGCACTGCACTTAATATGTGCTCCTGGCTTTTGAATTGCCATACAGCAGCTCTAAATGGGGACACTTAGTGGCTTCATATTTCTGTTTCACAATACCTGCTAATGCACTTTATTTTTTGAGTGTCACTTTGAACATCCTTTAAACAATGCCCTGAAATGCAAAAATCACAGGCAAAAATATCTTATTCTGTCTGCTGCTTCTTCCCTGCTGTCCTTCTGATAATCTTTTCAGCAAGGGAGAATCAAGGAGCAACATCACTGAAGGCAGAGCCATCAGTTTGTGCTCACCAGTGTTGTGACTGACATGACAGGGCTGCCTCACGCTCTCCCACAGGTAAGGTCATTCCTTGCAAGTTAATGTAACTTTATAAAGTATTGGGAGTCTTACCAGGCACTTTACAAGGATTTGACTTTTTCTCCAAGTCTCTGTCTTCATTTCTGGATTCAGGAGAGTGAGTAGCTTTGTCCTGCTTCTCCTTGTTTGTAGTAGTATTTGGAACGGTTACGTTTTGCAAGGCGGGCTTTTTAGGCAACGGAGGTTTGCTACTAAGCTGTTCAGAGGACTTCGCTTTGGGTTTGATCTTTTCATTTAAAGAATCACCGATATTTGTATCGGCTGTTTTTTTGATCTGTGCCTTATCACCTTTTAGAAAGGAAGTCAATCCCTCGTTTTCTAAATTAAACTCTGCACTGTATCTTTTAATCCCTTTTGATTCTGGTGACGAGTTGTCTCTATATTTCAAGGACAGTGAGGTGTACCTAAGTTTCACTTGAAAAGGACTTTTATCTTCACAGCTTGGCTGATTCTGAGATACCACCAAAGAATCTCTTGGCACCGGCACCGCATCGACAGCCGGAGAAATGCAGCCAGCCAAAATATCTGTAGGTTGGCCTGTGTTCTCAGAGTCGGACTCTGGCAGCAAAGCCTGCTTTTTGTTGCTACTTTTTTCCTCTTCCAGATCTGATGCCTTCTGCAAGTCTTCTTTCCACTTCTCATTTCTTGAGCAGACCTTTGCTTTGGACAGGAAGAATCCGGTACTTAATGGGCTTTCCAACTCTGATCTTTCTGGGAAGTGTAGGCTTCTGGTCCTTGGTCTCTCCCGTGCAGAGGAGACAGAAAACTTTCTCAAGACATTGAGTTCATTGGCTGGTTTTTCAGCTTTCTTCCCCAAAAGTTCCTCCTTGTGGACCAGTGACTGACTGTTCTCCTTACCAGAAGCAGCTGTCTCTTGTGCAGTCTTTGTTTTCTCTAGAGAGCAGGAAGCAGATGATCCCATCTGCGCTGAGGAAGCAGGATGTGAAACATGGAACAAGTCTGTGGGCTGGAAAGAACCTATGGAAAATTGCTTGCTGGACTCTGACAATACAGCAACCTCTTTCTTTGCCTCTTTATTACAGGGCATTTCCACAGGTATCTGATCATCCTGCTGTATATTTTCTTTTGACCCTTCCAAGCAAACAGTACTATTCTTACTAATTGAAATATCTTCTTCAGATGGTATTTTATTTACTGAAAACACAGTAGGAAGCTCCTTATTGTCTTGATTTAAAATATTGATTGACACATCTCTCACATCCCCAGACAACAGAACCAGTGTTTCTGAGGAATCTTCTTGCTTTTGTACTTCTCTGTCTGGACTGGAGTAGGAAGAAGTTGCGGAGTCTTTGCCTTCTAACAGCAATGAGGACTCAGACTTCACACACGTTGTTTCCAGTGTTGGTTGGCAGCCCTCTGGTTTATTCTCTGGTAGCAGGGCTTCCTGTTCAACAGCAGACTCAGAAGTAGGCTGAGTCATCGCTCCTCTCAAAGCAGGGGGAAGGTCCTCAGGCATTCTGGGCTTTGGCCAGGAAGCTACATCCTGTGCTGCAGCTGTGCTGCATGGCAGTTCTTGATTGCTGGGTTTGAATACAGCATCTGGCAAGTCTGCCTGCATCTCCTTTTCATCGTGCTCTTCTTCTTCTGGGGTACAGCTCAAATCAGTCAGAGATTCAGACTGGGTCCTCTGCAAAAAAGAAATTCAGAAAGCTCCATCACCATGTACAAGTTTACTTTTTTCTTATTCATCATTGCAGTTACAACCAAGATCTTAGAGAGGAAGGCAATACTTGCCTCCAATGCTGAGCTCGCTGTTTTCTTAACCTACATACTGGATGCTTTTTTATCTAAGTAGATCCTGGAATAACGTATTTAACCAATACAAAAGCAATCAGCAACACTTCCTTCTGCACAACTAGTGCTTTCATGCCTTTGTAGATGGGAAGTTCATCAAAACAATGGCCATTGGACTGTCCTTGGCACTTGATTCCCCAGAGCATACTGGATATGTTGTGTTGCTCTTGGGCAAAAAGCAGCACTTGAAAGAGAAAAATCTGTCCCTTTGTATTTTGCTAGTGCATACTAGCATTAAAAAGAAAACAACCCATTCTTGCATGACTGAAGAGGGAAGGGTACATAGAAGGAAGAGCAAAAACCTAACAAGTCCAGCCGGTTATGACACTGAGCTGCCAGCTCAGCTGAGTATCTACCCTGACATGGCAAGTCTAATCCCACTGCCATACAGCCTTACAGCCTTGCCTCCTTTGTATAAAAGTCTTCTTTTTCTTTCAAGAGTTAGACTATTTGATAAAAGTTTATAAATGCATATGTAGTTATCTGTGAGGTCTTGTGATTAAGCTTCAGGTAAGGACTGGCTAAATAGACAAGATTATTTGAAAGCACATTATTAAGCTGCTGAATATGCCTTTTCATATGGTGTCTGTATTAGCTCACTGATTCACTGTAGTTTGTTGGGTAAATATATATTTTGGATGTAGGCCCTAATTCTAAGAACACAAAACTTGCACTCTGAAGATACTTTTAGGGTTCTTCCAACTTCTTGTTTTGCAAGTGCAATTGCAAAGACAGCTGCAATGCCACCTGCATTCACAATCTATATACACAGGAACATAAAAGCAGAAGCAAGGTGCACAGGCAGAGTCAGGCAGGAAAATATTAAAAATTGTATTATTGAAAGATGTGAACATTCTCCATGGAAAACCAGGAGGGCTCAGTCACCTGGCAGTTTATAGGCAGACTGGACAAAGCAATTGTATTTCGGTAACAATGTTACAATGGAAGAGGTGGTTTGACCAGTGAGTTATTGCTTTACATGCTTTTCTAAATAACTGGCCTCATCATTGTGTTGCTCCCAGCGGTGCTCTACCGAGCCCAAAGATCACTCACAGATTTTGGAAAATACAGAATATCAGCTAAGTAATATTTAGAGACAGAGGGAATAATATTCCTGGTGTTAAGCAAGCCACTTTAATGGCTTTAATGTATTTAAAACATTGAAAGAAACCACAAACAATAAAGTGCAAATACTGTAGTAAGAGCTGCAAACTTTAGTTCTAAAAAGAGAAGAGAAAGAGGAAAAATTAAGCTATGCCCTTCATAAGATATGACAAAGAATCAGATAAATGGTCTTTTAAAAGGATGGTTTAAAAAAATTTTTTTAATAGTATACACTTTTCAATAGTTTTTTTTAATAGTATACACCTTTCTTTTTTTCCTGTGGAGAATTATTTTAAGTCTCTGGAGTGCACATAAAGGGTTTACAAGTTTTGGGACAGGGAGAGGGCTGAATTCAGAACAGTCCTAATGTACAGAATTTGACTCCAATTAATAGTTCACAACTTATTCTTTCTGTACTTTTTGAAAATATAAGATCAATTATATTTGGAAAGTTAAAACAGCGCCTCCATCAATACTCTTGAGAAGACTCAAGATTTTACAGGATCTTTCAGGTTAGGAAAAGTACACAAGTTGATCATAACACTTTCCAAAAAAATTTTTTTAAGTAAGAAATGAAGCAGTCAGCCCCAACTTCTGCATCACAGACAAGATACTAAATTGTACTGCACGGTAAATTTAAAAAGAAATTGTTACATAAACTGCTGCATCAAGAGTTAACAAGTAATCTCATAATATTTAATCTGTTCCTATTGTCTACTCCAGATACGTAGCCTCACCAAACAACAGCTATTAAAACCCAATGAAATATCCATGCCGCAATCTGACTTTTCTTATCATATCTGAGTTTGAAATACAAAGTCCAGTAAGGACTTCCTGGTTTTGTGGCAAAGGTGACACTGTTTATTTTCACAAGTACCTGAGAAAATCTTCTCATTTTACTGGATCTCTGGTTCCGGGGTTTTATGAGAAGCTTGTGTTTAGCAGCAGAATTATCCAAGCAAGAGGAAAGCTCAGGTGGAGCGTCAAAATTGGCTGCAGGCGAGATGGTACTGTCAGATATCTGGGGAGCTCCAGTTTTAGCACTTCCATGCCTAGAGAACAGCTGACCGTCTGTAGAGCAAGATCTAGAAGAAGGACCCAATGTAACCTGAAAAAAATAAATCCCCAAATAGAGAATCTAACAAAGAAACAAAGACATGAAAATAACAATTCTACAAATAGGAGGCCATGTTTATTGGCATTTTAAGGTTGCCTCTTTTTCTTTTTGACATCTCTTTAAAATACATTGCATTTCCTAATGTTGCACGTGGAGTACTGGTGTTAGCAATTCTGCATTTTTAGCTGCTTGAATATCATGCTATACTGCCCAGAGGGAAGGACCAAGTCACATTTAACTAGAAGATCTAAAGCACACAAATACATGGCCAGCATGTTTTAGAAGACAGATTTATGAAGAGTACTCAGTTACAGAACCTACAGGGCCAGTTTCCTTTCTGAGTCTGTCCTCCAAGCATCTTTGTCTAGGTTCCTACCCACAGTTATGCTGGGCTGGAGCATTTCTAGCTTCCTGTACGTCATCAGGTCCCTCCAACTCTACAACACCCTCCTAAAGACAAAAGAATCAAACATCAGTGGTACTGACATTTAAGTCAGCTTGTGTTTTCTCCTCATGTATTTATACCTGCAAAATAACTAGGGAGTTTACCTGAAATGTAAAATTTCATTTGTGGACTATTCTGGGAAAGGAAGTGATGGACAGTTCCTACTAGAGGCCAATAACCTATCCAGAAACAACTCCTGAATGCTCCAAGGGGTGCAGTACTTCCACAAAGCTGGAATCCAGCTTGCCTGTGCGCTTCACCAAAAACTACCCTAGCCCCAGGGCTGATGCAAAAAGAAGACTGAAAAAATAATGAAAAATGACTCTAAAAAGGGTTCTTCCTTTCTCTCAGATTCAGTTTTTGCAAATAGGCAAAACGGTATTTCCAAACTATCTGTCATGGCATTAACATGACCTCTGACAACTCATGACAGTACTCCCTTTGTAGGCTTGAAATTCCAGTTCATTTCATTAGAGGAGCTTTCATCCTTTGTCATGCTTTCCTCTGCGGGCTTTCTTCTTCTTTCTTCTTTTCTTCTTCTTTCTTCTTTCCTTCTTCTTTCTTCTTTCTCTGGAATTGGTATTTTACTGAGGGGGGTGGATGGGAGAAGGGGAGAGCAGGATAGTGTTCGTTGTATTTAGGGCAGGAAAAAGCATCAGCATTTTCTGCAAGTAGAATTCTGCATTATGTACTGCAGCCAAAAGATACTCTGTAGTGTAGTGAGGGCCTGCTACAGCTTCCTCAATGGCCAGGGAAAAACTCCCATTGATTTTAGCGGAGGCTGGATCCACAGCTTCCAATCATGCTTTCTATTTAAGAAAAAAAGGTAGCTCAGCCATGCTGAACAATGGATGCTCTCATTAATTTTCACTCCACAATATCTGCAGTCTAGTACTCAAACATGACTAATGTACAACAAACAATACGTGGCTGCATTATACATTAGTACCTAACAGTGAATACATTGACATTTCAGCTCCATGATAAAGACACAGCACATGTTCTCTTTCAAGGCACGTCATTATTTGCCTGCCTTTCTTCTGGCTTCTGCTTTTCCTCGAGAACTTTGCATGTCTTCTTGTTGGCAGTGCTTAGTGTTGGCCATTACGCTGGAAAATCAAGAATCTGGTTTGTTACTTAAATTTCAGCAGCCTGAGTGAATGCCAGCTCTGGGCTTGCTGCAGAAGTTGCCTGTCCCACGAAGTCTGGCTCTGGTGAAGCCTGCTGGAGGAAGGGATGGCTGGCAGACCCCTTTCTCCAAATCTCATGTGCATGTGGCTCAGCTGTCCTTCAGCTGGTCGTGCTGGGTGGCACAAGGTGGGGGGCCATGAGGGAGCCCCATCCCCAAAGCCCGTATGGGACAGTCGCAATCCCTTTCTCCCTTCTTTGATCCAGGAAAGCTTCCAAGACGCAGCAAGGTGTCACCGCTGCCCAAAACCTGAGGGTTGCATTGTGCAAAACTCCTCAGCCCTGCGAGCTGGTCGCCTCTGACTTCTAGAAGCAGGGCTAATCTCTCCGAAATGCCAGGTAGTAGACCCTGCGGTTTGGGAGGAAAGCCTTCAGACGGGGCTACTTTCTGGCTACGCTCTGAAACTGGACTGGGATGAAGAGAGCTCTGAGCTAAATGATGGGGCATGTGGAAAAAGCTGAGCAACCCCGTAGTCACCACCACATCTCAGGAGTCAGCGAGTGAGTCAGAGAGTGATGTTAATGGAACAACAGGGAGACATAAATCCTCCTTTAGCAAACATGCATCTGGACTGGACAAATTTACAGTGAGTCTATACCAGTTTTCAAGAAATACCTTCTTCACATGTTCTGTTGTTTTTCTTTAAAAATATTAAAATTTCACTGCATATAAGCAGTTTTTCAAACAGCTTCATGTGGAATCTAACAAGTGTGGCCAGAAATCTTTGCTAAGCCCTGCTGCAGCTGGCCTTGAAATACATTTTGCATAATTACCAATGAATAGTCAACTCAGGACTAGCTTCTCTATTTCCTTTCTGCAATTCCCCTCCACCCCTCCTCCTATTTCTAGAAAACGCTTTTCCTTTTACCCCCTGTGTTGTTTCCACCATGACTCCAGCTGCGGACAACTAAAAGGGACTCTTCAGAGCCTTTCAAAACCGCTCTTTAATCAGCCAGAACGGCTGGCTGTTGATTGAAGAAAGCCATCTATTTGCCTGTACTCAAGTCCTGAAAACATCACTTCAGCAAAATTCACAGCCAGAATCCGACTGAAGGCTGAACCTCAGACTCCTAAGCAGCAATGTCAGCCACTATCATCAGGCAAACACTTTCTATATCAGTGCAAGGTAACCTTGTACTTAAAGCAAGGGTCTGGGCAGATTTCAGAGGATCTAGATTTTGTTCACAGCTCCTCAGCAAGCATCCTCCCTTATCCTGTGCATGTAACCCAAGCAGCCTTTACTGCAATTTCCCGTCTTTAAAAAAAGGGATACTGTTTCAGTGTCTAAATCTGGTTGGTCGTGCTTGGAGATTAAATCATGTCTGTAAAGTTTACTAAAGGATATGAGCTATTCTAGAGGGCTTTATTATTATCAACGGGAGATTACTTGGTGTTAGAATTATGTTGATAAATAACCATAACTTTTATGTTAGATGGACAGGCATTAAAAAAGCACAGCAAACAGACAGGCATGCAATTACATACATACAAGGTTGGTTTTTGTAGCAGATGGGCAACAAAATAATATTTATGTCTTACATTTCTTTAAAAAACTACTATGCGTAATTGCTTGGCCCTTAATACATTTGGCAGAAGTTACCTGTTCTTCTTCTTCACTGCCTGTTCCAGTTAAACTCAAAGAGCTAAGGTGCTTGTGAGAGTCAGAGAACTGTGGGATGGAATGAGGAAGAGATTCAGTAAAAGATGACAAACGAGGTGGATATACTCGCAGAAACCATCTACACAAAGTGCACACAGATACTGACAATGTAAGTTGTTTTTCTCTACAGTCTTAAGGATTAGCAAGGACATTGCAAACATAAAGCGTAAGACATGCAGATAAAGAATGAAATAATGTATAACAAAACTATCATTTAAAAAGAAAAAAACAGTTTCAAATTCTTTTATGTTTCTTTTTCCGATGACAGCCTAGAAAAACATTAAAGAAGAGAGCTCTCTTATCAGCACATTCAAGGGGGAATACACATTTTTCAGCCTTTTTTTTATGCCTGGCAGCTCTCTGTAGTCCCTAAAAAACCCCCAGCATTCCCATGCATGCACACAAACACATCCTCTCCTTCCTAGCTCTGCATTTTCTGGCATGATATTTATATTTTAACAGGAACAGAGATTGTAAGTAGCTGTTTACACAGAGAGATAGCATTTTCCCATTTTGAGTAAGGTATTTCTGAATTGTTCAGAGATAAAGTAGTAATACATATAGCAAACCAAATAATTTATTCTGCCTTCCACACATAGGTAAAACAAGTCATTAAACACTGATTTTTGTCAACACTAGAACTACTCACTCTTGTGGCTGAATTTAGGTTTTCATGGAGCAAAGACATTTCTGGAGGGCTCCTGGGTAATCCATCATCTTCAGAACTGGTCCCAGCATCCTCTGTTCGCTTTGCATGAAGTCCAAATGGAGGCGGAGGTCCCAATTTCATGGTAGGCTGGAGTTTCAGCTTCAGCGTGGAATAAAATACATCAGCATGTGATAGTGATGGAGGTTTCCCCAGTACATTTTTTAGCTCAGGTCAATGAGTTACCTTTATTTTAACTTCACAATTGAATGATCCAGAGCACAGGACATCTCACTTTAGACGTTCTCTTAGGGAGCCAAACAACCTATCCATTTCTCAACTATCATTTAAGTATAACCAAGATACGATACTGCTGTCTAATCAACAAATGCGACATTTAATGTAAGCTGCAGACAGATATTACTGACTAATCAAATGTTCAACCTCAAATATTATCCCAAAAAATCAAGCCTGGAAAGACATTCCACCTCTTGCATTTGAAAAAATTATGTTGTGTAAATTACCTGTAAAGCTCTAATCCGATCAGAAACGTTTTCTTGAGAAAGCACTCTTACTGGCTTTGCAGGCTCTTGCCCAGTCTCAGGGATGAAAATGCTATCATGTGACAAAGCTCTGCTTCCCATAATGCCTTTATGTGTCCTAGAATAATATAACAAATGAGTGAAAACATACAGACTTTTTTGCCAGTCCTCTTACTCTTAACTCAGGTAGTCTGTTGAACATGGAGTGGGAGATAGGTGTGCGCAGCATACATCACACACGAGATTCCAGACTTCTCCATGAACACAATACAGTCATTCAGGCTAATCTAGGTAACACCTTTAAAAAACAAACAAAAATTTGCAAATGTTGTTATGTGTCACGTTAACAAACTCAATCAAGTTTAAAGACAGTTTAACCCCAGCAACTGAGTTACATCTTATGGAAAAGCTACTGGCCCTTGGCTGGAAGCCAGCAGCTGGGTGGCATGACAGTGCCACAAGCAAGCCCAGGTGCAAAATGAAGGGAGCTCACATAAACCACCCTGTACCTGAGATGGACTAACCTCTTGCTAATGTAAGAACATGCTTGCAAATGACTGACCATTACCATAGGAAGAATAAGCACCTTTTACTATTTAAGCGTGGTACAGCATTTAATGTGTCTCTGCCATACAGATCATTAACAAAAGTATTTCAGGCAATATAGCTCTCACGTAGAATCATTTGCATAAATCCTTACAAGATGCTTACAAGGTCCTGTACGCTGTATCAAGATCCCTGGGATTTTCTCTTACAAGCCTGGGGGACACATTTTTTCATGGACACTCTTTGTGGGCTAGTGAGAGGAAGCAGGAGATGCTTTGTGGGTAGCTTCTGTCATATTCAGTTTCCGACTTTTGATGCATGCGGTATGTAACTTCTTTTGAAAATGTTACATATGGGGCATGAACACCTTGTTTCCTCATGGGAACGGTACAGGAGACCCATGGACAGACAGCTGGCTGCTAGGAGGTCTCTTGTGCTCATTTTCCTTAGCTTAGCTCATAGCCTAACTGAGCAGGGATTAGAAATGCGTGCACATGGCATTTCTTCTAAGACTCTCTTCTTTTAATTTTTTTTTAAATAAGACAGCTATGAAATGGCAAACCAGAGTACAGAATACAGAACTGTTTGGATTCATGTAACTATCAAGTCAATTGAGCAGACATTCTAGAGAAAAAAAAAAGAAAAAAAGGAGAACTGTGTATTTTTGGACCTTGGATACTGTCATAGGGACATTCAGGAACATAAACAAACATGGCAGAAAATAACATTTTCCTTGTAATGGCTGCTATAAATATGTTTGATAAAACAATAGCAGGAAAAAGTTGATCTGTATTCCTGCTGCAGAAGGAAGGAAAGCCTGCTGCTTCTGCTTATTGTGTTAGAGACATTAGAAGAACAATTTAAGTGAAAATGTGATCTCTGCAATGCATCCAAGGTCAGACAGATCTATAGCAATTTGCAAAGTAAGTGCCAGTCAGGGCTGCGATGGCTGCTCAACACACTGACATTTTACAAAGACTGCAACGGCAGCCAGATAAGCAGAGTTGTTGCATGTGCACGCTTATCCCAGCATGCTACCTTTGCTTTCTCTTTCTAGCAGACGCATACCTCCCGGATGCGTAGTGGAGGTACCCTAGATGTCTCCTCAGATTATGAGCACTCAAATTAATTTTCCTTCCTTTCAAGGAATTTCCTGGTCTTTTTCTGTCTAAAAAAATATTAAGAAACAATAATGTAACAACCCTGTAAGTAACGGCACAGGAACATGGCCAAATCAGCCAAAGATTGCACCCACTCGGACACGACCTTGTTAAGTCATGCACAAGGGAAAGAAAATCTGACCATCCATGTCTTAAAAATGTGCCATTGAACACCAATGCTATAGCCCACTGTTAGACCTGGTGCTGCCAGCCCAGAACTCCTGGGGCTTCAAGCTGGACTAATATTACTGTTGCCAATGCCACAGAAGACAAAAAAATAAATTGTTGATAATTTCTGTTGGTTGTTTGGCGCTGCCTGGTGGCCGTGTTGTATAATGTCGTTTTAAATGGCCGGGATGGTTTGCCTTTTCCGTCCCTGGGGACAGCAGTCCCTGGGCACAGCAGCATCTCTCGCTTGAGGACCAGGAGGCTTGTTCTGAGAGGCACAACATCCACCAATGCAAGGACTTGCTTTTTAGGCAGCCAAGGGGCTCTTCAGTCCATCTCTCCATCCAGGAACACATTTGAACTTTAGACTGGGTTTCTCATGGTTACCTTTCAGTAGCAGGTAACATTTCTGGCAATTCCTGAACGAAGACAGGATTTTCAGAGGCAGACAGATACACAGGCTGGGATTCATCTGGTCTAACTTCAGACGTTAAACCACAGGTATCTACATAGGAGCTGGTCACCCTTGGCTCCCATTTACATTCAGTGGGGAGAAACAGGCACTTCTAGAGCCTGGTTCATCTGAACAACTTCAGACATCTACACAAGAATGATACAAGCTTTCCTAGTAATGTTGACTTCTCTCTGCTGATTATAAAAGGCAGCTGGTGACTAACTCAGATGCAGACCTTTGTCCTTTGGTCAGATGAATCCCATGTATACAGAGGAAATAAAGGCTTCAGAGCCTCTGGTTCCTGCTGATTTCAGTTGCAGTCATCCCCTTATCCCTTCCTTGCTTTCAAAACCTGGTGTAAATAGTTAGGCAACTAAATTTCTTGAACAATCCTTAGGAGTGACATCTTAGGAGCATAAGACAATCCTGGTAAGATATAAGCTGAGTACCTAATTCATTTTTGGAGATGGGAATTACATTCTTCTGAAACGATAAACCAAGGCTTATTTACAATTAAATGAAAGCTTTTTTAGTTATTATTTCTTGCTGCACCCCATCCAATTCCCTTGCAATCTGTCTTGCATCAGCCATTTTAATTTGTACTCTCCTGAAAAATGCAACTGTTGGAGAATGCAGCATTCTGAACAAGAGGAGGAGGCAATTTTGAGGTGTCTTTAATCTACAAACATTGTAGCAGTTCTGTATTTGTTTACCAGCCAGAGTCCAAAGACTTACTCAAGTTCATCTTCAGAATCATAATTAACGTGCATGTCATGAGAGGCCGCGACATCACTTGTTGACTGGAATAACTTCAGACTGCTGCTCCCAGCAGACAACGTCTCTTTCCTTTTCTTTTTACCAAAAAACTTTTTGAAAGATTTGAACTTTGATTTTTTCTTTCCTAAGTGAAGAAACATAAAGAAGATGCAACCAGCAGCACGTGCAAGTTTTTGGAACAATAACAATTCCTTTATAATTTCTGCATAAGTGGATTTTTTCCCGGGGAAGGGCAACACAGTCCACTCTTGCATTAATGTCTTTCAAGATGATACTGATAGGATGAAATTACTATTATCTTGGAGAATGGATTGCTATGTTTATGACACATAAGAAATAACCTATGGTGTAGAATCTTTCCTAATAGAGTTTCTACTTGCCTCTTGAGATAATTAGACTGTGAAGAAAAACTTTGGTATTAACAGCCTAGGATACAGAGAAGAAATTACAACTTGGAAACCCACCGCCTTTGTTCAGCAAGCTAAATAGCGATGATAAGGACAATGTTACCAAAACCAATTTAAATGTACAAAAGGCTTACACAGGTGGAATGTGCAGTGTTGGGAGGCTAATGCTTTTAAAATGTCAGTTTTATAATACATCCCAGAATATTCTGAATGCTAATTACGAGACTCAATGGATCACAAAGTATTACACTAGAAATCAAGCAATAATCTTGAAAAGCAATGCTAGTCTGCTCAGTGAGGAAAGACCTGAATTAGGATCAGTTGCAAGCTCTGTGAAGGAAACTACTTAAAATGAAAGCAGCGTTGTGCACAAGACAGCCCAACAACTTGTGCCTGTCCCATATAAGCTGGCATGACAGCACTGCGAGGCATCCCTGTCAGCATTTCACTTACCGTTGGATCTTGTTGGGTAAAAAAGTTAACTTGGTCACAAGATGCTACAAAAATCTTATTTCAAGCCTCTGAAAATGTCAAAAATATAACAGCTCGTGGAGACAGGAGGAGAGAAAGGGAGAATGCATTCTCTAAACAGATTCATTTCTATGATAGAGCTAAGGCATTGAAGCTCAAGAAGTCACAGCACTTTTCATTCACTGGAGAAGGGAGCAATTCTACCTGAACTGTCCTCTCCATCTCCTTCAGTCTCTCGCATCTTAGGGTCCATTATCCTTGAAGAACTCATGTGACAGTCACTAAAGGAGGTAGAAAAAGTGTCAGTCAACAAAATAACAGTACTTCACTACATATGTGCAATACATACATAGAGGCAAGTTACTAATATATAAAAATATAAAATAATACATTATATTTATGCTTCTATATATAAATACATAGACAATATATGTCTCAATATATGTATTGTGTCTATATATAAATATACATAAAATATAAAAATATCCCATAGGATGAAGCTTATTAGGCTAAGGTATAATAAATTCCATAGAATATTTCCACTTCCATAAGAAATAGTACATTATGGTTCAATTAACCAACTAGCCTCTCCTGACTGAAAACTGAGTTTGATGAGATTTTCAAATGCTTCTAAAAGCATGCGTCAGAGGAGGTGGGCTTCTTTGACTCTCCCCCTCTGCACCTATTCAGGAGCAGACAAAATGTCTTTGAGATAATTACAGCATTTTGGTAACATGTACAAGTAACGCTAGTAAAGAACTGCATGTATTTTTCCTTTATTTATATCCAATTTGAAGTATTCTACAGATTCTAGTTTTTCTTCTTTTTTAAGTAACTTGTGAAAAGGTAACAACTCTTTTTATTCCTTTGTTCATACAGACAACAGAAAAATATAAGTAAAAATAAAACAATTTATTTTCTTCTTTTCTTCTCTCTTCTTTGCTTTTTGGAAGCAAAATATCACTTTGCTTATTAAGGTTGCTAAATTAAAAAATATTTCCAAAATTGTACATGTCCCAAGCCTGAGGACAGAATATCTGTAATTTAAAAAGCCCTTCCAGAGCAGTAGTCTGTTTGTGCTCTCTTTTCTTCATCTGGAGAGCCATAATTTCATGGTCAAGGCAGAATAAAGTCATGGATGCCATTGACTGGATGGTGAATTAAATGCTGCAGAGTAACTCTTTGGGCTGTAATGGTGACAGATGCTCACGCTACAACCTGGATGGGAGGGTGAGTACACTGTGACTATTTTGATCCCCTGAAGTACCAGCAGACTTAAGTAATGAGGCTCGTAAATTCAAAGAGTTAGCGAAATGGAAATGAAACATTTATTACTCAAGTTTAGAACATGACGCGTCGCCTGAACCATCAGCAAGTGCTTGAGCCAGGCCGTGACGAACAGCTGCATGACAGCCGCAGCAAAGGCACCTCTGCTGCCCAGTGGCTCTGGGGCTCCCTCGCCAGCCGGACCCGCACGCTGGTTGTAAAACACTCCCTGCCACCACCCATCGGGAAACCAAATTAGAGTTAAACACAAACACGAGGGTGAGCAACTTTTGGTCAAGGCCATCTGCCTTACGTAAGGAGAATCAGTAAGGAACCAGCCCTAGAAAAGAACAGAAGTGGATGATACATATATTTTTAAAGTAAATGGCTGCTGGGAGGTGACAGATAAATACGTATTGTGGGCTGTGGCGTATCTAGTCAATTATTAAACAGGCTCGAGGTGTCTCAGATTCATGCTGTCATGTTGCAGTAGCAATGGCAGGAGTGCAAATCAATACCTTTAAAGCCTCAGCTGTTATATGCATGCTCTGTAGCATCTATAAGCTACACGCATCCAGAGGTGGGATCCTACAGTCTCTATACAAATTGTGGATGCCATAACTCAGATCCCCAGCTGTGGCCCACTGGCATAGCTCCGCTGCATCCAGCTGCACTCAGGTGAGGGAGTATCTTTTTATCCAAATGTTTATATGCCATACTTCACTAGTTCTGAATAGCAAAGCCACCGGGGGATAGATAGCCACATAATGGCAATGTTAGTTTGAAACATGCAGGCAAGTATAAACACATTCCCTCTGGCAAAATTCAAGCAGATAATACATTATATTTCTGACAAACCAGAAATGTGTTGCTGTCCCATCCCAAACCTTAGCAGCCAATTTTCTAGAGAATAAAAACGATTAAAAAAAAGTTAGCTCCACCATAATGTCAGAGAAGATTTGTGTGACTAATTTGTGACATTTGAGGTCACGAAGAGTGTTTCCACTGGGTGTGCCAAACATTTGGGGACAGTAATACGTGACCAGGGGTGCAGCATACATCTCCTCACTTGAGGGAAACAGAAGGACACCAAACCCTGATGACCTCTCTCCTTGCCAGCCGTGTGCCTTGAAGCAACGTCCTCACTCCCCTTCTGACCTCACACGGCCATTCTTCAGGTCTGCCATGTTTTTGCTGTTTTCTAAGGTTATTTTAAGAATTAGTGTGTCTTTCCAAAAAGTGCCCAAGACCTTGGGAAGGCAGCCCACCACTGCTGTGCTTTTGGGATATGTCTTGCAAGGGCGCTGCATGAGGCACAGGGCTGGAGTGCTGGCTTGTGAGAAGGAGCCAGGTCCTTGGCCAGCGTTGTGCGATTTGGTATACTACTTATATAGAACTTGTTTAGCATAACTTGCTTAGCATTAGTAGCTAAATTTGCTGAAGCCTTAGGCCACAAGCTGTGAACTTGCACCTAGATATGCTGAACTTTTACCTAGTCAAGTAAAAGAAGGCCCCAGAGCCAGTTCAAGCCAGAAGGAAACTACATTCATTAACAGAAGATGTGACCTTAGAGATAAGAAAAGGAATGGCCCGCATAGAGACAATGAAAGAACCCAATGAAGAATGGGAAGACCCCAGACCCTAATATTACTACTGGTCCAAACTGTCGCATGAGGGGTGGGGAATTTAGATTGTAAGGATATAATCGCCCAGGGATTTCTTTGTTCGCGGTCCCTCTTCG
Organism: Gymnogyps californianus; assembly: GCF_018139145.2. NCBI lineage: Eukaryota > Metazoa > Chordata > Aves > Accipitriformes > Cathartidae > Gymnogyps > Gymnogyps californianus. The sequence continues at coordinate 72,335,923 of NC_059471.1, read as the reverse complement.
GAGGCACCCGGCTCGAGCTGTAGCACTATTAATAAAAAGTACTTTTACAGAGGAATCGCTTTTGGCTTATCAATTCAGCAGCAACCTATAGCCGAACCCTGTTATGGTGGCTGGCCTGTGTAATTTCCATAACACCAGGTCCCACCACTGCTGCTGGACTCGTCCCTGGATGGCTCCCCAGTGTCGCCTAGGGGAAGAGCTGGCTGCTTTGCTGTGGGAGAGCTGCCGAAGAGATCAAGGCAGTGTGCAGCGAGGAAGGTCGTTCTGGTAAGATGACTTTGGAGTGAAGGAGAAAGCGACCTGAGGTGCAGGTCAGAAGCACCCAGGGTGGAGGAGACACTGGGCGCAAGTACCAGTGGCCTCTGCCTCCTGCGCAGGAGCCCAGAGACTCCGATGTCCCCAGCAGGGACATGGTTATTTTAAATTACGCTAAATAAATCCTAGAAGTTTGGGTCAGATGTGCAATACTGGTTTTGCAGTTGGGGGACTGTAAGGCTTTTATAAAAACTGCATCTCAACTCGTCGTGCAATTACAAGGACTGGGGAACTGTGTGGACTGTTCACTGCTCAGAGCTTGCGAGTGGATGTACCTCAGGTTTTCAGTTCAAAAGGCAAGTTTCCAGCCTGAGCCCAGGTTTTGATGTGATTCTCCCAGGCCGGCGCTGGCTGACGCACAGGAGGAGGAGGAGGAGGCGGCGGCAGCCCTTGCCACAGTCACTATGTTGTGCAAACACATGCTGTGACAAGGACCACAAGGTGCGGCCGCCTGCCCAGCGCCAACGGTGCGGGAGGAGTTTTATGGTCTCTGTTACCAAGGGGAGATTTGTTTGTGTCAGGGATGAATGGGCACCCGCTTCCTTAACCTGAGGACGGTGTGTGTGGCGTCAGCAGGCAGCAGAGAGGACTGGAAGGAGTTGTGAAACGCTTGGCGGGCAGTGCACTGGTGGCCGGGTTTTCAGAAATATGCTCAAAAGCCAACAGATCAGTTTTTAGCAAACCTTGATTTTAAGCAAATACTGAAGCTGAGACTTAGACACTTCCTCGAGTGTTTTGCCAAGTGACAATTTCCACTGGAACAATATCCCAACACAGTGCGAAGAGATACTGGCCCCTGCTGAGCATCTGACGGCTGCCAGAGATCCCTCTGTGCCACTCTGCAAGCAGGGCGCTGCCCGGCTTCGCATCTCACCAAACCTAGCTGTAGGCAATCACATTCATTTCTACCTTAAAATTTACGCTGACATTTTTATTGACATGAGGGAAAGTTGTTTTTCCTTTTAAATGCTGAATGCTGTTAGACAAATGTTGGTTTTCACCTGCTTACCACCCACCATGACATAACCCTATTTTCTTTCCCAAATAATAAACTCAGAGAACTGTTCTATTTATATCTCCCCTTTTTTCCTTCAGTATAACCTATTTTAACAATATCTTTAGGCAGGTTTTCAATCTTTCAAGCTTTTTCCTCAGTGTCTGTAACAAACCCTCCAGTATCAATACATTCATCATAGGAAAGATTCGATTAAAACATGATACTTAAGAGAAGAAACAAAAAAAACAGAGGCCAAAGTTTACCCTTGGTATGACTATAACTGCTTGTCACTTCCCTGACGTAAACAGAGATTTGATTGTTTGCTCTGGAGCTAAATTTTATCTTCCTCAAAGCTTTGCTTAAAATCTATGACGGCCTACAAGTTTAATAGCTGTGCAACGAAATGCTGACAAAATCCAGAAGCTTTGAATTGGCACCCACCGGCACGCGTGGTATTCAGTGTGCACTTATGCTTAGATCTGGAGGCTCGGCTGTGGAGCGGGGCTGCTGAGCTTTCTCATTTCCAGTTTCCCCAAGGATTTACTGAAGTCCATCACTATATTAAATCATCCTGTGATCTGAAGACTCAGCAGGATTCACATCCTAGAGGAGCAGCCTGCATCACTTCTTCTCCCCTATTAGCAAGGGCAAGATTTACCACACTGCTGGCAGTCGTACTCTTTTCCTCTTCTTTCTTTTTCCCTATGCATTTTACGTGTGGTTCTTTTCACAGCGGAATACTAGAGATACCTGGTTTATCAGTTTATTATGAGATTTTATAAGCCCAAAATGTCTGATGATAAATTGCTAAATATTACCCGAGCTTAAACCAGTATTTTTTCTATATTGGACTGTTCCCAGCAGAGACTTTTTCCACTTTTCTTCTTCCTTCCCATGCCCTTTCTAGATGAGCTAAGATACAAGAAATACAGCTGAGACTACATGAGTGCAGAGAATAGAAAGGGAATACAGCAACACAATGGGTGTTTATTCCCCTTCCTATCCCTCCCAAATGTCAGTACATTCAACAGTGTGTATCCAAAAAATTACAGCTGAACTGAACGAGAGCAATTTACACCTTTTATTCCTGTGTTGTATAAGAATATTCTATTTCTAGTAGGCAAAGAATCATCAAGAATTAAAGTTATTTTAAAAAATCTGAATTTAGGGAAATTATTTCACATGAGAGGAAGACCTGCCCTTTTCTCTCTCCAATATCATGATATGCACTAAAATTCCTACTGGTATTTCACAGCTTTGTGGATTTGGGAAAGAAAATGCAGGAATTCTGGGCATGTAAAGAAAATCCAAATACTCAGAAAGACTCCTCTAGCTGAGGCAGTAACAGAACTGAAAACATCCTAAATACCAGGGGCGAAGACAGAGGCAGCTTTTCCTCACCCACCTCCTCTCTGAGGGCTGAGATCTGAAATGAAGGCACCATCCATGGGCCATGCAGCCCCTTCTCCTGTCACATGGACTGCAGAAAAGGGACAGCTCAAAGTTTCCAGAGAGCAAGCCCAGGGCACCCACCACGATCCCCTGCCAGCAGCAGGTGCGTCAGCAGAGCTTTCACACCTCTGGAGATGCTCCAGCTCTCTGGCATGTGCATCAGTGAGAGCAGCCCCAGGATGCCATGCCTTGGCATAGTGCAAGTCCAAAAGCATGTTGTGATCACCTGCCTTCCAAGCAAAGGTTTATCCCTGCAACTAGGGGAGACCATGTGCTGAAGATATTGCACAACAGAGTGTGGTAGAAGGATGTAGGAAAGTGGGGTAAGGAGCTTGTGATGGGGAGGTATTTGCACAGCACAAGAAACCCTGCTGTTCAACATGCCTCTCTGCTCAGACCTTCTCCTACTAACAGAGATCCCAACATCACCCCCCGCCTTCAAGCTCTCAAAACACTTACAGTGCTCCCAAGTGATAACGCTTGAGCCTAGCCAAAACTAAATCTCTCACAGCGTGCCCAATTATAAAATCCTTTCCAGAAGTCATCCATCATCTTGAGCTTATGTTACTAAGATAGATCTCTCCTCTCTACACCCCCTTCTGCAACAGGAGGTCTAGGAAGCATAGTGAAGTGCTCCCCCTGAGCTAGCACGGCACATATGAGCCCAGGTATTAGAAGTGTCCACATGAGTGAGATGCAGGTCTCTGGGAATCCAATGAGTTTGTATAAACACATCCAAAAAGCTCACATAAAGGGACAGGAGAATTTGATAACAACTGCAACGCCATTCCCAAAGCCATACACCTTGCTGCTCCAGACCTCTCTCTATGTCAAAGGAGTACAGATTTCACTTTTTATTCAGCCTCCAATTTTTAAATCAAATGAACAAATGCACCTGAGTGCATACTTACATACACACAGCCATCCTAGGAGCTTTATCCAGAGTCTCAGCACTGTGACTGAAGGGCCACTCTGCCTTTCTACCATATGTCAGCACCTATACAGGATCTGTAGATATTCTAGCTTTGTCCTCCTCCTTTTCGAATTATTAAAAAGAATTTACCCAGAGAAGACACATTTTCTGAGAAAACTGCACTGTTTTCCTCTACCGAAACTATATAAAATATCAAAGATAAACTTCATGCCAAACCAAGAAGAAAAACACCCTGTCACTTTTTATATACAACTTTGCCTTTTATTTTCAAAGTTGGGCAGACAATCATCATCTTCCATTTTGCTCAAATGGTTTGAATCAGTAAATGAAAAGTATTACTTTGCAAAGTCTCTGACTTCATGTGTTCTCTTCTTGTTTTAATAATTTAGTGCAGATGATGTTAGCACCTACTTGTTTACGCTGACTGATGTCCATGGTGACATCATCTTCAAAATGTGGTATTTTCACAAATGGTTTGCTGTCTAAAACATGATAGTTTGTTATCCATCTTCATCAGTCTCACACTGAACCTGGTACACCTTCCCCATCTTTTCTTATCTGCATTATTGGTTAATAAAAGGTTTTGTTTCTTTGCTTGTGGCTGACATTTTCTCCAGCTACGGCTACCCTTGTAGCACACTCTCATGTTATTAGAAAATCTGTATATTGCACAACCATGATGACGTGGTGAGAGCCTGTCTGCCACTCCTCATGCTCAGAGCAAGGCTGGCTGCGAGTAGCTTTGCTACCAGCGTCCTCTCCCTGGCTGCGCGGGTCCTAGGCTGGCATCCAGGTGAGAGCACTCAGCCTGAACACAAAGTCAATGCCCTCCTCTTTAAAACTCTGCCTTTTAGGGATCCTCCCATCCTCTTCTCAGTCGCTGTCAAAATGAATAGAGCTAGCTGTGAGTGATTTGCCCTTTCTCTCAGAAATGACTAACAGAAGTTAGTTGCATCAACACATAATCTCTTCCAGTGCTGCTCCTTGTGCCAGAGTTTGCTATTCCTTCGCCTCCAACATTGGCGGAGGTGGAGGAGTAGCAAGCTGTGGCACAGGGACCAGCTACGTATAACTACTGACACGCTACTATCTCTCTGCACCAGCCCTTTCCTTTGCAGTACTCACATCTATCACTCAAATCCCCTGTTGCACACAGTGTAAACATAAGGTGGTGCCCAATGTCCCTGTGATCACTGATAGAAGAGACATCAAGGGGTGTCAAGTAATAAAATACCTGCTAAAAGGAAGATGGGAGAGGGGAGATAGGATATAGCTCACTGCATGGGCTCCCCTTCCGAGCCTTTGTGCAAACAGGGCGAGACCTGCCATGACCAGCGTGTCAGACTTCACGGGCCACGACAGGAAAAACAGAAGAGGCAGCAGGTGCATCTTCCCAAGCCTTTCAATGGGTTTTCTGGGTGTTCAGTTGTTTTCACTTGCTTCTTTCACTGCTGTTGGGCAGCGTGTGTTTTCCTTCACCTAACCAGCCCAAACTCCTCTCTGGTGCATCTGTCCCTGTTTTTCCAAAGGCTGTGCAGATTCTCATGTCGGATCCTCACCAGCCCTTCTGCCGTGCCCCTGCCAACAGCACATTCCTTTCTCTATTACAAGCACAACGCATTTTCAAGGGACGGGGGGGGAAAATCCTGCTCTCTCTACCTGTTTTTTTCCAAGAATTGACAGACCTTCCTTCCCCCAGCGTTTCTAAGTGAGAAACACTCCATAAAATAAACTTTCCTCCCAAGCAGCTTTTGAAGAGTGAGCTTTTTGTTTTTAAAAAAGTGCATTGCAACAGAACACACAAACATAAGAGGTCAGAAGGCACCACTGGGATTGCCCAGTCTGTTGTCCTGGATAGTGCAGGGAATAGACTGTCCCCCAGAAGGGTGAAGGGAACTCTGCTTCCCTGACAGAGCCTGGTAACTCAAGGGTATACACCTTGTCAAAGGTCATATTTTGTTCATGGGAAAAGCCTTAGCTTGCATACTTTCTTTAAACAAAAAAACCCCAACAACAAAGCAAACCAAACAACCATATAAAAGAATTAAGGGGGGGTAGGGGGTGGGGTGTGAGGAGTTTGCAGTGGCAAAAGAATAAAGCAAACTCATGTGAAATGTCTTATTCCTATGGAGTAACCCTTTCCTTCTTGCTTTCAGTTCTCTATTTTTTGTGATTTAATAGAGGGGCCAGGAGATCTACTCTACCAACATGGAAAGCACCATTATTAAAAGACCTGTTTGAGTAATAAAGCCACATTGGCTCTCCTCCTTCTTTCTCAGCATGCAGGGATAATAAAGGCATAGCTGTTTTACACAAAGACACAAGACCTCCTCCGGCCAGCTCCCCACCAGAGATCCTCCGCTATATTTAGGAGCACAAACAGCTTGACATACTACCAGAGTTTTAGGCTTGTATCAGCCATCTTTACTGACAGAAGCACAATTTGTATTTTTAACTTAAATAATATCGAGTGTTCACGTAGAGTACTTTGGCTAATAATGTTCTGAAGAAGTTAATCTTTTTTGTACAATAGCAGGCTAACATCACTCAGAATCAAGGGTCAGTAAAGTATTAAAAATTCACTGTGCCTCTCCTTGAAAAGCAATAGAAAAGAAAGTAAAATGCCTTGCTTTAGTTAGAACAAAATTACATTTGATTCTACATGTCACAATTGCAATTACTCTTGAATTCAGCACTGGGAACATTCCTGAAGCTATTTCACAAAAATAATTATACCAGGTCTTTTGGTATTCAGAATGAGTAGAAATATCAATGTTGTTATAAGGTCTCAGTGCCTTTAAATTCAAAGAAACATAACAGGTCTTTCATTGATCCTTCCTTGCTTTTTGGAACCATGAATACAATAAATTGTCTATATACCTATGTACACACTCACACACACTTACTTTGTGGCAAAGAAATAAGACTCACCTGGAACCACAGCAAGCCCTGAGGAACGGCACACTTACACCTGCTGCCCCATCAATTAGCCTAACGTAAGCGTGTTCTTGTACAGTGCAGAGGTTAATGGGAGTTTAAGATGCAGAAAGTGTTTAGCACTACCCAGAATGAGACCCTTATTCAGCTTTATCTGCTATTCTGAAGAAAACTGAGTGGGCCAAGTTAACCAGACAATGAAGGCAATTGCTAACATCAGAGCTGGATGTGGCCCAATTTTCATGCTTTCTGAGCCCATCTATACTGCACAGAATATTTACTCTCAGCTCCATAATGTGTGGTGTAGTCAACAGTGTCATTTCAACAGTTTATTAAGTTTCTTTAAAAGTTAATGACAAATCTTTTCAAATGTCAGGTTCATCTGAACACAGAATATAGCTATATCCCAGGCCTATTCCCAAACATTTTGCCATTAGTGTGATGAAAAATACAGTCCGGTTTGGTCAAACACAAGTAATGAGGAAAGTGCATGAAATAAAGAGACTAGGCTGGGCTTTATGAGGTTCCTTGGGAATTCCTATGCTGGAAGGATGAAATAATTATTGGGATCATCTATGAACCATGCACAGAATAGTTTTAATATTGGATATTTAAAGTAGAGAAAAAAGAAAGAAAGCAGGGAATGCAAAAAGAATGAATTAAATATTCTAAGAGGAGGCTGAGCCCTTCCAGGCAGAGATACACCAGCCTACCAGCTGAGACTAGCCAGAACATAAGCAGGTTGATTTCCAGGAGCTGCTCATGAAAGGTGCCATCAGGGGCTCTCAGTTCTCAGCACTCCCTCAGCTTTGCCTCGTTTCAGCCCACACCGCTCTGCTGAACCGGCTGCAGTCGTGCGCTAACCTGGAGTCACCTCGGATGCAGGGATAACAAGAAGCCATGTCTCCAGCCCAAGGACCAGTTCGCCCTCCTGGGTCATCCTAGCACGAAGGAGCGGCGAGGATGGAGCGAGATCCAACTGGAGCCACGGGAGGGCAGCGGGAGGCGGTGGGGAAGGGGAGCATCTTCCCCTGCATTCCCTCTGCAGGGCTCTGACTGCAGACTCAGAGGACACTTTCTTCCCCAATATCCACATGGACGGTCCAAGAGGTACAGCCACTGTCAGTGCAATCTCAATCCTCTGAAATTTCCCCAGGCAAAAGCGCTCACATATTTCAGCAATAACTGCTACCTTGTAAACACATTCCACATTCCTGTTGCATTAAACCCCACAGGCCAAATGCAAAGCTGAACGGCCTCTTGTCTAACTGTTGTACGAGGCTTGCTCTGAAGCGGTACATGTGGCAGGCTTTTAATTGGGAAGGACCTTATTTAGCCTCTTTTGACCCTTCCTAATTTAGTCCCTCTCAGCTTTCAACTGATAATCATTTTCTTGAGCCCAGATGGGAGAGAGATGAGCCATGGGCTCCTTTCTCTTTCCTCCACCCAAGTAACACTCAGATCACTTCCAGAAAAAAGAACACAAGATTTTTAATGCAAGGTCACAGCAACACATGACTACCGCAGGGGTTTCAGGTAGGAGTTCAGTTAAGTTGGACAGTCTTCCTAACCTAAATAATTTCTTACGTGAACAGGCTGGAAGGCTGCTTTCTGACCACGCCACAATAAACAACATTGCTGAGTCCTTTGATCTTTGCTCGGAACCTTCCTCCACAATCTTTAAGAAAAACACAATCAGGATTTCACAAATGTAAGAGCCCTAATTTTCTGTCATTTACTCCCTCACAATATGCACTTGCAAAGTTTCCATTCTTACTATCCATTCAGGACCTATTTGTTATTCTGTGTTTGAAAGAGAGGAGATATTTTCCTGTAGCTCTTCTCTCCCTGTATACTTGCGGGTCTGTGCTCCAAACCACACTCTGTGCTCCAAAACAAGGATATGAACAAATGGAAATAACTGCCCCTTGCTCAGATTCTCCTTTTCCCCTTCGCTCCTTCCCTACAGCAGTAACCTTAGTGAAAATAACCTCTGGCGAGTGACTCTGCATGTTTCACCTCCAGTTGCCACTTCAGACCTGCAGACTTTTGGAAGTCAATACCCTGAATGCGGCTTAATAGTTTTTACTGCTGCTTTGTCAGAAGTCCAGAGCCAAGCCTCTAGCACGCCCTACAACACCTGCACAAGCACACTCACTCCCTTGGACTGGGAAGTAGAAAGCATTGGCACGTACTGATTTGTCCAGGACAAGTAACAGTGAGCATGTGCGCTCATATATTCAGATTATATGCAAAAATGTTACATGCAGAACAAAATGAGGAGAGGGGACTGGAGAAAGTACAAGAAAGGACAGCACTGAAGAGCTCAAACCTTCCCTGACAGTGTCTATAACAGTAAGGGACATAGTCACTGGGAGGGTTCCTGCTCCTTATCTATCCAGAGCAGCAGAAGAATACGCTACCAGTCACAGTGTCATACCGAGTGTGCAACCTCTCTCATCTGCAAAACAGATAGATCCAGCCCTGACAGTGCTTTCGTCTTAAATCGGTGCAGGAGGATGGGTGATAAACATCACTATACAATGCTGCTACTCCTTAGGTTTAATTTCCCAAGGAAACAACATTTACGTGACTGCACTGTCTATCCTGCTCCATTTTCCCGTTTCCCCACCACTTTTGAAGCCATTGGTCCTTTTCAGCTGAGTTCGATGGAGAGACACATCTCAAAGCTATGAAGCTCCTGCCAGTTTTGTAAAAATTGTGCAGAGTTCCCACTGCGGGAAAGCCGACAGCAGGAAGAAAGCAGTTGCTTGTTCCTCTTGCTAGCCAGCTGAGCAGCCAGTACACCCCTAGCCCAGGCGCAGCCCTGATGAGCCTCTAGGCTGGCCGTTAGAGGATACGGACAGTTCAGGGTATGATGGAGAGTCAGGAGGAGAAGGGAGGGACTGAGAAGTGAAATCCTGCAGAAAGCGCATGGGGGGGGGATGCATACTGCAGCAGGGGAGCATTACTGGCCTGCTGGAAGCCAGGCACTGTTTAGAGAACGACGCTGATGTTATCATGATGCTGCTGCTTTACTTGGAGGTGGAGAGAACAAAAGAGAGTGGAAGAGGCAGCTGCCAGCTCTTGTGGCTTTGTGAAAGACCTGAGATTCAGACCTGTCCCTGACCTGAAGTCACATGGGACTTTCTGGAGAACATCACGGCGTTTCAAGAAACTGTACTACAAAGGTACAGTTGTTTCCATTCATACCACTACAAAGCCTACCATGATGAATTTATGCTGAACCAGTGCATATATACACAATGTTGGGATGACAACCAGCCTACAACTTGAAAAGGCTCTCCTAAGGGGGAAAAGAATTGTTGGCACCCGCATTTTACAGATAGGTACAAAAGTTCGGAGAGATCAAATGCTTTTCCCGGTGTCCTTCAAGAAGCATCTCTCAGAGTAGGGACCAGATTGAGTCTGTCATGCACAAGTGGTGCTCAGCTCCAGGCCTGTCCCTTGGTCCAGCTCTGCTGGAGCTGACGGTGCAGACTGAGGTGCCCTCTCTGGTCCAGGGCCCAGTTCCCCATGGCCCCCCATGGTGTAGTGGAAAGCAGGAGGCAAAGGGAACTGGATCCTGCTCCCTGGATCTCCCTTGGAAGGGGTCCCATGGACCACTGGTGGGGAATACACTGGGAGAAATGTCCCCCTTTTCCCACATCACCACTTGCCCTCAGTCTCTTCTCATTTCCGCCACCGGGGCAGAAATTCTCCCTACCCTCCTCTGACCTGAGGAGCACTTTCCTTGTGAAACCCCTCGCTGGTTTAAGATCTCTTTGGCAGAAAGCTCTCACGTGCACATTTGTGCCTGGCTGCATCTCCCTCTATGCAATGGAGAAAAGAAGACACTTCAGATACTAATAGGTCTAAATCACCTTACTCCAAGGAGATGCCTCTCTGCGGAGGATGGAGGGAAGCCAGGGTTACCTAGCAGCTCATGGTTAGGTGCTCTGCATTCCCATCCCCACCGTCCTACCCCCGCCCCATGCCAAGTAGGGGGACAGGAACCTGAAAATGATGTTTAAAAGGGGCAGAAAGGAAAAGACCCATTTGGAGACTTATCCCATTTGTTCCCAGGCTCCCTTCTTTGAATACACCACGAATGTTTTACTTCAATACTCAAAAGCCCGATGAGATGCAGGTTATTAATTTATGACTATGACAAGATTATTATGGTTAATTTAACATGCGCAGGCACTTAACGAACTACTGTTAGGAAATATTTGTCATTAATTCAAAAATTTCCTGCCTACAATTTGGCAGATATAGCGCAAGTGAGCTGCAGAAATCCAGCATGACATAAAGAGCTCTCATCTGCCATCACCTTTACATGTGACTGTAGAATACTTGAGCTCTGCCTGATTTAAATGAGCACAACAAAATATACTGCAGCATTCATAAATTAAATGGCATTGGCATTCAGATGCTAGAAAAATCTAACTTAAGAGTATGCTCTTTCAGACGTAGGAAATGGAGCAGAGGCACACAATCTCCCCATGGGGAGCAAAAGGGACACCATTGGGAGAGAGGGTGGCAGGGCAGCATTCCTAATCGCAGCTCAGAAAGCAAAGCTTTGCAAGAAAAAGCTGCTTGTGGTGGCTTTCTTCCCACCTCCTGTGGGTCTGCCATGATCCCAACCAAGTCAGGCGGTGCAGAGTAAAATCACTTAAGTGGTTTCATTCGGTGGCAGCCTGTCTCTCAGGCATGGCATAGCCCTCCAGGGCTATCCCACCACTCCCAGGCAAAGAACTCCCTGCCTCAGACTGCTGTGTTTTGCTTGCTTTCCCAGGGAGGCAGGCAAAAAAATCTGTGTGTACAGAGCTAGTTACAGCAACAAATCAAAACTCATGTCCAAAATGGCCAGTCTCATGGCACCTTTGAAGGGTCTCAGCACTTCTTGGCTTTTCCTGATCCCCTAGGCAGGTCCAAAGTCACAGAAGAGATGGTCAGCACCCATCTAGTCCCTTATATATTTTAGTCATGAGTTGTTTTGCCCACGAAGGCTCTTTAGCTCTGTGTTTTTGCAAGACCTACCACTGTCAGATGCATCCCACCTATCAGCCCCTTCTCAGCGCAGAGGCTCCATGCATTGCCTGGACTTTTTCAGTTCTCATATGGTAAAGTCTCCTGAGGAATGGCATGTTTTGGTACACTTAAATCTTTGAGCTTCACATAGGTGTGTCAGGATAAAACTTGAGAACATACTACCAGAGGGGACTTCCTGAGCATTCAGTCCCCTGTTGTTGCTGGCAAACACTCCATATAATCCTTTCACAGGCTGATTAAAGTCTTATTTTGAAAACTATTCAATTTTCCCCATCCCTTTGACTGAAATGCTATTCCAGAACTCTGTAACTCTAATGGTTAGAAATTCCCAGACTAAACGGCCAGTCTATACCTATTTATTTTTGTGCCAATGCGATCCTTTTCTTGAGGCCGCTTTTCTCTCCTGCCAGGGGTATTTAGAGAAGACCACCGTCTCCCCTTTCATCCTTTACCTGCGAAGCCAAACAAGCCATGGCACCTTAATTTCCTCCCAGAGAAAAGCTCTCCATTTTCCTGGCCGTCTTACTAACCCTTCTCTGCACCCATCCCACTCCGAGCTCACCTCTTCTGGCAGCCAGATGCCCAGAACCAGACACTGGATCCCAGGCAGCCTCTACAGCTAGATGACACAGAGGTCACTCTTGGATTTAAGCTTCCCACCTCCCAGCTAGACTTGCACAGGTTGGCAGACAGGCAGAGAGGAAAGCATTCACCTTCCAGCTCTAGCTTGCTCTCTACTGCAGGGTCCAAGGACATGTCTGAGCCGTTTGCTATCAAGAAATGCCATTGTGTGCAAGTCGTTATGTTCCAATAACCTCCCCAGACTTGGTTCTTTCATACGTCCAGCCACCCAGATTGCTGATGCTGGCTGCCAATACCAGACTACAGGACCCATTCCAGCTTCTTTTCAAACCCCGAAGCACCAGCACACGCTCCCTTGGCTGGACTCGCAAGGGCCCAGCCATCTGTGTATCTGCAGAGTGTCTCTGGTGTAGGTATAATGGGAAAATACTTCTACATGCAGTTGGCAAATGTACTAACTCAAGCTTGAGGAAAATCTGACCCTCTTTGCTTAGAGGCCTCCTTCCTTTTAACATTTTTTTCAGACATTTTGAAAATATTTGTGAGTCATGGCAATGGGCAGGGAATGAGATGTCTAGCAGAGCTCCCAGCTCTGGCAGAAGAGCATTACTAAGAGGACGCTACAAGGCTTTGTGAACAGAAGAAAGATCAGCGAGTGCTGGACGACTTAAATCTCTCAGGTTCCACACTATCCTCTGAGGATGCTGCTTTATTAGAACAGCTAGATCAAAGTGACTAAAGAGGTTTCTGCTGTTAACTATCTCCTGAAAGTTGTTGACCTTGAGACCAGAACAATTAAATGAAATGTGAAGCACCTCCTCAAATAGATATTTCTCCTTCTCTGTCCTACATCACCTAAACACACAGCAGTGTGAAGTTACACGCTCGGGAGAGCCTTTTGTAATAAAGAACATCCTGAACTGCACGAAGATCCTGCCCTGGTATAGATTTTTTTCTCTCTTCTTAAGTGGACACATACACTGTGGGTCCTAGGAATGGATGTATGAGCTCTCCCATATGTATGATAGAGACAAAAAGCTTTGGATACCAAATTAGATATGCACACTTTGAAAAGTGCCTGCTGTATCAGGTATGCAACGTGAGACTCTGGGAACTGTTTTTCTGAATACTAAGTGTGGAAAATATCAATTGAAACTGCGCTTACTCAGTCTCTCTGAAGAAATCAGCTCCTGAATGCCTTAGAGTCAGACTAAAATTTAACAGCTTCATATTAGAGATAATTAAAATATACAGCTTTAAAAAATTCTGGTCTTTTACAGAATGCACCACTACAGCCTCCTGTGCAAAAAAACTATGAACATGCTTGCAGTGTACCTGTCCTGGAGATGTGCAGCCAGATCTTTGGCTGATGTCACTTGGCAGGCCTCTACTGAAGTTAATTGGAGCTGTACCAAATCATATCGCTGAAGAGCTGGAACGTACTGTTTATATACATCTGAAAAAGGTAAGTTAAATAGCTTGTATGCACTTGCAGACATTAATTTCCTCATTTTTCAAAATATGAAAACTGTATTTTCTGTGAGGAGTGGTCCTTCAGAAAACTATCATGCCAGCCCTGTACCAGCACTAGATATGAATATACCCTGTTATACCTCTCACCATCTCTGCTATCTGTGAGTAGAGAAGAGAGGCTACAGCACCAGGAAGGCAAACCTTTTTGTTCAAAATTTGTTTTTAGAATGGCACATCGCTTTAATTTTTACATTTGTCAAAGGGTTTCTATTTGCAATCTATCAAAGGAAAACCAAAAGCAGTAACAAATCCCATTGTGTTACCAACCAGAGGCAATGATTGCCAGCCTCTGCACACAATGCACAGTTAAAGGGACCTGATGCTTTCCATTTTGTAAATGTGCTACAAGGAGCCAGTTGCAGTGAGAGCGTGGCAACCAATAACTCTTGATCACTTAAGGATTCTTCATTAGCCAATTCTACAATAAATTAACTAGAGAAGTTTAAAGGTTGTTTTCAGCACTTTATAGACAGACACCCCAAGGAACCAGGGAAGACAGTTCGTCTCTCCATGTAACTCTTTTACTTACCATCCGATGAAACTTTAATAAGTACAAAGGCAGGTCAATACTCGCACAACTGAATGTTGTGCATCTGCGTAACCAAGAAACGCATTACACCTGCAGGAAAACAACCTTTAAAGCAAGTCAGACATAAACTTTCTTCAGCTGCTTACCTGCGTACGTTCCTGTTTGCCAGATTCAAGGTAACACAAAAGGCTACCGGTGTTTCAAAAGGGATCTGTCACCTCGCCAGACATTTAAGCGGTAGCAAAAACAGCAGAGGCACTTTCAAGTTTGCACAGAGGATTCTGAAAGTCTCGATTCCGTTCGACTTGGATAGTGCACCCTACATCTCATCAGTTACCCAGCACTGGGCTACGCTCTGCCTTCCCGAAGCGTGAGTTATTAGCACTGCCCCGATCCCTTCACCAAGTGATCCCTGTATCTAGTGACGAAGGAGTCGGTCAGAGGAGAAAGCACCAGTATCCCCTAGTTGCTAGGAAACAAGCAGGGAGATCCTGACCTGAATTCTTAGCGGAGGCTGATGTTGCTCAGGAAGCTTAGCTGGGTCCTTCCTGGAAAGGCAGGGACGTGCTGAAAAGTTACTCCTGGCTTTGCAAAGGCCACCGCGTAGCACCACCCAGGACAAAGGGACAGCAGCTAAGCTATTTTTATGACAAAAAGGCACCTGTTGTGAAAACGGGAAGCACATGTGCAAAAATGGAGAGTGAATTTTCTGTTCTTCATGCCAATGAAACTAGAAAGTTTTTAACCTTAAAATAAGATCTTTGTATTTCAAATTTGGTCATTAGATAAAGCAGAAGAAACTACCCACCATGTGCACAGCCTCAACATTAACAAATGCAATGACAGAATACTAAACATATGAAAATCAAGTAATTAAGATATGCCAGATATGCATGCTACGAAGCATAATATAAAGCCAAACTCATAACATAGAAAACTGAAGAGAAGCAAATCAGGAAAGTTAATGATGACACAAGAACTCTGCATTTTCTGACCTTTTAAATAGTTTAAGTTACTGCCATACCATTGTATTAATTACTCTATTTAGCTTGCAACCGCCTCAGCATGCATTTTCTAAAAGATGAAAAGTAAGAGCTGAAGAGCTTGAAGAGCTAAAGCGCCTCTGGGTCCCTTGCATGCAGTATACCTGACCATAGTTATCCTCTACAGTGGAAGGAAATAATGACTCCTCAAATGCAGCATAATGTAAATGTCTCACACAGACCTGATTATCTGAAAAAAATGCCTGTTTGCTTTCTACTGACTCCAGGGAACATCCATCCTCTTGGCAAAAACAGGAAGAAAGCGATGCTGTGCACACCACGCATGGCATGGCTCCTGCAGGCTGGAGGGGCCAGTGAGGCTGGGAGGGACAAGGGGTGTCAGTGCAGAAACAAGTCCTTTAATTCTGGCCAGATGCTTCCCCATCGCATCTGGGCACGTTCTCACATGTGAGCAGCGCCCTCCTTGCTCAGGCGGTCGCTGCCAGTCCTGGGCAGGAATGCCAGGGCAGTAGCTCCAGTATCATCTTTGTAGGGCACACTCTCTGCATGAGAGATTTGCAGCGGGTATACCTACCACCCAGCCACCACACAGGCAAAAGCTCTTTTAAAGAGGGGTCTCGGGCACAGGAGGACTGTCCTGTCATGTCTAGAGAAGTCCAGTTATGACCTTAAAAGGGAATTACTCCACAACTTAAGATAGCTTTGTTATCTGTTAAAAACAAAGCCATGTTTTGATGGAATGGAAATGCACAGAAGTGTATTTGCAGAAATGCCAGACCTTCTCAAATATGCAATGGCACACCTAATGCTTACTCCTAATGTGCGTAGTGTACTCCCAAAAAGGCTCTCCTTTCGTTATTACATACAGCCAGGTTCAGTGGCCCAATACAGCTGTGTTCAACACAGGCTCGGGGTCAGGCAACGGTCTCTTAGCTATGCTTGAAATCTCTCCCTCCCCCATAAATGTCCATATTTACCCAGGGAATCAGTCTATCCCTGCAGCAATTATAACTGCCCAAAAGCAGATGAGTATTACGGTGCTTCAAGTACCTTTCTGAACAACAGCCAAAGCCCATCACGTTGATAGGAAAATTATAGTTCTTTTGTTCATTTCCCTCCTCTCATTTTTCTGCAGAAATAGGAAGAGCTCAGTGTTAAGTCCTATCCCAAAAGTACTTAAATTTCCAAACAAAATAGTTACGGATGTCATGACCCAGGGAGCAGCAAAGCTGAATTAATCCAGGTTTTAAAAAGAGTCACAATAAAAAAATCTTTATAGAAAACCAAGCAACATTTGGAGGAAACAAACTGAAAATTTAAGATGTTAAATATATACTCATCTGCTGCTAGAGAAAAGCTGATCACGTAACAGAATACTGAGTGCAAGTCAGAAATCATAGCTGTGTGCAGTGCAACTGTATTTTAAGTAGTGCAGGTATTCTGAAACAATTTTCTTTATGAAAGGCCATCCTAAAGATACCATCACCAGAAGACAGAATGATGCAGAGAACCTACTGACAGAAATATTTGTATTTTAGATAGCGCTAGATTCACTTTTTTTATTATAGATTCTTCTTTTGCAAACTGAGTGGAGTGGATGTCACTTCAGTGCATTTTTTCCTAGAAATTCTTCCAAGTGGCTTTAATGTTCAGCAACACAACAAGCTGACACTAAATAACAGAAATTAGAGAAAACAGAGGAAGCTTGGCAAAATGAAAGGTGCAGCAAATATAAGCTTTTAATAATGAGGCCCTTAAGAGAGGCAAAGAAAAATTTAAAGACACAAGCATGGAAGATTTGAGAAGAAATGGAGAATTGCCGAGCCTGAAAGAGAGAGGGAGAAGGAAAGCCTTTCAGAGACAAGAATTTCAGATGTGAAAGGGGAGGAGGAAGATGAGAAAAATACTTCTGGATTTTTCTGTAGACATACTGAAGGACATTTACCAGGACTGTCATGTGGGTAGAGAGCCACAGAAGATACTTGGTGATGAAGACAGTCCTTCAGGTAGGTGCCAGAATCCACTGATCTCCTGGCCACAGATGAGCAAATAGCTCAGTCAGTGATTTGTCATTGACACTCTTGGCAAAGCTGCCAATTATCGTGTGGCCATTGATTTTTTTAGGTGTTTTCAAGCATAACCAAAATGCTGTGAAGACTCATGGGAAGTTTTAAACTTCTGTGCGGAAAAGGGGGTGTGAATGGTACATGGTGTAGAGTGATAACAGGCAATAAAACAGTGAGAACCGCAAAACAATAAAGCAGTTTTATATAAAAGTTAGAAAAAGGATGCAGACGGGAACAATGCTGCTGGAAATGCTGACTCAAAGGAGAGCCCAAACTGGGCACCTTTCCTGCTCTTAACATTTCCTCTGTTCGTGTCTTGAGCAGCAAGAACGGGTGAGTAGTAAAATGGATCTGGGTGGGGTACAGAAAAGCTATTCCATCGTGTTAAAAATAACCTGTCACATCTTCCTATTGTCTAAACTGGCGTAACTCCACCAGCTTCATCTTATGCCAGCTTAAGATCTAGCCAAATGCACTGAGTAAGAGGAAGGCGGCCGTTCCTCTTACATGCTTCACTTTGCCTGCGGGCAGGTGTCAGCAAGGCACCTCTCCATTCCAGCGGAAGATACTTAATGAAGGACATAATCTTCCTGATGAATACAGAAGGATGCTAAAGTACCAAAGTCATCAAACACACCTTGCAACAAAATACATTGTTAAAAATTTGCTTCACTCAGCTATGTATTTGTAAAGCCATGTAAAACATACAGTTTGAAATTGCCCGACTTCAACCACTGAAAGTCAAATGCTGCTGTCCAAATCTCTCTGCAAAGGTATAGTTTTACAGTAATTGAGATAGTACGTAATCCGGTCACATCTCTGCATAAATCAGTAATACAGTACCGAGAAGTCTCCCAGTTGTTCAGCGCAGAAGGAGCTGCGTGAAGCATTGATTCACGCTGATGAATTGTAACCAAGCAACACTGCCAGCATCCCTCCAGCCCATTGTTCGTCTGAGCTGGGGAGAATAGCAGCAGAACAGCACTGAAAACCTGCCAAACTCCGACTTCCCCAATTTAAGGATACCATCCCTCTAATGCTAGATATAGCAAATTCTTTAACCAAAATTTAACAGAAATAAACTGTTACTTCCCTCTCAGTAAAAAGATAATTACATGCCTGAAGGCAGCAAATGAATTTCTGTGTGTCCACGACTCTCTTGTAAATAATCTTTACAAAAGAAACAGTTCAAATTTACTTTACACAAAAAGTGCAGGGCAATGAATTATTCATCTGAGCAGAGGGACAGAAATACTGCCTTTTTGTTAGTCTGGCTATTAGATGCTGAGGGAAACTAAAGACAACTTTCGCAGATACAATAACTAATCAGTAACAACACAGATGAGATGGAAAGGAAGTAGATACTTGAAAAATCTGTTCAGTGAGAGTTGGCAACCATTTTCCACGTGTCTGAAACCAACAGTTAACGCACAAAATGTAGCTACTACATCATCATTGACATGAACGTTATTATCAACAGAGGCATTAAAAAATGATGTTACAATACTGATTTTTTTCCTTTTATTGCAGTTAAGTCTGAGTGGTGGGATTATTTCTTCTGTTTAAAGCCACAGGCCTGGACATCAAGATCAAAATTCATTGTAAAATGATCCACCGTTGCTCTTTATGGGAATAAGAAGACGACACAGTCTGCCAACAAGACTGTCAGTTACTAGAGAACCTGAATTTTCAAGATGTGTCACAGTCCCCCCATTTTAGCAGGGGGGGAAAAAAAGCACATATATAAGTTAAGAATAAGATACAGAATTGACTTGTCCTTATAATGTAAAAGACAGGCTAGCAGCTGTGTGCATTTCTCAGAGTATAAAAAACCAAAGCACTGACCTGTAAAACAGAAATAGTAATAACATCTGCTAGACTTCTGGGCTCTGAAATCACATTCCCTGAGAGCAAGTTTCCAAAAGAAAGGCTGGGCACTTATGTAAGATACCATTTCCCTTTTCAGTGAATTGTGCTTCTCTTTTGAAACTTTACTTAAAAGCCTGAGTGCAAAACCACATACATCTCTCTTCTCTGGGAATAAAAGTAGTAGGGCAAACTAACAAATTGCCATGGCATTGGCATAAAAACAGATTTACCAATGCCTTTCAGAATTTGGGATATATTAGATCACCCTCTTTGCTTGCTCCCTGCTCTTCTTTTTAGTCCTTTTCTACAAGACAGGCTCTTAGATGTGGTCTTCTCAATCCCATTGGGGGGGATCAAGCAGTGCTACTCTACGTGGAGTATCACCGGGATCTCACACAGGCAGAAACACTGCTGCTTCTTAGGCTCTCTCTGCTTTGCAATTTAGGGTCGGTCTTCTAAGTCCTTGACACTGCCAAAGGTTTTGACGCTCCACAGAACTTCTTACAGGATCAAATCCTGCTCTCCCATGGCATCAGTTCCCAGAAACTTCCTCTTGGTTGCGAGCAGATATTTAAAGCAGAACTTGGTCTCATCTTTTTCTTTCCCCTCATATGTTTTCCAGATGGCTTTATTTAATGTCTCTTCCCTGGATTGGCTCTTAGATTGATTTTTTTCCTCTACATTTGCCATCTGCTGGTCCAAACAGCTAAATGATACACTTGCTTTTCAATCTCACGGCATTGATTCATTCTTGCTGTCAACTTAGCATCCAAAATAGTATGGCAGGCAGACTGGCAGATCTGGGTAAGGCCTCGCTCCACCAACAGGAATTTTCTCCTTCTTGTGCCTGAGAGCCATTACCACAGGAGCAAAGCCTTAAGAGGGAACAAAGCACAAAGCCAGAGAGAAAGACAAGTACCGAGAGGAACCGAACCACGTTGTCTCAATGATGGAAAGTGGTCTGTGTCATAGCTATCGCCTGGAAGCAGGATTTGCAGCCGCAGTAGTTGGCGTTGTGTGGCCTCGTACAAAGAGAAGACATCATGTTGTGCAGCGGCTAATGGCAGAGAATTGCACGTGCACTTCCAAAAGAAACAAATGCTATGAGGAAAAAAACGTGATTTAGATCCTCCAAATCATTTTCCAGAGGCTTCTGGAACCGTCTTGCTCTTTTCAGTGACACGGTACGGGGGGCATTCTTGTGAAATAACTGACGTGAATATGGGTCCCATGCCCATGCCCTGCAGGGTACCCAGCCCGGGGAGCACTCCAGGGGAGAGGGAAAGGCCAGGACAGGGGCCTGCAAAACTGCAACAGCAGCTGGCTGGGAAGGGTGTGAGGAAGAGCACAGAGGGGGGAGGAGGAAGGGAAAGGTGCCAAAAAGTCTGGCTATGACCCTGCCTAAATGCCTAACAGCAAGGTATTACTGAGTTGCCTGAATGTGCATGTTTTACCCATCTTGTTACTTTAAACTCAGAATTTTTTAGACGATTCCGTCTCTTGAGTGTTTGCACAGTTCCAAGCACAATAGCTCCTTGTGCCGGCTGAGTCCTTTGAATGCTATGAGAATACAATTAAATAATAAGAACAGTAAAAAGCTTGGTGCTATTCATACTTGAGAAGATCTCGCACGGCTCTGGACAAATCATAGCCACAGCAACGCTCGTAACAAACACATTTTCTAATCCTCTCATTATTATTGTTGCTCTCTCTCAAAGGTATTTTAAAGACAGAAAAAAACATTCCTTTCATGAAAAAATATTCATTTCATTTCATATCTGAATGCCACAAAAGACCAACAATTTATCCAAATAGTCTAAGTGAACAAAAGCTTGAGAACTCCTAGTTTAATGCTTCTCCGTATGCTTAAATTTGCATATGCACTTGCCTTTTTCTGTTTCTCCTGTGGTTTTGGTGGCTCAGCTGACATCCAAATAGCCTGCCTGCTCTCAGGTTTGCATCACATGGTGAAGTAACTGGGAACAGTGTGAGGTCTGCAGCATCTAGATCTCTTAACGTTTAGATAAATGCTGACACTAGAGAGCTGGCCCTAGTTTTCCAGAGCTTCCAACCTCAGTTATGAAACTAATAAACCTATCCCAGCTGTTCACTGTCCTTGGTCTCAGCAGCTCTGATCCAATGCCCATTGAAGCCAAAAGAAAGATTCCCTAATCACCCAGTGAGTGTCAAATCAAGCGCAATTAGACTCGAGTGCAACTGAAGAACAAGATGTACAAATTCTTTTGCAATGCAAATTCCTTTGCTACTGAACTGTACTGCACTGACCCACCTGCTCCAGGCCTTCGCATAATCTGATACTTCATACACCACCCAGTGTTCAAGGGAGTGGTGCTGAGAAACAGATTTCTTGACATTCCCAAGCTGCTTTATGTACTTCATGTTAGTGGTTCACAAAGAAACGACAATCAGATTTCTGGTTGTCACCATGAATGGAAGGATAAAAATTCAGTGACAAGTTATGAAACGTTACATCTGCTCAAGAAGGTAGAACAACCAGCCAAAAACAACGTGTCACAGAAATGTGTAAAATGGCACCAGATCTAGCCAGATACAGCACAAGTCAGGTCTATATTTGAAAGCTGCACTGGTACAGATGTTAGTAGGTGTACTGAAAAAAGGACAGGAAGACTGTACCACCAGTCTGCATATCCATGGTAACCAAGAGAGGATCTCCTGGGGAAAGGAGTGGTGAGATGGGGAACAAAGGAGCTTTATTCTATTCCCCTTTGCATTAGGGCTAAATAGCTTTCACATTATATAGCAAGATTATTTAGGTTGGGGTTGTGTTCACCCCTGGATAACAACAGCAATGAGCAAAAAGAACAACAGGGGTTCCCCAGCATCTTCAGTCCTCAGAGGGCTTGTCTAGCTTGCACTGTGGTCCAGGTCTCTGCATCAACACAGCTATTGTTCCACCTAAGCTGAAGTTGATGCAAAGGCACCCCGCCAAATTACAGACAACCCATTATAGTATACACAATACAGTATAGTACCCAAGACACACACTGGTCGGTTGGGGCATGCAAGCTAAAGAAAGGAACAATGGCCTGCTATGCAGCTATCAGTATACAGCACTTAGGTATGAAGTACCAGTATAGCTCATTTCTCTTTGTGTATATGAGTATGTTCTGAATACATTCATGATGATGCAGTTGCATCTGCTCTAGGCAAGGTCTGACAATCTTTAGTGTCTTATAACTACTCATAAAAGTTCCATTACTGTCGAAGGACAACATCCAGTGAAAGAATGAGTTATTGCATAAGCAATAAAATGATTGGGATCTCCATACAATGCACAACAATACCAGTCTCCTCCCATGTGTGCCTACTGCATTACTCTAATGATCCAAAGGGCAACCCCTTGAGCTCCCGCTCCTCTGTGGACCCCAAATGACCCTCACAGAGCCACTGCCTCTCTCCATTTCCTTCCAGTTATCACCAGGGCAAGAAGCGGTGCTGTGGCCAACACTGAGCTGAGCCCATGGCTGCTGGGTACCTGCATGCCGAGCTGCCAGGCAGAAAGCCAAGGAGAACAAAAGAAATAGGCACCACCTGCCCTGTTGCTGTATGTAACCTCTGAAGTAGCAGGATGAAAAATGATTACAAACACAGTTACTTTTAATAATCTCCTTTTCTTATTCTCCTGCCCCTGCCACAAATTTCAGTTTATTCCATTTGTGAGTCTGACAGCTCTCTGCACATGATCCTTTTCTCTGGCTCATTCTTGGTGCAGGTTCTCCCTGGGCTTCGCTAGAGGCAAGAAACAGTGACATCAAAAAGAAAAGGGGAGAGAAAGAAGACCAAGGAAATAAAGCCTTAACATACCCAAAAAGCCATCTGAACACCCAAACAGGAGCAGAAAAGCTCCTCCTTCTTTTTAAATATATCTTTTGTTTCCATGCTATACTATCTACAGGGCATTTTTTTCAATAGTGTGTTCTAAAATAAATTGGTCTTGGTCTTGTTACTCAATATTGAATGATTTGATAATCATACAGCAGAGCAAACTACTTTCCTAATCTGGAATAAATTCTTAAATTCTACAGTGCCTTTAAGAAAAGGGGGCTTAAATACCTTTTATTTCTCCAATGACATATAAGCCCAGGAAAAAGTAATTTTCTCTCTATTTTAGTTGGTTTTGAAAGTATTGGAATTGACAGTTGTATGTAGACAATTTACACCTTCACTTTTACAGCTACATGAAATCAGCATTGATGTATGCAGCACACAATGTCTTTACTTCTTGATTAACTTCCCTTCAGGCTTTCACTGTAAGCCAGTGATATTTTATTAGAGATGAGATAGCAGTGATACTTGTATTAATTTCCTTCATTATATTCAGTTGCTTGTAACTTTGGCAGGTGGTGTAACTTTTAGGTCCTTTGAGTGGGAGGGCAAATGGAGGAATAGCCTGTGATGGTGTAATTTAAGTCCACCCCACACATGCAAGAGGCAGGTTATGGCTGCACAATGAACCTTGGTTCTGACACACTCAAGTTTGTGCTTTGACTCAGGCAAGTAAATAACGCTCTTTTCAAGCAGTCTGCACAAAGTTGTCAGGGCGTCCTGGTTTAACACACAGCACGTTATCAGACATTACACATCCAACATAATTAATTAAAACATTTAAAAACTGAAGTGGTTTCCCCTGGTATTTGACAATCTGCTGTTCCCAAGCAAAGTGGCTGAGAGTTTAATAAGAAACGTCAGGAAGTTAAAATTTGAAGTTAATTTTGATTAAGAACCTTCTCATGTAAGTAGACCACTTGCATGTTCCTATCGCAGTAGCTCTCTCACCTACAGTAGCAAATGGCTTTTGCTTCCTTACCCTAACCTATTAAAGCAGATATTGTCTCCAGATCACTACACACTGTACAGACCTGTTGTGGAATATAATATTTTAATGACACCACAGCGGACTCCTGGGCTGAGCTAATACAAGCTCTCACCTTTAGTCCAAATCCGACAGCAAAGTACCCAGAGTTAGGATGATGCTGAGTGCTATTGTAAATTCCAGCCTAATTCCATCCTGAAGGGTGGATGGAGAAAATAAAATGGTGTAATAACTTAAAAATATTATGATGAAAACTATACGTTGGTCAGTTTTATTTTGCCTTACGCTTCAGAAATAGAGGCTATTAAAGTAACAACTAGTTAGATAAGAAAAGCTAATGGGAAATTAGGCTTTATATTGTGGAGATACAGCTGACAAAATTTAGTGCTGTAGGAGCAGATGTGGTTGGAAAAACAATGAAATGCTTTTCAGCAGAATTTGCAAGTTTGTTTTGCGGAGATGGAGCCAGGAAGCCCCTGCTGGAAGGCTCCCACCACCATCACCCACAGATCCAAAGTCCCCATGAGTCCAACAGGAAGGTTCATCCTGAGATGTACCTATTTGCACACATGGTCCTCTTTTATAACCCAAATTATTGTTGTGATTGAGCTACAGCTTGTGGCTTTCATTCAGAATAAGACTGCAAAGCAGCTGAGCTGGTTATTAAACCAGATAGTTGAAGCAACGTGAATAAAAATTACAGAATAAGACTTAAAGGTTACAGTCTAATTGCCAGTAAACCCATTTATTTATTTTGCTTTGAC
This sequence comes from Gymnogyps californianus, assembly GCF_018139145.2. NCBI lineage: Eukaryota > Metazoa > Chordata > Aves > Accipitriformes > Cathartidae > Gymnogyps > Gymnogyps californianus. The sequence continues at coordinate 72,311,031 of NC_059471.1, read as the reverse complement.
TAAGAAACTTGCTACATCAGGCTCATTGCAAGAGCTGCAGAGAAAATTTCTGCGAAGTTTCATGAAAACTGACCAAAAATCTTTTGTGTACACGTGACAAACAATTTACAGTGCTCTCTGCTCACAGAGTCATTTGACATCAAATTCACAGGACCAGCTTTTACTAAAAAATCCTCTCACCATGAGAAAGGTTGTGGAAACAACCTCTGTACGCTAGAGCAGATAGCATTTCCTTAAAGCGCTCCACCACAGTCCAAATATAAACCCTCATATGCTTGTGCTAACAGTGCCGAGTTACACAAGAGATGGTAACCAGCTGAAAGAGTCTAATTTTGTCACAACAGCAGGTCAGCTAGCATTATCGTTCCGTATACTGCAGACTCACTGCAAATGTCAGAGAGGAGCCAGACCATTTACTTGGTTCAGGTATCTCTGAAATGGACCAACCTTCAGTCCCATAAAAACTTTGAACTTTGCCTGTTCAAGGGTTGAAGCCCACTTGGGGATCCTGGAATATCAGATATGCAGTATTAAATTATTACACATCCGTGATTTCAACTGGCTTCTAGGAAAGAAATGTCTCTCTCTTTCTCCTATCATCTTCCACTGTTAAATTTCAAGCTAAAAGCCAATGGGAAAATTAATAACCCAAGTTATTGTTGTGACTGAGTTAAGCATTACTGAAGCAATGGCTATAATTCAGAGCAAGTGTAAAATGCAACAGAGCTTCTTTATCCAAGAAGATAAGGAGAGCAACAGAACTATCATCGATAGATGCCTCGCACGTCCAAAGAAGCAACCGATGCTGTGGGCCAAAGGAGATGTCCCTTAAGATTGCTATCAGAAATGCAGATATTTGTATGGCAGAGATGTTTCTGTGGGAAAGAAAGAGCGAAAGAGAGCGCGAGAGAGAGCGCGAGAGAGAGCGCGAGAGAGAAAGGAGAAACTCTGTAGGAAAAACAACACAGGAAAGGCAGCAGAAAGTCTGAGAGAGAGCCAGAATAGTTGCTGGGAAAACTTCCCTGAAAAGGCCTAATGAGAGAGCACCACCCTCACTGGTGGCGGAACAAAGTAGGGAGTGATGCTCAGAGAAGCCTCCCTCCTCTTAGTTGTATTCTACTTCATCCATGGAATCAAGGTTTGCATTGTTTTTTTTAATTATCAGGATTGGATCTGGCTTCATCACCAGATTAACATTAGCTAAAACTTATTAAAAATTGCCTGGTTTTGACCTAAGTTTTGACAGCTTGAACTCCAGTGAATCCAGCTCACAACCCCAATTCTGGCCTTGCAGCAGTTCCTTGTTCTGTCTTGCCCAAGTATGGTTTTATTCGTACACGCTACTCTGTGTTCTCAAATGCCTGCACAAAAGTAGAAGCAGCAGATCCACTTTCAGGTGGGTTTTGTTGATTTCTTTCACAGCTGTGGCAAGAATTAATCATGGCAAACCTGTCAAAAGAAGCTAGTGAGCCTGTTCTGCAGCCAGAGGCCACAGATACAAGGACAGCTACGCACCACACCAACCATGGGACCCAACACTCGCAGGAGCTGTGCTAGAAGGCCCCCTTCTCCTGTGCTGAACTCCATCAATCTTTCACAGGAGCCACTAATGCTCCTCACTGTATTCTGCAGACCAGCTTACCAGACACGTTACCTTCACACCATCATGGCACCCAACACGGCGCTCCTTCGGACACATGTACAGGGGAAGCAGGTACCTGTGAAATTCTGTCCAGCAGATAGAAGAGCAGATTTCCTGAAGTCCCTTATGCTTCTCAGCTGATTGCAGTATGTGCCACAGTTTCCCAAAACTAATCAGTTGTTTCAGAGAAAACTTATGAGGAGAACGTGTCAATTCATTCACAATATATGCTCCTCTACAAATATGTAACACAGATTGGAACTGACATTTAAGATGACCCACACCCTATATAAGCCTCACAAAAACTGCCTAGTTATTCACTTTTTCAGCTTGGCAAACTAAGCTTCCATACTCAGTGTCAAGTTAAAACATTTGTTAAAATAATTCTTGGCTTCCTTCCACTCCAAACAAATTCATCAGGCAGATATTTCAACTCATTTTTGACTCAAGCAAGCGGAAGTAGGGAGGTACAAAAGTAGAGGTATAAAAGCCTTCATTAGCTATAGTATTATTTTTTTGTACACCTTTTTCTTCCACATAAGGATAATGGAAGGTTTCGGCTATTTTTGAGGTCACTGTCTCCAATTAAGAGTAACACATGAGCTTTAAACAAATCAGACAACCGTGGAACAATTTTAATCCCTGAATGAATAAATCCCTCGGGGGACTTGGCTGCAGAGAAATCAATGGGCAATTCTATTAAGCCTTAACAGCACATAAGGCACAATCTGGCTTCTACAATGAACCTCAAAGCCACAAATCCTGTCATAAGAATTTATCAGATTTGTGTGATCAGTCATCAGTGTACAGAGCCCAATTATACTCAGAATGTCTTCTGCTTACAGCAGCTGTTGGAACAGCATTGTGCTAGATCATCTTTGGGTTAGGGGCTATAATCTTACCAGGAAAAATAAGACAGTAATAAGTGTTAACTGGGTGAATACTCATTTGTTCCAGTGAACTCCTACTCTTATCAGCACCCTGCTGCCCACTTACCTTAACTCTAGCTCAGAAGTGTTAAGAGAAGTGTCAGCTGTGACTGTGAGAAGCTCGGCATTTGCTCCCACCGCCTTTCACAGCAACATACAAATGAACTCTCCTGCCCTACAGACTGGAAGTGCTCTCTCTAACTGGGGGATCAAACACAAATCATTCATACCGTGCTACAAAAATACACCACAGGCTGGCACAGAAAATAGAACTGTGCTTTAAAAAAAATGATCAAAACAGAAGAGGCAATTTCCCCTCCCCTTCAATATAACTACACCCTCACCTACTGACATCTCTCAGGGCAAGGACAAAATCGCTTTGCTTGGTATGGTTGATACAGCCTAGCCCATATCTAGGAGCCTCTGCGGCATGCCTCGGGCTGCATCTGTTCTTGTAAATGAAATGCTCTCAGGACTGTTCTATGGCACTGGAGCCAATGGCTTGAAACCAGACTGCTAAACTCTCATGGTCCTCGAAAGAGGGTGGCTACATCCACACTGCTTGTTGAAAACCATCACCAGCCTATCTAACCAGGACCATGTCCAAGGCTGTTCTAACAACCCAAGAGGATAGGTGATCAGTGACAGCCTGACTCAGGAATGTTCCCTGCTCTGTTCAATAGTATAGATGCATCTTCCCTGTCCAGCTACCCAAACTGTTCAGACCTGGGGCGTGTCCAAGGTGCATGACAGCTGCCTTGGCTTGCAGAACCAGATTTCTTTTTCTTGAAACCAAGGCATGTGAACAAGGAAAGAGGGTTAAAATAACACACATACAGCTACTACCCAGACAGAGCTATGATACAGACATGGCACATGGGGTACTCAGAAGTTCAGAAGTACTCACTCCGAGCATCTGCTGTTTAGATATATAGTTCCAGAGAGTCAAGTTTTCAGAGCCATTAAATGCTTAAAGATAGAGATGGGAGCCATCACCTCTTGCAATGAATAGGAATCATTAGCTGATAAGATGTACAGTGGGATTTTCAGGTTAGGTGCCTCAATCCTATTGCAGTTGACTGGAATTATATCCCTGAAGATGTTAAAAGCCTCTGTGTTAAGAGAGATGCCTCTGTTACCCCTCGGCACCCAAGTACAATGTCTCTAATCCATTTTGCTGGCTTATGAAAGAAATACAGAAATAATACTACAAGCGTTTTCCTCCTTCTCCTGGGTAAATATAAAATATCACCTGCATATTTCAGCTTTGAGATCTTGCTTCAAGTCTATCTCTGAGCAAATAAATGAAAGTCCTGTGGAAGCTGCTGAGGTAAATTTCAACATTGCCTGGTAGCATGAGACACAAGACAGGCAGAAAGAGTTAAGTAGTTTAATTCACACTGGTTTGGCATTCTGTCAAAGGGTTTTTGCAGAAGTAATTAAAAAAGGGAACCTGAAGTCATTAGAAAGAACAAATAATTTTCACAGTGACACTTTACTTTTTTCCCCAGCATCCTTTCACTGACGCATGTTATCCAGTACGCTGTAATCTGTGCAATCAATTTAAAACACCAACATACAGTTACCACCTCACTTTAAAAAAAACTAAACTAGTAAAGAATCGCAGCACTCTTCATCAGTTGGTTCAGCAGCAATTAGATAAGCTGGCTTTACAGTCTGCAGCATACTTTCTTCCAACTTTCACCTCACAGAAAGGTGTGAAAAAGAGCTAGGGTATAAGATAAAAAAAATCATACATATTGTCTACCATAGCTCCCATTATTTTGATTCAAGTAACTTTTGAGATAATTAGAAGTGAATATTTGAGAGCAGTATCTTCTTATAAAGCAGGCTGGTGAGGAACAAGAAACCCATGGACCAGACACAGTCTATGACTTCACTTTGATAATTTGGGGCTGAGTGATTTGGGGGGGATGCATCTGGACAAGAAAGTGAATCTGTGCCCTGCCAAATGGGTCTGACAGTTCTCCCTGGGCTGTGGAAAAACTTTTCTCATTTCTGCTATAAAGCAATTAGCACACTAGGAGAAAACGATAGCACACTAGATGAAAATGATGGCACACACTGACACAAGATAATACGCCACATTAACTGTTCCCATAAACCTTAATGGTAAGTAGGAGGGACAGAAGTAAAAAATGTTATCCTCCTTATTGTAACAAGGGCCATCTTTTTTCAAAATTAACTTGGATGTATTCATGTTTGGAAGCCAAATTTAAAATACTTGAAATAGGCTCCATTTTCACAAACTGTTGAGCACTCCCCTCTGAAAAAAATCAGTCTTTAGAGTTCATCTACCTTCAGTGTCCCAAAGACACTAGCCACCTAGGAAAATTCAGAACACTTCACTGAAATACACTAACTTGTCTTTCTTCAAAAGCTCCTTTTCAAAATCCTGGTAGAATAGTGCGGATGAGGATAGCATTTTCTTTTTCATGCTTGGATTATGTGCCAGTGTAGCAAAATCCAGCTACCAGTGCTGGCCTGAATGGACCAAGCAAGATAACAAGGAGGATCTCTGCAACTCTGCATGTTCATTCATGCTTACAAAACTGAGAACACAGATTTAAGAGACTGATTGACCTATTTTAACTGTTTGCTTAAGCGGTGATCAACGCCAACAAGGCTCTTATCTGCTCTTTTTGATTCACACTCTTTTGTTTATTTGTTCATGACACAGTGTTGAAGGAACTAAGGACTGATCTCTGTTTGGCTAAAGACATCAAGTAAACTCTATTTTATTATGATGCTGCCACCTATAGTCTTTCTGAACACCACACTGCCCCTGCACAGTTTTGATTTTCATTTAAATTTATAAAAGTTACATTGTTTATCCTTTGATAAAAACTTCAATACTCCTCCCCCCCCCGCCCAACAGAAATGTGAAATAAAAGGTTTGGGGGGGCCAATCTTTTGTCATCTTTCCTCTGTGATTTCCAGCCCCAAAGATCTTCCCAGTTTTGCCTGCTCTAATGTTCTCTGATGAAGATTCTGCTGTCTGAGAAGAACAGACAACTCTGAGGTGAATGCTTACCAAACTAGCATGAGTGGTTACTTCCAAACAACAGAGAACATGCCTGAGCACACTACACGACCAGCCTACAGTGCAGAAGACAGGGATGGAAACCAAATCTAAAGTTTCTGTGAGGCCAAAGGGAGAACTCTCACCAGCTACTCCTATATATACTTCATTCGTGCTCTACTTCTGTACACTTACTAAGCACTGACATTAATTCTCTTCCTCTCCCAATGTTTTTCTGTACAATAGTTTTTTTAAGCTAACATATCATTAAGTAAAAAACAGATCTTGATGAGACCACACTTACATGCCTTTTTGCTGCAGAGCAGCACACAAAGTGATGTAAATTCGGAATCTCTCTGTTTTGTAGTCTTACAAGCAGAGACCTAAGCCATATGGATGTTTTGCACAGCGTTCCTAGCTATAAAACTGTCAACTCAGTGGTGATGCATTAAACACTACACCAACTCAGAAGGCCCATAGCTACAGAAATTAGCAGTTCATTCTTCCTCTAGGAGTGGAAGTAATTAGAAGGACAGACAGCCTATCTGTCCCTCCTTAACCTCCAATTTGTCCAAGTACCTATGGAAACTCTTGCATGCTTCCATGGTCAGCTGATGCAGTGCAGCCCCTGCTTCTGCCCAAACCCTTAACACCTTGCAAAAAGCTTAGCGGTAATGATTCCAGTATCAAGGAAAGAATGTCACAACTGTAAGATTTCAGGAGTTACTAATTTTGATGGCATACAGTGCCCTTTTATCTACACATCTGAGTCCTTTAAGTTCCGTGTTATATTGTGTTTATAGCTTCTTTCTTCAGCTCTAGAATATTTTCTATTTTAGGAAAGAAAGAAATCTAATCAAGCGTAGAATCAAATAAAACCCATTATTCTAAAATACAGGCAGCTGATAGCATTGTATTAGACAATGAGTTATAAGATGAAGCTGTTCCTTTGTTATTCTATTTTTCTTTAAATAGCAGAGTTGCCAAAGCTGATGTGATAAAAGAAGAATGACATGGAGAAAGAGAAACTGGGTAATCTTCCCATCTCACTTATCCCTTTCGGATACAAACGGGTAAAACTGCAACTTGTCTCCCCTGCCCAGTACCTTCATGTGCTACAGGTAAAAAAAAAAAGCACACCAAGTTTTTAGCTTTTCAGGGAGGCAATATTAAACAATGCCATTCAAAATAGATTGACTTTAAAAAAACCCCCAAACCTCCTTTGCTGTTTAAAAAAAGCAGAGCTATTGTGTATTTTTATCCATAGAATATAATAAACTGTTTATGGAGAGTGTAGCTTCGCAGTGTGAGCTGAAGCACTTTTTATAATTCTGTGTACTCTCAAGAGTGTGTCTCCCTTGTAAACTCAGACTTGCACATCGTACCTAAAACCATAAGTGTATCCACAAAAGTTGTACTTCAGTACAGTCAAGATATTTTCCTTGAAGGATTCTTTTTAAAGCTACTTCTGTCTTAGCTTAGCAACAGACTTCATCAGAAAACCAGCTGGTAGAGGACACCACTGAACATACGTACCAGCTTATATACACATGGGGTTTCCATACTCTCGGGGCTGACTGATGAAGTCTGCTCTGAAGCAGCTGAGAGCACAGAGAACCACGGGCCTGAGAATTCTAAGAAACAAAATGTACTGGAAGAAACACCAAAGAAATCAGTGTCCTGTTTTATCTCATTCTCTTTGAACATCAACAGACAGGCTAAAAAACTGTTTGCCCTAAAATACTCTTGTAATTACACTTCACTAGACTCTTTCAAGGTCACGAAGAGTCCATGGTGACAAACTGCTAAAAAATCCCACTCTCTCTCTTACATCTGTTTCGACACGTATCTCTCCGAGTCATCGATTTAATTTTCGTCTTGAATTATTTCAAAATTTGTCAGAATTTAAGGCATCACCAATGCACAGAGTGAAAATTGCTCCCAAGGTACATTTCAAACATGCTCTACAAAGGTAGGTACACCATCTGCTGTTTAAAGGGCTCTAAGACAGTTTTGTGTTAGTTAAATTCCTACAACTACGGGATAAGCTACTACTGCCAAGAGGAATTTTGTTGGCTCCAGCTGAGGCTATACAGAGCACGGGCACCAGGAGTAACGGGACTTGCAAGAGGTATGAACACAGTAAAATGTTACCCTTGAAATCAAGACAATGATTATTTAAGTCTCAGCTTCATTAGAAACATCGCTGCTGATTGTTTTTGCAGAAATATCTACTAATACATTTATGCTATACTCCCAGACTGCTGTCTGTATTTTCCCAGGTGCCAACAGACCCAATTGCTTGTTTTTGAACTGCCAAGATTTTTAGTTTCACCCTGTTATAACTCATCAAACACATGTAGGCATTTTACACTCAGAATTCTATAACGCATAATGTTCACACTTCACAGACACCAAAAATTAAAGTACTCCAGAATTACTGTACTGATCACATTGTTCACTTCTATATTTAATTTTAAAACCTTCCATTTTAAATGTATTTCAGAGCAGCCAAAGACCCCCTTGCCTCTTACATTGCACTTTGTTTTATCCACATCTACCTGAAAAATGTTAATCGAATTTGATACTGAATTAGAAAGATCTTTCCATTGTATGCTCATCACACACATTTAATGAGCATATCTTAGCTTAGCCCTCTTCATGTGGGGTGATGGAGTGAGAGAGGCTGCAGTACTACACTGAGAAAGCACTGGGGAGGGACTTGTGCCAGCATTAGCCGATTCAAAAACATAAACTGAGAGGACCCAACCTTATTAAATCCAAAGCTGAAGGCTGGAGAAACATAATTTTGAGGGAGTTCTGCTGACTTCAGGATGAGTAGCAATCCACAGAAATGCTTCGGTACAGACAAAGCCATCTTCCTTAAGGGACAATTTTGTCCATGAATAGATATTTCACTATAACAAAACAGGTAACTAAATGGTATCCTTCCCTGACCTTTTGCATAGCCTCTCTTTTCTTTTTAATAATACAGAACCATAAATCCCTCAATAAGAGAAGACTATATTTAATACCTTGGACACATTACATTTTAGTGGTTTATGATTGAATTTCCATCTCTCCTGTGATTGTTAACCCTCTTTCAGAGTATGCAAAGCTGGGAAATGAAGTAGCTTCTTCTATATGAGTGTGTTACAATCCTGGCATGTACAGCTTTTGTTCTACTGCCTTCCAACAAAGATTTCCATGTTCAAATGGATGTCCTTTAGTATTTTGGACAGATACAAACCAGACACGTTCAGTTCATCAGCACCAACAGTCTCAGAAAGGCACTTCTAGGCATCTGAAAATGTAAAGATAAATTAATTGTGCATTGCTGGATATATACTACATTTAATGAGCCAAAGCCAGTGCTTGCTGTTAAGAAGCAAGACCTCAGAGGGCGAGAGAACTGATGCACTCCAGCTGTGCAGGGCACTGGACAAGAGATCTGTGACACTAGTAAAAATAGACTTAGGAGACACCTTCACTTTCTGCACAGTGAGTGCTCTGCAGGGTCCCTGTCCACAACGTGGTTTGGTTATAGTGCCCCAGTCAGAGACTGGTTGTGCTGGTAACGCGCATCTGAAACCAAGAGTGGAATGGCTGGATGCTCTACAAGGCAATGGCCATTCATTAAATCTTCACACAAACACAGGGAGAACTTGTCTCTGTGTCATTAGACATCGATGATTTCACTCTAGTCCTGCTGAATCTGAAATGTAGCTTTGCTACTGTAATAAATATTTGCCCGAGATGTTTCCGTAATTTAATCATATTTTCAGTTCCTTGGTAACAGTTCAGTGCCAGTCCCTGCTATTACAGAGCTCTTTCTTTCCTCCTCTTTGGTACTCTTCCATCATGACTATAAATACTGAATCTGTCAGCCAAGTAACTTACAGCTGTTAATGACCTGCACGAAGGGCTAGCAGAGGATGTCAGTACTGCTACAGGCCGAATGTGAGCAGAGCCCTCTTCTCTGGAGAGCTCAGTGGCAGGCAGAAGACACTCATATTCCTATGCACTACCTTAGAAGCAACACTGCCACAGCCACTACTGCACAGGTTACTTTTTCTTTTTTCGAGAGTAGAATCAGACTCTACGTATCCACAAGCATACTCTACACTAAAGAAAACATTTTTAATTAAAAACACAGTTGAAGTAAAGTTCACAGGGTCGTTGTGAAAGCAAAGAAACAAGACCTTCTACTGTCTATAAACTCTGACATCTGTACATAAGCAAATTAATTACCCATCACTACAACCACAGAAAGTTCCTACTTCATCACTGGATGAAGCTAAATGCACCTGCTCCCTTTCCTTTAATGATAAGCCAACTCCTAACATGAAACTGCCCTCTTTCAATGATTAAAGAGCTACAAGGCAAGTGCCAGTAACAATGTTACATTTTTTCCTTCTGTAATCTAATCTTTGCCCTGTAGAAACTAATGAAAGCTCGCTTCCACTTAAAATTTACATAAAAACAATCCATATCATGTTGCATGGAAAAGGACTGGTGCCCCAGCGTTTATTGGCACGGTGATATGCGGAATGAGAAATTACTCGGATGCAAAAATGATATACAGCCTTGTATCAGTATCAAAGAGGCTTTGATGCATGGCTACTATTTTTGGAAGCTAATGATATGGGAGTGATAAAGCAAATGAACTTTTTAATGATGACAAATACAGGAGAATATACAGCACTGAGTAGAGAACATGACGTCCAACTGAAGAAAGATTTATGGGAGCTAATTATGGTACATTAGATTTATAATGGAAAAACAGGAGAATAGGAAAAACTTCTGGAAGATCTTGCATGTATCAACCTGGAATAAAAATTTACTTTCAGACAAGCGATGTAATGTATAGTCCACTGCACGCTTCTAGCTGATATTTATATTGCTTTGGTATTTATATGCATGTAAAGCCTAAGACATGCATGATTTTATGCAAATTAAATACAATTAAACTAGCTATAGAAAAAAACGTAGGCTTTTAACTAGCGTGAAAATATGCAAATAATTAGTGTTTATATTGGTATTAAACATATGGGGTTTTTTTCAGTTAATTGTATGGTAAAACTGGCAGGATGATGTTTTCACAACTAAAATTTCATTGTACTCTTAAGAATTTTTGAGTTGAAGAGATTCCTGTACAGTGACCTAAGATCTATCAATGGCAATTAAAATTCAATACACTAAACTTACTATCGACAGTAAAGTTTGTCAATAGAAGCTAATATGAGGAAAACTGACTCGTGATATTTCAGGTCTCATGTCCAAAAACATGTTAAAGAGGGGAAGAAGCCACAACGTTTAAGGACAATTTCAGGCCATAGGACCAGTCAGCATTTTGCGAGACATTTGAGGAATGGGAGAGGGAAAGCCACAGCCTTTCGGGGCGAGAAAACACGGCCGCAAGCTGAACTCTGCCTTCCCGAGGGGCGCTGAGCCGGTGGGAGCGCAAGCCCGTTCATCTCAATCTCATTCACACCTTTGATTAACCCCGAAACGGCGATCGCGAAGGAGCCCTTTGCGTACGTGGAAACCGGTGCCCGCGCCTTCCCACTGTGTGCCTTCGGCCCCCAAATTAAACGCCTATTTTGATTCAGGTTAAGTCTCTCCCTTCACTGTACTCGCAGAAAAACAGGCTCCGGAGAACACAACGGGAAACAAAGCCCTCCCCCGCCGGCCTGCGCTGTCCCGCCGGCCTCGCAGGCGGGCACCGTCGGGGCGGCCAGCCTCCCCGCCCCCGACGGCAGCGCCCCGACGCCAGCGGCGACAACTGCTCCACCTCGGCCCGACGCCCGCGGCTTGGCAAGAGGGAGCCGGCGTGCGGGGCTACCCTCGCCCCTCCGCGCCGCCACCGGCGGGCTCCAGGGTCCCGGCGGACTGAGGCGGGCGGCGAAATGCCGGCGGATGGGGCTGAGGGGAAGGGGGATCCCGGCGGGCGGTCTGAGGCGAGGGAGCAGCGGGGAAGCCCCGCGGGCGGGCCGAAGGGAGACCCCGCGGGTGCCCAGCGCTGCCGCCGAAGCGCACCACGCGGCTCTGCCTCTTCACGCTTCCATGACCAAGCCCGCAGCAAACGGCCTGCAGCGAGGCTGCCCCCCCCGCAGCGTCCATCTTTGGGCACCTGCCGCCGCTGCCTGGCAGGTTTCCTCGCCTCCCGCCGCGCGGGGCCGCCGGTAACACGGGGAGCGGCAGAGCCGCCGAGGCCTCCCACCGCTCCGCGGAGACTTACACGCTGCCGGCGGCGGGGCTCCGTGAGGGGCTCCGCAATTGCCTTCACCCACCTGGGGCCCGTGCGAGGAGCGAGGCGGCAGCCCTCTGCCGCCGGCCGCGGCGCAGCCCGGGGCACCGGCAGCTCGCAGGCGGCAGGAGAGCGGTGCCCGCGGCTGGCAGCGCCCGGGAGGCGACGGGGAGTGAGTCAGGCGGCACCGGCCCATCCGAGCGCGCCGCGCCAGAGCCGCTGACCTGCAGACACCTGCCCGCAGCCTTGCCTCACTCCTCCCCGCCCGGCCCGGCCCGGCCCGGCGGGCCCGACAGCCACCTGCGGCGCAGGACCCGCCCGCAGCCGCGGGGCCAAAGGCGAGGCAAGCCGGCACCGCTGCCCGGCGAGCTGGCGGGCGGGGTGCGGCGCTGAGGTAAAGGGCACGGCAGCCAGGGCAGCCCAGGCCCTCGCCTCGGGCCGGCGTTGGTTAGACACTGACCGCGGCCGGGCCGCTGAGGTACGCGGGGCTGAGGAGAAGAGACCAGACCAGCAATTGTAAAAAAGCTATTTCACCACTAGAGCTTTCTGCCTTGGCTTTTCTTTCCCCTTCGCCTACTCTCAGTGGTTTAAGGTAGCAACTGGCCCTCTCCAGGTTTTTTCTCAAGCGAGTTAAAGACTGTTGGAGTTGGCGGGGTAACTGCAGCATGTAGCTAGTCAGTAGGTACATCTGCTAAAAGCAGATCAGACCCAAATTAAAAATGGGTCAAGATCCTTACAGTGGTATCAGAGTGAAAGGCTCTAGCTGAAGCTGCTTGCAGCTGTAAATAGTACGTTTGGATATTCAAACAGTGTATTTGAAGCTTATTTTCCATGCAAGAGGCAAGAAAGGAAGGCTGGAGGAACTGGCTGGAAGAATTGACAAAAATAACATCAACAGAGTAGTTTCCCACTTCAGCATCTATCTAGTTCAATAAATTACTCTCAAACTTGTGAGTCAGCATGAGCATGTTTTTAAAGAATCTCTCTGGTGTAAAGTCAGTGAGTCTGAGGACAGCAGTCTTGCATAGAAAATACAGGTGTTGCCTGGAGAAAAGAACAAACACCACATTACATTTCCTCACAGTCCAAGGTAAAAGTGTTAGAATGAAAAATGCTGTGGAGCTTGCTTGTTTCTTAGGGCAGTGGTAAGGGGAGCAGAAATGAAAATGGAAAACTGGTGGACACTCAGTCTTAAAATGAGAAATCATTTCAACATTACTTCTAGAGCAGCCACTGTGGGCCAAAAAAGAAATTCAGTTACAGGTTTTATTTCTGGTAAGTAGCATTGTTTTTAAAATGCGTATGCTATTCTGGCAATTTTATAAAATACTACCATGTGCAGGAAAGACATACCCTTGTGTAAAGCAAATCTGAGAAGCACATTGTTCACCAGCTAGGTTGCACTGCAGCTCTGACAACAAAGAAGTTTTCTGCTTTGTGTACTCTTATATAATTGCTTGGGTGTAGGCTGCATTCAAGATAAAAAATGTTTGTTCTTCTCCTACCTCAGGAAACAAACACTGAAAATACAATGTAGATGAGAAGCACAAGCTAGGAGACTTAAACTAAGCTTGGACTTTTGCATCTGCTGAAATAAATGATTAAACTTCATGGATTTTAATAAAAGTCGAATGTGGGACAGCCTAGAGAAAAATCAAATTGCAATACATTAGGGAGTCAGGTCAAAAAAATCCATTGGATAGAAACATCATTTCAAAGTTTAACAACAAAATCGGATCCTTGTCAGGAAATAAGGACATATGTTTTGACATAGTCAATCCAAGTCAAGTCACATCAAAATTTTACCCATCTTATCAAGCTATTTTTCTTCTGTGTGGAAAGTGTCCAAAACGTAAACCTAACTGTGAAATATCTTTCCACATGTTCAGGTAACTGTGTATGTTAACACCACAAAGCTATGTATGATTCATTCATCTTCATTTCACGTACTCCCTCTGCTGGAAATTAATATGAAGGTTCAGTGGATCAGAGGAAAGATCATTAAGAGTGCAAGACACATTAAAAACCCCTCTTGCTTCTTTTATTAAAAGATCACACTTCTTTACAGACACTCCAGTCTGTATCAGTAAAACAACTTGTTGCAAGGCTATTCATACTGAAATCACCAAGATGTGGAAGGAGGAGCTAATGTAAATTAACTAGTTAAATATTCCATATAGACTATATGCATTCTACTGTATCATTTAAGATCTGCTAATATCAAAGTCAGATTAAATAAATATACAAAAGCAAGTATCAGAGCTGCTAAAGTATATCTGATGCTGATAGCCATGTGGCGCTCTAATACTCCACAGCCTACACTAACACTGATGGGATTAGTTGCTCTCAGAAGAAAGGAGGGGGATAAAATAAAAAACTCAGCTGTAGTAGTACTACCAAGGAGTACCCCACACCATAAGCGTTTTTCCTGGTCAAAGACTAAAACCACTTGCTTTAACACTGACAGCAGAATCTTAACTCCGATTACATGTTGCTAAAGTTCAAGCTTTATTAGTGACTGAAAGGAAAAAAAAAAAAAAATCTGGTTTTCTTTGAGTGGAAACAGCAGGATAAATCACATAGGTACATGGTTCCAAATGCTGCTGAAAGGTTGCTTGCATAGATTTTACAAAAAGCAGTGAAATACTTCTACCCAGCAACACACAATGAATTCTTCCTCCTTGGTGGGACTATACCGGTAATGGCGATACTGTTCTGTATACATAGCTCCTGTTTCTTCTAGTATGAAGAAAAAGAGACTAAGGAGGGAGGATACCAGAGGCACTGAATTCTTTCTTCTACAAACCCTGTAAACCAGTTATGCTCAAGTAAAATACCTTCTACTGATTAATGGTGACAGTTTCCATTGCCATGGGTAAGCAAACTCAGTTGGAAACAACTCCATAACCAGTGGCTAGAAATTAGAAAACTACTGCTGCAGAAGAGCATGAATACTTTAAAAAAATACTATAGGATTCTTTGTTATGCAAAACAGATAATTTTGGATCATCACAGAGTAGCTGAGAACAAGTTTAACATGCTCTTATTTCATATAAAACCACAAATTGTATTTTCAAGTTTACCTATGTAAAAATATTGTGGTAAAGGGCAATTAAAAAAATGTATAAAAATCAAGTATAGCATTGTTCACAGTTGCAAGTAAGTGTCACAAATGCAAACAAATGATAAATAGATTTTTGGTGTATGTGTCTTTCCAGCTAAAATACTGTAATAAAGCAACAACAAGAAAAATCACCCTACCATGCGTAACCCACATTATGAGGAAATAGATACTATCACAAAATGTGTAACACATTTCAGTTTGGGCATATTCAATAGTACTTCCTGGTTTTTGAAAAAATTAAGGAGTTACAGATTCAAGAGTTTGCAACCAAAAGTAAAGAACTGGAAATACTCTGTTTGAGCTCATTATCTAGCTTTACTTAAGGATGAAGCAAAGTTTCATATTCAGCAATGGTCCGAAGGTTTTTAGAATATACTGTTGGAGCAGTACATTCAATTCCCAACCAACAAACACTGTTCAAGTCCTCTTGGGCTATTACTACAGACATTGCCAACAAGCAGCTTTTTTGTTAAACGAAAAGATACTATTTGCAAACTTCCGCAAATTCAATTAATTCTTTCATTTTTTCTTTCTTTCAGTTTCTGACTTTGCGTTAGCTCATATGTAGGGGGGTTGCCACTACAGTGATATTGGTCTCTGAATATACTCAGTTGAACGAGGTTGGTTTTTTTTAACCGTCAATAATGACATAGCAATTAATTACTGTCAGAAGTCACTTGAAGTCTATATGCCATCACCATTGACAAAAGTTCCTTTGGCCCCATGCATGACCTGATGATCCCTTTGCAATTTGCCTGCAGAAAAACAAGGTTCTCATTTCTGTAACATTTTCTAAACAAAGGCTAATCCTAATAATAAAGGCTATTACTTTATCAGAGTACTCTATAAATATCAAAATGTAACAAACTTGCTTTTTGTAATCTCATATTCCCTTAATCCTCTCTACTTGAGAGAAGAATTTTAAAGTCCAAATTGCTTAAGAATCTTGCGCTTTTACTTTGTAGAGGCGCACCTCGTTACTGACTCCTTTATGATCTTATATGGAAAAGCTATCATTATTGTAACTAAGGAATTACATCTTAGGACATGGGCCTCTGCACAGTATATCCGCTCCCAAAAAGAACTCAGTTTTATCTATTTTATGTTTATCTAATCTCTCCTTCTCATCTTCTAAACGACAGGGTATTAGTCTTGTAGACTGAGATCACATTTCTCTAACTTTTTTGTGATCATCTAAAAAAAATCAATATAGCAATATGCTTGCAAGACAACAAACCACTTTCTCATCTTCTGGGATGATAAGATGATCATCTTCTCTCATCTGGGAAAAGTGTACAATATGCCTTTTAATAACTGCATAATGTGTAAATGGTTAATATCATTATGTCTGATCCTATAGTCTTTATTACTTGCAAGTAGCTGCATTAACACTGGTGATTGCCGAAATGACTACTGTGGCTGTCCGCCAAATAAAGAATGAAGAATTGGGACCTACAAATTAAAATCAAGTCACCTGTACTGAAAAATATTGTTGCTTTTATGGGAGATAATCCTAGAATTTGTGTTACAGGCATATATTTATATTTTACCTTTTTTTTTTTAACATTATTCATCAAAATACTTTTACAGGCTTTTTAAAGCTACCTGTTCCTAGAAAGCAACATAGAATCCTATCTACAGCTCATATCAACAGGTTTTAAAAGGCAAGCAGGAGCTTTCATATGGGTTATGTTGTCTTTAATCATTACTCAAATATGAATGTTAATGTTTAGTAGTCAAGTTATCACAAACCAAATTCATATGAAGGAACATACGTGCAAGATGTACATTTAAACCATTACCATGACCAATTTGCCTTTGCTTTTCAAAAATAAACTGGAGACCTTTTTTAAAATTCTTTTATGAAGATAGCAAGAAGGATGAATCTATTAAAAAAATGGATAATTTAAATGAATTAAACAGGAATTACTTCTCTGATTCCAAATACAGAAGTATAGATTTCCTCGATGATTTACAGGAGACAATTTTACATTTTCTCTTGCATTTAAAGTGTGAGAATACAGAACATAGACAAATGTTATGACGTAAGGTGCAGAAATTCTGAGAAAGTTTAAGTGCCAATAACTATCACCAAACAGTATTCAGTCATATTAAAGAACTCTTAAGTAGAAACTTCGTGCAGTTTTAATAAAATTCTTAGAAGTTGAACCCACCTCCAGTATGTATGGAAACATATCTTCATAGATGGATATCGAAACACTGGTATCTGCTGGCATTACTATCTTATTTATCCAAATTAATAAGTCAGTCAGGTTTGAAGGGGAGAAAAAACCCCCAAACTCTTCCTATCTTGAGATGGCACAGTATTCTCTCAAGCATATTACTGACATAGTTCAGCAAAAATACATCCAAATCATAACACCTGAATATAGACACTATTTCCCCCAATAAAGTTTCATATTGTTATTTTCTTCCCTTTTTTTTCAGTTCTATCAATAACTTCTTAAAATTATGCACACTTCTAAAATAAAAACACACTGTCAGTAAAGTCGATGGAACTTGCATTGGTTTTTTTTTTTCTGTTTACTGAGATGGGCCACCTCACACAATAATACAAGAGCTGGGAGAGGGGTGGGAGAGGAAGCTATCTAGACTGATTTCTTCCCACTGAACAATATTAAGAGTGACGAAAAATCTGTGCAAGCATTTGTGAAATAGATTTAATGAAATTTAGCATTCAGCAGGGAAAACTGATAATTAAATGAGCATTAAACTTTAACTCTCCAGATGGTGTGCAGAGTCTTCACAAGCCATTGTGAATATAACATTATAAGTCCTTGAAACAAGAATTCCTAGAAAGAAAAAGAGAAGACATCTAATTTGTTTCATGTTCAGTGAACACAGAAATACATTCTGATGTTTCCATGTGCAAAATTTTAAGGTTTTGATTCTGAAAGTACTTTGAACAGGCTTCTCAGTCTCTTCAACAGTCAATCCAGATCATTTGAAGGATTAGATTTTATTGACAAATGTGCTATAATGCTCTTTGAAGTGAAAGCCAAGCTTTGGACTCCTATCACTTGAGAAAATCAGGCAGAAAAAGTCTTTCCCACTAGGTCTGCAAGACAAACTACAAGGCACATCCTCTTCACTTTACTGAAACAAGAAGTCTGGTGCAATGAAGACAGAAAGATGGAAGAATAAGAAAAAGTTACTGTCCCATTTACTTCTGATATCACATTCTCAATAAAACAAAAAGGTGACTGTCTGCCTCATCTCCCATCACAGTCTGTCTGCTAAAATAGCACCAAAACACTGGAGAGGAGGAAGGATATTGATGGTGATTCCAGCACTGCTATCTCATTATACTTCAAGTACTGCAGAGTCAGACATTAGCTGTGGAAGAAGCCTCTCTACCAATGAGTAGTTGCTTCTACAATATCTTTTTCAATCCCTGGTAACTTGTCCTCAAGCAATTGAAAAATGACATTTCACCTCCTGGAGGACTATTTCTAGTAGTATTCTGCTTTAAATCCAACAGGAACTTACACCTAGATCATGTTTCATCAATTCCCCATATACCTATTTTAAGTCTTAATTCTGTGATTCTGGTGATGATTACACCCAAATATTTGCATTAATATTTTTCCTTTTACTCTCAGGCCATATTTTACATTGTTTTTTCTTTCTTTCTGGTCTCAATGAATTTTTCTGAAGCTTTCTAGAGTTAGCTGGGAGGGAAATGATGTCATCATTCATAAATATTTCAGACATTTCTACTATTCCATCTTCTTCTTGATACAGACTCTAAGTTCTTGACATAAAATTTATCAAGAACTTCAGTATTCTGGACGTTAGAGCACTAACCCAGACATAGGTAAATCAAATGTAAATCACTTACACAAAAGGAGACACATCCAGATTCAGATCTCTGCTCTATCTCGGGAGAGCCTTATCAAACAGGCTATTTTATTCATCACTGTATCACTACACTATACAAATCTGATAAATTCTTTCCAGTTAAGCTTTTAAAACATAGCACAGACTGCCAAAGTTTCAGGTTTTATTGCATAGATTTTTTTAATGAAAACAATCCCAAACCATTTAGTATAAATAAGTAAGTCTGGAGCAACCCTAGTCTTCCCACTTAGCCAAAAAAGTATAACAAAGAGCTGGATGAGGAAAAAAGTTATGAATTATATTAGTATCTTGAGCACTCAAAACCGGAAAATAATTAAGCAGAAAAAAACCCCTGAGTTCATTTGCACTCAAAAGCTACATTGATTTAATTGAGAAAGATTTAGCTTAAACCAGCTGAAGATTTTAAACAAATGAAGTATTTATACCTGGCTCACATATCTCATTTTTAGTCCTTACTTAAACTCATTGTTCCCTAGGAATGTGCAAAAGCAGATCATGCCACATAAGGCCAGCCAGGAGAAAAAAACAAAAACAAAAACAACCCAAACAAAAAAAACCCACAAAACCCAAAAAGCAAACAAGAAAGGAGTTGAATTCATAATCTAGTTTGTAGAAGATTAGTCTTGATTTGGTATTTAGCCAGAAGTTTACTAATTAGAAAGGAATTCTATCACCCTGAAAAGGGAGTGATACAAATAGAAAAAGCACCATAATCGTTAGTATCAGTGTGGTGACTACATGGATTGATCCCTCTTTTCTTTATACGGTATCAAAAATAGAAGAAAGTGTTATGGTAATTAAAAGTAAATTAAACCGTTCCAAATGATACAATGCTTATTTCAACAAATTTGAGAGCTATGCGGTGCTCAGACTAAGGAGGAGTAGACGCGGTTCTATCAGAGGAATGAGGACTCCCTGTACTTGCTATCAAGGACTGGCAATAGCTACAAAATCACTGTCTTGCACAGCTGTGGTTTCCTACTAAGTGTACCAGAACCAGCCCACTGACCCGAGGAAACCTGTCTCACTCTTAGGACCTATGTACTTAGAGGAGCCTTTGATGACAAAGATTAATCAAGTGCCAAAGGTAATAATCTCAGTTAACAAAGTGTTAACAAAATTCATCTTGGAAGTACCTAACCATCTCAAAAGCAGAAATGATTTCCTGCAAGTCATGAATTGAGACTTTTTCCCCCTCAACTGGCAATTTTTTTTAATGCATGCTGCCACCCATCTACCAAAAAAAGTGTGATGCAACAAGCATGGAGCTACCAAATATGAAACTAAGCTGAGACTGAAACTGACAGGGGAGTAGCTGCATATTGTGGAGGCTCAATTTTACTGATTTTTAAAAGGAAAGCTGGGCTTGCTCCTCCTCAGGGTTACAAGTATTTGAAGACTTTTAGAATGCATTTATGTTTCTTGTAAAAAATGCACATAGAGTAAAAACTATTCTGAAAACTACTAGAAGAAGAAAGGCTGGATAGTTAAGAGCTTTTATGTAGGAAAGATGAAAATATTTACATCTACACCTGGACAAAATGGTGGCAAGTCAAGACGAGATTTTCTGTAGCATTATTTCTATTACTGTTTTAAGAATTTATGACTATAGCATCCCAGTGCAAGTAGTTGCTATTGACCATATAGTTTTAATACAGCTCAATAAAACAAAATAAAAGGAGTATCATCAAAAGAGCGTGTTCCTGAATCTTCTTGTAACTTTTCTTGGAGCAATGTAATTCCATGGAATTCAGTCAATATTTCAACAAGAAATATCAGAGTTTTTTTGTTGTGTTTTTTTTTTTTTTTTAACTTCCCCCTCAGTGTTTGGAACTTAAATGTTGAACCGCTTACTCTTCCAGGGACCAGTCCAGAGACCAATCAGGAGATCGATGATGGGAATGTTCAGGTGATGATGTTCTTAACGTAGAGCTTAACTGATACGAGATTGTACGATTCTGGCATCGAAGCTCCTGTACAGCACGTTCCCTAAATAAACATTAGTTTACAGTGAGACTAAGCACTTTTCAAAAACCATCAAAATGATCTCATAGTCATTATCATAATTTTTTTTTCTATTTAAGATTGTCAGCTTTTTTATTTTATTTTAAAAGATGTGGTGTTCATCATATACTTGTCTAAAAGACAGATTAGTGACTGTCTCTGTATTACTCCCTTACTCAGATTTAGTTCTACATATCCATTGTCTCAGTTTTCCCTCAAAGACAGAAGCTAGCCATGGTTGCTGCAGGTTAAACTCTAAAAATTGTAAAAATCTCCAGGGAGGAAGAGCCTAATTTTAAGGTTATTCATGAGTCTGCAACATAGAGACAATCACTAAAATCAGCAATGATATTAATGTAAGAACAGTGTTGCTTGCGGTATTCTTGTGCTGTTTGTGTTGGCAAGGCCAGTGGACTAAAGTCTGCCTGAAGTGCCCTGAAACTTATGGATATTTAAGAGATGCTGGACTCCCCCACGGGCAAGTTGTAACATGGTAGTCTCGTCATTTTGACTGCAAGGGGTGGGGCCTGGATACTGGATGAATCCGTAACTCCTGCCGCTGGGTGTACGGAGAGGAAGTATCTGGGACTGGATAACACATTGGAAAATTTTGGAGGTACGTACTCATCTGGGATCCTGGTTTCAGGCTGCCAATTGTTTACATAAGGAGAATCTTGTCAGGGTTGGATTGGGAAACTACTAGGAAGGGTGGCTACAACAACCCCTGAGTTTCAGTATTTAACCCCAGTAAAACCTAGACAATGGTTCATTATAAATGAATATGTGTTTTGGGAGGATAGCATTGACCCAGGCTGGAAAAAAGGACTCCAAGTTGCCCAAAACCTTGCAAGTGAAGGTATAACAAGGACTGTACGGTATTGAACTGAAACTGACCCCAGTGTGACTTAGCCATTACCACAGACCTACATATGGAGTGGACCACTGAAGCACATCACCAAAACCTGCAGGAGAGCGACCAGATCCAGCACCAGCTCACGGAGCTGAATCTACAGGCAAGAAAAGGGCTCACTTTAGCAGCAGGAGCCCCGTGAGACAGTAACAGTCTTCCACCTAGCTACCAACATCCCACAGCCTTGTGCCTGGGGAGGTATCATATGCACTGTAAAGACTACGGAACCAGACTGATCTACATTGACTGCTAGTCTTACTAGCATTATTGCTTTTGAGGGCTTTACTATGCACATGCTGTACTGCCGTTAATGGTCAAGATGGTGCTGGCAAAGGTGGGAAGTCAGAGTGCAGCTGCTTGCACCTCTCACGGGTAATGTCACCCTGTAGAATACCAAGTTTGGGTATGAATGTAGCAAAACTGTGACCGATGGAGAAAGTAACTATGGGCAAGATTTTTATTTGGGAGGAGGCTAGGGCAGAGAAAGGGAGGTACAAAGGCAGCAAAAAGGAGGGTCAAGAAACAGAAAGGGATAAAAAGATATGCAAGTCATGCGCTTGGGGCTGTCCAGGGGTACCTAACAGTCAGTCCCTGTGCTTGGTCACCACAGCCAGAACAGGACAATAAATCAAACCTGTTGTTTCCACATGAGTCCAAACTGCTTCCACAGTCAGGAGGATGGGAGGGATGGGGAGGTGCTTTTCCTGACTGGTAAAGAAAAGCCCAGACAGATGGATTAAGCCTCCTGGTATCACTGTGTTAGTGCTCATTCAAGACCTGACAGCGTTGGCACTTCCACCTCCTAATTTCAGGCATTATTTCATTCTGCACCAAGGCAGTAAATCAATACAACTAGCTAAGTCAGTGTTATAACAAGGATGTCATCTACCTGCTTCTTTAACAAAAAAACCCAGTCAGTACTCACATCTGCTGCTTCCATTATATACTATCATGATACTGACTTTAATGATAGTATTTTTCCTCTCTGGCTAATTTTCTGGTTTTCACTTGCCAGTACCAGAAAAATAGATTGGCTGTAAGCAGCCAACTTGGAGCTTTAATCCCTTTCCCTGCAAGCAAGAGAGATAGATACCTGCTCTTGTAAAGCATGACTTTCTGAGGAGAAACAGAAAAGAAGTAGAATTCTTGTAACCTTTGCAGGACATTGAAGGGACACTGTTTTGATTTTATGAAAAAGCCAAAAAAAGAAAAAAGCTCTAGCCTTTCAAAGACAGCTAAATCTAATGTCAGCCTCAGATTTTTATATGAGAACATTTCAGTCTTTGCTATCTAAGATTTCTGCATACTGTTTTTGCAACTGACTTACAGACTGCATAATGGAACCTAGATTTGTTCTTTCCAAACCAATTCAGGTAATTATGTTTCTCATTCTCTTGAAGTAGAAGAGAAATTCTCTTCAAGAATGAAAACTGGCGATCTTTGCCTCAGCACAGGCTCACTCTAATATTTGTTTTGCTAACCAGTTGTAAACTAAGTGTTGATATTATTGCAACTATAAGCAACCACATGAGTAACAAATTAACCTTAACTAAGAGAAGAGATTAAGTATGGAGGCTGATTCAACTTTCTGCGAATGAACACTTCAAGAAGAAACACTTGCAGTCCCTACCAGGGAGCGCCCATATGCCATGAGATGGATGCACTCACATAGGGGGAGTAGAGAACAAACAGTCTGAAGAGGGTAGACTTTCTTTTAAAACAAAGGTACTTTCGTGTTAGCATACAGTCTGGCTCATTCTATGCAGCTGAAGAAGCACAAGTGATGCCGCCTTTTAAACTGACTTGCACATCTAACTCAAAAGTTTTGTAGTTTTTGCCATGACTTCAGGGTAAAGGAGAATCCAATTTGAAATTGAAACATTGTCCTGGTTTCGGCTGGGATAGAGTTAATTTTCTTCTTAGTAGCTGGTACAGTGCTGGGTTTTGGATTTAGTGTGAGAATAATGTTGATAACATGCTGATGTTTTAGCTGTTGCTAAGCAGCACTGATCTTAAGCCAAGGACTTTGCAGTTTCCCATGCTCTGCCAGCAAGCAGGTGTGCAAGAAGCTGGGAGGGAGCAGAGCCAGGACAGCTGACCGGAACTAGCCAAAGGGGTATTCCATACCATGGAACGTCATGCCCAGTATATAAACTGGGGGGAGTTGGCCGGGAGGGGCGGATCGCGGCTCTGGCATCGGTCAGCGGGTGGTGAGCAATTGCATTGTGCATCACTTGTCTTTTCTTGGGTGTTATTTCTTTTTTTTTGTTATATTCCTTTTCATTACAATTACTATATTATTATTAGTAGTAGTAGTGTATTTTATTTTACTTTAGTTATTAAACTGCTCTTATCTCAACCCACGAGTTTTACTTTTTTTCCCTGATCCTGCTCCCCATCCCACCGGGAGGGGGGGAGCGGCTGCGTGGTGCTTACTTGCTGGCTGGGGTTAAACCGTGACAAACATACACTGAGAAATTTAAGAAATCCATCTTTAAAAGACCTAACCTCAGGTATAGAGATGCCCCCTCCAAAACCCTCATCCTTACTTACGAGAGAACGGAATATCAACACAGTAATTTACTACAATTAAACAAGACACTTGGTTCTCAAACCTGTGCTATAATCACATCACTCTACTTCTTTTAGCCATCTCTTTTACATACCTAAAATAATGCCCGACACTGTAATATTTTATCCTCAATACATCCATGAAATAGAGAAGTACTGCTGTTTCACAGATAAGAAAACTATTTAAGACACCAAGACTATGTAGATTAACTCATGAAGCGGGCCAGGGACCATTCTCTGGTACTGTGGCCAAATCACATGAAACAGCTTGTACATATTGTTAAACTCTCTTCCCACACAAAAAGGAAAAAAAAAAAATTACTTTGGCCATACTGCCGTTTGGGAACCATCCCTAGCACCTTCAGTGCCTCAAGTAGTACCTGGGAGAATGCAGGTTGGTATGGCCTAAAATCATTCCAGAGTGTGTACTAACAAACTGTATGGACAAGTATACAGTTGTGTGTACCCCTCAAGTCAATGCTCTGATCTGGTTTAGTTCACTAGCACAGGTGTAGCCAAAAGGTAGCCATTCATATCGCAGAACTAGTAGCCTATAAATCACTTTTATAGCCAACTAGTAACCTAGACTTTCACTATAGATCAAGATGGGCATCAGTATAAATGAGTGAAGACAGATAAGCATCTTCAGGAAAGTGATCCATCCCATCCTAAAACAGGCAATTCCAGAGGGCAGTTTATCTCACCATTCTGTTGGCTATAAAGAGAACCTAGACAACTAATTTAGACAGCATGTGTAACAGCTGAACAGACTAAATTTAGTGACATGAATAGCCTCTGAACACACAGGAGACGTACGGCAGAGCAAAACCAAACTTTGCTGTTTATCCTACTGATTAGTCTAAGTCTTAGTACTATATTGCATTTCACCCCAATAAGATGCAGGAAGTGCAATACAAAAATATATACTTGCCTTTCAAAGCGCTCAGTCCCCAGCTGTCTTTTGGTGATATCCAGTTCCGACTCTAGCTGAGCTGCTCTATTTCTGAGCTGAGTAAAATCTCGACTCTGCACAGCACTGTAAAGTCCATACACTTTAATTAGATAGCAACTATAATCCTCCAAGTATGTTATCAAATACAATTATCCAAAATTAAAAGGGCAGCTATACCATGCAATCAAGATTAAGAGCATTTTTGGGAGTAAAATATAACACTACACAGGAAAATCTATTAGAGTATAGCTGAGGAATCAGAAGCAGGTTTTTGGTATCTTCTGCTGTTAAGGTAACCAAGGTACGTTGGCTATTTGAAACTGCAGCTAGATATAAAACCACCTCTGTGTATATACACTTGGGAAGAATGAAAACACCTGCAATATTCTCCTGGTCATTTACTCACAGTTTATTTTCTGCTAAAGAAAGCTGTTCCTTGAGAAACTGAATTTCAGAGTCTTTCTCTTGCTTTGCTATCTGTGACTGAAATTCTTTCTCACGATTGGACACAAGCAAAGATTCCAGGTTTTTCATAGATGCTCTTTCATTTCCCAGTTGTTTTCTCAGCAGCTCTATTTCAGAATGGGATGACTCACACTTGCTCTGCAGCTAAACAAAGATTTTAAAGTTTTAGATGTATGTCTGTTAAGCTTACTGACTATCTATTATGGCAACCTTTTTTAAAAAAAAAAAAAAAAAAAAAAGAGAGAAAGAAAAAAGAAAGGCTGTGATCAATGACAAAAATTTGCTCTCACTCCAAGATGGATGATCCGTGTTATATTTGCCCTCAGTCAAAATCCTGTGTCAGATTTATAAATTCACCCAATGTATATATCTGAATATAAATGTACTTGATACAAATGACAACATGCTATGAAATATATGGATCAATGGACACAGACTGTAGACAGGATCATTAAAGAAGAGGAAGGAAGTTTTACATTTTGTTGAAGCAAGAAACTACTGATTAACCATCTGCATGCAGGAAATGACACCTGGTATAACAAACCAGTATCTGCATCACCAGCAGAGTGAGATTACACTTATTTTACTTAAAGGACCATCAAGAATAAATCTGGGGGGAAAGGGA
Source organism: Gymnogyps californianus (assembly GCF_018139145.2). Classification (NCBI taxonomy): domain Eukaryota; kingdom Metazoa; phylum Chordata; class Aves; order Accipitriformes; family Cathartidae; genus Gymnogyps; species Gymnogyps californianus. Next base: position 72,284,634 of record NC_059471.1, on the reverse strand, counting down.
AAATGAATAAAATCCAAACAAGAGATTAAGTATCTATGTATCTTGGGGAAACCTAAAAAAGAATACCCATAAAACCTAGTATGTTCCACTGCAAAGGGAACAATGGACATACCTGAGACATAACTACACACAAAGAAAAAAAAAAATTCCAGAGATGGTGAGTCAGGAAAATCTGTATTGCGTCAGCTACAGAGACACAGAAAACTGCCTGTTTTAATCTTAGCTTAAGTAAGCTAGATGCTATTTTTCCTTCATCTTTTCATGTACGCATTTTAGGATGTCTGAGTCCATTTGGGGTGCTGCAAACACTTTTATCTGTATTTTACTCAAACGTAGTTTACATTAAGCACAATAATGCTCACCCAAAGGTCATAGTAAATCTATGAACTGAGACATCTTAACAAACGCCCCACCTCTCCAGCACATTCCTCAGAATTTTCACAGGATAGCCATTTGTGTGTTCAAACAAGGAAGATACTGAGGTCATAGGCCAACGGGACGGGGGGTGGAGAAAAAACAAAAATGCATTTTTCACTTTCCAAAGCAAAACTCAGATTTTACCAAACTAAACTAAAAGGTTTCTTCAGTCTGAAAGATCCAATTTTCTAATTGTCAATCAAAAATCTAGTTCCTTTGCTGATAAACAGTTTTGATATTGTACTTTTGTATTTCAGAAGAAAAGAACACTGAAAAATGTAAACAGCATAAGTTATAGGAAAATAAACAGTATTAGAAACACTGAAAGAACAATATTATTCAGGATCAGGTTTAGTTTCCACTTCGGAATATACATATGCTGCAATCTAGTAATGCAGATTTCTGCATTGGAACACTATGTAAAATAAGAGCCCTATCTGAAGGTTATACATGGCTGATGAAAGACAACTGGTTGAAAGGTATGAAAAAATTAGTGAAAATTTCCCAACTTCAGACTTTTCTCCAACTCTCCAACCGCATTTCTGCATTTTTCTCTCCTGAAAGTGTTGCTGCTCTCCACAGTTCCAGCAAGCCCCTTCACTGACAATCTCACAGAAGGATCCAGGAAGGCTTAGTCGTATTAGATCTCACGAAAGCTTCAGACAAATGTCATGTGCTGGAACTCTTCCCTATCGACAGCATTGTAGAGGATTCCACAAGCATATGAAAGACATCACACACATTTGGCTGGAACAAATACCCAACTGTCAAACAGCAGCTTTACCCATGGTGTATGGAAAAGGCATAAAGGTTAAAAGAGAATGCTGGAAGCCTGTAAAGAACAAGAAATTATCTCGGCTGGAGCGAGGATGGACAGGACAGTGATAGAATCATACTGAAAATATCTGAATAATCTGAGCATGTATGAACAATTTTTCAGAGTTTATCTAAGCTGAGTTTTTAAAAATTTGCCTATCAAACATTAGTTTTGTAGTTTTTGTAAAAATCAGGGTCAACAGAAATTATTTTCAAGGGAAATTAAGGAAAGATTATGAAACAGATATTGATACTTCCTAAAACAGTCAAGCATTTTAAAGTCCATGTCAAGTTTCTTTGCTAATAAACTACTCCAGCTATTCTGCTTACTTAGTGACTAGATGTAAAATCCAAGATACCTTTCAAGAAAACAACCAGTAATTTTAAGTCCTGATTTTTGAGTATTCATAGTAAAACCTTGCAAAGCAGTGTGCTTTTCAAATAGTACACAGCATCCACCCTCTGAGGAGTAAGCCCCTGAGGAATGCCAAATTAAACATTCAAAAAATTGAAACACTAATCATCAATAAGGATTTCTTTGATCATTCAAGATCCCAAAGAAGATTTAGATCCCTTAAGTATAACGTTAACATAAACTTATTTTTCTAATATGTTTCACGTACCCTTTCTACCTTCTCTGCTGTGGAAGTTAACTGCCAATTTAATCGTTTTTTTGACTGCATCTAGTTTAATGGAAAGTTCTTGTGTAGACGTGAGATTTGCAAGTATAGAGAGTCTCTCCCAATGTACGTTTTGAAGCTCTCCTTCCATTTTCACAAGAGACTTGCTTAAGGCAGAAATCTGAGACTTGTATGCTGCTTCTGTTGTTAAATGCTACAGTTAAAAGCAATATCAGATAATCAAAACTCTACTGCAAAGAAAATTTAAAACTGCTTCCAAAATCCTACAAAAGTATGTATAATTGTGGTGAAGTTTAAGAGGCAGCAGTCATTTATTCTGGAATAAACTTTAAAGTTATTTCTTTAAATAACTCCCATATATAAAAACTAGAAGAGAATAATTCTTGCTTCTGACAGCAAAATCAGCTACTGACATTTTAAACTCTATTCCTAGAATTCTGCTCCTTCTGCAGAGCTAATAAGGTTCAAAATTCTGCCATGGGCCACATTTCATTTTCAGATGAGACCTTCTTATTTTAACAATAAAATGTATTCTTGCATGTAGATGATCAGTGAATGCTGAGATACTGTCAGTCATATTTATACTGCTGTCACCCATAAACTCAGGCATGACTAAGAGGTGACAGAAGTCACACTAAAGAGAAGTCCACAAGCCAGCAGCAGCAGTTCTGACTAAAAGCATTTAGAATTGTGTATGTTTAAAATTAACATAACCTAGGTTTTTCCTTTTTGAAAAATGCCTGTACTTTGCTCAGTGACACTTGTATTTCTGGTCACTTTTAACTACTTAATTTTCAGTGGGTGGCAGAATGAGTCTGGGAGGTTAACAGAGCAAAGAGAGAGATAAAGCACTGTGACTTCTTTGAAGGATTGCTTAGGAATGAGATGCAGAGAGATGATTGTAGGGGGAGCACATCACAGTAATTCTAGCTCCGTCTTGCCTAAAAAAACCCACAAGGAACACAGAGCACTGCTAAACACGTTAAGATTTTTGAATAAAAACTACTGTGTTTTAGATATGTGCCTTACACGTAACTGCTATGAACCTGAATATGACATCTGGAATTCTGACTCAATTTGTTGACACAGTTTTCATGAAGAGGCCTGTTTATTCCTATACTTAATAGCAGGCATGTGGGAAGGAATTAGAAGGATGAAATCTCTACCTGTTTGAGGCTCACTAGACAAACTAGGACCATGTACCAGTTTTAGTATATTAAAAAGATGTCAAAATCTGCCACACAATCTTCCTGTACTCTTTTGCTACTGTTATGTTCTCATCCACTTTCTGAACAGCAGCAGTTCAGTTCTTCTTGAGTATCTAATGTGCATGGGTAGCCCTCAGTAGCCTATGTGATATTCAGGAAGCAGAGATGATCTGCAACAAAAATTGTAACAACCCAAAACTAGAAGAAAGTTTCTATGTTCATAATGTATTTCCAAAGCCATGCTGTGCATTTCCCTTTAAGTTCTTCAGATTTTCAAGTGGGAAGAGGCTCTTTGGGACATCTAAAGCAGCGGAAAGGCTGCAAAGCTGGAAGCAAGAAAAGCAGGGACAGGAACGTAACAGGTGACAAAGCACTAGGTATGTTTCAGGTATGCTGTGGAGTTGTGTGTGACATTATGCCTTCAGTCATTCCAAACATGAGAGCATTTTATAATTTATAACATTTTTTTTTTCCTTGAAATACACTAATATTTTTTAAGATTTTTTTTCCAAGTGTGACTAGTGGAATTCTAGTAATGTTATTAAATAAACTGAAACTCCATACAGTTCATTGTAGCAAATATCTCTAAAATATGAGAAGTGACATTAAGCATAATTTTAAACAGGTGCAGGCTTAAAATACTACTGGACCGTTTCAAGGGTGAACTATGGAAAGAACGATTTCAACTTACTTGCTCCATCTCTGTTTCAAGGGACTCCATTTTCTCTTTCAATCTGCGGTTCTCAGACTCCGCACTGATCAGTGCCAGTCTAACAGAGCGACAATCTGCTTCTGCTTGATGGCATTTTGCTTCCCAACTTTCTCCTTGTTCACGGGCTTTGTCGTAATTCTCCAAAAGCTCGCAGTTCTCTCTCTCCTAACACATAAAGCTTGTTTGTTTAATAATTTACAGTAAGCTTCACAAAATAGGAGTATCTATAGATCTACAGGTATGACACAATATTGGATGTTCTCTTTCCACTGAAAACTTTGCCATTTAGCCAAAACATTGAGACACTTCTCAAGAACCAGTGTTTTTTTCAAGATGGCCACATTTTAATGCTCAAAAGAAATCTGTTAAAAATGGCTAGATTAACATTACAAATATGAGGTATAGCAATATATTGCAGATTTTTTTTTTTTTACTATTAATCCCATATGGTAATAAAGACAAAAGAGTTCCAAGTCTCTGTATTACTGACTGTCTGAATTTTTAAGTTTAATAAACACACACGTGTGTGTATATATAAAACCACAATGAAATATACTTCATTACTTGTGTACGCAAAAACAGCTAAGTAAATGTGTTCAAACTAATAAAAACGTATTAGTAGAATGCAAATAAGTTTTGGCTAGGAAGCAAATTCTTCCATGGGGATATCATTAAAATTTCATTTTTAGTTAAAACAACAGCTTTTATTAACAGGTTTAATTCATATACTCACTTTAGACTTCAGTACACCCTTCAGCCTGACAATATCTGTGTTTGAATCCTGGGCTCTCAACTTCATATCGTCGAGCTCATTTTGGTACTTTGCTAGTTTTTTGTATAGTACCTATGAAGAAAGATTTCTTTCATAAGGTTAAAGTATACTGCTTGTACCTTTACAAAAAAAAATAGAATTAGTGCGTATCTAACGTCTATGGCTTTATTAACTCATTATTTAAAGGCTATATAAAATCTAAACCATGTATGTTTCTATAAACAAAATTTTGCATTTGTCAAAAATATTTTGTTTCTTTGACTTACAAATAATGCTAAATCTTCTTAAAAAGAAGAAAAATGTCAATAAAAGAACGTAGCAGTTAAGAAGAAAAATGCAGACGGTTTATTTAGCACCTAGATGGTCATAAAATAGCCTGCCCCATTTAAGGAGCAGGGCTCAGAGTCAGCTCCCTCTTTTTTACATGTTACAGTCTCTTAAAAGCCCACATTTGAAAAAGCAGAAGACAGCTAAAAACCTGAATTAACTGATTAAGTGGTTATCTCCTAATCAGGAGAAATAGAGCCACAAGTATTAGGAGAATGCACACAGAATTTCTGGCAACTATTGCTTGAGAAAGAGAACAGAATGAGGAAAAAACCTGCAGAAAGGCTGTCTTGAAGTGCTCTGTTCAGAAACTCTTCCTTCCTTACAAAATTACTAGAAGAATATTCAGCTGCAAGAACTGGGGGAAGGTCTGGAGGGGGTGTGTGTGGAGAAGTCTATGGAAAAAACCCTATTCCTGTTGTGAAAAGGCTGTGAGTTGCTGAGAAAGGTGCTCTGGAAATCTGTCAAATTTTCCAGTAAGCCCAAGTGAAGAAATGAGAATGCTATTTTAAATACTTTGAGTATCACCTAAATTAATGGAAGAACCGAGAGGAACCAATACATATTATAGAGGCAAGCCTATTAAAAAATAGTTGATCCTGTGAGGCTAAGACTTTTTGTTTCTAACTGCTTCTACAAACATCCACGCATTGCAAATAAAACCATGAAGCTTTCAAAAGTAGCTAGAAGCAACAGGAGGCTGTGTTTTGTACCAGCTGATTTCATCAGTATCAACTGTGATTCTGAGAGGAGGTAAAGAATAGTGATTCCCTGGAGTACCTTTGGCGGTTAAAGCTACTATGAACCTCGACTTTTCTAGGATACTCAAAGAGGGCGCTAAAGAGAAATTATTAGTATGTTTGAGAGAAGTGTTACTTAGAATGAGAGTTGTCTCACCTAATTTTTGCAGCACAGAATTACACACCTGATCTAAACTAGTTAGATACACTTCCTCTGTAATGAAGGGAGAGAGACAGGTAAAATGAATCACTTTAAAAACTGGGATGGGATGAATCTCCTGCTGGAGAACTTTTCTTCACTTAAAAGAGAGCCTTAATGACTTAAAACTTTTATATACCTAACATCAGGTGAAGTTAATTTGCCCCTTCAAAACTGGGTAGCACTTCTAGAGGAAGAGAAAACCAGGTGAGTGGAAAGTATTTTCAAAGACAAAGTTATCCTAAGCAGTAGAAGTAGAGTAAGTGCAGAGAAGAAAGATCAAGTATAAGAAAACCTAAATGAAGGCAAGTAGTTGAAGAAAAAGAAGAAAAAAACAGATGATGAACTACTACAGGTATTAAGCTTAATTTCCAGCTGCTTGGAAAACACACTGATGCATGAGCATTGTGTGTGCATGAGATGACACTTTAGTTTAAGTATTTTAACGACTTTCATTAGGAACTGCACACAGATAAATAACACAGATAATGTAATGTTGTATTATAACCAAATATTTCTAATATCTTTTATCCAAAAGCCACTTTAAAGGAACATAAATACAGTACTATTAATAAAGTTTTGAACCTTATTAAAATGTGTACTGTGTTAAATTATTAGCAAGTCAAATTCATAAGCTTTTAAGTACTCTAGGCCAGTCACAGCACAGTATAAGAAATACTTGCTGCCTCCTTTATAGTACTTTTCCATATAAGCAATAGTTATAACTGTCCTATTGTTTTTACTTGAAGATCAGAAAAAAACCCATTAATTAGCTGTTCCTCAAGATAAACATCCAGACCATTACATAAGAATAGCTGGTGCTTTTTATACAGGTGAGCTGAGCAATAAGGGAAAAATCAGAGTCTGAAAAATGAACTTAAAAACTAGTTTGCAGATTTACTTCAGATGAGGGCCCACCAATTCTATGCACTACTTGAAAAATACACCATTTTCCTTTTTAGTCAAGGGTTCTCTGTACAAATATACCTGATTTTCTTGCTTAATATTAGAAAGATGCTGTTGTAACCTGTCATTCTCCTGAGCTAATGATTCTCTGTTCTTGTTAGTCTGTGCAAGTTCTTTGTTCATTTCTTGTAGCTGTTGATGCAAACTGGTGATATCTTTCTCACAGATACAGAGTGCTTCAGCAGATTTTCTATGCAGCAAATAAAAAATTCTTCAGGTGTGACAATACTGCCCAACCTAATACAAATGATAGCTTTTCCAGTGGTTAAGTTTGCAAGTCATGAAACAAAGCTGTAACATTTTAATATTTAATAGAGTAAAAAAATATTTATACATTAGCACATCCTATGATTCAATTTTTGTGTTAATGTTATAAATTAATCAAAATTTGATAATGATCTTGACATTTCATCCTTACTTTGTGGAACGCTCCAGCTCAGAAATCAGAATCTTGAAATCTGAAATTATTTTCTCCTTGAAAAGAAATACAAAATTAAAATAAACTTCTCACCACTCCTCAGTATAAATGGAAAAAAAATTTAAATAAGATTATTTATATTTCCTTTTATTCAGCTAGCTGATTAATTTAACTATTTAATGCAAAATGGATTGTGGTTTTCCAAGTTTCATCATGTACTGTTTAGAGCTGAAAATTCTGATAATCTAATTTGGCAAATAAAGGAACAAATATTATTATCTTCTGCAGAATATAATAATTTTAATTAAAGTTTTTAATCCTTTGTGGTTCTAAAGGTAGCATTTGGCTCACACTCCCAAAACTAAATTATGTCTTCTGCCTATTAGATAAGTTATCACAGCTTTTCTACAATGAATAAACTGCCAGAGTCTGTTAGTTTGTAATTGATACAACAAGAATTCCATCACAAAGTATATTATTTTACTCCCTTGTCTTTGGATACAGATATTAAAAGAAGCATAGATAGGCTAAGGAAATGTCTTCCACTGGAGACACAAGAGAGGTGAGAGATAGCCACTTCTCTAAAATGGACACCATTTTACAATTTACAGTTTTAAAAATACAAAGTCAGTGCTTATGGCAAGATGATTTTAGCCTGTCCTGCAATATCTTTTCTTTAAGATTTTGTTAAAAATCAGTGCAAATTCTTGAGTTAACAATCACAACAGTTAAATACCTTAGTTTATCCTAAATCAACCTCCAGGTGACTTAAGCTGAAGTGAAAAATAACGTTTCAGAACTAAGCAGCTTCATTATATAGTTTGAAATCACACTGTGCAATATACTTTAAGGTGAAAAGAATGTAAGTCAGATGCTCCTTCAATGACAACAAAGGCAGTATTATTTAGTACCCTACATCTTTAACATCAGTGGACCCCAAGGAAGATTTTAGGCTAAATTTTATGATAAACAAAATATTTTATTGGCTAATGTACTCTTCTCCACTTCAGGAAAGTACTTAAAGTCTCCTCTCTTGGTAAGTATAAACCATACAAAACACCAAACAATGAGATAAACAACACTGCTCAAACCTACTGCTATTGAAGTCAACATGAATTTTATTGTTGCCTTGAAACTGGCACAGAACTAAGTCAGCACTGAGCACTGTTGCAGATACCAATATAAGATAGGTGTGATGACCCAACAGATCCTTTCCCTGTTTACCTTTTGTAACTATGGGACTATTTACATGTTAGAACATACTTTAATTGCCAGGCTTTCCTCAAAAGTAGCAATCTTCTCTCTTCCTTCTTCCACACAGTCTTGCAAAGATGCCTTCTCTTTATCAAGTTGTGCAATTGTTTCTTTCAAAGCACAGATCTCCTCTTGTTGTACAAGAATTTGTCTTGAAAAGTTATCTGGACACAATCAGAAAGGTCTCATTTTTATTAATTCAACCCATTTGAAATAAAAATTCTTTTGATACACTTCTAAAGCATAAAAGAACATGGCAAAGCTCCCCTTCAAGAAAACACTGAAGCATATACCTTTTTGAAATGTGTAAATAATCCAACTGATATTTATAGAACTGCATTCTTCCTTAGATCAAGGCCTTAAATTAGTTGGCTCAAAACAAATCTATCTTTAAACTGCAAATGTTTAGATCATTAAAAATAACCTTCTCGGGTATTATAACAATAAAGGCTTAAACAGAATCACTATAGACAGAAGCAATATGTAGATTACAGCATGTAATGACTGATGAAGTAAGAGAGATTGATATCCTGACATTAGCCATTTTTTTCTGAAACCTTTTTTTTATTTAAATGAACTTTATGTAAAAGTGAGTAAGAGTAATGCAATTACAAAATTCAACACCACTTAAAAATTGCAAAGATAACAATGAAAAAAACCAATCTACTCATTACAAAATCAAATTCTAAAAGATGTCTCTCCTTATCTTCATTCAGCTAATAAGGTGTTACACACTACATTTACCTTTAAATGGTCAGAAAATCAATCCTTATATGATCTACATACATTGCATTTGCAGAGGAGAACCACAGAAACCCTTTTTACAGTGAACCTTACATCTCATAAAAACCATGTAGGCTGCAAATGACTCTTTAAATATCAGTGTAATTGGGCTTATTGAATGATTGGGCTTATTGAACTACTTCCAGGAGATAAAACATCCGAAGTAAAATGATCTGTAGTTCAGTCTTCCAGGGACATCATAGCATATATTCACATTCCATTTTTTCCACAGAATCTTTCCCTATTTCAAAACACAAGATGAAAGGCGCTCAAATTTCCACCTCATATTTTTGGATGCGTGGCTCTGGAACCTGCTAAGACAGTGTTCAAACCTGGCTCTAAAGAAAATTCTGATGGAGCAGCTAATCCTGGAAACCATTTCCAGGCACATTAAGGACAAGAAAATCATCAGTAGTAGTCAGCATGGCTTCACCCAGGGGAAGTCATGCTTGACCAACTTGACAAACTTCTATGATGAAATGACTGGCCTGGTAGATGAAGGGAGAGCAGTGGATGTTGTCTACCTTGAGTCCAATAAGGCCTTTGACACTCCCATAAAATACTCATAGATGAGCTGTTGACATACGGGCTGGATGAGCAGACAGTGAGGTGGATTGAAAACTGTCTGAACGGCCAGGCCCAGAGGGCAGTGATCAGTGGCACAAAGTCTAGTTGGAGGCCGGTAATTACTGGTGTGCCTCAGGGGTTAATACTGGGTCGAGTTCTGTTTTACATCTTCATTGATGATCTAGATGATGGGGCAGAGCATACCATCAGGAATTTTGCTGATGACGCAAAACTGGGAGGAGTGGCTGATACACCAGAGGGTCATGCTGCCATCCAGAGGGACCCTGACAGGCTGGAGAAATGGGCTGACAGGAACTTCATGAAGTTCAACAAAGGGAAGCGCAAAGTCCTGCACCTACGGACAAACAACCCCAGGCACCAGTATACACTGGGGCCACCCAGCTGGAAAGCAGCTTGGCAAGAAAGCTGGGGGTCCTGGTGGACACCACATTGAACATGAGCCACCAAAGTGCCCTTGCTGCAAAGAAGGTGAATGGTGTCCTGGGCTGTATTTGGGAAAGTATTGCCAGGTCGAGGGAGTATGGCCAGGCCATATCCCTGGTCGAGGGAGGTGATCCTTCCACTCTACTCAGCTCTGATGAAACACATCTGGAGTGCTGGGTCCAGTTCTGGTCTCCCCAGTACAAGAGAGACATGGACATACTGGAGGTAGTCTAGCAAAGGGCCATGAAGATGACTGAGGGACTGGAGCATCTCTCCTATGAGGAAAAGCTGAGAGAGCTGGGACTGTTTAGCCTGAAGAAGAGAAGGCTCAGGGGGGTAAATCTTATAAATGTATATAAATACCTGAAGGGAGGGTGCAAAGAGGACAGAGCTGGGCTCTTTTCAGTGGTGCCCAGTGACAGGATAAGAGGCAATGTGCACAAACTGAAACACAAGAGGTTCCTTCTGAACATCATGAAACACTTTTTTTTTTTTACTGTAAGGGTGACTGAGCACTGGAACAGGTTGCCCAGGGAGGTTACGGAGTCTCCTTCCTTGGAGATATTCAAAAGCCATCTAGACACTGTCCTGGGCAACTGGCTCTAGGTGGCCCTGCTTGAGAAGGGAGGTTGGACAAGATGACCTTCAGAAGTGCCTTCCAACCTCAACCATTCTGTGATTCTAAGCAAGGGTGTGTTATCACCATTTTACAGAGAAGGAATGGAGGCACAAAGATCAATTGAAAATGGTATCTGATTATTTTGGATGCCCAAACTGTGAGCTAAATTTTCAGGACAGAAAGTATTACATATTAAAAAAAAACAACCATGGACTGCTGCCACAGCTGTGAGTGCTCAACATTTCTGAAAATTAATAACCAAAGTCTCACATCAAGCACTCTGAAAATAGGTCATATGTATAGTTAGTGAGCAATTCTGAAAAGTTTGGTTGTGCATCACCCCAAAATTCTAATGTACAGACAGCAATGGTATAAAATACTGCATAACAATATTTAACAGTTTAAATAGCATGTGCTTTCTCTTTCTGCAATTACCTGCTTTATTCACTGTATTTTCGGCTAAGGAGATCTGACAGACAAGCTTGCTCCACTAGACAACACTGATTTACTCCCTACAAAACTCTGCAAAAGTTGGCACAAAGGCTCCTATAGAAAAACACCACATGATAGTGTAATTAAAAACAATACCATAAGTTAAAAAAAAAAAAACAACAAACCACAGGTTGGTTTTTAAGTAGTACAGACAACCTTAAGACTGGCATTCCCAACTTCTTAGTGTTTGTTTCTGAAATAAGTTACTTAACTTGTGTGAAAAACAAAAAGCACAATTTGGATTCCCATCATGTGTCGCATGACATAGAGGATGAACCATTGGGGGACTATACTGCTGTTCTCTCTGTGGACAAGCACTAGAAAGAGACACTTTACCAAGTGTACATTATTTTGCTGACAAGAGAAGGTAACACAAGACTTGGAAATCCCTAGTTCCATTCTAGACTCCAAAAAGGGAAAAGGTTCTCTAGTGGGCACACACACTTTCTTTCCACCTTCTCCAATTCTACCTCTCCAAGAAGATACCATTAGCTGCTCATCCTTTCTCTTCACTTTGGTCAGCCCCAAGTCTTAAGGTTTCTCATCCTAGACTCCTTCCCTACTAATACTAAACTCCTAAATCCACATTTTCCATCTCAATCTCCTTTTACTTCCAATCTTTCTTCTGCTTTCAGCATTATTGTCCAAGTCCTAAATATTCTGTGTGTATAGCTGCTCACAGGTTCTAGTCATGGTGCGTGTCCAATAGCTCCAAGTCCTACCCACAATCTCTGAACTAGTCATCCAATTTTGAGGATCTTTCCAGTCTCTTTAAACACTTCATACTAGCTCTCCTCACTGGATGTCTCTGATCCTTCTTCACTCCCTCCTCTCACTTTATTAATTTTCGGTCTCTGATTTCTTGCATTGCCCCAGCTTTCCCTGGTGCCACGTCCACACTCTGTTTCTCCATTCACTGATTCCCAGTCTCGCCGTTTCATACTTACAGTCTCCTCTGACAACCAATCCTCCTCATTGCAAATTCTTGTCCAGCCAATATCCCTATTCTTTGCTTGTCTCCTGGCTCTTTATTAACTTTACTTCTCCTCCCTATTTCACTAGGATTATGCTGCCTCATCCAAATTGTAATGTCAGTATCCTCTCCTTATTGATCCTGCAGTTAAAACCTCTCAACTTTCTTCTCTCAGTACATTCTCTCCCGACACCTACACTGTAGTTCCTCTCATTCAGCATCTTCCACTGTTATCCCTGCGGTCACAGAATAATAGCACAATACAGACAGCCTCCATTAATTTCAAGATTCTTTGCCTGGACTTGCCTCAAGTAATGAAAAATGCTAATAAATCTAGATTGCAACATGCTTCAGTCAGATTATATGAGACCTCACATGCCAAATTCTGAAAAGTCTCTGTTCAGCTTTAATGAACTTATTTTTAAAAAAAATTTTTTTTTTTTTGAGCCTTAAAATACACTGAATTCAGACACATTTCCTGGGAACAATCAAAAGCATGCAACAACACATAGACTGACATGCCTATCAAACATTATGTCCCTACTTTACTGTACCAGGAGTATAGGACTTTTAAAACAAAATATGTGGATTTTAATGTGGACAAAACATCTTTTTCTCTAGCCTTCTCAGGAGTGGCTTAAACATCTTAGCCAAAACATTAAAAAAAAAATTAAGTTCACTTGGAATGAAATGCTTATTCATTTGAATGAAATGTTCATGTCAAATTAAATATTTAAGTCCAAATAACTGGAGTTTGAAATTTGTAATTAACAGAAAATAAGATATTATAATAGCATTAGTCAGCTCTAACATTAAATGTAATTAGCTATAGGTTAGCTTTATTTTCCCTTCACAAATTCAGCACTGCATTTGGGAACAGGTTATGTCAACTGCATCTATAGAAAATAATAAAAGACTTCTAACACAATACAGTTGTAATTTTGGAAGTGAGAACATATTCCTTGGCACTACAGGAATTATTATTCCTGTATCCATCTCCTTTACTCCCATAATATAAAAAAGGTGCAACATACAATATAGGATATATACTACAAAGGATGTTTCCCTGATTCCATCATCATCATCTTATGGTGTGAGAGGTGCTACCACCACCTTAGTGGATCATAAACATAACTGATATGCTCAGACACTGTACATTGGTACCAACACACCTTGTTCAGCTGACAGTATGTGTTGTCACTGACACTTACTTGCAAGAGCTTTATTACATAATTATAAAATGCAAAAACCTTCCAATAATGGAAGAAAACAAATGTTTTGCACTTGGAATGCTGAAACTGTCAAAAGTATATTTATTTGCATTCAACATTTTTTCTTTCAACTCATAAGAAAAAAAAGGAAAAAAGCGGTAATATAACAATTAGCCTATTGAATTGTATTACAAAAATTGTATCTGTCACTCACCAATTTTTTCATCCAAAAGCATAATTTTCTCTTGGGTAAGTTGGATTTCATATTTTTTCTTAACAAGGCTTCGCTGAGTCTCTGAAAGACTCTGTTCTGTCTTTTCATGCAATAAACTGGAAAAGCAGAAGCATTAAACAGGAGAACTCAGAATTTTATATATTAATTTTTTTCCTTTTTGAAATGTCACTAAAATTGCAAAAGTTAGGAAAAAGCAAGATTCTTCTGTATATTTTAGCCTATTTGGGATATTTTATTAATGTTAACCTTAATCTCTGGATATTAAAGAATCACAGAAAAGTAAGAAGAATTCTTTACAATAGGTGGTCATAAAAGCTTCTCAAAAATTATTAAAATAAAAATCATCACTTAGGACATACATTGGAATGCCTGACCTATTTCAAGTTATACCCAAGTCATATATTCAAATCATGTAGTAATGTTAATGATTCTCAAACTGTTGAAGAAACTGAAGAGAACTATCAGACTGGTTTGGGGGGGAAAAGAAAAAGATATTTTAGTAGCAGCACCTAACCTTCAACAACTCAATTTTTACAGTTTTCATAAATCTGACAACTTATTATAAAGCAGCAATAACTCAGGACTGGATTTGCAAAGGAGTTCATGTTATTTTAGAAGTCACCGTATCCTTAGAAAGGTATTGTGGGCCAGCACAATATTGCACGCTAGCACCCAGCATTCCCACCAATCAAAATTCAACAAAAAACCCTACAACCCTACAACACCCATGTGTCGACTACACCAGTCACTTGTAAGGACACATAGGTTTAGGAGAGTGTTTGCCTAACTGAATTATATTTAAGGAAATACAAGAGGAAAAAGTTGCAGTATCTTCTTTTGCAGTCTTTTCACTCTGCAGCCTAGCTCACTCTGCGATCTAGTCCTTCGTATGTCTCCGCACAAACTTCACATGTGATTGATCTTTGCCTCCAGTCAGTAAATTATCCTTTTTTATCTTGCACTGATGCTTTCTTCCCTACAAACATGGTTAAGAACTCCAGTTGTGCAGCAGGCTATAAACCCTAGGCAAGGCTTCAGTTTTATTTCCTCTCATGAAAAAGCTCCAAGACTAAGAAAAGGATGTTTGAAACTAACTACACGTGACACTCATCAGTTTAGGCGTTTGCTTGCCTGTGTAAAAACAATAAAAAATGAAAAAAAAAAAAATTTAAATTCATACGCCGTTTACCGAAAAACATCAATCCCTGCAGCTTCTAATAGAAAGCTCCTAACGCTAAGTCAGAGTGAATTTTACTTTTTCACTGAAGATGTTTTTCAGCATATCATAATATCAACATGCCAAGAACATTTACATATAAATGAGCAACGAGGAAAACAATTTCATTCCAAAAAGAAGGATGACTCATAAGAACAACTATCGTAAATTCCTTTCCCTTTGAGCTATATAACAGTTATGAAAACCAATTAACATAGACTGACGTTACTTGTCAAACTAATGCAATTACATACTTTTACTTACCTAAGTGAAACATATTCAGCTTCCTGTCGCCTCAGCTCAGTTTCAGAGTCCAATGCTCTTCTTGCCAATTTTTTCATCTCAGTTTCCAGAGAATCAATGGTGTCTTTCATTAGCGCCACTTTGGACATCTGTTCTAACCGTTCACTATCTAACTATAAATATAATTAAACATTGAAAGCCAAAAAAAGCTGATTTATCCATAGAATTTCTCCTATTAATTCAAATTCTACTCTGTTTTTAGCACCAATCCTTTACCGAAGAAGAAATGTCCAAGTATCTCATTTGCTTAGGGCCTGACTCCAAGTCTACTGAAGGTAGCTGGCAAAGACCTGAAATGTGATTTTCACTTCCTTTGAACGACAATCAATTTCCTGTCTTTCAGATTTCTGGGAATATTTTCATTTATTAAAGTAAATTTTAGGTTGGTAATTATGCCCAAGGGCAAAAATGTTCGGCATTGAGTAACATTAAAAGTTTTCAGTGCAAAATAACATAACAGAAAACATTATTATGAGTGTATGAAGGGAGAAATCCCAGTTCGGGATACAACACTACCAATGACGGCTTTAGGTCTCTACTAAGTTATATAGCTATGCCGATAACTGGATAGAGAAATCACTGTAAAACACTTGCATAAAGCACTATATGACCCAGTTACCACCACGAGGCCTTTAGGTCTGCACCTAGAACAAAGAACAGGTCCCAAACGTCTTGCACAGACTCCAGCAAAGCTAGTTTGAAATCTCCAGTTTAAAGAAAGATGCATTTCTTTATTAAAATGCTTACACTTAACATTCAAAGAACTGTCCTTTCTAAATTACTTGAAACAGCTCTTTTAAGGTAAAAAATTCTCACCTCATCCCTCTCTTCATTTACTGATTCTTTCAGTACTAATTTCTGTGTTACTATAATCAAAGGTCAGACCTCTAAAGAGCAAGTCAGTAGCCTCTGGTATGCAGTAACTTTTTCAATACTAGTGGCATAAATTTCATGTTGATCTATCACCCTCAAAGGGCACCAAATGAACTGAGGAAACAAGATGATGTACCTAAAACAGGACTATTCCTAATATTCACTACACATCATACGTCAAGCGTGTGATTAAAGCTAACTTACTACTTGGAGTACTCAGAGCTATTTAAGCCTACAGTGTATTCTTCATCATAGATACACTCAGTTTAATATTATAATCCTTGGAACTATACTTAGAAGCTCAGTAGGATTTAAAACGCTGAAGGGGAAAAAAAGAAAATGAACCAGAATTTATAACCACAAGATCTAGAAGAAAGATACGCTACAGAAATCAATGTTAATCTACTTAAAAATCAAGTTTTACCGAGACTATAAATATATTTAAGATTTATATTAATTTTATTAATGTTTTCATTTTCTATTTTAGCGCCATGTTAGCAAACAATTGCACACAGAAGTAACTTAAACCATATTAAACAGGACTTGCCAGAACAGTACAATTACTGTTGGTTTTGGAGCACCAGCTCTTAATAATATATAATTATAAGATAATTCGTATTGGAAGGGACTCCAGGAGATCTCTAGTCTAAACTCCTGCTCAAAGCAGGGCCAGCTCTAAGGTCAGGTTGCTCAGGGCTTTGTCCAGTCCGGTCTTGAAAATCTCCAAGGCTGGGGACTGCTCAACTGTCCTCATGGGAAAGAAGTATTTCCTTGTATTCAGCCTGAACCCTTTTCATTTCAACTGATGCCCATTTTTGCTTATCCTTCCACCATGCCCTGCTGTGAAAAGCCTGTTTCTGACTTCTTGACGAGTACTGGCAGGTAGGACTTAGGTCCCCCTTAAGCCACCTCTACTCCAGGTGGAACAAGCCCAATTCCACCAGTCTCCTCTTGTAGGGAAAGTGTTCAAGCACCAAGTATCATGGGAGCCCTCCATTAAACTCACTCCAGTTTGGCAACGTGTTTCTTGTACCGTGGTGGCAAAACTGGATGTGGTGTATTCCAGACATGGTCTAATGAGTGCTCAGTAAAGGGGGACCATCACTTCCCTCAAGCTACTGGCTGTGGCCTTCTTTGCCACCGTGGCATACTGCTGGCTCATGTACAGCTCGCTGTACACCAGGGCCTCCAGGGCCTGAATTTTCAGCAGAGCTGCCCCCAAACCCATTGGTCCCCAACCTGTATTGGTGCTAGTGGCTCTTCTTCCCAAATTCAGAACTTGGCATTCATCCTTGTTGGACTTCATAAGGTTCCTGTTGTCCATTCTTCCTACCTGTCTTGGTCCCTGTGGATGACATCCCTGCTCTTGGGTATATAAACAGTTTTCCCGAATTTGGTGTCGTCTGCAAACCTTATGAGCACGCATTCTGTTGCCTCCTTCAGGTCACTGATAAAGATGTTAAACAGGACAGGCCTCAGAACAAACCCCTGTGGTGCTCCATGTTAACAGTCTCCAGGCCAAATTAACTGCTACCTGATACGACTGACCATCCAATCAAGTTTTTCCCCATCTAGCTGCCCACCCAGACCGTAACATCCTAACCTGGATACAAGAACACTGTGGGTAACAGCGTCAAAAGCCTTGCTACAGTCTTGGTAAATAACATCCACTGCTCTCAGCCTGCTGTTTCCCCGATAGAAAGCAGTCAGGCTGGTCCTGCAGGATTAACCACACCTGTATTACATTTACAATTCCATAAATAATTATTTTCCCTTACATTTTGAATAGTAGTTTCTAGCTCTTCAATTCTCTGTTCCAAATGAGCCTTTTCATTAAATGCAGTCTCTTGGGAAATCTGTATCAAATAACAACCGCAAAATCACATACGGAACAAGTCTGAACTCATCACAGACGTGTAATGCAATTAACACTCAGGATTAGAATAGAAATCTTTGGCAACTTTAATTACACTACTAAGTAGTTTTCATGTTAAAATAACCTTGAGGAGGGCAGAATCAAACCTTTAACTGCTCCCTGAGACTATCACGTTCTGTAGTCATCCTTCGGAAATCTGACAGTGCTGTATCCCTTTCTATCTCCACATGTCTTAACATAGCTTGAGCTGTCACAGTACTTTTAGGAGTCCTGGAGCATTTGATAACTTCCTGACGAAGTCGGGAAATCTCTTCCTGTGCCTGTTTTTAAAAACAGCAGCATAACAGAAATATAGAATAGATAATGTAATATATTACTAAGGCATATGGCTGGTAATGCAGAGCATCCCAGAAACTGTGTAATACCAAAGATGAAGTAATGATTTGTGCATACATTCTTTGATTCAGGAAAGCATTCTTAACTCAGGACAGCACTTACAAACTTGTATTTAACTGACAGATTCAAATCACAGAATTTCCATAACTCTTTTTCTATTTTTTAAACAAATGCTTTGCATTTTTTTCTTTTTCACACAAAACCAGGATTTTTCTTGCACATCACCTTATTTTCACTAATCATACAAACATAAATAAAATTACCCGTTCATAAAGATTGACAATTTTTTCTCTCTCAGCTGTTAAAACTTTGAAGTTACCCTGAATTTCTGCCACATGGCGCTCATATTTTTTCAGCGTTGACTTAAGTTCTTCACGTTCTCTCAATATTTTTAAAACTTCTGGATCAGAACTCACTCCCTTAAAGAATAAGGTGATATAAGGTTAAAGTAGAGAAACAAAACTTGATACGCTTTCTTATTATATGTGGTTTGGAAATTTCTATGAAAGATTTAATAAGCCTTCAACCTAATAACCTCTAGGTAGTCAAGACTGTACATATATATTTCTTAGTATTAGAGATCAGATATACATACCATTTTCTAAAATACACATTTATTTTGAGCAGCAAAGGTCTATCACAAATGGTACTGACAATCATGTTAATTACTTAAAATGTAAGCAGCTGTCAGTAACCATTTAAAGTGATATACATGCATGCAGTGTAAAGCGGCAGCTAAGTTCACATTATTGGCCCATTCCCATCTTATGCAGCCTTCTGTTTATAATCAATTAGTTTTTCTTCCTGGTAATTATGGCTTTGGTAGTTTAGCATAAGACAAACCAACATTCTAAAAAGTGCATTCCTCCTCTTCCAAAGTGTTTTCCCAAGCTCACCTGGATGGATGAAAGTTTTTTTGACATGCTGCCACAAGTAGAGGTTCGCTTAGGACTTGAAAACACGTTTCTAAATACCTTCAGCAAATTCTCAGTCTCACATTTATAGTAGTCTCTGTCCTCTTCTAATGTCTTAATAAAGGTATCAAGCCTTGAAGGTGACTTCCCTTGCTTTATTTCAGCTTCTGTTTGTAAAATAATCTGCATGTGCAAATATGAGAGAATTCATTCACTGAAATAGAACTTTTGTAATGAATGATACTTCAGTGTAAAATGGATAAACATAGACTTCAAAATGAAGATGAAGCAGATATCTAATTAAAATAAATATCCATTTAATACTTTAAAGTAGTTTCTGAATGTCTGTATTTTCTCTTTTTTGTTATATTGCAGAATATGTCTGAATGTCCTTCTAAAACGGATCTAACAGGACAGAAAAGGACATAAAAGCTAAATGTTAATTAACTTGGAATATATCTGTTCAAGACTAAGGAGGAAAATTAAGTAGATTTGTATTGGAATATCTAATGAATTTTTAAATATGAAAGAAATTAGGCCACTACATTTAAGATCCATGAAAGGTGAATTTTTGAAATGGAAAGAAAGTAACGTGCAAATAAGTATAGTTGAAATCCAGGAAGTCACGAAGGGGCCTAAAACAGATTTTGAAGATGAATTGCAATTCCAAAGTTCAAAATTGCATACGAAATCCCTCTCTGTTACAATCTATCTTTTGGAAATACCTGGACTCATGAAAGTTTAAGCACCTAGGGAATACTAAACTCTGCAAATTTATTATTTTTGTTAAGACACATGCAGAACTAGGTCTTTAAATCCCTGAAAAGTTATAAATTAGTCACCTAAATCTCTCAGTGAATCTAGCTATCAAATCCCAAACATTCCGGCTGAAGGATCGAAATCTTTCCAGGGTAATTGAGCAGTAAGCTCTACATGGTCAGAGTGGTTTTCTTCTAGAGGGGGTTCTTTGCAGAATTGTGGCATAAGCTCAAATAGTTTATACAGGAAAGAAAAAAAAACAACCCCTCCCACCGCCCTGAAATTTGGGACAAATCTCTAAATTACAGTAAGAAATTATTATCTTGAACACATAAAAAAATTCCCTATTGATTTATACTGGAAGCAAGTGAATGAGTCCACTTAATAAATTCAAGTGTTAATTTAAGTTAGATTTACCACTGACAAATATTTCTACAATTACAACATTGTATACATTTCAAAATATTCCAACAGTATCGTTACACCTTAAGAAAGACAGAACATTAATATAAAAATTTTAAATAAAAAATATTCCTTCTTTCTGTTTTGCAAGTGATTTACAAGGTATTCAATACAGTTATATGCAATTTTATAAAAAAATTAAGATTCTCAAAAGCAAAATTATTACAGGCTAGTTGCAAAATAGAAACAGATTCCCATCCATCTAGAGACAGAGAACTACAAATGAAAACAGATATGTTTATCCATTCTATAACTTGTCTGTTATCAGTGAAAACAAACCAAGTGAAATTTACTTGTACAAGTATTAATTTCACGTGGAAATGACCTGATTTCATAGCTACAGATATATATATTAAGGATACATGTTTAACTCACAGATTTTAGTGTTTTCACTGTGTGTTCCAGGTTCTTTATCTTGTTCTGCTGGTGTCGAATTTGAATCTACCATAAAAAAATTGAGAGCAAGAGATGCATTAAGTTTGTATAATCATTAGTGCAAATCCAGCATTTTCGCTCAACTGTTCTAGCCCAAAGGAGCATTTTGTACATGTTTTCTAGTTTGACTAGGCTGAAAACATGCTATTTAGTAACAATAAACTTAATCTAGAAGGGAATCAGTTAAAAGTTTTATTTTCAGATGCAGTCCAGGATTAGGAAAAACAGTAACAGTTAAGTTACTCTCAGGTGAGTGAATGAAAAAGGAAGCATGGGATACCTTTTCTCAGAACTGTCTTACTGAGAAACTTTTAAATAAAACAGGGACAGTTTGACTATACCTATGGGCTAAAGAAATAAGTATGTAGTTACACTGATGGCAAACAAAGAATATGCTTTCTCCCATCTGACCACTACTACTAAATCATATAATTGCATGTGCATAGAATCCGATTTTCCATTATCCTGTGAAATCAAAAGCAGTTTTCACTGAAATTACATTCTTTCCAACAGCAAGCGTGATTTTAATCCTTGAACCATCCTACACTTGAAAAATACCACACTGGCCAGAACCTACTCCTCCTTCATCCCAGCAAATATACTTCAAAGCAGAGATGAAAGCTAGAAATTCAGCCCAAAAGGTAAAAAAACCAAACCCCAAACAAAAACACAGTTCCCCATAATATTAGCAACCAACATTAAAATACCACTGCATAATATTAATTCTAAAAAGTAGATACCTTTGCTTCCTCAAGCTCCTTATCAGCAGTATTCAATAGCAATTCTTTTTCCAGCTGCTCAGATAGCTTGCCAATTACAGCCAGTTCTTCACACAGATGATCATTTTTACAGGTGAACCTATCCACTTGACTTTCCACCACTTGCTTCTTATCAAGAAGTTGTATGACACGTTGCCTTAGCTCATGGTTTATCTTCTTCAGATCTTCAATCTATGAGGACAAGGAGGAAGAAAGCATTTTACTTCAAGGATTTGCAGGGAGTATTTCATAATAAGTAGTAATTTATGCTTAACCAAAAAAAATCAGTATACATTATTCACAAACGAAAAATACGCACACTACTAGCACCGTTTCGAACAGATTAAATCTGAAGGGTTCTGGACAATGGAGAATCTCATCCTTAACGTTTACGCTAAAAACTGTCTCAAGCTGGGCTGCCACTGCAGTCATTCTCCCACAGCACTGTGAGAGGGAATGTGTCTCCAGGCCTGGTCTCAAGTTTCCAACAGCCTTATTCACTATGGTTCTGTCAGATCTTAGGAATGCCCTTCAGTCATGCTCTTTGAGTTGGGCCCACATCCTTCACACATACTTCACAAAGGCCAGCAGAAATGTAGCACATCAAGTATTAATACTAATTCATCAATCAATCAATATAAGATTAATAATTTTCCTGAAACAATATTGTCTTTTAAAAAAAAAATTATATGGCCTTTTTGTAAGAAACGAGAAGTTGCTAATTATTTTGGCACTATCAACTTAACATCTCAGTCTATAGTAGCATTACTGCCTCATAAAGCTTTTCAATTTTCTGAGTCCTCAGATTTCTAAAATCCCAGCATAATCAAGATATGGATACAGTGTGATGCAGAAACTCTGTTGCTTGCACAGGCTGATCCTGTAATGCATGAGAAATCAGTATCGCTGAATACTGAATTCTGTGAGGTTCACTTGATTCTAATAGTCGGAGTGTTTTCTTCAGGTACTACTACTAGTGCACAAAAATACATTTGGAATTATTTAGGAAGATCTGATAGATGCTTTGTGAAAAAAAGCTTTCTGGGTGGGCTCTGTCCTGTGACATTCAGTAGTAGTTAATTTTGCTACTTCTGTTCAATAGGCATACAAGTATATTAGGAGAGTCAGTGAAAAATATATGAATTTATTTTCATTGTAGTTTTATTTTTATGTTTTCATCAAGCCTGATCCAGCTAATGCTACTGAATTAATAACAAAGCACAGTTATAAACCTGAAAATGTGATAATTATGGATTGGTTTTTAAAAAAAACAAAAAAGCATCCACAAAGGGCAACAGAGACAGCATCTGTACATCTGTGTTTTGGGAATCCTGCACTTTTATTAAGTTATAAAATTTGGGGGGAATACAGCTCTGCTACTACTGGAGGAAGTTCACAACGATGCCTGCTTTACATGGTGGGAACAGGAGTGCTAATGAAGGGCAGGGAGGCTAAATCCTACTCTGCATCTGAATGTACAAACAACACTTGAAATGACAAAATTGAAGTCTGAGTCACGTCTACACCCTCAAGCAACTGACTACACCAAAAGTGGTTTTGTTGCTCCATACAGCCAACCTGTATCATATCTTAAGGGTCTTTTCCAGCCTAAATGATTCTATGATTTTCCCCTCTCATTTTCTCTTGGATAACCAAGAAAGTTCTGGCAAGCACTCAGAGATACCATGTTTAGACTACAAAATTAAGGGTTCTTCATGGAAAATATCATTTTAGCAATTTACTCTGCTTTATACAGACATGAATTATAATTTGAGCACCTTAACTAATTACAATTGTGCTCACAATGCTGTATGATGAAAGCAGTCCCTAAGCAGACAAAATTACCGATCACTTAAGGCTTTACAGACTCAAAAACCAACACCACACTATCAAAAAATACTTATAGCCATAAAAAATCATAAAGTACAAACAACCTTCGCTCCTGTCATGTCATTGCATTCTGCTCTAGCTCATGACGGCTTGTTCCAGTAATGTGAAGTGGGGAGGAGAACGCTACCATTTAACTTCCTAGGCACAAAAGGACGCATAAAAGCGTTTTTTTTTTTATTTTAGCTATATTAAAATAGAGGAATATATGACAATGAGACATGGACATAACTTACAAATTATCTCCACCTATCAGCATCCTCTCAAATACAGAGCAAGGCCAGAAACATTTGTAAATGTTCAAATTCTGTTCAGTTCAGCTGAACATAGGGATATTAAGCTAGTTATCATCAACTGAAAGTACTGCCGCCTATGCTTCCTCACAAATCCATGAACACTTTGAAATACAAGAAGGAAGAGAAAGATAGAGCGTTCTCTGGCAGCTTTCTCAGAATAACCATGATAAAGTCGGGTCGCTGGAATGAGTCCCTCAGTGAAAGATGAACGAGCCACAGTGAGACAGGGCAAGTGGCAAGCACACCAGTGCCTCACAGTGCTATCCAATGCCTGACAGTCTGCTCTTGTTATGATACGGGAAGAAGGCCACAGGTCTAACAACAGAATATGAACGTTCAGTTACCCGCCAGCAGGAAGTTATCACCACTAGCATGACCACAACAGTTTCTCTCCATGCTCAGATTCAAGACTTTCAAGGAAATTTAGGGCAGCTGGTTCAATGAGTTAGTTCCTTACCACATTCAGCCGCATCTGAATCAAATCTCTGCCACCGACTATCAGTCTGACCATCGGCCTCAAGGTGTTTTTAAGCACCAGTATAAGTGATAGTTTTGTTTAGGAGTAAGCCGACTTAATTTTGCATATCTACAAAGAGGCATTTCTAGAAAGTGATTCCTGTGATCGATTTTAGGCATTCGTGCTAAAATTAATCATGCCCTAGGAGTACCTCTGACAATAAAGACAGCCTAGACATCTCTATTACAGGCATCATTACCGTTGACATGTCAAATTAGATGAGGTGAACCTCATCCTAATATTCTGTTCTCTCTGAAAGAAGCACTCACAACTTTCTCCAGTTATATGCACTGTGCTAGTCTTTCCAGAAAGGGAACTGAACAGATCAGAGTAATCTGCAAGCTATCAGTACCTTCAGTACCTCGCTGAGCATTGAGGACTCAAATTTACAGATGGAATACATAGTATTTGTTCACTCACAGTTCACTTTTACTCAACTTATGAAAGAGCACTTTTTGAAAAACATGATAATATTTATATATCCTGAAATAACTATTATTTATGCTTGCCATAAAGTGGTAAGATTTAACTACTGCTCTTGACACATTTCACCACCATCCTCTGAACTGCAATAGTGCAACCCCCTTGCAACTGGGATAAAACGTCAAGTTAGGACCACTCTAAGCTTCATGCAGTGCTAAAGACACTTGCAGCAGGCCTTGTAGCACGACCAAAAGAATTCAGAGTTAGTAAACTTCTGGACTGATTAAGTCCCCAAAACTGTTTTTGAGTTCCAAGTATTTCAGCGATCAACCGTCTAAGACGCTCCTTTACTCCTTGTTCTCCACAGTGTACACAGCAACAGTACCTGAAACGCCCGCACCCCCTGCGCCCTGTGCCGCCGCCTTCCGCACCCCTCGCCCCCGGCCGCTCGGCGCACACCCCACC
Source organism: Gymnogyps californianus (assembly GCF_018139145.2). Lineage (NCBI taxonomy): Eukaryota > Metazoa > Chordata > Aves > Accipitriformes > Cathartidae > Gymnogyps > Gymnogyps californianus. Next base: position 72,259,260 of record NC_059471.1, on the reverse strand, counting down.
CGGGCGGGGCGCCGAGGCGAGTCCCACGGGTCTCTACCTTGGGGCGACTCTCCGCTCTCCCCCTCCGGCGCCCCGGGGAGCGCCCTGGGAAGCGCCGGGCGCTCATGGCGGCTTGCCGGTGCCAGGTGAGGCACCCGCGGCTGCCGCCGCCCGCCCCGCCGGCTCCGCGCACTCACCCGCCGCCGTGCCCGCTCTCCGCCCCGGCCCAATGGGGAGCCCTCCACGTGCGCGCCCGCCGCTCCCGCCCCTCCGGTCCGCGGAGGGGGCGCCACGCCCCAACGGCTGCTCCCTCCACGTTCCCTGGGCGCCTGGCAACGGCCGGCGGGCTGCCGCGCTCTCCCAACCGCCCGTCTCAGCCTGCCGAGCGGGGCTGGGGGAGGCAGGAGGCGGCGGCCGGCGGGAAGGGCAAGTCGTGCGCTGTCCTTGGCCTGCCCGGGGCGTGCCGCCACGTCTCTGAGGGCTATCTCCTCAGCCCTGGGGACAGCCCGCGGGCCTCTGCGCCAGCAGGTATCTCCTCGCCTCCCCGCGGCTGCGGCGGGGCGAAGCTCTCCACAGCGGGAGCACAGCTAAGGCGGGAGGTGGTTCGTCTTCTTCCAGGTAGCTGAGTGAAAGCCTCGGCTAGTCTGGATGGTTGTGAAGAGCCGTAGAAACCCTGACTCCAGCTCTCCCCCTGAAGGAAAAGCTATCCGTAACTACTACGTTCTCACAATATTGTCTTTCCCCCGACGCGGTCCCATTTCCTCGAGCTGGGAGTCCTGCAGGACAGAAGCCAAGCAGCTGGGATGGACGTACCAACTTCTGGCACAGTACCAGCACAACAGCTTACCTAAGTAGCTCTGTGTAGCAAGCATGCAGTCTCTGCGCTTTTATTCTCTTTAATCTTGCTTTCAAAGATGATCATAATACCTGTTGCCCTTACAGGTGTGTATGACAAATACTAGCAGCAAAACCAAAACTAGAGGTTAGAAATAATCCTAAAAAATCATTTAAAAAATGATGCACTGTAAAATCTTGTACAAAATTATCAGTAAAACCCTTTTTCCATTAATTCTGATATAAATATTTATGAGCACTGCCTTCATAGAAATTTTAATTATTCTCTACTTGGTTTCATCTTGGGAGGTTTTTGAGTAACTCTTATCTATGAAAACTAAACTTTCAGATATCATGTTTATGACTTATAGCATAGTTCCTCAATAAACATTACTAAAGTCAAGAAAAGGTGCTCATATTTCTTTTTTGTTTTAAGTACAAATGAATATTGAGTGACTGGTTGCTGCTATCTCTTTTTGAATGGCTTCTTTGTTGGGGGGGAGCTAAGCCAAGCCCCTCCTCAAGTGACATAATGTTCTCTCCAGACCTCGACAGATACAAAGATTACTTCCTCAAATAATAGTTCAATTCTTCATAGTTATTTGGGGATAGAGACAGGGAGGTGGGTGAGTATCACAGATTAGCATACTCTGACATACGCAATAACACCTCCCATTGTTGGTTTGAGTAGAATTCTTTGCTTTTAAAGCACCCTTAACTACCTTTAATTCAAACCTCCCTGGGCCCATCTGCACACATGCAGCATAGGCCTCACCCCTGATTAATCCGAAAGCCTCAGAGAAAGACAGGGAAAGGCAGCACGAGCAATGCTTACGGGTCAGACGATTTCAGAGACAAAGCCAAGCAGCCGTGCCTTGTCAGTCCAGCCCCAGGAGAGCAGAGGGGTATTCTAAAACTGCCACAGCGGATCAGCTGGGACAGACAGTGAGCTCAGGGAGCTCAGCTGAACACCTCTACTCTAATTAGGTTCATCTCTTTCAGAAGCTAATATCCAAGGAGACACTTTTACAGATGAAAACTCCAACAATTGCCATAAAATCTCTCTGGCTTGACAAGAACAAGTGTTAGACAAGAAAGACTTAACCTTGTGAAAATATCCTTTTGTTAATTAAACCTTATCTTCTATCCAAAACCCATCTAATTTACATATGCATTTGTAAGATATATGTGCCAGTTGTACTGTCTAGAATAAATATTACCTTTAACATTACACTTGTTTCTTGACAGTGTCAAGCATTAGCTTCGCACACATGATAAACCCCAGTGTGAACTCATTCCTCTTTTTTAATGCTAGGACTAACATATTAACTGGTTTACAAACATTGTAAAGTTAAAATGTCAAGATATTTCAAGGCTAATTATGCTTTTCTTTATTCCACTAACAAAATCATATGAGAGAAATGACTTCTTATACCCCAAGATAGGAGTTCTTATTTACAGCACGTCTAGCTGCACATCTCTCTTGCAATAGCACAGACAGGGACAAGAAGACTGGCGCCTTTGAAGAAAGCGATGTGAAAAGGGTAAGGAGGCTGTTTGAATCCCGTGACTCCTACTGCGTGCTCACGTCTGGCACGGATATAAACAGTCTTTGAAAGAGGCTGCTTTAGGTAGTCCTGAAGTCAAGCTGAGAAACCAGAGAAAATGCACTCTCTTCCCTGTCAGGCATTAGGACAGATTTTATATTCTGGAGACAGTGCTGGGTGAATGACAAGTTTTTTTGGCAAGCTGCCACTATTAAGCACTCATGGATAGAGCTCACCTTTTTGGAGATCAGGAGTAATACCTCTGAAATATGATCCCCATCCAAAGACAGAGAAGAAATTGGAAGATTTTAACTTCTAGAAAAAGAGCAAGAGAAACAAGTCTTTTCCTCTCCCCAGCCTGGATTTCTTAGAAGTCTTACTTTCTGATTTTGCTATGGCGGAAATCACCAGAGAAGACTCTGTATTATCATGTTTCTCTCCAAAAGAGATGTGAAAAGACAGCATTTCAGGTTTTCATAACTTTACCAAAATTATTCTTCATGAAAATTCATTTTAGGAGTGAAATTATATATTTTTAATTGGGTTTGTTCTGTTATGTCTATGGGTTTCTCTAAGTGATGTATGCTGAGTTCTCTCTTATATGTTAATGCTTGTTAATGTCATGCAGAACAGTTGCTTTTCTTTTTGTGTACCAAACAAAGCTTTGTTGATGAAAGAAAGAATGAAACTCATAGGCAGGATTGTTTTCAAAAGCAAAAATAATAATCACTGTATTTTGCAGATACATGATTTATATGACAGTAGTTGAGACATAAGAAATTTTAAAAGTCAAATCCAGACAGGTTATTATTTAGGTCCACATAGAAGATGGCATTAGTATAGCTTTGCACTACCTCTCTTATATTAACCTCACCCTCCAAGTCTCGCAGTTTCCTACATAATGCAGTCCTCATTAGACTGACTGAAGAAAGAAATAAATCATGGTTTGTATACTTTATCCATTGGGAAAGTATCAGATACCCCACCTGGAAATTTGGGACAAATTACGCCAGATATGGAAACATTATAGTTTGTTCCAAATTACATCGATTGTTGGGGCTAGGGCAGGCATCAAGGATGTGTTTCTGTAACAGAATGCATGGCCTGTTTAAGGAGTCAGAAGGAAGGACACTAGTCCTGTTAGCCAGCATAACATGGCGGAGATGTTTTCTTGTGTTAATGTTAATTTGATAGACTTGCCCCTTCCCTGTGTTTCCAGCAGAGAAAAAACAAATAATTATTTTAACCTCATTATTAGGGTAGTCACTGAGCTGGCTGATGGGAATTTCAAGCAGTTTACACTGACAGTGATGTGAATGCAGTAAAACATGAATGCAGATTTGCTTTTGGGGTAGCTGGGCCATGAGCCTTGAAACCACAGCAACAGCGTAAGTCTGGCTTATTTACTGACCCATGAAAAACAAAGATGTCCAATCATTACAAGGACGTTTTTATTCTAAGGACTGACAGAAAATGGGGAAAATCTCTCTAAAATGAGTTGGGAGAATGTTATATTCCTAAAGACTTTTACAAGTTCGAGATTTATGATGAGAACAGCAGAGCTAAGGTGACCAGAGTACCTCTTACTGTGGAAGTCCAGCTGGCAAGCTGGATCTTTAAAGTCAAGTCTAGAAAGGTGTTAGTTGGGTCCACAGGGAAGAAGATGGCAGCATTGTTATGACTTTGTTCAACCTCTCTTCTGCTAACACGAGCCTTCTTCCTCCCTCTTGCCCCAGTCACATCTTCATGCATAATTCAGCTCCTGCTAGAGCAAATGAAGAAAGTAATAAATCCTCTTTAGGCTGCTGCCCGAGGCTCTGTGAAAATTAACATCGGCTACACAGATGGACGTTTGCCTCAGACTTCCATCACAGGAGAGTAGCCCAATGGCTTTGGGATTCCTGCACATAGAGATTGAACCCAGAGTTGCTTTCCTGAGAGAAATGTTGGAATAAGTGTCACTAATGCAGTTTTTGCTGGATCCTACCAAGGGCTGACTCCATATTCCAAGTGTCTCTGTCAGGATCTTCTGCTGGCTTATAATGTAACATAATCCTGTTTATAAATTCATACTTTTTGCTTACTGCCAGAATATTTCTAATTACGTTGCTGGGTTTGTCTTCAACAATAGCCATTTTTCAAGAGAGGTGTTTACTGTTGCGTATCTATTTTATCCTTCAGCACATCAGAAACAGACCCATGACATTTTTACGTGTCCACCTAGTATTCTGCACACTTTACATTGTTAGCAAATTCTGGTTCTAATTAAAGGAACAGAATCGCCTTGGTTAGGCCCACTGTTGAGAAAGAGTGTAACAGCTCACAGTATGTTTTTAGTGACACCCCGTGGCAAAATGACACATTGCAAATTTCCAAGAGTGATGTGCCAAAATGGAAACAAATGGTCCAGCATTTTTGTTTTTTAGTAACATCAGAAGTCCCACAAGATGCATTTCACTTCCTCTGACCAGCGTTACAGTGCCCAGGTTCACTTTTGCATTCTGCCAACTGCCTCAAAAGTTGACTTTCCAATATTTGGAACACTAAATAAACACATTTTTATGGACAAATTCCACATGCTTTTTATCCTATGCATTACAGAATAGTTCATCTCAGGGAATAGTTATCACCAGTCTGCTTTAGCAACAAATTATGCCCATTTCAAACTGCTTAAAATAATTACCAACTTTTTTTTTTAATGTGATAATACAACATGCCAAGTGCTGGGGCACACATCACATCAGGCTCTTTTTAGAGTCTGTTTCTCCCACTAATCACCACCAGCACACATCTAGTGACTGTTTGTCACTTTTTACTCACCCTGCTAGACCCACATATTTCTTTTAGTTTGGTAAGGAACTGTCTTGCTCTTAATGATCCAGTTCTTCAGTAGGAAACAACCCCAAGCTCACATCTTTAATCTCTGAAGCCTTTCACCCTATATCCGCCTTCTCTTCTCCTTCACCTTTCAGGGAATACAGCTATTCTTGTACTGTTTCTTCAATCAGAAGGTAACGGCAATTCAGGCCCCATCATAAACAATTTTCTTTATTGGTAAAGCAAACATATGAAGACCTCATACCCAAAGCCAAACTGCTTCCTCAAATAATTTCACTCTTTCACCTGAATAAGGATATTAACTTAGTGTTTCTTCCTAAGCCACCTATTCCGAGAACCGGAAAGAAGAAAAGTTACCTGTAACTGTTCCTCTTCAAGAGGAATAGTCTATGATGTGAATTATCACAACCCACTGTCCCACCCTTTTTCTCTACAATTCCTTCATGTCTTGGGACTCCAATATTGAGCAGGAATAAGAAATAGAAGCATGCAATGTACCCTTTATGAATACATGTACACCAACAAGAGGTATATAGCATATATTTGCCCATATAGATACTACTGTGGATAAAAACTTCAACTAGTAGTGTTGAGTGTTGGCTCACAGTGTAAATTTAAATACAGACAACAGTTCTTGAAGAATAGTTACAGCTAAGGTCTGGTAGACTTTAAGAATGGTTTAAATCAATGCAGTTCTGAAGACAATCTGCTGCGTGCAATACATCTTTAGTTATCTAGCCTTTGTCCATTTCCAGCTTGTTAATGAATTATGCCATCAATATTTAGTTTCTGTGTCTTCACGAATGCCATGGATAGTTTCTATGTATTTGACAAGCCTCTGTGCATTTGTGTTAACTTGTTCAGTCTCCCTTTGAACTCAGGAAAGCTTCTATCATCCGGAACATCCTGTGGCGAGGAACTGCACAGCTGGGTCTTGCACAAAGAATCATGTTTTATCTGTTGTGCATCTGCCTCTTGCTGCCATGATCCGATGCTTCGCAGTTATTGTGTTGGCAGAGGCAATAAAGATCAACACCGACCTACTTTGTTTAATACCACTTACCATTTTACAGTCTCTTAACATAGGAGGTTTGTTGTTTTGTGTTTTTGTTTCTTTTTTTTAACGAGGCTGAAGAGTCTTAACTTACTTAGCTGCACGTTGCACAGCCGCTGATCATTCTCGCTCCTTCTCAACTTCCCCCAGCTGTACCACGTCCTGGCTGCGGTGTGACACGCGGTACCCGCACGCGCCGCTCACCGTGGTGCCACCCGCTCCCCTCAGCTCTCACCCGAGCAGCAAAAGCCCCTTACAGCCCTCCACCACCAGCGGGCCGCCGCATTGCCTGCCTGCCTGCCTGCCTCCGCTCCCCTCCCCGGCTTCACCCCGGGCGGCAGGGTCACGTACCGCGGGGCAGCCCCGCCGGCCGGGCGCCCGCCCCCAGCACCTCTAACCTCGGGAACCGGAAGGCGTTCCGGAGCGCAGAGGGGCCGCCGACGGCGCTGACGGGCCTGCACGAGCGCCGCCTCGTCCCTCCCCGCCGTGAGTAGCGACTCGCGCCCCGCGCGCGCAGGGTCGGCCGTTGAGGCGGCGGGGGGGGGGAGGTGGGTGCGCGGGCGATGGCGGGCAGGGGGTGCGTCGCCTCGGTGCAGCCCCGCGGGGGGAGGACGGGACGGGACGGGACGGGACGGGACGGGGCCCGCTGCCGCTCGAGCTGCCGTACGGTGGGGGGGTGGCCGCCGAGGGGAGTCGCTGTGGCACTGCCTTTCGGGAGGAGCCGCCGTGGCTGAGAGAACACCTGCGCCAAGAACGAAATGGCGCCCGGGACGGCCGCGGATGGTACCGGCTCCGGTAACTCCGCGAGGCTTGCCTCGCCTTTCAGTTGGGCGCTGCAGGCTCCATGGCAGCAAGCCCTGCGCCAGGCTGGCTCGTCGCTGATCCAACAAGCTCGTGAACGTCTTGCACCTGTTTTTTCTTAACAGATCAATGAAAAAAAAACCCTCATAAAACCGGACTGCTAAAATTAAGTTTAGCAAAATACACAAAGTAAAACTGTATTAGCAAGACTGCATTGAGTGAGGGGAAAATACACAGTTTAATTCCATTTCTTCCTTTGGTCTTTCAGGCACCAAGTTCTGCGAGGAGAGGCTACTCTGACAACCCCAGCTTTTATGTTAAGCACACAACAGGGTTTGAACAGCATCACTAGCTTCAAGAGGAGAAACATGCCTTGTAGGTCACATCAGTTCAGGAGCATTGCTACTTTGGGAAGAGCATGACTGCATCATGACTGCCACTAGTATTTCATTTCTGTCACAACAGCAGGTTGTGCACTTGCCACGTTCAGATCAAGCATTCTTTCCATCTACTGTCCAGTTATTAAAAACATGGTACTCCAGTCATCCTTAAAGAACTGCCTTCAGCTATCCTGCATCCTCAGGACTCCAAAAGCTGGCTTCAGAAGCACAACTAGTGGAGGCCTCATTATCCAGTCTGTCTCTAATGATGTTTACCAAAATCTAGCTGTGGAAGACTGGATCCATGACCACATGAATTTAGAGAACCGACAGGTCCTCTTCCTTTGGAGAAATTCCCCTGCTGTGGTAATAGGGAGACATCAGAATCCCTGGCAGGAATGCAACCTCAGGCTATTGAGGCAAAAAAATATAAAACTAGCCAGGAGAAGAAGTGGAGGAGGCACAGTTTACCATGACTTAGGCAATATCAATTTGACTTTCTTTACAACCAGAAAAAAATACGAACGAATGGAAAACCTGAAACTGGTTGTGAAGGCGCTGAAAGCCTTGCGCCCACAGTTAGATGTACATGTTACTGACAGATATGACATCTTGCTAGATAGGCAATACAAAATCTCAGGTACTGCTGCAAAGCTGGGAAGGACAACTGCTTATCACCACTGTACCTTACTCTGTAACGCAGATAAGTTTGTTTTATCTTCTGTGCTAAAGAGTCCTTATAAAGGGCTGAAAAGCAATGCCACTCCTAGTGTGCCTGCCTCAGTGAAAAATCTCTTTGAAGAGGATCCTAGTTTAACTTGTGAGATGCTCCTGGATGCCATTGCTGAAGAATATGCCATGCAACACCAAATAGATCATCATATGACCTTGATAAATCCAGCTGATGAGACTGTGCTTCCTGGAATTAATAATAAGACTAAAGAACTACAAACCTGGGAATGGGTGTATGGAAAGACACCAAAGTTCAGCGTTAGCACTTGTTTTAACATGGTCTACAAAGATTCTGTTCTTGATGTTAAAGTAGATATGGATGTAAAGCACGGAAGGATTGAAGTCTGTAACATTGATCTGCCGGAGCAGTGGCTGCCACCAACACTGTGCAGTGAACTAGTAAAGAGCCTTACTGGCAGTAAGTTTTGCCCAAATGAAACCACTACACTAGCGACAACATTACTAAGAGTATGTCCACAAGATGATGAGTTGCACAGCAGGTGGAATCTGCTGTGTGACAATATGATAATGTTAATGTGACTTGCACTTTGAAAATGTAAGTTAAATTTGTGCTGCTTTTTTATTTAATTTATTGAAAACAAAATTAAAAAACATTAATTTCTACAAGCTGAATTTTTCTCTTATTAGCCATTCAAGCTGTTTAATCTTGTGCTTTTGCTTAATACTACCTGCTGGCAATTAGATTTCACACTGCCTGCACCCGAGGTTCCCAAACTGTAGGATGTAAGCCACTGCAATAGGCTGCAGCCCTGTATTGCTCCATGCTGACAGACACGATTGCTGCTTAAACCAGGGAAAACCGTGGTGACATCCCAAACTGGCTCTGTAGCAGAGAAGGTACAAATGGCTGACACAGATGGGATGGGGTAGATGGAAAGCTGCTGCTGTGCTGCTGCACTGGATCCCCCAGCCTGCATCCCGCTCCTTGCGGATGGCAGCCCAAAGGCCACGTCTCAGCCCCTGAGCTGTGTGGAGAGGCATGTCCCCCTGGTTTCTGGTTGAAAGTCTGTCTTGGTTTAACCCCAGCCTGCAGCTAAGCACCACACAGCTGCTCGCTCACTCCCCCCTGGTGGGATGGGGGAGAGAATCGGAAGGGTAAAAGTGAGAAAACTCGTGGGTTGAGATAAAGACAGTTTAATAGGTAAAGCAAAAGCCACGCGCACAAGCAAAGCAAAACAAGGAATTCATTCACCACTTCCCATCGGCAGGCAGGTGTTCAGCCATTTCCAGGAAAGCAGGGCTCTATCACATGTAACAGTTACTTGGGAAGACAAACACCGTCACTCCCAACGCCGCCCCCTTCCTCCTTCTTCCCCCAGCTTTATATGCTGAGCATGACATCATAAGGTATGGAATATCCCTTTGGTCAGTTGGGGTCAGCTGTCCCGGCTGTGTCCCCTCCCAGCTTCCTGTGCACCCCCAGCCTACTCGCTGGTGGGGCGGTGTGAGAAGCAGAAAAGGCCTTGACTCTGTGTGAGCACTGCTCAGCAATAAGGAAAACGTCCCTGTGTTATCAGCACTGTTTCCAGCACAAATGCAAAACATAGCCCCATATCAGCTACTATGAAGAAAATTAACTCTACCCCAACCAAAACGAGCACAAAGTCCTTTCTTGCAGAGTGCTGGCAACCCTCTGCCTCTGCCGTACAAGCATGGTAGTAAGCTAAGCTCGCTGCTGTGTAGTGAATCAGTCCAGCAGTTCCACCCTGAATTAGGGCTTTTGTCCATGCATGTGCAAAACCGGGGCAAGGATTAGGAAGTTCAGTGTGTGGGTTTACGTGATGAGGGCAGGAGAGGCTAACTGGGATGGAGGCCATATGTGCCTCCTTTGTACCTGCACGGCCTGGCACAAAGCTGGGAGTCGCTGCGGCCATAGGTACTGGTATCTAAGCTACAAATGGGAATACTTCTACATTAGGAAATACACTTGCAAATACAGATCTAGGAGAAACAAGTTCCTTATGTTACCACCTAGGAGAAAATTTGCTCATGAAAGGCAATAGTGAACTGAAAATCACAGTTTTCATGTTAAATAAAAATAATAGCTCAATATAAAGTAACATTATGAAAGAAAGGCTCAAGATATATTTCACTGTTGTTGCCGAATAAGCAGAATGCAATTTTGATCAGGTGCAAACAGAAGCAGTTTATTGCTATAGCTGTAGGAGAGAACCCAGAGTAGCAGTGACAGACTCCGCTGATGTGAACTCTGCCCGAATGACACAGTTACAGAGTTTATATCTTTATGTTATACAACTCTTTCTTCAAACCGCTCTTGAATAGTAGAGTTAGTTAAATTTGAAGTAGAAGGTTCATCAAGCAAAAAAACCATAAATTCACCCTGTCGAGGTGTGACCACATCAAGGTAAATTCCATTCAGGGCACAATATATAGCACAACCCAATTTACGTAAGTGTCTATTCCCAGAAGGTTAACTGGGGTGGTAGGACTTAAAAGGAAAGCATGGTATCCAGAAATGAGGCAGATGATAGTTACAAACGAAGGGCTTGTTACTGGATGACATGTGGGTTGTCCTGAAATACCAACAGCATTTACTACTTCTGAAGACAAGGGAACTGCAGGAAAATCAGAGGGACATAAAGTGGATCGAGAAATGCCAGTATCAATTAGGCAAGAAACAATATTGCTGTTAATAGGGCAAGATAAGTAAGGACCAGTCTGGCCTGAAGAAAGTAAAGGAGCAATGATGTTTATGTCCTTGGGGCTCCCCTAATCACATTTCTGAGGCTGTGGCATGAAGGAAGAGTTGGGTGGAAAGTTAGGGTGACTGAACCCTGGTGGACTTAAAAGACTTCTGATGAGATCTGTAAGGACATTTTGACTTCCAATGTCCTTGTCCATACAGACAACCCTTGGCTGAAGCTCCAGTAGGGATTTCAAATGGTCCCTTACCTTTCTGAGTGGCACCAAGGGGGCTTCGGCAGGGATCAGTCTGTGGTCCTCCCAGGCGAAGCACGACGAGTGAATCCAAGTCACAGCACCAAATTCTGTTGCAGAATAACTGGAATGCAATTTTGATCAGGTCAGAGCAGCAGCATTTTATTACTATAGGAGAGAACACAGAGCAGCAGAGAGACAGATAAAGGGCTTATAGGTAAAAATTGCAGTGCCAACTGGTACGTCACTAAAGGCTTAGTTGTACATATGTACAGATATTGCATATACATGAGATCTGCAAGGAAATCTGCAGTCTTAGCTAGTGAATTATAGTCTAATTAGAAAACAGAGAAAAAGTTCTAGCAATGAACAGGCAAGAGAGGGACGACCATGCTTGCCTCTTATGGTACTTGTAGAGGACCACATCATAGGGGCTTACTACTCGAACAGAGAGGCATATTGTATTACAAGATGCAGAAAGCATAAAGATTTTTATTTTGATTTCCAATTAAGTACTAAAATTTAAAGTTGATCTAAAATACTTAAGGTGGCTTTTTATTTTGCCCCTGTATGTTTGAAACTGCTGGGCTAGGTTAAAAGACACAAAGCTTCACATTTCATAGAATCATAGAATGGTTTGGGTTGGAAGGGACCTTAAAGATCGTCTAGTTCCAACCTCACTGCCATGGGCAGGGACACCTTCCACTAGACCAGGTTGCTCAAAGCCCCATCCAACCTGGCCTTGAACACCTCCAGGATGGGGCATCCACAACTTCTCCAGGCAACCTGTTCCAGTGCCTCACCACCCTCACATTGAAGTTCTTCCCTACATCTAATCTAAATCTACCCTCTTTCAGTTTAAAGCCATTACCCCTTGTCCTATCATTACATGCCCTTGTAAAAAACCCCTCTCCACCTTTCTTGTAGGCCCCCTTTAGGTACTGGAAGGCTGCTACAAGGTCTCCCCGGAGCCTTCTCTTCTCCGGGCTGAACAACCCCAACTCTCTCAGCCTGTCCTCATAGGAGAGGTGCTCCAGCCCTCTGATCCTCTTTGTGGCCCTCCTCTGGACTTGCTCCAACAGGTCCATGTCCTTCTTATGTTGGGGGCCCCAGAGCTGGATGTAGTACTCCAGGTGGGGTCTCATGAGAGCAGAGTAGAGGGGGAGAATCACCTCCCTCGACCTGCTGGTCACGCTTCTTTTGATGCAGCCCAGGATACGGCTGGCTTTCTGGGCTGCAAACGCACATTGCTGGGTCATGTTGAGCTTCTCGTCAACCAACACCCCCAAGTCCTTCTCTGCAGGGCTGCTCTCAATCCATTCTCCGCCCAGCCTGTATTTGTACTTGGGATTGCCCCGACCCAGGTGCAGGACCTTGCACTTGGCCTTGTTGAACTTCATGAGGTTTGCACGGGCCTACCTCTCAAGCCTGTCAAGGTCCCTCTGGATGGCATCCCTTCCCTCCAGCGTGTCGACCGCACCACACAGCTTGGTGTCGTCAGCAAACTTGCTGAGGGTGCACTCAATCCCACTGTCCATGTCACCGACAAAGATGTTAAACAGTGTCGGTCCCAATACCAACCCCTGAGGAACGCCATTCGTCACTGCTCTCCACTTGGACATCGAGCCATTGACTGCAACTCTTTGAGTGCGACCATCCAGCCAATGGGATGCTTTTGGGAACCTTCTCCCAAAAATGGCTGATCTATAAGGCATTACCCAGCTTCCTTGAATTACCCTATGTAGTGCAGAGAAGAATTCAAACAGATGATTAAAACTACAAATAATAAAAAATAACCTTTATTCCCATTAAAAATAGGCATATATTATACACAACTGAATAAAACTGATGACAGTGACCAGAAACCTAGTATCGCAGCAGCAACCCAGGGAGCTGCTGTGGAATGTCTGGGGGGACCACTGGTAGCGTACAGCTTCTGTGGCACGCATGTTATTCTTTTTGCTGATGTAACACTGAAAAGCTGAGACATTATTATGCAAAAGGATAAAGAAGGCAGACCACTGGCAAATTGTGAGCCAGAGAACAAGGCAAAGACCAGCTCTGTTTCTTCTTGACAGCTGTGGAACAGATTTGTTGTGTTAGAGGCAAGAGTAAAAGAATAGCAGCATTAGATGACAGGTGAAAGAAGAATAAAGCAAGTAATAAAAAAAGGATAATGGAATACACCAGCCATCAGGAAAAAGAAACACAGGAGAGTGAAAAAGTTCTAGCAATGAACATGCTACTAGAATATGGAGGCATATTGTATTACAAGATGCAGAAAGCGTAAGGCACCTATCAGTCTTGAGGCTGAAAAGATTTTGATGGGACCTGCAAAAGAGGTCACTGCCTGTTCTTCATGTCAGAATATATGGCTTTGCCAGACTCTTGCTGACAATGATCAAGAACTCTTGTATTAGGAGAAAAAGCAGCAGCAGCTCAGGTGATACCTTCTGCTTTCCAGATGACGAAGGGAAGACAAGAAAAGACTTTGTCTTTTTTCCAATTAACATATTCCTTAGAATCATTATTAAGAAGAAAGTTTCAGGGTATCCAACTTCTGGAAGAAGTTAAAAATCAATTATTTTTTTTTTAGGGGACTATCTTAGTAGCAGGGAAATAGCTTACTGCAGTTCAGACTGGCATGACTAGCTGGAAGGACATTAAACTTGCAAGTCAGGGAAAAAGATTGGGAGAGGATCGTACAACCTTTCCACGCCTGATGCAAAGGATGGAAATCAGGTGTATGACCATACATCACAGAATAAAAGAACACATAGGAGTGACAGGGAAGAGAATACAGCTGTTTGCATCCTTTCCAGCCCAAAATCCATCATGCAGAGACACATAAGACGACCCTAAAATGTCTGTATACTGAACACTACAATGTTGGTATGCAAGGAGCTTGGAAAATGGAATGTTAGATTTGGGGTTACTAGTAAAGTCTGTGAAATCAGGTATTACAGGATTGACTAAAACACAGCAGAACAGTACTCATGAGTAGAATACAGGAATTAAAGGAAATAAATAAGGCTGCTTATAAAAGAGGACGTAGCAGCCCAGCTTCAAATGTTTGTGAGGTGGTCAATTAAAGATATAAAGAAAAAAATTTGCTCAAGGCAAAATTAATAGGAAAAATAGAAATGACAGCAAAGAGGCCTTTGAGAAACAGTATTAAGGGTCTGTTATGAAATCAAGATCAAATTTAGACATGGATTGTATTAATTAAGATTATGGGAGAAGTACAGTGGAGGAATTGTACAGTTGGGTTTTCTTAGACTGAAAAGTCTTAAATATTCTTAAACCTATAGATTATAAAAGCTGTGCTGGACTAAATTCTTAGAAGAGTTGCTTCCGAGGGTGGACAGCTGGACTCAAGCAGCATCTTCTAGTCTTACATTTTTATGCTTATAAAAACACTCATTAAAAGCAGTCATATCCGATCACATCTTCTTTGTATGTTTAGTATGAAAGACGTCCACTGTTGTTTCATGACAAGGTCGCAAGTCAAAGTCACAGTATCCAATGCTGAAACGACCCTGCAGAAATTAACAGAATTGATATGGTGAGCACAGAATGAGCTCTTCTACAACATAAGTTAATTAAAGAGATCAAAGCATTCTCACCTGTGGTTTCTTAAAATAATCAAGACCCCTTCCAATCTTAATCATCCATCCATTGTTGAATCTGTTTTAAAAATTCACAAATGTGAAAACCATGAGTACGTTGAATAAAAAACCCAGTTATATCCACACGACGCACAAGCTTCTTGTTTCGATCACAGTTATTTCCTAGTGTCACCGATACCTGTATGAACCATGGAAGATACTGTTCTGTATAAAAAGCCATCTACTATTATGTTCACAGTTAGAACACATGAAACTACGGAGGGCTGATTTTACCGAGTGAGGGCCGCTGCCTTCCACTTTGTTAACCACAGCTGTAATTAGAAATTTTCTCAGAAGTTAGGGTTAAGTAGTTTGACTTCAAATAACTGGCATTCGCTGCTTTTTTTATATCACCCACCTAATTTCTCGATCATGTATTGAAGATGAAAATGCAATATTCAGTGTTACTCCATAATTCCTCAATGATTGTTGTATTTCTTCCAAGCCACTTATCTGTTGATTCCTCCCACTGCCCTGTTAAAAGTAAAAATAACGTGGCAGGTTTTTTTTTTTACCATATATTCTACTTTTGGTCACTTCTTCCTAAACTCACCAACAAAACCTTTTTAGTAATAACTTAAACCCAAAGAAAGACACTTGGATGAAGGCAGATTTGCAGTTTCAAAGACAGGATAAAAAGCAGACAGATTACAGGTACACTTGCTAAGGGATGTGGAGGAGGAGCTCACTCTCAGCCCCTTGAAACTAAATATGTGTCACTATTTGAGCCAAAATAAATGCAGTGATAGTTTGAGAGGTTTTAGCTCATCAAAACCTCTAAAATGACAACTACATACAGCTGTTGGAAGAGGAAAAAAATGTATCTCAACAGATGTTTTGGTTCTGATTTTCCACAACAAAGCTTTCACAAAAATATCTTTTCCATTTAAGATCCTGCTTACCAAGAATTTTTTCGTTATCAGGAAACTCTGAACTTATGAAATTACTTATGTTCAACTATCATATTTTTATTTTGCTCTTCATATGCGTTTTCTGCTGAAGGTGTCAGAGCGTCAGTCTAACAAGTACTGTTAAGTAAGAATAAATCTATATTTAAAAATAAATGTGTGTGTGTGTATATATATTTGCATGTGGTATCACCCGAGTACAAGGAAACAGAAACCAAAATCTAGACACTTACTTCATCATAGGAAGTGAGGAGGTGGATTGTTTTCACTTTGCATGGCCCCTTAACTAGCATCTCGCAGAATCGTAGGAAGTTATACAACTGTAAAAGTTTTATTTAATTTAGTAACTTGGAATTTTTTTAGCATTTACATCTGTATCAGTTACACTGAATATCTACTTGCCTGATGAACGTGCCTAATGTACGGGTCCTCCACCCAAACTTCAGAAACAATCTCAGTAAGGTACTCTTGGAAAAGCTTTTCGTAGCCAAAACCTGTTGCATTTTCCTCTATCCTGATTTGCTTATGGTATTTGCCGTCTGAAAGGAAAAGATCATGATGTAATTCCTATGTTAACCATCTCGCCTATAGAATGTTCACATAACAGGTATTTAAATGCGAACGAGTACATCACAGCTCCATACCTTGTTTCTCTTTTTCAATGTGTTTTTTAATGTCTTCAGCTCTGGTCATGTACTCAGATATTTTCTGCCGGTAACTGCGCTTTTTTGCCTCATCTTTCGTGGCTGTGAATCAAAAGCACGCAGGCCAGTTCTCCTCGAGGCGGGGGAAGCGCGGGGAGCTGAGCCCTGCCTGGCCCCCGGTCCCCCGGGGAGAGACCGCCAGCTTTCCTCTCCCTCCCCGTGAGGCGACGGGGGACCGGGGCCGGCCCCCTGCGCCAAACACGGCTCGTGTCTCCTCAAAAACACCCCCGGCTGGCGGCCTCCGACAGAGCCGGGGTGTGTGTAACAACTAACCGCCTCAACGGTTGTAATAAACGGCTGCCAAACCGCCCCTCGCCCGGCCGCCGCCGCCGACCCGCCCGGTACCTTTCACCACCTGCAGCAGGAGGTCGATGCCCTCCTGGTAGCACACCAGCGACTCCTGGAACCGAGACGCCAGGTCCAGCTCCACCGCCCGCTTCACCGTCTCCGCCCCGGCCCGCTCCAGCACGGCGATGCCATCGCCCCCCGCCCGCGACATGGGCGCCACAGCAGGGACGGGGACCGGCACCGGGCGAACACGCCTCCGGCAGCGCCGCGGGCCGGGGCGGGGGGGCGCTGCGCATGCGCGCCGCCTCACCCGCCGCGGCGGGAATAGAAACCGGAGCGGAGGAGGGAAAGGGGGCTGTGCCTCGCTGTTGTCCTTCCGCCGGCGCGGAACTGAAGTGCCGGGGTGCCGGTGTCCAGCCGGAAGGCTGCGCACCGAGATGATGGCGGCGGCGGGCCGGGCCAGCCTGGGGCAGGCAGCCGCTTGGAAGGTGGTGCCCCGGGCTGGGGTTTGGTTCGGGCGCGACGCGACGCTGGCGACGCGCCTCTGCCTGTACGGGCCCCGCCCGCGGCGGCGGGGGGCCTGCCCCGTGAAGCGACGAGGGGCGGCGGGGAAGGGCCCTGTCGGCGCCCCGCAGCCGCCGCTGAGAGGGGGAAGGAGAGAGGGGGGCGGTTACGGCTGGCGCGAGGAGCCAAGCTCTAGGCTGCTGCGAGCTTCGCCTCGCTCGGAGCGCTGCCGCCGCGGGGCCCGGTCCGTGCCTCCCCTGAGGAGGAGAGCGCGGCCGTTGGAAAGGCCGCGGAGGCTGTGGGCGCCCGGTGTCAGCACCGTCTGCTCTTCAGCCACCGAGAGATGTAATAAACGCGGGATATGTCCTCACCCGGTCTGGGTCTGAGTGGCTGTGTAATCTGTTTGCAAGTATGAAGAGCTGTAAGGAAAGTCCCGACAAGTTATGTCCTGCTCTCTTTGCAGATGCTGGGGAAGAGGATGGAGGGGATGGCGCCCGCAGTGTGGGTTCGTTGTCTCTTTACCAAGTCAAGAATTCCAGACTCGGTATGTGCTTCAGTAGTTGAGAAACTGAAAAATACGTATTAGCCTGCTTAATTCTGTGCTTTCTGTGGTATGACAGTTTCTAGACACTGTGAGATAAGCAGGCTCACAGTGCACTGGATGAAGAACTGGCTGAACAGCAGGGCTCAAAGAGTTGTAGTGAATGGGGCTACATCTGGCTGGCAACCGGTCACCAGCGGTGTTCTTCAGGGCTCAGTCCCAGAGCCAGTTCTGTTCAATATATTTATCAATGATCTGGATGCAGGAGTTGAATGCACCATTAGCAAGTTTGCTGATGATACCAAACTGGGAGGTGCTGTTGATTCTCTTGAGGGACGAGAGGCCTTGCAGAGGGATCGAGATAGATTGGAGCATTGGGCAATCATCAATGGCATGACATTTAACAAGAGCAAATGCCAGATTCTGCACCTAGGATGGAGTAATGCCAGGCACAAGTATAAACTGGGAGAGGAGTGGCTGGAGAGCAGCCCTGCGGAAAGGGATCTGGGGGTGCTGGCTGACAGCAGGCTCAGTATGAGTCAGCAGTGCGCCCTGGCAGCCAAGAGGGCAAACCACATCCTGGGGTGCATCAAACACAGCATAACCAGCCAGTGAAAAGAGGTGATTATCCTGCTGTATTCAGCATTGGTGCAGCCTCACCTTGAGTGCTGTGTGCAGTTCTGGGCCCCATGATTTAAGAAGGATGTGAAGGTCCTTGAGTGTGTCCAGAGGAGGGCAACAAAGCTGGTGAAAGGCCTGGAAGGCATGTCCTGTGAGGAGCGGCTAAGGATTCTGGGTTTGTCTAGTTTGGAGAAGAGGAGGCTGCGGGGCGACCTCACTGCTCTCTCCAGCTTCCTGAGGAGGGGATGTGGAGAGGGAGGTGCTGACCTCTTCTCCCTGCTATCCAGTGACAGGACGCGTGGGAATGGTTCAAAGATGTGCTAGGGGAGGTTTAGACTGGACATTAGGAAGCACTTCTTTACCGAGAGGGTGGGCAAACACTGAAACAGGCTTCCTAGAGAGGTGGTTGATGCCCCAAGCCTGTCAGCATTTAAGAGGTATTTGGACAATGCCTTTAATAATGTTAAGGGAGAAGCCAGTGCCCAAGCATTCACACACCAATCGAAGAGTCACACACACACCACCCTGGATTTTAACGGCTAGGACCAGAGTCCCTTTGCAGTGGGCGACTCCAGTGAGCCGACAGGTGCCCCTTTCGACTCCTCACATGCAGACACTCAGCCTCAGGTGCTTCTTCTTCCCTCAGGCTTGACCCTAGGTTTCCTGAAGCAGAATCAAGGCCTTCAAAATAAAAAGCATGATTTATTTTATTTGTGGTGCACAAATTTAAACAGCTCGAGCTGTGTGCCTCTGGAGAGGGACCCCAAACACTACAATCCCTGGGCAATTACACGCTTACAATCTAAATTCCCGCCCCTCACACCATAGTCTGGTCCAATAGTAATATTCGGGTCTGGGTTTGTCTTCTCTCTCATTGGGTCCTTTTCCTTGTCTCTAGGCGGGTTCTTTCTCTCTCTTGTTTTTGAGGCTAGTTGTTACCATGTCTGCTTTTTCTGGCTCAAACTGGCTCTGGGGCTTTCCGAATCTTCTTATTCCTCCAATCAGAGAATAGGTCAGTGTTAAGTGAAAGCATTAAGCAAGCTGTGAGTTCTGCTTTATCATGAACGACTACTTTTAAGCAGCTAAACAAAGTCCTTAAAGCCCTCCAAAACGAATTAACAGCCTCTATAATTTATATATGTTCCTGTGCTATTACAGCCTCACAATCCTACCCCATTATTGCCAAGAGCTGTTTATGTTTTGTTTGGGTGTGGTAGCTCAGCTTTGTCACCTTCCACAACAGTAACATGCTTTAACTTCTGGTCAGCCCTGAAGTGGTCAGGGAGTTGGACTAGCTGATTGTTGTAGGTCCCTTCCAACTGAAATATTCTGTTCAATAAATAACTAAAACCAAAGAGATGGGAAGTTTGATTTACATTGTGCATTTTTACATTTACATTTTTAGCTTCTCTTTTTGCAAGATACCGTCTAGTGTCAGTTGACTCTTTTCCTTAAAATCATTCTTAAAGCCTGTGGAAAGACTTACCATTCAGAGGCTAAGTGGAGGTTCTTCAGTGAGATGCAGGTGAATTAAGTGCTGTGCTGGTATAGTGTTGTCCATGGATTTCTATGCAGTTGTACAGCCAAACTCAAGAGTGCAAACCATTATAAAAATATGTTTGACTTAATGTTATGAAAGCTAAATTTGAGGTCATTTGTTGGTGCTTTGACCTTCTGTAAAGAAAGGTAGTTAAACATGTAAGAATTTTTACGAAGGTTGAAGTATGGTTTAGAGAGTTATTTTGTTAACTATAATAACAATAATTCAGATATTTAGGAAGAAACCCTCTGTTTTTGTGAACTTCTTATTCTAGGTATTTCAGCCGCGGCCTGGAGATCATGAAAAGTATGGAGGTGACCCTGACCAGCCCCACAAAATCCACATTGTTACTAGAATAAAAAGTGTAGTTGGTCGCCCATATTGGGAAAAGAAGATAATACGTGATCTTGGACTGGATAAAGTATGATTGTTGTTCTTTATACTTATTGTGTACATCAGAAATGTAGAAACGTAGGGTAGAATTAAAGGTGGTGTTTTTTTTAAGGACCTCAATTTTGCAGTCACAAAACTCGGATTGCTTTACAGCTGCTATAAATGTTATTGAGAAATCGATGATGTGTTTAAGAGCTGAGAGAAATGTTAATGGCAAATGCCCATTTAGTGGGAATTCAGAATATCACTGTATGGTATTGCTGTGTATGCCTGAGGAGAACCTTACCTTGAGAATTCTGCTAAAATAATAAAAATAGATTTGTAAATCAATTTAATTCAGTTTTCTCTGTGGATCATATTATTCAGATATTGCAGGTAGGCAAATAAGACTCATTTATTAATGAAAAGGCTTCCAAATCCAAAAGGGATGATAAATTTTCAAACAGACTCTTAAGAGTTTGTGTTAAAGATGTGTAACCAAATTTTTTAGGCCAACTGCACATTGTGCAAAAATTTGTCTAGTTAGTGTTATATTACAGAGAAACAATGTTTGCTTGATCAATTTAAGATCTAACTAGCAAGCAGTCCTACCCCTAAACTACTGTATTTACATTTATAGTGTTTTTAACAGTTGGAAGAAATTTGAGTATATTGATAATGTAATGGGAATAAAGCTGAATTTGTCATTTTACTGGAATCAAGAGTTTGATCAAGTTTTGATTTTGTATTTTTATGTATGTTCTTGATGCATAACGTTTCTCTAAATCTTATATTTGCAAATATGGTTTATATTTTTACTGATAGTGTGAAAAGTTCAGTGAACAGAGATTTGGGGTTTGGCAATGCATTTGTAAAACCTGTTCTATCCTTTATATAGGCGCATCAGCCAAGACTGCACAAAAATATCCCTTCTGTGAATTCCAGACTGAAAGTTGTTAAACATCTGATAAGGTTTGTTAACTATTTGTTTAATTTGGAACACTTAATGTAACTCTCTTCTAGTCATAGGACTTCACTAAGCAAACTCTTTTGCCTGTAGAATACAGCCACTGAAACTACCATATGGGTTGCCAACAGAAGAGGAAATGTCGGACACCTTTCTTACGAGCAAGGGAGAGCTTGTCATTAAACGGCATCTGAAACCTGTGGAGCAGAAAGAAATTAAGTCATAAGCTGTGCTGGTTGGATTTATGTTGTATAAAATAAATAATTTAACTCCCGAGTTAAGAGTTTGTGTATGAAGTGTAAGCTTAATTCTTACCCCGTCTGGTATGAGTGGCGAAGGTGACACTGATGCTTAAAGGATTACATGTGTACAAATACAAAATTCAGTGTTGGTAATGTTTGCCTGAAATATTAAATGAATGATAGGCTTTCTTTCCTCATGTTTTAACTTTTTGACTAGATTGCTGCAGTTTATGGCTAGCTACTAGAGAACTTCATAAATAGAGTTAGATAAGCAGAGAAGTAAGTAGAATAGATGTAACTAATGATGGTGAGGACATTTCCCAGCTCACAGTAAAGGTTTACAATGATGGTGCATGACTTCACCTTTACTGCACAAAGGAAGGAACTGGAATTGAAAAGCCCTCTGTTTAGCAGTTACACGAGAATCAACTGGCTAGACACCGAGAGTGTCATTTGATTGAGGCAGGCATTTGGGTGACTTACCTTGGTCATCCAGATCTCACGCTTGTTCCTTAGCAAACAGTCTGTCATCTGGCCTCCTCTGTAGCTTAAAAAGTACCTGAACTCCCCATTTGGGAGTAACTGAAGGAGTGATTCACATCTTGGTAGGTTGTATAATTGTCTTTCAGGAAACATGCTATCTCATTTCATATGTATTTCTTGATCCTAAATGTCTAATAATAATAGCCTAAGAGCTGCAGTCTGTGTGAAAGTTGATGCTTTTCATGTTCTAAAATTGCAAACTTTAGAAATCTGGAGACCCTGAAGCATACCTCTTTGATGCAAGTTGGTAATTATGGGCTGCAAGCTTATAAAATAACACCTTTTACTGAAGGGTCTTGAATAGTACTGTGTGCATATTTTTATTTACAGTTTTAAGAATTGTGGCCAAAGTTAGGAAGCTGCTGCTGTATCAAATGATAAAGTAGTTTTCATTCCAGCAAGCATAAATTCCATAGTTTAAGACACTGTGAGCCTCTCCCACACTAGACACACTGTAGAGGAGTTAATCTTAATGACTGTATGTTGTGACAAGATCAGAGTTGCTGAAAATGAATGTTTATCCTTTCTGCATGCTTGTAGAGAAGAGTAAACACCAGTAGGAGTTCAAAGGAATAGGCATATCAGTAGAGGGACGTAAAAGCTGGAGACACTGTGTGCAGAAGCAAAAGAAGGATAGGCTATGGTAGTGGCATTAAAGAGTGTAACGGCTCCTACAGGCAGGCTGAAGGCAGAAACACAAAATTGAGCTAAAAAACCTCAATTTCTCAACAAGCTACAGGCTATAGTTGGAAGGACACAGAAAATACTGGGGTCAGTCTGAAGTATATAGAATAGCAAGGAAAAAGTGAAGCAGATAAATGAATGTTGCCTTTCTTCCCTCCCTCCTTTCTTCCAGCATCTGCATGGCGTGTTATAATTGCAGTCTCTGTGTGGTGATGATCAAGTTCCCACAGGGAGGTACTTAGTACAAGTTGAAATTTCAGCCCTTTTGAAGGACGTGTAGTGCATCCAAGGTACAGGGCATGCTTAAAAGAGATGGCACAAGTACTAGGGCCCAGAAAATTAGGCAAACGGGTCTTGTTGCAGAGGGATAGCAAATATCAGACGTGTACCAGGAGTGGTGGCCCAGAGCACGAAAGCCCGGATCGCTCAGCCTTACCAAGCACGTTCAGGATTTGTGTCCACGGCACTGCAGCCTGGTGAATCTCCAACAGAGGGAGCACTGCCAGTTCTGTCCTACACCGTATGTGTATGAATATGGATGTTCTATTCATTACACTGTACAGATGCTACAACCTTCAAAAGTACTGCAATGTAAACCAGAAAGAATGTGTTAATGAACAAGCTTGCTTGGTACTGTGCACAACTTCTTAAAAAGTGTGTGATAAACTACCTAAGTTAAAGCAGAGCTAATAACTGCTTCCCAAGTACAGAGAAGGGAAAATGCTTTAGATAGTACCTGTTATTTCTGGGTAAGATTTGGCTACAAGAGGTGTTTACAGCTGTCTTTAATTGACAAGCTGGCAGTTTTAATGAAAAAGGAAATTGTATTTTCTTAAGATTTTTAATATATGTGTAAGTTTGGGTATTTCTCAAATAGTATTTCCTCCAAGATCACAACTGTCATACAGTCAATCTGCTATCCCAAACCTTCTCTGTGTAAGCATACATTCTCTAAAGATTTGCTCTCAGGTCTAAAACCTGAACCAACAGGGTGCACCAACACAGTGTGTCTCTGCATCCTTTCATTAATGGAGCACTGTAAGTGCTTCATATAAATCTTCATGAAGCACAGCTAAGAGATGCTGCCTTTTTGTGCAGGGAACAAAGAAGCTGACTTAGGATGATAGCAAAATTCAGGTTGGAAGGTACCTTGCAGGTCTCTAGTCCAACCTCCTGCTCAAGGCAGGGCCAGCGCTGCGGTCAGACCAGGTTGCTCAGGACTTTGTCCAGCTGGGTCTTGAAAACCTCTTGAGGACAGGGACAGCTCAGCCTCTCTGGGCAGCCTGCTCTGCTGCCTGGCTGTCCTCATGGGGAAAAGGTTATATGCAGAATACAGTCTTGTATCCAGTCTGAACCTCTCTTCTTTCGGCTTATGCCTGTCGTCACTTCTCTTCCCACCTTGCACTACCAGGAGGAGCCAGCCTGGCTCCATCTCCTCAATTATCCCTCACAGGTAGGTACTGTGGGGCTGCTGTTAGGTCCACCTGAAGCTGTCCCTTATCACGGGGCAAGTGCTCCAGCCCCAACCACCTTGGTGGCTCTCCACTGAGTTTGCTCTACTTAATTGGTCTTTCCTGTGTCAGGGGGCCCACAACTGGACAGTACTCTAGATGTGGTCTAACAAGCCCTTAGTAGAGGCGTGTAATCCCTTCCCTTGATCAAGCTGTGCTTCTGTTTGTACAGCCCAGGGTACCCTTAGCTGCCTTTGCTGCTTGGGCACACAGCTGGCTCACGATGAGCTTGCTTCTTGGGTAGGAACCATTTGCCATGTTTACCTGCTGTAGCATTTAAAGTATATTCAAACAAATCTTTGGTGCAATATGTGGTAGCAATGTGGAAATGTACTGTTTTAAGAATAAATTTCTATTTCTGTGCTATTGCTCTGTTGCAAGTTCACTCACTGTTTCAGATTTGGTAATTAATACTGTAGTGTGAGTAGATTAATACAATTCTAATAATAGCATCAGGATATTTTTAATCACAGGTACAAAATACTAGCTATAAAAAATGCACCGTATTTAAAAAAAACAAACAAGCCCCCCATGTTCCTTCTTATTTCTCCTTTAGCTCCTAGCGATACGCTTGAGGGTTCTTTTTAACCACTCTAAACCACTTGCTTTTCTCCCCTGTGTCTTGAAATGGCTGAATGGACCCAACAACTCTGAAGCTAAGGCTCTCCCAAAGCTTTACTATATGATTGATTAAAAGGATCTGTTTATTGTGGATGAACTTGCATCAGATTTTATAAACTACATGCCATTTGAAAAACGTGATGGAATGTGCATATTCTTACTCCAGACCCTGCAATGAACCTAATATATAGCTTCAATAGAAGTATTCATTACAGCAGCTTGAGTTTTACAGATTGTTTGCAACTGTAAAGGCTAAAATGGAGTAGTATCAAGGGCAAAAAAAAGTTAAGGATAGCTTAGTATTTTCCCTCCTTTCACAAGAAACAGCCACTTTGGGGGTCACACGACCAAAGTTAAGAGCAATTATCCTGAAAGGATATGATACAGTGTGATATAATCTTCTGGTGGAGTAAACATGTGCAATATTTATTGCAAATATTCAATTCCAAAATTGCAAATTATTAACAACTAATTTTGTACTGCTGTTAGACACATGTATTGACAGATAGAATCTAAGGCAGATAAAATCTTGTTAAGCAGTTACAACTTTCTTGCAGCATTAATCTGCTGCTTGAGAAACTGCAAGCACAGATGAAAACTATGCTTGAATATTCTCATGAAGTGAGATTAAAAATAAATGGCAAAAGATAGGTTGCAGTTTGGATTATTAGCGGTGTTATCTTTTAAAGTGATTTTTTAGCTTAGCTGAAAAAAAAGGATTGAAAGCTTGCACTTGTTTCTGGCTTCATTGCCCTCCCCCCTTCTTACTCTTTCTGGGGGAGAAATTCAGGATTTTTTTAATTAGAAGCAAAGTATGCAATCAGTGACTCAAATCTAATCATCACTCAGATATCTCAGTATCCATTTCTTTTATAAAACTTGGCTCTTGCAACCACATCATTGGCGTAGTCATTGTGTGTTGTGCCAATATCCATTCTGTCGTAGCTCTGGACGTTGTTAGCTCCTGCATTATAAGCTGAAATCCCACCTGAAATGAGAGTGAAAGAAACACATAAACAGAGGTGATACTTCGTCAGTAAATAAGCAAACAACCAAAAATCACAACTTAAATGTGTTGCTTTTGTTTGCAGCTCTCTTTTCACCAGTATTGTATTACCATTTCCAGCTATTTTTGCCACGGAGGTGTTCCTTTTGTGTTTTAACTTTGTGAAGAAATCATCATTTCCTCCTTTACATCCAGACTTGGTGATCATTGTCCCCTTGCTGTATTTTGCTAACATTAACATCTTCAGTTGTATGACTGTTTCCTTTTGTGCATGTTCCTTCGTGCCTACCCACATTAATAACCTCAGACGTATTTGTATTGTAGTTGGAATAAAGGCACCCAACCATAACGACTGCTTCAGCTGTAATCAGTGCTCAAGAATATAACTGTGTTTCCTCCAGAGAGGACCATACATTTTCAAAATGAACGTGTTCCTTCTTCAGAGTTGCCAGGATAGTAGTTTTTTGTAGGTGGGTATAGAAACACAAAACGAGATTGAGAGAGGAGGGGAAAAACCCACCCTTACTCCTTGCAACTGAAAACTGTCATGGTATTTGCCAAGTTTTCCAAAAGCCTGTTAGAAAGCTAACCAAATCTTATTCCTCTACTCCTTTTAGTGAGTATTAAGGAATATTATTCAACACCTCAATAAAATGAACGGAGGGACTGGGATGCGTTTTGTTTTCTGAAGTGCTCAGTTTTACAGCATTATCACGCTTGACTTTTATGTGTGTGAAGTGTTTTAAAGCTGACAAAACTCTACCTTTGAGCTGCTGTTCCTTTGTCCAAGTTGGGAATTTCTTCTGGATTTCGTTTATCATCCCGCATAAAATATCTGTGCCTTGTGCTAAGTGCTCTTCGCTGTCCCATGACCCGACAATGTTATGGTACCGTTTGTCAACCTGAAAGTGAGACGGCAGTATCAGCACACCAGAAACCCCACTATTTGTCCAGAGTTCTTCATCCCTTACAGGCTGCTCGTATTCATTTTGATCTTTAATCTTATGATTTACCTTTTTTGTAGTTGTATAGAGAGGAAGCAAACTTAGCTCAAGGCGCAGGCGAAGCCAGCAGATGCGTGAATAGCAGACTATCCAGGCACTGAAGAGGAATGCCTGCCCCACCTCCTTGTCTGTCAGAGCCTTAAAAACCCAACACAGCTGCTGCTGTAAAGGTGACAGGGTGCAGAAAGTGGGCTTACTGCGGTTTCAGCTTTTCCAGCTGCAAGGTGACTGCTCCTCTCCTCCCCAGCTGCATCAAGGGTGGGAAAAACCCTGTTTCCTCTAGGGATCTCCCCTCCATCTCTGCCCCAGTTCTGCTCTCCTTCTCCTTCTCCTTCTCCTTCTCCTTCTCCTTCTCCTTCTCCTTCTCCTTCTCCTTCTCCTTCTCCTTCTCCTTCTCCTCCCCCTCCTCTTCCTCCTCCTCCTCCTCCTCCTCCTCCTCCTCCTCCTCCTTCTCTTCTTCTTCACCTCTTATCCATGGGGTAGTAAAGCACAAGTCTGAGGGGGCTGGAGCTGTTACAAAAGCGGATCCCAATGCGTGCAGCAAATGTTTAGGGATTGTATGGATAAGCGTACAACTTGGCAAGTGAGGCGTGAATGTAGGCATGAATAATGAAGCAAGATCCCCCACTAGCCAGGCCTGTGCATAAAGGGTAATTAACCTGACTGTATGTAGCTGCAGCCTACAGGCCTCCATGCTTAGTTAAAAAAAAAATGCTTTTTGAAACAAGATTTATTATCTAAAGTATGAAATAGGAACAATTAATCTCTTCATTCCCAAGAGAGCGCTGTGAAGTAAGCAGCGGTTTCACAGTGCAAAAGCAGTCTGCTCATGCCCTGACACTCACCGGGGTCCTTCCCCGGTGCTGGGAGCTGACAGCCGGGTCAGTGTCGGCTTTATTATGGCCAAAGAGTTGTCTGAAAAGGTTTAGAGGGTTGCCTTTCAGTGGGGCCCCTGCTGCTCTTCTGCCTTTCTGCTTCAAAAGAAGGATGAGGTTTGTATTTTTAAAAAGGTTGACCATACCTGCATTAAACCAAATGCATTTCCATGGTCACCCCAGCCGTCCTTCAGCACTGTCCCAGCATGCGACTCTCGAGAGATAATACCAGCAATCACAGCTGGATCAACACACTTGCTGTTGCCAACTTTTGTAATCTTAGCTTGGTATTTCTCCATGTTCTTCAAATCTCTTTCTGCAATCTTCTCTGAGGCAGGAACTCCTACGACACAATATCCATGACTTTTCCTTTCATTTTTAAAATCAGAAACAAGTTGTTCTAACAGTGATTATAACTGAGCTGACATTTTGAATCCCTGTGAATCTATTTAGAGAGAAGCAATGATAGAATTGACCAATTTTGCTGAAGGGTAAGTGTCCTAGAAATCAATACACAGATGATATAAAAGATGTTTTTTCAAATACAGAGGGCAGTTCTCTAGTGTGCAGACTAAAAGGCGGGCCTTCTTGTTTTAAATCTAAGCCTTTGGGTGGATTAGTCCCAGATTTAGTTCCTTTTAATTTAGGAATATAATGGGGAAATGTTCAGAAACTTAGGTCATGAGGGAAACCCTCTTAAGGGAGAGAGAAGCAGGCTCGATGGCAGGGGCTGGATGCACCCAGCAGACCTTGCATTTTCTCTGTGATGGTCTTGAATATCATCTCAAAGGCAACTCTGTTCCCAGCATAAACTTATGGGCCCAAGTAGAGTCTTTGTTGGTTGTGGAAAAATCTGCTCGCAAGGCAATGACTGGCAGCCAGAGACCTGGATCCGTAATAGGCATGAACTTGTGCGTGGATGTAAGGGGAGATGAACAACTCAATTAGTGCCTACCTGCATAGCTCAGGCCTTCCGGTTTTGCGGTTGCCTCCGAAGCTCCAGTTGTGTCAACATTCAGTATTTTCCCATAACGCTCCAAACAGCCTAAGAGCAGTATTTACACCCAGATGTCAGGCCAGCGCAGTGTGTGACGCATGCCGTTACAACATTTTCAGATCCATGACTGAAACCCCTGGCATCATTTCGATACTAGTGCAGGCATTTGTGCTAGCAGATGCGGTCATGGTATCATATGCTCTGGAAAGGATTACCTCTCTCTCAGTCATGCTAGCATAAAGCCACAGCGTAGCTTGTGAGGTGAACTAGCTTGTGTACAATTCTTCTCCTCAAATTTTAGCTTGCCTAAAACGTAGCTGTCTAGTCTAAGCTTGTGACTTGGGCTGTCCACATAGCCGATGGAGAAAGGCACCTCCAAAAGGTGTTTTTTCTATTCCAAAATAAAAAAAAAATCTATGAGAGTCAAAAGACATCCTACGCTACTTACTGGCTCCAGCTTGCTTTTCCATAGCTACTGTCAACAAGAAAAATCGAAGAGAAACATCCTTCAATTACATCCATTACAATTTATCTGACTTGCAGTTTGTTTGACTTGCAATTTATCTGCGTTTATCTGTTGTCTAAACACACCATTGCAGAAGGGAAAACACACAAACAGCA
Organism: Gymnogyps californianus; assembly: GCF_018139145.2. NCBI lineage: Eukaryota > Metazoa > Chordata > Aves > Accipitriformes > Cathartidae > Gymnogyps > Gymnogyps californianus. Next base: position 72,229,959 of record NC_059471.1, on the reverse strand, counting down.
ACTGAGAGGAACAATGCTAACCCGAGCCCAGCAGTTAATGGAAAACACTTTGGTACAGTGAATTATTTACAAGAATATTAGACAAACATCACAGACCTGACATGTTTGCTGCAGGATGTCTCCCCACCTTCTCGCCGCACCCCACCTTCTCGCTGCACGTCCTGGAGACAAATGGGCTTTTTATCTGCTGGCGGCATTTTGGAGCAGCTGACTCAGTGCACTTCCCACATGTCGCTGGTATTACGGGAAACAGGAACGCCTAAGAACTTCTTGTGCGTCCACCCAAACACAACAGGGTTTCTGCTCTACAGCACGAACACAATTATGATTTTGAAAGTGAAATACCTTTTAATTTAATTTAAACCCCCGTTGCTGACAGTTTGGGACTAGGAGGAGCCTCGTCTGAAAACAACTGCCCCCTTCAGTTGTTGGGAGCGATAACGTGCTGACAATGGGGAAACAGGAACCTGCGATTTTGGATGTAATAAAGTTTTTGCAGGCAAAGACCCAGCAACAATAACATGACACAGAGCTGCAACCGCTGAGAATTTGGATTTGAAGAGCCTATGCCAGGTCCCTGTTGTTATCCCCTCTTGCACAGCGGCGACAAAGGTGAAGGCACAAACCCAGATTAGCAGGCAGCGTGGATCAAAGCTACTGTAGCTGTTCAGCAGCAAGGAAAAAAGCCACTGGGTGGCAGACCTGCCCATCACTGCTAATGCATCCTGACATGCTGCTTCCCCACGGTAAATTTTAAGAGGGTGAAACGCTGTTTTGCTCTTTCATCAGCTCTTTCACATTTTAAGCTGGGGAATTCATCCTGTGTCATTGCGTTGAAAGATTCAATTCTGTAAGTTTTTCCTGTACTGTTCGTTGATACCTCCCATAGAGAACCAGCTCCAAAAAGTCACGTCAGCCCATAAATGGAGCTCTTCATGTTCACAATTACGAGTGAGTTTAAAGAAGGTTGAAACAGAGGGAAGTATGTCTGGCAGGAAGGAAAATAGAACAGATATGGCTCATAAAGAAGTGACATTAAAAAAATTTGAAAATTCAAAATACCACTGAAGATGATTCACAAACCAGTAATCTCCACATGGCCTGTGCTACCATTCCCTTATTGCAGGGGGAGAATCGTAAAGGATGTACCAGTTTCTTGCTTCTATGTCACAGTAAGTGAGGCAGGCAGGTAGATCTCCCATGCTTTCTGGAAATTGTTGTTTAATCATGTATGCATGCATGGAGTCTCACATGTCCTGGGAAGTGTTTTCCTCAACAAACCTGTATTCAGACTACTGGGAGAGAATGGCGTGTCTGCACAGTGGTTTGTAACAACAGCCCTGACACCTGTGCGATGTCGAGCACGCTGCAGCTTGCAGGCTCCAGCGAGAGCTCGGGAGCTGCTGCAGGCTCGGGTCTCCAGGGACAGAGAACCGGTTACGGCTTTTGCCAGTGCTCTTTGCAGCATCTCACACTTGTCCCATCGCTCGCTTGCCACGGAGGAGGCAGTACGTAAGCCACACAGCATTGCGATCTCTCCTGCTATGTCAGGGGTACAGGTGGTGGCTTTGGGCAGCCTCAAAAGTGCCCCAAATTGCGGTTTATGTCCTGGATTCCCCTTGTACTCACTGTTAGTTGAGGCATTCAGCAACTTCCAGTTCAGATCCAGCTCATCCTACTTTTTCTTCATCTTTCAGAAATGCTACAAAAAGCCTGTCAGAGTGTGGTTCTGCCATGAAACTTGGTCTCTTGTGCTGACGTCACCACGGAGCGCCGTGAGCCAGCGCCGTGGGCTGCGGGTCACCCTACCACACTGCAGCATCAGGGGCCAGTGCTTCTTCCCTCCCCAGAAACCGCTGCTGAATTCAGTCCATTTTGTCTGTGCAACCGCACCAAAGGCAGGGTCATAATCTGGAGGTAATGGGGATATACACATACATGACCGAAGGAATAATTTAACTTGTTGATTGTCTGTCAGGAGGGGAAAAGCCTGAAAGAAAGAGTAGGAAGAGGGGGAAGAGACCGAGTCAGTTAAATCTGGTTTCCATGAGTGAGAGATTTATCAAGACAGAAACTTACTTATGAACTGAAAATGTTTGGTGTAAGAACTGAGATAATAGCTGTGGAGGCAGGCCCTGGCATTTTTCAGCAGCAGATTATGCATTAATTGAAAGGGATTCAGAGTCTTTTCTCAGTGTGGGAGTGAGTGTTGGCTCATCCGCAAAAGCTTCATCTGAAGAATACCTGTGTTAAGCTCCTGAGAGGGCAGCCGATATCACACAGCCTGGAACAGGGTGGCTTGGAAGTGTTTTCAATTAAAGGCAAAGCAATGACTAGCGTGCTTTTCTTTTTAACATCATGCTGCAGAGATGAACGAAATTTAGTCTATTTTTAGTTAGTGTTTAACTATTTTATATTTAACTGCTTTTTAACTGTATTTAGATATTTCTTAACTGTAGGAGTATGACTTGGCTTGTTTTTGCTGGATTTACTTTTGCTTGTGTTGTCCTTAGGTGTGTCCTGTCCGGCTTTGCAGCATTTTTGATGGCCAGAGAAACAGTGAAATAGTGACCCTTCCCCAGTCAGAAGGTGGAAGTTGGGTAATGCTGCTGGGAAATGTTTAAACAATGTGTGAAGGCAGTTGTGATTTATCTTACTTTTAGCTCTTGTTTATCTTCAGTAACAAGTAGTAAGGACCTTTTCTTGTAAAATAAAACAAGTTTCTCTTCCATTCTGGTAAGCCAGTAGTTGAGAGTTTTGGCGTACATTTAATAGAAGTTCTCTCCGTAAAGGAGAGAGACCCAAGGAGGTCAAAGAGGACCCATCTGATACAAAACAATGTTTAAGGCAGCTTAATGCAAATTAAGAACATGCTTTTAGGCCCTTCCTGCATTTCATAAAGAATCACACAAGCCCAATTGCAATAAAAATTTTGAGTGGATTATTCTTCACATGTTTTACTGCTGCAGACTTGTTTTAGAAGCACCCATGGCTTCTCAGTGTTGGATGTGGGATTAAATTGGCTTGGATCAAGTGGCACTTTGTTTTTTTCCCATGTAATTTTTAGGTAGTGTAGTCCCATCAGTAAACTATACCATTCGTGATACATGATTCTCATCTACTGCTTTGGTAAATTTTTTTTCTTTTCTGTAATAACGGTTCATATTTAAGAAATTAAGACACCAGTGTGGCAAAGCTCTGTTTTATAGTTTAGCATTTAAGCAATCAAAAAGACGTTAAGCCTGATAGTGCAGATCCAACAGAATACTGAAAGAAGGAAAGCAGTGGCTGTGGCTGTTACAGGGAACAAGCTGCACCATATATTTCAAAACCCTCCTGGTTTTATTTATTGGTTTGGTTTCAAAAGTCCCCAGTAGTTTTTGCAGAAGTTCTGCTTGTCACGTCAGCAGATGTAAAGCCCCATGCTGGAGAGTGCAAACAGGACTGAGACATGAAACTTACACAAATTGCACAAATTTCAGTGTCTTTTGTAATAAGTTCATATTTGCAAGCCTTGCAAAGCTGAGCTGAGACTTTAGATAAATTCTCAAGTATTTTGGAAGTCTTGTTCATGACCTCACCTAAGTACAGCAAAGGCCGTTCTTGTTATAAGATAAATACTAAAGAGCAATACTTAAATGCTTTGTATTCATTGCTGATTGAAAATGAAAGCCAAAAATGGGAAACTATGTGTATTTTTGCATTTATGTATGTGTACCTGCTCTACTCTGTCCACACGGATGTGGCAAACCTGTTTACTTCTTTCCCTTTCCTGGCTGGCTGTTGTGTAGTTGTAGACACATATACCTGTCCTTAGCATTTTTTTCCTTGTCTAAGCCATCCCAGTTCTGCAGTCTCTTCAGGTCACATTTTCTTCACTTCTGACAATGGTTGTTGCTGCAGTTTTGAGGTTCTCCAGTTGATCCCCGTCTTCGCTGAGCTATGGCTACCCAAACTGAACACAGCCCTTAGCTGAGGCTTTTCTGGTGCTGATTAGCACGAAGATTTCACGTGTCTTGCAGAGGCTACACTATGTTGTGCATCCTAGTGTGGTCATCGCCTTTGCACTACAGCAGGACACTTCTGCCCTCCCCATTCCCGACTCCCACCGTGCTGCCTTGCTCTGGCCCTGGGCTAGGGACGCTGGCAGTGTCAGTCCCTGGGCCAGAGGGCAGGAGATGGTGGATGTTGGAGACTAAATCCCCTCTGTAGCTGCGGGAGGCAAATCCTGGCATGCAGAGCGCAGCCCACCTTGGTGGCGTGGACGGGGAGAAGGTGAAGTTGCCACCCGTCCACATGGAGGGATGTCTGCAGTGAACGTGTGCTGTGAGGTTTGCAGCCATTTCCATGTGTACGTAAGGAGGACCTTGTGAAGATATATATTAAGCCAATTATATCTTTGCTAAGGCAAATTACAAAGCTTTGGAGTTTTTTTTCTGAGTAAGAAACAAAAAGGCAGAATGTTTTTGACACGTATTTATTATATGACTACCGGAAAACTCTGCTACATCAACTGCCAGGAGGTAGAAAATACTGAGGTGCTCATGTTTAACTGTATTTAAGTGCACAACGGCCCTTACCTCACCTGACATTGGCTGTATGGGCTCAGTGGGAGTTAGTATGGAGATGGCCAGTGCTAAGACCTTGCCTTCAGATGTACTACTGAGCAATTTGGTACAAGGTGAGAAAGACAAGAGAAAGTAGCTTTAAAACGTGTACGTTGAACACAAGTAATTTCATAGCAGCTGTAGCTGAAGTGTCAGCAAGGTGTCTTTCAGCTACTGGAGCCCATGGGTTGGTGAGCCCTGGGACAGGGACATCCCTCCGTGCTGGTCCCGGGAACTAGTGGCATGAAGCATCTGCAGAAGCAATTGATCACAGTCAATCTGCAGGACTAATGGGTTGGTCTAAGAATTGAATAGTGATCAGCGTTTGTTACTTCTGGGTGATTTGTGTAGCCTGCATTTAAAAAAATTAAGTGAATCACCTGGGTTTCCGAGCATATGCTGTCCGACAGCTACTTCTCCAGGGTGGCAATGAAGCAGACGCCTCCCAGCCTACCTTCCCGTGCAAACTGCTCACAGCACCACGTGGGCTGTGGTGATGGCAAGCAAGGTATTTCCAAGTTCAGGTCACCTGCCAGGACAAGTCCGTAGTTACAAGACAGGTTTGAGAGCAAGCCAGGAAGGAAAGTCAGTGAGGCAAAATCAGGATCAGTAGGTTACAAAGCCAGGCACAGGCTGAGTTCCAGTGCAGCTCAGGTGAGGACCCAGGGCAAGATTGTGAGCCTAAATGCAGCTCCTGAGCCAGCAGGCAGAAGGTGCATGGGAGGGGAGAACAGATGAGGCTCATCAGAGTGCAATATCAGAGCAGACCTTCAATGCAGGCAGCCAGACCCTTGGGAGAGAGGGGGAAGAGGCTGCAGAGCCCATCAGTGCAGTCAGGGCCCAGACAGCATGGACACCCCAAAGCTGACTCTTCTCCAGGCTGAGCGGACCCAGCTCCCTCAGCTTCTCCTTGTGTGTCCTGTGCTCCAGCCCTTGACCAGCTTGGTGGCCTCTGCTGGACTCACTCCAGCGTGTCAGTGTCCCTCTTGTAGCAGGGAGCCCCAAACTGGATACAGTGCTCCAGGTGTGGTCTCACAATCACGAAAGAGAGGGAAATGATCGCTCCCTTCCCTGCTGGCTAGAATTTTGCTAATGCAGCTCGGGGTGCTGTTAGTCTACATCTCCGTGGGGACCCATGGTGTCCACCAGGACCCCCAGGTCCCTTTTTGCATAGCTTACTTTCTAGACAGTTGCCTCCCAGCCCATACTGGTGCATGGGGTTATTCTGTCCCAGGTGTAGGGCTTTGCTTTTGTCTTAATTGATCACCATGGGGTTACCCTCAGCCCATTTCTCCAGCCTTTCCAGGACCTGCCATTTGGTATCATCTGTGAACTTGCTGGGAGTGCTCTCTGTCCCTAGTCTGAATTGCTGCTGAAGACAGAAAGCAGTACCAGCTGCAGGATCCGTCCCTGGGGGACACCACTAGCAACCAGCCACCAGCTGGACCCTGTGACACTGACCATCACGCTTGGAGCCTGGCAACTTTCTAGCCAATTTTCTACCCACCTATCCAGTCCATGTCTCACCAGTCTGGCTATAAGGATACTACACCAGGCTGGGGCAAAGACCTTGCAAGGTCAAGGTATACCATACCCACTCCTCTCCCCTTCTCCGTAAAGTCGGTCATCTCCTTGCAGGAGGCAAACAGGTTGGCCGGGCAGTATTTACCCTGTTTAAATCCATGCTGGATGTTTTCAGCATGGTCTCTAATTGCTCCTGGGAGGATGTGTATCATAAGTCTGTGCACTGTTAATGGCTTTGGATTGCATTTTCCTATCCATTTAAGATGCTTGCAGCCAGTGGTTTTTCTAATTATTTTAACATACAGTTATTCCCACTCCCAGAAGGTGTGCTCGTCATGGAAGAATAAAGGACGTTCCCTCAGCACGAAAGTGGATGCTGGTAGGAAAGGCACGGCTTCCACTGCTTGCTGCCAGACCAAAACCAACTCTTCCTTTGGCCCTGGAGAATGAGTGTCACTCAGTCCTGCGGGCATCTGCCACTCTCCTTTTGTTGCCTTTCCACCCTCCCACCCCCAAAATAGTTTGTCCTGGGTTCGCCTGGGATAGAGTTAATTTTCACAAGAAGCTGGGAGGGGCCACAGCCAGGACAGCTGACCCGAACTAGCCAAAGGGATATTCCATACCAGATGACGTCATGGTCAGTATATAAGTCGGGGGAGCTGGCTGGAGGGAGGAGGGGTCGCAGCTCAGGAACGGGCTGGGCATTGAGTTCTGGGTGGTGAGCAATTGCACTGTGCACCTGCTTTATACATTCTTTTATTAGTATTATTGTTATTGTTACTTCTTCCCTCCTTGTGTTGTCCTATTAAACTGTCCTTATTTCAACCCACGATGTTTTACCTTTTTCTTCCAATTCTCCTCCCCATCCCACGGAGCAGGGGGCGGGGGGGGAGGAGTGAGCGAGCAGCCGCTTTGCGCTTAGTTGCCAGCTGGGCTTAAACCACGACATAGTTCAATTCCAGGTCTAGAAGGAATAGGAGCACCAAAATATGCCAAACTCAAAGACTGCTGTTTTCCTGAGTGTCACTCTTCTACAAACAGCAGAGAGGGAAAATAATTTTAGGAAGCGCAAACATGTATTTTATCCTGTTCCCTTCTCAGTTTCTCTATCTGCCTAAAATTAACATCATATGTATTCAAACTTTGCTAACACACGTGACAATATAAGTACATTGGAGTCCTGCTTCGTTTGCTGATAACACTTTTATTCAATTTCTGTTTGCTTATTTCTGTATGACTGAAAACATCCATCTCTATTCTATGCTTTTATATGAAAAATTAGCATTCAGAAAAAAATGACTACTCCACATCATAATGTACATATCAAGCAGCTTTGAAAAAATAAATCATGAAGCTAATACCCAAGGAACTATTTTGCCTTTTGATTTCTTAAGAGAATGACAGATTTTGCCAGAAATGTGTTTTAAGATCTGGAAAGCAGCAAATTATCAATAGCAAAACAAGATAGTCCTCGTAACTCAGAGAAATATGTAGATAGCAGAAAAAAAATTTAAGATTTGGTAATATTCCCTTTGTAAAATCCAAACCATATTGCTTGTAAAGAAAGTACATGACTGCTGTCTTACTGAATATTGTTTTAAAAATTCAGGGATTTAGTCTGCAAATTCTTGTTCATGTAAATCATTCCTGTAGATTTGCATTTCTATGGGTTTGCAGGGTACAGCTGCTCTGTGTCTTGTCTCGCTCAGGGGTGTTGTGCAGGTGATGGTAAGGAAGTTACTCAGTAGAGATTACCAAGTCTAGTATCCGTGTTTCTTGTAATACTGGGCTCGTGCAACCACGTCGTTGGAGTAGTCATCGTGGGTGGTGCCGATGTCCATTCTGTCATAGCTTCGGACGTTCTTAGCACCAGCATTGTAGGCAGAAATCCCACCTGAAATGAAACACCAAAAGAACTCATACAGACTTAAAAAAAATAGGGAAAATTCCAGCCTGATGTTCTGCTTTTACTGGTTTTGAAAGCTTTCACTTATTGGGACTTTGGAAGGGGAGTAGGCGGCGTTATCGGATCTTCTCTGACTTAAGTGGGGCTCTGCAAACAGCTTTATAGTTATTCCTGAATCCACCAAAACATCAGAAAGATACCTGAGGTTTTGTGTTCACAGATATTTGCAGCCTGATGAACTTGTACCATTTACCTGGCCCAGCACAAGCCCTTCATTTACACTGGGCTTGTTCAGAATAGAGTAGAATAGAATGGGATCATATCATATCATATCATATCATATCATATCATATCCAACATCCTTGTACCTTCTCACTCATCCTTGAAAATTACTGCTCTTAAAAGAGAGTTAAAACATACTCATACGTGGCATTATCTTTGCCTCGCAGCTGCGTATATGCTACTCCATATGCCGTGTTGAAAAGCAGAGGTATCTGAGGTGGCTGTGAAACGAGCCCGCTGTGGCAGCCCAGCAGTCCAAAGGGATTGTGGGGTGCAGCCTGCTTTGAAGCAGGCAGCTTTTCCACATTGTGCAGCACAGTTTTGCAATTCCCTGAGAGCAAACACACCTCAACTCCTTTGTCAACAGAGATATGGAGTGAACTGCTGGCCCCATTCAAGTAAACCACAGAGCTATTTGTTAACCTGAATGGCTGTAGGAGACTTTTCATGGTCAGATAAGGAAAGCTCAGCTCTTATATAGACTAGATTTCAGGTGTATAAATATTTGCCACATGGTGGTGGAAATTCAGCAAGGCTGCCATACTAAGGTGTCCTGGTTTTGGCTGGGATAGAATTAATTTTCTTAGTAGCTGGCACAGTGCTGTGTTTGGGATTTAGTGTGAGAATAATGTTGGTAACACGCTGATGTTTTAGTTGTTGCTAAGTAGTGCTTATCCTAAGTTAAGGACTTTTCAGTTTCCCATGCTCTGCCAGCAAGCAGGTGTGCAAGAAGCTGGGAGAAGAGCATAGCCGGGGCAGCTGACCCGAACTAGCCAAAGGGGTATTCCGTATCATAGGACATCATGCTCAGTACATAAATGGGGAAGAGTTGGCCAGGAGGGGTGGATCGCTGCTCGGGCATCGGTCAGCGGGTGGTGAGCAATTGCATTGTGCATCACTGGTTTTTTTTCTTTTTTTTTCTGCCCCCCCCCCCCTTTTAATATTCCTTTTCATTGCAATTATTATTATTATATTACTTCATTATTATTATTGTTAGTATTATATTTTACTTTAGTTGTTAAACCATTTTTATCTCAACCCACGAGTTCTACCTTTTTTCCCGATTCTCCTCCCCATCCCACTGCGAGTGGGGGGCAGTGAGTGAGGGAGCGGCTGCGTGGTGCTTAGCTGCAGGCTGGGATTAAACCACAACATAAGGAAAGGCAGAAACTACACAGAATTGACAAAGCTTGTCTTTTGCTGGTGAAATAAAAGAGAGGTGAAAAGCTAAGCGACAGCCTGTTAGAAACGTGGGTTTTGAGGAACACGGGAACTAACTCAGTACGTTTTTGTCCTAAAGTTTTTCTTCTCTCCTGGACAAAACCTGTGGCCTGTACCTTACCTTTCAGCTGTTGATCTTTTGTCCAGTGTGGGAACTTGCTCCATATTGTCTTTATCATCATGATAAGTATGTTTGTGCCCTGGGTAAGATGAGTTTCGCTGTTCCATTGTCCCACAGGTTTATGTGATCTTCTGTCAACCTAGAAATATCAAAACAACAAAAAGAAGTTATTGCCCTGCTGTAATGGATGATATGTTTGGGAGGCTTACATTTATTTATATGCTATTTGTTTATCAGGTTTTAGTGGAGTATCAGCAAATACCTGCATTAAACCAAATCCGTTTCCATTGTCGCCCCAGCCATTCTTCAGTGCTTTGCCGGCATGAGATTCCCGGGAGATGATGCCAGCAATCAGGGCTGGTTCGACACACAGTTTTTCGCCAACTTTCTTAATGAGTGTTTTATATTGATTCATAGCTCTTAGGTCCCGTTCAGCGATCTTTTCTGAAGCACTAACTCCTGTAATTAAAATCAAAAGTAAAGATATTTGCTTAATAACTTTTAACACTCAGAATTGTCTCTCACCTCTCTCCTTCTAATACAGACAGAATTATATCAACATTTTATTTGCCTCGCCTCTGGGAGGAGCTAGATGATTGCCTACAGGGACATTATGCAGGCTTGGCAGCTAGTGTGTGTTCAGCACTTTGGAAATGTGAAGGATTTGGGATTATTGTGCCATGGAGAAATGGAGCCATCTGGCAGAAGAGGGATACTCACCGCAGTAGGATAAACCCTCTGGCTTTGCAGTTTTGCATGAAGCCCCAGAGGTTTTAATTCTGTTTACACTGCCATAGCAATCCGTGCGGCCCTGGGAGGCACCTGCAGAGGTGACATGGAAAGGCTCAACTAGTAAAAACCTTTTGTGACTGCAAGTAAAACCCAAGGGGAGGCTGCACCCTGGAGAGGACAGGCTGTGGGGCACGGGAGCCGTGCGAGGCTGCCTTGTGATGGAGAGGAGGTGAGGTCCTGCCCTGCACCCTGCACCCTGCGTCCACCCGTCCCTCAGAGGCCACCCCTCCTTCTGCAAGACTCACAAGGACACCCGAGCACTCTCTCCTCTGATAGAGTTTAATGGCAACCGAGATTTTGGGGAGGGGGGTGAGGAGGTGCATCAACGTCTCCTGCTTCCTGGCCCTGGGGAGCGTATCCCCGGCTGCTTGGGGCGAGGCAGCGAGGGACGCCAGACTTACCCAGGAGGGCAGCAAGGCCCAGCAGCATGAGCATTGGGTGCATGGGGTGGTTCTTCCTGAGCACGCAGAACAGCCTGAAAATCAATCAGTCAGCAGACATGAATATATCTCGCTGCTTGCCGAATAAACGCAAAGCAACTCTTTCTGAGCTGATGGGGTATTTCTCTTGGTCGGGTAGGCAAAGCAATACACAAATGGAGTTGCATCTCTTTTTATAAGAGACCCCAAAGGCAGCTCTCCTGCTCCGGCACAAACCAGCCTGCAGCCATTCACGAGACTTGTGACCTCTCGGTTCTGCTGGTGTTGCAAACCTGCATCTTCTACGACATCTTGGTAACTTCCTCCAAATCTCAACACCCAATATTTAATTCAGAAAAAATAAAATTAGTAATGTTCAGTGCCCTGTGCTGCTGCGCTCCCACCATGAACTCCCTGCCCATATTCTGTATACAAACTGCCTTCGCCACACCCGGACAGCTTTGCCTGAATCTCCTGAGACTTTCTTTATACTCAGAAATTGGCACTTTCAAGATGCAAGCTGTCTAAATCATTGTTGACTATCTACTTCAGGGTGAGTTGTACTCTGGGAGCTCCCTTTCCCCTCACTGACTGTGAGGGGAGCCTAGGGAGATAGGCTCACGTATGGATGAGAGCCATCAAAATTTAGGTGACCTAAATCCAGAACTACAGGACAAATCTTGGTATCCTTATTCAAGCAGAAATCTCGTGCAGCAAAAAGCTGCAGCCCCTGGGCCGCCAAGGAGATGGTATTGCTGAAGGGAATGAGAAGAGCTCCCACCCTGAGCGGTGGTATCTTACCTGCTTGTCCGCAGCTCAGCTTCTGGCACAGGACTGATATTTGGAGAAGTTTAATATATAGGGAAAGCTACCTCCCATTTGGTGGTAATCTGACACTATGATGAAATGTATTGGGCTGTGGTTTTGCGAGACTTAACAGCATTTTTTTCTCATGTAAACAGAACCTGTTGCACTATAGACATTGGCATGGTGGCACGTGTGTTCTCGGGAGTGGCATTTCCCAGATTTGCAAAGGGAAAAAACCCCACTTGATTTTTCTCTGGGCGTCTCTCCACCTACATCTTATATTTCACACTCTTTTCCTGGAGGGAGCTGTGGTGAGGGCCGAGCTAAAGACCCAGCATCCAGCTGTTCTGCAGGTGTTTGCCTCAGTCCCATCCCAGCACCCTGGGCTGTGTCCCTACTGCTCAAGAAAAGAGGGCTGGGACTGACCCTGGGCTGTTGGCTACGTGGCATGGAGGGGCATGCAGCCCTACCGACTGGGCTAGCACTCTCCTGAGAGACTGGCCGTGTGCACGCTGGTGGCCCATCTCCCCCTGCCTGGGGGGGTGTTCCCGTGACAGTATGCTCTGCCGACATCGCTTGTCAGCAGTAAAAAATAACGATGCCTTGTTATTTCAGCTTTTTTTTTTCATAATGGCTTTTAACGAGCCCAACGCATCTCTGAAATGATTCAGACAATCCTTTGCCTCAACATTTCTCTCTGCTGTGAGGGAGAGAGGTTTCTGGCGTATCCCTGCTTGCGAGTAGAGGGACTGTAATGAGCCAGGCGTTTCCAATCACCGAAACTGTGTTTGCCACCTGGGGACAGGCACCAATGCTAAGGACACCGGCGTCACATTAGTGAGGAGTTATTTGCCTGCAGTTGCCCAAGTCAGAGGGTCTTGGAGCCCCTTGCCTCCGTCCACCAAGCTCCTTGCCTGCCCTTGACAGACCTCTCCCTCCCTCTGCTCCCCAGCCACGTTTCTGCACACTCACGACCCTTTCCCCGCCACCTCACATGCCAAAAATACCACAGGGGGGAAAAGTATCGCCCGCTGTGGGTGGGAGAGCCTGGTTGGTGTCTTTGGAGGCTGCAATCAGTCTCCAAAGCGTGCGTAGCGGGCAGAAAGCACAGCGCAGGAGGACTTGTTGGGCACGGCTTTATTAGTGGTGGGACTGACTTGTTCTGCCAATGCCCTTCTTTGCAAGCCCTGTTTCCTTCAATGGTGTGGATGCACGGGGTCTCATCCCACCTCTGACAGCATCTTCACAAGATGGAGCCACTGCACAAGGCTGGCTGTGATGAAAGGAGTGGCTGGCTGTGATGAAAGGAGCAGCATGCTGCTCCCCCAGGTTTACCTTCATTATTTAATACCTGGGCAGAGGAGTGCCTCGTGGACCTGGCATATTTGCTTGAGAAGACGGATATGTTAACATTATCTCTTGGAAATCTCACGGAAGGAGAAGCTGATAATGAATAGTGGAGTGGGGATTTCCTCCCCACTTTTAATTGGAGCAAGGCAAAGAACACTGAGTCTGTTATTAACCGGTTGCTGTCGTCACCAGATTAGCTGAACCTCTCTCTGCGCCCTCTCTCTGTCTTCTCTGAGGATTCCCTCAGGCCCCACGACTTCACCTCTCCCACGGGGCTCGTGCTCCCATGGTGGGACCACAGTGCTGGCTTTCCCAGCCACTCTGCTCTCCTCTGCCTCTGCAGTTTATTCTCCCCGGTAGTCTGCAGTCAGAGGAATGAGGTGGCCCAAAACAACCTTCTTAAAATGTTGCTTCTTTACCTCTAAAAGCAAAGCCCGGCTTTGCAGGGAGAAGGGCTACAGGTGCCAAAGTGCCACTTAATATGCTAGGTGAGCTGTTTCAGTCCAAGCCCACTAGGCCTGGGGTGTTGGCATCACTGTTTTGCTAACTCTCCCTTGCCCAGCCCTTGAACGACTGACACCTAAACCATGTAGGTGCTCCCAGAGCCAATGCGGGGAGCTCCTCTCTGAAGCAAGCTGTGCAGCATCTGTGCAAGCTCCTTCATCGTCTCTCACCATGTGGGCTGAGAAGATTACATCTACATTTTCCATTCTCCCCTCTGGCTGCATCTTCACAGAGCCACAGAAGCACAGAGCAACCGAGGTTGGAGAGGACCTTGGGAGGTCTCTAGTCCAACCCCTTGCTCAAAGCAGTACCAGCTTCGAAGCTAGATCGGGTTTCTCAAGGCCTTGCACTGTCAAGTTTTGAACACCTCTGAGGATGGGGATGAGATTCTCCAGCCTATCTGTGCACCCTGGTACAGTGCTTAACCACCCACCACTTTTTGTGAAAAACTCCTTTTCTTTTATCAAGTCCAAATTTGCCTTGTTGTAACATGTGACTGTTGCCTCTGACCCTCTTTCTCTGCACCTTCGAGAAAAGTATGACTCCGTCTTCTCTATAAGCTCCACAGAGGTATCTGGAAATGTCTCCCAAAAGCCTTGTCTTCTCCAGGCTGAGCAGACATAGTTCCCTCAGCCTCTGCTTGTATAACTTGTGCTCCAGCTTGGTGGTCTGCACTGGCCCACAGTATGTCAGGGTCCGTTTTATACTGGGGAGCCCAAAAATCAGCACAAGTGCCGAGTAGATGGGAGGGATCACTTCCCTGGACCTGCTGGTGATGCTTTTCCTAATGCAGCCCAGGAGGCTGTTGGCCACCTTTGCTGCAAGGGTGCATTACCCACTTGTGGTCAACTTGTTGTCCACCAGGACCCCCCAGGCTTTCTCTGCAGAGCTGCTTTCAAACTGGCTGGTCTCCAGCAGGTACTGGTGCCTGGGGCTTTTCCATCCCAGGTGCGGGACTTGGCAGCACCTGTAGTTGAATTTCATGAGATTCCTGTCCAGCCTGTTCACATTCCTCTGACCAGCAGTCAGAGCCGTCTTGCTCTGTGACTTGCTGGGAGTGTTCTCTGTCCCATGTTGGTACTGAGGACACTAAACAGTACTAGCTGCAGGATCAGTCCCCAAGGGATGCCCTTAGTAGCTGGCCACCAGCAAGACTTTGAACTGTTGGCCATCAACCTTTGGCCACAACAGCCCAGCTAGCTCTTCAGCCTCTGTATAGAGCAACCTGACAGTCCTGCTACTGAAATAGCTTGGGTTTGTGGCAAGTGCATGACACTAACCTATAGTACATATAGCAAGGGCCACAATGATCCAGTCAATAAACAGTATTCATGAACTATCAGTAGGCAGCTCTTCATTGATCACAGCAGTCACATGGGAGAGACAATTCTGGTTTACCCAGAAGCCAGACTGCAGGGCACTGGATCAGATCCAGTACCAGCTACTCTTTACTCTTCTCTCCTGTGTCTGGCAGGAGGGAAGGAGAGCCTCCGGCAATTAAATGCTGCAGGGCAAACATCTGTGGGATAATCTGGTCTCCTATATGGCCCTTTGTCCTGGTTTTGGCTGGGATAGAGTTAATTTTCTTCTTAGTAGCTGGTACAGTGCTGGGTTTTGGATTTAGTGTGAGAATACTATTGATAACATGCTGATGTTTTAGTTGTTGCTAAGCAGCGCTGATCTTAAGTTAAGGACTTTTCAGTTTCCCATGCTCTGCCAGCAAGCAGGTGTGCCAGAAGCTGGGAGGGAGCATAGCCGGGGCAGCTGACCTGAACTAGCCAAAGGGGTATTCCATACCACGAAACGTCATGCTCAGTATATAAATGGGGGGGGGAGTTGGCCAGAAGGGGTGAATCGCTGCTCGGGCATCGTTCAGGGGGTGGTGAGCAATTGCATTGTGCATCACTGGTTTCTTTTCTTGGGTTTTATTTCTCTCTTTTTTTGTTATGTTCCTTTTCATTACAATTATTATTATTATATTATTATTATTAGTTATTATTTTATTTTACTTTAGTTATTAAACTGTTCTTATCTCAACCTACGAGTTTTACTTTTTTTCCCGATCCTCCTCCCCATGCCACTGGGAGTGGCGAGGGGTGAGCGGCTGTGTGATCCTTAGTTGCTGGCCAGGGTCAAACCGTGACAGTCCTTTTTGGCACCCAACGTGGGGCACGAAGGGTTGAGATAACGACAGATCTGATCAGAGTGTGTTAAAACAAATTTGTTATAAGTATTCATTGTATTGGTTTAATAGTTACTGGTCACAATGTGGATTCTTTTGCTCTCAAAGTTGGTGTGGTTGTTCTTAAAGTTGCGTTATGTCATACCTTACTTGCAGTATATGCTCCTTGTGGTGCTGTTTATCACCTGTGGGAACTGGACTGGAGTTCTCATGCTGTTGTTGTTTGTAACACTGGCTTACGACATGATAGAAGTGCAGGTCGTGAAACTAATTTGGTATTTGTACTCAGCATCGCCGTCATCTCTGTACTTCGGGAGCCATCTATGGGAAACTATTGATAATACACCTTTTACCTGTTCTCGAAGAGCCAAGCTATGGAGACATCTCCGTACTTCGGGTGCCATCTCCTGGAGACTATTCATAATTACACTTTCTACCTTTTCTCCTCGGGGAGCCAACCTATTGGGGAGACATCTTCCCACATCTTCCCCTTCTTCGCCAGGTTAATTACAATAGCGTTTGAGGAGCTTGCAAATTTTGAATATCCTTGGGATGCCGAACTCAGCATGGTCCTATTGCTAGGAGCCAGCATGTTCCTGAATGTGGTTCAGACCTTGTTTAGGATTAAACAACCATTTAAAAATAGCACCCAGAGAGCAGCTCCCACGACTGCAGCTACTCCAACCCTGGTGACAGGCACTGCAGCTACTCAAACTCTGGCAACAGGCACTGCGGCTACTCAAACCCCAGCGACAAGCAGTGTGGCTACCCAAACTCTGGCGACAGCTACTGCAGCTACTCTAATCCCTATGACAAGCACTGTGGCTACTCAAACCCCAGCAACAGGCACTGTGGCTACTCAAACCTTGGCGATGGATGATGCAGCTGAACTAGAGAATCAACCGGTGCCAATATCAATCGCCCCTATACAGAAGAAGAAATATACAAAAAAATCAGTTCGCTTAGCGAAGGATGAAGGTGAACCAGGGTCATCACGAGAACAGCAGGAAGAGGCAGAACCGGAGATAATCACCCGATCCCTATCCCCGAGTGAGCTGCGAGATATGCGAAAAGACTTCAGCCGTCATCCAGGCGAGCACATTATCACCTGGCTGCTCCGATGCTGGGATAATGGGGCAAGTAGCTTGGAATTAGAGGGTAAGGAAGCCAAGCAATTGGGATCCCTTTCTAGGGAAGGGGGCATTGACAAGGCAATTGGAAAAAAAACACAAGCCCTCAGCCTCTGGAGGTGACTTCTATCGGACGTGAGGGAAAGGTACCCCTTCAGGGAAGATGTTGTATGTCACCCAGGCAAGTGGACCACTGTGGAGAGAGGTACCCAGTACCTGAGGGAATTAGCTGTGCGGGAGATGGTTTATTATGACCCAGATGATGGGCGGTTACCCACAGATCCAGATGAAGTCCAATGTGCACGACCCATGTGGCGGAAGTTTGTACGAAGTGCACCATCACTGTATGCCAATGCATTGGCAGTAGTGGACTGGAAAGACAAGGAGGGACTGACAGTAGATGAATTGGCTCGCCGACTTCGGCAATACGAAGAAAGTCTCACTTCCTCCCTCGTCGCGGCTGTGGAGAAACTGGCAGACATACTAGCCGAGAAACTGTCCTGAGAGTTCCAGCGATTTGAGGATAAGTTTGGCCACCCACCTGTACGGACCAATACCTCAGCTATTAGGAGAAGGTATTCTTCTGGGCAAGAGAGAGGAGAGAGAAGGTATATGCCACAGGGTACCCTGTGGTTTTACCTGCTTGACCACGGAGAGGATATGAGGAAGTGGGATGGAAAACCTACCGCAGTCCTAGATGCACGGGTACGGGAATTGCGAGGAAAAACAACCACAAATGAGGGTTCTTCCAGGAAAATGGTTGCTTCAGCCTCCAGTGAGCACTGTGAGCGGTGTGGCTGACAGAGTGGAAGGGCTGATCTTACTCCTGATTCTATGAAAAGGAATTCTAATCCATTTTTACAACAAGTGGAGAATCCTATGACCAGGACTAGAGGGGCCCTGCCTCCAGCCAGGTGGAGGAAAGGGACAACCGGGTTTACTGGACTGTGTGGATTCGATGGCCTGGTGCATCAGATCCACAGGAGTGTAAAGCTCTAGTAGATACCGGTGCACAGTGTACGCTAATGCCATCAAGCTATAAAGGGGTAGAACCTACTTGTATTTCTGGGATGACAGGGGGATCTCAACAGCTAACTGTATTGGAGGCTGAAGTGAGCCTAACTGGGAATGAGTGGCAAAAACACCCCATTGTGACTGGTCTGGAGGCTCCATGCATTCTTGGCATAGATTATCTCAGGAGGGGGTATTTCAAGGACCCAAAGGGGTATCGGTGGGCCTTTGGTATAGCTGCCTTGGAGACAGAGGAAATTGAACAGTTGTCCACCTTGCCCGGACTCTCTGAGGACCCTTCTGTTGTGGGGTTGCTGAGGGTCGAAGAGCAAGAGGTGCCAATCGCTACTACAAGGGTGCACCGGTGGCAATATCGCACCAACCGAGACTCCCTGATCCCCAGCCATACGCTGATTCGTCAACTGGAGAGCCAAGGAGTGATCAGCAGGACTCGCTCACCCTTTAACAGTCCCATTTGGCCAGTACAAAAGTCTAATGGAGAATGGAGACTAACAGTGGACTATCGTGGCCTGAATGAAGTCACGCTGCTGCTGAGTGCTGCCGTGCCAGACATGCTAGAACTTCAATATGAACTGGAGTCAAAAGCAGCCAAGTGGTACGCCACAACTGATATTGCTAATGCATTTTTCTCAATCCCTTTGGCAGCTGTTGTAAAACTGAAGGTTTGAATAGTTTTGTCATAAGGGTTCAAATAGCTTCTGCCATAAATGTTTAACCGATTGTTTGGTGTCATTTCACCTTAATTTAGCCCAAAGGTATTCCGAATATTGGCCATCCCAGAGGGGGTTGTCCAGTACGGTCCTTTCTGGGAGGCAGGACACGTGGCACCCCAGGAAGGACTGAGTCAGACAACGGGACACATTTCCAAAACAATCTCATAGACACCTGGGCCAAAGAGCACGGCACTGAGTGGGTGTATTGCATTCCCTGTCATGCATCAGCCTCTGGGAAAATTGAGCGATACAATGGATTGTTAAAGACTACATTGAGAGCAATGGGTGGTGGGACTTTCAAACATTGGGATACACATTTAGCAAAGGCCATCTGGTTAGTCAACACTAGAGGATCTGCCAATCGGGCTGGCCCTGCCCAATCAAAACTTTTACGTACTGTAGAAGGGGATAAAGTCCCAATAAAAAATATGCTAGGGAAAATGGTCTGGGTTACTCCTGCCTCAGGCAAAGGCAAACCCATTCATGGGATTGCTTTTTCTCAAGGACCTGGGTGCACTTGGTGGGTGATGTGGAAGGATGGGAAAGTCTGATGTGTGCCTCAAGGGGATTTGATTTTAGGGAGAACCGCCAATAGATCAAATTGTATGATGTTGATTGCTATATAATCCTGCCACTGTATGTCATCATTATTATAATTGTTATATGCTATATTAATGGTATTACAGTAAGAATTACTTAGATTAATGAAGAATGAACTTTGATAAAACCGAGCAAAGTGCAGTAGTGATGGAACCAGAACTGACTGCAGCATGCAACAATCCAACACCACACACCATCCTCCTGCTGCGCCCAGTGTCATCCGCCCGCTGCACCGCACCAAAGCCTGATCCTGCTCTGCCGACTGAGTGGACTTTGCACCATCCCTCCTGCCCAGACAGACTGTTACGACAGATGGAGCCCAACGTCATGGTCTGAATGAACTCAACAGACATCTAATAGAGATGGCCCATAAACTGCAGGAATTATATCTGTGTGTATATATTAAAAGACAAGAAAAGTAGTGGTGATTAATTGGAAATGTATCGGAAAGTGTGGGATCTGGGCATGATGTAAATGGTATAGAATAAGGGGTGGATATTGTCCTGGTTTCATCTGAGATAGAGTTAATTTTCTTCTTAGTAGCTGGTACAGTGCTGGGTTTTGGATTTAGTGTGAGAATGATGTTGGTAACACGCTGATGGTTTAGTTGTTGCTAACTAGTGCTTATCCTAAGTTAAGAACTTTTCAGTTTCCCATGCTCTGCCAGCAAGCAGGTGTGCAAGAAGCTGGGAGGGAGCATAGCCAGGACAGCTGACCCGAAATAGCCAAAGGGATATTCCATACCATGGAACGTCATGCCCAGTATATAAACTGAGGGGAGTTGGCCGGGAGGGGCGGATCACTTCTCTGGCATCGGTCAGCAGGTGGTGAGCAATTGCATTGTGCATCACTTGTCTTTTCTTGGGTTTTATTTCTCTCTCTTTTTGTTATGTTCCTTTTCATTACAATTATTATAATTATTATATGTTGTTATTATTATTGTTATTATTATATAATATAATAATATAATATATAATAATATACCTGAGCTGTAACACAGCCAGGCTGTGGCACTGGAAATTAAAGAGCTTGTAGAGGAGCATTTCCACTAGAAGCAGGGGAAAGCTGACAGATGCAGAGGACTACCTGATTTGGACTGATGTGATCTACAAGGTGGACATGGCTGACGTTCAGTTTACCTCTGAAAAAAACAGGAGGGAAATAAACAGCACAGTCACAATAAATGAGAAAAACAAAACAGACAGAATAGTGGCAAGGGTTTGGCACATGAAATATTAAGCAATGCAGCGAGGGCAAACTTAAAAGTGCTTCTGCACAGTTGCTAGAGGCTTCAAAAACAAGCCAGGAGAACCCAAATGCCTGGTGCCAAATGACAACCCTGAGACAGCAGGCATCTCAGAGACTTGGTGGAGGCTAGAAAACCAATGAGATACAGCACTGCCAGCCTTATAGGAACAACAGGGTAGGATGTAGAGGTGGAGGAGTGATGCCGTATGTGAAGGATAAAAATGTAACAGCATAAAAATATTACAGAAAAAGAGAAGCACCCTAAAAACCTGTGGGTGGAAATCCCAGTTGCTACTGATAAAAATGCTGTAGTAGGACTGTACTATTGATCCTTTATGCAGATGATGAGAGTGGTCAGTGAGACGAGAGAAGCAGTAAATACAGGATGGTCGTACGAGTGGGAGCCTGCATATAGACTGGATCAATGCCTCGTCAGGATGAGATGCAGAAGCAGAATTTTTGGTTGCAATAAATCCATGCTTCCAGGAAGAGCTGGTCCAGGAACCCACAGAAACAAACGCTAGAGAGTGGTACAAGGACTTTTTTTGAAGGGTGTTAGTGGGAAACTGCTCTGAGGTTGCAATCCCACAACATGATCACTTTTAACACTGAAATGGGAAAAAGCACACCACGTGCATCCAGTATGGGAGTATTCGGTTTCAAGGAAGGCAATTAAATAAACTGATGCAAGCATTAGAAACAACAGCCTCCAGCAAAAAGAAGCAGCCCCAAACCGAAGAAGCCTGCAAGCATCCTGGAGGCTGTTCAGAAATACCATGTTGGAAGCCTACACTAAAAGGATGCCACAACTCAAGAAGAAAACAAAATGTTGCCTCCTCAAAGGAAAAGTTAAGGTGACTACCATAGGAAAAAGGCTACTATGCAGGAAATGGAAAACTTGTCCATATCAGAATTGGTGGTAAATTGACATAAAACACAGGAGGTCACATGTAAACAAGGAAAAGGACTGAAAAAGGGTTTGGAGAGTGCCTTGCAAGGGATGCTCAAACTGTTAGCAAATGGTCTTCAAAAGCAGCTAGGGGAAGGTCAGGGCCGCTTGGTGAAAAAGGTATGAAAGGGGCACTCAGGGAGGACAAGGCCTTAGTAGTCCTTTGTAACCTTTGTGCCAGTCTTTACTGTGGAGGCTGTGGGGAGGTTCCCATCCTGGGACAGTTGATAGGAGCCAGATTAATTCAGTATAAATAGTAAGTAAGTACTGGAGCAAACAGAAAACCTCCCTGTCAGTGAGTCCACCCCGGCCAGGATGGCTGGGGGCACTGAGCTGTGCCACAGCAGAGCAGGCAGCCTGGGCAAGGGCTCTGCTGCCGGGCAGCATCAGTGCCGGCATGCCAGTGGGCGGCCAGTGTCACCCTCAACTGCGGCACCGGCTCCAAAGGGGTCCTTGGGACCACAGGCTGGAGCCCGTCCTGGGCAATATAGGAGAGTGTACATTAAAGATAAGATCACTGAGGTGATAGATAAACCTGGTCACCTGGGAGATGGTCAGCCCAGCTCCCATAAGGGGCAATCCTGCCTTGGTTCCTGATGGTCTTCTGGGACGCTGTCAGTGAGTACGTGGATAAAGGCCACTGGGTGAAGTATAGCTGGGTCTTCAAAAAAAATTTTATAAAGATTCAACCCAGCATTATCAAGGAACCTATGGCCATGGCTTTGCTGCCCAGGAGGCTGCGGAGGCCAAGAGCACCAGCACATTCCCATAGCGACTGGATGGATTCATGGACAACAGTGCCATACAAAGGGTGGACGTGTCTCCTGCCACCCCTCTTAAACAGCTGGGGATGCTGGGGTCACAGGAGGAAAATGGACTGCAGAAACCAGCCAAGCTCATGTGTCCTCCCCAGGGAGCATCTCCTCCTGCTGCTGCTGGAGACAGATTTCAGGGGTGACTGACCACCAGTAATACCCACACAGCGTTTCTCATATTCATCTGACACCTCCAGTTTAAAGGGGGGACAGTGTTGCCCTTTCTGGCCTGGATAAAACATGAGGTTGTTTTTATCAGGAAGAAAACCCCATAAGATGAGCCTAGTATTCTGGGGTGTGGTCCTGAATGTGCCCAAGGCAACCACCAGAGAAGCACCGTCCTGGGAACACGTTGCTGGCTAGGAAATCCCAGCCCACTTTTTCAATGTGTAACGAAGCAGAACAAACTCAGTTATTCAGCACTGCATTGCTGTGGTGGCATTTCCCTTTGTTTTCTGCATCTCTTGGAGAGAGAGACATGGACGTGTGGCTCAAACCCATCCAACTTCAGCGTTCAGAGTCAGTCATCAGAGCAATCTGTTCACCCATGTGGCTTACGACTCTGGCCCATGGGGACTTGTTTTTGGCAGTGGTTTCCTACTGCTTCAGTTACTGCTGAAACAGGTTGTTTAATTGTTCCCTCTACCTGGTGTCTATGAAAGCCAGTCATTGCAGCCCCAGACTTCAGACAGATCCCTGCCTGAGCCATGGAGGGATTGGCCCATACTGCCTGTAGCTTAACAATTCAATGAGAGAGAAAGCTTGCCACCTCACCATTTGTTGTTTATTTTAAGAAGCACATTTAAATACATTTCCCAATACTGACATCAGTTGTAAAACCAAAGCATAGGACCCTAACGGAGAAGATTTTTCTTCCCTGTCTGCAATTTGTTGTCTTTTTGACTTGCTGACTGCTGATACTGATGCAGCGATGTTAGCCTGGAAAGGTCCTTAAACAACACCTACTGCATTTCCCCACTCTATAGCAGCATGACATACAGCTACTTTTACATGTTGGTCTTGTTTGTTCTTTAAAATGCCCAGTGAATGTTGCATTGCTTCATTACCCTGAAAATTTTTTGAAGCATCCAACACAAACCTGCTGCCAAACTCAATGCTACTTGCCTTACCCTCAAGGGGAAGGGAAGGACGTGAGTCATTGCCCTCCATTTCTTCTGCATATTAAAAAATCGTAACTGTGTCCTCTTTCTCTTTTCTGGAAAAAATCTAATTCCTTGTTTGCAAGGAGGATGGAGCAGCAGAGAGGAGCTGCTATGGACTGAGCACAGGCCCCATTCCCTACTTGAGGAGTGGGGAGAGGAATCGGGAATGGAAGAGTGGAGCTGAGCCTGAGAAAAAAGGATTGGGGTGGGAGAGGTGTTTTCAGTTTTGTCTTTGTTGCTCACTTCCCTAAATTTTTAATTGGCAACATATTCCTTCACTGCCGCAGCTGTGAAGGGAGCCGGGACTGGGACCCCAGCCATGGGGCTCAGCCAGCTTGCTCCTCGGGGGAAACGATCTGCTTGGTCTTTACTTTGTACTTACTTTTCCTTCTTGTTAGAGACAGTAGCAATATGACCGCTAATAGATAGGTGTCCTGGTTTTGGCTGGGACAGAGTTAACTTTCTTTTTAGTAGCTGGTACAGTGCTGGGTTTTGGATTTAGTGTGAGAATGATGTTGATAACACACTGATGTTTTAGTTGTTGCTAAGTAGCGCTTATCTTAAGCCAAGGACTTTTCAGTTTCCCATGCTCTGCCAGCAAGCAGGTGTGCAAGAAGCTGGGAGGGAGCAGAGCTGGGGCAGCTGACCTGAAATAGCCAAAGGGATATTCCATACCATCGAACGTCATGCCCAGTATATAAACAGGGGGGAGCTGGCCGGGAGGTGCGGATCGCGGCTTGGGAACTAACTGGGCATCGGTCAGCGGGTGGTGAGCAATTGCATTGTGCATCACTGTTTTTTTTCCTTTCCCCCCCTTCCTTTTTTTGTTGTATTCCTTTTCTTTACTATTATTATATTTCATTATTACTATTGTTAGTATTATATTTTTCTTTAGTTATTAAACTGTTCTTATCTCAACCCACGAGTTTTACTTTTTTTTCTTTCCTCCTCCTCACCCCACTGGGAGGGGGAGGGGGAAATGGCTGTGTGGTGCTGAGTTGCTGGCTGGGGTTAAACCACGACAATAGGCCTCCATAACTTTTCTGATCAATGAATATCTGATTTCACATCACGCTGGGCAGTGAAAAGGCCCTGGGTGCAATGCAGGCATATCATTACCCAACATAGGTCAGAGTAGCAGCAGAGTGAGTGCGTGTGCCACATGCACACGTATGAAAGCATGAGAATTAACTTCTCCCCAAAGGCTCCTCACTGCTGCTGCTGCTGCTGCTGCTGGTAGTGCTGTTGATGCCGTGGAGGGAGCCAGGAGGCCAACCATGGAGCTCAGCCCGGCATGGAGCTCCCTGGGTAAGCCAGGGAGGCCCTTGTGCTGCCCCCGCTGCTCTTTCTGGGGTGGTTTAGGGGCCCTGGGAGCTCTGTCCTGCCGGGGGGGTCGGTGCTTTGCAGGTTGCAGGGGCTGGAGAGCCAGGGGCAATGGCCATGGCCGGCCGGGCGGGGTGTTGCCGTGGGGCTCTGGCGCCTGTGAGAGCACAGAGGACAAGTCATAGAGGGGTGTCACCAGGGGTGCCAGCCGGCAGTGCTGCCGCTGCAGTCCAGCTCGGGCCAGCGGTGAGTGAGGCAGGCAGGGGGAAGGCTGGGCTGGGCGAGGGCCGGGGCAGAAGCACTGGCCTCTGGGGGGGTTTCTAAGGCTGGGGCGAGGGCGCAGCCGCTGTGGGGAGCACCTTGGGCAGGGCAGGTGCTGCCCTCAGGGCTGAGCGCAGAGGTGCCCGGGACTGCCAGCCACGGTGAGTGCCCGGGGAGGGGCTGCGGGGATGTGCCCCCATCCCCGCAGCGCTCACCAACCTTACCCTCACTGCCTCCGAGCTGCCTCTCCCCCTCTCGCACCCATCCCCTGCCCCCACTGCCCCAGCTGCCATCTCCCTCCCAGCCACCCAGCCCCGCTGAGCACCTTCTCTCCTTCCTCCTCCAGGCCATGGCTGTGGGCATCACCCACATCCTGACCGTGCTGAGCATCGTTCAATACGCGCTGAGGGTGGGTGACCGGACAGATGTGGCCACGCAAGACCTCCTGCGGCAGCATGAGGAGCAGCAGAGTCGGGAGATGACTTGGCTGCTGCAGGAGATGGAGCAGAGGAGCCGGGAGCCACATGGGCTCGCCCAGGAAGGCGTGCTCCTTGCTGCCTGCCAGCACTGGTGGCTGTGGGCCTCTGCCGAAACCCTGCTCGTGCTCGTTGGGCTCTACTGGCTGCCCAGGCAGAGGAGCACTGACTCTGACAGCGGCAGCCAGCAGGGAGGCTCTAGCAGTGCGGAGGAGGAGAGGGAGGACGACTGGCAGGACGAACGAGACCCTTATGACACTCTGGGTCAAGACAAGTCTCTGGAGAATGTGGGCACCTCCGCTGCATTTGCCAAGCCCTTCTCAAGAACAGCTTTCTGATGGGGCTGCATCCAGCCATGGGAGCGGGCAGCGCCTATGAAGACCTGAGCGCCCACAAGGACAACATCATTGACTGCCTGCTGCTCGTGCCCCTCAGACCACCCATCGGGCGCTTCTTCCACCGGAGCTGGGCAACGTGGGGAAGATGCCGGCCAGGCACTCCTGCGTCTGCGTGGAGCTGGCGTGCGTGTGCAAGACGGAGCAGCTTTGATTCCTCCTACACCTTGAGGATGAGCTGAAGAGAAGTCGGGGCCCCTGCTTCCTGCGTGACCCTGGCAGCCGCCCCTGCCTCGCTGTGGGGAACCCGCCTGCCGGTTGCAGCTCTTGCTGAGGGCAGCCTGGGTGTTATTTCCTCAGTCGCTCCGCTGCCAAGGGACGGTGCTGCCCCCCTCCTGCTCCTGCAAGCTCCGGTTGAGGAAGGCCTCCAAGAATACCCACGAGTGTGTAGGACTGTAGGATAGTCTTGGTAGTCATAGATAAGGTAGCTAGGAGTTGTTTCCTGCATCGTTTAGACTCTTCAGTAGAAATGGATCTGCATGCGGTAAGGACCGCGGTCCAGCTGGCTTCCAGGCATTCAGCAAAACCAGGGGCCAGCGGAAGATGCAGCTGCAAGGAGGCTTGCAGCAGAGACCTCTGTTACCACCATGAGAGCAACCGCAAAGATGCCAATAAATGAGGCTGGTTGAACAAACACTCTGCCTGTGTATGTCTGGGCAAGGCTTTGTCGGGGAATGTGGGCCCCTCAGAGATGCTTCCACGGTCAGCTGCGGACGAATCAGGCGAGTGTTTTGTGGAGAAGTGGGTTTGGGGGGCTCTGTATTGACCCACCATGTAACTCAGGTGTCCCTGCCTGCCCCCACTCCTCTGTCAGGGAGGAAAGCTGGGTGAGAGAGGCCGGCACTGGCACGTCCCGGGAGCTGGCAGCGCTACTCCCTGGGAGGCAGCGTGTGAGCACACCTGCCTGCCAGGGCTCTGCCGGGCACCGCTGGGAGGGGAAGCCCTCCTCCTCCGGTACCTGGTGCTCCCAGTGCCCCGCTTCCCCTCCTTCAGCCCTCCTTGCTGCTGAGGGCTGCAGCTCTGGGGGAACCAAGAGCTGTCGATAGGCACACACTCACTTCCCCTGCCATGGCTGTGCAGGTCGTGGAACACCCTCCAGGTCTGTCAGAGCCTGATTTCCCCCTCTCTCTGATGGCACTGTATGCTTCAAGTCGCCTCTGGTCATCCCATGCGACCATACTCATCCTTCACAGCTCCTTAGGAACTTTAGCCCTTTCCACCTCCGTGAATAGCCTTTACACTGCAGGAGAAGGGCTAAAGTTATGGAAAAGTACCACCGCCTCATTGTTGCCACAGCCTCATTTTCTCCTGGGACGTAGACATGGACATGCTGGAATCGCCTTGGAGGTGAGAGAGAGCATCTGCCAAATTCCCATTGGAAATGAGAAACCTCGGAAAGCTGAAATCAGGGATGCTGTGGGAAATTGGAGCTAAGGCTGGCAAGGGCCTTTAAGAGCCGCTTTCAATGGAAAACTAACCTCCCCGGTGCCATGAGAAGGCCAGGGAAGAAGCACAGAGATGCAGTCACCTGGGGCACCTAGAGGACAATCGCTCTTCTTCACGACAGCTTAGAGCACGGTGGTCTTGTTTGTTCTTCTTCCGGCCGAGACCATGCCGCTGCCAGCCAGCGATGCAAGAAGAGCCCTGATAACTGGCATCGGGCACATCAGGAGTCCCCAGCCCTGCTCTGGGAAGCTTACATGGTGGAGGGAACATCCACCCTCCCTGAGAGAAACAGGCTTCCTCAGGTCCGCAGATGGAGACCTTCCATTGAGTTGCGATCCTCCTGAGCACGTTTTTGTTGATGCGACAGACTCAAACACTGTAGCGAAGCCTCACTGATGCTGAGAGCTGAACAGCTAAGAGGAGAATTACCCCAGGTGCTTCATACACAGTGCTATGGTAAAGATAAATCCCCAAACGGGATTCTCCCTCTTCTTTTGTGTGTCCTCCCCCTCTCCCCTGGCATCGACTTGTTCGGTTCCCACTGGACCCCCCAGCTGTTTCCACAGGAAGGTTGCCCACCTGCTCTACCCCTGCTTACGCCCCTGCTTGAGCTCCTCAAGTGTTTTGCACCTGTGTTTCCTTTATTTCAGTACTTTGGTTCCTAACTAGTTTTGTTAGTTTTTAAGCATCAGTGGAAGTGTTCATGTTCCCTCTCAGCGTAGCCCATGGTTTGATAGCTCTTGTCCACCGTTCATTTTCCAACCAGAAATTTGAGAGAAACTGGTGTAGGACAGACTTGTGCAGCTCCACTTGAAATGTCTCACCAGTTTGACCACCAGCTGCTGATAACCAGTGCTTTTTGTACTTATCTTAAGGCCCTTCACATATGAGGGCACTTCAGATTGCTGCTTAAAGCCTTATCGAGCTCATGATATGGCACAACCACGGCTTCTCTCTTGGCCACTTACTTGGTGAGATAAGGACTTTGGTTGGTCTGAGGTGGTTTTTCCCTGCCAAGCCAGGCTGCCAGAGCCCTCCTGACTGTTTCTTGCTGCCTCATCGTCCCCCAGGTACTCGCAAAGCAATCATTCAATCCTTCACTGTGGCATCTTCCTCCGTGTTGCAGCCAGGTGTCCTGGTCTGTGATTCCCTGGACCTACCTTTCCCCTCTGATTCAGCTTTTCTCTTTCCTTACCTGTTGTAGTGGGTTGACCCTGGCTGGCCGCCAGGTGCCCACCGAGCTGCTCTATCACTCCCCTCCTCAGCAGGACGAGGGGGGAGAAAATAAGATGGAAAAAAACCTCATGCGTTGAGATAAGGACAGTTTAATAAAAGCAAAAGCAAAGGCTGCGTGCGGAAGCAAAGGAAAACAAAAGATTTATTCTCTACTTCCCATCAGCAGGCGATGTCCAGCTGCTTCCCGGGAAGTAGGGCTTCAGTACACATAGCGGTTGCTCTGGAAGACAAATGTCATAATAACGAATGCCTCCCCTTCCTCCTCCTTTCTCTTAGCTTTTATTGCTGAGCAGATGTCATATGGTATGGAACATCCCTTTGGTCAGTTTGGGTCAGCTATCCTGGCTATGTCCCCTCCCAAGATCTTGCCCACCCCCAGCCTACTGGTGAGAGGGGGCAATGTTGGAGAGACAGCCTTGATGCTATGCAAGCACTGCTCAGCAGCAGCCAAAACACTGGTGTGTTATCAACACCTTTCTAGCTACCAATACAGAGCACAGCACTGTGAGGGCTGCTATGGGGAAAATTAACTCCATCTCAGCCAGACCCAGTACACCAGTGCTACTGCTTTTTCTGATATGTTACTTGGTATTAGATCATTTGCTTTGCAAACTGCCTGTTTGTTTTAATAGACCACGTGTCAAAAGGGTGACCAAGAGTGTGACCACAACAGCCCTGTGTACACCAGCCAGACGAGTAACCAGCAACACGGACGCAGGTGATCAGGAAAAGATAGGAAGGGAAAAGCAATCTGAACTCACTGTTTGTCAAGAAAGCTTTTGCTCAAATCTCAAGGCAGTGTGCCAGTGTTAAACTTCCCTTAATTATTTACTCCTTCCTGCCAATTTATCAAGCAATTATATTTCAACTCATTTTCTGCAGAGATTTTCCTCATTCACTACAAAGTGCTGATACCCTAAAATAACATTTGCAACAAAATATGGAATTCCTGTAATCAGGATTTTTAAATGGACTTAAAAAATAAATAATCCTTTGTGGCAGGCAGGTCTGCAGGCCCTTGGGTGTTGCTACCATAACGTGAAGCAGGAGCTTCATAGGTAACGCATGCAGAAATTGGACTCTTGAGGAGCTCACAGATCTGCAGGGATGGCAACATCAGTAGTGGTGACAGGGAGCTTGCTGGCAGCAATGAAGGGTGACATGACGGGAACCAAAGAAAGCTCCACTCTTGTTCACCCTACAAACTCAAAAAACAACTTTATACACATAGGCAGCAATGAGTTTCCCTGCCCCATTTGAAGTTTATACTGATCTACCAAAAATGCATTCATAGGTTTTACATAAGAGGTTTGTATAACATAGAGGTTTATATAAAATAATGCACCAAAGACTTCAACCTATGAATTTTACATAAGCTATTTCAAGTACAGGGGATCAAACCATGTGATATGTTTCATAAGTTTGCATTACAAAGTAATGATTTTACTAAAATTATCTTAATATAGTGCAGAATTCAGTAAAGACTAAATAATATATAGTTTAATACCTGCGATTGCTCAACACTGAGCTGTTTTCTGTAGTCTTAAAAAAAAAAAAAAAATTAGTAATGTTAGAGACATCCTAGAGCTCCCTCTGGTCTCCATAGATGATAAAATGAGTTTGCTTGCAAATACATTAATCATGCGCAGTCCTTGCCGTGATGGTAAGCAGATGAGTGACTGGCAAGACAAGGAGTACAGCATCAAAATTGCTCCACTTGCAAAAGCTGTCTCCAAACCAGCTCTCACGCTGCCTGTGTTGACCCTGCCCGGCAGCCCAGGCACACGTGCAGCGCAGCCCCATGCTGCCGGGCAGGGACCGCCAGGCACATCGCCTCTGCATTGGCAATGGTGACAGCTGGCAGAAAGGTGCCCTGATGCCTCCAAAATGGTTATTCAGATGGCTAAATGTGAACGTCCTTATTCCTCTGTTCACAGGTTTGGGGGCAGTGGCCGGGCTCGGGCTGCCTCACGCCCTGCCTCCCAGCCCAGCTCTTCTCACCCACCCCAGTCTGCAGCACCATTTCCCTCTCTCTGTTCTCAAATTGAGTTTTACACCCATTCCAAGAGTACCGAATTGGGTTGTTTACTCAAGTTGCAGGTTGCTGCCCATCGGGCCCAATAAATTGAAGGGAAAAAAAAAAAAAAAAGATTGGGATTCAACATTTATCTTTATTTTCTCTCTTATTCTCAGTAAACCTAAATTTGCACCCATACCCATCCACATTGAAGAACACTTTCAAACAGAGCTTATAAACCCAGAGCTAATTCACTCCTAACTAGAAGCTGGGATTCCTGGCAGAGGGACAGAAGCTGAAACGCTTTTAAACTTGGAGGAAATTCAGCGTAAAGGTGCCAAGGCTAAAGCAGGAAAGGTTGTATTTTTTTTTTTTTACCAACACTATTGTTGTGATACAGCTCCTGGGGTGGGTATGTACAGGGCTGGCTCCTGCTCAGAGGGCTGCTCTGTAATGGAAAGGTGGTTTGCATGCCTGCTATGGCGCTTGCAATACTTCCCATAGAGAGGATTTCCCCTGTTGCGAGGCTGCTTTTCACTCTGAAGAAGTCTCCAGCCCCACCACGGCCGTGGGCTCCAGGGCTCAGGAGACTAACAGAAGCATGTTTAGTGTTGTCTCCCACCAGGCTGGCCATAGGAATACACAGCTAGTGCAGAGACCAAAGGCTTGGCAAGAAGTCTCTTCATTGCCCTGTAGCCAGCACAATCAAGGGGAAGGAAGACTTTAACTTGGGGGCTTCATCCCCTCCGTTGGCCAGGGAGAGGGAAGGATGGAGGAGATGGGAAGAGAACACCTGATGCTCAGGGAGAGCTGCTTGTGTGCCCGTGCCTGGGGGATGCACGCACAGCCCCAGGTTCAGCTTCGAATGGGAAGAGGCACTTTCCTCACCCGACACTTAAACATCGCTGGTCTGTCCCCATCTGCCTTTCAAAGGCCTCGAGCTTGTGGTATCTCATCCCTGCGGGTCCCCTGGGAGGCAGCGCTGAGCTTGCCCATCAGCGAGTGGGGAGCTGGGGTTTGCTGGAGCGAGCAAGGTGCCGTTGCCATTGCCACCAGCATCGGTCCTGCCAGGAGACCTGAGGAACTGCTCTGGGTACTACGATCACTACGGGGCTAGTCTATGTAGAGGAGAGGCTCGGTGGCGCGGTGGGTTTATGAGCTAGAACCCATGTCTCTTAAAATACTGGGCTCGCCTAATCACGCTGTTGACGTAGTAGTTGTCTCTGTTGCATGGGTCTTCGTCGTAGACCTGGAGGTTGCCCATTTTGGCACGGTAGGTGCAGATTCCCCCTGGAAAGTTAAGAAGGAGTTGTTACGGGCTTCTAAGTAAGAGATAGAGATTTAAAACTAAAAATTCTTAGCCAAAAGGGCCATGCATCTCACCAAACCTACACAACTGCTTAGGAAATTGCTAATTGTGCATTATTGTTGAAAAGTGACTGATTTTGCAAAATCCTTATATCTATAGTGAAGGAACCCATGACTCTCTCCAAACACAGGTGAGAATGACACACTGGTCCCAGAAAAAGGTGTAATCTAAAAAGACAGTGGTGGAGTAAGGATGGGAGAGTAAGAAATAGCATAGGGTGAACAAACCAACATGCAGATAACATGGACTACAAGCAAACCTGGATCCCAAGCTTCCTTGACAAAACTTAACAGCCTGCCACGATAAGCCTGTTGTGTTGCAGTGCTTCGATTTCTGCCTTCCCCAGTAGCTTTTGTTTGATTGGTTTCTACCTTATTTATTCACCTGACAGCCATTTCACTTGTGGGATGAACAGATAAGAGGATGACTTGAGACCTGTTCATGTTCACTGAGCACAATGCCTTTTCCAGGGAATTTACGGAGGTCCTGGATCTGGCCATTCACCAGCAGTGGTCCAGCTGCTCAAGGTAGTGGCCCTCTGTGGGCATTTGTCACTGAAGTCAAGGGGCAACCTGCCGAGGCTGTGCCCGACACCTTTGTCCACCCCTGCACTGGGTGCCTTCATGCCGCTGCGGCAGCTCCCAGGCTGGGCTGTTTTCCCGTTGCTTCCTACTGCAGCAAAGCTGCCAAGGAGCTTGGCATCCCACCACAGTCTCCTGCAGGCAGAAACATGGAGGCCCTGTGGAGAGTGCTTTGAGCTGGGAGTCTGCAGACCTCTTGCCGGTCTGCTGTTTTGGGGTTGCCTCTTTTAAATTAGAAAACTCTGGTTTGGTTTTTTTTTTTTTGTTAAGAGATGCTGTAAAATCTGCTAGACTCTTTTTCCCTTAAAAGTGACACCAACAAATGCACAGCACTCCCCATCACTCAGCGTGTCCCTTGCTAGTATATAGCCCATTGCGTACCTCTCAGCTGCTGGTCCCAGGTCCAGGTAGGATGTCTTGCCCGTACTTCATTAATTGCAAGAACCAGGATAGTTGAGCACTGATTTATGTGTTCTTCACTATCCCACACTCCAAAAGGGTGGTGTTGCTGCCCGTCAAGCTAGAAAAGTCAAGCAAGAAAATGGGTTTCCCTCTGAACACAACCACCTCTTCTTTGTACTCCCAGGCTGTGACTCATTGAAGTGACCTTATTCAGGACAACACTTAAGCACAACCTTTGATGCAGAGGGAAAGCATTTAAGTGCTGTCTCAAACACAGAACAGTCATTTGCTAAGGTAAGGCCCTGGGATATACACTACATTACTGTTCTGTTACTCATCATCCCGATGTACCTGCATCAAGCCATACTTGTGCCGTTCCTGGTCCCAGCCGTTGTCCAGGAGCAGGCCGACA
Organism: Gymnogyps californianus; assembly: GCF_018139145.2. Lineage (NCBI taxonomy): Eukaryota > Metazoa > Chordata > Aves > Accipitriformes > Cathartidae > Gymnogyps > Gymnogyps californianus. Next base: position 72,196,676 of record NC_059471.1, on the reverse strand, counting down.
CGGCTCTCCTGCGAGATGATGGCAGCGATGAGCGCTGGGTCCAAGCACAGGTTTCTGGCTACTCTCTTAATCGGGATCTCATATTTCCTCAGGCGTACAATGTCTGCCTCAGCAGTCCTCTGTACCGTGGCAAGTCCTGCGGCATAGGAAAAGGCAGACTTGCACACCCTCCTGTCCAAAACCCTCGCTTTCCCCTTGAGTGGGTGTATCAAAGGAGTAACTCAAGTTTTGAAGAAAATGCAGCTACACCGAGTTGGGCAGTGGCGCTTGAGGAACAAGCACAGCCCTATGGGCTCTGACCATGGCCGGGGAGCTGCCATGCCAGTACCCGAGGATGATGAGGGGAAGAGGGCAGCTTCTCAGGAGGTGGGGCCATGTGTTTGTGGTCCTCTTCTGCTGCCACACTGCTGGAAATGCGGCTCTGGAGTTGGAAAAGTGAATTTTCAAATTGCATTTGAAAAAAACGAGAAATGCATTACTATTGACCAGCCAAACTGCAGTAACAGCTACATTGTTAGTCTGTGTATAGAAAGGTGGGGTTTTTTTTAAAGTAATTTTGGAACAGTTTGGAAACAAGCAAGCGGGTTCAGATCCATGCTTGGGCACCTGCAGTCAGGTGTCTGCTCTGGAGGTGCCTATGTCCGAGGTACGTGGCAAAGTCCCTGGAGGTCTCAGCAGTATGAACCTGACATAGTCAGCTGTGTGGTGACATGGGGCAATAACACAAGGCAAGAAAGAGGGAAATGGGAAGGAGTTACCAAAACCAGGTCACCCAGAGGTAGGATGGCTACACACCTGGGACCTTCCCCCTGCACATTGTGTCTCTGGCAGGTCATCACTGGCCAGCTCAGCTGACATGCCAGCACTCAGGACCTGGCTCTGCACATCTTCCCCTTCGAGCAGACAGGCCCCAGGGTTTTGTGAGCATGCTGATGCTAAAGTCCTGGCTGATGAAGAAGCCATTTTAACGGAAAAGGGGTTGCACCATTTCCCTTTGCCTAGAGGCTGGGGATCCTGACTATGGGACCTGAAGTTTGTCCTCCCACTTCCCACCAGGTCTGGAGGCTTCACAGCACCTGCCGTTTTGGGAGAGGAGGTGTTGCTTTCTCCCTTTTGGCTAATTGACTAGCTGCAGCACATTTAATTTGGCAATAACAGAAGGTGAAGCCTCTCTCTGTTAGGTACAAATAGGTTGACAAATCAAGCAATGAATGATACCTACCACAGTCTGGGGCTCTTACGGCTGTACAGGAGATCGAGGGGGCTTGAAGAGCACTTATATCACCATAGCAACTGTAACTCATGGATGGAGCTGAAAAATTAAACGGAGGTGTTTGAACACATAAGATCTCAGAGCAATATCATACAGTGTGCTGCAAGTGCATACAAGTGAAGCATGAGGGATTCATCCAGACCCGTAATCCACATCACCTTGTGCTGGCCGTGCTTGTGTGGTTGCCGCTGCTCTCCATCAGTAACATTATCAAAAAAAGCTAGAGAACAGAAGATTGTTCTTTTCTAGTTGAATAGGTTGAAGCAAATGAGTCTAATGACAATTTAGGTGAATAGGTGTCTGCCCCGTTAAGTCTAAAGGGTGGTGTGAGAGAGGGGAACCACAGCCTCTGCATGTATTTCAGATGGGTCTTCCCATTCAATGCCCCCAATATCTGAGACCCCTCAGATGATGGCTGGTGGTACCTGAGCACCCTGGCTGAGAGTGTCTCCTGCGTCCCTCCGTAACTTGATGAGGAATTAATTCAGCAGAGTGCTTGCCTCAGCCTGGGCAAATTACCCTGCTTCCCCAGTAACTGAGGAATGAATAGCCTCCATCAAACAGCTTGCCACATTTGTGAGACCATTTCTGACTAGGCAGAGAGATCGTATAAGATTAGCTGGGAAAATCAAGAGGAAATATGTCTGTGACTCCCTTTTGGTGTCAGTCCTGTACTCCAGACATGCTGGTTTAAAGGGCACACGTGGGCAGCAAGCAGCCTCATACAGCAGCCAAGGACCTTCAGCCACACAGGGTTTTACAACACGGTGCAGAAAGGGGACCTCAGGCCTGACTGCACACCTTCTCTCTGCAAACAGTTCCTGCGGTGCTTTCAACAGTAACCCAAACCCAAACCCCGGCTCACCGACCAGGGCCGTAAGGCCCAGCAAGAGCAGCATGGGGATCATGGTGATGGCTCTCCTCAGCAGCCCCAGGAGATCTGGAAACACAGTGGTTTGCAAAACGTGAAGAAATCAGTGCTGACTTTTCAACAGCCCTGAAGCAAAGTTTGCGTGTCAAAAGCTCCAACCCTGAGGCACCAGACAGAGATGGCGTTAGCTGAAGACAGGTTGGGGAGTGGAGGCACCCTCTCCACAGCACGCTCCCCGCCCCCCATTCCCAGCATGGGATGCAGCTGCCAGCTTCAGAGAGTGGTGGTGGGAGGAGAAGCAAGTGGTGGGAGCCCCATCTGCTCCTTATTTCCTCCTTGTTTGGGGGATACAGGCTTCTCCTGCGGCTGAAAGTCTCCTCCATCTCGTGCACCACTACACCATCACAGTGAGAGGGAAGGGCTGAGCCTGGGGAGCTTATGAGCAGGGAGGTCCCTGTCGGCAGCCTGGGCCATCAGGGATTTTTTTAGCCCCTGTCACTTCGCATTGCTTGCTCACATGGCCCCTCCTGAACACCCATAGTATGTCTTTACGATGAGAAGGTACAATACCTTTGCTTTAATTATATAGGTGTTTGAAGTCTAATGTGCTACAGAGTGCACACATCCTTTGTCTCTCTGTTCAAAAGGCAATGGGATTTTTACTTGGCTTCTGGAAAAACATGTTTTCAAAAATCAAGCAATATGACCCTTAATTCTCTGCTAAAAGCATGCAAGGCAACTCCAAGATTTATCTGATGAAATAATACCTCTGTGTTAATTTCTGTGTGTGATAATGGCAGATAATCACTTTAGTAATAAATGCATCTGTTGTGCTTATTAATAAAATTCCAAAATGTCATCAGATAATAGCTATCAACAGCAAAAAAACATTGACTGTACCTGCCTTGCTGGTGAATGCATTTAAACTGAGCAGTTTTTATGGTTTAGAAATTTTTTTTTTCCCCAAGGGGGTTTCAAATACAAAACATGCCACAAGTCTTGTAGGCAATCATCACACAATGCTATTAACATTTGAAAATACCTTATTGATTTTAATAATGTGTGACCTTTTCCCTAGCCTGTATTTCTACTGCAAACCAGACTGCATGGATGCAGAAATACAGATAGTCCACTGGTGTCACTGGAAAGACTCTCTTGTCCTGAGTGAGCTTATTCAGGCCAGAAAACACCCATGGCTGGAGCTGGGTACGCGCAGTAGCTCAGTTTGAGCTCTAACACTGAGTATTTGCAAACCCAGATCAATATAGCTTGACCCAATACCTATGAATTCAATGGCAAATCCATATGGGGCCCCATCGAAAGCTACAGGCTGTAGCTGTTTCCACATGCAGAAAATTGCCAGATTATAAAGTTTTAAGTGATCAGCCTTTTTTTCCCCTCCCATCACAAAAATCATCACAGGCCTTAGGTAGAAACAGTGTAGCAATTGCAATATTAACAAAATGCTAAATCAAAACCAAATCAAGGCTTCTGGCTCTAAATAAATATTCTATGAGTGAATTCAGACTCACCTGTCTTCAGTCAACCTTCCTCTGAGGCAGGTCACTTGATGACTTTTATATATATGTGTTTGAAAAGGTACCCACCTATGGGCTTTGGAATGTTAATTCCTACCTAGCGTGATGACATTTGTTTTAAAGTACAGTAAGTAATATATATTTAGAGCTTAGAACTCTTACTATTCCTTTCATCCAAAGATTTGTACAAACAGTGGTTAGTAAGACTCAGGACAACTCTGTGAAAGGAAATAAACACTGGTTTTCCTCCATCAATAAGCGCAGTGATGCACAATAAATGACTTGCAGAAAGCATTGCAGTGAATCAGTGGCAGAGGCCAGGCAAAAATCAGATCCCTGTCTAGTGCTCTCCTTGCTTTGCATCTGAGATCAGTCTGGACACATTTCTGGAAGGATTTTTTGTCTCATTTCCTCAATGATTTTAGATTGGCAAGCTTTTAATTAAGTGTCATACTTTCATATGAATTCTAAAAAGGACAATTAAAGAAAAGCATCTTACTGCTTCATTGCTTACAGCAAGTCTAATTCAGGAGGGTGAGTTGAGTACTTGAGAGCAGAGGCAGGGTTTGACTTTCAGATTTGGGGAGGCAGGATGCTGCAGCTGAAACGAGGTGGAAGGGAACTGGTCTCTCAGCAGCTGAAGCCAGTGGGGGCACACAGAGCGTCTCTGAAAGACTTGCACCTTGTCGCCAAGACACTTTTCACATAAACATCTGAGTCTCTTGGAGATAGAAAGACGGTCTGGGAGGCCAGTGCCCTTCAGTCCTGTCCCCTTCCCCACATTTTTCTCTTCCCAAGACTCTGCCCAGCATGCGTGGAGGCTAGGAAAGCAAGATTTTCTTCCAGTAGCTTTCTCTTCATTATTTAATACCTCACAAATCCATCTATTCCCATTGTTCTCTTTTGGGCTTGAGATGTGGTGGGTAGGAAACATTGTTTTGGCCAGATACTAATTACTGGGTTCAAAACCAAGCGATGGTTATTAGTCTGCAAAGCACAGGAGATGATCAAGTGGGCCTTGTCACGTTAAAAATCAATAAACACAAATATCATGGACTTAGATCCTGAGACAGTATGAAGGAGGGAAGCTTCACTGGAGAACCTAGCCCTGTTGTGACAGGAGTGTTGGGATATGAGTTAAGGTGAGTCTTAAGTACAAAACTCATTTATTTGGGTGAAACATGGAAATAATAGACATCTTCCCAAAGATTACAACAAGGCTAGGCATTCATTCTTCATGTACAAACCTGATATCTTATTGTGGTATCTCAGACTAGACTATCAATTCTTTTGCTGGGGTTTAACATTTTACATAGTAAAAGGTAATGTTTGACATAATGTAAGCTAAGAATCTATGTGGTCTCTTTGGAAATAACACGTAGAAAATAGAGACATCACATGTACAGTGTGGCTTTAATCCTTTCAAAAGGAAACAGTGACTGAAGAAATGCTAGAGTGGAGGAAAGCCAGAAGAAATGAGCTGGGAAAAGGTCAGAGTGCACAGCTTGATGGCAACAAACCCAGCAGATATATTCATTTGCCTTCTATAGAAGAAGATAATCTGTATTAGAAAGAGATGTGTTCTCTCAAATAGATGAAAATAATTTAGTTTTGACATCCAGTTACCTTTTATAAAAACAGTATCATGTTAGTGATAATGAACTAGTGTTCGTCTGTCACTGAACCTGTGTTCATGCTGATGACTTGGGACCTTTTTTGAAAAGTAGCCTCTGACCTTAGGTAAGATTTCTTTCCTAATGTGTTGGCCACTTGCTGATGGTCCTTAAGATAGTTTTGAGTTTAAATACTGTTTATCTTTGCTATATATTTTCTCTCTCATTTATTACCCATGTAATCACAGATTTTCTACATTTCACAGTACTGTCACATGAATTCTTAATGCCTGCTCTGCATTGCATTGCTTTTTATTTACTCATTGAATGGCGGATGTTATATTTTAAGTACAATTATTTTTATCTGTGCTGCTATATGCTCTTAGGTCCCTGGGACAGATTCCTTGTATTCACACAATTTCCAGTATAAGGCCAAATAAGAGGATATTTTTTCAGGAGCATTATGAATGGGACTTTTTCTTGCTAAAGACCTCTTTATCCTCACAAAATTTGCCAACTGCCTTTTAGAGTGAATGCCTGAAGCAAGCAGCCTCTATGGAAACAAGGTCGTGCTCACATACGTTGAATGGAGCAGGGCTCTAAGCCAGTGCACTTGTCCAGGGGACAAGTCCACGTAAGGGGACCTGCAGGATGTTAGAAAACACGATCTTCTGCTCAAAGGTCTTTGTGGGGCTGTAAACCCAGAGCATCGAATCCAGGTGAACCACTTAATGAGAGTGGGCTGCATCTGTCACTAGTACGGCACAGTTTTTCATTTTTATGCTAGATTTAATTTGGAAAATTATGTCAAGAGTCAGATAAGGTCTACCTCTGACAGCCCATAACCCGATAGAAGGGATGTACACGGCTGTGATATGATGCTACTTTTGATAGGCTGAAGAGGGGATGAGTTAGAAGGCATCTTTGTGTATATGACTAAAGCAGCTCTTTCTAAATGGCTGGACTTCATAAAGAGATATCCAGGAATGTGCTGGACTGATGTCCCCAAAAAATGTTACCTTCTCTCATAACACTACCATACCTCTTTTTATATTTTTCTTTATTATTCTTGATATTTTGTTTAGAAGCACAGGTTTTTGGATTCATATGATATTGCGAGACTCTCATTTAGAAGGACAGCAAGTTGCTAGCCCTCATGCCTGGTAATAGGGAAAATATATGAAAGCCATGGAAATATGATGTTATTATTAAATTAATATGAAAGAAAAAGGACACAAATGTTATAATTTAAAAAAAAGACAGCAGCCCTGTAATTTTAAACTCCTTTTGCTGTTGTGTAATTTTTAAGCATAAAGGATGCCAGTACATATTCCCCTTGTGCTGGATTTTGGTCAGCACAGTGTGTGATTGGGAGGGAGGGGATGGAAACTCAAGGAAAGAGGAGCTGTTCACTTACCAAATGGTATCTGCATCTTCTTAAACTTAAGAAGCAGGAAAGCTTCCTGGTATTCACAGGGGCATCCTGGCAATAAGCTGCAGTCAGTGACCACAGATACAGTTTTCCCATGGCCTTTCGCTGACACTGTTAGTTACACTGAGCTAAAGGGAGTACAGAGTGGACAAAAAAATGCTGCCTGACAGAATAGCATTTTGCACTCGTTTTACATAAGCTAGGAGGGAGCACACCTGAGATCTAAAGCACAGCAAGGCTCAATACCACCAGTTCTTTCCTACTCACAGATTTTCACTTTTTTTTTTTTTTTCCTCATGCCAAGTGATCTACCAGGGTGAGGTTTTTTTTCATTCCACTTAATGGAGATGCAATCAAAATGGAGCATCACTTTGAAAAGCATTATGTATTGCACATGCTATTCTCCTTCAGGTTGCAGGTTATAGCATCATGTTTCACTGGGTGGTGGGAATACTATCTAAAATTACCTGGAACAATACCCACACTAATTACTGTCTCTGTTGTGAGTTTCAACTCTGGTTTCATAAGATTGCCAGGCAGATGCATTTCTCAGGTTGTTCCTTTTGTCTGGGATGTAATTATAGGTAACACCAGGTATTCACAGACTTTATAACTGCTTTAAAGGGAAGCTGCCCGTGACAGCTGACGCATGTTGGATGCCTACCACTAACTGGCCAGTTAAAGATGCATCTGTAGCATCATCTCAAACAAACCCTCTAGAGTTGTCTTTCCCAACTTTTAAAGGGATACAGCCAGTTTAATAATTACGTTCCCATAGATTTTCTTTTCTACATCTAGTATACCTATAACTAATGATAGCAAAGGTCTTCAAACTTGTAAGACATGAAGCTCTCAGTTTTCACTGTGTTCAGAAGTGAACAGGTGCTGAGGGCCCCAATCTCTTCCTTTATCTTGACTTTCTGAAGAATGCAGGTGGGCATCGAAATGACATCCCACTCTGCACAAAGCATCTCTCTAGCCATCATGTAAAATAACTAAGACCTGAAGTGTTTATGAGGGAGGAAAAAAGTATTTTCCTTCTGTTCTCTAAAACAAGACTTTGAATTTCACTGTAGGAAACGTGTTCTAGCAAAGAGGTCACTGGACTGCCTCTTATGAGACCTCAGTTCACATCCCAGCTTGAAGACAGATCTATCACCTAAAGCAAGTAATTTGAAGTTTGAGCCAGGAGGTGGTCCTGCACATGGGTCAGGGCAATCCCAGGCACAAATACAGGCTGGGCAGAGAATGGATTGAGAGCAGCCCTGAGGAAGACTTGGGTGTGTTGGTTGACAAGAAGCTCAACATGACCCGGCAATGTGCGCTCACAGCCCAGAAAGCCAACCATATCCTGGGCTGCATCAAAAGAATCATGACCAGCAGGTCGACGGAGTGATTTTGCCCCTCTACTCTGCTCTGGTGAGACCCCACCTGGAACACTGCGTCCAGCTCTGGGGCCCCCAACATAAGAAGGACATGGACCTGTTGGAACGAGTCCAGAGGAGAGCCATGAAGATGATCAGAGAGCTGGAGCACGTCTCCTATGAGGACAGGCTGAGAGAGTTGGGGTTGTTCAGCCTGGAGAAGAGAAGGCTCCGGGGAGACCTTATAGCAGCCTTCCAGTACCTAAAGGGGGCCTACAAGAAAGGTGGAGAGGGTTTTTTTACAAGGGCACGTAGTGATAGGACAAGGGGTAATGGCTTTAAACTGAAAGAGGGTAGATTTAGATTAGATGTAGGGAAGAAGTTCTTCACTGTGAGGGTGCTGAGGCATTGGAACAGGTCGCCCAGAGAAGTTGTGGATGCCCCATCCCTGGAAATGTTCAAGGCCAGGTTGGATGGGGCTTTGAGCAACCTGATCTAGTGAAAGATGTCTCTGCCCATGGCAGGGGGGTTGGAACTAGATGATCTTTAAGGTCCCTTCCAACCCAAACCATTCTATGATTCTATGATAACTATTAAGAGCATTCCTGTGTGCCTGGAATTCACGATACAAAGCACTGAGGACTGTCAACATTTTGGAAACCAAACAGGAAACAATTTCAGACTTTTTTCTAGGGCAGCACACTAACAAAAGAAATAATTAGCAAGGAGGAAGAAGACCAGGAAAGGAATTAATGTGGGTTTGTGTGTTACAATCACCTGGTTTTCATACAATGTCATCTTGGGAAAAGCCAATGGTTACTGGAGATTGCATGGTTTGTGAAGCAGATAAGTTAATTCTTAAACCTTTTTTATAAGAGTCACATGCTGAAATCATACCACCAGGCAGATGATGTCTGAACAGGTTGTATTCAAAAAGGCAAAGTATATTAACACAGATTCAACACTGAGCTGACACAGCTACATGGCTCCTGGATCAGTGGTTGTTTATTTTAGGCAGCTCAAGCCATGGCTGTAATAGCTAATCCAAAAAAATGTAGCCTTAGAATATGCACCTCATGAGATCTCTAAAAGCAAGTTTTCTTAACTACTCCCTTTCCATCAACAAGCATCAGTATCTCTCAGCGTACATGCACTTAAAATTAATCCACCAAATTCGAACAAGTTTTTTTTTGGGTGATGCTCTGGTCTCTTATGTACTACTTCAGCCAGTTTGATGTGTTAGCTTAAATTGATGAAGAAGGTATGGGCATATGTTCCCTTTTGCAGCGTACGATACAGAATGGTGCTGTCCAGGGGGACGGATAACAAGGAGCATCTGGGAGACTGGAATGTCTTGGATCACCACAATCGTATTAGACAGGCTTAACACTGAAGGCTCCAAAGCATGATCTAAGAACTAAAGATCAGAGCAGACCTTCAGAGCAGTAATTTGCTCAAATGTGGTGGAACTTATCTATTTATCCTTTGAAGGGGGCTCAGGGACAACATCCCCCTCAGAATAGTTCTAAAATATTCTACTGTAACATCAAGTACCCTCTACTTCCGATTCCTAGAGAAGCTTTCCTTAAAGTCTGGAGTGTAACCCTCACTCTCGAACTGTCGTATACAGCTGTTCTAAAGAGACAGACAGACGAACCCACTACTGACAGAATTTTCCTTTAAAAAAGTAGAATACACAGCTATTGAATATGCAGCGAGTACAAAAGCCGTACTATTTCTGCATCAGCTTGTGCTTGTTTGTGTGTGTGTGTATGGAAGGAACAAAATGACAGCATCCCTCACACTGGGTTGAGGACACTGGCTTTACTCTTACGTGGAAGACAAAGGGCTTGTTTCAGAAACTGTACTGTTCAAAGCCCAAATTTTCTGTAGAAATTTCTGTAGAAAAGTATTCCTTTTAGAATTTCTAGACGGGAAATAGCACAATGTGGATTACTTGGAACCAAGGACTGGAAGGCATCAATTCATCTTTCGAGTCGGCCTCCCTCAATGACCCCTATTACACTTGCAGGCAATCCAACCTACTAATGGGGTCTGAGAGCAGCTGCTCTCCAGTTTGTTCCTCATCCCATCTCTTCCGGGGACCAGACTTCTTCACGCTTCCCAAATCCCAAAGCTCAACTCAGCACTTAACTTCTAGGTAGATTTCTTGAGCAGACCATCACAAGTGTAACGCGGGATCAATCAGCGATCAAAGACTGCCCCGTCAAGTTCAAATAATCCAGCATTAAGAGCTGAACAACAGGGATCTTGTTTGGTTATTACTGTCTCCATGCATTTCTTTAATAATTACTTCCTGCAAGCATCAAGCACAGACTTAAGCACTAATCATTACTAAAGTTACATGCTGAGTTCATGCATAAGCCCCATAACTTCAAAAGCTATACGTGAACATTTCTCATCTCTTTGTTGTATAATACCCTTTCATGGCTAACACATGCCAGACCAGGTACCATTTTGTGATTAGTCTAGGCTCAGGAATCTTATTTAGTCATGTCCTTACATATACTATCTATCTGCTGCAAGCAATTAATCACATGCAACCGGCGTCCTTTCTAGGTATTGCGTATCGTCATCATCTTCTCATCTATCAGCCATACTGCCACTAGATCACTGTCGACAAGTTAAGCTTTGTGCTTTTCAAGTCTGTACAGCTGACATTCATTTGAGTTGGTGTTCTCTGTATTGTTTACGCTTCTAGCTTGCTGACCTAGGTCTTATTATCGTGCACACTTCATTATTTAATCTGCACTGCAAAATCACTGAGCTCTACCGTAGAAGAATAATCTGTTCCTCATTACTCAAACCTGAAGAATTTTCCAGTTCTTAAAGAATTTGTAAGTTTCAGCCAAAATAAAATTCTTGGATTTGGATTGTTCACCTCAAAGTAATACGCAGATCAAGAATGGAGATGTTACCAAGAGAACCGTTCAATGACAGTTTTAATGTTCATTCAAGACAGAAAATGCAGAAAGCAGACATGAAAGTAAAGACTTGAACATGACAGATCTATGAGGCTGCTACTTCAAAATAAATTTAAACTTATTAGTACAAACGGTCTCAACGTCCCCTTTTACCCAAACCATGCATTCCTGCAAACTCTTTGTATCAGCAGTAGAGTGCGTGTGGCCATATTACAAACCAGATGAAGGAAGAGGTCCAACTGAAGATTAACCTAGAAAAAAAATCAGCAGCTTAAAGTGACATGAAACCACAGACTCTGACTAGGATTTGCATTGAGTTTGTAATGGGGCTATTCACACATGGAACTGAATAACCTCTAACAACGCACCATGCTGGAATCCTGACAAGCCCACATGTGTTTCCACACAGCACACAACTACATTAGACATGATTTTGTATTTCCACAGCCTATTCAACATAATTAGGACTCAGAGATGAGTCCTGCTAAGGCACTCTTAAAAATGCTGTTGGAACATTGGTTTCCTAAATTAAATTTCATGCAGCTGGATTGGGGGGGAAGCACTTTCTAGTGCATTTAGAGAGTTTGTGCATTAAAAAGGGGATCAACTCCAAGCAAGTCTACTTTATGCTTCTAGTAGATTAACGGGCAGCTGTGTACATCTTGAGCTGATTGCCTTCTCAAAGTGATGTCATAATGTTAGACGGAACTGTATGTAGTTTGCTAGAAATTTAGAAAAAGCACATGCAACTTTCTGATGGACCTTTTTAAAAGAAAAAAATAACCCACGGCACCTAGACCACCTTATGTGAAAGGATGCAAAAGTCATTTAGAATTAAAATAATTTTATTTCAATGTACATGAACAGAAATTAAATGTAATTTTTTAAACTTACTTACAGAGATATATTGCTGGGCTGGCCCAATCACAAGTGTTCTCCACTACAAGGCAGCAAGACTGACTAGACCCACTTCACTGCTTTTTGGACCAACTGAATTCAAAGTACCACCTCAAAAGGGTCCTTCAGCACACAGCAAACTATTTTTTTTGAAAATGAAAGGAAAACTCATCAACTCTTGACCTAGCCAGAAATTTTACATTGTGTTCCAAGGAAGATCTCCCTTGAAAATCCTGTCCATTACTGAAGAACGGTACACAGTATGCGGCGCTATATCTAAACTTAACGGATCAAGGTTTCTCCCAAATACTTTTCTCTATTCTACTCTCTTGTACAAAGCATCTGCTATAAAATCCACACATTCAAACCCACAGCATTATACAAACCCGTGAACAAGGCTGTTTTCAATATTGTTGTTGCTATGTGCTATTACTCGCTGTATCAGCTTTAACATGCAGCGTACATAGATGGCAAAAGGGCATTTCTCTTGACCATCTATTTCAGAATTCACAGAAGTTATGACTGTTTTTACAACTTAGAGTGCAATGTAGTTAAGTTATTCAATGTCATGATATGGCACCATAAGATAAGCAATCGTTTGTTAAAATGCACAATTCCTTTACTAATCGTTTTGTGGTGCTTTACTGATATTATCAGTAATAAGAAATTTAAAAAGACAACTGGTAGAGGAACTGATAGGGAAAAATCTTTTTAAAAAGTGTCTATCATCTCCTTTAATAAAGAAAATTAGAAAAAAAACCTGGAACTGTCAGATTCAAGGAAAACAATAGGAAGTAGTTCTTCACACAACACAGTTAAACTGTGGACTCCTTGCCATATGATGTGGATGCTAGGATACTATGAGGATTTAAACAGATTCTTCCTCTATGATTTTAACCAGCAAATGCTCTCAGATACAGAGTTCCCCAAGCCACAGGTTGCTTAAAGTATATTCTGGGGAAGCATTGCTATCTGCTCACCCTGTTTTTACTCTTCCTTGTGCATCTGCTTTTGGCCACTGAGACTGGATACTGGGCCAGAGGGACCTTTGGTCTGACTTGGTACAGTTGTTTCTAACAGTTACTTCAAAACACTTCATAAACTTATACATAAGACAAAGTTCATCATTTGCCACGTTATTTAGTTAGGACAACTCAGATTTTTGAATTACAAATGACTTCCAAAAGAGGAAAAAAAAAAAAATTTAAGCTTTTTTTCTGCTATGACTCAGTTGTATAAAACTGTATAGAAAAATGAGCATTATGTGCAGATGTAATGAAAAGCAGTGAGCTTTATAAAAAACATTTTTAGAAATGTACCAAGCATAAACAAAAGATGATTTACAAATACATCTAGCTGTTCTTCTAGTCATCATCAGAATCTGAATCATATTTCTTTCCTCTGATGGTCTTCTTATCCAACTTCGTAAAGCTTGTTCCAAATTTCTTTTGACTTTGAAAAGGTGGGTCCATCAAGTTTCCACTAGAGAAAAACAGTAAGACATGTTGATTAAAGCTGTATTCATGCAGACAGTAAGCAGCATCTCTAACTACCTGTTTCTCCAGAAAAACATTGTAAGAGAACACAACCCCTACTCCTTAAAGCCACCCTAAGTAGTATTGCGGTGTTGCTAGCATAGCACATCCTGGACAAAATGGCCTGGATAACTGTAGTTACGACAGGAGCGTGAGTGTGAACAGCACCTGTGAGTGGAGCTCTAGAGAAAAACTGTCTGAAAGGGCTTTTGCTGCAAACTGATCATGCTAAGACAGCCATCTGTCAGATTGAACAATAACCAGGGAATTACAGAGAGACTTTTCAAAACAAATGAGGAGCCAAAAGTACAAAAGAAGCTAAAATTTTGTAACAGGGACTTCGGAGTAGAAACAGATGAGTCAAAACTGGGTTTTGCACTGCCAGAAGTCACCTTGTACTATCTCTGCCTAGGCCAGACAGAGCAGCTTCCCCATCGAACACTGCACTCCAGCTAGTGGAGTATGGAGGGACTCGGGACTCAGTGTGCATGTATGAGCCCGTAGGGGCTTTCTCACCAGCGTGTGGGTCCACATGTTGTTGGGAACAGCAGGTGTTCACATAAAGCTGGAGCACCCATATCTCCTACAGCGGGGGTGCGCAAGGAGGGGAATCCCCTCCCCTTGCTCAGAAAAGGGTGCTTGTGCTTTCACTCACATGACCTGTGAGGCGTTTGCATCTAAGTGTCAGTGAGTGAGCAATTAGAACCCTCTGGAATTAGCTATAGAAGGGTGTTTAGAAATTTGTTGGTATTAACATTTTGTAAATAACATTTTGCTGATATTGATCCTAAATGTACAGTTCACTGATTGCTAGTTAATTACATGTCAGTAGTAAGTCAATACACCACTTGAATCCTGATTTTGGTCAAACAGTGTGACCTGAACAGTTTTTCCCCTAAATACAGTATATCCTTTCACCATCTGCTATCCCACAGGTTGAAGGAAAAGAACTGTTTCTAGGCTCTGAGGAGGACTATCTCCTTTTCAGGAACTCCAGAGCACCAGACATTACATTCAGAGCAGCGTGGAGATGCAAGACTTGTACATAAATGGATGTCTCCTGGAATGGATCTCCTGGGCTGTGCAGATATTGTGGCTCACTTTGCAAAGCCAGGGTACCAAACTCAGGATCTGGCAAAATGAACAAAGAACGAAACAACTCCTCCACTCCACCAGGAGCTAAGAGCGGAATACACAGTACTAGTAGAGTCAAATAGGAAGCAAAATTATGCCATAAGCCAATGTACTAACATTTAGCAAATTCAATGCAGCTTGGTACAGGTCCACTGAAAGATTTCTCCCATAAAAGGCTGTTGCTGTCTAGAATATATATCCATGCTGTCTTTGATTCCTCTGCATATTACTGAACTGGGAAGCGGGTATTACCACTTGTTTTGAATTATAAATTTTCATTTCAGTCATTTCATCTGAAGTTCAACAGCTACTAGGCTAAATTGAATAGTAGTTTCTTTGCCTTTGAGATACAACAACAATTCTTGCCAAAATTTGGAAGTCAGACATTGAAATAAATTCAGATAATGAAGTTTAAAATAAAAAAAAGCCAAAGACATTCAAAACACAAGAGCAAAATTAACCTAAAAAGATAAAGACGACATTTTAGCCACACTGGAAAGCAAAGCAGAAAGTTCTGGTAAATAATTCTCCTGTAAAGTTACGCTATTGTGGTGACAGTTATCTTCTACTGCTGTCTATCCTGTAGTCTTAAATGTGGGATTTATGATGATTATATTGTACTGCTACACAAATAATTTATTTGCTCTTCTGCAACTTATTTTCGCTTTCTGTACTGTTCATTGGAAAAAAACCCATATTCATGTATGTAATATGGACTAAGATGCAGTTTAAGGATGACTTGCTGAGTTTTCTCTGAAGTGGATTAAAAATGCTCAAACTCTACTGCATTGCAACTGTGACATCTAAGCATCTATAGCTGATTTAGAAAGGATTACATTAGATGCATGACTCAGAGGCGAAGCAGCGTAGCTACTCTATACATCTCACGGCAAGAACTCTGCTTATTTTTGTTCCTGTACAAAAAGGACAACGTAACGCTCATTATAATGTCTCAATACTTTGCCAAAGAGACACTCTCTTCTTTCCTTTGCCAAAGTACACAGATTAAATAACCGGATTAAACTCTCATGTGTCTTAAGCATACAACTTATCAGTCAAAGTCACAAACTTTTACAGATTCTCCTGTCTGCAAGCGTGTTCTCCTTGCACTGTATCTGAAAATAAAACAATCACAAAACAATTAGTTACCTGTAATTAATTACGTCTGCACAGCCTAATCTCCATTCTAAGGTCTCTGTAGTGAAGTCATCAGTGTTACCAAGATCAGTAAAGCCCACAACATAGTCTTGTGTTTTTCCATCTTTTACTAGTGCTAGAGTGGGAATTACTTTGATGCGCAGTCTCTCGCACAAGAAAGGAGATTTTTCAGCATTTAGTTTCAAGAATTTTGTCTCAACGTGCTTTTTTGCCAATACAGTCAAATGTTTGTCCATTATTTGGCACCTGTGAAAAAAACCCAAAATACATAAAGTGTTAGAATCAGTAAGCTGAAGAATATGTATTTTAGAGAAAGTTTAAAAAGAACAGTAAAGAGCTAGTTCTATCATGTTAATTCCTCAGATATGACCTTTGTAATTAAGAATTTAGTTTCAAAAGAAACTGTATTTCAAAGGTAGCTGGATTTAATGATTAACAGAACAACAGCCTGGAGTACCTTGATTGCACAATTACAGCATCCATTTCTCTAATTTCTTCCTAATTACTCCCACATACACCTGAAAGCCTCTCTCATTTCTTGAGGCCTGCATTTATTGATGAAATTTCCCTCTGACTTCTATTCTTCCTGCTCTAGCTTCACTGCCTGTCAGCTGGAAAAATTTCTCTATAATGAACTTCACATCTTCAGAAAAGTACTCTCAACATGTTACAGCGTTTTGGTTTTTTTCAGTCACTACCTCCACAACTGAGATGCAGTAACTCACTGTACAGAAAAAAAATGATTTGCACAGACTGCTTCAGTAGTGCTATAGGCAAAAATATTTCACTTTTCTGTTGCAATGGAATAGGTGAGCATACAATTATTGTTTCTCAGCTAAGGGACAGTAACATGAACTGCTCAAAACACTTGTCAAATGGCAGAGATTTGTGGACCTGTCACCTGAAATCTCAACTTGCTGGATTGTCTTCTTTAAGTGGTTTGGCTTAGCTGCATGAACTCTGTGATGTGACTCTCCTTTAACTCAAGACGAGAGCCAAGCAGATCAAAAAAAGCTGGAGTGGGCAAGGATGAAAGCAACTTGATACTGTGGTTGGTAAACCTGACACACTAGCTTCAAGCTGGTTGTCAGCATGACACATTTTACAAAGAACTTTCTCTAAAAGAAAAAGTCTGAGAGTGTCCGAGTCTACAGACTTTGTTGGTTCAAGAAACAAGAACCAAACCACCCAAACCTGTTCCAAGCTACTTTATTTGCAGAGACAGTCTTTCAACTTCTTTGAGTAAAAGCTAGCCAAATACAACCACTTCAGATATTTCTGAAACTTAAACATTTAACTTAGAAAATGTAGGACGCAGATACCTCACTGCATAATCCAGCTTTGACCTCTTTCAATTTCTCACATTGAGGTTTCAGTTTATATTCTATAAGCTAGAGAGAACATAACACTTTGGGGGGGGGCGGGGGGGGGGGGGGGAACACAACCAACCAACCAAAACCAGTACAACTGGCACCTCCTTCAACAAACTACTCTACTTTGCAACTGCATTTTAACAGAAGACATTGAGACAGACCCTCTGAGGAACAGCCTACAACCCAGAACTTCCAAAATTCTTCCAAGGAAGTGGGAGATCTTATTTTAGGTTCCTATTCTGAGTCAGGACATATTCTCAGATCTAGGTCTCTCACACCCTAAAAAAGTGACATAATCACAAAGGCATAGGCACAAAGGGAAAGCAGCTGCAACTGGTATCCACAGATCCTTTCAAAGTAAAAGGTTAAATTCTGAAGATGCCTAGACAAGTTTTTGTTTACGTTTTTTATTTTCGTTTGCCAGAACTGTCCAGAATCTCTCTGTCTGGAATAACCACAGTGATCTTTTTGAAATGCTGTTCCTGTGTGGTCACTACGTTTACAGACCTGGCTCCCTCAAACTAAATCAATAATGAAACACAGCACACTCTCAAATATTGTCAAAGAAGTTATACATTTAGATTCTAATCAACTATGTAACAGAGTATTAATCGTTGTCAAATCATGTTCAGATTAACTGGAACGGAAAAAAATATTTAAAAAATCAAATGTCTTGAGAAGGGAGCAAGATTTGGAAAATGAAGGAATTTGAATACTTCTAAAAATGCCTGTTTGTGGGATTTGAAAGAACAGAAGAACATGTCTAGTTTTGTAGACCTCTGTAAACAAAAGGTTTCTTGAGCATAGCTTATTTACTATACCTGAATGTTGTATCTCTATAGAAATGGCAAACCACGTTTTTACTTTCTTTGACTTCTTGGAAAAAGTCTCTCTCACTTGGGATTTCTCTGTATTCTCCGTGTCCTTTTGAAAGCCACTCCTTTTGGAAAACATAAAAGGAAATAATTAGTATGGAGTCTGTTAGTCCTGCACCTGTCACGCAAGCTCTACAGCTTTTAAGAAAAATAAAAGAGGGGGCCTGCAGTGGAAACCCATTTCATACAGTAATAGAAGGAGAAACAAATTACTTCCCCCCTCTTTAGTTCTATTTTGAAAATACGCAAATGCCACTAGGCTAGACAATACTTTTGGATTGCCTCTTTCTCAACAACAGATAGGTGGTTGAGCAGTAAGGCTACCTTACTTATTTGGAAATACAAATTTTGTACAGAGCTGCATAAATTTCTGCAGTGCAGCCTCTCAGTAAGACTAGACTAGTTCAAAGAGAACACCAACGACAGAAAATTCTCAGCATTTGAAAACTGCTAATTGACAGCTTGGGCTACTCTCTCTAAAATGGTTTTGTACACTCAAAGAACTCTTGTCTAAAACTGATTCAAGTCACTACCTGTATTAAAATAGATTTCTAATTTTTTCCTCTATGAAAAAATCAGGGAGAAAAAAGCCTACTAATTCACCTGCAACAGATGATGTTTATCTATCAAATATACACTGAAGGTATCTTAATATAAGCCAGGCTTCCAGAAAACCATTCAGAAAATACATGCATACCATTAGTCATGAAATGTATGGAGAAACAGAATTTCACAAGCTGAAATTTACAGGCAACTTCAAAAACTGCCTAAGTGTGCAAATACAGTTTAGAAAAAGCTAATCTTCTAGATTTTCAACAAATGCACTTAAGAAAAAAAAACAGCTTCTACAATACTGAAAGTTAATTGTAGTGTATTAAAACAGGCACAGACTAAGCTAAATGATTAGAAGTACTGCAGTATGACAGAACTGGACAAAAAACTTTAGTTTCCAGTGGGAGAAAAAAAATTTAGATAAATCACTGTTCTTGATCTTGCAGTTTTGTCTTAGTAGAGTAAAAAACAAACAAACAAGGTTTCCAAGCAAACCAAAAATATCCTGTAAGCTAAATTAAGGTAGAACAAAGAATTTCCTGAACATTGTACACATTAAAAATGCATAGAAGTATGAGCACATGAAGAAGTCATCATAATGCAAATCAAGAACTGACTTATCCTTCATCAGTAGGTATGCATTAATTCCCCTCTGCACAATCCTATTCCAGAATAGTGTGGCAGTGTACTCCTTTTACTGAGTAGTGTCCTACTTCAAATTTGCATTTGAAAATGCATGAGAACAGTGACCTAAGATCAACTAACACGAACAAGTTTTTGCATGAGAACTACCACAGGTTCACATCCAAGAACATCCAAGTGTTATGACTCCTGAAAAAGGAAAACACTGGAATCAAATATAAACTGAACTTTTGAAGACAAGCAAATAGTGTGCCACTTTCTCTACTTCCGTGTTTAGAGAATCAAAGCCACTAACACTGCTTGTTCTCCAGCATCCCAACCATGCCATGACATTTTACCGCATTCCAGTTTCAAAGCACGGCATTAACTTTTATGGGTTCCGCCACAGCCAGAGCACCTCCTTTCAACCTAGTCACCTCCCCCCCAACCCAGTCTATTTCTTTGTTTAGGTTTGCTTAGATGGAGTAAGCTAAGAAACCTATGGCTTCCCTACTTACAATTCAGGTCTCACACCACATGTTACCAAAATTTTAGTGAGAACTATGTTTAAAGAGACTTTTTGGGGACCATAAAGACCACAATTTAGCATGAGGTATCAGGCACCAAAGCAGAATTTCTTTCCTGCAAGAAGAAATGAGCAGTCATACAAAGACAACATTTCATTGGGTTAGAAGGAATTGGACAAACGATTCCACCCTAGGAACAAGGAAAGACCCTGTATCATTCTTCTACCTTAAGAGAAGAGCATGCATCACTTACACGCTATAAGCAACAATCTCCAGAATTCAGAAGCTTAAGGAGCCTAAAGGCTTATGATTAGGTTGCCTATAAGGCTTATGCTTCCAGATAGCAACGCTCAGTGAACACAGACACACTCAAATCTTTGTACGAGACTCTTTATCCTGTCCTTATTGCAAACAATCACAGAGGTTCTTCTTCTCTCCCCCTGTTAAAAACCACAAAGCATGCACACATGGACAGACACTCGCTTTCCTGGATAATTTCAAATTAATAAGTACAGAAAGGTGAGGAAGAAGAGAAAAAAAAAAAAAAAAACCAACAGCAGCCTCAAAACACTTAGTTCACGTATACAATTTCCCTAGGATTTCCAAAAAGTCTGTTACACTGTACACATCAAGACTTTGTATTACTACAGGAATTACTTGTTTCTGTTGCTGGGCCTTTTTTAGTGCCTCAAGCCTCCTTTGTTTAAGGCATTCCAATTCATCTTCATCCATTTGGTCCAGCTTCTGTATTTCAGCATCCAGATGTTCTTCCACAACCTTGGTAGTCTGAAGTATTTCATTCTCCAGAACTTTTTGAAGTATTTCAACAGAGGTATCAGCAGCCATCTTTAACTAGAAAGTGATCTCTTCAGAGCTGTGGAAATAGTGATACATGGAATTAACATTTATACAAACACTTAACTAAAAGCATGACCTCTCTTACTTGCAGTTCACCCTGTAGAGAAACAAAATGCTATGCTATTTGAAGATAACAGTAGATAGTTCTTTTCTATATTGCAACCCCCTTTGGAAAATACTTTCACAGTGAAGACAGATGGCAACAAAGATACCAGTCAAGTCCTGTTCTCTCAATCCCAAAGGCAGCTGTTGAAAGTGCACAGGAACCTGAAATTACTTGTCAATATAAAGTAGTAAAATTCACCAGTTCCAAAGGAACACTCATCCTGAGCCAGATCCATGTACCTTTAATAAATATTCTGAAACTAGAAGATGCAATTGGAAAGCTCCAAGCTGCTGGCAGGAGGTGTGAGATGTAAGATGTCTCAGAATAAGTCTAAGCAATGCTCAGTATATAAGTTTCTGCGAGTAGTTTAAATGCAATTACTTTAAGTACCTGATGCATATTAACATATTTAAATCTGAATTACCACTCCTCTCTCCTCAACTAAAAGACAGACAAGGCACGCAACAGCAAATGCTTTAGGCCAATACACTGCTTCAATTAGTACAAGAAAATTGCTATAGCAAACACCACCCTATGGCAGCCAGCAAAAGGATTTAAAAAACCCCAACAACCACTACCTAATTGCTGTGTGAAGAAATACAGCTAAAATAATTTTCTGTAAAGTTCTCCCTGCCCAAAAACTTCAAAAGGCACAAAATACTAAGACTGGGGTGCATGAAGAGCTGGGGCAACATAATTGATTGTGGTCCCCAATAAACTTACACTACAAAAAACTGTCACTGTAACAAGTAACAGTTTTGAAATGGGGATGGTGCACAGTCACCCTAATCAGATGCTCAACCTGCAGGCCACGGATTTGATGTGCTGAATTTGGGTTCCAGAGTACTCTTGGCTGTACTTCAAAATAGCCAAACTACCAGTGCCATTGGCTTTGTGAACACCTTGCGTACAGAGGCAAGAAAGCATTTTAAGTAGCAATGGGCAAAGTACCAACATCACAGCAGCACTCCAAGTGTAATGCAACATCGGCAGTGCTAAGCCTGCTGCCACACTCCACATGTGTCACAGCCACACTTGCTCTGACCTGCAGCACCTTGAGCCCCTCTCCCCGAAGCTGTTAACTACAAAGTCCCTCCGTTAGTGTTTTCTATCCCCCTTTCTTGTATTTCCAGAAGAAATAAGAACCTTGCTAGCGCAGATCAGAGGCCACTAGGTCTTCAGGACAGGGAGGGAACCCTGCTCAGCTGGGGCGAAGGGAGGCTTGTCCTCCAAGCAAACACGAAGCAAAACGGAAAATCAACGCCAGCCAGTCTCCACCACAGCCTGAGCTCCCCAGAGGGCTCCCGGCTCCCCAAGCCGCAGAAGCCTGGGTGCCAACAAGCGCTTCCTACGCAGCAGGGGACCTGCGCCCAAGGCCCGCTCCCGGGGGACTCAGCACCACTGACGGGGCCGCGGTCCTGCCCGCTCCGCCAGGGAGGGGCGCCGGGGGCCCGGCCGACACCGCCCGCCGGAGACCGCCCGCAGCGGGGCCGAGGGCCGCCGCCGGCTGCGGGGCCGGCACACGGCGGGGCATCGCGCAGGCGCCGCGCGCCTCCGCGGGGCCGTTAAACAACGGTCGCCCGCCCGCATGCCCACCCACCCAGCGCCTGACGAGCTCTCCAGGGAAAGCCTCACCCTCCCCCGGCCACGGTGCCGGCCCCCACCGCAAGCGGCCGAAGCCCCGACACACAACCGCCACTCACCCCCTCCGCCGCGCCGCTCCCCGCCCCGCCCGCCTCGCCCACCGGCCGCGCCCCGCCGACGTCTCGCGAGAGCCAGGGCGGGGCGGGGCCGGCTGCCGCGTGCGCGCGCGCGCACGCAGAGCTCCCCGACGCGTTCATTGGCCGGGGTGGCGGGCGCGTCCCTGCGGCGGCCGGCGCCCAGCGCGCATGCGCCGCGCCGGTGTGGGTGTTGCACCTGCGGGCAGCAGCCGGGAGGGTGGGCGTGTGTCTGCCCCGCGGGAGGGGCGGGGCTCAGCCGGGGCCGCTCCCCTTCCGCGCCGCAGCTCCGCCCCGCGGGGACTACCGCTGCCGGGACGCGCTGCCCACCCACGTCCCGTCCCCCTAGCAACCGCGCTCCTCCCGGCATGCGCAGCGGCTTTCTCCACCTTTCCCTCCCCTGAGCCGCCGAGCGGACGCGGCTGGGGTGCAGCGCGGCTCCCCCGGCGCGCGGAAGCGGGGCCGCTCTAGGCTGCTGGCCTCCTGCGGCCGCGCTGCTCTGGGCGGGGCGGGACCGCGAGGGGGCGTGTCCTGCCCCGTCCCTTCCCTCACCTCAGTGTGGGGCGGGTTCGGGGCGGCGGCGGGCGGTCGTAACGGCTGTCGGCGGGAGCTGGGCGGGCCCGCCGCCGCTGCCCCCTCCGCCGCCGCCTTTCTGGGGGACTCCTTCTCGGGGTTCGGCGTGTGAGGCCGAGGCCGAGCCCCGCAGAGTGTCGGGGCGCGGCGGGGGCGTAACGGCCGGGAGCCGCGGGGCTGGGCCCCTCGAGCGATGCCGTGAGGTAAGGGCGGCCCGCGCGGCGCCTCGGCGAGGGCAGGCGGGGCTGGCAGGGGGCGGGGGCGGGCGCCGGCGCCGGGCTGCGGCGTGGCTCGGCCGGACGGCTCCGGCGGTCTCGTGGAGAAGATGGCTGTCTTGGAGTAGCCGGGGCTTGTCGTCACTTTGCTCTTGCAAGTGCGCTAGAAGATCCACAGATTTAAATAATGGGATATTAAAGTGTGTTTTCAAAAAAACAAGTGTTCTGCTTTCTTGTTTCCCGGAAATCTGACTCCCCGGTACTGAAGTATGCCGATGAGGAAGGTGGGGAGGGAAGATAAGCTCTTGGCCTTATCTGCAGTCTGCTGGGAGCCTGGGTGGGAGAGGCTGATAAGGAGTTGTAGCTCTATGAAGGCAGAGAGAAGTAGGAGGTGAGGGGTTTAGGGAGTGAAGCAAGATGGAGGTGGTGAGCCTGAGGCTGAAAGGTGAAGAGAGGCGTGAGGCCTGCTCTGTCCGCAAAAGGAATTACTCTAACGGGGTGATGACAACAGCAGAAAACGTGCAGCTCTCAAAGCATGTTAAATTGTGTGATGTCTGTGACTGCTGTTTTTCCTGCTCCATCTTGCTTTGCTCTGGAGAAGCATGGCCGGGAGGAGATGGGGTTGCACCTGAGAGCCCCTCTGCCATAATGCACAGTGTTTGCTGTCTAACTTCGGTGCCATATTTCTGTGAACATAGGCTGTCTTCTCCTGCCCCACAGCAGCAGCATCCAGGCTCTCCTGTCAGAGAGCACAGCACCATTTCAGCTCTCATGCTGCAAGACTTCTTGGAGGGGAGAGGAAGGAAGAGCTTTGTACACTGAGAAAATCTGGCGAGGAGGGAAGGAAATACCGTACTTTTAATGTTGCCGCCCAGCAGCCGAACTCCCTGCGGGGGAACCTCTTCTGTCCCTGGAGCTGAGTTTGATCGTTGCCTCTGCACTCAGCTATAAACCCAACCCTGCCGCCTCTGACCCCCCGTTTTGGCAGGAGGCCAGTCACCGGAGGGGTGGACGGTGGACTTCCGTTGTTCACGCTTCACCTCCGGCGCGGGGCAGTGCTGGGGACAAAGGACCAGCAGCGCCCCAGGAGGGGCCGTGGGAGCGCAGCTTGTGCGCAGGGAGGAGGAACGGCGAGGCGTACCGGGCGGCGCTTGCCGACGTGCCCTGCGCCTGGATTACCGCCGGGTCGCCGTGCTGCCACCATGCACCCTAAAAGCTTTCCCCTTAACCTCTCCGTTCCCCCACTTTGACCTAGCTGTCCTGTTTGCCTGCAGATAAAGGCTTTCCGAACGTGTTTATTTTGGCTATTCAGTCGGGTTTTGTGGCCAAACGGGCTACGATCCGGCCGGGAGTTCTGGGCCTCTGTGCAGCCCTCTGGGGAGGCAGGAGGGCTAGAGGGAAACTACAGGTTTGGGGCATCACTTAGATGTTTTCCAGGGCTGCCTGAGGACCGAACTGATGGGAACAGAGCCGATTTCAAGAAGCCGGTCGCTGCAGCCCCCGAGAGCAGCCGTGTCCCCGGCGAAGGGGCCGCCGGCTCTCACCCTCCTCTCCCTTCCCCTCCCCGGCCCGGGCCTGGGTCTGGGCCAAGCGGCGCCGCCTGCTCCCCCTCCGGCCGGCAGGGGGCGCCAGCGCCCGGAGGCGCTGCTCGGCCGGCGCCGCGGGCGCCGCTCGTCGCGTGCCGGCGCGGGGCCGGCCGGGACGGCAGGGGCGGGGCGGGCGCGTGCGCGGCGCGCGGCGGGGCGGGCGGTGGGGGCGGCTTTTACCATATGCACGGGGCTGCGCGCGGGCGGCCGGGCAGCGCTGAGGCGGGGGACGAGCGCCGGGGCCGCCGCCATGGGCAAGAAGCAGAAGAACAAGAGCGAGGACAGGTAGGGCGGCAGCGACCCCCTCTCCTCGCCCCCCTTCCCGGGCCGCTGACAGCAGCGGCGAGCGCCGGTGGCCGCGGCGCTGAGTCAGGCCCTGCCGGGGCTCGCGGCCTCGTCGGAGGTGGCGGGCAGGCGGGGCTCGCCGGGTCCGGCCCGGCCCGGCGGCCGTGGGCCGGGCGGCGTCGGGGCGGAAGGCCCGGTCGTGCCCCTCGGGGAGCGGCACCGGCTGTGCGTGCGGGCCCGGCCGGCGCCGGAGGCCCGAGGAGACGGCGGCCGCGGGCCGGGCCGCGGGGGGCGGCTGGGTGTCCCGCGGGCGGCGGTGTGGAGGGAGAGGCTGGCGGCCGCTGAGGCTGGCGTCGGCGGGAGGAACTTGGCCGTTGGCGCTGGAGCGGCTGCGTTGCTGCTGCTGCCGCCTTTGCGCTTCCTCTGAGAGGCGCTTCCCTGAGCCTCGCCCGGGTTCTCGGGGAGTTCGTCCGGGAGCAGGCAGTGGCAGACGGCCGTTGGTTGTGGGCGCAGATCTCGATTGTCAGCTAAAAATAGCTGCTTGGTTCAATTGCAGTGCTTGAAGTGTGTATTTTTCTGCGTTTTTTTTGTTTGTTTTTTTTTTTTAATGGGAGACAGTGCTATAGATCATGCTATAACTTAGTGATTTGTGCATGTTTAATAAATGCAGATGTTGGATATTTTAGTGGCTGGAGAATAAGAGGATCACTTCTACGGTTATGTGCATATCATCTTGGATACTACCCCATCTGTGAACTTTTTTTGTGTCTAAGAGATTCGTATAATGGCAGCTATATTAACCATATGGAACACTGACTGAATAACGTTGTGTCTATATATGCTAGCAGGAGAGAACATATTGTTACTTGTCACTGTAAAATAATAAATACAAAGATACAATCAATTTGGAGAGTGTTTTTAGTTCTTAATATTGACAAGGAGTTAAATGAAAACTGACATCTTAAAATGTGTATGAACTAGAAACTACAACTCCTTTTCCTCACCGAGACTGCTCATTTTATATATCCTTTTTGAGTCATTAAGTGTTTCTCTTATGAAAGTACTCCCTATGATGGCTATTTCACAAAATATTATTTGCTCTCTAAGCATTCCTGACTACCTAGAAATGTATTGCATTAAGATGTTGATGTTAGTGACTTAAGACTGTTACCCTTTACCAGGTTAGGGTGTAAACTGTTTCAATTTCTCTGGTCCTTTCTGGGTAATGAGTATTTTGCTAGTGAGGTATTTTGCTTGTCTGACTATTTTTCCTTGCACCTTTTGCCATATCATGTATGCTGCTTTGTAGTGTCTGTTGTTATCAGCTTGTTTCACGGGCTGTATTTCACAGGTATGTCTTGGGAGCAGCTCTGGCGAGGAGGTGAGTCAAGTGTGATTTGAGAAGGAAGAGGGAAGGGTTGGATCTTTGTGCTCTAAAGGAAAGAAGGCCTAGTGCTCGTCTTTGTACCTGGTGAGGTAGATGCCGGAATCATGCAGAAGCCTTTGGGTACTGAAGCACTGCTACTTGGGGCCCTTCCAGTGACAGCGGCTGCTATGCGGGGGATGCTTTGAGAATCTTGGTGCCTACTGGATACCTTGTTCTCTTTGTGTATCTCCGCATGTATTTCTGTGCGTCTGTAAATTACTGAGCACAGGCCTCTCTTAGGTGCTATGCGCAAAATCTCATTTATGTCTAAAAAAATGGAAGCATACCTTAAAAGAGAGGCCAAGAATTTATTGTTAGAATAATTGAAATCTTGAGAGCCTAATGATTATTAATTCAGATCTAATGGTTACAAAAAAAGGAAGAGCAGTAATGCAGTTAAAGTAGTTACGCTTACCGTCTCGCTGCTGCTCTGAGTCCTAAGGTCAGTGGTTTCATCCTGGTGGTGGTGAGCTGTTACGGCGAGTTGTGAGCATCAGGTGTCCTTCATGAGGAGCAGTACGATCATTCGTGTTGATGGTTTCATCTTCCTTGCTCTAGGATCCACTTGAGATCATTTTTTTTATGCTTGCTAACATGCTTGTATGCCTTTGCTCTTCATTGGTTTGCAGCTCCATGTTAAATGCAAATATGTAAAAGGCACTATATATTAGATACTATTTCTGGCTTGTTTGTTACCCCTAAAACCAGTTTTGTCCAGGTCTGCATTTCTCTTAGCCAACCGCCGGTGAGTTGCGGGGTGTCCGGTGCCAAGTCCTGTACAAGCCATCTCTGTTTATCCCATGCCTGCACTCCTCTCCGCTGCATCCTGTGTCTCCACTTCTCAAGGCCTCTGCTACCATACCAGGCCTGTATTTCTCTACACTACATCATTGTCGTAGAATATATTGTTCTATACAGAGTAACTGCTTGTTACTGCTATCTATATGAAACTATGGTTGCAGCATGCCTGGGTAAACAAAAGTAGAACCAATTAGGCATAGGCACCTGGTCAGTTAGAGAAATTGCTGTCACAGCTAAATCAAGTAACAGTTGCAGGCAGGTCAAGAAAAGTTCAGCCAAAGTAAGCCTGACAGGCTTTAGTCCTAAGGCCTTACAAATGCAGTACAGAGCTTATGGACTGCTACTAGCAGTGGCAATACTGTGTTACAGGGCTACATGGCAGTGGGATGGATGATGTGGAGGAAGAATTCACACAGATATGTGTTTGAGAAGGACAGGGTGGTTAGACTGTGTGTATTTTATAGCCAAGGAGTTTGAGGGGATGGGAGTGAGGATGGACCTGGAAAGCCAGTGATGTTTTGGAATAGGCTCTGTCTGCAGAGGTACCCTCATCATCTGGTGGTGTTGGTTCTAGCTGACACTCCTGTGAATGTCAAGTTCCCTTGAGGGAGAGGCTTTATCACATATTTGCATCTGTAGCTTGAAGTTGGCCTTCAACATTCCCCATCAGACTCCCATTCCCAGTAGAGCGAGAGAGGAATGGCACTGTGTAATCAAAGGCTTCCAGTCGGTTTTGCCTCCTGCATCTTCTGTTCTGTGCTATGCAGTGTTACTTGTTTTCTCCTCCTTTTCCTCTCTCCTTCCCCAGCAATTATGTTACGGATACAATCCCTTACATCCCTTTTGGCCACAGTTCCCAAAGCATGTGGCAGCTCACGGGCATAACTTGCAGTGCGGAGTAACCATGTGGGAAGGTGCAAGTGGTATGTCTGTGTTGTGAATATTGGTTTGAGAATTGATGTGACAGGAAGATTTTCTGCTTGTCTTCTGACATACTGAGACAAGTTATGGAAGGTACAAGTCATCTTTACTCTGCTTTTCTCCCCTCACACCCATAGCTTTGACTTCTGTTGTGTAGTTTCCTCCTCCCTTGTTTCTGCTGAGTACAGTAGAGGTCATACTGATGAGTTTTGATGTATGTCCGGGAAGTGTGCTGGTAAATGAGGGTGAGGATGAATCTTGTCATGGGAACACGGTATAAGTACATAGGGACAAGACCCTGAGTGAGATAATAGCTACAGTGAGCAGGGAAAGAGTGGGAATGCAGGACTGTTGCCTGTTACAAATACAGATTGTTACCTGAACAGATACACCTACAAATCTGTTTCTACTATACCAGCACCTGTGTTATGCTCCTCTGGAGCTCTATGCCACTTGATTGCTGTGCATCTGTCACTGAAGAACGTATTTATCTAGAACGGTCAGATACATGGTCACTGTAGGAAAAACTGAGTGTGGTATGTTAGGTGCTTTGTAAAGGTAGAGAGTGTCTTGGGTCATAAATAGCTCTTAAGCCATATGGAAGTTGCTTTAATTGTTTCCTCTTTGGAATTTTTATGGTTGTGTTGATCACTCATTTTCAAATGAAATGTCATACCTCATATTTTTACTGAAAGATTTGCTATCTGAGTTTTCAGGCTTTCCTAATGGAAGAGTAGGTGTTCTAATGTGTCGTCTAGCTCCTCCTGGGAGTGATGTGTTATGCTTTGGCTCTTGGATAGAGCTGTAATGGCAGAAGGTATGTCAAGGTTCTACTCTGCTGTCTTTGTGAATTTAGTATAGGATTATTTTTTTTGGTGTGTGGGAAGAAAGGCTGTTGTAAACTGCAGAACTGTGCTTTGAATTCAAGCCTCAAACTGCTGCTGTAGATTTCCAAGTAAGTGTGCTATATGCTGTATGTTACAAATTATTTCCTGCCCGGAATATGGATCTTTCCCCTTGATGGTGTTAGCTTTTCATGTGTTTTTCCTCTTCTCCCAGCTTTAAGTCATCTTTCTCCTAGGAGTTTTCCTTAGTTTCCTGTGGGTAGTCTTTAGGTGTGTTTATTCTTGTGCCCTTTAATATTGTGAACTGTTGCCTAGGCATACCACTCTGATCATTCATGCATATTGCTTTAGAAGTTACAGGTGCCAGCTGTAATTCTGCAGCCAAGAGTGAACACTGCTGCTAAAATAAGACTTACAGTGCTGTTGCTGATGCTATATATTGCTTTCTCTTCTGCAAATTAAATTGCTGGCATTGTCATCTAGTCATTCTATTTGGCTATTTTTTATTAGTGTGTTAAGTAAAATCTTCTTAATGTGCTGTAGGAAAGTTCTGTGAAGGCTAGAAAGCCTACAAACACCAGTAGTTCAGAAACATTCTGTACACCAGAAAATTTACAATAACTGTCTCTATCTGCTTCTCAAAAATATTTCCACAAGCAAAGCTTTCTGCAGCTCTGTCAAGGAGAACAGCTGATAAACCCTTGAAATCCCTGTTTTGCAAATCTCATCTGGAAGATGCCAGGATTTTGTACTGAAAGATGGAGTAAAATAATGCAAAATAGTTTCTCCATTACAGAAATTTATTGGCCTGTTCTGTGCAAACGTATATTTCTGTTCCCCCCCCAAACCTATGGTTTTTAACGCAGCCATTTCGTATTTATAAGAAAACTATTTGTAGACATTTGTTGGATTTTTTTTTTAAGCAAAGCATCATTGTAAAAAGACTGTAAGGATCTTCAAATATTTGCGATAATGGCAACATAAACCAAAAAGCACTGCAGTACACTAAGTATATTGTTAGAAGCAGCTTTTCTTGTCAAAATCTTGATTCTCTTCATTTGTTACCTTCGTGAAGGCATCTAAACCTTATGTATAACTACTGTTTATGAAAGGTACGAAAATAGTACATTACAAGCCAGCAGGAATTGCAGAAACTGTTCTTTCAGTTCTCTGAAGATCTCTGGAAAGCCTCGCTCAGAATAAAGAGGTTTATGGTAAGTTGAACTTTGCTGTTGTTGTTGACACTCTTAATATCAAGCCAGACAAGCCAACAGCTCTACATATCTTTGCCGGTTTTAATTGCATTAGTACTGTCATGTTTTTCTGACTCTGGGCTCCTGTGCATCGCTGTACATTTGTTCTGTGCTGTTCATCACTTAAAAGCTGCCTGGGAGTGAAGGTTACAGTTCTGGACAAAATCTCCAGTTTTGTAACTTTTAATGCTTGCATAATATTCCTTTTCCTTCTCCCTCTGACTCCCTCCACAAAAATAGTCCCCTAGACTGGTAGAGGAAATAATTTGTCTGCACACAAATTATGTGCACACATAATTAATTCAGTCATTAAGTTTGGCTTGCTAAAAAAGTACACTGCAGTCTGGTGGGTGTTCAGGTCTGAAAGCAGTTGGTATCTTACAGAAGATGTGTGTTTTGATGATCCTGGTGTTTGCAGCAGTGATGACTTATTCTTCCCATATGTCAAATTTTTTTTTTCTTTTAAAATTTCCACTAGACTATTGTAAACATGAATCTGCTATCTTAACACTGAAATATGTTTCTTTAGATACGTGCTGTAAGATGCAGTATTGGTTTTAATTATAGTTAATGCAGGTGGGCATCCTTTGCTCTTCAGGATTATAGACAATCTAAAGTGTATTTCATGAAGTGTTCTAAATGGTATTTTTGTGATGTATTTTGATTTTATACAAGAGATACATAGGATATGGAAGTTGTGAAACACTGGACTTGGAGGTAATTTCTGTCATCTTTGCACTTTTTCTAAACAAACAAAACCCAAAAGAACTAGTTCAGGAAAGACCGAATGCTAGTTCTTTACTTAGTGTTTCGTATTCCATGCTTTTAATCATCTTGTTCTCCTGGGACGTAAACACTTAAACTGAACCTTGAAGAACTGCTTTCTTCCAGAGCTCCACGCTGCCAGCTATTAGCCACAACAGAAGCTTTTTATCTTGAAGTTTTGCTATATCTTTGTTTCAATGGGAATTTTAGATTGTGGTGAGCTTTTCTCCTTTTTTCTTTTTTTTTTTTTTTAAATCTGGGTTGTATAAAGGAGACTTTCTGTTTTTCTAGAATCTGTTGGGGTTAAAAGTTATGTTTTGTATGTCTTTTTCAGAAGGTTTTGCTTAGCTCATAGTTATTCCACTCTTCTTTTTCCCCAGCCAAGCTTGAAAGAGACGGCACAACTCTTTAATATTAAAAATGGAATCATTGTCTTGGGAGCCTGAATAAAAAGCAATTACCCTTTCAGTCAAATTTTACTTCCTTGCTGTCTCAAGTAATTAGGTAGCTTCACCAGCTTCCTTCATCTTACTAGGGAAAAATAGCTAAGGTGTAGCTTCACATCACACTCATCAGTTGAGCTGTCAGACGTTTCAAACCTTGTGGTCTTACTCTTGCTGTCCCCAGCTGCATGCTGTAACTGCTTCCATTGCATTGGATTCAATGCTTGTGTGCCCACAGTACAACTCAGGTGTGTGATTTGGTCTGCTGCCAAAAAAGTGTTTTCTGCAAGGACTTGTGGCTGCAGGATTGCCTGAGCTGATGAGAGGGGAAAGTGTGGCTGGGAATGGGGAAGTAAGTCAATCCTCCCCTCCCCTGCCCCATAGTTTGAGGAAAAGGCAAGGGGAGGGTGGCCTTCTTCTGGGGCTGTGATTTTATTTTATTTTTTTAAGCACTGTCAGCTGCGGTGGTGGGTTGTATAGCTGGCGCTCATGTGGACACTCCTTCACTTCTTGGGCTGAGGAAGGAGTGCAGTTCATTCTTTCCTGAATTTCAAACTGTCTCAGGCATATGTAATTTAAATGTTTTCAGCAGGAAAAACAAGGTGGCTGCTTCCACTCTAAAAAGAGAAGTTTGTGGTGTTCGCGTTCTTTGATAGGTAAGAATGAGAAAAAGACCAGGGCTTTGTTTTCATGTTTTGAATAGCCTTGCTGAGCCAGCAGATGCTTGCATTTTCAATTTCATAACCCAGTTAAAGAACAAGTTGGTGGTGTGTGGTTTTGAACAATTAAATAATTACTTCCAAAGTGGTTTATGTTCTGTAGCGTTTTAAACTAGTTGTTCTAAAAGAACTTTTTTTGGAAGAGAGAATGCCAATTTATCTTAATACCTACAAGTACAAACAGCTACAAATATGCCATTCAGCATTGGTAACTTGCTAATTTTGGATAAGCCTGTATTTAGAAATGCATCCTTATTACCAGGCTTACGACCTGCATATACAGAGGATGGGTAAGGTGCTCTAGGGGAGTAATGGTAAACACTTCTCTATTTGTTTTACTTGATCTAAAAGTATTGCAAAACCAAACACATGGAAACAGATGGTTCAGCTTCTTTTCAGTCTTTCTGAAGTTCAAGGGCTTCTTTTTAAGCAAAAGAAAATGACTTAATGACAGTGATGTTCCTTTGAAGGTGGTTAGAAGAGCTGGTGTCATGTAAATGATGAAATATCTCCAAAGTTGCCTCAGCAAAAATGAGTCTTCTGATTATGCAGGAATGTGGGCAGTGAGTACACAGTAGTGATGCAACTTTCTTGCTGTGTCGACTTACTGACTCTTCTGCCCCATGCACATGAATGGTTTTTTTAGTCTGTTTTTAATTGTACAGTATTTTCTGACATTTGAACTTCATCTTTACAGAGACAGCTTAAAACCAGTCCTAACTAAAATATTTTTAGCATAATTTGACTTAGCTTTTTATCTCAGCTGTAAGATGAAGGCAAGCTTTAGTGATCGTATTTGTGTCGGTCAGTGCAGTGGATCAAAAAGTACTTGTGATCTTTTAAGTCTGCGTGTACCCTCTAGTTTTAGTTTCAGCAGGAGAGTGTTACCCTGTTGACTTTGTTTGCAAAGCTGGATGTTGGATTTCCAGTAGTTAAGGGCTTGTTCTCATTTTAAGCTGAATTCTTCCATTTAATTTCTGCAGTTTCATTTAACTAATTTCAATAGAGTCAAATTGATGTAAATGAGGGCAACTCAGCTCCTTTGTATACTGCTAATTAATCCCATTGCTCCACTCTTTCAGTTCGTGTATGGATTAATAGTTTCCTTTGCTCTTTATCTTCCTGCTGCCTAGTCAGGACGCCATCTCTGTCACACGTAGACGCACAGTGCCTATTTATAATGAAGTTTTGCCCTGTGTTGGGGATATGTATTGTAGGTACTATAATAAGTGTACTCAAAGTCATAATTGTGTGTGGTCTTGGGAAAGAGCATGAGGAAAACATGCATGTTTGCTGGTGGTCTTGCTAATATAATATGCTTCTCTGTTATCAGAGAGTATCTGTGAAATGCTGTTGGTGTCAGTTGGCTTGCAAGGCTATCCTTCACTAGAACCTGCACGGAAAGCTGGAGGAGCTTGTTTGGCAAGGAAGGGCAGTTATACGTTTCAGCTGCCCAAGTTCACTGAGCAAAGAAAAATGCTAAAAGTCTGTTGACTCTTATTTCGATAGCTGTAGTCCTGTCTTCCCCGCATTTGGCCTTGTTTTCTGGGGCAATGCCCAGGAAGCCTTTCAAGTTTCTATGCCTAGATTTGTCTGTTACAGAGATTATATTGCATGTAGTATCTGTCCTTAGTATGGAAGCTTAACACTGAAAATCCCTAGTGATGAATAAATTAACTATGCCAGTACTTGGAGTCATTTTTTTTAACTTTCCATGTAAGAGAGAAGTGATAGATAATTAAAATGTACCTGTAACTGTTCTGAAATACTTTGTTAGGAAGCTCTGATGGTTTTTCTTATTTCAGAATTGTAAGTTTAAGTCTTGATTTGGAGCATGACAACTTCTGTTCTGGTGAGATGTGTGCTAATTAACACCTGTAATATCCTAGATTGCAAAAGAAAAGGTAAAACTTCAAAAATACATCTCGCTAATTGTGCAAAAGTGTTAGAAACTATGAAACTTTAGAATTTAAGTGTTTGTAAGCAAAATGGCAAAGCACGCCCTTAAAAGACTAAAGCAAACCCTAGTATGTGGAAACTAGGATTAATGTAAGCTTGAACATCTGTAAATCAAAGCTTGTGTTAGGGTGAACTCTG
The DNA here is from genome assembly GCF_018139145.2 of Gymnogyps californianus. Lineage (NCBI taxonomy): Eukaryota > Metazoa > Chordata > Aves > Accipitriformes > Cathartidae > Gymnogyps > Gymnogyps californianus. The sequence goes on along the minus strand of NC_059471.1, from coordinate 72,162,357 downwards.
GCCTCATGATGGCTTCCACAGGGAATTTCTGGGTTCTGGCTGTTGCAGGCCATTGCATCAGAAAAAGAACTTACTCCAAAACAGTGCTTGTTTCTCATGTTTTAAAGGACACCTCCCCCCTGCCCATGTGTGCCCCGCCCCCCCCCCCCCCAAAAAAAAAAAGGCAAGCCGAACACCTTAAGGTATGTGCTATTTTAGTATTTTTTCAGCAGATGCTGTGTAATAGCTGAGGGTTTTTTGGGTTTTTTGGGGGGTTTTTTTGTTTTGTTTTTTTTTACTGGGGTTCTAGTCTTAAGTATTGTTTCCTTGCTGTACTAGCAAGAGAAACACTGCGATGTTTTTCTACAGACTCTGCATCTATCAGTCACGAGGTTTTTCCACTTTTCTGACTCAATAGCTTGCAACTGTGTGGGATCTTATAAGTAGGAGAGCTCCTGGCCATCTTTTTACGTCTGACTGAGCAGCGGTAGGTGACAGCTCTTAATTTATTTCCTAACTCTGCTTTAATCTTCACACTGAAAATGTTTCATACTTTCTCTTATAGGCAGGATTTGGGATTGTAGCTTTATTTGTCATTGGTTTTGCTTAACATGTAACACAAGTAGCTTAGGTTGTGTTTTGGAGTGTCACTTTCTGTTACTGGCCTGATTAGATGCTTTGATTGTGTGAGAGATGTTGTTGAATTTCCTTTGTTGCCCATGCCTGTCTTAAAAATCTCCAAACACTTACTTGGGATGATCTGGGTATATTTGATTCTGGGTAGGTACAGAATGGTGTGCTAGCACAGCATTTAACTAGTGACCCAGTGAATATTCAGGAATCTATTCATAACTGGCTTTCTGTATGTAATGCAGGTTTTCAGTAGTCTATGCAGACAACTTGTATTGGAACCCTTTTGGGCAACAGATGATTTCTTAATGTCATTTCTAGGGCAGTAAGGTCAATATTTTTCAGTATAAAGTATGTGAATGTTTCTATATGCTACTTTTAAAATGCTTTGGAATATTTTGAAGTCTTACATTGCTCTGATCCTGCTTACATGGCAAAAGGCAGTGAAATTGCATAGGGGAAATGTAAAGCTTTTTTTTTTTTTTTGATCAGTGATGTAATTCTAAAGAAATATAGTTTTGCTTGGTATCTGAAATGTGGTGATCTCTGCATGCTTGTTGATTACTGTAATCTCCTTTAATTAGCCTGACTGCTGTGTCTTCTCCTGCTGCATGGTTTTGCCCTGTATTAGGCACAGACCTCCATGGAGGAATGTCTGCAGCCATTTAATGTTTTGGAAATTGCTTGTCTAGGTTTGAGTGAAGCACACACACCTAACTTGCTGTAATTTACGGCATTGAAATGCTGTTTTAGCAATATAGAACTCTTTTCATATCTGGCAGCAAAAATAGAGGCTGGAATCAAAAGTATGTGAATAAGAAAGGTGGCTCAGGCTTCACTTCTGAAACAGAGACAAAAGAAAATCAGGGAAGTAACCCCTTCTCAGCAGTGCGGTAGCACTTGGGTTTCAGTTTCACGCTTTCCAGACCTCCTTGAGCCTCTTGTGCTGGGGAAACATGGGGTTATCTCGGTGTGTGAACTTGATCAACAGCAAGCCTCCTTTGAGTCCAAAGCATTATGAGCTTGAATGGCCTAAGGTAGTGAGGCTGTGAAGTCTTCATGCAATAGCAATTCGAGGTCAGAATTGAAAACTGTTTGAGCATACTGGTGCTTTCAGGTTCCTGTATCAGGCACTCTTCGGGTTGGGGTTAGGACCCTTGTAAAGGCTCAATGGAGGGGCAAGAGAGGCTGTGTGGAGACCTTTTGGAGGACTTGGAGGAGGTTCCTGCAAGAGTGTTTGAGTTTCTGAAACGTGTTTGGGGAAGGCTTAAAGTTTACAGGAAAAAGTTCCTAGATATATCTTCCAATGCCAATAGGAAAGAAGCTCTCCTGTTGTATGTCGAAGTGCAGTGGGTTCCTTATGTCATAAGAATCTCCCAGGAAGAGAGAGAGGGGCACCTTCTCAATCTTCTTTTCAACTTTCTTTTATTATGAAATCCTCGTGGAATATTATTAGAGTTTTAAAAGGTAAGGAAATTCAAGGTCAGTATGGGAATAAACTCTTAGTAATGGAAGCCAATATTTGAATTCCTTGGCTTTCCAATGATATTCTTGCTTTCAGTTCTTAAGAAGAATTATAACTGTATATATTGCTGTATATATAAGTGCATGCAGCCTTAATTTTACTTTTTAATTCATGGAGGCTCAAATGTTTGAAGCCTTGTCGTGGTTTAACCCCAGCCAACAACTAAGCACCACGCAGCCGCTTACCCCTCCCCCCTCCCAGTGGGGTGAGGCGGAGGAAAGGAAAAAAAGTAAAACTCGTGGGTTGAGATAAGAACAGTTTAATAACTCAAGTAAAATATAATACTAACAATAGTAATAATGAAATATAATAATAATAGTAATAAAAAGGAATATAACAAAAAAAAGGAGGGGGGGGGGGGAACCAGTGATGCACAATGCAATTGCTCACCACCCGCTGACCGATGCCCAGTTAGTTCCCGAGCCACGATCCGCGCCTCCCGGCCAACTCCCCCCTGTTTATATACTGGGCATGACGTTCCATGGTATGGAATACCCCTTTGGCTAGTTCAGGTCAGCTGCCCCGGCTGTGCTCCCTCCCAGCTTCTTGCACACCTGCTTGCTGGCAGAGCACGGGAGACTGAAAAGTCCTTGGCTTAAGATAAGTGCTACTTAGCAACAGCTAAAACATCAGAGTGTTATCAACATCATTCTCACACTAAATCCAAAACCCAGAACTGTACCAGCTACTAAGAAGAGAGTTAACTCTGTCACAGCCGAAACCAGGACAAGCCTCCTGTGTCACTTCTTAGTAAATGGAAATGTAGTGGAAAGTATAGATTTCTTGGAAACCATTGACTGTTACGCAGTGGAAGCCGAGGTTGGAAAGACTCTCGTACTATATTTATGCCACTATTGTGACAGCTGAACAGTCTTCATTATTATTCCTAAACTGTTCTTGCTGGTGGGTGTTAAAGCTTAATGTCTTTGAATTAGTTTTTTCAGTGTTTGATTTGAGAGCTTTTTTCCCCAAAGAAGTTTTCTTCTTCAAGGTTCAGTTGAAGTGAGTTGACTTAAAAACAAATAAACCCCCACCCCCTTAAAGCCTGTATCCTGGAAAACATAAGGTGCCATAAGTATCCTCTTTGCTAGTAGCATAAAAAACATGTGTTTTATGTTTGGACGTAACTTTCTGCAAAGTTGCAATGTGAAAAGTCAGCCTTGAGAATATCCATGTAAAATACAAGCTGTTTAAAGGCTTGGCTCTTTAATATCTGTACAACCATATGGTTAAGATCCTGTAGTAGTGGAAGCGGTACAGCCATGAAAGTAGTAGTGGAGCTTATATTTTGGTCTCTTCAAACTATTGCAAGCTTGGATTTGACTCAGTCTTCTCCATTAACTCCTAGAGTAGAAGGAGGTAAGCAAGTGTGCTTAATAAACGGGTATGCTGCACTTAATGGAGAAAGAAATGTGTGGACCTAGATGTAATGTAGTTAGCCTGGTGTTAGGGCTTTAACTGTAGGTGTAGAGATGATTGTTGACATTTTTATTTCAGCTGTCTATGCTACCCCCGGTGCACAGCCAGTTAAACAGCTTATAAAAACAGCTCTTAAAATTGCTGAAACATCAAGTCAGCTGTTCTTAAGGTAGAAATGGCCAAAATGTTTACTCTTTCCTCTTGGGGGAGGTGGGGATTGGGTTAGAAATCTTGCATTAACTATTTGAGTTACATTTCTTTGAGAAATCTATAACTTCTCATGTCAGCACATAAGTACTACTACTAGGTATATTCAAGGCGTGTTTTTTCTTCTCTTGACTAAAAGTAAGTATCTCTGGTAATAAAGATGCTGTACAGTCAAGTGTTTCATTGTGCCGCTTTTTATTTGGTTCAGTCTATATAGAAGAAAATTTAAGATCTTAAAAATACAAATAATCAATCTTGGCCTTTAAAAAAAGGAAGTGCATTGTTGCTTACTTGTGCTATTCTCACGTATAGACAGTGTTTGGTGACTTGCTTATGCCCGATATTTGGGATAAAATGGGTTTGTGAATGTCAGTATTCACTTAAACTTGTAAAATGATTCTCTCAGCCCTCTCCTTTTGCGAAGTGATATACAACTTAGACTTACTGAATTTCAGAATCTTTAAAGGAATAGTAAGTACTTGATTTTCTTTGTTAATATTCAGCTCCTGGGTTTGAAAATTGGCAAGGCTGAAGCTCTGGTAGTTTAGAATTGGTTGATATCTTGGAGGTCCTGAATTTGGAAGAAATTTATTTCCCTTATTTTCTGGGTATAGATTCAGGTATTTGGTGGGTCAACCTTTGTCTGGCTGATTTGTCCTAAGTGAGTAGTAATAATCGAGACAGTGAAATTGTGAAACAAAGAACAGTTTTCTGCACACGTATCTAAGAGGGAGTTAGATGACATAATGATAACGTATTGATTAAATGGTTTTTGAAACTGCAAGCTGTGATAAAAGTAGCATCCTAATATTTGCTACTTTAATAGACCAGTTTTGGTTTGAGTACTGAAGTTCTAAGTGTGAAGCAGGGAATAGGTAAGTCTCCTGTCTTACAATTGTATTGTGAATGTGATTCGGTGGAAAAACCTGTGGACACTAGACTTAGTCTTTGCTCAGTTCTCGTGGTATGGGTCAAGAAAAAAGTGCATCAGCACTACAACTATTGATAAAAGATAGGAAAAAAGCCACTTCTACTTAGTTTCAGGTAAGAAGTTATTTACAGCAAGAGAAGAAAATGCTTTTGAAAGAGAAACTTGATATAATGAGATCTAATAAGGAAGGATGCATATTTCAGATGCCTAGTGAAACTTCTTTTTGGCTTTCAGGCCTGGGAGAGATAATACTAAGGCAAGTGGTGGAAATGATTGCTTGCCAACTACATTGGTATTTTTCATGATCTGCTTTAGAGTCTGGCCCGGGGCTGAACTGTGTTCCTCCGTGTGACTTCTTTTCTTGAAAGATAAGAATAAAACTTTTCAGTCTGATGGCAAAGCATAGGCAACTGTTATCGTAAGTTGGAAGCTGTGAAGAACTTCCACTTATTTGCTAAATAAAAATACAGTAGCTTTTTTTGTTTGCTAAAGGGTGTTTAAAGGAGCATATAACTGCTTCTTAATAGAATTTCCTGGTTACTAAATTGCATGATTTCTTCTATTTGTGTGTCATTTTTACACTTCCATTGCCGGGGCAGCTTTTCTATCAATGACAGCTACGGTAATTTGAATGGCTAAACAATTTATCTTTCGGAGGAACAAAGTGAAACAGTCTTGTTACGTTCTTCCAAGAAGTTTTATCAAATCTCACATCTGAACTTTTAAAGTCAGTGTTGCAAGAACTGAACATGTTTTACTGTTCCACCTCCCTTCAAGCAGATGACATGTGTGAAGGTTTTTCCTTTTTGTCCTACTGGGTGGAATAAGGTAATAGTGTGTAATGGTTTGTTAAATGTGGGTTTTGCCCCTGAATTGCTTATGTTTAGTGATTGATTTTACATTTTGAAGCTTTTGTTTGTTTTATGCAGATGGCTTCTACTTATGTAAACTTAACATTTGAACCCTTGATAACCCTGCTTTCCTTTTGCATTTTAGTGCAAAAGATGATATTGATATTGATGCTCTTGCTGCTGAGATAGAAGGTGCAGGAGCTGCAAAGGAGCAAGAGCCTCAGAAATCCAAAGGCAAAAAGAAAAAAGACAAGAAGAAACAGGATTTTGAGTAAGTTTGGGGTTTTCTAGCTGTCTTATTTTATTCCATTTACAAAACCTCAGTTACTTAAGGACCCTAACTTCTTTCTTATTTTAGTGAAGATGATATCCTGAAGGAGCTGGAAGAACTGTCAATAGAGGCGCAAGGAGGGAAAGTTGACAGGGAACCTTCTACAGGAAAGGTGAACACTGAGAGGGAGGTGGGCTATTTAAGAGGAAATAGTTGAAATACGAGACACCTCTGTCCCAGAAAAGTTCTAGTGTTGCAGTGTAGCTGGAGATTCTATGTGAAACATGCAGCTAGCATGTATTTTTAATTATACTTGATCATATTTTCATAGTAAAGTCAATTGTGAAAGATTTTACCAGAAGCCATGTCTTCATGCTGATATTTATTCAAAGCCAATCAGAATAAATTTTAATTGTGGGCTGAGGTGTAGTACACTCAGCAGGAATAGTTATTGCTTTCAAACTTTGTCTTCAATAAGATAAGTTTTTCTTGACATCTCTCAATGCTACTTCTTAGCTCACAATAGCAAGTAATTTTTCATGACTGATTATTGAATTGTTTAATTACTAGGTTGAAAATGACAACGAAGAAATCTTGTCAAAACAAGATAAAAAAAGGAAAGGAAAGAGTAAAAAAGCCAATCTGGAAAATGACTATGACAGTGAGGAAGTGGAAGATAAAGATAAAAAATCTAAAAAAACTCAGAAAGCAAGACAAGACATGCTTTCTGGCAGTGATGATGATGATCATGAGACACAGCTTAAGAAAAGCAAAGGGAAAACTCAGAAGTCGAATAAAAAGCAAGATCTGTCAGAAGAAGATGAAACTAACATTAAGAAAAGCAAAGACCGTGCGGGGGCAGTGTCTACAGGTGAGAGTGGTGATGAATCAGATGAGGTCTCCCAATCTAGAAAAGGACAAAAGAAAAACCAAAAACCAAAGTCCACTGCTGCTGCTGAAAGTGGGGATGATGAAGAAGAACCTTCATTCAAAGTAAAAACAGTGGCTCAGAAGAAGGCAGAAAAAAAAGAACGTGAAAGGAAAAAACGTGAGGAAGAAAAAGCCAAACTGAGGAAGCAGAAAGAGAAGGAAGAATTAGAAGGTGGTAAAGAACAAACAAAGCCAAAGGAAGCTCCAAAAAAAGCTGAAGAGAAGGCTTCTTCTGAAGTCATGGCAACCCCTGGCCCTGGGGAAAAAGGAGAGACTCCTGCAGGAACAGAGGGTTTGTAAAATGGTTTCTAAAACTGTAATTTAAACATTGTAGCTTTTATAAGAAGGCCAGAGAGTTGGCAGGCAGTGAGGATGATTTGTTGCTTTATTCTGAATCGGGAATACTAGACATTTGGTAGCCTTGTCTGCCTCTCTGTGTTGGCTCACATGTGATTGTTTTTTCTGGCCTGTAGTTTGTTCAGGTACATGGGAAAACAAAAGCCAGATGGCAAATTCTCATTACAATATATGCTTACAGTTCTGCATTGCAAACATACTTTTTCACTTCCCAGTTATTCTGTTACTTTAAGACTTCAGGCCCTGACTTTGTAACTTAAGAGACAGTTATATTTTTTCATTATGAAGTGCTTATGTGATAGCCAGTCAAAATGTTCCTTATTTGGTGTTATTTATCATATTTGAAATATTAATTGTATTTAGAGTATCTTTAAAATTTCTGGGATCTTTGAATGTATGCCTCTTCTTTCTGTAGCTGATGACAATGAGGGAGACAAAAAGAAAAAAGACAAGAAAAAAAAGAAAGGTGAGAAAGAAGAAAAAGAGAAGGAAAAGAAAAAGGGTCCCAGTAAAGCCACGGTTAAAGCTATGCAAGAAGCGTTGGCTAAAATGAAGGAGGAGGAGGAAAGGGCAAAAAGAGAGGAGGAAGAACGCATAAGACGACTGGAGGAACTAGAAGCAAAGCGGAAAGAGGAGGTACTGTGTATCTTACTCTGAGGACAGAATAAGGGAGAGGGTAATCTTAACTTGTACTGTTGCTGGTGCAGTTGGTGGATTAGTCCTTAATATGTTTCTCATCAATAGAATATACACTTGGCCAGTTTTTGTGTAAAGCATGCTTTAAGATATCTGCATGTGTTTTAACCTTTTTCTAGGAACGATTAGAGCAAGAGAGGAAAGAAAGAAAGAAACAGAAGGAAAAAGAGAGGAAGGAGCGTTTGAAGAAGGAGGGAAAACTTTTAACAAAAACTCAACGAGAAGCCAGAGCCAGAGCGGAGGCTACTCTTAGACTACTCCAAGCTCAGGGTAAGCAGTAAAGTTTAAAATAATAATAATTAAAAAAAAACCAAAAAAACCATACCCCTTTCTGCTCTGTGTTTGTTTTTTTATCTGGAGCTAGGAGGGCAAATACTGAGTAATTCCATGTAAAGCTGCTCTGTTGTCAAGGCAGGCAGTGTGTGTGGCTCCCTCCTTTTTTTTTTAAGTAGGTTTAAATGTCTGTATATTTTCATCTTATACTTTAAATGTCCAACTTTTTAATACATTCCACTTGTGGTTTAAAGATGTTAGTTATAGAACTTAGGAAAAATCACTTCTTCCCATTGCTTAGTCCAAAGGCCAGGAACAGCAGATGGGCTATGCTGCAGGTCTTGTAAGACCAGTGATCTGGATCCTCTTGAATTAATTCATGTGCTTGCTTAAGCAAGTGCATTGTTTTGCCTCAAGTTAGCTAGTCCATGGGAACAGTATATTATCCTCTTGCATTTGCTTCAGGAAAAGGGTATATAGGAGCTTTCCTGCTTTTCTGTCAAACATAATCTGTTTCCACTGCAACGAAGTAAATGTATCCAATGTATTGTAAGTCCATACAAGTTCCTGGTAACTTGTTTGTGGCTAAGGAAAGAAATGAATTCCTGAGTGCTGAGTATCCTTCTTTTTGTATTTGTAGAGGACACTATCTGACACTTTGCTGGTAGGTGGATGTATAAGGGTAGGAATCTCTGTAGCCAGTAATATGTTTGGAGCTCTTAAACATACACAAAGGCCATTTTTCTTGAGTCCTTGCTGTAGTTATTAGAATCCTTCTATTTGTGTGCTGCCACAACTGGGTTTTTGTCAAATCTACACTGTAAATCACACAGTATCTGAAGGAATTTTGAGTGTTTCAGAAGATGCAGCAGTAATTAAATTATTAATTTGTCTCTGCACCAAACTTCTCTTTTTAATTGAATCCATTCCAACATTACAGTGCTGTCTTTCTGGTGAGGTGAAGATGAAGCTGATGAATTGAACCTGGCATTATTTTAATACCTAAAACCATCTATGTTTTTAAAAAAAAACAAACCAAAAAAACCCCAACGTTGAGCAAAAGAGAAAATACTATCTACTGAACAATCTTAAGCTTTTAAGAAGAGCTGTGCCTCTTAACTGCTCCAGACTGTCTGAAAGTAGGATGATTGGCAGACTGGTTTTAAGTGAGTTTTAGCATGGCAGACTTTAAATTGACATATGCTTGTTAAACTCGAGGTATGTGTGTTCATGAAATTCTATGTAAGTATGTGATAGCTTCAAACCTCGAGTCTTAGGATCAGATTGGTGTTTTTGGGGTTTGTCTCCGCCCGCCCCCCCCCCCCCCCCGCCATTAGTAATCTAACTTCTTTTTGAGAGCATTCAGAGTATCTGAAGAACTATACTTTGCTCAAGTTTTGCAGCTTTTGAAAATCAGACTTTTTAAAAAGATAAAATATGCATTGAACCTACTTTCCACTCTCTTCCTTCCTCCACCTTGCAATTCTGGAAAATGTGTTCTCATTTAAACCAAAGCTTAAGTTTAGTAATTAATCACCTGGATTTTCTTTCTAACAATTTTTTTTTTGCAGGTGTTGAAGTGCCATCCAAAGACTCTGTGCCAAAGAAGAGGCCAATATATGAAGACAAAAAGAAAAAGAAGCAGCAGCAGCCGGAAAATAAAGAAGGTGTGGCTTGCATATAGGGATACTTAATAGATTAGTCATTTCTGGAAGTGTTTGTGGAATAAATCATCTAATCCTAAACTAATTGTACTTCAGGGTGCCTGTGAGGTTCTTTTGACACCCCTACCCCAACACGCAAGTCCTGATGCATTAGGATCCTAAAGTTGTTTTGAAGACTGCTCACTTAATCCTTTGTTTTACAATCCACTTGACTGTTATTTTTTTCCTAACCTGGGTATTTTCTTTAGAATTTCTAAATGTTAGAGATGTACAGAATGTAAAGGCCTTTTATGAATGTGAGGTTGAATGCTTTGGGTGCATATGTAGGTTAAATACAACGTAGTGCAAGTAATAATGACTTGTAATTAAGTCTAAGTTGATGTCCCAGGATGAAAGGGGTTTGATCCTAGTTGTAATACTTCTCTTTTAAGTTGGAGACAATTTTTTTGTTTGGTTTTTTCCTCATATATAAAAACAGTTTGCAATTTCCAGGGCATGAGTAGTTCAGAGAGCTTGCATTTTTGAAAACTTAATTTGTTGTACTAGTTAGAGTGAGTGTACCAGAATTTTTTACTTTTGCACTTCATGGCTTTCCTGTGGGGGTATTACTGTGGCTCTTCTCAAGACTATTCCTTTGTTTAAAAACCCCCAAACCTCCTTGCATCAGTTTTTTTGTTGTTTAGCTGGTTTTTTTACATTTGATATGAGAGTTATATGGCTACTTACCACTTAAGGAGTGTGTGTAAAGAATTGAGAATGGCGCTTATCTGAATTCTATCAGTGTTGGGTTTTTTTGTATGGAACAGTAGAGCAAGAATGGGTAGTTCATTAGTATTACTTCATTTTCTCTTGTCTTTTAAAGAAAGTGAGGTGTTTTTAATGTTCAAAAGCAATGGTAATCCTCTTAGCCAATAACTGACCTATCACATAAATCTATTTAACTGCTTAGAAAGCCAAATGTTTTTTAAATAAGCCACATGCTCTAACTTTGTTTTAGCTCAGTAAGTGGGAGTTCAGTTAGTTTGGTATTACATAAATTCAGATTTCATTTACTTGTAACAGCACAACTTAAAAACAGAACTTAAATGTGAAGCTGTATGTCTAACTAAGTTGGTTTGCACTTTGGAAGAATGTAGCAACCAATTTGCTTTCTTGCAATTTCAGAAAGTGTTGAGGTAACTTCCCCAGCTGAAGATGCTGTAGAACTGGAAACACCGGTAAAAGATGAGACTCCTCTTCCAGTAGAGCCAGGTTAGTAGTAATGCTAATAAACTTAAAACACGTAAGACTGTGTGGCAGTATTGTGGGTAGATATGCTACTTTGTTGGATGGGGGCTGAGTGGCCATCCTTTCTTGAGGTAGTTGCTAGTTTTTTTTTTTTTTCTTTTCCTAATGGAGGAACTGATGGAATTTTATGGAATAAAAAGGCATGAAGCTTCAAAATGAGAGTGTAAAGGTCCCTTATCCTGAATGAACTCCAGTGTTCAATTGGCTTAGGCAACTATCTCAAATAAGCACATTCAGTGCCTTATGATTAGGTCCCTTGATTTTTCATTTGCTTTCTAAAAGGCTGTTTTGTCAGCAGTTAGGTGGGGCTAGGGAGAAAATATGCTGCTTCCAGTATTGATACTGCAATATTCACAGCGATGGTATTCTTGATTCCAAATGTTTTGCTTTCACAAGTGCTGAATGCAGTGGATATGGGTTAGCTTGTGAAACTGAGTATCAGCCTAGCAAGTGATTGTTGCCCTCATTTTTGCCTACACACAATACTTGTTTTGGCAAAATCACATTGTACTGGACTTCTTCCTCAGCAAGGAGACTGTTTCAGTTTTTACCCTTATTTTTAAGTCAGACAAATACTGACAAAATTTCCAGCTTTTTGAAAACAAAGCTGAACATGTACTCCAATTCTAGCTTGACTTATCTCTTGAAGGAGCAGTTCCATTGCCATAAAAGAGAAGGGCTCGCTGGCAGAGGATTAGTTCCCAGTTAATATTCTAGCAGTCTGAAACTTACTCTTCATTTCAAAGAGCTGAAATTTCATGACACTCCATGTGCTGCAACATATATATTGTTTAATGCCTCTTTTGGAGAGGGTTAAAAGTTTGCATTTTTCCATTTGTCTGTTATTAAGAGCTGCAGTCTCTTCGTATATCTGACTGAATTCCTGCTGGAATGAATATATTTAATGCCTCTGGAATCCATGGTATAATTATGTTAAGGCAGCTGGAGTCCTAAAATAGCACTTCTTATGGACAATTTTGTTATTTTCCCACTAATTAAAATCAATACTGGAACCCAACTTGTTTTCTTGTTTCTCTGTCACTTTGTTACACATGGCTAACTGTTAATTGGGCAGCTCCTTTCAGGGAACGCAGTTGTGGTAGAGGTTTGCGTGGCATGCATTATGCGGGCACTTGCCTGATATGCAGACAGGAACTAGATGAGTAGTTTAGCTATGTCTTCCAACAATATGTTTTGCTAGGCAAAGATGCTAGCACTATAAGATTTTGTGGAGAGAACTGAAGATTTTTCCTTAAGTATGCAGCATTTTCTGTTTAGGGAACATGGAGATAATTTGGTAGAATTATGGTAGCAGCAAACTTGCAAGTTGCAGTTGTCAGCATGTCAAAGGAAGGGGCATCTAGAAATGTTGTATGTTGCTGGGCTGTTTCTTTTCCTTTAATGTTGGATTTCTTAGTTTCAGAAGAAAAGGAGGAAGAAGAAGAAATGGAAGATGCGGGTTTGGATGACTGGGAAGCTATGGTTAGTGATGAAGATGGAGAGAAAGGTGGGCATGTAAATACCAAACGGATACTTTTTCTGATTAAGAGGTTTCTTTGGGCTGAGTTTTTTGTTTCTGTAGAAAACCATATTATATTTAGATTCTCTCCCTGCCCCATTAGATAACTTATGAGGCAAGCGTGATGATAAATAGGTATAAGATCCTCTTCTCAAAGGCAGAGCTTTCAGAAACTGTACAAATACTGCTCAAGACGACCCTTTGGAAATACTCGTATGTGCAGTTATAATCTAAAATAAATCAGTTGGAATTTTTTTTTTTTTTTTTTTTTTTTTTTTTAAGGGGAGTAAAAATCCTCTTCTCTTAGTATGTGCTTAAACCACCTCTGGGAGTTTAGGGAAACCTTTTACCTGGTACTGTATTTCTCTAGTAACCATTCCAAAGCCATAACAGCTTTACTACATAAATCTGGCAACATCTAGGAGAGTACCTTTGAGACAAGTTCTCAAAGAAGCGGGGGACTAAGACGGTGTGAAGGTTAGCATACATGCATTATAGTAAGTTCTAGATACCTTCTCTCATCTGCTTCTCCAAGAGGCAGTTGCGGAAGAAGGGAAAGAATTGCCAGAACATTGATATTCCTGCATGTATATGCCAAAGCCCATATTCTGTCTGTGGCCAACAGCAGCATTTATGGGGAGGTTAGAGCTGTGCAAGAATGCAGGGATATAACTTCTCAGGTGTCTTCCGCCAGTGGTGGAGAAAGCCGTATTGCTGTGAGTCTTCCTGAACAGGAGTTGATTACTGTTCTTAGCGCTTCCATGATGTGTCTTCATTGTTTCTTAAGATCAAAGACTATTCATCAAGTATTTCTTGACTTGCTCAGCCCTATACTTCTGGCACCTGTGCTTTCAAGTGTAATACTTTATATACATGTATGTACAGCAGTATGGATTTTATTTCAGCACAAGTGTGTGTTCCTGTGGTGCTGGACTGTTCTACTTTGAGTACTAAGGGCTGCTCACCTTCTTGAAAGTCTGTTTTAGTCTGTTGCCACTGTCCTTGGGAGAACGTCACATTCCACTTCTTGCTGCTTGGATTTGAAAGATCTGCCAATGTGATCCAGAGAAAGAGCCTTCCTGGGAATTAGATTGAGTGTATTACTAAGCTGATGGACTTTGAGCATAGCAAGGGAACATAACTAATCTCTAAGAGCAGTGAGCCTCCTAGCAGCTCTGTACAGAAGAGAATGCATGGCTTTACAGTGTTCATTACCTTGTCTCTTATGATTTCCCAAGTATGATAAATGGGAAGCTTTCAAAGAAAGAAAATTACTTTTTGATAGTTCTTTTTGTTTGTTTAGTGAAGAATTCCTCTGAAAAATATTAATCTTCTCTGAACAGTCTAGGAAAACCTTAAGATGAGATTTTTTTTTTTTAAAGATGTGGAAGAGACCGTTTGTTCTGATTGTTCCTTCTGCTTAGATGTGCATTCCTGATCAGTAATACACAGAATCCATATTGTGTTGAATTTGGAGTATTTTGACTTTCTGTTTAAAGGTGTTAGTGCATTCATTCCTTTATGAAGTGCACACAGCTTTAAATAATGTCACTTCAACTGAATATTTGCAAATGATGTCAAGCATAAGTGTGCTGATAATATCATTCCTCTCCCCACCCCAAACTCACTCTGCTTGCACAGATTCTAAACACAAGTTAGCAGCTCTGAACATGAAACACTTTTTTATATTGAAAGTTGAAAAATGATCTTGACTAGCACTTCTTGAATGGAACCTACTCTGTCCTCACTCTTCTATAGGAGTCTCTTTGGTTTTTTTGTTGCCCTCTCCCCCACAAGTGTGAATTTAATAGAGAATTTTTACTTTGGATTTTGTTGTTTTTGACAGAGAGCAAACCTGTCCACATTGAAGTCAAAGAACAAAATGAAGTGGATGAGGAAGAGGAGGAAGAAGATGATGAGGAGGAAGAGGAAGAAGAGAGTGAAGAATCTGAAGATAGTGAAGGGAGTGAAGATGAGGATGAAAAGACTTCAGATGAGAGAGAGGCAGACTCCCAAGCTATTGGAAAACAATCTATGGAAAAAAAGCCCGGCAAGGAAATTAGCTCTGATTCTGAGTACGACTCTGATGATGACCGCACTAAGGAAGAGCGTGCTTATGACAAAGCTAAACGGAGAATCGAGGTATTAAGATACAGCTTTATTTGAACAGCTGAACTCTTGTGTTGTATAAGAAACAATCTTCAGTTCATTGAAAAGCCTTTTAACCATATTTGTCAAAATGTCACGACTAATATTTAGGCAGGTCCAGAAATTGGGTTAATTAAGAAAAAATACCTGGTTTTGCCTGAAGCATTTGGTTTTAGATGACTTGATCACAAAGAATGTGCACATCAGTGTCATTCTCCTCCACCTCTCCCCATCCTGGAGAAAGAGGCTTTTATCCTTTACAGATAGATATTTCAGTTTTAAAAGATGTCTTTCTACATTGTTCAACCTTTTTGTCACTGCCAGTGTCCTTGGTTTCCTTACCCAAGATGCTTCTTCAGAATGCACCATCAACAAAGCTACATGTTAGCAGATACAACAACTCAGCCTACTAGACTGTAATCAAAACCAAACAAACTTAACTGTTAGCTGTAAATTTTTGATTTGCCAAAAGAGGGATGACAGACCTTGAATTGCCTTGAAAATTTCAGTCCCACAGTTAACTCTGTTTTATGTATGTATGTAATCAAGTCAAGAGGTGAGCTGTGGTTTTTGGTTTATACTTACCAATTTTTATGTGTCTTTTACATAGAAGCGACGAGCTGAAAACAGCAAAAATATGAACACTGAAAAACTCAGAGCACCTGTTATCTGTGTCCTGGGGCATGTAGACACAGGCAAGACCAAAATTTTAGATAAGGTAAGATGTGGAATGTGAAGGCACTGCCTGTGCATCTTGTTTATGCATGTGTTTTTTTGGTTGAAAATAGAAAGAATTGAAGTGTGCTCAAAGAGATGACTTTAGTCTCTTACATGTAAGTATTTCTGGTCTTTTTTTTGTCTTTAGCTCCGCCATACTCATGTACAGGACAGTGAAGCTGGTGGTATCACTCAGCAGATTGGTGCGACTAATGTTCCCCTTGAAGCTATTAATGAGCAAACTAAGATGGTGAAAAATGTAAGTTATAGCACTTCAAAGACTGTTTTTTAAAAAATATGAAATGTAAACTAGTTAAGGCCCTGTGAAACTTCCTGACATGGGCATATGTACTCTCCCCCCCATATCTAATATTGGGGTTGATTGTTTTTTAATTCCTGTCCTCCTCCCCGCCCCCTCCCCCCCAAAGGGGAGGCTGTGTCATTTTTCATTTTAGTTGATACATTTGGTTTCAGTTAATACATTGCCACTTCTTCAGAAAAATACACAAATACTGCTTAGTCTGTTCTGGACAGTACACATATGTACATAGGCTGCTTATTTTTCAGTCTTTTGATTGTAAATTGAGACTTTTGAAACTTACTGAGTATATTTTCTGTTAAAAACTTACCTCTTTACTGTGTGTGCTGAAATTGGGCCAGTTCCTGGGCGATGAATTTTATTGTGTTACAGAAATAGTAACTGTTCTGTATTGCTTGTTTTGGATACTATATCCTATTTTGCTTGCAGCAGCAGCTGACTGAAAAACCTTGGTAGCGATGACTTTTTCCAAGATTTTACTCAATTTATTAAAAATGTAAAGTCAGTGGAGAGGAGGAAATCTTCAGGACAAGGATGATAAATCTCACTAGCCTGAACAATTTTATCCTCTGTAGGCTGCCTTGTCTTACAAATTTTAGCTGAGCTTATGGCCACTTGATACCTAGGGGAATGTGCTGCATCATTTTTTTAAATATTGAAATGAGCTTTGACTGATTTGG
This sequence comes from Gymnogyps californianus, assembly GCF_018139145.2. Lineage (NCBI taxonomy): Eukaryota > Metazoa > Chordata > Aves > Accipitriformes > Cathartidae > Gymnogyps > Gymnogyps californianus. Next base: position 72,145,954 of record NC_059471.1, on the reverse strand, counting down.
TTTGTGGAGGGTGCTGGCCTTTCTTAAAATATGTATCTGGATTTTTGAAGTGAAGGCTGTCAGTAATGCTGCCAGCTCTTAGGTTTTTTTTCTTCTTGTGTAATCTGTACAAGATGGCTAATATTTTGAAATGTTAGTTTGACAGAGAGAACATAAAAATTCCAGGCATGCTGATAATTGACACTCCAGGACATGAGTCTTTCAGGTAATGTTTGCTCACAATATGGTACTTCCCAGAAGTGATGGCTAAAGCGTCTGGATATATTTTTAACAAAGTGCTAGGTCTTTGCCTAATCCATTGTGTTTCTTCTCACTTTAAAAAAAAACCCCAACAAAACCAACCTAAAGTAGAGGAATAAGTGGATTTGTTTAGTTTGCAGGTGCTTTTTTATATCTGGTTAATTGCTGGCCTTTTATATCGGATTAATTTTCTGTCTTCATGCCAATTGAGCCATGAATATCTGAAAAAGCACATGAATAACTTCTTTCTTAATAGTTAGTGTAAGAGGAAAGATGGAAGCGGGAAGCTAGCTGGAGAAGAAAAGGTGAGGATTTCAGGTGACCTAAGTACTCTGCTGTGAAAAATTAAAACTTTTGTCCTAGCCTCCAGTTCATAGTGTCCCAGTTAAGGTAACTGAGTTCATAAAACTGGAAGTTACCAATTGCACAAGTCAGCTGAGTCTTAGGAGAGATCATATGCTGTCTAGGAACACCAGTGGCAGGCAGGCAAGCCACTAAATCATCTTCTAAGTTTAAAACATGATATGCATAACTACTCACTGAGGTAGTGCTCGGGTGAAATCTCCAAACAGAAGGATTAAGACTTTGATGTGACATTCTTAAACATAAACCTCTGCAAGCATTGAAATGCCATGTCTTAGGGCACTTGGTAATGTTCTGATCAGTTCCTTGGCATCATACAGCTTACAGCTCTTCGTCTTCTAGCCAGGTCTTGTTTGGCACCAAAGATGTCTGACAATCTTAGTGTTTATGTAGTATTGTATAATAAACTGTCTTGTTCAGATTTTGCACTCCTGTATTTCACTGTAAGAGTCTCAATTCTCACTCTGAAAAAATCAGAACATATCTTAACTTGTAAAAACATATAATAATAGGAAAACTCTTAGGAGAATAATAGTTTCTTATTTTTGCTTACACAGGCTCTAATATATTCTGTTAAATGGAATTTACACAGTGTGATTTGAATGTTTTTTTGATATAGTTTACATTTTTGAGGGAAAAATAACTACTTGATCAGCTTTAGCTTTTTGTTGGTCAATGTAAGTTTGACATTGTATTTGGTGTTTTTATTAAAATTCTGTTGCTACATGACTTTTTTTTTTTCCCCCTCTTAATGCCACAGCAATCTAAGAAATAGAGGAAGCTCACTTTGTGATATTGCTATACTCGTAGTTGACATCATGCATGGTTTGGAGCCACAGACAATTGAATCAATAAATCTGTTGAAATCGAAGAAATGCCCCTTTATAGTAGCTCTCAACAAGGTAAGATAGCTTTTTACTCTAATAGTGTGTTTTTCTACTCTAATAGTGTATATGACGTCTGACAATTTTCTGTTTTCATCCATGAACTTGAATTGTTTGTGTAAAGTCTGAAGCAGTGGTTCTTAGATCCTCTCTGTTGCATTTTTCATGTCCTTGATACCCCAGTGGCTTTACAGGAGCTTTGCAGAACAATCTTATCAGTTCTTCTCAGAGTCCTTACTGATAAGTTTCTTTACCTTATGTAACTTCCATATATGGTTCACACTTCTGGAAGTTGTACTTCAGTTGTGTTTTTTTTCTTGCACCTACTTATTTGTGTGCATTTTCTGATAAAATTGAAAGACAAGCTTCATGTTGAAAAGTCTTTATTTTAGCTACTGATACTTGTTAGTTTGACTTGAAGACAAGCTGGCTTTTAAGCTCATGGAACAGTAATGTTGATCACTGGTGGGAAGTATTTCAGGCTCTGCAATATTAGATGGTAAAGCCAGTTATTTTCAGCCTTGTTTTTAGAAATCCTGTGCATGAGAAATTATGCTGGCTGTTTGTGATGACTTATATGAGTTATAATAAGGAAATTACTCATGTCCAATGACTTTGGATGCTGTCTGACGTGCTGACAGAGAACTTACAGAAGGGTATTCATGTGCAGTGTAAAAATTGCAGTATAATTTAAAAAAAGAAATGAGCATTAAGATTGAAGGTTGTTGGAACTGAGGCGGCCATTATCTCATTGCTGAAAACAGCTGCTTTTTTAAAAAAACTATTGGATGGAGAGGTTTCAAGGCCTACAGTGAGCCTGAGATTAAATAGCCAAAAGTTCTTGCATTTCAAGTTATAGTTCTATCATTTGACCAGGTTACAATCCATTTTCTAAAGATGTAGTTTTGATTTGTACAGCAAATGTAATAGTTTCTTGGACTAAGTCTGTCTTGCTTTGAAAACTTACTTAGGGAAGTATTTCTGAAGTATGCAGTTGTGTCTCTTGAACAACCCCCCTGTGATCCCTTCTCTGTAGCAACATGGGAAGGGGTCCAAATTCACCAGTAAGTTTTAAAAGTTCTTTGTAAAACTAGTATGGTCTCTTTTCAGAAAAAAACCAAAACAAAACATTCGTGGGTTTTTTTTTTGTGTATATGAAGCTATACGTGGGTCTCTCTCCTGAATGTTTTACCTTAAACTTGATGTAATTAATGTAAATAAACTTTTCCCATATGAACCTAGATTATTAGAGCTTGAATCTTTAGATCCTGAAGTAGTATTGCTATCATGAAATACTGTCTGACATTGGGTAAATATATAAACAGAGATAAATATAGCAGCTAAAGCAAATAAAAAGATTTAATTTGATTACTGGAGCAAATAGATGGCTAGCTATGTTGGCTGGTAAAGTATTTCTCACAGATGATGTGACATAAGCATAAAGATGCCCTTTAGTAAGCTGCATAAGATGACATATTACTGTTTTTTCAAGATTGATAGGTTATATGACTGGAAAAAAAGTCCAGATACAGATGTAGCTGTCACCTTAAAGAAGCAGAAAAAGAATACGAAAGATGAATTTGAAGAACGTGCAAAAGCTATCATAGTGGAATTTGCGAAACAGGTAGGCTGGAATATTCAAGGTTCTTTGGTTAACAAAAGTGATAGTAAAGGTGGTGGGTGGGTGGTGTGGTTTGTGTGTGTGGGTTTTTGTTTTGGGTTTGGTGGTTTTTATTTTTTTTCTTTCCACAAAACAACTTGGAATATCAAGAAGACTGCATCTCTTCCGACACATTGGTGTTTACCTCTCATAAACCAAACTTTGTTGTTGGTAAATCTCTCTTAACTGCTCCATCTTTAGAGTGCTAGTTTGGAGAAAAGGAGCAGCTAGTTGCTGTGCGTGGTCAATGGAGTCGTGAATAGCAGATTAAGTTTTCTGTCCCTATTCTTTCTCTCTTTGGGAATCGCCTGAGAGAATCCCATCTGTCTCTTGTTCCCTTGGACGCTGGCAGCGCATGAATCACATCAGTTCTGGGAACTTCTGTTGGCGACATACAATGCTGTCTAGAAGCTAGATGTGGTAATTAGCTTTGCAGAGTTATCCCATACTGCTTCCAAGTGTGGGTTGAGGCTTCATGTTCCATAGTATACTGTCAGTAATAATGTGGTTTTTTTAAATTGGGTTTTAAAAAATGCAATAGTGATTGACTGGAGTTGAATGTTACTGTTAATACTGATGTGTATGTATATTTTTCCCTATATAACTATTAATCCTGATTCCAGGGCTTGAACGCTGCCTTGTTTTATGAGAATAAGGATCCCCGCACTTTTGTTTCTCTTGTACCTACCTCTGCTCACACAGGGGATGGCATGGGAAGTCTGATAGCTCTTCTCGTTGAGCTAACGCAAACTATGCTGACCAAGAGACTGGCTGAGTGTCAGGAGCTGAGAGCTCAAGTCATGGAGGTAATTCAGCAGCTGTTCTTTGAAATTAATCTAGAAATTTCTCCCTTCCCTGCCCCCTTCTTCCTGGTAAAAAAAAGGTGTGTTTGAAGTGCTTAAATAGGGAGTAACTTTTTTCCCCTTTCATTCAGGTTAAAGCACTGCCAGGCATGGGCACTACCATAGATGTTATTTTGATTAATGGACGCCTGAAAGAAGGAGATACCATTATTGTTCCTGGGGTAGAAGGTCCTATAGTAACTCAGATTAGAGGTCTTCTGCTGCCGCCTCCTATGAAGGAGCTACGAGTTAAGGTATGGAAACTGGTTAGTGTATTGACATTTAGAGAAGATTTAGAACCAGAAAAAAAAAGTCAAGTTTTAGAAAAGATGAGAATGTAGTAGAGTGCAGTTATATTAGCAGTATCTAAGGATGACATAAAGGGGAAGACAGTGCACATCTAGTGTTTTGTGAATGTATTTGTATATACCTATTGGTGTGTCTGTTATAACAGTGGCAAAGAAAAGGATCAAGGAGTTGCCTTGCAGTGAGGATTAAGATGTGTATGCTTTAATAAGGGATTCAAGCACGTGGCTACGTGTGAGAGGGAGATACCCATCTTAAATGGAAATTGGAGTGTACTAGTACAGTGACTTCTGAGTTAAAGTATATATTATTAGTAAAAGTGGTTTTTTAATAACAAAAATCATACACACTTAAATTTGAGAAAAGTGAACAAGTGAGTTTCTAGGAGTAGTTGGTGAGTGGTGATGACCAAGACCTCTGCAGAATCTGCAGCCTTTTGTCATTTTCAAGAACTGTTGGAGGTTTTGCTGCCCTAGTCTTAATAGACTGGGGAGAGACACTGAATTTGAGATCCTGCCTGTATTCCTTTCCATGAAAGGAGGAGGAGAGCCACAGAAACCAAAGGCTATTAATACATACATTAATATTAATACATACAATTCAAAGATGATGAAAAGAGCTGCTCTGATTTTTCCTGTTTAAAAGGGAAGGAATAAGTGTCTGCACAGATTTTGCTTAAGGCAAAGAAAACATACAGATAACCTCGGTGAATGTAATAGGACAGGCCTTATAGGTTTGGTTTAGAGGTGGAAAACTAGTATTGGGGTCCTAATCCAAGGCTATAACAATTGTGGTGTGCTTCATTTCATTGGAGAACTGTGTCCCTGCAGGCCACTGTAGTCCTTAGTGTTTAATCTAGTTCCTTCCTGCAAACTTAGATACTCCTGTGAAGTAGCACTAATAATTGCTGGGGCCTGGGTTGACGTTGGCATTCTCTCTCTGCCACGGTGATCCTCTGTTGTGAGACCATTGTGGCCTCAGAGGTGCTGAAGGATGCAGTATTGATGCTGAGGTGGAATCTGAGCAAGAGCTTCTTGGCCTGCTTTAAATAGGAAGACAGGAGCCACTCTTTCCACTTGTGTGTATGGCAGTCTAATCAGCTGTGGGGTAGGACAGGTGCCTTGGAGAATCTAAGTCAGGCTTCCTGCTCTGGAGCGCAGCTTTACAGTAGTGACTTGATAATGGTTAGAGAGTGGCAAAAGGACAATTGACATTTATGCTTAGGTTATGTTCTCTGCTTTGTTGGAAGCTGTTGCATGTATTCTGGTACTGTGAGGAATGAATTGAAAGCATTTCTGTTTATTTGCTTCCCTTTACTTAAAGCAGAAGATAAACTGGTGTGTGAAACTCTTATGAGACTGAAGGTTTTTTTTGTGGGACTGAATAGCAGTGTAACAGATCACAGGTTCCCATCAACAAGATCTTCAGATGAGTTTCTGCACTTTGGTGGGAGATGGAGTATAGGGTACCAGCACCACGATGAAGAACACTGGATTTGGGAACCTTTAGCTGGGGAAGTGCTTTGAGGGGAGCTGTTTTTTTTTTTTTTTTTGAAGCGGTCAATGAGGATACATTTCAATTCAGCCTGTCCATGGGCAATTGTCATCCTTGAAATAAGACCCAAATTTTGGAGTGGAGAGCTAAAGAACAGAGGCTTGCAGGAACAAAGTGCTTACTGAGGAAGGAAGCTGCCTTGCCGTTTCAAGAAAAGGGTGGGATATCTCCTAAACAAAAGAAATGAAGAAACAAACCAGAAAAATCCCTCCAACGTTGATTTAAAGATCTTCAGGAAATAACTGCTTCTGTGATGCCTTAGAGCCATGCCCTGAGTGGGGAGAGATCTTCAAGGTTCCCCTGTGTAGGGAGGAGCACCTGGGAAGTGGAGCATGGAACGACATCCATGAGAAGGCCGGGTGGGAGGCCTCCAGTGGGAGAATGAGACACATTCCTTCCTGCACAGAGCCTTGGGCTGTATCAGCTAAGCTTTAGTGCTTTAGTTGAGCTGTCGGCATCTTCCCCTTACTTCCCTATGGGGCTGAATTTGTGGTTTTCTCTTTAGTGAGCAGCTGCCTATCACTGCTTGCTCTTTTCTAGTATATATTCCTTTTTGGCTGCCGCCTCTGTTTTTAGATGATTCCCCCTGCCCCTCTTGGTGGGGGTGGAGGGGCTATCTGAAGGGAGAGCAGCATGCAGACTGAAACATGCAAAGGCAAAGCAGAGAAGATCACCGATGAAGGATGGGAGCTGCTGGACTTCACTGTCATGCTCTCTGCTGTCCTTGCTGGTGGCAAGTTCTTTAGCTGCTCAGCGCTACTTTGTGTTGCTGTGTAGCATCTACGTGAACTCTTTGCTAGTGTGTGTTCTCCTTTTCAGAACCAGTACGAAAAGCACAAAGAGGTCGTTGCTGCTCAAGGTGTGAAGATTCTTGGGAAAGATTTGGAAAAAACACTGGCTGGTTTGCCATTGCTTGTAGCTCATAAAGAGGATGAAGTCCCAGTCCTCAAGGTGAGATGGCTAATGTTGCAATAAGACACTTAAACCGAGGGTAACTGAGTTCTCTGGTGATGAAGCTCATTCAAATCTTGAGAGCTCGGTATGCAAGTAACCTGCTTTTTTTGGTTGCATTTTAAGAACCGTTACAATAACACGCTGTAGCCTTGTGTCCTTGTGAAGCATTAGTGTGGTGATGTTTTTATTTTATTATCTTGGTCCTTAGCTTTTCCCTGATATTTTGCTGGGGTGTCTCTGCTGGTAGAATAAGGTTTGAAAACAAGTATCATAGCATAGTTTGACTATATGTTAATTACTGATTTGGTATTTGTAGTAATTTATGCATATATTTAAATTATATTTAAAATAAATTCTATTAGGCAAATATCTGCTAGTGGAGTTCTTCAAACTATCATAATTGCCAGGCTGATTTAAGACTTCTGTAGTAAATTTCTGTTGTGACTTACACTTTAAAAATGGCAGAGGAAAGAACGTAGCTATCTTAAAACCAAAATTGAGATGAGATGCTCCTGTTCTCCGAAGCCAGGAAGTTAGTTTAAAAAAGAAACTCACATGTTGATAGTTTACTTTTAACCATAGTTTTACTTTAGCCTTCTGTCTACTTATCTTTCTCTCTAAAGGGAGATTACTCTTTCAGGTCCTCCAAATACAGACCTTGTTGCTGGGTACATATGAGTATGTATGTACGTAGTAGATATGTGAGGGCTTAAAGTAAATGGCAACACTCATTCATCTGTCAGAGGAAAAGACTGAGTGTTTGGGTTTAAAAGGCATGGGCTCTGAAAAAAACGGTTTTTTAACTTCTCTGAAAGCAGCAAAATAGCCTTGCTGCTCTTGCATCCTCTGTTTTGTGCCTAGGCCTAAAGAGCATTCAGAATCCTTTCCAGCTCACGGGTTTAGGAGCGTCTGCTCTTATTGTTGATCCTCAGTTAGGCAGCCAAAGATACTGCCACAGACTGAGGGGGGTGTGTTCACTCAGCCTTGCCAGTAGAAACTTGCAGTGCTGGGGAGAGCAATGCGTAGTCTGCAGAGAAATGTTACTAACTCCCAAGATGGGCACCTGCTCTGTGTTATATGATCACCTTCTTGCAAAATCCTCAAGTCTAGTTCAGTTCAGACTTTTCTAATGCCAGAAACAAGCAGCAGTGTTATCACAGGGCTGCGTATGACCTATACGGCAAGTCTGTAAGTTGGTACCTATCAGTATGGCTGTCATGTACTTCCAGCAGCTCATGAACAGAAAGACTTTGTACCCTGAGGCATAAATAGCAATAGAACTAAAACTTGCTTTTTTCTCTCCTTTTTTTTCTCTAAAGGATGAACTAATACATGAACTGAAGCAAACACTGAATGCAATCAAATTAGAAGAGAAAGGTGTTTATGTCCAGGCTTCTACTTTAGGCTCTTTAGAAGCATTACTTGAATTTCTTAAAACATCAGAAGTGCCAGTAAGTACTTCTGTGCTGTATCTGAAGTTGTTGTTTCTATGTTTTAGTTGGTAACTGTTTCCTTTCGACTCAGAAAAATTAGTGACTGATTTATGTGGCTTTCCCTTTCAACAGTATTCAGGAATTAATATAGGTCCTGTCCATAAAAAAGACGTTATGAAGGCATCAGTTATGTTGGAGCATGACCCACAGTAAGTAACTTCTTTGCTTTACTATGTTGAGAAATGTGCGGTGGTGTTTCAGGAAGGGCCCCTCCTTAGCTCTGGTTCTATGCTCTGTCTAGTAAACTGACTTATTTTTACTTACAGATACGCAGTCATTCTAGCATTTGATGTGAGGATTGAACGTGATGCACAGGAAATGGCTGATAGTTTAGGAGTTCGGATTTTTAGTGCTGAAATAATTTATCACTTATTTGATGCCTTCACAAAATATAGACAAGACTACAAAAAACAGAAACAAGAGGAATTCAAGTAAGTAAGACCAATCCTATTCTCGATGCTTCCCAAATAACAGTGTCTCTTAATTGTTTTATTATAGATGAAATTGCATTTAACTTCTTGTTTCCATATTATTATTTAGCATGTAGTTCTGATGGAGAGGAAGGAAAGGAGGAAGAGGATAGGACAGTAACTCCAGTCTAATTGTTTACATCTGGGATTAGGCTTAGTAGAGTGAGAGTTGTGAAGCAGTTACAAGATTTAGCTAAAACTATCACGTAATATGGAGCGTTCTTATTAACATTTGCTTTGTATACTTGGCTTCTGTTCCTAGTTTGACAGATGGGTTAGTCTTGCAGAGTTAAGAAAACAAAACTAAAGGGATTTGGATTCTATTGTTTCATGTTTATGCAATTCCAGTGTACAAGGCTTAATTCTGACTGCAGTAACATGCATATGCAATCATTTAAGAATTTATAGGGACCCAAAATTAATTTTTGGAATCTGTGTCATTGGCTCATCCTCAGTAAAGTAGGGACAGACAAAATAAATGAAAGTGCATTTCATTTCATATTGATCCCAATTTGAGTTTGTATACCTCAGCATTTAAACGTATTTGTTCACTTTACAAACAAAAAAACTTGAATTTTTGGCATCCCTGTGATGGGTTGAGGCAATAGTATTTCTATTCCTGTGCTCTCCTGAGACTACAATTACACTGTGAAATTACTATTCCTTTGGTCTTGGTCTTAGTTGACTGCCCAAGCCAGTCAAAATAAAATCCGTGCCAGCGATGCTTGATTATTGTTCCCTGTAGTTCTTGAAGATCAAGTATTGACTAGAATTAGCAAGATTGGAAAAGAGTTTTTTGCTGCTTGATTTCTCCCCAAGTGACACTCCTAGAAGAAACGCCCAAGAAGTGTGGGAGAAGGCAGGACTGTTGATGTTGTGTGCACTGTTCCAGCATCTATTTCTAACCGCCTTTTCTTTGTCATCTTCCAGGCATATAGCAGTATTTCCTTGCAAGATGAAAATACTCCCTCAGTTCATTTTCAACTCTCGTGACCCAATAGTGATGGGTGTAGTGGTGGAGGCCGGCCAGGTGAAGCAGGGGACTCCCATGTGTGTACCTAGCAAAAACGTAAGTAAGCGCCTCTTCCCAGCGGACGTTTGATCCTCCCGGTAGTTCCTGGGACGATGCACCAGGAAACGCTTGCGTGCCTTTCCCCAGCGTACAGAGTTTTGGTAGGAGATGAGATTCAGACTTTTAGATCGGGTCTCTCTCCCGGTGATCAGCCATCTTACCGTTCTCCGCTGGAACAGAGTTGCGTCCCGTAGCGGGGCGCAGGCCTCCTGAGTGCCGCAGGGCCCTGCCAGGAAGCATGGCTAGAGGGTCTCTGCCAGTCAACCACCCTCCTTCCCCCGCTGCAGTTTCTGTATTGTGATCTAAAGTAACGAGCAAAATTGTCGTTCCTGGTAGCTAATAAGGGGGGAAGTCAACTCCTGACATTTTAAGGGATAACAAACTGATACCCCAGGTGAACTACGGATGGGTTGATGCCACTGCCCTTTTCAGTACGACGTGCTTACGGTGCAGTATGTTTTGCTTTGCCGGTTCTGAGGTGGCTGCTGCACTAGTGCAGTACTTCATATGAGCAAGTCTGTATATACAAACAGGAATTTAGAGAAGGGTGTGTGCACGGAGGTTTTGTGGATGTGTATTACAGCTTCTTCATTGTATTGCAGTTTGTTGAAATTGGAATAGTTACAAGTATTGAAATAAACCATAAACCAGTGGAGGTTGCGAAAAAAGGCCAAGAAGTATGTGTTAAAATAGAACCTATTCCTGGTGAATCACCTAAAATGTACGGACGACATTTTGAAGCAACAGATATCCTCGTCAGTAAGGTAAAAGCAATCTGCGTTTTTGGAGAGGGCTTATGACATAGTGGCAGCTTGCTTGAAGTGCAAATGTTGCATGAAGCCTGAAAAACATACACTAGAAACCTTCCATGAGAGACTAACAGACACTTGAAATGGTTTGTGTGTGGCATTGTTCAGCTGAGTTTCTCTGTAGCCTTGTTTTGAGGTTTGTAGTAGTGCCCCTCGAGAGGACCGAAGGAATGATGTACTGCAGCTAAAAATACCTTGCAGCTTACTGCACCTGAGCGGGTAAAATGGTAAATGAGCTATTTGCATACTGTTGTGTGTAGCTGGTGCTCAGAGCAGCTTAGCAGTCCCCCATGGCACTACAGCGCGGTTGTGTTTGCCTAGTTTTGAAATTGTGCGATAAATAGCACTACTCTCGTTGCTCTGATTCTGGAACCCTGGGCTGAGATGAGGAGGTGATCCCTTGCTCAGTTTTCTGCTGTCACAAGCCAAGCCACAGCCCTCCATGCTCCTAACTGCTTCAGTTACCATGTCCTAAGACACCCCCTGCCACACACGCGCTGGGGGCATGTACCCACAAATGGGGGGCAAGTAGCCACAGGGGCTTTTCAGATGGAGATGTAGGGCCTGTGACAGGGACTGGGAGGTGGTGCTGTGCTGTGGGTCCTGGGGGAAGCAGGAGATCCTCTCCGGTCCCAGGTTCTTGCCGTACCGCCCAAGGTGCGAGATGGTCTGTGCTGCTGCGGTCTCTGAAGACCAGGTAAGGGATGTGAGGAGAAAGGAAGGGAAACGAATGGGATGGGTCATGCAGCAGATCAGGAGCAAAACTGGGATTAGAACGAGCTTTCCTGCTGCGCAAACCGATGCCCTTTCTTCAGATTAATTGCTTCCAACGCGCTAAAAGCTGCCTTTATTAATATGCATGTTTCTGATGGGTTTGTCTTGTGTGTTACAGATCAGTCGTCAGTCCATCGATGCTCTGAAGGACTGGTTCAGGGATGAAATGCAGAAGTCTGACTGGCAGCTTATAGTAGAGCTGAAGAAAGTGTTTGAAATCATCTAGATAACTTTTTACAGCAATGGGGAGGCAGGAATAAACGCACTATTCCTGTTCTAAAAATTACCAACAAAGTCGTATATTGAAGACAGTGTTGGATATATGTTTGGGAGGAAAATATGTGGATAAAATGTTTTCCATGAGAAACCAAGAAATTTACACTGGTTTGACAGTGGTCAATTTACATGTTCCCATGGTTCCAATGTGCCTGTTCACCTCTCCTACTACCCTTCCTAATACTGGCTGCTGTTTTAAAGTTTGCCCTTCCTTCTCTTACACCTTCCTTCTACCCTTTTCCCTCCCTCTCTCCAAAATAAAATAAAATAAATTGAATTTTTATTACAGAACTAAAGCTCTTTCACTTTTATACTGATGAGATCAGTACTGCAGTATTTGATTAACCAAGCTTCTGCAGACTTTGTGATTCTTGGGACATTTTTGATGTAAGAAGTACTTCTTTATTTATGCATACCTCTTCCTTTGACTCTTTTCCAACATTCTTCTGCTTTGTGCCTATAGAAATTTTTTTAAATAGAAAATTAGGCAATTGGATATTTCTGTATTTGCTTTGTGTGAAACCATGATGTAAAGCATAGTTGGCCGCCTTTTACTGCTTGTACAGTTCATCAAAGTCGACCTGTAATCATTATAACGCAGAGCTGCAAATAAAGGAGATGGACATAGTAGCCCGTTTGTTTTACAGTTTGCTTCAATAAACAAAGTTTCACTTCATGGGCTGTGACATACGTGGAAATGCCAGGGAGAGGCTTGCCTCTCTGTGCTCGGCAATGTAATGGAGGCGCATTCCAAAGGTGTTTCTTCCCCTGGCTTCACTTCCCCTGGCGGAGTGCGCGCTGGTGATCTCGGTGGCTGGCGTCTCGTACCGTGTTCCCGAAGCACCGGAGTTGCAGGGCAGGTGTTTAGCAAGTCACAATGCCCAGAGCGGCTCTGCTGGGAGGAGGTTAGAGGTGGCATCTCTTCTCCAGCTGCTGCTCGGAGTTGCGGTAAGCACCTGCCAAATGGTTGTCTGCGAGCGAGCGGCGACTTTGGATGCGGCATCAAAGCTGTTGAGTCATCTGACACCGTGGGACCGCGCCAGCTCAAAAGGCGTTTGGTTGATGTCTGTGATGACCAGAAGTCAGTCTGTAATCCCAGCACCTTCCCACCCCTCCTTCCCCCGTGGTTCCCTGCTTAGGGTGACAGCTTGAGGTACCCCTGATCAGGTAGTCTCTGTGTAACTTACAGCTCATGTTGAGAGGAGCTAAACACTTTTCAAAAGCACAAGCTGAAACAAAATTGATGTAGCTGAGATTTTTAGCATTTAAAATATTTACAAGGATTTAACTTGCAATAAGCAGTTTGATCAGATTTCTTCTGTCACTTGGGTTACTTTTTTTGTTGGAAAAACCTGAATTTTATCATTGGGGTTGTACAGATTCCGTTACAAAGGAACATTTAATAACTTACCTCCTTTGGCAATGGAATCTAACTTACTGGATTTTTTGGTTTTGGTTTGTTAGACTTTAAACTTGCCATTGAAAAGGACCTTTTCAGTATGGTTGGTGCATGGTGCAAATTCACATCACTGGGCGCGTCGATGGTTTAGAATAGAATGGTCACAGTGAGGAGACTGCATTTAATTGTTATGATTTTCTTTTGCAAACTATGCAATCATGAAAACTACACTAATAAAAGAAGTTCTTAACTTAAGAACCCAGATGTCAAACATTGTGGTCTTGATGTATTCTTGATTGTTTCCTTGAATATGGAAGGGTGTTCTTCCCACAGGTAAAAACTCTGGGAAAGGGATGATGCTGTTTTTGCAGGTTGCTGTCGTGGAACTTATCTACTTCCTTAAAGCCTTGTAATGAAGGTATAACTGTTGAATATAATATTTAAGGGCTTGAAGCAGGGATCACTAAGGGAGAATGAAAACATAATTACAAATAGCCTTACTCAGTTAAGTAATGCTTTGAGTATTTTATTTTTTTAAAGATGCTAGTTTCAAGTATGTCTTGAGCAGCACTCTCAAAACCAGAGCTGTGTACCTGAAACATAATTGGTAAAATACTTGCTTGAATTTCAGCAAATATATTCCTTTGTGTGAACACTTAGCATGCCTGTTTTCTTAAATGGGGAAAGAAAGGAAAAGGCAGGTTCAAAAGCAGCAACTAAAGGGGCTCTGAAAGACCCAAACTAGAAACCAGTGGAAGCCTAGACAACTTGATTCAGATAAGGTCCCTCTCTCTGTAGTTATCTACTACAAATAGATGCAGTTATATAGACAGATATCTAACAAGCTAACTTGAGCTGGAAAAATCAGTCTTATGACAGACGGGTTGAGGTTGGAAGGCACCTCTTGCAGCCACCAAGGGGGTGGTGTGTGTTTAAAAGGAATGTTTTGTACCAGTTAGTGCCCATTGTCTCGTGCCCTTTCACTTGATGCCACAGAGGAGGGTGTGCTTCTGTCTTCCTTATTCCCCCATCAGGTGTTTATACACATGGGTAAGATCCCCCCAGCCTTCTCCAGGCTGAACAGTCCCAGCTCTCTCAGCCTCTCCTTATATTTATGAGAGAAGCTCCACATCCTTAAGCAACTTTGTGGCCCTGTGTTGGAGTTGCTCTGTATGTCCATGTCCCTCTTGTACTGAGGAGCCCAGAACTGGACCCAGCACTCCAGGTGCGTCTCACCAGCGCTGAGCAGAGGGGAACAATCTCCATTGACTTGCTGGTGATGTTCTTCCTCATGCAGCCTGGGAGGCTGTTGGCTGCCTTTGCTGTGAGGGAGTCTTGCTGACTCAAGCAACCCACAGGGCATTATCTGCAGAGCTGCTTTCTAGCCAGTTGGCCACCAGTGCCTGGGTTGGTTCCTCCCTGGGTGCAGAACTTTGCCCTTCTCCTCGCTGAACTTGACGAGGTTCCCACCAGCCCATTTCTGCAGCCTGTTGGGCTCTAGATGCAGCACAGCCCTCTGCCACATCAGCCAATCTTGTGTCATCGGCTAACTTGCCGAGGGTGCGCTCTGCCCCACCATCCAGGTCGTTAACGAAGATGTTGAACAGGACTGGACCTGGTACTGACTGTGTGGGTACACCACTTGGGACTGGCCTCTAGCAGGACTTTGTGCCACTGATCACCATGCCCAGGGCCTGCCTGCCCAGGTAGTTTTCAATCCACCTCTCTCGGTCTAGCCCATACTTCATCAGCTTGTCTATCAGGGTGTTACAGGAGATATTATGAAAAGCCTTGGTGAAGTCAGGGAAACATCTACTGCCCTTCCCTTATCCGTCACCTTGTTGTAGAAGGCGGCTAGGTTGGTACCTCTCCCAGTGTGCGTTACAAGGGAAGCCTAGGGCACAAGCTAAAGCTAAAAAATGCTGTCACTGCTGTAAGCTGTGCTGCACACAGCCAGTGAAGTGACTGCAGAGCGTTCCCTGCTCTAGCTGTACCGTTAGCTGCAGCTAATCTGAGCGCAGCAGCTCCAGACCTGTGCTAGTGGAGATGCTTCCAGCCAAGCTGGTGGTGCAAATCCTGCTTCAGGGCTAGCTCCAGTTTGCGTTCCAGCTTTCAATTCTACAGTCAGGTGGGCCCACACCCATCCAGGACTATGTGGGGTACTTCTGATCACCCTTCTCCCCCACATCATTTCTTCAGAAAATGAAAAGATTTTTCTTACCACCCGGGTTTTCTTCAAATGGTCTTCATTCTTTCCAGGCACCTCAACAGCCTTGCTTCAACATATTGGGCCAAATATGACTATAGGAGGCTGGCATACATCTGGAAAAAGCAGCCTTGCCCAAAACACAAACTGTAGAGATGCAAGCATACCCCTCCCGACCACGGACACAGACATAGGGCTAGTTGTTTCACTTCTGCTACTCACTACAACCTATTTTGTTACGTTGCGTAAAGGAAATGCAAGTCACAGGCAGGGGAGAACTATGGTATTTTAAGAGTGGAATGTGGCTCTATCCCGAGTAGGAGCAACGCAGAGGACTGACACAGGCTCAAACAGTGCTCCATGTTAGCTACTCCCTAGCTCCTTTACAGTGCTTCTTCTGGGTAACTGTTTAAAGATCTCCATTTGTTTTCCTCTACGAGCACACATCTCCAGAGGTGACAGTACACCTGAATACACAGAGCTCAGAGAGCACTTACGCTTCAGCTAACACCGTGTGTGCTGCGGGAGTGGCTGGGCCACACTGGTTTCTGCCTTTGAAGGATGAAACTCAAAATGAGCTAACATTCTTCCCTTGGCTTAAAATCTGTAATAAAGTCAGTGGAGAAGAAACAAAAAGCAGGCGGGTGAATGTACAGCAGTCTCCTACGCGTGCTGAGGCAGTGTCACTGTGTAGAACTTTGAATCAAAGCTGCGGCTTTAATAAAAGGGGTTAGCTATATTCAAACTGAAGCATCACAAAATAGAATCAGTACAAAAATATACATACAGTTCTTTATTAAACAACTGTAAACACTTCACTGTAAAAATCCATAAAACTTTATAAACAAACATTTTGTAAATAGATTCTATACTACAATAAAAGAATTTTAACACAATTATTTACATGCAATACTGACAAATTTGGCACTTTCTGAAAAGAAATGTACAAAACACTTTGTTGTTTAAAAAGAAATTTGAAATTATAAAAACTCAGGGCATTACTATCATGCACTTTGCAAATACCTCACAAGCACTTATGGCACAGCTAGCAGAGAGCTCCAGGCTCTCATCAAGCTCTTTACTACAAGTTCAGATAACTTTTAATGTGCTTCCATAAGTTTGTTGTAAAACTACCTGAACATTGTCAAGAATGAAGTCAAATGCCATATTCCAAACTGATTCCACAGATGACTGCATTAACCTGAAGGGGAAAAGGAAGAAGAGGGAGAAAATTATCATTACAGAACAGTCCTTTTCACAATAAGTTTTGGTCTTCATACTGGAAAACAAAATCACAACAGTCCACTATGCACAGTATTTTGATTCGATCTTGGTACAGCCCTATCTCTTCAAATATACCAAGTCTTACCTAATGCCACAGATCCCTCTGCCATTCAATGGTGAAATTTCTGATGCACGCAGTGTCACACCAGCTTGTAAACGTTAGCATTTTGCAGTGGTTGTAAGCCTGTGATTGAAGTGGTGACCTTCTACCAACTTCATACTGAAGAATCAGAAACGGCAAGCTTCTGGATCCTGATCTTTCCTTCCTCATCCCAAGACATACATGCTACTTTTTTCTTCCAACAAATGCCAAGGGTGATGAAGACATTTAAATAATAGGTTTTGGGGGCACTATATTGTGTTTATTGCTAAAAATGGAACCAAATCATGGAGGCCCACAGAGAGCTGTGAGTTACCTCTATCATTCAGCTGCTACTAGAAGCAAATTAAGGAAATGCCCAAGGAAAACAAAGCAGCTCTGTACTCTCAAAATCCCCTTCTAGATCACTATTACAGGAGAGCAGAGGGTTCCTACACTTACAGCTTTGGAAGACCTAACATCAGTATCATATGGACAACTGCATATCATCCAACTCCTGATGCCTTGTCCTATGCTTGCTACCAGGCTTCGGAGAGACACAATGCCATCGGTGCAAATCTCACCTACAGGGACCAGGAATGGGACATGATGCTTTCTGAAGAGTTTTATAAAGAATTTACTATACAGCACTCAACGAAACAGTTACCTGCACTGTGTGTTTCGCATTTTCTGAGGCCTAAAGACACCCCAAAATACAAAAGCATAGTCAAGTTTTTACATTGCTGTAGTCTTTTGGGTGTCTATTAATTCTGTGAAATATTTTCCAGATCTAAGACATGGAAAGCTGAGCTCCATGGTTAAGCATCAGTTAGTAAGCAAGTCATAAATGGAACTTGGGCCTCCTGACTCATGGGAAGAGTAACAGGAGCACAACAACTAAGTAATAAAAATGGATTTAATAGGTTGTAGGTGAGACAGGATCTGGATACAGCAGCAGAATGAAATCAGATGAAACAAAGGAAAGATCTAAGGTGCTACAAAAAATGAACGAGAACAGGATGAAGAAAAGGGACAATGCTGACAAAAACTATATCCTCTGTCTAGAAACAAAAGACTTTGTAGCAAATACTACTAAATGCTACTCTTAATTTTTCACAAATTACCTATTTTAACAGCCCAACTTCTTCCCCCGCCCCCCCCCAGTTTTTGAATACAATTTAAGCTTAAAATATTTACACTCATCAATGGAATGTCTAATGGGCTTGTGGCCTCACATTGAAGCATCTAGTGCATAAATTCTAACAAAAATAGTCTAAATGACACAAATACTAGCAATTAAGCTACCTTTTCATGTACTTAACAACCAGATCTAACTTTTCCAAATCTTTTTCTTCTATTAGATCAGTACAATACTTCACAACCTGCAGAATGTCTTCTTCCATAGGATCTGTAATAAAAAAAATAAAAAAAATGAGAGAACTTTTCTCTAAGTATACTTAGAATATAATCATAGAATAACTGGAATATAATAGAAAGAAATTCTGCAGTGTTAGCACATCAGGGGCCGATCTGACAATTACTGTATTCCCATACCTTCCCCCAACATCAGAAGTTGTGTACATAAAAGGACTGCAAGGTCCTGAAATATCTGTCTCGTAGACCTCTTCTTTTTCTTCAGTAAGAACAAATGACAGCCAAGCTAATATTAACCAAAGGGAAAAGAAACAGGGATTTAGAATGGAATGGCTGTTTTGAAACTCTTAGGAGAATAGTAATGTCCAGGGTACAAAGGATCTCGCAGGTCAGATTTCCCAAGATATTAAGGCGTTGCTAATTGTTTGACATAATGTTAAAATTCAAATCACAATTTAGCAATGGTGTTACACTTTTGCACTTTATTCTAGAATTCTTTCCAGCAGTTATTTTGAAAAAAACTGCATTCCTTTGCCTCTAAAATGACATCTTCATAAAAGAGGAATTCCCTTTCAATAGCTTTCATCCTAGTGGTTCTAACACGTTGGACAAAATAAGGAAAACCTCCCACACAAGCAACATCAAGGCATAAAACAAGGGCCTAACAAACGGGTTGAAGAGAGAGCAAGTAGATTTTCATGCTGTTAAGCAAGAAACAGGAGCTGGCAAAAACACAGAGTAACAACTGAGTAGGAAGAACCAAGTTACTCCAAGATTGCAAGGCAGTTAAGACTTCAAGATTACTGTGAAAACCAGTGAAAGGAAGAGTGACAGAAGAAGGAAGGAAGTACAAAAAGCCTACTAAAAAAATCGTCTTCCTTGTGATGCATGCAAGAACACCACTAGCATGACATCCCGTACCTGAAATAGTTGTAATCCATTCTTTCAACAACGTCTTTACATCATTGAATTCAACAGCTCCAGCCAGGTTGGGCGCTTGTGGCCTAAATGAACCAGCCTGTTGTTCAGTCTGCAGAGCTGATGGGCCTGAAGAATCTGAAGTTGATGGAACTGCTTCCGGCTGTTCCAAACATAAAAGTTGATAACGCTCAGTCTGACAAATATGGTAACACCATATATATACATAGATAAGCATCTAGTAAAGAATCCAGTAAAGAAAACAAGCTGCATTTGTGAACATGGACTAAGTCTAAAGAAACAGACATAGCTTTACTGAAAGCTGTTAGTGTTAAAATTACCTGAGCAGCTGTTCCTTCTTGTTTCAAGAAACCATCTATTAGCTTCTGTGGGCTTCCAGATGTAGCCGGCATGTTTTTTGCAGGGCTACCAATGAGTTTGTTTTTCAAAGGACTCTGAATCTTTTTTACAGGACTGACTGGATTTTTTTTCCTGATTTTTTTCTTATTTTTTATTGTTGCATGCTTCAGGTGTAGGAAAGGATTTTTTGACACTGAAAAACACAGGAATAGTCAGTGGTTGATACATTTAAAATTTAATACTTTTCCACTGAAAGGAGGACTCTCTATCTTCCATAAAAATCTATGGATCAATTGGGAGAACATAACCTAAACAAAGCAACTTTAACTCACATGCCATTCCAGATATGGGCAATGTTTTAAGTATTTGAAAAGCACTGCTAGACATTAGTGTACTCAGAGGATACTCAACTATTCCAAAGCCTTTTAATATCAAGCATTTCAGTGCTTGCATATGAGCAGCTGGTGAAATCTGAAGCCTACTGGACAAATTGCTTCACCTCAGTCAGAGCACTGTCCCACCTAGATACCCGCTAAGACTTCCCACCAGTGGTTATCAGCAAAATCAGCAGCGAAAAGCCCCCCAAACTGCTTTTATCATAGTTTATGAAGGAAATCGCTCTCATTCCATCATACTAACATATCTGCATTAGTCCACTGACTATGAAATCAAAGTTTGATTACAACAATGAAGTATTTAACTGGCAATGAACCCAATGACATTTCCAACCTATTTTATGAGAAAGCATGTTCACAGGAAATTAATCTTATTTCTTTCTACCAATTATAAAAATGAGACCTGGGCGATCAGCTCAGAGTAAAACCATCTGACTATCAGACATATGGTGAAATGTATCTTATCTCTAGTTGCTTGAAACCCATACCAGTGCTATGGGTTTCAGGGAACCATGAGAATGCTGTCTGAACATAGTTTAACTAACTTAGGTACTGAAGGCGTAATACTTTAAATCACAAGACATATCAAGTTTAAATTCCATTCTGCAAACATATGGACATGGGTAAGTTTAGTGCCACAGTCCCCATGAATTGAATTAATTACCCATTTAAGTAAAGGTAGGCATCTGTTTGCAAAATGAGACCACAGCTGGTTGTAACTGACAGTCTGTCAAAAATAAATACAGAAATTTGATTTAACACAGCATCTTCATAGAAGCTTTAGTTATATTTTCCAGTTCGTTATTTAGGGTTGCATAACTCTCTTTGAACAGTAAACAACTCCTATACAAAACTACTGTACAACTATATATACTCACGAAAAGTGTTAGCAGGTTGCTGCTCTGATTGCTTTTGCCTTTGATCATATGCATCTTTCAGCTCTGCTTGCAACTCAGCAGGTAGTGCAGCAAAAACCTCAGGATCCACCTGAACAGTAACAAAAGATTCATTTGACTATTTTACCAGTGAGCAACACTGCTTGCTTTCCTGTAGATCACTCACATGAGAAGGTATTTACATATTATGGCAAGCAAAAATAAATGAGATATAACTGAAACACTGTAAAATATGTTGTACATTTTCTTCATGTATTTTAGCTTGTAAAAACAATAAAATTTTCCATTACTCTACATTTATTATTTTATAAAATTACTATTTATGGGCCTATAATACACTAACCATCTTTATTCACCTACTTTATTCACCACTATCTTTATTCACCTACTGATATACAGCACAGCTGTGTTAACAGCACAATTAAGCCTAACTCAGAGAACAGTCCCTTCAAATTTCCAAACTCAAACACTGTGACAGTCAGACTTTTGTTCCTCCTTTTCTTTTGATACTTCTATTTCCTGGAAGCTGCTACACTCCTCAAACAAAATATCCTTGGAAATAGTGTCGCTTCTTTAAGGACAGGAAACGCAAGTCCAGCTACCTCATATTTTGAACTAGCGCAGAAGGGTTTAATTTCTTTCTCCCACAGTTGTCCACTCCTTGTTCAACTGATAAAAATGCAGTCCCTTCCAACTGTCCTAAGGGCTTGAATTCTAGACAGGAAATAATTTGTTGCCAATTGCCATACACACTTATATGGACAAAATAAAATTTCATGTATTATCAGTTATCTTCCCTCACTGTGTGTCTGAAGTAGGAAATTAGTGACAGACTAGTCTTGTATTCTGAGTTTCCCAATATTATTGGACAGTGTTTTCAGCTCATAATCTGCAAAATCTAATTCAAAAAAGCAAACCTATCATTTAGAGGATTAAATCTGCCCACTGGGAGAGTGCCCTTCATTTCAGTGGTAAAATTTGGAGATGTGCACAAACAAAAAAAATTTATTCAAAACTACTATTACTATTCTAAGGGCACAATATCATTTCTACCATTATCTGAGATACTGTATTTATTATACGTCAGTATGCATATATATTAGAAGTTACCTCATTATTTTCAATAGAGATTCGATCTTCTTTTTAAACCAAAATATGTATGTTATGTCAGGAAGGTAGGCTGTGCTATTCACACATATGATGTCTAAATTGTATAGATAATAAACATGAACATGCTCCCACAGGTAAAACTCATCAATTTAGCACATTTTTTCCATTTTTAGAACTCCATGTGCCAACACAAATTTTTCACCACACAAAATATGTGCTAATTAAAGGAGGAAATGGGAACAACTCTGACCTCAATTACTGCATATATTGCACAGAACAAAGCATTGCAGTGGAACGTAGCCAGTTAAGTCCAGAGGCTTAAGTCATTTTTTAAATATAAATTTTATTTGATAAAACTATATTAAAAAGGTTAATATTCTCTGGTTAAGCATTTGAGAGTCAGGAATTTGGGAATTTACACTGTTTTTTGTGTACACCACTTAACAAATTCATGCAGAAATAATGCAGCCCAGGGAACTGGATGTGTTTTTGTTATTCCCCCTATCATTGCCCTCTGAAAGTGTAACATGTAAAAATTCAGTTAGAAGAGCCATCAGTCAAGTTCATATGAATTCTACACTAATTAATTGGAGTGTCAGGTAATATACTGTACAGTCAGAGTGGCCTATCATAGCTCTCACATAGCTGTATCACGTTCACATTATGGAGAACCTTGATTTTATAAATTCATGCATTACCTCAGCATACAGCTATCAGTATTTTTGATGTGCTGTATAAATTTCCTTAGAAGGAATCTATACCATGTTAAATGTAAGGACGAAGTGCAAATTTGTCACCAGTAATTAACTCCACTACTACAAATGTCATTCATTTGTAAGCATCTGTAATCTTTACTTCTTGCATCCTATGCTTTTACAGGATTCAGTTGCTGCAGAGATACACAGCTCTTCTAAATTTTAAGATGGCTTCAGCAGCTGATGGAAACGAATGCAACCTATCTGGATTCTTTTTGTGGCAGAACCTTACCCAACAAAGGACATTTTCCACATGTTTTCTAATGAATAAATCACTATCAACCAATTAACTTGGCACCTGGTCATAAAAACACAGTTCAGACAAAAGGAATGAAGGGTTGAAAAACAAACCTAATTAAGCTATAAAAAGATGGCAGGGCATCATTTACATTTGCTGAGTTGATGTAGCTAAAGTACTCAATTTGGAGTGGCTTGCAATATTTCTATACCTGAAACCTATTACTACTTAGTTCACTGCACCATTTGAAAGAAAGTGATCTTAAATGTTTGTGTGTACTCATACAATATACACTCCCACAAAGACTTCAACAATAAAAAAAATTATGTCAAACTATATTTAGACAAAGATGATATTTTTGAATTAAGTTCATGTTTGATTTTAACACAGAAAAAATCCTCCCTTTTTAATGAACTGGTTTTAGCATTTTTTTTTGCCAAGCCTAAGGAAGCTATTCAACCATATTATTCTAGGTATTAAACTTGGACCTAACTCAGAAAATGAAAATTGTAAATCTTAGTTCTCTTTTTGCTAATAAAGAAAGCTGAATGGTTTTCAGGAGAAAATTTGGAGTACAAGCATAAGGCGTTCTAAAATAGACAGTATGGACATCTCTGACAAATAAACAGGAAGTAGCCAATTCTTGAACTACATCTTTAAACAAAAAGGCTGCTCTGCTAAGCTGACATTTTTGGATCAAATAACAGAGTCAAAAAATGCATTAGGAGATAGAGACAGGAAAACCAGTGCATTTGAGTGTGTAAATTAGGTATTTCTAAGACAATTTCAAGAAGTAATGCTGTTATAAAAAAACAACAATCAATTCTCAACTACCTAATTAATAGATAGATAAAGCATAAACACAAACTAAATGTAAGTTTTATAGAAAGCCATATGCAGTTAAAATTTACCCTGAAAAAGCGTACTGAGTGGTAAAACGACTGTGGAGGGGTGTACTTTAAAGCACAGCATAATTTAACACCAAGTCCAAGATAAACTCTTGCCTATGAATGAATGTAACTACATAATTTAAAACAGCTGGGGTAGGGAGAGTTCATATACTATTTGCACAGTATCTCCATAGGGGAAACCCAACTTTGCAGTTCAGGAATAAAAAGTGACACAACTGTTTTTGAACCAATGAACTTGAATCAAGGTGAAGAAATTCTAGTAGCAGAATAGGCTACACATCTTCTAAATAACAATTATGCATTAACTACTATTTACTGAAAACAGGTCAGGAGTTTCTATCTAATTTTCTCTGGATTCTTTGTCAGCTAAGCAGCATTATGCCTTAAAAACAGCAACAAATATCTCTCTCTAAATCTGATTAGGTGCTATCACCTCGTTTGAGAACAGCAACAGAGCAATGGCACAGCAAATAGAAAAATAAAAATACTGCTCTATTTTAAATGATGCATATGCAAGGTATATCTCTGGGTAACCCAATCTCTGATTTTTTTATTACCCTACATTTGTCCAGCACCATCTTGGATTGAAGGGTGGAATATCATTAGAAGCATCATTACTGCGACCTGCTCCCCCTTCAGGCCCCTATTTTGAGAAACAACTTTGCACTTTCCTCATCCTGGACATGCTGTATATAAGCTCATTTAAAAACTATGGAGATATACACAATCTTTAGCCATGCCTGCCTTTCTCCCAGGAATGTTATATAAACAATCACATCTACAGAAGCTAGTAGAGGTTGGCTTTACACCATCGAAACATCCACTTAAACAGAGTGAGTCTCCTGTGACTAGCTAAGCAGATTTTAGGACTGCTTCAGACTTACAGTGCAGTGTAACTCAGCTGCAATGCAGCAAAAAGGCTATTTACACACTGGATTGCAAAGCAAAGCATAAATGAGGAGGTTTTACATTGAACAACAGCAAAAACATAGGCATACTGATGACTATAAATCTTTAATCAATACTGTCATACTATGCTTGTGATAGATCAAGTAACATTTGAAAGTAGACTTTTTAAAGACATTAAAGGACCATAAATAATTCTGGGAAGTCACACATTTTAGTTAATGCTGTCTCAAAAAAAAGTTGTTAACTCTTCCTATAGGTGGAAAGTTGATGTTTATTGATACCCTGCAAACATCCTACCTGTGAGAAAGCTGGCAAGGCTATTACATTAATTCCCATATTGGTATTTGGTTCTTGGAGCTCTGGTATTTGTAGAAGCACTGTTCCAACTGGTTGTGACAGAAGTGCAGTGTTACATCCATTTATTGGCTCTTTTTTGCTATCTCCGTAACTCTCTCCTTGCTGAATGGTGTATATTTGCTCTACTTGTTCTCGGAGATCAGGCGGCAGAGCTTCTAGCACAGACTTATCTAGCTACAAATATATAAAAGCTTTTAGATTTTTCTGAGGAATAGATAACAGAGTTAATTTTAGTCAAAATTTAGTTCTACATTTCTTTCATAGTTCTTGAATTTTAGAAAAAAAATCATTTTAATCTGTGCATGCAAACATACTTAGGAACCTGACAGTTACACTCTACAGCAGCAAAATGTAAAAATATTGTTTAAGACTAAGTAGTTCAGTAATATGAATGCTCAGTTTTATCTTTTCACAATGTTCAGTGTTCTCAACACAAATCATACATAAGGTTTCCTCTACAACTAGCTAGTGATAAGAAAACCCAAATTCTGAGTTCAAATTATATAGGCAACATGTTCATATGAATACTAAATTGGTGTCTGGTACAAAGCAGTAAGCAATTAATTTCTTTCTTTATATAGTTCTAGGATACATGTTACTAATTTACTTTAATGGTATTACGTATGTTTGCATACTGTCAGACTCTTGTCATAGATTTTGATAATGAAATAACCTTTAGATTCAAATTTTTGCTTGCTGTAATTGCTACTTACCATCAATTATCGACTTGAAACAAGTGAAATGACCCCTCAGTGCCTAAAAGCTGCTGTATACAATGACAGCTGCACAAGTGACAGAATGAATATAACTGACAAGCAGATGTACAGCATCATTTTTCTCACAAGTAAAATTTGAGTAAAACTACGCAGATGAATGCCAATGTTTGCCTGTAAGTTCTGCTAAATAAGACTCCATAGCAGTGTTAGAAAACTTTATCTTTTACCTTTAAGAAAAAAATTCAGAGTTTATGACCAGATTCTGGATTTACAGAGGAAAAACTACAAATATCTATGAAAAGCTACTTGGCTTATGGTAACTGAGAGGTTTTGATGAAAGCTGTCTGTATTACTAATCTCTTCAGTTGTTCTTCTACATTCTGCCTGTGTTCCTCATTCCAAGTTTGCTACATATATAACTCTATAAACATTTTCTGGAAATCCTGGGTGTAAAATATCTTGCTGTTGCTTTCCTAGCACACAGTACACAAACAGGAGTATGGGACTAGTTCTCACCATTCCCTTCCTGTACCGAATTCCATATTATATTCCATATTATAATACGGTTATAAAGCAGAAGGAGAGATGAGCATGTTGTGCCGTAAGGCCACCAAAGCTTTAGGAACTCTACTGCACAGCTAGTGCATTTTTCACTTGTTCATACATATTCCTCCTATAGCAGAATCTGAATGTATGGAGCTTCACATTATTCAGTCAAGTTGCTTTTAGATCCTGAGCTAGCTTGGGTATTGCATTATAGAAAAAATTTTTGTGCCAAAAGCATAATTTCCTTCTAAAAATGTACAAATATTTGGGAAAGCCGTTAACAGAACATCAACAAATGCTTTTACAGATCTAAATTACAGAAATTAAAATTACAGATTTTTACAGAAAAGCATGTAAATCTGCTTATACCTAAAATACCTACAGAATTCAGTGCAGCTTGCTCATAGCAGACCCTTCTAACAGATGCCCGCTTGAATAACATGGGGGTGGAAATAAGGAGGCTCTTCCTTTGTTAAAACACACAAAAAAAGTCCCCAAACCCCACAGAAATATTTTACTTAAATAAAGATCGTCCTCCTCTCATTTGAAAGGTGATATCCTGTACAAATGTTAAGTGTGCATCTTAGCTTCAAAAATTATTTGAAGAAAATTTGAAAAAACACAGGAAGATGAATAATTAAATCTAAAGACAAGTTTGACATTCTTTTAGGCAGAAACCTAGAGCACAGCCATTGTAAAAGTATATGAGGTAGCATAAGACTAGTTGCTGTTCAGTTCCTTCTCACTGACTAAATCTTGAAGACAGATTTATAGTGTAATTTAAAGACTGGTATAGAATACATGACTTTAAGAAATTATGTAGAGAAGACTACCTGATTATCATTTATTGGCATCTGTGGCAAAGAATATTGCTGCCATAAAGAGGGATGGAAAACATTTAAAAGTTCTGTCTTCATGAAAATGACACAAAGTACTTGTCAAAATTATTCTTGAGCCACTCATCAGAGATTAAACTAATCAGAAATAATTTTTAAGAGCTAACATAAGAAAAGGGAATTTACAAATCTGCATCATCTCATAAACATATAAACATTGAGCATTAACTATAGAATGTGTCTAATTTCTCTGAATGGAAGTTTTCCTAAAGGTTATTGCGTGTTTTTTATAATTAGGCTCTGGGCTTTGGCTGTGAAAGGTGGAAGGTAATGTTTTTTAATATTTCATCCTCAGCACCTTTTCCATTCCTGTTCCATTGCAGTCCTTTGGCAAGTGATGGGAAGGGAAAAAGATACTGGAAAATGAAATTTCTTTCCTTTGAATAAATACAATCTTTTTTGAGTTAGCCTATAAATGACTGCTTTTAAAAAATCCTTTTATTAAGGCAAAATAGTTTTGCATCAATAACAGTTTCTTACTGTGCATCATACTCTACTAGAGCTTTTTATTTTAAAAAAGTGTAATGTAACTTTTTTTGCTCTATCCAAATAAGACAAACAATCCCAAGTTATTACAATATATTGCAGATGTTTATATTCTCAGGTTTTACCTGGGAAGCAGACGGAACCTCAATACTCAAATTAAGCCTGGATTTTACGCTGATAGGTGAATGCACACCATTCCACTTGACAGCAGACTCAGTGTTGTTCACATTAGAATTGAGACCAGATGTGAGATGGGTACCGCGAGATGGAAGAAAAGTGCAAGTTCTTGAATCAGAAGATATTTCAAGGTCCATAGCAGCCACAAATACTATACATATGAAAACAAAATACAGAATGATCATCTAATAGTTAAAAATACTCTGAAGATTCAAGATACAGTGAAGCTACTTTCCAGTTTTCTTTGCTAAATAGTTTATACAATATATACCATAATTATAACACTTCCTATTTCAAAGTATCCTTTGTTACTATTAACTTTTAAAAAAGATTGGAATAATCGTATACAAAGTTTTATTTGTAGCATTTTCATTTGCAGCAGGAAAACTCACTCTCAAAGAGTTTATGTTAAATAATTTGTACTGGTATAATATTGAAGAAGTATTCCAAAAGGTAATCTATGTTGGAGCCCTTCAGAACTGATCATTATTATACATGCAAAATACAAAGCTTACTGACCTTTCTTATGTTCTTCTTCTGAGCACTTTTTTGCTTTCTGAACATGAAAAAGATCAACAACTGAATGCGATCCACCAGGTAAGTGTCCAGATTGTACTGTTGAGTGAGCTGAAGTGGTTTTACTGATGGGAACTAACTGCTGTACCTGAATTCCAACCTAAATCCAAAACATTAATACATTAATTTTATGAAGTTTAAAAAAAAATAAAATAAAATAAAAAAAAAAATCTGTAGTTCTTTCATAATAGCATTGCCTTCTCTGAAATTGGCTGCCTGTTGTGGGTGGGGGAGAGAACAAATAAAAGTATGTTGAAATACACATAAATAGCCACTAACAACACCCCAAACAAATCCCAGGATTATCCACCACAATCCAACAACTAAGAAATTACAAAGATAATACCATCTTAACTTCTCTGATATACAAAAGTGCTGTCAACAGGATCATGAAACAATGTGTTTATTATGAAATTTCTTAGACACTAACAAATATAGAAGTACTGACCAGGAAGTGATTAGTATTAAATCTGGCTACCCGTACAAGAAAGGAATGTTGTTCCTGAGGACAATCTATACCAAATCCATCACCTCAGTCTATAATTGAGAAAAATAATGTTGTTTCACTTCTAGACATGGTTCTCGCAAAGTCTCAATGGATGAAAGTACTTTGGTGAAAGTAGTCTTTATCAGATGAAGTGTTCCTCATTTTGAAAGACATCCTCACTTTTCATTAACTTTTAAATACCGAATCAACAGGGGTTCAAAAACTGTGTCCAACTAAGAATGCACCGGTACATTGTGCAAGTTTACTGCTAATCCTCCATAATTATTAAGGAAAAAACAACACTTAAAAAAAAATTGTATATAGGACTCAGAAAGCATAAAAGAGCTCGTGTATGTATTTCCACCAGTTCTTCTGTAATTATGTAGGAAGGATTTTGTTTGTTAAGAATTTCTTAGTTGCAATTAATGGGATATTAAAACATCGTTGTAAAAAGTTTTTCTTTGCGCTTTTATCTTTTTGCTTTGAAATATTTCTAGATTCAAGTTCTAGACTTTAAAAGAAGCCTTTGGAATACTGTGTTTGCTGTACTGTACAACAACTTTGCCTTGGGTTTTTTTGCCTTTTAGGACAAGCGTTTGGGTTAAACTGTTACGTGAAGTCTACAGGACAAGTGAGTGGATTCATCTGCCCAAGTGTGGGCATGAACATCTAAGGGTATCACTTTAGGACCTTTTCTAGATATTGAGATAAAAAGGACACTGTAAAGCATGACTCACCTCATGTATAAGCAAAGCTTAAGGGGACTAGCTCCAATACTGACATATACATTGGAGGTATCTGAAGTCAGTTGAAAGGAATACCACTGAGGGACCTTGGATACATGTGCACTTTATTATATAATCTAGAATTGAATGGCCCCTCCAGAACAGCCACCTGGTCAGAAGTAGTACATTGTTTTGCAAAACAACATGTGCAACACCCACGGGATACTAACTAAAGAAGAATCCTCTAAAACAAGGGCTAAAGAAATCAAGTGAAATAGAATGATGTTAGAAGTCAGGAAAGACAGCAAAGGAGACAGACAAGAAACTAGAAAAAGACAGGGAGAGGATGATAAATATTTCCTCAACTCCAAGAAGAAACCCAAGCCAGGGAGCTGACTTTGCAAGGCACCACTGTGAATCAAAACCCTACTTGTACATCTAGGTGACCAATAAACGCAGGTTTGTTTTAGAAAGCCTCTGTGCTCTGTTGTAACAAATGGCTGATGCCAAAATAGTCTTATCATGGGTTCATGCTGCTATGACAAAACCACTGAGATGAGGAAGAATGTTCTAAAATAAACTATGACTCAAAAGAGCCAGCAATTCACCTTCAAAGGCCAAACAATGGGTTGGTAACTTTTCTGGCTCCAAGACTTGCAGTCTAGAGCAAAAACTCCTCTGATCTGTATCTTTGATTGGCATTACAAGCAGTATTTGTATTAGTTACTTAACTAATAACTGTGCAAAAGTTTACAGAAAATTCTAAGTCAAAATAAAATTTACACGTGCTAATAGAACTGTAGAAGATAACAGTCTAACTTTGTTACCTCAGGCTGTTTTAAGTTGTGGATTAATCCATACCACAATAAAATTTTCTTTTTTTACATTTATGGCTTTGTAACCATGTTTTTCAAAGGTAAACATACAAAACATAATACGATTGCATAGCCTAATTTACATAAGCTTTGTATTATCTACACTTTTGCTTAAGTTTGGTTATTGTCTACCCTGGAGAACTGTAAATTTATGAAAGACAACAAAGAAGGTTGATAAAGGGAATAAATTTCAGTTTTCCCATTAACTCACCCCTCGCATATCTGATATGTTCAGTTTCATTGTGTGAAACATGTTTAGAGTTTCTTTCCCAATTACTTTTGCACTGTCTGTTGCATGGTCGAGAGTCACAGTCCTACAAAGAATAAAAAAGTATGGTTAAAAAGGAAACTGTTTCACAAATCCTAAAGACAGCAACGATTCTGTATTTATTCCAGAGAGGATCTCAAAGAAAGACAGATCATAATTTCTTGGCATATAGAAACTGAACACTGTTTTTTTTGTTCTGTGGTTTCTTTTTAAAGGTAATTAGAACTAAGCATGTTGTACAGAAAAAAAGCAGATTACTTACTAATTGAACATTCTCAGTGTGTGGTCCACACATTAAATTGTCAAATATAGTATATATTTATATACATGCTATCTACTGAAGCCAGACAAAAATGTTTCACTTTACAGTACTCATAGAAATGCACTCATGCACTACCCTTCACTCAAGCTTGGTTCATAAAGAGTTTGCTCAGTATTATTTGAGTTGTCAATTGTCAAATATCTAAAGCATGAGTTTCAGAAAGAACTCTGAGGGAGAAGCAGATACAGGCACGTGCATGTGGATTACAAATAACAAAGAACTGGGATTAATGGCAAGTAACTAACTTTAAACAACATTCCAAATACACGTCTTACACTGTGGGCAATTTTCTGCAACAACTCTCACAAAATTACCTGGCTGTGAGTTTTACAAATTGCCACCTGAGAGCTTGGCAGGGCAGTAGCAGCTCTTAGTAGTTCTGGATTCTCAAATGGCCTAACATTTGAGACAGATAAGGACAGAATTTCAGGTGGCTAATCAAATGTATGTGAGTGATGTAAAGTCTTCTCACTGAGGTAACCGATGAAGTTTTAACTCTGATGGAGTGGGCTCTATGGACAAAAGGAAGTTCCACCTTGGTGTTTTGGCAGGGTGCCATCCTGACAACTTACTAAACACTTTGATGGTGTCTCCTTAAATTTTACTCTACTTTTGAATCTGTCAGAAACCACCATGAACAGCCAAGTGATCTCCAGAAAGGTCTGGTTCTGCCAATATGAAAAGGCAAAAACCTCCCTGCTGTGAATGATATGAAGACCTCCCTGAGCCTTACACGTTAACATTTTTAAGAAAAAGGAGATCAATATCACCATTAAGATGCAACTATGCAAAATATTAGGGAGAAATGCAGGATGGGTCTAAAGGTACAAACCATTTCAGAAGAATATTTTACAAAGGTCTATGCTGTACTATCAGGACTTGATATCAATGATGCAGTAAAAATACCATTAACATCTCAGAAGTTGAATTTGATTTTAAGTGTGTCTGTGAGTCTGAATCCTGTGTAGGACTATGATTATCATTCTAGGAAATCTTGACCTGTAGGATGTGAAAGCATAGCAACTCATTCACCTGTGAGGTGAGGGGGCAAGAAATGGATCATAAGCTATAGCTACAGAGAAAATCTTAAATTGAAGAGAGAAACTGGTCACTTTTAGCTCCAGTAAACACTCCCAAACTGTTGGAACTAGGCTGTACATAGGGAAAGCATACTTGAGGGAACACCACCCTGAGACTCTAATCCATTTGCCTGGATGCAACTTCCAGAGTTTACCCTGCTGCTGCTAAAAAGCCTTTCACTGAAACAGAAATGCTCTAACAGAGACAGGAATACAGCACCTATATCATCAAATAGCATAATTTGGATTGACTGGGGTTGCCAAGTTCATTAGTTAAGCCAGAAACACAGAGACACTGCCAAAGGAGATCCTGGCATCAGAACTGCCTCAGCTATGTGTGAACAACTTAGCATCCTTGGGTGCCCCCTCATCTTACCTTAATGAGGACTTTATGAATTAAGGAAATTTCAGGGCACATGTGTATTAGCATGCCTGACAACAGAAACGAGGTCCAAAGCATTGACCTGTTCATGAGAAAGCAGTCTGGCACTAGTTCTAATAAAGGAAGAATAAAGCTCTATCTCAACACACCCTCAATCCTAAAAATATGTTCGTAGGCTGTTAAGAGTAAATCTTCAGCTCAAAGAATTCAGGATAGCCAGAAGACAAAAGTATAGACTGATGGATTTTCTTCTTGGTATACCAATCCCAAAAGGTGATGAGCTTTGATAGTGAAAGGTGAATTTTATAGTTTCAGTTTTTAATACAGCTGAATTGTATATCACAAGTTCACAATTACGAGACAGACCCTGTGCATGCAAGTCCTACTGTTGAGCTCTAACCCACTGAAAGAACACTCCTACCTCTTCCATTATCAGCAACCCTGAGCAAATGACCCTTCAGTTCAGGAGGGATTAATCTGTTACAACAACCCGAGATGGAGGGAAAAGTAGAAAAGACCTGTCTTCAAAGATGCCAAATGCACCCTCACACAAAAGCCAGGATCATCCCTTTACCTAAGGAACAACTGCTTTGATACAGAAGTGTCTGCCTGAAGAATAAACATGTATTTATAAGGTTCTGAGACAATCTTGTATGAGGCAGCATATAACTACATGACGCTCTATGCCTAGATTTCATTCTTGTGTTTTCAGTATGCAAGCACATAAATAAATTTGTGATTAAAAAATCTTTAGTTAACATCATCCAGTTGAACAACAGGAAACAAAGAAGAATCAGAAATAAATAATGGGTAAGAGTAACAGCACTGCTTGTGGAAGCTGAAGGTCCTACTCCTTGGACAGTGACCTATCAACTGACTACCCAGGCAGAGTAACCGGGTTATTCCATTTCACCAGGGATGGGCAGCCACCACAGGTAGCATCTCAATGAGATCAACAATGCTGCAGTGAGACCAAGTAGAAAGAGACTTTATTATGTTGATAATGATCCACAAGAAAACAAAGGCACTTCTGATGAGGAACTTATGACTATATGAAAAAACATAACTGTGAAGGTCAAGAGACATGAACAAGTTGCCTTCTTAACAGCTGAAACATGGGGCACAGTCTCTGACCTCGAGATTTTGAGATTCAACTTTCTTAGCTCCACTTTGGATCTTCATTGTCTTTTCTCTTCTAGGACCAAAAAAATTCTCTGCAGACTTATTGGTGAAACAACACAAAATACAGGTTCGACACAAAGAAACTTGTTTGTACTAAGACGGATAACTCCAGTCCAAGGCGTCTGATGCCAACTCCTGCCTTCAGAATCCAAAGTGGCCTCTCAGTCTTCTGCAGCGAGTAATTCTGCAAATACTGCCCTAGTCCCCATGCGCTCTAAACTTGAAGGAGAACGGTACTGATCAGATATCCTTCTTGACAAGTACAAAGGCAATTTTCTTTGAGAACTGACTCCAACTGTCACAATTTGCATGTGACCAACAACCTATCAAGGAACAGCAGAAAGCCCCTCAAGAAAAAGGAAAGTATCCAACACTACACAGCTCAGGGAGAGGAAAGTTTGCAGCAGCAGAACATTTCAACTCAGCTGGTCACTGAGAGAAATAAAAATGCTGCTGCATGCGTGTCATAGTGCAGGATGTAAATATGTCTTCTACAAGTACTGCAAAAGGAAAAACAGCTCCAATATTGAACAAGCTGGAAAAACGTACACCAACAATTTACATGTACATACGTATTATTGTTTGAAGACAAACCCTTTAAAAGAT
This sequence comes from Gymnogyps californianus, assembly GCF_018139145.2. Classification (NCBI taxonomy): domain Eukaryota; kingdom Metazoa; phylum Chordata; class Aves; order Accipitriformes; family Cathartidae; genus Gymnogyps; species Gymnogyps californianus. The sequence goes on along the minus strand of NC_059471.1, from coordinate 72,111,743 downwards.
CAAACGCCTTAATTTCATAATAGTCATGAAATACTACCTAATAAAGAGCAACCTTAAACTACAGATTATTAAAGTCAAAAAGGAAGAAGAGAAAAAAAGGTACCTCCCTACCAAGAGAAATGGATAGTCACAATAATTCATTGAAAATATTTCACTAAATCACTTTCATTTTTAAGTAGCATCCACAGACATGCAAGAGTACATTCTCTCAAGAAAGCAATTTCAAACCACAAAGAATGCACTTGTAGAGTCAGATTCCTTCTTTCCCATTCCTGCTTCCTCTGAAAACCACGAATTGTTTCTTCTATGCCCCAAAACTTTCCAACTTCTGATATATTTTCTTTTTTCCCCATTTTTCTCTTTGAAGAAACTCAAAGGCAGAAGATGACTGTTAAAATTGTTCTCTCTTTCCGATTTGGACACCTTAGTCTCTTCCTTCTTTCTCCTCCCAATATGCTGTGCTTTTTATCATTGGGGGATTTACATTTCATGCTGATGACCAAAAGACCACATATGTACAACCCAAACACAGAGGACTTTTGATAATAATATTCTACTTCTGATTTTGGTGCAGGTGTGATACGTAGACAAAGAGGTACCAAGCACTTTAAAATTTCTGTCCTATCTTCCTATAAGTTTTGGTGCTCAACATCCTGCAGAAGTGTGCTCATGCCTACTACCGACCATTCTTTTTTCCATGCGTAGTTACCTGGCGATATTATCACAGATTCCATGACCTCCGTATTTTGCAGGCTCCACTGGTGCCCCAGCCTTTCTGACCATAATTTTAAGGGTCAACCGTTTACCCTTCATACCAGCAGCCTCAAGTCTACGTTGGATTTCTTCTGAGAGGCTCAGAAGGAAAGCTTCTGCTTCCTTAGGCTGAAAGGGAAAAACAACAACATGTTTAGACAATTACTAGTTTTCAAATACTGAAGGTAAATTAAGGGTTAATGCAATCCAGATTGTGTAAACTGAAAAGAGCAAGCTGACCCACAGACAATTGTCTTATTTAACTTCAAGTGTTTTGTTTACATTGTAGGTTGCTGAAGTTAGGTGAGATGGTAGATTCCTATCCTAATGCTGAAATAAGTAGGAAATACTACGAACTTTTGGAAATAAGTCTTTAAAAAACCCATGTATTTAGAAACCCCAACACAGAATTGCAAGTCTAACTTTAAGCACACACCCAGAAGATGAAGAGTGTAGGGCTTATAAGGAAAATCTTTTTCACCATGAGGAAGGTCTAAAGTAGTGGAACACGTTGCTCAGAGAAATTGTGCAGTCTTCATTGTTGGAGGTTTCCACCACCAGACTGGATAAAGTCCTGAGCAACTGGTCTGATCTCATAGCTTCCCCTGCTTTGAGCAAAAGGCTGGACTACACAACATCATGAGGTCTCTCCCATCCTGATTTTTCTACAATTTCTATAAACTCTTCAGTTCTCAACAAAGAGCTGAGTTATTTTTTAATACAGTTTTGTCAACAACACTCCCCCCCCTACAATATTTGTAAAAAGTCTAAGAAAAATGTTGTACTGGAGCAGCTGGTGATGGTTTCAGGCACTGGCATCTTTGAATAATCAGCATTTAAATGAAAGAGAATGCTAGGTGCTGACAAACCTACTGCAGTTCTTTTTTTCTGTACTAGACTTGTATAATGAATGCAGAATAGCCAGCTAATTTTGTGCAAGCTTCTTTTCAGTCCAATACTTTTGCAGTCTCTCCTCCCATTTTATCGTTTGGTCTCCTGCTTCTTCATTTTCCACATTTCTATTTGGTGGCTAAGATGGTGCTCTAACAGATCAAAGTGTAAGTGAAAATAATCAGAATATGAGAAGATTCTTCTACAGCTGAAAGAAGTCACTGCAGAAGAGAAAGTAAGTTTGAATTTACCTGTGTAAACCTTATTCCATAGTTGATTTCTGCCGAAACAGATTTTCTTTCTTTTTCTGTACGAACAGGTCGATCATCCAAACCACGACAAAATCTGTAGAGCATTTGTCCTGTTTTTGGACCAAATTCTTTTTGCAGTTTTGACATTGAAGCACACTGCAGATCTCCACAGGTTTTAATTCCCAAAGAAGCCAGCTTAGATTCCATCGTCCTGCCAACTCCTAACAACAAAGCAATTAGTTCTGTTAACTCTACACAATTCAGACCCAGTCAGGTTTTGAACAAATAAAATGTCTTTTTAAACCTACACTAGGTCATATCAAATTAATAAATAAATATACACCATAAAAAATAATTCCACTCAATAAAACATGGTTCAAATGGAAACTTTTGCTGTCTTCACCTGTATTTCTTTAATCTGTTTTATATATCTAGTTTAAGATGTCATATGCAGCGTGTTTCTTTATTTCTGGGTAAAATATGAATGACTCCTGCTTGCAAATCTTCTTGACAAGGTACTGCCTGTTACAGAGTATATAGCTCTGAACACCACAGCACTCAGTCCAAAAAGAGTGTCCAACATATAATATGTTTTGCCATCATATACAAGTGATTTAATCTAAAAGAAAACCAACAAATATTTTGACTACTGTTCCACTGCTTCCTAGGTAGAAAAATAGTATTTCAAGTAGAAATGATAGCATACCTCTATCACTTGTGCTTTGAATTACCAAGCACTGGAAATTGTAGGTATCCATGGCAACGGCACATACGTAAGTGTGATAAACTTAAGTATATTTCTGGGTTTTGGAGAGGTGGCCTGTTACTTCCGAAAAATATTAGTCCTATGAGTTTACACTACCAAAGTCAGCAAAAGTTAGAAATCTCAGGTAATCAGCTTCTATCTTTCATAATCTGTTTCTTTGTCGAGGTGGCATTATTGACACAAACACTAAAAAGTTTTTACTATGAACACGCACGTGAATTCTGAAAACTTTAAAATACTCAAGTCAAAGCACAGTACTATATGAATGCTTTTCTGGAGGAAAAATATCTCCTATAAGTTATGCCAGAGAGAAATGGTGCTGTGCTGTAAATTATGTTTGGCCATGGAAGGGGATACATAAAGAGAATTTCTGGTAAACCTGCACTTGTCTACGTATGGTATTCCTACCACTTTGCCATTTCAGTGTCAATTGCTGTCTATTTTTTGTTTCCCTTCTCTTTTTTTTCTTAAACAGAGAAAAACACTATTTTGACCATTTAACACTAAATACATGTGTACACATGCAGGCTGAGCTCAGCTGATCACTAACATACAAAGCATGAATGCTTACTTAGCACTTTTTGCACTACGTCTGTGTCACATTATACTACTAAAGTATTGAATAACAATACAATACAGAGTTACACGCCAGGAAACACTTTAGCTTACAACTGTTTTAAAGTATTTCCCTGGAACAATAAAAAAATGTAATAAAGCCTGTTTTCATACAGGTGTATTCCGTATGTCCTTACTGTCTGTCACTCTCCCAGCACAGTAACTCCAGCTCCCTGCCATCTCTCTGTGAATCCCACTATACCTTTGAGAACCTCCCTAAAACCTGTGGGCCAGAAATGCTTCTTTCCTCCCCTCTAGCTTTCTCCTTGGTCTTCTCTATGTCTGCAGGCACCCCACTCAATCGCTCCAGTTCTCCCTTACTGAAATATCCTTCTCTCTCCTATCTGACCAAGGAATGCAGGACAGAAAACATGTACTCTGGCTGTACATGTGATGACTGGGAACTACTGCCAAAACGTACAATAGCTGAGTTTTGCCTGCCTGTCCCTCAAAGGATGTACTCATTTGGATCACTCTCCTCTGTCAAGCCGTCATTTTTCACAAAACTTTTGGAAACATTATGTCATTAGAACTTCTATCTCTCAGTAAGATTTGGCTGAAACTGCCAAACAGTTCATAAAATTATTAGTACCGTCATACTTGCAAATTATAAATCATAATCATTGTCACAATCATTTCTTCAGACAACTAGGCAAAAAACAGTTGGAATTTGACAAACCTATTGTTGTTCTTTAAAAGAATCAACACATTCTGTCACAGTTTGCAGTATACCGTTGACTAAAGATCCTTACACAAAAAAATAATTACCTGTGTAACAAATGCCTAACGTGTATTCTAAGTCTACCAGAACCAAAAACTGTCTATAGCTGGATGCAGAGCGTAACAGTGGTAATACCCCCACAGTAGGCTTACTTTCTACCTTCCTCTCTGTTTATCAGCCATTCTAATACAGCTCATGTTGCAAGCAGAAACACTTCTCTAGTTCAGTAACATACTCCTCTGCCAAATTTTCTTAATTTTCTTCTGTCCTTATTCTCTTCGAAATCTCTCAGAGTTTCTTAGATGCAGCAGAGATTACACAAACTCCTCTCTCCTCTCTCTCCTTTTTTCCCTTCACATACTCTCTGTTTTATTATGGCATCTGTGCTATTTTTTCCAACTCCTGACTTCATACACTCCTTTTTAGAAAGAATAATCTTAGGCTAGTTCTCAGCTCTAAGCAAACCCTGCCTCTGTCAGTACTAAGTACCTGACATTACTCATTTTATTACATTCATTATGATACAGCAAGCTAGCGCTCACTTGAAATGACTCATCTAAATAATTTTATTAAAGAATATAAGGTTTCATAACATACTAAACTCTCAGCTTCTTCTGTAGATCATGCTGTGTGAATCTGCAAAATTCTTTACTAAAAAAGATGCTTCTCAAAGATACAAAAAGGTCACAGAGATTCTTTTCAGAAATTTCAGAAATTCTCAGAAATCAGTATATCTGCTTTTTTTGGGTCATAACCATGGAAGAGCATCTAATCTTGTTTGATCCAGAACACAGATTTGAAGCTGAAACTGTTTTAATATCAGGAGGCAAAATGTCTTCTAAAAGAAAGGAGTACCTGGAAGACTAGTAACAAATTGCCCTCTGATAAAATCATCCACTTCTTCAGGTTTTAAGTGATACTGTCCATCTGGTTTTGCTTTACGAGTTGCCATTCTGGCCAGCAGAATATTGGAACCTGTAAAAACAACAAATTATACAGTATACCTGTGGTAACTTCTGTCTTCTCAAGTAGAATGTTGCAGTTCAACAGTCAAGGAAAAAATGCAGAAAGTACAGTCAAATTCTTTATCTTCTACAAATAATTTAATGAAATATATTCATATATATTTGCAGTATCTACTTCCACATTAGCAGCTAGCAGTATTTGTGATTACAGCAGTGTAACTGTACTGGTAACTGCAATTGCAAAGTTAAAACCAACCAAACAAAAAGCCACCAAAAAACCAAGTAAGTGCAGGACATTTCACTAAGAACACTGAATTTATTTGTCTTGGTTATGTTCGACACATGTAGAGGTACAGATAAACAGTTAAGTGCAAATGGCTAAAAAATTTAGAAGTGTAATATTTTAACACTGCAGAACTTCAAAAAAATCCACTGTGTTCAATGTAAATAATACTTAGCTGACAAATCTATCAAGTATATTATATGTGAAATATTGGAATTAAGCTAATATTTAGGCCTAAGTATTCACTTAAAAAATCCAATTACTTTATTAAATTATTATATGCACTAATCAAGTGTGGTGGGAACAAGACTTATTTCAGCATTTTTTCTTCCCTGTTTATAGGCTTATTCATGCCCAGCCAATTAGATATCTGAAATAATACTCAAACACATTCATTATTGCCACTCAAACACCCTGTTCTAAGATAAAGCAAACTAATAAAAGGTCAGGGGAATTCACAACTCACAGCACTGTGTGTTACTATTGCTCTTCTCCTCCTACCTGTGTTCACATTCTTTTTGTCTATTCTAAAATTTTAGTCAATAAGAACAGTAAGAGAGTTTTATGTGCACTGTTTCTCCTGAGAGGTTAAACTGATGAAACAATTAATAATAGATTCCTCATTCAATTTCCTATTTAACTTTCGGGATCCATGTTTTGTCTATAGAGTACTGAACATTTCTGATCCTCTTATCTATCAAACATACCAACACAACCTCTAATACCATGAAATCTCAGTGATTTACCTTCTGCAATGTATTATTCCCACAACACTGAAGTAAAGTAGGAAAAAACTAATACCTCACTTAAAAAATGAGAAACCAAGATACAGGATGTTTATAGATGAGTGTTTAATCTTTCACTAGCATTATTTAAATCAGTTTAAGTTTAGCCACTAAAATCTGCAGGGTAAAAATTAAACTTATTCAACTGGCATAAGCAGGTCCTTCTTTAATTTATCTCTAATCAGACAACAGTGTTGAGAGGAGATCTCAATAGTGTAACAATACCTATTCAAATTTACATTTTATTATATTGGTACAACTTTCCCATTGGGCAACATATAAATCACTTACACAAGACGTATGTTTCTGGCAGACCATGTTTTTGAAATAAGGTCTCTACATTCATGTAATAGTACAAGTACAATTGTTTCCACGGATTTATTTACTTAATGATGAATTGCAAGTGAAGAGACAAAGTCCTTGTCGTGTACCTACCATATGAATTTCTAGAAAGGATACCAAAATTATTTTCCAATATCTCACACAAAATGATTGGGGGGGGGGGGGGGGGGGGGGGGGGGAATTGCTCATAGGTATTTGTCTCTTTCAATCAGTAAGAGAACTATGATATCAGATTTGAAAATAACGCTTTAAAAACTAATTCTGCTCTTTCTATACAAAAAACAAACACACTAAATAAGCATATAAAAGAGATCACAAATGTGTTTCAAGTCAAAACAAGACACAAACAGGAATCAAGGGAATTACAGTCTCTGTACTATACCATAAAAAATAAAGGAAGAATTCTGCTTACAGTAATGAATTTCAGCTTGTCTCACAAGTGGATTTCATACACTTATATACAATCAGTGTATTTATTTACAGGTACTCAACTCTAATATTAGTTAGGGACAAAAACAAAGGAGAAAGGAAGGGGTCAAGTGAAAAGAAATCAAGGAAGTCTTTTCAGATGTGTGATTTTATATACAATACCTACTACAAATCACACAAATCTTTGCTTTCAATACCTTCTAATAATTATGCTAAATCATGCCACCCCGTAAACTATTACTGCTATCTCTGATACAGAACACAATCTGTGCTCATTTTTCTATTTACTGGAAAAATGAAGTAGCATTTCATAAAAATGAATGTAAGAATATCATACAGATGGAATTTTAGCATACTGTTCAGATAACAAAGGAGAAGTGATACCAATTTTATAAATTTTTGCTTAAAACTTTCCACTTATGAAGATTTTCTTGCATTTTTATTTACACTAATTTAACGTAAATAGCAATATATTCCATATCACACAAACACTTAAGAGTTTTAGCAATCTTACATAGCTTTGATACACCTAACAATACCAGGGACTGCTTGTAAACAGAAATGAAATAAGGTACTTACCCATCCCAACAGAAGCAGTGCATTTAGTTTGGGCTTTGATTTCGGTGCGGATAGCATTTGCAAGTTCATCAGGAGTCAATCTGGTCTCTGTAAGGATTTCAGTGATATCTACTAGTGCTTCATCACAACTGACTGCTTCGATGTTATGAGTATAGCTATCAACACAAAGTAAAGGAGGTGAAACACCAGCAACAGCTCACCATCTGTTAAAACAAATATGTAGCAAATAAAGTCTTCCTTTTGCGGTGGCATTTCCCTGCTTATTTTGTGTCACACATCACTTACGTAATAAAAATGGTAAAACAGCAAATTACAGTAACATTACTAATGTAGGACTAATTTCAACATGCATCATGATTTTAAAGGAACAGCTGGAGGAGGAGTTGAATACTTATTTTTCATTGACAGTAACAAATTTCCAGTTTCGTTCAAGTGCATTTTAAAGCAGAAAGTAGTTTCTAATAGATGTTACTCCAATAACCCATTCTTAAGTTACTCAAAAAAGCTCTTGGAAGAATCTCACTACTAAGCAGGGATCTGCTGCTCATTGTGTAATCAGTAAAAAATTTAACAATGACTCCTCTGGAAGTCAGATGTTGACTGTTTACAGGATTTGGATTCAAGATAAAACAATGCTCAGAAGAAGCATGGTGCTTAAAATAACAAAAATACTACAAAAGGAAGATCTCAAATAGGAATGGCTTTATTGAAGCTGAAGAGTAACATGGAGATGAAAATACTAAATCAAATAATGGCATTCAGCAGTGGCAAATAAAATATGCTTGATAACCTTACCACAAAAGATCATGTAAACAAACAGCACGTTACCTTGCTAATATTTCATATACTGTCCGTGCAACCTCTTTGTACGCATCAAAATCATACGAAACAGCTTGAAGATTTGGACACAACTTTTTTGCTTGGCCAAAAAACATTCCATTCTTTATGCCGACTTGTCTAAAATTAAATAATAAAAACTCCCAAATAAACACAGTACCAAGTTTTCCACAAATTAATATGAGGTATTTCCAAATGAAGTATTTGTCTTTTCCCACAAAAATGAATTATCAATAAAAAGGAATTTAGTCCAACTGCTAGCAATTTAATAGGTAAGAAAAATAACTGCAAATAGAGTATCGGAATTAGCTGTAGCATGGACAGCCTGCCTTTGGGAACACGCTTAAGATCAAGTCTCCAGAAAGCACTACTTGCTATCTTCTGTTTCAAATTAAAACCACTCATATACTACAGTGACCAAGGTAATTGGATCTTATATTCCACTGTGCAAGCTTACAAAATTATGCTCCTGTAATAAATAAACTCTAACTTTTTGAGATACAAATATAAGCCTGCCTATCCTAGCATGCTTGAGAAAGGTTCCCGTGAAGGAATAACTTCTGGAGTATTATTTCCATCTGGGAAGAAAACTGTATTTCCAACACTGTGCTTATATGTATAACAAGTTGTTTCATACTCCGAACTTTTATAAGCTATGTTACTGGGGATGCTCAACATAATCTGTGCAAGAAATGGCTTTAAGTTTAGTAATCACACTTACTGTCTAACTAAAACCTTCAGTAACAAAGTGTTCTTAATTCCATAAAAGAATGCAATTTTGATACAAAGAAGTGAAGATAACATTATGAAATCAATAATATCACAGTGAATGGCATAAGGTTTTCCTTAATAGGCTTTGTTTCAAGTAACATGTAGGTTAGGTTGAGAGCTATTAAGCAGTGTTTAAAAAGCAGCAGCAGCCATAGGGAAGACCTTATGTTAAATTCTAACAACCTATATATCTACAACTTTTGAAAACATAAAAAAAATTTCCCCTCTAGATAAATTTAAAGAAATTGACATAACAACTGCTATTTTTGGACATTTTATGCCTATCTGTATGAGATTTTCAAGCAACCCGATAGGTAACTTTTACCTACCTGGCTTCGTAACTACAAGAAGCTATTTCAGCCATGGACAGAACAGTGAGATCGAAGTCAGCTCCATTCACATGTGTGGAATCTGGATGCTCCCAGACTGATGAGTCCAGCTTATCAGGTACTCTAATTTCTGCTTGGAAAATAATATTTATATTTGTTTTTATGTTATTTTTCTTAGGAGTTCAACAGAATGAATGTGAATAAAATAAAAATTACGGATTTTATTTCATACAATTTCTATACTGCTACCTGTTGATGAAGAGGTTCTTAACACTATATTGATTCATATCACGGTCCAGGAAAAAAAAAAAAACCAAAAAAACCAGAACCCCCCCACATAGTAATCTCTCCCTGCAGATAGGTATGTACATATTACTGAGAACAATATTAAGCTACAGAAAAATTGTGTTTCTGTTTTCCCGCAAATTACTAGACAGCAGCTTGTTGGTGACTACATACACCATACTGTAAAATAAGACTGATCTCAGTTAGCTTTAATGACAATAAGAATGATCAAACACTTGAGGCTAACTGCTACAGCCATATCCTGTAAAAAAATACAAGACACTTAAAAATTTACCAACTGCTTGGCTGAACAAGAAGACACTTAGCTACATTCCTTTTTACAAAAAGCACAACTACCACCAGAACACAGAAATTAAATTCAGATACAAACCCACTTTTTATCATACCTATAACCTCTTACTTAAAACTATTTTTCTAATAATCTAGATACCACAAAGTGATTTTTAAGAAGTGAACAGAATGCTAATTAGCTCAAATTAAAAAACACTAGCTAGAAACTTATATTTCCTTTAACACTCTTATGGGGATATTAATTGACAAAACTTCTGCTGTTACTTCCTAATAATTCTCTTATTAGGAGATGTCAACTTCTTTCAAATATCACCATAAATTTATCTTGGATCAAAATGATACAATTATAAATACTGCAACCCCAGACTTAAAATGAGACAGACCTTCCCTAATTCCATAAAACTTTACTGCATGCTCTTAGACAAATTTTAAAGAGTCCTCCAGGCCCACTGCATGCTAGGTACTAGAACAGAATTCCATGACACTGAATACTGGAATCAAGTAAAGCCTTTTCTATTCTTTTCTATTTAGGTTTTCACGGTATGTAAACCTTGAAAGATACATGCCTATACTCTAAATATAGATCAGCCTGAAAAAATGGCTAGATGAAGAAACTACTATGCCCCCCAAACTCCCCATCAGAATCAAAACAACAAAGTATCATACAGACAAAAAGCTTCTATTTACTTAAAATGAAATCCAATACGTATGTTATAGTTCTTTTTCATTACTATAGTCTATTTAATACCATACAACTTTGTAATATAATAAACAGGGAGTTTTCTTCAGAGGGCCACAACGCCTAATTATATTTCATGGTACTAACAACTTACACACTGACAATTTGACTGAAAGGAAACATGGTGCTATGTGCACATAGGAGTAGTTATCAGACCAGAGAAAGTCTTGTAACGAGTGAGTGGAGACAGCAGGGGTACAGCCTGACTCATGTGAAAAACTGCTTTTATTCAGAATTTCTGCTAAATTTGTGCACCTTTTTATGTCTTAAATATTTTCATGTATGATGAGCTCAGTAAGTTACCTAAGATGCCTGCAACTGAAAATTAGAGCAAAATTATGCCCCAAATAAAGATAAGAATGACAAGAACAATTTCTTTAGTCCATGCCTTCCTGTGCCCTGGCCTGAGATGATGCTGTCATCTTGTCTATCTTCATTGGACTCGTCGACTTTTTCCACATCGCAGCAGAGCAGATCCCCCCATGAGCTGATGGAGTCACTTCATGTGAAATTCAGGGCAATGCAGAACACATTGTCCTCAATGGAAGGCAAGGTAGAGAACCTCTCATCAAAAGCTGGGAAACTAGACAGGCACATGGTGAATGTGGAGCAACGGATGGAGAAATCAGAGGCCAGGACCCAAGTCTGTGAAAAAGAAATCGCTGAGAATAAATCTGTGACTAATATGATGGTTAAAATCTGCTGCTCTTTAGAATGAAAAAAGGGAGATACTAGGGTTGAGGGAAAGGAAGCCTAGAAAACATTCACATCTTGGGCATCCTGGCCGTGGAAGAGACCCCAAACTATGAATCCTGATTAACATACGTTAATCTTCTATCTTTAGAACATGAATGTTAAAGATGGCACGTATGTAGAGAAGTAATTTCTACTACCCAGAGAGGCTATCTCCAATTTGGAGATCCAGGGTGAGAATGATAGCAAGTTTTTAAATTTAAAAGTTATACATTTTTGGATGAATTCAAACAAGAAAAAGAAAGTATTTCATAAAAGATTCAAGATTCTATTAACACTAGATATTTGTCTAGCAATGCAGATCAAAGGCAGGAACCAGTATCACTAAAGAAGTATTCTGCAAAAAAAGAAGTAGCCGAAGCAGGAGAATTCAGCATTTCGTCAAAAGTGATTCGTAAGGGTTTGGTTTTGTTTATTTTTTGTTTTGTTTGTTTTTAATTTGGAACATTTTTTCTAATAAGCAAGACGTGGAGAAGGCAAAATCAGAGAACAGCCTGGAAAGCATGAAGCATCAAAAAATGAAGTGGGTTCCATGTTGAAGCATGGATGTAAAAATATGCTCATGTTCAAAGTTGGTCCCAACTACCTTTTTATTTCATTTATATAACATATCCCCGAACAGAATTGTGTATGTTTAACAGCATAATTTAGCATTCTGTATTTTTCATATTTTAGAAAAAGTACTTTTCCATGTGATACATGTGCCTACTGGACCATATTACCTCTGGCATGGCACAATTAAACACATGCTGTGAAGTGTGTCACATACACTTTCTAAGATACTGTGATGTTAGAAAAGCCTAACCTGCAATTCTACCTTTTCATCTAAGACCATAACTAACTGTGATTTCTTTTCCCCAAAAGGAAGACAAGCCATGTACTAATGAGAATGCAAGCAGAAACAACAGGTTGTATTTTTGGTTGATAAAACCATTGTACACAGAGATAAAAATTAATAAAGAGACTAAAAAAATATTATGAACTGCAGCTAATGAGATAGAGACTATTAAAAGAGTATTAGGAAAAAATCCTTTCACCAAAACAATAGGTTGCACAATCAGACTATCAAGAAAGAAAGAGCTAGCTGTCTGCCTGCGTGCAAGCCAGTGAGATTGGATGCTGAAGTTAAAGAAATGAACGTGTGGATATCCAGAAAAAGCTGCTGCAGTAAGAAACTGAGTTTGTGATACAATGAGGCTGCAATCTGCTGTACCCTTAAGCAATAAATATAGTAGAAGAGATACTATTGAATTTGTGAATCACAAAGAACATGCTAGGTATCAGCTAAACTTCTGTAATTTAACTGCCTCGCTCTCCAAACATCACTTGATTGTATGAAGTCACACCCTTACCCAGTGTAAGGTCCTAATAAAAGTTATGAAGTCACTGTATAAAACTGAACTACCAATAAATAGTTCATACACAAGCTATACTACAGAAAATCCAACCCCATAAAAACCACAGCTATCTTTGTAACGTACTTATATATGGCATTGCAAACAACACAGTAGAAGCTATGTCTGGAGCATCCTGAAAAGTCCTTGAAAAGTTAAAGGCCAGCGGGTTCCACAAACATGTATTCTACCTCAGTTTTGAAGTGTTCTTAAACTACAGCAAAAAGAAATAAAATGGCATCACTTCCTGTAATACCTTGTTTCCAAATGTCTTTGAAAATTGGCAGAATTTATTAGTTTGTTTTTTTTTTTTTTTAAAGTACTAACATTTCAGAAACCACCATGGAAGAACAACCTGTCTTTTTCCACCTCTTGTATCAACAAAATAACTCACTGAGGTGTAAACTTTATAACAATAGTACTTGCTACCACAAGGTTGGTAAGAAGTGCATGTACAAGGGGCAAAGGAGAAACTCAGCTTCCACATCTAAACTGAAATTAAACAGCAGCTGCCCCTTGTATACGCACTTTTTACCAACCTTGTGGTAAAAACTAAGTTTCAAGCTGATTAAGCAGACTGTTGGAGGAAAAAAAAGAGAAACAAGTTGCCAATGTTTAGCAATATACTTTCTCATACTAAATGCAGTTCAGGCAGTGTAATAACACTTGTTAATAGAAGTATGTTGTGTTTACATTAGTATGCTACTACTTGAGGACACAAAGTACCAAATTTCTAAATTACTGCAGGCAAGTAAGGAATTCTCAAACTACAACAGATGCCCTGGTTTTGAGGAAACAAAGTACTGGAGAGACAGAACTCATGGAAGTTGCACAGGCTTTCCAGAAACCTAAAATGCTCTAAGGACCACCCAAATTAACTCATTGTACCCAGATATTGTACACATGCAATTCAAAAGCCAACTTCAAACAATCAATTTCTCAGTGGCCATGTGCTGTCATCTCTACTTTTATAGTAAAAAAAAATGTAGCAGCCTTTTAAAATTTACTTTGTACCTTCTCTATAATAGACTTACTCAGAACAAAGTGATCCTGGACAATCTGTATTTGTTTCTTATTTTAAAGAATTACTTAACATTATCTTATACTCAACCTCAATGAAAGTGAGTAAAACCTAAATTACTCCAAAATAATTCACCCATACTGAGCAAAGTAAACTAACAAGAAGTCACAGTGGCATGTTATTACTGAGGCCACAGAGCACTGTGCTGTCCAAAGATATTTTTCTGAAATCCCCCGCATGAAAAAAATGAATTTAACCACTGTGCACTTAATTAATAACTTTAAGGAAAAAGTCTTCAATAACAAAAGTTAAAAACATACAGACAAACAAACAAACAGACTTATCTGTACCTGCTTTGCCATTCAATAGCTTATTCTGGTAATATTGCTGTTCAAGCTGGGGGTTTGCACCAGGGCGCAGTGGTGCCTTTCCTGCACCTCTGTTACTAGTAACAGCTACTGGTTTTCCTGTGGAGAAGAAATGCATGTACTTACAAGTCAACATCTATAACAGCTTACATTTTAATAATAGCACAACTACGGTAAGATCATAAAGATGTCCGCTTTATTTTTTTATAATTTATTTCAAGCTTATACATTCTTACAGCATTAAGGAGGAAACAGCTATGAAAGTGACTTTGTATTGCGACCATGAATTTGCTGTCTTAATTGCAGTCACGTGTAAAAAAGAAAAGCTTTTAAAGAGTGAAAATATAGCCGTACTACTTTGCCTTTAATAACAAGTATAAACGGAAGCTGTGAAACTTCACCAACGCCCTAATGATTCATTAGTTTAAGACACAGCAAACTCTGTACTGATTTTAAATACTTTATCATGTTTATTAGCTTAAGTAAACTAGAGGAGTATACATATACCAACACACTCAGTTCCACTTGTTTAATTAACTGTACAAAATCAAATCTTTAGTAAATTTCTGACTTCTTAGTAGTATCAACACCTCCATAATTTTCCTCCAGGAAGCTAATTTACGCACTGAAAGTTCTGGCAGACTTCTGTGCAACAGAAAAAATATTTGCAGAAAAGTCCTAAGTTCTTTATATTCCAGTAACGGAATTTGAAACTTGGCAGGAAATAAAGTTTTAAAGACCCAAACATACCAGGAGTACCTCTGATACAGTTGCTCCTGCCTTTGGACAAATCAGAGCAAAGGAGTTGTATATACAGGTTACTCTTTCCCAAGGTCTACGATAGCTGGGTGTCAGATGGTCACCACTGCACCAAGTCTTTAGACTTGTGCATCACCAAAGTTCAGTGTTTGCACAGAACAACTAGTATCTCCATTTCTGAATGGTACACTTGTAAAAAAAACCCACCAAAACTTGCTAAGGAGCTCCACTAACTCTTCCTATGCCCTAAGGATGATCACACAACTCAGACTTCTAAATGCCAATTGTTCATCCTCCAGGTCTTATAATACTTCATGTGTAAGAGCTTAGACAGAAAAGGGAAGGAGAAGCCAATTTCCCTTGAAAAAGATGCATCAGGCAGAGAGACAATTAATTCTCATCCTTGACCCTTCCACTTTTCCAGTTAAACAAAGCTCCTTACATTAATTCAGGAAAATTAGTAGGATTTTTGGTACAACTAGAATTTGATCTCCGATTTCTAATATGGTAGATTTAAGTCTCAATAAGATATGTGCAATATTATAGAGAATGGTTACTCCAGATTTTACTTCTCTCTTCTTACTTGAGACACTGAAATGATACAGTAAGGAGAATTCCAGTTCTCTCTTCCATTTGCTTTTGGATTGTGAGAAAGTAAGCAGGAATATGAAAATTGCATGGTCTGACTATCAAAGACGCCAGGAAAAAAAAATTAACATGCAAAGTTCATTTTGTAAGTGTGCAAGTTTGGTTTTGTTTTTAAAGGCTTAACTGAGTAAACTGTAACATGTAGAATTAAATACTGACCTTTGAGATCTGGTCTATTTCGGATAGCCACAGACACAAAGAAGCAATCCATATCCACGTGCATTATACAGCTCTGTGGCTTGGCTGAGCTCGCAACAGACACATTACCTAGTATGAAGATACACCAATAGAAAACTTGAACCCTAATTTATACACTTCGGTACTACTCACAGTAGTCATCAAGGACTATTATCAAGTTTTTACCACCTTAAATTATAAAGAATTTTGTTTCTTCTCACCAAGAAGATATTTACATTTACAAAATTCTCAGAGAAATGTAAACATAAACTAGACAAACAACCTAAACAACACATAATCTTAAAGTTTCTATTTTATTTTCTCGTAATTAACACCTTCTACCTAACAAGTTCCCGCAACCTAAGAAGATTAATGCATGTTGTGGGAACTGGATCGTAATTTTGCTACATTAATACTGAATCTGGAACAGAGAACTCTAGTCCTTTTTGTTCATCAATCAGAAAACTGTTCCAAAAGATAAAGTTTAGCTGCACTAAGAGCTACCATTAATTCTTCATGAAACACACTAAAATTAGTTTTAAACCTCCTATGCAATTGGATTTTGTCATTGCTGTACCTACACTCATGCAAACATTCAGCAAAGATGAGCAAGATAGCTCCAGACTGAAAAACTTACATGCCTAAAGCACTAGAAATACTTGTGTCAAGTATTGTGTCTAAAAGTTCAAGTCTGCATGTCTATGTTGCTGACCTAAAAGAGGAGGCTATATTTAACAAAAAAACCAAACCAAACCAACCAAACAAAAATCTTAATTTGAACAATGCATAAAGTGTAACAGTGAAAAAATACTTCAATACATCAAGTGAATTGTTCTGCTTAACATCTGACTTAATTACTGAGTAATCAGAAAAATATTTTCCTGGTTTTAATAATTTACCATTTGGACTCATCCTTTGAAAAATAAGGACTGTCTTGTAAAGGGCATATTTACAAATCAAGTGATCAAGTTAATGTTTAAGAAGCTGCTACTTGTCAACTGAAACACAGTCATTAACTATTTGAATACTCTAGGCCAAATCAAAGAGAAAATAAAAATATATTAGCTTATACCATATTTTGATGGAAAACAAATACACATTAAGGTAGTCTGCAAGCTAACATGTTTTATAACTAGGGTGTCCTGGCACAAACAGAGAATCAGTTAATTTATTTATCTAACAATAATTTTTTAGGATGTGCTAATTTATCGTCAAGCATACTTTCATACGATTACAAGTGAATATTTTACAGTACAACAGAGTCAGAATCTCTTTGATGGTACAGAGCTAGCCTTTTAATTGAATAAGACTGTAAAGGAGAGATTCTAAAGATGCAAAATACTTTATCTATACTTGTAACATTTTGCCTCTCATGAATTACACATTTTTTCATTTTGGCCCTTGATGTAATGACATAAAACATTTCTCTTCTGTCACAAGCCAGGTTCAGAAGTCTCATATGACACTGCTACCCATTTAAACAGACCCAGAGGTATATAAAACTCTTACTAACAAAAAAAAAAAAAAAAATTTAGATTTTAGTTCACTTCCAAATGTTACTCATCTTTTAAATTTTCACACTGAACTATAAGCAGCAAGGTTTTTTCTTCTGTTTTTTCTCTTTAGATTTTCACACAGCAACTACAGACTTGCGTATTTAGAGATATATATAGTATTTTTTTCCCCTTGATCAATCCACATATCTTGGTAAAGTCAGGAATATTATTTCTACAAGGAGGAATTGAATATAGACCAGAGTATCACATTAATTCACATTTTAAGTTTAAAAACCCCAAACAAACAAAACCAAAAGCAGTTGGATCCTTTAGTTTTCAGTGCATCAGTCACCAAGCTTTTCCAGATAGCCTGACTGTAACGTGAATATTGAATACTAATCTACTTAGTCTCAGTTAGACATTTAATGTACAAAGAAAGACATAAGGCACCTTCTCAACATAAACCTTCTTAAACAAGTATCTACCTGTGTCAGTTTTAAGTGCAGACCTGCCTGCTTTCCATTTTTTTAATTTTTCCCTTCCTGGAAAGACACCGCTGTTTTTTCTCTGCAGGCTGTTGACAAACTCTGTCAATTCACACTTCCACGTTGATATATGATGCAGTCTTGAACGTGAATAAAAGTCAGAAATAAAACTACAATCTGAAGGTTTGGACACAGGTAAGGAAGCTGCCTTGCTAGGAGCAGGTACAGAAGTGCTTTTTGTGCTTGAAGGCCCCTGAACAGTGGAGTGGTGAGCACCATTTATTTTAGCATTACTGTGCAAAGATGAAGATGAGGATGAATTACTCATAGTCCTATGTGGATTCCACGAAAAGTCTGTGTTCTTGTTGCTTTGCTGCAACTGCTGCGTTGTGCAGTCTCTAAAGTCAACCATGCCTTTTTCAGTCTTCCCCTCCTCCTGCACAGGGCCTGGAGAGAACCTACTTGCAACACCGTTGCCAGAGGGCACCAAGCAATCCTGTGTCTTTAAGGCACTGGTAGAAGTGTGTGTGTGTCCGTTAAAAATGGCAGTGCTGTCTTTGTGAGACTGAATCCCATTTTGTTTCCGTCCAGGAAGGATCTGCTCCAGCTCCGTAAATCCAAAATCGTCACTTTCTTCTTCCTCTTCTTCATTCCAGCTACTTATTCCATTGGGCGTGATCTCGTTTTCCACCTCACACTTTTTAATATGATTTCTGAAACAGATATGATTATTTAATACCATATCTTTTATAAAAAAAGGCACATTTACAGGTCATTTCAAGTGCTAAGTATTTATCTTCCTAATTGTTATCAGTATATACTTGAGTAGTTCTTACATTCTCAAGACAATTATCTCAAACTCTGAGCCATGTCCTCTCAATGTCACAAAACACTGTATTGCTGTACAAAAGATTTCACAGGTTTGGTGTATTATTCACACAGCACTACCAAGAGTTTACACGGGAGTGACCAAAATCACGCTCACATTAGAAAAGCTATTTCGAAGGCTTTTAATTTGACCAGCAGTCTCCAATCAAATTACAATAATTATTTATTTGTTAACAGAACTGTACTACCATGGACAGCATGAACGGTGCAGGAATATGCAAAACATCAGAGGGAGTTATCTTTTCATCAAGAGATGTGATTTTCCTTATCTAGTTACAAACAAACAAACAAAAAAAGAAAAAAGAAAGTATACATAGAAAATTTCTATTTTTTCGAAAACTATTTTAGATTAATGTGTTAGATTTATTTTGTCTTCTCTCAAGGAAAAATCTGTTCAAGCTCTATAAATCAAACATATTCTTAGCTTTTGACAAAAACCCAAACTACTTTTCAACTTTTAAGCATATAAAACAAAGTATTCTGCCACAAGTGCACTGGCAATTTACATTTACTCTGACAGCGTAGAGGCAAAGCTTTCATTCAAAAAATTAACTCTCTAACAAACTCTAAGTGGAATTAAAACCAAAGCCTTCAAGAGTTGTGCATACTCTTGATCTGCTGAAAAAAACCCCACCCATCACTCCCAAATCCCAAAGCTAGCAATTTAAGTACTCAAAAAAAAGGTGGGAAATAATTAGCTATCCAGTATACCAGTGAAACCAGGAAGTCAATTAACTGTGACAACAATTTGGTAAAGATTATCACAATCATAAATTATATTAAACATAGAATTTTTGAGGAGTTGCATGGTTGAAAGTGGTATATCCAGTGGTACATATTTAGTATCAGTGGATAGGGCAGGCTTTCAAACTCATGCTTTTCAGACTAAATTGATATTTTTGGAAGTCTGAATATTCTTCTCATTTAAAAAACATTAACAATGCAATAATAAGAGGTGATGGTGATTGTATCACTCATTGTTTAAAATACGGGTAAGAAATACTG
Organism: Gymnogyps californianus; assembly: GCF_018139145.2. Lineage (NCBI taxonomy): Eukaryota > Metazoa > Chordata > Aves > Accipitriformes > Cathartidae > Gymnogyps > Gymnogyps californianus. Next base: position 72,092,096 of record NC_059471.1, on the reverse strand, counting down.
CTTAGGATATTCATTTTGTGGCACTGGTTTTATTTTTCCTAAATATAGACAAATCCCACTCATGTGGTAAAGTCTCCTCAGCATTATGCAGAACTGGATTTTAAATAAATCAGTGGACTGTGGAAGAACACAGATCACCATTACAAATCAGAAAGTATAGTATCTTGTACAGTATCCTTGGCCCTGTTTGAGCAGTAGTGTTGGACCAGATGACCTCCAGAGGTCTCTTCCAATCTCAAGCATTCTATAATTTTACGATTCTTGCTTCTAAACCACAAACATGTGCTTCTGAAAAAGATGTAGGAAACCTCTTAAAAAAAAAATCTACAGAACAGTCTGCTCAAGTGAAGGTTTCTTTCCAAATTCCAATTCCTTTGCCAGTTAAAAGTTTTGCTGTTCGTCTCTGTTCTATTCCCTTCTCAAGGTCTTTTAGGAGAATTTTTTATATTGTAATTGGATTTTTTAATCCATCTTCTCTCTCAAGCATGACTTAAACCTTGGTGTTAGCATACATAAGGTATGCTGTGACTTTTTTTTTTAAAAGCTAAAGAAAGAACTTAACAACTAGTATGCATTTACATTTTTTCCTAGGCACCTTTAGCAAAAGTAATCAAATCATATCAGCTTTTTGTTTTTGAAATAAAGACCTACTTTTCAGTGTCATTAGTCAGAATCCTTTCATGTATGCCTGTTGCTTCCATACAGATATGTTACATCCTAGGACTCCTAGGTCATGTTATCAAGCAAAGTGTGGTCCAAAGACTAGAGACAAGGCTTGGAGTCAAGGTAACTGTAGTTCTGTCCTCAACTGCTTATACAGCTATACCTTATTTTTAAATTTCAGTGCCTCAGAGCTTCCCTCTTATAAAGCTGAAATGAATTTTAAAAATACTAGTTATAAATGCAAACCCATTATGGGTGAATGATTAGCATCTGCATTACAAGATCAGAAACACTTACACCCTGTTGAGATCTTTAGCTATATTGCTTGGACCTGGCACAGCATCTTCAGGTTTGCATACGCTATTGAAGTTGAGACCTTTTTGAACACTTGACTGCTTGGTGTAAAGCTGATATGGAATGTGCGAGAGGAGACGCCCAGCTTTAATGCTGAAACAAAAAAAAAAAAAAGGGAACAGGTTACTACTTAAGACATTTTAAAAAACCCCAACCTTCTATGCTAAAAAATACCTCATGTACAATAAACTATTACTTTGGTCATCACCTTTTGCTGTTCTGCTATATGTACTTGCAGTCCCTTCCACAACCCCTTTCCCACTACTAACTGGATTGAACTGAAAAGTAATTTGTGATGTGGTGACTGGTAGTACAAAAGATATTTGCACAGTTGTGTTGGTCCACTGTCTACATCCATTTATCTTCTCCAACTGACAGACACAAAACCCAAATTTTTAATTTCAAAACCAAAATAAACAATGCCCAGTCAAAACAAAACCTGGTGAGTGGTCCAGGTTATTCTAACTGAACAATGCTGACTGAGCTTTTTAACTTGGAACAATGCAAATGCATGTGTTCCAAGCAAATTTGGGTAGAATTTGAAGGAGGTCAGCTAGGATGTCGTTCATTATTAAAGAGGAACTACTTTTTCTGTTCCAAAAGGATAATTAACCCTTCTTGTGAGAAAATTCACTGAAGAAAGTTAGACAGAAGAATGATTTCCAAATAGACCTTCCATAAATATCTACCACAATCGTTCCAGTTCTGTCCTATGTGTTCCACTGTATCTCCCTCTCCTTTTTCTTCTTCCACTGAAACTGTAATCATACTTCAATGACTGCTAAATTACTTAGGGAAGTCAAGAACTTTGAAGTGGAATCCTCTCAAAAACACACCACAGCATGATTTCATCTCTCCACCCCAATGTCTGTTGCTGGCAGTAGAGATAACAGCATTCCCAGCCTATACTTCACCTCTTCTTCATATACAACTCTTCATATCGAACACCGGGTCAGAGATGCTGAAACTTCTTACAGCAGACGAATCTCTCTCATATCAAAGAAGCTTAATATTAGCGTTCAGTTTTGAAGATACAATTGGATTCAAATTTTAAAGAGAATTTAGGTCAGTGGCAGATACTGTTTTTCTGTTCTTCAACACCTGAATGCTTTCTCTTGGCTATGTGCTTTTTAACTAGCTCAAATCTGTACTACTGTCAAGGGAGCTGAACAGTAGAACAAAAGCCCTTAGGAGCTTTCTTGCTGCAATTAGAGAAGAATATAGTGGGAGATCACATTTCCCAATTAGATAAATTAGAACTAGTTAGGCATATACACAGAGACCTGGTAAGGTTTCTATGGGAATGGGATAGTAAAGACAGCCCTAAAAATATATAATTTAAATTGTTTGATACACAAATATATAGTATTCATAAAGGAACATCATTTACATTAAACATTGCCAAACAAGAGTTAAAAATACACATGGTAGAGTTCCAAAGCTTTCTTGTACAGAAAATGGTGAGGCAGCAACTAAGCTTTCACAATGCCTGGTTAGACTGTTTCTCGTATCACCACGTGAACCTGGGTGCATAAGCACCCAGGTAATATTTCAAAATCATTACTGCAATTTCAAGATGACAAAAAACCCCCGCATTTATTTAAGAACCTGTTCATGCTAAGATTTTAGCTACTGGAGTAGCTGCATTACTAGATCAATACACAGTTGGTTTGGTTTTTTCCAAACTGTATTAAGATGCAGCAACAGGAATCCTATTTTAGATGCATCATTCAACATCTGTCCCCATTCCACACTCCCTGGATCACAGAATTCATAATCACTAAAAAAAGTTAGGTTGGAAAGGACCTCTGGAGGTCTCTAATCCAAACACTGCTCAAAGCAGGGTTATCATTAAAGTTAGATCAGGTTGCCCAGGGCTGATCTCCAAGGGCAGAGATTCCACAACCTCTCTAGGCACCTGTTCCACTGCTTACTTTCTTTCACTGTGAAAAATCTTTTCCTTATACTCAAGTCAAAATTTTCTTTGCTGCGACTTGTGACTATTGCCTCTTGTCCTCTTGCTGTATATCCTGAAGAAAAATCTGGCTCCATGCTCTCTGTAACCTCCATATAGGTACCAAAAGACAACAGTTAGATACCCTTCTAGTCTTCAAGCAGAACAAAACCAGCTTCCTCAGCCTCTCATTATATATCACGTTCCAGGCCCCTATTCATGTTGGTGGTTCTCCTCTGAACTCACTCCAGTTTGTCAGTACCTTTCTTGTACTGACTGAGAAGCCCAAAATCAGACACAGAACTCCAGATGTAGCTTCAGAAGTGCCGAACAGATTGGAAGAATCACTTCCCTTGACCTGCTGGCTATGGTCTTGCTAATGCAACCCAGTATGCTGTTAGCCTTTATCTCTACAAGGGCACAACTGCTGCTCCATGGTCAACGTCTAGTCCACCAGGACCCTCAAGTCCTTCCCTACAGGGGTACGTCCTAGCCAGTGAGTCCCTAGCTTGTCTGGTTGCATGGAATTAATTCTGTCCCATGTGCAGGACCCTTTGTTGAATTTCATGAAGTTTCTGTCATCCCATTCCTCCTGTTTGTTGAGGCCCTCCAAAGGGCAGCCCTGCTCTCCAGTATACCAACTGTTCCCTTCAATTTGCTGTCATCCACAAACTTGCTGAAGGTACTTTCCACTGCATCCCCAATGTCCACATTGTTAACGAAGACATTAAACTGCATCTGCCCCAGTACTGACCCTTCAGAAATGCCACTTGTAACCATTTGCTAGTTTGACTCTGAACTAAGCCAGGCAGTTGAGCCAGTTCTTCACCCAGCTAGCAGCCTACTATCCCATCCATATCTCCCCAATTTGACTAAAAGAATGCAATGGAGGACTGTGTCAAAAGCCCTACTGTAGTCAAAGCAAATGATACCTACTGCTCTCCCATTGTTCAGTCATCTCACCACAGAAGACAACCAGGCTGGTCAGGCATGATTTGCCACCTTAGATACAGCTTCCAGGAAGGTATCTTCCATAGTCTTTAGTGACTGTGGGGAAGCTGATCACAGTGCAGTTCCCTGGATCCTTCTTCCTTCCCTTTCTGAAGACAGGCATGACATTTGCCTTTTATCCAGTCTTCTGGAAAATCTCAACTGATTGTCACAAATTTTCAAAGATGACAGAGTGGTGTAGCACTGATATCAGCCAGCTTCTTCAGCTCCCTTGGATGCATTCTATCCGGTACTGTAGAGCTGTATATGTCATGTTTCCTTAAGTGAACCATAATTTACGCTTCCTATACCTTTGGTAGCATTTCTTTTCTCCAAACTCTGCCACTAGGCACACAGGCCTTCAAGGCATGAAAGTAGACCTTGCCACTTGTCCTGGTTTTGGCTGGGACAGAGTTAACTTTCTTTTTAGTAGCTGGTACAGTGCTGGGTTTTGGATTTAGTGTGAGAATGATGTTGGTAACACACTGATGTTTTAGCTGTTGCTAAGTAGCGCTTATCTTCAGCCAAGGACTTTTCAGTCTCCCGTGCTCTGCCAGCAAGCAGGTGTGCAAGGAGCTGGGAGGGAGCAGAGCCGGGGCAGCTGACCTGAACTAGCCAAAGGGGTATTCCATACCATGGAACGTCATGCCCAGTATATAACCAGGGGAGAGTTGGCTGGGAGGCGCAGATCGCGGCTCGGGAACTAACTGGGCATCGGTCAGCAGGTGGTGAGCAATTGCATTGTGCATCACTGTTTTTTTTCCTCCCTCCCCCCCTTCTTTTTTTTTTTGTTGCATTCCTTTTCATTACTATTATTATTATATTTCATTATTACTATTGTTAGTATTATATTTTTCTTTAGTTATTAAACTGTTCTTATCTCAACCCACGAATTTTACTTTTTTTTCCTTTGCTTTCCTCCTCCTCACCCCACTGGGAGGGGGAGGGGGAAAACGGCTGCGTGGTGCTGAGTTGCTGACTGGGGTTAAACCACGACAACACTAAACACTGAAGAAAAGGCAGCACTGAGTACCTCAACTTTTTCCATATCCTTTGTCATGAGGTTGCCCCACTCTTCAACAGCAGGCCTGCTCCATGTGCTTCCAATATAGCTATAAAAGCTATCTCCTTCCCCTTCAATGCTTTGCTAGTTTCCAAAAAAAGTTACTGTGTTAACGTAACGTGGCATCTCTTCTGAAAGCTGTACTGTTTTAAGACTGGTAGCTTTTATTTATTCAAATATTTTGCATTCTGAATCCTCATCAGAAAAAGGAAATGAAGTGCGATGTACTAAACTAATTTTTTGTTTTTCTGGGGAAATTATTTTAAACTACTTTCTTTACCTTTGTGTTAGATTAACACAGATCTTTACGAAAAACATTCACTCTATCTGAAAATCAAAATAAGGAATCCACAAATTCTACTGGTAACTCGTTTTAGTGGTTAGTTATCCTCAATCTCCGAAAAGTGATTTTATTATAAATGTCAAAGAATGTTTGTTAAAAGAATACTCAAATTTGAAAGTCAAGCTCTCAGATCACCTTAATTTGGCTTCCATTGGACACTGCACAACAACCTTTCCAAGCTACGTAATTGTGTAAAATAAAGGAATAAAGATTTAGAAAGGTCTGCCTGCAAGTCTCTTCCTTCATTTGTTGCAGAAAGGGAGAGGTAGCAAAAACACGCAACAAGGGGAGTGCAGAAAGAATGATTTTTTCGCTAAAGCAACCACACATTACTCTGCAATACTGGATTTTGCAACTACTGTTAACACAGGATCTCTGTGTGATGCTAATTAAACAAAAATTCTAGAGCTACTTGCATTTAACAACAGGTTTAGGAAAGTCTGACTTTAGACCATAGTTCAGAATGTTCACAGTTGAGAATATGCAAAGCTTTTAATGCAGCAATAAACTTCAACATATGCCTTACCATCCTCGTATAAGTAACTGAAAAATCTTATCTTACATAGTTCACATGGCATATTCCAAATTATTGACATTTTTGGTGTTTTACCTTAATGTCTTTTTGGTGGCTCTCAAAGAAAAAATGAAAATAATAGTCATTGTAATAAGTGCTGTGGTAAGTTCATTAATCTTTGGAAAGCAGACAGATGCTATAGTGATAAGCACCAATAAAAGAGAGGAATTAATTATTCATTCCATTATCAGCAAAGAATTTGAGTCACATGCAGTAAGTAAGGAACAGGGTTACAGAGACAGGAAGCAAAAAACAAGTCACTGAATTAGCAATTTGCAACCTGAACTCAATCTTTTCCGTGAAGAGAATGTGGCAGGTACCATAGTGAAAAAAGATGGCAGGTAATCATGTAATCAAGGACTAGATCATAATGTGTGCACACAAAGAAATAAATCAAAGCTCCACAGACAAACAACCTTTTCATTCTGCAACCTTGGATGACAGGACTGAAGATCTGACAACACTGCTTCACCAGCAATTTGTGACAGTAACATTATAGGCTTGATTCTTAACCAAACTAAAAAAAACCAAACCCATCATATTGCACTAACATGATGTGCACATGAATAGTCAACAAATTTGGAACCTCTACATCCACTGCACCGATTTTCACCAACTGATCCACTGAGGAGAACATAATTTGGTATTCCACACACAGAGATGGAGTATTTAACCAATGAGTGTTCTTCAATACTGTTGAGAGGAAGGGAAAAAAATGAGGGGTGGTTGTGAAATCAGCTTTTATTCCAGATTCTGACACGAACCCTGTTCTACTGAGACAGTGAGTTCCCTGACTCCTTGTGCCCAACCCCATGTATCTGTCTATACTCAGTTCTTCTGATTTATTCTACAGTACAACCTTCCAGAACCAGGAGATGCAGAACCTGAACGCAAGATACCATAAGGAAAATTTTAGGAGATTTCATACATTAGGTTCTAGCAAGTCTCTACTGAATGTATACAAATTGATTTTTCCAACTTGGTTAAAATCATAATGAGCTTTAATGGCATCAATGAAACAGCCACATCTTTCCAATAAAAACACACCTACCACCAGTTTTCCAAGTCCTTAAATTCATGGGCGAGGCCCTAAAACTCTTTAAAAAATGTACCTAAAGTCTTTTTCAAACTGAGGAAGCTATCATTTCTGACAAAAATTTAAAAAATTTACCTTAAAGATACACGATATGAAACAGCTGAATCCAAAGGACTGAAAAATCAGCAAACTGAAAATAGGAACTGCAAATAGGATTTTACCAGTTATGTATGCAGAACAGTTCCTTGTCTGTTTCTGCTGGCCATCTAGGAAAGACACTAGTTAAGAACATCATGACACTGACAGAATGATTTCCAGAACATATTCCTGCCTGTTCTATTTCCCTTGGGTTCCTCAGATGGAAGAAGACAGATGCAAGCCAGATTAACTGCTCTGAGCCTGACTATCATCTTTTTCAAGGACCTGAGGACAATTTTAGTTGATCCTATATATTCCAGTGCATGGAGGAACCAAAGAACATAAATTCTTTGTAAATAAAACTTGTGTTTTTTTTTTTTTAATCTTGTTTTTGTTTTGTTACAAAGTCACAACATAATAAATGTTTAGATGGATTAATTTCAATTTTATGAAAATGCTTTTCAATTGACATTCTTCTTTCTTTACAGATGAAATGAAACTTATGCAACGCACAAGGCAAGAGGTTAAAAAAATAATCACCTGGTACTTATTTAAACATACTGAGATGAATGCTGGTCAATTGACTGGATATTAAATGGAATCAACAGGATAACGTTCAGTTTCCTGATATGCCTGAGACTTTCTGAATGTTCTTAGTGAAGTTTCTTAAGGAACAATCACTAAGCAGCATATCATCAATCTAACAGTGGTATTTTTACTCCGTTGTTGCAAGGATAGATTTATTTTAAACTAAACCATAATCTCAAAATGCAATCTTCTATAATGCTGTTTTTCCAGATTTTTCTTCTTTTTTTTTTTTCCAAAAGGAGAAATCTCCAAAAGCCATAGACCTAAACTTACCTTTCCATGATCCACTCTGGCCGAACTACTTTTTCTCCTTTCAATTCTTTTATTTTGGCATTTGGAAGATTTGTGGCAATGATGTGAGTTGTTTTTGATCTGGAGTAATACACATGGTATTGGCCTCCATGCAACATCATTAGCCGTCTTAATTCATCAGCTGAGGGATCTATAAAATTAAAACCAGAAATATTCCTGTTTTGTGTCAGCAAATGCAGTAAGAAAAACAACTTTAATTGAGAAATATGATGCCATGATCAGAAAGAGTGCAAACCAATGTTTTTCTCCTGAAAAACCTTACAACTTCTTCAAAGAACAAATCAGAAAAGCATTTCTGAAGAAACGTAGAAAACTGTTTCTGAAGAGACTGATTCAAAATGTAAACACTCTACTTGTTATAGAGGATCTTTCTACAACATGTATGGCGGAGGGGGGGAAAATACTCAAGTAGATTTAATGCTAAACTACATTAAAAAACACTTTACATCAACATTAACTCAAAATTAGATTAACTCACTTATTTTTTCACCAGAGTTTCGGAGAGTAGTTTATACCCAGAAGTAATAGAAAAGAATTAATATCAAAAGGGTGTAGCAACAGCACAGAACTCCTACTATACAATTTCTGATTTACTGAAGTAGTTAACTCACTCTTTCCTTACCAGGTTATTCTTGAATTGTTACAGGGAACAGAGGATACCTTAAAAACTAACATCTCTTCTTATTGCCTCAGTCGTGTTAAAAAGAGTACTTATTTTGCAAGCAGAGGTGGGGAAAAAAAAAGTTTTAGCTTTTGGAAAACCTTTGCAGTGGTGTCACATTGACACCAAAAGGTTTGGGTCAGCACAAATAGAATGTTTTGAATAGTTAAGCTGGCACAAGATACTAAAAAACAAAAAAGTTTATCAATACAGGAAGGAAGAAAATATTTTTAAAGAATACAGGTACAATTCCTTCCAGTGGCCTACTGTCAACTCTCAAAATATTTCTAATACTTGATTACACCTCTAACTTTTAACTAAAAATAGCACACATCTTCTCCAAGTGTTACCTTTCCTACTCAGCCTTTTGGACAACCATCTTGTAGAGCTCTGCTGAGGAACTAGTACCTTGAAAAGTATGCAAATGCTAGATTTTCACTAAAGAAACTGCCTGTATTAAATAACTGATTCAGATGTATTAATAGTTTAACATGTCCACCTTAACCTTTTTCAGTCCGTTTGAGCCCTGTACTCAAACCAGCACTGCTCTGTATCAGAGAAGCTGTACACATTGGTTATGTAATAGTCACAACATTCCTGGCATAGGTCTCTGAAAAAGGCTTCTGGGAAGTTTCAAAAAGGTTATTAAGCTGCTTCACAGAACCCAGGAGAAATACGAACGTAAGTATGGTAGATTAAAAATCTTACTCCAGTTAACATACACTATCATATCAGTCCATCACAGACAATGTATGTATATGTCTTACCTCTTCTCTTGTTCCGCCTTCCACTATTAATGGGTTCACTGTCTCACGCATTACACCACTCTGAGCAAGAAAACCCCAACATATCCACCCAAACATACATTTAATGCATGCACTCCAACCATCAATAGTTTGGAAAACTAAAAATTTAATATATGGAGGAATATGGAGGAATTTAAAAGGTTTCATTTCAAATAATAAGATCACAGAAAGGTGGAAAAAATTACTCCTATTGCTATCAGTGACCATTCATGTAAATGATCTGGTAAAGTAATATTTATATTCAGAACCTAAATCTGATTTTATATTGAAAAGCTTAATCATGAAATACAAAGGAACATAATATATAAAACATATACAGTAATTGTTATGTATTTACTTAGCTGCAAACTCATGTGTTTTACAGTTCTTTACTTCACTTAGGATGGTAAACAGACACTAGAACAAAACAGAACAGATCCTTAAAAAAATAAAAGCTTCACCTGTAAAGCCATTGACATAGATGGCAACTCCACTAAAGATACTTGACGAATTTCCATCCCTCTGGTGCTGTATGGCTGAATCTGACCGGAACTGATCCTCCAATTTCTTAACCTTTGCCGACATGTACCCGCCCTAGTTTTTAAGTTAAAACAAAACAAAATCCATGATGCTAGTCTTATTTTCTAAGGTTTATAGACAGAAACTGGTCAATTATAAGACGGGAAAGGTAAGCAGCATTCCTTCAAATTGATTTTGACTGACATACAAAAGACGTATTCTTTTTCCAAATGAAAAATAGCAAATCCTCCACCCTAAATTCTTATCTACAAGATAACTGCATCTTGTTACCAACACAGCAGGATTTATTTCATACTTTATCTTATTCTATGAGAAAAAGATTCTATCTATATAAAAATTCTTATAGAATAAAAAGAAAGAAGAAAAAAGAAATAAGGGAATGATGCAAGTTTGGATGCTAAATCAGAGGCTCATTGCCTAAAGAAACAATGTAGAGAATATTCATTAAGCTCCATGTATTTTCAGTTCTTAAATATACATGAGACAGCAGTATTGTAAATATTTATGTAAATTAGGTGCCTCAGTTATTGTTTGTCCAACTATATAGAATGTGGTGGAGACAACCATAAGTAGTTTTACAATTATTTAGTTTAGTTATTAAATGGTGATTTAAAGCTATTCAAGGGTCTGCACTTATTAATAATGCAATTTAGTGGATTATTGTGAACAAAGACTTCAAAACCTGGTAATTTTAAAAATTTCTTTTGAACTTAATTATGCGTTTTCAAGTGAAGCAAAAGGGTTTAATTTATAGCATACCTTTAGCATATATAACAAAATTGTAAACCTTTTTTAACCACAGTGCCATTTACGTCTTTAAAAAAAAAAAAAAAAAAAGCCACTTGCTTTTGAACATACCCATATGCCCCAGCCATCGCCATCGCCAGCCCGTTTCCGCCATCCACCCCGCCTCATAATGAAGCTTCTGCATAGGAAGAACAATGCTTGATCAATTAGATGTTTAGTAATATCATCAGTGGCATTTCAAATGATGCATTACATGCCATCTACAGATTATCACAAAGATTACATTTTTCAATGGGCTTCACTGAAGTATATGAGTTATACAGTTAACC